>NW_025814845.1:92550000-97350000 GCF_022079265.1 Lynx rufus | reverse complement strand
GAGGGAGACACAGAAACAGAAACAGGCTCCAGGCTCCCAGCTGTCAGCACAAATCCCGATGTGGGGCTTGAGCTCACGGACTGTGAGATCATGACCTGAGCTGAAGTCGGCCACTCAACTGACTGAGCCATCCAGGCGCCCCTGAGATAATTGTTTTTAAAAGTGACTGTGTATTTGTTTTAAATTGTTACAGTTTTGGGGTCAGTTCATTATACCTCTCTCTTCCAACCCTGGATTGAGAGAGTCATGAGATAGGAAAAATGTCAGCACTGTACAGACATATGTCTGAGGGCAAGTGGGCTTGCTAATGCTTTACCTTTCAATGTGACAAACCTGTATACCCAGGCACAAGGTGGGCATATTACAAGCTTCTCCTGTGGACAACTGTACCTTCAAAACTTAGCAAATTGAAAGGTAATAAATGTGTGCCTCCTGCAGGCAGGCTGCCTCCTCAGAAAGAAGATACAGAGTAGACTGAGCTATGTCCATCCAGTTCCTTTACTCAAACTTACTAACCAGATAAATCACCTGCCCTCACCTGAGAGGAAGGGGTCAGGGGAATGCCTTTAACTTACGTACCTATACATGGAAACATGGAGTGAGAATAAGTGTTCCCCCAACATAAATGATAAATGTTAATCATCATCTGTTTTTATTTATCATCATTAAAATTATTTTTAATCACCTAGTTACAGATTTATACGGTAAACTAATTAAGGGATTTGTTAAGGCCAAAGATTGCAAATGAAATAAAGTTGAAAAAGTTTTAAGAACCCTTTTTAAGACTTCTGGATAAGAGTTTTAATCAAGATTTAAAAAAATAAGGATTGTTATTTTAAATGTTTTGCTGCCATCTGGTGGGGATTGATGCTACTTTATTTTTTAGATGCATATGGATAGCCAACAATTTTTGAATGACCTCAGAAATGATATTGAAAAGAAAATAGGATTCGATGCTATTATGAGGGTTCGTACCAGCACAGGTAATTTTCAATTATACTGTTTTTCAGGTCTCCGTTGGTAATTGTTTCCTATTCAAATTAATAACAGGCCAACAGAGAAAATAACAATAAATTAAATAGAAGAAAAATTCCCTTTTTCCTCATCATTAGGTTTCAGAGCCACTGATTTCTTTGGTGGAATTTTTATGAACAACACCACTGATGTAGAAATGGCAGCCATTGATTGTGATAAGGCAGTGACTGTGGAGTTCAAGCATGATGACAAACTTGGTGAAGACAGTGGAGCCTTAATCCAGGTGATTTAAAGCTTATTCCCATCTTTTGTGTTTTAGTTTGTTACAGCGATCACTGGGCAGACTAAAATACCATCAACTATGTCAGTCTTTCTGTAAAGAAGTTGAACTCTATTTCTCCAAAGACAAAAGTCATTAGATTATAGCACTCCATTGTGTATTCTCCAGAGCCTGATTTATATGTGCTGCTTGTATGAAGTAATAATTGTAAGTCCTCACATGAGAGCCCAGCAAACTGTGGTCAGTATTGTAAGCATTAGCAAACTGACTGCCAGCAGAGTTCAATTCTTTAAGGCTTTAGAACCCATTCATTCATTTGTTGCATTCCTACCAAATGTTAGACGCCATGTTAAGTACATTATTATGTTATATGCAGCTATAAATAGAATTTGGTTTTGTAGTAAATAAAATTAAGTCGAAGCCATGGAGATTTTGAATTAAGAACAATTGTATCGAATGGTTATAGTTTTCAGATACTGTCATCACCCTTAAATAATAAAGAGGTTTGTCATTAAGTTGAGGAAGAACTCTAATATTTATTTTTGATCACAGACATTTGAAGAAGTGGATACTTGTTTGCATTCTTGAAATATATATGTCATCAGCATAAGACTTAAGTACATCATCAAAGTTAGATGTTTGTTTTTGAACATGAAAAGTATTATTTTTGGACCTGAACCCCTGGTAATAAAATCTGAGATGTGTGAAAGTACACTAATATGCGTGAAAGCCCAGAGTTACATATGCGTGAAAGCCCAGTTAAAATTTAAGTTTAAACCAGTGAAATGCTACACAGACGCTCAATGTATGAATTGTCATTATTCCTCCCTTATTTGTTGTTATTCAGTCATTAGCAACAATATACAAAAAAAAGTCTGTGGAGGGGTTTAGAGGTCTTTGACCCATATATAATGCTCTGTAAATCTAAGATCAGACTAGCGTGGGTGGACATGGCTGAGCATAAAAGCATGTGTCCTTGATGTCGCCTCTTCAGTGTGCTGTGCTTTACACAACCGTCGGAGGTCAGAGAAGACTGCGGATTCACAACCTTGGCTTGAACTGTAGTTCCCAGTTGGCTGATCTCTATAAGAGCTGTGAGACAGATGCCCTTATCAACTTCTTCGCCAAGTCAGGTAACACTCCACTAATCCTGTGCTGCTGTGTATCTTGCCTAAGAATTCAGTGAGACTTGTTGGTTAATTGAATTAGTAATTGACAACTATTGTGGAAGCACAGCCTTTTGGTGGGCAAATCCAGAATTTATAAAAACAGAGTGTCAAGGAGAATACTCAGCATCTCCAATTCCAGATTAATAATGAGAGATCTCCGTCAGGCCCACACTATACAGTTCTATTCAAAGTTTCCTTCTTGGGGGCATGGGGGCATTCTGAGTTGAAATTTAGGAAGGTGATACTTAGACTCTTATTATTGTATATGAGTATGCCCTCTGGCACCTGGGGCTAATGGAAGGAGACTGTCCCTAATGTTAGGCTGAACTTGCATATCCACACCATGATAATTATGAAATTCCACGGGTCTGAGTTGGCCCCTCTTTGGTTCCTTCTCCCCTTCATAACCCCCGTTTGAGATTCTACACCAAGGTTTAGAAGAAACAGCAGTCCAGTCAGTAGGAATTCAGGACATCAGAAGATGGCACGTTGGTCTTTCTTTTCTCTGTGTGTAGAGTTCTGTTTATAATATTCTGTGGAAAAAGTCTGGACTAATGACCTACCTTTTGTTAGAGGTTGGCCGTTGTTCTCCATTGGGTATGTTGTCATACTTAGTAAAATGGAGAACATTAGCAGATGACTTTAACCTTTTAAACACTGTTATTCCTTGCTGGATGGTCTGAAGATAAGAGCATTTTTTTTTTTTTGTTATTATTATTACCATTTGAAGGGACTGATTTCTGAGCCAGAGCTTTCATGCTCTTTTCATTGTTTTATGCAACTAGCATTCAAAGCAGTTCTATACCAGCCCTTGAAGGTCATCCGGGAAATTCTGGTTAATCAGACTGCCCACATGTTGGCATGTTACCGGAAGAATTGTGCAAGTCCATCTGCAGCAAGCCAGGTAAGCCACCTGTTGTACTTAGATTCTAAAGCATTACAAGTGATTACATGTTCTCTCAGCATTTAGCTCCCGAAGGCTTATGCTGTTCCAGGCACTTGGATGCTATACGTAGTAAACTATACAACTAAGAAGACTGAGTCTGCTATTTGGAGAGGCTATCGTCTTTTCATAGCCAACATTAAAAAACTCAGTGGCTTTACAAGATGCATGAACCAAAAAATATGTGTGCATTTTGGGTTGACAGTCACTACATTATATTTAAATAACAGAATGTTATATGTAAGAAATGTCATAATATAAATGGGATTCTCTTTTGCTTATAAAGAGGGATATTTAGTTGAGAAATGTGTATGCATAAATATATTTTGGCATATTAACAATCATAGTTGACATGAGCAAATGGCAGGAAGGACTTCTTTATATTTTATAAACATGAATATAAGTTATAAATATTAGAATTTTTTATATTTAAAGGTTAATAATAGGTATGAAGAGTTTTAAAGGAAATGTCTCTGGGTACCGTCTACTAATATGAAAATTTTAGAAGATCCTTTACATAAATCTCATTTAGACTCTTTCCTGTAAAAGAAAAAGCAGAACCTCATGTTCCCATTTATTTTTGCATCTGTTCTCTTATTCACATTTTTCCCTATGTCAGTCAAAGCTAGATGCCACTTTTCATAATTTTATGTTGAATATACGAATATAGAATTTGGATTGAAAGAGAAGACAGGGAGCAACAGATGGGGAAACTTTCTGGTTAGCTCATTGTCAAAAGTGGGTGCTGAGAAGACATCTGAAACCCCACTCAAAAGTAAGCCCTTAGCAACAGAGATCATGTAGATAAAATTGGGGGCCAACTTTCATAATCTTGGTAAAGAAGGAAAATAAAACACAGTTATTATCTTGGACCTTTCACAAAAATTCCTTTCTGTGCTGTTCTGAGTGATTAAATTAGCCATCTCTTCTTCTGTCTCCTGGTGTTGACAGTCGCATAAGCAACTCTTGAATCTATATGTGAGTGTCGATCTTGTTTATTATCCAGGAGATTTGGAACTTTAGTAACTAAACTCCAATACCAGTACTATTTCACAGTGTACTTGTTCAATTTATACAGAGCCCACCAGATGTACCTGGATACAGTCCAATCATGAGCACTTTACACCCCCGGTTTTACTATTTGTTTTATGGCTCTGGAAACATTAGTCTGTCTCTGGAGTGTCTCACGCTTCAGAAGGATTAGTTGAAGGAGAACAGGTACAGTTAGTGTCCTCAGAAAGTTTATTTGCTAACGTTAAAGCAATTGGATTCAAAGACCTTAAGTTAAAAACAAATCTGTTGCCTATTTAAGAAAAGAAATGAAATCTGTCCGTTCCTTCTGATTTAAAAGTGAAAAGCTTTGTCTCTACTACTAGATCGTCTGTTCATGCAGTTTAGTTATTTCTGCAGGAAAAATATTATGATGCCAAATTTTCTCTGAAAAAGTTGATAGAAATTATTTTTCTTATGATGAGATTGTACTTTCTCCATGAGCACATGTAAACGGTACATTTCAACAAATGATGTGCTTTAAGAAATGACATAATTTAGATATGATTACCCAGCATGGAGTGGGGAAAATGTAGGGCTTATAAAACTTAGTAACAATAGTATATTAAAATATAGCATTATTTTAAATACATGAAATGGCTGGACTTGGGGTTCTCTTCAGAGAATGTAACTTCAAATGTGCTGCCCTTCCAGAGTTCATTTGTAAGAAATAATATCTGGGGAGAAGTTCCTAAGGAATTCCACTCCTTTACTGTAGAGTCCAAAGTTTCTTTGATCCAAGCAGGACTATTAGGGATCTGGATACTTGGATTATATGACACTGGATCTCAGAAGATCTGCTTTTACTGAATCTCCAGGGCCAGGACTAGCTTGAGACAAGAGAGGCACTTAGTGTGCAAAGTTTAAGGAGGCTCCTACTCTGGAGGTCACATTATTGATGCTGGTTTAACACATATAACTACAAACAACATTAAAGCAATTTGTTAAGCTTACATAAGCAAGGTAGATTCTTAAATCTAATAACTCACTGTTCTGAACTTAAGTATGTTACATCATATCGGAGTACAGTGACTTCAAAAGGAAAGTCAAATGGACGTAACTGCAATGTAATAGTTTTTTTTTAATTCACTACTACTTCTGTCATTTCAAAACTACAGAAGAATTCTCCAAATTCAAGCAAACTGGACTTACGTGAATTTTTTTTTAAGTTTGTTTATTTTGAGAGAGAGAGTGTGGGGGTGGGGCAGAAAGAGAATGAGGGAGAGAGAATGAATCCCAAGCAGGCTCTGACCTCTCAGCTCAGAGCCCCATGTGGGGCTTGAATTCACCAACTGTGAGATCATGACTTGAGCCAAAATCAAGAGTCAGACGTTCAACCAACTGATCCACCCAGGCACTCCTCGTTTTCACTCCTTCCTCATCTGTACTTTTTTTCCCCAAGAATAGTGTCCATCTGTTGCCACATTTTCTTCCCCACTATCTCCTTGTTTTCTTTCACCCTAATTCCATTCTTCTATATCAATTTTCCTCCTTATTTACCTCCTCAGTTTTGTTCTTTCTACCCCTTCTCATCCAGGCTCCTCTGATCAGACTTTTAGTCCTGTAGGGTCATCATGGGCCAGGCTCATCCCTTGGTGGCATTTAGGTCAACAGATTTCTAAACTGTCTTAATATGGCCTGGTTAATGAGAAGCAACCAGTGAGATTACTAGATAATATTTGAAAAACCATGTGTTTTTCTAAGAATATTCTTAATCCATAATATGTAAGGCCGGATGGCTCTGGGATATGATTATGATCTGGTTCCTACATATTTGATCATATTTTTCCTTGGTTGAAAAAGTGGTAGCAAGTGTTGTCAAATAAAAATCTTTTATGCTAGAGAAAAAAAAATTAGAAGAAGAGTATGAGGAAACATGCATTTAACTGTCTTTGATTCTCTGAAGAGATTAGAAGAGGAGGAACAAACTGCAAAGTAGAATTGTCCTGAAATGTTTTACTAAACCAGTTGGAAAACTGTCTTACACATTCCTTACTTAGTAGATCATGAGAAGAAACTTAGGATGTAAAGGTTTAAGTTGAGGAGTAAATCCTAACAGAGCTCCAAAGGAAATTTTCTTTTCAGGGTGGATTCTGATCAGTGTATATTCTTTTTCATCATTAAGATAGAACACTAAAAAATAAATCGTGAATTTATAGACCAGATATTTCTATTTGTAAATTGTCATTATCTCCCTATGTATTCCTTTTCTTTTGAGAATATCCTTTCCATTGACCAACTGTTAAATAGAAGGAAGTGACACTCAGATCAATCTTGATTCTTACCTATTTTTATAAAATTGAGTTGAGAGAAGGTTAAACAACACAGACAGATTATTTGTAATTTTTTTACCCATCAAGTTATGTTTCTACAAGTGCTGCATTATGTTATTTGCAGCATCACATTACAATATGTATTTTGAAGTAGAATGAGGTCACATAAGCTAAAGTGGGGATGGAGAGGAGGGTACAGGTGGATTATAAAGACAAAATTAAAATAATTCATTTACTAATTGAAGGTAAAGAAAAAATGAAATTAGGGTTCATCTGGTAGTTAAGTATCTCAAATAGGAAACGTAAGAGGAAGAACATGTTTGTGGAATTGTGGGAGTTTGATTTTGCTTGTTACCATTCAGTAGTGACATACCTAAATCCAGGAAGCATTTCCTATTTTAGTTTGTATCTGTAGTATTGCAATCTTCTTGTTAGGTTTTATCTATTTATATGTCTGTCATCTTTATTGGACTTCAGGCATCTTGTCACGTAGACTATCCCTCGTTCCTCTGAATATTGTTGACACTTTGCTCTATAGAACGCGTGACACAGTGGCATTCAATAAGTGTTTGATGAGTTTATGACTAACTGTGTGAGTTTAAGATGCATGAAGAGCATAAAGGAAGAAATATCTCACAGGCAGTTGAAAAAAACACTGTTTTTGAACTGAAGAGGTAGAAGGTGGTAAAATTGATTAGGAATCATTTATTTAACTTTATCTAATAAACGTGTGTGATACTATATGCTAAGTACCATTACATGTGCTTCATAAATTAATAATCATTTAATCCCATGATCATGCTGTTGATCATGGCTATTCCATTTTTAGATGAGAAAACCTGGGAAAAGAGAATGATTTGCCCAGGGTCACACATCTGGTAAAAGGCAGAATCGAGATTGCATTCTAGGCAGAGTGTGCTGACAGCCACCATGCCAAGCTGCCAAAGTGCTAGATAAAACTAAGTGCCATTCTGTGAGTACCTACTGTGTGCCAGTTTATATGGTCCAGGTGCTTTGTATGGTCTATCATTTAATCCTCAAAATCACCTCAAAAACAATTGATGTTTCTGTCTTAAGGATAAAAGCTCAGGGGTTCTTTCTCATAAAGGTCAAGCACATGAAACAAATGACTTTCTTTTTCAGCTTATTTTACCAGATTCCATGAAAGTATTACCAGTGTACATGAACTGTTTGTTAAAAAACTGTGTGCTGCTTAGCAGACCAGAGATCTCAACAGATGAGCGGGCGTACCAGAGGCAGTTGGTCATGACCATGGGTGTGGCCGACTCTCAGCTTTTCTTCTACCCACAGCTTTTGCCAATCGTAAGTACACTGTGGTGGTGCATTTCCTAGAGGAGTCTGGAAGGGAATCATATTTTGTCCTTTCCATATGTTATGTCTGGAATATTTTCTTAAGAAGAAGTTTAAAGTCACAAATGCCTTCAGAATGTGTATGTGGGCTCTTTGAGCAAGTTGTGTACATGAGTCAACATGTGTTCAGTATGGTGATGGTGATGGTGATGGTGATGGTGGGGGATTTGAGGTGTTCCTACTTCAGTGAATTGCTCAGATGATTGCTTTTCTTTTCCTCATTCCCACATTGGCAGATTGAAAAGTCAGTAACAAGTTGGAGCAAGCCAAGCTTCAATTGTTCAAGAAATCTACCTTACAGCATTAAAGGCAACTGATTTGTATCTGTGTATGGGATCTCGTGTGCACACATGTATTTGTTTCTATACAATGTATGAATGTCTAAGAGTCACAACATTTCATTAGAATGGCTGTGATTAGCCTTGACCAAATACAATTAAGGATTTACAAATCAGCATATATTTGAGGGCACCTGCATTGTATAAGGGACCAACTTCACTTGCCCTCAGAGAATTTACTTTGCAATGTATTCTACTTATTTGAAGTCAGTCATTAATGTCTTGAATGCCCCTGTAATCTAGACTAAGCCCTTTCCCCTTGAGACCTAACAAGTTCAATTTATAATTGAGAGATAAAAGAGAGGAAGACTGATGGCTTATTTCAAATTCTTATATTGAAACTCGTATTCAGGCTCTCAGTAACAATGCAGTCAGTATTAGAAAGACTTAAATTAGGTTGGAAATTGAAAGCTATAATTCTTTCAATCAATATGAATGTTAGGTATAAATTATTACAAAATGATTGATTTTCAGATGAAGTTGGATTGGCAACAATCTGTATGCCAGAGAAACTAGAACTCTGAGGGATAAGAACATCACCTCTCCAATAAAATCCTCTTACCAAGATCACCAGTGGCTGACATGTTGCTAAACCCAAAGGGCGGTTCTCAGTCCTTCTCTCCTCTTATTGTCAGCAGCATCTGACACAGTTTATTTCTCCCTCCAGAAACACTTTCTTCACCTAGCTTCTCTGCTTACCCAGCCACTTCTCCTTTCTGCCTTTGCTAGCTTGTCCTCTTCTTTTTGTCAGGCTACCCTGGGGTTCAGTCCTTGGGAAGCTTCTCTTGTCTATCTACGCTCAATCCCGTGTAGGCCTCATCTGACCTTTCAATGCTGTTTATATACTAATGATACCCATGTTTATATGTCCATCCATACCATATGGGTCCTGAACTCTAGATGTGTCTATCCTGTAGCCTATTGAGCATCTCTCTGTGGGTGTGCAATGGGCACCTTAAACCAAGCCCTGATTGCCTCTCCAAGCCTGCTCTCTGGCAGTCTTCTCCATCCCCATTTACCACTACTCTCTCATGCCAATTCTTTAGGCCAAAACTTCGGTCACTCTTGACTGCTTTCATTCCCTCATCCATCACATCTCATTAACCAGCAAACATGTCAGTTCTCCTTTCTAAGAATATTCAGATTCTGACCACTTTCTCTCCACCTCATCTGTCATACCCAGGTTCAAGCACAATCATCTCTCCCAAGGACTGCTGCAGTACTCTCCTAACAAGCCTTCATGTGTGCACCTTTGCTTCTTCAGTCTGTGTTTGGCGTAAAAGTTAGAGTGATTCTCTTAAAATAACTGGCCATCCCTCCACTACTCAGAACACTCTGGATTTCCCATTTCAGTAAACACCAAATCTACTGCCTTTGCCAAGTGTCATCTATACTATCTTCCCCTCCTTTCTATCTGACCTCATCTTTTGATCCCGAAACATCGGAGACAGACTCTTGCTTTGGACCTTTGCACCACCTGTCCCCTCCATCTGGAATGCTCTTCCTCAGTTATCCCTATGGCTCCTTCTCTCACCTCTTTAGGTCTACTCAAAAAAGTTACCTTCCCAACAAGCCTTCTTGGATTACCCTATTTAAAATTGTAACCACCAGCACCAGCATTGACATGCCCTATCCCACTTTCCTGCTTCTTTTTTTCACAGCACTTAAAACCACTTAAAATTCGATGTATTTTACTTCTTTTATTTGTTGCTTCTTATTTCTTCCAAAAAAAAATATTAACTATTCAAGGCAGCTTAAACTGACTGTCTAATAGCTAGAATAATGCCTGGCACATGGTGGGCATTTCTTAAATATGCCCTGGATGGAAAGAAGGGAGGATGGAGGTGAAAGGAAAAGGGGGAGAGGGGAAGAAAGGAAGGGAAGGAGAACACACTTACTAACTCTCTTGCCTTTGCCTGCACAGCACACGTTAGATATCAAGAGTACTACACTACCTGCTGCTATTCGTTGCTCTGAGGCCCGTCTTTCAGAAGAAGGGATATTCTTATTGGCTAATGGTCTAAACATGTTCTTATGGTTAGGAGTTAGTAGCCCACCAGAACTGATCCAAGGAATATTTAACGTGCCATCGTTTGCACATGTGAACGCAGATATGGTAAGTATTTTTTTTTTCATTATTTTTGTGGTAACACACAAACTCCTGAATGTTTTGTGCTCATGTGCAACCATATAATACAAAGTAGAAGAAACGATAATGGCATGCCGTTCTTTATAAGAAAGAGAATTTCATGTTTTAATGAATAACAATGAGCTGGTATAAAGTTATTTGTATAAAGTATTATCAAATAACCAAAATATATGACTTTAAATAGGGATTGCCAGAACTTCCAGATCATTTGCTATGTGTTAGTCACTGTGCTCTAAATACTTTAAATACACCATTGCATTTAATTCTGTCACAAATCAGTGATGAGACAGACATCATCATCAACATTTTGTACATGAATTGATTGAGCTTTGGAGACAAGTTCTTTCAGGTAGCAAGTAGCAGAGATAGAAAGCGAATTCAGTTCTTACACCCGGTACTCTTCTCTGGTGTTGAACTCAATATTCAAAAGAAAGCAGAAATCTTGCATCCATATTTAGCTACAGAATAAAACTGTGTCAGATTAATGAGTTGCAAAATAACAACCTCACAAAAACAGGTTTTATTCCCCTTTGTTTTAAATAAGTTATATACTCCACTCATTACAAAAGAGATTGTGGATTTGTTGTAAAATGAATACAAATGACTTTATTTTTAAAGTATCCTAGGAAAAACCAGCAGTTGTAATTTGTTTGAGAGTATTTATTGCAAATCTTATTTGTAGACCATTGTTGCATGAGCACCATTGCTATGAAGGTTATTGTCTTATTGTACTTCATGGTGCATTTCTTACGAATTCACATGTAGAACTCAGCAGATAGTTTGTTCCCTGAGGCCTCACTTGTATGATGGCAAGATGAATTAAGTCTAGTTAATTCCCCAATTTCTGTTACGAAGGTAAATACATAATATCCTGGAGGAACGAGCAGGATCAAAATTCCACCTCTGTAGGTGGTCAGCTTAGGGAGCTGCATATCTGTTATGAATGTCAAAAATATATTTTGGGGACGCCTGGGTGGCTTAGTTGGTTAAGCATCTGACTCGTGACTTCAGGTCACGTCATGATCTCACTGTTGTGATCTTGAGTCTCGAGTTGGGTTCCGTACCGGATGTGGAGCCTGCTTAAGATTCTCTCTTTACTTCTCCCTCTGCCCTTCTCCCCCCACACACACTCTCACTCTCTCCCTCTCAAAAAAAAAAAAAAATATATATATATATGTGTGTGTGTGTGTGTATACATGTATATATATATGTGTATGTGTGTGTGTACATATATATATTTATATTTTAAAAGAATTAAAGGTGTCCATATCCCATTAAGAGACTATTTCTAAAGACTTAGAAATAGTAAGATCTTTGCATGTGGTTAAAATTAAGGAGTGATTAGAAATGCAATTTTTAAAAAATAAAAAAGTTCAAGTTCAATAGACAAAGGACTGTGAATCTGAAGAATGTTTATATAAAATTTAAGGAAGCCTCCTCATCTGTCACAATGTATTGTTAGAGTAAGTGTTAAATGTGTATTTGCTGAATTTGCTGAATGTACATATGAAATCACCAGTCTCTCTACCACAGAGCAGCAGATTAGTAGGTTTGTGCTTATACCAGTGTGCCTCCTTCAACCTTCTTCAAAAAAATAAAACAAAAGAAAAAGCAAATGTCACTTTGATTTTAGAGACAGTTGGCACTTCGAAATATGTATGTGACGTATACTTATGTTGTTTGTTACATAAAAAGATCTACCTTAATGTCAAAAAATACACATAGGGGATGGAATGTAAATATAAATAATGAATTTTCTGCCTTTTTCTTTCTTTCTTTTTTTTACAATTCCTGTGAAAAATACCGTCCATGATCTTTTCCTGAGGCTTGAGACTTTGTGGTAAAATGTTCTACATTTTTTTTTAAGTTTTCCCCATTTATTTTATTAAAACAATTTTTTTTAATGTTTATTTATTTTTGAGAGTGAGAGAACATGAGTGAGGGAGGGTCAGAGAAAGAGGGAGACAGAATCTGAAGCAGGCTTCAGGCTCTGAGCTGTCAGCACAGAGCCCGACACGGGGCTCAAACTCACGAGTTGCAAGATCATGATCTGAGCTGAAGTCACTTAACCGACTGAGCCACCCAGGTGCCCTGAATTTTACTGTCTTACTGGAAGAAATGCAATTCAGATTCTTTATGTCCCCTGAAGGCCATGTGCAGTAGTTATCTTTTATAAACTATTAGCCAGATTTCAGAAACATCTCAGGGGGCACGTTCCCCTTGAGAAATCAGCATTTGGTGGTTTGTTTTAATCTTGGAACAGTGGTATTTGGATGGTGTTTTCTAAACATGGTCATGATTCACGGTCCTGCAACTGATCCACTGAAGGAATAAAGTACATCCTTTTCTCCTGTGACAAAGCCTTGAAAGAGACATCTTACAGAGGGATTAAACATCATGGTGTATGATCCAAAGATATCCTTTGCATAAAACATATACCCGTTGTGTCATTTAAGTGATGTACATGTGTCAAATTTCAGACAATATTTATTTTCAAATGATGGAGAGTAAATTGGTGGAAATGTATGCCAATAAGAATGAATAATTTTCAGTGCATTTTTTCACAATTTTTGGTTTTTAGGTAAACAGACTAAGCCAAAAATCAAATATATGGTGTAGAAGGATTTTTTTTTAACTTTAACATTCTAATAATCTCATTACCAATTACACTGAAGCTTAAACTTTGATTTTCTCAAATTTAGACATTACTGCCTGAGATTGGAAACCCGTACTCTCAAACACTCAGAATGATAATGAGTATTATCCAACAAAAGAGGCCATATTCAATGAAGGTAAGAATAAGATTTTTTTTCCTTTATTCAAATTTTTAAAAAGATTTTACTATTATTTTTTAATTAATTTATTTATATTCAAGTTAGTTAACTAACATACAGTGTAATATTGATTTCAGGAATAGAACCCAGTAATTCATTGCTTACATATAACACCCAATGCTCATCCTAACAAGTGCCCTCCTTGATGCCCATCACCCATTTAGCCCATCCCCCCACCTCCCCTCCAGCAACACAACACTTTGTTCTCTATATTTAAGAGTCTCTTATGGTTTGCCTCCTCTCTGTTTTTATCTTCTTTTTCCTTCCCTTCCCCTGTGTTCATCTGTTTTGTTTCTTAAATGCCACATCTGAGTGAAATCATATTATATTTTTCTTTTTCTGACTACCTTATTTCACTTAGCATAATACACTCTAGTTCCATCCATGTTGTTACAAATGGCAAGATTTCATTCTTTTTGACCACCAAGTAATATTCCATCATGTATATATACCACATCTTCTTTATCCATTCATCAGTCAATGGACGTTTGGGCTGTTTCCATAATTGGCTATTCAAGTTTTTTGTTTTTTTAATTTCATTACAGACTTTTAAAATGCATGTCCTATATTTTTATAACATGATCTTTGATAGAAAACTCACACTGACCTTAAAAATCTACCCACTTAACAGATACAAACATAAAAAAAAATAGATATCACCACAGGTTAACCATGGATTATTTTAGTAAGTACTAACTTAGTAATCATGCAGATCTTCATGGCTTAATAGCAACTGATTTCATTAACAGACTGTGGAATGACTGCTTCAGTGCTTAAAACTACTTAATTACAGAAGTATCATTCAGAACATTTTTTAAATTTTTTTATAACTTCAGAATTGTGATCTCTGAGTTTTGTTATCCTAGCCCTTCTAAGCCCTTCAAGGCCTCAAGTTTGGGTAAAAGAATATAAAATATCTATAATTCAGGAAAATTATGCCTTGTTACCAAGTCCCAGCTACTTACCCATCTTCCTTCTCAAGTTAATATTGAGAAGATTCAATATTAAAGTCTCCTGGAATTTGAAATGTACAGATGATGGTGGTTTATTACGGTGCTATTCCCTGCAGAAGTGTAAGACATTCACCTAGACGCAGGCCTTTACAACATTCAGGATATTATGGGCCATTTTCCCCTGAAACATAAATATTATAGTAATCTAAGTCAGTATCCTTGACTGTGAAAGATATTCATGCATGCAAACATCAACTTTAGGCAGAGCTTAGGTAAATTGAACTAATGAAGAGCTTTATAACTTCTAGGGTGCCTCAGTGAGCACAGAACCTTTCCAGAACTATTTTCACACCACACACAGTTTTAAATTTTTTTAATGTTTATTTTTGAGGGAGAGAGGAGGGGGTGGGGAGGAGAGAATGTTTGCAGGAGGGGCAGAGAAAGAGAGAGAGAGAGACACAGAGGATCCCAAGCAGGCTCTGCACTAACAACAGAGAGCCTGATGTGGGGCTCGAAACCATGAACTGTGAGGTCATGACCTGGGTGAAGTCGGACGCTTAACCAACGGAGCCACCCAGGTTCTCCTACTTGGGTTCAGTTTTAGGGAAAGACCTAGAGATGACAGAGAAGGCTCAAACTAAACACATTCTTCACATGACACTGAACACCCTCGAGGCATGTAATGAAACCTAAGGTCTCATGAAACAAACATTGAAAAGCACTGGTATTGAATACATAGCAGTGATGATCCGTATACCTTTATCCTAGCTGCAGCAGCTACATCCCCACAACCTGCCTCATTTGCAGAGAAGAGTCTAGACTAAACATGGAGATCATGTGCCCAAGAGCCTCTCCGTCTAGGAAAGATAAAACTTGTCTCTCTGCTTTCTCCCACCTGCTCCAATAGTGGGAGGTCATGTTAGCTTTAATTATAAAAATACCTGGGGGGCACCTGGATTGCTCAGTGGGTTAAGCTTCCTACTCCTGATCTCAGCTCAGGTGTTTATCTCTGGGTCATGATTTCAAGCCCTGCATTGGGCTCTGTACTGGGCATGAAGCCTACTTAATCAATCAATCAATCAATCAATCTGGGATAAGCTCTGAATATACGTGAATAAGATAAAAGCAGTTGCATGTTAAATAATTTTGGCTTGAATACTTAAATCAGAATTTTTATGTGCCACTTGCAAATGTATCTGTTGTTTATAAGATTTCTTTGGCCTCTTCAAGAGGTATATTATCTGTATAACAAATTTGATCTACAGATGTTAGAGTTGAAAGGAAGCTAGAAGATACCTCATTCACCTGCTGCCTTTCAGCTCCCTCTAACACCATCTAACAGATAGTAAAGTGAGACTCAGAGGAGCTCACTCACTTGGTTACTGTCTCAGAGCTAGATCAGGGCAGATGCAGGCCTAACTCCAATGCACTCAGCATTGATACCTTTGTCTCTGACATTTGAAAGTAGGCAACATAAAGGAAATAAAAACACATTTATAGAATCTTTAA
Source organism: Lynx rufus (assembly GCF_022079265.1). Classification (NCBI taxonomy): domain Eukaryota; kingdom Metazoa; phylum Chordata; class Mammalia; order Carnivora; family Felidae; genus Lynx; species Lynx rufus. Next base: position 97,334,156 of record NW_025814845.1, on the reverse strand, counting down.
ATCTCTTCTAAAGAGTCAAGGTTGAATAGGAGAACAAAAACTGGACTAGAAGGGTCAAGAACACAAAATCAAATCCAGAAGCCACTGCTACCTTCTAGGCTACGCTAATCAGCTTTTCAGACCATCGACTCTTTTAGACCTCATCATTGTCTGCATAAGTCTTACTTTGTGGAGGAGCAAAAAAAGATTTCTCTCACAGTATATCTGGGAATATTACCTCAAACATCTCACTGATAAATTCTAGTCCTGCCCTGCTCAAAGTTCTCTGTGCTCCAAGTGTTTGCCATTCTCTTCTTCGTGTGTTTTCTACATAACTCCCCTCCCACTGGCTTCTTTCTAGTTTATAAGCTGTTCAAATCTACTTTCATTGAATCTTCTTTCTCCAAGATTCTGTTTCCCTTTCCTTTTATTTCATTCTACAAATTTGTATCAAATGCTAGCAATGTACCAGGCATTGCATGTTTCTTGAAAAAGTCATCTGTTAACTGCTTCTATTTCCTTATTCCCATGTCTCCAGTTATCTGAAAATGGCCAAACCGCCAAGAAATTGATTCTCAGTCCCTTTACAGCATTTACAAAATCAAATGCTACCTGTTTTCTCAAATGTTCTCTTCTGTCAGCTTTTAGAGCATCATATTCTTCTGATGCTCCTTTCTCACTGAACTTTTTCTTTGGCTTCCTTTCATTTATCTGCCCCTTAAGAAGAGCTGGTGTTCCCCTTAGTTGTGTTTGTGGCTCTCTTCCCATTCAGTTCATTCTTTGGGGGCCACCCTAATCACTCTCATCATTTATCTATTTCTTATGAGGCAGGCAATGAGAAATGAGAATGGCTTTGAAGGACAATGATTCCTTTTTTAAAAATTTTTTAATTTTTTTAAAAAAAATTTTTAATGTTTATTTTTGAGACAGAGATAGAGCATAAATGGGGGAGGGTCAGAGAGAGAGGGAGACACAGAATCTGAAGCAGGCTGCAGGCTCTGAGCTGTCAGCACAGAGTCCGACACGGGGCTCGAACTCATGGACTGTGAGATCATGACCTGAGCCGAAGTCAGACGCTTAACCGACTGAGCCACCCAGGTGCCCCTGAAGGACAATGATTCCTTAAGGCCACTGGTACTGTGACCTGGAAAATATAAACTGGGACCACTTGAAATAGTACTTCCATGAAGAGGGTACCTAAGAGGTTGGGAGGGACACCAGCAATGATCATTTTAATATTCTCTTCCTATTCTACAAAGCTATGTCCCTCCCTATGGAAATGTAAAGGGAGAAGGATTATAAAATATGGATTCCCCAATCAACCCCAGTATTTTTTTCCTCATCCTTGTGTGATCTAAGACCACCAACATGTCAAGACAGCTAAGACAGTTTGCCATACTTTCATGAATCTGCTTCCTGAGACCATCCACTATAGTTTCTGTGCCATCCTGGAATGACTGGTGGCCGGCTCAACTTCGTAGAGACTCAAACGGTACAGCAGGATATTTGTTACTTAAAGCTCAGTTTCTCTCAAGGCTGAAATTCATTTCCTATTCTATTTCCCACCTCAGATCATAGCCAAACACACTTCATCAAAGGAGGTTTTACAGTGAGCATCATGGGAAAATGGCAGCAACAGAGAATACCCCTCAGATGTGTAGTATGAACTTCTTCCCATTAATTTCCATAGAGAAATGAAATTCTAAAGAAATTGGATCCTCAAATTCTTCCCTTCATAATGTCTCATTCTGCCCAGCCTCAGCCTGGGCTGTTTCACTGAAGCCAAACACATTGCCGTTGCCCATCACGGCCAATAGTAGAATCCTAGTGGCATGTGGGAAAAAGTGGATACCACCAGTAAAAAAGAAAATGGCCTTGGCTTCAGGCTCACCAGGATGCAAGTCTTAAACTCCTTTGGAGAAGTTTCCCTCGAAGGTTAGTTTTGCTCCCCCATGTTGGAGTGGAGCACACCTGTCCATAGCTGTTCCTGTGCTGCCTCCCCGTGCCAGGCACTGACACCTGAAAGCCAAGACATCACACGTGTCCATATCCACATAGAATTAGCTGAGTTGTGTGGTAGCAGCAGCAGCAGTTTTGTATTTTAATCAGGTCAGGGGTGGTTTAAAGCTTATCAGCCTAGGGCCCAGGCCAAAATAACATAAAGGAAAAAAGCAAACTGTGTTGACAAAATTATTCTGCTTGATAACTAAAGCAAAAGTGGGGAGGGTCAGGCCCTCCTAGTCAAAATGGCAGATACCTTCCTTGCTGCAGCTGGTAACTGCAGACCTTTCTGGTGGTTTCACCTGGTGAGAGGAAGTGAGGGGATACCTGGCTCCTCCAAATTATACAGGAAGCAGGCAGGGGGACATTGTTTTGCATGTGTGGCTCCATTAACTCCACTCGTAGCTCAATCAGATCATCAGACCATCATCTCTGACTTCCTGAAACGGGAGTGAGTAGGGACCAGCTAGATAGAAGGGCTCCAAGTGTTCATGACAAAGCTACCCGCTTCTGGGCTTCTTTCCCCTGTGCTTCTTCCCCTAGAGCAGCACTGTCCAAATAATGCAAGCTGCAGATGTAATTCTAAATTTTCTAGAAGCCATGTTAAAAATGTAAAAAAAAAAAGTCATTTTAATAATATATTATTAATCCAGTATATCCAAAATATCATTTCCACGTGTATAAGCAGTTACTGAGTTTTGCATTTTCTTTTTCCTACTATGTCTTAGAAATCCATCGTGTATTTTACATTTATAGTACAACCCAGTTCATACTAGCCATGTTTCAAGTGTTCAATAATCACACATAGCTGGTGGCTACAGTACTGGACAGCACGGCCCTAGATAATTTCTATAAGCAGGGAACAAGAGTCCCCTGTGCGATCCACCTCGGTGGTGCCTCTCAGATCTCCTCCCTTTCCACCATCACTGCTCTGTAATTCAGGTCCTGACCATCTCCCACCTAGACACCTCCCAACTGCTTCCTACCTAGCTTCCCTCATCTCCTAATGCATTCTGTATGCTACCAGTTCACTGTCTCATTTTGTTCTGCAGCACTTTCACTGGATCACAACCCCTACGAAAGCTTAGACTCATTAAGGTAGTTTGTCCCTAACCTTCCACTGACTTTAAGACTGTTAACTCACATCTAGCCATGTCTGTCTTTGGCACATGGTACATGGCACCCCGTTATGGAATGCTCTCTAAACCCTACCCCACCCCCATCCTTAAGGAAATCCTACCTTATCCTTTAAGGCTCAAGCGATAGTTAACTACCACTGTGAAGCCTTTCACATAATGGTTTTTCATGTTTCATTGTTGGAACTTACAGTTGTATGTCTTGGGTTTTTATGGTTTTGGGGTCAGTGCCTCCCTCCACTCTAGATAATAAGCACTGTCCCATCATTTTACAAGGCCTCACACACAGTGGACATTATGTAATTTGGGTGAAATTGAAGCATGTATAATTGAGCCACATTCGGAGAATGTTTATAAATCACCTACCTTGTTATTTTTCCTAGCTGACAATAGTAAAGCAGCGAGAGCAGCCAGAAATGGTTTTCCGACAGTACCTGGTAGAAGACAAAGGACTTTATGGAGGATCATCTTATGTGGATTTCCTTTGTTGTGTTCACAAAGAGATCTGCCAGCTGCTTAATTAATTGAATCTTCTCTGTTGTTGATGTTGCATTTTTAAGGAGATCATCTCCTTCTTGGTGCCTAATTCTCCAGATGATAACAGGCTAGTTTTGATTTCTTGCTCATTTTCAAAATAGCTTTCCAAGAGGACATTTAGGACTTCAGCTTTGGTGCTCAGGTATAAAGTCAATGAAGGTACAGTGGTACCTTTTAAAGGGAACAGTCTATTTCTGATTGCACAATTTTTAACTGTTAAAATCGATACAGTTTGCATTTCATGAAAGGCATAGTTTACAGAACTGTAAACATTCTTAATTTTCTTTCTTTGTGCTAGACATATAAATTATTTTTCAAAATGTATAGATTTGGGGTAAAAAGTTGTCTTGGCTCTCCCATTTGCAGTGAGGGAAAAAACCAATTTTTACATTATACCTAATTTTTTAAAACCATGTAACACCCCTTGAACATGTTTTTCAACTTAAGGTTTGCATAGCAGACTTTTAATAACCTTGGAATCTATTTGGTAGAACAATTTGTGTTCTACATTTTTTTTTCATAATTATATGTTGTGTATGTTAAAACTATTTTCCAGTTGTTGTTTTGTCTATAAAACTGTCTTTATCTATATTCTTAATGGTTCTCTGTACAATTTTGAGGGTTTCTACCTGTATATAATGGATCTTAACCAGTACCAATAAATCACTTCATATGCTCTTACTCAACAGGTAGAGATCATTTTTTAGGTATTTTGAGATTTTAAAATAAGGGTCATACTGTGTCTTGGATAAAAGTTGTTTACAAGGCTCACTAAGAAAAAATGGGGAAAACTGTTTTTTTTTTTTTTTTTGAGGGTTGGGAAGTGTTAAGTGAATAAATCAGTCTAGGAAATATCAGAGACCATGTACTTGAGAATTGCATTTTTAAAAATTCTCCAGTATGTCCTTATGGGCAAATAATAGAAATGGGTTATATGAGATCATTATTAATAAATAAATATAAACCTAGGAGAGTGGTTTTGAGTGGTATGACACAGGCATCTGTCCTGTATCCGCCCTAATTCAACTCTGATACTAGTGATATGAATAAATAATAAGAGTTAAGTATACTGAGTACATATAATGTTGTAAGAAGTGCACTATATGTTTTGAGAACATTATTCCTCACAGCAACCCTAATCTTATTACCAGCCCCATTCACAGATGAAGAGATAGGCTTGAAGTGAATAAATCAGGACCTTGTCTACGATTGCATGGCTAGTAAGGTTTATTTATAAATCAGTAGATGTCATGAAATTGAGTAGAATAACAAATACACTGACAGAATTAAAATCTCTTCCCATGTTAACTGGCATGATGTTTCAGACTGACTCAGATGAGTTTAACAAGAAGAAATGTATGATCCTGAACTTGTGTCCAGAAAAATGAACATGCAGATGCTCCTTGGAAACAACGGTATTTAAAACAGAACCGAGGGAGTTTGTCAGCATGAATCTGTAGTGAGATGAAAGCAAATGTGATCTCAAGTTACTCTATTACCAGAATAACCTCTCAGATGAGTAGAGCTACTCTGAGGTGAAACCACATTGAGATGCGTGTTCAGTTCTAGGCACCATGCTCCATGTGAACTAGAAGCCCAGAGCACATTCCTTGATTCACTCGATGATAAGTCTCTGATTGCTCTGTATGTTCCCTAGGGTAGAAGACCAGAAACAATATGTAGAAGTGACAAGGTGCCACTCAGTTGAAAGAAGAACCTACTAAGTAATTAGATGCTCAAAGAGTGTGCCATTCTGGGAGGTAGTGTGTTCTACATATTTATTTATTGCACATCTTCTATGTGCCAGACGCTATGCCCTCTACTGGAGAGACAGACAACAGTGAGCAGCACAAACAAAATCCTCTCCATCTCTATAATTACAGTAGTTTTCATAAATGCTGTGACATGCCATAGTATTTTGTTATTTCATATATAAATTTTATATTATACATTTTATGTGTATATATATATAAATTTATAATATATATTTACATATGTAACATAGAAATAAAATCAGGTATATGTGATATGACCTAGTCTAGCTAGCGGGCACGTATAGTCAGTAAAGATTTCCCATTAGTTATATTAAAGCTGGGACCTGAAAGAATTAGTAGACATTAGCCAGGTAAATGAGAGTATTGGTAAATATGTATGAAGGCTCAGAGCGGGAGAGAGCACCTATCACCCTTTCAAGAAACTTGCAGAACTTAAAGTTAGCTGGAATTTACTAGGGAGAGACAAAGTGGCAAAAGATAAAGCCTAAGGGATAGTAAGAGTGAGTCCTAGTCAAGGGGGAGTTTAGATTTAATCCTAAAGGCAAAATGAAGACATTCAAACTGATTTCAGTAAGTGACAGGACTGTCTTTAGGAAGATCACTCTGGGGTTGTAAAGTGGTAGAACTAGAAGCAGAAACACCACTTAGGAGGTTGAGTAGTCTACTGGAGTATATGGCGGCCTGCACTAAAATAACAGAGGGTTTTGACAGAGGGAGATAAGGAGATGAAGTTAGTGAAGGAGAAGTGTTTCCCTCAGAAAGGAAACACCGGAGTAGATGCGGACTGTGTGTATGTGTGTCTCTGTTTGCACAAGAGGCAGTAGTTTACAGCTGTCCATGCTGAGGTAGCTTGCAGTCTATGCAGGTGGGATAAACTATACCTAAAAGTAAAGGCCTGAAGCTCAAGCAAAAACTCTGGGCTGGAAATTTGCAAATCATCTACGTACAGAGAAAAAGGAATGGCACAAGATGAAAAAACCTCTGACAAGACTGGGAGAAGGGCCAGAGAGGTAAAAAGGAAAACTTGGCAAGAGGATGTTACAAAGCCAAGGTAAGAGGGGTGCATGCAGAGAGTGGGGCAGCCAAATTAACAGCCTTCCTAGAGGGAACTTAAAGACTAAAAGGGTTGTTGGAATTAGTAACAAAAAAAAAAAAAAAGTCATGGCTGAGTTTGGTGAGAGCAGTTTTACAGGGTCAGTGAACTTGAATGCTACATTGGAATATGTTCAACAATGGGAGTCAGAGTGGAGGCAACTCAAGAAAGAGATGAGAGAGTCACAGAGGAAGGACAGGATTTTTTTAAGACAGGGATTTGACATTTAAATGCTGGTGGAAAGAAGCCAGTATTATGTTGGAAAAATAAATAGTGGCAGTACTGTTTCATCAACAGTTCGAAAAATGTTGAAGACTAAAGACAAAAAAAGGTTTAAAAGAACAAGATTCTTAGAAGGCAGAAGATAATATAATGCAGAGTACAAACAGATTAGCTTTCAATGGGAAGAGAAACCCAATACATAATGGAGGTGCTCCAATAAATCCTGAAGGACAACTTGCCAAAAATGTTGAGTGCTGTTCTAAGGTGTTCTGCAATAGAGCATCATGGTTTCTGGAACCAATGACATAGGTTTCCATACCAGCTCCACCCTGAAATTGAACGTCAGGGCATGTTAGAAACCTTTCTGCCTTGGTTTCCTACTCATTTGTTGATAAGTGTTAAAGGTTTAGAATAGTCCCTGATACACAATGCTATTTAAGTGTTCATTGCTGTTATTATATTAGTATTTTTTATTTTTTATTTTTGTTAAACCTGCTAAGGATCACGAAAACTAGGACTACTCTGATTCCTAATTGTATTTGCTCTTGATGCCATGAGTATATTAACTGGTATCCTCGAAATCAAGCTATCTTTAAATGCTGTAGAAATGTCCAATTAAATTACGGTTTCAGAAATTAAAATAAATTTATCAATGAGAAAACTACTTAAGCTGTTTTAAGTGTTAAAAACCCAAACTTGTAAAATATAAACCAAAGACAAGAATTTGTATTTTGTGTTTTGAGGAACTATTATGAAAAATAAGAGTTTACTCCCTCAAGAAAGCATATCTTTGAGGAAGTTACTAAATGGCATTACCTTCACTTCCTAGAAGTAACTGGGTAACAGGAGACTGAGCATCATTAGGAATGATATATTAATATATTTTTTTAATGTTCAGTCACATGGGGACATGTTTCCTATTAATAAACCAATGAAGAGTAAGGATCAAATTTTAGATCATGTTCTGGAATAGGGCAAGATATTCTGAAATTGTATATTAGCTCCACTAGGAGGCGTTATATACTAAAGTGTCTGAAACCTTCCAGAAAGGTTAGTCAATAATCTTCCAGAAAAGGTAATTCTTTGCAGAGAATTGACTTTGTAAATTTTAATTGCTGGAAACACAAGATGTAATGCTGACCACACTAGATAAAAAGAAAGAAAATCTCCGAGGAAAGAGGCAACAGAAATCCCTTAGTCATCATCTTTAATGGGTATTTCCTGGCCTCTTCTTAGGACACTGATAAGAAGCTTACTACTGCTTACTCCCAAACAGCCATTTATGAACAACTATGTAAGAAAATTATATTTAGCACATTGTTTTCCTTAAATTGTTCTTTTTGGTGCTAGCTGTGTTTTGAGGCCACAGGTGAAGTCTTCCTTCACTTGATAATAGTTCTCAGAGTTTAAAGCTAATATATATTACTATTGTGTCCCTTCCAGGCCAAACCCTCCCAATTCCCAAAGCATTTCCTTGTAAACATGATTTCCAGAGCCATTGTCATCCCAACTTAATACATGAAAATCCAGTTTTAACTCACATAAAGAACAAAGTCAATTTGGGAAAGCAAAATGACCAGTGTCCAGTTAAGGAAACTATCATTCAATAATATTGACTGCAGATGGTCTCAAGTACATGGTTATGCGAAAACTTTCAGGGTGTGCTTTTTATTTTGAGAGCATTATAAAGTTTTTACCAATTACACATACAAAACTCTTTTGCAATAAGAATTTCCCATTTTAAGATATTTTATATAAGACTTCAGTTTCTTAAGTCCGTATTTTTCAAACAGGTTATTTCGTGAGTCCACAAAACACTTTCTTTAAATACATATTACTCATGTTTGAAAAATACAGTTTTAGGATATCCCATGGGGTTTAATGTTACCCAATCAATGTTTTAGGGCCCAATATGCCTATTTGGAAAAAGAGGTTACTACATTATGAATTACGGGAAAGCAGATATAGCAGATATGAATTTACAACAGTAAACTCTAGTGTGCAAAAAAGGTGTCACGTTTTAAAAATGAATCTTTTATCTGAATCTCTTTTTCACAGGACTGGCAGGGAAGGTTTACTATCTTTGGCTCACACTGATGACTTGTGTCAAAGCCTCCCCACAGCTCCTGAATTTCAGGACTTCTCTGCTTCCATAGTGTGCTTCTGGGAAATGTATGTGTAGTCTAAGGACCATCACTTTCCTAAGTACACCATTCAGCTATTTCCCAGTGAGGCCCTCCCTCTCTGAGGCAGTGTTACTGCCAGCAGCAGTTTCCCAAGACTTCTGAGTGTCACCCTAAGCCAGTCCTCAACTATCCTGTCCTCCCACTCTTGGGCAACCTATTCTTAGTTCCACTATTATTTATGGGAGGAACGTAGTGTAACTTTTTACTTAAGCTATAATCAACAAGGTGATACAGATGGAGTTAAACCATTTCCCTTACTCTTTACTTTGTAGGTTGCATTTGGTAGAGAAAAAATTTATTATCTGAGGAAAGAATCAGGTGTCTTTAAAGTCAGATGAGGGGAAATTCATTCTATAAATCTGCTAAGTGGTAAGTCAGTGGAAATTACTGTTTCTTCAGTCTCAAAAATAATGTTGAGAGAAAAAAAATCCTTATTAGAAAAACACAGTCCTCTTACGCGGCCAAGAAAGCACCAGTAGAAGGAAAAGGAAGTGGCAAGAGAAGAATATTAAAAATCCTCTGGGCCTTACTTCCAATTATTAAGCAAGCAAAGGAGTATGGGACTATTTATTAGGCACTTACTATGAACCATATATTAAAAGCTGAGAAAGCACACTGTTGCCTTTTTATGAATGACAAAGGCTCATTTCTGAGAGCACAAGCAGCAGAGTTGTAAGGTCTAAATGAGTAGACAAAGGCAATCTTTGGAATGGTGGCCATCTTTCACCTGATCTGGGACAAGTGAAAGCAATCAGAAGTGGGCATGATCCCCAAAGAGGTCCTGATGCTGTCTTGATTCAGTTCTCATTAGCATCATCTCACAGAGATGGGATTCAAGATTCAGGAAGTTTGTGGCTGGTGAGCTTACATTTGTGCTTATATTTGCTGAAAATTTCCTTTGGAATTGTTTTTATAAATATGGTATTCTTTTTTTTTTTTTTTAATGCTCATTTTTGAGAGAGTACAAGTGGGAGAGAGAGAGAGGGGGGGATGTAGGATCTGAAGTGGGTTCTGTGCTGACAGCAGAGAGCCCGATGCAGAGCTCAAACTCACAAACTGTGAGGTAACGACCTGAGCCGAAGTCAGACTCTTAACTGACTGAGCCACCCAGGTGCTCCTATACAGTATTCTTAATCATGATGCTGCTGTATCCCTCCCTTATCTGTGGTTTTGTTTTCCATGGTTTCAGTTACTTGAGGTCAGTCATGGTCCAGAAGCAGATGATCCTCTGACATATTGTCAGAGGTCAGCAAAAGCCCAACACTACATCACAGTGCCTGGATCACTCACTCCACTTCATCACACAGGCATTTTAACATCTCACATCATCACAAGAAGGGGTGAGTACAGTACAAGAAGATATTTTGAGGGAGACCACATTCATGTAACTTTTATTACAGTATATTATTATAATCGTTCTATTATTGTTCCTCTCTTACTATACCTAATTTATAAATCGAACTTTATCTAGGTATGTATGCATAGGAAAAAACTTAGTATATATAGGGTTTGGGACTATTCCTGGTTTCAGGTATCCACTGGGGTCTTGGAACATATCCCCCATGGATAAGGGGGGGGGGGACTGCTATATGCTTACACATTGTTGTTCAATAAGACAGAGCAGTAGAAAAGTAGGCTTGAGCTCCTATTCACCATGCCTTATAAGCCTAGCTTTTTGGACAAGGCCAAATAATCCATCCACCTGTATAGTTCATACGAATTATAGTCAATATTATTACCTCTCCTTTACTAAATATTAAAGTATGTACTTACCCAGAAGTTGTCTTGAGAAGCATAAACCTATGAAATGAAATGACAGCAAATTCCCTAAGATATTTAGGCAATTACCTTAGTAATTCAACTAGCATAAACTACTAAACTGTATTTCTGAACAAAACTGATTTTTTGTCCTCTGCTTTACGACAAAACAAAATAATAATGTAGTTATTCTTTTATGATATTCACAACTGTAATTGTAAACTAAAATCTTGAATAGGTATGGGATTCTATAAAAGGTCTGTTTTTGTGACAACAGGGGCTTAGAGCTCTGTATTTTCTCCCACTGGACAAATGGCTTGCAGTCACATCACTGTGTGCAACTTGAAAGTAATTAGTCCACGTCTGCAGTCTTTTATGTACGCTCCAAAGTACATTGACTGTATCACATGCTTCCAAAGCTGATGGTGTCCTGTCCCAATTGAGTAACTTTTTTACCTCTTCTTTTAAGAAATTTGGTCACTGGTGTTTAGAGGCCAAAATTTAAAATATGCACGCAAGATTTAGCTAGCCAAGCTAATTTTAACAAAATTTTAGTTCCATGAAAAGTAGCAAAGGACACAAATTTAATTGCCAACACTGTCTAAAAATTAGGTTGATTTCACACAAATCTCTCAAACTTACTGTCTTCCCTGTGTGCTGACACCTATGGAGAGCTGAGTAGTGATGTCCACCTTACTCAGGGTGGGAGCTCTCCTGTCCCTACCTTTCTCTCTAGTATCCATGGGCCTGAGATCAAGTCAGTGGCTATTTATTAAAGTACTCTGTGCTGCTCTGCTTTTCTTAGAGAGGAGTTGAAAAAAAACATCAAATTGGGAAAACAGCACAGACGAGATAAATGTGAGAAGGTAAATGAAAGTATTTCCATGTTTAATATGCAAACAAAATATGTCTAAAAAGATAATTATTCCACTATAAACAAACTCATGGCTTGCTTCACCAGTCTATATATGCTTGGTTCCTATATACATTTTACATTGTTGACCTCTAGATTCTCCATGATCTAGGAAAAAACCTACCTTACCGAATTTCACTATTAGCACCTCAAGTTTCAGAGACAAGAAGTGTAACACATATACAAACTGATTATTTTAACATTTTATCTAATACTGGAAAGAGGGTTTGCTGGAAAATAATTATCTAGATTAAATGAGGTAGTTTTCTCTGTGTTCACTATAGCTAGCAGTGTTTATATCTGAGTAAATGATGAAGGCCTTTTGAACAGAAGCAAGGTGGCTTTTCCAGAAATGGAGTCTTCCATGGCTGTGAAGTCCTAGATTTATAGCTTCAGAACTGACGACATATACTTGAGACCCAAGCTAAAGTTCAGTCCTTATGACCAAATATCAAAGACAGGATAATGCTAAAAGTCCTATGTGAACCCCAAGATTATTGGATTGTTTTAAGGAAGGCCCTTCTTATAAGTAAGGGTTTATGTTTTTAATAGCTCACAAAAATAAAAGACACTTTTAGATCAAAAACTATTTAGAATGAGTCCCACTGGGCCATCATTCAGTCAAGTTAGTAAAGATTAAACAATCAGTAAAATCTGGAACTATACTGCAAAGACCAAATCTTGGTAGTTAAATTCAGGATGAAAGCAGTACAACTTTTAAAATAAGTGGCTGAAACTAATCAGAAAGTTGTAATTTAGGAACTAAAATGAGTAGGAAGTATTTTGGAAGACACAAAAAGGAATCGTTCCTAGGAACAGCCAAGACAGGATCTCAGCTATGGACAGCACACTAACCCACACACACCTTGCCATTACAGCTCCATCAACTTAAAATCAAACGACGGTATGACACTCAGCTTTAGAACAGAGATTTGTAGTTTAAATTTCCAGATTTATGGGCTAAGGGCTCAGGTGGCTCTTTGACTTATCGAAGCCTTAGAACAGTACGTTGCTGCTGCAGGGCTGACCCATTCCAACTCTGGATATGTGACCTGGCTGCCATACTAGACTCTCCTCCATGTTTGATCCCTCCTCCCCAGTTGTGCGGTGTCATGGTAACCGTTCTACTCTTTGACATCTCCATAATTCCTTGGTCTAATCTGATTCAGCAGTGTTTGGGTAGAATATTCTCCACCACAAAATCTGTTGTCGCTGACAGCATCAACCTCTTCCCCTTTTCTATTCTACACAGTGAAGAAAAGTCCAAAAGAACTGTGATACTTTAGGCCCCCTAATCTTCATCCTTTGAAGGGAAATAGGTTAACAGGGAGAGAATTGTTGCCAATGAAAATAAACATCAACATTTGGACTGGCATACTTAGAATTGTAATTATATATAATAGGTATGCTGATCTTAGAATTTTTAAACTCAATTGGGGCTCCTGGGTGGCTCAGCTGGTTAAACGTCTGACTCTTGACTTCGGCTCAGGTCACAATGTCACAATTTGTGGGTGTGAGCCCTGCGTCGGGCTCTGCACTGACAGTGCAGAACCTGCTTGGGATTCTCTCTCTCCCTTTCTTTCTGTCCCTCCCCTGCTTGCTTGTTCTCAAACTTTAAAAAAAAAAAAAATTTTTTTTTTTTAACTAAAAAAAAGTGTAGGGTTATTTCACAGTTATTAGCTTGTGTCCCCAATTAGGAATCAGTAAGTGAAGCAACTATAAATTATTTGGGGTAATTCCTAGATAATTTGTTGAAAATTTAAGACATGTAAGTATAAAGATGATCAGAAGTCAGAAGAGGTCAGATTAATGAGTTTTCATTGGAAACTTTTCCTCAATGAATAAAGATTCTATGATAAAAATGATACCCTAAACTTTATTGAAAGTGAAGGGTAGCAAAACTAGTGAGCCAAAACCATCTTATGCTATAAAAATCCCACAATACATTGTTAAAGAGATAATTCTAGGCCTTGCATTTTTTCCCATCACCTACTCCTTTCTTATTTGCTCTAAATAGGTAGGAAGTGGTTCTCTTTAACTTGCAACCTACAAAGTAGCCATTCCTAACTCTAAGATGACTTTGTGATACACATCTCACAGGTAACTATGCCATATAAGCACTAAGAATGTTGCCTTCCCTTGGCTAGGCCTGGGGTGTGGATCACACTAGGGAGTCTCATTTACAGGACAGGGTCACCTCCTAACTAGTATTTCTAAAGACCCAAACTGGGCAATTAGAACATCTTCTTTATTCTCACATCAACTTTGACAAATACAGTTCTCTACAGATACTTTATAAGTTGAAAATTAACTATCATTTCAGTAAAAAGTCTAACCAACTGTGATTCATATCATCATATCTACATCAAGAAAGGCATTACTCAAATGCAATAGTTGTACTAGAAACTACTAACAGGTTGAACAAGTTAAATTCAGCAGGCTTTTTAGGATCTCAACCCTGTATCTATTTTCAGTCCTTATCTTCAAACTGAGTCTTTAGTGTGTGTAATATAACCTTATTTTACATATAATCCGAGCCAATGAAAAGCTCAGAATGGCTACTAAAATGCATCACAGACCAAAACAAGAGTCTGATCTTAGGTCAGTCCTTATTCATTTGGTAACAAAGGCAATTCCACTTACAGAAAACATACTACCACATTTCAAAGGTTTAAAGTTTCATTAGAAAAATTATACACAGAATAAAAAATATATTTTTCAAGAATAATGGTATTATTTCATTCATCAAATTCATTTAAAACATGAGTTACAGTACAGAAAGAGAAATGACAGCATAGTTGTATACAACCAACTGATCTGCAAAACCAGTCTCTTAAAAACAACACACCATATGGTTTTAATAAAAGGCAACTACAGTTCCATTTTCTAAGGTGTCTTAAGGGTTTTCTGTAATTAGTTTTTATATTAAGTTTTCTCCATAACAATTTTAAAGATGTTATTTCCTCATCACCAATTACTTTATTCCCCAAAACACCTGATAACCAGGTCTCTTTGTTGTTGCCTCCATTTTCTTTATTCTGCTAAGGGATATGAAGCTGCTTTCAAGGTCAATCCAAGTTCAAGTCTACACCAAAGTTCTAACACCTGGAGATTTGTCCTTCTTTGCTTAAGAAGTGTGATTAACAGCCATCTGTAGCAATGCAACTGAAATTATAATGAGCTTTTTCTCTTTTTTTTGTCTGCCTACTCAATTCTACCTTTCCCTCTGCCCACCGCTGGGCGCACCAACCTCCCCCAGCAGATTTAGATTTGGGAGGAGGTGATTTTGTTCAGAGTCTCTCAATGTCTGAGTAGCAGTCAAATCGTATGAGTTCAAGATTCTTAAAAAAGAAAAAAAAAGTTTTTTATTGTTTCATCAAGAAAATGTTAAAACCCTGACAGAAGTTAACCATCTGTCCCAAATCCATTCCATCAAAGCTCCCAAAGAGCTTTCCATTTGCTGTGACAGCAGTGGCAGGATGGCTACTATCATCTGTCTTGGCACTGGTGTGATACTACAGATGGCTCTTTTTCACTGTTCACTTAAACTACTTCTGAAAAGCAAAAGCTTTTGTAATTACTTGGAATCTATCAGAATAAACTGGTCTCTGAAAGGAAGGTATTTGTTGCATTGTTCAGTTACATGCACACGACCAAAGGCAGGATGATGATGATCCTGGACAACAGTGTGTGTGACACACAACAGTGTGTGTGACAACTGCACGGGAGATTGGCTAAGGTGTTCCTGCAGCTTAGAGAAACTATAGCAGAGTGCCAGGTGGAAGTGAGTACTACACTAAGTCTCCCAATGAGAACTCAAACTACAGTAAAGAAGGTGGAGGGGTATTAATAGACCAGTGTCTTAACAAAGTTACCGAGGTGGAAAGCCACCTCTGTGTGCTCCTCCACGGCCCCCGCGGAAGCCACCTCTTTCTCCTCGGAAGTTAGATCGGTTTCTTTCTCGACCACGGCCAGCAGAAGTTCCACCCCTTCCTCCACCCCTGGGAGCTCCACCTCCCCGATCAGATTTAGACTTGGGAGGAGGTGATTTTGGTCGAAGTCTCTCAATTTCTTCTGTACATCCAGTCAAGTAGGAATTAGGAGCACTAAAGTAGGATGCATATGTTTCTGCATTATAGTTGCTATTTGTAAGAGTCGGTCCAACTGTAAGCCAGCCTGAAATAGGGGGAAAGAAAGATTATCTTTTTTGTTTCCAGTTCTTTCTTACTGGTCCCTTAGGAGCTATTTCAAATCTCTAATGCATTTTTAAAGATGCCCCTATCACCTCATATTCATCTTTTTTATAGAAAACATGGTATTTAATAATGGTCATACAGACTTCATAGGTATATATCTTTTATTTCACCTGCATGACTATAACTTATCTTCCTCATCTCCATCCTTGTTTCACATTCTGTGAGAGTAGCACTTAGAAAAAAAATACACACTACACTGAGTTTGGGCTCAGTGAAAATGTAATAAACTTTATTCACCTTCCTAATTGGGGAAATGATACCATTGTTTTCTGGTTAAAATCCTGGAGCCAACTTTTGCCTCTACTCTCAACAATATTACCCCAGATGATAGGTGCTAGAAATTCAACCACTAACCTCCATGTTGCTCCTATTCATTCCCATTTTTCCATCTCTACCTCCACCCTCAAACATAAGTCTTTTTTTTTTTTTTCTTTTTTTCAAAATAGTAAATTCACATTACACTGATTTCACAAAAAGTTAAAATTTTGGGGGCGCCTGGGTGGCTCAGTTGGCTAGGTGACCAACTTCGGCTCAGGTCATGATCTCGCAGTCTGTGAGTTCGAGCCCCGCGTCGGGCTCTGTGCTGACAGCTCAGAGCCTGGAGCCTGCTTCGGATTCTATGTCTCCCCCTCTCTCTACCCCTCCCCTGCTCATGCTCTGTGTTTCTCTGTCTCTCAATAATAAATAAATATTAAAAAAACACTATTAAAAGTTAAAATTTTGAAAAGACACCACCACTATACATGTAAGCAAACAAGCCAGGTATTTTAGTTACTAATAAAACAAAGGTCTGTATTTCACAGACCTTTAAATATATGGTTATTAAATATATGGTTATTTTCTTCAGGATGATTCATTCATTTATACATTTCTTCATTATATTATTTACTGAATAATCTGAATGTTGGGTATAAAGAAGTGAGGAAGACAATCTTTGCCTTCTATGAGACTGCATGTTGGAGAAACTGATTATAAACATAAGCCCAAATGAATGTGTAATTCATCTAATGGTAAGTGCTATGAAGAAAAAGAAAACAGAGTAAGGGGAAAGACAGGAGTGGAAGGAGGGGAATGGAGCAGGAAGGTGGCCAGTTTAGACAGAGGTGTGAGAAAAGGTCTGTCAGGTATTTGAAAGGAGAGGACCATGAAGAGACAAGAACGAACTCGGCATATGTGAAGTACAGCAAGAGGAATCAAATACATCGTAAGAATTTTATATTACAGAGCACTCTGTACCATTTCTTGACACCTATATCCCAAGGGACCAAAAAGATTTTTTTGAGTTTTTCTGAGGTCCTACCTGGTCGAATTGTACTATCTCTTCCAAATAGATGAAGGCGTCTTCTACCAAGACAAAAGTGTTCAATAATATGAAAAATTTCTACAGGCTTTTCTATATTGCCAATTTCAGGTTCTTCTGTGATAATCAAGTCAATGTCAACATTAGCATGGATGAAGTCCCCATCTGTGCTACGCTTAACAGTTCCTTTGATCCCCATAAGGCAGTGTTCCTAAAAAACAATAAGAGCAGGCCAATTAATCTCTTCATCAACAGTCATATTTCATAACATTTTACATTTCTGATGTCCCCAATTCTAAAATAGACTTCATTTCTTCAAATCTTTGGGATATAGTTCTATGGGCAAAAACACTATAGGAAAGCCTGGATCTCTGGATGTGGGAAGATTGCCAGGGAAGCTAGAGACAACAGTGTTAAACTTGGGGCCATCACATTTTAGAATTGCATCAATGACCATGGAGTCTTTCTTTCTTCAATACTAGATAATAACTTGTTTCTACCAGTTATGGAAACATGGCACTTGACCTTGGAATCTTAAAAGGATGTTATACTGGGCCTCAAATAATCCAAGATCAAAACTATATACAAGATGCCTTTTTATATGGAGAAGAGCCTTTTAACATGGATACAGACTTCTGATTTTCACATTTTCTTATGTTGAGTAATTAAACAGTTTTTTTTTTTTTCATTTGTTTTTTGACCTTCTCTATTTAATCTGACTGGCAGAAGTATGGGTTAAATTAATCTCTCACTTGACTCCATGAACCATGGCAAGAGTAGCTTAGGCTCCCTTCATAGAATTTTCAAAAGAATTTGGAATTTTCCAGTTTAAGAAAGACTTAATATGAAAGACTCCCACAAATGGCTCCCTAAAGAGTGAAAGACTGGGGGACAAACTTTTAAAGCCTGATAGTAACAGGGAAGTTGTATAGAGCAGAGGTTCTCAAGGGTTCTTGTGTAGGTTCTCAGGGTTCTTATATAGGAAAAAGGGAAGGAGAAAAATATGCTTCCAAGGCAGCCAGCTATGAGTCTTGCTACTGCCTCTTTTTTGTGGGCTCAGGGAAAGGGAAAAAGTCTGGTGGGGCTCAGAGGTACCAAAAGCCCATACATAAAGTGATTTAGAATTAACAGCAGTTTAGGACATACAAAAATATATACTACCCTCTCCCGCACAGTGAAGGTTGAATTTAACATAGTGAATAAAACACAGTAAACAAAACATAGTGAATTTAAAAATTAAACTTGATGTAATTCTATACTGTTCAATGCCATTTGTGCAAATCTAAGAAACTAATCTTTCTACCAAAATTAAACAGTATACAGTCATTTGGAAAAGCTTGAGGAAAAATAATGAAAATAAAGAAAACAAAACAGTAAAGGCAATACCTTTGTTCTCTGGAAGACAGCCTTTGGATCTAAAGTCTTAGTCTTTCCAGGATTGTTTTTATTGGTTTTAATCCAACAAATATCTTCACATCTTCTGTAACCCCATTTGCGTAAACACTAGAAATGAAAGAATTAAAAAAAGAAATCCTTAACTAAAAGAAATAAACAGTACTTAAAATAACCAACCAGTATTAAAAAAACTTCCTAGAGGTTTGAGACACTAAATCCAAGATGTTACAGTAATTTTTAGTGCAGAAACAGAAAAAAGGAAATACTAAAGTCTTTAAATATATGGCCATTATATAGAAAGCATAAATACCTTTCAGATATTAATATAATCTATATAGTTAAGTATCAAAACATAGAAAGGATTACATAGTACTCCAATCCTTTAATACTACCTTCCATTGTCATCAACAGAAAGTGGGTTTTAAATCATAAAACACTCAGTCCCTCTTTAATCATAAAATAATTCAATATGATTTGATTCCTAGCACCTCAATTTCCTATCCTGACAAAGCTAAAAACTATTGAACATATTCTAATTGATAGCTTGTTTTCAAATGAGTCTTATGTTATTTTTATATACTTAATACAACTTCAAAAAACTCAAATACTTAAAATTACGTACCTTATTACTTGCTAATACTGAGGGCTACTACAATATATAGGTGCTGACTAGCTGGTGGGAATAAAAACAAGATATGTCCTTACCCCCTCATTGATTTAAGAGTAAAGTAGGGGGAAATAAGCAAATAGTGCAGGACGATAATGTTGGTATTGTTCACGTCAGGAATGCTCTTATTGTGTAAACTCTTATCATGAGAAACACCTCAAAATGAAAACCTGGATTTTTATTTTAAAATCTAAAAATCAAGATCAGTATCTGTTCCTGTTGACATTTATCTGTTTAGCACTGGAAATTCCTTATACATCACAAGGGTCTATATCTTCGTGCCCTGAGCAATTAACAAAAGCTCATCACGATTTCTTATGCTGAATTATTTTTGTAATCGTTTTTGGCCCAAATCTGCTTTTACCAATATGACAGACTGCTGCATAAATAAAACGATAAAACCTCCTAATCATTTTCAAACTAATTTGGGAGGCAGAAGGCAAGCCCCAAGCCAGGCATTAGAGCTACAAAGGGTAAATACCAACATATCTGTAAAAACATATAGTATGTTTCTATTTTCTTAGCTTTTCCAGAACATCTTGGAAAGGCGTCAGCAAAAAGTAACTATTCCCAATGAGAATAGTTACAGTCTTACCTTGGGAGTTAATAAACGACACAAGCAATAATATTTTTCAATAGTCTCAAACTTGCTATTTTATAAATACAAAGTAACTGTAAAATTTCAGGATTTTAGAACAAATTTATCTCAATATAATCCTACTTAAATTCTTCACCTGTCAAATGGACACTTCCTAAAACTGCCAAGATTAAATGAGATCGTCTGCTGTATAACAAGTAATATGTCCTAAAAATGGAAGGTATCATCTATTAACAAGTGAGGAAACTGAAACCCACAAGTGTAAATATCTCTTTACCCAAAGTTTTACTGCTGGACAGCAGAACTGAGACCAAAACTGAATGAAGCCTTCTAATACTTAGCCACAATGCTCCCATTATTCTTAGGTAAAAAAGCATACGCTATTTTGTTTCCATTTAGAAATTCAAAATATTGCAATAAAAAAAAGAGTTCTGAAATAAAGTAAACATAAGGCGCTTAAAAAAGAGGTGTTATGTAACTTCCTTGTCACTCTTACTCAATTATTCAAACTATGTGTTCCGGATGCTCTGTTATTTTTCCAATTTGATTTGGCTTCTATTTGGAATTCAGGAGTTAATGTTATTCAGAATACTTTTTAGCTATTCATAATGAGCAGTAAATGACACTAAGCAGCTTGTTTTTGAGTTGCAGTATCAAATGCCTAAACTGTTCTCCTGAAGTTGTAATAAATCATATTTTGACTTCTTGAACCCTAATGCTAGCTAACCAAAGGGTACTACTGCCTTTTGTACATTCTTTTCTAATCACATTTTTTTCCTTCTGAGTATTTTAGCAACTATTCAAGAAACAAAGGACAAAATAACATCTATCTTCCAACTTTTTATATTTTTTCTTATGACTAAAAATCCACTTTAAAAAAATGATCTTACCACTCTTCCAAGGTCCAATCCCTCCCCAGAACCACACCAGAGAAAAATAAATGATCGTGGAGCTGCAATCTCATCAATTTCTAACTTCATAATCTGTAGGAAACCAAAACAATATTGCATGAAAGTATTTTGTTTCCCAGTCATTCTAAATCCAAAAGAATAACCCCTGAGATTTATCAAGACTTTCAGTAGATCTATTTTTAGATGTACTAATTTTCATTAGAAAATAAATTTTATCCTTAGAACTTATTCTACTGTTTTCTTATTCTATATTAAGAAGACACACACACATACACACACATATACATACACTTGACTTTATACAGAAAGAGGTTACAGGGAACCATATTTATAGAATTATGGACTTTTGTAAGATGTAATTTGAGTGCAATACTTTATGATTTACAGAAAAATAAACTGAAAAAAAGAGGTTAGTTTAAATTATCCCAAAGTTAGGGGCAAAATTAAAATGAAATATAGTAAATGTTTGGGGAATATTTAGTTTCCAGCATCTACAGAAATTCTAGATAAAAATAAATCAATATGCACATTTTATTATAATGACCATTTTAGTTCTAAAATGCCAAAAAAAAAAATATATCCCAATTTTTCCAAAGAAGATCTACAGATCACTAACAGACACATGAAAAGATGCTCAACATCACTCATCATCAGGGAAATACAAATCAAAACTACAATGAGATATCACATCACACGTGTCAGAATGGCTAAAATTAACAACACAGGAAACAACAGGTGTTGGCGAGAAGGCAGAGAAAGGGGAACCCTCCTACACTGTTGGTGGGAATGTAAATTGGTGCAGCCACTCTGGAAAACAGTATGGAGGTTCCTCAAAATGTTAAAAATAGAACTACCCTAGGATCCAGCAATTACACTACTATGTATTTACCTAAAAGATACAAAAATACTGATTTAAAGGGATACATGCACCCCAATGTTTATAGCAGCATTATTGACAACAACCAAACTATGAAAAGAGCCCGAATGTCCATAAACTGATGAATGGATAAAGAAGATGGGATATATATTCAGAATGGAATATTACCCAGCAATCAAAAAGAATGAAATTTTGCCATTTGCAACGATGTGGATGGAGCTAGAGTGTATTAAGCTATAAGTGAAATAGTGAAAGACAAATACCATATGATTTCACTCATGTGGAATTTAAGAAGCAAAACAGATGAACATAGGGGGAAAAAGGAGAGAAGCAAACCATAAAACAGACTCAACTACAGAGAACAAACTGAGGGTGGCTGGAGGAGGGGTGGGTGGTGGGATGGGCTAAATGGGAAATGGGCAGTAAGGAGGGCACTAGTGACACTCACTGGGTGTTGTGTATGAGTGATAAATCACTAAATTCTACTCCTGAAACTAATATTACACTGTATGTTAACTAACGGGAATTTAAATAAAAAACTAAGAAAAAAATTACAGTCTATAATTTTATTTGCCTTGTATGTGCTGAGTATTCACATTAAAAAAAAAAGTTCCGCGAGGCGCCTGGGTGGCGCAGTCGGTTAAGCGTCCGACTTCAGCCAGGTCACGATCTTGCGGTCCGTGAGTTCGAGCCCTGCGTCGGGCTCTGGGCTGATGGCTCAGAGCCTGGAGCCTGGTTTCCGATTCTGTGTCTCCCTCTCTCTCTGCCCCTCCCCTGTTCATGCTCTGTCTCTCTCTGTCCCCAAAATAAATAAACGTTGAAAAAATAAATAAATAAATAAATAAATAAATAAATAAAAGTTCCTCAATAATTCTGTAAATTTTGGGATAATACATACTCATATAGAAGACTATAAAACCAATCATTTTATGACATTCTTTTTCTTCTAGCTTTCTGCCACATTTCAGAGATAGACCATGGTTCAAGCAGATATTTATATTTCATTTATTTAAAAAATTTTAACTTTAGTAACATCCATTTGAGTTATAACCATATCATCTCTAACTTAATCTAAATAGAAAAACATTATTTGGCAATAATAATGTAAATAAGTTACAATATGTATTAACCTACTGAGTTTTATACTTCTTTTAAAATCTTGAAATCTCTCATCTAATATTCTCATAGGAATATGAATAAGTAAATATGTAATACATACATACACATATTCCTACATATTTATACATGAAAGAGCTAAAATAAGTGATGACACACAACAGTGAAGAGCATCAAGCAAATTACTCTCTCAACACTGCAGTTCTAAATGCTAAGTGCTGGTATTTTAAAAAGCTGGTATTTTAATATCCTTTACCAAAATCCATTGATCACTACTGACTCTCTAATGTGAAAGAGAATACCTTGTGAAATCCAAACACTTTTCTTATTCATACTCTTTATTTATATTCTATTTATTATTTTAACTATTGGTACTTTCTTTAGGATATTATCATATAAAAGTTAAGAACTTAGGGCCTAGGGCCAGACAATACTTTTCAATATGCTAGCCTGAGTTGTTCAGTGAAATTAGACTGAAATCAAGAATATGCATATAAAATGGAATTCCTTTATTTCAGAAATCCTATTGGTCTGTTTTGTCACATATAAGTGAAGCTCCTGTGCCTTCAGTGACCAAACCTCAGAGACTGGCCAGAGAAAAAAGTTCAACCTAATTACAGCTGACACCTGAATAACATAAGGGCTGGTCGCACCAACCCCTACCACCCATAGAAAATGCAAGGGTAACTTCTGACTCCCCAAAACTTAACGACTAATAACCTACTGTTGACTGGAAGCCTTACTGATGACATAAAGAGTCAATTAACACATATTTTGTATGTTATATGTATTGTATACTCTATACTTAAAGTAAGCTAGAAAAAATAAAATGTAACTTAGAAAATCATAAGGAAAATACATTTACACCACTGTAAATAATCCACACAAAAATGGAATCATGCAGTTCAAACCCACTTTGTTCAAGGATCAACTACACTAATCAAAGACATAAAGATTTATTTTTTTCAATTTTTTTTTCTGACTAAAGTCACAAAGATTGTTTTTATGTATTAATCAATTTTGATGAGGAAATGGTTAAATAGGTATTTCTTAAACACTGCCGGAAGGAATGTAAATTTGTGCAACCTATCTGGAAAACTTCTCAGCAATAAGCATCAAGAGCAGTATGTCTTTTACCTTAAGTCTTGGGAATATAATATACTGTATAACTTTCTGAATTTCAACAATAAGCACAAATTACATTCATCATCAGAGGATGAGATTTTTTTCAAAGTGGTAAGAGCCATAAAAATACAAATAAAAATGTCAGTGGGATCAAAGAAAGATAAAAGGAAAAGCTTCCAGGAGGAAAAACTGGAGGTGTATCTTGAA
The DNA here is from genome assembly GCF_022079265.1 of Lynx rufus. NCBI lineage: Eukaryota > Metazoa > Chordata > Mammalia > Carnivora > Felidae > Lynx > Lynx rufus. The sequence continues at coordinate 97,310,104 of NW_025814845.1, read as the reverse complement.
GATTAAATAATATTAATAATAGTAACTATCATTAACTCAGAAGAGGACATGCAAGGATTCAGCATGGTTTCCTATGAAACAGCAGCTTTACAGTGTCAGTCCTTTCCTTTCCCTACTTCCCTTCTGTGCTTAACACTCTTGCCTACTCTCTCCTTGAAATTCCCTATTCCCTTGGCCCCTAGGACATTCATATTCTTGGTTCTCCTTATTCATTTCTGACCCATTCTTTTGATCTTCTTTTACATGTGCCTCTTAAATGTAAAAGTTTCCTGAGGCTTTACTGTTAATCCACATTTTATCTTAATTGAGACACTATCTCTGGACAAATTCATCCATTCTCATGGGTTTTATGTGCTAATCTTCTAAATCTGTATTTTGAGACCAGATCTGTCTGTCTGTTGAATTACATATTCCTATCATGACTCCACACGGATGTCTCACATACACGTCAAAATCAACATATTCAATATGATCTAATCCCTTTAATCCAGCTTTTTTAAGTGTTATTTATTTTGAGAGAGAGAGAGAGAACATAAGCAGGGAGGGGCAGAGAGAGAGAATCCCAAGCAGGCTCCACAATGTCAGCACAGAGCCCCATGCGGGACTTGAACTCACAAACTGTGACCTGAGCTCAAGTCCAGAGTCGGACGCTTAACAGACTGAGCCACAAGGTGCCCCTGTAATCCAACTCTTAAATCCACTCTTTCTCAGCTGGTGAAAACTTAACTCACTTATCCCAAGACTCAAACCTCTGCATCATCCTTAACTCTCCCCCTCAGTCCAATCACTAGATCTCACCCAAGTATCTACAAAACATTACTAAATTTATCACCTTTCTATTCTTACTACCATCACTCTAATTCAAGGTCCCTTCATCTCCTAACTGGGCTACTGCAACAGTCTTTTAACTGCTCTCTCTTTTCCAGACTTTTCCTCTAGTCCATTCTCCATACACTAATATGACACTTTAAGCTGTTTAAAGCCCTTCAAAGACAACTTAATGTCTTCAGGAAAAAAGTCTAAGCTTCTAAGAAGACATCATCTCAAGAAGAGTTCCAACTTGTGTTCTAACAACATCAACCTACAAACCAGATATTCTTTCCCACCATCCCTTCTGCTCTTGTTGTTCCTTTCACTTGGAATCACTAACCCATCCCTTTCTTCATCTGGCCAATTCCAACTAGTCTATTTATATTGTTAACATGTCACTTCCTCTTTGTTCATGTGACCCATCCTCCAAGGCTTGGTCAGTTTGTCTCAGATCATCTTATGTAATCCTCTGTTATCGAACAAAATAATAATGCAATTATCTGTTTAGATCAATATTTATCCCATTTAACTATGTGCTCCTTTAGTCCAAGTACCAAGTCTTATTCATCTTCGAATCTCCAATACCTACCACATTGCCTAGTACAGAGTGGTACTCAACAAATATTTGTTATTTTTGTTACTGATCAGTAAAAACAGATGACTTTACGTAACTAACTGTAGTTACCAGCTTGCTTAATTTTATTTAGGAAAATGTAGCTTTATCACAATTATACTGAAATTATGTATCTTTTTTATCCATTATAAGTTGCTTGAAAAGTAGAAATCGTTTTATATCTATCTATCTCTGTATTATACTCTAATGTTTACTAAAACTAGGCAAATGCAGAAAGAGTTATCAATCATTTAGTTTTTAGACTTTTCTAGCTAGGACTCTAAGACTGGAATTGTGAGTCTTCTACAGACTACTAACTCACTGCCTGCTCAACTTCAGCCCCAAAAAGAAGAATCAGACCAAAGATATTATAGTATTTGTTAATGTACCCTGGATCTTCTGTCACATTATACGCTATAAATCTGCAATTATGATTCCTAAAAATGTAAGAATATTTATAATCTTCTCACCAAATAATATATATTCATTTGAAAAATAAAAAATTAATTACAATGTAGAAAGTTTCATCATACATCATCCCAAGTCCAGCATTTTTCATTAGCAGTGATGCCAGTTTCTCTGTAATATTCTTCTAAAGGGGGTTCCAGAAGAATCACATCAAATTTAGGTGTCAGTTCTCTGATGTCAAAGGCTTCTATATCTGCTTGTAAGTACCTATTTGATTAAGGCATAAAAAGTGACTAAGAGTTTTTCAAATACCTTACAGATAATAAAGAAAGGAATTTCGTAAATATTACTAAACACTATTTACAAAGTAATCATAAACTAGTTACTGAATACCTTTTTATGCAGGACTATCTTTCTTCAGTATAGATAGTAAACCATCTACCAACACTCTTCCCTAGAAGATGGATATAATCACACTACAAGCCAATAGCATATTCCCCCATGTATATCCAGAATGTACTTCTCTCATTTTTACAGTGAAAACTCATACTACTATGTAAGTCTCTGAGCCCCATTCCATCATCATCTGAATTCTCCAAGGAATATCACATTATTTCTTTCTTAAGTAAGAAAAACTATTTGTAAGCTTTAAAATTTAGAAACACTGTTTCTAAAGATGGATATAATTTTCTTTTATTGTTTATTAGTAAAATTATTTCTCTATTAATGGTCTTTTATGGCTAACTAGTATGTTACAACTAGTCATTACTGAAAAGTTATTTCCACATAGTATGAAAGTAATTTAAATATAAACTACTTTAAATGTAAGACTATTTTTAAATTAGATGAATATTAGAGTCTGCTAATATTTTTCTTCACAGACTTCTTTGCGGCTCTTCATCACTAACAGTACACATTTTAGCAAACTGTTCGAAGTAAGCTAAATGTGAAATAGGCAGATTCTCCAATTTCAAAGACTTTTTATACATTTCTGAGAAAAACGTTCTGGTTAGCAAAGGTTAACATGAATTTTTATATTCCAAAATGCTATGAATAGTATCCCTGAATGCTGAGTTATAATTAATTTTTGTTCTTTTCCTTCATCTAAGTTTTCTAAACTTCCTTCAATAAATAAATTACTTTTTGAGAGAAAAAATCACTTGAAAACATTTTAGGAAACTCAAGAATACAACAAACACGAATGATTTTTCTAAGAAGAAAACATTTAAAGACATTTTCAGGAAATTAACTGAAAAAAAAAAAAAAAAAAAAAAGAAATGAGAACCTACTGGTGTACTCAGCACTGGAGTTTCAAACACATCTATTTTACCAAACTGAAAACCACAGTGTGTTAACCCCATATAGGTGCTGAACTTTTTTCAAATAGAAAGGTTACAGGATAAAAAGACTGCTATTTTAAGGCTGAGTTGGGAATAAAAAACAATTGAGAAAACACACTTACATAGGAGGAGTGTTAGATTTAGCTATTAACTCATCCTTGAGCCTGATGAGCTCCCTCAGTTTAGGGTATTCTTCAAATCTGTCAGCCAAACCTGAGGAGAAAAAGTAGTAAATTCTAAATTTTAATACTCTTTAAGTTAATATCAGTGAATTCAAAGGGTTACGGGCCCTCTCAAGAAACAAAACAATAGACAACGACCACTTTAGTCTCCTGTCTTTTTAAAAAAAATTAATTTTAAGTATTTTTTTGCACTGATTTTTTAAAAATGTTTGTTGATTTTTTGAGAGGGGGAGCACACGTGGGGGAGGGGAAGGGGCAGAAAGACAGAGGGGGTCAGAGGATCCGAAGCAGATCCTGCGCTGACAGCAGCTAATTGATGTGGGCTCAAACTCATGAACAGTGAGATCATGATCTGAGCCAACTAGGCACCCCTATTTTGAGTATTTTTAAAACAGTTCGTATCTAATGACCCTAATCCCATATGCAGGCAAAGGTCCAGATGTTCTAAAGCCCAGTTCAAATCAATACACCATTTAATTTCTCATATTTAAGTTAAATCTGCTCATACATAGCACTAAGTTTCACCATTCTGTTCTAAGGAAAAGAAAAAACACTGCCTTCTATCAAGTTTTTCCCCCTTTTTTTTAGCTAGAAGAATTCTTTTCCCTTAAAAATCTAGTGATTATTGAGGTTGGTAGTTAGCTTCTTAAATAGTTATTACAAGTATAGACAATATTTCTTTTCTTTTTTGTGATTACATACAAGGAGAAACAAAGAATAGTTACAGGTAAGAGAAACCCTGCTGATGATCTTAAATTAGTTGGCTATGGCTCATGGACACAATCCTGGAACAAATCTAGTAAAGAAGACAATGAGTCCCTAGTAGTCGATCAGCTCTCACCTCCAAGACAAATTGTTTTCTCTATGACTATTTATAACTGTAAAGATTTCACATCTCCATATTATAAACCAAATCTTCACATGTATTTTCAGGCTTAAGATCTTAAAAAAACATGTATAAGTACTGCAAAGAGTACTTAAAAACAGGAGAGTCTCTGTTCCCATGTCCTCAAAAATATTTTAGATCTTTGAGCTCAGAAAAGATTTTAGGTAAAACAGCATATTGCCTGTTTAAAAAACTGTAGGGATAAGTGCACTCGAATATCAAGGATTCCTAAAAGCTCTTATTTGGTTTTCTTTTCCCCCCCCCACATGAAACATATTCCTAACAGTATAAATCATATAAGCAACTTAATTTAAAAACCAAAAGTACAGATATTAATAACTTTAACATCAAAGAGTAAAAATGAAAGATTTTGTAAAGCCTCCTCAATCAGTGGTTATAAAACAAATTTCAAATAAAGCAAGTTTGAAGATATTATTATAGTCAGGTTTTAATCACAGTAGAGTCAGGTGTCTTTAAAAAACAGCTTTCCTAAAGTATAATTGATATATAAAAACCAAAGATATTTAATGTACACAATGTGATGAATTTAGATATATGCATTCACCTATGAATTACCACGTTCATAGGTATAACAGACATATCCATCATCTCTAAAAGTTTTCTTGTATTCCTCTTGGTGTGTGTATGTGTGTGTGTGTGTGAGGGTGCGCGTGTGCGTGCGCGTGTAGTAAGAATACTTAAGATGAGATCTACCCTTAACAAATTTTAAAAATTTTATTGACTAGAGTCAATAACATTGTTGACTATAAGCACTATGCTATACAGCAAGTCTCTAGAACTAATTCGTCTTGTATAACCGAAACTTTACACCAATTAACAACTCCCTATTTTCCCCTTCCTCCAGTCTCTGAAAACCACTGTTCTATTTTCTGCTTCTAGAAATCTGACTCTGTAGGTATCTCATGAAAGTGTAGGTATTTATCATATTACATATACTATTTTAGGTACCTCTGTAAGTACTTGCATATTTGTTCTGTGACTGGCTTATTTCACTTAGCATTATCATGACTTTTTATGCTGCATCTAAATTTTACTCATGAAAACACTAAAATCAGTTTCTACTTCAAAAGTAACACTGCCTATAAGCAACAAAAATCAGATTACATCAAAATTAAAATTTTTTTTGTGCTGCAAATCATACCATCAGGTAAATGAAAAGACACTACACAGAATGGGAGAAACTATTTCCAAACCATAGGTCTGAGAAAAGAGTTACACTGAGAATATATGAGGAACTCTTATAATGTAATAAATAAAAAGACAAATAACCAATTAAAAAATAAGCAAAGGGGGGCACCTGGGTGCTCAGTCGGTTGGGCGGCCGACTACAGCTCAGGTCATGATCTCGCGGTCTGTGAGTTCGAGCCCCGCGTCAAGCTCTGCGCTGAGAGCTCAGAGCCTGGAGCCTGCTTCCGATTCTGTGTCTCCCTCTCTCTCTGCCCCTTCCCTGCTTGCTCTCTGTCTCTCTCTCTCAAAAATAATAAACATTAAAAAAAAAATAAGCAAAGGGTTTGGATATTTCTCCAAAGTAGGTATTTAAATAGCCAACAAGCATGTGACAAGATGCCTAATATCATTAGTCGCTAGGAAAATGCAAGTCAAAATCACAATGAAATATCATTTCATACTCACTAGGATGGCTATAATCAAAAAGATATATAATAGTAAATGTCAAGCACAGGAAGAAACTGGCAAGAATATAAACTGTTTTGAAAAACAGTTGTGTAGTTTCTCCAAAAGTTAAACACAGAATTAACACATGACCCAAGAATTCCACTCCTAGGTATATACCTAGGAGAAATGAAAGCGTATGTTCACACAAGAACTTCACATAAATACTCATGCAGTACTGTTTATAACAGCCAAAAAGTACAAACAATCCAAATTAATGAATAAAATGTGGTATATACATACAATGGAATATTATCTGGCAGTAAAAATAAATGAAGTACGGACACATGCCACAACATCAGTGATCCCAGAAACAAGGTGACAAGTGAAAGAAGCCAGTCCCAAGATACCACATATTGTCTAATTCCATTTATATGAAATGTTTAGAATAGGCAAATTGATAGAGACAGAAAGTTAATTAATGGTTACTTAAGGCTGGGGGGAGTAGTAGGGGAGGGAATGGGAACCGACTGCTAATGAGTACTGAATTTCTTTAGGAGAGATGAAAATTAGATTGTGGTAATGATTGCACAAACTTGATTTACTAAAAAAAAAAAATTGAATTATATCCTTTAAATGGGTGAGTTCTATGAATTCTCTCAATAAAGCTGTTTTTGTAAATGCAGGGATAATGCATTTGACGGGCTTATTAGTAGACTGACCAGGGGCTGAGGGAAGAATCTCTGGGCTTGAGGATATCTTAACAGCCACCTCAAAAACTGAAAAGCAAAGAGAACAAAACCTAAAAAAAAAAAAAAAAAAAAAAAAAAAAAAAGCGAAATAGATTATCCAAGGACTGTGGGACAAGTACAAAAATGTAAGATGTATGACAGAAATACCAGAAAAAAGAAAGGAACAGAAGAAATAGTTGAAATAATAGTATTTTCCCAAATTAATGTCATCAAACCAGATTCAAGAAGCTTAGAGAACACCAAGCAGGATAATGCCAAAAAAACCCCCTAAACCTAAGGCATATCATTTTCAAACTACAGAAAATCAAATATAAAGGAAAAAATCCCAAAGAAACCGGAGGAAAAAGACACCATACCTATGGAGGAACAAAGATAACAATTATCCAACTTCTCAGAAACATGCAAGCAAGAAAAGATTGGAGTAAAATATTTAAAGTGTTGAAAGAAATTAAACACCAACCAAGAATTCTATACTCTGTGAAATTATTCTTCAAAAGCAAAAGAAAAATAGACTTTCTTGGAAAAACAAAAATTAAGGGAATTTGTTGCCAACAGACCTGACTTGCAAGAAGTGTTAAAAGAAATTCTTTAGGGAGAAGAAAAAAAAATAATATAGATGAGAAAATCAGATCTACAGAAAGAAAGGAAAAGCAATGAAGAGGGAATAAACGAAGATAAAATAAAAATGCAAGTATAGTCACAGAACCAAACTGGAGAAGGAAAGAAGGTAGGAGGAAGGAGGGAAGGAAGGGAAGAGAGAGAGTAACACTGCTAGATAGAAAAGGAGGGATACTAGAAGTACTGAGATTGGAAATGGGAAGCCAAGCCAGGAAAAATGATTTTGTTAGAAATAATCCACAAAATGGATAAATCACATGAATGTAATCAAGGGTTAGCAATAGCATATTCCCAACAAATCTAACATACCTACATCCCTGATGAAATTCTGAGGTCTATGTCCAGTGTCTACAAAATGTTGGCAGTAATCATTATGGGGATTTAAACTCTGCGTTCCCTAAAGAAAAAGTCAAAATTAAATTAAGAGCATTTACTCTAATGGCAGATGCACTAACTCTGTACTTTATTTTTTATTATGAGACCATACAAAATCGAAATTGATAGATTAAAAAAATTTAGTAATATTTGAAAACACAATAACTGACAGCATTACTCTTCAGTAGCTACAGACATTAATACAGCATTATCTTATCCCAAATAGCCAAATAGCAGACTATTTCAAGAATAATTTTAAATGATTCTTATTTTAAAATAATGATCCTTCAATAACTGAAAAAATATTGAAAACAAGCATTTAAAATCTTTTCATGCAGAGATGAAATGTGAAGGGCTATGATTTGAAAATTTACCTTCAGAAAAGTACTAGAATCTTTATAAATCTCTTCTTCATATGGCAAATTCTCTTCTTCCTGCTGCATTTCTAATTCATCCTTGGAAAAGGAAGATTAAGTAGACATTTTATGTATACGAGGAATATTTTATATATTTATGATATCTTGAGTATTAAGACTCAATATAAATATTTTCTTTTCCTGAGATACAGTAAGTTTTTCAAATTATCATTAAAGTCAAACACTGAAGACTGCATTCTCATCATTATCTAATTAGTTGTTTATAATAAGTAAAAATTTTCATCTTATCAATAAATTGATAAATCAATATAACTACTAATTTTGTTGACTGAATTGTCTAGAACTATCTCATATATCATACTATTAACATTAGAATTTAGTTCAAATCATGAAAGATATGACCACCAATGGGGCAATTTTATTTCTATTAAAAACCATATGAAACTCTTTTTATAAATCAAAAATGTTAAAATATAAGGAACTGTATATGGTAAAATATACATATTTATACAATCACAATATTTAGTAAGTAAATAAAATAAAATGATCACAATAAAATAATCACTAATTTTAAGTTGTATATTAACATATACCAAAATGCAATGCACAAAACTGTATTCATGAGATTGGCCCATTATATCACTGAAATTCCTAGAGATTTACTGAAACTATTTATTCCCTTCTCTATTAAATATAGTTGTACAAAGATCAACTTTAAAAAATGGAGATAGGCTTTTTAAACATAATACTTTTCTTTAAAATCTTCAAAATATTATTATTTTATATCTTCAAAATATTTTATATATCTTCAAAATATCTTTATATCTATATTTTATATCTTCAAAATATCAAGATACTTTATATCTTCAAAACATTATTTATTTTGAGACAGAAAAAGAGAGCAACATGCACTAGCACAGGAGATGCAGAGAGAGAGAGAGGGAGAGACAGAATCCCAAGCAGGCTCCACACTGCCAACACAGAGTCTGATGTAGGGCTCGAGTTCACAGAACCATGAGATCATGACCTGAGCCAAAGTTGATGCTTTAACCGACTGAGCCACCAGGGGCCCCTTTTCTTTTCTTTTTCTAAAGTAGGCTTCACGCCCAGCACAGGACTTGCACTCACAACCTGAGGTGAGAATAAGATCTGGAACCCCAAGTGACTGAGCCACCCAGGTGCCCCCATAATACTTTCTTTTCAACTAAATATTGCAATTATAGGTTTAGAAGTTGGGTTTTTTTCCTTCAGCCTCTTTCAGAGACAATTCTACATTGCTGTCTAGCGCATGAGATGTCAAAATATTTTAACTGTACTACCCAATATAATAAACATGGAATCACACAACTCTCAAAAAAGACCATATTCTAGCCACTTGAAACCTGATCCAATTATCCAGTTTCTGATACACACACTTCCTTACTCTTACTAAAGAATATTACTGTCAGTGGCTACTAGGCCTTATGCTTTTTATATGTCACCTCTTACATTAAAATGAGGAAACTGAAATAAAGATCTTAATTTAATCGATTACAGGCATACCTCATTTTATCGTGCTTCAATTTATTGTACTTTTCAGACATTACAATTTTTACAAATTGAAGGTTTGTGGCAACCGTGCTCAATAGACTTGAGCAAGTCTATTGGCACCACTTTTCTGACAGTATCTGCTCATTTCATGTCTCTGTATCTTATTTTAGTAATTCTGACAATATTTCTAACTTCTTCATTACTATATCTGTTATGGTTATCTGTGATCAGTGATCTCTGATGTTACTATTGTAATTGTTTTGGGGCACCATGAACCGAGTCCATACAAGATGGTGAACTTAATAAATGTGTTTTGATTGCTCCACCAACTGGCTGTCCCCCTCTATCCCTCTCCTTGGGCTTCCCTATTTCCTGAGACACAATACTGAAACTAGGCCAATTAATAACCCTCCAACATCCTTTAAGTATTCAAGTAAAAGGAAGAATTGCACATTTCTCATTTTAAGTCAAAAGCTAGAAATTACTAGCTTAATTTTCCTTAATGAGGAAAGGCATGCAGAATCTGAGAAAGACCAAAACCTATGTCCCTTGCACTAAACAGCTAAGTTGTGAATGCAAAGGAAATGTTTTTGAAGGAAATTAAAAAGTGCTACTCCAGTGAACACCCAAATGATAAGAAAGTGAACATACAAATGGTAAGAAAGGGCAACAGTTGTATTGCTGATATGGAAAAAGCTATAATAATATGGACAGAAGATCAAATCAGCCACAACACTCCCTTAAACCAAAGCCTAATCCACAGCAAGGCCCTCACTCCCATCAATTCTATGAAAGCTGAGAGGTGAGGAAGCTACAGAAGAAAAGTCTGAAGCTAACAGAGGTTGGTTCATGAAGTTTAAGGAAAGAAGCCGTCTCAGTAACATAAAAGTGTAAAGTGAAGCAGCAGGTGCTGATGTAGAAGCTGTAGCAACATTGACGCAAGACCCTCACCAACAAAAAAAGATTATGACTTGCTGAAAGCTGAAATGATGGCTAGCATTTTTTAGCAATAAAGTATTTTTAAATTAAGGTATATACCTTGTTTTATCAGACATAATGCTATTGCACACTTAATAGGCTATAAGATAGTATACACCTAAGTTTTATATGCACTGGGAGATCAAAAATTTCATTTAACTTGCTTTATTGTGATATTCACTTCATTGTGATGGTCTGGAACCAAATCTGCAATATCTCTGGGGTATGCCTGTATACAAATGCTACTGACGATTATTTTAGAAAGTTTAAGATTAAGTTTTTAATCAAATTTGTTTTCCTGGATAACAATCTATTATTGTAAGGAGTTATTTTTTCCTGACTATAAAACTTCCCTGTTCTCTACTTGCCTTGTATTCTTCCATCTTGTCTTCGTCTGTCTCCCCTTCATCCTGATACTTCCGTTTTGCATTTGGAGCAGAGGTATCATAGGAAGCCCTGAAAATTAAAACTGAAGTATCATACACAGATATAGAAAGATGTACCAGTGCAGCTATTAATATTAAATAACAGTTTATGAAAACAGAGTAAGGTACATTTTTCCTGATTAAATAGAATCTATCCATCTGGTTTATAAATTTAAAAAGTCACACAACTTTTGATTGATAATTCTGTATTTTACTTTTATGAGAAAGCAACCAAATCAGAAACTAAGCTTTTATAAGGAACGTATGGCAAAAATAAACTTCCATATTAGGTATCATATAATTTGTCCTAAGCAAAATTGATGTTCAAATTAAGAACTAGAATACTGAAAAACTCTGAAGTGCTTTGTGAACTACCAAATGAATACCATTTTTAGGGTAAAGTGTGTTTTCTTTTATAAGAAACTTATAATTATTTATTTATGGTTTTTAAGCTAACCCTTAGTCTAACATTCCATTTTCTAACTACTTTATGAATGGGAACTTAACATATTCAGAAAAATAAGTATTTCTTAATTCATGAATAATAAAAACCCATGTTTCTGAAATCTTTATTTTTTTGTTTTTTTAAATGTTTATTTTTGAGAGAGAGAGAGAGAGCACACACGCATGCAGGTGAGGGGCAGAGCAAGAGAGGGGGACAGAGGATCTGAAGTGGGCTCTGTGCTGACAGCAGAGAGCCTGATGTGGGGCTCGAACTCACAAACCGTGAGAGCATGACCTGAGCTGAAATCAGCTTAACTGACTGAGCCACCCAGGCACCCCTGAAATCTTTATTTTGATGCTTGTCACAACAAGCATTAATGCTTCCATGATGGAAAATCTATGATTTACTTACCTTCATACCTAGGATTATCTGTTTATTAAAACAATAAGCCTTTCACAACAGTAACATCACTAAAAAAACCCAAACAAAAACTATTCAACTGACCTGCAAGTTTCTCTTGTTTCAGCAATTTCTCTCTGCTCATCTTTGCTATTTAACACAGCACCAATGCTGTCAGCACTTTCAGCTCCCAACTGAGAAAAGGCAAAATGAAAAATTAGATCATAATGCATTGGATTGCCTTTCCAGACATTTGTAGCAACATTTAATATATCAAGTATTTAAAAAAAAAACAACCAAAAACCCTAACTACCTCAGCAAGCAAATGTCTTAATTACCTTGCAGGAAAAACAGGAAATACCTTGGAACAAAACTATGTTAATTAAGAACAAATCTGAGAGTTGGCAAGCATTTTATACTTTCATTATATTTGAAATTAAGACAGTTTTAGCCAATCCTCTACTTTTTAAGTAAATAATAAAACATAATTTGGTAGTAGGAGCAATAACAACAAAAAAGCAACTAACATATAGTATACATAGGGTGGTAGGCACTATGTTAAACACTTTGCATCCATCAGCTCACATATTATACCTTATTTATCCCATGCTGTAATAAATATCTATCCAGTTTTATTCAAGCCAAGCCTTTATATAGTGATTTACAGGCACAATACTGAATTTTAATACCTAAAAAATGGGTATGAAAATTATGTTTAGCAGTTGGGGAAATTTTGCAAAATACAACAAATTACTAGTTGAGATAGGCTGGCTACATAGGATCGGTTCATGGAAAACTTTAAAAGCCAAACCAACAGGGGCCCCTGAGTGGTTCAGTTGATTAAGAGTCCAACTTGAGCTCAGGTCATAATCTCACAGTTCATGGGTTCAAGCCCTGCTTTGGGCTTGTGCTGAAAGTGCAGAGCCTGCTTGGGGATTCTGTCTCTCCCTCTCTCTCTCCCCCTCTCCCACTTGTGCTCTCTCTCTCGAAATACATAAATAAACCTTAAATAAGTAAATAAATAAATACGAAACCACCAAGTGCAGAATGCAATTTGCAGGCCATGAGGAAGCATTTAATACTTTTAAGTACAAGAAGGACAGGAGGAAATCTGCACTAAATAGCCTTTTAGCTCAGGAAAGGGAAGAAGACACACTAAAATATCTGAGCTTCTAGTCCCCAGCCTTGATCTTAAATAATTGTCACTGCCTTTTTAGTCTGCCCACTTCATGACCTCCCTAAGGTTTCTCCAATATTAAATCTCTTCCAATTATAACTGTTGCTGAAATTTTAATTCTTCCATAAAATCTTCCTGAACCCTATTCTCATTAGTTAGAAAACACATCTACTTCCCATAGTTAAATGTTAACTTTTTTCCCATGACTGACTCCTCTCTCTTTGGATGAGTACAAGTTAGCTCCTTAAAGAGTACATAGAATAGCCTGCTTCCACTTTTCTCCTTTTTATCTTATTTCCTATTCAGATCATAGCACTTAATACAGCTTTCAATGATTTTACGTTTTACTTTTGTTTATTCCCTATTTATATTGTTTCATCGTCTATCACAACTTCCAAGTATTTTTATACTTCAATTATTTTATCTTTACTTTTGTTTACTTCTCCCCAAGTGACATGTAAGCTCCCTAAAGGGATGAACTCTGTCTTCTTCGTATTTGTATGTTTAGCACCTTGTATAATGCCTGACTCATAGTAGATGCTCAATATTTGGATGAACCTAGATTTCCTACTAGAGCCTACATTAGAATACAATGTATTACAATAGAAATGCCTTAAGTCAAAATTCTGTTCATATATAATTGTTATCTCATGCCCCCCCTCCAAAATCATGGAATGACTGGAATAGGTAAATCATAGATTTTCCATTATGGAAGCACTAAATATATTATTTGAATAATTAGGAAAATTTGGTATCATTTAAAAGCATATAGGATTTAAAATTTTTTTTAAAAAATTTCAGGGTGCAGAGGGAGAGAGAGAGGGAGAGAGACAGACAGAGGGTGAATCTTAGGCAGGCTCCACGCTCAGCATGGAGCCTGACCCAGGCCTCAATCCTATGACCCTGGGATCATGACCTCAGCCAAATCAAGAGTCTGATGCTCAACCAACTGAGCCACCCAGGCACCCTTGTATGATTTTTTAAAATAAAGGTACAGCTAAGTAAAAAGCAGGCATAAATGGCTGATGTTTAACAAGTAACAAGTAACATAAATAACGTACTTAACAGTAAGGAAAACATAAGCTCCATGGAAGAACCTAATAAGCCAGAAAGAGATCACAATAGCTTTCATTACAAAGTTCTGACCTGAGCTGTGCTATATTGGATGGACAGAATCAGAAAGTTAGGAGGACAATTTTTACAAAAAGCATAAAGTATTTATTGCACAAATCACATTCTGGAGAGTAACAAACCATTCTGTATTGTTCATATGGAGAAGGACAACTGAAAGAAAGGCTGAAATTAGCTGGTAAAGTGGAAGTCTGTCAATGATATTGGACATTTTTACTTAAGTGAAATGGTTCCTATCCAACAAGAAGAGTAGGAGGCAGCTAGTGTACTAGAGAGAGCATAGAAAGGCCTAAAACTGCAGCTTGTAAACTTACCAGTTTTGTGGACTTCAGTATGTAACTTAATTTTTCTTTTTTTTTTTTTAATTTTTTTTTTTCAACGTTTACTTATTTTTGGGACAGAGAGAGACAGAGCATGAACGGGGGAGGGGCGGAGAGAGAGGGAGACACAGAATCGGAAACAGGCTCCAGGCTCTGAGCCATCAGCCCAGAGCCTGACGCGGGGCTCGGACTCACGGACCGCGAGATCGTAACCTGGCTGAAGTCGGACGCTTAACTGACGGCGCCACCCAGGTGCCCCTAATTTTTCTTTAATATTTAAGTAATCTCCACACCCAATATGGGGCTCGAAGTTACAACCCCAAAATCAAAAGTCCCATGCTCTACTGACTGGGTCATTCAGGAAACCGTTAGTCATGCAACTTAAATTCTTTGACCTCTGTTTTCTGCATCTATAAGATGCAAATAGTATCTGACTTGTATGAATGAAGATAATGTATATAAAAAGCTTAGCAGAGTCTTGATACATAGAAGGGATACATAGAATAAACAGCACCCATTATTAAATTTTATGCACTATGTAAGCTCTTTTAGGGTAGGGACTACTTTTTATTCACAGTTGAATTGCCAATGACTACTAGATCCCCTGGCACATAGTAAGACACTCAAATAATTGTTTATGGATGCATTTTGACTCAAATGGAAGTTCGAATTGAAAACTAAAGAATAAGAACCTTTTTCCGTGGTAACAAAGCTATTAAACATTTTGAAGACAACATGCTAAAACAAATTGGGAAAAAGAAGGCCTGGAAAAGATACCGGATTTGTCCTAGATCATGCCAGACGGACAGAACAGATCTGATTCCAAATTCCCACATTTTAAACACTATACCATAAACCTTTTCATTGGATCATAAGAGTATAGGCTTCAGATTTCCATTTACTAAAACTAAGTCTCATTACTGAAAAAAAAATAACATTAAGATGTCTCATTACAGCCTCTTAGCATTTCCTCCATCACTTTTACTAATATGAATGACAGAATGGGAAACACAGCCTCTTAGAGTAGAAGTGTACATCTGCATTTTCTGCATGTGTACTCTCCTAATCAAGTGTTAGCTTATACACAAGAAGCGGTGAAACAAGCTTTGGAGAGACAAACCTGGGGTCAATTTTCTGGCCTAGCGATGAGTGACATGAAGCAAAAATTACTTAACCTCTCTGGCCTCTCTTTCGTTATTCGGTAAGTGAAGATAATGCTACCTGTTTCAAGGATTTGCTACAACTGATAGGAGTTACGAATTCATATATGATCGGTGGGTGATGACGAAGACACCATACACATAGCACAGTGGACTGCAACACAAAAGATGCACAATCTAAAATTTACGTTCAGGCTACTTCCGATGCAGTCTTTAGACATGATCCCAAAGAAAATACTATGAATCTATTTCACAAGGAAGCCACAATCTCAACAATGAGGTGCTAAGAAGAAAGGCAAAACACAGAATACGATGTAAACAGTGAAAAGAAACTTAGTGGATAACAAGTCACTCCTTGCGTGAACTACGGTAATTTATTTACAAAGACCAAATCTTTGTATCCCCATCATTGAGCCCTGCGCCAGACACTAGGCGATTCCATAATGTTGCTGAAGACCAAGAGTGGCATTCGGTTTAGCAACACCACAATCGCTGCACAAAATGGAGAATATTCGCGGTACTGCGTTAGATGAGAACAAGGGTAGGTAGGCCTTAGGATCATGGTCGCGGGACCAGAAAGGCAGGTTCCGCAGTAGATAGGGAAAGACAGCGGGGCGGAGGGCAGGGGAGAGAAGCGGGAACCGCGCACGCGCATTCGCGATCCCTCCCTGGGCCGCGGACCTGCTGCGCCAGGAGCTGCCGCCGTAACTTCTGCCGCTCCCGGATCTCCTGCAAGCGGCTGTCCATATCTCAACTCTTGTTTCCCACTGCCCCGAAAACTTGACAATTAGCAGATGAGTACCCTCCCAATTTTTCACCGGAGTCTGTGGAACAAGATTCGCCAGGACCTTCAAGCAGCAGGATGTCCCTTAGCCCTTTCTCAATAGGTATTTCCGGCGCGGCCAGGATTGGCTCGACTTAGCCGGAAGTCCCACCTCTTTCTGGACGCCCGCGACTTGGCGCAGCCAGGAAGGGGCCCAATGAGGGATGTTGTGGCGGCGGCGGAGTCTCGGAAGGCACTCGGAGGTTAAGCAACGCGTCTCTCTGAGGTGGTACCGTGTGGGCCCATCAGCCCACCTCTCGCTTGCGTTCTCTTCTGTGGTGTATCAGCACTGTTTACGAGGTGTGGGGCGTTTCGTTAATTCTTTTTTCCATTCTCCAGTTGCCAGTACTAACGGTTTAAAAATTGCCAGATAAGCAGTTTTTCACTGGAAGCACAAACTCGAAGCAGAGTGCGAAGTTTGAACCCTGGACGATCCTTTACTAGGAGAATAGCCTTGTCTAGTTAATCGCCTCCTGAGTCCCAGCTTTGTAATTTGCCAAATGGGAATAATAAATGCCTATCTCACAAAACTGTGAAGATTGAAAGAATAAAAAGGGCCTGGCACGTAGCACCATGGAGATGTTTTAAGATTTTTATTATTACTTATGTTTCCCTTCAAGCTGGGAACCACCTGTGATCCTTACCTCACTAGCTCTTGAGAAGTTTCCTATTTCATCATAATGCCGTATGGATACGGCGTATGGAAAACTATATGGTTTCTTCCCTTTAGGGAAGTAGGTGGAGCATAGTAAAATGTGGTCTTGGTTCATGTCCTAGACGTCAGAGACTAGGGGACCACTTTTGTGCTTATACATTTGTCTTAGCTGGAAATAACCCTGGGATATAAAACACCCTACTGGAATTAGGGAGGGTGAGGGTGGGCAGGGCTCAGTGGGGATTCTCCGTAGAACGGCAACAAAGGCCAAAGTCTTAAATTATTACTATTATTATTCACCACATTTGTCGTCTTATTCCAAATTCAAAGCAGCAGAAGTAGACTAAGACATCATGTTGCCTCAAGTTTAATTGGAAATGGTGGCAAGTACTTACCACCATTAGTAACAAGTCTTTATTCTGTGAGAGTGAGTTTTCTTTTGGAAATTTATTAAATCCTCCAGATTAGAACCAGGTGACTCAGACGAGGCCAAAAGTGGGCAGGACTAGATTCTACTAATTATCCTGTGTTTCTCAAGAACTAGCTCTGAATGGCAATTTCAGACGTGTTCTGAAAAATCCCTTGGGTAATAGCAACACTGTTTGAAAGTATATTAACTTTCAAGTGGCCAGTACTTTAAAAGACAGTACTAATTTGTACATATGAATTAAAGTGTTTCTTTAAAATCAGTTGCATCTCCTGCCAATCATTTGAGTACTGATTTGAATTATTTAACAGGATAGGAATAGGCATCTGTTCATTCAAATATTTATCCATATTTACTGAGCATTTTAAGTTGCACTTAACCGTGATAGACCCTAGAGTCTATAAAGTCTATCAAAGACTAGAAACCAAATAAGTCTGTTTTGTTGTTGTTGCTGTTTGTTTGTTTGTTTGTTTTTGTAGAATTTACTATTTTTTTTCTGGTAAAGTGCAGTGTAGGTCATTTGCCTGTGGTCCTTGAGCCCCATATGCACCTAAACTCTGCTCTGTGATCATAGTTGACCTGAGTGTGAGTCTGCAAACTACATTTCTCAGCCTTGTCAAATGGCTTTCTGTAAGATTCTTCCAAGAGGAAGCATAGGCAGAAAAGCAAAAGGTGGAACACGGAAAGCTGTTATTCTTCATTTCCTCTCACTCTCTGCTTCTGGTCTCCAGGGGAATATCTGTGCCCTTAAAAAGTCCCAGAGCCAATTGTAGCAGCCCCTCCTTGGTGGGTCTGTCTTCCCTTTTCCCATCCTCATGTGGCATCCCCATCGCTGAGTTTGCTCTCTACTTTGATAACACCACCCCCAACCTCTGTTCTACCAGCTTTAGAAGTGGTAGCCACTTGCAAGCAGTTAAGAATTTCTAATTTAATCTCACTTTCCCCTTTTTGCTCTTCTAGCCTTCAGCTCCCATGTTAACGCTTCCCCATAGCAAATGCTGTCTGTTTAGAATTTTAAAAATGATTTCTGTATTCTTGCCTGGCACTCAGACTTGTAAAGATGCAAATATGTTCTACGTTATAATATTTACACAGCCGTTGGAATCCAGTGGAGGATTGTTGTAGTTTTTACAAATAAAGGGATATGACTCTGAAATCTTTCTCCCTACCAATGAACTTTAAAACTCCAGACCACGTCAGCTCTACTGTACATGCCTATCAGTAATATCTGTTCATCACGGCAACCTAAAGGTCTCCAGGGAGTGTGTGTTGTGGGGAAAGGAGGAAGAAGAAAGTTGGAAAGTCTCCACATATAATTTATACTTTTTGAAAAAAAATTACTTCTAGATACTTATTTTAAGGAAGTAATGAGAAATCGATGTAACAATTTATGTATATCCTCCTAAACTCCTTGAGAATGAGTCTTCAAAACCTGTATATCCAACGTCCTATTGTATATCTTACTAGAATGTCCTTCACAATCTCAAACTTCACAGGGATATAGCCTAAATTCATCATCCACCCCTGTACTCTCAAAAAAAAAAAAAAAATATATATATATATATATATATGTATGTTTGTATACATATCTCCACCCATTTTCCCTAATAAGAAGCACTGTGCCTCTCCTTTACCCTCCATATCTACTCTGTGACTGTAGCATTTTCCCTGACGCCAGCCCTAACACCAACACACATAATAGTCAACCACAACCTATGAATAATATGTGTCCTGGTTCATATCCTAATTGCCCTACCATTTTCCAGTTTATCAAATTCTTCCCAGAGATTTTTGGAAAACTATGATTTTATCATTTCCAACTCTGCTCAAAATTTTTACATGTTTCCTCAATGTCTAGGGCAGCACTTGTCCAATAGAACTTTCTATAATAATAGAAATGTGCTACCTCATAACCAATTTAGTTGCTACTAGCCATATTCATCCACTGAGCATTCATACACTAGCTAGTGTACTCAAGATATTGACTTTTTATTTGATTTTGACTAAGTTTAATTAATCATTTGACCTCATAACCAATTTAGTTGCTGCTAGCCATATGTATTCACTGAGCATTTAAACCTGGCTAGTTTACCCAAGGTACTGACTTTTTATTTGATTTTGACTAAGTTTAATTAATCATATTTGACTATGACTACCATATTGGACAGCACAGGTTTAGGTTCAAGGGGTTCAAAATCTAAACCACTTGGCATTACATGCTAAGCAATCCTCTGCCACCCTGCCCAGCTTCATTCTGTTCTCCTGTATGAACCCAGTCTTTCAGGCATATTAAAGTTTTGTCTTTTTTCCCCAAACATGCCTCTTTCTTGTCCTTTTTATGAATTTATAATTGAATAAGAGAAAAATTCTCCTAAATTAAAGAGAGAGGCTCCAAAATGACTTTTTAAAAACTACAATATTTGGTAAGTAGAACTTCTTAGAAAAGCACTAACGGTAAAATGAATGTCAGAATCTGGTGATAACTTCTGCTTTCTCCCGGTGCCTTGTAAAGAACACACTCAATAGATGCTTATTGATGAACCTGTTGATTAGGGCTAACTCTCTCTAACTTACCTGAGCTTTGTTGGATAGATTGGTTGTGAGTAGCTGTGTTAGGGAGGGATAGGAGACTGCCAGTTAGCATTCTGTGTCTACATCATTGTTGGAAATTCATTTATTGCCATTAGGTGCAGAAACTTTCCAAGTCTGTGTATTTTTTTGTGCTCAGTTGCTAAGATCCAGTGCATCTGTGGCACAAGAGAATATTTTACAAGCCTTGTTTGTCAAATACATGGACTACGTAAGAAACAGGAGTGAAGATTGTTTTTCTTATCACTTGTCAATAGATTTTTTAAAGAGTATTGTGATTACATAAAAACATCTTAAAGCATTGATTTCCTGGAGTATAAAGTAAGAAGAGATACATTTCAGAAACTATATGTCATTATCAAATGGAAATGTATGGAGAATTGAATAAGCTTGGTTTATTTGGGGAATTTGCACAAAACACCCAATTGTTTGGTCAAAATGACCAAAACTGACAGGAAAGTGAGAAAAGGCAAGGTGAAAAGAGTAAAAATAATACAGACTTTATAATGTCAATACATTTCACTGAATAGATGAAGAAAACTACTTAAATTTTGGTTATTGTAATGTTAATTTGCTGTGTTATTGGAGAAAATCAGTTCTGCTAGAGAGCACAGAATGGAATGGATGAATCCCATAGGATGTGGTAAGTATAGATAATAAGCAAGTAGTCGTGAGACATAGGCAGGATTCATAAGATGTGCTAAAAATAGATATTAAGTAACTGATAGATGTAAAGCTAGATAGACTAAAAGACTATATGATGGAACAAGCAAAAGTGTTATTTATAGATAGAAAGGGATGGAAAGACCAAATTATGATCATGCCATCTCTAGGCTGACAGCCATGTTGTTGTAGGATCGTTGAGCATGATGGTCCAGAAAGAATTTTTAAGATGTTTTACAGTCTCTAAGTAGCTTTGGGATAGGACCTGTGGGCAGAAAGAGCTGCATTTTTGCTATATGAAGCTGGTGGTTATATGCTTAGTGCTCAAAGGGTGGGGGCACGTGCAGAGCATATTGTATCATAAAATGTCTTCAAATTTTGAATCATAAAATTGCTCTTGCAAGATTTCTGTGGTACTTATCATTCAGTTCAATATTAACTATGGGTAAGATTTACAGGTAGTCATGAGACTCTTTAAGGATGTATCAACCAGCATGTATTTGATCCTTATCGAAATTATGCAGGCTATAGGTTAGCCATCTGGGCTAAAGGTGAACATTTTTCTGCTTCTGTCCCTCATCAGTGTTACCCTTATGTGGTCCATCCATGGTTATATTCTGGACCCAAATGTACTCTGCCTAAGAATTGCTAATGATACCTATAACTGTTGGCAGGCTAACTGGCAGACTGCAGCTATGGACAAGAATATTTGTCACTGCTTCTCTACAGAACAAGTGTCTATCACTGGCCCCACGCACCTTCTCTCTGTTGACCTCCCTGCCTAAATGTCAGTCTGTCCCCAGCTCATCAGTGAGGAAGGCTGATATAGCATGCATGCACACACACACAGGGAGAGCGTACACATATAAACATTGCATAACTTGGGATTCATGGAGTGTAGTCCTTCCCACTTGCAACCTAAGTGTGGTAACTTACCCCATCTCTTTCCTCTTTGCTTTAAAGGGATGCGTGATTTGAGAATCTCCATTTGGTCTTTGAGCCTGTCTGTTCTGTGACCCCTGGGATAGCTTGGCTTGCAGTGTACTTGGAGGCCACCGTTGCATCAAGGTAATTCCCCATGACAACTAGGAGAAACTTAGAAAAATAACAACATAGAACTGTAGAGCATAAGCTAATGTTGTATGAGAAGGGGAAAGGAAGGCAGTCATAAATTGTATCCATTAGATACTAAAAGACAAAAATAGGCAAGTAAAGAGCAAACCAAAAGGTAAAATGTGGAAAATATTTCTTTTTCTCTAAATTGATTAATGGAAAAGGGAAAAAGACAAGATAAAGGAAAGACTCAGAGTTTTGACAGTGTTGCATATATATCTTTGATACCAATTATACTTTATTTATTGCTGTGACCAAAATAACTGTATCAGAGGTAAATACAACAAAATCCAAATGAAGGGGAATGCTCTTCCAACAAGTGGACTAATCCTAGAAATTCTTTTTAATTCACTCTACATAGTATTGCAATAGGTTTTTTTTAATGCTCATTACATTTTAAAGCATTTAAAGTATCAAGAAAAGAAAGAGGCTTTAAAACTACTTATAATTAGGAAGGAATGCATATAGAACACTACTTTCTATAAAAGTTTTTATTATTTGTGCACATTTTCTGAAACATTTCCTGTAAATCAATTCTTATTTAAATACACTAAAATTACAACTATTTTAAAGATCTGTGAGACAGAAGACTAAGTAAGTAAATATCCCTTTGTAATTAGTTTTTTCCTAATTTATCTCTTTTATAATTTATTTTCTTTAATAGGTCGCTGTATCTGTTAGTATTATAGAAAATGTTGAGTTAAAAACTTGTCTAAGTGAAATATATATAAGAGCATGTACAGTTTTTCTCTAAGAAGATTACTATAAAATTATTTACATAGATGAAATTGTTTATGAAACAAACACATCATATTCTTATTCTGTGGTTTTTAAAAGAATATGAAATTTTATGATGTAGCTCATTCAAATTAATAGCCTTATGCTGTTTTTAATTTGTTTGTTTTTACAACTTAATTCTTACTTTGAAATTGAGTATTCTCTCCCTCCAGAATTTGAAATGGTAAAAACAATTAGAAAAAGAAAGTGTACTCTGTGATGAATCAAAAATAATACCCACATATAAAGAGAGATTAATGGTATATCATATGAAATACTGATTATATTTTTCATGATCTATTTGGGATTTAAGATATTTCTATTATTTTATAACTAAAAAAAGAAAAGGTAGAAGATCTCTTCTCAGAATTTACAAAGTACTATTGAACTTTATACCATTAAAGAAAATTATTGGGGCGCCTGGGTGGCTCAGTTGGTTGAGCGACCGACTTTGGCTCAGGTCATGATCTTGCAGTTTGTGAGTTCAAGCCCCACGTCGGGCTCTGTGCGGACAGCTCAGAACCTGGAGCCTGCTTCAGATTCTGTGTCTCCCCCTTTCTCTACCCCTCCCCTGCTCACGCTCTGTGTCTCTCTGTCTTTCAATAATAAATAAATGTTAAAAAAATTATTATTATAAAGAAAGGTACTAGTGTAGAAATTTGGATTAGAAAAATACTAAAAATTATTTTTGTAACTTTATACTAAACTACCGTAAAAATAGATTTAGTGGTATACATTCTTTATTTATTTATTTATTTTTCAACGTTTATTTATTTTTGGGACAGAGAGAGACAGAGCATGAACGGGGGAGGGGCAGAGAGAGAGGGAGACACAGAATCGGAAACAGGCTCCAGGCTCTGAGCCATCAACCCAGAGCCTGACGCGGGGCTCGAACTCACGGACCGCGAGATCGTGACCTGGCTGAAGTCGGACGCTTAACCGACTGCGCCACCCAGGCGCCTCAATGGTATACATTCTTTAAAGCATGTGACATATTTTTGTAGCCAATGCAAATACTGTAGTTTTTATAATATTTAGAATTAAATTTCTGAATTGCAAAGAATTGTTTCAAATGAATATTAAAAGGCAATCCTAATGAAGGTATTGAAAGCAAATTATGGCTAACATGCTAAATCTGTTTCGTATTATAAAGGAGTGCATCAAAAAGAAATTGTTAGAGTCACCCTTCATTCTCCATTCCCAGGATTCTCCTCTGGGCATTTATGTCAGATGACCTAGGAATGTGCAGAATTAGTGTTTACTGGCCAGTCATTGGTTATTCAGAATTCACTCTGATTTGAATTATCTCTAATGTTTTTCTCCCATCCATTTATGGGTCACATGTACAATAAATCAAAGCATGTTGATCCTGGTGAAATTTAGCAAAGGAATACAGCTTTGGCCATTGGCCACAAAAATTTGAAAATCTTTACTCAGGGGAAAAACATGGACATTTTCTCACCCTGGATAGTAGCTATTTTCTAACTTAAATTTCCAACTAAAATGGTTTGCTATTCTTCTAAAAACTGAACCTTGCATATGGTAAGACTTATCTCAAGCCAAAATGTACCGTTTCACTTTTGTAGTACTGTATTTACTGTTCAGTAAGTCAAATAATTCAGAAAAACTGGAAATCATATTATGAAGAAGCAACTCTCCCACGTCTATTTCTAAGTTTAGATTAGTTTTTGCTGAAAACAGATATTCATAGTAGGAAAAAGTACATAATTCTGTACTCATGTGTATACACATATATGCACATATGTATATGTGGTAATAGGACAATTTGGAAGAAAAATTGTTAAAATGTATAGGAACAGTACTTTTGTATTTAGAATACTGAATAAGGATTCATTCATCAAACAAATTAATTATTTTCTTCTGCTAGCCTTTCTGGGAGGCTTGTTCTTCCCCTATCCCTGGATGAAAATTTAAGCAGTTTTCATGTTTTTCTCTGGTCATTCTTAGGTATTAGGAAGAGTTATATGTTAAAGCTTCAGTCTCCATTTAACAATAACAGTATAAGGTCAAAATTTAATTCTGGCTTTTGAGTTTAAGGCTTCTCTCCTTGCCCACCTCCAGGCGAGTTGCAGGCCTAAAGCTATCAGTCCATGAGGTAGAGAAAGGAAAGTATAGTCTGCTGCTTCTCTTTCTCCACAAGGATACTCCAACTCCATGTTGGTTAGGCCTACAGGCCCTCCCAAGTTTGGAGTGTGGGGACAGAGGAGTTTTACTGGAAGCAGCTTACAGGAAAATTTCCTACTAAACTAGTACTGTCTTCTTGATCTAGCATTGCCACTTTCTGGACTTGGCAGATGTTTAAAATAGACTCTTGTTCTCATGAGCATTTTCATGGGTTCTCCCAAGACCCACTCCACTCTCCCTGTGGGTTCTGATAACAAGAGCTAATGCATGTTGTCCTTCTGGTCCTTGGCTTTATTTATTTACTTAGCTTCTTTTTGCAGAAGACTGTTCTTTTTTTAAGTTTATTTATTTATTCTGAGAGAGAGAGCGATCAAGGGAGGGACAGAGAGAGAGAGAGGGAGAGAGAGAATCCCAAGCAGGCTCTGCACTGACAGCGTGTAGCTCAATGTGGGGCTGGAACTCACAAACCCGTGAGATCATGACCTGAGCTGAGATCAAGAGTCGGATGCTTAATTGACTGAGCCACCCAGGCTCCCCCTTTTTGCAGAGAACTATTTACCCATCTTAGCCATGTGTGGGCAGGACCTAAGAAAACTCCATGCTGGCTTTCTTAAGTGAGTGGTACACATTTGGTTCACTGGGAAATCACATTGTTTGCCCCAACAAACTCTGGGAATAGGATTTTATTACTGGAATTCAGGAAAAGCAGAAATCCTGTTACAGAGTTACCACTCGACAACAGCCATGTTACCCCTGCATGTCTCTGGCCTCTGAGGACTACCCAGCCATTCTCTAGCTTTCTGGATTTTCCAAATGGGAAGTAAACACACCCATGTCCCCCAGACCTTAAGTTCTGCTAATGGCCTCCTTAAAGCTTCTCTCTTCATTTAGGATGAAGAGGGACTACCATCTACTTCTCTTCTTGAGAGGAAGGATGCTATCACAGCATAACAACAGTGATTCTTGAAAACCTTCTCCTCCAATCTTTAATTCTCAGTCATTTGAGACCTTTGAAGTGGGTGAAGTCATTCAGAGTCTTACATCCAATTATCCTCAACTTTTTCGTACAAATCTTTACAGGGTGGTTATGATCTTCACTTTGGAATGTAGTATTTACTCTTTTGGGGTCTTAGCCAAAACTTCCACAAGTCCTGTTTTACATTAAGTGGAAGATGTCCTTCTGTGTATCTAAATTAAACTTTTTATATATATTAAACACTTTGTTTTTGAGATAGTTATAGATTCTCATGCAGTTGTAAGAAATAATACAGAGAGATCCAGTGATCCTTTATCCATTTCCCCCCAGTGGTAACATTTTTCAAAACTGTAATATAGTATCAGAACCAGGATGTTGACATTGATAGAGCATTTCCATCATCACAGGGCCCCTCATGTTGTTCCTTTATAGCAATACTCACTTCTCTCCCACTCACACCTTCTCCTCAACCCCTGGAAACCACTAATCTGTTATCCATTTCTATCATTTTTCTATCCATTTCTATCATATAAGTGGAATAGTACAGTGTGTAACCTTTTGAGATTATCTTTTTACACTCAACATGATTCTCTGGAGATTCATCCAGATTGTTGTGTGTGTCAATAGTGTGTTCCTTTTTTATTGCTGAGCAGTATTCCATGAATTGGATGTACCATAATCTGTTCAATCATTCATGTGCGGTAACATGTCTGATGATATGATTGATGAAGGACATATAGTTTGTTTCCAGTTTTTGTTATTGTGCATTAAAACGATGATGAGGGGGTGCACCCGGATGGCTCAGTTGGTTAAGCGTCTGACTTTTGATTTCGGCTTAGGTCATGATCTCATGGTTTGTGAGTTTGAGCCCCACATTGGGCTCCGTGCTGACAGTGTGGAGCCTACTTGGGATTCTCTTTCTCTCTGTCCCTCTCCTGCTTGCGCACACATGATTTCTCTCTTTCAAAAATAAATAATAAGTAAACTTTAAAAGAAAAAGTGACTGTAAACATTCATAGGAGGTTTTTATATGAATGCGTGTCTTCATTTCTTTGTGATAAATGCCTGGAGTGCAGTTACTGCATTGTATGGTAGTTGCATGTTTAATTTTTAAAGAAACTGCCAAACTGTTTTCCAGAGCATCTGTATCAGTTTATATTCCCACCAGAATTGTGTGAGTACTCCAGTTTCTCCACATCCTTGCTGGCATTTGACAGTGTCACTATTTATTATTTTACCCATTCCAAGACACCCACACACATACACATACAGTGGTTTTAATTTGCATTTCCTTTGTGAATAATGATGTTGAACGTCACATGATTATTTGCCATCTGTGTATCTTTTTTGGTGAAATGTCTCCTCATGTCTCTTGCCCATGTACTAACTGGATTGTTTCTTTTTTACTGTTCAGTTTTGGGAGTTCTGTATCTATTCTAGGTATCAGTCTTTTGTTAGATATATGGCTTTCAAATATTTTTTACCAATTTATACTTTGTTTTTCCTTTCTTAACAGAGCCTTTTACAGAGTGAAGGTTTTAATTTTGATAAAATCTAAGTTTTGTTTTTATAGGTTGTGCTTTTGGTGTAAAGTAGTAGTTAACATTTTATGTGTAGAAATAAATACATTCACTCTTTCCTTCACCTCCCGTGTCCAAACATTATTTCCTGTAAGAAGCACTTCTAAAATGGAACCTAAATGTGTCTACTTTTCTCCATTTTTACAGCTGTCTCTCAGGTTCAGATCACCATCATCATTCACTTAACTGATTCCCCTTCCTTCTTCCTCCCATTTATTTATTTATTTATTTATTTACTTATTTAAAAGATTTTATTTTTTTAAATAACCTCTACACCCAATATGGGGCTCAAACTCACAATCCCGAGATCCAGAGTCACACACTCCACTGACTGAGCCAGCCAGGTGCTCCCCTGCCCTTAATTTAAAACTATAAATTATAGTATGTAGCTCGTTAACTTAAAATCCTTCAAAGTTTTCCATTAGGCTTAGAACAAAGAACAAAATCTGAACTCTACCACAGCCTATGAGAACCTGCCACATCTGGCCTGCCTAGCCTCTCTGACCTCATCCTGGGCACTAACTTCTGACCTCCCTTCATCTCACCTTGGTGCTGTAAACTACACACATGCTCCCTTTTGTGTGCCTCTCAAACACCAACAAGCTCTTTCACACTTTTGGCCTTGCCTCCACCACTGTTTGTAGGCCTTGCTTCTCCTCATCCAAGTCACTCCACAGTTCAGAGGTTAGCTGCTATAAGACGCCTTCACTGATGGCCCTATATAAAGAAGTTTGCTTTTCTCTTGTCATTTTGTGTCATCACTCTGTTTTATTATCTTGTACTTTACTGGCTGAAGTTATGTGTTTACTTTTTCCCCATTAGAGGTAATCTACCAGAGCAGAGGCCTTGCCTATCATATTCATCACATCTCAAATACCTAACACATAGGGGTCACTCAATTAATATTTATTAAATGTTGAGCACTTCCATTTCTTTTCCAAAAAGCAAATTGCCTTTGGACTATTCAACTGCTAGTAAAGTCAATATGTCCTCAGAAGGGACTATTTATAATATTGCTAATTAATTAGGGGAATAAAGAAAAGTGAGTTCTGATTTCTGATAAATCCAACTCATGCTGCCACCAAGTCATGTCCTTTATTTGTTGTTGAGTGAAGTGCACAGATATAACGTAGAGCAAAATATTATCTCAACTATATCTTGATTCTAACTGTAAGAGAGGATACCATCATTGTGTTGTCTCAAGCTCCAAAAACTGTAGAAATTCCTATCCTTTGGCTTCACCAGTAATTCTATGATTTACCCTAGGCAAGTCTGAACAGGCCCTTTATAGCTTAGTTTCTTGTTCTGTTAGAAGAATATAACACAAGCTTACCTCATCAAGATGCTATGTTACAGTTTCTATTTATTGCAAGTACTGTGTGATTTTGTGTCTCTATTAGTGTGGAGCACACATTTATTATTTGATGGTATCAAAAGACCATGCCATGAAGGATGCCACATTCTTAGAGATACTAGAGGGATTATACTGCATGTGACAAATTAATTTTGGGGATTGTGTTGTGGTTAAAATGAAGATAAATTTGGAATTTAGCTAGACTGAAAAATTGTCTCAAATAATTTTTAATTGTGTTTTTAGAATAGGACTCTTAGATAACTCAGGATAGGCTCAAAACTTTAGTAGAAAAATCAATGAAATATGCCTCATAAACTTATATATGGTTTTGTATGTATATGAATATATAAATAGAACTTTGCAGACACATTCCTTATTTGAAATTTAAAAAACTTCCTGATATTTTTAGTGCTCATTTACTTGAGATCCTGTGGAACTCAGCAAAATAATAGAACTGGAAAAAGAATTGTCAACTTTTCCAAGATGTAACTCTGATTCTGAAAATATGATACTATTAATCTTCTTCAAAGAAACTGGAACTTCAAATACATAGTTTCATAAGGTGCCTTTATGGAATTTTTTAAAGAGTTAAAAAATGTCGGAAGAGCCTTATACTTATCTTACTATAACTAGGAGCACTATTGTGGAAGAGAGAATTAAGCTAAATAAAAAATGTATTTTGTGAAATAGTTGTAAAAATATTTATAAAAATATAAAAATACAAAAAATTTTAGGGGTGCCTGGGTGACTCAGTCAGTTAGGTGTCTGACTCTTGATTTTGGCTCAGGTCACAATCTCAGGGTTGTGGGATCAAGTCCGGCTTTAGGCTCTGCTCTGAGTGGGGCCTGTTGGGAGTCTCTCCCTCCCTCTCTGCCTCTCCCCAGCTTGTGCACACACTCTAAGTAAATAAATAAACAGTTAAAAAATGTATATATACAAACACACACACACACACACACACACACATATATACACACACGTACACATATAAATGTTAACAAATATTTAAAACCATGTAAATGACCTAGCTCTGTGACTTGGATCAAGTCATCTAACCATTTTGTATTCCAGGTTCCTCAATTGCAATTCAAAAGGAATGAAATAATTAAGTAGTTTTCAAACATTTTGGTCAAGGACCCCTTTACATTCTTAAAAACTGGGGACCTCAAAGAGCTCAATATATGTTTGTGAAGATTATATTAATCATTATTTACAACATTAGAAAGTAAAACTGAGAAAAATTTAAGATATTTACTTACTCATCTAAAAATAACTATCCCATTTTATATTAGCATAAGTAATTTTTATGAAAAATAACTATTTTCCAAAACAAAAAAAAATTTGAAGAGTGGCATTGTTTACATTTTTTCCAAATCTGCTTAATGTCTGGATTAAAGGTTGGTTGGATTCTCATATTTTTTCTGCATCCATTTTGCTGTGGTATGTTTGTTTTAGTTGAATTATATGAAGAAAATCTGGCCTCATGCAGATATTTGGAAAGAAATTTAAGCCTTTAAAACTTTAATATTCTTTTCAGATAATTATGGATGTTCTTTGTATTACATGGAAACTTGACATGGGTAATTTCTCAAAGCCCAGTTGCTATGTGAAATCTAAAACCATAGTAATGAATTTTTCACATTAAAGAAAATGGGTAGTGGCTTGAAAAAACTTACAGAGATTGTGCCACCTTCAGTATACCACTGCAGTGTGATGTGATAAGGACATTTTTTCCCCTTTATCTTTATTTAGCTACTTTTCATCACTGAATATTCTTTTACTTTTAAGAGATATTTATTTAGGGGGTGCCTAGGTGGCTCAGTCAGTTGGGTGTTCCACTCTTGTTTTTGTCTCAGGTCATAATCTCACAGTTCATGAAATCCAGCCCCATGTTGGGCTCTATGCTGATGGCACAAAGCCTGTTTGGGATTCTCTTTCTCCCTGTCTGCCCCTTCCTTCCTTTCTTTCTGTCTCAAAATAAATAAATAAAAATATTTATTTTTGGTGAATTTTCTCAAGGGTAGAAAAAATAATAAGACAGTCTCTATGTAGATAGAAACTTGGATAAATAGATAGTTAGATATCATCGTAAAATGGTAACTAATTTAGTCTGTGAAATTCTGTAAGTATCTCCAAACTGAAAGATATAAGGAGATTGGTGGGGGAAGGGAGAGAGTAGAACAATGACGGTGGTTAGATACAGTCACAGTAATAGTAAAAATGGAATAATGCTCTGATTAAATCCTATCAGCAGAATCATGGGAACCTAGCTTCTAGATTTTTCAGAACCAAGAAGCACCCAGTATATCTTGTAGATCTTTTCACCTTCTAAGTCTTATTAGTCCCCTCTTAGCAGCCTCCCTCCTCTGTTCCTGATAATAATGGCTTCCTGGGTCCTCTATTACAAAATCTCTGATCATTTGTTCTTCCTTGATTTAAAGACACACCTTGCTCCTCATCCATCTATGCCATTAGGACAGACATACTCCTCAAAAAGGCTGTATTCGATTCTCCATGTTGAGAGTTTCAATCTAGTTTCAATCCATCTTTTCAATCTAGTAATCTAGTTAAAATCTAGTTAAAGGGTTAAAGATTGGATCATGTTCTCTGATGATTTAAAGACCTTATATTTGAGCCAGAGAATAGCTATCAAAAGTAGCTAGACCATCCAGTTGATTTTACAGTTCTTCATGGACATAGACCCAGCAAGTCCACCTACTTTCATAATAAAGATAAATGGTGAATGCACAACAGGTACATGCTTTGGACCTCATTCTGGCAAGCTTCCTACTCAGATCTTTGGTCCGCCTTGTTCTTGCTGTTTATTTCATTCTTTCTCAGTCTCAGATATTCCTGTGGCTGCTTTGTCTCATTTTCTCTTGTCCAATTATTGCCTGCTCAGTCATGAGCAAATAAACTTAATATGTGCTCCAAACATTTAAATACCTCTCAGTGTCTCAGAATCATCTGAGGATATTAAAAAAAAAAAAAAATTTATTCTTTTTTTTTTTTTTTTTCAACGTTTATTTATTTTTGGGACAGAGAGAGAGACAGAGCATGAACGGGGGAGGGCCAGAGAGAGAGGGAGACACAGAATGGGAAACAGGCTCCAGGCTCTGAGCCATCAGCCCAGAGCCCGACGCGGGGCTCGAACTCACGGACTGCGAGATCGTGACCTGGCTGAAGTCGGACGCTTAACCGACTGCGCCACCCAGGCGCCCCCAAAAAAAATTTATTCTAAGGCTGTATGTACCTGTTTTGAAATACAAAAGCATGTGTGTGTCTGGGAGAGGGGAGAGGGGAGTGAAAGGAAGGAAGTGATAGCAAGGAATGACAGCTTATAGGTGAAAAGGGCTAGGCATCAGGAATAGAGGTTTGGTTGGAGGAAGAGTTGCCCTTTTCCCTCTCCTACATTGTTCTGGCCAATCATTTCCCATCTCAGTGCCTCTGCAGGGCAGAAAAACAGTGGCATCAGCTCAGTGCCAGCCAGGGCAATGACATGGTAGCATATAGCAACAAATGCAGGCAGGGTGGCCATGTTCTGAGCATTTATTCTTCCCCTCCATTCCCTTCACCTCAACTCTTTGGCTAGATAATTGAAGCTGAAGGAAACAGTTTCAGGAAAGAGTACTGCCCAGGATCTTGATGCAAGAAAATAATGGAGTACTAATTTCAAAGGATTTTAGCAAGATAACTTTTAACCTAGATTTTTACTTCTATATAAACTACATTCACATGTGAGAGCTTAACAGTACCAGGAGACAAACAGTTCATCACTCAAAAATCTTTCTTGAAAGTACTCCTGGAGGAATCAAGAGAGAAATAAATCCTAAAGAAAACAACAAAATATTTTCTTAATATTTATTTTGAGAGAAAGAGAGAATGAGAGCACGTGGGGGAGGGGCAGAGAGAGAGGAAGAGAGAATTGTGAGGCTCAATCCCATGATGTGTGACCTGA
Source organism: Lynx rufus (assembly GCF_022079265.1). Classification (NCBI taxonomy): domain Eukaryota; kingdom Metazoa; phylum Chordata; class Mammalia; order Carnivora; family Felidae; genus Lynx; species Lynx rufus. Next base: position 97,277,486 of record NW_025814845.1, on the reverse strand, counting down.
GCCAAAATCAAGTGTCTGCTGCTTAACCAACTGAGCCACCCACATGCCCCAACAGCAAAATACTTTTTTAAAAGGTGAACAGTTAATTAAGCATTGATTCAAGAAAAAAGAATGGGAAAGAAAAATTTTAAATATATCCATATCAATTTTGAACAAAAATCCTAGATGACACCAATGTGGCCAAGTGAAGGGCTGAGGCAGAACAGAAAGAAATGGGCATATGCTAATTTAAGGTTTCATCTTGTTTGGGACAAGACATACATATTGGTAAGCTTAACTGGTAGGGAAAATTGAGTCTAACCATGTGGGTTTTAGGAAGAGATAAAAGAAACAAAAATAACACAATATGTAACTTTCCAATCAGCAGAAGATAATAATCTTTGCATTATCCTATGGAAAGATAAGATAATCTTTGCATTATCTTATGGGAAGTAGAAAAGGAAGAAAAGAATATGGTAATTGCAAAACAGTAAATAAGGTGTGTCAGAAAAGATTTCAATTACAGTAATTTCAATTAATATCAGTGGGTTAAATGCACAGATTATAAGACAAATTCTCAAATTGGATTAAAAAATACAACAATTTATGAAACACATTTCCTAAAAGAGACTCTTTTCTTTCCCAGAGAGGTACATGGGTGAGCTTTTTATCCCCACTAGAGTACACAGCACTTCTCTGCACCTTTACTGAGCATTTGGAACCTACAGCTCGATTTAACTGTATTTGCTGTCAAGCTCAATTTAACCATATTTGTTGTCAAGATGATTACCAAAGCTTTCTGGAAACCTCAATATTGAGGTTGAACTCTACATCAGAAAAGTTCTCTTCAGAGCTCCCACTCCTAGAAGCACATCAACTGGTATATATAAGGCCCTCAAACTCTGAGAAACAATGATTTACATGGAAAAGTGCCTCAAAGTCTGTTGAACACATCAATAAAACTATTGGGACTGCCTGAATAAAAAGAGACAGTGTTATGAACAAGAGATTGACAGGGTGCCTAGGTGGCTCAGTTGGTTAAGCTTCCAACTCTTGATTTCAGTTCAGGTTATGATCTCACAGTTGTGAGATCAAACCCCGAATCAGACTCTGCACTGAGCATGGAGCCTGCTTAAGATTCTCTCTCCTTGTCCCTCTGCCCCTCTCCCCCTCCAGAGCACATGCATGTATGCATTCAAAAAGAACAAAACAAAAAGAATAAAAACAAAAAAAAAACCACAAAAATAGGAGATTGCAAGCTGATGACAAATTGGCACTGAGAAGGAATTTAAATACAGTAATTGTCAGACCGAGCATGCCCCTTGCTGTCAAAGCCAAAACTGCTAAAAGGAGAGCTCCCCCTCCCATCTCATTACTGACTGGCCATTCAGAGGTCTTCTAGCTAATTCCAGTTCTCAGTGTGATCAAGGATAGATCTTACAACAGCAACAAGCTCACTATGCACCATTTCCAATCCTTCCCTATCAGTGCTGCAGACTTCAGGGAAGCCACATGCACTAGAGCCAAAGTCTACAAAATCAAAAGAATGTCATCAAGAGGAATAAGGAAAGATGCTATCAATAGGAGCATGAGGGACTTTCATCTAAATATCCTAGGGAATAATGAAGTCTCAAGCTGCCAAGGAATATCATTAGAAAGACTGTGTACATAGATAACATTGCTGACATAGATGAAAGTACCTCTAATTCTTCCAGGGTTGGACATATGACCTGGATTACAATGCCTCTGTTAACTCCAGTTGATATATGACATCTGACTAGCTTTCAGACCTGCTTAAGTTTTTCATTAAGATTGGCTCAGTGGCATAGTTGTCTGTTTAACATCCTTTTGATGAAGATGACTGGGAAACTTGAAAGAAGTTCCCCAGAATACAGTTTCCAGATGATAGGAGTTGATGGTAGAAGTTGGTCACAGTGACCAACTCTTAAGCAAATTTCCAAAGCTGTGATGAGAAATTATGCCCTTACCTTCTGCTCATAGTGAACCAGATCAGCTTTGTGACTGAGTCCTTTTAGGTGTGTTATTTGGTTCAGTCCAAAAGGAGAGTTCTAATGGTTTCCCATTATTCTGTAGATACTGAGATATCATTGTCAACATGGACAAAACGAGATGTTTTCTGTTCCAATCTTAGTGCTTGGCCAAGTACAACTGGAAAAGAAAGAAACCAAAAATTCCCTAGACAAAGTATTATTGAGCTGAGTAAGACCTATGTAAGTGTTCTAAAAACAGACAGCCCAAGGTACTATTTTTCTTAATTAACTTATTTTTTAATTTACATCCAAGTTAGTTAGCATATAATGCAACAATGATTTCAGGCATAGATTCCTTAATGCCCCTTACCCATTTAGCCTATCCCCCCTCCTACAGCCCCTCCAGCAACCCTCTGTTTGTTCTCTATATTTGAGGGTCTCATGTTTTGTCCCCCTCCCTGTTTTTATGTTCTTTTTGCTTCCCTTCCCTTATGTTCATCTGTTTTGTATCTTGAAGTCCTCATATGAGTGAAGTAATATATTTGCTCTGACTAATTTTGCTTAACATAATACCCTCTAGTTCTATCCATATAGTTGCAAATGGCAAGACTCCATTCTTTTTGATTGCCAAGTAATACTCCATATCTTCTTTATCTATTCACCTGTCAATGGACATGTGGGCTCCTTCCATACTTTGGCTATTGTTGATAGTGCTGCTATAAACATTGGGGTGCATGTGCCCCTTTGAAACAACACACCGGTATCCCTTGGATAAATGCCTAGTAGTGCAATTGCTGGGTCGTAGGGTAGTTCTATTTTTAGTTTTTTGAGGAACCTCCATACTGTTTTCCAGAGTGGCTGCACCAGTTTGCATTTCCACCAGCAGTGAAAAAGAGATCCTCTCTCTCTGCATCCTCGCCAACATCTGTTGTTGCCTGAGTTGTTAATGTTAGCCATTCTGACAGGTGAAGGTGGTATCTCATTGTGGTTTTGATTTGTATTTCACTGATGATGAGTGATGTTGAACATTTTTTCATGTGTCGGTTGGCCATCTGGATATCTTCTTGGAGAAGTGTCTATTCATGTCTTTTGCTCATTTCTTCACTGAATTGTGTTTTGGGTGTTGAGTTTGATAAATTCTTTATAGATTTTGGATACTAACCCTGTATCTGTTATGTAATTTGAAAATATCTTCTCCCATTCTGTTGGTTGCCTTTTAGTTTTGCTGATTATTTCCTTCTCTGTACAGAAGCTTTTTATTTTGATGAGGTCCCAATAGTTCATTTTTGCTTTTGTTTCCCTTGCCTTCGGGAAGTGTTGAGTAAGAGTTGCTGTGGCCAAGGTCAAAGAGGTTTTTGCCTGTTTTCTCCTTGAGGATTTTGATGGCTTCCTGTCTTACATTTAGGTCTCTCTTCCATTTTGAGTTTATTTTTGTGTATGGTGTAATAAAGTGATCCAGGTTCATTTTTCTGCATGTCGCTGTCCAGTTTTCCCAGCAACATTTGCTGAAGAGACTGTCTTTATTCCATTGGATATTCTTTCCTGCTTTGTCAAAGATTAGTTGGCCACAGCCCAAGATACTATTAACTACCCCTTTTGCCCATTTACCTTTTCTTTTTTTTTTTTTTAATGTTTATTTTTGAGAGAGAGTGGGAGAGCGAGAGCGAGGGAGAGGCAGAGAGAGAGGGAGACAAAGAATATGAAGTAGGCTCCAGGCTCTGAGCTGTCAGCACAGAGCCTGATATGGGGCTCACACACACAAACCATGAGATAAGACCTGAGCTGAAGTCAGATGCTTACCTGACTGATCCACCCAGGCGTCTGTCCTTTTTTTTTTTTTTTAACGTTTATTTTATTATTGTTATTATTATTTTTTTGAGAGAGAGAGAGAGAGAGAGAGCGCATGCACATGTGAGCAGGGGATGGGCAGAGAGAGAGGGCGACAGAAAATTGGAAGCAGGCTCTGCACTGTCAGCACAAAGCCCAACATGGAGCTCGAACCCACAAACCACGAGATCATGACCTAGACTGACGTTGTATGCTCAACTGACTGAGCCACCCTGTGATTTTATGTGGGGGGAAAAATTTCAGTAACCTACCTCAAATATATTTATGAAGATCATGTGTTAAAGGATAGAAAAAGATGTAGCAGACATATAAGAACCAATCCCCTTTAAAAAAAAATCCATGATAGCAAAATAGAATTTGAAGTTAAAAATAATTTTCGGGGGTGCCTGGGTGGCTCAGTTGAGCCTCTGACTCTTGATTTTGGCTGAGGTCATGATCCTGGGGTTGTGGAATCAAGTCCCCATGTCAGGTTTTGCACCGAGCATGGAGCCTGCTTAATATTCTTTCTCTCTCCCTCTGCCCCTCTCCCCAGCTTGTGCTCTCCCTCTCTGTAAAATAAAAAGATAAATAAAATTAAAGTTAAAAATAAATTTTTAAAGCATATTTATTTACTGTGAGAGAGAGAGGTAGGGGAGGGGCAGAGAAAGAGAGAGAGAGTGAGAGAGAGAGAATTCCAAGCAGGGTCCATGCTGTCAGTGTAGAGCCCGACGCAGGGCTCAATCTCATGACCTGAACTGAAATCAAGAGTTGGATGCTTAACCAACTGAGCCACTCAGGCTCCCCTTAAACAGCAATATACCAATAAAATAATGATATGAATGTATTAGGAACAATGTACGTTTGAAATATATAAAAAAGTATGGGAGAAATCAGTAAGTCAATTGAAGCTGGAGGTTTTGAGTCATCCCTCTAAAAACTAATAGAACAAGCCAACAATGAAATCAAAATTATATAAAATTATAAAATTAATAAATTGAAATGAAGTAATGAAGATATAGAATCTTACACTCAACAGACAACATATATTACAGTTGACCCATGCAACACAGGTCTGACCTGCACAGTTCCACTTATAAGTGAATTTTTCAAAACAACATGTATAGTACTATATATTTTATTTTCCTTATGATTTTCTTAGTAACATTTTTTTATAGCTTACTTTTATTGTAAGAGTACAATATATAATAAATATATAAAATGTGTTTATTGACTGTTATCAGTCAGACTTCAGGACAATAGTAGGCTATTGAGTTTTTAGGGAGTCAGAATTTGTATATGGATTTTTAAAAGTTTATTTATTTATTATTTTTAGTAATCTCTACATGGGGTTTGAACTCATGACCCCGAGATCAGAAGTCACATGCTCTTTTTATTGAGCCAGCCAGGTGCCCCTAAATGCAGATTTTTGATTGCATGAAGGGTCAATGCTTCTAACCCCTGCATTGTTCAAGGATCAGCTGCGTTTTCAAACACAGGTAGAATATCCACAAAAATTAACCAAAAATTAAGTCATAAAGAAAGCTCTATGTATTTAAAAAAATCCATGTAATGTAGATTATGTTCTTTCATCATTTAACAATTTAAAACTAAACACTAAAAAAAGTGGCTGGATAAAAAATCCCATAAGTCTAGAAACTAAAAATAACTAACAACCCTTGGATTAAAAAGAAGAGGAAAAAATTGTAAGGGAAATCAGGAAATTCTTTAAGCTGAATGACTGACTTTAAATACACTTATCAGAAAAAAAGAAAGATTGAGGAAAATAAAGCATGCATTAAACCCAAAGAACTAGAAAAGGAAACAGTGGAATGAACATATACAAGTCAGAAGGGAAAAGATAATACAAATAAGGGAAAGTCAGTAGGAAAGAAAGAAATCAATAGAGATGATTAACAATCAAAACCTTATTTCTTTAAAGAGATTTTAAAAAGTAAAACATCAGGGTGACTGACTGGCTCAGTCAGGAGAGCATAGGACTCTTGAATTTGGGGTCATGAGTTCAAGCTCCATGTTGGGGGTAGAGTTTACTCAAAAAAAATTTTACAAAACACAAACAAAAAAATAAAATATCTGATAAAGGTGATTAATGAAATAAAAGAGACTGTAAGTTAAGGGTGCCTGGGTGTCTCAGTTGGTTAAGCGTCTGACTCTTGATTTCTGCTTAGGTTGTGGTCTCATAGTTTGTGAGATAGATTCCCCATGTTGAGCTCTGTGCTGACAGTGTGGAGCCTGCTTGGGATTCTCTCTCTCTCCCTCACTCTGCCCACCCCCCAAATAAATAAACTTGGAAAGGAAAGGAAAGGGAAGGGGAAGGGGAAGGGGCAAGGTAAGGGGAAGGGGAAGGGGAAAGCAACTGTAAGTTAAAACTTAACTCCAAAAAAGAAAATCAACTGTAGAAAAATAGAGATTTTAGAAATAGCAAAAACTATGAACTGTATAGCAATAATATTGAAAATCTAAATGAGTGGCACCTGGCTGACTCAGTTGGTGGAACCTGTGACTTTTGATCCTGGGGTTATGAGTTTGAGCCCCATGTTGGATGTGGAGATTACTTAAATATAAAATATTAAAAAAAAAAAAGAAAGAAAATCTAAATGAAAAAAATTAATTTCCCAGAAAACTTTGCCTGAGAAGAAATAGAAAACTTGGATCACCCATTAACCATGAAAGAGATTTTTAATCATTCACCAGGCCTCCAGTCTAAGTGCAATTTTTATGGTCAAGGTTCTTTTTTTTAAATTATGGTTAAGGTTCTTAATTTTAGCGAAGCAAATCCACGCTAATATAATCTGAAAAGGGTTTATTAAGGAATGTATATAAACCACAGAATTATTGGAAAGACTGACATAATAGACTCTGGCTGAACTTTCAAGAATGATCTCAAAAACCCAGCAGAACTTGGTAACTAAAAGAACCATGATGACTACTCTGATCAGGAATTTGCTGCCAGCACTACTGGCTTTAGTCTAACACCTCTACCTCCACAATCTGTACCATAAAAATGAATGCACTGTACCCTGTTTTCACATGACCCAATCTTGAATCAGAACTTCCCACATGAATCTTACTGTCAGAATTTAAATCACATTGAGAAATCCTAACTGCCAGGGAATCTGAAATATGTAGATTTTACTTTCAGTTTCTACATGTTACAAAGGGGTTAGAATGAGTTTGAAAAAAATTATTCCACAGGCTCAGATAGTTTTAAAGTTTTGAGTTCTTTAAAACTCTCAAGGTAAAGATAATTCCAGCTGATATGAAGTATTCCAGAAAAAAAAAAAAATGGAAAAGCTGTGCAACTCATTTTGAATCTCAATTCAAATTAATTATTTCATTAATTATAATCTTCAGACCAACAGTGGTGAGGACAATACAAGAAATATATTATTAGCCCGTTTCCCTTATGCATACAATGTGAGATCCTGAATACATATTAGCTGAGTTCAATGATGTTTTAATAAACAAAACATGGTAATATAAGTTTCACTTCAGAAATGTAAGGAAGGTCATCACCAGAAAAGATATCTTTTAGCACATTAATGCCCTAAAGAGGAACAAAATTACCTGAATATATACAGAAAAGGCATTTGATAAAGTTTAACATCCATTTATGACATTTTTAAAGTGTTAGAAAAAATAGAAATAAAAGATGATTTCTTTAATTTGATAAAAGCTTTTAGCAAAAAGCTCCTGGCAAATGTAGTGGGGTAAATATGTGACACATTATGATTAGGAACAGGAAAGAAAGCCTTGTTAGCACAGATGCCATTCAGTTTAGTAAGGGGTTCTTAATAAAACAAGAAAAGAAAAAATAGGAGGTATAAGCATTGAATGGAATGGATAACGGTCCCTGTTTGCAGATTATTAGATCTTCTGTGAGAAGACCCTGTTGAATCAGTAGACAAACTACTAGAACTAATAGGAGAGTTCAGAAATACTGTGGAGATGCAAGACCAATAATAGGCAACAACAACTATAATAATAGTGAATACTAAGTACTAGATAAGAAACTTTATAAATATTTTATATATATTTAAGTTTCATGTAAGCATTCAAACATTGTTTAATGTCAGCAGCAACGACGTAGAAATTAGTATGGAAAATGACTTCACTCACAATCGCAACAAAAACTGCTAAGTACATAGGATATAACCTAATAAAGAATGCACTTCGCAAAGACCTTTTCAAGCTGTATTAAGTGACATAAAACAAGATCTAGGTAAAAAGAGAAGAATACCAAGTTCTTGGGTAGGAAAAAATTAACACTGTGAAAATACCATTCTCCATAAGTTCATCTATAAATTCAATGCAGTTTTAGTGAAAATTTCAGGAACTGGACCAATAGGAAGTGGAAGGATAATGGGCCAAACAAAGAGAAATTGTCCTATTGGATGTATTAAGACATTTTATAAGAGCACAGCAGTGAAAACAGGATGGTTCTGGTATAGGCACAGATAAAAATTGATGCAACAATAAAAAAACAAAAACAAAAACGAACAAGCCCATGTTATATATGAGAATGTGTAATGTAGCAGAAATTAGCATTACAAATCAGAGGGGGAAAGAGGGATTATTTAGTATATGGTTCAGTAGATAGGGAAAGTAAATTTACATTCCACCCTCACAACAAATTCAAAAATGAACTCCAAATAGATTAAAAACCGAACTATAAGAGGTAACATAAAGTTATTAAAATATATCTTTGTGAACTATCTTTGTGAACTTGGGGTGGGAAAGGATGTTTAAATAAAATTTAAAACATTTAAAAATTTTTTTAATGTTTGTTATTTTTAGTGTTTATTTTTAAGGAGAGAGAGAGACAGAGCATGAATGGGGGGAGGGGCAGAGAGAGAGAGAGAGAGAGAGAGAGAGAGAAGGGAGACACAGAATCCAAAGTGGGCTCCAGGCTCTGAGCTGTCAGCACAGAGGCTGACATGGGGCTCGAACCCATGAACCATGAGATCATGAAATCATGACCGGAGCTGAAGTCAGATGCTTAACCAACTGAGCCACCCAGGCACCCCTATATTATTTTGAAAGAAAGAGAGACAGAAACAGAGCACGAGCAGGGGAAGGGAAGAGAGAGAGGGAAGCACAGAATCTGAAGCAGGCTTTGGGCTCCGAGCTGTCAGCACAGAGCCCAACATGGGGCTCAAACTCATGAACCGTGAGATTATGACCTGAGTCGAAGTCAGACACTCAACTGCCTGAGCCACCCAGGCACCCCAAATAAGATTTAAGAAGTACAGAACTTAAGGGTAGGTGGTGGAGATCAATGGATGTGATCATATTAGTTATTTCTATACAAAGAAAACATGATAGATAAACATAACAGACTGGTGGCAGATTAGAAGATGTTTTCAAAATGTAAAACTGAAAAGTGATTAACAGATAGAATATACCAAGGACCCATTCACATCTGCAAGGAAATAAACAAAAATTGGACAAGGAATAAAAATAGATAATTCATGGAAGAGGAACCCTAAATAGCCAATATGTATGTGAAGAAATGCTTAACTTCACTTGAAATCAGAGAAATTCAAAATAAAGCAACATAGAAATGGTAAAAATTTAAAAAGTCAGCTAATACCAAGTGCTGACTAGAAGGAGCCGAAATGAGAAATCTCATTCACTATTTGTGGGAGAATAAACTTTTACTATTTAGTGAAATTAATTATCAGTATTTTCTATATATGTATCATTCCCCCATCTGGGTTTATACTGTGTACAAGTCTTTAAGGGGATATTTATGAGGATAAAAGCAGAGCATTATTTGTATTAGCAAGAAGTTACAGGAAGCCTTACTCTCTGTCCCTAGAGAAATGGATAATCACGATGTGTTGTGTGTACATGCAATGGAATACAATACAGCCATAAAAAGTAATTAACCATCTTTATATATAGCAAAGGGAATAGATCTTAGAAAGACAATTATGAATTCTGTAGGGAAAAACAATTTATGTACATTCAAAACACATATACACATAGAAAACCATCTATGATTTCTCAGGGATATATTTTCAGATGCCTAAGGCCATATACTGAATATGCTGGTGTGAACAGCTCTGATGGGAAGGACAATGTAAATGAGAATGAGTAAGACAAAGGGGAAAGAATAATGAAATAAAATGAGAGGGACATTTCATGGGCTTTTAATGATAGTGGAATATGAAATCTGTGTATTTGAGACCCATTTGACTCCTGGATAATTAGCATGTTTGTCCTAATTTGGAGGAGGAATAGTTAATGTTCCCAGTAAAAGGATGTACATGTTTTAAAACAGATTCTGGAGGGTTTGAATGACCTTATGTAGAAGACAGATGGATATTTGATTAGTATAAATTCTTTGCTTTAAATACATTCCTCCAGCAGAAGTGTTAGAAAGTAATCTGAAATTTGCCTCCAGCAATCAGTCTAAGAAAGGAGTACAACTTTGAAAAATGTGGTTATTTAATATTCAAAGAGAATTGCTCTGTAAATCTAGAAAATACAAAGATACTCTGTCAAAAGTTTGCCTTCTGTTAGGTTTCCATGTAATTTATCAGGCAATAGTTTAAAATGCATCAGTTTGTTTTGTTCTTATAGTATTACCTCATTGCACATGACTTCTGACTAGGTCAGTTATTCATCTGACTAAGACAGTTATTCATCAATAAAATCCCCCCCCCCATCATTACTTCTTGTGTGAACAATATACTACAAATTATAGCTTGCAGACTCTGCTCTGTCATGCTTAACACACTGCGTTATTCAATAGCTTTGGTGTTTTTGGTATTAATCTTAGGCTCTTTAATAATGTCTCTTATGTATTATGTCATTTCTATCAATACCATACTTAATTAATCAATAGTGTGAATAATTAATTGATTAATTAATAGTTTGAATTAATCAAACAAAGATTGAAGTCAGTGGACTGAAATACTCAAAGGGCATTACTTTTCTTTTTTTTTTTTTTAATGTTTATTTATTTTTGAGACAGAGAGAGACAGAGCATGAACGGGGGAGGGGCAGAGAGAGAGGAAGACACAGAATCGGAAGCAGGCTCCAGGCTCTGAGCCATTAGCCCAGAGCCCGACGCGGGGCTCGAACTCACGGATTGTGACCTGAGCTGAAGTCGACACACTTAACCGACTGAGCCTCCCAGGTGCCCCAGGGCATTACTTTTCAATAGCCCAATCTCATTTAGAAGTTTTCATGGATGTTTCTCTTGGTTTAAAAAGAAAGTAAGTGTTCAATATAATCACCTTTTTCTATGACCCATTAATATTTTAGGAATAATATGATTTTCACTATTAATATTTTAAATAATATCCTTTAATCATAGTTAAATATCTCTACTAAAATATCTGACAGCTTGTCAAAAATGTTTCTAAAAATGTTATATATATGTTAGTGTATTTTAATGTGATTTCTTTATTCAAAGTTCATATTCTTTTCTATCCCATGGAAAAGGGCCAGTATATGAGTATTTTGAGAATACTAATGTTCTTCTTTCCAGTGTTTTTCACGTCCTGGCAATGTAAAATATGGTAATATTGTAGGGCACCCATGGAAAACCCTGTGAAAATGCTGTAGCCAAGGCAACCACCTGCCCTGTGGTCCTGCCCCTCTGCGGTTGAAGGGGGTACCTCCTACACACACACTTTTGACAACTATATGTGCTCCAGCAACCCAATTGGGAAGCTCTGATTTAATTCTCTGGGATTTTTTGAAAGACAGAACTTTTCTAGCCCCTAGAGGAAGATTAGTTCTAGAACATAGTGAGATTTCCTCTTTTCTAAAGGATTTAGAAGGAATAAAAGATGGTAAAGTATAGTCCTTCAAAGAGTGGAGATAACTCAGGAAGATCTCTGGAGATTTTTCTCATGACTTAGTAGTAGTAATAGCAGCAGCAGCAGCATCTGTGATTTATATTTGGAATTGTGAAATTTGGCCCATCTGGATAATGTAGGGTAATCAGTCAGGGGATTAGCAACCTTAATTCTGTCTGCAACCTTAATTCCCGTTTGCCATGTAACATGTACCAGCAGGTTCCAGAGACTAGGATGTGGACATATTTGAGGGGAGGGGGCTTGTTATGCATAGCATACTGCCCTTTAGAGCAGTGCCCATTCTGATCAATCAGACCTAGCTAGGGGTCAAGGTTATTTGGTAGCACCAGAGTAATTTAGGTGAAAGAAACCAGTTAGAAGGATGTTATAAACACAGCAAGCATGCTGAGTCTTGCTTATCTAGTAAATCTAGAAATTGCATTGTGATTTTTAAAAATACCACTAAATTGAAAGATGCATGACTATATTAATATGATTATCTCTTGTGGTAAGATTATGGATTATTTAAATTTTCTTCTTCATATTGTGCTACTTGTTAAGTTTCCTGCAATAAGCAGGTTTTGCTTTTATAATAAAAATAATTAAGTTTTCAAAATTTCCAAGCAATCTCCATAGACTGTGACAGTTATAAACAGAAAAGAAATAAGTGAAATCATACATATAAAGTTGATATAAATGACAAAGTCTAAATATACATAATGACCACAAACTCGACATAAGTAAGCTAATAAATAAACTAGCCACACTGTAATTCTGGGTCACATTTTAAAATAGGGTAAAATTATCAAGTCATCCTATTACACTTGGCATGAGTTATTAGTAGCATCCTATTTCTTTTCTGAATTTCTAATACAAGTAATTGTATCATAAAAAGGCATCAAAATAGGTTTTAAAAAAAATAGTAAATAATTATTTCTTTTGATAAAGAAATTGATGAAAGAGCTTAAAATATGTTCAGAGGATAGGAATAAAACTCAGCAAACACCAATCTTCCTTGTACTTCTGTCTCTACTGGGTTGAGTTGTGAAGGGATTGGGAGGTAGCCAGCAGAGCTTTTCAAGGTGCTCCATTCCGCTTTTGCTTGTGGGCTAGGGTCACTGAAAGGCCCCACCTGCAAGTGCTGAGCCGCTCCTAACCCAGCAAGAAATATACCTCACTGGCTGGTGACACTTGGGATTAGTTCTTCTGACAATTGGTCTGGAACTTAGCATGCTAGGGATATGTTCCCAGGACCTGAAAATTCATTTTCTGCCTCAATTTTTTGTATTTAACACTCCTTTCCCAACTATAATTAGAGTTCTACCCAGAACCTCAGTCTATCACAAATGGGCTGGATCAGCAACACTATACCAGCACCAACCCTAGAACACTGAATCAGATATGTCCAGGACAGCTGAAGCCATGCCATGGAGGGTACAATTTTCTAGAACTACCATGCCTTTCCTCAATATAGCTATACCTTTTTTTTTTTTTTCATTATAAAAGCCATATAATTACACGATAGAACCTTAGAAGATTTAGGAAATAATGACACATTTTATACACAATACCATTACCCTAATTCAGTCTTCTTAAGACATTTGATATAATTGTTCCTATCAAGTTTTGTGTATGTAGTTGTTTTTATAAGCATGTAGAGCAAAACTTCCAATTTCAGAGTAATCTGTGAGTACAACAGAACTCAGACATGTCAGGGCACATCTCTAGGTCCTGCTGAAGCTGCTAGGAGAGAGAATCTCTCTCTCAGGTGGGATTCCCTCCAGTCCCACTCACCCACAGATGAATTCTAGGGAGAGAGGACGGTGACTAGATATCAAAAACCCTTCTCACCAACCAACCTACCAACCAACCAACCAACCAACTGACAAAGAAAAACCCTATTTCATTACTGTTTGAGACCCAGATACCAGAATTTATTGCTAAAGTGAGAGGAGTGATTCTCACAATGTCAGCAGTGAATGTGGTGGGACCCCTCCATTTGGCTTGGGCACAGCCTCCTAGGGTAGTAACACAGGAAAGAAAGAACAACAAAGGGCATGAAATGATCAGTGCGATGATTAAATTCTTGAGCACACATGAGATGACCTCTGAGAATGTGCAGAAGTGTTCAGGGCCTTTTGAAAGGGGAATGGCAGTTCTCACCTTCGAGGATAGAGGAATATTGTGATCCTGTCCTTCTACTTCCAGACTGGAACCGCTTGAAGGAATCTAGGTCCATCTTGGAGGCTCGTGAAGGACTGTGATATCCTAGTGCATTGTTATGCACTCCAAATACAACTTCCTCCCTAGAATTAATTGATAAATTGGAGACAGTGGTGGGACATGATTAGAAGACTGCATTGCAAGCTTCTGGAAGGCTGGGGCTATGCCTGCCTCATTTTCCATCCCTATCTCAGCATAGTGCTGCTCAGTAAACATAGTGGTGCTCAGTAAACACATGCTGAATAAATGCCAAGTGAAGCCTTGTCCATGCGGTTATATATGGAACACTCAGAAGGCATTGCTGATTTGGGAAATCAGTAAACTCTCCATGACAGGGCTAAAACTAAAGAGATCCTGAGGACTGCTTGAAGCTGTCTTCAAAGGGTGGGAGCTGATCAAAAGCTTGCAAATCATTTGCATCCTTAGTATAAACAATCTGTACAAGTGTGATAGAATGCTATAGTGAAGGTGGCAGTTTTGGAAAGGTGGGTGGTGATTTACTGTGAGAACATTAAAAGGAGAGGACAGGGACAATAAGGAACTTGAGAACCAAAAATGGGTCAGGAATTGGGTATGCACTCATGAGGTTGTATGAGTCAGAGAACTAAATTCAAACCCAAAATTCTAGTGGCTTGATATACTAAGAATATTTGCTGCTAGGGAGTGCAAATTCATACGCACTGTTTTGAGGGTAATTTGGTAGTGTGCTAACAACCAACTATGTGCCAGGACTTAAAAGAATTAATTCCTTTGCTTCTCTCAATAGTCCTGAGTTAGGTCCTAATTTTAACTTCATCATACAGATGGGGACTGTTGAGATGAAGTAACTCATCCAAGAACATACAGCCGTGAGTAGCAGTGCAGTCTTTAAATGCAGGTAGTTTAGCTTTGGAGGCCAGGCTTGCAACCCCTACATTGATCTCTGTGTGTAGTAAGAGGTAAGAACTCTCTGATGAGATTGGACCTATTCAGGGTAGTACGGCTGTAGACAAAGAGCCCTCTGAATTATATTTGTCATTTTATGAATTTATTCCAAGGGTACATAATCAAATATATTTCTAAAAATATTTTTATTACAATCTGGATTGTGTGGTAAAAAATTATAAGCCTCCAAAGTGAGGCAGCAAATTATAGGTGTTAAGACTCCAAGAGTCCTGGAGTCAGTTCTGGGCCAGATCCTGTCTCTTTCACTTCATCATGGGTTGTTAACACTGGCCCACTCCAAACTTCTGCAAAATTAGAATGGGAACGGGCCTACCTCACAGGAATTTAAAATAAGGAAATGCTGCTTTCTGAATGGCTCAAGATGTGACTTTCTCTACAAAAACTAAAATTCTTTGAAACCCCCAAATTTATAATGTAATTATAATAAATTACACACACACACACACACACATATGTATGTAATAAAGCAGTGACACAACTGATCACTTTTCAGTGAATTAAAATTCGGGAAACTTGAAAGAAATTGTAAAGAGTGAAAATTCTAAGAATCTAGAGCAGCTCTGATGAGATGATGGATGTCCAATCTGTCTCTTTCTAACATCTATCTGCATTTTACATAGATCCACAGTCTGTGACTGTGGCGATGAGGTTGCATCCACAGAGACAAGGCCTACTGTTGTTCCACTTTAGTTCAAAGATGCAAGGCTGCTATGCATGCTGCTTTTTTGGTTTTTGGTTCTAGAAATTATTCTGCTTCTACACCATTTTAATGTTGGTGTAGTTTCTAAGTTCCACTACCAGGAGTGTAAAAAGAAATACACAGCATTGAGGCAGCAATATTTTAGATGGAAGAGTGGTTTTTGATCCCACCTCTCTTACATTAGTCCACCAAGTGAAACATTTAGTTTTCTGTGTATTGATGGAACAAAATGGAGGACAGTGCTTTAAAACTTTTATCTTTAATGTAACTGATTTTTACTATTGTATTGCCTTTCTTTTCAGTTTAGAAAGAAAAAAAAATTACAGAGGAAACTATATTTCTATTTCAATATTTTGAACAAAGAAATCTATTGAGGCTTTGACATGTTTTAGGAACCACCCAGATGGGGGCTCCTGGGTGGCTCGGTTGGTTAAGCGTCTGACTTAGGTCCAGGTCATGGTCTTGAGCTCCATGGGTTTAAGCCCTATGTCAGGCTCTGTGCCGACAGCTCAGAGCCTGAAGCCTGCTTCAGATTCTGTGTCTTCCTCTCTCTTTGCCCCTCCCCTGCTTGTGCTCTGTCTGTCTGTCTCTCTTTCTCTCTCTCTCTCTCTCTCCCTCTCTCTCTCTCTCTCTCTCTCTGTCTCAAAAATAAATATTAAAACAAATTTTTTTTAAAGAAACCACTGACATGAATTAAAAAAAAAGTTTGCTGCTTCTTAAGATGCATTGAAAGAAACTTCAAAATACAAGGAAATATATGACAGTTATCTTATGATTCCTAAAATTTGGGGGACTCATTTAAGGTGAGGGTGCCAGAGAAAATTTTGCCAAACAGAAACATGAGCCTAGATCAGCTGGTCCTGATGACCTATTATACTGGCAACAGTATAGGAACTGCATTCTGGAAACTGCTGCTCCCATTTTGAGTTTTTGGACAACTTTTAAGTGAGGGTTCTTCCTCCATAATCTTCTTTAAAAAATTTTTTTTTCAACGTTTATTTATTTTTGGGACAGAGAGAGACAGAGCATGAACGGGGGAGGGGCAGAGAGAGAGAGGGAGACACAGAATCGGAAACAGGCTCCAGGCTCTGAGCCATCAGCCCAGAGCCCGATGCGGGGCTCGAACTCACGGACCGCGAGATTGTGACCTGGCTGAAGTCGGACTTAACCGACTGCGCCACCCAGGCGCCCCCTTCCTCCATAATCTTCTTTCTGAGTTAGATTGAAACTCTTTTTGATTCCACTCCAGATTTTGCTTTTGCTCCAGGGTCACTGGTTGCTGGCTGAAGACAGCAGGTGGCAGATGCTTTAAAGACACATTGCACAAAGGAGAGTACAGGGTGTGTACAGGGGAAGAGAGACAGACAAATGCTCAATATACAATTGTGGATGTTTGCACATCTCAGTTTTGTTATTGAGGGAGTACTGCTTTTTAGAAAAAAAGTACCCCTATTAGGATCCAGTCAGGTAAATAGTACCCACACGAGGTAGTACAATAGATGGAATTTAATATAGGAATTTGCTACAAAGGTCCTGAAATCTGGGGCCGCCACTAGTTCCTGTCCATAGTGTCTTTTTTTTTTCTTTAATGTTTATTTATTTTTGAGAGAGAGAGAGAGAGAGAGCACGAGCTGGGGAGGGGCAGAGAGAGAGGGAAACACAGAATCTGAAGCAGGCTCCAGGCCCTGCACAGAGCCCCATGCGGGCCGAACCCACTATCCATGAGATGATGAACTGACCCAAAGTCGGATCTTAACCAACTGAGCCACCCAGGTGCCCCTGTCCATAATGTCTTTATCATCAAGCTGTTTCTTTCATTTAGGGAATAATGAAGTAAACAGGTCTTTGACAGTTGCTTCTTTCTTAAGAATATTATTTCCCACCTACATTATTTAAGATGTGTGTGATACAGTAAAACTCTTATTTACTTTTCCTATTAGGCAAGGCATACAAGAAAAAAAACAAAAAAAGAGAACAACCTTAAGTAATAAAATTAACATTGCACATTTTAGAAATAAAGAACACAAAGAGAAAACTTTAAAATATGATTTATTCTACCAGCCAGAAATAATTCTTTCGATTTTTAGTTGAAAAGCTTACAGAAAAACCTGTATGGGTTCATAGTCTTGTCAATAGTTTTGTTTTGTTTTATTACCATTGAACATATTTTGTTTTCTTCATAGTTCATTAAATATTCTTAAGAAACTATTCCTTTGGTGGTTTTAATGTTTTTCAAGTCTAAATTTCTTTCCCATTTATGTACTATTGGACATTGAGTCTGTACCAACTCTGCTATTTCAAATAAATGTTAAGTTTTGTAAATAAGCTTTTCCTGCCTCTTTGTTTCCAAACTCAAGCAAAGTCTTCTTACCCCCTTTTTGTCTCTACTTACTTAATTAGATTGGTTGGCGGGGGGGGGGGGGGGATCAGTTTTAAGCATGACTTAATATGAGTAGTGCTAAAGACATGGCTTCTTAAAAATAATGGAAAACTAGAACTTTAAAATACAGTTATTTGAAATGAATGAAATCTTGCCATTTGCAACAACATGAATGGACATAGAGGGTATAATGCTAAGTGCAGTAAGTCACTCAAAGAAAGACAAATACCATATGATTTTACTCATATGTGGAATTTAAGAAACAAAACAAGTGAATAAACAAAATGAAACAAAAACAACAAAAAACAGACTCTTAAATACAGAGAACAAACTGGTAGTTGTTGCTAGAGGGTAGTTTTTAGGGAGATGGGTGAAATAAAGGGAATTAAGAGTACACTTAATCTTGATGAGCACTGAGAAATGTATCAGAATTGCTGAATCATTATATTGTACACCTGAATAATATAACACTATGTTAATTATACTGGAATTTAGGGGCCCCTGGGTGGCTCAGTTTGTTAAGCATCCAACTTCAGCCCAGGTCATGATCTCATGGTTTGGGGTTCAAGCCCCACATGTCAGGCTCTGTGCTGACAGCTCAGAGCCTGGAGCCTGTTTTGGATTCTGTGCCTCTTCCTCTTTGCCCCTCCCCCGCTCGTGCTCTCTCTCAAAAATAAATATTAAAAAAAATTAATTGTACTGGAATTTAAAATAATAATCAAATACAAACACATATCTAACTGAAAAAAATTCACAGAGCTATATTTACCTAAACAATGTGATGTTTTCTTTTATATTTCATTAAGAAACCCTTTTTATAACCTCCCTAAAATGTAATTATTTTGTAATATTAAAGTACAGTCAATTTGAGCAACCTCTGAAGACCTTGAAAATGCCCCTTCTTCATTTTCTGTTCTCCTTTCAATGAACCCAGTTTTCATGAATATCATCCTTCAAGAAGAAAATCTGATTCTTTTGTATAAATGTTCCACTTTATTTAATACTGTATTCTGAGGTAATATTTTCTACATCTTTAATTTTAATAAATTGCATTTCAGCTAAATAACAAACTTGGCTAGATATTCTTATACTTAATATTGTTTTCTGTGGGGAAACTTCAAAGATCTAAATGTGTACTTACAAGTGAACTTTTAACAACACAATTTGCTTATAATTAAAGGACTTCAAGTTTAAAAAGTAAACTATACTTAGTTAACCTCATATTGATAATCCATATATTACTGGATAACATTGGGCTTAGATATACAATTCATATTATCTTTCTAAGAGATGTGTGTGTATGTGTGTGTGTGCACATCAGATATTAGATATGGCAGATTCTTTGAAGGACCTGAGCATTGGAATTAGTAAAACCCTTAAATTATGTTGATCTTCAAAAAAGATTATAAATCATAACAATGAAGATTGTGAGCAAACTATATAAAATAGTGTTGTCAGCTCTGTTGTGACTGTCTCCTTATTTAATTTTTTATGACATTTATCACCATCTGGCTTATAATATATTTAAATGTTTTTATATTTATTGTATGCCATCCTTCACTAGACTTTAAACACCATGAGAAAATGACATTTTTTTTCTTTTTCTTTTTTATGTTTATTTAGTTTTTGAGAGAGACAGACAGAGCACGAGTGGTGGAGGGGTAGAGAGAGGGGGAGACACAGAATTGGAAACAGGCTTCAGGCTCTGAGCTGTCAGCACATAGCCTGATGCGGCACTCGAACTCACAGACCATGCGATCATGACCTGAGCCGAAGTCGGATGCTCAACCGACTGAGCCACCCAGGTGCCCTGGACATTTCTTTTATTCTCTGCTTTATTTACCATTTAGTACAGAATAGATGCTCAATAAATGTCTTACTTGAATGAATGAAAATTGAGTGAATAAACAGTGAAGATTCTTTGTTTTTAGATTTGATATAATAGAAATAATATATAATAAGATATTGAAAATTCTGTAAATAAACCCAACTTTTAAAAACACTTCCAAGTGTTTGTTAGCCAAATCTTGGCTAAATCTGTAGAGGAAAGAAATGTGAATTTCAAAGCCTCATATGACATGTTTTTTTTTTTCTTTCTAAGTAAATTAAAGAATTTTGCCTTAAAAATATGACAGAGAGGGGTGCCTGGCTGGCTCAGTCAATAGAACATGCAACCCTTGATCTCGGAGTTGTGAATTATGCCCTTGGGCATAATGCTTACTTCAAAAAAGATATGACAGAGACATAACTCTTTATTATTTTTTTTAATGTTTATTATCTTTGAGAGACAGAGAGGGATAGAGCACAAGTGGGAGAAGGTCAGTGAGAGAGGAAGACCCATAATCCAAAGAAGGCTCCGGCTCTAAACTGTCAGCACAGAGCCCAACGCGGGGCTCAAACCCACAAACCCTGAGATCATGACTGGAGCCAAAGTCAGATGCTTAACCAACTGAGCCACCCAGGCGCCTCAAGACATAACTCTTTCAACCAAGCAGCATTGTTAATGGTTGTAGAATGTGGTTTCCTTGACCTTCGTGGAAAAGTCATAAATATGTTTTTCATTTATTACAGACCTCATTTGCTATATTCCTAATAAATAAGTTAAACCTCTAACACCTTAAAAAATTGCCCTTATAAATGAGTGATATATAACTCAAATCTTCTGAAAGTAAGAATTCTTAATTCAAAAATAAACTCTTTGGTCTTTTTTTGGAGAGACAAAGCTACAAAGAAATAATAAGATAGCCAGGGCCAAACCTACTCTGGTTTTATTTTCCCACAACTGTTAGTCATAGGAATGCATTGGTCACAGTGTTTACCAGAAGTTCCCAAAGTTAAATGAGGAAGTGGAATGTTTAAACAAATGTTTATTAAAATTTAATTATATTAAACAACTGTTGAATAAATGCTTATTAAACAGTTTATTAAATGTTTATTAAACAAATGTTTATTAAACAAATGTTTATTAAAATCCACAACTGTATTCATTGCGGTAACTGGACCTCCAAAGCAGAGTAATTAATTTAAATTTTCTTTTTTTTTAATGTTTATTCACTTTTTGAGAGACAGAGTGTGAGCAGGGCAGGGGGCAGACAGAAAGGGAGACACAGAATCTGAAGCAGGCTCCAGGCTCTGAGCTGTCAGCACAGAGCCTGACGTGGGGCTTGAACTCACAGACTGTGAGATCATGACCTGAGCTGAAGTTGGACAGTCAACCGAGCCACCCAGACACCCCCAGAGTAATTAATTTAAATACACAATAGCAGGAATAACTTTTCATTGTAACTTATAAAAGGAACTACAAGTTAGGTTGGAAATAATAGAAAAAGATTCATCAACATCAGTAAGTCTTATAAACAAAGTCTTTGCTTTATGCATCCTTGAGAGGTAAACCAATTCATATACCAATGCCCTGCACATTTCCATTACATCTCTTTTTTCTCTCTCTTTTCCACTCTAGCCTTCCATTTTTAGATCCCTTCTTACCTCTCCCAACACAGCACATCACATACTCATACACATGCACTAGTGTGTCTTTGGTATAAAGCTATTGTCTTAAGTTTATTGTTGGCAGGTTATCTTTAGTGAAGGACCTAGTCACAATTACTTTATTAGAACAGTTGCAATAACTGCTCATTACCACAGAAAGGCATATGAATAAAAAAGTAATTCTCTTTTCTTATTATAAAATGCCTACCTAGTGAAGACAGCAATTGCTTTTGTCATTTCCTACAGGTATCATACCATTCATATTACTGCAGGAGTAGAAAGAATAATTTTTCTGTTCAGTCTAGCCCCTGAAATCACATAGATAGTTATCTACATCAAAGGCCAAAAACCATCAAGAACTTTTACTCAATAATCCCAATGGTAACAAATCTATCCTAAAATATTTCCAAAATATGGAAAGCATTGCTGCAAATAACAAAATAAGTTCTGGCAAAATTAAGCAAATAGGAAAATTTATTTTAAAGGTAACAGGAAAGTGACAAAGTTAATGGAAAATTTGTAAAATCAGTTCAGGAATGGACAGGAGCTAAAAAAACAAAAACAAAAGCAAAAAAACAGCTTTAGGGTAGGTGGTCCAAGCTACAAGAATTTCCAGTGTGTTACTGCTAGAATTAGCAAATTCCAACTGCTTTTCCTATCTTGGTTTCAGTGGACTTAAGATCAAAATCCATGGAAGGAGGGGGAGGTGGGTGGGAAGGGCATCTCATTGTCTTTGTGTACTAGAGCAGTCAACACCCCAAAATATAATGGGTTGGAAATTGAAAGAAATCTCTGATGTAACAGTTCAAGGCAGATTAGCAGTCTGTTTCACATCAGTCAAGGACTCCAGTTCCTTGTGTTTTATTGTTCCACCATCCCTAGGAAGAATTGACGTTATCCACAGGGTCATAGGTTGGTCACACCCTTGCATCCAAGCCTGCAGAAAGGTGGATAGAAAGGATGGGGACAAGAAGCTTCCTTTTCTAAAAGATATGACCCAGAAATTATATATAATGATTCTGTTCATCTCCCACCATTTATTGGAAGTTAGCCACAAATACACAGAATTGGAAGTGAGGTTAAGAAATGTGGTCCCTTGTGCCACACTAAAACTTGGAAATACTCTCTTACTTAAAGAAGGAAGAAGAGAATGGATGCTGGGGACCAGAATACAGAGTAGGAAGAGGCAAGTAAGTTGCCCTAGGTGCAAAATGTAAAGAGACACTCAGTGTTGTGCAGATGCATGTGTTCCTTAAATTTTGTACCTAGTTCTGGCCATGCTGGGGATAATTAGTAGTCTCTGTCACACCTAGTTAAATTATATAGGAGCATAGGACAACTTAATTTACAGTCCTACCAAGAGTACACACATTGGGCAGGAAATATTTACCTAAAAGAAAGTAGAATATTATTGGTCAAAGTAGAACAAATATGCAGTAGCTGACCGGAAAAAGATAAATGTTCCTTACAAACATGAAGATGGCTACAATACATTGCAAAATTCTCACAGCTTTTTGTACCCCTATATCCTCGTTCTTTTTCATGTAAATTTGCAACTCCCTCCAGTAAGAGGTGGAATCTATTTTAACCTCTCCTTGAATTAAGATTGTATTTATGATAAGTTTTAAACAGAATGCAAGG
The DNA here is from genome assembly GCF_022079265.1 of Lynx rufus. NCBI lineage: Eukaryota > Metazoa > Chordata > Mammalia > Carnivora > Felidae > Lynx > Lynx rufus. Next base: position 97,254,479 of record NW_025814845.1, on the reverse strand, counting down.
AAAGTGAGGGTGTGCTAACCAGTTCTGAGCCTAGGCCTCAAGAGCATTTGCACATGTCTGTGCTGGCTGTGGGAATCCTCTCTAGGTGCCATGTAAACAAATGGGCTAGCCTGCTACAAAGTGAACGACCCCATGGACCAGAGGCTAGTTTGCTCATGTGATATGAGAGATATCAGCAAAGCTGTTTGCCCAACAGCTTTCATGAGGGTAGACTCATGAATATGTCCAGCTAAAATCAGTTCAATCTGGCCTGAGCCAAAAGAATGACCCAGCTAGGGGTGTCTGGCTGGCTCAGTTGGTAGAGGATACAAATCTTGATCTTGGGCTTGTGGGTTTGTGTTCCACGTTGGGAGAGGAGAGATTGCTTAAAAATAAAATCTTAAAAAAAAAAAAAAAAAAAAAAAGAATGACCTAGCTGATCAATAGACTTGTGTTAAATGGTTGTTTCACCAATAAATTTTGGGGTGGTGTATTAGGCAGCAATAGTTAATTAACACAGTTATTCATTGCTATATTACTTATCCTAACAAGAAAGTAGAAGCAACCTAAATAGTGGTAATAAATTGTTTAAATAAATTACCCCACATTTCCTTGCAGGAATATTTTATAACCCTAACACTGAAGCTATTCTCATGAAGTTACCCTGTAATCATGCTGACCATTATCAGGACAAAAAGGGATAGTTGTTTTCCTTCTCCACTTTTTTCACACAATCTCAGATTCCCTTTTCATGAGCTTTTATGAATTCCCAGGGTAGATTTTGTTCTTCCTGAGCTGGCAGGGTAGCTTTTCCTAATTTATCCTTTTATTGAGATGAAGCCTCAGCTTTGGACAGGAATTGCAGCACCTACCTAAAATCTTGTCTTATGATCCTACTTAAGTGTTAAAACTCAACCCCCTTCATTACTGAATCCAGCAAAACTTTCAGAACAGCAGTTTCAAAAATTCATGTGTTTATTCTTCTGGTTTGCAATTTCTTCTGTAATTTTTGATCCTTGGAGGTTTTTTTTCTTCTGAGCTCATCTGTGTATTAAAAGGGCATTTATTATATTTTATCCAGGTTGTCTTAATTTTTGTAATGTGAAGGTTCTGTGGTTATAGTGTGACCTGTTAGTGGATATGGAAATTTCGCTCCATAATCTTTACTCATTGACTTAATAGTTCTGTTAAGTACCTGACACATGGTAGTCTCTGCAGTAGGTGGGAGATTAAGTTCTCTCTCCTCTCTAAGAGCTTATGGTATAAATGTCTGGCCTTCCTTTTCTAGCCTGATCTACTAAATATCTCCATACTAAGGGGGTCCTAGACTATTTACTGCTCCAAAAATGCCATGCGTAGGAGATTGTTCTACTTTTCATGCTGAACCCTCTGCCTACGATGTCTTTTCTCTTTTCCAACTCTTGATATCTTACATATCTTTTATTTATGGAGTTTTTTATGTACAATGTAGCAGTCACTCAGTAGGGTTCCAGAGATGTAAAGATGAAATAAAACTGCTTTCAATAAATTTACAGCTACTCAAGCCCTGGTAATGCCACATTTCTACCTAACGTTTCTTAATTCCCCAGCCAGGATTCAAACATTTTTTATCTACATTTTTATAGCATGTTTTTTATGTCTTTATTTTGCACTTAACTCATTCTGCACTCCATTGTTACTTCTTTTATGTAGAACAATATTGGAAAAATCTTACTTGCTTTAACAGGTCGTATGAGTCCCCCTATAATAAGATACCCACTGATGGCTGAATGCTTTGTAAATCTCATCTGAGATGGCATCTCCCTGACCTGTGGGTCCCCTGAGATTTACTATTGAGCTTGCCTTGAGGATTCTAAATTGCTGTGCATAAGAAAAACATGTTAATTAGGATTTAGAAATTGCGTGGGGAACAGGACAAAAGAGTTTGATTTTGGACTGGCCTAGTGGAGATTAGGAAACAAATGTTTAATACAAAAACCAAGTGTGTCTTTTATGGTCCTACCTCCTCCAACCATACTAGATTGAAAGCTCCTTGAAGGTAGGAACCCACTCATATTCATCTTTGTATCTCTTGAGTATCTTGTATTATGTCTTCTCTATATATTTCTTGAACTCAAAAAAGAAGACGAACAAGAGAATCATATCATACAACTAGGGCCAGAATTAGACAAGTTTCAGGGTCTTACCAATAATTGAATCTAACTCCCTCATTTTACACATGAAGAAATGGAGAGCAAAGTGAGTAAATAATATGCACAGTCATCAGACTTGGTAATAACAAAAAATAACTTAGAATATTTATCTGATGTCTCTTTTCTTAAAAGTATGTATAGTCTCTTAAAAGAAAATTTGGTGGGACACCTGCTGGCTCAGTAAGTGGAGCATGCAACTCTTGATCTCAGGGTCGTGAGTTCGAGCTCCATGTTGGGCATAGAGGTTACTTAAAAAATTTAAAAATACAAATTTAAAAAAATTTGGTAAAAGCATATAATATAAAATTTACTATCTTAACCATTTTTAAGTGTACAGTTACATAACATTATGTACATTCACATTGTTCTGCACCCTGTCTCTAAAACTCTTTTTATCTTGCAGAACTGAAATTCTATACCCTATTCACTTCTCCCCTTGTAGCCTCTGGCAGTCATCATTTTAGTTCTGTCTCTATGTATTTGACTACTCTGGGTACCTCAGATAAATGGAATCATATATAGTATTTGTCTTTTTGTGACTGGTTTATTTCACTTAATATAATGTCTTTAGGATTCATCGATATTGTAGCGGGATTTCTTTGTTTATTTTGTGTATTCATTCATCCACTGATGGACACTTGGGTTAGTTCCACTTTTTGCCTATTATGAATAATACTTTGACCATGGGTGTACAAATATCTATCTATTCAAGATCTTGCTTTCCATTATTTTGGGCATATATAAAGAAGTGGAATTGTTGGATCATATGGTAATTCTATCTTTAATTTTGGGAGAATCCACTATGTTGTTTTCCATAGGAGCTGTACCATTTAACCACGAGCTATGCACATGGGTTCCAGTTTTCCACATTCTCATTGGCACATGTATTTCTTTTTGTTGCTGTTTTTCTGATGGTGACCATCCTAATGGGCATGAGGTAGTATCTCATTGTGGTTTTGATTTGCATTTCTTTAATGATTAGTGATGTTGAGTATATTTTCATGTGGTAATTGACCATTTGAATATCTTCTTTGGGAAATGTCTATTCTAGTCCTTTATCCATGTAAAAAAAAATTTTTTCTGTTGAGTTTTAGGAATTCTCTATGTATTGTGACTATTGATCTTTCACCAGGTAATGTGACTTCCAAATATTTTGGGGGGTTGCTTTTTTCACTCTGTTGATAGTATCCTTTGATGCACAAGAGTTTTTGGTTTTGATGAAGTCTAATTTGTCTATTTTTTCTACTGTTGCCTGTGTTTTTGGTGTCATATCCAAGAAATCATTACCAAATCTAATGTCATCAAGCTTTCCCCCTAAATTTTCTCCTAAGAATTTGTAGTTTTAGTCCTTATTTTTAGGTCTTTGATACACTTTTAACTAATTTTTGTATACAGTGTTAAGTAAGGGTCCAATTTCATTCTTTTGCATGTGGATATCCAGTTTTTCCAATACTACATGTTGAGACTATGCTGCCACCATTGCATGATCTTGGCATACTTGTTGTTGAAAATCATTTGAACATATATATGAGGGTTTATATTCAGTATTTTCATTCAGTCCCATAGGTCTATATATCTGTCTTTATTCCAGCACCACACTGTTTTGATCACTGTAGCTTTGCAGTAAGTTTTGAAATCAGGAAGTGTGAGTCTTCCAACTTGTTCTTATTTATCAAAATTGTTTTGACTATCTGGGGTCCCTTGAGATTCCATCTGAGTTTTAGGATGGCTTTTTCTATTTCTGCAAAGAATGTCCTTGGGATTTTGATAGAGATCGCATTGAAGCTATAGATCAGTTTGGGTGATAACAACATCTTAACAATATTAAGTCCTCCAATCCATGAAAATGGGATATCTTTCCATTTCTGTCTTTAATTTCTTTCAGCAGTTTTGTAGTTTTCACTATACAAGTCTTTTACCTCCATGGTTAACTTTTAAGTATTCTTTTTTTTTTTTTAAGATTTTATTTTTAAATAATCTCTACACCCAATATGGGGCTCAAACTCAACAACCCTGAGATCAAGAATTGCATGCTCCACCAACTGAGCCAGCCAGGTGCCTCTTAAATATTCCTTTTTATATTATTGTAAATGAAATTGTTTTCTCAATTTCTTTTTCAATTCTTCATTTTTAATAGAAATGCAACTGATTTTTACATGTTGATTTTGTATCCTACCATTGTGTTAAATTTGTTTATTAGTTCTAACAGGTTTTGTGTGGAATCTGTAGGGTTATGTACATATAAGATCATGTCATCTACAAACATAATTTTATTTCTTTACAGTTTGAATGAATTTATTTCTTTTTCTTGCCTAATTGCTCTACCTAGAACTTCCAGTACTATGTTGAATAGAAGTGGTAAAAGTGGGCATCCTTGTTTTATTCCTGCTCCTACAGGAAAAGCTTTCAGTCTTTTATCACCGAGTATGATAATAACTATGGGTTTTTAATATATGGCTTTTATGTTGAGGTAGTCTCCTTCTATTTCTAGTTTGTTGGGTGTTTTTGTCATGAAAGAGTATTGAATTTTGTCAATGCTTTTTCCGCATCAGTTGAGATGATCATGTGGTGTTTTTCCTTCATTTTGTTAATGTGGTATATTACATTGATCAATTTCCATATGTGAATCAGCCTTGCATTCTAGGAATAAGTCCCACTTGGTCATGGTGTGTAATCCTTTTCATATGCTGCTGAATTATGTTTGCTTATATTTTGTTGAGGATTTTTGCATCAGTTTTCCTAAGGGATATTGGTACGTAGTTTTTTCTTATAACATCTTTGACTTTAGTAGCAGGGCCATTTTGGCCTCATGGAAGGAGTTAGGAAGTATTTCCTCTACTTCAATTGTCTTGAAGTTTGAAAAAGATTGGATGTTATTTCTTCATTAAAAAAATTTTTTTTAAGGTTTTTATTTTATTTTTGAGAGAGAGACAGAGTGCAAGCAGGGGAGGGGCAGAGAGAGAGGGAGACACAGAATCTGAAGCAGGCTCAACGCTCTGAGCTGTCAGCACAGAGCCTGATGTGGGGCTTGAACTCACTGACTGTGAGATCATGACCTCAGCCGAAGTCGGATGCTTAACCGACTGAGCCACCCAGGTGCCCCTCTTCTTTAAATACTTTGTAGAATTCTCCAGTGAAGCCATTAGGTCCAGGGCTTTTCTTTGTCAGGATGTTTTTGATTACTAATTCAATCTCCTTAATTATTGTGGGTCTATTCAGATTTTCTATTTCTTTGTGTTTCAGTCTTTGTAGGTTTTATGTTATTATGTTGTTTTTTGTGTTTTTTTTTTTTTTTTGTATAGGTTATCCAATTTGTTGGCATACAATTGTTTATAGTACTCTCAGAATTCTTATTTCTGCAGACTTGGTTGTAATGTTCCCATTTTTATTTCTGATTTTAGTATGTGAGTCTTAATCTTTAGATTGACAATGGGAAAGAAGAGAGAAGACTCACATTGTCAATTTTGTTCTTTTCAAAGAACCAACTTTTGGTTTTGCTGATTTTCTCTATTGTTTTCCTATTCTCTATTTTATTTAATCTTTAGAATTTACTTCTTTCACTGTTTCTTAAGTGGATCAACCTTATCCCGAGTTTAAATCCTTTGCTCTAGCTTTTCCTTTTGGTTAGGATACTCTTTACCCAGTATTTCCTGACTAGCCCTTTCTTGTTTTTAGGTCTTAATTTCTCTGGAAACCTTATTGACCACTCAATCTAAGTAGCCTATCGCTATTCTCTGTTATGCATTCTTTATTCTTCACAGCCCTCTGTGAAATGCACTCTGTGATACTTATTTTTTGTTTGTTTGACTCTCCCCCCAATACACACATGCTTGCTTACACACACACACACACACACACACACACACACACACACACTTATTAGAATACAAGCTCCATAAGAACAAGAACCCTCTTTGCCTTGTCTAACCACTGCCTAGAATAGTCTCTGGCCCAATAATAGATGCTCAATACATATTATTGATTCCTCTAAGATATTGCAAAGTCTAGTCTTTTGAAAAGGAATGATTGACTGAAAAGTTTATCTTGCTCCTGAAAGATTATTGAGAGTTGAGAAATGCATAAAGTAGTTAATTTTAAGATAGCCATTACTAAAGTTATTATATACTTTCTTAATATATTTTGTTTGACTACATAAATAATTATGTTTTTGTAAGTGCTATCTTTATAATATAACATATCAGCATCTATTTACTTATTATTACATTTACTTTTGAGCCTAATGGATTTTTGGTATATAAATATACACTACTGATACCAGGGAGTCAGTAAGTGGCACTAAAATGAGCATCAAACTGGGAGTCTGGTGTCTTGGTTTCTAGTCCCATCTTCACTACAATGTAATTGTATAGCTTTGCAAAAAATCACGTATTTGCACTTCAGTTTCTTCATTTGTAAAATGAGGGGATTAAATTAGATAGGGGGCGCCTGGGTGGCGCAGTCGGTTAAGCGTCCGACTTCAGCCAGGTCACGATCTCGCGGTCCGTGAGTTCGAGCCCCGCGTCGGGCTCTGGGCTGATGGCTCGGAGCCTGGGGCCTGTTTCCGATTCTGTGTCTCCCTCTCTCTCTGCCCCTCCCCCGTTCATGCTCTGTCTCTCTCTGTCCCAAAAATAAATAAACGTTGAAAAAAAAATTTAAAAAAATAAATAAATTAGATAGGTTAACAAAGTTCCTCTAGCATCAAATCTATAATTTCATAAATTTAGAGCCCAATTTTGCTGGTTTTAGATTTTTTTTTTTTTTTGAGTAGGCTTTATGCCTGATGTGGAGCCCAACACAAGGTCGAACCCATGACCCTGAGATAAAGACCTGAGCTGAGACTGAGTCAGATGCCCAACTGACTAAGCCATCCAGGCACCCCTGGTTTGGGATGTTTTTATTCTTTTTAATGTTTATTTATTTTTGAGAGAGAGACAGAGTGTGAGTGGGGTAGGGAAAGAGAGAGATGGAGACATAGAATCTAAAGCAGATTCCAGGCTCTGAGCTGTCAGCACAGAGCCTGACGTGGGACCCCGACCTCATGAACTGTGAGATCATGACCTGAGCTGAAGTTGGAAGCTTAACCGACTGAGCCACCCCGGTACCCCAGGATGTTTTTAATTGCTAGATATTCATAATATATTTTTCTATACTTTTTAAAATGACATACTCTTTAATTCACTTGTAATATTATACCTCCAAATTTGAACATGCAGATTCCTTTACAAGATTTCCACTTTATAATGAAGTTTCCAGAACTCAATCATATGGACTTTTCCTACCCTAAGCAAGTTGTGTAGTTGACTCTTATTAAATGTTTGCTTAATTTTTAATGCATCACCTTAAGGGAAAGGAAAGATAATATAGCAATGACCAATACTAAAAAAATGAATAGAACTAGATCTAGTAGAGTAAAAGGAAAATATTTTCAAAGGTAAATAATTTGGTAAATTTAAAACTGCTATATTCAATTAGAAGTAAACCAAATGTCTAAATCTATAAATCAGCCTCATTGTGCTGAATGTTGTCAATAATCCTGCTGCTGCGCATAGTTTGGATGTAATTGGTTACATTCCAAAAGTATATAACACTTTAAATCAAGAGGTCTCACATTAAAATTACAGCTAAAATCATAAATTACATAATAGCTTAAGGAGAAAAGAAAATGCTTTCAGACCCTATGATATTTACAAAATAAATTTTATCTAGATTGGTAATTGCATTTAAACAAAAAAGACATGGATCCAGATATATAGAGAGAGTAACATCAAAAGGTCAATGTTGATTTCTTCTCATAAACTTTTGGGATCTTGAATGTAAACAACTGTTATTCATTAGAGGAAATAGATCTTAGAAGATAACTTTATTTTCTCAACTTCCTGACCTATCTCTGGACTGTCACACCTCTTTTGAGATATACACGCAATACACACACACACACACACACACGCACACACAGACAAGTGAACATATTTTAGATATATTTTAAGTAAAAAAATTAGGAAATGTATTAGGAAATTGTTACTGGCCTAACAATACACATTCATGTCTTTAGAGATTCAAAGTGGGAAGACTAGCTGTAAAGACCCAATAGCAGTTCTGCTCATTAAGAAAACTGTGGGTTGTGACTCTCTGAGGTAAAAAGCCTTGATTTATTTCATTTAAGTTGCCATTTAAGGACACTTGTGTGATTGTAAAATGCCTTCTGTGGATGTAATTAATCTATTTGATTTGTTATCATTTCCTTATAAGAATGATATTAACATAAAGGCAATCTCTGAAGAGGTATTAGAGATTTCAGTACTGGCCAATCATTTCACACATTTCAAATTATCTTTTTTCTCTTCTCTGTAGTTAGGTCATTTAATTCATATAGAGTCCCCATTGAAACCCCAGCACATCCTCCACTGTGAACCATTTGTGGGAAGACTTGCCCTATACAATCCATTTTGCATGTTATAATGAAAGGGCTGAGCAGAAGGGATTTGTTAGACATAATTTACATCTATTACATAGTCAAACCTTAATTATTTAGTGGCTGATTATCCTGTTTGGGAATTATACAAGCATTTTGTTTCTACCCTGCCTTACTTTTGCTGACTGTTCAGCCATTTCACTAATCATTAGCACATCTGCCAAGAGTGGTTTGGGGATAGTAAAGCAGAGGATCACATTGTCCATCATTTTGCTATTAAAAGATTTAATAAAATCTTAAATGAGTGAGGGGATTCAAGCTTTTGTGTAAATCAGTGGACCTTAATATTATCTATATCGTTATCTGTCTCCCAAGGACAATTAAAAGTTCCCTATGTATGTTTTGAAAACTGTAAGAATAAGAACATGTGTTTTAGTTCATTCGGGCTGCTGTAATGAAATACCGTAGACTGAACAGCAGAAATTTATTACTCACAGTTCTGAAAGCTAGAAAGTCCAAGATGAGGGTACAAGGATGAGGGTGACAGCATGGTGTCATCATTTGAAAAAAGTAGTTTACAGAAATACAGTAATGAGGGGCGCCTGGGTGGCTCAGTCGGCTAAGTGACCAACTCTTGATTTTGTCTCAGGTCATGATCTCACAGTTCGTGGGTTCTAGCCTGGTGTAGGGCTCTGTGCTAACAATGCAGAACCTGCTTGGGATTCTCTCTCTCTCCCTTGCTCTCTTCCCCTCCCCTGCTTTCTCCCTTTCTCAAAATGAATAAACTTAAAAAAAAAAAAAGCAATAAACAAAGAAGAGAAGGATGATGATACATAGTTTTTGTAAGGTGGTACTTACGGGCGCCTGGCTGGCTCAGTTGATAGACCATGCAACTCTAGATCTCAGGCTCATGCATGAGTTTGAGCCCCACACTGGATGTGGAATCTACTTAAAAAACAAAAAAACCAAAAAAAACTGAGTACTTATATTAATACACATATAATCTTCACAACAATATTGTTATTATACCCAGTTTACACACAAGATAAATGAGGGTGATAATAAAATATTTATATTCAAGGTTATAGGAATCAAAATGAAGTATGTGAAAGTCCTATGTAAAAAAAAAACGCTATACATGTGTATGAATAGGTATGCACATATTTATGTATGTATACATGTAGTCATTCAATTGTTTACTGACTTGATCAACAAACATCTATTAAGTATCTACTAAGTACCATATGCTATGTTTATGCTAAATATAAAATAAAACAAAAAATAAAACATACATATAAATGTATATAAAAATATTAACAACATTAAATGCACATATTTGTATGTTTATAACCCCAAAGAAAATTTCCCGGAAAGGGTGCTTTATAATAGTAATATAATGTAAGTCACGTATATAATTTTAAATTTTTTAGTAGCCATAGTAAAATTATTTTTTAAAGGTGAAATTAATTTTAATTGTATATTTTATTTTATCCAAATATCCAAAATATTATCAAAAACTATCATTCTTACATGTAAATGTAAAGCAATTATTAATGATATATTTTATTTCATTTAAGTCTCTTTATTTCATTAAGTCTCTTTATTTCATTTAAGTCTTCAAAATTCATTGTGTATTTTATACTTAGCACATCTCAGAACAGACTACATCTCAAGTGTACAATAGCCACATGTATAGCTAGTGGCAACTGTGTTGAATATCTCAGGTCTAGAATAATATACATGAAGCTGCTTAGGAGACAAGGGAGGGAGAGTTTTACTTTTACCAAATATTTTTTGTACTTTGGGTTTTTTTGTTTTTGTGTTTTTTAAGTTTTTTTTTTTTTTTTTTTTTTTTTTTTTTTTGAGAGAGAGAGCAGGGGAGGGGCAGAGAAAGAGGGGGAGAGAGGATCCCAAGCAGGATCTGTACTGTCAGCATAGAGCCCAACGTGGGGCTTGAATTCAGGAACCATGAGATCAGTACCTGAGCTGAAACCAAGAGTCAGATGCTTAACCAAATGAGCCACCCAGGTGCCCCTGTTTTGTTTAAAAAAAATTTTTAATGTTTATTTATTTAATTTTGAGTGAGAGAGAGAGCACGAGCAAGGAGGGGTAAAGAGAGGGGAGGAGAGAATCCCAAGCAGACTCCTTGCAGGCTTTGTGCTTTTAGCTCAGAGCCAGATGTGAGGCTCGATCCTCACATCTCATGAACTGTGAGATCATGACCTGAGCCGAAACCAAGAGTCAGACCCTTAACCCACTGAGCCACCCAGGTGCCCCCAGTTTTGTTTTTTAAAGAGGGGACATCACTATTGATCCTATAGACTTTATTATTTTTCTTTTTAAAGAGGGGACATCACTATTGATCCTATAGACTTTATTTGTGTTTTGATCTCTCTGTGTTTGCATCCTTTTATGTCAATGGCTCTCAAGTGGGGGTGGTTTTTCCCCCAGGGAACATTTGGCAGTGTCTGGAGATATTTTGGGTTGAGTGGATAGGAACTATTGGCATTAAGTGAGTAAATGTCAGGGATGCTGCTATGTACCTACAATGTACAAAATGCCAACAAAGCTGAGGTTGAGAAACTATTCTATATACATATTCGAAAAAATAAGAATTTAAGTGCCTACTAGTTAGTAGGCATTGCCAAGACCATGGCTGCACAAAGAGGGATCACACACACAGCTCTTGCACCACTATGGCTTACAGTTTAGTGAGGGAATGATAGAGAAGCAAATAATTTCAGGACTGTAATAAATTCTAGAATAGAGTACAAACACTGCATTAAGCAAGAACTAAAGTATGTATAAATATATTCATTAACTAGAAAACCACTTGCGTGAGACATTCATTTGAATTGAATAACTGAAACTGAAACATCAGTTATTTCTCACCAAATCCTCTAGGTTGAGAATGCACCACTTTATGTAAAGGCTTTTTAACATTCCTGTGTACCAACATAATGTCAATAAAAGATATCTGAAGGGAGCCCTTAATTTGGTTATAACAACTGTTACTCTATTTCTGTGCTGAGTAATACATCTTGGAACTTTAAATGGACTTAGTGATATATTTTAAAAAGAATGTATAAGTTACAACTAATGTTGCTGTCTGAAAGAGATGGCTATATTTTATAAGCACAACCGTCTAAGGATTATCATGTTTTGCATACCTTCTCCCATGAATGTCTCCATTTTTCCATGAGGCTCACAAGTACAACTATATTTCATCACCAGAGAAACCAGACGAAGCTCAGACTCTGAAATCCATTGGCTTTGTTTAGTTTTTTTTTTTTTTTTGAACTTTAATGCTTTATACTTTGCTTTGGTTAGTTTTTTACTGGTGAGCTCACAAAGTGCTGTGCATATCTGTTTTGTTTTGTTTTTTCACATTTTTATTTTTATTTTTTTTTTGAAAGAGAGATAGAGCAAGCGCAGGGGAGGGGCAGAGAAAGAAGGACACACAGAATCCAAAGCAGACCCCAGGCTCTGAGCTATCAGCACAGAGCTCCACACAAGCCTTGAACTCACGAGCCATGAGATCTTGACCTGAGCCAAAGTCGGACACTTAACCTACTGAGCCACTCAGCCGCCCCTGAACATATCTGTTCAAAAGAAGAAATCCAGTACCCTTCTTACTGCCTGTAAGCTGCCTGCAAGCTACCCACATATGGGGCAGGGCAACACAGGGCAGCGGTGAAGTGCAAGTGCTTCAGCATCTAATAAGGCCTGGCTTTGTGTCCCAGTTTCACCTCTTAAGGTCTAAGTACATTATTTAATCTCACTAAACCTCAGTATCCTCATACAAAATGTCTGTCTTGAAAGGGTTGCAGAGTTGATTAAATAAGATAATATATATTTATCATTACCAGGAATTAATCAAGTGATCAGGACTTATTATTTAAATAGCACAACACGTAAAGCAGACTTTTAAGATTGTTAGGCAAAATAGTGCTTATTGGGGCACCTGGCTGGTGCAGTCAGTAGAGCATGCAACTCTTGCTTGATCTTGGGGTTGTAAGTTCGAGCCCCACCTTGGGTGTAAAGATTACTTAAAAATAAAATCTTTAGGGGGTTCCTGGGTGCCTCAGTTGGTTGAGCTTCCCACTCTTGGTTTCAGCTCAGGTCATGATCCCAGGGGTCGTGGGATCCAGCCCTGCATCAGGCTCCATGCTGAGCATGGAGCCTGCTTAAGATTCTCTCTCTCCCTCCCTCCACCCCTCTCCCTGCTTTCCTGTTCTCTCTGTAAAATTAAAAAAAAAAAAATTTAATAAAAAATAAAATAAAATAAATAAAAAAATAGTGCTGTTGGCCAGAATAGTGCTTATATGATTTCTCCACTAAAATTTATTTATTTATGTATTTATAGTCAGTATTTTTCTAAAAAACAAGTGATATCTTTGTATTTGACACCATAATTAAATGGAGAAATTTGAGTACTCTTTTGGCACTCTGCATTGAATTCGTTCACATTGGTGTTCATTATTCACTTACTACTACCTTTGGCCACTGTGCTATTAAAATACACCTCTTGTCTTTTGATGTTTGCAGTCTATGCCTCTTCCCAGCTAAATTCTCACTGTCTATTTAAAACCAACTGGTTTTTGAAAATTCCCTTGTGCCCTCATTATCACACTAACTAAGCCTCACTAGATAGCAACCTAAATCTCTTTAGTAACAAGCCCATCCTCAATAGCTTGAAGAAATACACTGCTGTCCTACAGAGCTGTTTATAGACAGAGACAAAAGGCTCTTCTTGATTGTAATTTCAGCAGACCAAGTAATTGTAATGTCACTGTGGTAAAAATGCAGCTGCATTTTTCATGCTTTCTAGAAAAGTTGAGATAACATCTCACAATCACACCACACATATTTTATAATTTAAATCTCAAAGTGGTTTTGTCTCAGTCAAAAAAAGCTGAACTTATAAATTTCATTTTAAGTTTATGTGAAAAGTTATGTTGTAGGAAATAGTTTTATTGATATGTTAATATGTGAAAATATTCATTGCATGCCTAACTAAAAGAGGCAATAGTTTTCTTATTTTAATGTTGTTGATATTTTATACTACCCTGTTTTTATGATAGCAAAAAATGATGACCAGATTAAAGAAAGTAAATGGCAAAGAATATAGGTGATTTCATTATTTTTCTTTATTACGATCAATATCAGTAATGTTAATATTAATAGAGTAGAGCATAAATAAAAGGCAAATTATTTCTTTAATAGTCTAATGACTTGAGACAGATAATTAAGGTTCCAGTCCATCAAGAGGGATGAGGAAAGGTTAGTAGGTTTTTCATAGAGTGGGAGGGCCTGGTTTCTATTTCTGCCTTTCCCTTAGCTCCATAGAGGAAGATGAGAAACAGATCCAATGCTTCTTTCATCTTTATTCTTCCTGTATTTCTCTTTATTTCATTCCTGAGGGGAAAATTTCAGAGTTGGTGTGTCCAATATACAAGTAACAGATTTCAAAAGAGGGATTTTTATAAATGAAGGGCATTTATGTGAAAGGAGAAAATACAGACGATGCAGAGGGAGAACAATTTCAGGCTGAGTAATCTGCGTAGAAAAAATATCACTGAAATGGGCGTGGGAAGAGACAACAAAAGCATTCAGGGGGAAAAATGCTGAAGAAATTAGGAGAAAACAATTGGGAGTAAAGATGTTTAGAAATCACCATAAAAATCAAAAGCATTAAGTGGATAACTTTATTTTTTCCCCCAAAGAACATGTTTGAGTCGATTCTTTTTGAAGTTCTGGAAATCTGTGAAAGTTGTTGGCTGTATACCCAGAAGAATTTGAGCTACTCAACAAGCTACTCATCAGAAGTAGCTGTCTCAACCTGTTTTTTGCCTTCACCTCTTACCTGGTCTAGAATTTTAACCTCTTTTCTCATTCCTTTGGGTGACATACCAAAGTGGATGGTTATCTTAAAAAGCTACAATTAAGACTGTTGGAAATGGAGAAGAGGCCCTGAGGGTTCTTTTAGTCTAGCACAAAGGAATTTATCAAATTAACCACTTGCAAACTAAGCGTTTGATATTGTTCATCAAAAAGTGCTTAGGGAATTGCCCGAGAGGAAAGCTTATAGCCTAATGGTTGTACTGAAGCTACCTTCTAAATAGCAGGAAAGCACCAGACCTAAGAAAGCAAGCCTGGGATCCAGAGGGTACCCAAAGTGAAGAATGTGGAAAAGCAAGAAGTATAGAGGTTTTTTTTTTTTTTTTAACTTACCTATTTTACATACTTGGTTTGATGCCTGTTGATAGCCAAGACTAGAACGGGCCTGGATGGGGTTCCTCACTATCTTGAGCAGGCTGGTTGAAAAGTTAGAGATTAGGGGAGTCTGGCTGCCTCAGTTGATAAAGCATGTGACTCTTGATCTCAGGGTTGTGAGTTCAAGCCTCCCGTTGGGTGTAGAGATTACTTAAAAAACAAACAAAGTTAGAGATTAATTATACTGCTCTTGTTCTTCAGAGTCACTTGTCTAGAATAGGCTGGTGGCACTCTTGAGAGTTCTGAGCTACATTGTGGGGCAAAATGCCTTGAAGGATTACATACTTGCTGAATAGTCTCTGAGAACTGATGGGGATCATAACTGATTGGTTCCAACCTAAACCAAGGGGGTCATTTGGGTCAGAGTTGACCAGCAACTAAAACTTGGGGCAGAGTGGTGAGGATTTCTAACAGGTAATCTAGTACTCTTAAAAATGAGAGGGGTGCCTGGGTGGCTCAGTCGGCTGAGCATCTGACTTCAGCTCAGGTCATGATCTTGCTGTCCATGAGTTCAAGCCCCACATCAGGCTCTGTGCTGACAGCTTGGAGCCTGTTTCAGATACTGTCTCTCTCTCTCTCTCTCTCTCTCTCTACCCCTCCCCCACTCATGCTCTGTCTGTCTCTCTCTGTCAAAAATAAATGAACATTAACAAAATTTTTTTTAAATGATAGCCACTGTTTCAATCAACATTGTGTGCTAGAATCCTCTGGAAGGATATTTATAGGGGGAAAAATGGACTTTGACTTATTGGTAAGATTAAGATAGATAGAGAAGAGGTAGAAGACAGTTATTGATTCATTCATTCATTTATTCCTTTGAGAAACATTTGTGAAATATCTATGGCCCTTGTACCAAACAACAGAGATTCTGTAAAGAGCAAAAGTGACAAGATCCCTGCCCTAATGGAGCTTACCATCCAGAGTGTGGAGTCAGATATTAAACATAGTAAAAGGCAAACATTATTTCAGATAGTGGTAAGTACTATGAAGAAAATAGAAAAGTCTAAAGGGACAGAGAGTGACTTGGGGGGAGGTTTGATGATGGGTGTTTTAGGTAAGGAATGGAGAGACCTATCTGTGGAGGTGATATTTGATTGAGGTCTAAGATATGAAGAGTTGACCCTGTGAAGACCCATGCAAGGGCATTCTTAGAAGAGGGAGCATCAAGTGTAAGAGGCCTGAAATAGCAATGAACTTGATGAATTTGAAGGACAAAATCAACAAAAACAGCAACAGTAAAAACACAGCATAGCCAAAGAAAGTAAACAAAGGACAAAATGTCTAAGACAAAGTCATCATGGTAGGCCACACAGAAACAGTTTCTTTTAATCACAAAGAATTTAAAGGGAAAATTAAAGTAGAGGACAGCTGTGGCCCGGGGAAGAATCAGAAAAGGCCAAAGTCCCTTAAACTAGCATTATTCTATGCTGATATGGAGAAAAGAGGGTAGCTGGGGTATAGAGCCCATATAACAGTGAAAATAAGAGCTAAAACCTGGGTGACACCCAATGTCAGTAAAGTTCGATTTAGAGATTTGTGCCCCAGAAAAAAAAAAAAACAAAACCCTCACTGCTGCTCTTGCCAGTAGGTTAGGAATCCCAGTGATCCACCCCAACTATGATGTTGTACTTGCCACAGTTAGTACTTGAAATCCAGAGGGAAATGATGATGTGTGTGTGTGTGTGCGTGTGTGTGTATATACATACACACACACACACATATGTATACATATACATACATATGTATATATTCATTATATTCATGTATACAATATTCATTGTGTGTATACACACACACATATACACAAACATACACACACACACTACCTAATATAAAATTCAGTGGCCTGTTTTATATTTTTAATAAATTTTTTAAAAATGTAAAATTCCTGTGTGGGAAGCAAAAAAAGTACCAACGCATAATTTAGTCCTTAGAGGACTAAATTCATCAAGTTCATTGCTATTTCAGGCCTCTTACACTTGCTGCTCCCTCTTCTAAGAATGCCCTTGCATGGGTCTTCACAAGGCCAGCTCTTCCTGTCTTAGACTTCAATCAAATATCACCTCCACAGATAGGTCTTTACCATTCCTTACCTAAAACACTCATCATCAAACCTACCCCCCCCCCCCGCCAAGTCACTATCTGTCCCTTTAAACTTTTCTTTTTTCTTCATAGAACTTACCACTTACAAATACTTTATTTGTTTTATGTTTCAAAGACTTTGTAACATTTTAATTTGGTCTAAATTCTTTTGTCCAGGGGTATCTGGGTGGCTCTGTCGGTTAAATGTCAGACTTGATCTGGTCTCAGCTCAGTTCTCAGGTTCATGAGCTTGAACCCTGTGTCACGCTCTGCACTGACAGTGTGGTGCCTGCTTGGGATTCTCTCTCTCCCTCTCTCTCTGCCCCTCTCCTGCTCATGTTCTCTCTCAAAATAAATAAATAAGCATTAAAAAAATTTTAATTCCTTTGTCTACCAATCTAAAAGACAAAGTTCATTTCTTTCCCAAAGAATCTAAGATTTTAGTTAAGTACATAGTATTTACTAAACTTCAGAACTCCAAAAACACACTGGGTGAGGGGTTTTTGTTTTGGTTTTTGGTTTTTGGTTTAGTTTGTTTGTTTTTAAGTTAGTGTGTTCTCAAGGGGCTTCAAACGACTTTTCCTGAACTGTTTATGAAAATGTTTCTTGACACGTGATTTGGTAGGGAAAAAACCATGAGACTTCTAATAATATTGAGCAAACATTGAGCTTATACAAAGGGGAAAAAATGGGGGTGCCTGGGTGGCTTAGTTGGTTAAGCATCAGACTTCGTCTCAGGTCATGATCTCACGGTCCTTGGGTTTGAGCCCTGCGTCAGGGCGCTGGAGCTCAGAGCCTGGAGCCTGCTTCAGATTCTGTGTCTCCTTCTCTCTTTGCCTCTCCCCTACTCATGCTTTGTCTCTCTCTCAAAAATAATTAAACATTAAAAAAGAAACCCCAAAATTTACAAAGGTGAAAAAAAGTGGAGCATAAGACATACCATCTGTAGAGTGCCAATGAAATAGTCCATGCAGCACTTTTCATGTCTCTGCACAATATCACTCTGAGGTGATGTTGTTACCACAGTTGTAACTCAGAGAGGAGCTAGCAAAGATCTGAGCTGTCACATGGCTGCATAGAATTGGACATAATGACCATTGGTCATCAATCTATGTGCTGTCCACCAGACAGCATAGTATCCCCTTATTTAGATGAAATGGTGACAATACAAAGAACAATTTTAATTACTAATGTTAGGAAAAAATTAGTAATTCAGCTTATCAATGGTCACATTAATTGTAACACTCCCTTCTTCCATTGATAAAGTTAACTAGTAGAAACTAGGATAGAGATGCTTTTCAAAGAGTGTTTGTGATGAAGGAGGCCCAGGAAGGGGGGTGGGGGTGGAAATAAAATAGTTTGCAGCTAACTATACCCTGCAAGGAAGCATTGAAAGCGTTATCCATCCAGGGTTGAGCAAAGGGAGTTTAATTCCTTTGGTGTTAATACCCAGGAATTCATGCAGAAGCCTAGAGTGAGTATCTTAAAATGTTCAGAAACAAGCAATCTTTGTTTTTCCTTTCTTAACAAGAAAGTAAGCACAGATAGATTGGAGCTCTTTCAGGTAACATTTACGTTAATGGATCAATATTTTCCTTTGGCAGAAAATTGTTATGCTTGCTCTTAATGAGCATATCAATGAGTTGAGGCCAGAGAACCTAGTGTTCACCCAGCTCCTAAGCAGGCCAAGTTTGTTAGTGAACTTGTGGTTTCATAAACCACATCCAGAACATCTCCTGCCCCTTTCTTAAAAGACAGCCTAGTGACCTAGTGAGTGGCCATATTCAGTTAAAAGTGGTAAAGAAAAGCCAATATTCTTTTCATCTCCCCTCACCAGAACTTGAGATTTCTTATTCTGTACTTGTTTTTTTAATAATAATAATAATAATAGTAAATAATGCCAATAGCCATCATTTATCCAGAACTTACTATATGCCAGGTACCATGTTGTTATTGTGTTAGTTTATTTAATCATCAAACAATGATCATCTCTGAGATAGGTATTAGAATTATCCTCATTTTATACATGAGTAAACCGAGCTAAAAGTTACAAGTAAGCAACTTGCCTGATGCCACTTGAGTAGTAAGAAGCAGAGTCAGGGTCAACAGCTTAACCCTTAATAACTGCATTGCATAATATGGCATAATAAATGCAGAATTTCTTTGAAAGTGTTTCTGTTAGTGGCCAGCAGTTTTCAAATAGCCATTTATTATTTTCAATAATAATAATTTATGAACTAAACCCTCCTCAATTTCTCTTTAATTAATACTGTTTTGATCCCCCTGAAACAAACAAACAAACAAACAAACAAGCCAGGTCCCAAGTAAGTGCTGTACAAAAATTATCCCACTTAATTCTCATAATAATTTTAGGACACTTAGAGAGGTTATGTAACTTGCCCAAATGATCAAATTGATATCAGGCTGGTGAGATGAATTTGAACCCAAGCTATCCTGAGGCCAGAGGCTGCGTTGATAAGTGCCAACTTCTGCCATTAGAACTAGCCATTGGAACTATGTGATAAAAATCATAACCAGGTCAGGTGTTCAGCTCAGTGGCAGGTAGTGGTCCCTCTTTTCAACAGGCCATATACCGTATATATATTCAGCTGGTGCTCAAGTGTGGAAACCTGCCTGATAAACTCAGTCACTAGGCCCGAAGAATTCAAGTCCCTCAGATCTGCTTTTCTGAGTTGTATGGCTGCATAGCTGCAGTCACTAGAGCCTGATTGTCTCTGTCAGCGTTACACAGCTTCGTAGGTTAGTGAGGCCTACCAGGATCTTTGCCTTTGCCTTTGCGAAATGGTGAATTGAATGTATGTACTGAAACTTATAGTTGACGATAACAATTAGGAGAAGTCACTTAAAAATAAAACTTATTTTCTGTTCTATAATGTAGTGGTTACAGGCCTGCCGAGGCGTCTCATGCTAGTCACTTAGTGCCTGTGTAGATTTGGGCAAGGTGATGAAACCCTCTATGCCTCCATTTTCTTTTCTTTTCTTTTTTCAGTAGGATAGTAACAGCTATACTACAGAATATGGAAAGCGTTAATATATATAAAATAAATGATTGATAATGTGGTTAGTGCAGGAACTTGAACAGAATGTGTTCAATAAATATCAACCCTTATTATTGCCTAAATTGTCAAGATAGTACTTTGACTCTTCCCCTGTTATAAATTTTATGCTGCTGGGGTGCCTGAGTGGCTCAGTTGGTTAAGTGACCGACTTAGGCTCAGGCCATGATATCACGGTTCATGGTTCTAGCCCCGCATCGGGCTCTGTGCTGAATGCTTGCTCAGAGCCTGAAGCCTGCTTCAGATTCTGTGTCTCCTTCTTTCTCTGTCCCTCCCCCGCTTGTGCTTTGTCTCACTCTGTCTCTCGACAGTAAATAAATGTAAAAAATAATTTTTTTTAATTAAAAAAAATGTTTTACGCTGCTAAAGTAAGCTTTGAAAATGAGCTAGAGTTCAACTAGCTGACAAATCAGAAAAAATAAAGATGTATTTTAAAATCTGATATTTACATATCAGGTTTATTATTTATAACTCTTTCTTATAGTTTGCTCCTGTGTTAGGTTATCTAAAGTTTGATTTGGCACTTGCAACATTGTTCAGTTTAGAGCACATCATGGTAGATAAGGAGGTAAACAAAAAGAGAAAAGTCATGGCTCCATTACTGGCAAATAAAAAGCAAGCAACCATAAAAATTCTCAACCCCTTTAAAGTTACCTAGGTTTATGAATAATCAAGTGTAGAGAATGAGGGTTTTCCTTTGAGAGGTAGAATGAGAGGTTTTCCATTATTAATGCCATTTCTCTCTTTTTTAAATATAGCAATGTTGTTAATAACATCTTTTTTCAACTTTATAACTTCCAAAAATCTTGGATCGATTTATTTGTTTTTCCTGAACATAGCATTTGTTCATTTTTGCTGATTTAAACATAATAATTTACTTTTCATTCAAAATTATTTGTAAGACTATTTACAATCTCGCAGCTTCATGAGCTACAGTGGGCTATAGTGAAGCTGTATAAAGACAGTGAAATCTTGAGGTGCCTGGGTGGCTCAGTTGGTTAGGCATCTGACTTTGGTTCAGGTCATGATCTCATGGCTCATGAGTTCGAGCCCCATGTTGGGCTCTGTGCTGACAGCTTGGAGCCTGGAGCTTGTTTCAGATTCTGTGTCTCCCTCTCTCTGCCTCTCCCTTGCTTGCACTCTGTCTCTCTCCCTCAAGAATAAGTAAATATTAAAAAGAATAATAAAAACAAAAATAAAAATAGTGAAATCTCAGAATTCTCTACATTCATAAGAGAGAAATGCATTGTGATTGTATAAGTTCCCTGATGATTTTCCATTTGTATGACTTATTCTCCTCACCAAAAGCACTTTTTAAAAAAGTGTTGAAGTTGCCCCAAATGCATCTCCAGACAATTTTATTTTTTTAATGGTTATTTATTTGTTTTGAGCGAGAGAAAGAGCGGGGGAGGGGCACAGAGAGGGGGAGAGAGAATCCCAAGCAGGCCCTGCACTGCCAGCACAGAGCCTGATGTGGGACCTTATCTCATAAATGTGAGATGATGACCTGAACAAAAATCAAGAGTCCAATGCTGAACTGACTGAGCCACCCAGGTGCCCCTCCAGACAATTTTAAATTGTATAGGTTATAATCCCTGTAGAATTATTGTTCCATTTCATCTTGTGAGGGAGTTAAAATGTAACAGGAAAATGCATATTTGTAGCAAAATAAAATATTCTAAACAAAGTAAATTTTCTTTGTTTTTATTAACATTTCTCATAAAAATCATCAAATTTGTGGGGGGAAAAACCACAAAACCCTCTGCATTCCACTGTGTTTCATATATTTAACTCCAACCAGCCATATCACAAAGGTAAGCCATTGACCACTAAGAGAACTAGGTAAGAGACTGGAGGTAGTCAGTGGAAAATATTTATTGAGAAGCTTGTACTAGATAGTGAAGATCCAGAAATGAATAATATCTAATACCTCACTCAAGGTGCTACTTACAACCAACACAAATTCATCCAACCACTGGAGAAGAATTATCCTTCATTATGAAGCAGTCAATATATCTTTAAGTGATTGATCGGATGTTACTAAATGAGTGTACATTAAAGGTGTTTTTTACTCTTTGTGCTCTCTTTCTGAATCTTTATCAAACACCTTTTGAGAATAAAAAGACTATAGAAAACTATAAGGTACAAAATCATAGCTTTCAAAAACTATTACATATTACGATAAAAACTGGAAATCATGGCATTGTTTATCTTCTTAAAACTGATTTTATTGTGCAGGTTTTTTTGTTGGTTTTCAATGTTTAAACATTTTAAACTCTTCACTTCAAAAGGTCTGTTTCTGGAAGGTTTCCTCCTTCTGCTTTAATCATTATATGCCCTGTTGAGCTAGTTATGTTCCAAAGGTTAACATCATTCAAAGTTATTTTTGATTTTTTGAAATAATTTACTTAAAATATTTCTGAAGACAGGCATTCCACAAGACATACGCATTGCATTAACAGCCATTCTATCACAGAACAAAACCTTCCTAGTTAATATTTCTTATTTTAGGATCTTAGATCTTCATAAAGTTGTCTCTGCTTAGACTCAGCTGTGAGCTCCAACATAAGTGATGCTACGTGCCAAGTATTGTTTTGCGTGTTGACTGACGGGCCACATTTCATCTTTCTAATGACCATTTGATAGCAAAGAACATTGAGTCATATGTAGAGCCTTTCTACACTGGGTAGAAGTTTCTAAGCCTTCTAAAAATAAAGACAAGTCTGGAGTAACGTCATATTTTTAATGCCCTGAGTTGGTTTTATTACATAACTTAGCTATAAATACTGCCAATGAGTCTCTGTTTCAAAACTGTATCTATCTTTCAGTACAAAAATGAAGGCATATGTCCTTCACAATATAACTGTTTTATGAAAGGAGAGGGGAAAAAAATTCTTTCTGATTTCAGTTTCATCTCTACCAGCAAATTTTGTTTCTAGTTGTTACAGCAGCATTATGCATAAATATAGGCCTATTGATGCCTTGAGTTTTTTGTTCAGATGAGGGTGTATAGAAAACAACAGAAATGCGTGTAGCTTAATTTCTTTAAAAAAAAATTTTTTTTTTTTAACATTTATTCATTTTTGAGAGTGAGAGAGACAGAGCATAAGCAGGGGAGGGGCAGAGAAAGAGGGAGACACAGAATCAGAAGCAGGCTCCAGGCTCCAAGCTGTCAGCACAGGGCCTGATGCGGGGCTCGAACTCACAGACTGTGAGATCATGACCTGAGCTGAAATCGGACGCTTAACCAACTGAGCCACCCAGGCACCCCCATGTAGTTTAATTTCTTGAACAAGAAACTTTATTGCATTACAAAAGCTGGGATTTGTTTGTTTTATAGATAGTGAATACAATTTAACTGAAAAGGATTATAGTCTTCTCATCAAATTAAACCATGGCTATTTGTGTTTTGCTTTATGTTTCTTTGTATGTATTCTAATATGGACGGCCTTACAAATGACACAGTTTCAAAAGGCATCTTCCTTATCCAAATTACTGCTCTCCTGGACTTAGTTCAGGGATATCTGAAATCCCATAATTCCTTTGTCCATTCCATGCATTCTTTTGTCCCATTAAAATGTTAATAACTCCAGACTGGTTGACACAGGTAGCTAGTACACTTGGGAGTCTTTTTACTAGGAGGCTGGATACTTGAACTCATTGATAAAATCTTTTATTTTCTTGCAACCAGACGAGGAACGAGAATGAATCTGCTCATAAAGTAGCATGGGAGATGCAATTGTGGGGAAACTCAGACACTTTTGTTTGCAGCTGACCCTGTATTTTATGTAAAACATTTGTTTAATCGACAATGCACTCCCTAAGATATTTAGTACTTGTAAAATACATAGAGCCACCCTACAAATACAGTATCGGTTTAAATTTTCTGTTAGAGCAATTTTGCAGAATATAACTATGGTAACCAGCCTTAGAGATGACACCCAATGACCCCACCTCCCAGAATTCACACTCTTGTGTAGTTGCCTCCCGCACTGTACTGGGGTTAGTTTACTACGTGAACGATAGAATATGTGTCGCTTCTGAGATTAGATCATAAAAGTCTTTGCAGCCTCTGTCTTGGTCATTTTCTTGCTCTCTTGGGTCACTGGCACTAGGGTAAGCCAGTGCCATGTTGTGAGTGGCCCTATGGAGAAGTTCATATGTAAGGAACTGAGGCCTTCAGCCAACAGTTTCATGAGTGAGCTTGGAAGCCAATCCTCTAGGCTAGTAAGCCTTCAGATGATTATAGTCCCATCCACATCTTGCCTGTAACTTCATGAGAGACCTTGAACCAGAACCACCCTGCTTACCCAATCTCAGATTCCTGATTTTCAGAAACTCTGCGAGATAATAATAAATGCTTATTGTTTTTAAGCTGCTAAATTATGGGACAAAAAATGTGTTACCTTGCTATAGATACTGAACAATTGCCCATTCATTAGTCACCAGAATCTGTCAGCTGAAATGCCTGTGAAACATCATAGTTTATAGCATGAAATTTCTGCCAAATAACAAAGTATAAACTAAATGTAATAAACATAAATGCTTAGAAAATCCGGGCAGGTCGTGGCCATGACAAACTGAAGACTGTTCCCAAGGCCTAAGGATGGAGACAGCTATAGATATTTGTTGGGAATTGTGGGAATTTAGGTTGCCATGTTGCTAGATCTTTTCATTTTTCAAGGTATAGTATATATAGCTCAGTCTCTTCCCAAGCACCCATTACACTCCAGATAATTCGACCAGGCTTATCACAGTAAGTTTATCTTATCTGCCAGCTCAAGAATGGGCATGTGATCTAGTAATAAAAAGAGTGTGAGGAGAAATCTCTTAGGAAGCTTCTGGGAAAGATTTCTTTGCTTCAGGAAAAGAGGCACAGAAAGAACAAGCCTTTTCTCTTTCTATCTAGTTGTAACATCTTGTTATTTGTTGAGAGTTTAAGATGCAGCCAACATGAAGATGAACAAGCAGAGAGATAAAGAGCCTAGGGCTTCAAGGACACAGTAAGGCACTGAAGCCATCAACCCTGGAGAAATTGGTATTTCCTATTGTAAGATGTCATAAAATCTGTTAAAATGCCTTCTTTTATGGCAGTTGGATTTGAGGTTTCTTTTACTTGAAGCCAAAAGCATTCTAACAGATACACTAGGGAAGCTGGTGATCCATAATTTTATGGATAAACGACTGATTTTTAAACATTTTGTTTTAACGTTTATTTATTTATTTAAAAAAATTATTTTTTAACGTTTATTTATTTTTGAGACAGAGAGAGACAGAGCATGAACGGGGGAGGGTCAGAGAGAGGGAGACACAGAATCTGAAACAGGCTCCAGGCTCTGAGCTGTCAGCACAGAGCCTGACGTGGGGCTCGAACTCACAGACCGCAAGATCATGACCTGAGCCGAAGTCGGATGCTTAACCGACTGAGCCACCCAGGCACCCCAAACGACTGATTTTTAAAATGCATGAAAATTAATTTAAAAATGATTCTGTACCAAATAAAATATATCTGGATGGCACATCCATCTTGCTGGCTGCTGGTTTGTGATCTCTCTTGTAGTCACCATGCTACCATATTATAAAAAAATTTATAAGCTCATTTGCATTTTATCTGAAGGTCTCATTTGTTCAGTGACTGTTTATTGCCTGCCATTTTGGCTGCTAGAAGAAAGAGGAGGGTCCTGATAATTGTCTTCACACACTCAAATGTTAGTCATTTGCTCATTGTCCAGCACTTAACAAACTGTTTCTAATTCTCACAACTTTGTTAAGTGGAATTGTTCTCTCTATATCACAGAGAAGCAAACTGTATTTAGAAAGGTTAGTAGTGAATGATGGATGACTAGGAGCCAGGATCCCTTTTTCCTATCTCCACCCCTACCCACATGCATTGCCTCAGGCAGTTCATTCCCCAGAGGACATTTTTGCATTGAGGACAAACCAGGCAAATGCAGGCCCTTTACAATTAGCTGGGGTTTGACCCCAAACCCCAAAATATTTTCCTAGTAGCTAGGCCAAACAGGTAACCAGTTTCGGTCTCTCCCTTTCAACCTCAACCCATAATCAAATCTCAACATTATGGTTAAGAATCCAAAGATGAAGCGAGGAAAATCACTAAGCATAAGGAAGGAAAATAGGGCATTGATTATTTATGTGAATACAGACGTATTTACATCTTAAATGATAATAGGACTCTAGTAGTGTATACTAATTACTATTCTTGGATCTGCCCCTCCAGCAAATCTCTATCTTGAAGGTCCTTTAAGAGAAGTGGGGGAGAGTCTTTAGTGCCCCCTGGAGGCCAAGAAACAAAAAACTTAATAGGGACTTGAACCCAGGTCTAATACTAAATCAGTAGGAGAACAGAAACAGAATCACAGCTAGGTAAAGTAGGTTTCTGGCTCAATAGCAGAGATTTTTCCAACAATTTGGACTTTCTACAGATGGAGTATGCTGGCTCCCAAGTAAGAATTTGCCCCATCAGTAGTTTTCAAGAAATAGCTGGAAGTCCACTCATCAGGAGGTTTTGGGCAAAGATTTCTGCATTTGACAGAAAATTGGAGCTCTAAGTCTTTTTCAGCACTGTGTTTTGTGATTCCCAGATCACTCACGAGCAGTTCTAGTGTTGCTTTTCTTCCAATCTGTTTATTCCCACTTGCAACTGAGGAATTGAAAATCACTCGTACTTTGGCAAACTCCTCAGGAAAAGTGTTTTAACCCAAAATACTTAGTGTTTCATTGACTTTTGGGGATCAAACTTGTTGAGAGGTAGAGAGACCTCTGAGAGGACAAACTCTCGAGTGGAACTTAGAGCAGCCTTGTGATTGTCCCTGATCCAAGAGAGGAATTACTGAGGTATACTAAGAGACACAAGCTTGGTGGGACGGGAGCTCTGAACAAATTTTCCTGCTTTGTTCACAGCTTTTCATGGGGTGGCTAAATTTGAGGGGTTAAGAATTCAAAGGCAGTTACTGATAATATACTACCATACTATAGTTGGCATTTATTGAGTACTGTGTTCAACAGTTGATGTGCATTATCTCAATTATTCCACACAGGGATTTATCATGCAAGTACCATTACTGTCCCTTTTGTCAAGCCTTTGGCTTAGGGAAGTAAGGGAACTCATCTAAGATCCTCCAGTTAGAGCTAGAGCCAGACTGAGCATCAGTTTGATTCCAAGGCTATTTTTTTGAGATATATATGAAATTCATGCTATATATATATATATATATATATATATATATATATATATATATTCCTTATCTACTAGTGTGTATTATTTGAGTAGTCCTGAAAATGAATCTATAGAATTAGTTTCCATATAGGGTTTTTATACCAAAGTTAGATAAATTTTATACCAAGTTTAGATAAATTTTAAAAAATAAATCAGAGGCGCCTGAATGGCTCAGTTGGTTAAGCTTACAACTCTTGATTTCAGTTCAGCTCATGATCTCATGGTTCGTGAGATCAAGCCCCGAGTTGGGCTTTGCACTGATAGCATGAAGGGATTCTTCTCTCTCCCTGCCCCTGCTTCACTCGGGCTCTCTCTCTCTCTCAAAATAAATAAACATTAAAAAATAAATAAAAATTTTGGGGTGCCTGGCTGGCTCAGTCAGTGGAGCATGCGGCTCTTAATCTTGGGGTTGTGAGTTCAAGCCCCGTGCTGAGTGTAGAGATTACTAAACATAAAATATTTTTAAAAGATCAGCCTGATAATGTCTTATAATTTCAAATCTCCCACAGTTCCTACACAGGCTTTCATATTTGATCCCCACCCCCCTTTTATATGAAAGAGCAATGCTCAGTGTTCTTTTAACACATTTCTTGCACTTGGTATTGTACAAGTAAATGCTGATTTTATGCCGTAAGTTCAAAAACTCCTAGCTTTTCCAATACAGGCAGTACCCAAATTGCAAATGGAACTTTTCCAAAAGTTATTTTGCATACTGGTTTTTGGAAGTCTGTAAAAATAATATGCATAGTGGTTGTATTTCCAAATAGAACAACACAAGAGCTCTTCAACCCATCACATATGTGCAGTAAAATCATCTCCTAAACAACCATAAAACCAAATGTTTATATACATAAAACATAGTTGGCATAGGAAATACAGATATGCAGATATACATGTATCCCACCCCTACCCCTCAAGACTGCCCACCCTTCCTGCTCTGATACGAGCAGGCAGACTCCCCTGTTCACTCTTCTAGGTTTTAGGCCTTGAGGCTGTGGGGTAGTGGAACTCTGGGGACTGAAATCAGTGAGGTGGCAGAACTGACAAGGGGTATTATGGGGACCTCCTGGGGCCTCCTAAGTGTTGTGGTGGGGAATGTCTGCAAGGTGTCAAATACTTGTTTCTGTCAGTTCCTTTTCGTTGCTCCTTTGTTTCTGCTGAAGGGATTGCAAGACAGGAAAAAAAAAATATCAGCAGTGGAGTTTTTGTAGTTGTTACCAGATGGAGTTGCCTCCCCCTTTCCTTTGGCTTTGATAGAGGTAATGAGAATCTGAGGAGGGTGCTGTGGCTAGGTAGTGCCTAATCCAGGCAGAAGGAGAGAATTTCTCCTTGCAAACACCCCTCCTCCCCACAAACACACACTGTGCTGTGGTGGAGGTGGGAGAAAGAAATGCATTTCAGGGATTGGATTGGGAATTGGAAATCCTAAACATCTGCATGTTGGTAGCAGCAAAGAGGAATGACAGAAGAGAGAAAAGGAAGATATTAGCAGAGGGAAGTAATATGTAGAGCACAGGTCTGTTTAGGTCATACTTTGCCTGTAAAATAGAGGACAAAGCCCAAATGGAGGCCCCTAAATTCACAGTCCAACTGCCTGAATGCCAGTTTATTGTGTAGGAAAGATATTTCAAAATGTAGATGACTAAATCCAGATGTGGAATTTTCTGTGGGTAAGTCCACTTTGTACATGTCAGCTTTATAATCTGTTAAATGTAAGTAGGCCTTGGGAAATCTCAAGCTCCTCTTAAGTCATACAGGGGGCTGGAGGAGAGGCCAGCCTGCCCAAGCATCTCTCCTCTCTGGAATTGAGTTCCAACAATCTTCCCTTTTACTCTCTTCTCTTTCATTATTTCCCTCTCTTCAAGGTACACAAATGTGTGAGAACTAGGTTTGCCAGTAGACCCCCCACAAAGTGTGAAAACAATTGGTGGAGGAGCCATATAGGTGAGGGAGTGCGGCAGGATCTAAGCAGGCCAGCCAGAATCCCACAATGAGCTTTCCCTGCCCAATCGGGTGGCAGAAGGTGGAGAAACAGGTGGACAACTCCTATTAGAATTGTCCCTTATTATATCAAGAATCTGTGATTGGTGAACCCTAAATAAGTAAATCAAACTCTTCCAGAGAGCTATTTCATCTTTCACTCTCTTTCACAAGTACCATTTTAACTATGCTTTTGGAGCCAGGAAAGTGTCAGTAAAAAAAACCAAAATAATGCATAAAAGCATCTTGGATAACAACATCTTTTTAAAAATTGTTTATTTATTTATTTTGAGAGATAGAGAGCAAGCAGTGGGAGGGGGAGAGAGAGAGAGAGAGAGAGAGAGAGAGAGAGAGAGAGAGTGAGTCCCAAGCAGGCTCCATTCTGTCAGCACAGAGCCTGACACAGGGCTCAGTTTCATGAACCATGAGATCATGACCTGAGCAGCAATCAAGAGTCTTAATAGACTGACCTGCCCAGGCGCCCCTGAAAACATTTTGAATAAAGATTTGACAAATACAGTCTGGGATTCCTAAGATTCTTTTTACCCAATTCATTATGAAATGAAATCAAATATTTTGTTAAATAGTAGTGGAGAAAAAAATCAATAAAATGATTCATGAAAGTTAAAATGGATTATTTGAGCGAGGTTGGGGAATTAAATCAGTTTCTAATTGAAACCTAGGTTTTAACAATAAATGTTTAAGTTACGCTCACATTTTCTTCGAGGTACATTATATTATGGGGCAATATGGTCCTGCAAATGGTTACCAGAAAGTAAAATATTACCATCTCTTTGGCCTTCCTGTTCCTTGTTTAACTTCAGTGGCATGGTCAGGAACAACTGAAAGGAGAAATCCTAAAATATCCAGCTCCAGTAATTAAAAAAAAAAAAAAAAAAAATTCCAAGCCAACTTCTTTGGGGAGGGGGAGAGGGGCTGTTGAAAGGCTCTACTAAGGTCAGGCCAAGCCAATAGTGCAGCTTCAAAATTGCCAGCAGTGGGGCCACTTTGGAGAGGCAAATGTGTAGGCTTAAGTCCCTTGGCCTGTAAAAACGAGGCAGGTGTTAGAGGGATGGACTTTTGGATAGGATGGAGACCCGGACGGATGAAGTCTTCTCTGGTTAGAAAGGAAATTTGGTATTAAGAGGGCCTCACTGAATCCCAGTAATAACCAAACAACTGGTGTTGTCCAGGGCACCCGGTGGAAAGTGGGAGGCAGGAAGTAGAAAGGCTCAAGCTCCTTTCCCTGGGTCAGTTCAGGAATTTAATTTCAACAAATGTTTATTGGAGTCTAATAAGTGTTGGGCACAGTGTTAAGCACCGGGATATAAGGCTAAATCAAACGTGGTCTTGTCCTTGAGGAGCTCACACTTCAGTAAAATGTCTTCAACATTCCTCGTGCTTTGTTAACTTTTATACTGGGACTTGTCAGGGGAGACTTGTAGCTAAATCCATCCACACTTCTCTTCTGAAGATTTCAAAACCAGGAAAACTAGACAAGGGCATGGGGGCATGGGGGTGGAGGAGAGACGGCTACAGGGACTGGTGCCAAGCTTGGGAGCCGCCAGACGCGGGGCTCTGGTCGTGTTGCTTGCCGGCCAGGGGCAGCCAAGACCTTCCCCCGCATTGGCACCCTCGGGCTTGGCTCCGGCACAGCGAGGCTGCGGCGGTGCCAGCAGCTGGTCTGGCCCGGACGGCGACAGCCGGGAGCCCGGTAGGGGCCAAGCGGAGAGGTCCGGCTCCGGGGCGAGGCTGCACGTCCCGCGCCCGCAGCCAGGGGGCAGAGTTCCCGGGCTCTAGCCACCGCTGGCTACCTGGGGCTCAGGCCCCACCACTCCCGGCGGAGTCCGCGCCTTCTCTTTGCGAGTCTTCTGCACTAGCCTGGTCTCAGCGAGCTCAAAATTTCACGGTCCACTGTCGCTTCCGAGGGGCAGGAGCGGAGGCGCGTCGCGGGACCCGTGGCGGGAGGCGAGGTGGGGAGGGAAAGGCGGTCGGCACGCGGGGGGCGGGAGGGGACTCGAGTGGGGGATTCGAGGGACGCTGCAGCCCCGCCTCCGCCCCCTCCTCTCCTCCCCTTCAGAACCGGAGGAGCGGGGGAGCATGGACCAAACCCTGCTGCTCTGGCACCATGACGCTCGCCCGCTTCGTGGTGGCTCTGGTTTTAGGGGCGCTCCCCGAAGTGGTCGGCTTTGATCTAGTCCTCAGGTATCCCCTGCACCACCGTTATCGCCATTCGCTCCCTCCGGGTCCCCCGCACCCTTACTACCTTCCCACCCAGCAGCGGCAACAGAGGACGCCTCCGTCGCCCTCTCTCCCGCGCGTCCCGCGCGTCCCGCGCCCCCCGCCCGCGCTCCATGCCCAGCGCCTGCACGCCCTCCATGCCGGGCGCACGCCCGGGCCGCACCCCGGGGACTGCCCGGCCGGCGAGCCCTGGGTCAACGTGACGGACTTCGGCGCCCCGTGTCTGCTCTGGGCAGAGGTGCCACCCTTCCTCGAACGGTCGCCCCCGGCGAGCTGGGCTCAGCTGCGAGGGCAGCGCCACAACTTCTGCCGGAGCCCGGACGGCGCGGGCAGACCCTGGTGCTTCTATGGGAACGCCCACGGCAAGGTGGACTGGGGCTACTGCGACTGCAGACACGGTGAGTGGCCCCGGGGCAGCGGCGGCGGCAGCTCGGGACTGGCGGGGAGCCAGCCTGGCGTGCCGAGGGCTTTAGGTGTTCCTTGAAGAGAGCGAGTGAGAGAGTGTGTGAGAGTTCGCGTCTGTATTGCCCGGCGGGATGGCTGGCTGCCGCGGAGGCACCGGCAAAGCGCACTGGTACCGTGACTTTAAATTAGCGAGGCGAGCTTTGTGTGTGAAGGTTGTCGTGAGGGTAGTTTTCGTGAGAGGTGCTGCACTCTGGGTTCCTGGATCCCGTCTCTGGCCACTGTGTGTGTTTGTGTGTGCGTGTTCGTCAGGTGGATGTGTGTTCTCTAGGGTAGTTTGCCGTGAGGGCGTTACCATATTTACACGAAAGAGGCAAAGGGCGGAGATAAAGTTTCTAATTATTCGTTTTGGAAAGGGAAATATTAAATCTAATATACAACCAATAACTTTCCCCCCACCCCATAGACTCCGATTTGGAAGTATGTGATACATCTTTTTGCCTTTATTCTCACCACTGGCCTCTGTTTGAAAAAGTATGGCAAAGTCTCCTGGCCTGAATACAACTTGCCAAAGTGATGTTCAGTTCTGGGGCACAATATGGTAAATATGATTAGTGAGAGAAGAGAAAAGAAGGAAAAAAGAGATAGGAATAGTAACTATCTTAGGAAAGAAGCAACGTGATATAGTCAAATTAAGTTTTCAAGAATGCCATTTTTTTAGCTCCATATGTTATTTGTGGGCATTTGGGATTAGTTGGTGACATCAAGAGATAAAGTTGGTAAGATGTTTTGGTTTTATGGCATAATGATAACATATTAATAGGTTTAATGTAAGTGAATGATCTGCCTTTGAACAGTGCTTCATTTTGAATTGTTGAGGCTTTGTTTAATATTAGCTCGCCCCCCCCCCCCCCTTCATTAATAGCTGGAAAGAAAAACTTCATGTCCTTCAAAGTTTGAATTTCCCTTCAAACATCTTTTTGGCAGCTCTCCATCTCAGCTATGGGGCAGGGATTTCATGAATTGGGATTCTGAAATATGTTGTACTTTGTACCTTTTGGAGGTGATTTGGAGGTTAGCTTTCATAGTGCCATTCTTTTCCTGCAGACATTTTTATTTATCTGAATTGCATTAGCTTTGAGTTAAAGGAAAGTGATAGGAAGGTTAAGATCAATTATCCTTCATCCTAGAGAATGAAGTCATTGCTATACTCGTGTTTCATGGACAGAATGCCAATGTGGCTATAAAAAAAATTGAGGTGATATCAGGCAAAGAGCCCCAGCATTGTCTCATTATTTACTGTAAGATTATTTGTAGTAAAATATCGTGTTTAGCAAACATTGGAAATTTTTTTGCTTTCCTGCTATTGTACTATATTTCATATCTTTAAATGTATATTTAGGAAATATGTATGTATATGTATATACTGAAATCTCTCTCTCTCTCTCTCTCTCTCTCTCTCTCTCTCTCTATATATATATATATATATATATATATACTGAAAGAAAAGTGGAATTTAAAGTGAAAACACTATAGTGGTAAATTGCTCTCTGACACGTAACTCCTTTAACTTTATATTCCAAATGAGGACAGTAGGTTGTTCTTTGTTTCCCCTCTTGTGTTGAATAGAAATTTAAATCTGACAGCAGCACAGACTCTGCGATGTTTTTATGTTCATAGCTAATTCTCACCAGACAGAATCCCAAACACTGCATAGTTGTATGTGTAGTACTTCCTGGGGCAAAGCAATTGAACACAAGAGAAACAAAAGAAACCACCCAAGATGGGAGATAAATGCCCCATGCAAAAAAGTACAGGAAAACAATTGGCTGTCTATGTAATAATTAATTACTTTCACAGACCCAGTCTTGATAACTGAAGCTTCCCATCCTGTCCTTTACCCCTTACGTTCTGATTAGGCATGATCCATGCCTTCAAAGTGAATGGCATTTTCTGAACCTTATGGCTTTCTGGTCTTGGTCCTACATTTCCCTTCAGAGGGTGAACAAAGCTGTCATGAAGTAGTGAAAAGAATATGGATTTGTGCTTTAAAAAACACTTGTGTCTGTTTTGGCTCTGGCAGTAGTTGTGTAGTGTTGGGTAAAACTCTTAATTCCCAGAGTTTTGGTTTCCTTATCTGCAGAAAAGCAGTTTTTGAATAGATTAATTCAAAGAACTTTTCCAGTTCGACCCTGTACCAAAATGACCTGGCCTGGTAACAGCTAGAATTTATTGAGCATTCACTCCGTGTTGGATGCTGGGCTAAGCATTTTATATATTAGTTTTTCTCATTTAATTCTCATAACAACATTAGAAGGTAGTGTCCATTTTCATGTCACAGCTCATTTTGCTCTGGTTCTTTAATTATATAAACATGTAGAAATATATGTGCTGTCTGATGACCCCATTTTTGTAGCTTAAGGACTAGTCTAAAAGGAAAGAAAAAGTGAATTATTTTTGGTTCAATGCACATGATTTCCTGTATCTTATGATTTTAAGATGTCCAGAGTTTTTTTCTTTTTCTTAAAAAAAAAAAAAAAACTAGAACAAAAGGAAAGAAAATTTATAGTAGTGAGATCCCTTCTTTAAAAAATAAACTGGAGGCCAGAGTCACGTATCCAGTTGCATTGAGAGAAATGGGGAAGTTGGTGCCTTCAAGGTAGAAAGTTGGTCTAAGCCTAGTTGAAGGTGCGCTGGGGGGATCGCAGGTGAGCTAGGGTGGGGTGTGGAAATACCAGTGGCTCAAATGTCTGGAGTGAGAAAGATGATGCCTGGACCCTAATTGTATGAATTAGTAGTAAGGAATCGTTTGGTGAATTGGAATACCCTGAATCAGCCCAGGGAGTTTGTTCTCGTAATGAGTACCTAAGGGACTTGTTAAAATGCAGATACCTAGGCTCTAGCCTTCAGAAACCCTGATTGAGCAATCCTTACATCTGTCTCAGGAATGTGCTTTTTCTACTGAATGGTCAGGTCAAGGTGATTTGGATGCTGAAGACCCTTTGTCACACTTGGGAAAACCAGAGGAGGACATCAGAACCCATCTAGAATGGAGTGGTGGGTGATTATGTAGACTGAGTCCATCATTCTGTGACTTAATTCTGCCAGGCATGGGATCAAGCAGAAGCCATGCCTATCTATGGTAATTTTGTGTCATTCTAGGAAATAGCACCACGCTTTTTCATTTGACTAGTGTGGGGGTAATAACAACCTAGTTCACCAGAATATGAGTATTAACTGCATGTGAACTAGGTTGCTTTTATGTTTCTTTTTCAGTTTATTTTATTTATTTATTTAAAAGTTTTAAAAAATGTTTATCTTTGAGAGAGAGGAAGAGATAAAGTGCGAGTGGGGAAGGGGCAGAGAGAGAGGGAGACACAGAATCTGAAGCAAGCTCCATCTGTTCGAACCCATGAACCCCGAGATCATGACCTGAGTGGAAGTCGGACACTTAACTGACTGAGCCACCCAGGTGCCCCAATTTTTATGTTTCAAGAGAAAGAATTAACAGGCAACTGATTCCCCCCAGTACCCTGCAGTAATTTAGAGCTTCCTGACTAGGAAGGCAAAATCACTTTCTAGTCATTGGTTGGCATGGCAGATGGGGAAACTTGATGCTGTGCTAATACTCTCTGTTACAAGCAGCTGAGTGGAACTCACCCATAGGTGACCGATGGCCGTTGGGTAAAACAGGTACTGTATATAATGATAATGCTCTAATAATTGAGATTTCACCAGGAAGAATGATGCATAGATCTGACTTTTTGTCATGTCATCATGCTAAGCTGTTCATATGCACGTACCCACTCCAGTCTCCTGATTGAAACGGAGGCAGCAGACTTGCGGGACAATTGTTTACAGGCTGT
Source organism: Lynx rufus (assembly GCF_022079265.1). Taxonomy (NCBI): domain Eukaryota; kingdom Metazoa; phylum Chordata; class Mammalia; order Carnivora; family Felidae; genus Lynx; species Lynx rufus. The sequence continues at coordinate 97,218,735 of NW_025814845.1, read as the reverse complement.
ACTCTTTGAAGTCCATCTGGTGTTTGAAATGATTGTTAATTAAAAAGTTGGCTGAAAGCTGTCCCTTGCATTTAAAAAAAAAATGCTCCATCTTGATTCTATGTAACAGGTTCTGAAAAACATTAGCAATACCAAATTTGATACATTTCCTGGCTGGATTTTAAATTTTGAGCTCAGTCTGTTCTTCAGGATAAGGCAGATATAAAATGCTTTGATTTGGGGCATTATCTGACTATTAGAGTGAAGATTTTTTTTTTTTAAGAAGAAAATAAGACATCCATTGCTATTGCCTTTTATGAATGATTATCTTGAAGTGTATATACACATGTGGTCACTGTCTTTGAGTGTGTGTGTGTGTGTGTGTGTTAAGGTAATATTTGTAAAAGTGATTTGGTTCAAAATTGTGGAGGCAGACCTAAATATCCAGCAATAAGATACTACACAGAGGTCCCTTCATTTAATAGATACTAGGTAGTTTCTAAAGTGCTAATTGTAAAGATTACATATAAAAACTGGAAAAATGCTGATGATAATGTTAATGGGAAAAGATGGATACCAAATTTATATACATTATGACTATGAAAATAAATATGCCTTTAGAAGAGAAAACAAATTATAATTACAAACTTGGGTATGAATGTGGCTTGGATCAGTAAGGGTGGTTTTGATGGCAAAGAATAGAAAGCCCAATTCAAAATAACTGAAGCAATAAGGAGATTAATTGTTCATATTACAAAAAGTTGGGCTCCAACATGCTACAGCTCTGTTTCTGTTGTTCTCTTGCCTCCTCTGTTCTCTAAATGTGGCTTTTATTGTTAGGCTAGTGGTTATTCCAGGCTTCATGTTGAGATAGGATAGCCTGCAGTAGAAAGACAGGGCCCCTCCTCATGTAGGTCCCATTGAAAGAGCAAGGAAACCTTCCTAGAATTCCCCCACAGACTTCCTCCTGCGTTTCATTGGCTAAGACTGGATCACATGTTCCTCTGGCACTCTCTAGAAGGGGAAATTCAGTTAATACAATTGCATAGTTTAATCAAGATTTACCTCTGAACACCTGGGGACTCTCCTACCAAGACAAAGTGAGATGGTTGTTGAGGAGAACCAACAGGGTCTGCTAAGAAGTATGGTTGGAGTTTGTCCCTCCATTTGGGAAACTTAGCACTGTTAAAAAAAAAATAGTAGTAAGTAGGAGTGCCTGGGTGGCTTATTAGGTAAAGCATCTGACTCTTGATTTCTGCTTGGGTTATGATCTCACCGTTCATGAGTTCAAGCCCCACATTGGGCTCTGCGCTGACAGTACAGAGCCTGCTTTGGATTCTCTGTCTCCATTTCTCTTTGCCCCTCCCTCACTTGTGCTTGTGCACTCTCTTTCAAAAATAAACGTTAAAAAAGTAGTAGTAAGTAATTTTAAAAATTGTGCTGTGAAATGTTACATTCATTTTTCATCTGTATCTAGATGAATCACATTTAGACCCTGATTTGATTGAAAAAGCATATTTTCTTATTTTAAGATGCAGTTTGCAGGTCTAGTAAATTTATGTCTGAAATGAATAATCCCATAATTGTTAAGAATATGGAAGTTAACTCAGTTGCTTGGTAAACACTTTTAATTCTAATTTTTAAGCCTCCCCCATCCCTGAGTTAACTTGTAAAGAAAGCTGTTCTCTGAAGTCTCTTCCTTTGGTCTGCATTGTAAACAGGCATTCAGTGCATCTATATTAGCAATTGATTTAGACTGCCTTGTATGTGATTGACGCCCTGTTGTCTAGAAAATCAGGAAATGTTTATTTTTTACCTCTTATTATCTTACTTTTCTAGAGCCATCCCCCCTCACCCCTCCTCCCTTTTCTTCCTGCAAGTCAGCACAACAATATTAATAAAAAATTTATTATATGCAGAGCACTCAAGTAGTGAGTTCCCCCCCCGCCCCGTGCCCCACTACAAGATACAACCTCAGTACTTTTTATTAGGCTTACCAGAAGGACACAAAGAATGGAAAATGCCAATCCTTCTAACAAGGCAAAAGTAGATTTCATTATCGCTTCTCGGCCTTTTGGCTAAGATCAAGTGTAAAAGCAGATTTCATTAAATGTTTTGTGAGTTCACAGTAGGAGCAGCAATTACAACGATGAATAAGAAATCACCTGTATCCTCTGGTTGAGGACACCCACTCTCTGGTTGAGATGTCAGAAGAATACTAAGCATTTTCTTTACCTTTCCTGTGATACCTATTCTGGGAGACAGATAAGAGGATTACTACCAGGAGTAGTTTAATTTCATCACTCAGAACTGAGCAATAAAATGCTAATACCCACACCATTGCTTATATATGAATAGTTCAGAGACACACAGTTGGTGAAATTTCCCTCTAGGGTTATCTATATATTGTTAGTATGTCATAATTAAACCATGGATAGAGTCTTCTTTTGCATAATACTGTGTAATATTTTGAATGAAGGAATAATTGAATTTCTAATAATCTCAATGTAAGTGGGTACAATTGCTTATTGAAAGGATACTCTCATTGTTTTGATACTCTCTCATTTTGAATTAGACCAGATTTTTTTTTCTCAGCACTGAAGGTATCTACATGAATAATAAATGAACAACTAATATGAATTATAGATGTGATCTAATGGAGGTAGATATAGTTCAGTTGGATCTCAGTCCAGGGGAATGTTTCATATGTTAAAAGATGGATTTGATTTCATTTTGACATGGCATGATTTGAATAAAATCTATTTCACAATGCTAAAGCCAGTTATGGGTGAATACAATTATAAGCAAAAATAGTATACCTTAGTACTATCAAATAGGGTATAGGATGAAAATAACATCAAAATTAAACTTGCCTCCTGTACTGTACTTGAAAAATGCAACTAACAACCTCTCAATTCAGTTGTTTCTAGGCAATGTGAATTTTTTTGTATATTTTATAATTAAGATAGGAAATGATCATTTAGTGTATTTCCCAAGGGTTGCATTTGGTATAAGACATAGGATTATGTTTAATTCATTTGTGAAATACATGTACTAAACCGTCCAACATGTAATGGGGCTTTTTTCTTCTGAATGGTTCATAAACTGAATTTTCTCTATGACTTCAGCTTTAAGTATACTTTGTGTCAAAGATCTGAGCAATAACTTGATGTCATCAGCATGCATTCTTTCTGATTCCACCAGAACAATAGCAATGACTAAAATGAATTATTTTGTGCTTCTGTGAAGTTCAGTAATAGATGAGAAAGGATTTGTATGATAATGGTAATTTTATTTTGTTCATTTTTTGAGTTGTGATTTTAAGAGATGTAAAAATATTTATTATTAATTCTATTCAGAAAACACTACTTCCTTTTTTTTTTGCTGTTTTTTCTTTCTCTTCAAACAAGCGAATGCCATTCTCTAAGTACGTGTTAGTTAACTAAATAAGCATATCTTGTCATTTGGTTTATTTTGGAATGAGCTGGACTTACAGAACAAAGATCACTGACCCACTTGGTTCCTTTCCTAATATTTCTTTTAGGTGTCCTTGAAGCATGGAGTATGAAAAGGGTGGTTTTGCTAGCTGTCCAAGGAGGGGTAATACCTTAAGGGCTCTATTAGTTTGCTAGAGCTGCTATGATGAGTACCACAACTGAGTGGGTTAAACAATAGAAGTGTATTGTTTCACAGTTCTGGAGGCTTAAAGTCTGAGGTCAAGGTATCAGCAGGGCCACCTTTCCTCTGAAGACATCAGGGAAGGATCTTTTCCAGGGCTTTCTTAGCTTCTGAGAGTTCCATGGCTTGTCATACTGTAAACCCCATCTTCAGCTGTTATTCTCCTGCTGTGTGGGTCTCTGTGTCCAAATTCCTCCTTTTTATAGTCATACTTGATTAGAGACCACCCTTATGCCCTCATGTTAACTTCGTCATCAACAAAGACCTTATTTACAAATAAGGTCACATCTGTAGGTAGTGGAAGTTTTTTGGGGGGAATAGAATTCAACCCATCATAATAGCCTTAAAAAGTGACAAACCAATGAAACGTATGAAGGGAATTTTAATCTAGTCAGCTGTTCTCTGGAAGATTTTCTTGTGTCCATTGAGACTGATAAAATGGTTAAAGAGAATCCTTCTTTAATGTCTTTCCATTTGGGGAATTCTTGTGTTTAAAAAAATTTTTTTTTTAATTTTATTTTAAGTAAACTCTATTTCACAAGTAAAGCTCAAACTCATGACCCTCTGAGATTCAGAGTCTCATGCTGTGCTGACTGAGCCAACCAGGCACCCGAGGAATTCCTGGTTTTTAGCAAATTTTCCCATAAAGCAAATTTGAGCAACATGCATCTTTTATGCTCCCTTTATTTTACAAAACTAGAGGTATAACTACATAGAAGAAAAATAAGAGTAAACTGAAATGACAATAGTTTCAACAGTTTTAGCACGGAATTAAGATAGTGGAATTCTGAGCATTGTTGTACATTGGCACATTTCGCCTTTAGGTGATTGTAATACCAACAGACACTTAACTTTTTTTGAGGAGTGGGCAATCCATTTCATGAACTCCAGGGACACCTCTCCATGACATGATATCACAGCTTTACAGTTCCAGACTTCCTTCTAGTACTGGTTCAGTTTATAATTTCGTAGTGCCTGTTATAGTTGACCTAAAACCTCTGTTAAGACTTCAAAATTTAAATTATTATTAACACATTTTAAAAGTAGGAATGTTTAGAATAGAATAGTTTCCATCAAATTGTCACTTGAGGGGCTTTAAGACTGGGCAGCCCATGTTGTACAGAGACATTAGCTGAGACTGTGAGGAACATGGCAAAGTAGTTGGCTGGAGGAAGGGGAGTGTGAGGGAAGGAGGAGGGATCAGTTTTAGGTAATAAAATAACTTTATTATTAGGACAGCAGTATAAATGAGTTTACCAGGCTTTGACCTTTGTGGAGTGCTTCATTGTTCCATCCTATCTTTTTTTGTTGTTGTTGAGCTAAGGATATTTCCTTTTCTTCACTTTGTAATTGTTCACCTATAAATTTGTGCAGATGTATAGTCCTGCAAATTTGCACAACCCATGAAGTGGGTCCTCCACTGGAGGGTCAGCCTCAGATGTAGATCCCTGGAAAGTCACTTCTATCCTGTTGGCAGTGTATAAAACTTACTCAGGCTGTCTTACACTTCTGCCTGGCTAATTTATTCCCATAAAATGTTTGGTAGATTAGTTGCAGTATTTCAAATTAGAATAGAATATTTCAAATAGAATGGTGAAAGCCAACATGACATAATGCATGAAGTGCATTATGCAAAGAACATAAATGCACAGACGTGAAAAAGACATAAAATGCAAAAACAAGGCAGGGTCTTTGCTCAGGTTCAGAGATGGTAGAAATGACAGGAATCTAGGAGATAGTTGGAAACAGAGGAACAGTAGGAAGGATGAGAACTGAGGAAATGGTCCTGTCAGTTGATTTGGTCCAAATCTTTATTATCCGTAAATTGAGGGAAATGCGTTACATGCATTTTTAAAGATTTTGACCACCTTAACCATTCTAAGAAAATAAAAATGAAGCAAGAACAGAGTAAAACCAAAACCAAATAAAAACTACTTATCTGAAATGTATGTCAATCCTTTACTATTTTGGAGCATGTATTATGCTGATAGTTTTTAAAGTGCTCTTTCAAATAATTATTTGAAGAATTATGAACTGCATGGAATTATGTACCATTAAGAACTACTCACTCTGATTCCAAAGTAGATAATTTCTCAGAATATTTTAGAAATTGTTATGGCCTTAAGAAAAGGATAAACTGGGGCGCCTGGGTGGCGCAGTCGGTTAAGCGTCCGACTTCAGCCAGGTCACGATCTCGCGGTCCGTGAGTTCGAGCCCCGCGTCAGGCTCTGGGCTGATGGCTCGGAGCCTGGAGCCTGTTTCCGATTCTGTGTCTCCCTCTCTCTCTGCCCCTCCCCCGTTCATGCTCTGTCTCTCTCGGTCCCAAAAATAAATAAAAAACGTTGAAAAAAAAAAAAAAAGAAAAGGATAAACTACTTTGAGGGCTGGGGGATGGAAGCACTACTGGAAAGGTGTGTGCCTTGCAAATGTTGGTGTTGGGAATGGATTCCGATGGAGAAGTCATTAGCCATTGACATGCAAATTGACTTTCCAGAATTGCAAATATTTGTATTCACTTGTTAAAAAACTGGATGAGGGGCGCCTGGGTGGCGCAGTCGGTTAAGCGTCCGACTTCAGCCAGGTCACGATCTCGCGGTCCGTGAGTTCGAGCCCCGCGTCGGGCTCTGGGCTGATGGCTCGGAGCCTGGAGCCTGTTTCCGATTCTGTGTCTCCCTCTCTCTCTGCCCCTCCCCCGTTCATGCTCTGTCTCTCTCTGTCCCAAAAATAAATAAACGTTGAAAAAAAAAAATTAAAAAAAAAAAAAAAACTGGATGAACACTCCACATTTCTTGCCATGAAGCAGATACAGCTAAATGAATCCAGGCTTTCACAGCATGTTTGGAGAATCTGAGGAATGATGGAGGAACTGATAGTTGACCTGGAAGCTGTTTCCAGCTCTGTCACTGCATTCTAATGATGTGAGGGTGATAATTATACTTTATGCAGAGTTTTCTATGCCTTATCTCCAAATGCATCACTTCTTATTGGTAGCTTTTTGGTGATTTAGGCAGTATATTACATTTTTTATGATTTTTTTAACACGCACAAGTAGTATTCCAGTTTGTTTTCATTGCTAGAACTTTCTTCCAACCCTTTGACTCGAGTAATCTAGTGGAGGAGGATTAATAGATAATAGATCAATTTAAATATCATTTCAAATAATGTTTGTTTGAGGTGAGCAAGTGAATTCTTTGAGCTGAAATAAAATGCTGGCATTTGCAATATGCATAATATTATGTAGGTCTCTGTGGAAGAGATTTTGTGATTAAAAAATCATTAAAGCTCAGTTAAACTCTTCAGACATATTTCTTTAAAAATGTTGTGCAGTTCACACTCTTCATTGAGCCAAACAGGGCTTCCTCCTGCTTAGTGAACTAAAGAGGTTTGGAATGTGTGAGTGATTAAGATTTATCTGCCATGTGAATGATCCATGCCCATGCTCTCTCCTGAATAATCAGGATTTGGCAGTGTAATGTGTTCCTTCCATTTAATATTGTCTTAATATTGTTTGAATTAAATGACACTTTGTATTTATCATGAGAAATACAATATGTGTTTCTTAAATAGTTTCATTTTTAAATGATGATGACTTGGAAAATAATATGGGGAGATGCCTGGGCCCCTGCAAATGAAGTGAATGGATAATTTGTGAATTTAATATTTTGGAAAAATTATTTTAAAGTCAGACTTTGAAACAACTTTGAAATATGCAAAATATGACAGTTTTTTGATAGAACTTAATTTCTTGATTTCTTTATCTGTGAAATGATAAGTGCTTCTATCTCTGCTTAAGTGCCCGACTTGTGGCCTCCCAGTAGCCACTTTGCAAACCTATGGCAATTAGAAGGGAAACCTGAATTCATCTACACTTTTTTTGTTTAAGTTTACTTATTTATTCTGAGGACACAGAGACAGTGCAAGTGGGGGAGGGGCAGAGAGGAGAGACAGAGAATTCCAAGCAGGTTCCCAGCTGTCAGCCCAGACACCTATGCAGGGCTCGAACTCATGAGACCGAGACCGTGAGATCATGACCTGAGCTGAAACCAAGAGTCAGACGCTCAACCAACTGAGCCCCCGCAGGCACCCTGATCCATCCTCACTTTTATGGGATGTTATTTTTCCTGGGGTGCTTGCATTTGTTTTTTTTTAAATTTTTTCTTAATGTTTATTTGTGAGAGAGAGAGAGAGAGAGAGAGAGAAAAAGACAAAGCACAAGCAGGGGATGGGCAGAGAGAGGAAGACACAGAATCTCAAACAGGCTTCAGGCCCTGAGCTGTCAGCACGGAGCCCCATGCAGGGCTCGAACTCATGAACTGTGAGATCATGACCTCGAACTCATGAACTGTGAGATCATGACCTGAGCAAAGTTGGTTGCTTAACCAGCTGAGCCACCCTGGTGCCCCATGAGGGTGCTCGAATTTTAATTTTGACTCTTTTCAAGACTGGAAAGAATGACTCAAGTCGTGATCTCTGCAGCAGCTGAGTGAAGATGGTGTGTAAGGGAAGGCAAATTTCCAGGGACACTCATTATACCAAACAATTCTACCTAGTGGCAGTTTTCCTAAGATTGACATTAGGCAATGTTTTTAACACCACCACCTTTTTGAAATTATAGACATAATCTTTAGAATTTTCATGACTACTGCTTGAAGTTAAAAGGGGAAACAGCATTTTGCTCTTTAGTGATGAACAAATCCCATAGAAGGAATATATAACGCAGTCAGTTACAACTAATTTGTAAATAGAGCACTGAATTTTGTTTCTCTGCTTCTTATCTATGACCTCATGTGAAGTGGAAGATGATGCACAAATGATAATCATTTTGTATGGGATATAATCCAATATTTGGGATGTAACATCAGACATTAGTCATACTCTTCCACATTGTCCCCTTTTAAAATGTAATTGGACTTTCTGTTTGCTTAGCTAAAGAAGAAAACAGAAGTAGTATTGACACCATGAAGTCAATTATCAAAAAAAATAAACTAAAAAAAACTAAATAAACTAAATAAAAAAGAATCTGCTAAACCCTCATTTAAAGAAAGAAGCGCATGCCATTAACATGGACACTGAATTGTTCTGACTGGATCTCTCACCACTTATGTGGGAAAATCATGTTAACTAAGGAATGGTGAAGTAATAATGTTCAAATGCTGATTTGCTATTAAGGGATTTTGGGATTCTTTTCCGCTTCAGGGTCAGTACGACTTCGAGGTGGCAAAAATGAGTTTGAAGGCACAGTGGAAATCTATGCGAACGGAGTTTGGGGCACAGTGTGTAGCAGCCACTGGGATGATTCCGATGCATCAGTCATTTGTCACCAGCTGCAGCAGGGGTGAGTTCGCCCATCCTTGACCCGATCAGGCTGCTAATATTTGCAAATAATGGTGGGCACCCGTCACTGCTGTGGAAAGATGACATCTTCCTTCCTTCTCATGTCCCTTATTCTCCCTTTTCACAAGAGTTATAAAGAAAGGGCCGCATGTGGAAGGAATGCTAACCAGAAAATATGCAAATGCTAAGTGGTCAAAAGTCAAAAGCATCTTTTGCTCTTTGTCTTTAACATTAATTGTTTAGTCCTAGGAAATAAAGAATTTGATTCTGAGAATTGTAATTTCTCAGTAGCTCATGCAGCCCTAGACTGCTGTCATTTGCATTTAACTGTCTACTTTTAGCCATCCACAGCTTACATCTTTTTGTGCGTGAAGAAGGCGGTGTTTACCTGTGCTTCCATCCCGAAATGGGTAAGGGGTGATGTCCAGGCCTGGGGGTTCTGTGCTGAGGAGGTCCTGCTAGAGAATGGCTGCTTTCATCAGCCCCAGCAGTGCCCTGCAGTGACCGTGGGCTTCTTGGCTGCTCCAAGCGCTCTCTGTGAAACAGTCTGTCCCCTCCAACTTCCAACAGCCCTGGCACCTTTATGCCAATTGCCAGGGGATTTCACCAGGAGCAGAAGGCTCCATTTCGGAACACAAGGTTTTGCTTTTGTGGTTGCTCTTATTGTTCTGTTTTTGTGTCTCATTTATTTTTTTTCTAAGTACACATGCCAGATGTTTTTCTTGGCCTTTATCTCTAGAGATCTTTAGAAAGTGTGGAAAATATCTTGTTTTGAATAGACAGGTCCAAAAGACTGAAAGAAAATTTTGCAGTTTACAAATATTTTGGACTAATAATCAGTGAGTGGTAATATCTAATATGATGATAGAAATGAAAAGGTTAATCAACTGCAGTCAGATCAGTAAGAGATTTAATCTGCCCGCCTCCTCCTGTCTTCCCACTAGGAAGCTTTGCAAACAGAACTTCAGGTAAGGGGATCTGATTACTCTGATTACTTATATTATCTCTTAGTTGTCCTTTTATTTGATTATTATTATTAATAATCTCTACACCCAAAATAAGGCTTGAATTCACGACCCTGAGATCAAGAGTTGCATGTTCTTCTAACTGAGCCAGCCAGGTGCCCCTCAGTAGTCCATTTTGTAAAAAAGAATTGTACAATTAGATCAGAGCAGCTCAGAATTATTGCTATTAAGACATGTTCATATTTTTCTTAAATGTTTATTTGAGAGAGAGAGAGAGAGCACAAGTGCCCATGAGCAGGAGAGGGGCAGGCAGAAAGGGAGAGAGAGAATCCCAAGCAGGCTCCATGCTGTCAGCACAGAGTCCAAAGTGGGGGCTTGATCCCACGAACTGTGAGATCATGACCTGTGCTGAAACCAAGAGTCAGTCACTTAACTAACTGAGCCACCCAGGTGCCCTAAGACATATTCATATTTTTGATATATCCTGAATGTTTACTGTTTGGGTTGATGGAAGCTGTTGTATGGAGACAGTTCTAGAGATTACCCTGTTAATCAGATAAGCATTTAATCTTTTTAAAATTTAATATCAATTTCTAAATATTAGAAGTTACTTATAAAAGATGTAGATTAGGTGAGTTAAAGCAGAGCCCATCTGCATGTTATTATTTTATTCATTGGTTTCAAAGTCTTGCTAGCAAATACTACATATAAGGCTTTAAAAATTATGAATGATCACCTCTCTTGATATTATCTTGCTTACATGTAGTAATAATAATCATTTTGAAAATGCTGGCCTAAAATATTAGAGTAGGAAAGAATCTTTAAGCATCCAGACCCCTCCTTTTATACTTCAGAAAGCAGAGCTTACAGAAACGTGCAGCTTAGAGTAATTTGCAGCTGAGTCCAGACTAGAATCCAAGTCTCACGGAGCCACACGACACACTTCTACAAAATCACCAGGCTTTTCCTTAATATCTGTAGTATTTACCCATTTTCCCCTAAAATTAGCTATAGGTAGTAAAGGCACATGCATACCATTAGTCCTGTAAGATTGATTAAAAAGACTTATAAGTAATCAACCCAAATTTTGATCTCCTGAGTTTTGACTTGCTTGAAACTTACGTAGTTTTTTTTTCTTTGTTTTTCTTTTCCTTCCACATCCATCTTTATTGATTTCTTCGATTTTTAAAAATCTAAATACTTTGACAAAAAAAATTCACCTGTATTTGATAAACCTAACCTCAATCATTGTATTTCCAGAGGAAAAGGAGTAGCAAAACAAACCCCGTTTTCTGGACTGGGCCTTATTCCCATTTATTGGAGCAATGTCCGTTGCCGAGGAGATGAAGAAAATATACTGCTTTGTGAAAAAGACATCTGGCAGGGTGGGGTGTGTCCTCAGAAGATGGCAGCTGCTGTCACATGTAGCTTTTCCCATGGTAAAAAAAAAAAAGCGCCTCTTTTTTTTTACTTTCATTATGTTTTCAACAAAATTCCAGATGATAAAATTGTCTTCGTTAAACCATTTCCTAAAAGAGTTTAAATACAGACATAAGCCTGAATCATCATATTTTACAGTCAAATAGTCTTCAGTTAGGAGTGCGTCTAACATTCTGAATTCCATTTGACTTTCAAATGGTATCTCACTTTTAGTGTGTTTTCTCTTTTCTCTAATTTGTTTACAGAAATATTATATATGAAACATTTATTTTGCTAATGGAAAGTCATGATAGAATCAAGATGGAAAATCATCTTGAAATCAAATATAGAATACAGAAACTACAACAAAATATTGTCACTATATTTATAGGATAGAATATCATCATGGTACCATTATTCTCCTTTGAGTTGTAGACAGCACATTCCATAATATGGATCACTGCCTTGGATAAAGGCTCCTTCCATGCACCACACCCTCGTCATGAGATGATGAACTATATGGTTTCAGTACACAAAAATATGCATATATTCATATGAACATAAGTAAAGGACGGACTAGCTGCTTTTCATGACGGCTGATGGGTTTTCTGGGGATCATATTTTAATTTTTTTTAATGTTTATTTTTGAGAGAGATACAGAGTGTGAGCAGGGGAAGGGCAGAGAAAGAGGGAGACACAATCTGAAGCAGGCTCCAGGTTCCAAGGTGTCCGCACAGAACTGGATGTGGGGCTTGAACTCACAAACCGTGAGATCATGACCTGAGCCGATGTTGGATGGTTAACCAATTGAGCCACCGACGTGCCCCTGGGGATCATGTTTTAATGATCTGACAAGCACACAGAAAATCATTTGAAAGAGCATTCAGTGAGGTAGTTGACTGTCACAGCACATTGTCACAGCATCCCTTCTTGCATTCCCTTGGAGACGGAAGCATGATCAGATATCCCAGGTCCTAAAAAGCTAGCAGCCAGCCCAGGGCATTGGTTTCTGTTGGAGTACAAATATCAGGGGAAGAATGGAAAAATTTCTCACCACAAAAAAAAAACCAGAGTCTCAATTTAAAGTAATTCCTATGAATTGGCTGGGAGAACCATTTGGAAGGTAGGGGACAGGTATGTGCTCAGAGAACCACAGTTCTTTTTGAGTGGGCCAGGTGCGTGTTAAATCTTGGTGTTTTGTAAATTTTTCCTTTTCTTCCTTTGATTCTCCACTTTTGGGTAATGCTGCTTTGAGCAGTGCATCTTTATGCATTGCTGCCTCAAGGATGATGTAAATTGGGCTCAATAATGCACTGCTTTTTGTAGATTATTACTTGTCCTTTATGTTCAACCTGATTGGTAAAATGTTTAACATTTTTCAAATAGTGAAGTAAATAATATGTTGAAAACTAATTATTTTTCTTTCAGGATATCTATCTACTTAAGAAAATTCCTTCTTCTCTCTGTCATCTATCCACCTGTTTATACTCAGACTGCAAAGATAAATTTAAGGTCATTTATAAGCATCTATAAAAATGTAGGAGGTTGAGATAAGTTAGCAGTGAGAGTGAAAAAAGATCCAATGAGAATGAGAAAGGCTCAAATCAGCAAACACTGAGTCTACTTCAAGGCACAGTGAGTGATAGACCATAAATACACTTTTTTTAGTTTGCAAATTACATTTAGTGTTTTGTCACCTAGTCTTTGTTGCTTTTCCAACACTTCCTAAGTAGGAGATTGGGTAGCAGTATTGGGTATAGGAAGTAGTAATCTTAATGAACATGTCTGGGAGTTTTATTTATCCATAAGTTAAACATGAGTCAACTACCTCATTGAATTCTCTTTCAAATGATTTTCTGTGTGCTTGTCGGGAGGATGTGGGATGTTGATGTCATTTGGTCTTTGAGTTTTTTAAATATTTTCACAATTACTTATACAGCCAGAAAAATGCCCACATGCTTTAAAATAAAACATGAAAACACACAAAATAAGGTAATATGCCATACGGTTCTGGGTTGTAGGTGATTTTAAGTTTCCTCTTAAAAATTTTTGTTTTTCTGTTATCTCCAAGCTTACCACAGTGGCAGGGGGAGGGGAGGCAGGGGAGAATATAGTAACTTAAAAAACTTATACATTTTTCCATCATTTTTTTCTATGTTTTCCAAGCTTTTTAAAGGAAAAATAAACATAATGTGCAAATTTAAGTTTCTTACCACCAGTCAGCCATCAGTTAATTATAAGAAGCTAGTATACAATATTGAGAACATGTATATTTATTAAAACTATCTTTATCCTTTTATAAATTATAAGTACTAGTTGATTTATATAAATGAGCTATATTCTAAAGATCAGAATGAGTAAATGTAAATATTCACTGGTCTGAATCTGTGCTGCAAAACTCATATGATATTTGAATATAAATATGAATATCCCAATACCGTTTACAGACAGCTGCTTACACTATGGAGGAATTAGAAGACTGTTTCATGTGGATAAATGATTAGCATTTGGCAAAAGCTGCAATTAAATTTCTGAATAGGGGCCCAGCCTATTCTGAACCTTTTACCATATTACATCCTTTATTCTAGAAAAATTATCCTGGCTTACTATTTCCCAAACACATTCACCTTTGTGCTTCTTTGTGCTTTTGCTCATCCTGTTCATTTTTCCTGAAATGCACTTACCCCATCTCTGACTTTTGAAATCCCATCCATCCACCTTGGCCCTCTTCAGATAACAGCTTCTTCAGAAGAGATTCCCAGACTACCTTGCTTCTGAATCCCTACAGGTTCCTGATGATCTCTTCTCTGTACTCACTTTGTTCATGTCCTTAGGTAGTGAACTTCGTGAAGGTGGGGTCTGTCTAGTGCTCCTGTGAATGCCCTGCAGCCCTGCAGGTGCCTAATATCTGTTTGTTAAACAGAACTGAGTGAATGAATATTGCTAATTATTTTTCCATGTTTGGGATATTCTTTCTAGGTTTTTAGCTATCACTTGTCAGCCAGTCAGCCCACAGATATTCATTATGTGCCTTCTGTATGCCGGGAACCTGAGATACCCAGGTGAAAGAGAAAGGCACTATCTCTGTCCTCAGTTCTAGCTGTTAGGAGGCAGACAATTGACATGTAAACCAATAAATCAATGATAATTTTAGATAAAGTAAATATTCAGAAGGCAATATAGTGAAAAGTACCTTAAGGTACTTCATTAGCTAGGGTAGCCAGGGCAGGCCTTCTAAGCAAAGGACAATTCAGAGCTGAAAACTGAGGGACACAGCCAGGGGAGGATCTGTGGGAACATTATTTCAAGCAGAAGAATCAGGAAGTGTACAAACCCTAAGGTGGGAGTCAACTTTGAGTATTTTGAGGATAAAAGGATGAGGGCATCATACATATACCCTGGTGAAGGAGGCCAGGAGTAGAGAGAGATATTCAGGATAATGACAAGGGCTAGATCAGGGCACTGTGGACCATAATAAGGAATTTGCAATGAGAAACCTTTGGTAGTTCTTAGAAAATGAATATGAACTGATTCATATCCAAATGAATTCTCAATATTGTTTTTTACAGGTATTGGTCATAATGTTCACTACCTTGCTATAATGAGTTAGGTGTTAACTTCAACTTGATTTCTGCAAATATAAAAAAAGGGACCTGGGTGGCTCAGTCAGTTAAGCAACCTGACTCTTTTTTTTTTTTTTAATTTTTTTTTTTTAACGTTTATTTATTTTTGAGACAGAGAGAGACAAAGCATGAACGGGGGAGGGTCAGAGAGAGGGAGACACAGAATCTGAAACAGGCTCCAGGCTCTGAGCTGTCAGCACAGAGCCCGACGTGGGGCTCGAACTCACGGACTGCGAGATCACGACCCGAGCCGAAGTCGGCCGCCCAACCGATTGAGCCACCCAGGCGCCCCAAGCAACCTGACTCTTGATTTCAGCTCAGGTCATGACCCCAGATCGCGGGATCATGGGATTGAGCCCCATGTCGGGCTCTGCACTGAGTGTGGAGCCTGCTTGAGATTCTCTCTCTCCCTCTGCCCCTTGTTCTCTCTTTCTAAAATAATAAAAAAAATTACATGTTGGTAATGCTCAAGTCACTGTAAATTAAAAAAATCAGTGTCACTACTACAATATCATTAAAATCAAATGTGTTTCCAGTAAACTACAGTTTTGAGTGTTTTTTTCTGGTTTCTGAGGTTGTTGGGGGAAAAGTGAATTTAGACTACTTCCTCTTTTCTTTCAAATATTTTTTTTTAAAGTAATCTCTACACTAAGCGTGGAGCTCAAACTCACAACTCCGAGATCGAGAGTTGCTGGCTCTTCTGACTGAGTCAGCTGGGCACCCCTAGACTACTTCCTCTTAAGAGCTATTTAAATGAACATAATTCAATTTGGAGTACTTTTTTTAATTTTTATATATATTTTTTTTCTTAAGTAAGTCTACCCCCAATATGGGGGATTGAACTCACATGAATGGGGGATTCAACTCAGGGTTGAACTCACAACCCTGAGATCAAGAGTTGCATGCTAGGTGCCCCCAGTTTGGAATATTTTAATTGATGAAGAATAACATAATACATAATACACGTGCATGTGTATGTCCAAATCACTGAAGTGGCTTAATAAGTATGATTTAATTACTGAGAATGGCAAATAAATAGAATATATCTAATCTTATCAGTAAATGTTGATATGTTGGCCTAATTAATTTGTTTCTGATCTCACGCGGAACAGGCCCAGCGTTTCCCGTCATACGCCTCGTGGGTGGGAGCAGCGCCCGGGAAGGCCGAGTGGAGCTCTACCATGCTGGTCAGTGGGGGACTGTCTGTGATGACCAGTGGGATGAAGCAGATGCAGAAGTGATCTGCAGGCAGCTGGGCCTGAGGTTTGTTTTTATTCTTGTTTTTAAATTTTGGAATCTGTTATTTCCATACCCAGAGGCAGGTGCCATGTATTTAAATTGCACATTTCCTCAGAGGAATAGAAAAAGCCACCTGGTGATCTTTGTACTAGGCTGTAGGCTCCCTGAAGAAAATTTATGTGTACTTATAGGTCTCCCTGTCTGTGTCTGAATCCAACTGATTTTATATCCCTAAGAATCTCAGCCTTTTACTACTGTTATTAGTGGCCTTTACATTGCTCCTAGGTAATAACCAGCATCCTCAGTCACAGCAACTTACCGAAGTCATCTCATGAAACTGGTTGTTAGGCTTTGACTGAAGTTCGGTTCTTCTCCCCAAATATTATCTAAACTTTTGACTTTGCTTTCTTATTTGTTACATATGTGCTTAGAACAAAGGATGTTTATTAATGTGCAAGGAAAATAATTCCCACAGAAGGTGTGGAAATGAAGCATATACAATAAAAACAGCAGTATGAAAATCAACATACCATGTTGCCCAAGTTGTGATTATTCTGCAATAGCATGCTGTAATTTTGGATTTTTAATCTGTTTTTCTTTAGTGATTCTGAACATTGGTTTCACAAGCCTAAAAATTTCAAAATTGATATTTTACTTCAAGTTTGTAAATTTTTTCATTTAGCACTTTGTGGGTGGTAGTGATGGGGGAGGCCTCTTGAGATCAAAGCTTCTCTGTTCATGTATCATATTTTTTTCAATTAAACATAATCCTTGACAGTGAAGCATGATTTTTGAAACTTAAACCATTTATACTCATTTGTTTTGCAATTGATCCCCCTCTTTTTCAAAACTCTGTGTTTATATTGAAGCAATTTAAAGGGAAATATTGACATCTTAACATTTTCCCTTCTTAAAAGTATGTATCTCTTAAAAGTAAGACCACTGTGCTACATGGCCAAATCAACATTATCACAACTAATATAATTGGTAATCATTCTTAACATTGCCTAATACCGCACACATTCAGTTTCCCATGGTTCTCTCACAATGTCCTTGACCAACAGTTTATCTTAAGCAGAATTTAGTCCACGATCATGCAGTGCATCTGGATGTTGTGTACCTGAAGTCTCTTTGAATCTAGAACAGCCTCTTGTTATTCATGACACTGACTTGCGGAAGAGACAGAACCAGTTGTTCTGGGGAATGTCCTACCTTCTGGATTTGTCTCATTTCTTCTTGCTGGTGTCATTTAGTTTACTCCTCTGGCTCTTGTAATTCCTGAAATAGGAGGCTAGATCCAAATGCTTGATTAGATCAAAGCAAGTATTTTGGCCAGGAACCATCAAAAGGGATGTGTTCTCCTCTTGCATCACAGAACAACCAGGGGTTTTCCCCACTGCTGAGGCTAAGCTTGAGCACGAGCACTGGGTTAAGGTGTCATTGGCCCAGTCCTTCACTGTGAAGATACATAGCCCCCCTGTAACCAATTCTGGGACCTACCCGCTATTTCACCATTTATGTGTGGGAAGGGAACAGCATGGCAAATCCTGTGTCTCTGGGTCTTATAATGATCAGTTTACTGTTAAGTTTACTGGTGTTAAGTTTACTGGTATGATCCTTTTCTTTGGGCGGGTCAGAAATAGGGCCAACTAGTTCCCTTTGAGAAAACTGCTATTAATCATTAAATTTTGAGACTAGGTTTTAAAAGTGTCCAGGTGTTGTTGGAGTCAACACAGCATAAAATTATCAGCATGTGCCCTGTTCTCAAAACAACCTGGATTTGAGTCCTACTTCTGGAGATAAGAAGAGTTACAGAATATCTCTTGGTCAGATTCCCTCATCTATAACATATCTCCTAACATATTGGGGCTGTTGTCTAACACAGGTACTAGAGCAGTTAGCACACGTAACAAGTATATAATATACATCAGCTATCAAGGTCAGTCAAATTAGGGACCGTTATAGTTGAAAGATATTATCATTATTTTAAAAAATGTTTATTTATTTTTGAGAGAGAGAGACAGAGTACGAGTGGGGCGGGGCAGAGAGAGAGGGAGACCCAGAAGCCAAAGCAGGCTCCTGGCTCTGAGCTGTCAGCACTGAGCCCGACACAGGGCTCGAACTCACTAACTGTGAGATCATGATTGGATGCTCGACTGGACTGAGCCACCCAGGCACCCCTAGTTGAAAGATATTATTAACATTCAAAGTGAACCAAGTTTTTGGTGGCAAGATTATCAAACATTATTTTTCTATCCAGAACTTCTATTTAGTTAGCTGTTTTATGAATTAAAATATGAATTTCAGATTTTAAAACATTCTAGGGTCTGTATGTGTATATTTACTGGGCTATCGCTTGTGTAATCATTGGTGTACTAATTGATTTTCATGTTAGTTACTAAAAAACTTACATCTTTGCAAAAAGTTTTAAGAACGTTAACGGTATAGTAATAGCATATTTAACATTACCAGTTGCAGTATGGATTACTCTGTATTTAAGCTATAAAGCTTTTTAATTATTAATATATTTCTCTGGGGAAGAGGCAGGTTTTATTGCTTAGAAAAATGCAAAAAAATTTCACAGACACACTGTGAATGTTAATTATATTTACAGTCATAGAAATGACCCTAAAAATTTATGTTGAAATGTACAATTTTCGTGAGAGCCAAAAAGTTTTTTTCACTTACATTTTTTCACATTACATTAAACAGGGACCATTTTGACAAACAATAGTCTATTGCATAGAAAGAATGTAGAGATGGAATCACCAGGAAGACTGTATTAGCATTGAACGCATGTGAAGGTCACGTGTTTATATCTTTCTTGAGCATTAGCTTATTGCTATATTTTAAAAAAATGTTGATTTATTTATTTTGAGAGAGAGAGTGCAAGCGAGGGAGGAGCAGAGAAGAGGAAGAAAGACAATCTGAAGCAGACTCCCTGCTGTCAGTGCAGAGCCCAACCTGGGCCTTGATCCCACAACCTTGAGGTCATGACCTGAACCGAAATCAAGAGTCGGATGTTTAACCCACTGAGCCAGGTGCCCCTTATTGCTTTGTTTTGTATGAGGAGATTCATGTTTAGAAAAGTAAAAGAAAGGAAAAATATGTCCCGATATACAAGGCAGCAAAACTCCTCCACGAGCCTAGGCAACAAGCAACAATTCAGCTTGGTAGACATTTGTTTTTACTGTAAGTACTCTGAGGCCCTGAGCTGATATTGTTTGCTGGATTTCTTTCACTTGATTTAATAATTACCTCATAAGCTTGCATTAAAGCAGTGCTCTGCAACTGTGCTTCCTTTAGAATCTGTTTTGCTTACTTAATGGCACAGCCCTCTCAGATGAAATAGTTTTTAATGGCACATGGTTGATAACAGCGTAATTGTTGCTTGTCTGGATTTATGATTTTTTCCTAAGCAAATTTTATCTCAGTCTTATTTGTTTGTTGAATTCCCAGAGGGAAACTACATCATGCCTCCCTGGAGTGGTAGTTACAATTTCTTTGCGAGACGCTGTTTTTGTTGACTTTCATCTTTTAATGGTGTCTGTAGAGTTTTTGGAGCTGGCAAGCTTCCTAAATACAAAAGAAATTACTGTACTTTTGATACTTCAATTTGATTAACTCAGAGCTTGGAGAAAGATGAGGAACAGGAAAGGAGGCAGCCAGATGTCAGAAAGTTGACTTGAGAATGCATATGTACACAGTGAAGTTTCAGGTGGAGACATTTTAATCAGAATTCCTTTTGTGCAGTTAAAGTTAAAACATTTCCTGTGTCTTTCAAAACCCTTAAAAGCATATCTTAGAACTATGACATCATATTTTATTGTGTGGATATGCCATAATTTACATAGGAATTTAAAAATTATGAACACATCTTTCTTAGGGTTTTATTTATTTATTTTTTTGCCTATGAAATTATCTACAGAACAATTTTATTGAGTGATCAGAATAAAAATCTGGTACAAATTGCTTTTAAAAAATACTTCTTCCTTTTTTTTATTTTACTGTTCATTAATTTTTTCACATTTTATAGATTTTACCATAAAGATAAACTTCGTACAGGGAGTAATTGAGCAGGAGAGAGACCTTGTCTGGCAGAAGAGGAAATTAGTCCCTCTGTGATTACCTGAAGCCCCAAAGTCATACTGTTAAATGAGAACCAGAATCTTGAGACTTATGGTTCCCACTGTAGAATTTTTTTCTTTCATGTTATAGTATTTGCAAAATAGCCAGGTGTTATTAAGAATAAATACCAATATAGACCTGAAAGAAATAGGGAAGTCAAGAGATAAAGGTAAATTGTAGGGAGAAAATGATGATGACACATTTTAGATAGACTACATTTGCAGTGCCATAGATACCTCATTGAGAATGCCCCCCCCAAGAGGCTGTAAGATAGCAAAATGTTTCAGAGTTAGCTCTGTTTTAGCCAGACAAGTTTTACTATCCAGTGGTGGTATAATGCTGGGCAAATCATTTAATTTCTGGGCCTCAGTTTCCTCATCTGTATATGGGGATCATAATATGGGGTTGTAGGGAGGATTAAATGAGTTAATACATATAAAGCTGTTATAAGCATTCAGTGTACATCAAATATCACTATTGGAAAGGCAGGGGATTTGTTCTCCAGAGAGAAACCTAGGATATTGATCATTAAAGACGAGGTTTTTCACTCATAGGTTATAAGTGTCACACACTGATACTTGAAGTGAAAGGACTAATCTTTCATAACCTAACAAACAATAATCTTGCACAATAGAATTGCCTGACTCTATTTTGCATCTACTCAAAGTAGTAACTAAGCCTGGGGATTGAATTAGTTAGATGGTGCTATTTATTTGGTCTTTTTCTATGAAAACAAACTTCACACAAATACAATCAGATTAGCTAAATAGATTTAAGAATGTTTTGGATAAGGATCAGAGGTAGAATCAATTTAGTGTTTATTGGGCATTGCTGTTATGTAGGTCAAATAGCTTTACAGAAAAAAAAACAAAACCTTGATTTATTAAATCAATGTATTATATTAGAGCACCCCTATTCCACAAATTTATTCTGTGGTCAGAGGGTAAGAAAGTGGGACACACTGGAAATTTTACTACAAATGAACTGCTGGGGGTTGGTGTGGGAATAATTTCCTTAAGGGAAGGACAAAGAACACACAGCTTTATCAAATTCACGTGGCAATTATTTGACTTTAACAGTCCATGAGTTTTATGTTGCTTTTCCCAATATTGCCCAATCTCTGTAAAAGCAGAGTCATCAGCTTCTTTGATGTTCCCTAAAAGCCAGCACAGTCGAGGACACCAGGAAATACTATGGGCTCTGAAGGAATATGTGTATATGTAAAATTATCTTCTTAATTTTAATAAACTCGAAAATGAGCCAGAAAAACCTAGTCTGTGTTGCATTATAGTTTCCTGGTTCACATTTTTGTTGATGTCATCAGATTTATTCAATTTTTTCTGACTAGTTTATTTCAATTAAACATTTTGTGATCATTAAAATAATATTTATAAATAATGGAAAATATGTAAATATATAAGGAAGATCATAAAACACCCAAGTAGTGTTTTTTTTTTTAACGTTTATTTGTTTTGAGACAGAGAGAGACAGAGCATGAACAGGGGAGGGGCATAGAGAGAGGGAGACACAGTATCTGAAACAGGCTCCGGGCTCTGAGCTGTCAGCACAGAGCCCAACGCGGGGCTTGAACTCACGGACTGTGAGATCATGACCTGAGCTGAAGTCGGACACTCAACCGACCAAGCCACCCAGGCGCCCCCCAAGTAGTGTTTTAAGAGAGCATTTTATCATAGATGACTTTCCCCAGAATCATGACTAGGGGGTTATTCCTCTGTATCTTGTGTTCTCCCTTAAGGAAGGGATGCAGTTCAGAGGCAATTAATCAGGCCTTTTGTTTCCCCCCCACCCCAGGACCTCTATCACATGATCTTTAACATATTTGAAACACAATGTATTTCAGTTACTCTGCCCAGCCTATCTTGAATCACTCCCAGCTAATCATTAATTTAGGGTTGGTTTTGGAGGGGGGGTGTGTAGGGAATAAAAAGACTTTAGTCTGTAACCTTTTAGCCTAAATATTGTACAAAAAATGATACTAATCTTTTAAATCTCTAAAAATATATGTTAGCTAAGAATGCATTCCTGTTGTCTTAATTTGACCATTACCTGACCATTTGACCTGTCATTTGTTCAGTAGCCA
This sequence comes from Lynx rufus, assembly GCF_022079265.1. Taxonomy (NCBI): domain Eukaryota; kingdom Metazoa; phylum Chordata; class Mammalia; order Carnivora; family Felidae; genus Lynx; species Lynx rufus. The sequence goes on along the minus strand of NW_025814845.1, from coordinate 97,196,269 downwards.
TGAATATTTCTTCTGTGAAGAGCCTGATCTTCTCCCTTCCCCTACTTTATGTTGGTTGTTTTGTCTTTCATTATAATGTAATTATAACATTATTACTAATTTCTAGGAGTTCTTTTCTTTGATTGCTGTTATATATTACAAATATTTCTTCCTGCTTGTTGGTTTGCCTTTTGACTATGATTATGGTGTGTTTTGCTATACAGTATTTAAATTTATATGTGGTTAAATTACACTTTTTTTTTTTTTCTGACTTTTGGGTTTCTTATCTTGCTCAGGAAATCCTCTTTGTCCCAAAGTGATGTTATTCTTATACTATGGTCTTTATTTTATTCTAGTGACTTCTTAACCTTCCTTTCTCCTATCTTTCTTTCTTTCTTTCTTTCTTTCTTTCTTTCTTTCTTTCTTTCCTTTTAATGTTTCTTTTTTTTTTTTTTGAGAGACAGAGAGAGAGAGAGATTGGGAGAGAGAGAGAGAGAGAGAGAGAGAGAGAGAATGAGTTGGGGAGGGGCAGAGAGAGAGGGGGACAGAGGATCTGAAGTGGGCTCTGTGCTGACAGCAGAAAGCCCGATATGGGGCTCTAACCCATGAACCATGAGATCATGACCTGAGCCAAATCAGACACTTAAATGACTGAACCACCCAGGTGCCTCCTTCCTTCCTTCCTTCCTTCCTTCCTTCCTTCCTTCCTTCCTTCCTTCCTTTTCTTTCTTTCTTTCTTTCTTTCTTTCTTTCTTTCTTTCTTTCTTCTTTCTTTCAATATTTACCTCTTTAAACCCTCTGAAATTTATGTTTTGCTTCTGAGTTGGGATCAAATTTTATATTCTTCCATATTTTATATTCTTCCATATTCCTTATAGCACCTAATCCTGGCTCAGTGAATTGTACCCATTGAAATTTTCTTCGGTAGATCTTTTTCTTTCCTGGCATTTATCCCAGGGCAATGATCCAAGGAGGCTGTTAATCTGCCTTTCTCCAAAGCTTTCCTATCTGGCTTCCCCATGACCTTCATCAGTCATCCTGTCTCCTCTGCCTGTGTTCTCCAACTTTCAGTGTTCTCTACATCAGCTTTCATATTTGCTTTCATTAATCTCTTTCCTTTAGAGCAAGGGTCAACAAACTTTTCCTGTGAAGGGCCAGATAGTAAGTACTTTAGACTTCACAACTACTCAACTGTGCCTTTGTAGTACAAAGGCGGCCATAGATAGTAAGTTGGGAATGAGTGTGGCTTTGTTCCAAAAAACCTTATTTCTGGACAGTCCAATTTGAATTTTATATGGCCTTCCCGTGTCAAAAACTATATTCTTGATTTGATTTTACCTCAACCATTTATAAAGTGTAAAAACCACTCTTCACTCCTGGCCATATAAAAACAGGTGGTGTGCTGCATTTACCCCTTGGGTGGGAGTTTGCTGATCTCTGCTCATCAGATTCTTTGCTTTCATCCTGGACTGTCCCTGTTAAAAAAGGTGCCGCAGGTCTCAGGAATGCATCTCTAAGCACCTCCCTTCTTTGAACCAAACTTAGTAAATATATTAACATATTTAAAATAATACATTTCAGTTATTCAGGCTTCCAAATTCTGGACTAACTCACCATCAGTACATGACTTTAGAGTTATTTTCAGTGGGTATTACACTGTTCCCATGCTCAATTCCGTGTGAATGTTATATGAAAATCTTTTCTTTTGGAAGGCGATATCTACTCTACTATGGGCAACTTAAAACATTTTAATTTATTCACAGCCTTAGAGACTACTATTACAAGATCATTTGGGTATAGAATATATTTTTCTGGGAGCATAAATGCTATCTTTAGAAAAAAAATTTTTTTTGGTTACTACAATTGTTTTGGTAAAATGCCTTCTGTGCACTAAAAGGCTTGAAATTTTTGGCCTCCGATTATCTGTGTCTCTGCCACAAGAATCCCAAGTTGAGTGATGTAAGTCATAGCTTAATGATCTTTTGGGCCATCATCTTATGGTCCTTAAAAAAAAAACAACGTGGACTTGTCCAATATCTTACAGGCTACAGATTACTTCCATAAGTTTTTTTTAGTGATTTCAAAACAAATTAATTAATTAATTAATTAAAACATGTTTGCAACCTTAAAACCAGAAAATGTTAAGATTTTCATTGATTCAACCCTGCCCACCACTTGCCTGACTCTACCTTTGGGGAGCAGGGAGAACAAAAACTATGCTGTTTGTTTAAACCAAATGCCAAATGGTTTTTAGATAAATTGCTTAGCAGTGAAAAATATGCTCTTCATCAACCATGAAGGGGAAGCTTCTTGAAAGTGCCAGATTGGGAAAGGTACCAACATTTATTCAGTTCCTACTTTGCATCAGTTTAATTCTTATAACCCTGCAAGGGAACATTTATCATCCCTATGTTCAAAAGAAGCATTTCAGGCCTGGAAGGTTTTTGTAACTTCTCTGGGGCAGCTTACGTTGGTAAAAATAGAGCCCAGATTTGAATCTGAAGGCCTGTCTCCACATCTGCTTTTCTTCTTCAAAGATTCAGCTTGGAAAGAATAAGCTTTTTGACATGGTCAGTAATATATGAACATGTATATGTGTGTCCATATTACACTCTTCTGTGGGCACATAGACATACATTGAAACAACTGAAAACTTCATTTATTTATTTATTTTTTTTTTTAATTTTTTTTTTTTTTTCAACGTTTATTTAGTTTTGGGACAGAGAGAGACAGCATGAACGGGGGAGGGGCAGAGAGAGAGGGAGACACAGAATCGGAAACAGGCTCCAGGCTCTGAGCCATCAGCCCAGAGCCTGACGCGGGGCTCGAACTCACAGACCGCGAGATCGTGACCTGGCTGAAGTCGGACGCTTAACCGACTGCGCCACCCAGGCGCCCCTGAAAACTTCATTTAAAAAAATCCTATTAATTGAGCATTTATTCCTTCTTTCCAGAAGAGTAGAAATGGCTTTTTGTTCTGCCATATGTATCCCCTAGCAAAACAAATTCACTCACCAAGTTGTATCATTTGATAATTTCATTTGTGTTAGGATTATTTTTTTTTCCTTTCACGTTTGTCTGATTAGCTCTAGATATTAATCTTTAATATTTGTTGGGGCAGTCTTCTTAGAGGCTACTGTATGACAAATATCAGGTAGTGACTCAAGTGTCAGGATTCCAAATTTAAAAATTTTAACTCCACCAAAATATGCTGCATAAGCTACCTATTTTTCCTTTCCTCCAGTTTTCTTCACACCTCTTCCTATAAACATTCCTTTATCTTTCCCCTTGCAGAATCTCTGGATATTAAACAGGAAGTGGGACAAGTGATAATGGAACAAGTATTTGCTTTAATGGTATTTAGAAAGCTTAACTTTATTAATACCTTTAATAAAGGTATTAAAGGGTTTAACTTTCAGATGTTTGGGGGTTTTCCTTATTGTTTAATTAATTAATTAATTAATTGTAAGTTTATTTATTTATTTTGAGAGAGAGAGAGAGAGAGAGCATGAGCAGGGCAGGGCAGAGAGAGGAAAGAGAGAGAATCCCAAGCAGGCTCTGCACTGTCAGAGTGGAGCCTAGTGCGGGGCTTGATCTCACGAATCATGAGATCACGACCTGAGCAGAAACCAAGAGTTGGACACTTAACCAACTGAGCCACCTAGCCACCCCTCAGGTTTGTTTTAGACACGTTCTCTTAAAAGAAACTTCCATGGTATCTAGATTAGTCAAATAAGCTCTTCTTTAACCATGAAGTTGATTATCTAAAACTTTGCCATTTAGCACATTTATTATACACATTTAGCAAACTTTTTTTTCCCTTCAATATATTTTGGTTTAAATTCTCAAGGTATTATAATGCTGTGAGAAAAAGGCAACTAAAATAATGGGGAATAACCACGAATATAAATGCTCTACTCTAAAAATTAAAAGGTGTTGAAATTGCAATTTCTGAAGTTATTAATCATTTTGACAGTCAATCATGATCATCTTGAGTGAAATCTGACGTTCTAGAATGTGGTATCACTTTGAATTGTGGCAGAAGTAAATTTAGTACAAATAAATTTGAGTGAAGACATGTTTTAGTTAGAAATATGTTTGGTTGTGAGTGACAGAGAACTGAAAATAACAGTGGCTTAAGCAAGATAAGAGTTTATTTCTCTCTCAAGAGAACAGAGGTAGCCAGCTCAAGGCTAGTATGGTGGTTCCACAATCATCAGGGCCCAGGCTCTTTTTTACTTGTAGTTCTGTCATTCTTAACATAGCACCTCATGGACCAATATAGCTTCTCAAGCTCTAGCCATCACCTCTGCCTTGCAGTCAGCAGAAAGGAGAGAGTGGAACAAAGATACTTCCTGGAAGTGTTATAGGACAACACTTCTACTTAAATATCATTGGTCAAAACTTAGTCATCTAAGATGGGTACAGAGTTTGAGTTTGGGGTGATTAAAGAGTTCTGGAGATGGGTGGTGGTAGTGGTAATAGTTGCACAAGAATGAGAATGTGCTTAGTACACTTAAAAATAGTTAAAGTGGTAAATGTTATGCTCTGTGTATTTTAAAACAAACAGTCATCTGGAAAGAGAAGAGGCTGGGAAATGTGGTCTTTACTCAGGATAGCCATTGCCCTCCTAAAAATCTGTGGTTCCATTTCTAATGAAGAAAAGGAGAGTAAATATTGGGGGATAACTAGCAGTCTAAAACATTTGTGATGGCCGGGACGCCTGGGTGGCTCAGTTGGTTAAGCGTCCAACTTCGGCTCAGGTCAGCCCATGTTGGGCTCTGTGCTGACAGCTCAGAGCCTGAAGCCTGCTTCAGGATTCTGTGTCTCCCTGTCTCTCTGCCCTTCCCGTGTTCGTGTTTTGTCTCCTTCTCTCAAAAATAAACAAACATTTAAAAAAAAATTAAAACATTTGTGATGGCCAAAAATATAAAGAGTAACAAATGAACAAGAAAGAAATACAGCTAGTCATATATGAGCTATGGGAGTGAATTGGTAAGGGGAAGTATGGATTAATCATAAATATGCCTTTACTGGGGTAAAAGAAATTATGTCAGACTAACTTTTAATGTCTAATCCAGAATTCTTATGTTTGTTCAGTGGCATTGCCAAAGCATGGAACCAGGCATATTTTGGGGAAGGCTCTGGTCCAATAATGTTGGATGAGGTACGCTGTACTGGGAATGAGCTTTCTATTGAACAATGTCCAAAGAGTTCCTGGGGAGAGCATAACTGTGACCATAAAGAAGATGCTGGAGTGTCCTGTACCCCTCTGACAGGTAAGAATTTCACCCCATTAATCTACCAACTCTTGCCCACACCACCATCTGGGCTTACCTTTTTTTCTCTTCAATTTAAGATAATATAAATGAGCATGCAAATAAATCCTACAAATAAAACTAAAAAACAAAAACAAAAACAAAACCCAAATGAACACAAGCTGTGTATTAAAATGGTATGTTCTTATCCATAAATATTTCTGAATTTGTCACCCTAAAGCTATACAGTCCTAAAAATACAATTTTGTTGCAATATATAATGAAATAATCAAATCCAATAATCAAAATCAGTGTGCAATGATAAATTTCATATACTAGGTATATGTTTAGTTCCTTTATCTATTGACCTGCCTTGTCTCAGAATACGTTCCTAACTGGTGAAACCATATTGATGGGATTGTCGGGTAAAGCACACTAGTAAAGGAACCAACTTAACTTGCTCACCTCTCCAACTGTTCCAAATCGCAGCATGCTGGTCAGGATGTGTTATAAGAAGGGCATGTCTGAGTACAAATAAGTGCGTTTGCATATGTACTTACATGTTTTGTGGGAAGAAGGGGGAAAGGGACAGACAAGAAGTTGGGTCATCACAAATCCATTGTTTCTATGGTAAAAAGAACTTGAAGAAAATAAGTGGGGTTTGTAATCTTTCTTTAAAAAATGAAAATAAAAAGTTTGGAGGGCCCATGAAATGCTGAAGTTATACCTTTTTATTTGTATATTTCTATACATGCTGTTGTTTTTATTAGCAGAATAACATGTTTATATACAATAGAAATATAAAATTTATACCAGATTTTAAGCCAGAGAACAACATCTTTTTGGGTCTCCATTTCCTCCTCTTTCAAATGAGTGTAATTTTGTAGTGTTACTGTGATGGTCAAATGAGGTAAAATGTGTAGCAGTGTTTTGCAGACTGTAAAGTATTACATTAATAAGTGATTGTGTTGCTAAGAGACCATTTACTTTACAGATCCCAGAGATTCATGAAAAGTATCACCTTTACCCAGGATTATTTATATGTTTCATTTGGGGATGTTTGGATTATCTTGCATGGAAATGGCTTTTAAATCTACTTTTGGGGGGATAAATGTATTATATATCTGCTACGCAGCTCTTAACAGGGTTTTCTGGGAATTAATTATTCATTGAACTCATAAGCTTCAAATTCAGATCTGTATTATCAATAAAAGAACACAAGTGAGACGTGTACCCCAGTTTTTATAATTTATGAATGCCTAAGGAATAATAAATGCATTGACACGATAGACCACACTTTAACCAGAATAGCTTTTTCTGTCTTTGTATTTCAGTACTTTTTTCATTTGCGGTTAAAATTTTGAACCATTTCCAAGTTTCGATGTTTTCTTATTTTTTTAGTTTAAATGACTAATTTTCTCATACTTCTGGAGATTGAAGCTATAGGAAATTTCCCAAATATTATTTAATCTGGAGAAATCTAAATAACTAGTTTGGAATTATATCAGAGTATATTTTTCTGATCAGAAATTAGAAGTGCAAATAAGGAGAAAAGAATATTTTGTTAGGACAAATATATGTTATGTCATACTTCAGAAACAGTCCAATGACAGATCACTGAGCAGTCTTGAAGTAAGTTAAACAAAAGGCCTAGAGAGAGAGGTGATAATTTTAGTGAAATTAAAATGTTGTTCCTTTTTTGATAAGTGGTTTGCTCAGTCTCTGTGTCTCCTTCTTACCACAGATGGGGTCGTCAGACTTGGAGGTGGTAAAGGCAGCCATGAGGGTCGCCTGGAGGTGTATTACAGGGGACGGTGGGGGACTGTCTGCGATGATGGCTGGACTGAGCTGAATACATATGTGGTTTGCCGACAACTGGGATTTAAGTAAGGTCCATTTTTATGATGCAGCTCAATGCAAGTTACATTTTTTAAATTCTCATTTTACAATCCTTACTTATAATTTCTATCATACTAACAGTGCATGTTCTCTATCATCTGTCTACCTACCTACCTGCCTATTCACCTATCTATATATGGAGTAACTATAAAAAATAAAAATTAAAAAAAAATAACATTTTCTGTGATGACAAATAACCATGTCTTGTTTTTATCTCATTACCTTTCCTGTCACCACCCCTCTTCTTGAGTAATTGATTGGAGCCATCGGTGACTTTTAGGTTTTCTTTGTGTCCATTCAAGTAAGACTGTATGCTTTGAATGCTCGACTTTCGTCTGACGCATCACTGCTATTAGATGTTCTTAGTTCTGACATCATTGTGTCTAAAATTGCAGGCAAGCCCAGTGTCAATCCCTTGCTTAAATGTGATGATAATTATCACTTTTATTTGAGAAAAACAGCCTTCTTGTCATGAGATGACCTTTAGAACTCACCCTTGACCTTACTCTCTTAAAAGCTAGTATCACACTTTGGGCAATATATTTCATGTCACACACATAATGCATTCCAGAGTAGAGATTTCAGTTGGCCTGCAAATGATGCCTTTTAGCTAATATTTGAATGAAGACTATGAATGCCCATTCTTTCTTGTTTTTCATATTTCTGGGTCATGCTTGAATTAATTCTCAGGCTTGGAAAAATTGGCAAAATTATTTCATGCTTGAGACAGAGCTAATTGCATATACTCATTAAACCTTAAAAATATACTTTCATCCAAGCTAGGTATGATCGTGTTTAAACATATTTTTTAAATTTGTCAAAGTAATGTAAAATATTAGATTTTAGAAAATAAAAATTAAAAACTACCCCTAATTGTTCCATTCTTAAACCATTATTATTATAATTTGTGTGTATAATTTTATAACAACTTTAATAGTAAGTACATGCATTTTCTATCCATATTTCTTACCTTTATAGTACTACAGTCATAATTTTTAATGCTAACATAATGCCCATTGAATATTCATGTCATAATTTACTTAATATTTAGGTTAGTTTAATTTTTCCTGTTATAACTAATGATATCATGAAGATATAAATACATATTATTGCCCAATATTTTGAATTTTCATGAACAGTGCAGTTATAATTATTGGGTTGAGGGGTATGATGTACAAACCAAATAAATATTAATGCTTAATTAATAAGAATTATTTAATAAATACTATTTCATCTTTAAGTGAATGTTAGACCTGAGAACTGCATTCTATTTTCACAGATTTAGAAAGATTCATAAATATTATTAGTCACTATCTTCATATTTTTCCTTATTAATAAAAACAACAGAATGAGACTTAGTGTTTCTATTTTATTAATTTTGTTTTACAAATATATTCAATTTTTCTTGTATATACAGAGAATCAGAATTTAATGGTTCAAAAAGTATTCTCACTAATATTTGTTAACAGTTCTATAAGATTGTTTTGGAAGGTAAAATAGGCATGTACCACATGTACTTTTGGTTTACAGGAGAATTTCTAATGCAGAATACCATTTTGGAATGAGGAATGGGTGAACTCTAAGTTTCTTTGCACAAATAAAATCCCAAAGTAAAATGACGTCTTGTCATCTGTTCTATAGTTGATATGGACAGATAGCAATCAGAATGATGCATTATTTGGATAAATGGTATAAGTTGAAAGTGGTAGCAATATGAGATTTAGGATAATTTTTTTTCTAGCTCAGATTTGATTAGTCACCAAAATAGGGGAAATCTTAGAATAATTAATTAAAAGCTGCACTGTTTTAATCTATTAAAATGTTCATCTTCTTAGATAAATGTATCAAATATGTGCAAAGGAAAATAATTGGGAAACTTCATGCCAGAAAGATCTCTTTATATTCTTTGTGCAGAAATAATGAAAGCATTCAGTGAGGGAAGTGATTGACATAAAATTTTAAGAGTAAGAGTTTAATTACATAGACTCTTAGGCCTGAAAGGCACCTTAAATAGTTTTTAGCTCAGTGATTTCTGGAGATTTGGATTTTACAGAACAAAGAAAGTAAAATTGGTGAAGGATGAATGACTTAGTTACCAATTTTTTTTTTTTTGCAGATTTTACCTAGTTCTATAATGTATATATTTATTATAATTTTTTGTAGTGCATTGTTATAATTAAGGTCAATTGCAACACAAAGATAATTTCTTTTTTTTTAATTTTTTTTTTCAACGTTTATTTATTTTTGGGACAGAGAGAGAAAGAGCATGAACGGGGGAGGGGCAGAGAGAGAGGGAGACACAGAATCGGAAACAGGCTCCAGGCTCTGAGCCATCAGCCCAGAGCCCGACGCGGGGCTCGAACTCACGGACCGCGAGATCGTGACCTGGCTGAAGTCGGACGCTTAACCGACTGCGCCACCCAGGCGCCCCACAAAGATAATTTCTAAAAAATTTAAAAATCAGATTTATGTAACCTTATGAAAAACTAAGAACATTGCTATTATTCGATTTTTATGGCCGAAATCCAAGCAAGTCTCATGATGGAGTGGGTGTAGTGTTTGAGGAATCACTGAACTAATATACACAGTTTTATTTTGGAAGGGATGATACCAAAGAGGTCTAGAGAAGGTGATGAAATCAGGTGGCTCTTCAGAGCTGAAACAAGACAACTGTTCTGGTTTTATGGTTCATGATATTATTTCCATTGTCAGAAATTGGAGTTCTATCTTGTTTTGCATTCTCTTTCATGAGTTAATTATCCATTAGGTACCTGTTGAATCAATCAAAAATTTTCATGTGATCGAAATGTGTGCTGGAGTGAACACTTCTCTAAGAACTGTGTCCTTAAGATAGGAGAAAGAACAAATATCCTCCAGAGTCGTGATGCTTAATTAGGTTGTTTGTTTTTATGTTTTGTGGTTCCTTGACACAAGAGACAGCAGTTCCATGCACAGCGTTTATTTTATTGCCACAGATATGGCAAACAAGCCTCTGCAAACCACTTTGAAGAAAGCACAGGGCCCATATGGTTGGATGATGTCAGCTGCTCCGGAAAGGAAACAAGTTTCACTCAGTGTTCCCGGAGGCAGTGGGGAAAGCATGACTGCAGCCATCGGGAAGATGTTGGTATCACCTGCTACCCTGGTGGCAATGGACACAGACTATCACTGGGTGAGGATTGGCCACAGCTTTTGAGTATCCATAATTCAATAGCCCATGCACCTCTATCCACTGGTCCGGCATGTGAAACATTTCTCAGCTTTGGCTTTTTTAAGTCAGTTTTCTAATAATGCTCTAAATCAACTTTTGAGTCTCTCCACCAATGTTATAAAATTTTTGCTCCTAAAGTTACTGTTCTTTACCTAGAAGCTTACATTTCTCACTAAAAATCTTTATAGTCACATGGATCTGAAATATTGAGTGAAGAAGCTATAATGTCTGTTGCCCTATTCATCGGTCCCCTATTCTGATTCTCATTCATCTTGAATTCTAAGGAAAAATTGGGGACAGGATTTTAAAAAATCGGAACAAAACAATAGCTCTCTCTCCTATGATTTATTTCTTCTTTAGGTCCAAGGCCTTGTCAGTCATTGGTCACCAGCCATTCATTGCTGTGTCCTAACCTAGATCTTTCAAATTTCTCAGTGGGTTCCTAAGTGGATTCACTGGAGAAAATAGTCAATCCATCTTTTTAAGGTACCCTGTTACTCTAGAAACCCATCAGTGTCTTATTGTGTTCCCCAGTTCCAAATTTCTCTAGACTTCTGATTGGATAAAAGGTAAGTAGCTCATCTAATAGTCTGGAAATATTTATGGATAAAGATCCTTTTGTGAGCAGAGAGCACGTACATGTCCTTGACAGATTTAATTAACATCTGACTATTCTTAACATCTTAACATCTTTTGAGGATGGCAGAATAAATATGAATGGATAAGACACAGGAAGATATTAAAAAGACTTGTCAAGACACTACCATGGCTCTATTATATATCCAAACACATATTTTTTGGTGAATAGATGTTAAAATAATCCCAAGTGGTCTTTACTTTTCACCTCAGAGTTGAATCAACCCCTTTTGTATCCTTCTGTTTTGAGACTGTGAAGCTTAAATCTTCACATTATAAAATAACATAACTTGTTGAATCTCACAGTATTAACTGTATTGTATATTTAAGTTTGTCAAAGTACATAGTTGATTCCTCCTTGTACTCTAAACTGTGAGAACTCACTGCACTAATCTAGCATTATATCAAGTAGAAATACGATATTTTACTCTATCCCTTACAAGCCATACTTCCAACTTTGCTTTTCATTTGTCCTCTTCTCTTAATCCTTTCTTCTTCTGGGGGATTGTAATCCTCCCAGGATTATGTGATGAAAGATTGTATGTGGTTGGGGAGATAGAACCTGTTTGCTAAAGGGGTGCCTGGGTGGCTCAGTCGGTTGAATGTCCAACTTCAGCTCAGGTCATGATATCAGGATTTGTGAGTTCAGGCTTTGTGCTGACAGTGGAAAGCACAGCGGAGCATGCTCTGGATTCTCTGTCTCCCTCTCTCTCTGACCCTCCCCTGCTTGTGTGCTCTCTCACAAAAATAAACATAAAATTTTTTTTAATTAAAAAAAAAAAACAAAAACGTTTGCTAGAAATGTATACCCTTAGCCCTAGATAGTAGGTATTTCGATCATGGAGTGGTGTATTCAGGCACGTTATTCATCAGTATTCCAGGCGATGAACTACTATAAATATTATACAAAATATGATAATCTGAGTTATCTGAAGGACCGTGTGGTTAAATACATGCATATGGTTAGGCAACTAATCTCTTCAGTTACCCTGAAAATCTTTAATTCTAGGATTCTAGACATATTTTTTAAAAATTTAAAAAGCTGAGGATGATAATTATTAATAAAATATGTGATCATTATTGTAAATGTCTTGAGTCCTAATTTCAGTAATACATTTATTAACTATTCATTTGTCTGAAGAGCATTATGTCTGAGCCAAATATACTTTTAGAATAGAATCATATTACCATTTATCCATCCAAAGAGACTATTATTTTCCCACTTATCAAAAAGGACTACATATTTAAAACAGAAGCTTAGAGAAGGAAATCATGGAATAGTGATATACAAAGCAGCATTTTTAAAAGCAATTGAGATTTTTTTACTCCTTTGACACTGTAATAATGAGCTGTTGGACTATTGCTGTTTTCAAGTATTTAAAGGATAACTTGTGTACCTTAACTCTGAATGTGAATGAAAGTGTTCTCAAAATTAATACTTGTTCAGTAGACATGTAGGTGGAATGCTGAAAAGTAATATTCTAATTCAATAAAAGTAATTCTAATAAGAATGTAGTTAATACTTATGGGAATTGGGGGAAATATGCAGAATGGTAAATACATGGATTTCTCATTTTAATATTGCACTGATCATTTTTTTAAGTTTTATTTACTTAAGTAATCCCTACACACAATGTGGGGCTCGAACTCATGATCCCAAAATCAAGAATCTCATACTCTTCTGACTGAGCTAACCAGGTGCCCCAATATTGCACCAATTCTGTATTTCAGAGTATTATATCCTAGAGAGATTTTATCCACAGTGAGCTGGTCTCTTACCTAATTTTACAATATAAAAATTTGACTTTTAACATAAGCTAAATTTTATCTTCTAGTAAAAATATTATTTTCTAAAAATAATGTATTATATCAATGTTACAGGAAAATTAAAACTTTTGGAGGTCCAAGTTTGAAATATATAATTAAATTATATATTAAAGATACTTAGATGCCCAGAGGACTATTTAGTTTTCCCGAGCATTTTATATTTAAGATTTTAGAAATAAAACATGTATATTATTGCTACCATAATGAAAAGAACTTAAACAGTAAGGTGGTGTTGATAGAATGGCTTTTGTCATCCAGTTTGCCCTTCAAGCATTGAAAATCCAATGATTTTGTAAAATGAAGGGCTAAAGTTAGGTTCAGAAATACTGCATGCATTATTTATACAAAGCATGCAACTGAGGCTTTAAAAACACTTTCTCATTTTTATTTTTATGGTATATGAAAAACTGCCCATAAAATGACTAGAATGGAATGTGGAAATCTAATTCCATGTACATATGTTTACTTAATTTTGGACCAAACATCCCAAAATTTAAAAATTAAGAACTTTAAGAAAAGAACTTCACCTTTTTGGATTTTTTTCTTTGAGGATCACTTTTCTACCTTATTCCTTTTAGAAAAAACTCCAAACTTTCAGATGCGTTAATAAGAAATGTAATGTTTCAAATATACTGTGTTTTGTTACATGGCTAAAACCCCAACATAAGCCATGCATAGGGTAGGCACTTCATAAACATTTGTTGATTTTGATTTTGCTATCTTGATTCTGCTATGATGCCCGCCCCACGAAGTGAGTATGACAGGTACAGAAACCAAAGTGCCAGCAACTCTGGGGATAAAACAAAGAAGGATAGAGAAATAAAAATGGATCAGAAGGATCAAAGTAGGGTATGTTCATCTTGCCAACAGTATTTGCTGTCAGTAAACAAAGGCCAATCTAGCAATGTCATATGTTGTTTTAAAGAGAAATGATATTTTTTCTTTAGCTGCTTACTTCGCCTCTTTAGCTCTAATCAGTTCCGCATGCTTCATGGTATTCCCTAAATCCGTACCAGTAAATCTTAGGGGCCCCGAAGCTGGAGACCCTTTCAGTAACTAGGTGATCTAAAGTGTATTGGTTTGCTTGGGCTGCTGTAACAAAGTACCATGCAGTGGATGGCTTAAACAACAGGTATGTGTTGTCTCACATTTCTGGGGTCCCAAATCCAGGTGTCATCAGGATTGATTGCTTCTCAGGGCTAAGAGGGAAGCTGTGTTCCAGGTTACTCTCCTTGCCTTATAGATGGCCATCTTTTCCCTGTGCCTCCTCACAGTCTTCCCTCTGTGTATCTCACTATTCAAATCTGTCCTTTTTATAAGGACATCAGTCATACTGGATTAGGGCCCACCGTGACGACTTCACAGTTCAACCCATGACAGTATGCAAGGTGCAGTGAGGGCGCTTTCAGTTAAATAGCACCATCTTTTTTTTTTTCAATATGTGTAATTTATTGTCAAATTGGTTTCCATACAACACCCAGTACTCATCCCAAAAGGTGCCCTCCTCAATACCCATCACCCACCCTCCCCACCCTCCCACCCCCCATCATCCCTCAGTTTGTTCTCAGCTTTTAAGAGTCTCTTATGCTTTGGCTCTCTCCCATTCTAACCTCTTTTTTTATTTTTTCCTTTCCCTCCCCCATGGGTTTCTGTTAAGTTTCTCAGGATCCACATAAGAGTGAAAACATATGGTATCTGTCTTTCTCTGTATGGCTTATTTCACTTAGCATCACACTCTCCAGTTCCATCCACGTTGCTACAAAGGGCCATATTTCATTCTTTCTCATTGCCACATATTACTCCATTGTGTATATAAACCACAATTTCTTTATCCATTCATCAGTTGATGGACATTTAGGCTCTTTCCGTAATTTGGCTATTGTTGAGAGTGCTGCTATAAACATTGGGGTACAAGTGCCCTATACATCAGTACTCCTCTATCCCTTGGGTAAATTCCTAGCAGTGCTATTGCTGGGTCATAGGGTAGGTCTATTTTTAATTTTTTGAGGAACCTCCACACTGTTTTCCAGAGTGGCTGCACCAATTTGCATTCCCACCAACAGTGCAAGAGGGTTCCCGTTTCTCCACATCCTCTCCAGCATCTATAGTCTCCTGATTTGTTCATTTTGGCCACTCTGACTAGCGTGAGGTGATATCTGAGTGTGGTTTTGATTTGTATTTCCCTGATGAGGAGCGACGTTGAACATCTTTTCATGTGCCTGTTGGCCATCCGGATGTCTTCTTTAGAGAAGTGTCTATTCATGTTTTCTGCCCATTTCTTCACTGGGTTATTTGTTTTTCGGGTGTGGAGTTTGGTGAGCTCTTTATAGATTTTGGATACTAGCCCTTTGTCTGATATGTCATTTGCAAATATCTTTTCCCATTCCGTTGGTTGCCTTTTAGTTTTGTTGGTTGTTTCCTTTGCTGTGCAGAAGCTTTTTATCTTCATAAGGTCCCAGTAGTTCATTTTTGCTTTAATTCCCTTGCCTTTGGGGATGTGTCAAGTAAGAAATTGCTACGGATGAGGTCAGAGAGGTCTTCTCCTGCTTTCTCCTCTAGGGTTTTGATGGTTTCCTGTCTCACATTCAGGTCCTTTATCCATTTTGAATTTATTTTTTGTGAATGGTGTGAGAAAGTGGTCTAGTTTCAATCTTCTGCATGTTGCTGTCCAGTTCTCCCAGCACCATTTGTTAAAGAGACTGTCTTTTTTCCATTGGATGTTCTTTCCTGCTTTGTCAAAGATGAGTTGGCCATATGTTTGTGGGTCTATTTCTGGGGTTTCTATTCTATTCCATTGGTCTATGTGTCTGTTTTTGTGCCAATACCATGCTGTCTTGATGATTACAGCTTTGTAGTAGAGGCTAAAGTCTGGGATTGTGATGCCTCCTGCTTTGGTCTTCTTCAAAATTACTTTGGCTATTCGGGGCCTTTTGTGGTTCCATATGAATTTTAGGATTGCTTGTTCTAGTTTCAAGAAGAATGCTGGTGCAATTTTGATTAGGATTGCATTGAATGTGTAGATAGCTTTGGGTAGTATTGACATTTTGACAATATTTATTCTTCCAATCCATGAGCACGGAATGTTTTTCCATTTCTTTATATCTTCTTCAATTTCCTTCATAAACTTTCTATAGTTTTCAGCATACAGATCTTTTACATCTTTGGTTAGATTTATCCCTAGGTATTTTATGCTTCTTGGTAAATAGCACCATCTTTAATGGTGTCAATAGAGATACATGAAATTCTATAAATCATTTACATAACTTAGATAAACCTCAGTTTGCTAGAGATCAGTTTCTCAACTTTAAGAAAAAAGGAATGACTTCTATTTATTTTAAATTTTTATTATTTTTATTTTTTAGCTTCAGCATTTTTTAAAGTCTTGAGGCATAATGGACATACTATATTAGTGTCAGGCATACAGCATAATGGTTCAGTACTTGTATACATTGTAAAATGATCAACACAAGTCTAATTAACACCCATCACTTACATTGTTACAAAAAATTATTTTTCTTGTGTTGAGAACTTTTAAGATCTAATCTCAGCAACTTTCAAATATGAAATACAGTATTATTAACTATACTCACCATGCTGTACATAACATTTACATTCAACTTTAGTTATCTTAGTAATTTGTATGATTTAAGCCCTTCTTTTGAAAGCAATAGTAAATGAGAAGCCTGAGATGGAAATTGTCCTTGTTAGCTGCCTTCGTTTTTTTTTCTCCCCACGCATTCAAGTTACCCATGCATGCCAAGGGTATATATGTTTATGCCTTCTTAAAAATCTCTGCTTTGGAGTATAAATTTTTAGCTGTGTTCAAGGATAAATGACCAGACATGAAACAAAAACAACTCCAAGGAAATATCTTTTACTATTTAGAAGGTAGTGGAAATAATAAGAGACTCTTAATGATAGAAAACTAAGGGTTGCTGGAGGGTAGGTGTGCAGGGGAATGGGCTAAATGGGTGATGGCATTAAGGAGGGCACTTGTTGGGATGAGCACTGGGTGTTAATGTGTAAATGATGAATCACTAAATTCTACTCCTTAAACCAATACTACACTATAAATTGAACCTCAATTAAAAAAAAAAGAAGTTAGTGGTAATAAAACCATTCACAAATTACAATGCTAATTATCCATTCATTCATTTATTCATTCATACAACAAACAGCTGTGGCATGTCCTCTATATGTGAGGCACTGTTCCAAATGCTTGGGAATTCATAGTTGAGCAAGTGAGTACTCTGACCCAAAGACTTCAAAAGATATTGCAAAAGTGGATATGGTTTTTTATTAACACTTCTCTCTCATTCACTCTTTCGTATTACCCAGCTAATTTTATAGTTAATTTAAAAAAATGATTTGTATTTTACAAAGTCTTTCATACTTTGACATCTGTTTGCTGTTTTGGCTTTTCTAATACTTTTGAATCATGACTTAGGTTTTCCTATCAGACTGATGGATGGAGAAAATAAGAAAGAAGGACGAGTGGAGGTTTTCATCAATGGCCAGTGGGGAACAATTTGTGATGATGGGTGGACTGATAAGGACGCAACTGTGATTTGTCGCCAGCTTGGCTACAAGTAAGAAAAACCTAATTATTTGGAATGGTTACTTGATGAACATTTCTAACTATTCAGGTTTGTTCTAATGAGTTATTTCTTACCTAAAATTAATTTCTATGAATCAATTGAAAATACTGGCAGCATGCTGACTTGATTCAGAATTGTGAAGAGATACTAATTAGAGTCTATTTAAATTTTTCTATTCTCCTATAAGCCATATACACTGTTATATAAGAAATGTAGCTTTTGGAGTGCCTGGCAGGCTCAGTCCATAGAGCATGTAACTCCTGATCTTAAGGTCCTGAGTTCAAGCCTCACGTTGGGCCTAGAACTTAATTGTTTTATTTTTTAGAAATACGTATTTTATATTTTATTTTTTATTTTATTTTAGAGAGAGGGTGTTTGAGCAGGGGAGAGGGGCAGAGAGGCAGAGGCAGAGAGAGAGAGAGAGAGAGAGAGAGAGAGAGAGAGAGAGAGAGAGAAGGAGACTTATGTAGGCTCTACACTCAGTGCAGAGCCTGACATGGGACTCAATCCCATGACCGGGGGATCATGACTTGAGCTGAAATCAAGAGTTGGACACTCAACCAACTGAGCCACCCAGGTGCCCTGGGCTTAGAGCTTACCTTAAAAAAAATGTAGCTTTTATATAATAGCAAATAATCTAATATTCATAATACTGCTTGTGTCAGGCAGAGGTGTTAACCTTTTCTCTATGATTTAGGTTTCAATACTCTAGCCTTTTAAGAGACTCTGGGGTTATGAAATTGTACTTCGTTCTCCTTATTCACAGTAGTTCCACTCTCTAAAATCACAGTAAAACACTGCATTAGCTAATGCTGAGCCATTGCTTCTAGAGTTAAGGTTGAACAAGGCAGTGCTCTGCCTTCTCATTTTAGCTCTCAATCTTGGAAACAATTAAGAATTTTGTGGTCTGTTAGTACTTTTTTTAAAATTTATTTTGCATTTTTATGCTTTTTTTTTGTTAATCATTTCACTGTTTAAAATGCCCCCTGAACACAGTGCTATCTAGTGCTACCTAGCATTACTAAGTGGAAGAAGGCTATGATTGTGATGTGCCTTATGGAGAAAATACAGGTGTTGGATAGGTTTCACTGAAGCATGAGTAATAGTGCAATAAACATGGCATTAAATAGACTGGGAAAAGGACACTTGTTTCAGTTTGACAGCTGAAATAAACAAGCAGATTATCTTCTTCTGACGCCTCAGCTGGGCAATGCACATTTTTTGAGGCTTTGTGCATGTCTGCAAATGACTGAAAGCACCATGAGTATTGATTTGGCAGCTACAAATATATGTAGCATGTTACAGTATAGAGGATATAAAATTGAAATGAATATTGAAATTGAAATGAATTGATGAACTCATAATAGATTACTAATATTGGTTTGGATTTTTAAAAAATCTTTAATTATACATCTATGCATATCTTAAATATTGATAACTTTAACTGCTTATTCTATGCAGAATACATTTTTCTTTAAAAAATTTTTTTTTACATTTATTTATTTATTTTGAGAGAGACAGAGATAGTGCAAGTGGGGGAGGGGCAGAGAGAGGGAGACAGCGAATCCCAAGCAGGCTCCACACTGCCAGCTTAGAGCCTGATGAGGGGCTTAAACCCACGAAATTGTGAGATCATGACCTGAGCCGAAACCAAGAATCAGACGCCCAACCGACTGAGCCACCCAGGCGCCCCAATACATTTTTATTTTTAAAAGTATTTCTAATTTAATAAAAATTCAAATGTTTTTTCTAAATTTTTAATTCAAAGTTGTTTTTGGTTACCCAGAAACAACTTCAGTTTCCTGCTCAGTTTTGGACCTAGTTGTAATTCCAATTGTCTTATGGTAAATGGGTCCATTATTTGGGATCTAGATTTTCAGTATTAAAATAGGTATATGACACAGATTTTCAGCTTTCAAATTATGAAGGATAGAAGTAAGATAGGAAGAGTTTATGTTAGATGCCTTGGTGAACTCTGTCAACGATTTATTTCCTTTGCTAACTACTTTTCTAACACTCCTTCCTTTATTTGAAAAAAATATATTATTTTTCTTACATTGCATTCACAGTGAATTTATCCAAAATCAGCCATTAACGTACAGCAAAACCTTGGTTTGTGAGCATAATTCGTTCAGGAAACATGCTTATAATCCAAAGCACTTGTATGTCAGAGAGAATTTCCCCATAAGAAATAATGGAAACTCAGATGATTCGTTCCACAACCCAAAAATATTCATATAAAAATGATTACAGTACTGTAATATAATACAAAATAATAAAGAAACTACAAAATATAAAGAAAAATAAACTAACCTACACTTACCTTTGGAAATCTTTGTGGCTGGTGTGAGGGAGACAAGAGGAGGATTATTGTGTAGGACTACTTTCACTGTCACTAACTGCTACCTATTGGCTCGATGGAATCTTCTTCTTTTTGTGCAACTTTACCAAGTTGGAACCTATCCAATGACCTTGAATGAAGCAAAGCATTCCTAAGCTTACTCTTGTATGGAAAAGTAAAGGACTGTCCATAGGTACTTTGAAGTGACAAAAAATACACTAGTCCCGTTATGGGCACCTTCCAGTGTTCTAAAAAATCACTGATTTCTGCTAAACACTGCATCCTGAGACCAAGCATGGGAGCATGGGAGATGATCACCCACAATCCTCCAGTGAAAGAGAACCACTGACTCAGTCATGATCATGTGACATTTAGCATCACGTACTACTCGTGTTGCAGGACATCGCTCGTTTCTCAAGTTAAAATTTATTAGAAATGTTGTTCATCTCGTGGAACACTCGCAGAACAAGTTACTTGCAATCCAAGGTTTTGCTGTATATTGCTGTTTGAGACTGTTTACTTGGCTAACTTTTATTTTTTATCAGAATAATCCAGGAAACCTAGTGTTATCTTTGGAAATAGGAAGGGAAAGATCAAATTGATCCTTGAATTGTGTGTCTAATCAATGAGAGGAAAAGTTCATAAGCATATCCATCAATACATTTTCACTTTAATTTCTTTCTACATTTTTTATTGCTTTTAACTTACCGGTTAGTCCATTTTACATTTAACTTAAAGTTTATTTATTTTGAGAGAAAGAGAGAGTCAAAGAGGGTAGAGAAAGAGGGAGAGAGAGAGACTCCAAAGGAGGCTCTGCATTGTCAGTGCAGAGCCCGATGTGGGGCTGGATCTCACAACTGTGAATCATGACCTGAGCCAAAATCAAGAGTTGTACACTTAACTGACTGAGCCACCAGGTGCCCCTATTTTGCATTTAACTTAAATGGTGAATTTCGGTAAGAAATAATATAGGTTAAGTGAACAAAGTTTGTAGCAATTTTCAATAATGTTTCTGTAAGAATTATCAAGAAAAGCATTGGAAGAAGAGCTTACTGTGTAATTGTTTCTTTAAAATAAAGTCTCCTAATAAGTAAATCAGTAATTAAATGTTATAACAAATTGGATAATCATCTTCTAGTGCACAGGGTATAATTTACCATCAAATAATATTTACATGAGAATCATGTGGCTATTTGATCAATCTAAATACACTTGAATGTTTTTATAATTTTCCACTCAGGGGAAATGGATTTCATGTAAGAACATATATATAATTGTAAACAAGTATGTGACTAGAGAATATTTTTTCCCCTAGGTCTACTTGGAATTGTTAAAAATTCTTTAATAAGGCATGTCTTTGTAGAAATCAATCCAGAAGACTTTTAAGCTGTCAAAAGTCTTGGGTGTTAGAAATAGAAGTTTCAGAGATCTGTACCCCAGGCAACTATATTATATGTGAGGCTTTGGAAATACTGAGGAAATACTCCTTGGAAATACTGAGAATCCAAATAGCATTAGACAGTATTTCCGCAATGAGAGAAACAAAATGAAGTAACAAAACCAGGAAACATGAATGGTAACTAATGTAGATATACTTAGAGTGAACAGAAAGTAAAAGGCATTATTTAATTATGCATTACATGTTACATAATGTCTGACAAAGTCTAGCATATGAGCATATTATTTTTAGAGGGCTCAGAGAGAATGTGTTGATATCAGTTACACTTGTCAAGATAGACTAAATAGCTATGATGGAAATTCCATTCTATTTGAACTATGTGTGAATCCATTAGCATATGTTCTCAAGATGACATTGTTCTTGTACTGCATATTTGTTTTAGTACCCCTCAAAAGAATTTGCAAAATTGTGTGTCCCTAGAGAATTAGTAGAGACCTAAAATTAAGTATATCTAGTTTTTACCTTATAATTAAATAGTTGCAAAGGATATAATTTACTTTCTGGCATATTTGTGTATGATATTTAAAAATAGAACAGTTATATCACTCTTAATTATAATCCAATGGAATATCAGTATAATAGTGACTTGATACTGCCTGTCATCTATTTAAACAATACGTGAGGGGCACCTAGGTGGCTCAGTCGGTTGAGCGTCCGACTTCGGCTCAGGTCATGATCTTGTGGTTTGTGAGTTTGAGCCCTGTGTCGGGCTCTGTGCTGACAGCTGAGCCTGGAGCCTGCTTCTGATTCTGTGTCTCCCTCTCTCTGCTCCTGCTGTGCTTGCACTCTGTCTCTCTCTCTCTCAAAAATAAATAAACTTTTGGGGCGCCTGGGTGGCGCAGTCGGTTAAGCGTCCGACTTCAGCCAGGTCACGATCTCGCGGTCCGTGGGTTCGAGCCCCGCGTCGGGCTCTGGGCTGATGGCTCAGAGCCTGGAGCCTGTTTCCGATTCTGTGTCTCCCTCTCTCTCTGCCCCTTCCCCGTTCATGCTCTGTCTCTCTCTGTCCCAAAAATAAATAAACGTTGAAAAAAAAAAATTAAAAAAAAAAAAAAAAATAAATAAATAAATAAACTTTTAAAAAAATTAAAAAAAAATACATGAACAAGCTCTTCTTTGACCTTGAGAAATTTTACATAGTTCCTTCTCTTGAAATTGTATTTAAAATTTTCCTCTCCACAGTATCCTAAAGTTGCAATGCTTTAAAAAACACGTGTATATGAGTATATACATATATACATACTTATGCAAATGTGTGTGTGCCTGTGTGTATGTGCATGTGTATATGTACATGGAGAGAGCAAGAGAAAGAGAGAGAAATTAAATCCTTCTAAAAAGTTCCTCTTTAGAGTTTATGATTTCTAGTATACAACCGATTAAAGACAACACAAACAAAAATTTGGTAAGTAAGTATTAAATATAGGAAATAAAAACTGAAGAAAGGTCCCATTTCTAACTTTGATGAGTTGGGTTTATGGTGCTTGGTTAAAGGAGACTTCATTGCTATCATATATTTTGAATTGTTCTTTTGACCACTTCAGAGGCTTTTACATCTTGGAGTAATGCATTGTGGTAGGATTTGGGATGAATGAAAAATATGTCTTTTTTTTGTGTAGTAGGAGAGGAAAATTTTGAAGAGAAGTTGATTTTCATTTCAGCCAAACCAGTTTTAGGCGAAAATACACATGTCATTTGAGGATCCACATACTGATTCCCATAAAGCCATGCATCCTAAGAAAGTCATCTTCTACTCCCAGGAGCACTTACATCCCAGTGTAAAGACTGTCTAATGTATTGAAATTGTCTGCTGTGAATTACTGCCTGGCTGTAGCCTAGTGGGAAGTCCCTTCCCTTTTTTCTATAGATGACACAGTCCTTAGTTGATAAAAAAAAAAGTCACAGAAAGTTTTTTTAAATTCCACTACATTGCTGAGAATTTAATCATGCACTTTTATTAGTTAAAATGTTCCCTAACTTCTATTTCTAATGTATCTAAAATGGTGCATTCTTTTAGTCTGTAAGTTGATAAATTTCTAAGAAATCATCCTTCATTTTATTTAATGGGTCTAATTTTATTTTCTATACATTTATCTCTACCTATCATCTACTTCTATGGTATTTATGATGATTTTTTGTCTGTTCTTTGTGTACTCTTCTGTTTTTTTATATGCAAGCAACCCAATTTTCTACTTTCATTCTTTCCTTTCTTTAGTGGTTGGACACTCAGCATTCTTATTGTTTTACTGGAAGTTCTGTTTAAATTTTTAGCAAACATGCTGGCATATTTTCTTACCAATTTCAGAAATTATCTGTAAGTTTCCCTTAGCATGCTATTATTTACTTTCTACCTCCACTCATCCTCACTTCCCACACTGATGGGAATCACCTGGGAGTTTAATTTCAGAATGCCATTAATTTTTTATTTTCTTTGAATGATGTCTATTTGAATTTCAAAAGGCTTAACATTATACAACCACATTGTCAACAATTATTTCTGTTTTTTTTAAAAAAGATTAATAAAATAAGCAATATTTGGCGATTCCAACTCAGAAAAAGGAAAGAAAATACAACTATACAAAAATACAAATATACATTAGAGAAAAGAAAAGGAATACGAGCAGATACACATATCTGGTTAAAAAAATTATAGAATACTGTGAACTACTTTTAGCTAATAAACTTGGAAATCTAGATGAAATGATCAATTATGTAGGAAACCACATTTTCAACAAAAATATAATTATGAAAATTGATAGAAAACCTAAATAGATTAGTGATCACGGAAGCAATGACTCTGATTTTTTTGCTGAGGAGTTTTGACTGATCTTCAATTCAGGTAATTCCCAAGTTATATAAATTGATGCAGAGTGGGAAAAAAGATGGAAATCTTTCCATTCATTTTATGAGACTAATGTAAATTTATTTCATGACTAGATAATCCAAGTATACTCACACACACATCAAGAAAACTATCTTCCATCTCATTAATCTACATACAAAAATTCAAACAAAATATTAGCAAATTTAATCCAATGGTGTATTTAAACAGATTTGAAGAAATGGGAGTCTATTGCAAGAATATAAAAATGGTTCAAAGTGAGGCATTCAATTAATGTATTTCAGTGTATTATCTATAAATTAAAACAAATATGATCAACTAATAATGGCAAAACTTTATATGTTAAAAATCACCATTTCTTCCTTATGTCTCTTAGGAAGCTTAGGATAAAATAAAACTACCTTACCTTTATATCACATTCATCAAACAGGAACAAAACAAGCATGCCTGCTATTACTTCAATGACTCAGTATTATCTGAAAGTCCCACTATCATTAAGCATTGAGATACCAGTATTGAAAAGGAAGTCAGAATTGTTACATGAATAATGTGATTGTCCAACTAAAAAACCCAAGAGAACCAATGGGAAAGACACTAGAACTAGTGTTATTTTTTAAAAGGCAATAGTTGCTATAAGCTAAGTAGAAAATAAAAAGAAATAAAAGATCATTTAGAGGGTACAAAACCCAAAAACCAAACAAAAAACCCAAAAACAACCTAACTAGGAATAATCACAAGAATTGAGACCTATATGAAAAAAAGTAAATCTTTACAAAGGTAGAAAAGTTAATAAGTGATATACAACAATCCTGAATGGGAAGACAGAATAGAGATTATTCATTAAATGCTGCCCTTATAAAAATCTTTTTATTTTCTTGGTGTGGCTGAGGGTAGGGGTGGGGAGAGGAACTTGACTTCAAAAGTCATCTGGAATCAAATCCATGTGGTACTGGCACAGGAATAGGCAAGAAGTCAACGATACTAACTACAGCAGTGATTATCAACCTCGGGTGTACACTAAGATCACATTGAGAGTTAAAAGAATATTACCCATGACCAGCCCCATTCCCATGGATTTTACTTTAATTGATGTCAGGTGGGGTTCAGGTTTTGCTATAATATAAAAGCTTCCAGGGGCACCTGGGTGGCTCAGTCGGTTCAGCTTCTGACTTCGGCTCAGGTCACGATCTCACCGTCTGTGAGTTTGAGCCCCGCGTCGGGCTCTGTGCTGACAGCTCAGAGCCTGGAGCCTGTTTCAGATTCTGTGTCTCCCTCTCTCTCTCTAACCCTCCCCCGCTCATGCTCTGTCTCTCTCTGTCTCAAAAATAAAAAAAAATAAAACATTAACAAAAATTAAAAAAAAAAAAAAAGCTTCCAAAGGTAATTTTAATGTGTAGCCAAGATTGGGGATTACTGTATTATAAAGACCAAAAAATGACTTATGTACATGTAAGCATGATAAATGTTAAATTATAAAGACTTTTAGAGGTGCCTGGGTAGCTTAATCGATTAAGTGGCCGGCTTCAGCTCAGGTCATGATCTCATGGCTCATGGGTTTGAGCCCAGTGTCGGACTCTGTGCTGACAGCTCAGAGCCTGGAGGCTGCTTCGGATTCTGTGTCTCCCTCTCTCTCTGCCCCTTCCCTACTCATGCTCTGTCTCTCCCTGTCTCTAAAATATATAAAAACATTTAAAAAACATTTTTTAAAAAGCCTTTCAAATCAGTGGGAAAAGTTACTGGGACAATGACCTTAGGGACAAAAATAAAACTATATCCCATACTAACACTAAGCAGAAATAAATTCCAGAGAGATCAGAACTATGATGCACAAAATAAAGCAGAAAAACTTTTCTTTGAATAATCACATTTTAATTATACATATTTCAAATGAATAACTTGCTTCCCAAAGACTTGCCCTGTATTCAGCAATATATATCCAGAACCTTAAAAAATGTTTATACCTGTTGAACAAAAATACTAGTTCTGGGAAGAAATCTAAGCTGTCCACAAAAACTTCTGTTTAAGAGTGTGTGTGTGTAACAGACTCTTAAATAAGGAGAACAAACAGAGGGTTACTGGAGGGGTTGTGGGAGGGGGGATGGGCTAAATGGGTAAGGGGCATTAGGGAATCTACTCCTGAAATCATTGTTGCACTACATGCTAACTAATTTGGATGTAAATTTAAAAAAATGAAATTAAAAAAAAAAAAGAAAGAAAACAAACTGATAGTTACCAGAGGGGAGGTGGGTGAAATAGGTGATGGGGATTAAGGAGTGCACTTGGGATAAGCACCAGGTGATGGAACTGAAATCATGATATTGTAGATGTGAAACTAATATAACACTGTATGTTAACTATACTGGAATTTAAAATAAAATTACATTTAGAAAAAAAGAAAGTGTGTGTGTATATATAATTATAAAAAGTCTTGAATTTTAAAAGTAAATGTGCAGCAGTGGGGAAATAAACTCTAATTTTTCTATGTTAAAGTTTGATGTAGAACTCCTTGAATAGGCATCACCTATAGCTTATGAAAAAATAGATTTCTAAGTCCCACTGGTGATACACTCACTCAGAATCAACCCAAGTGGTCTTTTAAGTACTCTGAAGTTTGAGATCTACTACACTAATGTGTACAATGAATTTTTTTAACCACTAAAAATTATAGTTAGTTTTTTCCCCATAAATATGTACAGGAAGGGAATGTACCCAGATGCTAACAGTGTGTTGTTGGGAATTTTTATATTTTTATGTGTAAATTTGATACAGTGAGCATTTATTACTTCTATAGTTATTAAATAAGTTTTATATTAAAAAAGACTTACTCTAAGAGTACTGTAAGAATAATCTGTTTGGGCATAGGGATCTTTTACAACTTACTACTAGCTGTATCAGTTTTTTTCTTTTTCTTTTCTTTTTTAATTAATTTATTTATTTTGAGAGAAAGCACAAGCAGGGGAGGGGCAGAGAGAGAGGGAGAGAGAGACTCTCAAGCAGGCTTCGCACCCCATGCTGAGCCTGATGTGGGGCTCAATCTCACAACCTTGAGATCATGACCTGAGCCGAAATAAAGAATCAGGTGCTTAACCAACTCAGCCACCCAGGTGCCCTGTGTCAGTTTTGAAGTGAATGTGTTGCCAACCACAAGCATGTGAGGCCAGTTCTCATTGCTGAAGAGGGTCTTTCAAATTAATTTCTCAGATGATTTGTATCAATAAACTTTGCTAAGATTCCTGCATAATTATAAGGAAAGTATAATAATTTTACCTTAGTTAAGTAGAATATGTTTTTATGTCAGAAATCTGGGCCAAATTGTCATTTTTAATGAGTCAGTTTCTTTTAATTTGACACCTGCCTTTTGCCTGTTTTTCTCTTGGGTTGTTAAGGTTTTAAAACTTTTTTTAATGAATTTTGAGAATTCTTTTTATTTTTTATGAGAATCGATTCTATTGGATAGATTCACCAACAAATATATTTGTGAATATGTAATACAATATATGCATCAACTTTTTAATTTATCTTTTAACTTTCCTTAGGGTGGTTTTTAGTAAAGTAGCATTCTTAATTTTTATTGAATATATTAGTCCTTTAATTTAAAGTATACCATCTGTGTCTTGTTTAATAAATCTTTCCCTACTTGAAGTTGTAAGGATAATTCAAAATAAAACTTTGCTTTCGTAATTTTGCCATCTATTTATCAGGAATTGAGTTTTGAATGTGGTGTTAGTTTGAAATATTTCACTTTCAGCTTTTATATTTGGATATTTAAAAAGAAGTACTGTGTAATTAAGAACAAACAACAAAAAAGTAACATACCAAAGTAAATGTTCCTTCTATTTGTGATTCCTGGTTTTCTCTTTCTCCTCTAAAAATCAGATGTTTTTACTTTTAAAGTAGTCTTTAAAATGTTTAGTTCCCTGGGTTATTATCTAACCTCATAATTTTCTTAGCAATTTTAACCAATTTTAAAAACACTGTTATGTTCTTTAAGAAAATTTTGAGATGATTTTTTTTCCTGCTTAAATTAGAGTTTAAGGGGCACCTGGGTCACTCAGTGGGTTAAGTGTCCAACTCTTGGTTTCAGCCCAGGTCACATTTTATGCAAGATTGAGCCCTGGATCGGGCTCTGTGCTGACAGCATGGAGCCTGCTTGGGATTCTCTCTCTCCCCTCTCTCTTTGTCCCTCCCCTGCCCATGTGCATGTGTTCAATCTCTCTCTCTCAAATAAGTAAACTTTATTACTAAAAAAAAAAATGGCCTCATAGTTGTGAGATTGAGCCCCACTTTGGGCTCCGGGCTGGGTGTTGGAGCCTGCTTAAGATTCTCTCTCCCTCTCCTTTAGCCCCTCCCCCCTCATAAAAAATAAAATAAAGGGGTGCCTGGGTGGCTCAGTTGGTTGAGCGTCTTACTCTTGATTTCTGCTCAGGCCATGATCTTACAGGGTTGTGGGATTGAACCCCAATCATGGGATTGAGCATGTAAGCTGCTTAAGATTCTCTCTCTCTGCCTCTCTCCCCCATCATGTGCTCTCTCTCTCTCTCTCTCTCTCTCTGTCTCAAAAAACAGAGCGTGTAGTCTGCTTAAGATTCTCTCTCTCTCTCTCTCTCTCTCTCTCTCTACCTCTCTCCCCCGTCATGCACGTGCTCTCTCTCTCTCTCTCTCTCTCAAAACAGAATAAAAATGAAATAAAAAAATGTTAAATAGTTGAAATTAGGGGTGACTGGGTGGCTCAGTTGGTTAAGCATCTGACTTTGGCTCAGGTCAGGATCTCGTGGTTCCTGAGTTCCAGCCCTGTGTGGGGCTCTGTGCTAACAGCTCAGAGCCTGGAGCCTCCTTCAGATTCTGTGTCTCCCTCTCTCTCTACCCCTTGCCTGCTCACACTCTGTCAATCTCTCTCAAAAATAAAATATTTTTTAAACATTAAGAAATAATAAAAAATTGAAATTAAAAACAAAAACAAAAACTAGAGTCAAAGACTATCATTAATTTTTGACATGCCATTAAATGTGACTTTCTTAGCAAAACTTAAATTAGAGGCACCCAGGGCAGTAAAGAAACTGTGGGCTAGCAAAACAAAGAAGGTAGAGTTATCTCTTTTAAGCTTGTTTTTGATAGTCATGAAATAAAAATTTTTTTAGCATACATAGATGCTAAGTTTAATATACTAAAATTAATTGAATGAGAGTATATGTTGTGATGTGTTAAAATGTATGAGTGACTGGTTCTCCACATCCTCAAGAACGCTCTGTTTCCAGGGGCCCTGCCAGAGCAAGAACCATGGCTTACTTCGGGGAAGGGAAAGGCCCCATCCATGTGGATAATGTGAAGTGCACAGGAAATGAGCGGTCCCTAGCTGACTGTATCAAACAAGATATTGGAAGACATAACTGCCGCCACAGTGAAGATGCAGGAGTCATTTGTGATTATTTTGGCAAGAAGGCAACAGGTAACAGTAATAGAGGTAAGTCATTTTCCAGGGCCTGTACAAGTCAAAGAGTGTTCTTCACTTGATTAGTATCAGCAGTACTTTGATAACAAAAGTCTGCTTCATAAGACTGTATATAATCCCTGGTTCCTTGTGCTCATATTTAGAGGCAGTGGTTTCCTGACAAACCTGACTGGATGGGGCTTACAGGGAGAGCAGAGCTCAGGGGCAAGAGTGGATTTACAGGATTTGTAATCTCTGGCATCCGGCCCTTTCCACGTTCTCAGCCATTTCTGTACCATTCCTTCTCTGGATGTGATAAAACTGTCAAACTTGTCGGTATCCTTGAAGATTTAGAACTGATAATTACTTCACAAAAAACAAGGCCAGAAATGACAATTTAAAGATATGGCATAGAAAGGAACTTCTTCTTCCACTCTCACTAGTATTTTAAACAATAGAGATACATTTAAAAGTAATTGCAAAAAGGTTATCTTTTGTAGATTTTATTCTCTGAAATTAAAAAATGTAAGGGAAATGAGAAATAATCTTTCAGTACAACACAGTAATAGGTGTTTTATACTTAAATAGAAAGGTCATTGAAAGCTGAGTGTAACTTTTATGAAACAAATACTGCTTTAGAATAAAGAAGTAGCTATTTTGTGGAAAACTGGTTACATTTTATGAATAGAACAATGATCTCTTTATGTGTTTTGAAAGCTCAGAGTTTTGATCATTGGATTTTCTGAAAAGTAGGTGTATCTGTATTTAAACATTCTCTTCCTCTAACATTTTTTTTTTTCAACGTTTTTTTTTATTTTTATTTTTGGGACAGAGAGAGACAGAGCATGAACGGGGGAGGGGCAGAGAGAGAGGGAGACACAGAATCGGAAACAGGCTCCAGGCTCTGAGCCATCAGCCCAGAGCCTGATGCGGGGCTCGAACTCCCGGACCGCGAGATCATGACCTGGCTGAAGTCGGACGCTTAACCGACTGCGCCACCCAGGCGCCCCAACCTCTAACATCTTTTAATTGCTAAAGACCATGCAAAAATGAACTGGATGTTGTTAATATGATTCTTCACTGTCTGAGGAGCTTTTGAGTATGAAGAGTACTTACAACCTTTTGTGCTTTGTTTTATACACACACACACACACACACACACATAATCGGCTTACTAAATCATATATTTAATATTATTAAATAGTATACTTATATACAAGTATTAATTATAACTTATTAAAGTGCCTTCAGTAATTTAAACTATAGTTAAAAATTGAATATAGTTAATTCTTTGGATTATGTCAAATTTCTTAAGCGGTAGAAAAACATAAAAATTCAATAATTGTAAAATGTTTTTGCTTTGGATTCTCTCTCTCTGCCTCTCCCGCACACTCTTTCTCTCAAAATAAATAAGTAAACTTAAAAAAAATATTTCCTCTTAGACAAGCTGGATTACATAATTTGGTTTGTTAACCCTGATTTTGTATTGAGGCTCAAGACCTAGTGACTTCTATGAGGGGACTGAAACTCAAGGCATTGGTTATTGGTCATCTGATGGGATCCTTTTATAAATGAATTTCATTTTGCTTAAAAAAATTTTTTTTGTAGCCGTGGATTTTACGCCTTATTAGATTTTACACTTTTGCAATCTGGTGCTTTGCCCTGGAATGATGTAAACTTTCAGTTTTGCTTGCTCAGTATTACATCATTCTTTATCTTGGCCTTATATACATTGACCTGACTTGGACCATTATTGGAAACTTATGTTTTTCTAATGTCTTATAATTTGCTGTGTCATCTAGAGGATTCATATCCTAAGAGATGAGAATTAAAGTTTGACAGCATGCCTCTGAGATCACTTGGCAAATTAATGATCTTGGTAAACATTGTTGAACCTTTTTCTCCATGAAGAAATAACTAGTGTTGATCCCCTACTGAGCTCACTTCTACCTGGTTATTATGGGGGAATATTAGTGCAGACTAGATTTTCATGCTCTTGGCACAATTCCCCACCTTCTCTTCTTACACAGATAGAAAAAGTGTCAATCTATACTTGGTACACATGTACTTAACCAAAGAAACAAAATACCCCTGTAGAGATTCCCCTCCTTCTAAAATTATTTTTAAAATAGCTATACTTTGGGGCACCTGGGTGGCTCAGTCAGTTGAGTGTCCGACTTCGGTTCAGGTCATGATCTCGCAGTCTGTGAGTTCGAGCCCCACGTTGGGCTCTGTGCTGACAGCTCAGAGCCTGGAGCCTGCTTCAGATTCTGTGTCTCCCTCTCTCTCTGCCCCTTCCCTGCTCATGCTCTGTCTCTCTCTGTCTCAAAAATAAATAAAAACATTTAAAAAATTTTTTTTAAATAGCTATACTTTATTTTATTTACTTTCTTTCATATACCACCTTTTCATATATTTTCATTCTTAATTCTTTTTTTATGCTCTTGTGAGAGTCTGTTATCTTGGGAAATTTGACTGTATTACCTAAAATGCCACTTAGTTTGTTTAGTAAACCCTTTCCATATAATAATATGCTATATGAGTAAAATATAAATGTAAATATAGATCAGAATCCCATTCTAAGTTACATTTTGTGTAAGTGGCCTGGAAAGTATTGTATGTGAAAAGCAAATTACTTAGACCTGTACTACCTTTGCAATTCTCTTGTTTTGTTTAATGTTCCTGCACTCCGAAACAGTCTCTGTAATCAGCAGAGGGAGGGCTGTAGGCGCCCGTGGGATGACATGCTGGACAGGGTCACAGCTGAATGTGGGAAACCTCATAAAGTTCCTTGTCTGCTTGTGAATTCTTGTTGCCTTGGCTAAATGAGAAGACTTTTCTTTCTTTTTTTTTTTAATTTTTTAATGTTTGTTTATTTTTGAGAGACAGAGCACAAGCGGGGGAGGGGCAGAGAGACAGGGAGACACAGAATCCAAAGCAACTTGCAGGCTCTGAGATGTCAGCACAGAGCCCAACACGGGGCTCCAACTCATGAACCGTGAGATCATGACCTGAGCCAAAGTTAGTCGCTTAACCAACTGAGCCACCCAGGCACCCCTACTTTTAATTTTTATTATAAGAGAAGGTATCCTATAATTTGAGGAGAAAAGATGTTTTAAAATAGAGAAAGAAACGGCAGGAGACTGTGTCACTTGTGTCTTTGTCCCACTGTCAACAATACAACAGTCTGATTAATAACCTCTGTCTGCTTCAGAATCCCTCTCATCTGTTTGTGGTTTGAGATTACTGCACCGTCGGCAGAAGCGGATCATTGGTGGGAAAAATTCTTTAAGGTAAAAGGTCCTTCAGAGATTTTACATATTACAAAACTATTTATGTACATACAGTGTTACAAATTGGGGGTTTTTCTACTATGATATGAGGGATTTATTTTACTTACTTAATTTCCTAAATTAAATCCAGATTACATGTTTTTTTTTCTTTTAATCTACATTTACTTTATATAGACTGTGTTCTTAGATCACTACCTCCTGATTTATACAATAGATACGTTGCTGAAAAGTTATATTGTTGAATCTCACTAAGAGGAGGTCTGAAAAATATGTAACTACAAAATTCATTTAATTTAGAATATATTTGTTTTAGACTTGACTCTTTTAAATGTATTTTTTTTTTTTTATTTGTTGCGTTTACTAATGGAAACCCAGTACTTTGCTTAATGAAATACTTCTTCGGGCTGCTTAGGTGAGGTAGTGAGGAGAGAAAATACACTTCAAGCAATGAAATATAGAGAAGACTGAGTTTTTTCCACGAGTGTCAGAGGTGGGTGGGATGCATACAAATGTCCATAAGCAGATCTTCAGTGTGGTCTGCTCCAGTTTGTAGGGGTACCATTTTCAAAGTAGGGAGAGATCTTACCTGCTAGGGTCCCTTTTATGTGGCTTTCCTCCCACCTGCAAGCCTTCCAAGTCATTGTCTTAATGGATGCTTTTCTTTGCTTTTCTCCCTTATACGGACTCAAGTGGCTTACTTTCTTCTTAGGGGTGGTTGGCCTTGGCAAGTGTCCCTCCGGCTTAAGTCATCCCATGGAGATGGCAGGCTCCTTTGTGGGGCCACACTTTTGAGTAGCTGCTGGGTCCTTACAGCAGCACACTGCTTCAAGAGGTACGTGTCCACCTTTCCAAACAAGTCCGTTGGGTTCTTATTTGACAGTGCTTCCAATTCCTTCCTGCTCCATAGCATACTAGAAACTTGGGGTGACAGAGCCAGGCTACCAATCTTCTTTACCTGTGCCCACGGCACTGTGGAAGTGGGGGAGGTAACAGAAGGAGCAACGAGAGCCCTCTGGAAGCCACTTGCTACGCCAGTGTTAAAGCAAACTCTGTATTTGGGGGAAGAGAAGATGCATTTTGGGAGAGGAGGCAGCTATGTTAGTGCTTCCCTCAAGAACTTATCTGAGGGTGAAATCAGATCCCAGTAGACCTAGAGGAGATCTCAGATGACCCAGTAGTGGATACTAAGAGTAGGGAGTGAAGTTTTTATTGTTTTTTGATCCTTTGGATCTTGGTGTTTTGTGTCTTTTAGATTTCTCTATTTGTACCTTCTAGAAAGTCCAGGTTGCATCCTGATTATTTCCTCATCTCCCAAACATTTTATCACTTCAGTCTGAAGTCTTTCCAGTTGAGAGGGGAGGCCATACAGAGAAAAATTGGTGTGCCAGAGTCACACTGCTCATGGTGGCAGTGTCTGCACTAGGACCTGGCTCTCCTTTGTTCTTGTCCTGTGTTCTTTTGTGGGCCTGACTAATGGCCATTTCCTCAGCATGAATTTTGGGATTTAAAAATGTATACCAATCCTTGGCAAAATATTGATAATTAGTGAAGCAAGGTGATTATACAGGAGTTTCACTGTGTTATTCTAATTGTGTATATTTGAAAATGGTCATAATAAAAAGTCTTATTTAAAATGTAGAACATGTCATTGAAAAATTCTTACAAGCAAGAATTTGTTTTATATTTTTCCATATGTGATACAAGGCTTCACTGTATATGTACAATTTATCCATATAGGTTTTGTTCACTTTAACCACCATGTGAATTTTAACTCCTATTGTAAGGCTAAATCACAATTTATTTAGTCCCCTACTAATGGATAGTTAGTTGGTTTCAATTCTTTCACTATGAAAAAACAATGCTGTAATAGACATCTATTGTATGTCTCATTGGGTACACATATGTGGGAGCATTTTGCTAGAGTATGGGCACAATTCAGTTTTACTCAGCACTATTAATTTATTTTCTAAAGTAATTGCATCCATTTATATCATGACAGTAGGTAAGTCCATTTCCTCAAGTCCCCACTTCAACTTGATATTATCTATCAACATTTTTAATTTTTGTCAATCTTAGACTTTTTGGATTTCTTTTCAGTTCCACTTCCCTGATTAGTGTCTTCCTCTTTCATGAATTTCTTTGTTCATATTCTTTGCTTATCTTTCTATTGGATTGTCTTTTTGTAATTGATTTAAAAAATTTGTTCTCTGTACAGAGTCTTTGTTGTTATGTGTTATAAATACCTTTTCTCAGTCTGGGGTTATGTCCTGTCCACTTGTTTAAAATCTTTTTCTTGGGGCGCCTGGGTGGCGCAGTTGGTTGGGCGTCCGACTTCAGCCAGGTCACGATCTCGCGGTCCGGGAGTTCGAGCCCCGCGTCGGGCTCTGGGCTGATGGCTCAGAGCCTGGAGCCTGTTTCCGATTCTGTGTCTCCCTCTCTCTCTGACCCTCCCCCGTTCATGCTCTGTCTCTCTCTGTCCCAAAAATAAATAAACGTTGAAAAAAAAAATTCAAAATTAAAAAAAAAATAAATAAAAATAAAATAAAATCTTTTTCTTATGAAGATATTTTAATATCTTCATTTAATATGTTTAATATGTGTCAATTTTTTAAGTTTGATAAAATTTTTTATATTTATTTAAAATATCCTTTCCTAGGGGCACCTGGGTGGCTCAGTCGTTTAACTGTCTGACTTTGGCTCAGGTCATGATCTCACAGTTTGTGAGTTCGAGCCCCCCCGTCAGGCTCTGTGCTGACAGCTCGGAGCTCGGAGCTCAGAGCCTGGAGCCTGCTTCCGATTCTGTGTCTCCTTGTCTTTCTGTCCCTCCCCCACTTGTGTTCTGTCTCTATCAAAAATAAATATTAAAAAAAAATTTAAAATATCCTTTCCTAGCCCCACATGATGAAGATTTTATCTTACTTCTTCACTAAGAAAATGTATAATTTTGTTCATGTTTAGGTTTTTAATCTGTTTACTGTTTATTTTTTGTATACTGAGAAAGGAGCCTCATTTTATACTTTCATGGATAGTTAGTTTACCAGCACTTTGTATTGAACATTACATTCTTTTTAAAAAAATTTTAAATATTTTTTTGTATCTAATGATGGAGCTTTATTTTTTCTTTTCTTTTTTTTTTTTAAGTTAAATCTTAGTTATGAACATTACATTCTTTACCCAAAGATTTATGTCAATTATCTTGTATGCTCAGTTCTCATATATCTTTGTTTCTAGGATCTCTATTCATTTCCTTTTATCTATTTTGGTAAATATTTATGAAGTAATCTTCCATTTGTAAAGTGTGCAGAAGACACATATCTATATTTTACATAGCCTTTGTCATTTCTGGGATAATAATTGAGTTTGAGAGTTCACCTATATATCAGTGGGTTTAATACATTCATGTGTTACATCAACGGCACACAAAATAAAGATTATATTCATTCATTGACTTAACAAAAATTTAATATTCCCAGGAATATGCTATAGGATATAGTGGAGAGAAGACAGATAAGGATCGTTGCTATGATAAGAATTTTCAGTGTAGCTATAGGAACCCAGAAGAGGGAGATATTGATATTGCTGATAAAATAGTATCAAAAAAAAATTCAGGGCACAATTTTTAAAGTGTGGTCTTTCCACCACAATATTAGATACATTTAGCTTGTTAAAAATTCAGATTCATGGGCCCCTCCTCCAGATCTACTGAATCTTTAGAGCCAAGCCTCAGGAGTTGGCATTTTTATCAAGCATCTCTGATGATCCTTCTCAACACTAAAGGTTAAGACCCACTTGCCTAGTGGATGAAACAGAATATGATCTGGATATGTTTGAAGAATGATGTGAGGAATGTGAAGAATGATGTGAGAATGATATGTTTGAAGATGATATGAGGAAGAATGTAATAGAGCTCGTAGGATACTTATCCATGTCCTATTCAACATATTAGTCACAAAACTAAAAAAGGACACTGATGGTAAATTAATTATATTTTTGGATGCCAGAAGATTGGGAGAGACACATATTGGAAGATAGGATACATCATGGGAAAAGATCTTGATAGTTTGATCCTAACAAGCAGTGCAGAATAAGAAGGAAGTAAAATGCTGACTTTAGTTCCAGGAAATGTGGCTTAAATGTAGCACACGTGAAAATGACCGCATGGGTTTTAGAGTCCTGCAGCCTTAATACAAGTCAGTGATGTAATGCAGTTGCTCACAAAGTTTATCAGTTTTGAGCAGCACTGAAAGAATATTGTCAGGGCAAAGCAGTGATGAGCCTAGCTATTCTTACTATGCTCAAGCTATTGTCAGAGACAAAAGCACTGTCACTATCAAACAGAGAGAACTTGGCTCAGTTCTGGGGGCCACATCATGAAAAAATGACATGGTACACCAGGGAAGGCAAACAGACAGGGGAGATCGTGTGGAATCAGATTAGATTTGTTACCTGTTGCTTCAGATACTTCAGATGTTAATGGGAGAAAATATAATTTTCATTTTAACCAAAGAGTTGTTTATTTTTTATTTACTTAACACTAGGACAATTCAGAGATGGAATGGGCTGTATGTGGGAGGAAGACTAAGTTCTGTTATGAAGTGTGTCCAAGCACAAGAGGTTGTATTCATGGATTGATAGAGACTGGAGCTGGGTAACCATCTAATGTTGAGAGAATAGTGGTGAAAGAAGCAGGAGACATATTTGAACGATGGGAGTTATTAAGATAGTGATCTGGAGTTTTGGTAGTGGACTTACAGTAGAGAAGCAGGAAAGACCCAGGGGTCCCTGGGTGGCTTAGTCAGTTAAATGTCCAACTCTTTATTTTATCTCATGTCACAATCTCATGTTTCATGAGATTGAGCCCCACATTGGGCTCTGCACTGACAGCGAAGAGCCTGCTTGGGATTCTCTTTCTCTCTCTCTCTCTCTCTCTGTCTGACCCTCCCGTCACTCTCACACACTCTCTCTCAAAAATAAATAAGTAAACTT
This sequence comes from Lynx rufus, assembly GCF_022079265.1. Lineage (NCBI taxonomy): Eukaryota > Metazoa > Chordata > Mammalia > Carnivora > Felidae > Lynx > Lynx rufus. Next base: position 97,158,518 of record NW_025814845.1, on the reverse strand, counting down.
TAAAGAGAGAGAGGGAGAGAAGCAGGAAAGGTCTGAAATGCTGGAATAGTGAATTTTTGTTTCATTCACTAGGTGGTGGGAAACCACTAAAGGTTTTGAGCCTTGAAATGTGATCTAAGAGGGGTTTTAAGATGAGTCATTGGGAGATATATAGGATTGATCTGAGGATATAAAGCAAAATTATTAATCCAGGAGTCTGTGAATGAGCTTCAAATTAGATGAAAAATCTTTGCACACATGCTACTGGAGTGACTCCAATTGGTCCGTGTTACCAAGTGATTAAGACTCACTATGGTAGGAACTGGAGGGAGACTATTGTAATAGAGATAGAAGATGGAAAAGAAAAGGAGGGAGAGAAGGTAGAGTCATGGTGACAAAAGTCAGTAGAACTTGGTACCGTGTAACAAGAGACTTGGATCTGGCCATTGAGACCAAGGTCACAGTTCTCCAATTTTAACTATTCACTTTTGTGAAAATTATTTTGTCTCTTGGAGCCTCAGTTTTCCCACTCATGAAATGAAGGCAATAATATTCCACAGTGAAGAACAAAGGACCTGCTAAATGTCTGAAAGTATTTTATAAAATGTGAAATTCAAAACAAATGTTGGTTGTTATATGTTAGGGTTCCAAAAAGAGAATCAAAGATTATTATTTTCAACAGTAGAAAATTCTGGGTGATTTTATTCCACTGACCACTGGAGAAGAATAAGGTAGGAAACTACAAGGAACCTGGAGAAGCCTGTCTTAGGGTTTAGAGGTTAGGCAAAATAATTCAGTAGGTTCAGTTTAGATTATCCTGTTTTCTAAATGCTTCATCTTTTAAGTCTCTGCTAAAAGTTACAGACTTCAGGGTTCAAGGCTTAAAGTATTAAGTAGGGAAATTACCCAAAAATTCCACTTGAGTTGAACACTTTGATCTGACTTTTGGAAGGTCTTTTTCATTTTCTTTCTTTCTTTCTTTCTTCTTCTTTTTTTTTGTTTTTTGTTTTTGTTTTTTTGCTACATGTTTGGGTTTGGGTTTTTTTGTTTACATGTCATTATTCCTCCTCTGGCCTGCTCCTTCTAGATGATTGCTTGAAGTCAGAAATCATCTCCTTTCTGTTTATAAACCTAGTGTCTAATATATTACTTGGCACATAGGATATACTCCTAAATGGTTGTTGCATGATGAAAGTGAGGGCTTAGTTGCCAGATAGTGGATATATTTAAGAAGGTTTGACTCTTTAGAGAATGGTGGTATTTTAAACCTGGATCAACAGATAATTCCTTCCATATGTCATTTCTGAATTTCTTCCCTTTATCTGCACAGAAGATAAAGACAGTTGATTAAAAAGCAGAGGAGCAGATTATGATATGCAGCATTTTGATGTATTTTAGATATAATGCAAGATTCTTTTAATGTGTGTAGGGAGAAAATTATTTTGCAAATGTGTTTTATATCCATCTGCCTTGGTCTGTAACCTTTACCAGATTTCATAGACTTCCTGTTTTGAAGTGCCTAAGGAGCTACAGCTCACATCTTTATTGCAGTAAGCTCATTAAAAGGCATAAGGACAGTTACTAGTGATTAGAATAAGCTCCAAATTTTGTTTCTTTTCTGGGTTCAAGGACTTTGGATTAAAACAACCCTCCTTTAATCATCAGAAACTCTTAAATTTGCAAAAACAGATTTCCTCTGGAATTGCAGAGACTGCAACGTAGAAGCAATATTGTCATGTTCTGAAAGGTTACCTTCCTTTTAGATTTCTTGGGAGTGTAATTTAAGGTCTGCTGGTAGGGGACATTTGGTTTTTTTTTAATGTTTATTTATTTTTGAGAGAGAGCAAGTGAGCGAGCAGGGGGCACAGAGAGAAAGGGAGACACAGAATCCAAAGCAGGCTCCAGGCTCTGAGCTGTCAGCACAGAGCCTGACACAGGACTTGAACTCAAGAACTGTGAGATCATGACCTGAGCTGAAGTCAGATGCTTAACCGACTGAACCACCCAGGCACCCTGGGTATATTTTGGAATGAGCTTTCACTCCTGTTTTTTATTTGTATCTCTACTGCTTTAACTAGTGGACTGCTGCATATTCCATATAATGGGTTCTTGTTCATCAGGCCTTTTTTGGTGCCTAATTCTTGCAGTGATGATATAGGCCGGTGCTCTTGAACACCTATTTCTGAATAAGGCCTAGATTGCTGTTCCCATCTGTGTTATTTTATACTATGGATGACAGCTCTTTATGTTAATTTGTTTTGCCTTTGTAGTCATTCTTTTATATAATCCTCATATCTGAACAATCTAAGAATGATGGCCTGGGGAGGTTGAGATCACAATGCAGTTACTTCAGATCCACTATGCTGTTACCTTCATTTTATATAGTCTCTTTGCATGATAAGGATACTTTATTGTAAGGACGACAGTTCTAGTAATCAAATTCTAATTCGTTTGTAACTTTCACATGTTGTGATATGTTCTAAACACTTATTTTAATGCCAGCACAAAAACTGAGATAGTTGGTGAATCACCATTTAAACGTCTTCTATCTCATTCTTCACATTTTTCCCTAGTGTTAATGCAATACAGACGTTGGAATGAATGCAATATCCTGTTGGCATTTTGAAGTGGAAACTTGGGATAAATCAAGGGTTTTTGGAGTTCCTATGATTCTTATATGATATAAATTGCTTGCCTTTGATACTCTAAATTATGAGTATCATGATATGACCCTCTCTCTGTGGTGCTGCAGCAATATAAGTGAGAGAAAAATTCCTGAATATTACACTAATTCCTTCTAGTTGTTTGTTCTGGTAACAGACATCATATTGGAGGGAAGAGGACTCTCTTATTTCTGTGATTCTACTGCAAATTTGATTTGATCAAAAATATAGCTTTACCTGATTTTATCTTTCATTTTTTTCCTAGAAACACCATAGCAGCTGGAAATTGTTAAAGATTGTTGCTCTGTAAATCAGAAATGTCTAGGTCTTTGTAATTACAAAGATGAGGCACAGAGATAATGGAGTCACGTTTTAAAGACACAGAGTATCAGATGCTTAGCATATGCTTCATCATGACCTAGTATCTAGTAGAGTTCATTAAATTTTTTTTTTTTCAACGTTTATTTATTTTTGGGACAGAGAGAGACAGAGCATGAACGGGGGAGGGGCAGAGAGAGAGGGAGACACAGAATCGGAAACAGGCTCCAGGCTCTGAGCCATCAGCCCAGAGCCTGACGTGGGGCTCGAACTCCCGGACCGCGAGATCGTGACCTGGCTGAAGTCGGACGCTTAACCGACTGCGCCACCCAGGCGCCCCTAGTAGAGTTCATTAAGAACATGCTCTTTGGTGGTATACCTAATACTGTCAATCATGCTAAAACCATTTCCTGAATACACACACACACACACACACACACACACACATGACAGTGCAAGGTTCTACGGAGGCTTCTAAGCAACTGTAATCATTTATACAAGTAATTTTAGTCAATCACTTTTTTTATGTTTATTTGAGAGAGCGAGAGAACACGTGTGCGCATGTATGTGTGTGCATGCATGCACACACATGCAGGGAAGGGGCAGAGAGAGGGAAAGAGAATCCCAAGCAAGCTCCATGCTGCCAGCACAGAGCTCGACCTGGGGCTTGATCTTATGAACCGTGAGATCACGAACTGAGCCAAAATCAAGAGTCAGATGCTTAACCGACAGCCACCGAGGTGCCCAACTCTTCTATTTTTAATTCCAGTAATTTTTTGTTCTTTATTGTTCAGAATCTCAGAAAAATGAGGACATTGGATCTTACTAAGCCGCTGTGTTTCAGATCCTTTCTTGCTGAAGCCTGTCTGGTAATTTCATCCACTATTTGAGGGGTAGTTGAAGGCATTTCAGCAAAGCAAACAACTGAATGGTGTGTCAGCCGAAACCTGAAATGTTTGGTTTAGAAGCATTTTTGAATACAATAAAGTTTGTCTAAGTAACAAAAGCTGGACTAGTTTTTATGTTAAAAAAAAAAAAAGTTTCCTTTATATGTTTTCTTGAGAAGCCTAGAACTACAGTAAATGTTTTCAAAATCTGCAGTCATATTGGGAACCTCAGCCAAAGTATTATCCCTGAAGTATAAGAGAGGTGACAGTAGAAGACAAATATTTGGTTAGCAAACTAATCCAGTCTTCTGTTGGATGCTCTTCAAATTCCAAGCATGTGATTATGTCTAAAAATAATTGGAGTGAAAGGAGCGTGGGAATCACTGCTTAGGTTTACTGGTCCATTTCCTTAAATCAGGACAAGTTTAAAAGTGTAGGTACCAATAAAGAGATTCATTTGCCAAGAATAGTGTTTTTTTTCCCCCTTCTAGTCAGGTATATATATTATTTTTATTTTCAGTTTAATATCAACTCCTGATTGGTGAGCATACTAATTTTGGAGTAGATTTAAATCTACTGGCTGAAATCTGCTTGATTGGAGAACACAGAATATGTATGTAACGTGTATGAGTTTTGGGTTTTGATACCTTTATGTAATCTCTTACGATGCTCACTTCACTTGGAGAGATTCTAGACATGCAGGGGCAGGAGTTATCACTATGCCTTTAAGTCTTGGTTGTAGTGGTTCTCAAGCCTGACTGTGAATTGGAATCACCTATCGTTCTACATCAGCCCTATTAATTTAATATTTTCAGAGATTTGTGACCTAGACATTTATATATTAAAAAAAAAATTCTTTTTTATGTTTATTTTTGAGAGAGAGAGAGAGTGAGTAGGTGAGGGGTAGAGAGAGAGGGAGACACAGAATCCTAAGCAGGCTCCAGCCTCTGAGCTGTCAGTACAGAGTCTGACACAGGCTCGAATTCACAAACTGAGATCATGACCTGAGCTGAAGTTGGACGCTTAACCGACTGAGCCACCCAGGACACCCTAGGCATTTATATATTTAAAAGTGGTACAGGTGCTTCTAGTAAACAGCCAGCATTTAACAAGAACATTAGATATTTGGAGGATTTCAACAAGTGTAACAGAAACTTTAGTGATGGTGTTGTTATGAGAACTGGTGAGAAGCTGACTCTGATTTCAGTAAGTTAGGGATGACAGTATTATATATGTGCACGTGGATGCCTTTGAAAAGAAGTTATTTGGGGTGCCTGGGTGGCTCAGTCGGTTGAGCGGCCGACTTCGGCTCAGGTCACGATCTCGCAGTCCGTGAGTTTGAGCCCCGCATCGGGCTCTGTGCTGACAGCTCGGAGCCTGGAGCCTGTTTCGGATTCTGTGTCTTCCTCTCTCTGACCCTCCCCCGTTCATGTTCTGTCTCTCTCTGCCTCAAAAATAAATAAACATTAACAAAAAATTTTTTTTTTGAAAAGAAGTTATTTAACATACACTAAGACTTTTTTGTCTGTGCCAAGCACTTTGCTTAGTGCTGAAGATACGAAAGTGAGTATAGCATGGTCCTTACACTTAAGGAGCCTTTACCTGGGGAGACCTGACATCTTAATTTGTCTTAGAAATTGTTATAAATGCTCTGACAGTGCTAGTGAGAGTGTCAAAGGCAGGATTGGTCAGTTTTCGGGCAGGGCAGCAAGAGCTTCCTAGGAGGTTCTGGACTTGAGACTTGAGTGATAAAATCAGTTGTCATGTTAAGATGGTAGGTGGGGGATGATACTGCAAATAGTTCGAATAAAGGCAGGTGTGTGGGATACCTCTTCAAGCAGCTAAAATGACAGGGGCATGGAGACCAGGCTGAGGTCAGGTAGGCAAGAGCCATTCTTGGATGAATTTGCGTATCATTTAAGGAATTTGAACTTTATTGTGTAGATAGTGGAGAACTCTTGAAGGGTATATAGAAGAGTAGTTATATTGTCAGATAGAAACCTCACTCTGGCTGCAGTGTGAAGGAGGGACTGAAAAAGTTAAAACCTGAAGCAGCAAGGCCATTGGACAAGACTATTGCAGTAGTCCAGGAATGAAGGGGCACATTAAGGCAAGACTACACAAGACTTTAACACTTGGGTATTTTAAAACGAAATTTCCTTGTTGTAGAAATGTTTCTTTGTTTACTCGCTGAAGACCCAATTTTCAGATAATGTAGAATATATTTATACAGTTAGTTTAGATACAAGGATCATTTTAGTGAAGTGACACAGCTCTTTCAAAGAGTGGAAAATATTGTTGTAGTGACTTTTTTTTTTCAGGTTGAACAGTACTGTAATTATGTGAAAGGATATAAAAAGTTCACGTATGAAGGGAATGTCTCATAATCCAAGCTTAAAATTTATAGACAATGTAATAAACAATGTAAGAGACTGTATTAAAGAGATATAATAAAATAGGATGCCTAGTTTATGCCAAACTATTTCTCTAGACCAGTACTGTCTAGCAGAAATACAATGTGAGCAACAAATGTGACTTTTTCTAGTAGCCACATTAAAAGATAAAAAAATCCAAACAGGTGGAAATAATTTTAATATTTTATTTAACTTGGTATATCCAAAATAGCATTGCAAAATATAATATAAAATCGGGATATTTAATGCTTATTATCTATAGACACAATATATTTAGTATTCTTTTTCATACCAAGTATCCAAAATCCAGTGCATATTTTATACTTTTAGCACATTTTACTTCAGACCAACCACATTTCAAGTACTCCAGTAGCCACATTGGGCTACTGGCTACTGCACTGGACAATGAAGCTCAAGAGAATTTCTTCAATTCCATTCTAAAGATAATATGGAAACATTTCAGCACCACTTTCAAGGATGCATTCACAATTATTCTTTTTAGAAAGGCGTTAAATCACTTGAGGTTTTACCTTAAAACCTGAATACATTAATTAGTCATAGTGAATTTAAAAAAAAGTTTATTTTTGAGAGAGAGCAAGTGAGTGAGGGAGGGATGGAAAGAGGGGGGACAGAGGATCTGAAGCAGCCTCTGCACTGATAGCAGCAAGCCCGATGTAGGGCTTGAACTCACAAACCATGATATCATGACCTGAGCTGAAGTTGGGTGCTTAACCAACTGAGCCACCCAGGGGCCCCTAGACAAACTGAGTTTTTATAATATAGTATCAGTACCCAGAAAGTGGGAGTGAGAAGTAAATCTGATCTTTCTCCATGACTATTACTTTTTACTGTTTTAAGATGTGAAATAATCCCAAACTTTACTTAAATTTTGAAGTGGAACCCACAAGAGGATCTTCTCTGGGAACAATATATAAGAAGCTTTCTGAATTTAAAAGGTCTGTGATGACTTATGGTTGGAAAAGGGGAATCAAGGAAGCACAGGAAATTATTAGTATTATAGATCAAGAATAGGTGGATGTATAAGCTAAATCATCTTTGTAGCACTGTTCAGTTTTTTGGGCTGACATAGTTAAGAAACTTACTCTATATATTGCAAGCCCCACTTAGGGATGTTAGAGTGTTTGAACAACTTAGAACTTCCAGTAATTTTACAGGAGGAAATGGAAGGCTGTATTTAAATAGGCAGTCATTAGAAAACTCAAGTTTTCAATACAGACTTCTGTAAATTCACATTCAACTACAGGTCTCATATCTAGTATAAGACTTTCAAGTTTTCATAAAAAGAAAATTAAGGTGAGAGCTGTAAAATGTACGTATTTCTATCTCAACAGTCAGACGCTAGCACAAACCAGGTGCTAAGTTGATGAAACCATAGCTAGAGTTTGGCAGATAAAAGGAATGAGGGACTGAGTTTTTGCAAAGGAGTGATTGTGGAATCCAAGCCTGGTAAGAAGGGAAGTCATAGGCAAAGTGAGATTGAAATGAAAAAACTAGTGGGGTCAAAGGATTGAAGCGTAATGGGGTTGAAGAATGGTAGAGCTATAAAACTGTAAGGATAGGAGGTAGAAAGTAGGAGATGCTTTAAATCAAGACTTCAGAAATGTGTAGTATTTGGTGAATACAAGGTCTAAGTCTCATGACAGGAGCAGGTGGCTGAGATGGAGAATAGGCTCAATGCAAGTGAGGAAGTTAAGGAAGTAAATGGACATGGTATTGAAAGTTAAGCCTTTAAGACGTTTTAAGTACTGGTAGGGGGTAAGTGAGCAAGGTGCTATATAATCTTAAGTGAGAAAGAGTTAGTAACCTGGAAGTGGGTTGGATCATATTGTGTCTGTAGTTCTCAACTGTGGCTAATTTGCACCATAGGGGACATATGGAGATGTCTGGAGACATTTTTGGTTGTCACAACTGGGGTGTGTGTGTTTATGTGTCTGGATGTGTGTATACCTTCACTACCTTGTGAACAGAGGCCAGGGATGCTTCTAAACATCCTACAATGCACATAACAGCCTCTCACAACAAGGATTTCTCTGGTTCCAAATGTGAAAACAGTGCTAAGGTTGAGAAACTCTGCTTTAGGGGGATGCACCAGAATCAAGGTATGTTGGTTGAAAAAACAGGCTGAGAACTATCAATCTAGTAAATATTTCTACTTTAACTGAATACTTTAAAAAGACATACACATTAAAAATATCCATCCATCCATTCACTAAAAGACATATGCTGCATTCTCACCTAATGGGCATCACTATTATAGGTGTTTTAGAGTCATCAGTGAACATAAAGATCCCTGTGTCCTTAGTTACTTCTTGTTTAAGCAGGGGAGACAGGGGACAAGAGACGTAATAAATTAATCTGTTAGAAAGTGGTGTTAAAAAAGTGATTAAGGATATTGGGAGTGCTGGGGTATAGGAGGGCAAAAGGTGGGCTGCAGTCATCTCACTGAGGTGACATCTGGAGAAGGATTTAAGAGATGTGAGAATATAATAAATATATGTTGCCCTGAAAACATGGTTTTGGTTTGCATTCAGTTTACAGGAAAGGGGAGTAAAGTAGGTATGTGTTAAGTGCTTTGATGGATACAAAGTTAGACCAGCCATGGTTTCTGCCCTCAGAGAGCTTTGTGATGAGCTACTATCATGGAAATGATAGAAAAATGAAGACAGCAAATAACAAGACAGTAATTTTGCCCTATTCTATCTGTTCCTGTTTTGATCCTTTTTCATGGTAGGGAGATAACAGGTTAATGTTTAGCTGTTATTTTCCACTCATGCTGCACATTTGCTCCTTCTCAGAAAACCAGGCCAGGAACCTGGATTAAACAGTGATATGAATGAAGTGGGTTTGGAGTACAGGACTGAGAGCACTGGGATCAGAGAAATGCAAAAAGTAAACTTACAGAAAGGGATAAGGAATAGGAGGAAAGGCCTACAGTATGTTAGTTAACCTTCCTTGCTGACAGTTTAACAATCTCTAGCCTCTTACTAGCTCTCTGCCTCCCAGGTACGGTAACAGTACAAGGAGCTATGCTGTTCGGGTTGGGGATTATCATACTCTGGTGCCAGAAGAGTTTGAAGAAGAAATTGGAGTTCAGCAGATTGTGATTCATCGGGAATATCGACCTGACAGCAGTGACTACGACATCGCCCTGGTTAGATTAGAAGGACCAGAAGAACAGTGTGTCAGATTTAGCAGCCATGTTTTGCCGGCCTGTTTGCCACTCCGGAGAGAGAGGCCACAGAAAACCGCCTCCAATTGTTACATAACAGGATGGGGAGACACGGGTAATGTAGATAATACAAATGACATCTGGGCACCTTTCTTGTGTCTGGGATTATCAGTACTTTTGGGTGTACAATGGGTAGTAAAATCTTAAATGGGTTCAGGCTTAGTAGTTTGGAAATTCTGCCAAGCCTGTGATGCATGCATGCAATTTGGATTTGTATCCCAAGGGTACTATTGGTTATCATTCAGTTTAGTACAAATTGACAGAACTCAATCACCTTAAGGGGCTGGTAGAGAAACCTTCCTTACTTTCAGTTGCCCAGACTAGTAAGGAGACAGAAGAAATGATTTTAAGATCCTACTTCAACACTTGGGCCTGGCCGGCTGGATGACAACTTCCCGTATCATTTTGCTATAGAATTTTATCAGTGTGTATCAGCTAGTGCTTGTTCAGAATGGTACTTGAAACAACAGATGTGGGGCTCACCTGGATTGGGTACTTGATTCCCAAATGGCTACTGAATAAGGAGACAGGACAGGTTGGCCCCTCTCCACTAAATATGATCAATACTGCTAATTATACTCTTGAGCATCAAGTAAGTATGTCTACAGGTGATAATTTCAGTGTTTTATTTACGGAGTATTTGTGTTCATCACACACTGCATTAAATCTGGGCTTTATATTTGTATTATTTCATAGCTGAAAAAAGGTAGAATAGCTGTTGCAGATATAGAATACTGAAGAAGCACATACTGACCACTCCTTAGATAAATCACAAAGAAAACATTTGCTGAAACAATAAAATCAGATCAGAGTAAATGCCTTTTCCGTACACTATGTGGAACCATGAAGCAAATCAAGTGTCTGAGAATAAGTGTATCCATTCTCAATTACTGCAGGAGGGAAGGTTCATTCACCTTCCTTTAGATACAAGTTAACAGAAATGACAAGGTCAGTTTTACAGAATGTTCTATTATGAATTATTTCAATTGAGTAAATAGGATGCAAGAAAAAAAAGGTGGAATTTAGATCCAAGAAAGGACTATTGTAGAGGACATCATCAATTATACATATTAGCTACTGAACAGTTAATGTCTTGCCAGTGAGTACACCAACATCAAATGGTTAGTATACAGGAACGTTTTGCTTCTCAATCTTTTATCAGATGCCATATTTGGAGTTCTTGCCACTCAGGTCCTTCTATACCATTTATAGTTACCACTCACTTAAACTACACTATGCCACAATAGGGTTTTATTTTCAATTAAATGTTCATTGGACTGTTAAATGTAGTGCTTTTGTGTAAGATCTTTGGCTGGCATCTAACTCAGATTATTTGGTCTGACTAGGACGAGCCTATTCAAGAACTCTACAACAAGCAGCCATCCCCTTACTTCCCAAGAGGTTTTGTGAAGAACGTTACAAGGGTCGGTTTACAGGAAGGATGCTTTGCGCTGGAAATCTACATGAACACAAACGTGTTGACAGCTGCCAGGGAGACAGCGGAGGACCACTCATGTGTGTTCGGTCAGGAGAGAGTTGGGTTGTGTACGGGGTGACCTCCTGGGGGTATGGCTGTGGAGTCAAGGATTCACCTGGTGTCTATACCAAAGTCTCAGCCTTTGTACCTTGGATAAAAAGTGTCACCAAATTGTAATTCTTCACATGGAAGCTTCAAGAGAAAATACTGGAAAATGTTCAACATCCACATTAGCACTCAGCCAGAGATGCCAGCCAACGGAGATGAGAGCCATGTTCCTTCTTTTGTGTTGTGATTAAATCATGTGCACCATTGCTGCTTGAGAATTTGTGATGTGAATATTCTGTTAGATACCTCAGTGTAGTACTAATTACCCTTAACTAGCATTGTGGCCCACCCAAAAACTACTCTGGAGTCTTTATTAGCATTCTCCAGAGATTACTGTGTATCAATAGTGCAGTAAGGCTGTTTTTACATTCATTTGGATTTAGAGCTTATAACTCAATCAATACTGTTTATACTAGAGTCAAGGAGTGGCATTGTTTAATTAAGCTCAGATTTTCTTCAAAAGGCTAAGACATCGTCACACATTGAATCTCTGTAGCCTTTAACAACTGAGGAAATCAAGGGCCAAAAAAGTGAAGGAATTCCATTATAAACCTAGACTAGGATCAGTGATCATACATTCCTGAATGAAGCCTTTGTACTATGCATTATGGTAACACATTCTACTACCCAGAAAAATTTGGAAGAATTCCTGATGAATGCCTTCAAGTTGTTGGATGTACAACCTAATTTATCCACCTTATTTGTTAACATCCTCTAGCAATTACTTTCAGCTACTTCAAATTTACAACTTGGTAAAATTTTTCCTTGGCATTATGTGGTTTGCTGGACCATGATTTAAGAGTGCCATCTATTGCAACTTTCTTGTAATGACTAAAATCTGTAGACCTCCACTATCCTGATAGTCCCAGCTAATAAAAATACTGTTAAAAATGCTTTCTCTGCTTAGTGAGAAAAAGCTCTAAAATAATTTAACTGCTTCAACTGCTTTAATTAACGCACCAGCTATATGCTAGGCACTGCTGTAAGTGGCTATGGCCTTCAATGACCGTTTTAAAAAGGCTGGTAATGTTTTATAGTATCCCTAGCTTTCAAACAGGCCCAGAGGCCAAGGTGAGACCGTAGGATTCAAACTTCTGGAGCCCCAGTGCTGACCAGGTCATTTTCAGCCTCCACTGCTGAGTAAAGGCAAGTTTTCCCTCTGGCTATTTCTCAACACAATTAAGGGACAATTAAGGGTGCTTTACTGTGCACCCTTCCAGGACATTCTTGATTAGCAATGCAAAATCTTAGGCCAAACAAAAAAGGTTTGCCTCTCAGGCTACTTAATCACAATGATTGCTAATATCAAGGGCCCTTCAGTGTTTTAAAGTTTTTGTAGATCCATCCAAGAAATAGATGCATAAAAACAGGTGAAAAAAATCAGTATGAACTTTAGGATTAGATCATGTTAAGTAATCCTTTTCAATGGCTGTATTAACATGGAGGGGACTTCACCCCTTTCCCTACTGCATCTACTTGTACCCTTTTTGTAAATCCTCAGCTTTGTAAAAAACTGGTGCTAACGTAAAGGTGCTTTATAGTTTACGATTTTGCAGAACTGCAATGCTATGTCCGGCAGAATAACGTTAAACTTTTTGTAAAAGCTCAAGGTTTTGATAAAGGTAGAACTTTTCAAGCATTTACAACTAGTGATGATAGTGGTACAGACAGTGCACACTTGCACAAGGGCTGAGAAAACGTGCAATACAGGAGAGAAAATTTATCTTTACGGAAACTTCGCACAGGCCACCTTTATAACTAAAGTATAGTGCTGGTGCAAGCAACATTTATACTGAAATTTTAATAGACTGGATCGGGAAACTACTTGGCTCATAAAATATGCCTTGATAATAGCTAATTTTTTTTTCTTGTTAAATGTTAAGTGTGACCTTTAAAAGACACAAGTGTTCAGTGCACATCTGTGTGAATAAAGTGCTTAGCTGCTCACCTTGTGTAGTAGCCTTAATCTTTTTTACGATATAAAAATGACTGTTGTCCCTTAGGGGTAAGGTGGCTTCACGTGTAGTTCCCACCCAAATACTGTAGTGACTTAGAACACGACTTTTTCCAGATGAAATCAGGCATTTTATTTAATTATAGCAAGCAAGCACTCACTTATTCTCTACTAAATGTCATACTTACGCCAAAGTAATATTCTGGCCTATACGGAGACCACCAACTTGATAGTTTACAGATTATTCACCACTCAATATGCAACATGTTGCGATTAAAAAAAAAATCACGTTTGGCAGTGCACCACAAGGTTCTAAATAAACAGGACTTCACCCATACATTTTGAATTTCTTGATTATCTGCAAGAGAAGAAAACCAGTTTTGTAAACTCTGTGTCCTAAATCACAGTGCTGAAATATTAGCAACTTCAGTTACTTTCTATTTAGTTGGCTATTTATTACTCTTTCAAATTACAAAGTAGCAGCAAATGGGGCCAATTCTGGCCTTCCATTACTTAGCACTAAGGATTCTGGATTAACGACGAAATATGAATAAAAAGGAACATACCTTGTCATGTTTCCTGTCATCCATTGGAACGATTAGTTCTGCTTCCTAAAAACATTTAAGCAATAGTTAGATATGTGCCCAATAACCCGGCACCGTTCAGGTTTTCAAGTGATTAATGTTACTTGTGCAAGTCAGAATCTGATACCAATTAAATGGTGACAGCTTTGCCAATAAACAAGAATATGCTCTTCCATGGCTAGGAAGGGAGACTGCCACAGCTGACAGGTCCCAAAGATACATGGAGATTCACAATCCCAGAACTCCCAAGCAAGCACAACTACAGAGATTACTCACTTTCTGGATCTAAATGTGGCGGGTATCAGGATTCGGTGTCACTATTTATTTAACAGTGGCGGAGTAGCTTCAAGATGGCCACTTGACACCGACAGCGGAATTCGCGACCTTTGCCGGTCATCAGGTGCACCGATCCTTTGTCGGAGGGCCCGTGACCCGTGCGCGCTCGACTTCTGACTCAGCGCCAGGGTTGCACGTGGCCGCCGCGTGATCAAAAGAATACCTCAGGTTTTCGAACCTAGAGGTTTCCAAAGCTGTCGCAGACCGATCACTACAAGATCCCTGAACCTCCTGCATCTTAACTAGGCCAAAAACTTCTGCCTCAATTATTACCATAGTGCACAAAATACAACGTACCTCAACCTCGTAGGCTAAGCCCGGCGCTTCCCGGATGTAAAAGGCCGAGCACTTCAGCGCACGCTTTCTTATAGAGCGGCTGACGCTATTCCGGGGAAGTGCCGCGAGGGGCGGGGCCCACACGAGTTTTCCCTCCGCTCTGACCTTTCCAGCCCCTCCTCCGTTCCACCCCTTCCTGGTGGCCCCTCCCTCCTTACACGGTTTGCTCCACCCTCTGGGCTGGGCGCCTCCCCGGGCCCTCGATTCTGACGCACGCGCCTACAGGGAGAGTCAGAAAGTTGTCGCGAGATGAGGAAATCCTGACGCTGGCTTTGTCTTCCTGACCCGGGAGGTGAAAAGTTTTTGTTTCCCGTTTCCATAAAGGATAGTTACTTAGAAGTTGCCATTGTTACCGAAACGCCAGGTTATATAGTACTCTGCTTTTAAACCTTTAGGTAAATATACATGGAACTAACTGATTTTTTTGGTCCATTAATTATCTGGGACTTACGTTTTCCGCTGGAGTTGCTGTTCCTCAAGCGTAGTTGTCAGTGATTTGCGGTTTTTAAATTTTGTTTTGTTTTGGGTTTTTTTTGGCGGGGTCGGGGCCGGAGGGGGGGGTTAATCTCTTAACAGTATTTACACTCATTACTGAAAACCTAGCCAAAAGACTAAACACAAGACTAAAAAAAAGTAAAGGACGTTAGCCGGAAGAGTATGGGAGACCCACTTAACGAGTACGTCTGAACATTTCCCGTGTTGCAGACTCACCCACAGTTTGCTGTACGTGTTTGGCCGCAGCTGGATTTCGTTGACTCTTGAAAGCAGATGTCTGCCTCTTACCTCCCTGCTGTACCTTTTGTTGAGGGTGCAATTATAGAAATAATAGAACTAACCCTTGTAAAGTGGGATTAAAAATATTTAGGAATACATTTAGTTCTAGTCAAGTGCTTATTAAATGCCATTAAATTTATTTTCTGTTTCCCCTCTGATATGAAACAAAAGGGAGGTTTTACTTAGTAGTGGACCATTGGGAAGGTATGTTGTGGCAATTGCTGCCAGGAAAAACGGTATCAAAATGTATTCCCCAGACTAAGTTGGGGAATAAGGTGCCACAGTAGGGATCTACGGAAGCTTCATGAAATCCTTACATACTATTCTGGGAGAAATAGTTTAATTAGTAAGAGCAAACATTGCTATTATGATTAGGGTTGGAGTGACCAATTTATAGGAAATGAATTTTAATTAGAACTAAAGTTTCTGAGGCTCACCTTTCACCCTACATTTTTCTCACTTCATTTTACTTTACTCCATATCACTAATGAATGAAAAGTACTATTCTGTAACAAGGCTTAAATACCAAATCACAGTGGAGAGTTTTGCTAAATTAGATTTCATTTAGAACCTGTAGCCATCTGTGTTAACTTTTCAAACGCTGTCCTAAGAAAATGCCACCGATTGGGTGGTTTAAGCAACAGAAATTTATTTTCTCACAATTCTGGAGACAAACTCTGAGATCAGGGCACTCACTGGTTTATTTTTAGACCTTCTGTGGCCTGTAGATGGCCCTCCTTTCCCAGTAACTTCACATCCTTTAACCTCTGTACCTGTCTGTATCCCAATCTCTTTGAAAAGGACACCAGTCATACTGGATTAGGGCCTGTGCTAATGACCAAATTTAACCTTACTTGCCACTTTAAAGATCCTATCTCCAAATACTGTAATATTCTGAGATATTGGCTGTTAGGATTTCAACATATGAATTTTGGGTGACACAATCCAGCCCATATGACCATACATTTATGGTAAGCTATAAAGACACACTGAAGATTTTTAAATATATATTTCCATTGGGCTAAGGTGTAAAAACACCTGAGACAGAGTGAAGAGTCTCTGCTCCCATATTTTAGGTTCTTTTCTCCATCTTAAATTTTTTCCTATCTATTTCCCATCTTTTTCTTCCTTTCTTTAAAATTGAGGTATAATTAACATTAGCTTCAGGTATACAACATAATGATTTGGTATTTGTGTATGTTGCTAAATGATCACCACATTAAGTCTAATTAACCCCTATCCCCCATACATAGTGAATTAAGTTTTTTCTTGTGCTGAAGATTTTTAAGATTTACTGTCTTAGGGGAGCCTGGCTGGCTCATTTGGTGAAATATGGGACTCTTGATCTCAGGGTTTTAAGTTCAAGCCCCATGTTGGTATAGAGATTACTTCAAAATATTAAAAGAAAAAAATATGTAGCAACTTTAAAATATGTAAAACTATTATTGACTGTACTCACCATGCTGTACATTACATTCTCTTGACTTATTTATTTTATAACTAGTATTTTGTGTCTTTTGCCCCATTTTAGCTACCCCTTCAACCCACTGCCTCTGGCAAGCACCAATCTGTTTTCTGTATCAATTAACTTGGTGTTTTTTGTTTTTGTTTTTATATTCCATATATAAGTGAGATCATATAGTATTTGTCTTTTTCTGACTCATTTCACTTAACGTAATGTCTTCAGGGTCCATCCATTATGTCGCAAATGGCAAGATGTCATTTGTTTTCATGGATGAGTAGTATTCCATTGTGTATGTACATCGACATCTTTATCCATTCATCCATTGATGAATACTTAAGTTGTTTCCATATCTTGGCTGAAAATAATGCTGTAATGAACATGGGGGTACTTAAATCTTTTTGAATTAGTGTTTTTGTTTTCTTCAGATAAATACCCAGAAGTAGAACTGCCAGATCATATGGTAATTCAATTTTTAGTTTTTTGACCAACCTCCATACTGTTTTCTACAGTGGATAGACCAATTTACATTCTCATTAACAGTGCACAAGGGTTTTCTCTCATTAACAGTGCAAAAGGGTTTTCTTTTCTCCACATCCTTGCCAACACTTGTTATTTCTTATTTATTTGATACTAGACATTCTGACTGGCATGAGATGATACCTCATTGTGATTTTGATTAGCATTTCTCTGATGATTAGTGATGTTGAGGATCTTTTCATGTGTCTGTTGGCCATCTGTATGTCTTCATTGGAAAAATGTCTATTCACATACTCTGCCCATTTTTTAAATTGGGTTGTTTAGTGTTTTGCTGTTGAGTTGTATGAGTTCTTTATGTATTTTGGATATTGACCCATTATTAGAACATGATTTACAAATATTTTTCTCCTGTTCAGTTCATTTTGTTGAAAATTTCCTTTGCTGTGAAGAAGCTTTTTAGTTTGATGTAGTTTGAGTTCATTTTTTGTGTATGGTGTAAGATAGTAGTCCAGTGTTATTCTTTTGCATGTGGCTGTCCAGTTTTCCCAGCACCATTTCTTGAAGAGTCTGTCCTCTCCCCACTGTATATTCTTGGCTCCTTTGTTGTAAATTAATTGACCATATATGCATGGGTTTATTTCTGGGCTCACTATTCTGTACCATTGATCAATGTGTCTGTTTTTATGCCAGTATCAAACTGTTTTAAGTATCATACAATATCATAACTTTGTGGGGCACCTGGGTGGCTCAGTCGGTTAGGCATCCGATTTTTTATTTCAGCTCAAGTCATGATCTCAAGTTCATGAGATTGAGCCCCACATTGGGGCTTGGGATTCTCTTTCTCTCTCTCTCTGCCCTTCCCCTGCTTGCTATCTCTCTTTCTCTCTCTCTGAAATAAACTCTAAAAACATAATTACTGTCGCTTCATAATATAGTTATCAACCAGGAAGCACGATAACTCCAGCTTTGTTTTTCTTTCTCTCGTTTTTTTTTAAAGTTTATTTATTTATTTTGAGAGTGAGTATGGGAGGGGTAGGGGAAGAGGGAGAGAGAGAGAGAATCCTAAGCAGGCTCCTCACTGTCAGCCCAGAGCCTGATCCACAAACTGAGATAATGACCTGAGTTGGACACGTAAGTGACGGAGCCATCTTGGTGCCCCTACGTTCTTCTGTCTCAATATTGCTTTGGCTGTTTGGGGTCTTTTGTTGTTTCGTACAAATTTTAGTATTGTTTGCTTT
This sequence comes from Lynx rufus, assembly GCF_022079265.1. Lineage (NCBI taxonomy): Eukaryota > Metazoa > Chordata > Mammalia > Carnivora > Felidae > Lynx > Lynx rufus. The sequence goes on along the minus strand of NW_025814845.1, from coordinate 97,140,258 downwards.
ATTTCTGTGAAAAATGCCATTGGAATTTGACAGGGGTTGTTTTGAATCTGTAGATTGCTTTGCATAGTATGGACATTTAAACAATATTCTTCTAGGTGATGAGCACAGAATATTTGTCCACTGTTTATATAATGAAAAAATATTAATCTTCAATTTCTTTCATCATTGTTTTATACTTTTCAGTATACAAGTTTTTCACCTTCCTCATTAAAATTTGTTTCTAAGTATTTTTTTTATTCCAATTGTAAATGGAATTGTTTTCTTAATTTCTCTTTCTGATAGTTCATTATTAATGAATAGAAGTGCATTAGAGTTCATATAGTGGTTTTGTATCCTGCTACTTTACTGAAATTCATTCATTCTAACAGTTTTTGGTGGAGTCACTTGGTTTTCTATATGTAATATCGTGTCATATGCAAATAGCCACAGTTTTACTTTTTCCTTTCCAGTTTGGATGCCTTTTACTTCTTTTTCTTACCTAATTGCTTTGGCTAACACTTCCAGTACTGTGTTGAATAAACGTGGTAAGAGCATCCTTTCTTGTTCCTGATCTTAGAGGAAGAGCTTTTACCTTTTTACCATTGAATATGATATTAGCTGTGGGTCTGTCATGTATGACCTTTACTATGTTGAAGTATGTTCCTTCTATACCTACTTCCCACTTTGTTCAGTTTGTAATGATAAATGAATGTTGAATTTGCATAAATCTTCGTGTGTCAGAATACTACTCAGCTTTGAATGCTTTGCTTGAACGTCACTTGTTATGTGAAATTTTTCATTACTCTAACTAAATTTGATTTCCCTTTTTTTTTTTTTTTTTCAACGTTTATTTATTTTTGGGACAGAGAGAGACAGAGCATGAACGGGGGAGGGGCAGAGAGAGAGGGAGACACAGAATCGGAAACAGGCTCCAGGCTCTGAGCCATCCGCCCAGAGCCCGACGCGGGGCTCGAACTCACGGACCGCGAGATCGTGACCTGGCTGAAGTCGGACGCCTAACCGACTGCGCCACCCAGGCGCCCCTGATTTCCCTTTTTGACATAACTATAGTACTTGGATTTTTCATGTGGTATCTTTATTATATTATAAGCTTCTTGTGAAGGGACTGCGTCACCTCTCATTTGAATTGCCTATCAGAGTGACTCATATTAAACACTCAGTTGGATTATTGAATGCTTTGAGGCAGTTAATATATATTTTATAGGAATTGAGAAAGTTTTGTATTTATCTTAAAAAGTGATTTTTCTCCAGGAGGTAGAGTTTGATCCCCCCACTCTCCCCCAACACCAAGATGAGTATTGGCTGTACTTAGTGACTTGCTTTCAAAGGGTGGGTAAGGAAAGAAGGGGAGAGTATAACTGTACAGTGGAGAAATATAGCAAACACTGCCTGGACGAAGTGATCAATAGTAACGTGAGCAAGAAGTCATATTGATAATGTGTACCTTGATAAGATGTAATGAAAACATTTCACCTCCTTTGTGTTATTCTTATCCAAAGCCCTAACCCTAGTCAAACCATGAGAAGAAATATCAACAAAATCAAGTTGATGGACAATCTACAAATTATATATCAGTATTTAATATTGTCATGATCTTGAAAAACAAGAAAAGTCTGTGAAACTGTCACACCGGAGGAGATGATACATGATGACTAAATGTGATACCCTGTCTGGGAACCTCAAGCAGAAAAAGGACATTAATGTCAAATTAGTGAAATCTGAATAAAGTGTGAAATTTAGTTAATAGTAATGTGCCAATGTTGGTTTCTTAGTTGTGACAGATGTATATAGTATTGTAAGATGTTAACAATCGGAGAAATTGGATGGGGGATATGTGGGAACTCCCTGTACTATTTTTTCAACTTTTCTGTAAACCTAAAACTATTTTAAAATAAAGCTTAATAAAAAAGCAGTCATAAGTTTATAGTCTATTATTTTTGTTTTAAGACAAGTTGTGCTTTAGTGATGGTTTCTGTATATTCTTAGTGTGAAATTTGTGGCTGAGATGGTGATATTTCTAAATTTGTGGGAATTTGAGATCAAACCGAATGAATTTAGCGGCTGTTCAAGCCAAATCTTTGAGACTTAGAATACTAGGTAGAGATTATGTGGTAATAGATAGAATTAAAATATTATTGTAAATATAAGTTGGTTTAAGGATTTTAAAGGTAGAATGCAAAGTGAAGTGTTAGGACTGATAAAATGATGGCTGGACAATACTTAATTCTGCATTTGATATACTAACTGGAACAGTTCATTATAGAATATTCATTCTTCAACTATGCTACTTCTCCCTACTCTATTTCCTTTTTCCTTTTGTGGTTTTAATGTAGAAACTACAGTGATCATCAGAGAAGCAAAATTAACACAACAGCACAGCTCTCGTGAATGTTGAAATAAGTGGGAGAAAATATCAGGAAATGGCCTGTGGGCTTATTTACATTTTAAGATACTTAGGGTACCTAAACTTGCAGTTGGTATGTACTAGCAGCGTGATAGTGCTGGTAAGAAAATTATAATACAACTATACTGTCTAGAAGAGAGCAGATGAGAGTTCTCCCTTATCTCTGCTGGAATATTCTTTTTGGTTCTGAACACTATGCTCAGTTGTTAAACATTTACAAGACTCTGTCCAATGTTTATTGAGTATATATGACCCTTGCCTCAAAACTCCAATGGAATTGCATAACTTACAATCGATGTCACACTTTTTCCAGACTATTCAAAGCTCAAAGCCTAGGAGTCAGCTTTGATTTCTCCCTATCCTCCATTTTCCATTTTTAGTGTATTTCTGTATTAGTCAATGTACTTTTTATCTATTGTTATGTTTCAAATTAGCCTAAGCATAGTGGATTAAAACAATAAGCATTTATTATCTCACATAATTTCTGTGAATCAGGAGTCCAAGTACAGCCTAACTGTCTCAGTGTATCTCACTCATGAGGTTGTAATCAGGATATAGACTGAGACTGCAGGATCCTCTTCCAAGGTTGCTCAGTTACAAGCTTAGCAAGTTAAGGCTAATTGTTGGTAGGAGGCCTCAATTCCCCAGCATGTGGATCTCCACTGGGCTGCTGGAGTGTCCTCATGAGATGGCAGCTGGCTTCTCCCAAAGTAAGTGATCAGGAGAGGAAGTACCAATGATGTTATGACCTAGTCTGAGAAGTTACTCGCTATCACTTGTTAGAAGCAAGTTATTAATTCCAGCTCACACAAAAAGGGAGAGAAATTAAACCTATCTCTTGAGGGAATATAAAAATTTGTTGACTCAAGTTCAAGCTGCTGCAGTAAGAATGGGTGAGGTTGTGTTGGTGTTACAAACAGTCCAAAATCTTTGTTGCTTAAAACAACAAGTGTTTGTTTCTTGTCATATTCTTTTCCATTTTAGTGACTTAGACTAATGAGGCCTTAACCATTTGTGATGTTTCTAGGCAACAGGAAGGGAGATGAGAAGGTAGAGAATCACATACTTGTTTTTAAAGGCTTCCATTCTGAAGTGACAGTCCTCACATTGCTTCATATCCCATGGACAAAAGCAAGTTGCATGGCTATACCAAACTTCAAAAGGGTGGGGATATGGAACCCTACTATGTGCTTCTAAGGATAAGAATCAGAAATATTAGTAAACAGCATTAGTGATTTCTGCAGTTGCCGTGTTGTAACCTTTTTGACAATTATTTTTAGATCAACTTTTCCTTTCCTTTTCTCTATTGTCATACTACTAATCTAGGACAACATGTCTGAATTGGCTCCCTACTTTTCTAATTTCCCATTTCCACTCAACAGGATATTTTTGAAATATTAAATTTCCTGAAATACTATTTTCTCCTTGTTTGTCACTTGCTACAGAAACTGTAATGGCTTCTCCACTGATTATCATCAGGTCAAGTTTCTAATCTCTGGACATATTACAATGTATGGTACACTTACCATGCTCATTCCTAGTTTCATTCATTCTATTTCATAGCATAGACTATATTTCCCATTTTTTCTACCCATTCATTAAGACATCTCAGTTCTTAATTATTTTTTACATGAATCTTTATCCAAAATATTAGTGAATATTGGTCTCTTCCCTTTCTTGCCTTTGTTTTTAAAAATTGTTCGTCAATAAATATTTAATGTGCCTACTATATGGTTTTCTACTATACACTGGGCCCTGTTCTTAGTGCTGGGGCAAGAGCAGTAAACAAAGCAGACAAAATTTCTTATGCATGGAGTTTATACTTTTGTGGTACAAGACATGTAAATAAGAGTATTAGAGTTATATCAGAGGAGCAGAACTACTAGGATATAGATATAGATATATCTAGTGTAAGGTAAATCACAGCTGTCAAGTGGAGGAAGCAAGGTAAACTGGCAACTGCAAGAATGAACTGAAATCCATGAGAATGGATTGGAATCTGCATTGATTTCTCCCTGGTTCCAAGGGTTCAACTTTGATGATGGAGTTGATCTGCAGGAGGAGTTGGTCTTTTGTTACAGACCCGAGTTGCTGACATTGAAATAGAGGATCCTGCAAGGGTTAAAGAAGATACAGACCTGGCTTCTGCCCCAACCTACAAAATGAGCTAGCAGATAAGTGACAACTTACATAATTAGCAATATTGCCTTATGCCCTATACTTACCTTCCAAGTGTGAAATTATATGATGGCTGTTTCACCTCCATCTACTATGCAAAATGTCTCTGTGGCCCATGCTTACCTGGAACTTTTCAGGCAAAGAAATGGAAATGTAGTACTGGCTTAGCTAAGTTGACAAAATAGAACCACAATAAGTAACTTATATGAAAATTTAAAGTCAATGAGTGCTATGGAGAAAAATGAAGGGGATGAGAAATGTTTGCGGTGAGGATAGAAATAATTAAAAAAAAAGTGTTCAGGGTAGATCTCCTTGAGAAGGTGACACTAGGTCAAAGACTTGAAGGTGAGGGAATGAAACATGCTAATATCTGGAAGAAGAATATTCTAAGTATCAGATGCTCCCTAAGTGGCACCATACCTGGTGTGGTAGACAGCCTTTTATAAGATTCCCAATGATCCCCACCTCATGTTACTCCCTGCTTTATGCAATTTCCTTCCTTTGCATGGCAAAGTGATATGTCACTTCTGAGATTAGGTTATAAAAGACTGACTTGTTTCTTGCTCCCATTCCTTCTCTTGTCTTTTTGGATTGCTTGCTCTGATGAAGTGAGCTGGTATATTGGAGAAGCCTATGTGGCAAGGAACAGAGAGTGGTCTCTGGCCAACATCCAGTAAGGAACTGAGGCTATAAGACCAATAGCCCCTGAGGAACTGAATCCTGTCAACAACCACATAAGTGAGATTGGAAGTGGATCTTTAACCAATTGAGCCTTAAGATGACCACAGTCCTAGATGCTGATTGTAGTCTGTGAGACACTGAAGTAGAGAATCCAGCTAAACTAGACAATATTGTTTTAAATCAGTACATTTAGGAATAGTTTGTTATTTAGCAACTGATAACTCATATACATGGCATGTTCAAGGAACAAAATGAGACCAGTTTGGGGTAGGATAAGCAAGTAGCAAGTAAAGTTAAAGAGATAATAGGATTTCTAGATCTTTATGAGTCATTAAATGATTTTTAGTTTTTGTCTTTTTGTTTGTTTTGAGTGAACGTGGTAGCTGTTGGACAGTACTGAGTAGAGGAGTGACATTATCTGACAGGATTTATACCTTTTTTTTTCTCAAAGCTCTATTGAGAAGACATACAGGGGATAGGGTTTGAGCAGGGAAACCAGTTAGGCTAGTGTAATAATGCAGATGAGAGAATGGTGATGAGAGAGAGGGATCCCAGTAGAGGAAATAAATGATTAAATTCTGGATATATTTTTATGATAGAGCTGACAGAATCTGATAATTGAATATAGGTTGTAAGAGAAATGGATACAGAATATGAAAAAAAATAGCTCAAAGGGTTTTTGATTATTTGTTGTGATGGGGATGACTGCAGGAGTAGGTTTTGGGGAAGGAGTACTTAGGAGCACAATTTTGTACATGTAAAGTTTGAGATATGTTTTAGACATCTAAGTAGAATTTTGGAGTAGAGAGTTAAATATATGAGTATGGAGTTCTGGGGAGAGATCTGGTCTGGGAGCTCTCAAAGTGTAGAAGCCACTTAAGGCCACGAGATTGAATGCTAATAACAAAGAACAAAGGATAGATAGGAAAAGGGATCAAAGACTGAGCTCTTGTGCATTCTCAACATCTATCTACCAGGAAACGTAGCAGGAACCAGTAAAGGAGACTGAGAAGTGAGGAACAGAGGAAAGCCATTGGAGAGTGGTATCCTGAATGTCAAGAAGAAAGTTTTTCAAATAAAAGGTTGTTCATGGTACAAGTAAGATGGAAGTTGAGAAATGACAGTTGGATATAGCAATATGGAGGTCATTTGAGACCTTGTTGAGGACAGCTTCACAGAGAATGGAAGAATTGAAGACCATAAATGTGTGGAGTTATGCTAGAAAGGAGAAGAAAAAGGGGGCAGTATCTGGAGAGGAATGTGGGACAAAGAGTGAATTATTTTTCTTCAGGAGATATCACAATCCCAGATTTCAAGGTGTCCTACAAAGCTATAGTAATCAAAATAGTATGGTACTGGCATTAAAATAGACACATAGATCAATAGAAAAACAGTCCAGAAATAATCCCACACTTATATGGTCAATTAATCTTAGACAAAGGAAGCAAGATATGCAATGGGAGAAAGACACTCTCTTCAACAGACAGTGCTGGGAATACTGGGCCACTTTCTTACACTATACACAAAAATAAATTCAAAATGGATTAAAGACCTAAATGTGAGACCTGAAACCATAAAACTCTTAGAAGAAAACAGGGACAGTAATTTCTTTGATATTGGCCATAGAAACATTTTTCTAAATATGTCTCCTCAGGCAAGATAAAAGCATAATTAAACTGTTGGGACTACAACAAAGTAAAAACCTTCTACACAGTGAAGGAAACTATCAACAAAACAAAAAGACAACATACTGAATAGGAAAGGATCTTTGAAAATGATATGTCTGATAAGAGGTTAATATCCAAAATATGTCAGGAACTTATACAACTCAACACCAAAAAATAATCTCATTAAAAATGGGCAGAGGACATGAATAGACATTTGTCCAAAGAAGACATACAGATGGCCAACAGACACATGAAAAGATGCTAAACATCACTCATCATCAGAGAAATGCAAATTAAAACCACAATGGTATATCACCACACACCTGTCAGAATGGCCAAAATAAAAATGCAAGAAATAACAAGTGTTGGCAAGGATGTGGAGAAAAAGGAACACTCATGCACTGTTGGTGGGAAGGCTAATCGGTGCAGCCACTGCAGAAAACAGTATGGAAGTTCCTCAAAAAATTGAACATAGAATTACCAGATGATCCTGTAATTCTAATACTGGGCATTAACCCAAAGAAAATAAAAACACTAATTCAAAGAGATAATATGCACCCCTATATTTATTGCAGCGTTATTTACAATAGATACGTGTATATATATATACACATACACACACATATACATGCACACATACGTACATATATACATACATATAATGGAGTATTACCCAGTCATAAAAAAGAATGAAACCTTGCCATTTTCAACAATATGGATGGATCTGGAGTGTGTAATGCTAAGTGAAGTAAGTCAAATACCATATGATTTTGCTCATATGCTGAATTTAAGAAAATAAGCAAACAAACAAAAAAGAGACAAACAGTAAAACAGACTCAAATACGGAGAGCAAACTGGTGTTTGCCAGAGGGGAGGTTGGGGTTGGGTGGGTGAAATAAATAAAGGGGATAAGTGTACACTTATCTTGATAAGCACTGAGAAATGTGTAGAATTGTTTAATCATTATATTTTACACCTGAAACTAATATAACATTGTATGTTAATTATATTTGAATTTTTAAAAAATGGAAAAAAAAGAAAATGGATTATTTTTTAAGCATGGGAGAGTATAAAGCATGTTTATATTCCAATGGGGAAAGATTCAGTAGAAATGGAAAATTGATGATGCAAGAGAGATTTGATGAATTTCTTGTGTAATTGCTTGTGGTATCTTGTGCACAAAGTATGAGTGAGCCTAAGATGGTAATCTATGGGAACAGAAGTGTATGGATATAGATGCTAGTAGGTGAGTGATGTGTTGTGAACTTTTGAATATTCTTTTTTATTAATTTCTTCTCTTTTCTCCCCACAGTAATAGCAAACTCATCAACTGAGAAGTTGGGGGAGGGAGTGTTGTATATTTTAGGAGAGAGGAGAATATAGTTAGGTGACAATGTGAATAGACTAGGAAATGTAGTAGGATTCCTGGGACACATAGGGACCCACTAAGGTTCTTATAATTAATTTAAGTTCACTTAAATTAGAATATCAGCATGATTATGTATTTTCTCCACACCAAGCTCAGCTACATAGGTATAGGTGTAAAGCTGACAAAGAACTGGAACTAACTGACTTTGCCAGGAAAGTAAACAAAGTGAGTGGTGGGAAAAGGAATGTATGCAGGGAGTCGTTGTATTGATTTGCCATGGAATTTAAACTAGTTAAGGAGGGATGATAACACATTAGAATAGTGAGGGACACTGAAAATATGAGTAGGATTAATGAATTTTGAGCAGATAGTGGGTCAAAGTAATTTTGGAACTTGGGTACTAGAGTAATGACTCCATGAAACATCTATAATGTATAAATTTATTGGGAAGTTTAGCAAGCAACATACTGAGCCCTTTATTGTTTAGCATGACAAATAGTGGAGTTGCCCAGTTCTGTGATCTTAAGCTGGCTTTCATCACTTCAAGAGTGATTGCTTGACTTGGTTGTAGAAATGCACATGTCAGTGAGATGTTGCACTCATACTTCATTAAATATTTAACATCTCAAAAGCTCTACTTTTTCTTTCTTCCATTCTCGGATGGCTTGTGATCCTTGATCTTTGGTTTAATCTGTTTATTAATGAGGCTTTTTTTGGAGGGCTTTCATGCCTTTGTGCAAAAGAAGATTATATAATACTTAATATAGCAATATAGTGCATTAAAGTGGAAGGTCTTATTACTGTTATAGAGTATTTATAAACTATATTTGTAAAATATCTAATTCTTTTATACTACACATACAGCAATTTGACATTTTAAAATTTATTTTGAGACGGGGGGTGGGGAGGAGTAAGGGGCAAAGAGGGAGAGAGAGAATCCCAAGCAGGTTCCACACTCAGTGTGGAGCCCAACACAGGGCTCGATGACCATGAGCCATGATCATGAGATCATGACCTGAGCTGAAATTAAGAGTCTGGTGCTTAACTGACTGAGCCACCCAGGCACCCCAGCAATTTGAAAATTTAATAATTACTTGCTAAAATCCTGTTTTTCTTTATATTCTCCCATAATACACTTTATACATGTTTCATGACATCAAACATTTGCTATAGTACTCAGACCCCCATTTTTTTGATTCATCATCCATAAAATTATAAATGTCTGTATTAGTGAAAAGATAAATAAATAAGCTTATGTTCACTAAATAAGGTTATGTTCCCTAAACCTAATGGAATGAAAATTATAAGCAACCAATTTTTATAAGGTGCCACTAGGTGGCTCTATTACCCTATTATTTAGGTCTGTTTAAACCCTATAAGGTTTTAACTTAAACACATTCATGTATTATTGTGCATGAATATATAAATGAATGTGTAGATAATAACATGAAAATGTCATCATATATAATGAGTCTACCAAGCTACCCTCTGGATTCCAGAAATAGTTTCTACTATTAGTTTCTACTAATAGTTTCTACTTAGTTTCTACTAGAAAGGAACAGCTTTCCCCCAGATGCAGATTCTAAGAATATGATTGAAAACCACAGAACTTTTTTAATATTTGAACTTGATGTATAAGTTTTTAAAAATATTGAATCAATCAAGTGAAGATTTAATTCATTTCCTATTGTCTAAAGTATTTAAGTTGATACATATTTTAATCTCAAGTGTATCAAAGTAGACAATGATTTTGTTGAAGGAATAAAATATTTTTGCCCAATCTACTAGAGGACAAGGATATAATCATATTCATCTTACCTACGGCAGTACTTGGTTCATGGTGCATGCTCAATAAATGTTTGTTGAATGAGGAAGTTGGCATGATAAAAGTGAAAAAAAAATGCTGGGAAATTATACACAATGTTCAAAAGGAAAAATGAATTGTAAGTTAGTATATTTAAGCAAAAATAACAAGTGGTTTTTGGCCCTGGGCACATCTTACCTCTCTCTTTGCCAAATATTTTAAATTGAGTTGTTATTTTTTTTTCTCATGCGGGGATATATTTTAAATTTTATAATGGAAATCATTTCACAGAGAAAATTTTATGACAAAGTTTGAAAATGATCTTTATAGGTAAATATTTATAATTGGAATGGATCTCCATTATCTTTATAATCTTAGTATTAGAAGTTTATATTCTTCATGAGATAGGATTATATTGGAAAAATTTCAGTTTGGGCTGAATCTAGAAAAAATTTTAACATTGCTTTTTAAAAATAAAATCCTAAAACTCTGAAACATAATACAAGAAATTGAAGATGACACAAACAAATGAAAATAAAAAGATATTCTATGCTTGTGGAATGTGAGAAACTATATTATTAAAATGTCCTTTCAACCCAAAGCAATCTACAGATTTAATGCAACCCCTATCAAAATACCACAGCATTTTCCCAAGAACTAGAACAAATAATCCTAAAATTTGTATGGAACCACACAAGACCTAAAATAGCCAAAGCACTGTCAAAAAAGAGGAACAAAATGGAAGGTATCAAAATCCCAGATTTCAACCTATACTACAAAGCTGTGGTAACCAAAACAGTATGGTATGGCAATAAATAAATAAATAAATAAATAAATAAATAAATAAATAAATATTAAAAAAAAAAAAAAAAAGACACCTAGATCAATGGAACAGAATAGAGAGTCCAGAAATAAACCCATGCTTTTATGGGCCAATTAATCTATGACAAAGGCAAGAAAATGCAACAGGAAAAAGGCAGTCTTTTCAATAAATGGTATTGGGAAAACTGAACAGCTACATGCAAAAGAATGAAACTAGACCACTTTCTTACACCATCCACAAAAGTAAACTAAAAAATGGGTAAGAGACCTAAATGTGAGACTTGAAACCATAAAACGCCTAGAAGAAAACATAGACAATAGTAATTTCTTTGGCATTGACCATAGAAATACTTTTCTAGATGTCTCCTCAGACAAGGGAAACAAAAGCAAAATTAAACTATTGGGACTACACAAAAATAAAAGCTTTTGCACAGTGAAGGAAACCATCAACAAAACAAAAAGCAACCTACAGAATGGGAAAAGGTATTTGCAAAAGATATATCCAATAAGGAGTAAATATTCAAAATAGGTCAGGAACTTATACAACTCAACACCAAAAAATAATCTCATTAAAAATGGGCAGAGGACATGAATAGACATTTGTTCAAGAAGTCCTACAGATGGCCAATAGACACATGAAAAGGTGCTCAACATCACTCATCATCAGAAAAATACAAATTAAAGCCACAATGATATCACCTCACATCTGTCAGAATGGTTAAAATAAAAACACAAAAAATAACAAGTGTTGGTGATGTGGAGAAAAATCAACCTTTGTGTGCTGTTGGTGGGAATGCAAATTGGTGCAATCACTATGGAAAAGCGTATGGAGGTTCCTCAAACAATTAAACATAGAATTACTATATGATCCAGTAATTCCACTACTGGGCATTAATTCACAGAAAATAAAAACACTAATTCAAAAAGACATATGGACCCCTTTGTTTATTGAAACATTATTTAAATAGCTAAAATATGAAAAGCAAACCAAGTGTTCATCAGAAGATGAATAGATAAGGAAGGCATGGAGTAACACAATAAAGTGTTAATCAGCCATAAAAAAGAATGAAATCTTGACATTTTCAACAACATGCATGTGTCTAGAGGGTATAGTGCTAAGTGAAGTAAGTCAAAGACAAATTCCACAGGATTTCACTCATGTGGAATTTAAGAAACAAAACAAGTGAACAAAGAAAAAAAGAGATGAAAAATATGGACTCAACCATAGAGAGCAAACTGGTGGTTACCAGAGGGGAGGTTGGTGGGAGAATGGGTGAAACAGGTGAAGGGTGATATATAAAAAAAAAGGTAAAATAAAGGACTTAAATTAAGATGATATATAAGAATACTGCAATTTAATATATAAGATATTTTAGTAGTTATTTTTGTTTTTATTTTTTTAAATGTTTATTTAAAAAAATTTTTTTTTTTTTTTTAATTTTTTTTTCAACGTTTATTTATTTTTGGGACAGAGAGAGACAGAGCATGAACGGGGGAGGGGCAGAGAGAGAGGGAGACACAGAATCGGAAACAGGCTCCAGGCTCTGAGCCATCAGCCCAGAGCCTGACGCGGGGCTCGAACTCCCGGACCGCGAGATCGTGACCTGGCTGAAGTCGGACGCTTAACCGACTGCGCCACCCAGGCGCCCCTAAAAAAATTTTTTTTAATGTTTATTTTTGACACAGAGAGAGAGACAGAGCATGAGCGGGGGAGGGGCAGAGAGAGAGGGAGACAGAATCCAAAGCAGGCTCCAGGCTCTGAGCTGTCATCACAGAGCCCCACGTGGGGCTCGAACCCACAGACTGCGAGGTCATGACCTGAGCTGAAGTCAGACGCTCAACCGACTGAGCCACCCAGGCGCCCCTTAAATGTTTATTTTGAGAGAAAGAGAGAGAGAGAAACAGAGGTGGGGAGGGGCAGAGGGAGAGACAATCCCAAACAGGCTCTGGCTATCAGTGCAGAGCCTGACTTGGAGCATGTTCTAACCAACTGTGAGATAATGACCAGAGCCAAAACCAAGAGTCAGATGCTTAACTGACTGAGCCAGGCACCCAGTAGTTATTTTTCAATTCTAAATAAATTTATAGAAAACTAAGTAGAAGTAGAACCAGAAAAATACCTTTTATCTTTCTTTAATTTTAAACCCTTTTATTTGTATAATTTATGGAAATGGAAATGGACAATGTCTTAGAAATCAGAAGAATTCTGAAAGAAATTGTTGGAATTCAGTGTGTTTGATAAAAGCAATATGATTTTTTTTTTTTTTTAAAGGGGGAGCCTGGGTGGTTCAGTCAGTTAAGTATCCAGCTTCCATTCAGGTTATGATCTCAGGGTTTGGGAGTTCAAGCCCTGAATTGGGCAGTGTGCTGACAACATGGAGCCTAGAGCCTTCTTCAGATTCTATGTCTCCCTCTCTCTCTGCCCTACCCAACTTGTGCTCTGTCTCTCTCAAAAATAAACATTAAAAAAAATAAAGGGGGAGGACGAAGATGTGGGCAGACTTTTTTTTTTTTTAAGTTTACTTATTTAAAGAGTGCAAGAGCACTAGTGGGGGCAGGGCAGAGAGAGAGAGAGAGAGAGAGAGAGAGAGAGAGAATCCCAAGTAGGCTCCAAGCTGTCAGCTCAGAGCCCGATGCAGGGCTTGATGTTACAAACCACAAGATCATGACCTGAGCCAAAATCAAGTCTGACACTCAACTGACCGAGCCACTCAGGCACCCTAGCAATAAGAATTTTGAACACTCATTCTTCTTCTTCTTCTTTTTTTTAATGTTTATTTATTTACTTTGAGAGAGAGAGTACAAACAGCAGAGGGCAGAGAGAGAGAGAATCCTAGGCAGGCTTCACATGGTCAGCACAGAGCCTGACATGGGGCTTGATCCCACAAACAGTGAGATCATGACCTGAGCAGAGATCAAGAGTCAGATGTTTAACTGACTGAGCCACCCAGGTGCCCCTTGAACACTCATTATTCTTTAGGGCACTGGACAGTAATGACTGAGAAGGTCTAAGGAAAATTATACAAAATGAAGAGACACAAAAGGGGTTCTGAAAAGAGCAATTATTTGTTATTGCTTCAATAGGTAATAATCAATGATAATGGTAATAGCTAATGTTTATTGAGTACTTATATACTTATTAATTAACTCATTTCGTGAGGATATACTCTTATTGTATGAAGAGATACTCTTATTATTTCCATTTAACAGATGAGTAAATTGAGGCACAGAGAAATAATAGAAATAATCGAAGGTTAGATCTGGGTTTTGAGTGTAGTGTGACTGGCTCAGAGTCCACATTCTTTTTTTCTTTTTTCTTTTTTTAACGTTTTATTTATTTTGGAGAGAGAGAGAGAGAGTACGAGCAGGGGAGGGGCAGACAGGGAGGGAGACAAAGAATCCAAAGAAGGCTCCAGGCTCTGGGCTGTCAGCACAGAGCCCAATGTGGGGCTCAAACTCATGAACCGTGTGATCATGACCTGAGCCCACGCTTAATCGACTGAGCCATCCAGGCGCCCCTCAGAGTCCACATTCTTAATTAGTGTTGTGTTATAAAGGAAGAAGAATGATACTGGGTATAAGATAAATATAAATCTGGGCTCAAATCTTTAAGTTTGCTTCCTATGTGACCTTAGGAAAGTTATCTACCTTTCCATCCTGCTTCTTCATCTATAAAAGGAAGCCAGCAGTACTTCCCTTTTTAGTATTGTTATAGAAAATTTATAGGAATAATCTGGCAAATAGCACCATTTAAAGGGTAGGGGTGGGGTGCCTGTGTGGCCTAGTCGGTTAAGCGACCAACTATTGATTTTGGCTCAGGTCATGATCCCAGGGTCATGGGATCGAGCCCCATGTCGGAGTCCATGCTGAGCATGGAGCCTGCTGGAGATTCTCTCTCTCCATCTCTCTCTGTGCCTCTGCTGAGCTCACATGCATGTTTTTTCTCTTTCTTTCTAAAATAAAATAAAATAAAAAGGTTAGGGTTTTTTTGGTGTGTGTTTAAACATTATTTTGCTAATTTTAATTCTTTATTAGGAATTCATTATTATTTAAAGTCTAAATTAATTTATTGTCATTTTGAAGAAAGTCCTAGAATTGTAAAATTTTGCATGATTAGGGAAATATCTTAATCAAATTTGTGTTTGTGTGTTGATTTGTATTTTTTTTCTAACACTTAAATGTAAGAAAGTATGCAATTTTAAATTATCACCCTTTGTCTTTTTTCCTTTCCCAGTTTTTATTTCTAAATTAATTCATTCGACAAAGTATTTATTGAACACCTATTGTGTGTCAGAGACTAGATACATAATTGTGGGGGTACATTGATATAAGAAAACAAATACACCTGCCTTCAAGAAATTTATTTGAGGGGCGCCTGGGTGGCTCAGCCGGTTAAGCGTCTGACTTTGGCTCAGGTCATGATCTCATGGTTTGTGGGTTTGAGCCCTGTGTTGGGCTCTGTGCTGACAGCTCAGAGCCTGGAGCCTGCTCAGATTCTGTCTGTCTCTCTCTCTACCCCTCCCCCACTTGTGCTCTGTCTCTCCCAAAAATAAATAAAATGAAAAAAAAAATTTTTTAAAGAAACTTCTTTGAGTACTGTAGAACTAGAAGATGTAATAAAATCAGTAAATTATATAGTTATAAGATTATAAATATAATGGTAAAAAAATAAAATTAGGATAATGGGAATCAGGAATGCAGAGGGAAGGAGGATAAAGAATGAAAATTCTATATGTAAGGCTGTCATCTTACTAAAAAGATGACATATGAGCAATGACACAAATAAATTTCAGGAGTTAGCTATGTGGATATCTGGGGACATGTCAGTACAAAGGCTTTAAAGTAGTAAGCAAAGAAGTCAGTGCAACTGTTGCATAATGAGAGAGGGGGAAGAAGAAGAGCTAAGGTCATAAAGGCAATGGATGTCAGATTATGTAATTTGTACTCTGACTGGAAAGGTGGGCTATTACAGGATTTTTTTAAAAAATGTTTATTTTTGTGAGAGAGTGAGTGCAAGTGGGGGTGGAGCACAGAGAGAGGGGTACAGAGAATCTGAAGCAGTCTCTGTGCTGATGACAGAGAGCCTGATGCAGGAATCGAACTCATGAAGCATGAGATCATGTCCTGAGCCAAAGTTGGATGCTCAACCAACTGAGCCACCCAGGTGCCCCATATTGCAGGATTTTTAGTAGAAGATTGCTCTGACTTAATTTGTAAGAAGGTTACTTTTGGGTGTTTAGTGACAGTAGATTATAGGGGACAGGGACGGAAGCAGGGAAGATATCCAAGGTAAAGATGATGTTATCGCAGAACAGAGTGGCAGCAGTGGAGATGCCGAGAAAGGGTAGGTTTTGGATAGAACTGAAGATAGAGCCAATAGAATTTCTTGACAGATTGAATGTAGGATGTGCTAATCGAGAGAGTGACTATCCTATTTACAGATTCCACCGACTCTCAAGGCAATATTATATAAGGGCATGACTCTAACTGTGTGTTCACCACAGAATGGAGCAGATTACTTTGGAGGAAGATCAGAATCTGCAGATGTGCTCTGTCTGCAGATTCAAACCTACTACATCATTATGCCTACTCCAACTCTTCTTAACTGAGGCTGCGTCTATCAATAGTCTCAACTCTGGCTGTCACTTCTGTTTTCCCCGAGTCTCCATTGTTGCTAATTGAACCTGGGATATAATTATTATATAGTAGGTATAAATCCCATAATGCACAACCTGTGCAGAAATGTAGTTTTCAATAACTGTCCCCATTTGAGATACATTTCATCACTAGGAACTTTAAAGTCTATTTTAGGAAAGCCCAGTCAAATTCAGGATTTTTCTCTCCCTTTCTTCCCAAGGTAGTCATAACAATGGACATGAAGTGAGAGGGTGATATCTGGGCCTCAGCTGTCATCTGTCCTGTGATGGCATTGGATGAACCTTATCAAGTTCTGTCTTTGGTAAGTGGCTTCTAGCTTCCATGGTCTGGTTTCCTCCCATCCCTACAGTCATCAGTCTGGGCAGGTTGTTAGGTGTCCTCCCGGTTATAGCTGCCCACTCCCTTTGGATCTAAAGGTCTGTTAGTGATTTCTGCAACTTCCATAGAGAATGGCAACTTTTATATGTTCTCCTGTGCCACTGTGGAAGCTGTGCCATCCTAGATCATATATGCTTAGAACACCATGTGTTAGTTTAACTATTTTGCTCCCACACTATTGGTGGGCAGAGCACATAGAGGAGGTTGCTGCTTTGCAGAGTTTTAGAAAGTAGGGCACAGCTTTCTCTACTTTTGGATTCTCAGATCTCTCGTCCTTTCATTTTCAAAACTCACTTCAGTGGCAAGGAGAAAGGACGGGGGAGAAGAAACTCATTCTTATGTATACATCTCTCTTTCCCCTTTCTAGTATTTTTTAATTTCCATCCAGGAAACTTCCAGTCTGGTAGTGGAATGGGAAGGTGATAGGAGATGTAGCCTGGCTTTCCATCTATTTTTTTCTAGTTTATTGTTTAATGGTATAAATCTTGGCCTTTGATACTTAAATTACTTCCAACTCCTATGCCAGCAGCTCTCACACTTTTTGGTCTGAGGATCCCTTTACATTTTAAAATATTATGAGGACTCCAAAGGGCTTTTATTTATAAGGGTTATATCTATCAATATTTATTGTATTAGAAATTAAAATTGAGGAATTAAAAAGTATTAATAATTTAAAAGTAACAAGAGCAAATCCATTATAAGATCATAGTTTCAAAGGAAAATAACTGTTTTCCAAAACAACAACAACAAAAAAATAGTGGCATTTGCAAATCTCTTTAATGTTTAGCTTAATAGAATACAGCTGGATACTTGTATTTATTTTTGCTTTCAACCCATTTTGATACATTGTTTTTGTTGAAGTATATTGTCCCAGACTTTGCATCTGGAGTTCTCTCTTGTCCAGCAAGAGAGCGGACACAGAATTGAATACGAGAGAGGCTAATGTCTGGGAGAAGACAAGAGCCCCAAGTAAGGGTCCTTGCTCCGTATTTATTAGGATCAGAAGGCTTACAAACGTGGTGGACATGCTGAAAGAGACAATGAAACTGATTATTAACTAAAGTGTGTGAGAGAAAGGGGGTTTTGAAGGTATGTGGTGTTAGGGTTTTGGGTCAATATAAAACAAAATCCTGGCACTGAGAAGGTGGTTGTTTATGGCAGGCACCAGGCACTGTGTCTGTTTATCTAACTTGTCTAGGGGATAAGATAGATAGAGCATGCTACCTCAGGGTCAATAAGGAATTTTTTTTTTTTTTTTTTTTTTTTGCTAGTTAGTTCCAGGCAATTTCACCCTGCTGCAGCGGTTTTTCACCCTGTTTACCTGTTTACCTATTCTTGGGTGCTTTCCTCCTGTGGAAATGGCTTCCTGCTCTACACTTTTGTTCTAGCTGGGGGTACTTTTGCCCTGTGGCTGCTTTCTGCACTAAGCGTTGTTAACCCATTGGTGCAAGCTCAGGGAATTCCTAAACTTATTCCCCACAGTATATGAAGAAAACCTGACCTTATGTAAATATGTACTTGGGAAAGGAAATGTATATTTATGGAGTTTTCCGATATTGTGTATATTTTTCCTTGATACTACACTAAAACTTGATAAGTGATATTTTCTTAAAGGATATTTGTAATGTAGAATTTGAAACCAAATCAATGAACTTTTCATGTTCTGCTACATTTAAAACTATTAGTTTGTCTTACCCTAAGAATTGATCTTTTACTGTTATAATGATGTACCATATGCAATGATTCTGTAACCTCATGCAATGGTCATTTGGAAAATATTGGTTCACCGAGTTATGCAGATCTTTCAACTGTTGATACATTTCATTATATAATATTAGAAAATAATATTTGTTAATATCACTATCAATCTCATCAGAAAAATTATTTAAATATTAGTCTGCTGTTACAAGTAGCAGATACAAGTTCTACAAAATTCTAATTTTCACTTGAAAGCTCACATTTTATCATTGGCAATAAATATGGTCATTTGTTTTTCTTGAACGGACAGGCCCACTTTGTTCATTTTCTTTTTTTTTTTTTAAATTTTTTTTTTTTCAACGTTTATTTATTTTTGGGACAGAGAGAGACAGAGCATGAACGGGGGAGGGGCAGAGAGAGAGGGAGACACAGAATCGGAAACAGGCTCCAGGCTCCGAGCCATCAGCCCAGAGCCTGACGTGGGGCTCGAACTCACGGACCGCGAGATCGTGACCTGGCTGAAGTCGGACGCTTAACCGACTGCGCCACCCAGGCGCCCCTCACTTTGTTCATTTTCAAAACAAATGTCTGCCGGTTACTCAAGTCTACATAACCACAATTTTCTGTCAGTCAGTTTTTCAAGTAAAGATGATGCTCCACAAATAAAGTAGCTAGTTTTCTTTTAGTTTAAATATATTGAATAAAAATTAAAAAAAAAATAAAGTAGTTCAATTTGCAACTCAGTTGCTCAAGTGCTTTTCTGTGACAACGATCTACTTCAATATGTGACAGAAACGCTCTAGGCATACTCTACATTTTGTCACAGCAAATATTAAAAAGACAGGTACTCAAGGTTGAAATTTAATAATATTAATAATTCTTACCTCTTCCTCAAGGGCATTCTTAAGTGCAGCTGACTTTTTTTTTTTTTTAATGAATGTGTGATAGTGAAGAATAAAATGACTACAAGTACAGATTGATGTCACTACCTTGGATTATGTTAAAGCACCAGCAGTTTTACCCATTATTGCTACTGCAAAATTAGGGGGGGAAATCAATACAATGACAAAGGAATATAATAAATTAGTATTATTATGAAAATAGTTTTGGTCTTGCAGATCCCATGAAGGGGACTTGGTTCTCCCACAGGTCCACAGACTATACTTTAAGAACCATCTTACTACTATACTAAGTAAGGCTATGCACCATGACATAGGTCTTAACTATTAATCTCCTGGATATCATCCAGTATCTGATGCTGAAGCCAGCTGCTGCTTGGATCTCTTCCTCTGTGATGGTCCCAGCAAATTGGCCACTATTAGACCTGAATATTTAGACTTTATTTTTTTTAATGAAAGATTATTATTGTTCTGATAAAAATAGTATACACATTTGGAAATAAAAATTCAAATATCTCTCCCTCATCCCACACTCTAGTCTTATTTTTTTATTTATTAATTATTATTTTTTAATGCTTATTTATTCTTGAGAGAGAGACAAAGACAGAGTGCGAGTGGGGGAGGGGTAGAGCGAGAGGGAGACACAGAATCCGAAGCAGGCTCCAGGTTATGAGCTGTCAGTGCAGAGCCCAATGCGGGGCTCAAACTCACTAACCGGGAGATCATGACCCAAGCCAAAGTTGGACACTTAACCGACTGAGCCACCCTGGTGGTCTCTAGTCCCATTTATTAAAGGTAACTCGCTTTTACCTTTTCTGTTCAAGTTCTGTTGATTATCTCCATTATTCTATAATTCCAAAATCCATAATTTTTGTTTTTGTTTCTAAGCTCTTTTTGTTATGTTTGTGGCTTTAATAATGTACTTAAACATAGATTTCTGCTGAACTTACCACAGGCCAAAAGCAAACCAGAGTGTTCTCCAAAAAAAAGTGAGGAACGAGAAGTTGAGCTTCCCAGACCCAATCTCTGCGTGCAATATTACCACCTAGATAATTCATGGCTTCTGCGTGGTGGCATAATGTGTGAGAGACAGGGAGAGTCAAATGTTATAACAACTGATGAGAAAACAAAGCAAGGGGAAAATTGGTTTACAGTGATCACATTTGAGTTCCATTAACAGACAGGGAAATTGAGACCCCAATTGGAAAAGTGACTTATCCAATGTTATTTAGTTAAGAACAGATATTGGATTACATCCAGTCTATCTTCTTTCCTATTCTAGTTGCACCAAGGACATCCCTATAATTCATTCGGGATAGAAACAATATGGCTTTATCAAGTTGATCACAGATGGGAGTGAGAATTTGTCAATATTATATTTTCATCGCCTTTTATTATTTTTAAAATTATAATCTTTAGCTTCTGAAAAGTTTGTGAACATATTCATTTTCATATGATGTAGACTTTATTTTCTGATGGTATGTTTTGTGCACCTTTAAAAGTTTTGTTTGCTTTGAAGGACATTAATTAAGTTCTAAAAAGATACATTAGAGCCCTAGAAATATACGTTTTGAAATTCCATTTCTGTTTAAAGTGGTTGAAATAAAAAAAAAAAACTAAGATTCAGAATATTATTTACCAAATAGAGAAAAGAAGACCAATCTTCTCTGGTCCAACTGTATAAATTATGCATAATATTTAAAAGCAAGATCTGGTATCCATTTGTTATTGATTTGAAATAGAGCATTTTGGCATCAGATATGTAGACAGCAGGCATTTCCTGTACTTAATTTATTCCCTCCTAACCAAGAAGCAGCTTGATGTAGACAGTTTTATGTAAGGTTTGTCACAGATCCTGTGTGTTTTGGAAATGTTTCACATTTCATTAAGTTTAATTCAGTTTCTGTATGATAAAATGTGGGTAAATACATTCTTCCTAACAATATCTTGGAGACTTTATGCTGCGAGTAATGAATTTGTGAAATTTGCTTTTATTTCCTTGAAAGGGTTTGCTGGGCAAATAGAATATTTGCCTAAATCTGGCAAGTAAATGTCTTTCTTAAATACTTATTGACACTAGTCAAAATCACTTTCTCTAAGAGATGCTCCAAAGGAGATGGTGAAAATATAGTGGGTTCCAATTTTAGTAATTTACTGTCTTTGTATTTATAACTTTTAGGAATAGGCTGAGAAATTATAGAAACTCAAAGATTAAGATTCATATAGGATCAATGGATGAAGGTGCAAGGAGAGGTTAAAAAATAAATTTCATATAGTAATACATAACTGAATAAATTCTTTGTGACATTTCTTAACAGCAGTGAATGTATAGAGAACTCTTATAGACAACAAATTGAGGACAATAAATGGCAAGAACTAGTGGTAGCACTGGTGGTGGGAAGTGGCCCCCAAATTCTGTTAGGTACCCTTGGCCACAGGTGAGTGGTATACTGAAAGTAGAGTCTTGGTATTCTTGGGAATGAAATAAATGTTGGCTTGACCAAGACATGGCTTGATCTTTTGAAATTTAGTCTTCTCTTAGGTAAAGTAAGTGAAGAGAAGGTAAACATTTCTAGCCAATACAAATAATTTCTTAAGGATTATCCACCACAAGTAGTCATTGTTCTTTCCATGACTGCCAACTATTTGGGGATTGGTGTGTGTGCTCGGGGTGTGGTGGGCAGGTAGAAGGCAGCAGCTATGTTGTAGGTGGTAACCAAGCAGAGCCACTTGCGCAAAATAGAAGTCAGCTATAGAGTGTAATTTGAAATTGGAGAAATTCCTTCGTACCAAAATATTTGAGCAGTTCAGTGCTTCCCCATTAGTTAGAGACTTCAGGTTAAAACATATCTCTTAGAAATTATAGTACTGATATTTCTGGAAAGCATAAAGTTATAATTCATTATAAGCCACTAATGTTGATGGGGTTGGTTTATTAACCAGTCACTAGTTGGGCCTGGAGTAGATGGAACATAGGATGACACATATAGACAGAAAATAGGGAGGTCAGATGTATTCCAGACTGGAGAACTATGTGTGTGGGAGACAAACCTATGCAGAAATCAATTGGTGTATGTATATGGGGGTGATAGGGTGAGTTACAACATGAGAAAATCTTATATCTAGAAAAGAAAGGGCTGGAATAGAGAAGAAAATGTTTGTGGAAAATGTGGTTAACTCCCTCCACTTTCTCCCTCCCTCCTTTCCTTCCTTCCTTCCTTCCTTCCTTCCTTCCTTCCTTCCTTCCTTTCCTTCATTTCTTTTTCTTTCTTTCTTCTTTCTTTCTTTCTTTCTTTCTTTCTTTCTTTCTTTCTTACCAGACATTGTTTGTTTTGACAGATTTTTAATAAAAGAGAAAGTAGCTAACACCTTTTAAAGCTCTAAAGAAAGGAGCCCATTTGTCGGAAGCAGACCAGAGTGCTGGGAGTAAAAAATGTTGTAATCATTCAGGTTCTCATGTGTGTTTCTCTTATTCCCTTACTCTAGGATCCCATGGGTGTCTCTAGGAGTTGCTTTATTTCTATTAGAACTAAAAAAAAATCACTAATATTGATTAGAAGGATCTGTGGGAGGTTATATTATTCAAAATAAACTTATTTCCTAATTGGAGGTTTCTTATGCATCTTTCCATTTTGAGTTATATTGGTGGCACCTGTGTTTTATAACCACTTCCCACTCTGTCCCAGGCAAACACAAACAATCAAATATGTAATTATTACCTAAAATCATCAGGCCCAAGCTCCTCATTTTCTTATCACAGTTTATTGTTGTATATATGAGGTACCATGCTACTATCAGAATTATATCCAGGTTTTTTATTTTAAAAAACTCAGAGAAAAAATGTTTCCAGTAATTTTCATTCAATGTGAATGACAAGAATATCATAGCTATAAACATTAAAATAACCATTTCATTTCTTCCTAAGGAAGTTCCAATTTTAAGCAATGAAAAAGGAATTCTATACAAAGCTAGTTTTAAATCACATTAGCTCTCATTCTTTTCTCGTATGTATTTGTTACTTTTAGAATAGTGTAATAATCAGCCAGAGTATATAATGTAGAAAGTATGTATGTCCTCTAGAATTTGAGGTTGCCTCCAAGATACATTGAGTGGTCAAGAATTCTTTCAAAAGTTTGCTTCTATGGACAGCATAATACCTGTACTGTGAATGAGTCAATTTTGGTATGACCTCTTCCTTTTTCTTTCATTATACAAGCATCCAGTAGGGTTTTTTTTTTTTTTTAACATTTATCTTAAAGGGTGGGCTGTAGAGCTAACTCAGTTTACCTAGACAAAATCATGCCATTAGCAGCTTTGTTTAGAAATTTAAATGCACATCTCATCATTAAAACATAAATGTATCAGTTTTTCTTTTTCTGTTTTTATCAAGTAGAAATGTTGTCAAAATAAAAGCACGATACCATATGTAACTGCTGGGGCCTGTTCTCACCACACATGCCCCTCTCAAGCCAATTTTCTTAAATTAGTGGAGTTGAAAGACTACACTCATTTCCCTGCCATGCTGGGCAAGTGCTGCTTTAAGAAAGGCAGCAGTAAGCATGGAGACTGAGTTTACCATATTTGTCCAAATGACTCTGATTTTCTTTTACTGTAGGGGCCTTAAAAACTTGTTCTTTCTCCATTTCTTTTGGCTATTAGCTTGTTTGTTAAAAAATGAGTGTATCATTTGGGTACATAAAACTTTTAAAAAATATTTAATTAATAATTACAATGTAATTTAACAAATTTGTAGTAAGTGGAAGGATCTCAAAATTTGTTTTTAATTAGCAAATAATTGATAGAGTTTAGTTTTACACATTGTAACGACAAGGAAAATATTTGGGTTGTAGCTTTTCCTTGGGTATCTTTTTTTTTTCCTTCTGATCATACTTTTCATAATATTTTTAAAAGCTTACATACTCATAGCAGGGAATTTATGTACTACTTGATTTTTTTTATGTGTATAGTGAATTTAAAAATTAAGTAAATATAAGCAGAGGTCAATAAGTATGATTCTTTTTTTTTTAAGATTAGTCATATGATCATTTAAAACTTAAGCGTAAATATGTTTTAGGAATCGTGTCTACCTCATCGTTGTACCTCCTCTATTTAATTTAGTAGATAATCCATAAATTTAACCATGTTTTATTGTCCTCCACAAGAGAATACACCAAATATTCTTTAAAAAATGGGACTTAGCCCTGCTTATTTTTTTCTGCCTTATATTGAAAGTATCATGGGAAATAGCAGATTATAAATCATATGTCAGTGGGGTTTTTTTTTTGTTACAAATCTCTATATCACAATTTCATTTTAAACTCTCTGGAAAAATGTAGTTTTTCTATAATTTAAAAGTAAATAAATAACATATCATCTAGAGACACTGTGCTTAGTTTTCCTTTAATAGATTTTGTTCTGGGGAAAATTTTTAAAAAAGTTATTCACTTTTAAAAGTCAGTATGTTTCTGTAGATGACACATCCCTCACATTCTGTGCAAGTATTTCTGCAGAACCAGTGAGGACTATTGGAGTAGATTTGTAGCTCACAAAAAGAGGATTTAAATTGTCAATAATATATCTTGAGACCCCTATAATTTCTCCCTTTTAGAGGATTCAGTGAGTACACTTTGCATTATTATTTA
Source organism: Lynx rufus (assembly GCF_022079265.1). Taxonomy (NCBI): domain Eukaryota; kingdom Metazoa; phylum Chordata; class Mammalia; order Carnivora; family Felidae; genus Lynx; species Lynx rufus. The sequence goes on along the minus strand of NW_025814845.1, from coordinate 97,115,058 downwards.
CTGTTTTGGTATACTCAGTGTGTTTCCATACACCTCTCAATGGCTTTACAATGTATCTCAGTATAACAATTACATTATGACAGAGGAGTCATTAATTTTTACATAAATGCACTAGAGTATGTGTATGAAAAATCACTTTTGTTTTGCTATAGCACTTATCTTTTTATTTTGATGCACATAAACCTCATACATAACCTTTCCACTCTCTGATCTAGCACAAATGGTCATTTACAATTCTTTCTAAATATTCAGTGGATTTATATCTTGGCAAGCATTTTTCATGGGTATTATGCCTTTGGCATTTTATGCTACATTGTGATGTTTCTTTTGCTTCTTGTTTTGTAGGACACTTTATAGAATCAAAGAATAAGAAAACATCATACAGGCAAACAGTGTTCTAAAAACCTACAGAGACACAATCTTAGTTGATATATAAAACAGTAAATATTACTATGAAATGGACAATTCTGCATTTGTGTTTGATACTTATATTGGTTGTAGTTGACTTCCACATGTGTGCACAGTAGTCTACAATAATCCCACAGGCTCAGATATGGATTAAGAGAAAGGCCATAGGCCTCAAGGCTCATAACAGATATTTTTTCTTTTCTTTTTTTCCCCCCCTAATCATCCACATGCCAGCACATGGAAGGAACTTTGTTCTTTTTTCTCATTTGAAGAGGTATATTTTTAAACAGCCTTTTGGTAGCTTCTGGAAGCTTTGGGAAAGGTGAATGTCACATAGAAGATGGATTCTCAAGGAGTTTTCTCAGTGCTATCTCACTTTCTGCAGCTCCTGTCTGAGCCAGGATGGCAGAGGCTGCCCCAGTCTGTGCAGTAGCTTTGAGAGTTCCACGTTGTGATCTCTGTAGTAGCTTGATAGAAATGCTCTGCTCTGGTGGGACATAAAAGTACATTTCACTTTGTTGATTAAAGCATACTTCATATATTTTGATGATGTTTAAATCTGCATCAAGTATACCATACCCGGATTGAAATTTATATTAAGAATGTGGGCTATTTATTTAGCACAACATAAACACAGTGACTCTCTTCCTCAAAATAGACACTCTACATACATACACTTTTTTTTTTAATGTTTATTCATTTTTAAGAGAGAGAGAGCGTGCCCCATACATCCACTGTTTTTACGAGGGAAAGAGCTTTTGTATTAAGCATGTGATTTCTTTGTGCAGAATTAAATGTTAACTCAATCGTGTTGCTTGAAAAATAGCTGTAACAATTGATTGGGTTTAATATTATGCTCTATTAAAATCATCCTAGCTTTGGAGAATGTTAGTTTGGTACATCCATAATATAAAATACTCCTTTGTCATCATTAATTTGCATTTAGATTTGGAAGGTACACAATCCTGTTTTTTTTTTTTTAATGTTTATTTATCTTGAGAGAGAGAGAAAGAGCAAGAGTGGGGGAGGGACAGAGAGAGAGAGGGAAAGAATCCCAAGCAGGCTACGTGCTGTTAGCACAGAGCCTGTCACAGGGCTTGAACTCATGAACCATGAGATCATGACCTGAGCCAAAATCAAGAGTTGGTCACCTAACCAACTGAGCCACCCAGGCACTCCCATAATACTGTCTTAAAAGATGTTTTAAGGCATATAAAGCTTAAAAGTAAGCTTAAAAGTAAGCATAAAAATGCAGTAGGTAGGAGAACCTGGGTAGCTCAGTCAGTTAAGTGACCAACTCTTAATTTCAGCTCAGGTTATGATCTCACCATCATGGGTCATGAGATCAAACCCCATGTCAGGCTCTGTGCTAGGGAGGAGAGGCTTCTTAAGATCTCTCTCTCCCTCAGTCCTTCTTCCTCTGCCCCTCTCCTGTTCTCTCTCTCTCTGTCAAAAAAAAAAAATGCAGTAGGTAAACCAGGTAAACTTCTAACCTATATTTGAATGATTTCACCCAACGAAGGAAAAGAATGCCTTGCAAACTATCCTGACTTAGTGGGGGACAGATTTTGCTTCAACAAAGAAAAAATATTTTAGTAATTGAAACTGCCAAAAATGAAAAGGGCTATGATATATATGGCATTTCACGGGGTTCATAAATAGGTTGGATTACTGTTGGGAATGTTTTTTTAATTTTAATTTTTTTTTAATGTTTAGTTTTGAGGGAGAGAGAGACAGAGCATGAGTGGGGGGAGGGGCAGAGAGAGAGAGACACAGAATCCAAAGCAGGCTCCAAGCTCAGAGCTGTCAGCACAGAACCTGATGATGGGCTCAAACCCACAGACTGTGAGATATGACCTGAGCTGAAGTCAGACTGAGCCACCCAGGCGCCCCTGTTGTTAGGAATGTTGTAAAAGGGAGGATTTCTGCAGCTGTATCTGTACCTCCTGGCTTTGTACTATTCTGGGATTTTGGTTGAGCTGAACCTTTAAAAAGTTTTTATTTGATTCCTTGTGCTATCTTTTAAAATGTCATATCTGGTACTCCATTTTAAATGTTATAGAAAAAAAGCCTCATTTTGTATTGGTAATTTCAAAGTAAGCGTAATTTTTACGGGAATCATGCTCATTGGAATTAAATAGAATATTTGTGCTATATTCTAACTATTACTGTGATCAAAGGAGAATCCAAACCACTGTGTGATTTAAGTGTCACTCTGTCTCATTTCTGCTCTTGTTTTTCCTCAGTCATTGGCTCTAAAACCACCAACAGGCCCAGCTGGCATATTCAGGCAAAAGAAAAAGGTAGAGCTAGAGGCTCTTGAGTGGCTCAGTTGGTTAAGCGTCTGACTCTTGGTCTTGGCTCAAGTCATGATCTCATGGTCCATGAGATCAAGCCCCTTGCACGGAGCCTGCACTGACAGTGTGGAGCCTGCTTGGGATTCTCTCTTTCCCTCTCTGTCTCTCTCCTTCTCTCTTTCTGCCCCTCCCCCACTCATGCTCTCTTTTTGTCAAAATAAATAAATTAATGTAAAAGAAAAAAAAAACGAAAAAGGTAAAGATAAATTATATTTCCCAGATATCTACCTCTGGGAACCTGATCATTCTGTGCCTCCTCTGCTGCCAGCCAGACCTGGAATCTAGGGATGAGCCCTAGGTCTTTGTGCAGAGTTTGAGTTTCTGAACTTCCCCATTATGTTCTCTCTTAATGGCCCACTTTGTGCTATTTCTCTTTATGACTGAAGTCCTGCTTGGAAAAACAGCAGCCTGGGGCTACCCAGTTCCTGCCAGCCTGCTCCCTAAAATTTCCACAGAGTAAGTGATTGTCCAACATCTTAACTAACTCTGGAACTGAATCTCCTAGGATCCATTTCTACTCTCCATCCCTTTGGAGTTTGGATTGAACGTCTGATACTGAGGATTATCTCAACCTCACTTCAACTTATTGGCCTTTGGGGCATCATTTTTAACCCTGGCTGCCTCTGTCAGTGCTGCCTATGTAGATAACCCTAGTCCTGTGCCCTATTATGTGTGTATGTGTGTCCCCATAATCCTGTCACCTTAATCAAGTAACTCTTTCCTCTTGTTGCTCTGCTCCCTCATTATGGCAAGATAAATGTTATGAGATTTGCAAAATACAGTATGTTCTATTTTGGAGTCTAATATATTCAGGCCAAAAGTTACCAGAACAGAACTTTGTCGTACACAAGACTTATTGAACATACATTGTTATCTGACAGTCATTCATAAGGGGGAATTTTTTAGATGGTAAAATCACAGATAAGAGATATGCTAATGTATCTCAATATAATCTATTTCATGCAAACTCATGAGGAGATTATAATATATACTTATATAATATAAAACCATAATAAAAAGGAATCATATAATACATTCAAGATCAGGTATTTTATTTGCCTATTATTAAAGAGTCTATTACATGCTTTTGATTTGGAGAGAGAATAGATTTTAGTGGTATTAATTTAGAATGTCAGTTTTTATTCTTTTTCTACACTGTATTTTCACAAACCAAGTACAAGTAGAAGGAGGCCAACAGCTTTCTTAATTTACCTGGATTAAATGTCTTCTATGATGTTTTGGTGACAGTTGGGTACTGACATTTTTCTGTAATAGGAAGAGAAGCAGTGTGGTGACGGTACTGCCTGCTCTCATCCGTTCTACACATTTGTGTTTCCGTGATCTCTGTGAAGGCTTCTTACTCTTCCCTTTCCTCTGGTCACTATTTGCATAAAATCAACCACTTCTACTCCTTCAAATAAACCCAGTATATACATGATACTGTAATATAAGAAATATATGTGTTGGGTTTCCATCTCTGGTTCCTGGCACAGAGATCCTAAAACCCTTGCAATTTCCTGAGTAATAGGGCTGAGAGGAGTGTCTTTTGTTATTCATAATAAGCCCTTTTCAACTGTACCTAAGTTTATGCTAACGAGGTGACTTCAGACGGGGGATGGTTCCTAGAGGAACCAAACACATGCTTAGAGGGTTGGAACTCAGCGCTCCCCTCTGACCTCCAAATAAGGAAAAGGGACTGTGGATCGAGTTAATTACTAATGGCCAGTGATTTAATCAATTGTGCCTCCATAAATGGAAGCTCCATAAAAACCTTCAATGAAGGACTTGAGAATGTCAGGATTGGTAAAGGCACCCATGTGCTGGGAGAGTGGCACACCCCAAACTCCACAGAGAGAAGCTCCTGTGCTTACGACCCTTCTGGACCTTGTTCTATGCACTTTTTCATCTGGCTATTCATTTATATCCTTTATAAGAATAGAAAGTAAAAGTGTTTTCCTGGGTTCTTTGAATGGTTATGGCAAATTATAAAACCTGAGGAAGGGGTCATGACAGCCTTTGATTTGTGGCCACTTTGGACACAAGTCAGTAACCTGGAAACCCATTACTTGCTATTGGAGCCTGAAGGGAGGGCAGTCTTATGGTAGTAGGCCGTTTACCTGTGGTGTCTACACTAATTTGGGGTAATTAGAATCACAATTGAGTTAAATTGTAGGGTACCTATTTGTATTGCATAAATTTGTATCATTGCTTGGTATGAAACTCTACATATTTGGTGTTAGAAGTGTCTGAGTTAAAAACAGTCCAGAATTTATTACACAGAAACCTTGTTGAGAGGTATAGAAGTATTGATATCCTAAAAGTTTGGCTTTTCTTATCTTTCTTTACCACAAAATCTAATATTATGTCTCAGTATGTCTGTGTATGATAGGAGTAAAATAAAATGCTACGAAAGATGTTCTACAGTGTCTTTTAAGCATTTTAGTTTTAATAAATATAATAAATAGCTTTGACATAAATGAAAATGATATATTTTATATTAGATTCTTGAAATATCATAGAAATTGCCCTTTAGTTCCTATTAATGTGTAAGGATTTTTCTCATAGTACTCCAAAGGTAAATTTTAAAATCAACCAAAGAAAACCACCAAAGAAATATTATGCAGGCCACACTTACTACTATAGAGTAACTTAGTGGGAAAAAAATAGAAATCTTTTGGTCCTACTTTCAATTTCCAGTTGATGTATTTCCTGTCTTGGTTTCAGTTAACATATTTAGTGCTAAAATTTTTGTGAATGTATCATACTTTTTGTCATGAGATGTTGCCTTCTTTATTCTACTTCAAAATAGAAACTTCGGTTGTTTTCCTTTATTCTTGCATGACAGGTAATATATCACTGGAAAAATCAAAAGAAGCAACCTGGATACATTGAAATACAAATATCACTTTTAGTTTTTAGAGGGGTTACATTTTTATTATAACTACTTTCATAAGAAAATACATATTACTTATTGTTTGCTTATTTAGTTTGTATTTATAAGCTCTGTACTTACATCAGGATCCATTGGAGGGTATTTTCTTCCTTTGCTTTTTCCAAGGCATTTTGTTTTACCTTCTTCCAATAACTGACACCAGAAGCCTTTATGAGAATCAAACCTAAAAAAATTCAAAATACAAAGCACAAAAAAGTATTTTGCAAGCAATTTCTAAGACATAATGACCAAAAACATGAATATATTTTTGGATCTTAATCTATAACCAGAGAAACTGGTATATTTTTTGACTAAGTCATTTTGCATAAAGTCTTTTGGCGTACTTCTAAATTCTGAGTCCATCTGTCATATTTGTGAGTTTGCCAGATTCCTAATAGAAAAATTGTCAGCAGAAGGTCTCCTATTAATAGAAATTAATAAGCCTACCTTATTCCTCTGGAAGGAAAAAGTTTGATAAATTTCAAGTCAGTTCTTTTCCTGTGTAGGGTTTAGAAATGACAAGTCAGGTTTCATCCATATTTATGGACTTACATAGTACTCGTACCATACAATTGCAGACTAATAGAAGACAAAGGGTTTTGGTGTGCTGTGGAGTGACTAAATTTAGCATTTTCTGGCTATAATCCATTTAATTTTCTTCCAGAGCACTTTCTTATTTTGGTATGAGCTCTGTATTAAAGTAACTGTACCTATAAATGTTGATTTGCATGGCATAATTGTAATCAAAATAATAGTAGCATATTAAATTTATATTTTATTTATTATTTTTAGTATATTTTTTGTTTTTATTTTAATTCCAATTAGTTAACATACTAAACTTATGTTTTAGTTCACCAAAATGTTTTTACCTTTTATTTTTTTTTAAAGTTAATTTATTTTGAGAGAGAGAGAGCATGGGAGGGGCAGAGAGAGGGAGAGAGAGAGAATCCCAAGCAGGCTCTACACGGTCATTGTGGAGCCCTATGCAGGGCTTCAAACAAAATAAAGGTCAGAAATAGACCAACACGTCTACAATCAGTTGATTTTAAAAAATAGGTTTCAAGTAAATTTGATGGGAAAGAACAGTGTTTTAAATGAATTAATCTGGAAAAATTGGATATCTATATGGGAAATATGAATATTGACACTTACTTACACTGTATAAAAAAATTAACTTGAAGTCAATCCTAGACCTAAACTTAAGAGGTAAAACTATAAAAATTCTCAAAGTAAACAGGAAAGACACATAGGGAAAACACAGGGTGGTTCAGTTGGTTAAGCATCCGAATTCAGCTCAGGTCATGATCTCACGGTTCATGAGTTCGAGCCCTGCATCAGGCCCTGTGCTGACAGCTCAGAGTCTGGAGCCTGCTTCAGGTTCTGTGTCTCCCTCTCTCTCTGCCCTTCCCTTGCTCACGCCCTCTTAAAAATAAATAAACATTAAAAAACCAAAACACAGAAAATCTTTGTAACCTTTATTTAGGCAAAGATTTTTTTTTAATGTTTTATTTATTCTTGAGAGAGAGAGAGACAGAGCATGAGTGTGGGAGGAGCAGAGCGAGAGAGGGACACAGAATCCGAAGCAGGCTCCAGGCTCTGAGCTGGCATCACAGAGCCTGATGTGGGGCTCAAACTCACAGACTGTGAGATCATGACCTGAGGTGAAGTCGGAAGCTCAACTGACTGAGCCACCCAGGCACCCCTTTAGGCAAATATTTCTTAAGGTGAATGCTAAAAGAAGAATAATGATAATTTTGGACACATCAAAACTAAAAACTTTTTTTTCTAAAACACTTAAGAAAATTAAAAGAGAAACCATGGATTGGACAAAGGTATTTGTAAAACATAGGACTGGACTACATATGTAAAACATAATAAAGGACTTGTATCAGAATATATAATTCAACTCAACAAAAAAGATGATAATACCAATAAAAATTGGGGAAAAGATTGGAACAGATACTTCATCAAAAAAACATATGTGACTGACCAGTAAACAAATGGAATTATTGCTTAACATAATTAGTCATTAAGGAAATTCCAATTAAAATCACAAATGAAATACCACTACACGCTCACTAGAACAACAGTTTAAAAAGACTAATATGAAGTGTTGGCAAAGATGTGGAACCTCTAGAATTGCTATACCTTTTTGGTAGAAATTAAAATATTACAGCTAATTTGGAAAGCTTCTTATATATCTTAGTATATAATTACTATATGACCCACCAACCCCATTTTAAGGTGTTTACCCATGAGAAATGAAAATACGTGTCCATACAAAGATCTGTACACAAATGTCTGTTGTAGCCACAAATGGAAACAACCCTATGCCTATCAATTAGTGAAAGATGAACAAATTGTGTTATATCCATAAAGTGGAATAATAATGATTAAAAAAAGAGCTAATTACTGATAGATGTAACAACAGGGAGGAATCTCAAAAGCACTATGCTAAATGAAAGTAGGTCATTGGTTGCTAGTGGACCAGGAGTGAGGCGAAAAGGATTGACTGCAAAGAAGCATGAGGAAACTTTTTGGATTAATGGAAGCGTTCTATATGTTGATTGCGGTCGTGTATACAATATACGCATAAGTCAAAATTCATCAATCTGTACATTAAAATAGGTAGATTTTATTAAATATGAATTTTACATCAATAAAGCTGATTTCAAATTATACTGTGATTGTGTATGTACATGTATGGATGTGATTTGGAAGGTACTCTTTATGTAGCTAATCTAGAGTTTTTATAACATAGCCCTGTGAAAAGATTGCAAACCTAGATTTCTGCCTCTGTACTGGTTTGGATATTAGAGACACTAAAGGATGATTCACATCCCACTTATGCAAAGCCTATTTCTCATCATTACTGACACAATTGTGTGAGATCAGGACACAACATGGTATGTCTTCATGTTATTTATATTCTTGTTTGAATCAGTAAGACAACTGAATAAAGTAGTCCCATATTCAGAGGCACAAGAAAAAAAAGGATTAATAAAGACTATTACTTAAATAATCTGTACATGAAATCTGGAAAGTTCTTTTATTCATTCATTCATTCATTCATTTGAAAACTGGGAAGTTCTACTTTTTTAATATTTCTACTTTATTTTTTTGAAAAAGAGAGAATGTGATCAGGGGAAGGGCAGAAAGAGAGGGAGACAGAATCTGAAGCAGCCTCCAGGCTCTGAGCTGTCAGCACAGAGCCCAAAGTGGCGCTCAAATTCACAGACCATGAGATCATGACCTGAGCCAAAGTCGGATGCCTAACCGACTGAGCCACTCAGGCACTTGGAAAGCTGGGAAGTTCTAATACAACAAAATTTCTGGAAATCTGCTATTGATATAGTATTTTTCATAAACATTTTGTCCTTAACAATTTCTACAATTGAATTCTGACTCATTTTAAGTATTTAAGTGATCAAAATTCAGAATCCAGACCATTATTTTTTTTTAATAATATACCTAACTCTAGATACATGTCTGGAACATACATATGCCTTATGACAGAACATTGTTTTTAAAAGACACACTGAACTTCACACATAATATAATTAAGAATCAAAATAAAAATAGGTTTTTCTTTCATCTCTGCTAATTGGTTACATCTTATGCAGCAGGCTGTCATGCTTGGCTTTATTGAGAAAAAAAAAAAAACTGTGTGTGTGTGTGTGTGTGTGTGTGTGTGTGTGTGTGTGAGACACATAGCCCAGGCATCTGTATGCATATGTTCATAGGCAATGGCATATGTGTACTGGAGTGGAAAAGAAAGGAAGAGAAAGGCAGAAGGGAGATCATGTTTATTTTCCAGGTGACTTGAGCTACAGGTGAAGGGATTGATGTTGACCTTATGAGTTTGAAGACATCAACAATGCAGTTTCATAGCTCACATGAAGAAGCTTGATAGAAAATGGAGAAAGATCTCCCTACATCTGTTTAGAATATCAACAGTAACCCCTTAAGATTAATCCTGTTACTGCAGGCACTGATATCTGATGGAACAGCAAGAAGCATCCTTTTTTAAAGTGTAGGCACTAGACGTGGCTAGGACCCTTCTTTAAAGGATTTCAGGAAGTAAGTAAGTTTTATGTGTTGTTTACCACTATGGTTACCCGTTCCTGGAGGCAGAGATACTTTGTTAATCATTGTATCCCAGAGTCTTGCATATAGTAGTCATTCAATAAAACTTTGTTGAATTAGAGTAAAACAAGAATGGATTGGCTCTTAAATATCTATAAAATATCACCGTGATGTCTAGAAATAACTGGAAGAGACATGTAGGTAGGGACAATCAAAGTTCTCCAACGATTCAGCCTCCAACTGGCAACATTCCTGTATTAATGATAATGTGGCCTTAATTTTACCCTTGGACAGGTGAATCCTAGGGAATATTCAAATTATACTTAGAAGGTTCAAGCATGTTTAAAATGCCTTTAAATTGAAGTAACATTTCCATGGGAGAATAGTGAACTGAAAACAATGCAGGTAAATCTCAAAACCAAAACACCATCATGTAGGTGTTATGGAACAAACACAGAAGTTATTTTTTGTTAGTTCTTTTTTTCTTAATCAATTTCCTCTCTACACACATGCTTTTATGATTTAATGAACCATTTTGCTGACGCCCATTTTATTTTTAACAGTTTTCGAGGTTTTATTTACTTATCATAACACCTATCTTAAGTGTTCAATTAAGTGATTTGTAGCAAGTTTATATAGCTGTATAACTATCACCACAATCTAGTGTTAGAACATTTCTATAATTCCCCCAAAACCCTTAGAGCCCACCAGGGACAATCCCTGCTGTCACCTCCAGCCCCAGGCTAGCACTGATCTGCTTTCAGTCTCTAATATGTCTTTTCTGGACATCTTCCTCCACCCCATTTTTTTTTTTCCTGGTGTGGATATGCCAAATTCTGTTAATCCATTTACTGGTTGGTGGCTATTTGGATTGGTTCCATTTTTTGGCTGTTATTAATAATGCTTCTGTGAACAAGTCTTTGTTGGATGTAGGTTTTCATTTCTCTTAGGGTAGACTCCTAAGAGTAGACTTGGATTATTTGTAAGCTTCTGTTTAATTTTTAAGGAACTGCAAAACTGCGCTTCCAAAGTTGCCATATTATTATACATTATTATCAGCAGTATATGAGGGTTCTAGTTTCTCTACATTCTTGCTAACATTTGGTATTGCCTTTTGGATTATAACCATTCTAGTGGTATTTCGGTGTGATTTTAACTTAATCATATCACTGTGATTGTACATTTATTATGCAGAGTGATTGTGCATCTGAAGATGGATTCTTTTATAATACAGTCTGAGATAACTTCAAAAGCTCATTTTAAGGTTTCAGTCTTTTAAAGAAAGTACTTCCTGTTGGTGTACTATCCATTAATAAAAATTCATAATATTGTTTTTCTCTAGTTGTAGCTTCTCGTGCCAACTCGAAGAGCTTAATAGATTGGAAGTGCAGGCTCCAGTGGACTGGCTGAGTTTCAGTCCTGACTCCTCAATTTATATGCTAAGTGACTTTTGGCTTAGCTTTCTGTGCCCGTTTTTTTTTTTTTTTTTTTTTTTTTTAGCTGAAAAATGGAGCTAATAGTACCTCTCACACCTAGTGTTGGTATGAAGCAATATATGTAAACATATAAATGTAGAACATATACATGCATATTGATTTTGAAAAGTTATGAACACTCTGAAAAACAAATTCATTCATCATAGGAAATTGGAGCAGACTATCTTCTCTTTCACTACTTACCACTGCTAGATGGTCTTTCATGGGTAGTCTAGGGAACCAACACATTTTGGCTATCATGGCTACTTTAAAAAAAATTTTTTTTTTAACATTTATTTATTTTTTGAGAGACAGAGACAAAGCACGAGTGGGGGAGGGGCAGAGAGAGAGGGAGTCACAGAATCTGAAGCAGACTCCAGGCTCCCAGCCGTCTGCACAGAGCCCAACATGGGGCTCAAACTAACTGCAAGATCATGACCCCGGCGCCCCTATTGTGGCTACTATTTTTTTTTTTTTTTTTTTGCTACTAAAAAAGGTTTTAATGTGGCACATTTTTACAAAGAGTCATCTAAAATGGGATGGGAAAGACTTCCTGGTGAATATAAATTTGGTTGCCAGGGAAATGGTATTAGAAACAACTGAAGTCCTTCTTGGGGTCCCTGGGTGGCTCAGTCCATTAAGTGTCTGACTCTTGATTCGGCTCAGGTCATTATCTTACAGTTCATAAGCTCACGCCCCACACTGGAATTCTCTCTCTCTCTCTCTCTCTGCCCTTTCCCTGCTCATGCTCTGTCTCTCAAAATAAATAAATAAACATTGAAAAAAAAAGAAACAATTGAAGTGCTTCTTGAATTTTGAGGCAGCTTCAATTCTTTATGACTTAGTCAAGCCCCATCCACAGAACCAAACCCTGGCCTTCAAATTCTTATTGTCCATTTATTAAAGTTTTTACAGTAAATTAATATTAAAAACTCATATAACTCAATCTGGTCTCATTTATGTTTACAAACAGGTTAACTGAGAAATAAAGATGTCAGGTTCAGGTATTTAACTAGTATTTCTTTCTTTCTTTCTTTCTTTTTTTGTAAATATTTATTTATTTTTATTTTTATTTTTATTTTATTTTATTTATTTATTTTTTTTATTTTTGGGACAGAGAGAGACAGAGCATGAACGGGGGAGGGGCAGAGAGAGAGGGAGACACAGAATCGGAAACAGGCTCCAGGCTCTGAGCCATCAGCCCAGAGCCCGACGCGGGGCTCGAACCCACGGACCGCGAGATCGTGACCTGGCTGAAGTCGGACGCTTAACCGACTGCGCCACCCAGGCGCCCCTATTTATTTATTTTTAAGAGACAGAGAGACAGTGTGTGAGCAGGCAAGAGGCCGAGAGAGAGAGAGGGAGATACAGAATCCGAAGCAGGCTCCAGCTCTGAGCTGTCAGCACAGAGCCCGATGTGGGGCTCGAACCCACCAGCTGTGAGATCAAGACCTGAGCCAAAATCAGACGCCTCACCGACTGAGCCACCCAGGCTCCCCTTATCTAGTATTTCTAAGGGTGAAACCTCTTGTCATGAACATTGATGGCTAGGTAGAACTATTAGAGCATATATTCATGGAAAAATAAAAAAAATTATACTTTTCATTTTACTTTATACAAAGTAGCAAAATTCCATGCTACACATTATTTTTACTGCTTTCTCTCAAATGATCAGTTGGCTCTAAAACACTATGTAACACACTACATGAAAGCTAAAATGACGTCAGTATATCAATCCAATTTACAATTTAGGCATAAGGTTTTGTTGAACTAGAATTGTAAAATGCTGATTACCATAACTGAATGAGAAGTTCCTATTTATATTGTTTAAAACTTATACTGCTTATTTAAATCACATCCATTCTGACCAAGAAAATCAGATTTTTTTTCATATTCAGTACGTCATTTAAAATTCATGATGACAGCACTATGTCATTTTAAGGCATCATAGACTATCCAATGAGTGTATGAAATTTGGAACTCTTGAGTGCTTTCGTTAGCAATTGTGGAAAGGAATAAATAACACTCTTGACAATGGAAGCTGATTGACATTTTTCTTGAAAATAATTTTGAAATAGGGACTTTTTTATATTGAGGATAATCAGTTTATAGAGTGCCTAAATTGGAGTACTCTTTCATGCCAAGCCTGTTCAGTAAAGTCTTTGTGTAGACCTGGTTTAATTCATTTATTCTACTATGTGCAAAAAACTGGATTTATGTGATTAGTTGAGAATTCATATCTGCTTGCAGTTCAGTACATTCTTAGAGGATTTTAATTATTTTTTTTAAGTACCAAAGATCTAGTCTTCACTATCACTAGCAGAAAAAAATATGAAGCAATAAATGACATTCCTGAGAACATACATTTTGTTTGACCCCCAGTGATCCTCAATATGTCCAAAGCACCACAGAAAAAACCTATCAGTACAGTTATTTTACCAAGAGTAATTAAGTTATCGGGGCATGATTCAGAACAACTGCAAAAGGCTTGGTGAAGGATGATTCAGACTAAGACAACGACATGAAATTCCAAATATTCCACAACAGGTACACTGCTGATTTTTATAAGATGTGTAAAGCCAACTGATGATTGACAAGAAAATATAAAAAGAAACTGAATGGCTATACATTATCTCCATCAGCAGGGTAAGAGCTTGGAAAGCCCTGCAAGATGAGAAGCCATGGTTTTAGAGACTACACATATCTTATCTTGCTACTTCACCCACTGAGCTCCATAGGAGGCTAGAGAATCACATAACGGGCAATTTTAGCCAGGTACATCCCAGGTGCAAAGCGATCCACAGTTCTTTGTATGTAGTATGTTGCTCTGATATTACTTCTCTTAGGTTTACACTCCCTTTTCTAGGCAGTAGAGGGGAATAAAAAGCTTGCTGCTGAGCTGGATGCAAAGGGGACAAATACACAGCATGCAGGTCAAGGACCATTCCATAAAAAAAGAAATTATGTCTTTATAGAATACTTCACTTCTTTTTTTCTGAAATACAATGCTTTGCTATATGCTGTATAAAAAAGACCCAAAGATAAGCCAACTTGAAATAGAAAACTGTTTAGAAAATAAAAGCTTTCTTTTCTAAGAGATACTTAAAAAGATATAAAGGGGAAAGTGGACTTGAATTTCTAACTGCAAACTAAAATCACTCAGCTTTCTTTAAGGTCAAGCCGGAAGTTAAATACCTAAGGCTAGTAGAGTCTGTGTTAGTACTTGAACTAAAGCTCCACAAAGCTCTAATAGTACTCATAGTATAAAAACACATAGGTCAGAAGGTTAATAGTAATAAGAAAAGAAAATGGCTCTTGGGAAGGAAGCTCAAAAGTCAAGTTCCTTTGTCCTCTAAAGCAAAATGTCCTTTTTACATATGTCTCTACATATGATTTCTGCAAGACATAAGCAGTATTTGATGTTTTTCTGCCAATCTTTATTGTAAGGGATGCTGAAAGGTAAAGGAATCCTGGCACTCACAATGTCTAACCTGCTGTAAGATAAAGTATACAATGAAAAGAGAAAATCAGTTGATCTATAGATGTGAGTTTTATACTGAGAAATACAATGGAAGAATTCCGTAACAGTCTTTTTTAGTTTCTTTAAGGCTCAGTCTATGAGTCTAAAAATTTTAAAAAAAGTATTATAGTGTAGGTCAGGTCCATGGCGCATTCAATTCTATCTTCCAGTTGCTCTAAGCACGTGAAATAGGAACAAACACAACCCTCATGAATATTATTGCTGACTATTATAATGAACAAAGAAAGATGGAGGTCTTATTTCAAATGCTAAGTGGAGTCCAGAGTCAGGTAAGAGAGCTACCTAGGGGGCAAAATTTCAGGAGGCACTCACTGTCAGGTATTTGCGGGGTCCTGAGAACGAGTGCCTTCTTACAGTACTAATGACTCTCTTGCCTTATGCTTGTCCTGGCCCAGATGGTGTTAGTTACCTAAGGAAATCAGAAAAGAGCAGCAAAAGAAAACCAAACCAGAGCTGTAATTGCTGTGGCCTTCGAAGGAGAGGTGACAGGGTCAGATACACAGTGGGTAAAGACATAAAAGCAAAACATGGAAGTATGTGTAAGAGTAATAACAGCATATCTCTTTCTGCCTATTCAGTCACCTACTGGGTGATTTCTTGCTGCATGACATTATTTTTGAAAATTGCACAAAAGACAGGGCTCATAAACCATCCAGTTAATCACCTCTTCATGCTTGCAAGAGTTCCCACTATTGTCTGTTAAACAGGTTTAGCACTTACTGACTTTTTTTAAGTAGCCACTTTTGTGGGTTAATTCTTGGTTTTAAGATTTACAATTATTTTGCTTCTCTGCTTTCCTTCTAGGGGAAATCTTTCATAGTTAGAAATCAACAGAGGATTTAGAACATTTCTTTGCCACACTGCTGAAAAGTTCATTCCAAAGTAGTTAATGTCAAACTAATCAGAAAATAATCAGTTATGTAAGGAGAAGCCAACATAATAGTTGCATCACCAAACTGCAACTTTTAAAAAACCAGTTCTCTAATGAAACTTCAATAAGTTAATTAGAATATAAACTTACGTTAAAGCTTCTGAGTAATTATAATGAGGAGAGACTCCTAGAAATTTCTGTACTTCATCCATCACTGTAGCAGGATCCATCCTTAGCTGTTGCCCATCAATAATTAGCAACTAAATTACCAGAGAAATTAAAACAAAAGACAATGCACATTGAAGATAGATGTGTAACTGTATAATTAAAAATTTGTGCACTCTGAATTTAGTCAATGAGAGACATTCTACTGAGGGCATTTGCATACATTGTTGTTAGACTTAACCAGACCAATCTCATTAATGACTTAGAATAAGAAATAAATCACACTGATTAAGTGTACTTAGGTTTTGTAATCTGAGAAGTCCCCAAAATACTATGAAAACAAAAAAGCCATTTGAGGGGACCAAATGAGCTTAAGAAATGTGATTACACATCACAAATGGAAACCAAGTTTAAAATAGGCAAAACTGGTGTGCCTGGTTGGCTCAGTCAGTTGAGCATATGACTGTTGATTTTGGGGTTGTGAGTTCAAGCCCCATGTTGGGTATAGAGATTACTTTAAAAAAATCTTAAGAAAACCCCACCAACAACAGGCAAAACAATGATTACATCATTCAAGATTGGAAAGAGCACTGTAGAAAAGAAGAAAAGTTGTAATAAGACCAGGTGTAATGACACAGAGGACATGTCATTCTCCATGAGTCCATTCAAAGGAGTAGCACTGTAAAGTTTTAAGAAATACTTAGATAACCCATTTGGAGAAAAAGACAAGACTCCCAGACAACCTGAATGTGGACAGAAGTTCTTCAACTGACTGAGGGGAAGAGTTTGCTTGTTACTCTAATGAGGGAGGGGTGTGGCCCAGAAGATAGAATGACAGGTGGCCATAATGGAGGACCACAAAGAGTGCAGTGCAACTTCTGCTCATGCTTCTTCTCCAATATTTCTATTCAGTCTAGACTGGCATTGTTCCCTAGAATGTTCTGTGACTATGGGCATTGTTCTATAGCTGTGGTGTCTAAAAGGTAGCTATGGAACATTTAAAATGTGGCTAATGTCATTGAGCAACTAAATTTTTAATTTTATATACTTTTAGTAGAAATTTAAATAGCCAGATGTGGCAGCAGCTACCACACTGGACAGCACAGTCCTAGATACACAAGCATACACTACGTCTGATGTGACTGGACTGCTTTAAGCTATCTAATGGAGGGGCTGAGTTTGCAATCTAGGTTGATGTCTAGCAAAAAAGAGAAGCAAAGAAGGCAAGAAGCTCATGAAAAATTCAGCAAGGTGGTTCAAAGGGAAATAATGACACTTAATTAAGAAAAACATTATTTGCCTTGTTTGGTTAAGATGTTCTCAAGCTTTATTCACAGAATAAGAATCAGGGATATGAAGCTTTTGAAGTTCTTGACAATCAGGAAGGGTATGCACTGGAAAATACAGCAGGGAGAATTATCCTGAAATACTTTTAGAAAGAAAATTAAACAGTTTGTCTACCTCTGCCTAACTATTATTCCTTGCCACAGTCTTATTATTTACAACTAAAGAGTAAAAGCCAGTAATGTTTTAATGAGTAAAAATTTCCTCTATCCTGGAGGCAAAGTCATCAACTTAATGAGATTGTAACATGATGGAAATTCTTATTGCTCAATACCTGAAAGGGAGGGAAATAAACAAGCCATCTCTCGATGTGGCTGGCATACCACCCTGGGATCAAACATCTCTTCTGCAAGGCTCTAAGCTCGGAGGGTGCACGGGGACCAGCTGAGATCACTTCGTAAAAGCTGAACTTCAGAGCTGCAGGGTCTTCATGCGATCGCTGATGCTATGATGAAAAGGTGGATAATTAAACTAACTTGAACTATAGGCATGAATAATTAAAAACCAATCTCTGCGACAAGTCTCGAAGCTAAAGGAAGGAGTGACTCACTGCTGGAGAGTTATTTGTTTTGCAATTAATAAGGGATGAAAATGTTTGCTTGGAGCATCAGGATTTAAACTTATGACACTGATGAGGGAATATTTTTGAGAACTTATTTGGCAGAGGCTGAATTCTTATTGATAGGCTTCCTTAACTAACTTTACTGAGTTGTTTCCTTAGTGTATATATTTATTCTGAATGTAAACTTTTGAAAGTTGCATTAATGCCCCCCTTTCAGCCCATAAGCAAACCATTTGTTATGTCCATTGAGTATCCATAATACACAAGCACTCTACTGGTCTGCCACAGTTTTGCTCCATCTAGAATGCAGTTTTAGATTAGAAAAGCCCTACTGGCTATTTTAAATGGAAAAACTACCTAAAACTCTGACATGTACATTATCTGAAATGCACAGCTTTTATCATATACTACCTAGCATCTAAAAGCCAAGATTATTTTACCTAATGGTAACCTTCCTTTGTGATGAATCAGAATCATTTATTGTACAGAAATGCAGAAAGCAGCAATCCAAATAGGAAAGTGTTTCATAATGGCTCAGGCTGAGGCCCATGGGTTTGAAGAAATCACCTTTTCCCTAAATTGACCAATAAATATTCAGGCTTAGTGGTAGGTTTGTGGATGTTTACCACATCTAGTTGAATAGCAAATTTGCTGCAATTGAGATTCAAATTACTACACTACAAACACTACTAGACTTTGTTAAGGCCTGCATTTTGCCAGTACAGAGTGATTTATTTATAATATTTGGGACATTTTGTTAGCTTACAGCCTTGAAACCTCCTTTTATGGTAAATTCTCAATTTCTCAGGGGCTAAGTGGTTGCCAAGTTCCAATTTTCTTTTCTCTTTGAGTCAATTAAGGCTTATTTCTCTTTTCTCCAGATACCTGGTAGAAAAGGTAAAAGGCACAAAATCTAATCAGTCAATTTACAATTTGCTGTATACTATGATTTAAAAGATGGCTGTAGGAGTCTGGCGTCAATGCTTAGTGTGGAGTTGTGGATTTCGGCTTTCCAGGCTGTCTCACTTCCTATTATGCAGATTATTATCAATCTGCCTAGCTAAGATTCCATCTGCTTTATTATGACCTTTCCCCTACCCTGTCTCAGCCACAAAACCTTTCCTGACAATCTGTTCTTCCTTTTTGAATATGGAAAAACTACTTTTGTTAAATAACAAAAGGACCCAGTGCTGAGAAACTTTATTCTCTAATATCATAGATTGTCATGAATTATCTGTTTGAAATCCTATCAGTGGAAATGGAATGTACCACTCTTACCTGCAAGATCAGAGCTATGTGCATTCACTTTAGTACAGAGAAGCAGACTTAGTTCCAACCCAGGTGCAGGGTTTCAGATAAGGAGTTTTTGGTTTCGTTGTTTTGTTTTGGTTATTACCTTTGTCATTATGTGGTATCCTTCTTTGTCTTTTGTTACAGTCTTTGTTTTAAAGTCTATTTTGTCTGATATAAGAAGCATTACTACCCTAGCTTTCTTTTTGCTTCTTTTGGCATGGTAAATGTTTTTCCATCTCTTCACTTTCAATCTGTATGTGTCTTTAGGTCTGAAGTGAGTTTCTTGCAGGCAGCATATAGATAGGTCTTGCTTTTTTATCCATTCAGTCACCCAGTGTCTTTTGATTGGAGTGTTTAGTCCATTTACATTTATAGTAATTATTGATAGGTATGTACTTATTGCCATTTTGTTACTTGTTTTATAATTGTTTTTATAGGTCTTATCTGTTCCTTTCTTCTCTTGTCCTCTTCCTTTGTGGTTTGATGGCTTTCTTTCTTATTATGCTTGGATTCCTTTCTCTTTATCATTTTGGGTATCTACTATACGTTTCTGATTTGTGATTACCATTAGGTTCATATATAACATCTTATGCATATAGCAGTCTATATTAAGTTGGTGATTGCTTGAGTTTGGACCCATCTTTTTTTAAAAAAAATTTTTTTTTAATGTTTATTTATTTTTGAGACAGAGAGAGACAGAGCATGAACGGGGGAGGGTCAGAGAGAGGGGAGACACAGAATCCGAAGCAGCCTCCAGGCTCTGAGCTGTCAGCACGGAGCCTGGCGCGGGGCTCGAACTCACAGACTGTGAGATCATGACCTGAGCCAAAGTTGGACACCTAACCGACTGAGCCACCCAGGCGCCCCGAGTATGGACCCATCTTAAAAACACTAAATTTTTACTTCCCCCATCTTATGTATATGATGTCACACTTTTACATCCTTTTATCTTGTGAATCCCTTAACTGATTTTTGTGGATATAATTGATTTAGTCCTTTTGTGCTTTAACCTGTATACTGGTTTTATAAGTGATTAATCTACTATTTTTATTATACATTTGCATTTACCTGTGAAATTTTTTCTTTTCATAATTTTCTTACTCTTGATTATAGCCTTTTCTTTCCACTCAAAGAATTCTCTTTAATGTTTCTCAGAAGACTGATTTAGTGGTGATTAATTCCTTTAACTTTTTTTTTTTTTTTTTTTTTTTGTCGGGGAAACAATCTCTCCTTCTATTCTGAATGATAACCTTGGTTGCAGGTTTTTTCCTGAATGTATCGTGCCACTCCCTTCTGGCCTACAAGGTTTCTGCTGAAAATCAGCTGATAGACTTATGGAATTTCCCTTGTATATGACTGTTTTCTCTTGCTGCTTTAAAAATTCTCTCTTTATCACTACTTTTTTGCCATCTTAATTATTATGTGTCTTGGTGTAGACCTCTGGTTAGAAGCAATACTAGTCTAATAACAGATAAGGAGTTTCTGAATACAGCATTTCACATTTATCTTAACTTTATAGTTTCCAAGGAAATGGGGCCCTTAGTCTATTTTTTTCAAAATGCAGATGTGTAGAAGCACATATGCACATCCAAATACATAATATTTTGTTATATTTTCACTTCATTAATATATTTTATTCAATTAGTGCAAAATTAAAAAAAAAAAACTTGAGAAAGTATCTCCAGAAACAAAGAAAACTTTATCCACTTTTATGCAGATATAAAACTAGCAAATCTACTCTTTTATTGAGACCTGAGGTGGTTGCTATTGCTGCAAACCATCTCCCCTTCTTCATAGTCCCCTTCTTACCTGTTAGATTCTGTCTGTATTTTTCTTACCTGATACCAGGAATATGCTCGGTCTGAGGGGTCAATGAGGATGGTAATGATCTTTGCTTTCGGGACCAGAGAAGCTGCTCTTTTAGGAGCTTCCTCTGAGTGGAAGTAATTGGCACTCTTTTCAAACAGAAAGTCAGTGGTGACATTAGATGGGACTGGGAAGAAATCCATATACCTAGAAAAGAAATATTTCTCAAAATAAGACTGGTTTATACTCATACTCTGGTGACTGTAGATGTCACAGGTATCCCACAAATCATTTGTTTCCTAAACAAAAGGCTTTTTCTATAAGGCATCTGTTCTATACAGTTTGCAAGGGAAACGTGTATAGAACACTAATAATGTATTTTGAGAATGCTTTTCTAAATACATTTTCTTTTTGTTTTGCTTACTATCAGAAAAAAAAAGGTATGGGAGATAGCAAAAATGTAGACACAGAATGATCAAACTGGAACAATAATCATCCTAACTATATAAAATGTATCTAAATGCAGAAATACTTTACAGAAAAAAATGTGTGAGTGCTGAACCAAAAGGAAAATTTGATCAAAACAGATGATATGTTCAGTTCAAAGACATTCTAAAAGGACTTAGACAAAATGTTTTTAACTTCATCACAAGTGAAATAATTTCCTTCTCACTAATGTGGTGCTGTGGTTGCATTCAACTATAAAATGTTTAAGTGCAGAACAAATCTGGTGTAAACATTGCCTATTTGCTTAACATTTTTTCCATTTAGAGCCATTTATATTCTTTAGAATATTCATAAAATTTTAAAAAGTATGTACATATTTCTAAATATAAAATCCTATCAAATTTCCCAAGGTCAGGTCCTATATCCTTAAGTGGGGTGAGAATGTAAATCACCAGCAGAATGAACATAGGAATAGCTAAAGCCTTACGCACAGAAATGTAAGACAAAACAGAATTTGTATAATGTCTCATCTGTACAAAAGCTGTCAAATATAAACTGATTCAGCATGTGATAACAGATATTTCTGAGGGACTAAGGGACAACTTTTAAAGGAAAAAGAGCCTTTTTTGGAGAGCACGTGCAAATTTAACTTCTAGGGTTTCTTACATTTGATCATAATGGCTTCATCCTCCACTCCCACCCTCTTCAGTTCATAAGCCATCATGACTTTGGGCTACCAAGATAGGGTAGTTCAGTAGTTACTGAGAAAGAGAGTCATTAGCATTTCTGTGATGACTTCTTTATGCAGTACGTTGTTTTCTTTTAGTCACCTCACACGATAAAGCTTCTGGTAGGATTCCAGTTGTTAACATATTGCAAAGTTTGGCTGGTACAACAAAGTGATGTCTTGAAACTCAGGGCAGTAAAGAAATCCTTTTATGTTTTCTGGAAATTGCCTTGGTGATATGTCATTCTGGCATCCTTTTAGGGGGAAACAGATATGTAAAAATTTCTGGAAAGTTTGATCTGCTGTTTTGGTGTATAGTCTATTTGTAGAAAGTGCCACATTTTAAGATATTTCTTAAGTTAGATGCTCACCCTGGTTCCAGAGATGCTAAGGTTATCCCAAGTGTCTAGTGATACCTTATTTGGTCCAAGCTTGTCTCAGCCTTGCTTATTCTGAGAAAGGCTCAGAAAATCACAAAAGAAGGGCAGAAGGTATTGAATTCTGAGTAACTTTTAGTTTCTAAAAATGGTCCCACTTTCCCAGCAGTCCTCTCTATACCTGTAACAGTTTAGACCTTAAAAACCTCTTCACGCAGTTCTGGATCTTGGACATATAATGTATTGATTTTGCCTGGCCCCAGAGGCTCATGGAAAAAGCAGGGGCCAGTTCTTGTTTGCCAGTATGCCCACATTTTTCTAGTGTAGTGGCTGGCACTTAGAGGCACTTGTAAAATGTCTGATGAACAGGTAAATAAGAATTCAGCTTCATATTTTCAGGGTACAAATAGGTAACATCTGGGAATATGAATTCAGATTATGTAAAGAACTGGTGAGCAAACTAGAGTGTAAACCACTCTAGTTAAAAGTGAATGCCTGCCTCGTTTAAGCTTGGCTACTTTCATAATATCTCACCATCTTTTTTTACTGAAAGATGTGATTTTTGCAATATTCCACATTTATTTGTTACTTGGGTTGACTGTGAGTATTTCTAAGTGATTTAACTCACAGCTAGATCAAGACATTTAGAAGTTCTAAGTGCTAACAGGATTTTAGGGCTCCCCAAGTACCAGTCCAAGCCTTCACTTCATCCCCATGTAATTATAAAAAATAATACCAAACCACAGAATATAAAATTTAAGTGTCTGTATGAATCAACATTTCTCTTGATCTCCTGATTGTAAATGTTGGCTATTTTACCAAAGATGGAGTGTTCTCATTTTCATCTGCCCTACTTTGCTTTTGTCCTCAGCTTGTGTTTAGGTTGCCTGTCAGTTAAGGCAGCCCTGGTTTTCCCCAGTTTTCTAGGAAAAGCAGTTCCCATGAATCCAGACTCACTGTGCCTGTGTTAATTCTGTAAGCCACCTTGGCATGCTGAGACCTACTATCAAACTCTTCCACTTTATGGCTCTGTGGTCCCAAAGGGACTATGGAGGTGCTGACACTTCACAGAGAGACACGGCCAGCCTGAGGAACGTGAATACATCTGACATCATTGACAGCAAAGCCAGAGTTACTGATAATAGACTGACATTTGCAGGTACTTTTGTTATTTGTGTTGTCTTTTATAAACATATAATTTGTCAATGCAAAAGTGTTTGCATTTGAGGTGTTTTTAGTGAGTTGCACTTAAAATCGTTAGCTTTCTACTTATTTATGTCATCTTTTTGTAAACTGCTTAAGGGACTTTTTGTCCTGTTATAGTGCCTTATATACATTACTGACTTCTGAATAACTTTTTAAAAATTGATTATTCTTACAGATATTCTTTTTTTTAAGTTTATTTATTTATTTATTTAGAGAGAGACAGAGAGAGTGAGCAGGGGAGGGGTAGAGAGAGAGGGAGAGAGAGAATCCCAAGCAGGCTCTGCACTGTCAGCGAGGAGCCAGATGTGGGGCTGAAACTCACGAACTGTGAGATCATGACCTGAGCCTAAACTAAGAGTCAGACGCTTAACTGACTCAGCCACCCAGGCACCCCTATTCTTAGAGATATTCTTAAATCCCAGGGAGTTCAAGTATTGCATTCCTCTCCACTTTTTTCTTTTTTTAAAGTAGGCCTCACACCCAGAGTGGAGCCCAGTGTGGGGCTTGAGCTCACCACTCTGGGATCAAGACCTGAGCTGAGATCAAGAGTCGGACGCTTTACCGACTGAGCCATGCAGGCGCGCCCACCCCCCCCCCCACTTTTAAAGCAGCTTTTAATCACTCCCTTTAGTCCTAATGTTAACATATTTTTATTCTACTGTACACAGGCATATATATTTGAGTCAGTGGTCAAATAGCAGCTGAAGTGGTTGATGCTTTCTTGGTTCTCACAGTTGTTATTTAACACCATACAATTAATCAATATCAAGCCTTGTTTGAAGAGTTGGCAGTGAAATATATTGCAGTTAGAATATATGTAATTCCTAGTAGGTGCTCAAATTATCCTCAACTCATTTCTTTTCTTTCCATTTGGACCACACACAAGCAACTCTTGAGGGGGGGTGATACTTATGAAATTGAGATCATGCAATTTGACAACAGAAGTTAATATATAACAACACTTTATGCTAAAATACATGCAAAATATTTATGCTCATGCCCTAGATTTATTATAAAAATTCCATTCTTTCATATCACTTTCTGCCTAGAATTTCCACCTTAACAGCAAGACTTGCAGATATATTTTGTGATTAGCATGTTAATTTGCAACATATATTCCTACTATATTATTATATTTTGTATGTATTTGACATTTTAACTTTTATTTTTAATTTAACTATTTTCCTTGAATGGTTGATATAGTTCTTATTTCAATTCAAGACCAAAAATTAAATATTGCTGATAGCTTTATTTCACTTATTTCATTTATTTCATTATTCATGAAATATACACATATTTCTAGTTCTATTTATTTATTTTTTTAACCTAAAATGCCAAAGCAAAATAAAAAAAATATATAGAGGGACTGTAGCATCACTTTAATGCAAAGTGCACAGGAAGAGAAAGCTATGAAAGTATTTTAAGAAGAGAGAGGAATGAAATTTCTGGGTGTTACAGTATTTCTCTAACTTTGTATCTGTAATAACCATCAAAGATAATTAATGCAAATTCAGATTACATGTGGGCCTCTTGAAGCAATGAGTCCCATAACAAGGTACAGAGGATACCTCTGTATCCAAGGTACAGAGGATAACTTTTATTTGTGGCTACAAGCTTCTATGTTTATAAATATTAGCACTAATTTTTATACTGTGCATAGTATATATACTTTTAGATTTATACTAATAACCCATCTTACCAATCAATCCCCCTGTGGTAGTTATTTCTATTAAAGAACTGTACCTCCTCAAAGGTTTTTGGGCTGGGGGAGTTACTAAAGATGGAAGGATGCATAACCAGGAACAAATACAAAGCAGTGGTTCCTGAAAAGACAATAGAGGTTTAGAAATTAATTAAATGAAAACAGACTCCTACTATTAGCATTTCAAAGTCATTAATATACTAAGTATTGTAATGATCCAAACAGATACATATTAGTACTCCTTGAATTAAACTGAATAGATAATCAGCATTTTAAAAGAAGCATATTGGAAAAATGGAATTAATTGTGATGTGAGAAAAGGCTTGTTGCAGGGACTAGGAGAACTGGTTTTTGACCTCATCTCAATCACTGATTTGGTCTGTGACTTGGCTTTTAGCTTGGCTTTTTTGGTGGAAAGTCGCCTGCCTTGCTTATTTCATAGACTTTCTCTGGGGATGAAAAGATATATTGAACCTGAAGATATTTTGGTATTAATAAAGCATTATATGAATGAAAGACATCATTATTTAATAGAAGATATTACATCACTAAAATCATGTAGCTGAGTTCTCCTATAAGTTCTTCCTAAGGCCTATGAAATCTGATTAAATTTGAGACAGAATTTAAACTTTCAACACGTTTGTTTAAATTTGAATATGCTTACTTAAAAATGTGATATCAAAAATAGGTTTTTGGAAAAAAATTGTGTCCTTTCTTAGTGATATAACATAAAATTTGTAATTTGGAGAGAGAATGGCATATCACAAGTGCCCATATGGATCTGTGACTATTGGGGATCAAGAGTATGATTTTTTTTCCAAAATGAGCAATGTCATAAACTGTAAACTTAGTGTTTTAGAGCCTAAATTATGAGCTAAAGGGTACAGATTAGGTTGCTACAAGAAAAAGACAATCTGAGTTCAGTTTGTCTAAAATTTAACCACATGCTTGCTGTAATTGTAATTGTGTTTATAAAATCATACTATTAAAATATTTCTGGTCCATGTATTCAGTCTTCTTAAGGCTCTAGTTTCCACTTCTCTGCTCTAATGTGGTTTATATCATTATACATTCTGATGGAGCGGGACCTGTGAATTATACTCTAGGTCAATAATAGCTAGCAATGGTCTTCAGACATGGCCTTATAACATTTCTCTCACTTGGAGAAATTACTTTCTGATTTTGCTTAGTAATAATGTCATGTTGCCGTCTGTATTAAATTTTGAATTTTCTTATCTCTCTGACAAGCTCTATTTAATATTGTGCTTAAATCTAGTATATCAACACAACAGAAAATTTGTTAAAATAACTCTGTCAATAGCAAAATTGTCTAAAACAATGAATTGAAAGAGGCAGTGTTTCTAGATTATATCTTAACCAAACTATGAACATTTTATCTATACCCATGGGTACCTGTGAGGAATGAAACATAGTAATCTATGATATACAAAATAAAAATGCTCTTCACAAGCTTGACCTAAAACAGTGGTTCTCACACTTTAGCATGCGTTAGACTAACCTGGAGGTCTTGTTAAAACACAGAGAATCGAACCCTATCCCAGAGGTTCTGATTCAGTACACTTTGAAAATCACAACTTAAAAGAAATGTGTAACAAAATCTAAAACTTATTTGGGGGAAAATGTTCCATTACTTGAAATCCGTAGTAGAGTAAAGCTTTTTTGAACATGGTGTTTAGAGTCAGGTAAATTCTAGGATCAGGATTTTATTTCTAACACTTATCAGTTGTGTGAATGTGAACAAAAATATCTAAGCTGAGACTTAGTTTTCTTATCTGTGTAGTGGGGGAAAAATACTTAGCTATCAGGGTCTTATAAGGGTCAAGTAAGACAATCTGTATAAAAATACCTAAATAGCTTCATATCTCAATATTAGTAAAGTATTTTTTAAAATAACAGCTTTTATGAGATAAAAATTCAATAATGCATTTAAAAATTGAAAAAAAAGTCTTTGTGAGGATAGGAAGTATGACCATTATAATGTGAAAAAAGAAAAGAGAATTAGTTCCTTTCTTAGATCAACTGAAAGCATTCTTTTCTGAATTTTATTTTTAAGAATTGTATTCAATCATATTGTTTGCTTTTAATAGCATGACCAGCATTAATAAGACAAACTGAAAAAATAGACATGTAATTGTTCGCATAGTCAGTAAAAGGTATAATATAATTTATCAGTGGTCAGAAAATTGTTAGATTGTGGTTTCTGAACTCTGTCTTTACCTACACTTATTCTTGGGTCTGAATAAACTGTCCTATGTGTGTGTGTTTGAATGTGTTTAATGTGTGTATGTATGTAAAACAACCACCTAATCATAGACACACACATTCAAATAACCATCCATAAAGCTTCAGTTTTATTTTTTGTCAGTTTCAACACTGAAAATATTTGAATATGCGTAAGAATATACATCTATGCAAAATTATTCAGAAAAATGCTTCTGATGAAACTAAAGTTAAAATGAAGCTATTTAATTTTTATGTAACTGATGAGAAGATATGTTTATCCTTTTAAAAAATCAACTTCATAAAATATTGATATACATAGTAACATGGATGAATCTCAAAAGCATTATCTTAAGTGAAAGAAGTCAAATGCATAAGACTGCACATTTTACTCTTCCATTTATATGAAATTCTAGAAAAGCAAAACTATGGTACCAGAAAGTAGTTTCCTGTGACTGAGGATGGGGGAGGGGCATTGACTGCAAAGGCACATGGGTGGAGAAACTTTTTAGGGAGACAGAAGTGGGGTTTTTTTGGTTTTGTTTTTGAGACAGAATGTTGTGGTGGTTACACAACTGTGTACAATTGTCAAAATTCATCAGAATTTTCATTTAAAATTGGTGACTTTTAATGCATGTAAATTATACCACCACAGAACTGGGAAAAAAATTAGTTTCCATAAAAAGAGATAAAAAATTTTCTTCCAAAGGTAAATGTCATATATAATTGTAACATAAACATTTGGAAACACAACTGAGTTTAAGATGGCAAGTACTGATTCTTCCTTCTGACCATGATTTTTAAATGTCTGCACATCTAGCATGAAACAAGAGGCAGCCCTTCCTGCAGGGCTTTCTGGAGCGAACTCGATATGCCACGCTTCAGAGAGACATGATCAGTAATGACAGTGGGAGTTCGCTGAAAAGACTTTACTTTAGATATTTTTCTAGCTGCCTCTTGACTTTAAAATACATAAGGCCAAATGAAATTAACAAGGACAAGAAAAGTATTTATCATATTTATTATTGTTTTCAGATTGATATTGGCAAATGGGACTAAGAGAAAATGAATAGGCTAACCTCTATGTGTACATTACATAAAATTTTCTCCAGTTATTTTTAGAGAAATGAGGAGATGGAAGGTATTCCCCTTAGAAAGGGATATGGTTGAAATGTCTGTTTTCTGTGAAGCCAGAATCCGAGAGCCCCAAATAATTTATCATGCAGGAAAGAGCATGGATATTTGGCATTTTAAAGCTTCCACTGGGCTTCATTTTAATACTGATTCTTAAAGAAACAAGAAGTTTATGGGGAGAAAAAATTGCATGCCAATTTAAGAAAAGGCACAAAAATTGCATGCCAATTTAAGATTTCTCCTGGGTATGAGTAAATGCCTTTGTTAGCACAAAGTTTTGTTTATGTCTGGAATTCTGCTTGTCAAACATCCTTTAGATTTTTAGAAAACAGTCATCTCTGCAAGAAATAGTTTAGAGATAAACTATATCAGGAAGATGGCAGGAAGAGGCTGTTTTTCTGGAAGGGATTTATTATAAAGAGTTGTCGATACTTATATGTGTTTATCTCGACTTTTGATGAAATCCTGTCAGTCACTTTTTAAACATGTTAAACATTTAAAAATGTTAACATTTTTCAATTAAGGTCTTTGGCAAAAAAGGAATATTTGCTACCAAATTGCTGGATATTCAAACAGTGTGACATTTATTTTCATCTTTTTCACTTTAAAAAATTCCTTGACAAGCATTTAAATACATTATCAAGCTAAACAAACATTATGTCAGAGAACCAATGTGTTATTCATCCATCAGTATATATAGGAATTTTGAAAACTCTTTATGACAAGAACTCACTGTCTAGTCATCAGGAATTTTATACTGTTTGGTTAATGATAACAAAAAGCTCTCACCAGTTTTCTGGGGTCCTATTACCAAGAATTTTGGTAAACGATCACAGGTTTTTTCTTTAGACCAAATGTCTCTGTGGCGTTTGTCATCACAAGGATTCTAAATGGGAGAAGAATACAGAGATGTATTTTTTGATAAGTGGCCACTATGCTAGAGTTTTTCAACTTCTGTCCTTGAAAAGATATTCCAGGAAGCAAAGCTATGCGACTTCTTTTAAATGAAAGCTTTGAAGTGGCATCATGGAAGCTTTCAAGTAACCCTTTCCATCCTGAACCCTTTCCATCCAACCCTTCCATCCTGAAGTTGAGTGTCTACTGAGGGGTTGGGGGGAGGGGAGATAGCCTCATAGCACTGAGGATTTAGTATTTTTTCTGCTTTTGGCCGTTCTACATCTTAATTGTATGTGTGTGTGTGTGTGTGTGTGTGTGTGTGTGTGTGTACATGTGTGTGTTTTAAAATAGTGAGCTCCAATGTAGTGTGGGGCAGGGACTGTGCTTCCTGCTAACCTAAAAGAAGATACACTCTAAGCATTCCATAAGTAATTGAAATACAATGTGTAAGATTTTTATTCTAAATAACTTTGAGCTGTTTTGCTGTGCTTCAAAGAGATACAGATCAGGCCATAATGATACTATTTAAAGAGACAGCAGATTCCTTTCAGATATGTATTACTATAACTTTGCAGAATATGATTCTAAAAAGCACTAAATTTCAGCAAAAGGGTAAAATGAAGGTGAAATACTATCTTAGGGATCTGCTTTTGGTGTATAGTACATAAACCAAACCCACCATGCAAGATGTATCTAGAACATCCTTAATTTCCACTGCAAAGTGCTCATTATGTGAAGACTTAAAAGTTCCCTTTAATACTACTTCAGATATAGGCAATCAGGACAGCACTTCTATGCAATTAATACTACAGATATGTGCAGTTAAAGGAACTTTCTGCTTATTTACAATAAGCAACAGATGGTATGACTAAAGTAGAGGGTATTCTTTTTGGCTGCTGTTAAAAAAAAGTTGTTTCAAACCTGTCACCTGAAATAATAATGATTTCAGTTTAAAAGTAAGGTGTTAAATCAGCAGGAAAATTGCATGTCTTTCCAGTGGCTAACATTTGGTGATATTATGCAGTGGTTAAGGAAGAAAGATGTGCATTATAGTAACTGCAAAGTACTATATAGTGATAATTCCACAACCACTGACTTTCACATACTGAAATGTGTAGTTATGTCTCTTCTTGGAGTTACCTGTTTGTGTTCAGGTGGTAATTAGCTCATGTTCAAAGCTGAATGCATTGAGTATGTAGTTCAGATCTTGCTGCAACCTTCTCCTTCTGATGATTGTTATTACTGTACCATCAGCTCTATTAGCAACTCTCTAGTAGCTCAGTAACTCTCATTTAGAACAGTACTTAAGAGCACAGCCTCTGGAGCTGGATGGCCTGGAACTGATTCCCACTCTGTCACACAGTGGCCTTGTAAAGGTGTCTTAGCATTTGCCTGCCTCAGTTTCTTCATCTATAAAATGGGGATCATAACTATACCTACCACACAGGGTAGTTTAAGGATTAAATGAGTTAACATATAAAGAACCCAATGTGACACATAATAAGCACAAAATAATTATTTGCCATGATTATTACTTTCCCCAGAGTACGGAGTAGGCAGTTTAAGTTCAAATTATGTTTCTGCAATTCTGGGAACACATGAGAATGTATGCTTTGAAATCTGGGTTATGCCTAGAACAGTTTGCATATGCCATGTGTGTGTGACATTTTTTCTAAAAAGCTCAGTAATTTTGCCACCAAACACTTTTCCCATATCCAAAGTAATTCCCAACTAATACTTTTGAAGGCTGCCCATATTCTCCAGCTGCTGGTGTACCCCGTGGTTCAGAAAGCAGACGTCAGTTCTGAACTCTTCTCCCCTATCCCTCTGATGTTATTTAGTCATTAGAGATATAAGGTGTGCTCTAGGAGGACTAGCTGGCTACTTGCTTAGCATACAACCTACTTACTATTCTTCTACTCTTTTCAGCCTATTGCAGTCTGCAAATTGTTCCCCCTCTCTTGACTGAAAACATGACATCCATTGAACCCCCCACTGAGCTTGTAGAATTTCATAATTTCTAATGGGCATAGGAACAGAGAATTTGGCCCACTACGAAGCAATAATACAAAACTGCAATTCAGGAGGAAATAGTGTCTCAAATCTACCAACATTTAAAAAATGTAGCCCCCTCCCCACCCCAGATGCCTTCACTTTTCAGATAGGATTATATAAAATTTGTTTATGGAATTACTTAATTATACTAATTATTGAACAAATATTACCTGCCAGAGAGGGTCTTTTTGATCGGGAAAGAGCTCAAAATACTTGTGAGCCAGCTGCGCTGGAGGCAGAGTCTGAAGTCGCAGGTTCGTCCAGGTCTGCATGAAGTTGGCCAGATTAACAAAGGTATATAGTCCCAGCCGGTCATTCCCATAATTGGACAGATGTGTCATGAAAATGCTGATCTGAAAAAGGCAAATGAACTTCAGTGTAAACACAAGTTATTTCAACCCTAGGGGGAAGTGCAATCATAGCAATGCTAGTTTTTAAGTGGTCTTTGCACAGGGTTTAAATTCATGACATGTTTTGGAACTGTGGACATATCCCAGATACTCTCATTATATTAATGCATATTAGAAGATGTGTTATTAGTAAGACGTGACCATTTTTTTTTCTGAGGTTTTAACATATTTCATAATAAAAAACGAGTCCAACTGCCATATATCCATGTTGGTGCAATTAGTTGGATGCTGAATAATGTCCTAGATGCTCACACATAATGGCTTCATGTTATGCGACCTATTCATACTTTGCGGCAGCAGAATCTCTGGAGGTTGGGATTTTATAATTTGAGTCTACTTAATTTGGCTTTTAATGTAGTACTTCAAGTTAAAGAATATAAATAATCAATGTATCACCAATATTAGCATTAAGTGAATATCCTCTGATTTGTATTTATTAAAGGCCATAATTCCAGAGGACTAGGGACTAAATTTTTACTAAAATAAGTATTAACTATTTTCCACCAATAACACTGTCAAACCCTTTTCCATATTCAGTGAGTGTACTATTTCCAGCATCAAATACCTCCTGTAAGACAAATTTTCAATGTTTGGCTAGATAAAATCAACTCTTCCTATGGAAGCAGCTGACCTAGATTGAATCCATGCATTGAAAACAAAATTACAGTGTTTTCTTTATAATAAAAGAAATGTAAATTCTGTAGGTTTGATTAAATTGGTCTGGAATGCAGAATGGACTTTTTAAAAGCCACTGTTTCAAGTGAATACAAATAGTTTTTGTCAGTGAAGTGTTGACAAACGGAAATAATTCTGTATGAGATTTTCAATGGCAAAGAAACCATTGTCTCATTTATGCTGCTATAAAAAAGATCATAAAAATAATTCATGTGATAATAGTACTTTCCTAAAATATATAATGTCATGTGAATGAATAGTAATAATAGTTATTATAATCATCATAATAATGAATATAATGGGTTCATTCATTAGAGACTGAAAGAAATATTCAAGAAAATTTATTGAGGTAAAGTAGCAGAGATGAGGGAATGGTTATATTAAAACTGGATACAATGAATTAGAAAAAAATCTAATTACTTACAACTATGAATAAGAGGAAACATTGATATCCTTTATTCTATAGAATAAGTCCTGCTGGCTTTCATATGAAAGCTTCAACTGTGATCAAGGATATTTAATTGTATTTCTATTCACTCTGCCTGAACATATATTAAATCTTAGAACTTTCACAAACAAAATACTTTGAGGGTAACTTTAAATAGCTACCAGCAGACTGATGCAGTCATGAAATTAATAAGTAAGACTTTTATTACCATTTTGGGTATTTCTGAAAAATGAGACTTTTAAAATTTAACCTTCTGGTTATTTTTATAGTAGCTTCAATTCTATGACTTTTGTTTCCCTTCCTTTTCTCCAAAATGTATCAAAAGTCAGTTGTTGAGAGACTTAAGAAAATCATGCTTACATGTGTAAGTTCTTTTCTAATGTTTGTTAGAGGCAGTTTCTCATCATTCATATTAAAAACTACATTTTTCAGTATAGCTCAACAACAGTAGCAAAATGATACTTCAAGTTGTCTATTAAAGGAAAAATTTTAATACCATATAATATACATATATATATTAACTCAGCCACTAGTTCAAATTTTTGCTTTATTTATGAGAGATTTATCAATGTATCTATGTGTCTATATTTCACTTGAATAACATTTGCAGTGGGCATAAAATGGGAAATATGGAGATGTTGTGTGAATTTGTGGTACCAATACATTCGATCTCCATTTGAATTTAATTTACAACCCAGGAAACATTTTATTCTGTGACATTTAAAGCAGAGTGTCATTGTTTTTACCTATATGAGTATAGAAGGTAAAAAAAAATGCTACTCTTTCTCTCTCTCTTTTTTTTACTGTTTATTTATTTTTGAGAGAGAGAGAGGGCGGGGGGGGGGAGAGAACATGTGTGGGGGAGGGGCAGAGAGGGAGACACAGAATCAGAAGTGGGCTCCAGACTCTGAGGTGTCAGCACAGAGCCCGACGTGGGACTTGAACCCACCAACCGTGAGACCATGACCTGACCTGAAGTCAGACACTCAACCAACTGAACACCCAGGTGTCCCAGAAAAAAAATGCTACTCTTTCTGGTAAAAACAGAGGCATTTCAGAATGAGTTATGAACTAGTTAATGACATTGCTTTTCCTGAAAGTTGGCAAGAATTAAGGTAATACTTATAAGGTGTTGAACTTAATCCTGTAAAAAAAAAGCCACTTAGCCACCAGTCATGCAACCTTCCTCAGGTTTTCAATTCTATTTTTGTATATCTACTTTACCATAATGCAAAGTGCACCATAAGCAAAACGACTGTTTCAAAGTGATGGTTTTGTAATGTGTGTTACCTCACGACTCATTTAGACTTTGGACTCAAGCCTGGGGTTTGTTTTGTTCTTCTAAGAAATAGAAGGCCATAAAGGGAACATAATTGGTCAGGACATAAAATAATTTCTTTTTAAACTTTTTTTTTGGTGTGTATGTGAATTACAATGCTCTCTCTATACATGGAATATTCTATATCTCTTGCTGCACATGTAACCTCTCCAAGTTGTCTTTATTAATTTTTACTTAGGAAGGTATGCACAACAAACAACAGGGCTAGTGAGAACGGACATATAGTGACACTGTTTTGGTAAAATAATTAGCTTGCTATCCAGACAGTATTTCTTTCTTATTCCTGTTCTGACCAAAGACAACTATAATGTCACTTTATTTCTTGGCAACTGTTTCTGCATGGAATAGAAAGACACGAAGCTTGAAAGGGTTACCAGTTCAGGGAAAATAGACATTAGTCTTTCCCTAAAGAGGATGCCTTTATAACTTTAAGAGTGCTTCAGAACTAAGGCTTTATTTGTTTGCCTTTTTAAAAAGGATAAATGTACCAAAATAAGTTATCTTTATTATACATGCAAGATACAATAAGAAAGAAAATGTCAAAGAAGTTACAATTACATTTCTACAACAGTTTTTGCTACATGCATATTATAAGTAATTAGTTGTTACCAAAAAGACTAATTAGCTGCTTAAAACTCAACTTATTGGAAACTCTGCCAAAGGTACAGAATTTATCTAACAGATGAAAACAACTCTTTCTAGCCTGATAGACACAGACATCTATAACAACATACTTACTATGATGATTTTTCTGT
Source organism: Lynx rufus (assembly GCF_022079265.1). Classification (NCBI taxonomy): domain Eukaryota; kingdom Metazoa; phylum Chordata; class Mammalia; order Carnivora; family Felidae; genus Lynx; species Lynx rufus. Next base: position 97,079,805 of record NW_025814845.1, on the reverse strand, counting down.
AAAAGGCAAAAGGTAAATGCCAAATATCATATACACTGGTATTTATGAGAGAGAAAACAGATATCATTTGTAAAAGCGTGGCTAAGAGAAAAATGGGGGAGGCTTTATCTACACTTTACAGCCTCAGCCATGTGAATCTATTAAGTTCCAGCCAGGTATTGGAGATACATGAATCACTACCAAGACGAATAAGGAGCAAAACATTGGTCCCTGTGCAAAGGCAGTTGGCAATGCAGTGTTTCTTTTGAGAAGGTCAGGGGGAGAGGAGAGGAAATAGGGGGGTAAAAAATGTGTTACTTATAATATTTATTATAAACTATGCCATTTATGACTAAATCCACATTTTTCTTATCCTACTACCAGATGCTCTGCCTGGTTCTGGGTGTGTAAATATAAATATCATGCTCATTATTGTTAAGTGTTGTTTGTGAAAAATTAAGTATTCAAAAGGCACAAAGGAATTTACAGTGAAAAAGTCTTCCCACTTCTCTTCTTAAGTCAACCAGTTTTGTTTTGTTTTGTTTTGCTGTCCTTCCAGGTGACCAAAGGTTCAAAAGCCTGAACATATGTAACAGATTACTCAGGAAGTTTATCAAAGTTCAGATCACCAGAACTTACACTCAGTGATTCTGATTTGCTAGGTCTGGAGGGTGTCCTGCTGCCTGCATTTTAGAAAATCATCCCTAGTTGTCTTGATGCAGGTATTGTTGAAATATAATTTGAGGAAAACTGGCCAGTCCCATTGTTTATTCCCGTAGGAAAGAGTCCATTCACCAAAAGCGATTGGCTTTTCTGTAGTGGTCCTTTTGAATACATTTTAAACACAAACATGTCCTGTTAAGTCCATAAATATGTTTCAACATCCTAGACACATAACTATCCCTAGCACAAAGAACAATTGTTAAGTGTCCTTGGCCTCTTGATGGTTTCTGTAATGTTGACATATGTGTGGAGATGCACAGAAAATTGCTAAAAAAAAAAAAAAAGAGATCTGGTCCACATAGACATGTATAATTGGTTCCTAATTCCCCTTCAATCCTGTGTTTATTTTATTATTATTGTTTTTTAACCTGAGCAAAATTCTTCTCCATTTCCATATGTACCTCTCAGATGCATATTGCCTTTTAACTTCCCTACTTAAAAGACTGTCTTTCATATTCATTTTATTTTATTTCATAGCATTTAAAAGGTTCTGTGGCAGAGGACAAGCATACTGTAATTAGCTTCTTTAGGGGAAAAAAATAAGGAAAACAGGTTAGTTTTATAAAGTAGTGATCAAACTCTGGAAGGTTCATTTTCATTATCATGAAAACTATATGAGTCCCACCACTGTCAAGATTACACTCCATTATGTAAGCACATCTCTTTCTGGAAAATAAGTAAAAAAAAATCCTGATTAGAAAGCTATTCTATTCATGCTCTGGGCCTAAACCTCCTATTCTATAATTTCCCAGTTGGAATCCTCACATAGTTCCTCACTGCCTTCTGCATTAAATAAAATTCAGGATGTCACCCTCAGTGACAACACAGTCCCAGGTTACCTTTTCAATCTTATCTTGTGTCCTCACTCTGTTCCCAGAGCACCAGTCAGCTTGCCTTGCTTACTGCTTCCCAGTGTTTCCCTGGACACTCCACCCTCCCTGGCTTGGTTTATACAGTTTCTTCTGTCTAGAATATACAACCTCACTTTTCTACCTAGCTCAGTTCTGTATATGTAGCCTGTTACATCGACCTTTTCAGATCTCTCTAGGCAAATTCAAGCTTATAAAAATTTGAGCTCTAGAGCATTGCCGTGTAGTCTTTCTGACCTTTTCTTACTCTGGCTTGTATTATGCTAAAAAACAAAATACTTGTGTTTTTTGTTGTTGTTGTTGTTGTTTTGTATCTAGATTGTTAAGTTCCTTGGAGCTGACAGGGGGCTCTTTCAGCCTTATTCTCTGAACTGCCAATGTATGCACCTTGAGTTGGTACCAGTCATCTTAGTTGTAAAATTGGGAAATCTGGAGTTAGTTATTTTTTAAGTGCTGTTCATTCTAGTGATTCCTTAGCACCATTCAAATTGTTGGCCTTGGGGCGCCTGGGTGGCGCAGTCGGTTAAGCGTCCGACTTCAGCCAGGTCACGATCTCGCGGTCCGTGAGTTCGAGCCCCGCGTCGGGCTCTGGGCTGATGGCTCGGAGCCTGGAGCCTGTTTCCGATTCTGTGTCTCCCTCTCTCTCTGCCCCTCCCCCGTTCATGCTGTCTCTCTCTGTCCCAAAAATAAATAAACGTTGAAAAAAAAATTTTTAAAAAAAAAAAAAAAAAAAAAAAAAAAAAAAAACAAATTGTTGGCCTTATCAATGATTTATGCTTGTCTCTTCTAACTTCATCTGCATTTGCTCTCTAGTCCTCTCCCTGAACTCTGCCTCAAGTCTTCACTTATTTTACCACCCTCTTGCTTCTGTTTCCTGTGAAACTTCCTTTGTAAATAAACTCTTAGGCCTTTGACTTTGGCCTGCACAGTGGTTAAGAAAGTGGGTTTGGCCACCTACTGGCTTTTTGATTCTAGTAAGTCATTTAAACTCTTAATACTTTAACTTACTTATCTAAAAGGAGGGGAAAAAGGGTATAAAATAGTAACTGCCTTACAGTGTTGTGATAATTAAGTGTAATAAAATAAAACATTTATTTTATTTATTTTTAACATTTATTTATTTTTGAGAGAGATTGAGAGAAAGAGAGAGAGAGAGAGAGAGCAGGGGAGGGGCAGAGAGACACAGAATCCAAAGCAATCTCCAGGCTCTGAGCTGTCAGCACAGAACCCAACCCGGTGCTCGAATTCACGCACCGCGAGATCATGACCTGAGCGGAAGTTGGATGCTTAACCGACTGAGCCACCCAGCTGCCCCTTAAAACAAAACATTTAAAGGATTGCTTGATACACAGTGATTGCTTAATAAATTATAGCTATTTATTGTTGTTATTATTGATATATTATTATTATTTTGGAGGAACATTTCTCATTTATAGCTTCCTTCCAGCAGTTTGTCAACATTATCTGTACCTCTAGTATCTTAATTCTTTCATTTTTTCTCTGTCAACATCCATCTGATCACTTCCTCAGCCATGAAGATTCTGTGGTTAACAATTCGACCTTCTCTCCCACTATCACCTTCAGATTCCCAAATCATCTTTTTGCTTTCAGTGTTCTACAAATCTAAGACTTTATATCAGTTTTTCATTCATGTCTATCAATTTCTTCATTCCACATATGGAGTGCTCAGCACACTGGAGAAAAACCACATAATGGGAGCTTTTAATGTCACATAAGCACATGGTCCTCCATCTCAATGAGTCTTCCTTCCTTCCTTCCTTCCTTCCTTCCTTCCTTCCTTCCTTCCTTCTTTTCTTTCTTTCTTTCTTTCTTACATATTTTAAGTGTTTATTTTTGAGAGAGAGAGAGAGAGAGAGGGTGAGAAAGAGAGCAGACAGGGGCATGCACAGAGCATGATGCAGGGCTCGAACTCATGAAACCCTGAGATCATGACCTGAGCCAAAACCAAGAGTTGGACACTTAACCGACTGAACCACCCAGGCGCCCCATCAATGAATCTTCATACTACTGGATATTCTTTTAATTCATTATCTTCAGTTGCCTTCAGCAGCTATTTCAATCTTTCATCCTTCTCTTGAGGTCTTCTACTTAATCTCCACTCTCCTTAATCCCCCTAGTTAATGATCCCATGATTAACAGGGAGTAATGGTCATCAGGCAGGAACTCTTTTTATATATATCTCTTTTTTTTCCAGCTTTATTGAGAAATAATTTGTATACATTATTATATAAGTTTGAGGAGTATTGACTTACATATATTGTTAAATGATTACCACAATAAGTTCAGCTAACATTCATCTTCTCTTCCAGATACATTATAAAGAAAATAAAAAGGAAAAGAACTGAATGGAAAAAAACTTTTCTTATGATGAAAAACTGAGGATGTACTCTCTTAACAATTTTTTTTTTATACAGCAGTGTTACCTGTAGTCATTGTGTTGTACATTACATGCTTAATACTTCTTTGTTTTATAACTGGAAGTTTGTAATTTTGGCCACCTGTCTCCAGGTCTCTTTACGCCTACTCCCTGCCTCTGGTACTCTGGTAACTACAAATCTGATCTTTTTTTTTTTTTCTATGAGTTTGTTTTTGTTTTTAGATTCCACATAGAAGTGAGATTATACAGTATTTGTCTTTGTCTGACTTGTTTCACTTAGCATAATCCCTTCAACATCTATCCATGTTGTCACAAATAGTAGGATTTCCCCCTTTTTGTGGCTGAATGATATTCCAGTGTTTGTGTGTATTACAACTTATTTATCCATTAGTCCATCAATGTACACTTAGGTTGTTTCCATGCCTTGGCTATTGTAAATAATGCTGCTATGCACATGAGGGTACAGATAACTTTTCAAGTTAGTTTCATTACCTTTTCATATATTCCCAGAAGTGGAATTGCTAGATCATATGGCAGTTCTGTTTTTAATTTTTTGAGGATTCTTCATACTGTTTTCCATAATAGTTGTACAAATTTACAGTCCCACCGACAGTTCACAAGGTTTCCTTTTCTCAACATCTATACCAGCATTCTCTATTGCTTATTCTTTTGATAATGGCCATACTGACAGGCATGAGGTGATATCTCATTGTGGCTTTGATTTGCATTTCCCTAATAACTATTGATGTTGGCATCTTTTCATGTACCCATTAGCCTTTCACGTATCTCCTTTGGAAAAATGCCTATTCAGGTCCTTTGCCCATCTTTAATTAATTTAATTTGTTTTTGTTTTCTATTGAGTTGTATGAATTCTTTATATGCTTTGAATATTTACTCCTTATTAGATATATACTTTGCAAATATTTTTTCCCATTCTATAGGTTGTCTTTTCTCTTTATTGATGGCTTCTTTTGCTGTGCAGAAGCTTTTTAGTTGATGCAGTCCCACCAGTTTATTTTTTATTTTGTTGCTTATGCTTTTAGGTGTCATATCCAAAAAAATAGTTGCCATGACCCATGTCAAGGAACTTTGTTCCTATGTTTTGTTCCACGAGTTTCATGGTTTCAGGTCTTACATTTAAGTCTTAAACCATTTTGGGTTAATTGTTGTGAATGTTAAAAAAGAAATAGGTCCATTTGATTCTTTTACATGTGAATATTCAAGTATCCCAGCATCATTTTTTAAAGAGACTATCTTTTCTCCATTGAGTATTCTTGGCTCCCTTGTCAAATATTAGTTGACTCTATATGCTTACGTTTATTTCTGGGCCATCTATTCTGTTCTATTGCTCTATTTGCCTGTTTTTATGCCAGTACCATACTGTTTTGATGACCATAGCTTTTATACTATAGCTTGAAATCAAGAAGTGTGATACCTCCTGCTTTGTTCTCCTTTTTCAGGATTTCTTTGGTTATTTAGGGGCTTTGTGATTCCCAATAAATTTTAGGAATTTTTCTTTTTTTTTAAACTCTGTAAAAATTGCCATTGAAATTTTGATAGGGATTGCATTGAATCCATAGATGGCTTTCAGTAGTATTAACACTTTACCAACATTAATTCTTCTACTCCATGAACATAGGAAATATTTTTACTTATTTGTGTCACCTTTGATTTCTTTCATGAATATCTTGGAATTTTCAGCATAGAGAACTTTCACCTCATTAGTTAAATTTATTTTTAAGTATTTTATTTTTTTATACTATTGTAAATATGATTGATTTAATTTCTTTTTCAGAAATTTTGTGGTTAGTGTACAGAAGTGCTACTGATTTTTATATATTCATTTAATATTCTGCAACTTTACTGAATTCATTGATTATATCTAACAGTTTGTTTGTTGATTGAGTCTATAGGATTTTCTCCATATAAAATCATGTCATCTGTAAATAGAGACAATTTTACTTCTTTCTTTCCAGTTCTGATACTTTTCATTTCTTTTCCTAGCCTGATTGCTCTAGCAAGGACTTCTAGTACTGTGTTGAATTGGAGTGGTAAGAATGGGCACCCTTTTCTTGTTTCTGATCTTAGAGGAAAGATTTTATCATTTTACCACTGAGTGTGATGTTAGCTGTAGGTCTGTCATATATGCCTTTAGTATGTATTATGTTGAGATATTATGTTCAGATATGTTCCTTTTTTGCCTAATTTATTTAGAGTTTTTAACATGAAAGGATGTTGAATTTGGTCAAGTGCTTTTTCTGCATCTATTGAGATAATCATATATTTCTTTTATTCTATTAATGTGATGTATCATTAATTGATTTGCATATGTCAAACCATCCTTGCATCACAGGGATAGATTCCACTTGAATTTGTTGCTCTTAAAATTCTTTCTTTGTCTCTGACAAGAATTTAATTATAATTCTTGTTTTGGTGTACACCTATTCAGGTTCAACCTACTTGGGATCCTTGGGCCTCATGGATTTGGATATTCATTCCTCTTTCCAGGTTTGGGAAGTTTTCAGCCATTATTGCTTTAAATATATTTACTGCTCCTTTCTTTTTCTCTTCTCTTTCTGGAATTCCCATAGTACAAATATTGTTTCTTTCTATTGTGTCCTATAATTTTCATAGGTTTTCTTCAATCTTTTTTATTCTTTTTTCTTTTGCTTCTCTGGGTAATTTCCAATGTTCTATACTACAGGTTGCTAATTCTTTCTTCTGTGAGGTTGAGTCTACTTTTGAAACTTCATTAAATTCTTCAGTTATTGTATTTTTCAACTTTAGGATTTCTTTCTCTCTCTCTCTCTTTTTTATTTTGATGGTTACTATTTTCTTGTCAAACTTCTCATGTGTTGTTTCCTCAATTTTGTAAGTTGTCTGTGTTTTCTTATAGTTCACTAAGAATAAAAGGATTATTCTGAATTCTTTTTCTGACAGTTCATAAGTTATTGGACCTTTATATTGCTTTTTTTTTTTGGTGATGGTGTCATATTTACCTGATTTTTCATGATCCTTGATTCCTTACACTCTATCTGTGCATTTTAGTGATAGGACTCCTCTTGCAGACTTTACAGTTTGCCCTAGCAGAGACAGTTCTTCACTAGCCAGTTCAGTTTGGGTTTCTGTGTATGTTTGCTGGTAATGTCTTTGGGAAGGTGGAGCCTGTTATTATAATCTACTTATGGGTGAGGCAACTGTTCAATCTCTGAGGATGGGGATAGGGGGTTGTGCCACTAGCTGGGATAGTATACTAGTTGGATATCCAATACTAGTTGGATAGTATTGCTGGATTCTTTCTTTCCTTTTCTTTCTTTTTTTTCCCTTTCCTTTTCTCTTTCTTTCTTTCTTTCTTTCTTTCTTTCTTTCTTTCTTTCGAGAGAGAGTCTTAAGCAGGCTCCACACTTAGCGTGAAGCTTGACGGGGCTTGATCTCACAACCATGAAATCATGACCTAAGCCAACTGACTGAGCCACCCAGATACCCCACTGCTGGCTTATTTCTATACCCAATTAAGGCTGTAAGATGGGCTCTGCAGTTGCCTAAATTCTCTGGTCATGTTTACTAGATGGTCAGGACAGGGGACTACATTCAGTAGTGGACAGGGCTGTGAATTAGCTTCTCTGCCCTGGCAGGGCATCAGGCCAGGTCCCAGGGCCTCTATAGCTCATTGTTTGGGGGCCCAAATCAGGCCTGAGTGTGTATAGAATTCCCTGGTCTGGTTAAACTACCAGTTTTGCTCTGTAGACCAGGTAAGCCACAGGCTGTGCTCTGTGTTCCAATCCCACTGTACATAGGGCTGTTGAATGGGCTATACAGCTTCCTGTATGCTCTGGTTAGGTTCTCTGGTCAGACAGGCTGAAGGCTTTATTTAGCAATAAGTGGAACTATAAATTAAATTACCAGAATGGGAGCAGTGGAATAAACAGTTCTAAAACTGGTAAAGCTCTTTGTTGTCATAACTCAAGCTAACCTGCATCCCAAGTTCCCTGCCTGAACAGGGCCACTGGCTTTGCCCTGCAAACTGTTGGCTCTGTCTGTGCTTCTTTTGGCTTGAGTGTCAGTGGGCCTCAGGGCTTTTTATTTCAGCCCTTCTGGTCAGATGGGGCTGGAAGATACTCTCCACAGTGTGTTGGGCCCCTTGCCTGGGTGGGAGCCCCTTGACTGGGCCACTCAGGCTTCTCAGTTTCCCAAACAGACTGTCTAGTTGGGAGGGGCCAGGAGACACCTTCAGCTATGGCTATGAATTAATCCCCTTGCTTGTGCATAGCACGAGAAGTCTTCATGTCTGGCGCTGGCTTTGCTCTGGAGGTGACTGGCTCAGCACTCCCACCTCTTGGCTCAAGTGCCGCTGGCCACACAGCTTCCAGAAGTTGTCACCAGCCTTCTAGTCAGATTGGTTGGAAGGCACCCTTCACAGTGAGTGAGGTTGTGACTCAGCACTTTGCCTGTGGGTGGGTAAACCAGGCTCTAGGGCTGATGGAACTATTCATTTGAAGTTCTGAATCAGTCAGATCTGCTCCCTGCCATATTCCCTGGTCAGAGTGCCCCCAACCTATTTCTGCATATGAGCAAAGCTGGCTGGGGTTACTACTTGGGCACTGTAGGTATAAACTTGGTTGACCAAGATTTGTGTGCTGGTGGTTGCAAGTTCCTTTCCACTTCTTCAGCACAACTAGATTCCCAGTGGTTGGGCCCTGAAGATTCCCCTGCCGTCCCCATGGTATGAGATAAGAGTAGGGGCTCTCATAAATGACCCACAATGCTTGGGGAGGTTGGTTGTCCTCTTCGGGTTCTCTTTTCCCATTAGGTGAACAGAGGGTCAGGAAAGACATCTCTTTGATGCTATACTGTCCTGGGGGAAAGGCAATGTGGTCAACATATAGTCATTTCTCTTAACCTTCTAATGCAGTCTTGGTCTCTGAGGTTGTGGCTGTGCTTCAGCCTCACCACCATGTTCTAGGGTACTCTTGCTGGTATTTTGTTCTTGAATAGATGTTAGTTGTTCTTGTGAAGGGGAGTAAGTCAGAAATGACCTATGTTGCCATCATGGTCAGGAAGAGGTGCTTTATTTTGAATTTAAGACTAATATATCTCCCAGTACTTTTTGCCCCATCTACTTTCAACTCCCAAGAGATCTCATTCACATAAATGCTTATTTATTTATTTTTGAAAGACAGAGAGAAAGAGGGAGAGGGAGAGGGAGAGGGAGGGGAGAGAGAGAGAGAGAGAGAGAGAGAGAGAGAGAGAGAGAGAGAAAGGGAGAGACAGAATCCCAAGCAGGCTCTGTGCTGTCAGTGCAGAGCCCAACACAGGGTTCAAACTCATGAACTGTGAGATCATGGCCTGAGTCAAAATCAAGAGTCAGAAGCAGCTTAGGCATGCCTGGGTGGCTCAGTTGGTTAAGCATCCAACTTTAGCTCAGGTCATGATCTCAAGGTATGTGGGTTCCAACCCCTCATCGGGCTCTGTGCTGACAGCTCACAGCCTGTAGCCTGCCTCAGATTTTGTGTCTCCCCTCTCTCTGCCCCTCCCCCACTGTCTCTCTCTCTCAAAAATAAATAAACATTAAAAAGAAAGAGTTGGATGTTTAACCAACTCAGTCAGGTGCCCCTGTTTTCCTCTATTTTTAATTCTCTTTACTGGTCCCTCCCTAATACCTGAAAACATGCTTTAATTCCCTCTCATCTTAGGCTCTCTCCTGAGTGCTTATCTTTTCCAACCACTGTCCGTCCCAGCCAAGTTCTACAGTGCAATAGTGTATAGGTGCTGTCTTTACTTATCAGTTTCCTCTTCCAATCTGGCTTTTGTCCCCACCACTCCACTGAAAATGCCTTGTCAAGGACGAGCAGTGTCCTCCAAGTTACATCATCCTATGGCTCCTCGGTAGTCTTTATCAATCTGCTGCATTTGGCAGTGCTCCCTTTGACGACACTTAAGTTTTTCTCCTTTCTTGGCTTTTTTGAAACTGTTTTCTCTTATTTCTCCTTTACCTATTTCCTTCCCTGAGTCCTTTTTCTATGTTCCCCTTTAATCGCTGGTGTTTCTTAGGGTTTTGTTCTTTGCTGCCCCTAGATGGAAGCACCATAATGATCCCCAAATCTCTAACTACCATTTATATATTTGTCCTAAATTTTATTATTTTTTTTATTTTTTTTTTAATTTTTTTTTCAACGTTTATTTATTTTTGGGACAGAGAGAGACAGAGCATGAACGGGGGAGGGGCAGAGAGAGAGGGAGACACAGAATCGGAAACAAGCTCCAGGCTCCGAGCCATCAGCCCAGAGCCTGACGCGGGGCTCGAACTCACGGACCACGAGATCGTGACCTGACTGAAGTCGGACGCTTAACCGACTGCGCCACCCAGGCGCCCCTGTCCTAAATTTTATACACAAACATCTAAGTTTCTAGTTAACATTTATACCCGAATATCTCATAGCCATCTCACTTTAAACATGGCTAACCATCCACCTAGAGGGTATTCTTTTTCTGTAAGACAGAATGGGACGAGAGGCTGATTGATTCTTCTCCAGTGGGTGATTTCATTCTTCATTTTGCTTACTGAGGTTTCTGATCCCCTAGTGTTTGGAACATGGAGATGAAGGAAGAAGGACAACACAGGGAATTATTACCCTTATAGTGTCATATGATGGCATATGTTTAAGGCCATCTGGGATCTGTGGAGACACTCCTTCCAGGCCCCACCAATGCAATTTCCTTTACTAGGCTAGTATATTCCCCAGTCCTTCCTCAGGAGTCCTTTGTTGCAGGACCCCTTCTTCTTCTTCTTCTTCTTCTTATTATTATTATTATTATTATTATTATTTTTAGAGAGGGAGAGAGAGCACACACAGGGTTAAGGGGCAGAGATAGAGAAGGGGAGAGAGAATCTTTAGCAGGCTCCATGTTCAGCACAGAGTGCAATGCAGAGCATGATCCCATCACCCTGGGATCATGACCTGAGCCAAACTGAAGAGTTGGATGCTTAACTGACTGAGCCACCCAAGTGCCCCAAGCAGGGCCCCTTTTAAATGGATTCCAGGGTAAAATTCCTACTAAGAACTCCACATCTGGGCTTAGGATTTAGGAGCCTTTGACCTGACTTGGGAATAGGGGGCACATACTTCCCAGACATGGCCCCTCCTCTTCTGACGCAGACCATTTTAGCCAAATTCTGTCTCATGCTTCAGCTTTACCAGTCTGGAGGCAGACACCAGCCTAATATGTCCCTCTTGTGCAGGGAACACATGCCAAGCCCTTTGATGGTTCCAGGGACCCTCGTACCAGAGCTGAGATGAGCAGCAGAGCCGTCACTCACCTCTCTGCTCTCCCACAGAAAGAGGGTGGTGGGGATTGTGCCCACTGCACAGTGTAAGTCTTTCCAAAAATCCTCCTCACAAATTCTCCTTAACTTCAAGGAACTTGACCATTTTATCCTCGATGTGCGTGAAACATTTGACATTTTTCACAGTAGTCCTGCTCACAGCTCACTTAAGTGCCTAATACCTTTCATATTTTTGTGCTATTACAACTGCTTTAGGTTAAAAATTACTTTCATTAGTTTTATCACCTTGTCTAGTGGGAGAAAAAAGATGTCACTTTCATTTCTAAGGCTGAAATTCATTGAGTACTGTTTTTCTCCCTGGCTTGTAGCTTAGTCATCGTTTAAGAACCCAAAGGAAAGCTCAATTGTAAAACAATTTGGCAAAGGGCTCTTAACATTTTGAATTTGGGATCTGATAGGCTTTAAAGGAAATCTGGAAGGGTAAATCAATTGCTCTCAATTAGGGACAGGTTTCAAAGGTACACTGATGAGGTCAATGTAATTTAAAGCAATTTAGCGTGGACCATTTGTCTTTCTTTATCACATTTATGTCTCTCACTTATTTTTTCTGGCTATACATTCAGAACTGCAAGTTCAGCCCTTTTATTACAAGCTAATGATTGATGATCAAGTAACATTTCTGCTAGGTGCCAGGAGAAGTAATTCTATTGGTTTAATTCATTGTCATTACTTTAGCTGCTGAACAAATGTTTACATGTCACAAGAGCGCCTGCAACTCTCAGGCCACCAATTTTTGATTAATTTTGCATTGTGTACCTTAGGCGTACTATTCTGATATTGTCTCTACATTATTCTGAACAGCCCTGTTACAGTTATTTAGAGACCAGACAACAGCTGTTCTTGTTCTATGAGACTCAGAAAGTGACAGGATAACGAATATGGTTATAGCTTATGATAGATTTAACATTGACTAATTAAGAGAAAACCTTATTTAAGCAGCAGTCAGTGTTTCAAAAAGGTAATACTCAATTTTGCAATGAAAACATATATTTTTTCTGGTAGAAAACATTGTTTCTTTGTTTTAAAGCACTGCCTCCTTAGCATAATGAAGATATATAGAGAAAATGAAATTAAAGCTCCCTAAAGGTGTTTAATTTAACTGGAAAAAAAAAAAAACCTCTTTCAAGTAACGAACCCACATGAAAATCTGATTTTGGCTCAGCTGTGAATGAATTAAATTTAGGTAATCACAATGTCAGCTTCATCATCAACTGGTTTCAATGATTGTATTTGCTGACAAAGCTGAATTTACCCTGGTTGGTAAAAGAAAATCTAGGTTTTAAAATCTAGTGACTAATTGTTGTCAAGTTACTAAATATCCAAGACCATTTAAAATTTTCTATTTATTTAAGACGGCCCCCTTAATAAAGTGATTTGTAAAATATTGAAAGATTTGGGGTGTGTCAATTTTGTATGGAAATTCTATGTAGAGAGTAAAGATGCAAAGTACAAAGACTACAAAGAGTAAACAGTCACTAGATATTAAAAAGTCACTCGAGGTATCTATACCTTTAAGGAGAGAGAAAATAGAGGTTGACTGAGTTTACACAAGTCATATATGACTGTTTTGGTTGAAAAAAGACATTTTAAGAAACAAAGTTTGGCACAAGACAATATTAGCAAAATAGTCCTTTCAGGGCTTTGAAGGGAGAAGGAGAAGACCGACCCAGATACAAGAGTCAACTTAAGTACTGTATTATAACTAAAGGTAAGATACTGAGAAACGCATTTCCAAAGAGATGGGAAAAACAAGAAATACAAAAGATTCCAAACCTTTCTGAGTCAGCACAGCTAGAGGCTACCTATTGCCAAAGCTGCTGGCAGCTGGAGGAGCTATTTCAGTCTGGTGAGAACAAGACCATGATAAAGGTTTCTAATGCTAAGGATAAAAGGTGAAAGAAGGCCACCAAAGATTGCAACTAAACCAGATATCTATTTCAAAAAGTTTTTTGTAGTAGGAGCCCCACATTTGGTCTATGATTTGTTATTCTTGCTTTAAGCTATAAGTCCTTTAAAATACCTCATTTATAGATAAACCAATCTATAAATAATACTGTTATGTAATGAGGAATTACATTTTTTTAAAAGTTAATTTTCTTAGGAATTAAATTTAGTATAAATTTATTTTATACTGGGTATAAACTAGCATGTTTAAAAAGAACTGGATGGAACAAAAACAGACACTCAGGTCAATGGAGTGGAATAGAGAACCCAGAAATGGACCCACAAACGTATGGCCAACTAATCTTTAACAAAGCAGGAAAGACTATCCAATGGAATAAAGACATTCTTTTCAGCAAGTGGTGCTGGGAAAACTGGACAGCAACATGCAGAAAAATGAACCTGGACCACTTTCTTACACCATACACAAAATAAACTCAAAATGGATGAAAGACCTAAATGTAAGACAGGAAGCATCAAAACCCTCGAGGAGAAAACAGGCAAAAACCTCTTTGACCTTGGCTGCAGCAACTTCTTACTCAACACGTCTCTGGAGGCAAGAGAAACAAAAACAAAAATGAATTCTTGGGACCTCATCAAAATAAAAAAGCTTCTGCACAGTGAAGGAAACAATCAGCAAAACTAAAAGGCAACCGATGGAATGGGAGAAGTATTTGCAAAGGACATGTCAGATAAAGGGTTAGTATCTAAAAATCTATAAAGAACTTTTAAACTCAATACCCCAAACACAAATAATCCAGTGAGGAAATGGGCAAAAGACATGAATAGACACTTCTCCAAAGAAGACATCCAGATGGCCAACAGACACATGAAAAAATGCTCCACATCACTCATCATCAGGGAAATACAAATCAAAACCACAATGCGATACCACCTTACACCTGTCTGAATGGCTAACATTAACAACTCAGGCAACAACAGATGTTAGCGAGGATGTGGAGAGAGAGGATCTCTTTTTCACTGCTGGTGGGAATGCAAATTGGTGCAGCCAATCTAGAAAACAGTATGGAAGTTCCTCAAAAAATTAAAAATAGAACTATCCTATTACCCAGCAATTGCACTACTATTTACCCAAAGGATACAGGTGTGCTGTTTCAAAGGGACACATGCACCCCCATGTTTATAGCGTGTGATCAACAATAGCCAAAGTATGGAAAGAGCCCAAATGCCGATCAACGGATGAATGGATAAAGAGGATGTGGTATATATACACAATGGAGTATTACTTGGCAATCAAAAAGAATGAAATCTTACCATTTGCAACTATGTGGATGGAACTGGAGGGTATTATGCTGAGTGAAATTAGTCAGTCAGTGAAAGACAAATATCATATGACTTCACTCATATGAGGACTTTAAGATACAAAACAGATGAACATAAGGGAAGGGAAGCAAAAAGAATATAAAAACAGGGAGGGGGACAAAACATAAGAGACTCTTAAATATAGAGAACAAACAGAGCGTTGCTGGAGGAGTAGAGGGAGGGGGGATGGGGTAAATGGGTAAGGGGCATTAAGGAATCTACTCCTGAAATCATTGTCTCCCTATATGCTGACTAACTTGGATGTAAATTTAAAAATAAATACATTATTTAAAAAAAATAAAAAGAACTGGAGTTTATAAATGTTTCCCTACTAAAACTTACAACCCTTGTAGATAATAGCAACTTCCCAGAACTGAACCTAACAGGTACAACGCGACTTCATGAGGTTTTGAAGTCTGAAGTGTAGTTTCAGTCTTCTACTAAAGGTAAACATTTTCATAGTGACTTAAGAGAAAATTCCAAAAATATTTGCTTGGATATTATTATTACAATAAGGCAAACCTTGGACACATTTTATTTTTTGAAAGAACTCCAAGGGTTTTTATAAACGATCTCTTTTAATACCAATGTCAAGGGAGTAGTGCCTGCTGAATAAGAAAATTCACCCTATTAGAGAGGGTACAAGGGTAAATGGGGAGATGAGAGGAGGACAGGATTCTCCTTCCAGCTAGGGAGGCAATTTTCTATTTAATTTTTACTTAGAACTCTCATATGACACACACTTGTGTTATTTTGGGTGAGGCAATGAACTGCCAGGTGTTTAGGTGCCTCATCTGTAAAGTTGGGATAATAATTATATTCCCCAAAGGCTCAGGTTGTAACTCATGATTTCTTAAATTCTCTTTCTGCTTAATGTGCACAGACCAATGGTTCTCTACGTCATGCTATGTTATACCATGGTACAATACTATTCAATACTAAGCTTTCCACAAATTTGTTTTCGTATGTCCGTATTTTTCCTTTATAAAAGTTGTCTCTCACTACAAACTTTTGATAAGTTATCTCTCCAACCCTATAGCTACTATTGACCTTAGGCCTCATTACTTTTAAAACCTATTTTGGTCTGATATGGGACTTAGCAACTTTTTTCTAGATATGTCTCCTGAGACAAAAGAAACAAAAGCAAAAATAAACTATTGGGACTACATCAAAATAAAAAGCTTCTGCACAGCAAAGGAAACAATCAACAAAACTTAAAGTCAACCTACTGAATGGGATAAGATATCTCTGATAAAGGGTTAGTATCCAGAATATGTTGACCATCCAGATGGCCAGCAGACACATACAAAGATGCTCAACATCACTCATCATCAGGGAAATGCAAATCAAAACTAAAATCAGGTATTTCACACCTGTCAGAATGGCTAAAATCACAAACACAACAAGTGTTGGCAAGGATGTGGTGAAATAACAACCCTCTTGCACTCTTGGTGGGAGTGCAAACTGGTGCAGTCACTGTGGAAAACACTGTGGAGGCTCCCCAAAAAAGTTAAAAATGGAACTACCCTATGATCCAGTAATTGCATTACTGGGTATTTACCTCCAAAATATAAAACACTAATTTGAAGGGATGCATGCACCTGTCTGTTTATTGCAGCATTATTTACAATAGCCAATTTATGGAAGCAGCCCAAGTGTTCACTGATAGATGAATGGATAAAGTAGAAGTGGTATATACATACAATGGAATATTAGCCATAAAAAAGAATGAAATCTTGCCATTTGCAACAACATGGTTGGAACTAGAAAGGATAATGCTAAGTGAATCAGTTCATCAAAGAAAGAGAGATACCATATAATTTCACTCATGTGGAATTTAAGAAACAAAACAAATGAAAAAAGCAAAAAGAGAGAGAGAGAGAGAGAGAGAGACAAACCAAGATACAGACCCTTAACTATAGAGAACAAACTGATGGTTACCAGAGGGGAGATGTTGGGTAGATGGGTGAAATAGATGATGGAGATTAAAGAGTACACTTATGATGAGCACTGAGTAATGCACAGAATTGTCGAATCATTATATTGTACATCCAAAAATAATAAAACACTATGTTAACTATACTGGAATTAAAATTAAAAACAATAAAAAAACTTATTTTGGATATGTAATATTGCATCATATAAGATTCTAAAGGTGCAAGAAAGTAAACAGTGAAACATATTCTCACTTCTGTCCTTCAGCCACTCTGTTCTTTCACCAAGAAGTCACCAGTACCATTGGTGTGTGTGTGTTCTTCCAGAAATATTCTATGTATACAAAAACAAATACATATATATATATACGTATATATGTATGTATATGTATGTATACATATGTATGTATATGTATATATAAGTATATATTTTTCCTCTTGTTTGTAATATTGATGGGCATATGTGCCTTTGTAATTGATATGTATGTATATTGACATGTGTGCCTTTATAATATTGATAAGTATTGCCAAATTGCCTTTCACAGAAATTGTAGCAATTTATGTTCTTAGTAGTAATGTGTAAGAGTTAGGCCTCAGTACTTTTTTTCCCTGAACCACTCTAATAGATTCCTAAATGATCTCCTCTCTTTTGTTTCTCCCAACTCTGTTATATCCCAAATGCTGACATGAGAGAAATCTTCCTAAAGCAACACTCCTTTGTTTAGAAAATACTAACTCATTTTCCAATAAATAAAGCTCCTTAACCTGGCACTGAGACTGCTTACCAAAACTGGCCCATATTCTTCTTTGAGTCTTCTCTTCTACCACACATACTCTCTAAGGAGTAAATTGAACTACTCCCTATTTCTCAAATGCTCATGTTTGTAGGCCTGATATCCATTTGCTCTGTAAAGTATGCTTCTCTACCTATGTGTCTTTCAGGCTAAATTCTACCTACCTTTCAAGGACCATCTCAAATATTAATTACCTACTTAAAGGTCAGAATGGGTCAATCCTTGGATGTATGTTCTTCATTCTGCTAACAGTGTACACTTGTAATAAATAAATATTTCTATGATAATCATTGACTTTTGGTTTAGATAGAATTCAAACCCTTTTGGTTATGTAGTTGCCTAGTTCACAGATGACGGTGGGGAAGAGGTAAGAAACTCAAAGACATTATTTTCTGAATACAGTTGACCTCTGAAGAGGTCAGAAGCAGGATAGTACAAGGTTCCTGATGTGAGTGTTGTAGAGGGTGGTAGCAAGGGACATATACGTATTGAATTGTCCAATATGTGGCAGGTACTATAATTTGTAATCTCATCACTAATAAGAAGACTCCCTGTGGAGGTAGATATTATGATCTCCATTTTACAGTCAGAGAAGGCATATAGTTAGTAAACAGCTGAGTTAGGATCTAAACCCAGGTCTCTCTGTGTGCCAAGTCTGGACACTATACTGACCTATCTGGCAGAGAATGGAAGAAAGAAATGGCTAATATCTTGAGCTGTATCTCTGAAGATGGAGGAAAAAAACATACAAAATGCTGTTATATGAACATTAGCACCACTGACTGTAACTAATGCAGAGGCAACTGCCCTATACTCTGGATGTCAGTGTATTAGAGCACAATGAAATAAGTAAATCGTGTGCAGAATACTCTGATTTAGAAGGCAGGGAAAGGTTTATTATATCTAGCAAGACTTCCATTCTTTTAAATAACATGTAAATGGGTCAACTGTATTCAGAAAATGATGTCTTTGAGTTTCTGTTTGTATGTCTTGAAGCCCAGCTCCATAAATCTACCCCACTTACAAATGGCCTGATATCATTATAAACTGGGAGATAAGGTCTGTTGAACTATAGAGGAATGTTAAGTACATAGAGAACAGAAGCAATGGTAACATTAACAATATTATTAAATTAAAAAGAAGTTGAACAAAATTAAGAAGTTATTTCTAGAATTAATAGTTTTTTGGAGTTAAAAGAAAGTAAAGTTGAAAGCTACTTTAATATAATAAGCAAGCCAAACAATTGTACACAGGTACAGAGTGAGTGAATGCTCAAAAACCATTAGGTTTGTTGACTTCAATTTCAGATTAAACATGATGGAGACAACTGTCTCATGTAAGAATTAATTCCACTAACTTTCTCTGTTTTCCAAACCTATCATATCCATTGCTTTTAAGCTCTAAATCTTATGCAGAAACCACTTATAAGAAGGAGCAATATCTTCGGATTTTTTTTGTGTCTATATATCAATATATCTATTTATATGCACATATATACACATGTATACAGACATATATAAAAATATATATTATAAAGTTATATAATTTAAAATAAATATATAATAAAATTATTTACCATTTTGACTTAATCTTGTACTTATTGATTTTAATTTACAGGGATTTATCATCATTCCAAACCTTACATATTATGCTAAGTTTGGTACAGTTGATTTATTTTCTTAAGGTGAACTAAATTTGGTATGCTTTTTTTTATGTTTGTAAAATAATTAAAATGAATAAAGTTTATTTAAAACGTTTTAGTTTGCATATACATATGGAATGAAGTAAAGTGCTTTCTAGATATTAAGTAATGATGAAACATCTCATTTCTTCGAAATCTAATAGGCATTAAAAATACACTTTAGCATGTGTATATATTATTTCAGTTATATTTTAATGTTCTTTGAAGTTGTGGTTAAACAACTATTTACTATTACATCTTCCTTTAGCATTATCATTTCCTAAGAAATATAAGAAACCAACAGGGTATTTTGTACAGAATTTGGTAATTAATATTTCCTGTCCTTGAAATAAAATAGAAAAATCTTATTTGTCCCTCATTTCATTTTGCAAATTGAGTAAGAATGAAAGAAAAATAATTGATTGAGAACAGATACTTCATGGAACATGTAAAGGCCTAGAGATGGTTTATAAACATTTATCTTTCATGGTCAGAGGGCACAAGTGAGAATTCAGATCACAAGCATAGATATACACATGGTTAGAGAAGGTAAGTATAAATTATTTCTTTGGAATGTAAAATAAAAGTACACTTATATTAATCACACACACTTGATATTGTGTACTATTACACAGTAATAAGGGTGTATTACTGTATTAAGAGGAGTTCTCCAGAGAAAGAGAAGCAATGGGGTATGTGTGTGGTGTGTGTGTGTGTGTGTGTGGTGTATGTGTGGGGAGTGGGGTGGGGTGTGTGTGTGCAGAAACATCTAGAATACTGTCTGACCAAGTATCTGGGTGCTGTGGACTACCATGGAATTTATAAACTTAACCATCACAGAGAAGATGAATACTTTTTTTTTAAATAAAAGTTTCATTTTGGTTTTCAGTACCATGTGTAACTAAACAACTCATTAAATTATTTTGTGTCATATGCATTTTCCTCACACCTACTTTTTTGAGAAGATTTTGCTAGGAAAGAAGAAGGAGAGAGATGTGAGACTCTGCAAAACTAAAAATAGGACAGAGGTTTTGTGAGTGATGGGGTGCCTTAGCCACCCCTCTGACTACTCTGGGTAAGTGGCAGGACCTTGCACTTGAGTGAATGGGACATCAGTGGGACATCGGTGCAGGCTGAGGCTGACAAAACACAGAACCCACAGATCTGCCAGCCTTCACAAAGCCATGCAGGCTTAACCAACGAACAATCAAGAGGATGTGAGAATGCAATTATTTTAGTTTGATTTTCATTTGAGGCTCAAAGACAATAGCTGTTGAATCCTAAATTCCAGAGTGAGATCTTAAACCACTTGCCTACAAGGGAAGTGGTAAAGAACATTTAGCCATTCATCCACTTGAGGATTGTGACTGGCCTTTGTGTTTGGTTTCTGGGAGGAAAATTCAAAACCCTTGGAATTTCCCAAATGATAGGAGTTCTTTGTTATTTATGGTGGGTCCCAATAGTTTATGCTAATGAGAGGACTGAGGATAGGGATAGGCTAAGCTAGAAAGACCAAAAATGTCATTATAGGGCTGGAGCTGTAGGTTGCATATCAGCTGAACTCTAAAGGAGAAGAAAAAAGGGAAGAGCTGGAGATTGAGTTCAGTCACATGGCCAGGGATTTAATCAATCATGCCAATGTAATGGGATGCCAATAAAAACCCTGAACCCCAAAAAACAAAAACAAAAACCTCTGGACACCAAAGTTCAGTGGAACCCCTTGGTTGGTGAATACACTGATATGCCAGGAGGGTGACGTGCCTTGATTCCACAGGAGCAGGTATAGAAACTCTGTTATTTCCCAGACCTTGTCCTATGTGTATCCTTGGTAATAAAACTGTAGTACATTCCTGAGTTCTGTGGGTCGTTCTAGCAAATTATTGAACCTGTGGGGATAGTGGAAACATCTGAAATTTGTAGCCAGTTGGTCAGAGGTACAGGTGGCCTGCGGGTCCCCCAACCATTTATGGCTGATATCTGAAGTCAAGGCAGTTGTGTTGGGAACCATGCCCTTAAACGTATGGAGTCTGATGTTATGCCAGGTGGTTTCCACTATCTCCTGTGGTTTTGATTTGCATTTCCCTGATGATTAGTGATATTAAGCATCTTTTCATGTGTCTGTTGGCCATCTGGATGTCTTCTATGGAAAAATGCCTCTTCAGGTCCTCGCCCTATTTTTTAATAAAATTATTTTGGGGGGTGCCAAGCTGTATGAATTCTTTATATATTTTGGGCATTAATTCCTTATTGGATATATCATTTACAAATATCTTCTCCCCTTCAGTAGGTTAGCTTTTCATTTTATTGATGGTTTTCTTTGCTGTGCAAAAGCTTTTTAGTTTGATGTAGGTTCCAATTGTTTATTTTTGCTTGTTTTCCTTGCCTGGGGAAACATATCCAGAAAAATATTGCTAAGATTGATATTCAGGGGCATCTGGGTGACTCAGTTGGGTAAGCATGCAACTTCAGCTCAGATCACAATCTTGCAGTTCTGGAGTCTGAGCCCCACATTTGGCTTCTAATGTCAGCACAGAACCTGCTTTGGATCTTCTGTCCTCCTCGCTCTGCCCCTCCCTGACTTGTGTTCTCTCTCTCTCTCTCTCTCTCTCTCTCTCTCTCAAAAATAAACTTAAAAAATTTTTTAAGTTAAAAAAAGAGATTACTTTTTATATTTTTTAAAGGAGTTTTATGGTTTCAGGTCTTAATTTAGGCCTTTCATTCGAGTTTATTTTTATGTATGGTATAGGAAAGTGGTCCAGTTTCATTCTTTTGCATGTAGCTGTCCACTTCTCCCAACACCATCTGTTGAAGAGACTGTCTTTTCCCCATTGCATATTCTTGCTTCCTTTGTTGTTGATTAATTGACCATACAAGCATGGGCTTACTTCTGGGCTCTCTATTCTATTCCATTGATTTGTGTATCTATTTTTGTGCCAGTACCATACTGTTTTGATTACTACAGCTTTGTAGTATATCTTGCAATCTGGGATTGTGATACTCTCTAGCTTTGTTCTTCTTTCTCAAGATTGCTTTAACTATTTGGAGTCTTTCTGGTTCCATAGAAATTTTAGGATTATGTATGTGAATAATGTTGTTGACATTTTGACAGGGATTGCATTAAATCTGTAGATGGCTTTAGGTAGTATGGACATTTTAACAATATCAGTTCTTCCAATCCATAAGCATGGTATATCTTTCTATTTATTTGTGTTGTCTTTGATTTCTTTCATCAGTGTCTTATACTTTTCAGAGTTTAAGTCTTTCACCTCTTTGGTTAAATTTATTTCTTAAAAAAATTTTTTTTAATGTTTAATTATTTTTCAGAGAGAGAGAGAAAGAGAGAGAGAGAGTGAAAGGGAGGAGGGGCAGAGAGAGGGAGACACAGAATCCAAAGCAGGCTCAAGGCTCTGAGCTGTCAGCACAGAGCCCAACCCGAGGCTCAAACTAATGAACTGTGAGATCATGACCTGAGCCAAAGTTGGACATTCAACCGACTGAGCCACCCAGGTGCCCCGGTTAAATTTATTTCTAAATATTTTATTCTTTTTGGTGCAATTGTAAAGCAGATTGTTTTCTCAATTTCCCTTTCTGCTATTTCATTATTTGCGTATAGAAACAAAACAGACTAATGTATGTTTGATTTTGTATTCTGCAGTGTTACTGAATTCATTTATTAGCTCTAATGTGTTTTATTGTTTTTTGTTTTTGTAAAATCTTCAGGATTCTCTACATGCAATATCATGTCATCTGTATCTTGTTTACCAATTTAGATACCTTTTATTTCTTTTTCTTCTCTGATTGCTTTGGCCAGGACTGCTAGTACTATGTTGAATAAAAGTGGTGAGAGTGAACATCCTTTTCTTGTTCCTGATCTTAGGATGTTAGCTGTGAGTCTGTCATATATGGCCTTTATTATGAAGTATGTTCCCTCTATACTAACTTTGTCAAGAGCTTTTATCATGAATGAATGCTAAATTTTGTTACATGCTTTCTCTGCATTTATTGAGATTATCATATGATTTTTATCCTTCATTTTGTTTGTGTGGTGTGTCACACTGGTTAATTTGCAGATACTGAATCATCCTTGAACCTCTGGAATAAAGCCCACTTGATAATGGTGAATAATCCTTTTAATGTATTGTTGAATGTGGTTTGCTAATATTTTGTTGAGGATTTTTCCATCTGTGTTCATCAGGGATATTGATCTGTAATTTCCTATTTTTGTAGTGTCTTTGGTTTTGATATCATGGTAATACTGGCCTCATAGTATGAATTTGGAAGCATTCCTTCCTTTTTTATTTTTTGGAATAGTTTGAGAAAGATAGGTCTTAACTCTTCTTTAAATGTTTGGTAGAATTTACCTGTGAAGGTATCTGGTCCTGGACTTTTGTTTGTTGGGAGTTTGTTGATTACTGATTAAATTCCATTGCTAGTAATTGGTCTGTTCAGATTTTCTATTTCTTCCTAATTTGGTCTTGGAAGGTTTGTCTACTATCCACCATAATAAAGATAATGTCTCTTTCTGGGGCAAAAGTCAGACAAGCTTGCTGCTCACTATATGAGATTAGGGTTCCCTAAACTTTGAGTTCCTCTCATATAATCTATCCCACTCTGTGGAGATGTCATCTGGCCCTTTTCCTTCTCTTGTGAGATTTGGAGCTTGGAGAACAAGCACAAATGCTGATTGACATTCTGGCTAGTGCAATTGCTATAAATATTAAAATCTTTTTCTTTAATCTAGGAATCACATACCTTCTTCCAGAATCCATAAATTGTAGTAGGCTAACTTGTTAGCTTGCAAGTAGGGTAAAATCATAGTTCTTAATAATATTAAAATCACCTCACATCCATTAGGATGACTACTATGAAAAAAAAAAACCCAAAATAACCCAGAAGATAATAAGTGTTGGTGAGGTTGTAGGAAAACTGGAACTTTGGTGCACTCTTGGTAAAAATGGAAAATAGTGCAATTGTTATGGAAAACAGGGGTTCCTCAAAAAGTTGAAAATAGAGTTGCCATATGATTCAGGAATTACACTTCTGGATATATACTAAAAAGAATTAGAAGCAGGGTTTCAAAGAGATATTTGTATACCCATGTTCAGAGCAACATTATTCACAATGGTCAAAAGGTAGAAGCAATCCAAGTGTCCATCAGATGAATGGATAAACAAAATGTGGTATGGAATATGATTCATCCTTAAAAAGGAAGGAAATCTGGGGCACCTGAGTGACTCAGTTGGTTAAACGTCCAACTTTGACCTAGGTCATGATCTCGCAGTTTGTGGGTTTGAGCCCCGCGTTGGGCTCTGTGCTGACAGCTTGGAGCCTGGAGCCTGCTTCGGATTCTGTGTCTCCCTCTCTCTCTCTCTGTCTGCCCCTCCCCCACTTGCACTCTGTCTCTCTCTCTCTCTCTCTCTCTTTCAAAAAATAAACATGAAATTTTTTTTTTAAAAAAGGAAGGAAATTGTGACACACAACACCAGTGAACTGTGAGGACATTATGTTAAATGCAATAAGCCAGTCACAAAAAGATAGATACTGAATGTGCACTTATATGAGGTATCTAGAATAATCAAATTTATAGAGAGTAAATGATGGTTTCCAGGGGCTACAAGGGGAGAGAGAGGTGGATAGAGAACTGTTGTTTAATGGATATAGATTTTCAGTTTTTCAAGATGAAAAGAGTTCTTTAGATCAGTTACACAACAATGTGAATGTACTTAACACTACTGACCTGTACACTTAAAAATAGTTAAAATGGTAAATTTTATAAAGTTATGGATATTTTACCACAATAAAAAATAGTAGCATGAACCATCTAGATTCTGGTTCATCCTTGTTATACAGACAAATCATGTGTATGATACAGTTATTAAAGGGAATAATGCCTTTTAGATATAACTTAGACCCACAGGACATGCTTTAAATTAAAATAGACTGTAAGTGGCTGAGGTATTCATTCATCTTTAACCAACTAACTTTATTTCTTATTCTCCAGTATTATATTTCTACTTCAGTAAAGTTCCTACTGCTTTTTTTTTAAACACCTGAGGAATATTCTTTCTATAGATTATTGCCCTCTCCCTTTCTTCACCTAATTGAATCATGCACATTCAGGGAGGTTCATTTAAATCCTCCATTTTTCATTAAGACTTCATAAAATTCATATGAATTATTTCTTATTTATTTAAAAAATTCCAGCAGCACTCTGTATTATAGCTTTGATACACTTTCTAATCTTGATCCAAGATTACTTCTATTCTGAATATCCATCATGATCTGAAAACTAGAAGTTATTTGGTACCTCAAGAGGTAACTCCCATTTATTTTCTTTTTTGTGTGTGAAAATACATCTGGCTTTGGCAGTCCCTAATAGTTGTGATGGAATATCCCATGGAGTAGTGATGTTTTTCTGTAATCTTCAATTAAACTAGAAGATAGGCTGATATAAATTGAGGATACTGAGACTGAAATAAGAGAATGTTTTAAATGTTCTTAAAATGGAAAATGAACCTAATAATGAGTCAATGAACCCAATGATTCTATCAAGGATAAAAAAAATCTGAGAAGAAGGATGCTTTTGGATTCACTCCTTAATTTTCAGAAATGGTTCTTGTTATACATTATAGGTGATCCTGAATAATCTGCACACCGTTTTGGTGAAAAAGAGGCAAACGGCGAAATCCTTCCTAATCTCTCTCTATCCTGGGAATCCAATCCGATTTCATAGGATTCTTCAGTGTTTATTTCCAAAAACCTTTGTATATGTAATCTTTAGATTATGATATTTATCCTATTTTTTAATAGTTAAGAAATTTGATATTCGGATTATTTAAAATAAGTGCTTGTGATTTTCCTCTGTGTCTGACTCAGGCAGGTCTCCTTATTGGCTCTTTCACTCAACCTGCTCAGTACCATCTATATGGCTTTCCTCTTCTTGTCCTAAATCCTCCCTGGCTTCCCCACAATTCAGGGACTTCACTGTTTGTTTGCTTTTTTTCACTTTTCATGTTCAATTTAAACCCAGCTTCTTCTTGAAGACCTCCATTACTGATGAAGTTCACAGTGATTTTTTTCCCTTTCCAAACTGCAGGTTGATATGAATAATTCAATCCCCAATTACTTATTATTCTGACTATTTTTCATTTTTTTCAGATGTTTATTTCATACTTCCTAAAGTAAAATGTAAAAATTTTAAGGAAAGGTATCATGGCTTATAAAGCTTTCTAGTTCTATCTAGTTCTTTGTAGTGGGTATCTCATTGTAGAGGCTTAATAAGTATTACATTTCCATTCTATAGAAAATGATTTGACTGTCTCTTTTCTTAATTTTCACAAGATGGGTACATAGCTAGTACCAATCTTACATGTAGGAGAGAAGTGAACTCATCACATACAATGGATTCATTAGGACATTAGGCCTTAAGGATCACAGGTTGAGAAGGATGGTTTGATGAACTGACCATTATCAGCACCAAAATGGAAGGTTAGATAATAAATGACTTTTGCTATAATCATTATCTTATCATAATAATATGCAACTTTCTATTTGTACAAAATGCTATTAATGCTTCTTATAATGAATTATGCAAAGTAATTTAAGAAGAAACACTAGGGACACTTGGGTGGCTCAGTCAGTTAAGCATCTGAATTTTGATTTCAGCTCAAGTCATGATCTCACAGTCATGAGATGAAGCCCCACATTGGGCTCTGTGCTGGGCATGGAGCCTGCTTAAGATTCTCTGTCTTTCTCTCTCTTTCACACACACACACTCTCTCTCTCCCTCTCTCTCTCTCCCTCCCCCCTCCACCTCTGCCCCTCTCCCCCACTCCCCCCCACACTCTCTCTCTCAAGGAAAAAAAAAGAAGAAACACTTAAAAGAATTTATAATGTTAAATATATGGATACAGTATGACAAAATACACAGGGAATCCATTTTCTCACAGTTTTTTTTTTTCAAATCTTAAATTCAATAATGACTAGAGTAATTAAATAAAAGTGGCAGTGTTTCAGAAGTAAGCCAAAAGAAATTTCCAGGAGTCTTAACCTTTTTCTATGACACACTTTTTACTAGAGCTAATAAAACATAATGACACACTTCTAGTTCTGCCTCACTTTGGGGTAAGAATATCTAATATATTGGCCAAAAAGGAATGGAGGGAAACACAGACCAGCTAATCAGCCTCTGACCACCTCAGATATAGCCACAGAGAAAATGACACCCAGATAATTGTAAACATAGGAAAACAGTTCTACACTGACAACGTATGTTTATATGAGCCTCCTCCTCAGAGGCTTTCTAATTCACAGTGGAAATGCTGTTTTAACAGTTGTCAAGCTCCGTTCCCACAAAAGTCCACGCTGAAAGAGAAGGGTGGTATATCTGTACATCGTTAGGAACAGGAAGAAGCAAACTACACAACTCAAGTTTTTACCAGTTGCCATAGGGATATGGTTCACCTTCCCCCTGTGTGAAGGAGGGCCCATAGCTTATATCTTTCAGTATGCAGGGTAAAACAGGGTGGGTACAATTTTTACCTATCCTTTTATGATAATATGGAGGGAGAAAAGATACTATCCCAAAGCTCTGGCTAGTAAAGAAAAGAACGTCAAAGAGACAGCAACTTTTACACCAAAGAAGGTAATATATGTAAGCAGTACTTGGTGATAGATGAGTAATAATTATTAATAAATGCTATTAACATGATACTTGAGAAAAGAACGGATGGAACTAAGAGAAAGAGGAGCCTTAAATTACTAAAAGAATGAATGAGTGAAAACTAAGCAAGATCAAAGTGGGGAAAGGAAGAAATTGGAAGAAAAAATAATTCATGGCTTTATGGTTAAGGGGAGTTTAGTTGGAAATCTTGGCATGGATAGGCTATTAGATAAAAAAAAACCAGATTCTGGTAGGAAATTTTTTGAGTCCTCTTTGTGAGAAAACAATCAGGGAAATGAAGGCTACATGTTGGAGCTCTGAATTGATGAAGTAAGCAAAAGAGTTTATATTCAAGTCTGAGAGAGGGCTGCTGATAAAATATGGGTATTACTAAAGGCAGCATGAAATCCTCTGTAGACTGTGATGAATGATCAGGATTCTGGTCATGAATTTCAGCTGTTAATTTTATGAGGGTCACAGAACAGTGTGAAAGGAAAAGATGGCTTTTATCATAGCAAGGTGGTTCAAAGCAAAAGAAATGACAAAATTATAGGTGGCAGTGGGGAGCCAGTCACAGAAACGGATTCTTACAAAGGCTACTGAAGACGAACTCAAGGATACTTGCACCTGGGTGAGCGACTGTGGAGAGAATACTTTTGAGGTTCAGGGAGATAAAGAGAAGTTAAAAAATTTAATCAAAATTGTGCCATTTTGTGAATGCTCATGAGTCTTCCTGAAGTGGTGGGGGCATTTAAACCCAAAAATCACATCCAGTAGAATTGTTTAAGTGTGCAGCATGCTACCGAAATATTTCATCTCCTTTCGCTTGGAAATATAAATGCGTAGCAGCATGCTGGCAGCACTGTTGAGATCTTTGTACAATGATGGCTAGTTCACAGTCCAGTCAGCTGCTCAGAATTATGAATTCAAATTTAAAAATTTTGAACAAAATGGTGCATTACTTTCTATATAGTTCATCAGATTGGATATCTCTTGTAAACATAAGTAAGGATCATTTGTAAAATAACAGAGTAGAATTTCCTGTGCAGACAGATGCTTTTTATATTTATAAAGCTTGAGCTCCTTTTTTTTCTTTTTAATGCCCTGGGAAACTGGAAACTGATAGGATTTTTCATATCAAGTTTAGTTTAACATATGGCAGAAAGCTCTATGAGACTATCTCCAAACTTTGCAGTTAACAGTTTCCAGCCTACACAGGAAGCAAACTGTGCTTCTGACGCATTCCCATTATATGGGAAGACCGCAGAGAACAGCCTAAAGTTAAACCACAAAAATTATGTTTATACAAAGCGCAGCGTTCAGTTTAAACCACAGTAGCACAGAAAGCTTCAGTTGATGCTTCAGTTCCATTTTTAACTTGTCTAGCAAAATATTTCAAGGCATAGGGATAACCAAGTAACTATTAAATCTATTCTTCAGCTTTTAGTAAGCTTTTAGTAGCTAGGTAAGCAAAGAAGTTCTGAATCTGGATATTCTAGGGGGCCTTGGTTTAATAATCACCTTGTGTTTGTGGGTCTTCTCCTAGATTCTTAAATATAACCAAACCTAACCAACAAACACCTCATCTGTCCAGAACCCTTATAAGAGAGCTTTGTGCAAAGTAAATTTTAGGTGTTACATTCCTCCTATGTTACATAGCATATGGAAAATAAAGCATTGCTTATAATTACCTCAGCATTGCATAGAGTTGTAGGTCTTGTCACAAAATAGTTCCATGCTACCACACAGCTATGCTTTTTGAGTTCTTGGGTGCTTTTAAAAATTTTTTTCATTTAAATTTCAGTTAAGCAACATTTTAGTTAACAGTTTAGTTAAGAATGTAACTTTAGTTTTAGGTGTACAGTATCGTGCTTCAAAACTTGCATAAAATACCTAGTGCTCATCACAAGTGAACTCCTTATTCCCCATCCCCTATTTCACCCACCCCCCACCCACCTCTGCTCTGGTAACCACCAGTTTGTTCTCTGTAGTAAGTTCATTTCTTGGTTTGTCTCTCTTTCTTTTTTTTTCTTTTGCTCATTTGTTTCTTAAATTCTACATATGAGTGAAATTATATGGTACTTTTTCTGACTGACTTATTAGCATAATACTTTCTAGCTCCATCCATGTTGCTACAAATAGCAAGATTGGATTCTTTTTTATGGCAGAGTAATATTTCTTGGGTGCTTTTTAATAAATATTTTGTTGGGGTGGGGAGTCTACTCTTGCCAAGTTTCATTTCCCATCGTTATTATTCTTTCTCTCCTTTCATATATCTCTTAGGATGAAGAACCAAATTAAATAGAAGCATGGCTTAATTCTGTTAAAAAGTGAGGCCATTCAAGGCTATGAGTGTGGGCCAAGGATAGTCTGTCAGCAAAGCACAATGACAGTGGAAAGAATGAGGACCATTCTCTTACTGTTTATTTCCCTTTGATCAAATTATGGAATCTCTTTGATCCCCAGTTTCCTTATCTGTAAAATGCCTTGTAGAATTTCTTTTAAGGTCAAATAAGATAATATATGCAAAATCTCATGGAGTTATTGCTGGAATTAAAGAAGGCCAAGTGTAAAAAGCGTGCAGCACATTTCCTGGCACAAAGTAGGTTCCCTTTGTCTCCTTCCCTCCCTGTCAAGGGGTCTTCTTGCTTATTTCCTTGTTCTTGCTGCAGTTGTTAAAGGAAAAAATTAGAGTCATGGTTAATTAAAGTATTATTTATCCTATGGAATTTTAGAAGGTGTTAATTTCAAAGTGCAAACAAAAATATATTTTAAATACTCAAAAAGTATTATTGAACTGAATCTCTTAATACTTTGTCTCAAAATAATTTGTTTAAATATTAACAATATTTATGTAAGTATTAATTCATAATTAGACTGGTTTGATAAATTTCTGCTAATAAGAACTCCTGTGTTATCTTTCTTTTTCTTTTTCTTTTAAAAGCTCTATGCCCAATGTGGGGCTTGAACTCATGACCCTAAGATCAAGAGTTGCATGCTCCACCAACTAACTGAGCCAGCCAGGTACCCCTTGTATTAGCACTTTAAAAATCAGTGCTTTACTTCTCTTGTAAAACGTGATGGAAACTGGAAGCTCATTAAAGAAAAAATGTAAAATACAGAAAAGCAGAAAGAAAAATTTACCTATTTCTTGCCGCTCAAAGATGCATTTCTTTTCAGCATTTTTATGTGTAGTTTTTTAAACAAAGTTTTGCTACTTTATGTATAATATTGTGTCCTACTTATATAAAATAAATCCTTTGCTTTTCATGTTATTGCCAAATTATTCATAGGCATAAATTTTTAAACCTGCATAATAATTTAAGTGGACATAATTTATTTAAACATTTCTCCTCAGTTGGACATCATTTGTTACCATTTTATTTCTCCATTACAATGAGCACTTTTTCCATATTTAGTACTCTTTCTTTAGGACAGATTCCTAGAAGTGGAATTACAGTATCAGAGAATATAAAGATTTTTTAAGGCTTTTGCCAAGTTGGAAAATGGCAATCACAGAATCATGATTTTACTACAGAGGACACCTAGCCAAGCCTTTCTGGCATTTAACTGTCCTGTTTTCTCCAAATGAATGTCTCGGCCTTCTGCTCCACTGTGGATAGAGAATCTCACCTGAGGTTTGCTCACTTTACTCATGACAATGCAATGAGTATTCAGATGGCTTGATAATAGTTTTTGAACACTGATTTCTAATACCTATTAAATATCTAATTTCTAATAAGAGGGACCTGGCATTATTATTATTATTATTACCAGTGTTATTGACAATTTATAAAAGAGCACAGAGTACACTCTCTAGGGCCAAGGTGAGCATGTGCTCCCTTTTTTGTCCCAGGACCTACACTGCTCATTGGCCTCATATCTGGCTGTGAACTCCTGACACACTGAATTTACCAATAAGCCCTACTTAACACAAGGTTCACTGGTTTGGAAGGAATGATGTGGCCATCCCACTCATCTTAGAAACCAGAAGGCCCTATTATGTATGTGGCTAACACCTCCCCTGAAGGCTGCATCACATGACCTGCAGAAAGAATCAAAATTCAACTGAGACCCAAGGCCAAAACATTAGAAGCAAATATACCCAAATGCAAATATGGCTTCTGTGAGGGCCTCCATCCAAGACAGAAATTACTAATTTTTACAACAGGTGGCACCAGACTCTAGAGCTACAGACAAATGAAGTCTGATAGAACACAGAGCATTAGCCAAAGGCAGCCAGGCAAAAAGCCAATAGATTAAATCCTGCAAAGTAAAATCTTGTTAAGAACCTACTAGTTATTACAGGGCATGCTTAGGCAATCTAAACCTCAGATATAATACAATACAATACAATATGGTCTGGTGGTGAGATTGAAACGGAGTATCTCGCATCCTGAGGGGAATACAAAATTGGTGAAATCCCAATTTTAAACCAACCAGGAACCTTCTTAAATTTTCCTTGCTGGCCCAGATTTCCCTTTCCTAAGCTGAACTCTCAGGCCTTTTGGGGGGTAGGGAGAAATGATCTGGCTTTGACTGAGTTCTTCTAGGGCTGAAGTTCTTACAGTCAAGAAAGAAGTAAATAGGCCAGGAATTGAGGTTTCACATCAAATCAGAAACTCTCTAAGAATTGTACACAGAAACTGTCTTTTTTCCCATTTGATATTCTTTCCTGCTTTGTCAAAGATTAGTTGGCCATAGTTTTGTGGGTCCAGTTTTGGAGTCTCTATTCTATTCCATTGGTCTACGTGTCTGTTTTTGTGCCAGTACCATGCTGTCTTGATGATTACAACTTTGTAGTAGAGGCTAAAGTCTGGGATTGTGATGCCTCCCTCTTTGGTCTTCTTCAATATTACTTTGGCTATTTGGGGTCTTTTGTGGTTCCATACAAATTTTAGGATTGCTTGTTCTACCTTCGAGAAGAATACTGGTGCAATTTTGATTGGGATTGCATTGAATGTGTAGATAGCTTTGGGTAATATTGACATTTTAACAATATTTATTCTTCCAATCCATGAGCATGGAATGCTTTTCCATTTCTTTATATCTTCTTCAATTTCCTTCATAAGCTTTCTATAGTTTACAGCATACAGATCTTTTACATCTTTGGTTAGGTTTATTCCTAGGTATTTTATGCTTCTTGGTGCAATTGTGAATGGGATCAGTTTCTTTATTTGTCTTTCTGTTGCTACATTATTAGCGTATAAGAATGCAACTGATTTCTGTACATTGATTTTGTATCCTGCTACTTTGCTGAATTCATGTATCAGTTCTAGTAGACTTTTGGTGGAGTCTATTGGGTTTTCCATGGGAAAAGATATTTGCAAATGACATATCGGATGGACAAAGGGCTAGTATCCAAAATCTGTAAAGAACTCACCAAACTCCACACACGAAAAACAAATAATCCAGTGAAGAAATGGGCAGAAAACGTGAATAGAGACTCCTTTAAAGAAGACATCCAGATGACCAACAGGCACATGAAAAGATGCTCAACGTCGTTCCTCATCAGGGAAATACAAATCAAAACCATACTCGGATGTCACCTCACACCAGTCAGAGTGGCTAAAATGAACAAATCAGGAGACTATAGATGCTGGAGAGGATGTGGAGAAACGGGAACCCTCTTGCACTGTTGGTGGGAATGCAAACTGGTGTAGCCACTCTGGAAAACAGTGTGGAGGTTCCTCAAAAAATTAAAAATAGACCTACCCTATGACCCAGCAGTAGCACTGCTAGGAATTTACCCAAGGGATACAGGAATGCTGATGCACAGGGGCACTTGTATCCCAATGTTTATAGCAGCACTCTCAACAGTAGCCAAATTATGGAAAGAGCCTAAATGTCCATCAACTGATGAATGGATAAAGAAGATGTGGTTTATATATACAATGGAATACTACTTAGCCATGAGAAAGAATGAAATCCTGCCATTTGCAGCAACATGGATGGAACTGGAGGGTATTATGCTAAGTGAAATAAGTCAGTCAGAGAAAGACAGATACCATATATTTTCACTTATATGTGGATCTTGAGAAACTAAACAGAAGACCATGGGGGAAGGGAAGCGGAAAAAGAGTTACAAACAGAGAGGGAGGGAGGCAAACCATAAGAGACTCTTAAAAACTGATAATTAACTGAGGCTTGATAGGGTGTGGAAGGGAGGGGAAAGTGGGTGATGGGCATTGAGGAGGGCACCTGTTGGGATGAGCACTGGGTGTTGTATGGAAACCAATTTGACAATAAATTTCATATTAAAAAAAAGAAAAATTAGAGAAAACAAAGAGGCTATATATATAGCTATATATATAGCCTCTTTGTTTTCTCTAATTATATATATATATATATATATATATATATATATATAAAAGAATTGTACACAGAGATTTATGCATAAGATGTATGAAAGGCATCAATTAAAATAGAGTATTATAAACGACTTGCTGTTTACAAAACATGCAAGCACACTCATGGGGCTTTTGTACTTGCTGGTTTTTCTGTCTGGGGATAAAATCCAGGAGGTAAGGGACTGGGCATCACACAGAGTCCTGGAGCTCTTGGTAGGGAGTCTGGCTTCCACTCTGAATAGTACGGTTTGGAGGATGTAAGTGGAGAAATAATGTAATCTGATTCATATTTTAGCTTCCCCTCAATTGTTTGAGAAGCTTATTTGAAATCTATAGAAAAGCAAAATGTTACGGCAATAAACATCTGTGTATCCTTTACCTATTCTCCAGTAGCTTACATTTCACTACATTTGCTTCATATTTTGTTTCTTTCTCTCTTTAAATATGGTTTATTTTGCTAAATCATTTGAAAATAAGTTGCAGATACCAACATACTAACACAAAATCCTTTAGCCTGCATCATCTAGGAACATGTATATCTTACTATAAAATCAAATCTCATTATCACACCCAGAAAAACATTATTAATTCAACATCATGTGTTGTACCGTCCATATTTACATTTCCGCAATTGTTCCATAATTGTGGCAAATTGTATTTTCCAAAGATGACCACCACATTTTCTTGCTCTTCTAGAACTTTGTCACTCCCCTGTAAAGACGTAGAATCTAATTCTACTCCCTTTGAATGTGGGCAGACTTTTGTGAAGCAGAAATGATGCTGTGACTTCTGAATCCAAGGCAGTTGTGCTTTTGCTTTGCTTGCTGCGACACTTGATTGAGCCCTAAAGCTGTGTGACTACCCTGAGGCCATCCTGAGGTAAGGAAGCCCATGGGTACAGATCGTATGAAAAAGCCCTGAGACTGATGCTCTGTCAGCTCACTGCTGCTCCAGTTGCCTACTGTTCTAGTTCTAGTTATCAGCTGACTACAGTGTCAAGGGACACTCAAGGCCAGAATCACCTAGGCTAGCCCTTCCTGAATTCTGACCTACAAAAACCATAAGAGATAATAGAATGACTACTTTTTTTTAAGACATTGTATTTTGGATTATTTTGTTATCCAGCAATAACACCTAGAAAAATGACTTTTACTTAAAAAAAAATTCAGGATCCGGTGAAGGCTTAAGCAATCTACAGACTTAATGCAATCTCTATTAAAATACTAACATTTTTCACAGAACTATAATAAATAAGTCTAAAATTTGCATGGAACCACAAAAGACTGTGAGTAGCCAAAGCAACCTTGAAAAAGAAAAACAAAGCTGGAGGTATCACAATTCCAGACTTCAAGTTATATTACAAACTTGTAGTAGTCAAAACAGTATGGTACTGGCACAAAAATGGACACAGATCAATAGAACAGAATAGAAAACTCACAGAAACAAACCCACAATTATATGGTCAATTAATCTATGGCAAAAGAGGACAGAATATGCAATGGGGAAAAGATAGTCCCTTCAGCAAATGATATTGGGAAAACTGGACAGCTATCTGTTAACGAATGAAACTAGGCCACTTTCTTACACCATACACAAAAATGAACACAAAATGGATTAAAGACTTAAATGTGAGACATGAAACCATAAAAACCCTAGAAGAGAATACAGGCAGTAACCTCGTTGACATTGGCTGTAGCAACATTTTCTACATATGTCTCCTGAGCAAGGGTAACAAAGGCAAAAATGGACTATGCAGACTACGTCAAAATAAAAAGCCTGTGCACAGCAAAGGAAACCATCAAAAAAACTAAAAGGCAACTTTCTGAATGGGAGAAGATATTTGCAAATGACATCTCTGATAAAGGGTTAGTATCCAAAAAAAACAAAAAAACAAAAATGAAACCATATACAACTTAACACCCAAAAACCAAATAATCCAGTTAAAAAATGGGCAGAGGACATGAACAGACATTTTTCTGAAGAAGACATCCAGATGGTCAGCAGCTCAACATCATTAATCATCAGGAGAATGCAAATTAAAACTACCATGAAATATCACGTTACATTAATTAGAATGGCTAAATTCAAAAAGGCAAGAAATAAGTGTTGGTGAGAATGTGGAGAAAAAGGAACCTGCGTATGCTGGTAGGAATGTAGCCATTGTGGAAAACAGTATGGACGTTCCTCAAAAAATTAAAAATAGAAGTGTCCTATGATTCCATAATTATACTATTGGGTATTTACCCAAAGGAAGTAAAAACACTAATTTGAAAAAAATATATGCGGGGCGCCTGGGTGGCGCAGTCGGTTAAGCGTCCGACTTCAGCCAGGTCACGATCTCGCGGTCCGTGAGTTCGAGCCCCGCGTCGGGCTCTGGGCTGATGGCTCAGAGCCTGGAGCCTGTTTCCGATTCTGTGTCTCCCTCTCTCTCTGCCCCTCCCCCGTTCATGCTCTGTCTCTCTCTGTCCCAAAAATAAATAAACGTTGAAAAAAAAAAATTAAAAAAAAAAAAAAGAAAAAAATATATGCATCCTTATGTTTATTGCAGCATCATTTACAACAGCCAAGATATGGAAGCAACCTAAGTGGCCATCAATAGACAAATGGATAAGGAAGGTGTGGTATAAATACAGTGGAATATTTCAAAGTCATAAAAAGGATGAGATTGTACCATTTGAGGTACCATGGATGGACCTTGAGGGTATCAAGCTAAGTGAAGTAAATCAGGCTGAGGTAGACAAATACTATATGATTCCACTTATATGTGGAATCTAAAAAAAAAACAAAAAAACAAAACGAAAAAACAAAGGCACATGAATAAACAAGAAGCAGAATCAGATCTATAAATACAGAGAACTGATGGTTGCAAGAGGGGAGAGGGTGGGGGTTGGGCAAAATGGGCAAAGGAGAGTGAGAGATACAGGCCTTAGTTATGGATTGAATAAGTCACAGGAATAAAAGGCACAGCATAAACAATATAGTAAATGATTCTGTAATAACAATATATCAGGACAGATGGTAGCTACACTTGTGGTCAATACACCATAATGTCAAATAAACTTGTCAAATCATGAAGTCGTATACCTGAAACTAACATAACATTGTGTGTCAACTATTCTTGAATAAAAGTAAGTATTGTCAAAAATACAAAAAGGTATTTTTTAAGTTTTTTGAAACTATGGTAAAAGATAACATAATTCCATAATGTACAAATCTTAAATATACATTACGGTATTGTTAACTATATGTGCATTGTTGTAGAGTGGATTTCTAGAACTTTTTCATCTGGATGACTGGAACTCTGTACCCACAAAACAGCAACTCCCCATTTTCCCCTCACCCAATCCCTGGCAGCCACCATTCTACTTTGTTTCTCTAAGTTTGACTACTTTAAATACTTCAAACAAGTGGAATCGTGAAGTATTTGTTCTTTTGTGACTTAGCGTAATGTCCTCAAGTTTCATCCATGTTGTAGCATGTGACAGGATTTCCTTTCTTTTTAAGGCTAAATAATATTCCATTGTACATATATACCGTATTTTCTTTATTCATGCACCTGTCAATGGACATTTAAGTTATTTCTACTTCTTGGCCATCGTGAATAATACTGCCATGAACATAAGAGAGCAAATATCTCTTAAAGATCCCGTTTTCCATTCTTTTGGACAAATACCCAGAGATAGGATTTCTGGATCATATACTAGTTTTATTTTTAATGTTTGAGGAAATACCCTACTGTTTTCCATAGCAGTTGCACCATTTTAAATTATCACATTAGGGACCACTTTGTACAACCACTAGGATGTATGAGAATACCTGTTTTCCCACAGCCTTGTTAACATATTTTATCAATATTTTGAATTTTGCTCAATATGGTAGATAAAAAATGGTATCTCAGTATATTTAACCTTGCACTTTTCTTCCTATGAATGAAATTGAGCATCTTTTCATAGATTTAATGACTTTCCAAAGAATGTGTCTGGATGCCATGTTGGGAGAGAATGAAAGCCCAGTAATGCAAATGCTCTTGAGTCAGTTCTGTGATTATGTGATTATGTGCTTTCCAGGCAACCAGATTTCCCTTCAGAGTCAAAGGATCGTACATATGTACGCAGGGTAAGTTAATCCATTGTCATTTATTGAAAATTAATAATGTGCCCCAAATTTTGCAATATATTGTGATTATAAAATAGAATAAGATAAGATGCTTTACATCAAGGAATGCACAAACTTATTGGATGAGAAAGATAACTGAATGTAGTACTGTGGGAAAGTTATGTTAGAGTTATGCCTGGGTTATGCCTGAGAATACAGAGGAGAAACTGGAAAATTGAGGGAAGTCTTCTATAAAAAGATGATATATGAACTCAGGTTTACTGAAGAGAATCAGCTTGAACCCAGTAGCATTCTTTAAGG
The DNA here is from genome assembly GCF_022079265.1 of Lynx rufus. Classification (NCBI taxonomy): domain Eukaryota; kingdom Metazoa; phylum Chordata; class Mammalia; order Carnivora; family Felidae; genus Lynx; species Lynx rufus. Next base: position 97,041,390 of record NW_025814845.1, on the reverse strand, counting down.
CACAGAATAAAATAATAAGTGCTATTTAGGGATGGGGTGAAAGATGAATATATGACTATTGAAAGAATAGACCATAAAAGTGGGTGGGAGCCAGATTTAATTTTTTTTTCCAGGTGAAGGACTTTTCTGTTTATCCTGAAAGCTATGGGAAACTATCAAAGGACTAAACAAGGAATAACATAATATTCATTTCTTTAACTTAATACCTATTTTCTTAAATTTCTCAATTTATAGTCCAATGACTTGAGAGTTAATCATATTTCTGTTTTTATTAACTATGGAAATCAAAGGGACTTAATTATACTTTCTTGTGGTATTCTTGATCTCACAGAGTGACGAGTAATTACGTAACTCCACAGTTAGTCATGAAGAACATTACTGATAGAAAAATGGGACTGATATGGAGAATAGCAAATAAATGAAATAAAATATTTTGGCTTTACAAATTTAAAAGTCTTGTCAACTTATAAGTAACATCAACAAGATAAAAGTACATAGTTTATTATTCATAGTTCTTTAAAAGTACATCTAGGGGCGCCTGGGTGACTTGGTCGGTTTAGCATCCGACTTCTGCTCAGGTCATGATTTCACGGTCCGTGAGTTCGAGCCCCGCGTCGGGCTCTGTGCTGACAGCTCAGAGCCTGGAGCCTGTTTCAGATTCTGTGTCTCCCTCTCTCTCTGCCCCTCCCCTGTTCATGGTCTGTCTCTGTCTCAAAAATAAATAAACGTTAAAAAAAAAATAAAAGTACATCCAACATTTTCCCTTAGTTGTGCTTCTTAAAACTTTTTACAAAAGCACTTTTTTTTGGTCTTAGACTGTTTTTATTGTATAACTTCAGGTGCACAGCTTTATAACTGACATCTGCACACACTACATAATGATTAGCATCACAAATTTAGTTACCATCCATCACCATAGAGTTGGTCCTCTTTGCCCATTTCACCCACCCCTGAACCTCCTTCTCCTCTGGTAACCACTAGTTTGTTCTCTGTATATATGAATATGTTTTTATTTTATTTTGTTTATTCATTTGTTCATTTTTCTTAGATAACACCAAATGTGGAAATTATATGGTATTTGTGTGTTTCTATCTGATTTATTTCGTTTAGCATAATATCCTCAAGATCTAGCCATGTTGTCACAAATGGCAAGCTTTCATTCTTTTTTATGGCCAAGTAGTATTGTATTATATAAATGTACCACATCTTCTTTACACATTCATCTCTTGCTGGACACTTAGGTTGTTTTGATATCTTAGCTACTGCAAATAATGCTGCAATGAACAAAGAGGTACATACGTCTTTTCAAATTAGTTTTCATATTTTCCAGATAAATACCCAGAAGTGGAATAGCTGGGTCATATGGTAGTGTTATTCTTAATTTTTAAAGGAATCTCCATACTGTTTTCGACTGACTGCATCAATAATCCCAACAGGGTTTGAGAGTTCCCTTTTCTCTACATCCTTTCTAACACTTGTTATTTCTTGTTCATCTGATAATAGCCACTCTAAGAGGTGTTAGCTGATAGCTCATTGTGGTTTTAATTTGCATTTCCCTAATATTAGTGACGTTGAACGTCTTTTCATGTGCCTGTTGGCCATCTGTATGTCTCTTTTGGAGAAATGTCTTAGTCCCTGGGGAGAGTCCCTGCTGTCCTGCCTCTCCAGTGGATGATTTAAGATTTGTAAATGGGTCTCCTTTATCTATCATCTACGTGCTTTTCAAATTGGTGTTTTGGGCTGGTTTCTGGGTCAGGTGAATTCACACACAAGCCCTTTAAGAAAATATTTTCCATTCTTTACCGTTTTATAGTTTTCCTGAATGTAATTCCCATTGCTTTTCAAAGCCTGTTGTTTTGGGGGCTTGTCTCTTCTGTGCAGGAATTATGGGTTGGAATGCCTGATGTGGAGCTTTGATCTATAACTCCTCAGGGAAAAGTTCTGTACTCTTGATATCCCTTCTGATTGTGATTTGCTGTGGCTGGGATGTGTTTTTATTCCCTCAAGAAGCCATGTCTCTGCTTCTGTTTCCTTTCTCAATGCTGCCCTTTTATCCTTTGCCGTGGAGGCTCTGTTCATTCTATTTTTAGGTCCCTTTCAAAAGGAATTATTCTATATCTAGTTGTAGATTTGTTGTGTCCATAGGAGGAACTGAGTTCAGGATCTTGCTAGGCCACCATCTTGAACTCAACTCCCCCCAAAGCACTTATTTGTTTGTTTTTTACTTAACTTCGTGATGGGTTCCTTTTTGCTAGATAATGGCCAGAAATTTTAAACCATTCACACATTTTTTTTCAGGTACCAGGTAACTGAGTCACATTAAGAGTAATGTGTATCATATTAAGGGCAATTTACTTTTTTTTTTTTTATGTTTATTTGTTTTTGAGACAGAGAGAGACAGAGCATGCATGGGGGAGGGGCAGAGAGAGAGGGAGACACAGAATCGGAAGCAGGCTCCAGGCTCTGAGCCATCAGGCCAGAACCCAACGCGGAGCTCGGACTCACAGACCGCGAGATCGTGACCTGAGCTGAAGTCGGACGCCCAACCAACTGAGCCACCCAGGCTCCCCTAAGGGCAATTTAACCAAGAATGTAGAAGCAGCATGTTTTAGAAGCACTGAACTCAGAGTCAAGCAAGCCAGGGTTCTCAACAGAATACTACAGGAATGACTTTTAGCCTAAAATTAGGTGATTGAATAGATAAACTTTGTGGTTCTTTCCAGCTTTAATTATACATCATTCCATGTCAAGCTAATTCATTATCACTTGTGAAAACTACCCCCATTAAGGGTCAGTTAAAAATTTCCTGGATCTTGAGTTTCACCTACTTCCAAGCAGAGAATCTTCCAGAATGTAGTTTTATTAAAACCAGTCTTGTTATTATTCACACGTGGATATACCATGAGTTAAGTGATGCCCCTAAGACATAACTATTCATGCATTAAGTCAATAATTTAAGAAAAAAATTGGTGACCTCTTTTTTGAGTCAAGGGATTGATCTAGACGCAGTGGGAAGCACAAAAATGAAATGCACATAGATCATTCCTGCAAGAATGCTCCCTTATATAGGAAAAAAGATATAAACTCAATCATGTGGTGAGGTAGGTGTTAGGTGGCATATGAAACTTACAGGTAGAGAACACAACTGGAACTGAGGAAATATTAATTCTATCCCTGATAATAAATAATATAACATAAACAACATTTTTAACAGCTGAATGTATTCCATTATGGGGAAACATAATTTGCTTTACCAGTACCCTATACCCCTTTTTGTCATCAATTAAGTTCATTCGTTTATGATTTTTTTTTTTTTTTAGTGGAAGCCATAGAAGCAGAGAAGGAATATATAGCCTGTAGTAGAAAAAAGAGATACTGAGACACATGAGAAGCATTTGTGTTTTTATATTAAAGCACTAAGACAAGATCAAGATCAGTAATTCTAATTATTATGGACCCTAGAACCGTCTTGGGCTCAGAAGAACCCTTCAGGTCCTATGGGCCCTGATGTTCAGCTTTCTACAAACAACACACCCATTACTTGAGGTAACCTGAGTGAGTCTCTAGTCCTTACAACCAGAGGAACTCAACAAAAACAAGTCTCTGTAGAGACAATTATGTATGTGAAGCACAGTATATAACAGTACATAATTCAGCCCTAGCCAACCAATGAAATAGGTTTTACTTATGCTTTTGATTTGAGAGCTGTCTTACCAGGACCAAGATTTCCTTTTGGATTCATTACCTTTTTTTTCTTTCTCCACCCTCCCCCCCCCTTTTTTTTTTTGGTATCAGGTCATTAAAAAAGTTAGTTCCCATGGGGCGCCTGGGTGGCGCAGTCGGTTAAGCGTCCGACTTCAGCCAGGTCACGATCTCGCGGTCCGTGGGTTCGAGCCCCGCGTCGAGCTCTGGGCTGATGGCTCAGAGCCTGGAGCCTGTTTCCGATTCTGTGTCTCCCTCTCTCTCTGCCCCTCCCCCGTTCATGCTCTGTCTCTCTCTGTCGCAAAAATAAATAAACGTTGAAAAAAAAAATTAAAAAAAAAAAAGTTAGTTCCCCTTCCTCAAATATATGTTACATAAAACTTAGATACAAGGCATCATGTTTGGCCATGGGAATGGCTTTGGAGATGAAAGACATTCTCTACCACAAGAAGCAGACTAATAGCAAACTCATAATTATAAGAGCAAGCTAATAAGTACTTCGAAAGAGTCTGCTGCAGAGGATGGTATGGATACACAAGTTGGGGCCTCTAAACAAGAGTCGAGGACGTTTCATGAGGAAGGTGATCTCTAAGCGAAGCTTTAAAGGATAAACAGGAGTTATCTCTATTTTATTTTTATTTTAAACTCCAATTCAAGCTAGAGTTCTCTGGTCCCTAAGGAAAAACATTTATTCTCATTGCTTTTTAAACCCTACTGGAGATTTGGGTTCATTTTCAATTCTGATACCTTAATCATAGGCCCATGATTTCTAGAGCAGTTTTTGGTAATCTTTGGTTGCTAAAATTATTTCTCCATTTTCTTCCTTTGCAGTATTTCCCAAGTCTGCCTGATCATAAGAATCACCTAAACAAGGGGCACCTGGGTGGCTCAGTTGGTTAAGCGTCTGACTTTGCCTCAGTCATGATCTCATGGGTTTGTGGGTTCAAGCCTCTCATCAGGCTCTGTTCTGACAGCTCAGAGCCTGGAGCCTGCTTCGGATTCTATGTCTCCCTCTCTCTCTGCTCCTCCCCTGCTCACAGTCTGTCTCTCTCTCTCTCTCAAAAATAAATAAACATTAAAAAACTAATTTAAAAAAAGGAATCACCTAAATGATAAATATTCAGGTCCCCAAAACTGTTCCCTGGAGATTCTGATGCACTGAAGTCTGGATTTTTAAAAATCAGTATCTCAAGTAATATTCATTATTAGGCATGTTCAGGAATCATTTTCCTACTATCCAAAGGTGTTATTATTATCATTTGTTTATTTTTATTGTTTTGATGTTTACTTATTTTTTTTAAATTTTTTTTTCAACGTTAATTTATTTTTGGGACAGAGAGAGACAGAGCATGAACGGGGGAGGGGCGGAGAGAGAGGGAGACACAGAATCGGAAACAGGCTCCAGGCTCCGAGCCATCAGCCCAGAGCCTGACGCGGGGCTCGAACTCACGGACCGCGAGATCGTGACCTGGCTGAAGTCGGACGCTTAACCGACTGCGCCACCCAGGCGCCCCAACTTATTTATTTTTGAGAGAGAAAGAGAGAGCACAAGTGGGGGAGGGGCAGAGAGAGAGGAGACACAAAATCTAAAACAGGCTCTAGGCTCTGAGTTCTCAGTGCAGAGCCCAACGCAGAGCTCCAACCTACAAACTGTGAGATCATGACTTGAGCCCAGGTTGGATGCTTAACTGACTGAGCCACTGAGGTGCCCCATCATTTATTAATTTTTTAACATAGGGTTTTCTGTTACCATAATTTTTTGCAGGATTAGTAAATAAGAAAAGAATTATAAAATTTCTCATTAGGGAAAAAACGTTGCTTCCTTTTAGATGAATTTTATAGATAAGCACACATAATCCCTATACTTGTAAATTATAGTTAAAAATTTTTTTTTCTCAATGTGGGCTAATTTCTGTATATATTGCTATCTTGTGTAAATGTTGTTTTACTTTTCATTGTAATCCACTCATGTGTTACTCCCAGTTTAAGATACTCATTCTTTTCACATCCATGTTTATGATTTTTCTTTAACGAGAGAAACACAATGTAGATTTATCTTGAAGGAATTTGGGTAAGAGGGTAGGGAGGGTATAGTGGATGAATGCTATATCAACTTGACAAACAGAGAGACAAAAATTTGAATAAAATATGGGCATAAAGGGATTATCAACTGTTTGGGATGTTTAACAGTTTGATGAAGGAAGTATAATTTTGCTGTGCTGTCAGGGTTCTGCTCCACTTGGATTCCAAGAGTGTGGTAAGTGCATGAATCTCATGGCAATCCACAACTCTTTTGGATTAATAAGTGAAGCAAGCACTGATTTTATTATCAAGAAGGTTTAAGGGAGGCCCAGCATCCCACAGATACCAACTGTTAATGACTCAATATCTAGAGTCTGTTTATTGAATAAGAGAGCAAACCAAGACTTAGAACATTTGGTAATTACTAATAAGGACACTGGAGCAAGAAGGTGACATCTTTTTTCGGAGCCATAGAAGATAATATGGCTCCCAGAGGAACAATGTCTAATCCAGAACTATTCCATTTGTTACACTAGTTAAGTATTTTCACATTTTCCTAAGATAGGTTGAACCAGAAATTCATGTTAAAATGAACAGTATACTTTTACTAGCTCCTTTTGTATAAGTATGTATGTTATAGATTAATGGGGTTCTATTTGTTGAGGGCATACAGTTATTGTCAATGGATATCTTTTGTCATCTTCCTAAGTTTCAGTTCTGCATATTATCTTATAGGTATGTAAAATAAGTAGACTCTTTTTTAAAGGATAAATGAAGGTACCTGTATCACTGTGAATTGATTAAGAATATTTGTGTCTGGGTATATTACGTTTGTGTAGAAATTTTGTGCTTGTGTGTCTATAGATAACAGTGATTCTGGGATCATTCCAGTGGCTGTCTCCTGTGGTAGATCCATAAAATAATGATTATTACCTACCAGAATCAATCAACAAACACTTCAGGATCTGTTACTCAGCCTGATGGACTCCAGAACCTGATTCATTACACTAACAGAGAGCATCCGTTTCTTAGGGATAGAAGGAAATTAGTGAAGATCATGAAATTAATAAAAATAGAACATCATTAGTTTAAAACTATAAATTGTAAATTATGGAGGAACTGAAATATTAGCATATGTACAATTTAGAGGGGGTCTTCTCCTGGTAATTAGGTTACATGGGAAGTATTCACTGATTGAAAGAAGATTTATAAAATTGCGCTACAAATTACTGTCATAGTGAGTACAAATTCTTATGATCAACATATTCTTTTCCTATAGTAGGATCTGTATAGGAAAGTGAACTATAATCAAGAAGTCGCTGGTTGAGTTTAGGAAGTAAAAGAAAAAAGAATGAAAATAATTCTATTACTTTAAGTTTATTTTTTTATTTTGAGAGAGAGAGAGAGCAAGTGAGCGCGTAAGTAGGGGAGGGGCGGGGCAGAGAGAGAAGGAGACAGAGAATCCCAAGCAGGTGCTACATTGCCAGCGTGAAGCCTGACATAGGGCTTGATCCCATGAACTGTGAGATCATGACCTGAGCCAAAATCAAGAGTTGGATGCTTAACTGACTGAGCCACCCAGGCACCCCATAAATGAAAAGAATTCTTAATTTCTTAATGGTCCTAGGCTCAAATAGCCTGATGGGTCCACCTCTCAACTGTACCTGAACTTCAGAGTCTATTAATTAAAATCTCTGTATCCAACCCACATCAGAGGAGGCTAGGCCCTATGACATGGGAAATATATTTGGAGATGGCTGAGGTTTTCTCTCTTCTAGACGGTGATAATATTTGTCTTTATATTAAATTTACTTGGTTGGTGGGGCGCCTGGGTGGCTTGGTTGGTTAAGCGTCCGACTTCGGCTCAGGTCATGATCTCACGGTCCGTGAGTTCGAGCCCCGCATCGGGCTCCGTGCTGACAGCTCAGAGCCTGGAGCCTGTTTCAGATTCTGTGTCTCCCTCTCTCTCTGCCCCTCCCCTGTTCATGCTCTGTCTCTCTCTGTCTCAAAAATAAATAAACGTTAAAAAAAATTAAAAAAAAATTTACTTGGTTGGCATTTTTTTCTTTAGCAAGAAAAAATACTTTGGTAACAGTAGAACATTCCAGGCTAGACAGTTATTCTAGTTATCTTTACTGTGATCTGTTCTAGTTTAACTCTGAGAGGTACTCTGTTGCAGAGTTACCCCAATACTGGTAAAACTTACTGGAGCACCTTGATATTATGTTGACATATAGGAAGAAAACTTTTAAAATACATTAATTAAAGTCCTGCTTATATTTTCATTTTCAACTCAAGTGTATTTGAATATGTTTAAGAGACATAGGTATGTTTCCAGTACACAACTGCCTTTTTTATCGGAAACAGCAAACTCATTCAACATTCTCAGAAATCAAAGACTGGGGTATTACTTAAGCTTATAATGGGTATCATTCAAATCCACTATAATTAAATTTCATATCTTTCCTGCAGCTAATATCTACTTTGATTCCATCAAGGCTTTCTCATTCTCATTCTGACCTAAAAAAGAGTGCCATCTGCCAAATTAGTAGCATGCCTCACTGCACCTGGACCTCTCTTAATTTTAACACAAGCTTTACCCAAACATGTAATTTTGGGATGGAGAATTCATGGGAAACAGGTCACTCCTCCTCACTCTGTTCTGAAAGGCAAACATCACTAACTAATGATAGCAGTTTTCCCTTGGGCGAGACTTGGGCTGAGTCTAGAAGTGGGCTTCTCAACCAGAAATCTCCAGGGAACTATAGCTGCTTCCAAAAATTGGAGTTGGCATGCCAGATGAAATTAATTTGGATTCCTTCCCTATCTTATGGTATCTGACAAGGATCTGTCACTTATTTTGAATTCCAGCATTTATCTGAAAGTAATTGTCTACTGTAAGTTTTCTGAATCAGGAAGCACAAGTTTTGTGGGAAAGTTTTTTTCTCCCCTTTATTCCCCATGGATCTTCTCATCAAGACAAACAATATTGCCAAATATTATCGATAAAGGCCTGAAAAGTAGCAAGATTTGCTAAACATTTAAAGCATTTGCTCAGCTAATTTAGCTCAAATTAGTACCCAAGATTCACACAAGCTTTACTATAAGATTTTTATTTAATTAAAAAGAATAATTTGGTTTTGAAATAGTGAAAAAAATTTCTTATAAATCTATTAGAGAATAGATATGTTAGAAAACCCAGATTTTTTTCCTGATGTATAAATCAGAATTACGTATATTTTGGGGGTATGAAGATGAATAAACTTCAAAAAGACAAGATGCCATACTACCCCAAACTATATTTATTGATTTTTAGATACACATGCTGATTTTGCACAAAGATGAGTTATCCTTATTCCTAATCTCCTTATTCCTTATTCCTTATCCTTATTCCTATCGAAGCTGAGAAATGAATACAGTCATTACATACAAGAAGATGAAAAATACCTGCAATTTTATTTGTAAGACCTGTAAAATTAGGGTCCAGAGTGGGCCTTTCAAATTTTATTCTCTTTGTTTCTACATTCTTCAATTTTTATGCTGATAGACATTTTTTTCACATTTGGAAGATTATACTTTTTCATCTTGAGTATTGCTAATGCCAGGGGCAAACCCATACATCTATCTGATTAATAAACCCAATTTTATTTTTTATGTTAGTGATTTTCAGAAGGGAAATAAAAGTCCTTCTTTTCCTTATACACCTTACTTCAATTGGTTCATCTTTCTCTACACAACTTTATAATACTTGCCTCAAGCAGATATATGTGCAAATGATTCATTGTGGAGCTGGGACACAAGTTAAGAAGTGAAGGAGGAAAGGCAGAAGCCAATTAAACAGGCTGCTCTGCCCAGCATGAGACCTAGCAAGACAAGATCTCACATAAATGTATCCAAAATGACCATATTTTCTTATCTAATTCTTCTTCCATTTTGCGTATACCTTTACTTCACTTTTAAAACTATGTTTTTAAAGTATTATTTTTTTAGTGTTTGTTTATTTTTGGAAGAGAGAGAGAGAGACAGAGCGCAAGCAGGGGAGGGGCAGAAAAAGAGAGGGAGACACAGAATCCGAAGCAGGCTCCAGGCTCCGAGCTGTCAGCACTGAGCCCAACGTGGGGCTCGAACCCACAAACTGTGAGATCATGACCTGATCCGAAGTCAGATGCCTAACCGACTGAACCACCCAGGTGCCCCTTTAAAAATTATTTTTATGTAATCTCTCACACAATATGAGGGTTGAACTTACAACCCCAAGATCAAGAGTTGCACACTCTACCAACTGAGCCAGCCAGGTGCCCCGCTTATACCTTTACTTTAAATAGGAGGGGAAAAAAAAGAATAATAGAGTTAATGGTCATCTAAATGAGAAAACTGGTCCATAGTGGGAATAAAAGAGTTTTATAGGTGAAAAATCTTGTTCTTTGGAAAAATATCCATTCATGTCTTCTTTTCTTTTTAATTGGATTATTCCTTTTTTTTGGGTTTTGCATATATATAAAATATATTAAAAATGTATGTATATATATATATATATATATCTCACTCTCTTTCTATATATATCTATATAGAGAGAGATAAAGAAGATATATATATATATCCATATATCCATATATATAGATATAAAGAAGACATACAGATGGCTAACAGACACATGAAAAGATTCTTATCATCACTAATCACCAGGGTAATACAAATCAAAACTACAATGAGATATCATCTCACACCAGTCAGAATGGCTAAAATCAACAACACAAGAAAAAACAAAGGTTGGTGAGGATGTGGAGAAAGGAGAACACTCTTGCGCTGTTGGTGGGAATGCAAACTAGTGCAGCCACTCCACAGTATGGAGTTTCTTCAAAAAGTTAAAAATAGAACTGCCCTATGACCCAACAATTGCAGTACTGGGTATTTACCCAAAGGATACAAAAATACTAATTCAGAGGGATACATGCACCCCAATGTTTATAACAGTATTGTCTACAATACTCAAATTATAGAAGGAGCCCAAATATCCATCAACTGATGAATGGATGAAGAAGAGGTGGGATATACACACAGTGGAATATTACTCAGCCATCAAAAAGAATGAAATCTTGTCATTTGCAATGACGTGAATGGAGCTAGAGTGTTTTACGCTAAGTGAAATAAGTCAGTCAGAGAAAGACAAATATAATATGATTTAACTTATATGTGGAATTTAAGAAACAAAACAAACAAGCAAAGGTAAAAAATAGAGAGAGAGGCAAACCAAGAAACAGACTCTTTTTTTTTTTTTTAGGATTAACTTTAGGTGTCTTTTATTCCAAGAAACAGACTTTTAACTACAGAGAACAAATTAATGGTTACCAGAGGGAAGGTGGGTGGGGGGATGGATCAAATAGGTGGGGGTTAAGGAGAACACTTGGGATGAGCACTGGCTATTGTTTGGAAGTGTTGAATCAGTATATTGTACACCTGAAACTAATATTATACTGTATGTTAACTAACTGGAGTTTAAGTAAAAATTTAAAAAAAAAGGTCTTGTTCTCCATAAATGCAAGAATCTCTAAATTCTGAACACTTTTCAATGCAAAGGAGGTTCTGGAGCACTTTCCTGGCTTTCCATAAGTTCCACTTGTCACTGCTTCTTGTAGAATGAGTTTGTCCCCATCTCTATATGTGGTTGCATTTAGTCTTTTTCTGTGTTGGAGCTAGAACTTCATATTGATTTGGCTGAAACTACCCAAACCCTGGCCTTTTTGTCAAGGTAATTTTCAGTCACCTGTCATTTTTCATCTTTTTCTTTTCTTTTCCTTTCTTTTTTTTTTTGAAAATAACTCAAAGTACTTACTGGGTTGAGAACCACAGTGAAGAAAAGTTCACCTCCTTGAATACTCTTGTCCAGCTCTTTAGGACCTCCTGGATATTCTTTGTAGAAAATTGTGTGAGTGAAAAGCCCACAGGTTTGTCTTGGAAGAACCTGAAGGAAGAATAAACAAATAAGGAAAAATTGCTTTCAACCAATTAATTTGTTGAACCGTGGGTTCTTTTTCATGGAAGCTGATGCATAAACTGGTGTCATTATACAACTCTTTTTAATTTTATTTTATTATTTTTTTTAATGTTTATTTCTGAGACAGAGAGAGACAGAGCATGAGTGGGGGAGGGGCAGAGAGAGAGGGAGACACAGAATCCAAAGCAGGTTCCTGGCTCTGAGCTGTCAGCACAGAGCCTAATGCAGGGCTGGAACCCACGAACCATGGGATCATGACCTGAGCTGAAGTCGGACGCTTAACCAACTGAGCCACCCAGGCACCCCTCATTATACAACTCTTAACTCAGGCCCAGAAAATCCTTCACACTCTGGGAAAGCAAGGATGACATCAGTACAGAAGGAATACAGAAGAAAGTTGAAATATTTTAAAACTAAGATAGACTTTGAATTATTTTAGCCACTTATCTATTTTAAATCTCCAAGTCAGTACTGCTGCTATGAAGCCTAGTATGTTCCAGCATCTTAAAAAATAAAAATGAAGTAAAAATGATACTTTAAAAATACAGGAATTGTCTGTGTTATCCTGTAGTGTAGTAGGCAAAAATTTTAAGGATAATACTTTCTTCCAAATTCTACACATGCACTAGAAAAAAGGTCAGTTATTAACTTAATGTGATTCTTAAGAAATTATATTTTAAATTAGAATAAATATTTGAGACACAAATCATAGTATCTTCTTTACTCTGAAAGGACTGCTGCAGGCTTTAGAAATTGCCCTGAATTCTAAGTCTGAAGCCTGCCAGTTTCAAAAATAAAAAAGAGATTATGCTTTTGATTATTAATTTTTATAAACTGTCACAAACAAAATGATACAAGCTCACTTAGGAAAAAGTCTTATTTTCATCCTTTGTACATGAAAACCATTATTTGCTTCAATTGTACACATTTGTGATAAGGATTTTTTTTTCAAATTCTTACAGCTTTCCTGGTAAAATAACAGTGCAATTATAAAAGAAAGTGTGAATTAAAGCTGTGCAGGATGGTACAATCTTTAGCTAAATCTTATATAATGACTTCATAATGACCTGTGTTTGTCACTGTGTACTTGAAGTAGTAGAAAATTAATGAATACACTTTGGAGAACTACAAGCTTACAGAATCTTACACAGATGAGTCTTCTGTTTATTGTCCTCAGCAAACTGATCTTCATTTTTTTCTGCCTTTTTTCTTGAAGCACATTTGGCTCAGTAAGTGCTTTCAAAATATTACCTTTATAGGACTTTTCATGCTTTGCAAGCCTCTACAAATATACTTCTTTTTCTTTAGTTTGTGTATTATAATAAATTTCAATCTTATCCTTGAAAGTTTTCTTAGAAAACATAATTCTTAGCTCAATCTGTATATCATATATTGCTGTATAAATCAAAACTTTATCTCCTATTTATATTTTGAAAATTGGTGAAATATCTTCAGAAGCCATTCTATATTGATGAAATAGTTAAAGGAACTTCAATTTATTGTGGAGTATTCATTCTGGTGATGTTTACATTTAAAAATACTACACATTCTTATAATGTTATGCACAAAATCAATGGCAAAAAAGGACTAAGTGCAAAGATACTCTAACTGAATTAAATATATTCCCTAACAATTCATGAAAATATCTTTTTCCTGGAAATCCAAACTTTATACAGCATTTATACATTTTTTTAAACAAATACATATTCTAAACTCTGTGTAAGTCCATGTGGGAGAACACAAAGATTTATACTTTCTACCCTTAAGGTATATCAGGATAATGAGAAATACCCCAAAGCTAAATAACAAAATGACCACATGATTAAACGCTAGGTTAGTTTTACATTTTAAAAGTGCATGATTTTGAATGATTTTTAGGATTCAGTTTGAATATCTTGAATAGGTACAGTGTGTTCAGAAAGTCTTTCAAGGTAGAAAAAAATGACAAAGATATAGACACAGCAATACTGTTTTAGAACTTTTTGGCTGGAGTGAGTCTGTATTAGCTACAGGAAAATAGAAGATGGAAAGATAGATTTAGGCTAAATTGTTTTCAGGTACTTGAAGAGCAAGTTAAGGGGTATGGAGAAAACTGGAAGTATCAAGGTTAGGAAGGCCAAAATGAAGGCAGCATTTTAAAAGTATGAAAAGTGTAAGGTTAGGTTGTGCATTTGGGAGCCTTCTTGCTTCTTGAGATGGGCCTGAATCACAATGTACTTTCCTCTTAGGACTGTCTTTGTTGCATCCCAAAGGGTTTGAACTGTTGTGTTTTCATTTGCTTCCATGTTCTTTAATTTCCTTGTTAACCCATGCATTCTTTAGTAGGGTGTTCTTTAACCTCCATGTATTTGGGGGCTCTCTCAATTTTTCTTGTGGTTGATTTCAAGTTTCATAGTGTTGTGATCTGAAAATATGCATGGTATGATCTCGATCTTTTTGTACTTGTTGAGGACTGATTTGTGACCCAATATGTGATCTATTCTGGAGAATGTACCATGTGTACTCGAGAAGAATGGCTATTCTGCTGCTTTAGGATGAAATGTTCTGAATATGTCTGGTAAGTCCATCTGGTCCAGTGTGTCATTCAAAGCCATTGTTTTCTTGTTGACTTTCTGCTTAGATGATCTGTCCATTGTTGTAAATTGGGTGTTGAAGTCCCCTTACTATTATTGTATTATTATCAATGAGTTTCTTTATGTTTTTTTTTTTTTATTAGTTGATTTATATCTTTGGGTTCTAGCAAGTTGGGGGCATAAATATTTACAACTGTTATATCTTCTTGATGGATAGACCCCTTAATTATGATATAATGCCATTCTTCATCTCTTGTTCAGTCTTTGTTTTAAAATCTAGTTTGTCTGGGGGCACCTGGATGGCTCAGTTGGTTAAGCATCAGACTTCATCTGAGGTCATGATCTTGTGGTTCGTGAGTTCAAGCCCCATGTCGGGCTCTGTGCCTGGAGCCTGCTTCAGATTCTGTGTCTCCCTCTCTCTATGCCCCTCCCCTGCTCACACTCTGTCTCTGTCTGAAAAATAAATAAACATTTAAAAAATCTAGTTTGTCTGATATAGGTATGGCTACTTTGGCTTTCTTTTGACCTTCATTAGCATTATAGATGGTTCTCCATCCCCTTATTTTCAATCTGCAAGTGTTTTTAGGTCTAAAATGAGTCTCCTGTAGGCAGCATATAGGTGGATATTGATTTTTACCTATTCTGCTACCCTGTGTCTTTTAAGTGGAACATTTAGCCCATTTACATTCAGAGTGATTATGAAAGATGAATTTAGTGTCATTGTGTTACCTGACCTATAGAGCTGGCATTTCTGGTGACGTTCTCTGGTCCTTTGTAGTCTTTGTTGCTTTGGTCTTTTTTTTTTTTTTCTCCACTCAGAGAGTCCCCCTTAAAATTTATTGGAGGGTTGGTTTAGTGGTCATGAACGCCTTTAGTTTTTGTTTGGGACACTCTTTTTTTTTTTTAACGTTTATTTATTTTTGAGACAGAGAGAGATAGAGCATGAGCAGGGGAGGGTCAGAGAGAGAGGGAGACACAGAATCTGAAACGGGCTCCAGGCTCTGAGCTGTCAGCACAGAGCCCGATGCGGGGCTCGAACTCACGGACCGTGAGATCATGACCTGAGCTGAAGTCGGCCGCTTAACCGACTGAGCCACCCAGGCGCCCCTGTTTGGGACACTCTTTATGTCTCCTTCTATTCTGAATAACAGCTTTGCTGGATAAAGGATTCTTGGCTGCATATTTTTTTCTATTCAGCATATTGAATATTTCCTGCCACTCCCTTCTGGCCTGCCAAATTTCAGTGGTCAGGTCTGCTACTAACTTTACACATGAAAAGCTGCTCAACATCACATCATCAGGGAACTATACATCATAGCTACAATGAAATATCACCTCACACCTATCAGAATGGCTAAAATTAATAACTCAGGAAACAACAGCGGTTGGTGAGGATGTGGAGAAAGAGGAACCCTTTTGCACTGCTGGTGGGAATGCAAACTGGTGCAGCTACTCTGGAAAACAGTATGGAGATTTCTCAAAAAATAAAAATAGAATTACCCTACAACACAGCAATTGCAGTACTAGGTATTAATCCAAAGGACATAAAAATGCTAATTTGAAGGGGCACATGTACCCCAATGTTTACTGCAGTGCTATCAACAATGCCAAATTATGGAAGGAGTCCAAATGTCCATCGATTGATGAATGGGTAGGGAAGATGTGGTACATATATACAATGGAATACTACTTGGTGATGAAAAAGAATGAAATCTTGCCATTTGCAGCAACGTGGATAGAACTAGAGGATATTATGTTAAGCAAAATAAGTCAGTCAGAAAAGACAAATATAATTTCAATCATATGTGGAATTTAAGAAATACAACAGATGAACACAGGGGAAGGGAAGGAAAAATAAGATAAAAAGAGAGAGGGAGGCGAACTATAGAGACCCTTAAAGACAGAGAACCAACTGAAGGTTGCTGGAGTGGATGTGCATGGGGTAATAAGCTAAATGGGTGATGGGCATTAAGGAGGGCACTAGTTGGGATGAGCACTGGGTATTATATGTAAGTGATGAATCACTGGGTTCTACTCCTGAAACCAATATCACGCTGTATGTTAACTAACTTGAGTTTAAATAATAATAAAAAATACTAGAACCTGCACCAACTTAATAGAATGCTACAAAACTGAGAAATTAAACCAGATGATTTAAGGAGAAGTGAAGGAAATAAAATTCACCTGTAGGAAGAAATTCCCAAATGGGAAACAGTTTGTAAACATTATTTGGAATAGGGAAAGCATTTAATTCTATTGGGCAGAGGGAAGCCAGCTAGACACTGATTCACTGACAAGGGGAGGCATCTAATCAAAGAGGACACTTTTAAGATTAAGGGGTTAGGGTTGGTTACTGAGTTTTATGTTTATAAAATAGTCCATACAAAGGGTCAATTTGTATTAAGTTTCATAGACTGTGTACCACCCACGTGTGTTGGCAGACTGGGAAAGCTAGAACAGGGGAGGAAATGACTCAAAGTTATTTCATAAAACTGGTTGTGCTCAAAAATAAAAATAAAAGGAATGAAAAGATTGGCACTATCTGTGGGCTAGGTTGCAGTGCAGGAGGTGGATAGAAGTTGTAAACAGACAAAGTAGGAACAAGCAACGTAGTTTACACATGAAATCAAGGCAGTGAATTAGGCTGTAGGAAACTCAGGGGGAAAAAAACTTATTGTAAAGGAATTATTGATGGAATGTCGAGACTGGAAGTTGGCGGGGGCGGGGGGGGGGCAGGGCGGGCAGTGGCCAGTGTGATGTTTGAAACGTAGAACTGAATTGGGAATAGCAGGATCAATAAAAGCTGGTTTGATGGGAAGATAATGACTTTCATTTAAGGCCTTTGGAATTTGATTTGTGAATATTAAAAAAAAAAAAGTTTCCCTCATGTCATAAAACAAAATATGGGTGTGATTTTTTTTTCTTTGCAGTCTCTCCCTAGGAGGGGGTATTGGCTCTGGTGGTCTTCACTTGTATCTCTATTTGGATGCCTCCAAGCCCTGTCCTCTCTCTTTTACTGCATAATCACCTGCCTGCTGAACATTTCCCACTTGGAAATTCTCATCCAAGAGCCTACAAAACAAATATAGAAGGTTTCCATGGATTGGTACAAAACTGGAGCGATAGGGACAGTTCTGTCAAAACAGGAAATCTGTTACAGCCTTTATTACCTGCAAGATTTGTACATTTATAATACAGGTAAAATATGTTTTCAGGAGAAATGAAAAATGAACATATCTCATGGGACATATGCAAGAAAATTTTCTGGCAGTACAGAGAGAAACAGAAACAAAAGAGAACAACATTTAATAAAGTCCTTAGAGACTTAAGTTTACTATTCTACTAAGCCTGAATATGATTTGAAATACTGTTCAATACTTTTAAATGATAATATAACCCAAGTCTCCTAAACTCTCTCTGATCAAAAGGCTAGCAGATTGATGCATAGTGAGTTTATTTTCAGTAAAGAAGAAGGGCAGACTGGGATAAAATAGAGCCATTTTGTCCCCATCTAGCATTTACAACAGTTTTTGTTGAGGAAAAAGTCAAGACGGGAATTGCTCTAGGTTAAATGTCATTATCCATTCTGTAATTTTTGCAGACATTAGAAAACTGTCTGAAAAGAAGTCAGTTACACCTAATTCTAGAGAGCAGACATCTGGTCAAGCATAGTTTGACAGAGAGTTCTAGTGCCTCACCACATAGTGTTCTTCTGTGTGGTATTCCTTCCCAGTACGTGTCCCAGGAAGCCCATCCCTAACTTCACCAGCACTCTTTGGATTTTCTAATTTGGGAAAAAGTAGGATTTAATTACTTTGGGAGGCCTCAGAAAGCATCAGGCAGTAACATATCTTGACAGTGTGCATTTATCACCAGGGTAAAAAAAAAACAACAAAAAAAACAAAACAGAGAAGCTTGGGGGAGAATCTGACAATGGATGTAAATGACTTAATTAACATCATCTGGTACTTTTGTACTCTACATTATGATCTGTTAGTGATTATGCAGGACTTCACATATAGCTTCTTGCTGTAAGTAGTTGAATTTTTTGTTTATTTGTTTGGTTTGACATGGTAAAGAGAACAGTTTGACTTGTACAAGAGCAGCATGGTTAATATGCAGAGAGTTGGTTTTAATTTTACATACTAAATAACTTTTTGAGGAAATGATGGCTTCTATAAATTACCTGCAAGTCAGATGTAGTGTTTCCTTAGTATTTTAATATCAGTTCCTGGTTAATAGTAGTAGTGTCAGTAAAAACAAAACAATACATTTTATACTGAAGAATCGAGAAGAGGTAACTTTAATTAAAACATCCTTTGCATAGATATGATGAATGTACTTCCTGCAACATGCAGCTTTTCCTATAGTTAAGCTTTCAACATTTCGCTTGCCTCTTTCGTTCTTTCTTCAAATGAAGAATGGAAATCTGGAAGAATTAGTTGTACCCTATGCATACCGGAGGAAGCTCACCATGATGTTTTTGTGGATGAAGCCCCTCCGATATCGAGCTGGTTTCAGATGTGGATATTCCTCAGTGCTGGTGATTCTAATATTCCAAACCTTCTTCCAGGCTTCATAAAGCTGAACGTGTACAGGGTAGACTCCCGAGTGGTGAGGGGCCACCGCATAGCCCATGTCCGTAGGAATGCCATGCTCCTAAGACCAAGCATATGTGAATTAGAACGTGGGAAGATTTATCTTGATCCCGTTTTTACCCCAGGATTTTCAAATGTGGTATAAATGCATTTGTTTAAATCTATCATTATTTAATTGTATTGTAAAACTAAAGTAACAAATATTAAGGCCTCTAGACATCATGAAGCCTAGGTAACCATTCCACCAGTCTTGACGTTAACACATTTGTGCTGAAGAGGGGGTGGAACAGGACTAATGATTTTAGTGAGCAACTTGAAAGAGTCTGCATTAGTGCATCTTGTCATTACCACCTGTTCTCCCTTCTCACAATTTCAATAAGTGATAGGACAAGCACTTGCTACAAACAACACTCAGCACTCCCCACAAAATAAGACCAACCTTTATTAGAGGAAGAGAACACATTCTGAGTTTGCTAGATCTGCTAATAGGATTTTATTTTGTCTGTCGCCCAGGTTCTACCAAGTTTTCCACACTTCTGCTGGTCCCTCAGCATGTGGGTCAATAATAGACTATGTTCCCCGCCTTGGAAGAAACACGCACTTTCAATGAGAAAATGTATTAAATCTTCAGAGCAATTTTCCTTGAGCCTGAAATCCTGGTAAAAGTAGAAAGTACTGAAAGAGCCAAATAATCTGGAAGTTTAGTTGATTTGAAGTCAAGATTTTGTATATAAAATGAGTCCAGTTAAAAAAATTGTTTTGAAATCACACATACACGCATATATGCACACACACTACTATCTTCTATTCAGTTGATTCTGACCTGGTCAGAAAGTTCCAAAACTAAAGCTATGTGACATCTGGATATATTGCAGGGGGTTTGGGGAAACCTTGTATAATGTGATTGTTCTTCTTCATTTGAGATGGTCCATTAATCCTGATATATAGAGGAATCTTTTGGCATAGAGGAAAATTGCACAGGCATAAAAGATGAACCGTATCTTTTATAAAAAGATCACCCATGGCTTCAGCAGTAGATGTGTATTTTTTCTCCTGAAAGATAGGTTATTTTTCTAGCTATAATTTCAATTGCTTTATAGTCTTCAAAAGTTCCACCTAAATGGGCTTTCCTTGAATTAGTCATGGCTTTTCTTCATGTCAAAGAAAAATTTCACATACAGAGAACCATAGTATCAGGCTGCTAAATGTATTGTAGAAATATGCTACAAATGGATATGGAAAAAGAGGCTAGCTGTGTTTGGCTAGTTTGTATAGCTAGCTTTTTTTTTTCCAACTTATATAACAACAGGAGGTGATGACATATATGAAGCCCCTGAATATAGAAAGAAAACAGGTTGTCAATGGTTTATAGTTCCTTAAGTATCAGACTCCTTTACACAACATAAAAGGCCCTCAACATTTGGCCCCAATTCTATCTACATGACCTTATCTCCTATCAGCATCCATCCTTCCCACACCCAATGTCTGATGATTCCCTTCAAGTCTTTGCTGTATACTGTACACACTGCTCTTCTCAATTGGAATACCCCGTTCCTTTATCTTGTAAATTCTGTTCATCATTGAAGGCTGAATTCAGGCAGGTATAGTTGGAGTTGCTGAAAAGGGAAGCTACCAAATTTGTGCCATGACAAAGAGAATGGATGGTATTAGAGTGGAGTGGCCCATGCCTGTGTTTCTGAAGAGTGACAGAGAAAGTTTCATGTTCATCTTATTTGCGTTTTTGTAGAAATTACCATGTTTATGCAATTATTATTTTATCATTTAGAATTTCACTAAAAACTAAATTGAAACATCTCACTGCATTTTTTACTGTTTTCTTAAAAACTCAAACTAAAGCAAATTTTTTTCAATTAAAAATAATTTACCAAGGCATACTTTGTGTTAGAAAAGGTCAGTGAAGTACTCATATAAACTGGTTTAAAAATAGGGGTGCAGTGATGATGGACTTGGTGAAAGAAAATGAATTTCAATCATAGAAATTTAAAGAAAAAAATTAACAATTACAGGTTGACAGTTTTCTAAGAAGCAAGGAAAAAAAATTCACAATGATAGGAACTGTACTATTAAATTCAAATATCTCCAAATTTGTAAGAAATTATGCTAATAGAAAGCTCAAGATAGTTTTAAATGCCCATAAGTGTTTGGCTATGTCTTCAGGAACACCATGTAAGAAAAGGATCGTCCTGCACAGCAAGTACACTTCCCTTATTTTGGAATATTCCCCAATACTGGGGGAACAATTGTATACACAATTTTTGTTTTTATTTCCAACTTTTAACACTGAAGAAATGCTGAGGCTTTTTAGTGTCATCTTTTATTTGTGTGCTGGTGCAGGTGTCACAGTGGTAGAGAACGCCACTCCTGGAGTCAGACATATCTGGCCATTTCACTCTCCCCTTTTCCACCCATGTGGCCTTTGGCAAATGATTTATAACCTCTAAGCCTCATGTTCTATTCTCTAAAATGCTAGTCATAGAGTACTTATCTCAAAGGGGTTGAGAATAAATTAAATAATATTATACAGGGAAAGCATTTAGTTCATGATACACATTCAATGTTTGTTGTTTATTGTTGTCATTATTCATCTGACTCCATTTTTTTTTTTTTTTGGTAAGCTATGATTCTACTACTCAACTACAATGTGGATATTATGAAACCACTGGGCCACCTTTTTATCAGTAAAAGAGCTAGGCCCTCTTTTCTATTTTCAATGCAGATTTTGGGATTCGCTCTTGTGAGGATTCTGTGACTTGAATCCTAATATCTCTTCTTGTGTCTGCTTCCCAGCCTGATCTGTCCAAATTGTCTCAACCAGTGCCATGTGGCTCCAGCCCATAAATCATTGACAGTTCGTTAGTAGAAAATCTTCTTTAAAAGAGCTTTAGATTAGGGCAACATAAATTGGCTCCCAAGTTTGCATTCAATACCAGAAAGAACACTTGAAATGGTATTGCACAGAAAAGTTTGGGCTAAGATGTAGGTGGTGTATTTTGGAAGGCAGACTATCAGGTTTTAGAAGGTTTAGCCATAATGCTTAATTCTCGAGTGAATATTCTCTTCTAAACCTTTTAATGTGAAATTAAGCACATATTATTATATGGGGCCAAAAGTCTAAAATAATAGACATTTTAGCTTAAAAAGTTAATTCTCCTTCTTCATTAATCCTTGATTAAAAGTAGCATCTTAGTTCCAGGAACTCGGTAATCCACACCAAGATTTTCCTGGTGGAGGACATGGACCAAAAAGACTGGGGAATATGGCTCTGTTACTATAAAATGTAAGTTAAAAACTTAGAACACAAGTGGGATTAATTAGTCTCACAGCTGAACTATGAATCTCCACCTCCCATCTCTTCCAGATATGCTCTCTCCCCAGGGTTCCTCCATGTCATTGAATGACACTATCGGTCATCATCCAACTAGTGGCTATCTAGAAAAAATTAGATGTTGTTCTTGACACCTATTTCCTCATTCTGTCTTAAATCCAGTCCATTATCATATCCTATCAGTACTACCTCCAGTTTGCATCTTAAATCTATCCACTTTTCTCTAATTCTGTCATCACCATTACATAGAATAATCTACCATTTTATTCCATGGGCTTCTAGCACAGGCTCCTAACTCTTCTACCCTTTTCCTTTCTTGCTGAATCTAATCAATTTTCTACATAGCAGCCAAAGTAAGACTTAAAAGTCGCAAATATGATCCTATACCTTCCTATTCAAAATCTACCCTTGACTTATGGTAAAATATAAAACTCTTAGGATAGTTTCAAGCCTTGCACAATATGACACTTCTCTCCTTAGTCTCATTTTGCACCACCCTCCTCCCTTCACTGTATTTCCATCACATTAATCTTTTCATGAAATCCGTCAAGCATTTTCCTACCTTAGCATCCTCCTATATATGGTTTTCTTAGCCTGGAATGTCCCTACTCCAACTCTTCACTGGGATAAATGTGCCACCTCTTTTTGGTGATTCATCCTGTCATATCTGTAAAGAAGCCTTCACTGACAAGTCCTTATCTAAATTAAGTCTGCATTAAGACTTCTCTTTGAAGCCTTCGTTTCTTTTTCATAGTACACTGGACAGTTTGCAAGTGAATATTGTTCTGTATAATTATTTCTTAATGTCTCTCTTCTTCACAAAACAATAAGCTCCATAAGTTCTGGGTTCTGTTTTGTCTACTGCTACATGGCCAGTATCTTGCCAATAGCAAGCACTCAATAAATATTACTGAGCAAGTTTGTGAACTGATTCTGACCACCTCCCTTCATTTTAACTTTCATTTTCTCAATGATCTCAGTTAAACTCTCAGCTTGCCTGCAGAATGGACATATGGTACCTCACAGGGAAATTTAACACTTACATGAGTAATACATGAAAACATTTTTTGAGACTGTAGCTAAAAATTTTTATTCAAGTGCAAAATAGACACATTTATTTGTTATTATGAACTTATATATTTAAATTATACTGTATAGAATAAAAATTTTAAGATTTTCATAAATTATACATTTAAATACTTCCAAATAGACAATGTGAAGATAATACAATTTTATCAAGCAAGAATGATCCTATGTTCCTTAGAAAAATTCCCCAAAAAACTAAAAGAAGAGAAAAAAATTTGGTATTCAGATATTTGAGCTGCTCAATTAACTTCACTACTGAAGAATCATTGTTTATTATAATCTTTGATAATGTTTACTTAAATTCTTGTTAGTACAGGAATGGTACTTTACCTTTTACAAATTTGAGTATAGCTGACACACAACGTTACATTAGTTTCAGGTGTTCAACTTACTGATCTGACAAGTTTATACATTATGCTGTGTTCACCACAAGAACAGCCACCATCTGTCCCATTATATCACTATTACAATATCATTGACTTTATTCCTTTTGCTGTACCTTTTATGCCTGAGACTTACTCATTCCATAATTAGAGGCCTGTATCTCCTTCTCCCCTTCACCCATTTTGCCCAACCCCCTACCTCCCTCCTTTCTGGCAACCATTAGTTTGTTCTCTGTATTTATAGTTCTGATTTGGTTTTTTGTTTGTTCTTTTTTTTTTTTTTAAGATTTTACTTATATGGTATATGTTTTTCTCAGTCTGACTTATTTCACATAGCATAATGGAATGGTACTTTACTTACTTTTAATATTTTTCCCTTTCAATCTAGAACCTTTTAAATTTCCGTTTAGGACTAGACTTGTTGCCTGTTTCCACATGTCTCAGATTAGCAAGTTTGAAAACTAATGTAATTAGAAAACCCACAATGATAGGCAACCAAACAGACATTCTGTATTCTATAGTAGAAAAAATCTAAAAGTTCATTACAACATAATTTGGAAAAACTTCTAAGTGCTTTTCTACAGTTCATTTTGGTTAGAATGTCCCATTTCCTCAGTTACATAGAAGTTCATTCTTTGGTTAACTATCTCATAGTACTGAGAATTTACATTTACAATTTACAAGGATTTATGATACAGTTTCTATATGTTTACATTTGGTAATATATTTTGCAGTTGTTTCTAGGAAAAATATTGTTTTGCCTTGATTTTTAAAGTGCCTTCTTTAAAAGCTATTGCTTTTCACATAGAAAAGAATATATTTTTCCATGTGATAGGAGCATGTTTGGAAAATGAAATTAGAACCTTTTAACATAAAAGACATATGAGTGCATGCACACGTGTATGTGTACACACACACACACACTATATATATATAGTGTATATGTGTGTATATATATGTATGTATATATGTATATGTATGTATATATGTATATATATATACACACATACATATATGTATATATACGTATATATCCCTATATACGTATAAATATATATATACGTATATATACACATATATGTGTGTGTGTATATATATATATATATCTTAAATCTATGAAGAAAAAAATATATATATGAAGAAAATGATTCCATTGAATTAAGGAGCATTTTAAAGGTTCTAAAGACAATTTGTTTTCCTAAAGTGAAACTAACAGGCCACACACAAAGTTTAGCTTATGGGAGCCCAGGAGGCCTCTCTCCCATCTGGAGAAGGAGGAGTTCTGTAGCAGTTACAATTGATGGAAATTACCATTTCAAAGAAGTGAATTCCTTCTTCACCTAGAAGGAAACCAAGCAAGTCAGGATTTATCTTTAGGTTAGGGAATTAAGGTTTGAAATTGAATGATAACATTGTCAATATTAAAATATGTTCCTGTGATAAATGATAGTATCTCTGGTATGGTTTGAAATAAAAGATTCTGAAAGAAATAATTACCTTAGTATAGGAATCTGATATTTTAATTTTTTCAATTGTGCAAGTAGTCACTAAAGCTCAGATTTAAAATTCTGTTTCTTTGACATAATCTATTTGGTTTTAGAAGTGATCTTATATTCAGATGCTAAGTATAAATGTACTGTTTTTAATCCATGATCTAATCTTAAACTAACATGTGTAATTTTCCACCTATAAATTTAAGGAATAACCTCCTAAAAAGTGATTGGCATATTTACATAAATTTGGTTAATTTTTATAGATTTGGCCAATAAATTTATTTCTAGGTTTTTTTTACATGGTAATATTAAATTCATCATATAAATTTCTGCTTGCTGGTTGGTATGTGAAAACTCTGCTGTGGTCATCATGTTGTTTTTAATACATTTGGTTTAAGAGTTTAAATTTATCCTCTGTTGTCAGCTGTTGTATAATAAAGAATTTGGCTGGTCTTCATCATCCCTGGTTCCTGGGAGATAAGCCTGGAATCCTTAAAATTTTCCTGAGTGATAGGAATGTCTTTGTTATTGATGGTGGGCCCCTGAGACCCTATCTGAGCTTAGGCTGACAAGATGATTCAGAATGGAGTTTGGCCACACCAGAAAGGCCACACGTGTAATTAGAGGGGAGGGGCTTTGATCCGGGTAATATTGGCCTGACCTCCAGATAGGGGAGAAGAACTGAAGATTGAGTTCAATCAAATGGCTAGTGATTTAAACAATCATGCCTATGAAATGAAACCCCAATAAAAACTCTGGACACCAAAGCCTACATGAGCTTCCCTGGGTCCAGAAACCCCAGGAAGGTGATATTCTTTGTCTCATAGTTTGGATCTGAAAGAAGCATGACTACAGAAACACAAGTCTTTGGATTAAAGTGTTAAAGGTGTTAATAATGAAACCTTGTGAAATGGAGTGACATTATAGTAACTCAATAAATTGGAAGTATGACCTTATTATTGTGAAGTTACTCAGCTCTGGAAAGGAATATATAGTGTTTCATCAACTACATCGTGAGAAAATAATCTTATTCTTCTCATATTTAAAGATACTGAAATCCATGACAATGAAATGGTTGGTGTCTACCAGACAATCTCAGGGATAGGGAAAGTGTGGTATCCTGGAGGAAGTACAGATATAGAAGTCCTTGGCTCAACTTTAGTGCTGCTCTTCATTAGTTTTAGGAACTTGGGCAGGTCTCACCAAGCCTCACTTCCCTTGCTTGCTGAGTAGGGGTAATAAAATTAATTACAAAGAGTTGTATACAATGACAGATATAACATAAACAATATTATTGGTCAATTACTATTTAATTTCCTTTCATTTTGTTAGTATTCTCTTTTTTTTTTCCTTGGAATGGAGAGAGGGAGAGAGAGAGAGAGAGAGTGAGAGGCAGGGGGAGGGGCAGAGGGAGAGAGACAGAATCTTAAGCAGGCTTCACACTCAGCAGAGTCTGATGTATGACCTGAGCCAAAATCAAGAGTGAGATGCTCAACTGACCAAGCCACATATTCTCTTTCTGTTTTAAGCAACAAAAAGACAAGGAAAGAGACGTAAACTAAGAATCCTTCCACATCACTTCTCTTTAAAAAACCTCTTCAGAATTCTTATTTAAGAGGAGACATTCCTAAAGAAGATACACTATCACTATCAATCTTATGTAAAAAATGTTTTACAAAAAAGTATATATTTTTTTCTGGAAAAGTAATTGATATTATGGATAAAATGGGAGGTAAAAATACTCTTGGCAAACCATAAATTTGATAAGGTTATAATAACAATATGAGCAAAAACCGTCCTTGACATCACATACTCCCCTTCAGGCATTACTCCAAGTTAACAACTTAGTTGAAAAACTGAAATGAAATTTAGTATGCCAAATGCATTAAGAAATTCCAGTGACAAAACTTAAGGTAATAATTCAGCACCAATACTGAAATTTAAACTTCATTTTCACTGGTAGCCTCTAAGAAGGAATGATTTGGGGGGACAGATTTTTCTCTAGTCTTCCCTAATAATGGTGTAATCTATTTCAGGTAAGTTTCTATTTAACAGAGCATGCTGCTTTCCTCTCTTTGAGTTCCCTTCAGAATTTGTGAAGTGTCGTCATATCACTGTTGAGTGTTTCATAAGTCAACATGCCACTAAGGGGTGTACTTTTGTGAGAATACTCAAAGGAATGATGTAAACACTTGTACCTTACACAGGCCAGGCGGAGTTTTTTGAACTGCTGCAATTTCTTCAAGTAAACACATGGAGGGGTTTGTAGAAATATAAAAAAATGAATTTATGAAGATTTTTTTAATGCTGTAGCAAAATAACCAAAAATAAAATGATCTACAGACACAATAGAGGAATCAGAGGGTTTAGTTTAATCCAGCTTTCTCAGAGTTTGAAGTGATGAGTTTTATGTGGACCTTTGGGTCCTTGAGAGGTAATAAAGCTATAAACAATTCAGGGATAGGCTCAAATTCCCAAGGTACTTGCAAACACATTTAATCTTTCTGAATATACACAGGGTTGATTAGAGTAGGAATTTTTAATTATGCCTAGTACCAGTTTTAACTGAAGTTTATTATTCCAGAAAGAATAAAAAAGTTGATACTGCTCTTTGTTATAACTACTGCATACCCTCTGATATTTATAATAGCCACCAGGACAGTTCACACTCGTGGTGCTGGTTGCCCAAACACAAGAAATTACATAAATTATATAAATATCTATTTAAATGAAAAACATTGTAAAAAATCAGATTTTAACATTCTGAATTTGTTTAAAATAGCTCTTTAGGGAAGTAATAACATTCTGATTGTAATATTTTGGTAACAGCAGTCAATAACAGTGTCAACTACATGGCAATTTTCAGTTATACCAACCATGCTGGTTACATGGGCTTTGGAGCTTGGAAGACCTGGGGTCAAACCCCTTCTCAGCTTTCACTGGCTATATGATTTAAGGAAAATTATATAAGCACTCTGAGCCTCACTTTCTTCATTTTCAATATGGGGATGATCAGCCTCACAAGTGATTGTGAGGATATTAATTGAGGACGTGTGAAAAGCACTAAGCATAATGTCTGGTAAATACATGGAACTCAAATTTCTCTTCCTGCATTTTGTCTAGAGAGTCCAGAAGCTTTCTAATTGAAATGCAAAGTTCTGTTTCATGTAGGGAAGTAGCATAATATAATTTCAAGTTTCACAGCGTTCCCTGATTTGAGCATGAATTGAACAGAACGGGGCATTAAGGAGGTGAGTTTGGATGCTGCTGCACGGATGTAGGTGTAGGGTGAAAGATGTGGAAGTGGAGTGGGGGTCGAAAGCTCTGAAATGGAGCAGGATATGGTGCAAAGAAAGAACTCATGGAAATAGCTGAATGATTGTGGACATGGAGGGGGAGACGTGAAAAGGCCAAAGCGGATGAAGGGTTAGCATGTGTGTGGACCTTACTGTCATGTCTTCTTTTGCCATCACTTCCATCTCTGCCATGTTTATGATAACCTCTCAGAAAACAAATGCTTCTTCCATTTTAACTAAATGCAAGGCACTCAAAAAGGAAGGAGCAGTCAAAATTTAGTAGCAGCATGCGTGGATCTGGAAATAAACCTTTCCCCAGCTCCATCCCTGCATCTGACTCCAGCTCACCACAAAGAGTTTCTTGGAGATTTCATAAAGGCTTTTAGTTCATTTTGTGCCCAAATAAATTTGGGCAGTGCGGGACTATTTTCATGTAGGACATGTACTAAATTTATCTTTCTTTTTACAAAACCAGTTTAAATTACCATACATGTGCTGGAGATGCAGTGTAGAATTTTTTTTATCTCTAGAGAAATAAAGGAAAGGAATTGAAGAATAGTTTTCTATACTCTCCAGCTTATCAGGGAGCATGAAATCTTCCTATAGAATGGAAAAAATTAATCTGGAAAGGAATTTACAACGAAAAGGATTCTAAGTTCCTGATGTAATCAAAACCACTTTCAAAAGTGTAATGATGTATCTAAATAAGAAAAAAAAAAGGTGTGCATCTGTAGAATGGGTAGGAGGGGGTATACAGAGCTTCTAAGGAAAAGCAGCAGTTCATACCTACATACTTTAAATAAGTATACACAGATAGAAAATTGGGAGGCTCAAACCTTGATGTTATTTTTGACTTGTTATCTCCTCTGGCTTCCTCATCATCCATCCAATAAGAAGACCTATTGATTCTATTTCAGAAATAGTTTATACATTTCTCTCCTTTATAATTTCACTTGTTAGTTTTAAAGCTGTTCTTTATGTCCTCTTCTTTAATTATTTCCATAGTAATCCAATTTGTCTACTTACCTCCAGTCTTTCTGCTTCTCTCCATCCTCAACATTCCCACTCTAATATACTCTGATTTTTGTTTGTTTGAGAGAGAGAGAGAGAGAGAGAGAGAGAGAGAACAAGCTGGGGATAGGGGCAGAGGAGGAGAGAGAGAGAATATTAATCAGGGTCTATGCTCAGTGCAGAACCTGATGCAGGGCTTGATCCCATGACCCTGGGATCACGACCTGAGCCGAAATGAAGAGTTGGACGCTCAACTGACTGAGCCACCCAGGCACCCCTAATATTCTCAGATTCTACAGTCTATGTGGAAGTGACTGAACTCTGGGAAGGAGATGACAATGTCATGTTGGAGTTCAAAATGCTTAAAATATGTAATTCTGAAAATAATTAGATGTGAAATTTCAGTTTAGGATAGCAGATTTTAAAACATTCTGATAGAAAAAGGTGAAATGATACACTAAAGGAATATACACTAGGAATACATTAAAGGAGTATAGCTGAAGAAGGATCGGGGATTCAAAAAATGTAATGCGTCCTAGAGAATTATAATTATTCAAAACAAGGAAGAAAACATCTATTTACCATCGTGATTAAGAGTCAGAAATCTCTGAATTCGAGTGCCAGAACTGTGGCTTTGCTTTGTGGATGGGAGTAATTACTCAATAAACCCCTTCAAATATCATCTTTTTGTGTTCTATAAAATAGAGATGAGGTCAGAAGGGTTGAGACAGGAATTAAATATGATTAATACAAGAAAAAATAAGATTATTAATTAAGAGTTCTAGACACATAATGAAGGGTCAGTAATACTAGCTATTATTTAAAGAAACTACTTATAGGGCCCTCACATTCACCAAGGCTTAAAACAGGTACATGAGATGAAAGCAAGTGCAAATAACCAAAGACAAAAACAACTAACAAAACAAAATAAATAAAAATGGTAAAAAAAAAAATGAAAGAGGCTAAAGTTCAAAATAAGTTTATTTTCCATAAATTGCTAATTAAAAACAACTCTAATCAGCAAAAGATACACAAAGAATTTAATTCCATGTTCACAGTTGGAAAGGAGGAGGCTGAAAAATTTTGATGATTGGGGAAGAAAAGCAGAAATGCCCAATATCTCTTCTGATTCTACTTTCCCTATCAAAGAGAACCGCTCTTCAAAATACGTATGATGGTATAAACACAAAATTAGAATAAAAGAAACAAGGAACTAAATTGTTAACTATAATGAACTAAAGTACTTCAATATTTTCCAGGCTCAGAAGAGCATGTCTTAAGGGAATTAGAAATAATAAAACTTGTAGACTTTTAATTCCTTTAAGACGTGCTCTTCTGAGCCTGTTCAACTTGATCAACAACTTGATGAAGATGCAAAAGTCATACTGATAAAGTATACTTGTAAAATATATGGATGACACAAAACTAGGACAGAAGTAATGCATGTTAAATAACAGAATCAATCTTTACAAGTATGGTGATATACTGAAACACTGAACACATGACAAATATGAAATGTTAAAGGGGGAGTTGTAATCGCAAAGCTAGCATTCAGTTTACAAAAGCTATTGGACAAAAACAAATACCTGAAGGCTTAATAAATAGCTCATGGGCAGAAGGTCTGGCAGACACAGGTGGGATATTATGGTTTAAAAAAAATGTGCTCTTGGCTACATAAATAGAAGTAAAGTACATAAAGGAAAAATATTGTACTGTTTTCTGTTCTGATAATGGTCACACGGGGCAACATATATATGGAAGGAGAATGGCAAGTTAGATGTTGTACAATTATGGCAACTGGAATGATGAGGGGATTTGAAAACCTATGGAATGCTTCAAGATACATAACTTAGAGGTATATGTAACTGTATTAATCATGCCTTTTTATTTTCTGTATTTCTGATGCTCTGACATCTGAGACCTTGCTGACCCGGGAAAGACTGCCTCTCCCAGGGCTATCCAGTTCCTAGAGACAATTAAACACCTATCCAAGAGCATGCTCTTCAAATGTAAACCAACCTGTTCAGGGTCCCTACTCTCAACCACTTCCATTTTTTTTTGGCTTTTGTTTTGTTTTTTGTTTTCTTTGAGAGGAAAGGGTGCAAGTGAGCGAGGGGCAGAGAGAGGAAGAAAGAGAGAATCCCAGGAGGGGCAGAGAGAGAGAGAGAGAGAGAGAGAGAGAGAGAAGAGGGGCTCACCCAAAGCAGGGCTCTAACTCACCTAATACAGGGCTCTAGCTAATGAACTGTGAGATTTCGACCTGAGCTGAAGTCAGATGCTTAACCAACTGAGCCACCCAGGTGCACCACAATCACTTCCTTCTTAAGCTGAGGAGCTACCTCCCTTCCCTAATCATCTCAGGACCAGGTATAACCTGTTTACCATGCCTTGTCTGGCCTTTCCTGTAGGAACTACAGAATTCCCCGTACTCTCTCTACTGACTCTAGTGCTACACTGTGGGGCCTGGATGGTGTGGTGTGCTCTCTCCTCTTTGGAAACTTTGAGTAACAAACCAGCTTTTCAATTGCAGTCGTCTCCTGATCTGATGAGCTCACCATACCCAAATAACAATAAAACCTACATTTTTAAACAGTAATGATAAAATCTTAAGATCTGGAAGAAATATTTATTTATTATGTTTTCATCTACCAAACATTGAGCACCTATGAGGTGTCAATCACCATTCTAGGTAAAGAACCTAGATTAGAAGAAAAACGCTACCTGAATATATAGGATTGTATTCCCTCTCCTATGGCTTACTTTCTGAATGTACTTATTTAAGTTCCTTCTAAATCATATAATTGATTGATTATACTCAGGAGTAATATTCAAAATATTTACCAGCCAGCATGCTATACCACTAATCATTCAGAAAACTGTTGTCAGCGGTCGAGCTGGAGATAGATGCTGGAGACTCTGAGCCAGGCCCCTTTAGTTGTTGAGCAGTTGGGAGATTTGGGACATCCTGGGGGAGGATGTGAGGTGGTAGTGGGGGTAAGGGTGTTAGCACTGACACATTTCGATATTGGAATCACTGAGATGGCCATCCTCGAACTTTTAAGTTGAATATTTGTCCTGATAATACATCCTTTGGTCTCCTCTTCCGTCTCTTGGCCTTACCAAGTTCCTTCAGCCATTATTTTTTATGAAGTAAATTATAGACTTCACCATATTGGTCATCATGCTCTGAATAATGGCTAGTGTCTTTTTAAAACTGTGCTACTTGGGTAACTGAAGAAGTGGTTACCAGCTCCAAGTGGACTTTCACATCCTGATTTGAACTCTATTTCTATTAGGACCACAAGAACTGTGCTTTGTTTTCAATATCAATAAAGTAAAAATCGAATGTGTCTTTTTACGAAGTGCTTCACTGAAGTAAAAATGATAGAATTCATTCATTCTCTAGCTGGCAAGCAAACTAATTAAAAGATTATCATATATTCCGTAAGCCAGCAAGTCTTTAAATATATTTTAAATTACATTTTGATACTATAATCTTTATTTCCATATTACAAAAGTTAATGTGCTCACTAATCTAAAAAGTTGTGACAATAGACATTTCAGCTAATGTGAATTAGCAGTTCTGCTGAACTTGGAAAAGAAGGGGGCAAAGGCAAAGGACACTATTTGAAGAGTAATGATAATGCAGTCAAAAAGTACAATACTTGGCAAGATTTTATGTTTTCAGGATTAGAAACATTGTTCTACTACTACTAATTTTAATAACAATTGTCTATTACAGTGTTAAGTGTCATCTGATATTGGCAATGAGTTCTTTGATGAAAATTTCCACTAATTATTTTTCATTAAAAATTAAGCCACCATAATTTATCAAAAATGTTAGCTCTAATTCTTTAATTGAAAGTATATACATATTGATGATTGTTTTGAGGCTTAAATACAATGTTATTTTACTTATTAAATGGAATTTTGTCCAATTTTAAAAGCTGTACAATAGATACTTTATAGCAGATTTAAAAAAAATGTTTATTTTATTTATTTTGAGAGAAAGAGAGAGCACAGGCAGGAGAGGGGCAGAGAGAGAGAGGAGGACAGAGGATCTGAGCCTGACATGGGGCCTGAACTCTTGAAAGGTTAGATCTTGACCTGATTCGAAGTCAGACACTTAACCAACTAAGCCACCCAGGCACTTCTGTACAATAGATATTTCAAACTGTGTTGTAGGTCATTAACAAATGTTATAATTAATCCTTGCTTCAGATATGGGCATCGTGCAAAAAAAAAAAAAACAAACCCTTGTTTACATTTCATTTTAATACCTGAAGCAGCCTATATTTGAAAACTAAAAATATTTTCTAATCAGCCTCTAAAGCTGTATTTCCTGGTGGCTGTAATCATCAAATGCAAGCTTGCCTAAAGGATTTACTTGACCTTCCATAATAAGCTATTAGAGCTTTCAAAGCTAAATTAAAATGGACATCAAATTCCCTTGTGAGACAGAAGTGTCCAATTGTGCAAAAGAATAATAGATCAGATGTATTCGCTAAAACCCAATGAAAATAACAGGTATTTGGTTATAGATGGTGATAGAGAACACTCAGACAAAAGGGCTTTACATCATAGTCTCAGATTCTCTTAGTTGGAAACATACTTTAAATGTTTTCTAACTCCATCGTTCATTTGAATATTGAATTTTATCCATGAGCTCCAGTCTTGTCTGAATACCCACTTGCTCCCAGGCCAGCACATTGCTTCTCTGTATGTTCTTTCAGTTCCTTCACTGGGAGAAACACAAATGCTCATTTTTAAATTCAGAGCCTCTAAGCTGGTGGAGAAAAGCAAGATGCTACCCAGTTTAGAAATGCACTGTTAGCACAGGTTAAGCTTTTCCTTGCTTCATCTAGTGAGTTGGTAGTTGAGGCAAAACTTCCTCTAGAATAATTTCCATTGAATTAAAGCAGTCTTTCTATCTATAGATGACAAAAGAAACTCATTCACGTGGAAAGGTCCTCAGATTTAGTTGTCTCCTTTCCCAACATTTTAGAAACTCTGCCTATCTTAGTTTAGGGGACTTCTGGGAACCTCAGGAAAAAGTTGCCCTATGAGTTCCACCTCTAGTTTTCAATTTCCTTTATGTTATCAGAATTATCAAATATTCTTTTGGATTACCAGACAGAAGGGAAATCTAGACTTACTCCTTCGAACTGGGTTGAGAGGCTAGTGAGAAAGCCTGGGCGGTTACAATATATGCCATTTTAGAAGACCTGGATTTCTTGTCTTAATTCTACCCCCACGAAGCTTTATAATCCTGAGTGAATCACTGTATTTCTCTGATTTTCACTTTCCTTTTCTATAAAGTGAGAATGAATATAATTACAATTCAGGATTGCTATAAGAATTAAAGGAAATAATATGGAATGTATAAAAAACGAAAACCCTTTTCTCATTACCTCTTTAAATTTAGCAGCAAAGCCTCTTCTTTGTAACCCTAATGCCTTGATGGGAAGTAGAAGAGTTAACACATGTTTAGAAAATGTGTAGAATTCACATTAGCCAAATGTCATAGCAATTCCGAATAAGCTTTTAAACTTGAGGATTTTGGTTCCTCTCACCTGTCACTCTAAATGCCTCACAGGAGCCTAGGCAAAAATTGAAGATGGCAGTTTTCTGATAGTGAATAGAATGATAATCAAAACAACAGCTGCCATCACTGTTTGTGAGGTGCCAATCACTGTTCTCAATTGCTTTACATATATATATTCTCTTTCTTGGGATTATGGCTGGGCGGGACTGGTCCTGGATTTGTCTTTTTTCTTATCTGTCCTTTGCTGACCCCCCCCCCAAAAAAAAATCCATGGGTCCTATAATTGATTAAATATTAAAGAACATATTTGGCCTTATTTCTGAAGATCCTTCATGACTGTTCTCTGCTGCTTTGAGGATCGTAATTTGGGTTGTCAACCTGTACTTAGGAAAGAAATTTTGAAGAAAATGTCCTTTGCTTGGCACTTGAGTGAGGAGGTTAAGAATGACCAAATTTCAGTTCTGAATTATTCAACTCATGATGCTTTTTAGTTGAGAATTCTAAAAAAATGTATATAATCCCTGTGCATGTCTGTTCTCATTATATGTACTTTCAAGTATTTACACTTGTTTTAATACAAACATAACATTCAGTGATCCATCCATTCAAGTAATAATAGAATACTATTGTTTAGATACTATGTAGCTGCAGAGGAGTATAGATAGCAGTTAATGTCATGTTCATCACATTTGCCTTGATAAACTAGTTTTTTGAAAGCTACCAAAAACAACAAACAACAAAAACCTTCCTGCTTACTTCTCCTTTTTAATCTTATACTAATACTTTCTTTTACTCTATGTATTTCTTCTTTCACCATTTCCTTTCTTTCTCCACAGATTAAAGAATAAAAGTAATTTTCTTCTTCACATCCTCTCATGCTGATTAATGTTGCTTATATCAGCAAGTCTTAGACTTTTGAAGATGATAGAATTAATGTTTGCTGCATCGAGATAGGATTTTTAGTGCTCTCCATTAAAAAGTGTGACAATGTTTACACACTCTTACATGCTGTTCGCTATTTCTGTTTATATTTTAGGGGGATAAAGGAGGCTCTTCATCTCACAAGAGTTTGCAAATTCTATCAGAACATTTTCACAATATCAATATGGAGGACACTATTCTCATTTTCTTGACAAAATATCAGTGCATGCCCATCGTGCACTTGCAGCTGCGTATCTATTTTGGGCAGTCACTGAAGTTCAAAGACAAGTATGGGCTTCTAATGCTATCCATAAAGTGTTTGGCCTTCTACATCCTCAATAGAAAAATGTATTTTATAAATTCTTACTTTTTATTGTGCACCTTTAAGTAAGGTACCATGTGGATCAATTACCTGAACATCCTGGCTCCAGCAGTTTACATAGAATACGCTCTATGATAAGTGAGTGTCCGTACTCTGAAATTCTAAGTGGCCAAAAAGCTAACAGTTGTATGGTCAGGTGGCCGGCAAAGGGAGACATAACCCTTGACAACCATAATCTCTTATGTCATTTCAGGGTGAAATATGTTAAGAAATAGAACTATAATGTTTAAGAACATATAACGTTGGGGACTATACTGTTTAAGGACTATAATGATGAGAAAGGCATATATGTGGAAAAGCCTCAAAGTTGAGCA
Organism: Lynx rufus; assembly: GCF_022079265.1. NCBI lineage: Eukaryota > Metazoa > Chordata > Mammalia > Carnivora > Felidae > Lynx > Lynx rufus. Next base: position 97,004,723 of record NW_025814845.1, on the reverse strand, counting down.
GTTGTATTTGAAATCAATCATTTCTAGTTATGGGGTTAGAACTTTAAATCTCTGGTAAAACATTTTCTGTTTGTCAAGGGAGCAATTATATTTTAAGTTTTTCAAAATCATATTTAAATTAACCATCATTGTGTATTTTAATTCATTTTACACACTGGGATAAGTCTACAATTAGTAGGATTTGCTTAGGAACATGATATGATGGTTTTAGAATTATTCTCAATATAAATAATTTATGAACTTTGTAATATCAGCTTTATGGTTTGGAAATAAAAAATGCTATAATAGACAAAAATATATTACATTTCAAATCCTTTTTGAATGATAATTTCTGTTGCTTTGATCATTTATGCTACAAATACTTATTGAGTACCTTCATGATATAGGAGCTGCCATGCCGTGATGAACTGAATATAGTTCCTACCCCAAGGCACTCCCTGCCCAAGGTGTGAGAATGCTGGGTAAATAGACAAATGCCTATCTGAAGTCCTCCATGTGTTTGTGTGCCATTAGTATTATTCACAGAAACAAACATGCTATATTGGGTTGTTAATCACTATATACCATCCCTGCTGCTTACAGCACATTTTCTCATACACTGTACTTATTAGAACTTCTACTGTAAATTTCCCTGTCAGGAAGCAGAAAGCCTTCAGTAGAAAACAGTGTACCAGTCAAGTGAATGTTCCATCACTATAACATATATGTTTGCAATGTGTTTAAATGGTTTTCCTCCCGTTTCCATTACCTTTCTGACTCAGTCTTCATTACCTAGTGCCCACATTATGGTCTCCTTACATGGTCTTTTCCCTCAGCCTCATTACACTCCAGTGCTTCCTGGCACGTAAATTTTATTCTTATTTCAGGTGTACCTAGAGTCCTGTTTCCACAAGTACATTTTCCTGGCCACTCCCAATGACACTTATTTCTCTGAACTGTGGGTTCTTATATCTGTACAGTTTAGTAGTAGGTTATGGAATATCTCATTTTGTTGGAAAATTGTTTTGTGTGCATATTTTGCCTTCCTAATATAGCAAGAAGCTCCTTCTGGACAGAGAGCCATGTCTTATGAGCTCTGACTAAACTGTCTAGTAGGTAAGTCTTAGAGTGTCTTGTGAAGTTTTTCCTAAATTAGAACCCTCAAAGTATTAGGCATAGTACTGAGCGTCCCATACAAATTCAAAAGTCACATACTGAAAGGCTAAAATACCAACTTGTTCTAATGTCAGTGTATACTAGCTCAATGTAATATTCAAAAGAGTTACTAAGGCAAATTTTTTGATTGAGAGTTACTTACTAAGGCAAATTTTTTGTTGAGAATCATTTGCTCCACCAAAGATGACTCATTATGGAAGAGGTGGGGTTGCATATGGCTCCACATATGAGGAAACCACCAAAACTCATCCACAGACCCCAGAAGATGGTCATCCCCTTCATCTTCTTCTTCAGTTCCTTTGGAGGAAAAAAGATTATTCAGTTAATCCCAGTTGCAATGATTGTCTGCCTATCTATATAAATTGCCTATTTATCCATCCATCCATCCATCCATCCATCCATCCATCCATCCAATTATATACACACATATATGTACTTAGAAGACACCATTTATACTCTTTTTGATACATATAAGGCTTGAACATGAAATGTAGCAAAGGAAAACCTGTTACTTGGGGAACAACAAGAGACTGTGACAAAGCTCTTTTAAAAGTTTTTCAACATAAGACATAGGTATAAAATCACTGCAAAATGGAAGTACACAACCATTCCCAAGGACATTAGAACTCTCTTATTGTATTTGTATTAACCTGTAGTTTGGAGGAAATGGAGGGATGAGTAGGAAATTGAATTAAGGGAATACGAGTAAAGAAATGAGTGGCAGAGCTCTAGCAGTAGGTCTTTCTGATATAGGTTGTGACATCATAGTCACAAAGGAATAATTCTATAATTTATTCGGGTTCCTCATTAGCTCTGAGAAGAAGCTACTCAGTATTTAATGAAAAATATGGCATAAACAAGGGGGAAAAAAGGAAATGTAGGAATTGTTATTGGGTAAATGAGAGAAAGCGGAAGGGAAGAAGGGAGAAAGGATGAAAGTGAAGGAAAGAGGCTGAGAAGTGATGAAGTCATAGTAAAACAAGCCAAGCTGATCCTTGGTGGACTCATGTTTCTCATGCTTGACCTTTTTCTCAAGTTCCTGGAAGCAGACTTTCCATCAAGAAACTCATATTTCTGGGGCACATGGGTGGTTTAGTCGGTTAAGCATAAGACTGTTGATTTCAGCTCAGGTCAGGATCTCACGGGTTCGTGAGATCAGTCCCGCATCTCAGGCTCTGTGCTGACCCTGTGGAGCCTGCTTGGAATTCTCTCTACTTCTCTGTGTCTCCCCCACTTGCACACATGCTCTCTCTCTCTCAAAATAAATAAACATTAACAACAACAAAAAGAAACTCCTATTTCCTTGAGAGTCAGCCCTGTTGTTATTCCTCTGATTTCTTCCTTTTTAGTCATGTTTTATTTCCTCCATTTTCCCTGACCAGCAGTTTAGCTGAGTGTGGGAAATTCCACAGTTTTCTTGAGGGGGATGGGACTCTCTTTGTTTCTTCACTGAAGCATGACATGAGAGCACTTTAAGGTGCCTCACCACTTTCCCGGCATATCATAAGATGATATTAATCATCACAAAGTTTTGCAACAACACTGAAATTTCAGCCACAACACTGAATCTAATAAACTCTTAGAATATAGAATAGTAGGTTCTTCAAATGATGTCCTCTCTGTGTGGAGAAAATCTTCTCTCATATTTTCAAAAATTTCATTTTTCTGATATGACGGGTTTCCATGGTGCCTTACAGGCTAAAGATGGAGGGTGCACTGCTGCTCTGACCCAGCCAACCAAGCTGGGTGCCTGTTACTACTGTTCTTCTATTCATTTTTGCAAGAGAAGGAAGGCAGAGTCCATTGGCAGGAAAAGAATCATGTCCTATGATTTACTGGGCAAAGAAAGTGACTTACTAAAGATAAAGGTGTAGTATGAGGCTGCACACTCATTCTAATTAAAAAAATTTTTTTTAATTTATTTTTGAGAGAGAGAGAGAGAGAAAGTGAAAGAGAGAGAGAGAGAGAGAGAGAGAGAGAGAGAGAGACAGGGTGTGAGTGGGGGAGGGGCAGAGACAGAGGGAGACACAGAATCCAAAGCAGGCTCCAGGCTCTGAGCTGTCAGCACAGAGCCCGATGAGGGGCTCTAACTCATGGACTGCGAGATCATGACCTGAGCCGAAGTTGGACACTCGACTGACTGAGCCACCCAGGAGCCCCTTGTTCTAATTTATATAGGAAGAACAAATATTAGTAATGTAGGATGAATAGAATAACATAATACTTCAACAAGGACAGACTTCAGTTTCACTTTCATATGATTAAATACTTGCTAATATAAAGGAACTTTTTTTCTTTATATGTAAAGGGCACCTTTATATTTAATGTTTTAGTTCCCTAATTTTTTCCCTCTTCATCTCACACCCATGTTGCCATAATATAGTGAAACAAGGATAGCTTTTAGAGTCAGAGAAGTCTTTATTTATAGGTTCCAATACATTTGAATTGTGTGATTGTAGGCAAGTCACATAACCCCTTAATGTTTGTATTTATATAGGTAAAAAGATGGATCGCAATACCTATTTTATTCTTTTTGAGAAGAAGTGGTACTATAATCCTGGCACCTACTGGATAATCTAAAATGCCTTTTTCCTTTCTTTTTTTATTTCCTACTCTTGTTCTTCTTGTGTCTTTTTCAGGTCTCCTTGAGTTTCGTTTTATTTTTTCACAATGATACTGCATCAGAGTGTGGGGGAAGGTGTCACCTGCATGTTATGTGGCAGATGCCAAGACCAAGGCATCAAAATTAACTGACTGGCCTGATTAATGAGTCACCAGCTTCGGGTTTCTGAGTGATTATTTTACAGCTCAGGGAAGACTTCTAGAGAGGAATGCAAAGGAATGGGAATATGGAGTCAGGGTTTAGAATCTCTGATGACCCCAATCATTGCAGGGTTTTGAGTACTGCTACCTTTAGGTGATAAATATGGTGGCCCTGGTGAAGAAGCATTTGTTACATGTGACTGGCGATGCTTAAATACATGTTTTGTTTGTTTGTTTCGTTTTTGTTTTTGTTTTTGGACACAAGGATGATGTCATATAGTTTCACCACAATTAAACATCTCTACTTACATCCAAGAGACTCTCCTCTTGCTTAGCATTTTGTATGTCCTCAGGATACCATATTAGCGAAGATTACAATCAGTTACTTATTGCAGTTTTACTGTCCCACACTGAAAAAAGGCATAAGTCTCTTGGGGTTTCCCAGTAATCAGTTTGTTTCTGGCTTCCACCTCCTCTGGATGCAGTGAATGTGGGTAGAGGGAGATGAGATTTCCTAGATTATGAAAAGTCACTCCTCCTACTGCTTTAAATCTCTATTCCCTGTCCCCTGTAACTCCTATCTTTCCTGCACCTTTCTTGTCATCTCCCCTTTGCTCCTTTTTCTACCTGGACTTTACACAAAGTTTATTTATCAGGACAGTGGAAAGGTAGCTTTGGAAAGATAGCTCAGGCGTTTGTTGTTCTTTCCTGAATACCATGGTGAAATCTGCTATTAAAATATTTATACATTTGAATCATGCAGGTATTAGACAAATGATGTCTGCCTTTTGATAGATTTATATAAATTCATAGTAGGCATAAATATATGCCTTTCCCTTTTTCTTTATAACTCTTTCTTATCTGATTTCACTTAATCCTACTTTGGGTATATTTTATGTCAGAATTATATTGAGAATAAATGTCTATTGCTTATTACTTTAAACATTACGATAAAAAGCAGTTGAAACATAGCTGTGATGGGCTGTCCTGGGCTCTAGCCACCCTTTTATCTCCTGACTTTTGCCCACCTTTGTTAGAACTGGAGAAAGAGAGAACTAGAAGTCAAATTCCCCAACTTTAAGTGTCATTTATTAAATTGTTACAAAACTATGCTGAAATCTAATAAAGTTAGTGCAAATCATTATTTATTTTGTATCTATTTAAATAACTTATCTTTCAGTATTTTATCTTCAATTTTTCCTGCCATGATATTTAAAATCATCATTGATTGAGACTCTACCTTTTGTCAAGCATTGTGTTAACTGTTTTATAAGCACCATCTCATTTAATTCTCACTACAACCTTATGAGGTAAGGGCTACTACTAACTCTATTCTTCAAATAAGGAAACTGATATTTGGAAAGGTGAAATAATTTGTCCCAAGTCACTGACAAGGTTGGTACAGAAGCCAGTTTCTTACATTTTTATTGTGACATTTTTATTGTGAGGTGTGGGAAGTGCTCAAGTAAGGAAAGAGGACAAATATTTCAGAAACAAAAAGGAAGGAGAGCAACTGCCTAGAGACATTCTTTAGCATTCAGCATTGGACAAAAAATTGAGTTGCCAGAAGTGTTGGTTTTTTTTTTTTTTTTAATTTCTGTTTTGGGAAAGAAAGCTTTTAATTATTCTTAGTATTTTAGAGTGATTTTCTTTCACAACACAACATGGTCAAATTTTGGTCTCTGACCTATAAATTCTTTTTGTTTTAATTTAGAAATTTATTTTATTTATTTATTTTTATAATTCATTGTCAAGTTAGTTAACATACAGTGTAGTTTTGGCTTCAGGGGTGGATTCCAGTGATCCATCACTTACCTACAACACCCAGTGCTCATCCCAACAAGTGCCCTCCTCAATGCCCATCATCCATTTTCCCTTCTCCCCCACCCCCCAACCCTGATCAACCCTCAGTTTGTTCTCTGTATCTAAGAGTCTCTTATGGTTTGCCTTCCTCTCTGTTTGTAACTTATTTTTCCTTCCCTTCCCCTATGGTCTTCTGTTAAGTTTCTCAAATTCCACATATGAGTGAAAACATATGGTATCTGTCTTTCTCTGACTGACTTATTTCACTTAGCATAATACCTTCCAGTTCTATATATATATATATATATATATATATATATATATATATGTATATGTATATCTCACATCTTCTAATCCATTCATCATTTGATGGAAATTTGGGATTTTTCCATAATGGGCTCTAAATTCTAACCCAGATAAACATCTCCAAATTCAGAGCCCTTAACTATCATTCATTGACCAAATTTGGATTTTAGAAATAAGATCATCATTTACGAATTCGATATAATATTGCTCTTCACATTGTTAATTAATTCTGTAATATAGTTAGAATTTACCAAGACTGCTGGTTCTCCATGATCTGGGGAAATATACAAACCTAAAGTATCTATAGATAAGGGGAAGGAACCTTTTGCCATTCAGCTTCCTTTATCAAGAATTGCCAATTAAATATTAAAAATGCAATTTATCTAATGCATAAGACTTGGGCTCTGCCTGATCTAAGGTTAAGACTGTTTTTTGCACTTAACTAGCTGTATGACCTTAGGCCCCTCTAAGTTTCTATGTTCTTATCTAGAAACAGGGTAACATAATCTTTAACTCCTAGGATTCATTGAGAAGGTACATGAAAAGTGATTAGCTAAGTACCTAGAATGTGGTGCTGCTCACTAGAAGGGAACTATGATTTTATTTCCTTAATCTCTTTACTTCTCAAAAAATCCACAAATGCTTCGAAAACTAAATATATATCAAACAAGATGGAACCTCTTCCTGAAAGAAAGTCTTACTATTATGATAGTGCTATTTTTCTTCTTCCCTTTGAGATTGAATAAAATAGAATTTTTAATAGGATAAGAAATTACATATTTAGAAAGACAATATAATTCAATTAAACTTTACAATATCTAATTTTTGAAAGATTAGGAGTATTAAACTTTACATCTGTTCCCACTAAAAAATGACTTTATTGGTTTTAGATAAGCCTAGCTAAGTTGTGTGGAAGCTTTCATATCATATGCAGATAACAAGATCCCTTCAAGCCTTGGCCTTAGCTTTCTCCTGTGTTCTACTTTCTTTGGCTTAAGTAGTGTCCATTCTTACTGTGAGCTGTGAGAAATGCCCACGTAAGGGAAAAGGACAAATATTTCAGAAACAAAAAGGAAGGAGAGCAATGGCTAGAGTCAATCTTTCACATTCAGCATTAGGCAAAAAAATAAGTTGCCAGAAGTGTTTTCTTATTTCTATTTCTATTATGTTTGGGAAAGAAAGTTTCTAGTTATTCTTAATATTTAGAGTGAATTTCTTTCACAATGCAATGTGGTAAAATTTTATTCTCTGACCTTGTTTCATATAAATACTAATAGTTAAATGGGATTTTACTTTCAGTCAATCATTTGTTCATTAATTCATTTTCAGTAGTCATTGTTCTAGTTGCTGGTGTTACAACAGTGAAGACTTCATGGAGTGCTCATTTTAGTAAGGGAAGAGATGCAACAGATAAATAACTTAAAGACAAAGTACACCCACTCATGATAAAACTCTTAGCAATCTAGGAATAGAAGGAGCTCCTTTAAGCTAATAAAGAGTGTCTACAAACTAGTTTGATGAAAGAATTCCCCTTGAGAATAGGGAAAAAAAAAACTACTGAAAGATTTCCCCTGACGTCAGGAATAAGACATGTGTCATCATCACCACTTTTACTTAATGTTGTACTGGAGAGCTAACCTAGTGCAATATAGGTAAGGAAAAAAATTCACAAGGCTCAGAAAGGAGGAAGGACCATTTTAGTATCCAAAATTTTATATGATTGTATAAATAGAAAATTTTAAAAAAGCCTACAAAGTACAGAATTAATAAGTGAACATAGCAAGGTTGCTGGATACAAGATCAGTACACAATTTAATTGTATTTTTACGTACCATCAACAAAGAAATGCAAAATGAAATAAAAAATAAGACACCATTTGATATTGCATCAAAAAGCCCCACCAAGGAATGAATCTAAAAACAGTAAAAGTTTTATCAAGTGCAATTAAAGATGACCTAAAGGCATTCAAAGATTGGAAGACTCAATATTTAGGATGGCATTTCTACCACAAATTAATAGATTTAATGCAATCTTAATAAAAATTCTACTAATTTCTTTGTGGACATTGGTAAACTGATTCTAAAAAGTTATATGAAAATGCACAGGGCCAAGAATTTCCAAGGCAATCTTGAAGAAGATGAGCAAAACTAGATATTAGTATTAAGTATATTAGTATTAGTATTTATTAGCAGAAATTAGTATTAATTACAAAGGTACAGTAAACAAGATCGTGTGATGTACACAAATAGATCCAATGAACAGGAGAGTGTAGAGTCCACATATATGGTTATATATGACAATGATGACACTATGGTGGAGTGGGGAAAGGATGGTCACTTAATACTTGGTGCCAATTAGATATCTTTGTGGAAAAAAGAAGGTATCTTGACCTCTATCTCATACATACAAAAAAATCAACTCCAGATGGATTTCAGATTTGTAAGTTGTAAGAACATAGAAGCATATTTTTATGATTTTATAGTATGCAAAAATATCTTTAAAAAGACACAAAAAATCGACCATACAGAAACAAAAAGATGAACTAGGCTACATTAAGTATTTTTGGTCATCAAAAAACACCATTAGGAATGTGAAAAGAAACCTGAAAAATAGGAGAATGTATATTTGCAACATACGTAACTGACAAAGGGCTCATTAAGAATGTATAAAGAAGAAAAAGAAAAAAATAATACATAAAGAATTTCTACAAATCAACAAGAAAAAGCAAGTAACCTAACAGAAAAAAAATCTCAAATAATTCACAAAAGAGGATCTCCAAATGGCCAATAAATATATGAAATAAGCTCAATGTTACTGCTCATGAAAGAAATGTACATTAAAACCATAAAATATCTCTATGTGCTCACCAGAAAGGCTAAATTTAAAAAGACGAACAATATCAAATGTTACTGAGAATGTGGAGTAACAAGAAAACTCATACACTGTTGGGAATGAAAATCAGTACAACCATTTTGAAAACTTGGCATTTTTCTACTAAAGTTGGCCATAAGTGTGCTATATAACTAAAAATTCTACCCCTAGTTGATAACCAACAGAAAAAAAAATAGTTATGATCTCTGAAGGATAGGTACAAAAGTGTTCTTAACATGATTAGTCAAAAAAAGCCAAAAACTAGAAAAAAACCCCAACATCTACATTGGAAAGGAATGGAATAAGGAAATTTTGATATATTCAAACAATGGAATGCTATAAAGCAATGAAAATGAAAGAATTACAACTATACACAATAATACCTGTAAAACCAGAATGATATTGAACAGGGACACCTGGGTGGCTCAGTCACTTAATAGAACAAGCTGGATACAGAAGAGCTGATACTGTATGATTCCTTTTACACACATCTCAAAGCCATGCAAAATAATTTATGATATTAGAAGCCAGGATACTGGTTTTCTTTGAGAGAGGCTAGTGACTGTGAGGAAGCACAAGGTAGGTGGGTGCGGGGATTCTGGTAGTATTCTCTCTCTTGATTTGCATGCTGGTTTCTTAAAATTCATTGAGCACCACATTTACTACTTATTGCACTTTTATATATGTAAGTTATACTTCAGTAGAAAAGGAAGGCCATTATATAATAACATGATGAATAAATGTTCAAACCATAAACATTTTGTAAAGGTTAAAAAATGCTATCTTAAGGGGGCGCCTGGGTGGCTCAGTTGGTTAAGCATCCAACTTTGGCTCAGGTTATAATCTCACAGTTCTTGGGTTTGAGCCCCACGTCAGACTCTGCGCTGGCACCTGAAAGCCTGGAGCCTGCTTCAGATTCTGTCTCCCCCTCTCTCTTTGCCCTTCCCCCACTCACACTCTGTCTCTCTCAAAAATAAATCAATAAACATTAAGAAAATGATATGCTAAATTGAATTGAATAATATGAGGAAAATAGAATAGGACAGAGACATGGAATGTAGGAAGATGTAAGAAAAGGTGTCACAAAATTTATTTATTTATATTTATTTATTTATTATTTTAAATTTATTTAATTAAATTCAAGCTAGTTAAAATACAGTGTTGTATTGATTTCAGGAGTAGAACCCAGAGATTCATCACTAACATAGAACACCCAGTGCTCATCCCAACAAGTGCCCTCCTTAATGCCCATCATCCATTTAGCCCATTCCCTACCCCCCTCCCCTCCAGCATCCCTCAGTTTGTTCCCTGTATTTAAGAATCTGTTATGGTTTGCCTTCCTCTCTGTTTTTATCTTATTTTTAAATACAGTAGTCAGAGAGGCCTTTGAGAGTAATTAACCCCCTTTTTCTTACCTGTATGGTAAAATTTTCCTGAAAATCCAAGGTTGAACGTAAAATTTGTGATTTGTGCACGCAAAAGATTCTGAGTGTCAAGCAGGGCCTGAAATACATAATTAAAAAACAAAAATCGGGTTAGAAAATGTCATTGAGAAGTTTTAAAAGATATCTTCCTTTTGCATTCAAAGGGTAAAACTACTCCTTTATACATGAGAGAATTAAATGATGGAAAGTAGTGTCTTTACCAATTTACAACCGGAGAGATGCTTTCAAGATAACATAAACATATACACATATTTATCCTTCAGCTTGCAATAAATTAGCAAAAAGTGTCAGCTAGAAAAAGGAAGTTACATGAAAAGTTTATTCTGCATGTATTAAAGGAACTGTTATCTAGTACATAAAATATATCTCCTTTCATTTCTCAGGGACATAGATCACCAATTGTCAAAAGAAGGACACTCTTTAAGTGAAACTATGCAAGAACATATGTTGAAAGGAAACATTGTTATTTCTCAGATATGCCTTTGGTCTTCAAAATCCAAGACTTTTCAATCTTTAAGTCTTAGATTCCCACAAGGCAGTGATTGTTCTTCAAAAGAGGATATCATGATAAAGTAAATCTCTAATTCGGCCTTTCATTAAAAAACAAACAAACAAACAAACAGCCCTACTTTTGAAGGTAAAACTTTTTGAAACAGAGTTTTAATTATTACATCTTATAAAGTATTTACCATGCTACGAATTAAAAAAAAATTTAAGGCTATTTATATTGAGAGAGATAGAGACAGTGTGAGCAGGGGAGGAGCAGAGAGAGAGGGAGAGAAGGAAAATCCCAAGCAGGCTCTGAACTGTCAGGACAGAGCCCAATGTGGGACTCAAACTCATGAAATCATGAGATCATGACCTGAACTGAAACCGAGAATTGGATGCTTAACTGACTGAACCACTCAGGCACCCTCATGCTATTAATTTTTAATGGACTTCTTTTCTTTCTGCTCCTTCTTTTCTTCCTCATTATTTAAATTCCTATTCTTATATTTCTTTTCTCCCTGCCACCCTCCCTACACAGACAACTAGGCAGAAAGTAACACTATAGACTAGATTTGTGAAAGATCTTAGTTAATAACTTCTTTTACACACGAGGAAACTGAGGAGAAATGAGTTGCCCATTTTCACAGGTAAAATTAGTGGTAAATTGTAGACTAAGGATATAGATTGCCTGATTCCATATTAGGTACCCCCTTTCCCACTTTCCATAGTTACAACTGGGTCCACAATAAAATCTTCTTATTTTAGCAGCATAGCTGACACCTGGAAGCCTTGCCCCATCATGTTCAAGGTCTCAGTCTTTATTGGGGAGCTAAATAGATACACCTTTTATTCAGAGATTATCCCTTATCTGTGGACATAAGTGATTCTCCTTATTGTGTAAAAACAGAGGAAGAGGACTTCTGAATCTCTATTTAAATTCGTCTGGCCAATGGTAATTTTCCAAAATTTAGGTATCCAAGTCTTCTTTTTCTATCACTGCTCTGTTTACATGAACAACTTGCTTTGACTGAACAACTGAACCATAAAATATGTGGGTCCTGAGGGCACTCAAAGATAGAAGACACGTTTGTTTGTGGATTTCCACACCTAAGTATAGAAACAAAGGGTTAATGATGGCAATGTCATTAGGGACAGGTTAGATTCTGTCATTGCAAGGCCTGGGCATGGGTTGGGCAGGGAAAGAATTTGGCCAGCTCAGCAGTGACAAAGTGAGTAATGGGACACAGAATCTTATTGTGTAAAGGGGTGGCGAGTGGTGCTGCCTGGATGTGAGACTTTCTCATTCTGTCCTTATGGAAGGAACATAAGGTATAGAATAGGAAGGTATGGATTTATTTATTTATTTATTTATTTATTTATTTATTCACTTATTTAAAGTTTATTTATATATTTTGAGAGAGAGAGGGCACGAACTGTGAGATCATGACCTGAGCTGAAACCAAGAGTTGGACGCTTAACTGACTGAGCCACCCAGGTGCCCCAGAAGGTATGGATTTAAATGCCAGCTCAGGGACTTATAGTGAAGTCATGTAAGACTTAGGAGTCAGATTCCCTCAGCTGAAATTCTGGATCTGTCTCTATTCAGTATTGGGCATGCTATTAACATTTTTAGACCTCAGACTCATCACATGTAAAGTATGGATAATAATAATTACCTCAAAGCACAGTTGTGAGGGTTACATGCTTTTATGCTCTTGACATAGTGACTGGCATATAATAGGTGGTCAACAATTATTAGTTCCTGCTCCTCTCTTATTGCTGCTGCTACTATCAGTGCTATTAATAAGATTGTTGTTATTGTTAGTGATGTTAGACAATTTATATTCTCTGAAATTTTCTCTTCTTTTGTTAGAGTGGAGATAATTATCTAACTCACAAAGTTGTGATGAGGATTCTAAAAGGGATAATATATGTAGGAGTGCTTGATAAGCTTTTTAAAAAAGTGGCCTAAAGTATTAGGTGTTGATATAGTTATCAGCAATTATATATTTTATGTATATCATTATATATTACTAATAATTATGTCATCTATTTGTCTCATTACTTAAAAGTTGTTTTCCTCATTTCTCATTTTATTTGTCTTCAGTCTCCTCTAGGCTTCCCTCTCCCCTTCTTTTTCATTTCTTCTCCCCATTTGAATATTCTAGCTAGCTCTTCTTATTGTTCCTTCCCGTTAGATCTTTTATCCATCTTACTTACTTCATTTTACTCACTTTATTCAATGGTTAAAGTATAGATTTGAAATCCATTTTAAAATAATTTCTTATGTGTTCAATGCTTTATTTAACCTTAAAGTTGGAAGTTTTTTCTTTTTGTCTCTTTGAAAAAGTCCTCAGCTAACCTTGAGCTTTGCTATATGACCCTTGATTGCCTTTTAAAACTAATCTTTACAATACTTGATAAGAAAGCAAACAAACAAACAAACCTAGCTTGTTCTTTGGCCTTTGAAGCTAAATAATGTACCTGTGAACTAACCTCTAAATCAACTAGAATACGTTGATTCAAATTATTGAACTAGCCATGATTATGCAGATTTGAGTTGGCATTTTACACATTTATCTGACATTCTAGAAACAAACACTAAAACACATAAAAGATATACTGAAACAGACAGTAGATACTACCATTATGCCTATATCTGGGGAAGAGGGAAATTTATTTCTAGAGGATATTTTATATACTTAAGATAAGCCATAATATTTCTTATCTCTTATACTGTTGTTTTTAGAAGCCAGATTTGGGGGGGGGTATATGAAAACAATGTTATATGTTCATCCACTATTCCATCTTTTCAAAATAGGCTTCTGAAGTGCTAGAAGCTAGAACACCCAGCAATGTTCTTAGATTATATTCTTTTCATTGAACTCTTCATTGCTAGAATGATTTTATTCAGCATTAGTCTATTTAAAACTGAGCTAGTCTATTATTACTATGAACAAAGTATTATAAAAGTATAAATGATTTTTTGCTTGATTCTCTATGTGCAACATGTCAAAAATGCTGTGATAATATCTAAAAGTATAATCATGATAAGCCAAATCAGTATTCTCATATCAAATTCAGAAAACCAAATGCATTTGGGCAGGCAAACCCTCTCATGTGTAGAGTATGTTGGTCATGGAGGAGGTAAAGAATCACAACCACCTGCAGAGGTACCATTCAGTGGTCTCCTCCAATCCAAGAACCCTAGGAACAGATTTCTATTGTCAGAAATAGTCTGATTATTGAAAAATGGTGCTTGTATTTTTAACTGTTCCAAAACTTTGTATATAATTAGCAAGGTAATTTACAATTCCAGGCATCAGTAATTACTTTTATTTATTTTTTTTTTAATTTTTTTTTCAACGTTTTTTATTTATTTTTGGGACAGAGAGAGACAGAGCATGAACGGGGGGAGGGGCAGAGAGAGAGGGAGACACAGAATCGGAAACAGGCTCCAGGCTCTGAGCCATCAGCCCAGAGCCTGACGCGGGGCTCGAACTCACGGACCGCGAGATCGTGACCTGGCTGAAGTCGGACGCTTAACCGACTGCGCCACCCAGGCGCCCCAGTAATTACTTTTAAAATAACACATTACTAACCTTACACCTAAAGGAGCTAGAAAAAGAACAGCAAATAAAGCCTATGCCAGCAGAAGAAGGGAAATAACAAAGATTAGAGCAGAAATTAACGATATATAAACAACAACAACACCAAAAAACCAGTAGAGGGGCGCCTTGGTGGCTCTGTTGGTTAAGCATCTGGCTTTGGCTAAGGTCATGACCTTGCAGTTTGTGAGTTTGAGCCCCACATTGGGCTCTGCGCTGACAAATCTCAGAGCCTGCAGCCTGCTTCAGATTCTGTGTCTCCTTCTCTCTCTCTCTGTCCCTCCCCTGCTCACACTTTGTCTCTCTCTCTCTCTCTCAAAAATGAATAAACTTCAAACAAACAAACAAACAAACAAACAGTAGAACAGATCAATAAAACTAAGACCTGGTTCTTGGAAAGATTTAACAAAATTGATAAACCCCTAGCCAGACTTATCAAAAAGGAAAGAGAAAGGACCCAAACAGATAAAATCACAAATGAAAAAGAGATCACAACGAACACCATAGAAATACAAACAATTATAAGACAATACTATGAAATATTATATGCCAACAAAACTGGGAAATCTGGAAGAAATGGACAAATTCCTAGAAACATACACGCTACCAAGACTGAAACAGGAAGAAATCGAACATTTGACAGACCCATTATCAGCCAAGAAATTGACTCAGTAATCAAAAATCTCCCAACAAATCTGTGCCAAAAGGTTTCCCAGGGGAATTCTACCAGCCATTTAAACAAGAGTTAATACCTATTCTCAAACTTCAAAAAAATAGAAATGGAAGGAAAGCTTCCAAACTCATTCTATGAGGCCAGCATTACCTTGATTCCAAAACCAGACAAAGACCCCTCTAAAAAGGAGAATTATAGGCCAATATCCCTGATGAACCTGGATGCAAAAATTCTCAAAAAGATACTAGCAAATTGAATCCACTAGTACATTAAAAGAATTATTCACCATGATCAAGTGGGATTTATTCCTGGGCTGCAGGGCTGGCTCAGTATTCACAAATCAATGTGATATACCACATTACTAAAAGAAAGGAGAAGAATAATATGATCTTATCAATAGATGAAGAAAAATCATTTGACAAAATACAGCATCGTTTCTTGATAAAAATCCTCAAGAAAGTAGGGATAGAAAAGAATATACCTCAACATCATAAAGGCCATATGTGAAAAACCCACAGATACTATCTTCCTCAATGGGGAAAAATTGAGAGCTTTTCCTCTGTGGTCAGGAACATGACAGGGATATCCACTCTCACCAGTTTTGTTCAACATAGTACTGGAAGTCCTAGCCACAGCAATCAGACAACAAAAATAAATAAAAGGCATACAAATTGGCAAAAATGAAGTAAAACTCTCACTCTTCACAGATGACATGATATTTTTATGTGGGAAACCCAAAAGAGTTCAACAGAAAACTGCTAGAACTGATGCGTGAATTCAGCAAAGTTGCAAGATATAAAATCAATGTACAGATCGGTTGCATTTCTAGACACCAATAATGAAGCAGCAGAAAGAGATATCAAGAAATCGATCCTGTTTACAATTGCACCCAAAACTGTCAGATACCAAGGAATAAACCTCACCAAAGAGGTATGCTGAAAACTATCGAAAGCTTAATGAAAGAAAGTGAAGAAGACACAAAGAAATAGAAAAGCATGCCATGTTCATGGATTGGAAGAACAAATATCGTTAAAAATATCGTTAAAATCGATAGTACCCAAAGCAGTCTACACATTCAGTGCAATCCCTATCAAAATAACACCAGCATTCTTCATAGAGCTAGAACAAACAATTCTAAAATTTGTATGGAACCACGAAAGACCCCGAATAGCCGAGGTAATGTTTAAAAGGAAATCCAAAGATGGAGGCATCACAATTCCAGACTTCAAGCTGTATTACAAAGCTGTAATCATCAAACAAAAGGGTACTGGCACAAAACTAGAGACAGATCAATGGAACAGAATAGAGAACCCACAAATGGACTCACAAATGTACGGCCAACTAATCTTCAACAAAGCAGGAAAGAATATCCAATGGGAAAGAGTCTTCACAAATGGTATTGGCAAAACGGGACAACAACATGCAGAAGAATGAACCTGGACCACTTTCTTACACCATACACAAAAATGTATTCAAAATGGATGGAAGACCTAAATGTAAGACAGAAAACCATCAAAAATCCTAGAAGAGAACAGAAGCAGTAACTTCTTTGATATTGGCCTTAGCAACTTCTTTCTAGACATGTATCCTGAGGCAAGCAAAAAAAACACAAAAATAAACTACTGGGACTACATCAAAACAAAAAGCTTCTGCACAGTGAAAGAAATAATCAACAAAACTAAAAGGCAACTTTTGGAATGATAGAAGATATTTGCAAATGACATTAATGATAAAGGGTTAGTATTCAAAATATATAAAGAACTGATACAACTCAACACCCAAAAAACAAATAATCCAATTAAAAATGGGGAGAAGACATGAACAGACATTTCCAAAGATGACGTACATATAGCCAACAAACATGAAAAGATCTTCAACATCACTTATCATTAGGGAAATGCAAAACAAAACTACAATAAAATATCACCTCACACCTCTCAGAATCGCTAAAATCAACAACACAAGAAACAACGGGTGTTGGTGAGGATGTGGAGAAAGGGGAACCCTCTTGCACTGTTAGTGGAAATGCAAACTAGTGTAGCCACTCTGGAAAATAGTGTGCAGGTTCCTTAAAAAGTTAAAATGGAACTATCCTATAATCCAGCAATTATACTACTAAAAGAATACAAAAATACTAATTCAAAGGGATACACGTGGCCCCAGTGTTTACAGCAGGAGCATTATCTACAATTGTATCCACAATAGCCAAATTGTGGAAACAGCCCAAATGTCCACTGACTGATGAATAGATAAAAATGAGGTGGTATACCTCACGCCAGTTGGAGTGGCTAAAATGAACAAATCAGGAGACTATAGATGCTGGCAAGGATGTGGAGAAACAGGAACCCTCTTGCACTATTAGTGGGAATGCAAACTGGTGCAGCCGCTCTGGAAAACAGTGTGGAGGTTCCTCAAAAAATTAAATAGATCTACCCTATGACCCAGCAATAGCACTGCTAGGAATTTACCCAAGGGATACAGGAGGGCTGATGCATGGGAGCACTTGACCCCCAATGTTTATAGCAGCACTTTCAACAATAGCCAAATTATGGAAAGAGCCTAAATGTCCATCAACTGATGAATGGATAAAGCAATTGTGGTTTATATACACAATGGAATACTACTTGGCAATGAGAAAGAATGAAATATGGCCTTTTGTAGCAACGTGGATGGAACTGGAGAGTGTGATGCTAAGTGAAATAAGTCAGTCAGAGAAAGACAGATACCATATGTTTTCACTCTTATGTGGATCCTGAGAAACTTAACAGAAGACCATGAGGGAGGGGAAGGAAAAAAAGAAAGGTTAGAGAGAGAGGCAGCCAAAACATAAGAGACCCTTAAAAACTGAGAATAAACTGAGCATTGATGGGGGGTGAGAGGAAGGGGAGGGTGGGTGATAGGTATTGAGGAGGGCACCTGTTGGGATGAGCACTGGGTGTTGTATGGAAACCAATTTGACAATAAATTTCATATTTAAAAAAAATGAGGTGGTATAGGGGCACTTGGGTGGCTTAGTAGGCTAAGTGACTCTTGGTTTCATTGCAGGTCATGATCTCACATTTTGCGATTTTGAGACCCACATTGGGCTCTGTGCTGACAATGTGGAGCCTGCTTGGGATTCTCTCTCTCCTTCTCTCTCTGCCCCTCCCCCACTTGCTCTGTCTCTCTGCCAAAAATAAATAAATAAACTTAAAAAAATTAAAAATGAGGTGGTATATATGTAAATGGAATATTACTCAGCCACAAAATATAAGAATGAAATCTTGCCATTTTCAATGACATGGATGTAGCTAGAGAGTATTATGCTAAGTGAAATAAGTCAGTCAGAGAAAGACAAATGCCATATGATCTTACTCACATGTGGAATTTAAGAAACAAAACAAGCAAAGGAAAAAGAGAGAGAGAGAGAATTCAAGATACAGACTCTTAACTATAGAGAACAAAGTGATGGTTACCAGAGGGGAGGTTGTTGGGGGGGGGGGTGGGTGACATAGGTGTTGGGGATTAAAGAGTGCACTTATCATGATGAGCACTGAGTAATGTACAGAAGTGTTGAGTCACTATATTGTACACCTGAAACTAATATAACACTATATGTTAATTATACTGGCATTAAAATTTTTTAAAATTTAATTTAAAAAAAAAAGAAAAGCAAATATGGTACTTAAGGGATTTCCAACATACCTCTGCAACAATTAGTGGAAATCTAATTTACTATGAAATAATAGTAAGTGGTTTGACATGCCTCAGTCCCCTCATATGGCATCCTAGAGCTATGCTTCCTTTTCTGCTTTGCTGCTAAAAGCAAGTATTTTAAATTATTAAGGCATCACAACTATGTTTTTTACAACTCATAAAAACCTTTTTCTCTATAACTGAATGTGTGAGATATAGCTTACATTTTCCTAAAGATACCATATTGTAAGAAACTGAACTACTTAAAAAAAAAATTTTTTTAATGTTTGTTTTTGAGAGAGGGAGAGAGAGGCAGAGTTTGAGCAGGGGGTGGGGCACAGAGACGGAGACCCAGAATCTGAAGCAGGTTCCAGGCTCCGAGCTGTCAGCAAAGAGCCTGAGGCCAGACTCAAACTCACAAACCATGAGATTGTGACCTGAGCTGAAGTTGGGCGCTTAACCGACTGAGCCACCCAGGTGCCCCTAAACTGAACTACTTTTTATGTTTATTTCCTTTTTTAAGTACATTAATATTTTGACTACTTTAGTATATCAACCATAAACTGAATAGAATATGCATAACAATTTCAAGTGAACACTTAGTGAGAATAGCACATACTTAATCGTTCTTTATTTTCCCACTCACATATCATTATTTGCCACTTTTGTGTCAACAAATGTTCTAGCAAAACCATCTCTCATCTGTATAATTTAGAGGTTATGTATAATGTATGCTCTGTAAGTATGTAACAGAAATAATTTAAGATTACTATGTAAGTATTTTCTCCTTGACTTTCACACAAACCTTTGTCCTTAATCTGTTCCGGCAATACAAACAATAAAATACCTGAACATTGAGTGGGAGAATGAAGAATTCACTCAGAAAGGAATACGAAGCCTTGTAAAAGTTACTGTGATATAGCTACTTGCATCATCTTCCTCTTTTGCTTAAAATCCTCAGTGCTGATTAGACATCCCTGAAAGTACTAAGGTCCAATTTGAAACTACCATTTAAAATTTTAGGCATATGCCTGATTTAGGAGAAGGTTCAGAGGAAGGGAGAAATGATTCCATCCACAGAGCTAAAACTCCACTTCCATGTGCTAGGAAAGGTTTTAGGGCCGTATATCCATTTTCCCATGTGATCTTTATACCTAACCCCTGAGCAGTATATTGTTGTCACTATTTCCCAGAGAAGGAAACTGATCTGAGAGGTTCAAAAACTTGTCCAGACTTGTGCAGTAGTCAAATGGCAGGGTCAGACTCCTACCGCATTCTGATTCCAAACTTGCTGTTCATTAATCATGCCCATGTTCGTGAGGCCACACTCAAGGTCTAAACATTCAGCATATGGTGGCCATGACTTAATGTAATGTCAGTAATAAGCAGGATAATCTTTAAAACACCTGACTATAATTAGCAAATTCCCAGCTGAAAGTTCCGTATCCATTTTCCCAAATGTGATGAGGCTCATGTAAAATGTAGAAAACACACTCCCACCTTTGGTATTTATATTTTAAGTTAGCAGGATATAGTTTCCCCCTTTTTGTGTGTAGACTTCAAATTTAGAAAATAGTCAACTAAACACTAAATGATTGATTTACCATTAGGAATGTTACTGTCAGGTAGTACAGCTCTAGGTCTACCGGTTCCTTGTCAAGAGAGTTTAAATACTGTTACAAGTGGCCAAATCTTATGTACTCCACTGGCCTACCCAACATGCCTGCATCTCCTTCTGATTTCCAACCTCAATGTCCCTTCATAGGCAGGTCAAGTAATGTAGTTGGCCCTGGCTTTATTGCTCATTGTTTTCCTCTAAAGCGGTCTTCCCTCTAATTGTGCAAGATGCCTTCACTCTAATATTATGCCTAACTAACTGTTTTCAGCAAATTTCAGTGTTTTTCTGGTCTGGGAACAGGTCTTCTATAGAAAGCCTTTCTAGTTCTATACCTGGTAAGGAGACCAAGGTGCCAGCTATGGCGTTAAAGCCCTTCAGCATCCCACTGTCCAGCTCCACACAGGGTGCACTGAGTGACTGTTCTTTAATATGCATGCCAGTAGATAAACATTCCTGGTTTGGCTGGGTATTCACTGACCAATCTAGTCTTCCCATCCCCCTCATACCTTTAGGATTTGGAAACTAAGAGTGACAATTAGTTGGCTAAAGTGATACAAAAACCCATCCCCTATTTCCTTCTAGTGGATTTTGTCACCAGTGGCTCTGTATGCCAGTGGTAAGAGTGTTCAGTGTTAGTATCCTTGTTCTATGGACAACAGAAGCAGTGAGCTTTGCAATCCAAATCCTTGTTTGAATCACTTCTTCAACACTTAATTGTGACTAGGGGAAAGTCACTTTATGTAAATCATGTCTATTGTGTCTGACATGGGAATAATGATCTTTTACATTATATACCTGTGATGCCTGAGTGTGCATGTTTGTGTGTAGATAGATACATAGATAGATACAAGATCTTGCAATTAGCTGCCCAATTGTTCTCATTTATTTATGAGATACAGATACATTGTATATATTTATATTTAGGAAATGTTTGATTAGGAAAATGTTAACTCTAAAAATTCTGTGCTGAAACACTATCTGTGCCTGCTGCTAAAAAACCACACTCAGCACTTAAATTTCTTCCCCAGTTTTAATTTGGCTCACCCACTCCTTCAGTTACCTTACAAAAGAGGAAACAGGTCAAAATATTATCTGTGAAGCACAGATAAGAAACACAAAATTAGCAAATGTTCCCTCAAAGAATGTCACGTTGTAATGAATACTAACATGAATCTCCATATAAAACGTTTTTGCAGCTATTTTTAAACTTCGTCTCATTGATTTACTTTAATTGATATATTCATTCTGTTAAGGGAAGTTGGAGAAAATCCAAAGATATATAAAAGCTCCCATTTTGCTTAGTTCTCAGAGCTCAATTTCTTTAAATTAGATCTTCTTGGCCTTCAACGAGATCTTTTAATGCCTGCACGTGTTTTTGGCTTTGTAGAATGAAGCCTCAAAAAACTAAGTTAGTGGGGTAGCATATAGATTCAAGATTTGAATCATTTTGAAAATAGTCAAATTTTCATGTTAAACTATATTCATTGTGCAATTCTCTTGTAATTTTAACTGAATATTATGTTCTCTTTTAATACTTTCATGAACATCTTCAAATTTGCTGGAAAGTTGTTTTGTTTGCCAAAGAATAAACATAATTATTCTTATCTTCTTATCTCCTGCAGAAATGGCTACTTCATTGGTATATAAATATGTATTGGTACACAGAGCAGTATTTATATTAGACAAAAAATATAAACAACCAAAACATACAACAGTAAGATGAAATGGTTAAATACATTATAAGGTACCAATCTGATGCAGTATTCTGCACCCATTAACAAATTTGGTTTTGGGAAGTTAATGTGACCAGAGAAAGCTCAGAATGTACTATTAGATGACAAAAGCAAAATTAAAAACTCTGTATTTTTAGTAATAATAGGTACAGTTCTAATTTTTGCCTCATGGCTCTAATCTCACTTACCTATATATCTATATATCTGTCTATACTTAGGTATATGTAGTTATTGGTAAAATTAGGAAAGAATTCATCATAATATTAATTTGCCTTAAAAGGTGGATTTATTAGTGATTTTAATTTTTTTAACTAGAAAAAGTAATGTGTTATTTTATTTATTTTTTATTTATTTAAATTCAAGTTACTTAACATACAGCGTAGTATTGGTTTCAGGAGTAGAATTTAGTGACTCATCACTTTCATGTAACACCCAGTGCTCATCCCAACAAGTGCCCTCCTTAACGCCCATCTCCCATTTAGCCCATCCCTCCACCCACCGCTTCTCCAGCCACCCTGAGTTTGTTCTCTGTATTTGAGAGTCTTTCATGGTTTGCCTCCCTCTCTCTTTTTATCTTATTTTTCCTTCCCTTCCTCTATGTTCATCTGTTTTGTTTCTTAAATTCCACATATGAGTGAAATCATATATTTGTCTTTCCCTGACCTATTTCACTTAGTATAATACCCTCTATTTTCATCCACAATGTTGCAAATGGTAAGATCTCATTCTTTTTGAGCCAAGTAAAATTCCACTGTGTGTGTGTGTGTGTGTGTGTGTGTGTGTGTACATACACACCACATCCTTTTTATCCATTCATCAGTCAAGGGACATTTGGGCTCCTTCCATAATTTGGCTATTGCTGATAGCATTAGGGTGCATGTGCCCTTCCGAGTCATCATTTTTGTATCTTCTGGATAAATACCTAGTAGTGCAATTGATGGGTCATAGAGTAGTTCTATTTTTAATTTTTTCAGGACCCTCCACACTGTTTTCCAGAGTGGCTGCACCAGTTTGCATTCCCACCAACAGTGCAATAGGGTTCCTGTTTCTCCACATCCACACCAGCATCTGTTGTTGCCTCCCTTGTTAATTTTAGCCACTCTGACCAGCGTGAGGTGGTATTTCAGTGTGATTTTGATTTGTATTTCCCTGATGATGAGTGATGTTGACCATCTTTTCATGTGTCAGTTAGCCATCTGGATGTCTTTGGAAAAGTGTCTATTCAGGTCTTCTGCCCCTTTCTTCACTGGATTACTTGTCATTTTTGGGTGTTGAATTTGGTAATTTCTTTACAGATTTTTGGATACTAACCCTTTATCTGATATGTGATTTGAAAATATCTTCTCCCATTCTAAAAGTTGCCTTTTAGTTTTGTTGATTGTTTCCTTTGCTGTGCAGAAGCTTTTTATCTTGATGAGGTCCCAATAGTTCATTTTTGTTTTTGTTTCCCTTGCCTCCAGAGGCATGTCTAGTAAGAAGTTGCTGCAACCAAAGTCAAAGAGGTTGGTGCCTGTTTCCTCCTCTAGGATTTTGATGGTTTTCTGTCTTACATTTAGGTCTTCCATCCATTTTGAATACATTTTTGTGTATGGTGTAAGAAAGTGGTCCAGGTTCATTCTTCTGCATGTTGTTGTCCCGTTTTGCCAATACCATTTGTGAAGACTCTTTCCCATTGGATATTCTTTCCTGCTTTGTTGAAGATTAGTTGGCCATACATTTGTGAGTCCATTTGTGGGTTCTCTATTCTGTTCCATTGATCTGTCTCTAGTTTTGTGCCAGTACCCTTTTGTTTGATGATTACAGCTTTGTAATACAGCTTGAAGTCTGGAATTGTGATGCCTCCATCTTTGGATTTCCTTTTAAACATTACCTCGGCTATTCGGGGTCTTTCGTGGTTCCATACAAATTTTAGAATTGTTTGTTCTAGCTCTATGAAGAATGCTGGTGTTATTTTGATAGGGATTGCACTGAATGTGTAGACTGCTTTGGGTACTATCGACATTTTAACGATATTTGTTCTTCCAATCCATGAACATGGCATGCTTTTCTATTTCTTTGTGTCTTCTTCACTTTCTTTCATTAAGCTTTCGATAGTTTTCAGCATACCTCTTTGGTGAGGTTTATTCCTTGGTATCTGACAGTTTTGGGTGCAATTGTAAACAGGATCGATTTCTTGATATCTCTTTCTGCTGCTTCATTATTGGTGTCTAGAAATGCAACCGATCTGTACATTGATTTTATATCTTGCAACTTTGCTGAATTCACGCATCAGTTCTAGCAGTTTTCTGTTGAACTCTTTTGGGTTTCCCACATAAAAATATCATGTCATCTGTGAAGAGTGAGAGTTTTACTTCATTTTTGCCAATTTGTATGCCTTTTATTTATTTTTGTTGTCTGATTGCTGTGGCTAGGACTTCCAGTACTATGTTGAACAAAACTGGTGAGAGTGGATATCCCTGTCATGTTCCTGACCACAGAGGAAAAGCTCTCAATTTTTCCCCATTGAGGAAGATAGTATCTGTGGGTTTTTCACATATGGCCTTTATGATGTTGAGGTATATTTCCTCTAAACCTTCTTTAATGAGGGCTTTTATCATGAATATATGTTGTACTTTGTTAAATTCTTTTTCTGTGTCTCTTATCCCATGTTTTATTCTTTTTCTTTTTTTTAAAGTTTGTTTATATTTGAAAGAGAGGGTACGGGGCGGGGAGAGATAGAGAGAGAGCGAGAGAGAGAGAATCCCAGGCAGGCTCTGCACCATCCATGTAGGACCTGATGTGGGGCTCAAACCCACAAACTGTGAGATCATGACCTGAGCCAAAACCAAGAGTTGGACACTTAAATGAGTTAGCCATCCAGGTGCTCCTATACTTTCTCTTATTGATGTATCACATTGATTGATTTGCAAATATTGAACTACCCTTGTATTCCAGGAATAAATCTCACTTGATCATGGTGAATGATTTTTTTAATGTATTGTTGGATTCGGTGTTCTAGTATTTTGAGGACTTTTGCATCTATGTTCATCAGAGATATTGGTCTGTAGTTCTCCTTTGGAGTGTTTTCTTTATCTGGTTTTGATATCAGGGTGATACTTGCCTCATAGAATGAATGTGGAAGTGTTCTCTCTTCTATTCTTTTGGAATAGTTTGAGTATAATAGGTATTAATTCTTCTTTAATGTTTGGTAGAATTAGCCTGTTAATTCCAGGACTTCTCCTGGACTTTTGCCTGTTGGAAGTTTTTGATTACTGATTCAATTTTCTTGCTGGCAATTGGTCTGTTAAAATTTTCTATTTCTTCCTGTTTCAGTTTTGGCAGGTTATATATTTCCAGGAATTTATCCATCTTCCAGGTCATCTAATTTGTTGGCATATAGTTCTTCATAATATTTTCTTACAATTTTATGTCTGTGGTGTTGTATGTTATTTCTCCTCTTTCACTGGTGATTTTGTTTACTTGAAACTTTTTTTTTTTTCTGGTTGAGAATGGCTAGAAGTTTATCAATTTTGTTGTTTGTTTTCAAAGAACCAGCTCCTGGTTTCATTGTGTTCTGTTGTTGGTTTTTTTGTTTTTGTTTTTCTTTTTGTTTTTGTTTTTAGTTTCTATATCATTTATTTCTGTTCTAATCTTATTATTTCCCTCCTTTTTCTGGATTTGGGTTTTGTTTGTTGTTATACTTTCTAGCTCTTTTAGGTGCAAGGTTAGGTTGTTTACTAGAGATTTTCTTGCTTCTGGAGCTAGGCCTATATTGCTATAAACTTCCCTCTTAGAACCACTTTGCAGCATCTCAAAGGTTTTGGAACGTTGTGTTTTCATTTTCATTTGTTTCCATGTACTTTTTGATTTCTTCTTTGATTTCTTCACTGAACCATTCTTCTTTTTTTTTTTTAATGTTTATTTGTTTTTGAGAGACAGACAGATAGAGTGTGAGTGGAGGAGGGGCAGAGAGAGAGGGAGACACAGAACCAGAGCAGGCTCCAGGCTCTGAGCTGTCAGTAGAGCCCAACATGGGCTCAAAATCACAAACCGTGAGATCATGATTTGAGCCGAAGTCGGATGCTTAATTGACTGAGCCACCCAGGTGCCCCGTATCTGTTCATTGTTTGATAGCATGTTATTTAACCTCCATGGATCTGTGGTCTTTTCAGAATTGTTTATGTGGTTGATTTCTAATTTCATAGTGTTGTGGGCAGAAAAGATGCATGGTATGACTTTGATCTTTTTGAATTTTTGAGGCTTGCTTGGTAGCCTAATATGTGATCTATTCTAGGGAATATTCTGTGTGTACTTGAAAAGAATGTGAATTCTGCTGTTTTAGGATGGATTATTGTGAGTATATCTGTTAAATCCATCTGTTCCCATTTACCATTCAAAGCCACTGTTTCCTTGTTGATTTTCTTTTTAGATGATCTGTCCATTGATATAAGTGGGGTGTTAAAGTCCCCATAGCATTATTATATTGCTATGGATTAGGTCCTTTATATTTGTTATTCACTGTTTTATGATTTGGGTGCCCTTTGTTGGGTCCATATATATTCACAATTGTTACATCTTCTTGTTGGATTGGCCCCCTTATTCTTAAATAGTGTCCTTCTTTGTCTCTTTTTACAGAGTTTGTTTTTAAGTATATTTTGTGTCATATAAGTACAGCTACACCAGCTTTCTTTTGACATCCAATTGCATGATAAATGTTTCTTAATGCCCTCACTTGCAATCTGCCAGTGTCTTTAGGTCTGAAATGAGTCTCTTTTTGGCTGCATATGGATGGGTCTTGTTTTTGTGGTTTTTTTTTTTTTTTTTTTTTATCCACTCTGTCACTTTATTCTTTTGATTAGAGCATTTAGTCCATTTACATTCAAAGTAATTACTGATACTTATTTATTGCCATTTGTTACTTGTTTTGTGGTTCTTTTTCACATTCTTTCATTGGTTTTCTGGTTGTCTTTAGTGACTTTAGTGATATATATTTGGATTTCTTACTCTTTATTTTTTGCATATCTATTACTGTTTTTTGATTTGTGGTTACCAGTCTATATTAAGCTGATGGTTTATTAATTTTGAACTTATTCTTTACTCCTTTCCCTCCATGTTTCAGATATTTGGTATCATGTTTTATATCCTTTTATATTGTGCTTTTCTTGACTGATTTTTACAGATATGTGTATTTTTTTTGTTTTTGTTTTTGTGCTTCCTGCTTTCCTTTGGTTTATTTTGTTCTTTGGAGAACTCATTACTATTACTATTGGAATTTATTTATTTATAACTATTCATTTAGCTCTACTCCACTGGTATAATTCATTTAGCATTCCAAGAAAGTAGATGTAACCTGTGTCTTTACAATACTTGATCTTGAGTGTCCACAGAAGTGCTTGGCACATAGTGGACTCCCAATAGCCACTTATTGAAAAATGAAAGAATAAATGAATGAATGGTAATGCCACAATAATTTCCAACCAGAAGAGAAGACTTAAAAATTACGTAGAACAAGTAAAGAGTAAACAGAGATGATGGCTTCCATGGAGAGGACATACTAAGGGTGCTCCATTACAAGACACACTTTTATAATCATGTTGCACAAACTGTATGGATCATCAACCTTGGATGGGAGCTCTTGCTTCAATGCTGGATAAATGGAGCCCAGAGAAACCTCTGTGTGCTTCAGGTAAAGACACCAAATTTGGTCCAATGAAGAGCCTCCTAGTGTGGCTTTAAATCAGATCATGGATCCTTTTTGGAATGGACTGAAATGCTTTATATATATATATATATATATATATATATATATATTTTTTTTTTTTTTTTTTTTTTTTTTTTTTGATGAAAGCTGGGGTAAAGGAATAAGTGTATACTTTGACTAGCAACCTTAGTCTGCTGGAGCCTAACTGTAAATGCAGAAATAAGAAAGATGCCTATGAAATCAGAATAGCTACCAGGAAGCAAGTATGAAAGCTACTGAACTTTAAGAAAAGCTTTCATGCTTTCACTTGAAATCACTTTATTTTACATATAGGTCTACAAGCTTTGTGATCTGGTTTCCAAAAATACAGCAGGTTAGTTAAGTTAGCCTACAGAAACGGACTATGAGAAGAGATGCTGAAGAACTTAATGGAAGAGTTAGGCAGAAAAAATATACATCAACACAAAAACTAAATATATATACATATTAGGGTGGAGGCAATGGCCCCGTCTACCTCCATAGCCTCAGAAGCTTCACTGCACTATAATCCAATCACAGATGATCAGTAACAATGAACATGAAAAAACTGAAAAATTAAAAGTGTGCCACTGAGTTAACTAATACACCTTCATTGCATACCTACTATGTGTCAGGTCCTTTGTTAGTTGCTGGGATAATCAAATTAGACCCATCACTCAATGACAGATTATTTTGAGAAGAAAATGAGATATCTGACACAAGTTTTTTATTCTCTAAAGTGGTAAACAGTGTGTAAAAATATTAATATAGTCTAAAATGAATTTTCTGGAAGATGGTTTATACTTTCAAGTCAAATGCCATTCTGAATAACTTATGGAGGAGTCAAACAATTTTAGGCATCAGCTCACTCTTCTCACACAGGTCCAGCCCAAAGACCTTCTTATTGTTAGGGAAACACTCCAGAATTGTTCTTGCTTCTGGGCCTTTGCTCTTAGTGTTATGTCTCTCTTGCCCAGATCATTACATTTTAAATTTGCATTTCTTTTATGTCTCTGCTCAAATACTACCTTATCAGAGAGCCTTTCCTAGACCATCCTTATAAACTTGGCAACAATTCACCTCCACCTCCTGAAGCCCAGATTTTCCTGTCTTTGCCCTATGTTATTTTCTCTACAGCATCTGTCAGTACCTAATATGCTATACTGCATACTTGTTTGTTGTCTACTCGCACTGAATATAAAAAATATGAGAGCAGGGACTTAGCCTGCTTTATTCACTGAAGTTTTCCCAGTGTCTAGCATGTGGTAGGCACTCATAAAATTTGTTGAATGGCCAAATGAATGAATGGATGCTTCTCTTTAATTTTGTTTGAAATGTTTATTTATTTTGGAGAGAGAGAGCTCAAGCAGGGGAGGGGCGGGGCCAGGGGGGACAGAGGAGCTGAAGTGGGCTCTGTGCTGACAACAGAGAGCCCAATGTGGGGCTTGAAGTCTGACGCTTAACTGACTGAGCCACCTATGAGCCCCAAATGAATGGATTCTTCTAAATTGGAATTTCAGGTAGTTGAGCCTGAAGCTGAAGTACAGTACCAAAGAAGTAACTAAAATTAAGAAAAAATGATTTCTTTAGACCAGTCAGGCTTCTCTGGAACAGCAGTAAAAACAAAAAGGACAGTGACTCTAAACATGGGAAAAGAGAAAAGGCCAGCTGACTTACAGAGACCAGAAATAGAAATGGCCTAACATCTGACAAAGACTTCAAGTCAAGTTAAGCTACCAGAATAATTTACTGTGACTTTCTGACAATAGTCTAATTGGAAGGCTATTAAAAAAGATAATAATGTGGTTTCTGGAGGAAAGGTTCCTGGGCTTGAATCCCAGGTCCAAGGACACTAAGTGACTTTTCACTTTGGCAAATGCCTTTCCTGAGCCTCAGTTCCCTTATTCTAAAAAAAAAAAATGGGTGACAATTCCTACCTCATAGGGTTATAAGTTCTGGATGATGTAGTCTGTGTAAAGTTTAGTGCCTAGAACATGATAATCACAATAATATTTTAATGCCTTATCCTAATTCTGTTTTAGTTTTTTTTTTTTTAAATTTATTTATTTTTGAGGGGGCATAGAGGCAGAGAGAGAGGGAGACAGAGTATCTGAACTGGGCTCTGCACTGACAGCAGTGAGCCTGATGAGGGGCTCAAATTCATGAACCATGAGATCATGACCTAAGCTGAAGTTGGATGCTTGACTGATTGAGCCACCCAGGCACCCCTGCCTTATCCTAATTCTAAAAAGTATGTATAACATTAAAAGTGATGAACAGTGGATATAAGTGGTTTCAAAAAAGGCAAAAATGATAGAAATATAAAATGGAGTCAACTGTAGTACAAATATAAAAAATGAACAGTTAATACTTTAGGCACTGATATGAGGTCTGTGTTGGCTGTAGTGAAGTGGACATGGTGGGGAAAGCATATACTACAACTGGAAAAGAGGAAGCACCCTAGGAGTTTTTTTCATGGAGATGGTCCTCTATTCCCTCAGGGGTTGAAAGAAGAGGTATTTGGCAACCAGAACCTGACTAGAGAATCCTCTTCTTGGGATCAAGCTAAGAATACATAATCAATTATGATAATCACAAAGTAGAATCACAGAATGTTAGAGGTGGAAGATATTTTAGAGATTGCCAAACCTGGTATTTCTCAAATTGTTGCATTGAAGCATCTGTCTTTGAACAGGAGGATAAACATATTACTGCCTATCCCTCATATTCCTGACACTTTGCTCTATACATTGACATGGTTCCTACAAAGAACATGATGCCTTTGGATCTATGCTTAATTGAAAAATCCTGGGAAATTTTTCAATAACTTACCTTGATTTTAACACAATATTTTTAATTGTTCAGTTAAGTTATAAAAGCAACCAAAGCAAAACAAGAAAAATCATTTTTGTCAAATTTGCAAAAGATAATTCTACTCATGTATATTATTTTAATTTCATCTCTTCATAGCTGATCTAATCATACCTCTAGTAAAACTCTTATACCTCATAAAATCTCTAGAATTTTGGCCTGCAATTATTCTCTACTAAAGATGTCTCTTTTACTATGGAGCCAGGTCATGAGACATTTGAAAAGTATGCCTGACTAATTTACCTGAAGAGAAGTATTTCCTTCCTTTCCTGATATTTTTTTCCTTCTGAATGGAAAAAGTTATGAAAACATACAGGTTTTAAATAAATAATAAGATCAGAATCAGTCAGAAATAGCGCTTGCAGATTTCAACATCATGTTTTATAATATTTATTTGTTAATGAAATAAATAGTAGCTTGTTTGTATTGCTCTCCCAGCTTACATGATTTCAACCTTCTTTTGAAACTAGAAAGTTCATTTGTCTATTTTAATTAATTAAAGGTCAAAGAACCCAGAGCCAATTAATGCAGAGTTAAAAAGCCCATGACTCATGACTTCATATTCACCCCATGGGTTTTAATAAGATGGGGCAGGCCATTCCATTTTAGAATGAGCCTTTCAGTGGTTTATAAATGCCTCAAAAACGATTTCTCAAAGCAGAACTACCCTCTAATTTAAATTAGATTTTCTCTCAAACTTTTGCTCTCTGTTGAAAATATTTGACAATCCCTTCTTTGTGAATTATGGAATCAAATGCAGAATGGCTCAGTGCCCTCCCAAGTTCTGTCAGCAGGGCTGTGTTAGCTACTTCTGTCAGTGAAGGAGAAAGTAATTTAGGTGGCTTCTTATTCTTACTGGTGAGACAGTTTCATAAGGATCAGATGGTCCTTTGTCATCATTGCTCTATGGCCAGGCATATAGTTGTTTTATGAATTTGTATTCATGGCAGGTGGTCTCTCTCCATTGGCGCTCTAACTCTGAATGCTTTTTCTTCTTGGGTATGCTCTTTTGAGCTACAAGGGGGGTGACATTTATTTCCACAATGGAGTTAGCTTGATATGTCCCTTCTTTTTTTTTTTTTAGTCTTAAAAAATGTTTTTAAATGTTTATTATTTTTGAGAGAGAGAGTGAGAGAGAGAGAGAGAGAGAGAGAGAGAGTGCAAGCAGCAGAGGGGCAGAGTGGGAGACACAGAATCTGAAGCAGGCTCCAGGCTCCAAACTTTCAGCACAGAGCCCGATGCAGGGCTCGAACCCACAAACTGTGAGATCATGACCTGAGCTGAAGTCTGATGCTCCACCAACTGAGCCACCAAGGCACCCCTATCCCTTCTTTTTTGACTAGATTTTTTCCCCCTACTTATCACTCTGCTTCCACCTTGTTCTCAAAGTTTATGTCTTACTCTTCATTGTTCAGGATCAATAATGAGCTCCTAGTTATGTGAAACCCTATTTATTCTTAAATATATCACTTGTTTTAAAATGTTCTATTGTGGGCCTCCTGTTTGAAAAGAAGGTGGAAATACTCACCAGATGCTGATGTGTAATTGGCATGTGGGCTTCACACGTATACAGGCAAAGCACAGAATAGAAACTTCAGTGCTTTAGTCTTTGAAATAATTAAACAGAATACCTAAGATCACATTTGCTAACATTGTGACTTCAGACTATTTTCAGCATCTCTTCTAATAATAAATCTGAGGCTTGATTTAAATTTTGAATTATAATTGGTAAGTTGATTCTAAAACTGGGAAAAGATGCTATTATTTACTCTCTTTTTCTTTCAGCTTTATTGAGGTTATTTTATGTGATTTAGGTCACCAAACAGTTGTTTGTACTCAGTGACCCAGTTCAGATGCAAATCAATGACCTAGATGGGAATCCTCTTACTACTCCAGGAGTCCAGGGCAACATCTATCTATTCAGTTCCCTAATGGGAAATTTTTTTTCTTTATAAATATAAAGCTAAAATTAAAATATAATCAGTCATAGAATTGCCTAGGTCCCATATATTCTACATTACTGTCTGCACGTCACTAAAATATATCATATATACCCCATTACTATGGAAGAAATGACTTGCTAATCAGAGTATTTGATTTGTTTCTACATGATTGATTAAAAACTTTCAAAAAGCTTTAAAAATTTTTATTTCCCCACAAATTGTTCCAATATTATAAATTCCAAATAAGAGTGAAACTTATTATTCTCTGAACTTATGAAAATCAACTGCCTTTGTTGAACTGATCTACAGTGACCTGTACTCCCTCTTTGTTTTACGTGGAATATAAGAATAACATCATAACAGAGGCAACTATCAGAGTGCCAGCACAGCCTGGACATAGAGACTGTGAGTTAATACCTAAACTTCTCAACTAAGACACAACTGAAGTGTCAAGGAAGTCACCTTTGTTCTTTATGACTCTGTTTGAAAATATGAATTGGGCGCCTGTGTGGCTCAGTCAGTTGGGCGTCCAACTTTGGCTCAGGTCATGATCTCACAGCCCATGGGTTCAAGCCCCGCGTCGGGCTCTGTGCTGACAGCTCAGAGCCTGGAGCCTGTTTCAGATTCTGTGTCTCCCTCTCTCTCTGCCCCTCCCCTGTTCACGCTCTGTCTCTGTCTCAGGAATAAATAAATATTAAAAAAAATTTTAAAGAAAATATGAATGAAAATATGCACAGTGGATTTTAAAAGTAGGTTTCTGAAAGGCTCTCTTTGAAAACAGAGGTAGAATCTTGTGTTAATTTGAATGCAAACATTTCAGAGAGAGATTAATAAAGTTATACAAAATTAACAAAAACCAAATTGCAGTTTCTTTGTTTTTGAAGCTTGTTACTCCAGATTGTGTAAAATTGACATTCCAGGAAACTGTAAAGGAACTAAGGAGACTGATAGTAGGCATGTTATTTCTTCAGGCATCTTAGTACGTGAGCTGGAGCAGTCAGACTCTGGCCACTCCTAACTTGAGTTAGCTGAGAAGAATAATATTCACTCAGTTTAGATACTTTTGAGTTTTATATTTATTTATATTCTGTGTTAGCTTGCTTGTTATTCACATTTAAATACCTTAAGACCAACACAGGGAAAAACTCATACTCTGTTTTGACCATGGTTTTAGTAACTGCTGATAACCTTAAAAATCTGCTTCCTCAAATTCTGAATAGTCATTGTTTTGATAAGGAATGATTTAAAATATTATTTTTAATTCACTTATTGCCATTATTTTTATTCTCAGTACTTTTTAGACTGGATATCACTGGGGCTTACTTAGATGTCTGTCATTTCTTTGACTGGTACTTTCACAGAAAAGCCAACTGGTGACTAAGGTTTTTGCCCACTGTTCTGCTTATTTTCAATTTTACTCTGGGCAAGGTGGGACTTAAACCAAAGAAAGGAAAAAAGGGACGTAACACTATAATTCTCTAACATCCCTACAGTAGAGTGAGTTTCCCAGTGCCTGACAACATCCCATATTCCAATTGTATCTAACAATCTCCTACAGGTTCTACTTGGGGAATCCTATCCTAGTACACCACTGTTAAGGTCAGCCTGCCTTGCATTAAGGTCTAGGTTTCAGAACTTGGAATTGTGTCTTGGGAGAAGTGTAGTAAGTCTCTATTTGGCCTTAAGTATGCACACTTTTATTGTCCTCTGTGTGTTGTTCTTTGTAACACAGAGATTCTGCTATACAAATTGGAAAAGAATCCTTAAAAAGTAATCTTTCTTAGGGGTGCCTGGGTGGCACAGTCGATTAAGCATCTGACTCTTGACCCTGGCTCAGGTCATGATTTCACAGTTCATGAGTTCAAGCCCTGCATTGGGCTCTGCATTGATGGCGGGTGGGGCCTGCTTGGAATTCTGTCTGTTCTCTCTGCCCCTCTTCTGCTTGAGTATTCTCTCTCTCTCTCTCTCTCTCTCTCTCAAAATAAATACATAAACTTAAAAATAATTTTAAAAAATGTAATCTTTAGGGGCGCCTGGGTGGCTCAGTTGGTTAAATGTCTGACTTCTGCTCGGGTCATGATCTTGCGGTTTGTGGGTTTGAACCCCGTGTCTGGCTCTGTGCTGACAGCTCAGAGCCTGGGGCCTGCTTTGGATTCTGTGTCCCCCTCTCTCTCTGCTCCTCCCCTGCTTGCTTACACTCAGTCTCTCTCTCTCTCTAAAAAATAAATATTAAAAATTTTTTTACAGTAATTTTTCTCAGAAAGACAATAACTTATGCCTTTCAGAGACACATTCTCTTATCTCTACCCGCCCCCACCCAATCATACAGGCCAAGTATGGGTTGGCAACCAAAGTTCCAATTCTAATGGGTGGCACTGAATTCCGAGGA
The DNA here is from genome assembly GCF_022079265.1 of Lynx rufus. Classification (NCBI taxonomy): domain Eukaryota; kingdom Metazoa; phylum Chordata; class Mammalia; order Carnivora; family Felidae; genus Lynx; species Lynx rufus. The sequence goes on along the minus strand of NW_025814845.1, from coordinate 96,969,683 downwards.
TAGAACCCATCAGGGCTATTCATGGCTGAGCGAAACCCTACCACTGTGAGATATTATGGCAGAGTGACAGTTCCATGAATCTATGAGTGGGGGACTCTCATGAGTGGGGGACTGGTGGTAAAAAAGGGAAGGGAATATGGAATACAAAAGACTTTCTAGAATTCTCTTTATCAGGTAGAAAGAATTATGACTTCCTAAGCCTTCCTAGTAATCTTGCACAACAGCAGCCAACTCCAGGGGTCCCAGGAGAAAGGCAGGAGCTACAGAGGATCTAGGAGAAATGGTGCACTGGCCCTCCAAGCATGCACATGTGCTTTAATGGAACACTATATTTTGTGTTACCAAGAGAATGATGACAATCCTAGAATACTGTAATTCTGATTTTGAGATAAAAATAATGTCACTTTACATTTGTATTATTGCTTACAGTTTGCAAAAAGCTTTCACAGATCATCTCATCTGATCCTCACAACACAAGGGAGGCAGGGCCTACACTACTGATGCCACTTTCCATTTCAGGAAATTGAAGCTTAGATAGGTTAAATGACTTGCTTAAATCCACACAGTAAATAAGAGGCAGAAGAGGGGATTTAAACCGTATCTCCATATGGTCTAAGCTGTCTTGTCTAGAAACAAGAAAACTAAAAATATCTTGACTAATATACTTTCCAAGTATAATATCTGATATAGATAAGTCTTTCAATTCTTTTTTTAAAGAATATAAAACAGCTTTCCTGCCCACAAACCATGCCTTTTAAATCTTTTCATACTAACATTTTTGTATTAGTGCCGAAAGATAATGTGTCTTACTTATATTGTTTATTTCTTAATCTATATTCTCTCTCTCTACATAAAATCTTTTGTGTATATATATATATATATATATATATATATATGTATATATGCATTACATATTATACACACATAAAATCTTTTGTATATATATATATATATATATGCATTACATATTATACACACACACACACAATCTTTGTGGGTATGAATTAACCTTATATTTTTCTGTTTAAAAATAGCATTTAAAGCATTTAAAATGGAGTTAGTATTATTAGGCCAGGAAGCTAAGCCAAACTGATGAAACTACAGCATATATAACTTCACTCATTTACAGTAGAGAGTGTAGATTAAGGCTTGATATCCTGAGTTAAGGCCTTAAAAGTACCCTATTGTGATTCTCCACAAGCAACAATGACTTTCAAGTTGACACTAAATGTGATTTTCTGTCCTTAGGCCAACCTGGTTGGCAGATTGCTTTTATGTAATTCCTGTGAAGCTGGCAGGAGGTGACTCATATACATAAATGCCTCTTTCAATCAGGAAGAAGGTGTCAGAGGGCGGGTGGGTGGTGTCTGAATGACTAAATTTTAAGATGTTAGGGGTACTGAAAAAAACTAAAAATGAGGGTTTCTAGGGAGATGCATACATGAGAATCTCAGGATTATGTCAATGAATCAAAGGAAAACTTTGAAAAGATTTTACTACATTATTTGAATCCTCCTCCTTATTTCATAGCTCAGTGCAAAGAGAAATTTCCAAAACTACTTGTATATTAAAAAAACAGCCCAGAGTTTAAACAAGTTCTAGGAATGAGACTTGATTTCAAGATGATAAACTGAAGTATTAAGTACACTGTAGTAAAGGGACAAAAGGGTTATGGGTATGAGAAAGTTATGAGGAAGTCACAGAAATTTTTAGAAATAGACACAGTGGAGGAGTGGAGAAGTATGTTTCTTTTTTTTTTTTTAATTTTTTTTTTTCAACGTTTATTTATTTTTGGGACAGAGAGAGACAGAGCATGAACGGGGGAGGGGCAGAGAGAGAGGGAGACACAGAATCGGAAACAGGCTCCAGGCTCTGAGCCATCAGCCCAGAGCCTGACGCGGGGCTCGAACTCACAGACCGCGAGATCGTGACCTGGCTGAAGTCGGACGCTTAACCGACTGCGCCACCCAGGCGCCCCGAGAAGTATGTTTCTGAGAAAATAAAGTGCCTATCACATTTAAGTAAAATAACGAAACTTTCCTGCAAATGGTAGTGATATGGAACAGAAAAAAAATCTCTATTGAAATCCTTGAAATGGTTTCAGATAAACATGAAGTAACAAAAAGGCCAAGTATCTAGGTGGTAGTTCATAATAGCCAATGTTCTCAGTAAATGCTCAGTGGAACAGATAAAAGCCAATACAGTAATTGAACTCCCAGGGAAAACTGACCAGGTTGACAGAGTGAAATTCTTCATTTCATGGCTTTGTGTTCTGGTTTTCTCCTGATCCTATTCTTATATATCTGTTGGGTTTTTTCCCGCTAAAAATTTGAAAGGGGGTCAGAGCAAAAAACAAGAACAAAAACAAAAAAAGGGCGGAGCATATATGAAACTGTTAATTATACCCAAGTGTGATCAACATGAGCAAGGAGCCTGGATTCAACAGTGTTGAATCAACAAAGGATTGCAATACTTTTTCATGCACTATTACTCTGCAGATTATGTTGGTTTATTGGCTTTCCCTATAATATAAATTTATTATTTTCAAAGACTCTATGCTTACTTTAAATTATAGCACCAAAATAATTTCCACTAGTACTGTTTTCTCTTCATATCTGCTTAAAGATTCTATATGAATTCTAAATGTCTTCAGGAAGTTCTGGGATTGTTGTTTGAACTCTTCTACTAGACTTTTTGTTGTTGTTGTTTTCTTGATGTGATGGATTTCTGAGAGAGCTAGAAGCATTATTTCAGAATACTTCTAACATGGTCTGCTACTGTCAATAAAGTTTTTAGAAAATACAGAATCTTATCTGTAGCAAATCTAAGCAAACTTCATTCCAGTGTTAAGAAGCAATCATTATTTTCCCCAGCCTGATTTTTATATTATTTGCTTTAAAGAATATATAATCAATTTTCTGTGCCGAGTTGATAGGAAAGAAAATTCCTGTGGGACTAAGTAAAAAAAGGCACATTTTCACCTTCGTTTGTGTTAGTGTAGCATTAAGAGTGTATCTTCTAAAGTTAAAAGTGAGTTTGTATGATTTATCTGAATGAGGGTTTTGTTACTATTGTAGGCTTACTATAATTTACTTTTATAATTTGTTAAATGTAATGGCTCTTGAAAAAGCCAACATACTTGCATTTTTCAAAGATGTCATACTGTCATTAAGTTTCCTGAGATCTGAAAGTCACCAAAACTAGGAATCATCTATTCAAAACGAGGGAGAAAAACATGTTGATCGAGCCTATAGATCTGGCAACAGACTGTGGTACAAACAGTGGCATTTGGGACACAAGTACACCTCAGACCTAACATATCGTGAGTATCACTGTCCCAAAAGATAGACAGATAGTTGAGGGAAGTAAGATTGAATGGTTCAAAATTTAAAAGGCAGAGAGTCAGACAGGGTTGGGTTAATGCTCTTCCATTTACAAGCTGTACAACCTTGGGTATGTCTGTGTCTCAGTCTACTCTTTTGTAGAATGACACCTCTTTATGCGAATGCTATGAAGAATGATTGAAATAGTCCATGGAAGCACTAGATCAAGTAATCAACTTAGAACACATAATAAGTCTTTACAAATGTTACTTCCTCTTCTCTTTACCTTTCCCAATGAATGCTCCTACAGCAACAAAAGGCAAACCAGCACTTGCAAGGTATATTTGAAATTGGGTCCAATAGTGTTGGTTTAGTAACGTGGGTTTTTTAAGTAACTCTCATCATAGTGTATTTATTGCCAATTCTAATTAAAGCTAACATATATTGAGCAATGGGAATTTAATGTTTATTAGGCTTTGCGGTAAGGATGGACAATCTCATGTAACCTATTCAACTACTCGTATTATCTCAATCTAGTCAACCACTCACTGAATTAGGACTACTGTTTAATTGGCTTTACAGATGAGGAAACTGAGGCACACAGAGGTTAAGTACATTTGGCAGAAGTTAAAAACTGTTTTTTTTTAAAAAAATCTTTATATATTTTTGAGAGAGAGAGATAGAGTGCAAGTCGGGGAGGAACAGAGAGAGAGGGAGACACAGAATCTGAAGCAAGCTCCAGACTCCAAGCTGTCAGCACAGAGTCTGATGCGGGGCTTGAACTCACAAACCGCTAAATCTGAATTCAGCTGAAGTCAGATGCTTAACTGATTGAGCCACCCAGGTGCCTCAAAACTGAATTTTAATTTAGTTTAAAAAAGGGAATATGGGACTTCCTTTGCAAGAGGACTATGTGATTTGGGGATTACATGTCCAAAGTACTAAATCCATATTAACTTTCAAAGCCTATATTGAAAGCATTCATAATCTATAACACAATTCCATGAAGAAAAGCTGTGGTGGTTTTGGAAGCCAGTTCTCCATAGTACTCTCATGTTCATTCCTGCATGTCTTGTGAGAGGAAGCGCTGACTGCCTTTGCTTTGTACTGTCTTCTCACAGCTGTTTGTAGAGCAAACAACCTTGTAAGACAGAGACAGTCCTCCTTGTGAACAAAGGGCAAGTTTGCTTACTTTCCAGTATAAAAAAAGACTGTCTACCTCTGGGGCAAAAGTCATGCAAGCTTACTACCCCTTATAAAAGATGCATTTCCTTAGATTAGGGTTCCTCTCCATTATGCAACCCACTGCCTGTGCAGATATTAATCATCTGGAACTCTTCCCATCACCCTTCAGGAACTGAGACTGGAGAACCAGCTCATATGTGGATACTCTGGCTACTGCTATTGCTGTGAGTAATAAACTACCTTTTGTCATCATCCATGAAACTGGCAGGCTGACTTGTTAGCTTGCAAGTGGGGGTGAAATCTCAGACCCTTCACAGTTCTTAACACGTGGCAAAAGGAAAATTAAACATGCAAGGACAGCAAAAGATCCAATTTATTTAAGGTATTATCTAAAGCATCTGCACAAGGATACAGGCGGGAAAACAAATCATCCCCAAAGGCTGTGCTTTATAATGAACCAGAGAAGCTTTGGATAGGAATTTGTGTGTGTACATGGGAAAAAAAAGTAGAAGGCATCTTGCTTGAAACCATGGAAAACTAATAAATATACATGGCTGTAAACAGCTTTCTAAAGACAGGTACACTGTGCTGCACATGATTTATATGTTTGCTTCTGGCTTGAAAATGAACATCGGTACTATATTCACAAAAGCTTTTAAATTCTTCTGAGACTGAACACTGCAGGAAAAGTTTTTCATGTCTATATTCTTACAAAGCCAATAAGCTGGTTTGTAACTATATGCATCTGGCAAATTGGGTGGAGAAAGAAGGGTTAATTTACTGTGAGGTATAATTCACAGTTAATAAACTGTAACAAGTATCAGTAAGTAAAGAAATAGTGTCTTAATGGGGATATAACAAAGCGGCATTTTCTTCTTTTAAATGTACTTAATTAACACAGTTCGTCCTCTGGGGGGCAGGAAATAATGAGACCATAACAGCCCTTGCCTCTGGATCTTACTAAGTCTGTATAAGAGCAACAAATTACTACACATGTAACAAATCCCTCCTGTTATATGTAAAAGATCTTGTCATACAGACATTTTAATTTAGAAATAAGTAAATTTGTGAAAAGCTAAACAGCACATTTTAGAACTCAATGCACTTTTATATCTACAGATAATGCAATCTACATGATTGTGACATGTACTGAGAATAATGGATGTATAAGTATAAAAATCTTCCATAAGATGCCCCATAAATTGTAGGAGATAAAAGGGGGCCAACATGTAAATATCCAATGAATGTCAGGCACAAACTCATTTAGACTTCTTCAGACTTCATGAGGTAGATATTATCATCGTGCCTACATTAAAGATTAGAAGACTGAGGTTCAGATGGATTAAGCAACTTGTTCAGGTCTCACAACTTCTGTGGACTTGAGATTTGAGCACAAGTTTGCTCAAGTCTGAAGCCTTATCTTTTTACTATACAACTATTCCTTGTGTGATAGAGAACGAGAGGTTCTAGGAAGATAAATTCATTTATTATCCTGGATTCATATTATTCATCATAACTTCTTTTATACTAAGTTCACTTATTTATTTTGAGAGTGTGTGCCTGTGTGGCGGGGGCAAGCAGAGAAGGAGAGAGAGAATCCCAAGCAGGCTCCTTGCTGTCACTTCAGAACCCCACATGGGGCTTGATCTAATGAACCATGAGATCACGACCTGAAGTGAAATCCAGTTGCATGCTTAACCCACTGAGCCACTCAGGTGCCCCCATCATAACTCCTTTAATTAATCCAGTGACATTTATTGGGAGAACCTATGCGTATTACTTTGTGGTAGCCAGAGTGAAGGACATAAAAAAGTGCCACATAATCTTACCACGAGGAGCCTATAATCTGATGGAAAAGCATATATATAATGTGAAATGTAAAATGGAGGACAGTTTGTGATCCAGAACTTCAAATGAGACTTTCATGAATTAATTTAGGAAGAGGACATTCCCTAAAAATAAAGAATGAGATAAAGAATTCATTCGGAGTCTCAGCCATTTCTGTGACATCTAAATATATCTCAGCTATGACCTTAATGATGAAGTGCCCCAGGGCTTGTCATCTTATATTCTCTTCTCTACTGTCTTTTCCTAGGTGATTTCATCCAGTGCTAGGGCTTTAAATACCATCAATATGCTAATGAGTTTTCAATTTATATCTTTCCACCTGACTTCTCCCTGAACTCCAGACTTGCATACCCAACTGCCTGCCCATCTCCACTTGGACACCTAAAAGACATCATACACTTAACAAGTGTAAAAGAGAACTCTTGATTTTTTTTTCCCCTTTCATAATAAGTAACACCATGAGACAGGCACTGTCCTAAGTACTTTACATGTATTTAATCATTTAATCCTTCAGGCACACCTAGGAGGTAACTACTATGATGGTTCTAGTTTTACATAAAAGGAAACTGAGGCACAGAAGCTAAGTAGCCTGGCCAAGGCTGGTAAGTGAAGATGGGACATCTTAGTCTTTGTCCACAGTGCATGCTCTCACAACCACGGCAGGATGCTCCTCTCCTTTCTGTGTTCCCCAACTCAGGGAACACACCCCTGACAGGCCAATCTTAAGAGTTATCCTTGGTTCTACTCTTTCCTGAAGCTCCTCACATACCATCCATTAGCAAGTGCTTCCAGCTGTACCTCGAAAATAAGTCTCAAACCTGTTACCTTCTCACCATCTTTCTTAGCACCATCAGTACTTAGCTGGTCTATAATGGCCACTTACCTGGGGGGCTCACCTTCCATTTTCTCTATAGTCCATTCTCCATATGATAGCCAGTTTGATTTTTTTTTTAATGTAAATCAGACCTTGTCACTACTTTGCCAAAGATCTCCGATGGCTGCTCCTTGAAATTAGATAAAATCCAAATTCCTCTCCATGGTCTACCAGACCCCATACAGTTTCTCCCTGCCTGCCTTTCTGAACTAATCTCACCTTAGGCTCTTTCACATCCACTGTGCTCCATTCATGCTGGCCTCCCTTTTCTCTCCCTTAACCACACTAAGCTTGTTCCATAGAGTCCCTTTGCATGAACTCTTTTACTCCAGATCTTTGTATTCATGGTAGGCTGGTCTCTTTGAAGTCTCAGCTCAAATGTCACATCAGAGAGGATTTTCCTATCCAGCTTCTCCAAATCAGAACTCCCCTGTGCCTACCCCCAGCACCTTCCACCACTCTTAACCTCACTGAATGTGAGTCATTGTTTTCAGAGCTCTCTCATCTCTACCCAAGATTATTTTATTTGTTCACTCATTTATATGTTTATTGTCTGTTTATTCTCATCAGAGAGGTAAGGTGTATGCTGGCAGTGAACTTGTCTGTTTGGGCCACCACTATATCACCAGCTCCTGCAAGAATGCCTGGCACATAGTAGACACCTATTAATATTTTTGGAGTAGATGAGCCAAATGGTCTCATTTTCTTATACCTCGACGTTATTTAGAACTAATTTTACTCATGTTGGAACTCTTTCCAGAGTGCTGCTCAAATATTCTCTCCCAGTTCATGGTATGTTTATAATATGAACTGCTTAAATTTACTTAGGGCATATTGGAACTAAGTATTTTACAGCCACAGTAACTCTCACAGGTAACACACATGCTACGAAGTTGGTATTGTTGTCATTTTACAAATATGGAAACTGATGGTGAGAGAGGTTAAGAAAATTGCCCAGAGTTACTCCACTAGAGAGGGCAGAGTTAAGATCTGGACTCAGGTTGATCTATCTGACTTTAGCTCCCATGTTCTTTTCGGCAGACATATTATGCTCAGCTATGTAACTGGCAAGGAAAAGTAAATAATCAGAAATAATCAGAAATGACAGCGAGCTTTTCAGTCTATAAAAATGTGAAAGCCAAGAGAAGAGTGATTGAGGTCTAGAAATGTTTGAGGGTAGAACAAAATGATCAGAGATTTTGGAAGAGCTAGGGACTGGGAAATTTATTTCAAATTAAAAGTAAGCTTATGGGATGCATCGCAACAACAAATGGTAGAAAATAATTACATAAAGATCTTTTAGATATTTAATAAGTTATGTTATAGATGGATAGTAGGTTATTTAGGGAAACCGGAGTGTCTTGGAATTATATCCCTCATCTGACGTGCTGAAGTCAGAAAGCTCACCCACACCTTCTCACAACATGCCCTTCATTAGAGCTGTCAGGCAAAGCATACCAGGTGGGCCGATGGTGGAATTCTAGTCTCAGGAAAAGGATGTTCTGCTCACCCCATTTCACTATACAGTTACTCTGTTCAGATTAGTTGGTGCTGGGAACTTAGTAGTGCTTTAAAGACATTCATAGTTAGAACTTGTAGAAACCTTAGAAATGATTAAATCCAACTCCTTATCTCAGAAAAAGAAACTAAGCCCAGAAATAATAATTTATAATTTGTAACGTTTCCACATTCATAGGTTCACTGCATTCTCACAATGGCTCTCTGACTAACATGGTGCATTTTTTCCATTCCCATCTTTATAGGGCAGAATGAGGTTCTGAGTTGTTACATGTCAGTGAGCCAGTCACTGCAGGGACAGTGTGTGGGGTGCTGTGACTTGGTATCTTCTGAAAGAGGTTGCATATGCATTCTCCCTATCTATGAATGAGGTTCTTTTAATTTATTTAAAAATATTTTATTTTTAATTTTTTTAATGTTTATTTTTGAGAGACAGAAAGAGAGAGAGAAAAAGAGAGGCAGGCAGAGAGGGAGACTAAGCAGGCTACAGGCTCTGAGCTGTCAGCACAGAGCCCCACAAGGGGTTCAAACCCACGAACCGTGAGATCATGACCTGAGCTGAAGTCAGACGCTTAACCAACTGAGCCACCCAGGTGCCCCTTTATTTTATTTTATTTTTTAAGTAAACTCTATGCCCAATATGGGGCTCGAACTCATGACTTCATGACCCTGAGATCAAGAGTCTCATGCTCTACTGACCGAGACAGCCAGGTGCCCCAAGTTTCTTTTAATTTAATTATAAGAATTTTCATGAGGTTTTCTGGGAATATTGATACATGAAGGTTATATATCAAATTAGAAACATACTGTTCTATTCATGGACTGTGAAATAAAAGGGAAAATGATAACTGACTACAGAGACTGTAAGCATAAGGAAAGTAAATCCTCACTTTAACTAAATGAATGAAAATAATTTCTGACATGTTAAATTGGGAGGAATAAAGTGCAGAGACCATCACCTCCAACTGGTACATGTCTTTTTCTTTGTGAAAAGATAGTACTGTATAGATCAATAACAACAATTAACATCCTAATGGAAAAATGGACAAAGGGAAATTCTTAAAAGAGAAAAACAAATGGGCAATAAACATATATGATCATCTTAACACTGTCATAATTACATAAATCTAAAAATTTTTAAATTAATGAAATAAAATAATAATAAATTAATGAAAAAAGTGCATGTATTATTTTACATATTTGAAAACAATGAAAATTTATTTTCATTTTGGACAAAACAAACAAACCTAGCCCCCTCTAATTGTAGTTTCTTGGAGACAAATGTTTAGAGCTTCCTAACACAAAATTTCTTTTCTTCATTAAAAAAAATTCCCCTTGTTAACAATTTTTGGGGGAACCTGTATCCTACCTATAATTCAAGCTGGGGTACCTCTGTCCTACCTATAATTCAAGCCAAAACTTTGTGATTTCTTTGATATCACATTATAAGCACATTCAGTTACACTTAAAAGGATATATCCCACACTTCCTTCTCATTCTCCCCCTCCCCCCACACATCCCCCCTCCCTGCCCTGGTCTTTCTTTCCTCCCTGTTCTTTTGCTCCCCCCCAAATACCACTTCCCTATCCTAGTTCTTAAACCTCCTGCTCAGGGACCTCTTAACCTCTGGAGTCTTTCTTCTGACTGACCTGATATTGAAGTTCCTGAAAGATCCCAGAAGCAATGCATCTTTAATTACTTTACTTTGTTAAAATTATCCATTAGTCTTCTTACTAGCTCATACTAAGCCATCTATTTGTTGGAATCATTTCCTCAAATCCTCTGCTTCTGTGCCTTCATGTAGAATCTACTCTATCTGCACAAGAAGTTTCACATGTATACACATTTGCTAAAATATTGTCATGCAGTCTTACTGTATGGTATGGCTAAAAAATAAGTGAAAATAAGAATTCTTCTGGCATCAAGTTGAAATTAGTCACAAAACTATTAATTCTAATTCTGTTATGATCTCTTTCCATTATATATTTGCATATATATGTAGAATTAAATATTTTTTATATAAAATCATTTTCTCTACAGAGAAAGGTAATAGGACCCATGTCTTTGTATTTTGCAATAATATTGAATCCAGTTTATTTAAATCAGTATTTCCCCAAATGGGCATGTTTATCAACTGCATTTGAATCATCTAGGTAGGCATACTAAATATACCCATTCCTGGGCTCTCCCTAGATCTACCAAGTCAAAATCTATGAGTGTAGGATTGGAAAATCTGCATTAAAATTTTTTTATTTGAGAGAGAGAGCATGAGCAGGGGAGAGGGACAGAGGAGAGTAAGAGAGAATCTCAAGCAGGCTCTATGCTCAGTGCAGAGCTGGATGCAGGGCTTGATCCCACGACCCTGGGATCATGACCTGAGCCAAAATCAAGAATCAGATGCTCAATGACTGAGCCACCCAGGCGCCCCATGGGAAATCTGCATTTTTTAAACAAGCATTTTGAAATGATTATTTTGCCTTTCTGTGAATTAGGAACTCATGAAAATAGTCTCATCTTGATAAGTGAATAAATACATCTAAACATCTCTGAGTGACTGTTTAAGATGCAACTAATGGTAAATTCTTGGATTGTTTCTTTAAAACAAATACTGTAGCACCCTGATTTTTATTCATTTGTAAATTACAACTTGACTAATCACCGATGACTTTAAATACACCTGTATTTTAGGCTCATCAACAATAAAAATACAAACTGTTGAATATGGATTGGAGTATGCCACATATGACAATATGTGGGTGACTTGAAGGGTTAGTCCAATAATGATTTTGCTCCTTAGAGACTTTCAGTTAAAATAGCCTGAAAACTGTTGCTGGCCTAAAAATAAAGATGTGCAGTTAATTATCTTCCTAGGCTCTCCTTGTTCTTGGGGATGTTGCATTGACATTGTGTCAATTTCTAAGTACACAGCATTGAACGCTAGGCCTCTGCTTCTGCTCTGAATTATCCCAAAGGATGATGAACAGCCTCCTGACACTGGCATCCATCAGAGACTGATCCCATTTAGGGAAACAGAACTTTTTTGAGTACAATGAACAACTGGGTCTTCTCTGAGAATGACGACTGAATACAAATTAGTTTTTGTGAAGTTGCAAGTGACAATGATTTTGGAGATCTAGCATCAGTAAGGAAGTTCTAACAAGATTGAAAATTACAGATTTCCTTTTTTCATTGTTCATTTGTCCCTCAGTCAGATCACTGACAATGCCCTATATCAGATAAGAAATAATAAAGTTTGGGAAAGTGTTTTCTCTCTTTTACTCCCTTTAAATGCTTATTACATTTCTATAGCAGATTAGCAAATTATGCAAAAATCTTTTGAATATTAACCTAAACTATTTTTGGCAAAGGAAATATACGAGTTAAAATGAATTTTCATTGTAATACCTTCTTGGTTTTGAAAATATTGTCAGATAATTTTTGTTAAAATGTTACACAAAATGTCTTAAAGGTATTTTTTCAGTATGTCAGAAATCCATGTCTGGCAGGGCACAGCTATTAACTATCTTGATGACAGCAACTCTAACCTTTGAACAGCTTATTGTCTAAACCACTCAATTCAATTACTTGAGAGTATCAAGTAAGTTGTCTTTCTAGGTGAACTCAAATACCTCATCCCTTAGGATTCCTAAGAAAGGAATGGCTCTGCTATCTGTTGTTTTGGTGTATTAGATTATTTCATTCAAGATAAAGATAGTGAAGAACCACCCCCCTCCCCTGCTCTTTTTTGGATAGATGATTTAATGCCCCAACCAGCTGGTTTAATCTCTACAAACAATGTTTCTTCTTTTTTTCTTTTTCTTTTTTTGGAAAGCTATTCCTACTCAGTATATATAGTTTGGAGAAAGAAAAATAGAGACAGAAAGTTACGTAAAAATAAATATGTAAATCTAAATTGGGAGAAAAGAAGCAATGCTATACAAATCCAAACACCAGAGAATCAAAGCAGGGTAGCAAAAGGGAGAAGGGATAAACACATGCAATAGATCTCCATGGTTTTTGGATTAGGGTAATTAGGGTAGGGATTCCAAAGAGAGAAAGGCTGATAAAATAAAAGTACTAAATATAAGGTGAATGTAAGATAAGATAAAATGAAAAGAGAAAAAAATAAAAAGCATAATGAAACAGGTGACCAGTGCTTTAGTAACTGTGTGGTAGTCCTTATGACTTTTAAATTTGTTTTTTAATTAGTCTAATAATGGATGCACTTCTAGAAAAAAGTAGTGAATTGATGATAGTCACCTAACTGGCTCCTACTGAGCAATCTTTGGGAGCTAAATTTCTTAAACTACCCAAATGAAGAAAGGGTTATTTGTTCTCCCATGTTAACTTTTAGAGTGTAAGGGATATGATGAGTTTAAAAACACAATAATTTAATTGTCCTCAATTACTATTGGCTCAGAGAGCTAAATGAATTATTTGATTATACATATATGTCATGAAAATTTCATGTCCCAGTGAGAACAGTAGTAAAATCAGTTGGGGGACTGAGTAGCTATAAGAATTACTGGCATGATTACATGAAGAGCATAACTTGTGGCAGGCAGAAAAAAAACCTCTCCTCTCCCTCACCAAGATATCTGAGTCCTAATTCCTGGAGCCTGTAAATATGTTACTTTTTTTTTTGGTGAGAAGGATTCTGCAGAGGAATCTTGAGATGAGGATTATCTGGGTGGGCCAATCTAATCACATGGGTCCTTAAAAGTGGAAAACCTTCCCGGTTTTAGCCAGAGGGACATGTGGCTATGAAGGAAATGCAGAGAGAGATAGAACACTGCTTACTTTGAAGATGAAGAAAGGGAACATGAGCCAAGGAATGCGGGTGGACTGTAGAAGATGGAAAAGGTGAGGCAAGGGATTCTTTCCCAGGGCCTCCAGAAAGGGCCACTGCCCTGCCCACATCTTATACTTAGCCCAGTGAGACCCATGTTGGACCTCTGGCCTTCAGAACTATAAAATAATAAATGGGGATTGTTTTATGCCACTAAGTTGGTGGTAATTCATTACAGCAGCAATAGAAAACAAATACATAGATTTTTAGTAATTGGTGTAATTAATTACTAATATTATTTATAACCATTGTAATTTAAGATGAAAATGAAAAAGTACCTAATATTTTAAGGTAAAATTCCAACATTAACCAAATCAGTAAATTTTAATACTCTTAAAAATTTAGTCCACTTAGAAGTTTAATAAAATAAGTTGATGACATTTCCTTTGTCTATAAACAGTCCATAAATTGTCAAGTATATCTAATAATTTATTTTATATCAACATTATGATTTTAAAATCTCTTTAGTATCCCAGGCTACAGTTGCATTATGCAGAAATGGCCTATAAAAGTTAAGAATAAAAAAAGTGCTTTAGCTATTGGTTCATGTTTCTCAGAGACTGAGACAATATACCAGAATTTTCTTCATCTTTTCTTTTCTTTTTTCTTTTGTGCACTTAAAACGCTAAAAGTCCTGTGTAAAGCATATTAAAACATTATAGGGACTGTAAAATCTGAGTACATACAGATAGAAAAAAGTTAAATTATCTAAATTATGGACAATTTCTGTTATTTAATTAATCTAGTACCAAAAATATCTGTCACTATGCCACCCTAATTCACTATAAACTGCTAAACTGATAACAGTTACCAGAATTGCAGGCAAAAATACCTAGAAAGGAGATACTGTTAACTCAAATCTTAAAGTAAATTCTACCTTATCCATATTATTGCAGTTATAAAGGCCAAGGCCTTCCAAGAAGTGGTTGATACTAAGTTTTGTTCCACATTTATAATTAAATCCACAGCAAAGTTTCAGATATGGCCCATTAGGCTATAACAGACTTGTCATGGATGTAATTTACTATAAAGTAGAATTTGGAAGGAAGGATTTGATATGGACATCAGTACTGTGTTAGGACACAGCTGGGAAGCAACATGAAGTGGAAAAGCTCAGCCTTTGGAGCCAGGTAGACCTGCATTTTGTATTCTGGAACTGCCACTTGCTAATTGTAAGATCTTAGGCAAGTTAGTCATAATATATGAATCTGTTTCTTTATATAAAGTGATGGTACTGATAGTCATTGTTTTATAGGATTTTTGTGAGTGTGAAATGACAACAAGTGTAAAATACATAAAACAATGTATGAACTCAACAGGTATTACCTGTCTGGGGAGTAGAGAAGTACCCTAAGCAAATCATTATAAAATAACTACATCTTTCATAGGCCTAACATTATAAGCCATCATCACAGAAATACAAAAGAAGATCCCTTTATATTTTGATTTACTTCTTAGAATTATGGAATATTAAAAAAATTAAGACTCTAATAACTCAACTCTCAGTCCAGAGAAGGACACAACCCAGTAACTGGTAAATAGCAAAAATCTTCTTTGTTTTCTTACTTCCTTTATAAAAGAATGTTTCTTTCATTATTCATCAATGTTGCCCTTGAAATCCCTATCACAGCACTTTGACAGAATAGATGTTAATAATTTTCTGAACTGAATTGAATCTCTCCAGAATCTAGGTCTTTACTCAGAGATTTTACCTTCTAATCTGCTGGTCTAGTGTGTGGAGCTGCCATTGCCCAGTTGACGTCTAGTACCATGTATGATGGCTCTGCTCTTTGTCATGCTTGGAAAGGACTCGTGGTATCAGGCCTTTAAAAATGTAACTAGTCACCAATATTCTGTTTATACATTCATGTGGTGTTCAGCAATAGTATTTGTCTCCTTTAAATGATTTAGAACTCATTGCTTTAGAATGTTAGTGGGTAACAAATAACTCCTTAATATTAATAGTAATAGAAATATATTCAATCTCACAATTTAACAAGTTTAACAAAATGTATTAAGTGTATGTTGATAATGGATATGAAATAGTTCTTCCCTTTGCCTAAACTATTATCTTATTTCCTTATGTTAAATTATTGCCAAAAACTATTTCCAGATAATTATTTGTATAACTGCTAGCACATTATGGCTATTAGAGTTCAATAATAATGTTGAGAGTGATATATTTTCCTGTATATGATAAATCACGTTATATCAAACTTATAAATGTTTTCCACCAAACTAAAAAAGAAAGAAATACTTCATATACATTCATAAGAACAGTCCCAAATTGCCTAAGTTTTTGACAATTGTAAAATAATTAGGGACCAGTGGATTCTGACATATTCTACTAGCATATGCATTCAGGTGACTTCTAGGGATCCCTAATCTTCCTAGGATGAGCCATAAGGGTCAAATATGAAGGAACTGTTAACTAAGCATTATAAACTCAAGAAAACTATTTTTCAAAGATGAGGCTGAATAAAGGCATTTACATTCCATAAAAATATCTGAGAGTGTTTACCATGAATCAACTCTAAATCTAAATAAATTGACTTAAAAGAAGTTCTAAAGGATGTGCTTCAAAAAGAATGAGATTCATTCATTCAATAAATATATACTGACCCAGGCACAATTAAGGGAATACCTCAGTGAACAGAACAGACGAGAAAATCTTACCCTCATGGAGCTTATATTTTAGTAGTCAAAGTCACAAACCAACATGAATAACTAAATATATACGGTATATTCAGTAGTAGTAGTAGTATGTTGTTAAACCTTTACTAACTGGCTCTTTAGGGAAAAAAAAAAGCCTGAATCTGTACATTTGCCAATTTCTGCGGTATAAATGCTACCTCCATGCCAAATTTCCAACTGCTGGCTATGTCACAGGGTAAGAGACACACAGTTGTCCTGGTGAGCCTGTGTGAGATCTTGGTGAGCACATGAGTGTGATCGTAAGTTCTACGGAGAAAAATTAGCAGAAGATGGGGAGGTTTAGGGGTTGCCATTTTAAAAAGAATGGTCAGAGAATACTTCACTGAGAAAGTAACATTGAGTAAAGAACCCAAGGAAGTGAGAAAGAGAGCCATGCACCAATTTTGGAGAAAACCATTTTAGGCAGAAAGAATAGCGAGTGCAAAACCGTGAAGCAGGAGCTGGGAACAGCAAGGAGGCTACAGAAGTTACAGCAGAGTGAGAGGCTATAAAAGATTGTGAGAATTTAGGCTTTAAGTGTGGGTAAGATTAGAAGTCACTGGAGGGTTCTGAGCAGAAGGACATGATCTAATTTCTATGTTAATGGTCCCATTCTGCCTTCTCTGCTGAAAAGGAGTAGGCCAAACTAATAAAATTTCCATGGTGGTAAAAATAATAATGTCTAAAGTCTTGGATTAAACAACAACAACAATACAGTTAATGTCCAAAACAAGTAATAATGGCTCATCAGCCAGAGTAGGGTAGACATGATTGGAGATAAAGTACTTTGTAGTTTTTGACTGACGTGTGAAGATACTGATTAATATTAGCACTTGTTTAGCACATATGTTTAAATTTCTGGAGAAACTAATAGAAGAACAGAAATAAAATATATACATTTCAAATCAGGAATGGGTAGAAAAAAGAAGGAAATTGATAATAAAGGCAATAAAAAACAGAGGAGGAAAAGAAGAAACAGAACAAGTGGGACAAATATAAAGCACAAACTAAGAGAGCTCAAATTAATCCATACACAAATTAAGTGTATGTAGATTGATCTTGTTAACTAAAAGACAAATACTGACAAAGTAGATAAAAAGAAAATTAATTGACAAGTTGTTTTTTAAACTAATTTATAATATAAAGACAGAGAAGAGAGAACAAATATAAAAAGGAGATAATGTATAATTTTCAAATAGTAAACCCCAAAAAGTTATGTCAGTATTAAGGTAACGACAGAATGATAAAATATTAAACTAACGTATAAATATTATGTAAATATAAATGTGCATATATGTATATATACACTTAAATAACATAGCTTTAAAATATATAAGGTGATAATTGACAGAAACACAAGGAAATATTTACAATCCACTATCAGAGTTGAAGAATTAAACACACCTCCTTTGGTAACATCAAGTAGTACACCCTGTTCCTTCCCCAACCTCCAGAAAAAGATGAGAACAGTAAGAATACAGAAGATTTGAACAACACAGGTAACAAGGTTGAACTAATAGATATACTTTAACTGGAAAATATTTGTTTTTGTCAAGTACACAAGCAATATTATATCCAATAAAGTGATTCTGGCAAATTTAAAGTATTTTTAGTTTCAAGCAGACAACAGAGCAAATTGCAATTAGAATGAAAATCAGCAAATAAAAAATAAGGAACATAAGAGAAAATAGAAAGGAATTAGAGAAATATGAGAGTCCGGGAGAGGGGGGATTGGTGCTATGTCGGTTCTGACATCCATTCAGAGCACTATAAATAGTGAACTATCTGGAGAAATTTTTGTTTCCTTTCTATTTTTATGTATGACAGGATAATTGATTGCAGTTGCCTCCCCCCCACCCCCAGACATTTGGTATGTTAGATTCTTTTTCAATGATTTTATGAAGCCTCTGGGTTTACTTTAGCTGGGGTAGGGAATATTCTTATGAGAGTGAAGTCAGACAGCATAGAGATCACCTTTACACTCCAATTACAGCCTCCAGGGGTCGGCCCCTAGCAACACTGAGAAGTCAGCCAAGTCTGTCTTCTGAGCCTGATACCACTTATTTCTCAGACCTTTATGGCTTTTCTTACTTCTATTTTCAGCACTTTCTTTTCCCTAGGCACTCTGGGATCTTTAGTTACTGAGGAAAATAATGATAAAGTCACTGATGACATCGTATTAAAGATTTAAGAACTGCCCTCTCTTACGGCCACTTTTAGTAGATTTTTTAAGGGGCAATCTACAACAGCCAAATTAAGGTTGGACACATAAGAGACTAGTGGAAAAGACTGGGGGTACCGTGGAGGTGGAAGGGGGTGCTGAGTGCCTCCAATCACACTATAGGCACCTCTAGTGTGCTGATATGCCTGGGCTGGTTCCTCATTTTCTCATGGATGTTAGAAAGTTTGTCAAAAAGACAACGTGTGCTTACCTTAATAGGAGGAGGCTGAAACACAGGAGGAAGAGAGTGCTGTATAGCTCTTTGGTTTGTTGAGAGTATAGCTGCAGAGAGTTCAGTAATACTTTGAAAGGCCCCCTTCCCTCTTCTACTTCGCAACAGTCTTAGCGGTGAAATGTTATAGGCTGTGGTCTAAGTCTAAAGGTATGATGGATCTTAGGCCAAGAGTGAATTCACTCTTCTTCTAAGGGAGAATGTGAATTGTTAATGTTCACTTGGTCAAGCTGTGCTTTCATCTATAGCTTTAAAATGCTTTTATGGTAGAAACATCTATTTATACACCACTTTCCCTCGCCAAAACCCTTTCTGCATACTTGGTCTCAGGAAGTCTAAGGACAGGTCCTAGAACACTAGCAGCTAGGAATATCACAAAACTAGTCCATGGTGAATTTGAGACAAGTCTTGTCCACACAGTTCAATAAAACACACACACACCCCTTTTTCTGACTTCAATGGGACTGAAATTAGTATCGACACTTTTGAAGAACGTATTAATTATCTAAACTATATGTTCCTTCATTCCTTAAGGGCTATGGCTTGGAGCTTATCAATTCTGCAACTAATAAGGACAACACCTTAGGTCTGCATTTTTTTCTTCCTCATGAAGAGTCATATATTTTGTGCCATTTCAGTTTCTTTTATCACTTTGAGGCTCTTTATAAAGTGCTTGTATTATTTAGCACGTAAATAGGTAAAGACTGATATTACATTGCTAATTCTAATTTTCCAATTCAATAAGGAAACACATTTTGTTTTTGGTTCCACATAACGAAAAAAATAACACTTTTGAAATGATTAGTATAATAATTAAAATGTATGTGCTATGCACCATCCTTCTAATTTTGCAGAAAACATTCCATGTCACCTTTAATTTTCTCACATTCCTTTCAATTTTCCTAATAATTCAAATAGGGAAAATAGAATACTTTTCATAAGTGGTAATAATGAAATAAAAGAACTTGATTAAAAATATTTCTATTAATTACATACTTTTAATTACCATATCCACAACCTTTTCCTAGATCAGATGCTCTTTGATCTCTCTTCGTAGGAAAAAAGGTATGGTAAAGTCTCCCTTACCCGAGTTAGTTAGGGAGACCTATCATCCCAGTTTGCCTGGGACTCAGTATTAGCACTGAATGCTCTCAGTCCAGGGAAACCAGGATGGTTGGTCACCCTAACTCCAGTTCTCCCTCCATCTAATTTCTCTTCTTGCCTTCACATCAAAATTTCTCCACTGAGTATTCCACACTCTTCTTCTCCATGTCTTAACGCTCCAATTTACTCCTGAACTTGCTGCAACTATGCCTCTGCCTCAATGGTTGCATTCCCCTGGAGTTTGCCAGAATCTCCAATAACCTTCATCTTTTACCAAGGAGACTTGCCAGTCCTTACCTCAGTGGCCTCTGCTGCTGGATTTTATACTGCTGATCACACCCTCCTTGAAGTTCTTTATCCCCAAGGCTTATACAGCAGTCCGCCTTACCCATGGGGGACACATTCCAAAACCAACAATGGATGCCTGAAATTGCAGATAGTACCAAACCCTATCTATTTTTTTTCGTATACATACATCCCTATGATAAAATCTAATTTATAAATTAGGCACAGGAAAAGATTAACAACAATAATACAATAGAATAATTATAAAAATATACTGCAATAAAAGTTAGGTGAATGTGGTCTCTCTCTCTCTCTCTCTCTCTCTCTCTCTCTCTCTCGCTCTCAAAATATCTTATTGTACTGTCCTCATCCTTCTTGTGATGATGTGAGATGACAAAATGCCTAGCAAGGAGATGAAGTGAGGTGAACGACGTAGGCATTGTGATGTATGTTAGGCTATTACTGACCTCATGACCTTGAGTCAGGAGGATCATCTGCTTCCTGACCATGGTTGACTGCTGGTATCTAAAACTATGGAAAACAAAACCATAGATAAGGGAGGACTACTGTATAACATCATGGTTTCTTAGTCTCTGATACTATTCTTTTTGACTCTGATTAATGAGATCATCTCTCTCCACTTGTTTTCTGAAAGAGGCTTTTTCTTAAGATTCCATACTCAGTCTTCTTCCCTTATTATTCTATAAACCCTTTCCCTGGATGATCTCACATACTTTCATGCTTTGAGCCCTTCCCTAGATAGAAACTATACTTGCTATCCAGACTTCTCTTTTGAGCCAACTACCTGCTAAACATCTGTACCTGTATATCTCAGAGGCACTTCGATAATTTAGCATTTTTAATATGGCCTTTTAATTACCTTCACTATGATCTTCTTGCTCTCTCCTCTTTGTCATTGTAATAACCAACTATAATTCACCTATGCTAAAAATTTTAATGTTATCCTTGATTATATTCTTTTTCATCTCCACTGATCCAGTAAGCTGTTCAATTTTACCTCCTAAATAGTTCAATTGGTCCTTCTCTCTCCATTCTTTATCATTTCCTAGTTTCAAGAAATTTCCTTTTGTCTGAAATATCACTGCTATAGCCTCCCAAATCATCATATTGCTCTAGCCTTGCCTCAAAATCCTACTTAATAGAACTTAATAGTTTCAGGTACATAGCACATAGTATAGTGTTTCCCACAGCATTACTTATATAAACCCATGTAGACACCTTTACTATTGTATTTACCACAAGCGAACTATTACCTACTTATCAGCGCCCCACACCCACCCCCAAGACTATAAACTTCTTAAGAGAGGAGTAATGCTTATTTACCTTTGTATCCCCAGTGTGTGCCTCTGTGCCTGGCATGTGGTATGGCCCAATCAGTTACTGAGCAGGTAGATGGTCAACCCAATCACCAACTATGTGCTTTCTGGGCTTTATTACTATCCTTCCCCCACCCTCTCTTCTTTTTTTTAAAAAAAATTTTTTTTTAACGTTTTTATTTATTTTTGAGACAGAGAGAGACAGAGCATGAACGGGGGAGGGGCAGAGAGAGAGGGAGACACAGAATCCAAACCAGGCTCCAGGCTCCGAGCCATCAGCCCAGAGCCCGACACGGGGCTCGAACTCACGGACCGCGAGATCGTGACCTGAGCCGAAGTCGGACGCTTAACCGACTAAGCACCCAGGCGGCCCCCCCCCCCCCCCCGCCTTCTAAAGGAATGGGGCTATGGCTTATGATTCTACCTACATATTATCAAAAATACTTCACATGTAGTATATGCTTAATAACTAGTTACAGAATGAATAAATGAAAGAAAGGAAGAAAGGAAGAAAGGAAGAAAGGAAGAAAGGAAGAAAGAAAGAAAGAAAGAAAAAATGTTTAGACTCTCAGGGTAACTGCATACAATGAATTAATGTTTTGATGCTCAATCACAGATATAACTTACAAGTAGTTTAAAAGCTCAAATAATTCTAAATATACTTTCCTTTAAGCCTTCAGATTGGTTAGAAAACATATTCCCACATAAATGAGAAATTCATTAAATATTTTGTACATGCTGAATTCTTATTAAATGTGTTCAATTGTAATGTGTTTAATTTTTTATACCCCTTAAAAATGGCTTAACCTTGAGAGTACTAAAGGTGTTTTATATTTTGTATAACTTTAGGCATACAGTAGGTTTGCATATAAAACTCAGAGATTTATCTAGCACATGTTTAAATGGCATAAGAACATATCTTGCCAGTTTTAAAGAATTATACTTCAGAAATAAAACTTTAAAAACATTTTTATCATAATATTTTGAAATGAAAATATTGGAAGAGAATTATATACTGTTTGTAATTTTCAAGTGCATAATGTTTAAACTACTAACTTGGTTTTAATTTAGCTACAATTTTCAAAGCATATTTCGTAAGACTTAATGAAAACTTAGGTACAACTTCTTTATTAATTCATTTTTATTGAGTTAAAAAGAAGAGTCTAAAATATTGTTAAAAATATGGATTTTTTTCTTTTCAGTTTTCACACACTCTTGTAACATTTAATGGTCCCACTGGTATTCTTAGCTCATTTAACTAGTGTGATGAACATTACTATTATTTGCCAGATGTATAGTGTCTATAGAAAAGAATGCAGTTTTCAAGATTTTTTTTCCATCTGATTTAGTCCTTTGTATTTTACCAGAAGGTCAAAGCTGTACAGAATTTTAAAAAAATATGTATCAAAATCTCTCCTTTTACTTTTATGAGAAATCATTATGCAGTACAAGGAAGATAGAAACCTATAGTATTTTGAGTGGGAAAGTAAGATAAGTGTCGATTATTTTCATTTTAAATTTTATTAACATTAAACAACCCATTGTTTATATAACACAAGTCATTCACAATAATCAACTATCTTCAAATAAGTGTTTTCTATTTAAGGGCAGTAGTTTTACACAATAAAAAAATTGAATAGCATTTAAATGAAGCATAATGGGCTTCATATATGTACCAGAAGTGTTCAATGAATTCTGAAACTTAATTTAAATCCTTATGTTTATATACGAATAAGTAAGCTTGTATATTCATAGCTCTCCATATTTAGTAGTGCTGATTTTGTTTCAAAAAAATATAAGAGAAAATGAGTTGCACATTTGACTTCCAAAAATATCTGAACTTGCTACTTATGAGATATTTAATTCTTGAAAATTTGTGGGAGTATTTATTTTCATTAAAACAAATTCACTTTGATTTCATATTTAAATGAACTAAAGTCTTAGTAAGAGTTTTCTAAGGTAGATAGTTTCTGGAAAGTTAAGTAAACAAGTTGGTTTTTACTCTAGTTTTACATACACATAGAAAAACACTTCAGGATCCTGCCACACTCAGTCCTTTAGCACAGCTTTCATTTTTCTTAATTCAGAGAGAAATAGCCCTATATCTCAAATATAGCTGAGGGTAGCCAATTCATCCCAGTTTGCCTAAGACATTCCAATAAAATGAAAATCCCACGTCCTGGGAAATCCCATAGCCCCAGAAAATCCAAGACAGTTGGTAAACCTACTGAGAGATAACCTAAACTTTGAAACTTTGAGATAAAAAGCCTTACCTTAACGTCATTGGTGTTCATTCTTGTCCCCTCCTTTCCCACAAAAATATCATCAATATCCACAAGAATATACCTGTCCAAGGACAGTGTCAGCCTGTTTCCTGACAAGAAGGAGACAGCATCTATGAAGATGAGCTTGTGCAACCAAAAGTTCAAGTTGTTGCCAAAAAAAACTCTTTGAATTCCATCATGAAGTCCCAAGTCATGTATGACAGTGGCATAAAAAGCACCTTTAGAGATAGGAGGAGAAAGGTTTTCTGGGGTCTTTACTTTGGCAAATATTACCGGTTGGTAGGCTGAGTGATTAATCTGGAACACTGTCCAGTCAGTTCCAGGTAAAGAACCTTTTTCAAGTTTGGAAGATTTGGTCACACGAAGCAATGGAGAATGAGGATTAATACAACAATCTTTTACTGCAAGATTTCCGTATATGGAAAAAGGGAAACCTTTTAACTGAAAGCTCTGTGAGCTCTTCTCACTAGTTTTGTGGAATCCAATGACACCCACACCATATTCCACACAGTATTTATCTAACAGGCTTCGGTTCCAAGAGTCCATGTTTATATACTTTAATATATTCTCATAAATAATGAGAATATATTTGCCTTTCGCTTTTTCTATAAGTGCTGGGAGATCCCCCTTTCCAGGAGCAATTTCAATGTGATACTGGAATCTACTGGATTCTAGAATCATAATTATGTCTTGACCAAGTGATGAGTATTGGCTCTCCACAAACACCAGGACTGTGGGGTCTGTCTTCGGGGCATCAGAAAGCTTCATTGTCTTGACTTCCATGAGCCTGTATGGTGGGTGCTGGAAGTCCCCACAGTCTACTTCTGACATTAGCTCAGAGGGTTCATTTTCCTGTTTGTAGCCACTGTACAGGTAATATGCAGAAATAATAATGCTCACCATACAAAATGTGGCAAGCAGAATAACGGTCCTTTGAAAGTGTCTGTGAAGCTTCATGATAAAACTCATGCTGTATATGCTTTCCTCAGACTGTTCCAATAGAAGCACCATAAAAAAGAAGAAAAGATGGTGTTCAGCTACTTTTCCAGTCTCAGTCGATAGTTTATGTCACCATTGCAGCGCATTTGTATCACTTGATCAGGACTCACAGAAAATATAGTCTGAAAAGCAGAATAAAATAGAATAGGATATCATACATTCATTCTGCAGCATTAAGTGAGCAAGGTTTTGTCCTGCTGATTGGCACAAATGGCAAGCTGTTAGGCAGATGGACTGGTGTATGGTTGGTAAGAAAGCCTTTTTGTTTCTCCCATAGTGTATGGTTAGCACGAAAACCTCTTTTTCTTTTGCCCAGATCTGGATGAGGACATGGGAGGGACAGAAACAGGAAAAGGGCTCCACTGAACACACTATCTCTATCCTTTGTATAGAAAATACACTGGGCTAACAAGAAATTTCCTTTTATTCATTGAGCTTTGCATCAAACTCTGTAATATATAACTAAGACCCCAAAGAGGTCACTGGAGCCACACACTGCCACATCATGTAATGCACACACACTGCATATGTATTTAACTACATATACTGAAAATTCAAAGAAGTTTGGTCATATTTCATTAAGTGCTCCAATTAAGACATTAGATTCTGATTTTTGGAAAAGAGCTCATTAATTACATGAAAAAAGTACTATATAAGTGTTTTTTTTAAATCAATGTAAATAACTAAAACTTCATGAAATACCTTGTCATGCTATAGTTTCAAATCCCTTTAAAGTCTTACTAATCTTAGAAAAATGTAGTAGCTTTTGAAAAATAACAAGAAAGAAAAATGAGGGCTTCTTAGAGCAGAAGTTTATTAGAGTCTTATGGTCCTGAAAATATCATAGAATACAAAAAAAAAAAAGATTAAGAAAGGTACTATCCATAAGGCAGGCTGAAAGGGTTCACTGCACCTCTACCTCTTATTAATTGTGTCACTTTGGCCCCAGTACCTTCTAAGTAAAATGATAAGGTTAGAATAAATGATCACCAAGAACATTCTGGCTCTAAGATCCTGTGATATTCACCCATGAAATTAGCAGCGAACAGTACTTTGAATAATATATGTTTATCTTTATGAATAATACATTCTGGAGTATAACTGTAGGATGTTTGTAGGATAAATAGGATACTTATAAATAGGATATTTATCCTGTAAATTATACATTGTAATTATTCATTCAAATGTTTAGGGTACCTCTGTCATTCATTCAAATATTTATGGGGTAACTATTTTTCTATTTAAAACATAAATGGTCAACATAGTGAATTTTTAAAGCGTCCAAAATTATAGATACAGTGACTAGCATGACAATAATATATGGTTGCTGATTAGAGACAAATGACTGTAATGAGACAAGAGAAGAGACCGTGGCAAGTGGGGAAGTCTGTATCAAGGGGACATAGGATTTGGGTAGAGCCTTGAAGGAGGAGGGTAATAAAAGTAGGCATCTGAGATAGAGGAAATTTTATAGAGGCAGGAGTGAGAACCATATTGGGCAAGGAATACTGATGAGGAGTGGAAGGCAATGGTATGAAATACCTAAAAAATAAATTTTCACAGAGTATAGGTAACTCAGGTTATGGAGAGATTTGATAGTGCAGAAATTCATGGTTGAGAAAACCCACATGGAACCTTTATACTTTCCTGATTTGGAGAATAACATGAGAAGCGTGAGATTTTTCAGGAAAGTGAACTGATAATCAATACATGGAAGACATCCTAGAGCACTGTCAGAGTCAAGGCTGGCAAGCCAGTGCAGGCTCATTTCTCATAAGCCAGCCACTGTTAGTGATCATAGGTCAGGAAGAACGTGGGAAGGGACAAGTCTGAGGGACACTGCAAAGAAAGAAGGAGCAGAACATGTGGGTCTGCCAAGTAAAATGCCATCAAGTGATCTGGCATGCTTGAAAATAAGCCTAATATAAAGGATAACATTCTTCTCTTTTAAACATTCTAGGATAGATGTAGGTATAATTTAAGCAGATCAAAATTACCAGGACAACTGAGAGTTTCGATTGTAATTGTAGTTATTTCATTTTGAAAAGTAATTGCACTTTAAAAGTTATGTACATACTTATAAATAATATTCTGGAGTATAACAGCAGTATACAAATCTCACATCTTTCTGTGCCTCCATTTCAATCTTAGCTGCGGAGTGTTTTTGAATAGATACAAAATGTATTACCACATTTTGCATTTCAGATAGCAGTGTTTCCTAGTTTGTTCTCATTGTCAGAAGTGAAGGCATGTAACTCATACTAATCTCATCTGTGATGAGGCAAAGTGGTGAGGAGTATTTGCTCTCAGTATGTAGGATGGGTATGAGGAACCTATCAAAGCTACCTTCTCCATTAGCAAATAGGAAATACTGAAAGACATCTCTTTTCCATTAACCTCTTCAGGTTTCCTCCTGAAGCCAACGGTATTCCAGTGTATGGCTCTGAGGGTAGGATTTGGTCTAAGTTATTTAAATGGATACATTAAGGTTCTCTAAGTTTCATCTAAACCTTTTTGACAGTGTATCTCATTTTGCTGTGGCCGAATTTGGTCTCTAGTATAGACTCTTAAAAGTTACTGTTCCTGCTGCAACCTCATCCACCAACAACTACTTCCCATTCTCTGTATGTCTGTTAGCTATGAAAATCTCAGAATGGACTGCAATGTTGCTGTCACTCCTTTTGCATGGGATGACGCTGTAGCAGCTTCTCCTGAGCCCTTCACTTGTGGGGCATCGCCAGGTGGGGAAGACAGGTACATGTGGAAAACTAAGCCCCTCCACACAGTTCCCCTGTGAAATCTTCTCAGATGGAGCTGACCCTCCAAACTTGGTAAGACCAGCAGTTACACATGGCCATTGTAGAAATGATATCTTCTTTGCAATTCTTGACAACTATTGTAATTAAAATGTTGTTTAAAGTCAGTCTCCCTTGTCTAACTGTAGACCCTAAGAAAGTGGAGATCAGGCCTCTTTTGTCTATCATTGAGCCCCTAGTGCCAGGCACAGGGTAAGCACCCAATGACTATTTGTAGAATCAGTTGAATACAATGGCATATTAACCTTAGAAGTTAATTCGACACTTCTACTTTATTCTAATGTCATAATTTATATTTAAAGTTACACATTACTATTAATATGATTATAATTATCTATACATTAGCTGGATTTAATGTCTTTTTTACTTAATACTAAGAAAATATAATCATACCATCCTAACATAGGATAAAAAAAGCCACTATGGTAGATATTAAATCTGAACCCACCCAAAGATACCGATCAATTGATTATTCTGCAATCAGTTATTGGGAATTTGTTGAACACTCACTTTGGGCTTAGTGCTGTATTAGGTGCAGGAGACACCGCAGAAGTAGTATTAAGAATTATTCTTGTCTGCAGAAGCATGGTCTCCATTGGGGAAAATGACTTGTGAAAAAATAGCCAACACTATGTTTCACATACTAGGTAGTGATTTATGCTGTACAGACTATGTTTGTTACAAGTTTCAAAGCAAAGAGCAAGAAAGATTAATGAAATTTAGGAAAGCAGTTTTTAACAGTGATGGTGCTTGAGGGGGGCATGGCGTGAAGAGCAAGATCTGGATATGAGAATGGGATGAACGTGTCAGGAAAAATACCTGGTGAGGGGTGTGCCTGGCTGGCTCATCAGCAGAGCATGGGACTCAATCTTGGGGTCATGATTTCAAGCTCCACATTGGGTGTAGAGCTTATTAAAATACCTGGCAAGTTTGGGGCACCTGGGTGCCTCAGTCGATTAAGTGTCTGACTTCTGCTCAGATCATGATCTCACAGTTCATGGGTTCAAGCCCCAAGTCAGGCTCTGTGCTAACAGTGCAGAGCCTGCTTGGGATTCTCTCTCTCACTGCCCCTCCCCCACTGGTGCATGCACAGTGGCGCTCTCTCTCTCTAATAAATACACACACACACACACACACACACACACACACACAAATACATATATATAAATAAAATAAATAAACTTAAAAAATACTTGACAAGTTTGAAGAAATGAAATAGTTACAATGTTTACCTGAGAGTGAGACTATAATAAGATACTATGTGTTGGGGTGAAAACAGAAATAAGATTTCATTCAAGGAGTCCTGCAGATTAATGAATGTCCTTAGAAAGGACTGTGAAGCACAAAAGTGTCAACTTAGAAATAGCACTAGATGTGTCTGAACAGAAAAGAGACAATAAAAATCATGTTCACAGAGGATTAGTGTAGCAGTAGTATCCAGAATGGACAGATAGCACTCACATGAACAGAGAGAGGATATGCTATATTGTAGAGTGAAGAAGGGGATGGAGTCGAGACCCCCAGCTAAGGGGCTGGTGCGCAATCCAGGTGGAGAGTGGTGAATGTCCAGACTAAGGAGGTTATCAGGGGGAATGAAAATGAAAAGAGATGGGAGAAAAAAAAAGAAAGGATTATTGATAAATTATGGTTGGGGAAGTAGGGAGGCTTGGGGACTAGAAGAATAAAAGTGCCAGTAATAGAAACACAAAAGTGAAGAGTGGAAATTGGCATGAGCTAATGATGTGCAACTAAGGTTCAGACAGGTGACTGAATGATGCACAGGGAGAGAGAGCAAAATCACAATGTTCTATAAAATAGCTGGATGTTGACAAAAAAGACAAGGAAACATTTGAAATTAATGGGTCATAGGCACATCTGGATATGCTACACAAACTCAATTCCTGAGGAAAGCCTTTCCTGACCAACTCTACCCTTCCTCCTTTAGACCAGATACCCAGATTATGTAATCTAATTACAATTACTTTTTGTTTGAGGCCTTTATCACAACTCTTACTAAATATTATTAGCAACATTGTTTGCTTAATGTCTCTCTTTCCAAGGGTATAGGGTTTGTGTCATTCCCAGTAATCTTTCAAACAAGAAACAGGATAAACAACATTTCTAAATGCCAAAAAAGAGCAAGACGTGCTTCAGTATAGTGATGATTGTATTCTTGAAGTGTTCTCACAAAAATACACTGGAAATTACAGACTTGCATGGTCTGAAAGAGTTCCCTGAATGACTAAAGAACAGATACACCAGCTTGCATGTCAGAGAGTTTCCATGGACACAACTGTCTTTACAAGTACAGAGCTGACCATTGGTTGCTTTGGGATGCCTATTCAACCTATGATGGGGAATATGCTGAATGACCAAGGAAGTGTAAATTAAATTTAGAAAATCAACAAACCACTTAGGCAGGCATTGTGGAATAGAGCAGATACAGGAAAGCTGAAAGGTTGGACTGGTTATAAACATCACCACTTCATCAGGATTTCCTATGAGGAAAGGAAATCACCAAAGGAAATCACATCATATAGGAAGGTAGAATTAATAACAACAACACAGCCAAACTAGTGAACACTTACTACATGCCAACATGGTGTTGGGCCCTTTAAAAGTTAAGTAACCTGTCCAAGATGCCACCACTCATAGAGGTTGAGCTGAAATTGGAACTTGACAGTCTGCATTGAAGATGCCATACACCAGGGAAAGCAACTGCAGCATGCACGTTTGGGAACATGTAGCAAATGGATACTGGGTAGTTATTATCTTGAGATGCTGCAGTTTCTGCATATGAAAATGGGGGTACTTGAGGTACCTATTAATAGAGTTCTAATGAGAATTATGAGATAAACTACAGAAAGCTCTTAGAAAACTGTCAGACACATAGAATGAATATATTACATGTTACCTGTGATGATGATGATGATGATGATGATGATATTGATGATGATGATGACATAAATAACATAGGAAATGTGAAATATCTGAAGATGGCCAATTAGAATTCACTAAGAATTTTAAAGGGACAGCTACAAGCATTCCAGTGTAAGCAGAGTTGTGGGAGATATAGGAAGTCCACCTTTGATGTAGGAAGCTAAAGTTAGATGGGTCTCAGAACAGAGGAAGAGACTCAGTCAGAGGCATAACCCAGCATCATGTTCATCCTTGGGCTTCTCATTCCTCTCCATTACCCCAGATGAACTTACGCACTCAATGGCTTTCACTGCCATCCATGCTCCAATAAGTTCCAAATGTTTATTTTTAAGTCCACCCTCCTTCCTCTGAGCTTTAGGATTGCAAATTGAACTATCAACTTGATAAAACAACAACTCACAGTAACTCTATTCTTTCTCATTATATGGCAACCACTGTTTAGCTCTACTGGAATTGTGTCACAAGAAAACTCAACTTATCTAAAATTGAATTATGATCTACTGTCTAAAATTGTCTTCATCCCCCTGCAACCATGTAGTGCCTTATCCTTGACACCTTCTTTTCCTTCACCTCGGCTCATCTACATAAACCCAAGTCCTCTCATTTCCATTTCCCAAAACTCACCTTGCCTCTTCAGTACACTTCTCTCCTTTCTGAGGCAATGTTCTTCTCACTTGAACTACCACAACAGCTAGCCTCATCATAAACACTCTTGGCTCCTTTTATACTTTTCTCAGCCCAGCATCAAAGCACAAATCTGACTGATTCTTCCTAGCAGAAAATGTATCCATGGCTGCCTATTTCACTTACTGATTAAGATGCAAATTTCTATACATTCCCCACAAGACACTGTGAGGAATGCTTCCAACTCTTACATCTCAGGTCTGATTCAAGGGTGTGCTCCCTTCCAAGTTCCAGGTAAATTGGAAGAGACAGCCTCTTTTCTGACTCAGCGTCTTCTCACATGCTGTTCTCTTTGTCTAGTTTTCTCCCATTTCCTCATCTGGCTCCATCCTCTAGAGCCCACAGCTCTAAGCATAAATATTCCTGCCTTGCAAAAGCCTCCTTGATTCCCCAGATCTGTTGTGTCTCCCCTTTACACCCTGTCACATCACCATCTAGTTTACCTCTGCGGCACATCCAATACTTATAATTAGTCATGTGCGACTGTGTGCATTTCTCCATAGGTTAGAAGCATCTGTAAGTACCTGTCCTGATCACCTCTATATTCTTGATATCAATACAGTGACTGAAGTAAGAACATCCCACTGAATTGTTAAATGAGTGAGAAAAGAGCCTGCACTAAATTTTACAAATAGTAGCTGCATTCACAAACTAGAGTAGTCAGTGAGTCCAACCATCTTCCATGAATGGGTACCTCCATCAATCACATTGGCCTCAGTCAGGTGATAATATAAACACTGTGAATGGCAGCAGCCACTTTGTCCACAGCTATAAATCAGTCACATCCAGAATACACCTTTCATTGGATATTACTCAAATATCTATTTTTCCCATTCTGATATTTTTTCAGAATTCAGCATGTCTGGGGTTGTTTTGCAATGCATCTGTTTTTAAAAAGGAAAACACCTGTTTTCCACCAAGGAAACTTTAGGCATTCTTTAATTATATACCATTAACAAAAGGCAGAGGGAGAAATTATTTTTTTGGAATTATAACCAATTCCATATACATACTGAAGAACTGAATCTATGCACACATGCATTTTGCAAAATATTACAATATCTGCACAGTGACATGCCTACTTGTCACTCTGTAACCTATCCTTTCTCTTCCACTAACACCCACCATCATCCCAAAGTAAAAATCAATTTCTAAATGAAATAGAATCACGTTGAAGTTGGCAGTACAAGAAATGTGAGAAAAAGATTCCCATCTGGAAAATGAGTATTAATAACTGAAGAACTTCAGGTTCTAACATAAATGAAAGATATTTAAAAGATCTTGACAACATTCTCTTTTCACAAAATTAACTGTATTTTATGGTGTTGAAAAATGCATTGGGAGGCCTCAAACACATTATGAATTTGCTAAAAGTAATTTAGTAGTATTAAAAATTGACAAAGAACATGCTCTTCTCTGGGAAAAAAAATGTGTGAAATTGTGTCATGTTAATTGAACCCCGCTGTGGTAGGCAAGGCAGATGCTGATTTGCATGGAGTACGACCAAGAATACACTCTGTCTCTAGAACTGTGGTTTTACTTTAGGATGGATAGGCAAATAGCTGCACTTGGGGGCATTAGTTTTGTTTGATACATTAAATGGAAAAGTGCTGTTCTATTGCCATTTTCCCTCCTTCTTTGTATTTAGAAATTATGAAGAAAAGAATACTTTTGTTCCCCTCTCTCAGTGCTGTGCCATCCAGCGAGGTAACACAAGAAAACTTCCCCACTACTGCTTGCCCTTTGTTCTGTCTGTATGACTTAAAGGAGAAAATGTCTCTCAAATCCCCTTAAATTGAGCTACAATGTATGCAGCAATGTATTCCTGCCTAATTGCAGGGCATTATGACTACTGCCGATGCAGCTTTCAGGATCTAATACAACCTTTGTCATTTTTATTCTTCTTCAGAGTCATGGGAACAAGAGTATTAACCAAGTCTCTCCTTGTTTGCCTGCATCATAAGATGTAAAGTTACAGATGAGCTTTTGGCTATGTTTTAGGGTGGGTTATATGAACTGGAGAAGCAAAGGCAGCCAATCTGCAGAGAGGATAATGCAAAGAGAGCAGAGAGGAGCAATGAAGAAATATAATAGGGAGACCTAGGAAATCTGAGGTCCTGGTTCTATTACTCTCTATCCTATGGAGGCATCAACAAAGAAGTCAGATAAATTCTTCCATTGTTACTCTAGGCATCTTTTAGAACAAGTGACACTCAATCCAATTGGTGTATCACGGGAGAAGAAAGAAATCACCTAAACTGGACCATCTATACTCCATTAGGGAAGGCACCACCTGTAATGGTCTTGGGCACTGGTTTAAGCATGACACAATAATAGGTGCCAAGTAAGTATCTCTTGAAGGAATAAATGATCATTTCATATGTAGGAGTACGTAAGGGTAGAAGTGGTAGAAATGATTTGAAGTGGTATGTGAATTGCCTCTGTTATATCAAGAGGCATATCAAGCACAAATACTTGAAAACATAGAGATAATATAGTGATTAAGAGCATGTGCATTGGAGCCAGACGCAAACTGAATCCCATTTTTACCATTTGCAAGGCTATGATCTTAGAAAGGTAACCTCTCAGTGTCTCGAGTTCCTCATTTATGACATGGAAATAATTAGAGCTTCTACCTCAAATAATCTTTGTGAAGATTACATGAGCTAAAAATTAGTATGTCAGTGCTTAGAACAGTACCTGGTACAAAGTAACCATTCTAGCAGTGTTAACTGTTATTTTTAAAAGTTTCATATCTATTACTAAATATCTAGACAACAGTACTAATCAACAAGTTTTGTATTATTCTTTAATTTTTTTCACGTCTGTTTGTCCTATCTTTCAGAACAATTTTCACAGTGTTGGACAACAAAGAAGACAGAAAAGCATCTTTGAGAACATCATTTTCCAGGTAAGGGACCAAGGCCCAGAGCTAGCAAGAGGGGTTGTACATCTCTCATGGCAGAACCAGACCTAGAATTTATATGGTGCTTCATGCTATTCTGAAACATTGTAACCTAAGGAAAAAAAAAATTGAAAACGCAGTGTATGTAAAATGAATACCCATCATTAAGAAGCTAAAATGTTTTAGTATAAGACTTTAATATTTGATTTGTAAGCTCATGTTTGGCAATAGGTAATCAAGAGTTATAGCCCTCAGGAGGTGCCTAGGTGGCTCAGTTGGTTAAGCGTTGGACTTCGGCTCAGGTCATGATCTTGTTGTTCATGAGTTCAAGCCCCATATAGGCTCTGTGCTGACAGCTCAGAGCCGGGAGCTTGCTTTGGATTCTGTGTCTCCTTCTCTCTCTGCCTCTCCCCTGCTCTCTCTCTCTATCTGACATAAATAAATATTAAAATTTTTTTTTGAAAAAAAAGTTTCAGCCCTCAGTAATTTATCGGAGTTTTTGTGAAATAATTTGTTATACACATTACTTATAGAGAAGCCTGATTTTTTTTTTTTGTTATGCAACTTACATAAAATTGATGAAGAATGTTTAGAGTAACATGAAGGTCCTTTTGACATCCCAGACTAAGGGTATAGTTTTTATTAAGAACAAAGAAGCAAGCAAACAAACAAACAAAAAAAACCAATTGGTTTTCTACAACCAATTATTGGGTACTCTAAGAAAAAAAATTCCATTATAAAACAATTTTGAGCATTTTTCAAACTAATTATCATTATAATGTAAGCTGTTACTTTTGTGGCCTGGCAGCATTCTCTAATCTGGACAGGTGCTCAGAGGTCAGGCATGTCAGTGTAAATATGCTCGTCCTCAACAGCCACAGCACAGGAGACCGAACTTCTACTGTTCTTTCCTGTTGTCTAAACTGTTAAGCAATTATAAATCCAAGACATTCATTTAGTTGAGAATAGTGTTTTTTATCACCAATTCTATTTCTCTGTTTTTATAGTGCATATATACCACAAAGTATTTAAATATCATTTTCTTTGACTATATTTTATACCTCAACATATACATACTTAAGCTAAAAGTTGGCACTGATCACTAAAGAACAGTTAAGACTTAACCAGGTTTCAAGGAAGTCATTTTAAGATTCCCTAAATTAAAAGAAAAATTTGTCATTTCTTTATGGTTTTGAAATTCTGAAATAGCAAGTTGACCACTGAATGTTTAGATTCTAGCTCATGATAACTTCTTCAGTAGAATATATATGGTCCAGAAAAATGAACCTCAAGTGCCTGGTTGTCTCTTCCACAGTATTTTTTTTTCCAGCAAACCTTTCAGTTACACCACAAATTACTGTAATAACTTGCTGTTATCTTCAGAAATAATACTTTCCTCAAGAAAATATACTGAAAGAGAAGGTATACCTTAACTCAACTGAACTAAACTATAACAAATCTCTCCAAAAAGAGATAAAAGTTTTATCTAAAAACATTTTAGTAACCTAAGAATCCTTCATTCTAAAACCTATGAAGAAATTAATTCATGTGACCAATTTAATAGCAATATTTACTTATACAAAGAAAGAAGACTTCTGTTTTACCATTAGAACCATAAAGAAAAACAATAAAAATATGAGAGACGGTAGATACTGGGTTAACTGGAGAAAGAAAGAAAAAAAGAGCTTCTGTTAGGGCAAGCCTCTTGATACGTTCAGTACTATTTTTCAGAAGAGTCTCTTTCAAATTTAATTTTGAAATCTCCTTCTCAAATACAATATTAATAGGACACTATAGTTGAAGAAAAAGGGAAAAATGCCCTTCAGCTGAATATCAGATGTCTGAGAGTTTGCCCTCCATGAGTCTCCTCTACGCTGAATAGCATTGTTCTATAGTTGACAATATGATATTATCTAAGCACAAAGAAAAAGTGGGTTGGAGATCAGTTTCATATGTATCTCAATATTTGATTTCTATTTTACTCTAATATGAAGATGTAGCTGTTTACTTAGGAGTGATTTCCTCAAAACTCTTCCCAGATTACAAATGTTGTACTTCAATGTGTATATAAAGAATATGAATAAAATTTCAACTTTAAATGAGTTTGAAGCTTAAATAGTTTCCAGATAGTAGAAGAACTAGTTGGAAGATGAGCTTAAGTAAACCTCTTAAAGAATTTTAACCGGGTTCTTTTGGGGGGAGGGGGGGAGTGGACATATTAAATGGAAGATACATGTATTTTCTTTTAAGGTTTCTATATTCAATACATAGGTTGATAATTTCTTTCCAGTTGCATCTAATTTTATTAACTATGTAATTTTAAATAATATTTATAAAATGAATTGCATCAAATAGAAAAGAGTGAGTATCATTACTGTCTAGACAGGTAGTTATAGTTTAAATCTCTATAGTTTAAATCTCTAGTCCATCAAGCAATAGACATGGGTTCTGTTTAACAATTTTGCTGCAGAATAATTACAACTTGTTTGTGGAGATCTTTAACAATTATAAAGGATCATCTCCTTGATACTTCAATTTTACTTAAGGGAGAGAAGCTTTAAAATTACCTCAGAATGATAAGATATTTCTGTGTCTCATTTAACTTAATTGAAATACTCTATTTCTTCCACAAGAATAAAATCAGGCGCTTGTTTAATCCTGAAATTCTTAGATTAATTGAAAACAAAGTTGCTATCTCTTACCAAAAGCCCTCATATTATGGGTGAGCCGTTAATGGATAGTGTAAATAAACAGATGCACTTACCTGGAATGAGAGTTGAAAGCGCTGAAAATGCTTGCGAAAGTTTCAATGGATATAAAGGAAACTGAACAAGCAGCATCCACTACCAACGGCTCAGGCTGTTGGGCTTCACAAGTGGCAACAATACCAGTTCTGGCCCAGTGCTCTTGTGTTATGTAACATCTTATTGATATTAGCCATCAAACTGCTACCAAGCTGGTGAGGCACTAGAGGGCAAGAGTGTCACATGCAAGACCCGTCGCCAAGGGACAGGCTTTGGTACCACTTCGGGAAGACAGATGCTAACTAAGCTGATAAATAAAACGATGCCTGAACGCAACAGCAAACTTGTAATGTTCCTCAAAGAATATTTAAATGTCAATTTTCTGACTAGCTGAAGAGTTAACAGGTTAATAAATATGCATAAGCAAATAACCACACCATGCAAAACTTTCGGGATTATATTTATAAACCTACAGTCAGTCATCCAGGAGGCTATTTTTTTTTCCTCATTGTCTAAATACACTTATTTAAAACAGAAGAGGAAAGGCTAATTAAATAAAAACGAGTAAACGGTTTCAGGACCCCTTCAAACCACGAGAAACTTGTCCGGCTCGAGGGTGCCACCTCCGGAGTCCGCATTGCAAGTCGCCCGGGTCGGGTGTCCGGGCGAGGACCGGCCCCCTCAGTCATCTGGCGATTACCTCGGGCTGCAGCCGTCCGCGGGATCCTCCTTCCCGGGGTCCTCGGCCTCGGCGACTCTCCGGGGCGGCCCCGCGGTCCGGGCGGCGTCCGGAGGCTTCGCGGTGGCGGGAGCCGGCCGGGGGGTGGAGGGGGGCGACGCAGACCGCCCTTCCCTCGCCCGCCCGGGGGTGGTCCCCGCGGACGCCGCCGGTGGGCGACTCGGGCTGGTCCGGAGCGCAGGCGGCGCGGGGAGGGGAGCGGCTGCGGGGCGAGCGTGGCGGGCGCGCCGGGGACTCGTGCGCTCGCTCCGACGCGCACCGCGTCCCCGGGACCCGCCCGGCCGCGCCGCGCCGCCCTCCCGCCGCCTCCCCGCTCCCGGCCCGCGCGCGCGCCCGCCCGGGGAAGGGGTGGGGACGAGGGCGGGAGCCCCGGGCTGGAGGCGCCTCGGTGCGCCCGCCTCAAGCCGGGGGTCGACTCGCCGGATCCGTGTGCCACACTCCAGGCGCGCGGATCCCGGGCGTCCCGCCCCTGCCGGCCGGTTCCGACGGCCCCTGGTGGCAGAGGGTGGAGGCTGCCAAGGATGAGACTGGTCGCGCCTCCTGGGAAGTGGGTGCGAATCCCTGAGGCGTCTCCAGGAAGGTGGGGGCGCACTTGCATCGTCCCCTCTGGTCTTGGCGTCTGTTGGTGACCTGACCTGGCAGCGTGTGGCGGTTGGCTTCCAGGTTGTAAACCAGAGTTGTCTCTGTTTGCCAGCTTTCCGAAAGGCCATGTGTTCCAGTTCCTGAAGACAAGTGGAAGACCAACAATTGAAGCAAAATTTTGGGTACAAGGTGTGAGCTTACGCTCCTTCAAAACTAGAGTTTGATTAGGAGCCTCAATCGAATGGATTTTTTAAATCTCATTTTGATCCACTAAACATAGCAACATATGTGAGAGTTTAATAAGTGGGGATTGTGGGGGTCTTCTAACGGTTACTTGTAGTGGCTATCTGTGGCGATTGTTTTCCAGCTACTCACACCTCTTTATGGAAACATTTAGCCTGTTTATTTGAGCGAGTCCAACCACTGCCTCACCCTTTTGCCCATCTGCTTCAGGTAAACACCTACTCTGACCCACTGGGTGACCTGTTACTCAGCTCTGATCATTGGAAGTGTTATGTCTTCCTAGTAGCTGGGATTAGTTTACAGAAAGGTATGTGACCAAGCCAGGCCAATCAGAGACAGTAAAGGCACCATCCAGGGACTTTTTTTTTTTGCCGCCCCTCCCCCACGCCCACCTAAGGAAGTGGACTGCCTTCTATTTGGACTTTGCAGAATGATATGTGAGCTTGGAACCTCTTGTGCCCCCATAATGAAGTTTGAAAATGAAGCTAAATGAGGAATGCTTGGAAGTTGGAGAAAACTTAAACACAGATAGGGCTATATAAGCTCTGAATCCAGATACAAGATCTTATCTTGTTTTTCACTTTTCAAATATTAATCAATATATTCAGTTTTCCTTTAAGGCAGCTTGAGTTGAAATTTCTGTCCATTGGAAATGAGAGACCCAAATGATACAGAAATTAAACATTTGGGCTGTTTATTAACTTTATGAGGGCATTTGGACCTTTGATTAGATATTCCCATGCCCTGAAAGAGTCAGAGTCGAATTTTATTTTATTTATTTATTTTTGTTGTTTGGTTTTGTTTTTGAGAGAGAGAAAGAAGAGAGAGCAAGCGAGCGTGTGCATGCAAGGGAGGGAGAGAGAAAATCTTAAGCAGACTCCACACCCAGAGAGGAGTGGTCCTGGGACTCTGTCTTACCACTGTGAGATCATGACCTGAGCTGAAATCGAAAGTCAGGCGCTTAACCGACTAAGCCACCCAGGTTCCCCGAGTTAGTTTGGGATTTTAGAAAGCTGGAAAGTTGTATATCCTTCTTGCTCTAAATGACAGAGAGCTTGTAGAAATGACTGAACCCTTTACTGGTTCTAGTAGCCTACAAAAATGTCAAGATGATAAAATTCTTTGGCCATGTGACATGTATTAGATTGGTTTATTTTAAAAATTTTTTTCATTAGTGCCCCCACTTTGTGCCTTTCGGGGATTTTAAGAATGTGGATTTATTTTCTGGTACTCCTTTTCAAAAAAGCTTGCTCTGTTATCTATATGATATTTCATCTGTAGCATATATTTATCATTTCAGTTATCAAAAAAATCATTGAACATTTATGAAGTGACCCTGGGAGTACAGTAGTATTTTAAAAAGAAAAGCAAAGCAGGAAACTTCCCTGCCTTTCAATGTATTGATGTGGGGATAGTAGGCCATACTCTTCTATAAGATTTTAGGAAATAGATATGACTCATGATTCCATACATTCTGAATGTTTCCAGATATGTAGTTAAATTCAGAAATGCCATTCACTTCTTTCTTCTTTTTTCTTCCCTGCACAAAAACAAAGCAAAACAAAACAAACAAACAAAAAAAACCAAGATCAAGAAAACTTCTACAGAATAAGATATTTAGTATTTTTATGCTTGTATTTTAGCATTTTCTTTAGCTAGATGTGATGGAGGCACAATCAAGTTTGTCAATGCTTTGGGGAAAACTGCTACCTTCATGGGTGACTGCTACTTCCAACCATCCATCTGGAAGTACAGATACTTTAGGGTTATGCCATCTTTTCCTATGAGATAGTTAAATCTTATAGCCCTATCTCAGAAATTCCCATCTGTGCACATATGACATTTAGGTCACTGTAGTAGCAGATCGATATGCAGCCTATATTTCCTTTCTCTTCACTTGCCCAGCAGAAAGGCAGGGAAGGAACAGATAGCTGTGTCAGCCATTGCCCCCTCTAGCCTTTCCTTCCTATCTTCTTTCCCTAACCCAGGAACATTAAGGGCAGGGAACAGTATTTCCTCCAGAGAGACTTTCCAATTTAGTGTAATGCTAGTTATAGACAACAAAGACCCTCTAACAGTAGATGAGGCAGCAGTGAAGAAAGCAGTCTGATCCAAAGCCTCACGTTTGTGAAGCAACTCAAATCATCTCCAAATGAACTGATACCATATTTAAAAAAAAATTTTTTTAAGTTTATTTATTTTGAGAGAGAGTGAGAGAGCAGGGAAGGGGCAGAGAGAGAAGGAGAGAGAGAATCCCAAGCAGGCTCCCCACTGTCAGCACAGAGCCCAGTGTGGGACTCAATACCACAAACCGTGAGATCATGACCTGAGCCAAAACCAAGAGCTAGATGCCTAACCAACTGAGCCACCCAGCTGCCCTGAGCTGATACAGTATTTTTTAATGTGACAAATGTGTTAGTGTAGACTTTAAGGATATGCCACAGTTTTTGTAACCACCTTTAGCTTACCTATTACTACTATTTACATAAATACTAAGGACCTCAAAAAATGGAAGTTCAGGCTTCTAGCAACCTCCAAGAAGCCTTGAGACAATATGAAATATTTTTGTCAGACCCACAGCTTCAAATGCAAAAGAAAGAGTCTGTAAACTAAATACCTATAGAAACCATTAAAAAGAAGAGAAAAACAACAAATTATGCACTTTTGTAAGTTGAAATAATTATTGTATTTAATGACTCTGGAATAAGGCTTTGAATCACCGTGACAGAGATTTAACAATTTTTAATAGGTTAAAAATTATTTGTATATTTTGATAGGTCTTTGGCCTTCATCTAAATGCTTCTATGTGGCGAGTGATGATTATAAAAGAATTTTGGGAATGTCATTTCAATTTGCAATCGTCTTCTATTTTTCAATGTCTAAATTAAAGCAATATATTATTCTAAGTAGTTTTTAAAAATGCAGATGTTTATAAAGAGCACATCAGTATTTCTGACATAAAATAGCTAGTAAATATATCACTTTTCTTGAAAAATATCCAGCTTGGATTTATAGTAATTAGTGACACTGTTCAGCTGTTGGAAAGTCAAGGCATGAAGATTTAAAAGAAAGTGTATTCTAGCTGGTAGCTGCTAACTCAGCTCAAAGAAGTGTACCCCAACTCTATTTATTATCTCAAGAGATGCTAAAGTGAAAATATATCAAAACCAAAAATCTCAGCAAAATGATTGGTTATGAGAAAAGGAAATGGAAGGGGTATCAGGCTTCTTGGAAGCCACAGAATGATTAATTTTACCTGCTTCCAAGTCTCCTTGCAAACACTGCCTGTGAAAAGTATACAAGGTTGAATTAGTGGTATACAGATCTCATTTTATAGAACAGCGATTTAAGCCTTGGTCGACTAACTTAGAGCGCTGCTTCTCAAACTTCAGTGGTACAGCATTCTCCTCTGGAGGGCCTAGTAAATCACAGGTTGCTGGGCCTCACTCTCAGACGTTCTGATTTTGTCAAGGTGGGTGGGTCCTGAGAATCTGCATTTTTAACAAGTCCCCAGGTGATGCAGATGCTGCTTATCCGAGGCCACACTTTATGACCCCCTGGATTGGAACATTATTGAGAACACTGATTGTCTTTATGTGGTCTGTAAGAATGAGCATCTATTTCTATATGTTATTTGGTTTTCAAAACTACCTGTTTTTATGTTACTCATAATAAATATATAATAAAGTCAATATTTTAATTGGTTCTCCATACATTCATTTAGGTAAACTTAAAAAAAAATTTTTTTTAAGAAGAAGTAGCAAGGTTTAGAAACAGGCAAATGGCAGCTACACTCTTACCTCCTTGAGGGCTGCCTCCCTCACTATTTCATTTTGTGTTTTTCACTGACCCGGGTAGAGTCTTGCACAACAGTGATCATTTAAAATACACTAAAGAAGAGAAATAAGTTATTTTCTTAGTCTAATAGGTAATGTTTTATACTGTCCTTGATAAAGGAAATCATTTTATCCTGTCATTAAATTTTTTTTATTCTGTAGCCAAAAAGTACCTCTACTCATTATTTTCTATCAATTCTGTTTAATTTCAAATACTTTGTCCTTAGAAATAGTTTTTTCTCTATATGCAAGTAGTTTAAGTTCTTCTGTGCTGGTTATAACGTTTGTAGAGTCAATCACAAGCCCAGGGTGATGACTGTTTGGCAGTGTAAACATATTCGTATCTACAGGTTTAGTGTAAACTGTTGAAATAACTGATGTTTTGTTCCATCTTAATGGGGAAATACAAGCAGTCATCAAACTAAAGAACATGCTATGTGAGTCTTCAAAGCTATCTCTTAATATTCGGGCAGGACCAAACATCATTCAGGTGTTTCTTTGAACTAGCTTGCAACATTAAAACATCATTTTATAGTTTGGCCTCATGCCATGTAGTATAAGACAGATTCACTGTGAGAGCATAGTGGGTGATTCTTCTCTCAAATTGTGTGAAAACAGGCTTCATAAAGACCCCAGAATATATTCCCTTCCATTTTAGGATGATGTTTCTCCATTACATCTGATCCTTTGATTTCAAGAGGTTGAAGAAAATAATAAATATTCAAGGAGTAAGAGTTGTATGAATTAATTTTGTTTTGCTCCTCTGAAAGAATGTCTTTGAAATAGTGATATGAGAAGTTGTTAGAGAAAAGAGAAATAGCAGAGAAAATTGAGATGCCCTGTACCTTATGGATTGACAAATCCAATATTTTTAGGCTTGAGGCTTTTTGACTTCTCCACCAAACATTTGAATTAGAGAACTGTGGGTATAAAAAAATGAAAATTTAATTGGTAAGGGGAAAATTTATGCATATACTTTTTCTCCCTCAGACATGAACAAGTGCCCTCAGTAGTATAGAAGAAATGAAAATGGAAACTCTGTTCACCTGGCATTAAATTTAAGTGTTGCTTAGCATCTTTCGCATTCTGAGAGAAAAGGTAGTATATGCTCTCATTCATTTGTCTTAAAATCAAACTTAAAAATCAAATGCATACACTTAGATGAATGAAATTACAGACACCTAATAGTTAAGTGCAAAGTATTTTTCTCCAAAGTTTCATTTTAATCGTTGGGGGATTCATGATCATTTTATTTTTCCTCTGTTGGATACCGTGCAGCCCTCTGGAAAAGATAAATTAAGTATTGATTGGACAAATGAATCCAAATCTTAAAATGTTATTTTTCTTAAGGTGTATGTAAAGTTTGTTTAAGAATTAACCTTTGAGGGGCACCTGGGTGGTTCAGTCGGTTAAGTGACCAACTCTGGATTTTGGCTCATCGTGATCTCTTGGTTTGTGAATTCAGGCCCTGGGTCCAGGTCTGCACTGACAGTGCAGAGCCTGCATGGGATTCTCTCTCTTCCTCTCTCTGTCCTTCCCCTGACTCACACATATGCTAGTGGTCTTCTCAAAATAAACATTAAAAAAAAAAAAAAGAATAACTTTTGAAAGACTCCATTAGTAATTGTGCTTATAGTTTTAATTTAATTTAATTTTAGAGTGAGAGAGAGAATGATCAGGGGAAAGGGGCATAGGGGACAGAGAGAGAGAGAGAGAGAGAAAGAGAGAGAGAAGATCTTAAGCAGTCTCCACACTCTGCGTGGGCTCGATCCCACCACCATGAGATCATGACCTGAGCCGAAGTCAAGGGTTGGATGCTCAACTGACTGAGCCACCCAGGCACCCCATGCTTATAGTTTTATATATAAAATATACATTTAGAACTTAATCCTCTTGTTGATTAGGGCAGGGCATAAGGTTAGCAGAGACTCTCTAGAGTTCTAAACCTTGTCATAACTTCATATTTATGCAAAGAAAGATTTTTTAAAACTTGGTTAAAGTGCTTGGAGTGGTAACAGGAATATTTTTCATTCAAGCTTCACTACTCTGGGAGCAACAGTTTTCTAGCCCTTATGAATCTTAACTGTAACTCAATATAGAAAACTATTGTTTTTCAATATAAGATAGAATTTAAACCAAACAAATCCAGGAAAACCATATCAATTTAATTTATATTACTTTACAAATAATAAGCTATATCTTATCTTTCCTTGAAGCCAGACTTAGTCATTTTATGGAT
This sequence comes from Lynx rufus, assembly GCF_022079265.1. Lineage (NCBI taxonomy): Eukaryota > Metazoa > Chordata > Mammalia > Carnivora > Felidae > Lynx > Lynx rufus. The sequence goes on along the minus strand of NW_025814845.1, from coordinate 96,925,201 downwards.
GTATCCACCTGTGGCTGTTTTTCAGATCCTTTGCCTAAGAACTTAACCATTTGGACAAATAGTAATAATAGAACCTCTGCACAAAAATAGCAACAGAGATGATAATGAGACAGAAAACATGATGAGCACTTGCCACATGTTGCAACTGTGTATATGGTGTGTCTTGTAGCCTGTATAAGAGGTCAACAAAGTATTATTATCATTGTGTACAAGTAGAAAACCAGGTTTAGGAAGTGAAGTAATTTAAGTTCCAAAGTCTGTACACTGTTGGAGACCTTTGAAGTAGGTTAGGTGTAGGGTGGGGAGGAGAGAGAGAAAAAAAGTGATGATAGAGATATAATTCTACAACTTAGGCTCATTTCATTATACTGTGATGCTTTCCCAATGGATTAGTTATGCTTAGACCATCAACAAATATGTAAGGGGTATGTATATACTTGTATATAATATGCTCAGAAATACAGTAATGAGCTGGACCCTGACCTTCTGACTTTCACATTATTATTACAGAGCTATTATTTCACAATTAATTTAATTACATTACTTATAATTATTACCATTAAGTGCCTCAATGAAACATACTGGGCAATGAGAGTGAATATCAAGCAACTTGACCTAGTCTGGGGAGGAGTAAGGGCATGTAAAGGGTCAGAGAAACTGACTCTTTAGGGTTTTGGTCTCTGTGGGACTGACTTTTAGTGACTCATGACATTTGGCCTAATTTCTTTAGTTCTCCAGAAAAACAAAATAAAACAAACAAACAAAAAAAGCAAGAAACAAAAAACCACAGTTACAGCCACAGAGGGTCCAGGGTAATAGAGAGTGAAGGGTGGAGAGTGTACATGAAAGAGTTTAATTTCTATAATCCAGCAACAACTTGTTTTGGAAAGGTCTCAGTGTTTGCAACCACCATGTTTCTGAAGGATTGGATTCACTTTTGTAACTAATAGTTTACTTAACAAATTCTCTTCATGGGGTGCCTGGGTGCCTCAGTTGCTTCAGTGTCACACTCTTGACTTTGGCTCAGACCATTAACCCACAGTTTGTGGGTTGGAGCCCCACGTTGGGCTCTGTTCTCAGAGTGCATATCCTGCTTTGGATTCTCTCTCTCCCTTTCTCTCTGCCCCTCCCCTGCTCATGCTCTCTTTCTCTCTCTCTCAAAATAAATAAAGTTAAAAAAATTAAAAAAACAATCAAAAGATTTCTCTTCATAGTCACTTATTCAAATGTTAAATCTCTTTCAGTAGTACAGAACCCTTTACTAAACTCTTGTCCCTCCCTCTGGCTTCCCTTCCTTTCCTCTCCTTCTCTCCTTTTCATCAGTCCTTTGGCTGAGGCTATGTCAAACACAGCAAAGAGGCCAAAACAAAAATATGTCAATTATCTGGATATTTCCATATATCTAGAGCTTAACCAGCATCTAGCATTTGTTCAAATGCTTAATATCTCACATTTTAATTCTTCAGTGAAATTGGTTTTTTGGCATTACAGTGTAGTAGAATCTATGTAGAGGTATATGACCTACACACTAGCTTGAGCTGTGTGTGCTATTTGCCAGTTACTGAACTTTGGGCTGGACACTTAACTTCACCTGCTAAGTGAGAGGAATGGACACTCATTGAGAGAATTGAGAATAAAATACAATATGTGAGAAAGTACTATGGAATTTGCAAAAGGTTATACAGATAAAAAAATTTTTAATAGGGTTATCAGGTTGATCATGTTTATAATAATTAAAGCTATAAGGCTATCTCAAATTGATTTACCTGAGACCCAAATCTTGGGGTACTAGTAAATTGAGCATGATTTTCTATTCAAACACTTTTCTACCTTTAATGGAACTTAATTCCTATTCTCATAATCAAACTACAAGTAGTAGTAAATGTAAATGTACTCAGAGAACATGTAAATGTACTCAGATTAGTAAATGTAATCAGAGAACATCATCCAACTACCTACTAATGTATGCCAGATGCTGTCGTATTCCTTATTTCACTGGATTGTTGTAGAAGTTCTCACTAGAAGGTCTCTGATTGGAAGACAGTCTGCTGGTTGTCTCCCAATATTCACTCTCTGCTTCTTCCACAGTAATCACATTGGTATCAGGACACATGGCAGTCTGGAGGAAAGAAAGGCTACATTTTTCAACTAGTTGTGGCTCAGCTTAAGCTAATGGGATACAGGAGGGTAGATTGTATGATGGTTTCTGGGAACCTTCCTGTGGTAGACAGATATGAGAGAAGCCCTTATTATCTTTAATTTCTGTTGTTCAGTCCCTTGTATAATCTCCCTCCCTATGAGGGTGGGGAGGATCAGTGATTTGTTGCAAACCAATAAAATATGGCAAAAGTGATAGGATGTCATTTTCATATTTACGTTATGTTACATAAGACTCCATCTTGTTAGACGAACTCTAGAGGCTCTCTTTTCTGGCTTGATGATTACTCAGCAATCAAAAAATAAAACAAAACGAAACAAAATAAACGAACAAAAAAAAAGAAAAAAAACCCCTCCAAAATCTTGCCATTTGAAACAATGTGGATGGAACTAGAATGTATTGTGCTAAGCAAAATAAGTCAGTCAGAGGAAGATAAATATTTGGTCTGATGAAATAACTGACCACATTTGGGGAAGCTAATGTGTTAAGGAACTGCAGATGTCCTTAAGAAACTGTGGGTGGTCCCGAGAAACTGTGAACAGCCTTTAGGAGCTGTGTCTTCTAGGTGCTAAAGTCAGCCTCCAGCCAATAGCCAGGAAGAAGACAGGGCCCTCTGTCCTACCTACACAATCACAGGACCGGAATTCTAATGACATGAGTCATCTTGGAAATGGATTATTCCCCAATTTAGCCCCCAGATGAGAATGCAATCCAGCCAATATCTTCATAGCAACACTGTGAGACCCTAAGCAAAGGAACTAGCAAAGCTGGGTCTGTATTCCTGACCTAAGGAAACTGTACAATGGTAAATATCTGATAATAAATATACTCCTTCAGAGACAGCTGGCACAAACCCTTTACCCTCTCTTTCTTTTTCATGTCTTCTTCCATTGTATTGCCTAAAACTCAGCTACAACTTTACTGGGCCAGGAGTTTGAGGACCACACTTTTGGGATGGCGGAGCCTTGAACTAGACAAGATTTAGGTTCCTGGGGGAGGGGAAAATTTATGTGCGCATAACCATTTATCTTGTTTGGGCCATTATTTTGTCTTTTCTACTTTTCTATCTTGTAATGCTGAACTATTCCAAACGATTCAGTAAATATTATTAACTGGAATTTGTTTCTAACTTTTTGAAAAAGAAGACCTCTACAAATATTTGTGACATTTAAATGTCATGACTTCTCTGCCATTAAGATTAAAGTTTACTGAAGTCACTGTAAAACATCTGCTTGCCATGTGAAAAATCCAATCACACAAGCATTTGGCATGAAAGAGACAAAATATCCCATCCTTTTTTTTTTCATTAAATTTAAGCTTTTATTAAAAAAAAAGTCAACTTGGGCCATCTATTTTTGTGTTCAGAAATATTACCTCAATAACTAAACATATAAATTGGATCCCCAGCCCTTGTCTGTTGATATAGAAGTTTATTTTGGGTACCTAAAATATCTAGATTTCTTTTTCATTCATTGATAAGATCATTGCTTAACTTTGGGCATATATAAGTTGTGCTTTTTGCTGATCTTTTCACAATCCTTATATAGTTCCCTCCTCCATACTTTTTTTTTTAAGTTTATTCATTTATTTATTTTGAGAGAGAGAGAAAGAGAGACAGAGGGAGCGTGTGCCCACAAGTGGGGGAGGGGCAGATACACACACACACACACACACACACACACACAGAATCTAAAGCAGGTTCCAGGCCCTGAGCTATCAGCACAGAGCCCTACACGGGGCTCCAAGTCACCAACTGGGAGATCATGACCTGAGCCGAAGTAGGATGCTTAACCCACTGAGCCACCCAGGCACCCCTCCCTCCTCCATACTTTTACTCAACTCTCCAGCTGTGCTGATCTCACCTGCTGTGCACTTAAGTGGACCCTTCCTTTAAGGTTCAGTTGAACTCTCAGCTTCTTTATGAAATCTCTCTTAGATCAGGTTAGACCTCTGTGCTTTCTCCATCCCCCACCCAGATCTTTCCTTCTCCACACTAATCAGATGGCATTAAGCACCTGCTACTTTCTTACAATAAGACTTTCTTATTGCTACCTCTGGTTTTCTGGTCTGCATAGAGTAGAGATTTAGAGGCATTTTTGTTGGATAGTTAGCTGTTAAATACAGCCAAAATGCTATTACTAGCTATATTTTCCACTTATTAAAATAAGTAGGATCATTTTCAACTTAGTTCATACATGGGGAAAGATTTAAGAACAATATATAAAATGAGGAAACATAAAGCCCGAATTTTGGAATTTTATAGCAACCTTACCTTCTGAACTAAAGTCATGTTAAGAAAGCATGGCTTGGCTCTTGTCATTGCATTTCATGTACATTGTCATTGATGGAAGCAATCTATCCATGCAATCTTACTGTGTTTCCTTTATAAATGAGGAAAACTGGATAAAATGATGTGAGGAGCACAACATGACATTTAAAAGAAAATGATGATAATTTATAGAGGCTCTCCAATTCAAGGTGAAAGTGTCAATTAACACTCAGAGGCTTTTATGTTCAAGAGTACTTCACAGAAAATAGGTAACCAAATTGAGGTGCTCCTCTTCTGAAATGCTCCCAGGATGTTTAGCTGTGCTTTTACACTATACAGGAGCATTGGTGGCAAGATCCCATGATGCCAGTGTGTAGTTGGCTCTTGAACAACATGGGTTTGAACTGTACTGGTCCATCTATATATAGATTGTATTGTTTCAGAATACAATACTGTGAGTGTGTTTTCTTATGATTTTCTTAATAATATCCTCTTTTCTGTAGCTTACTTTACTGTAAGACTACAGCTTATATATATAACATACAACATATTTGTTGATCAGTTGCTTATATTATCAGTAAGGCTTAAGATCAGTAATAGGCTGTTAGTAGTTAAGTTTTTGGGGAGTCAGAAGTTATACACAGATTTTCAACTATACGAGGGTTCAGTGCCCCTTACCCCCCCCCATATGGTCATGGGTCAACTGTACTTCATGGAGTGAGTTGGAATTTTTTTAATTTATCAAATTAAATCCTCATAACTATTGTAGAAACTTTCAAATCACTGAAATGGATTCCCTAATTAGAAAATTATAATATAGATGGGATTATAATTGTAACTTACAGTTTGTAAAATCTTTTATAATCCAGTTTTATTAAATTCTTAGATGATTCACTATATTATCTACCAGTGAAGCAGAGGTTCAAGGTACAGGCTTTAAGGGATTCAAGTGAGCAGTAGAATGAAGCCTTCAACTCTGATTCTTTAAGTCCTTTAAATTAAACTTCTCTTATTCTTGTGAAATGGAACTTTTATTTGTAGTGGTTGGTGTTTTAAATCCATCCAGGTAATTAAGTTAAAGAAAGAAAGAGCTTTGTTTTTTAAATTTCAAGAAGCCGATAATTATCCTAAATTGAACAACTATTTTCAGAACACCTAGCTGGCTCCGTTGGTTAAGCATCGGACTTGATTTTGGCTCAGGTCATGACCTCATAGTGAAGAGATGGAGCCCTGTGTAGAACCTGTTAATTCTCTCTCTCCCTCTACTGCTCCCTTACTCTCTCTCTAAAAAACAAAACAAAACAATTTTCTCTCTCACTTTCTGAAAAGAGAAAAAAGAGAAGAAATTTTCTACAATGTTTCTTACATTTGGAGCAATTGTAGATACAGTTGCTTCTCTGCTGGATCAAGGTAGAATGGGCAGACGGTATTGCCTCTAGGAAGCTAAAGTAGAAAGCTGGTGAAAAGTGGAAAAATGTATCTTTTCCTCTTCCTTGGCAAGTTGCTTCATACATTTGATGAACAAGTCCAAATTTTATTTTGTTGCAATGTTATTTACTGAGCTTCTATGTTAAGGTAAATAGTCCAGTGATTTGTCATTTTAAGAATAGTTTCCAATTTCAGAGAGATACAGCACTTTTTTCTTTTTTTAAACCAGAGCACATTTAACGACGGTAAATCAAATGCTGCCACTCATGTGTTCCCAGGGAAGTTCTTTTTCAAGGTGATGGTGTCCTTGTAAATCTAACTGCCAGTCAGTGGTTTTGTTCTAACCAAAGGGTCATGTTTTGAGTTCCCATCTGTGTCTTTGACCAAAAAACACATATCAGATCTTAGTTGTCCCTCTCTGTAGACAAAACTGCCATAATATGGAAATAGGCAAAGAGACATCCATGTAGCTAAATAGGTAGAGCTAACTACTCCTGGCAAGAAAGAAATGACATTCCTCATACTAACTTCTGCAAATCATGGTTGAAACTCAATGGACACTTTGGAATTATAATTCCAAATATTTGCACATCCTTTAAGATTGGAATTTAAAAATTACAAAAAAGTCAAAGACGTTGTGGTATAGGAGAAACAATATTCAACTTGGAATCAAGGGCCCTGAGTTCTGCCCATCTATTCAAGTGTTTCTCAAACAGACTCTCTGAATTAGGTTCATTGGGAATATTTGCAAAAATGCAGATCCCCCAGATTGTGCCCGAGCTATTAAATTATAATCTTTGATGGGGGTATATTGGGAAACTGTATTTTTACTAGTCACCTGAAGTGATTCTTATGTGATCTAAAGTTCAAGATCCTCTGTTCCTACTTCTGTTTTCTAAATTTTCCTTATCTTTAAAATGAAACCATAAAATATTTCAGAATTTTAAGTTTCTTTTATTCCCTGGCTCTGTTCATTTCTTTAGTCCTTACATACCATATTTTTGAGCATGGTAGTTAGTTTAAATTATTATCACCTGTATAAATGAAAAAAATTACAATCTGTAAGTATAGTTAATGATTAACCTTAACATTGTAGCCAGTTTTATTTTACTTATTTGCAAAATGTTTTATCTAAAATTTCAGAATTTAGTGCTATGTGATTTCACTTGCTTCTGATTTTAGCACATAAAGAAAAATATTTCTTCCCATAAAAAGTATAATATTAGTGTTATGTTATGCCCTTAGAAGAAGTTATATGAGGGAGATGCTCACACAATTTTAATGACTGCACTGCCAACAAATCCTGTAATGATTCCACAGTCAGGTTTTATTTCAGCAAGATTTTGGTACTGAAGAAAAGCACTGAAAATAAAACTAGAATGATTGAAGGGATCTGAAGAGGGATGAACAGAGTAATAAAATCAAATTACTGAGTGAGGTCCTAAAATCAGAGATGATGACAAATCTCTACTCCTCTGTAAGTAACACAAGCTTCATAAGGGCAGGAGATTCTTATTAAATTCTTCTGAGTAGTATTTTAGCTTTAAAAAAAATATTGCTCCTTATTAACATGTTTTTTTTTTCCTAATCCTCCCATGGTATCCAGACTGAATTGCATGAGGAAAATACATAATTCCTTTGTAAAAATAAGGAAACTACAGTATGAATTTATTCATTTTTTTAATGCAGTTGAAGAAAGGAGTATATAGACCTAAACTCAAGTATGCTTTACACAGTTATCTAAGATAATATTTGAGGCCTGGGACCAATCACACTGTGTTTTCCTGTTCCCATGCCCCAAATATCTTCATAGCTCATATGCTGAAAGTTTTACACTGGAGAGATCATATTAAAAATTTTCATCAAAGATAATATTAATGGGAAAGGAGTAAAAACAGGACATTCGGTTTGATGGCTTTAGCAGAAGCAGGAAGAAAGAATATAATTACTTTCGTTTGGGGAATAATGCGAGGTACATAGATTAGCCATTTGTAAAAAGCACTGCCTGAACATTAATCTTCCTTTTCCCTCTATCATTATGGTACTCTCACAACCTGGACCCTGAACTTGGGTTAGAGTTGAAATTTTTATCTTTAGTTATTGGCTTCCAATTAAGGAGGTAATGATTTTTCTTTTCTTTTTTTTTTTTTTCTCTTCAAGTTTTTATTTAAATTCCAGTCAGTTAACATATAGTATTGATAATAGTTTCAGGAGTAGAATTTAGTTTTCTTTTTTTTTTTTTTTAATTTTTTTTTTTTTTCAACGTTTATTTATTTTTGGGACAGAGAGAGACAGAGCATGAACGGGGGAGGGGCAGAGAGAGAGAGAGAGACAGAATCGGAAACAGGCTCCAGGCTCTGAGCCATCAGCCCAGAGCCTGACGCGGGGCTCGAACTCCCGGACCGCGAGATCGTGACCTGGCTGAAGTCGGACGCTTAACCGACTGCGCCACCCAGGCGCCCCTTTTTTTTTTTTTTTTTTTTAAATTTTTTTAGAATTTAGTTTTCTTGTCTCCTAAAATGCATAGTTAAAACAATAAAAACTAAATCTGAATCATATACATATATATGGTACATCTCAGGGTGTGTTTATCACTGGTTAAATATTGGATTGTAACAACCAATTAAATCACAGCTCTAGAGTTGTCATAGTGTCCAATGTTAGAAGCACTCTTTTTTGAAAGTAGATAAACAAGTAATTACAAAATATTTGTAAGAATGCCTAACATAGCAAAAATCAGCAGAGTTGAGGTAACTTCTCCAAGTGCCCTTTTAAAAGTGCTCATCAAGGGGTGTCTGGGTGGCTCAGTTGGTTAAGCGTCAGACAGACTTCAGTTCAGATCATGATCTCATGGTTTGTGAGCTCAAGCCCCGTATTGGGCTCTGTGCTGACAGTTTGGAGCCTAGAGCCTGCTTTGGATTCTGTGTCTGCCTCTCTTTAAAAATAAATTAAAAATAAAGAGCTCATCAATATATGTGATCTCTTTATTAGGCACATGATATTGTTCAATATGCGCTTCTGCAATGTATTTTCTTTGAATCCTTCTCATAATAGCTTTAAACCAGATAACCAAGGAATTTTCTAGCCCAAATATGGAAGTATGCAAAGAATTTGGGGATAGACACTTAAAGTACAATTTCAAATAAATTATTAGTTATTAGAAAATAATTAATGTACAATCTGCTGATTGTATGTTTTATCTGCAGGATAAGATTGCAAGGCTTGATTGATTGAATTTGTCTCTATGGTTTTATTGCCTAATAAAAGATATTACTTGTGGTAAATTTAGAACAGCTAGAATTTGAAATTTTTGTTTCATGTTTACTAAGCCATATTATTTGCTAGCATGAGGCATATTTTGAACATGAGATTTCTAGTTATATCATCTGTAATTTTTCTAATTCCAACAGCCATTTGAAACTTATTACAGATCATGGATTAGTAGAGGTAAATTCTGTACCTTTCTCAAAGGAATATAAACTTTCTTTGTCTAACTGCTGTGATATTTCTTCTCTTTGACATCAACGATGTCCACACAATGTACAAATGGACACATATTGTACACATGGAACAAACACAAAATGATCATTCACACCTGAGTGTATCCTATACCTTATTAAATGAAGATGAATTACTGTTTTATGCAGGGGCACTTTCTCCCCACCTCGTCCCATTCATATTTTGTAGATTTCAAGGGTTTGGTCTTAGGTCTACTGAAAATGTGTTTTAACATATACCATTGTTTTTCCATTTTCTGATGTCTGCTATATGATTGATTATTGCAATGTTCCTGTAAGAAATTGGGGTTAGATTCCATTTTGGGTGGAACCCAAATACAAGGTTTAGATTCTTCTTTATATTACTTGTTCATATATGATTTCTACTGAAAGATTTCCAATAGTGTATGTCATTTTCAAGATTTTGATATATATAACTTAGGTCTCTATTTTTCTTTTGCATGTGTGTCATTTTATGAGGTCACTAATGAACTTTCTACTAAGGCACTTTGGTTAAAGCACTTTAGCACAAAGAATGGCTTTTAAGGATCAATAATTATGGTGAATAAAGTAATGCATTAATAGAGAAAAGGATCATTTGTCATTAACTTCATAAATGCACACTATCTTGTGGCTTAATGGACAAGCTTGCTCCAACCTATCACTCCATAGAGTATTACCATTATAGTCTGACTGCTATTTTATCAGAAAATGCCAAGCAAAGGATTAAGAGTTTTTAAGAAGCCAGAGAAAGGCTTTGTGATCTCACTTTAAGCCTCAGGGAAACATTTTGCATACAATCTGTTCCCTGATGCTTTTAAGTTTAGGATTGCGAAACTCCTTTGGATTGTCAAACTCTAGACTGTTTTAGTGTCCAATGTTAGAAGCATTCTTTTTTGAAAGTAGATAAGTAATTACAAAATATTTGTACGAATGCCTAACATAGCAAAAATCAGCAGAGTTGAGGTAACTTCTCCAAGTGCCCTTTTAAAAATGAGCTCATCAAGGCGGTTGTTGTTGTTGTTTTTGTTGTTTGATTCTGCCAATGTGCTGAAAGGTCAAATGTGAAAGACAATTAAGTAATTTGGATACTGAAAGGCTTATTGTTCCAAAACTTAAATAGTATACATTGCATTGATAGAAAACACAGTTGTTCCTATTTGTGTAAAAAGAAAATTTTCAGATAAGACTGTATTACAGTGTTTTACAATTATAGCTGTATATATAGCAATATAATTACCAATCTATTTAGGAGCCAAAGTTTTAATTTTAAAGTACTTAAAAAATCTTTTAATCTGGTTCTATAATTAAAAGGTCAAAAAGTAGTCTGATGTAAACAGGAGAAGAAAACTTCTAAAATTTTTGTAGATCTATGACCTGGATTTTCTTTTTATAACAGTTCTTGTTCCTTGTGTAGCAGAAAGGAAGAGATCCAATTGCTAAACTTGTTATTCAGATCTTATCTTGTTTTAATAATGAAGTCACCAAAGATTTGAGGCATGAACCAACTTGCTGAATTTTACAGGAATAAATGATAATACAATTCAAGTGTTTTGACTTGGAAGGAAAATCTAAAAGCCACAAAAATGAGAGGAAATTTATAGACTAAATAATTCCCAAATGAGAGAAGTTTATAGATGAAATAATTCCCAAATTCAAAATAACAATACAAGTTTTATATCCAGTTGCTTAGAAAAATCTATCTACTACTTTCATATATTCTGGAAAATTATCAATTCTTAAGTGTTTACAGGAGGTAAGAGACTGCCTTCTTTATGTAATTACGTTCATGTTCTAAAATAAATAAATAGCATTAAATTCAAAATTCTTTATTGCAAGTAAGTTTTTTTACAGAATTATTTCTTCAAGAACTAAGATATTTTCTGCTTATTTTGATTGATATTAATATTTACCAATAATTATTGATTATAATTTCCTCAAACCTGTATATTATTTGGAGATAATTAATATATTTAGAGCTTTGTCTTTCATTCAGGAATATGCCTGCATTTATGTTAGTCTTTTAAAAAAAATCTCTCTCAAAAAGGTTTTTATGTTTTCTTCCCATAGACTCTTCAGATTAAATTTATGTTTTCATATTCATATCTATTTTGCTATTGTGAATAGGGGTCTTTTAAAATGGTTTGTTACCAGGGTGCCTGGGTGGCTCAGTTGGTTAAGCAAACAACTTCAGCTTTAGGTCATGATCTCGAGGTTCATGAGTTCAAGCCCCGCAAAGGGCTCTCTGCTGTCAGCTCAGAGCCCACTTCGGATCCCGTGTCTCCCTCTCTCTCTGTCCTCACCAGCTTGTGCTCTCTCTCTCTGTCTGAAAAATAAACATTAAAAAAATAAATAAAACAGTTTGTTACTGATTACTGTAATCTAAATATTTACATTGTTTCTGCTTTTTGTCCCCCTTGTGCTATTGCAATTAGGTGATTCTAAATCTATTTCTTTGGTTCATTGAAGCTATACAGAATATCCCATTGATTTCAACAAAACCTGTTTAATTGTGACTAGCAGTAATTTATTAGAGGACTGTGTTTACCACCAAAAGGATTAGTCACACTAAAGACTATTTGTAGATATTTCAAAATTATTTTTCTGTGTATTTTTATTTGGATACTTTATTGAATTTTTTCATTAAATCTATTTTTTTTTATTTTTTAATGTTTTTATTTATTTTTGAAACAGAGCATGAGCAGGGGAGGAGCAGAGAGAGAGGGAGACACAGAATCCGAAGCAGACTCCAGGCTCTGAGCTGTCAGCTGGGAGCCCGACATGGGCTCGAACTCACGGACTGTGAGATCATGACCTGAGCTGAAGTCAGACGCCCAACCGACTGAGCCACCCAGGGGCCCCCATAAAATCTGTTTTATAAAAGTTGGTTCTTTGAGGTTTCCTAGGCAAACAGTCATATAATATAAAAAATTATAATTTTGATCTTTTCCAATTGAAATATATATTCATTGTTTCTTTTTTGGGTTTATTTTTGGCACTATATCAAATTTCAAGACAAGATTTTAGTGTTGATAGGTGACAACCTTGACTTGTTTGCAGTATGAATGGGAATGCTTTTGGTATTTGGCATTGGGTAATTTTTTAAGTTGTATTTATCACATTAAGGATGGTTCATTTTATTCCCAGATTAACTTACTTCACTTTAAATCAAAAGCCTTTTCACCATCTGGGATAGTACTATATTTTCAAATTTGACCTATTAATGTAATTATTATGTAAATAACTGTTATTTACTGGAATAGTCATTCCTCCTTTCCTTTCACGTTTCCCTTCCTTCCTTCTTTCCTTCCTTCCTTCCTTCCTTCCTTCCTTCCTTCCTTCCTTCTTTTCTTCCTTCCTTCCTTTCTTTCCTTCTTCAGTAAACATACATTGTCTGCCTGTCATGGATTATTCTTTTAATGTAAATTTTTAGATTTTTAACTATAAATAATAGTTGATGAAATGGAGTTTTCATTGGAGAATGACTTCTTTGGAATATTCTTCAGAAAGTATTGATATACTTATTAACTACTTAAAGAACTCTATTCTGTAGTACAGATAGGAACTGGCTTTGTGGTACCTGGTAATTCTCCCAAAATGCAGTTAAGCTTTATTTAACAAGACACATGGAAGTTTAATCAAACGAAAATAAAGAAATTTCTACAAAGCACATATTAGTGCAGAAATCAACCTTATTTTCTGCAATATAAAGTCACATTTAATATAAATGCACTTTAAAACACTATTTAAAAAATAATGGGAAATAAATTTAGATAACTGATATTAACACTTGGGTAGGTTGTTTTTTTGTTTTTTTGTTTTTTTTCAACGTTTATTTATTTTTGGGACAGAGAGAGACAGAGCATGAACGGGGGAGGGGCAGAGAGAGAGGGAGACACAGAATCGGAAACAGGCTCCAGGCTCTGAGCCATCAGCCCAGAGCCCGACGCGGGGCTCGAACTCACGGACCACGAGATCGTGACCTGGCTGAAGTCGGACGCTTAACCGACTGCGCCACCCAGGCGCCCCAGTTGTTTTTTTTTTTAACTGTAGAACTCAATTTCATGCAATTATCCTAAGCATGTCTTTATTATTTATTTATTATTTATTATTTATTATCTATTATTTTGGTTAAGGCAAACTACATTGAAAAATAATTTTGGGACATCTACAGATAGTCTTCAGTATGACTAATCCTTTTGGTGGGAAACACACTCCTCTTATAAATTACTGTTAGTTAAAATTAGACAAACAGGTTTTGTTGAAGTCAAGAGGAAATTCTACATAGTTGCAATGAAGTCATATTAATAAAAAATCATCTAACTGCAATAGCATATGAAGAAAAAGCAGAAAGTAGGGGGTTGCAAATGACATCTTGTCTTTAGTGATTAGAATTAATATTTTGTGTTAAGTTGCAATTGAAAAGTTGAAGTTGCATTAAAATATCCTGAGTTGTTTGCCAGTTATTGTGAGCCCAGTCAATTAAAAAAAATAGTTAGTTCAAGGCAGCCATAAGAAGGAACTTTAAATGCATCTTACTTCTATGATTGAAGTATATAGAACTATTTCAGTAAGTATCGTGAGCAAAGTTTTATTTGACGATTGAGTATATTTAGAATATTAGAATACCCTGTTATCAGTTTCACCTATAGGAAAATAATTCTGAATGGATAGATGATTTCATGACAGGTTATTATGTTGATGGCAGTGCATGTTGGGATAAACTGAGGAAAGTTCCTACTCAGCTCTTTTTTTACAGCATTCCCATAGTGTTAAGATTCATGATGAAGGGATCTCACTTCTACTTTTTACTTATAAAAAGAAAACATAATTATCTACCATATGATCCAGGACATTGAGTCCCATGTTAAAAATTTTTGGCATTACTAATATGCAAAGAAATGCAAATAAACAATAATGAGGCAATTGTAACATCTTCTAAATTAGTATAAACATTAAAACTGGTAATTGCTTAATGCTGGCAAATTCCCGATAAAGCTGGTACATTCAATGTGAATTCATATACCTCTTGAAAACAATTTGATGGTATTTATCATAAGCCATAGAAAAGTTTATACTCTTTGACTCTGTAATTCTACTCTTGAGAATTTATGCTGAAGAAACTCTTCAAAAGAAGAAAAAAGAGCCATAGGCAAAAAGAAGCTCATGACACCAATGAATATGGTGAAAAATGGAGAATCAATTTAACATTATAAACATGAGAATAATTAAATAAATCAAGGTGTAGGCAGTGATGTCAGATTTTGATGTCATTAGGTAAAAATTATGAAAATGGTTCAACATGGAAAAGTGTTTGCAATAATCAAGCTAAATGGCAAAAAAGTAAAAAACAAAATTTTACGCATTTACAACTATAAACCCAAGTCCATATGGATATACACTGGAGACAGAAAAGCTAAAAAGTGGGAATAACTGGTTTTAGACATGTAAATTATGGATTTTTTTCTTTTAAAATGTATTTTAATGTTTTAAATACATGTATTGTGTTTTAGTGACTTGATGATTTATTAAAATATTCTTGAAAAAATAATTCCTTTCTGCAGTTCATAGTTCAAGCCCCATCCATTTCATATTTAACATTAGGGATTCATAGCACTATCTAAAACATATGCAGCATTTGATGGTTTCAGTGAATCTGCTATAAAGATAGGTGTGATCCAGCCCTTCACTGCTTTTTGTTTAGCTGATAAAAAATGTTCTACATTTTCCTCTACTTATGTAAACGTGATTTATTATTTTTCTAAAACACCTTTGTAGTTGCTTATAGCAAAATCATGTGTATAATCACAAAGTTGATTAAACTTTAGAGTGATAAAGTTGTAGAGCAAAGGCATATTATTTGAGAAAGAAAAAGATATACAAAGAAAATAAATTATTTAGGGAATTAAATAAATGCATACAAACACATACATGCATAAGTAATTATATTTTATTCTTTTCTCAGTATATATTCAGGGTACATTGGGAGCTTAGCAATCATGTAGATCAGGGGTTGTAAATCCAAATCCTAGAAGGGTCAGAGTGGTGCAAAAAACAAAGGGTTTCATTTACTGTGTGTGAGCCATCCAAAGAGGGCAGCAGTGGCTCTGGTCTTGCTGTTTGCTGAGGGAGAATATAAGCTGAGGGTTCAAAAGAAGCCAGATATCTAGAGTTTTATGTAAAAACTCTTTTTAGCATTGAAATTAATTCATATTAAGGGAATGAAAATGCAGTGGGTCAAACAAAATACATTTATTTGCACATCATGTCCTGCTTAGAGCAGCCAGTTTGTGGTTCTAATATAGAACCACAAAATCTAGTATCTTGTTATTTTATTCTATTTTAGAAATTAAGCATGAAACTCAAAGAAGTGAAATGATGTGTCTAAGACCATAACAAATTAGTCACAAGTCTCCTGAGCCTTGGTTCTTTGTTTTTTCTGGCAAAACTGATTTTCTTTTTTTTTTTTTTTTTTGGCTTACTAAGGAAGAATTCTTTAAATACTTTTAAGTATACTTATTAAAAGATATAAAAGGTATTTATAGCTACAGAATATAGGAAATATTATATTTATATAGAACAACTAATTTTAGTACTATGCTTCTAAAACTACCTTTGCACAAATTTTCTAAAGCTCAAGTTTTCCCTGAAAGTCAAACAACAGCCATCCGTCTTTCTCCCACAGATAAGTAGGTATAAACTCTGTGTGAAGCATTCTGCCAATATTACATGTCTCCTCTTAAAAAAGGGGCATCATAAAGAAAAGTAGGACCTTAGTCATCTTTCTAAACCCCAAGTTGACAATGGCTTTTGAGGCACTATTTTAAATGGAGTTGTTGTGTTGCCTAGCTTATGCATCAAATCTCTAAGAAGGAAGCCTTCAAAATATTGAGCTCCAGATTTTCTTACAGTTTCAGAATAATGAATATTATTTATATTTTCACATTTCTTATGTATAATAAGTCACCTCCTCTGGCCCAAGACCATGCTTGCATTGTTAATTTTTTTCTTTCATTAACATAGCACCCCTACTTTTGCCAAACAACTCAGTCATTCTATTTACAAGATTTTTTTTTACATATAATAAACAACAGTTATCATAAAAAAAATTTTTGGCAGAATAAATACCTTATTCTGAGTCTCCCTTTGGTTTTCTTTGTCAATGTCTTACTCAATATCGTCAATTGTCTAATCTTCAGTAAGTCTTCCTAAAACATTGTTTTGATCAGGTCATTCCTCTGCTCAAAACCTCTCAGTGGTTGTCATTAGAGATTAATGTCTAAACCAGTGGTTCCTAAACTATGAGAACCCACTGTGCTGCAGCACGTTCACTGGGATACTACAGGATTTTTATAAAAATTGAGGGAAATGCAGTGGACATCTTCCAGGCACTGTCAAAACTATCTCCAGGTAGTTTACGGTTTTAGTATTTGATTATGCTATAGTTCCTTTTGATGATGACATCATACCTTTTCATAGGTAAGTTTTCAATACTTGCTGTGACAAAAAGCAAGTGCCACTTGGGAAATAGTGTGGTACTTGGTGGCATCCAGTCTGATCTTGATTCTTGAGAAATAGTGCAGTGCCCACCATCACACTGGCAAATAATTTTGATTGCTTAGGAATGAAAAAAAGATGCAATTTTGTATTTAAATGTATATATATTTATTTTTCACATGATTACTAACTTGTTAGGGTATAAAAGGACTTGTTAAGGACTTGTCCTTATTAGGATTTATTAAGTTGTTTGATCCTAATTACTTAATAAATGGAGAGCTTAAGAATTTCTTTTGGTCTAGAGGTGCCATGAAAAAATTGCTGAGATGGAAAGGGTGCCATGAATACAGAAGGTTTGGGAATCTTTGGCTAAGCCTTTTAACCTTGTGTTCCGTGTTTAAATGTTGCCCTCTTTTTAATTTATATTAGACCATGTCCTTATTTTAATTCTCTATTATCTCTAGAGTGGTTCATTCATTATCTCTTGATTATCGTATATCTGGTCAGTACTTTGCATATTTACTTCCCAACCTGCATTTTTTTGTCCAAATATTTTCTACAGGTGGCCATATAATTTGTTGAGATATTAATTTGTGTTTTGTTTTCTCTTTTCCCCTCCCCTGTCCAAACAGGTTCTCAGGCTTTTGTAGGTCTTTGAGTGAGGGGATAGGGGTTTCTTCTAATCATAACATAGAAGCTGTTGATAGACAAACTGTTTTTGTGATTTTATTTTATTCAGAAAGCCAAAATCCTTGAGGGGCTTATGTTTGGTATTGGGGGAGAGCAAGAAGAGGACTGTGTTGAGGCTAGGGAGAAAAGAGAAAAGGAGAGTGTATCGGTTCTCTAGGGCTGCTGCAAAAAATTAACAAACTTGGTGGATTGCAACAACAGAAATTTATTGTCCTACAGTGCTGGATTATAGAGGTCCAAAATTAGTGTGTCAGTAGGGTTGGTTCCCTTAGGAGGCTCTCAGGGAGAATCTGGTCCATGCCTCTGTCCTAGCTTCTGGTGGTTGCTGCAATCATTGGTGTTTCTTGGCTTGTAGAAATATCACTCCAGTCTTTACTTCCATCAATCATCCAATGATATTCTTCTGTCTGTCTCTGTGTCCTATCCTCTTCATATAAAAGCATTTACATTGAATTCAGAGCCCACCCTAAACCCAGGATGATCTCATCCTGAGATCCTTAACTAATTATACCTGCAAAGACACTATTTCCTAATAAAGTCACATTCTGAGGGTCTGGGTGGACGTGAACTTTGGGGGAGGTGAGGGACACTATTCAGTTCCCTGTATAGAATTCTATCAAGGATGGGAATGGAAACATTTCGGCAATGAAAGAATATTGAGGACGTATACCTCCTTGGCAATGCCAGCATGGGTGGGAAAGTGGGAAAAGGAGTGAAGAATTTGCTATTTCACCAAATTAAGAGAAAACTTAGGTGTCAGGGCTGTGGCATAAACCATAACTCTTCTGTCCAAACGTGGCACAGAAACAGTCCCCTGCACCAAGAGAACACACAGGCATTGACTGTATTTAATTTTGAAGAAAGTAATTTCACAATTTTTGCATATCCAAGTCAGTAAAACGTAATGTGTCACTACAACCACACTTATTCCACCCATTCTCCAAGACTGAGCTCAAATTTCTTTTCTCTCTAACAACTTCAGGCTAAGGCTATTCATTTCTTCTTTGTAATGATTGCCACTTTCTTTTGGTAATTAATTTTGTGTTACCTCAAAGCCTTTCTCTCTTCTCAAAGTGTTTGCATTAAAAAATGTTTTTAATGTTTATTTATTTTTGAGGGAGAGACAGAGCATGAGCAGGGGAATGGCAGAAAGGGAGAGGGAGACACAGAATCCGAAACAGGCTTCTGGCTCCAAACTATCAGCACAGAGCCCGATGTGGGGCTCAAACCCACAAACCACGAGATCATGACCTGAGCTGAAGTCAGATGCTTTACCAACTGAGCCAGCCACCCAGGCGCCCCTCAAAATATTTTCATTTTAAGCATGTGCAACTATTTGTCACGTCACGTCTTTGTATTGTTTTCCTACAATATTAAATTTCAGCTCCTTTAAGGAAGGGATTATGTTTTATAAATCTTGGTAGCTATCACAGTTCTCAATAGATATGGATTTAATTTTATTTATTGCTTGTACCTTTTGTTCCTGGTATTCATACCTCTCCCTATGTGTTCTTTAATATATTTTAAGTATATATTTCAAGCATGGTAGTATCTGGTAGTTTCCCAATACAAATTATTTGTGTTTTTATAAGAGAGTGTTCAACTGGCAAAAATTCCTTATGATTTTGAGCAACCCATCCTGACATAAATGGCAAGTGAAAAAAGTAGGTTTTGTTTTCTAAGTCCCTTGGCATCTCAGGTGCACCAAGATTGCTTCCTTTTGTGTTGAGCAGCGTTGCTAGCCAACCTTGGCAGTTTCTGAATTTCACAATCTAGTTTGCTTTATCAGCAGTATATGACTGTGAGGTCTAAGTGAGAAATGGATTACAGTCTGATATACAAACAAATTCTCTAGGGCTCAGTGGGTGTTCCTATGGGGATGCTCTGCTCTACTGATTTCTTTTCCTTGGTGTGTGTAATTTATATCATATTGGAACTGGAAATAATTCAAAACTTAGGGAAAATTAATCTCAAGGTGCTTCAGTCATTTTCAAAGAAAACTCAATTAGTCTTTCACATTTAGGGCAAAAGAGCATGTTCGTTTTCTTCCGTTTGACTGGAAACAGTGACAGACTTAACACCAGAATGAGAACTCCTGATAGTGCAACTTTTCTTCAGTTCCAGAGCATTCTATGCCCAGAGTGCATTTAACTAACCCCAGGAAATCTATAAATCACGTTCTGTGGGAAGTCTGTCACATTTCAAATCTGGCATTATCTTTGAATTGACACGTATATTTCTTTTTTAAATCTGAGAAATTTAAGAGTTGATAATATCCTTTTTAGTTGCCCAATTGTGTTTATCTAACTGCACTCACTCAAAATGACTATTATTAAAAATATTTTTATTTCTTTATTGTTTAAATTTTATTTTTGAGAGAGAGAGAGAGAGAAAGAGAGAGACAGAGATAATGCAGGAGGAGTAGAGAGAGGGAGAGAGAGTGATAGAGAGAGAAAATCCCAAGCAGGTTCCTCACTGTCAGCACAGAACCCAATGCGGGACTCAAACTCATGAACCGTAAGATCATGACCTGAGCCAAAACCAAGAGCTGGATGCTTAACCAACTGAGCCACCCAAGTGCCCCCAAAATATTTTTAATCAACTTATAAAGAAGATAAATATCTTAGATTTTCTTGCCAAATTATACATTCTTAATTGCCACGAGAAGAAATAAGTGTTTTCCCCTACTTAATCATAATTTAAAAAGCCATTTTTCCCTCATATTAGGAATGTAAACTATTTCTGTATAATTTACTGTATAATTTACTGATTTTCTTTCTTCTTTCTATCTTTCTTTCGTTCTTTTTCTTTTTCTTTTTCTTTTTTTTTTTTTTGATATAACAACTTTCCTTACTTTCTGCTCCTGGAAGTGCAATCTATAAAGCTCAACCTTTAGACTCTAACCCTAGGATGAGCAGTGCCTCATGTTTGAATTGGTGTCCAACATTGAATATTTGGTAATTTTATGTGAATTTTTTTTCTTTGTAGAAGTTGGAAAATATAAAATTGTATGGTCCACATTACCCCAAAACATCAATCTAACAGAATTTATCCTTGTAGACAGTTTCTGAAATACATTATGTACTTAGTTCAGGAATCTGGGGTCCTTTCTGCTAGGCTTGCATTGTCCTATATAAGGTAAGAAGACTTGTCTTGTTTCTAAGAACAGATATGCCTTGAGGATGCTGGTTTTAGTAAGTGGTTTCTGTCTTAATAATCTTAATGCTATCTTAATAATTAGTCAGGTGTTTTAGTTTCTTTGTACTCCCTTAGAACTCTATACTGGCTACTGAGCTCCTCTACATCCACGTGGAACTCTCTGATGGTCTCTGTTTATGGTACGCTTTGCTACCCTCACCCCAGCTGCACCCAGCCTCATAATTGACTTTTTTAAAGAAAAGTTTCTATTTTGTGGCCATAACTTTATTCTGAAACTCAGCTAAACGTACAGAAGGAATGAGGAAAATAGGACCCAAAGAAAGGCAACAAGTGAGAGCACAAAATAGTAGCGTATGAGAATAGATTCTCCAAATTCAGGAAGATTAGGAGGGTATGGAAAAGACCCACATTAAAACAATGGTGATCTCCTCACTGTTGTTGGCATTGCTGGTGTTCCATGGCTTCTACAACTTCCATGGAACCTTCTTTCACTTGCCCAAAGACTGCATGTTTTCCATCTAGCTAGTCAGCAGGATGGATGAAACTCTAAAACCATTTACGTTGGGTCCAAAAATTTGCCTTAGGGTACCAGGACTGGTGTGCTTCCATAAAGAAGTTTTCGGCAGCATCTTTCTCCTGGCAGATGGCTTTTCCACCAGTGTCATTATTGCCTGTGAAATTACCACAAAGTGGTAGTACTCATTCTGTAAATATAGAAATCCTTCTCACACAGCTCTTTCCCTCTGATTCTCAGAGACCAAACATTTTCTGCCATTTTTAGAACTTTGTTTGAAAAGATCTTGAAAAACAACCAGGGGCTCATTTTCAGTCATTATATTGAATTATCCAATAGTGAATTGGTCCTAATGGGAATCAGCTCAGCATTTACATGGTGGCAGCTCTAAGAAATAGCATGTGCAAAGTGCCTTGACCCCTTCTTTGGGCCTCCACTTAAGTCTGTTATCTTCTTTTGGATATTGTATTTCCTTCTGGCTGGAATTTTACCACCTGAGGATGACTCATGATCCTTACCATTGCTATTTCCTGAGTAGGGAAAATGGTCTTCAGGCTCAGACCTACCCCCATCTACTGTGAACTATTGTGTTGTGTACTTAGCTGAGTCAATGTATTTAACAAACTTTATGTCCCTAGATCTTGGGTTCTGGTTTATAATTAGAAGAGATGGAATACATGATTCAATGGCATTGACTCTGGAAAAATGACAATTATTTGGAGAATGAATGATTTACCATAAAGATTTTGAAGTGGAGAAATACAAGAGGACTCTATTTTTTATGTAAGAAGCAAAAAGCGTCAGTATGTAAGATTTTGTTTCAAATGATCACTTGTGTAATTAAACGTGTAGTTTAGTATGATTACAAATTATTAACTGTGAAGCCTAATAGAATTTCTTGTGTTCACTCAGTGAGTTTTGCTAAAGGTTCAAGATTGGTGCGTCCTGGACCAGGGCCCATTCCAACTCCCTTATTTAGAAAACCAGTTTTTCATTGGTGAGGAATTATTCTCTGTGCATAAAATACTGAAAAGTTTTAATAAAAATAAGTAATAACTGAAGTTATGAGAGTGTTGATATTTTGACTTTTATCGCCTCATTCTTTTTCCTCTTCCTACATAAGATTTAGAGCTTGCACAAATTGAATGAAACTGAGTTTAATGGCCAACACTGAAAATTTCCCATAAAAATCCTGGTATTTGTCTTCTCTTGAATAAAGTGGAAGCTGTAGCAGTTCCTGGTCCACATTCCCAGGCTGTTAATGCTCCCCCTTTAGGACAGAGGGTGTGCTTTCCTGTCCTGAACACCACAGTCCTGGAACAATAGAAGGTTCTTTCAAACTGTTCTTACATCTAGCCTGCTTCACTTATATGTTACCTTCCAAGTCCCTGTAGACATTTGGGAGCCAACTTCTTTTCATCATGTTAGCCTTCCATTCTCTCAGAATAGGCCTTATGGTGTATTTTACTTGTGTAATACAGGCATTGCAGAAAACAACAGTATCCTTAACACAATGCATGATACCTAGAACATGCAACCTTTGATAATCTTCTGGGAAGAGGAATCTGAAGCCCAAGGACCCAGCTTTTGCCTTGATATTTCCATGCTCTCACGACTAGTACACTCATTGCAGTGACTGACCACAGGGCACTCTGCCACTCCTTTTTTTTTTTTTTTTACGTTTATTTATTTTGGAGAGAGTGAGAGTCGGGGAGAGGCTGAGTGAGGGAGATAGACGATCCAAAGCGGGCTCTGAGCTGACAGCAGTGAACCTGATGTGGGTCTCAAGCTTATGAACCCATGAGATCATGACCCGAGCCAAAGTCAGATGCTTAACCAGTTTTGCCACCCGGGTGCCCCATACCCCTCTTTTAGTGGGCACTTGCCTCCTGGGCCACTTTCATCGACTTGAATCCTGACTTTACTTTTTTCTTAACACAACTGAGAACACCTGTGGTTTTCAAACATCTTACTCATTAGTGAGAAAGAACAAAGAAAAATAGATGCAGTATAGATGATATCTAAACATTCTTGTTTGCAAGATATAGCTTGTTCCTTGGAGATAACAGGTCCCATCAGATTTGATATGAAGTGATAATCCCAGCTCCTGTTTTTTGAGAGCTTACCATCTGCCAGTTACTATATTGGAGTGAAATTTATTTATTTTCATTAAATCTTTACAAAAATTCTATAAGGTAATGACATTTTCTCCCATTTGCAAACTGGGAAACTGAATTTGAAAGTTAAAGTAACTAACAATAGTGTATTAACCAAAAGGCTGGGCTTTTACCCTGATCTGATTCTGAAACAGTCACTTTTGTTATTTTGCAGTACTGGGAAAAACATTAGCTTAAGCCTTTCCCTTCTTTGCTACAGGCCTATTTCCTCTAGACTGTGAACCTCTTTAACATCTGTTCCCCACATGCCCTCCTGGTACATTGAAATCCAGAATGAATGATGTTTAATTCTTCTTCAAGAGGCTTTCCAGTTGTGTTTCTAGATTGAGATGCATCCTTTTTGACTGCTCCTGGGGTGAACTTCCAGCCCCACGTACAGGAGTTTCGCTTTGGATGGCCGTAATATCTTACAACTGCAGTGTTGGCCTTCACATTGTGGTAATGTCATTTATGCTGAAACATGTGGGGAATGTTTCCTCACAGGATCCAGAGTGAGAGACAGTAAATCTGTCCATTCCATGTGAGAAACCTGGGTGGGCTGTAAGGGAATGTGATTGTGTTATAGGAGGGATAAGCCTTAGTTGCTGAGTGTTCTCTGTCAGGGTAGGTGGGGAATGTGGAGACGGGGTTAGTAGGAAACCACATGCCCTCTGGAGAGGGTCTTTGGCCTTTCAAGTTTCTAGATCCAAGAAGGATATGACATAGTAGCAGAAGCACTGCCTCATAGCAGTGGTAAGGCACATTTTAATTGTTTCCTGGGGGTTCTCTTTCAGTCAGATGTGATGATGCCATGGTTTATGTTCCCTCCAAATTCATATATTGAAACATGAATGTGCAATATAATGGTATTAGGAGGTGGGACTTTTGATTAGTCTCTTGTAAAAGAGACTCCACAGAGATCCCTCGTCCCTCCAACTTGTAAGAACACAATGAAAGGGCCACTGGCCACTAACCAGGAAAAGGGCCCTTACTCAACCATACGGGTACCCTAATCTTGGACTTCCTAGCTTCATAACTGTGAGAAATAAAGTTCTGCTGTTTATAAGCTACTCAGCCTGTGGTATTTTGTTATAGTACCTTGAATGGACTTAGGTGGTTAAGAGAAACAGCCATGTTGTTATTCCAAGGGAACATGGAGCTATGCTTTATCATCCAGTGGATAGGTATGGAGAAAAAGTAATTTCAGAAACACACAGACAAAGTTATGGCCGAAGATTCCTTGATAACAGAATTCTGACCCGAATGTGACTTTTTTGCTAAGGCTTCTCACATCCCTGCCTCTCTTTCAGTACAGGGTATATCCTAGGGTCTTTAAGCAGAAGGATCAATGAGAAAATGGAGGAATATGCATAGAGATGAACAGCAAAACCCTGTGCGGGGGGGCCCACAGGAATATTGCGGTGATACAGCATTAATGACATAGACTACTGTGGTGGTCACTGTGATATGCTACCCAGATTTCCACTTCAGGATTGAAAGATTGTAGGAGTGCTGAAAGCAGAAAAACCTCAGCTGTCATCCCTCTATGCTTCTGCTGAGAAGCAACTCATCTAAGGTCATGCTTAATCTGGGGTGGCCTGTATCCAATGACTAATCTACATCAGATATAAAATTTTGGCTTTATCTCCTTAACTCAGAACAACTCTGAAGCTTTACATTCATGCTTTACAACTTTCCATAGAGTTGTCTGAGGCCTCCATTGAGATTGCATCAATATTCAACTTTTCCTTTTGCCGAGTTCTGATTTTTTCCCCCTCCTTCCATAGATATTGAACCTAAGATCACTTCCAAATAACTCTTTCACACTAAACTCTGTCTCAGCATTTTCTTCCTGGGGAACCTGACATGCGACAGCCATCAATATGGAGTGGAGCAGAAGGAGCTTCTCACTTCACAGCTGCAGATGGTCTAGTGACCCATGTGGATTGTTCTAGCAAGGAATAGTCTATTAGCTATAGAGTTGGAGGGGACTTGAGGACAATACTGCCTGAAATTATTAGAGTGGCTGTTTGTAATGCTATTGCAAAGACCCTTTTCTCATTTATTTTCCCTCCATAAGCTTCTGAGGATTTTGAAAACACATGATAAATTTATACCTTGCTTTATTTAGAAGCCAGCGGAGACAGGGATTTCTCTGTAGAAGTCTACAATAGATTTCATCTGATACAATGAATGTTTTCCTAATTACCCACTCCATACTGATTTTTTCCCCTAATTCTGCATCACAAAATCTGTACTTCATTTTTTGCCCCTTATCTCTAGATTTCTTCTCTGTGCTGCTCTTCTGTGGAGTCGTGTCTTCCCAATAATGTATGCATTTTCTAAGGGTTGCTATTACATTTGTTAGGTTTATATCCATCACAACACATAACTCAGAACTGGCCAGAGAGGAGACATTAATAAATATTTTCTAATTAAGCTCAGATTAAGCTCTTAATAATGGTTTGAACAATGTGGATATGAGATTCAAAAAACTATATCATGTTGGGAGCAGAATAGAGCCATTGGGGCAATCTATTCAGGAAATGGCCTTCCTTGAATCATTTCAAAAATTTATTTCCAAGTTTCTTTCTCCTCACTTTTGTGTGTTTTACAAATATTTTATTTTATAAGTTCTGTGCAATATCAAAGATATTTTAAACATGCACATATCACCTATATTACCACATTTCTAACAGAGATAGCTAATGTATTCTTCCAGAGATTTTAATATTCATGGATTTGCACGTTTATATCTCAGACCTAAAACAATTTTGGACATAGTCACCCTCATTCTTCTTCACTAATCTGGTGAAAAATGGTATATCATCATGTTATATTGTATCTTTGTTACTGATGAAATTAAACATTATTTGCCATGTATTTATTGATATTCCCTCCCACTTAATGAGAACCTAATAACACTCGGATAATGTGCTAGCTATTGCATACCTGTTGACTCATTTAATAAACATAACATTGTTATGTTAGGAGATTGCGAGATTTTTTATTATTATCTCTATTTTATTACAACTGAGGATTTAAGTAACCCAACAAATGTTATAAGGTGAGTAGGGGACATACTCTATCTGCCTGCCTCCATCACCTCTTGGGACTCTAGGTCCTAGACCACGTGAGTACCACCTGGGAAGAGAAAATAAGGACAGGTCTGAGAAACAGTTTAGAAAATTAAAAAACAACAAAACAGAGATAATTTGTGATCAAGGTAAGAGTACAGTGCAGGGCAGGAAAAACGAATGTTCCCAGATCAAGTATATGGTAAGAGGATGTTCCTTTTTCACTGGCCTATTGTATCTTTTCTCTTGCCAGATATGTCCTTGCCTTATGTAGCTGGTTCCTATATGTTCGTCCATTGGGAGACTTCTTTCCTCCTACTATGCTATGATCTGGTGACACAGAAAGAAAAGGTGCTGTACATTTTTTTTCCTTAACAACTGAAAAATCCTGTTCAACTTCCTGTTACCTAAATGAGTCTTGTAAATATGGAAGTTCTGTTAGGAGTGAACTTCACCATCTTCCTTCTTTTTAACATTTCATGAAATAGAGCCACAGAGAATGTGAAAGCCCAAGATGGTAGGACTGGTTGTGGGGGTTGAGGCTGGCATCTGGGCCTCCTGATTACATTATTCCTTCTTTATACCCATAGATACCATACAGAGATTGGCTGTAGGCAAGACATTAGATTAAAAATTAAAATACCCATTGTGAATAAAAAAAGACTGGAATTATTAAGAAATCACTTGGTATTCGAGCATGCAGGAAACATTTGGAGTTAAAGGTACTTCACTGCACAAGTAGAATAAGCTTGTTCGATGGAGAAATATACCTGTTGTTCAGGGTGGCAGAGATGAAAGATTTAAACAGCCTCTAAAAAGTATTGCTTTCCCAAATGCACAGAAAACATTTGTCAAGCAGCTATTGCTCTTACTTAGGAAACTATAGTTAGTAAAAAAGGAAAAAAGAGCAAATAATTTGCATATTGGAAAGATTATAAATCAATGGGTAACAAATAAATACCATGCAGTACATATATATCTTCTGGCTTCTACTCAGCATCATTTCCCATCTCCATTTAACATCATGACTTTCCTGGGAAGGATACAAATTTCTCTTATTCCAAGTACTACCTTTCAAACATTTTCACTGTAGTTCACAGAAAAAAATTACATTACTACCCACCAAAACAGCTATATATTTATATAAAACTAAGCAAGTTTCAATGAACAAATATTACTAGTGGTGATGCAGTCTGCATTTCCATTTCTATTCTATATTAGTCTGTTTTTTTAATTTATGTTTGTTTATTTTTGAGGCAGAGAGAAACAGAGCACGAGTGGGGGAGGGGCAGAGAGAGAGGGAAACACAGAATCTGAAGCAGCTCCAGGCTCTGAGCTGTCAGCACAGAGCCTAATGCAGGGCTGGAACCCACCAACCACGGGATCATGACCTGAGCCCAAGTCGGACGCTTAACCAACTGAGCCACCTAGGTGCCCATATATTAGTCTATTCTTAAAAAAAAAATTGCTTGCAGTCCTTTGTGTTGAGTGTATAGTCCACAAATGAGATATTATCTACCATTTGAAAAATACTCATCTAATTCAATATGATTTGAGTCTGGTTTAATTGAACTCAGGAGTGGCCAAATTACTTGCAATAGACATTCACTGAGGGAAAGGTAAATAACCCAGACAGAGTGAGTGAAATGGAAGGAAACTTTTGCTGGGATATGAAGATGTGAATTTTATAAACCCACAGCCATTTTATTATTTTTTAAATTTTTTTTTTCTTCAACGTTGATTTTATTTTTTTGGGACAGAGAGAGACAGAGCATGAACGGGGGAGGGGCAGAGAGAGAGGGAGACACAGAATCGGAAACAGGCTCCAGGCTCTGAGCCATCCGCCCAGAGCCTGACGCGGGGCTCGAACTCACGGACCGCGAGATCGTAACCTGGCTGAAGTCTGACGCTTAACCGACTGCGCCACCCAGGCGCCCCGACCCACAGCCATTTTAGAAGCACACAGACAATCACTGTAGGCCAGTCACTGTGTGGAACCTGATGCTGGTGCTTTCTCTGCAGAAGCAGATTGGAGACTTGTAAAGAAACAGATCCTGGGTGTAACAGACCACTTTATCAGTCATATTTCTAGACAGTTCAGTTTATGAAAGCCAGTAAAGTATCTATATTGTTAGGCAATCTCACAGGATGAAAATTTACATTTGTAAATTTGATTATAAAAGGACTGATTTTCCAGGATCTGAATTGTGGTTGGAAATTACTTACAGGAGGTGGGATTAAATGATCCATTTCAATTCGTTGCTTGCCTCAGTGAATTCTGGATCAAAATATTCCCTGTGACATTGACAGCTTAAGCCTCTGAGGAAGGACATATTCCCCAATGACTCATTCCCAGGACAAGTCAGAGCTCTCTTCTTAATACAGGGGTCACAGCTATTTGGAATGAAGATGATGCCACACCTGACATTCATCATGGACAGTTCAGGAAGCCTATGGAAGTAACTGAGGGAACAAAGGGGTGTGATCCTTCAGCTCCAGGAAGGGAAGTGGTTGATGGCATGGGGGGACAATACCCAGTGCTGTGATAATGCTTTTGAGGGGATTATAGATCTGTATGAGGTATTCTACCTAACAAGTGGTTAGGGACCTTTTTAAAGGCTTAAGACAGTGCAAAGTTGTAAAGGAGGATGCATAGCTTTGTGTGAATGGATGAAGTAAGTACATCTAAATGTTATTTTCTATTCCAATTTTGGTTGAACAAAGTTTAGACATATGTACATAATTTTCACTCTACCAACACAGAACAGTATAATTGAATTTGGTGAGTTAGGTTGTGAAGTGAAAATTACTTCTGAAATCTGAAAGTCATAGTGGAATGAAGATGGTGAGATACTGGACTCAAAAATTACTAGTTCATCATCTTTGCTTACTTTTGGTCTTTAATATACCACCCAGATATATCTGTGTAAGGATAGCATGCTTATCTTCTAGAGACTTTCTGGAAAAGCAGAAAAAGATATGGAAACCAGGCTTGAAGTTAGAAGTCCTAGTTTTGCTACTTACTGTCTTTAAAACACGAAGGGGCTCTTTATATTGCCACGTAAAAAAGGAGGATAATACCAGCACCTGTCCTATTGACGTCATTGATGTCATTATGGCAATTAGAGGGGAAATGCATGTAAAAATGCTTTGAAATGGTATAAGTACTGTATAAATATACGAAGTTATTTACCCTAAATTTATAGATGGAAACCAGCCCTGCTTTTCACAACTGACCTGTCAGTATTAAAAAATAAATTAAACTAATTATTATTTAAAGAAGGTCAGCAATTAAAAAGTCTCAATTTTTACAAGTTCAATATCCTTGATTCTGTCTGTTAATATGAGTATGTTGTGATATCTTTGTTTTTAAGTAGCTTTGTAATTAATCTTGGCAATTAATTACTGAAAGTGTAAGAAAGTCAAAGCTCTTTAAAGTATTGCTACAAGTACAGAAGTTGTTTTTATCTATTATTCTTTTCTATTCGAAGTGCAATCATGTCATGTCAGTCAATCCTAATGATATTAGAAATAGAAAAAGGTCACTAATTTTTGAGATCACTAATCCAATCTCATTACTTTGAAGATCAGAAAACTGATATTAGGGCAGTTAAGTGAGTTGCCTAAAAATACAGAAGTAGTGTTTGAGAGAGGTAGAACTTATATGTAGGTATTTTTCTTCCTAGTCTGATATTTTTCTCAATGACCCACCTGGAGTCTCAAGGGAAAAACAATATCCTAGATACAATGGCTTTAATTCTTGAGTTCCTCAAACCTAATTGCACATATTGATTCTACTGTCAGAGAAGTAGCTGAGTTATAACACGAAGTCCTGTCATAGAAGATGCGGAACACGTCTTCTATGTATACTGGTTGTAATAGAGCTGGCGATCATGGGACTTAGGGAGAAATTATTGATCATAAAGGCACTTTTAATCTCAGGATAGAATAAAATGATTTTAAAAATTATGGTATCCCTCCTTTTCTTTTCTTTGCTCCAAAATTTAACATGATGATTGTAATTAAACTTTCCAATGGTAGGGACTGAAGACTGAAAACAAGGGATTGCTTTGGAGTCCAAAAAGGTCAATCAGGCATCCTCATCCCCTCTTCTATCCTATGCAGGGAGAAACCTGTCCCTCACTGAGTTTGGCTTTAATCTGGAGGTTTCTTGTTTGGGAAAATTGAACCAAGAGACTCCAGTCTAGGGAGAGCAGACACAGCAGAATTAAGCAAGAGATGCCATACCCAAAAGAGAAGATTATGTAAAGCCCCACATACTGAATGGTGAAACCACCTAGACCTCTTGTACCTTTTGGACTTATGTGTCTTGGCACAACATGGCTGGTAGATTAAAGTTACTCAACAGATTCTTCCCTTAAGAAATTATATAGCTCCTCAGGAAGAGACATATAGTTGCTGACATCAGGATATATCTAAGCAAACTGGCTGCATTCCACTAAATAAAAGGCATTCATGCATACAGAACTTCCAATCTGGCCGTTATTATCTCTTTGATATAAATAAATAAAAATATAAACATTTGAGATATGGATCCAGCATCCAAACCACAGCAATAGAAAATGAACTCAGGGGACACCGGGGTGGCTCAGTTGGTTAAATGGCTGACTCTTGGTTTCAGATCAGGTCATGATCTCATGGATTTGTGAGTTTGAGCCCCACACTGGGCTCTGTGCTGACAGTGCAGAGCCTGCTTGGGATCCTCTCTCTCCCTCTCGCTCTGCCCCTCCTCTGCTCGTTCGCACACACATTCTCTCTCTCTCTCAAAATAAATAAAATAAACATTAAAAAATGAAAAATAAGAAAATGAACACAGAGAAAACAGGCAATGCAGCGAGTAGAAGAAAACTTCAAAAGAGATAATACTTATTCATAAAAAATTAAAGAAAACCCACAGGGATAATCAGAGAATGCCTACATATTAGAATATATAGCTAACCTAAAAAGTCTAACTATTGTGAAATTCCAGAAAGATAAAATCAAAGAGATCTCCCAGAAAGTAATGAAAATACAAGGAGATCTAAAACTGTAGGGAAAAGATGAGAAATTTAGAGAATGAATTCCAAGATATTTAGTAACAAGTTGTTAGGAGTACCAGAAAAAGAAATCAGGAAAAAGAGGGAGAGGAATTTATTTAGAAAGATATTCAAGAGCTGAAGAACATTTGCCTTCACATTCTAAGTGTTCATCACCCGTGCCATCTCATCACAAAATTTCACAGATTTGTCAATATCGTCACTAATTTAACCAAAATTTAATGCATGTCCACCGTGTACCAGGTCCTCTACTAAGTCCAGGCAATAAAATGGAAGCCACGTTAGTGGAAGCCTGTCCTCCTAGAGCTCGCCCTCTAGAGAGGCAGAGAAACAGAAATAAATCATCCCACCAAAAAATGTAAAATTGTGATTATGACACACGGTAGGAAGAAGTACAAGGTGCCAAAAAACACTATTCTAGGGAATTTACCCAATATGAGATTTCTCTGAAGGAACAACGTTTGAGCTTAAGTATGAATGAAAAGTAGGCATTATCTAACCAAAGTGGGCAGAGATGAGCATTCCAGGCAGAGGAAAATACTTTGCAAAGGTTCCATGAGATAAGGAAGCATGGTGAGTAAAAATGACTGAAAGAAATCCAATGTGGATGAATTATGGAAAACAAGTGGGGAACATGGGGTGAAATGAGGCTGGAGAAAAGACACCAGTGGGGTGTTGACTAGGCAAAACTTTGTAGGCCATGTTAGAGGTTTGCCTTTTCCCTATGAGTACATAATTGGAACTCACCGAAGGGTTTTAAGCTGGTGTGGAGATAAAGTAAAATGTGTGTTATTGTGTAGATTACCTTCCTGTAATGTGAAGGACGGATTGGAGGAAAGTCAAGGAGAGATGCCACCATAGCACTGTCAGGGGGCTTTCATAGCTGCCGTGTAAGGGTGATGGTAGCTTGGACAAGTGTGATAATGATGACGATGAGGAGAAGTGCAAGTTCTTAAGAAATACTTAGTGGGATAAATCGGCAGGACTTTGAGATAACTTATATCAGGGGTTGATTCTTTGCATATTCTAAGGAAAAACAAGTTGGCTAGTCTGACAAAAAAAACCCACAAAGAGAGGGAAATATAAATAAAGAGCATTAGAAATGTCAAAGCAAATACATCTACGTATAACAAAAGTATTAAAACCAAACGAGGTTTTGGCCTAGAATGGATGCGGGGGACAGGGGGCAGTGTAGACTGATTTATTTGAAAGACATTAAACAGGTAAAATCAATGTCCCCGGTGATGGAGAGAGAGGTATGAGGTTTCTTTATCTCTCTAGGTCATTCAAGACTCCTCTGATGACACACAGGTAATTTCCTAGCAGAAGAAAGTTAAAGAGTATTTGGGAAAAGGAAAACAAAATAAATCCATACAAGAGCCTCCCAGTTGTTCTTGAATTCATTGCCCTATCAAGCAATTTTTTAGGGGCTAACTAGTCTAACCCCTTTAAAATAACAATTTTATTGTTGTACTCCTAGCTTATCATTTCTTAATAACTTTCCCATGCTCTTGAGGTAAAGTTTAAAATTAAATCATAAATGACAGCCCCTGAAAAAAACCCTGAATGTCTCCTTCATTGCACTTATCATAATTTGTTATTAGATATTCATTGTATAACATTTTCCCTTGCTCTGTGTTCCCCTTATGATCATTTTCTCATTGGTTTCATGTCGACATATGCATAAATCTCACAAACATTGCTACTATTTTAATTTTAGACACTCAATTATTTTTAAAATAAATTTTAGAAATCAGATAAAAATGGCCTTATATAAATACATATCCTCATTTTTTACCATTTCTGTAGCATTTTATTTCATTATATAGACAAAAATTTTAATGTGGGATCAAACTCATTCCCTAAAGAACTTCATATAATATTTCTTGCAGTACACATCTGGCAATGCATTTTACTCACCTTTGCCTGTCTAAAAAAAATATTTATTTTGTTTTTGTTTTTGTAAGATGTTTTTGCTGGGTTAGGATCTCTGTTTTGAAATTACTACTTTTTTTTTCCTTTAATACTTCCATTATTGACTGGTTTTACATTCTTGCTGACCAGAAGTCCGTTGAATACTTTATTTGTAGGTAATGTTTTTTTTTTATTATTTGTTTACCTTCATGATTTCCATTTTATCTTTGTTTTTCAGTAGTTTAACTATCATGTGTCTTATTTTTTTAAAAATTATATCCTATTTGGATTTCTCTGAGCTTTTTAGATCTGTGGTTTGTTGTTGTCTTTCATTAACTTTTGAAAATTCCTGGTCATTATGTCTTCCAATATTCCTGCTGCCCTGTTCTCCCTATTTTCTCCTTCTAGTACCTAATGGTACATATATTGTACCAACTGTTGTCCCACAACTCCCAGATGCTCTGTTATGATTTTGCATAATTTTTTTTCTTTATCTTTGGATAAATCCAATGGCCTGCCTTCAGTTCTACTGAGTGTTTCCTCAGCTTTGTCCGATCTGATGAAAAGCTCATCCTGAGAATTCATCTGTAATATAATGTTTCTGTTTCTAGTATTTACATTTGATTCACTGTTTCCATCTTTCTGCCAGAATTTCCCATTTGTTTTATGGAAATGTTGTCCTCTTTACCATTAGAAGTTTTAATATAATGAACATAGTTATTGTAAAGACTTTATTTACTAGTTGTAACACTGTGGTCATTTGTGAATCATTTTCTGTTAAATATTTTATCACTCGATTTTTTTTTCTTGCTTTTTTTGTGTGTATCATAATGAGTACTATTTCTTCTTGAAACGGTGATCCCTTCTTCTTCTCTGGCCATTAGTTTTGGGGTTGAAGCCGTTTAATCAGTAGCTGAACTGGGTTTTGATTTTGTTGTTGCTATATCCAAATTCAGTGCCCAACAGACTTCAGAATCTTTTACGCACGGACTGCTGTGACCTTGTGCTTAATGTTGGATGTGGAGTATTGCGTGCGGTGCTTTATGTTTCTGGTCTACTCTCTCCTCCAAACAGCCCCTGCACACATGTGCCACAATGAGGGGTTGTCTTCATGCTCTTGCCCACTTCCAATGACAGACTCCTATTGCTTGTTACTCAGTGTTAGGTTCATGGTTAGGATGGAGAGTTCTTGCCTATCCTAGTCCATATTTAGTCTTAGCTAGGCCCTGTGTACTTGGGACTCAGGTATAGAATTTCTCAGCATTTCTCTCCTTCCCTGTCATAACAGCTAAATTCATCCTTTTATCTGTGTGCATGCGTGTGTGTGTGTGTGTGTGTGTGTGTGTGTGTGTGTCTGGGCATGGATGATCTTGGAATCTTGGATCAGAAAGAGTTTTCTTCCGCTCCCCAGTGTTAGCAGATTTCAGCTTTCTATCAGTGCCCAGTCCCAAACCTGAGTAAATGTTCTGCCCCTCCTCCAGGGACAAATAGCTTTTCTTTGTACTCTTCCACACTGAGGCATTTTGTCTTTGTCTGGACTCAAAGAGTAGGATGATTTGCACTCCTCTTCCAGGCTTTTCTTTGTATGCAGAAGGGTCTAGGGATTGGGTTGGTTTTTATACTTGTGTATCACTGAGAAGACTCTCTCACTCTCCTCATGCCCCCAGTCTTTTTCACAGGACCTGGTAAAGAACTCATGTGTGAATGTGAACTCCCCTTGTTTGTGCTGAAATTTGCACCGTTGCATCTTACCCACTTATTCAGCTACTCCAATCGTACGACACCCATAGTGATGTAGATCATGCTGCTTCTCTCTCCTTGGAAGTGCAAGGGAATACGAATTTTTTCCTCTCTTGACTTCTGAAAGCTATTTTGGTTGAGGCACAGTCTATAGTGGCACAAGTAGATTTTAAGGAAACACTATTAACCACAAGATAAAATCCAAAGTCTTTCTGTTAATAGTATATTTAAAAATAAGTAAACAAGTTTATATAACAATAAAATGGGTCAGATGGTTGCTTAGTGCTCTTCAAAAAGCTATTTTTTTGATAATCTTGGAATTTATGTGAAATTGTTGGATAGTTCTGGTGTTGCATAATTATCTAAAGACTACCCATCAGTATCAGTTTTTAAATTTCTGTGTATTGTTAAGAAGCCTCTGCAAATAAGAATTTTCCAACTATGTTGCTCAGTGTGCTTCATTCATGAAGTAAAGAATGTTCAACTATCTCTACTGTCTCTTGTCTTTTTAAAAAAACAGAAATAACAGTCATCATTTATTGAGGACTTTTCTGGATGGTTTATTTGCATTAACTCATTTACTCTTCACAACAGTGTTGGGAGGAAGGTGATCCTTAATCCTTTTATAGGTGAAGAAATAAGCTGTGACTTGTCTAATGTCCTATAACCAAGTAGCAGGGCTCAGATTCAAGCCCAATCAGTCTGACTCTAGAGTACTAAGCACAACGATGACATCTGTTATTTGGCAATAATGTTGTGAAGGTTTTAGCTTTTCTAAACAAACAAAAGCAGAGACACTATGGGAATTCAAACTTAAATACTATTTTCTTCGTGCCTTTTCATATAAGCAGTAAGCAAAATGTATTTTCCCTAAACCTTGATTTTCCATCTTAATGGTATTTTATGCTTTACATTTTATTTCAAAACTTTCTTAGAATGGAGAGTCTCTTCTAGGTATATTCATAGTAATATTAATGTGTATTGCTCACTGGCTGGATATTAAATGATATTAAGGAATAAATATTAAATTATGTTTGGTGTGATAATGGTTTTGTGGCTGTGTTTAAGAGTTCTAAGATTTAAGAATTTATACTAAAATATTTAAAGAGGAGGAAATGATATCATTGAGAAATTTGCCTCAAAATAAAATCAGCACAGGTAGTGGAGAAGGGTATAGATAAAAATTATTGCCATGAATTGATAATTGTAAAGTGGGGTGAAGGGAACATGGAGGGCATTATTTTATCTATTTGAAAATTTCCATAACAAGCTAATAATAATAATAGTAATAATGATAATGATGATAATAATAATAATAAGAAGAAGAAGAAGAAGAAGAAGAAGAGGGGGAAATAGTTACATCAAGGGGCATCATTATAATATAACCATATTACAGTTTAGTTCAAAGAACTGTAATAGGCTTAATCTTCCTAATGTGGTCTAGACATGGACAATACAAGGACGGCTAAGACACAGATATTTTTGGCAATGCAATTATACAATTATATGCTAGTAGGAGGGAAAGTAATAATAAATGATATTTCAAAACAATATGGGTAATGATTTTGGAAAGTAACAGACTGATAAAGATTGGCACAAACACAGACAAAATGTGTTAGCTCTCAGAAATTCTACAAGGAACTAACTAGAAGAATATTTGATGACAAAGAAAAATGTTCATTTTTAAAATTTTAAGTAAGAAAAAGCACTTTAAGATTTTGTAATTAAAATTAATTTTAATCAAGAGTTTAAAAACTACACATCAAAATGAGACTTAGTTATCTTTGGATGATGAGAAAAAAGTTTTTTAAAATTTATTTTTAGTTTTAAGTAATATACATTTAACCTGTATTATTTTTATAATAAAATTTTGCACTTATAAATATCAAATCAATTTTATTTACACTGGGATTTTTAATGATATGTTTTTGCTATTAGGAAAAAAAAACAGAATAAATTCATATTGGAGGAATTGTAAATTTTTTATGCTATGGGGAAGGGGGGAAAAAGCCACCAGAGGTGGACAGAAAGTTTTAAAGTAAATTTTATAATTTTATTGGAGTGGTGAATGTGGTATTGGGTCTTTCGCAGACATTGGAGTTTTACTGCATTAAGCCTGCAGTTCCTGCTAGCTAACGGAGCCTAGAAATGAAACCTGCTTGCTGATTACATGTTACATGTAATCAGATCAAACTAAGAAAGAGAGACAGAGACTGGGGCTCCTGGGTGGCTCAGTCAGTTAAGTGTCCAACTTCAGCTCAGGTCATGATCTTGCGGTCTGTGAGTTCAAGCCCCACGTTGGGCTTTGTGCTGATAGTTCAGAGCCTGGAGCCTGCTTCGGATTCTGTGTCTCCCTCTCTATTTGCTCCTCCCCTGCTCACGCCTCTGTCTCTCTCTTTGTCTCTCAAAAGTAGATAAACATTAAAAAAAATTAAAGAAAGAAAAAATAGTAGTTATTTGTTTTGTTGAAATTTTATAACCTTCAAGGAAAAGAAGAATGAATTTGAAGCATGTAATGTGAAGGTTGTCAGAAAGAATTTTTCAGTGTCATAAACGTGTTGATTTATTAGTGATACAAAATGTGTCTGAAGGTAGCCTTTAAAAATAGCAAATACCGTGAAATAGATTATGGTCTTCATACAAGAGTGAAAATTCTAATCTTACACTTCTTCATTTATATTTGTAGCTTCCTTTCATTGGTCAAATATACTTTCTCTAGTGTATTTGTCTATTTGTAGTATAAAGTAGTTCTTATGCATGCGATGGCATTCCTACATTATCCAATATTATCATCATTAATTGGTTTTTTCTGTTTGAGTTCTGTCATCTTTCTTTCATTTTTAGAAATATATTTTCATTATTTCTTAAAATACTACCTTCCCCTTTTCCCCCTTCTCCTTTTGAGATTGCTAATGTCTGCTGATGGTACTTCTACTTCTCTTTTGATTACCTCTTAACCTTTAGTTAGTTAAATAACATAGAGTTTCTATTCCTTTCTTGTTTCCTCTTTCCTTCTAGGAGGATTTATTACTCCCATCACACAACTCACTTTATCATTCTGTAGTTCTCTCAATTTCACTATTTATCCTCTCTTGTGTGCTTCACTTAAATTTAAATTATATTCACATTCTATTTTTTTTCGAATACTGGAATAGAAATTTGGAAAGTATGACTGCATTTTACTTTTCTAAATAAAAGAAACCATATTATAGTGTTTTAGATATAAATGTTAACTGTAGAAGCGGTTGATTGTGTCATTTCATCCTATTATTTCATGAAGTGTTTTTAGACCAGAAAGACAGGTGTTCTTGCAAAAAAGTATATTTTTGTCTTTCTGTTAAAAGTATTCAGTTTTCAAGATATCCTAGTGCTTGAATGATAAAATTTTTTTAGCATTAAAGAACAATATGGAAAACGTTTTAAAATCGTGTTGGAATTTGCAGTCATTCCATTACCATGGAATTTATATGAGAGAATCAGCTTTCCACATATATTTAAAAAAAACACAGTGATGTTGTTTTCAACCTTTTGCAAGTCATTTTTTTGTAATTAAAATTTTGGTTCAATTACCTGGCAGTGTATGCAACAAAAAAATTGCAAGATATTTCTTGCCAAGTTGTGTTATGCCACGAAGTGAACAGTTTGTTTCAGCCTTTGAGAAGATCAACACTTTTCTTAATCTCTAAAGATAAGTAGGAAAATGATAGCATTCTGTGAATTTGCTACCCATAATTCTACAACGCATTTGTTAAGATGATCTCTCACTAAACAGAGCCTTAAAATTTCTTGCTTCTTTCTTTTTAACTTCCTACATTAATTGGAAAATAATATTTATCAAATATTCATTCACTCAATAAATGTTTTTGAGTGAATACTATATGTAAGGCATTGTTCTGAATACTGGGGTACACCTGTGAACAAACAGGCAAAATTTCCTACCTCTCATGGAGCCCACATTCTGGTGGAGTGAGGCAGACAATATATAATAAATGAGTGACGTAGATCATGTATCATTTGGTCACTGTCTTAGTCTGTTAGGGCTACTGTAACAAAACACCACAAGCTAGGTGGCTTATAAACAACAAAGACTTAGTGCTCCCAGTTTTGGAAGTTGTAAAGTCCAAGATCAAGGTACCTGCCTTCTGGGCAAAGCCCCTTCCTAGTTCATAGCCAGCACCTCCTTGCTTTGTCTTCATATGGTGGATCTCTTTGGGGCCTCTTTCATAAAGGCATTAATCCCATTCATGAGGGCTCCACCATTATGACTTAAGCATCTCCCAACGGCCCCACCTTCTAATACTGTTACATAGAACATTAAGATTGCAATGTGTGAATTTTGCAGAGATACAAACCTTAGGAGCATAGCATTCACAAATGCTATGGAGATAAAAGGGGAAAAAAAGAGAGTGTCAGAATAGGGCCTGGGGACTGGGGAGCTGCATAAATAAAGATTAGGAGAACATAAACTGGCTGTTACGTGATCCCCCAACAACTGTGTCATTTAGTTAATCAGTTCCCATTGTTGTGTATCATGTAGAAAAACCAAATTTATATATGGCCATTCTTTTATTGAATTAACTATAACAATTACTACTACAAATAAAAATTGTGTCCTCTGAAGTGCTTAGAGTAGATCTCTTCATTGTGATTTGATAATAAATGAATGTTCTAATGTTTTTTTCATAAGCAAAAGGGTGTTTTATGCTTTAACAGCCTAAAGCTGTGAAAAGAGCCCAATGGTGTTTCAATTAGGTTCCACTGTGGGTAAAAAAGTCCTGACAACTAGTGGCTTAAACTAACGTGTATATCTTATCAATATAAATGAAGAAAGGAAGTTGGTGATCTAGCTCCAGAATGGCAACCCAATGGTATTATGGGCCCAGCTCCTTCTGTCTCTCTTTCTCTCTCTTTTTCCCCCATTTTTTGTATGTAGCTTCCTTCTTAAAGTCATCTCATGGTGAGCGTGCAGGAAAGGGTCAACTCAGTAGGTGTGGGGTGCTGACTGAACAGCTGACTCTAACTGACTTGAGGGACTCAAACCCTGCACTTTACGAGGAAAAGACTGGCCCTTGGCTGGCTCCTGGAGATAATAACCTCTGGGCTTTTGGAATATCCTGCCCGATTAAGAGTGTTCCTGAAACTTTGGGCAAGCCAGATAGCTCATGGTTACAATGTAATTTATTTCCCCTGGGGCCCTGGGCCACACAATCAGTTTGAGTTCTGTGGGAGCTGGAGACTGAGTAGCTGAAGTTCGTTGCATGTGTGTGTGCTGCAGCCCTATCTGACTGACTTCTAGTAAAAACTTCGGACCTTCAGGTGAGCATCTCTGGTTGGCAACACTTGATACTTGTTTTACCTTGTGAGGGGAATTAAAGACTGTCTCTGAAACTCTGCTGGGAGAGGACATCTGGAAATTCATGTCTGGTTTCGGCTGGACTTCCCCTATGAGTCTTTTTCTTTTACCGTTTCTAGTCTGTAAGCCATACCATGAGTATCACAGCTTTTCTGGGTCTTGTGTGTCTTGCTAGTGCATCACTGAACTTGAGAGTGGCTTGGGGTCCCTGACACAGTAGGTGATTGCTGTTGCATTTACGCCGTAGATGACAGGAAGGAGCCCATGACTTTCCAAATAAGGATACTTACTGGAAGTTGAACACAATACTTCCATTCATGTATTATTGGCTAAAATCTGGTTACAAGGTCACACTAGCTATAATCTTACAGTTTGGCAGCAGTGGGCTCATCCAAAAATTGGATTCTTGTCACTAAAGTAAAAGTGGAGAGTGGATTTAAGAAGCAATAAGCACTCTTTTTCACAAGTAGGATTAAATTTGGCTTTTGAGAAAAATATACCTTTAATCTATCTGGATGTTTGCTTACTTTTTAAACTTTTACTTTTTCTATTTAATAGTGTATAGTTTTAATTTAGAAGTAAATTTATTTATTGCTTTAAAAACCGTCATTGAAAATTTGGTGTTTTAATATAGATTTTTCTGTCCTCCTTATGTATTTTCTTATTTAATATATGCATGCTATAAGCCTTATTCAGGCCCCTGTGCTAAATTAATGAGGCACTGCTAATGCAAGTAACTATATTTGATGAAGACAAAGTGTTTGGCAGGAATTTAGCTGTTTTTTTTTTTCTTTGTTTTAGGACCACAGTGAAATCTTAGTTTTGCACTTATCTAACCGCCCCCCCCACCCCCACCCCGTGTATCTTCCTATCAACTAATGGACCTGAATTTATGGCGACATTTCTCAATTCCGGACTGTCCTTTTAAGTCTTCCTTAGAGCTAATGCATTCTTTCTCTGGCCTTGATGTAGGTCTCATCTCTTTACTCTCCCTATGCACTCTAGATGTGCTACCTCTCCTCCTCCCTTCCCCTTTGTGAATCTATTTCCCTGTTTTCCATCACTGTAGTATTAGGTTGGCCACAATATTGGTCCTCTTAAAAGAAATTCCATGAAAATGAAGGAGGAGGTCTAAATCATTCTAAAGATAGGGGTGACCATGGTCTGTACCATGTGAGAACCTCCCCATAACCCAGTCTTCACTGAGATCTGCCTGCTCTAGGGTGAACACTTGACCATGAGGTGATCTGATACATGAAAACTCTGCCCAAATAAGAATTGGCTAGGAAAATGGCTGCTTCTCTTGTGAATTTCAACTGAAAATATGGACCAAATCGGGTAGTTGAAGCAGAAGTTGAAAAAAAGAAAACATTCAGAAAAAGTGGTAGGACAGGAAAGCCATTAGAAAATAAGCTAAAAGGTATGAGGGCTATTGTTGACAGTTTGTGAAAGGAGAAAAAACAAAGACCAAAGCTGAATATCATGTAAACAGAGAAACAGTAAACTCTTGGTTCCTAGGTAAAAAGAAAATCCATTTACTTCCTAGAACTCTGTCTGAGCCCCCACTTCTGTTTCAGTCTCTGTGACATTCTATCCTCTAAGATTCCCATGAAATTCCTGTGGTCCTCATGTGAACATGTATCTTTACAACAAATCTCTCATTACTTGAGGTAATCCTGTACAAACCTAACTTACATCAGCTTTTACCAATTTTAGATGATTCTTTCTCCTTTATCATCGAATGAGTATTCTTAGTTCGGAACTCTAATCCTCTCCTTTAGTTCTTCACAACTTAGTTCTCACACACTGTAGATCTTCACAGTTCTGTTCTTGGGAGAGTTCCCTTGTACTCTCATCATGGGCATAAACTCTTTTCTTGTATATTTCTACAAGGACTCACAATTTATATTTATGTGTCAAAGCAAACCCTCGCTGGCTGCTGTTAAACATTTAAACCAACCCCTATCTTCCCTCAGCCGTCCTTGGTCTCACATTTCTGTTGTAAGACACACTACCCAAAATGGAGAGTATTTTCCCCGTAATTCACAGTCTCCTGGAGGAGTAGGACTGGTTCTCTCCCCTTCCATTTCTCTGTATAAATAGATAAGTTTATATTACTTCTACAAAACTATAGCTGTTGTATGGTTTGTAAGTCGGATCTTGGGAATTGCTAGAATGACTCACTGGACTAAATGATATGCAGAACACATTAACAAAATGTGTGTGTCAGGGGGTTTACATTTTCCTTTTTGAAAACTTTTATGGTGACACTGTCCCTTAGCAGGTGGTTTTCAAAATTTCTTAAACAGTTGAACCATTTTGCCAAATGTGAATCCCAATATATAAAATATGTAGAGTGGAGCTGTTCTGTTGGAAACAGGAATAGAAAGCCCCAAGACTTCCCATATCAGTGCCTTATCCTGCCAAATCCCTGTTGGCTGCTCCCTGAGGTGCCTTATTAGAGCCCCACAGCTCTCAGGAAGGGAGTTTGGAAACACTTCCCTGAATTTTGAGACCCATAAACAAAGGCTATGTGGTATTAACTGGTGGAGGTGAGTAGTTGGCCGCTATCGAGGGTCAGACTTCTGCGCAGTCCTGGGAAGCCCTGAGTCACACTCTCACACTCTCAGGGGAAGGTATTTCCTCCTTTGTCATGCCCCTACTTGTTCCCCACCACTTTTTTTTTTTTTGTATCTGATAAGACCATTCTCACACCTTTATGACTGGTTCTGGCTGACCTTTCATTTGTTTCTTGAGGGAGTATAGTAACATATTCCAAAGGATATCTGTGCTTTCCTCCATAGCATACTGGTCAATACTTAATAATCTTCTCACATTTGCCTCCCATTAGACCTAAGATACATGTCCCATGAGCAGTGGCACTGAGCCTTTGGTTTCTGTGATGTCAGATGCAATAATTGAGGTACTGAGATGACCGGAAACGGTTGGTATCCCACCTTTGCAGACTACCTGGATTTCAGTGAGCCATTATTGAGTCTCTGAATTACACACACACAAGGCACTAGGATCAGTACAGGTAGGAG
The DNA here is from genome assembly GCF_022079265.1 of Lynx rufus. Taxonomy (NCBI): domain Eukaryota; kingdom Metazoa; phylum Chordata; class Mammalia; order Carnivora; family Felidae; genus Lynx; species Lynx rufus. Next base: position 96,881,648 of record NW_025814845.1, on the reverse strand, counting down.
ACGCCCTGAAAGAAACCCCATCTCTGAGGATTGCCACAGCATTTAACTGTGTTGGCCAGATCGAATCCTGCATCATCACAGGGCTGCAATACTCAGGGGTCTGACCTATCTTAGAATGACACTCTTCTTTTCTTTCCTGCTCATATATACTTTCCTCTTCTTCTTTTTTTTTTTTTGTTATTTAAGCATGGTATAAATATATCTTTCACAATTTAAAAGAGTGACATGTGGAGCTCTCTGAGTTCCCAACCCAACTTTCATATCCTGATCCTCTCCTGCTCTGTCTTCGTGGGAGGTGATAGTGTAGCAACACGAGTTACTTGGAGCAGCTGGTAAGGAATCCTCTGAAGATGAGTGACAGTGTGTGAGTTCTCCCTTCCTGGGTAACTTGGGAGAACAACCATGACTTATTTGTATGACTGCTTAAAGGTCCAGGAGGTATTAGGGGACATATTCAAGGCGTAAAGTTATAGCATGATAAGTTAATCTTGTCAGAAGAGGGACTTGGAGTGATAATGTGGTGACATCGTTTGCCGTGGAAGCAGGATGAAGTTGTATAAGGATTTAATTGGTGTATATATGATCTCACTGAGCTCATGGCAAAGACTCACACCACGAATAGTGGTAATCTTGGTTATTATGGTCATGATTTTTGTTTGTTTGTTTTAACATCAAGTTGCATTTGGGTTGACTTTAGATTGACAATATGACATTAGATCTTTTTGAAGACTAGTTAGTTTTGTCTTTCATTTTGCAGGTATATTGCCAGCATTGTTCCCCTTGTATATGTTATTATGCCTCGTATCGTAATAGGTTTTCAAAAAAAGTTTGTGGAATGACTGAGTGAGTTCCTAACCTTGCGTATTGTTTCCCAAGTGTGTATTCTGGCATGTGGATGAATCCGTGTCCACCTATCACCATGAATGGAAAAGTAAAGCAAAACCTCTTATTCTGCTTAGTATCATTTTACTAAATTTTGGATTTGCTAATGTCCCAAGTTTTGATGCCAGCTTTCATTTGTTTAGACTCCTCACTTGTAGAGGGGAACTCATACTGCTTCAGGAAGCCTTGGGAAGCCTTACAGATGTTTTCAGTCTGTGTTTATTAGGCATTGACAGCCACTTGAGGATGGCTTTTGGCAAAGGCAAAGTTGCTGGAACACAAAGGTTGTGCCATATGCAAAGCATTGTGCCTTTGCCTGCACTTTCTTTGCTTTCTAACAGTTTGGAGCCAATAGCGTAGAACACAGTGGCTGTTAAAACTAGGTTTACACTTCAATGAAAGGAGAAATTTTATCAGATGATAAATTTTTATAGTTCCTGTTTACGGTGTGGTTGGCAAAGGAATAATTAAAATCTATAGCATGTTCTTTTTTTTTTTTTCTCCATCTATTTTCTTTTAACCCAAGGCCACTTAAATGCCCAACCAAATCAGTCAGCTATGGGAGCAACAAGTTTTCTTTGTGCATTATAGATATTCTTGCACTTTCTTAGGAAAGTTACAGAATATTTCCACAGAAGACCTAACTTTCCTTGATGCTAGGGTTTATCAGGGCCCCACTGCCTGTGTTTGAACGGAAACAGTGTGCCTTTAGGGGGTGGAGAACAATAAAAAAAAAACATATCCTGTTGAGTTTTGCCTTGTGGTTGTAGTGGTGGAGGAAGAGACAGGTGCATAAGGAACTGTTTTGCAAACTGCACTAGGAAAGGGGACATACTTGTTTCTTTAATCATTTCAAATGCATCCTGAGCAGAAATCCCCAATATATTTATAGTGCTTTAATTTTCTGCACACTTTGAATTTTATAACACTGTTTGCCAATTTTATATTTTGCTTCAGGTATTCAGTTCAAAAATAGCATAACTTAGAAGTACATTCCATTTTTAAAAATGATAAAGCCACGTTCTACAAATCCTGATAAAATTTTAAGGAAGGATGGGAGATGCCAAAAAATAGCTGAATATATCAACATCCACAACCCAAGCTTTGGTCATGAAATTATCCCCACTCATGCATAAAGTTGGTTAAAGAGACATAAGCTAGGACCCTAGAAATATTAGATATTTTTCTTTAGAATGAATTAAGGATTTTTTAAAATCATTTTTTAAAAACCAAATTATAGCGGTTTGAGAATAGAGATTGAATGGTGTCAGGATTCTAATTTCTATGCTGCCACTAATCTTATTAGCCAAATAGACTAGGTTTTATTTATATGACTCAAAAAGCTATGTGTGGAGTGAGATAATGTTTTGCATGATTCTCTCTTCTCAGAGAGAGAGAGAGAGGGAGAGAGAAAGAGAGAGAGAGAAACAATCATCACTGGCTAATCTACAATCACGTGTTGAGAAACAGTTATGTGTCTAGTTCAGAAATATGAGAGGAATAAAAGAAATGGAGTAGGCAGGCCTATTGTCTGGTAGAAATTCAAAGGGAAAATATATTAAATGGTTTTGACTCGTGACTTATAATAAATGCCATTTGTTGGTGGCTCCTAGTTGTTGCTGTGCTTGGTCAGTCTCCATCGGTGCCACCCACCCCTCCCTAAACAAACATGTCACGTTCAAATAGTGCTAGGCTCAGACCTAACTCTGAGACACGTTACCCTTCACCCTTGTGCCACTTCCCATGCCTCAAATGGTAAAGTTCACCAGGAATTCCGGAACTTTCTCTGATGTTGTATTTTTTCATCACTGAAAATGTTGCTGTTTCTGTGCTTAATGCTTCCTCACTAAAGGAAAGTATCTTTATGAAAGTTCTCTAGTCTCAGAGCAGCATGCTTTTTTCTATATCTAGAGATGTGGTCCCAAATAAGTGTTTTTGTTGACCCAGAAAATGATTGTAGGTATGCTATATAAGTGCTTTGCCTAATTCTATGCTGATAAAGGATCTCTTAATATAGGACTAGGGAAGAGATGACATTTGCAAACACAGAGACTTCTTCCACCAACCTCAGGACAAGAGAATAACAGCTGTAAGTTGTCACATATTCCTAATTAAGATGCCTTTCTTTAACAAGGGGTCCTGAGGGGGTGCCTCGGTGGCTCGGTTAAGCGTCCGACTTCGACTCAGGTCATGATCTCACAGCTCATGAGTTTGAGCCCCGCGTCGGGCTCTGCGCTTCAGGGCCTAGAGCCTGCTTCAGATTCTGTGTCTCCCTCAAAAATAAATGAACATTAAAATATATTTAAAAAAAAACATAAGGGGTCCTGAAATATAAAGTGATGCACAATTATCATTATTTGGAGGAGATATGTCTGCATTCAGAAAAACCAAGACCTTCATCTGAAAAGCTAAATATTATTTCAGATAAGGAGAACAATGTGAAAAAAATTTAAAGCCATAAAATGCTGTTTAAAATGTATTAAAATCTTAATAGAATACTACTTAAAATCAAAAGATGAATAGCAGCTAGGGGAAAATATTTGAAAACGTATGAGCAGGACCTAATTACAAAATATATAAAAAGCTCCTACAAATTTTCTAAGGGCAATTTAAATATGAGTAAATGACCACTTTTTTGTAAACATTATCAGATTTTATAGGGAAAAAAATAAAAATTATTTTTAAGCAAAAGAAAAGGCATTCAACTTTATACATAATAAATGTGTACATTAATAATTGAAAATTCTTTTTCACATATTAAATTGACAACATTTTTAGTAACAAAATTGGCAAAAACTGTTGGCAGGAGATTTACTCTTTTATTGATGCGAGTGTGAACTGGTTAAAGCTTTTTAGAGAGATATTGGGCAATATCTATTAAAATTTAAAATGTATATACTCTTTTACTCAGAAATTCTACTTTGAAAATTTATTCCTAAAGTTTATATATATACAATTTGTGGGTGCAATTGTGTGTACAATTCTAACTTCATTAACTGAGGAATTTTTGGAACAGCCAAATATTGGAAACCACCTAAATGCCCATGTAGATCATAGGTTAAATAAATCATAAACCACTATCATGTGGAGCGCTAAGTAGCCATTAAAAAATAACAAAACAGCCCTGTATATATCATATGAAATGATCTTTAAAATCTGTGGTAAAATGAAAAGTAGTTAGACACAAAACAAGATGCATAATATGTACATAATTTGTGTCCTATTTAAACACACACACACAGACACACACACACACACATGCACGTGCACATTAGTATACAGTATAACCACAGAGTACAACCAAAACTGATAACATTGAATGCATCTGGAGCATGGGAGGGAAGAAGACAGGACAGAGAGAGGAAGATTGATTTTTTTCTTTGTATTTTTTTTCATGCTCCCCGAGTGAATGGGGTTGGACAAATTAGTATTTACCAACTTTTGAGTGTTTTATCATTTATAGCACCATTATTATGGAATTTAGAAATCATATGAACAGAGAGATAGTGTCACATATGTTTTACAGATGAGGAATGAGAGGTTAGAAAACTTATAGAAGTTGCACAAGGTTACAAAGTTGGTTGGAGTAAAATCAGGAAGTGACTCCTAAGGGCATTCACTTGGAACAGGCACAGCTGTCCTCCATGGCTAGGCCCAACATTCGGTCTTTTAGCTATTGCCACCCCTCTTAAAATTCCTTCACACAGCATGTGTTCAACTATGCTGATATCAGAGGATGAGCCTACCACTTCATATCTGAAAACACACACGTGTGCGTGCGCGCACACACACACACACACACACACACACACACACACACTGCTGAATTTATTGCTTACTCAAGTAAGGGAGAGTTATCCTGGTTAGATATATCCTCTCTGAACATAACATCGAACTGATTCTATAAAGGGCTTTTGGGAAATGTCAACTCAGGGAGTTGGTGGAGTTTTTGAAATGGGTTGATGCCAGCTACAGAAACATGGTTACTTTGGTACGACTCTAGCTGATAGATTGGCTTTAGAAACTTGCTCACTGAGGTAAGGCCTATACCTAACTGGCTGCCTTTCAAAAGAGAAGGACTATCACTGATAAGTTCGATTGCAGAAGTGTGTTCACTGAGGCAAATTATCATTAATTGATTATATTGATTTGAAACCAATTCTGTTGTCATGACTACAACATAACCAGCCTTTTCTTAGGTGTATGGAAACTTCTAAAAATGTTATTCTCTGTGATTGTAGATATTTCTTTTTTCTTAAGTTTATTTATTTATTTTGAGGGAGAGAGAGAGAGTGAGCGAGCATGAACAGGAGATGGACAAAGAGAGAGGAAGAGAGAGAATCTGAAGCAGGCTCCACACTGTCAGCACAGCAGAGCACGACTCAGGAACTGAAGTCACAAACTGTGAGATCATGACTTGAGCTGAAATCAAGAACTGGACGCTTAACTGACTGAGCCACCCAGATGCCCCTGATTGTAGATATTTCTAATACTGGGTGGCCTACCTAGCTTATCTTCTCATTTTCAAACAACCTATTTTCAGTGGCATACAAATGTGTCTCCTGGGGCACTTAGCATGTAGTATCCATTGTTGTTGCTCAAAAACTTACTTATTTTCTTCTCTCATGTAAAAGATGTGTGAAAGATGCAGTGACATTTTGAAGGTAATATTCTAAAATTCTGACATCAGCCTTGTCTTTAGTAGCCAGAATCTTTGCTGAACCCAGAGAGAATTCAGATTTCCGTGCCTCTATCTGAGTAATTTGTGACTATGGGAAACTAGTGGTCTATTTACGTGGAAGCCTGATTATTTTGGATGAGAGATGAAAGGAGAAGTTGGTGCACAAGATTCTTGAGAAAGTATAGAAAATCACAATGAAGGAGCCATTAAGAGTCAAGTTCTCTCTTAACTCCTTATACATTTACTTTTCTTGTTTTTAATTTTAATGTTTTGTTTTATTTATTTATTTATTTATTTATTTATTTATTTATTTATTTAGAAAAAGCAAGCAAGTGGGCATGTGTGCTCAAGCAGGGGAAGGGAAGAGAAAGAGGGAGAGACAGAATCCCAAGCAGGCTCCACACTGTCATTGGAGAGCCTGACGTGGGGCTCAGTCTCATGAATTATGAGATCATGACCTGAGCCAAAATCAAGAGTCAGACGCCCAACCAACCAGGCCACCCAGGTATCCCACCTTACACATTTTCTTGCATACCTAGGATGCAAGACATAGGATGAAGCACTGTTTTCATGAAAAACATTTTCATATAGGATGAGAAGTAGCACAATAGTTTGACTTAGATCATTCAGACAGCAAAAAGTTGATAAATGTAGGAGCAGGGCAGTGTCTTTGGTCTTTCCGATTCTTATAGGTTGGTGGTTTGCAGCTCTTGGGAGATAGCATCCTTGGTGACTTCTCACAGGAGTCACCATCAGGAAGTACAGCATTGAGGCACCTTCAGCTAGGTGGGAGAGCAAAAGTTTTTGTCAAGGAGAAACTAGAGCAAGAGAGGAAGGCAGGGGAGATGTTACAGGGTATTGTGGCTCTGAGGAAAGTTTGCAGACACGTGCTGTGTCTCACCTGTGGAGGTCTATGAAACACGAGGGGCACTGACTTCAAGCAGTCTGGAGACTGGGCAAATGGGGACAAGAGCAGATTATTTGTATGACTGTCACTTCTTTAATTATATAATTGTCAAAATGACTCCCGTCTGCATTGATAGGATTTAGTACTAGCGACATTGAGTTTACATGTATTTAATTCTGATTAAAAACCAATGTTAAGCCTGTTCTTTGACTTTTGTTGCTTCAAGACTCATGAGAATTTATCTCTGTCTGTTTCTATTCATAGTCAATTTATTCATTCATTCATCTAGTCATTTATTCATTTAGATTTTTGGATAACAAATATTTAATAGGTGTTGACAAGGAGGAAAAGATAGTTTCTATACTCATAGTGGTTGTGTTCTAGTCTGGAGTTAATCGCATTGACAGTATTTTTATGTGTGTACTGGAGTCATTTGCACAGTAAAAAACAGAGTAGTACGAGCTTAAATCAGCTGGGTGGAGTCAGGTAATGCCTCCTGCAAAAGATGAAAACTGAGTAGCTTCTAGAAGATGATGGGAGGGGAAAGATCCCAGGCAGAAGCACCTGCAAATGCCTAAGAGAGTTGTCAGGGAATGACAGGTGATTTTAAGTTACTTGAACGCTTAGGGTGGGAGTGGAGGGATGGAGAGATGCAGTGGGATGGATGTTAGGGGCGAGTAATGAAATGATCCTTATGCCTGTACAAAGTTTATATGTGAAACAATTGAAAAAGGGGTAACAGAATTAGATTTGTATCAGTGTAAATCACATTGATGACATTTTTCAATACTATAAATATAAGTAATTGCATACAGGTATACATTTGCATTCTTTATTTTAGTTGTCCAATTCTCTATATTTTTTAAGCACTCTCTACTTTTCTTCTTCTCCTCCTCCTCCTCCTCTTCCTCCCCCTCCCTCTCCTCCTCCTCCTCCTCCTCCTCCTCCTCCTCCTCCTTCTCCTTCTTCTTCTTCTTTTCTGGATACCTGGCTCAATTTCACAACAAACTGTCTCATAACTCTTTAAAAATAGAGTAAGAATCCTTGAAATGGGTCCTAGCAGGGCATCTTAAGATGCTCTCATATGACAGCCAGTGTCATCTTCCAATCTAGAAGCGGCAGTGCTGTTTAAACTACACACTAAAAATATATATGGAATCAGCTGCTTGAGAAACATTTGGAAAAGCTATTCTCCACAGAGGAATGTCCTTCTCTTTTGTTCCAATTGAGCATTTGGTTTCTAGGAGTTCATCAAATAAAAGTCGAACTGCACAGTTTTGCCTCTGGGCACAGCCTTTTTTTTTCTTCTTCCAGGTCCTCCTTCTCCTCATTAGGAATGTAATTCTCTTGGGAATCCCTGTGTAAAGAAAGACATCTGTTTCCATTTTCTTCTTCCTAGAGAGACGAACAGGAACTCTATACATCATTGAATAGATTAGTACCATGAGTGTTAGGGGTTTCTCTGAAGCATAAACCCAAAGACCAGGGAGAATCAGGGACACACAAGACAGGATACAAAGTGTTTCCCACACACGTTAGGATTTTTTACTGCTACTGCTACTGCTACTGTGTGAAGGGAATACATTTCTCTTTTTCGCATTTTCTTTACCCTCCCTTTCTCCTTCCCTCTCTCTCTTCCTTCCTCTTTCTTCGTTTCTTCTTCTTCTTCTTTCTTGTAATGTGTACAGTTAGCAAACAGACACAGAGGTATTCTACTTCCTCTGGAAGTGTGAATTTACATTTATATTCTAAACTAGAAAATTATAAATTTTGTTTTCTATAACATCTCACAAGTAAAATGTGTCTCAAATGGTTCTACAACTCAGAAGAGAAGTATAATTCTAAAATTATAAAAAAATATATATATAGGGAGAGACAAGAGACTAATGCATGAAAAAAAGATGGTATATTTGCCTTTCAAGTACCATGGTTAATTCAATTTTTTGGTAATTCATTTTGGATGAAGTATATTTTATGAATTATGAACACAGTAATAGGGACTGATAAATTAGTTTACTATCACAAATCAGTTATCTTCAAAAATATACATAACTTCAACTAGGTTAAGGTGGTTTGATCTTGTGACTTTTTTCTTCTGCAAATTATTTAGCTCTATCAGCATGCCTTGAGGGAGTTCCCTTTGTACTATTTATCAGTCTCTTTTTTTTAAAAAAAAATTTGTAACGTTTATTTATTTTGTGTGTGAGAGAGAAACAGAGTGCGAGCAGAGGAGGGGCAGAGAGAGAGAGAGAAAGAGAGAGAGAGAGAGAGAGAGACATAGAATCCAAAGCAGGGTCCAGGCTCTGAGCTGTCAGCACAGATCCTGAACTGGGGCTCAAACTCATGAACTTCAAAATCATGACCTGAGCTGAAGTTGGATGCTTAACCGCCTGAGCAATCCAGGTGCCCCTTATCAGTCTAATTCTTATATTTCATGAATATTAGGTAAGAAATATACCCCATCATATGTTGCATACATAACATTTAAATATTAAACATTAAACAAATCTTAATATTTGTTGTTTTTTAGGAGAATGTTAGTTTTTTAAAAGAACATTTAGTTTGAAACTGATGGTTGAAAGCAACAAGGAAATCAACATATGTCAAAGGCACACTATGTGTCAGGCTTTGTATATATAATATATTATTTAAAGCTTACACAAATTCTAAATTAGCTGTTGTTTTCTCCATTATATAGGTGATGATGCCCAGGCTGGGAGGGGTTGAGAGTTTTAGACTTGTTTGTATAAAATCGAAGTACTGGAGTTTTGAATAAAATTCAGATCTGCCTGGCTTCAAATCCATGCTTTGGAAGAAATTATATAACAAATTTGAAGACTAATGACACTACTGAGTAAATTAAGTGTTTTGTGCCAGATTCAGATAAGATCTCACACTCCCAGAACTTGTTTCCAAAATAGGCTTATCCTAAAGTATGATTCAGTCATTGTTTTAAGTAGTCATTTCTTTAAGCTAAGGATTGTTTCATTTGCTGTCTCCACCTTGCTGGGACTGCAAACTGGTAAGATATTGAAGCTAGAAGCTAGAAGCATATGATATATAAGGATATCTGAGTAGATTTTGGAAGAGGAAAGAAAACAGGGTAACACTGCTATGTTTATAGCAGTGCTATAGAGGGTAACACCTTTATGGCTGGTGGGGTGTGTGACAAAATAGCCATTTCCCTCTTCCAAGTCCTAACTAACACACTTGCTGTTTCACTTATCAACTGCTATCTGATCAGGTACTCATTTACCTTTTAACTAACAAGGAATTCAACCTGGGAGCTAAATGACTTTGGTGCATGGTTTCCACAAAAGAAAGACTAATCCATCCAGTGATTCAGGTATTGTCTTGTGTATTTTTACTAGAAGTAGATGCACTTTCTGTTCTAAAGCCTTTATGTAAAAAATGTAAAGTTATTCCTTGAGTTCCAGGTTTTTTCCTTAGAAATATGGAAGACATTTTTACTTAAAATTCCACCAAATAATAGGTTTAATGCAAAGTCCTTCTTTATAAGATAATTCATATAAAGATAGATAGATAGATAGATGATAGAATGATAGGTACGGGTCTTGGTTTCTCAATCTGGGCACTATTGATGTTTTGGTTTGGGTACTTCTTTGTTGTGGGGTGCTATCCTGTGCATTATAGGATGTAGAGCAGCATCCCCACACCACATAGATGTCAATAGCACCTCCCCCTTCAAGTTGTGTCAATCAAAAATGTTTCCAGGTATTGCCACAAATCTCCTGAGGGACACCCACTTTTAGAACCACTGTCAAAGTGGTTCAAACTTTGTTAGGGCTGTTTGGGATAGGAAAGAGAAAGACAGTCTTGAAGACAGAGAAGGGAAGATAAGAGAGAAAAGTAGGGTAAATAAGTAAAATTAGATGTGAGATGGTAGGATTATTCATAATATACCCACTGTAAACAGTCCAAGTGTTCTTCAACTGGCAAATGCATAAACAAATTGTGGTACATCCATACAATGGAAATTTAGCCGTAAATAGGAATGAACTACTATTGAGCAATGCAAAATCATTTTGCATTTTTAATGAATTTGAAAACCACTATCTCAGTGAAAGAAATCAGAAACAAAAAATATATGTATCCTATCATTCCATTTAAATGAAGTTCTTGAACAGATAGAACTATAAGTGGCAAGAAGCAGGTGAATGCCTGAGGGTGGGCATGGGGGGGAAGGACTGACCTCAGAAAGGCATGAGGAAACTTTTGTGGTGATTAAAATGTACTATATTTTGGCTGTAGTGGTGGTTCCATGGCTGTGTACATTGCCAAAATGTATGAAATGTATACTTAAATTGGGTTAATTTTATTATATGTAAATTATACATCAAGAAAGCTATTAAAAATAGATGTGAAGAAAAAGGAAGAGAATATAATATAGAGGATAGGATGAGGAAGACATTTTCAGACCCATCTTTGTAAATAGTCTGTGACAGTTGACCTCGTGGAAGTGGATGTGGAAGCCCAAGGCTGGAGGTGATTGGCAGGTCTGATTTTTGTCTTGGGAAAATCCTGTGGCCGTTACTATTTTTACACAGCAGCTTGCTTCTAGTGAGGCCAGTCAGAATTGTCTCAAAGATGATCTGCCAACCCCTAGATCCTTGGGAACTATCATCTAGGAACCCAGAGGCTCCTTTCAGAAACTATGAATAAGAGGTAGAAGGCTTAACGCTGCAGCTAAATTTCAGCACTAACAATACAATGTCAGAGAGCAACATCTCCTCAGATGCTGAGATGCCAAGCCAACATTAGGAATGACCTTTTGGAATTTGCTCATTATCTAAGAAGAGATTCAATGTTTCTTTCCTCCTCAACCTACCCTCAGGAGCTTCTTGACATAACAACCTGAGAACTTAATGCATGCTTAACATAAATAATCTTTCCAGGAAATGGTAAGCAAATGGTAAGAAAAATGCCAAAGAGAGATAGCTTCTGTCTTGGAGTTAGAAAAAGGAAGGAAGCTTTCAAAAAAAGAAGTTTAAAATTGACTTAAAAAAAAAAAGGCCTTAAAACTGGACAAACTGGCTTAGTCACTCTCTAGCACAGTGACCTTGGATCAGTTATTTTCCTTTCTGAATCACAGTTTCTTAGTATAGAAAATGGGACAATACATTTATTTATAGTTATGAGAATACTAAAACACTAAAATATTCATGCCCTAGGGTTGTTGACAAATTACCATAAACTTGGTAGCTTAAAAATGAAAATTTAGGGGCACCTGGGTGGCTCAGTCAGTTAATGCATCCAACTTCAGCTCAGGTCATGATCTCGTGGTTCATGAGTCAGAGTCCTGCAATGGGTTTGTGCTGAAGGCTCAGAGCCTGAAGCCTGCTTTAGATTCTTTGTCTCTCTCTCTCTCTCTGCCCCTCCCCTGCTCGGTCTCTCTCAAAAATAAATAAACATTAAAAAAGAAAAAAGAAAATTTAGGGGCACTCAGGTGGCTCAGTTGGTTAAGCATCCAACTCCTGATCTCAGCTCAGATCTTGATCTCAGTGTTGTGAGTTCAAGCCCCATACTGGGCTCCATGCTGGGTATGGAGCCTACTTAGAAAAGAAAAAGAAAAAGAGAAAAGAAAAGAAAAGGAAAAAGGAAGGAAGAAAGAAAGAGAGAGAGAGAGAAAGAAAATTTATTCTCTCACAGTTCTGGAGGACAGAATTCCAAAGTCAAGCTGTTGTCAGGGCCACACTCCCTCTGGAGACTCTAGGAGAGAACCCCTCCTTGTCTCTTCCAGTTTCTGGTGACGGTCAGGAATCCTGTGGCTGCATCATTACAATCTCTGTCTCTGTCTTCACATGACCTTCCCTTGTGTGTCTCTGTCTGATCTCCCTCTGCCTTTCCTTTTATAAGGCCACCTGTCATTGTGTTTAGGCCCTCCTTAATCCAGGATGATCTTGCTGCAAAGTCCTTAATTGTATCAGCAAAGACCCTTTTTCCAAGTAAGGTCACATTCAGAGTGACATATCCAGAGTGACACATTCAGAGTGACAGGTAGACATATCATTTGGGTGGGGTGGGGACACAATTCAACCCACTACAGGTACTTTTAGAGAGAACACAGTGTCAGCTCAGTATTTGGTAGCTATTATGTTCATGATTTTATTTTTATAATTTCATAAGAGCTAAAGAAGTGGGGCGCCTGGGTGGCTCAGTCGGTTAAGCGTCCGACTTCAGCTCAGGTCATGATCTCACGGTCCGTGAGTTCAAGCCCCGCATCGGGCTCTGTGCTGACCGCTCAGAGCCTGGAGCCTGTCTCGGATTCTGTGTCTCCCTCTCTCTCTGCCCCTCCCCCACTCATGCTCTGTCTCTCTCTGTCCCAAAAATAAATAAATGTTAAAAAAAAAATTAAAAAAAAAAGAGCTAAAGAAGTAACTTCTGTAACAATTGTTTGAATCCCTCAGATTTCACGTAATTCTATTCCTGTAAGCACAATAATGGATCAAGACAAATGATTTCTGAAATTAATGGCAGTTCTGTAATTAATTAGCCCTTTTCCCAATACTGTGTTAGTGTTTCTCTTTTGCCTTCTTCCAATTTACCGTGTAGCTCAAATTCTCCACGTAGGGGTGAGCATTAGAACATACAGTCATTATTTTTATTTTATATGTTATTTTAATAACAAATATGTATTGAACAACTATGACGGTAAGAGTGAATTGGAAGGTGATACACGGTGTAAGATCTGATAATCTGGGAATTAACTCTTGCTCCATGGACTGGAAGGGGGCTGATCCGTCAGGATCTTTACATACGATATCTTATTTGCTCCTGTATTAAGCTATGAGGTACCTGTTTTAATACCACTCTCCACACAGACTCACTCAGAGGTGAAGTCACTCAAGGTCACATAAGTGGTATCAGTGTCTTGGCCAGCTTAAGGACACCTCTACATGTGGAGCTATATGTATAATACACGAGCTATGTAAGCTCATTATCCCACCTCTCTTTCCAAATCAGAAATTTTAATTATGTGCCTCTAAAACGTAGCAGCTTTTGAAGTTATGATTCAAATGAATCTCTGATCTGCTACGCAGGAGGATTCCGTGGAGTAGTCTAAACTCCAAAGAAGCTCCCCCCGCCCCTCCCACTTTCCGTAGGTCTCAGCAATCTTTCCCCCCTCGATGTCCCTTTGTAGTGATGTGCAGGCTCGGTGTATTCTATAGATACCACAACACGAGATCAGAATGTGCAGAAGTAAAATAAATGGCGGACGAGGATCATCTGTTGTCTGTAGGCAGCGCGATGGCAGCGATTCCCTTTGCTTTACGGCAGACTTGACAGGCATCCCGCTCCCTGACGGTGCAGCTAACTCGCCTCGGCAGCGGCTGCAAAAGCAGCTCCGGGTGATTAAATCTCAGTCTTTCTGTCAGGAAACCGCCTGTGATGTCTTTTCTCACAACTACTTATGTCTCATTACAAGCCTCCTTTCTTCTCCTTCGATTCGACTCTGGCTTTGGGAGGGAAAGTGCTCACGCGGCCTGTCTTGCTTTCAGATCCCTTACCTTTATATTTTAGGTGACAGGCTGCTTTATTTGCTCGTTTAACAAAGAAGCTCAAAACAGAGGAAAACATCTCTGAAAATATTGAAACCTGCACATGCATTTCTAGGCTAAATATAAATGCTTGAGCTTTTCTTTTTTCTCCCCAGTAGATGATGAATACACATCATTGCTCTGTTTTCACTGATGTTTTCTAAGCAAAGATTACATTTCAGTAAGTATATGTAGTGGATGTGTACAATCTTTTAAATGTATAAAAACATGAAATTTACCAACAGATTTTGATAAGTGATCCAGCAGAAGCATAGATTTATATTCTGAGATAAATACTGTAAAAATATATGTATACATTCAGCTTGGTAATAAGAATAGGCGTTTGGATGGAGGTGACTTGTGAAAAAAAAAAAAAGCAAACAAACCCAAATCAGGAAAGTTATGAGTAACACTGAGCTGAGGGTTAGCCGGAAGCATCATCTACATCACTCAGGAATAGATATATTTATTTAAAGAAAAAAAAATCCCCCAAAGTCACAGGAGTTGACATGCATCTCCCATCCCTTCCTGTAGTTTGCCTTCATTTCTTTCTTATTTTCACTAATAAATGGTTGTGATGTTTTTATCAGATGACTCAATTCAGGAATTAATGAAGTTAAATGTCAAGTTATCCTAGAGAAAAGCTGGTCTACAGCTTTGGGTTGGATTCCCTCGAAACAGAGCTTTAGACGGAGATTCAGGTACACTTATTTTTTTAACTGAAACATAGTTGACACATGATGTTACGTTAGCTTCCGGTGTGCAATGTAGTGATTTGACAAGTCTGTTTGCTCCGATGTGCTCACCACAGTGCAGCTACCATCTGTCACCATACAATGCTATTACAATACCATTAACTGTATTCCCTATGCTGAGGGGCATGTGTTTTATTGAAGGAGTGGTGTTGTTCAGGAAAACCCTCTAAGGGAGAGAGAGAGAAGCAGAGCAGAGGGGAGAGAACTAAGGATATTGTCTCAGGTAAAGCTCAGAGTTGGCCTGGCCTACAAGGGGTGGGTTCAGGAGCATCAACTGTGACACAAAGTAGACCTCCCCTTGAGGCAAGGAGGCCGGTTTATCATTATTCATTGCTGTGGGGTTGTGTGTGAGTCTGGATGGTGAGGTGGGGTGGTAACCCCCTTAGCTCCCATCTGCTAAGGCCAATTCACCAGGGGAAGGTGCAGCTGTGAGCCATTAGTACCCAGCACTTACAGTGGCTGGGGGTGAGTGTGCTGGCCCAGCAAAGGGGTTGTTGGACTGGCATCCCACTATCCTCTACATATAACTTACTAGAGTCTAGTATACTAAAATAATGTGTTTGTGTGTGTGTGCGTGTCTGTGTGTGCGTGCGTGTGTGTGTCTGTGGTGCATGTATCAGAATTTGGCCAGAAAGGACCACACATCTTCAACAAATTGGCTAAAATTTTGCCTTTTGGTATTTATTCTGTGAGCAAATGAACTCATCACTGTTCAAAATGCTGGCACCGTGGGATCGTTAATACAGCAAACATTTCACCTCACCTTGTGCTAATTAATAGATTACTGTTCTTTTCAGAGCTGGAGAAATTTAGTTTAAAGAAATGGATGTGAATGAAGCATCAATAACTTCAACTTGAACTTAAGATACTTGCATAATAGATAATATAGTAGGACCTTTGGACAGTCGGATGGATGGAAAACTTGGGAAAATAATAGCAGCAGCCTCATTGCTTTGGGTCAGACTGTCCTGTGTGTGGCTATGTGAAAATATCTGCACAGTCATCACAAAGTCATAGATCAATTTGTAGCTTATTAGTTACGTTTTTTAATTCCACAGAGCCCTTATTATATGTAATTAATCAAGACTAGATTATTATGCTTATAATTAGTGTTAAATGTAGCAAAGAGTTTTAGCAAACATAGGTTGAAGGAAGTAGAAAAGCTGAAGTTCACGATCAAGTACTTGGATCTTACGTACCAGAAGTTCAAGACTGGAACAGGGGAGAGGCCTGTCCCCATTCCAACCAGTGAACGTGTAGATTAGTTAGGGTACATATAGTTTGTGTGAGCTGTTGATAAAGCATCTACAGCTGTATATCACTATAGTTGTGTTTCACTTCCTATAATAAACTTTCAGACATTAGATTTTTTATGTTGATAAAAGAAAACATGTGAAACATTCCATAATAATAATCTTACAAATAAAGAGAAAGAGTAGTACCCTTGCTTACAAAATAAATAAATAAAGAGTAGTATATGCTAACTGTTTGATATTTAGGTTGGTTCCAATTTTTATTGGTACTGTTAAATAATAATGCAATAAACATGCCTAAACCAAACATTCCCCTTTATTTCTGACAATCCTATCCTCTTTGCCTATGGGTACATCAATCATTTTTTATTTTCTGCTTTATGGTTTCAGGACTTCTGAGAAAAAATTGCAATGAAAAGAAGCATCCCTAAATATTAGCTGTGTTTCTGATGAACTTTATCTGTTACTGGTGTGTGTGAATATGTTTGTGGTATTAAGTTCAGAAATAAAGTGAATTGAGCCATTTTCCTTAATTTTCTAGCCTCCAGCTATTATTACAGTTTTTAAAAATTTTCTGCTGCTCAGAGATTTAAAAGAGCTTGTTTAAATTACTATGATATTAGGAACTTTATTTGGAGGTAACCTTTTAAGATAAACATTTCAGAGTCATGGTTTTCCATTTATTTGATTTCCTACTTAGATGAGTTTTAGAACTTGTATTTTTCCTACCAAAGTGTCTATTATGTTAGAATTTTCAAGTTTGTTATCATGTAACTGTACAGTATGTTCTTATAAAACATAAACACCAAATTTGTAACAAAACTCAAACTCTCATTGTATCATCTATCCCCTTTCTCAGTCTCCATTTTGTTTGTTCTTTCTTTCTCTTTCTCTCTCTGTCATAATGTTTTTTTTGTTCCCTTTGAATTGAGAATTTCAGGATTAAAACACAATTAATGTTCAAATAAAAAATTATTAGGTTAGATTCAAGTTTTACCCTTCTTATATCACTAAAGTTTCCTGGAATCCAAGTGCGGCTTTTTGGCTTGAAGAATCTGAATATTCCTTAGAAAACATTCATTCTATTAAGTATCTGCATATTATACTTCCATTGGCACATCTGTAATTTCTAGCCTAGAATAATTTCTTACTTATGTTTGTTCTTGTCTTTTCTCTCTGCATTCTGTGAAGGAGTTTTTTGTTTGTTTGTTTTGTTTTCCTCTTTCTCATTAGCAATTCAATTTTAGGCTGTGTTTTTATTTTCACAGCCTTCAATGAGCAGTTGAATTGTCACTGAATTTTTTTTTAATTTTATTTTTTTATTTTTTAAAATTTACATCCAAATTAGTTAGCATATAGTGCAACAATGATTTCAGGAGTAGATTCCTTAGTGCCCCTTACCCATTTAGCCCATCCCCCCCCTCCCACAACCCCTCCAGTAACCCTCAGTTTGTTCTCCATATTTATGAGTCTAATCTGTTTTGTCCCCATCCCTGTTTTTAAATTTTTTTTTTTTCAACGTTTATTTATTTTTGGGACAGAGAGAGACACAGCATGAACGGGGGAGGGGCAGAGAGAGAGGGAGACACAGAATCGGAAACAGGCTCCAGGCTCTGAGCCATCAGCCCAGAGCCTGACGCGGGGCTCGAACTCACGGACCGTGAGATCGTGACCTGGCTGATGTCGGACGCTTAACCGACTGCGCCACCCAGGCGCCCCATTCCCATCCCTGTTTTTATATTATTTTTGTTTCCCTTCCTTTGTGTTCATCTGTTTTGTCTCTTAAAGTCCTCATATGAGTGAAGGCATATGATTTTTGTCTTTCTCTAATTTCACTTAGCATAATACCCTCCAGTTCCATCCACGTAGTTGCAAATGGCAAGATTTCATTCTTTTTGATTGCCAAGTAATGAATTTTAGATTTTTTTCTTTTTCATGAAATTCTACTTTTATCTATTTTTTCCTTACGTTATCCTTAAAGCTAAGCCCATTGAATTTTATCTTGCTTTTAAAAAAAATGTCAAGAATGTCAAACACATTTTTATACTTTAAAAATGTTTTTTTTCATACTTTTCTTGAAGAAAGTCATTTTCATAGACATGAACTTCATTTTCATTGGTGTCGTTAGGGCTATGTTGCTTGTTCTTATGCTATCGTGTTTTTTATATTCCTTATTTTCTCCCCTATTACTTATCCTAGGAGAGCTACCTAGATCTAGCTTTAATGAATGGCCTTGGCAAGGTTGATGACATGTCCTTTGACCTCCAAGTAATAACTTGGTTAATAGAGGCCTCACCTCCCAGATGTAATTCTGAAAATCAGGTTGGTAGTCTCTTCTCTGTTTAATATGCAATGCTTAGTGGACATTTGTCTAGTCCAGATCTAATATGTTGAAACTGGATTGCCTCCTCTTACCAGTTTTGGGATTCTCTGACTTGTTTAAGAGTTAAGGATAGCACATGGCTGCATTCTCCAGCCGTTCTGCTCTCAGGGCTTGTTCATTCTTTGCCCCTGTTTACAATACCTTCCCATTGAGATTCTGCTTTCAGATTGTTTAGATCTTTTAACATTTATTTAGTGAAGGAAGTTTCCTCCAGCTATGGTTTGAAACTCTGGCAGGTGCTGTATTAATTCACAGAGCTGACATGATGAAGCTCCACAAACAAAGGGGCTTAGAACAACAGAAACTTACTGTCTTACAGTCTGGAGGCCAGAAGTCCAAAAGCAGGGTGTTGGCAGGACCATGCCCCCTCTGGAGCCTGTAGGGGAATCCTTACTTAACTCTTCCTGACAGTCCTCGGCGTTCATTGGCTTGTAGATGCATCACTCCAGTCTCTGCTTCTGTCATCACTTGGTCATTGATCCTGTGTCTCTGTCTTCACATGGGATTCTCTTCTTCTTATAAGGAAAGACCACTACTCCTATTGGATTAGGGCCCAGCCTAGTGACTTCTTTATAACCTGAATACATCTACAAAGATCCTATTTCCAAAGAAAATCACATTGACAAGTACCAGGGGTTAGGACTTCAACATATGTTTTTTGGGCACAGAATTCAATTCATAACATGTTCCATGAGGTTTCCTTGTTTTCTGAGGCAATAGAAAGTACAATGCCTTTTTTGCATTGTAAAACTCAGTTTTGATTTAAAAAATAGAATGTCTAGTTCATGACAAAAGTAGGCCTGTGGGGGCATCTGGGTGGTTAAGCGTCAAACTCTTGATTTAGGCTCAGGTCATGATCTCACAGTTGTGAGATCAAGCCCTGCATCTGGTTCAGCATGGAGCCTGCTTGGATTCTCTCTCTCTCTCTCTCTCTCTCTCTCTCTCTCTCCCCCTTCCCCTGCTTGTGCTCTAAACACACACACACACACACACACACACTTAAAGGTAGGGCCTGTAGATTTTTTGCTCTCCATAGAAAAGTATAAGGTAGATTTCTTTTCTCATTATTGTCAGGCAACTCTCCCATTTGTAAGATGCCGTTTCTAATCTTCTTGGTTTGGAATGGACAAGGAAAAGGTAAATGAAGGGTGATGTTCTTATTTTACTAGGATGAGTTGTAAACTGCCATCATTCTCTCTACAACTAAATGATACTTTAAATTGATCTTTCATGGCTTATTTAGAGGCTCTTCTGGGGAACCTTTTGACTATAAATCCTGTGATATCTCTTCTTTGTATACTGTTTCTCTCTGGTTGTTTACTCCCTCCTTGGCTCCTGCTTTTCCAGCAGTGACTCCAAACAGATAGTCCCTGTTGGAGACTATTTGCCCTCCCATGCTGGCAGTTTTATTGGGAAAGAAGCTTATCTCATTTTGGCTTTCTATACAGCCTGGTGCACATCTGGTTCTTGGGAAGTACTAAAGTATGTTATAGTCTAGAAAGGTCAGCTACTTCTCTTCAGAGGAATCAACTAGCTAGCCAGTCTCTTCTCAGTTAAGATTTCTCAGGTGGTTCAGTTCTCTGTGCTTCTAAACTACCAAGACCAAATACCTACCTCCCATCATTGTAGCCTGTCTTAATACACATTAGGTGAAGGGGTGACAAGAATTCTCTCCTTGACCAAACTCTGGCCAGGCCCTCTGAGCCCTCTTCCTAAGTAGGCTTCAATCTTGGCCTATAAAGACTTGAATAAACACTATCATAGTTTCTAACAGCTCAAGGCTACATCCTTAGGATGACCCTTCTCGCCCTTAAACTGCCTGTCTGAGGAAACTTAAGGCCACCAAAAGAATTTTCTGTTTGTTACACACAACACCTGAAGATATGGCTCCTGTCTCTCAGTCTCTGTTGGCAAGTAGGAGCCTGACTTCCATAAACTCTAGTTAGCAAATCTAGATTACTTTCACATGAACCAACACCTCCCCTTCCTGCCTTTTGTAATTTTTTATTTCCCTGACTCTGAGTCTGTGTTCAGCCTTCTCCCTAGTCCCTCATTCTCCCTTTAAAACACTTAGTCACTTCTGTAAAATGGAAGTTGAGTTCAGTTCATGCTGACTTTCCTGTTGCAATAGATATGACTGATTAAAATCTGTCCTTGACACTTTAACTAGTATCCAGTTTTAATTATCTTTGACAGAAAGGAGTAACTTTTTCCTCCCCTTTTCTTTAGGAGCTGAGACATATAGCACTCTAATATCTTTTTCCAAATAATATTCCCATGCACATAGTTGTCTTGAGTCTCCATGCTTTTATATACTTGATTAGGTGAAAGACCTCTGTGTAAAGGGCCCAAGAATCATATAAATGGTTAGCATAGTTTGTATTCCCCCAAAAGCAGGCCCTGAGATAAAGATTGCATGCAAGTAGTTTATTTGGAAAGAATAGAAAACATCAGCTGGGGCAGGGAATTAAGTAAAGTGAGAAAAGAAGGAAAGGCTCTAGAAAGAAGATAGACTATTAAAACAGCTACCATGATGGAGAATTGAAGCTTAATCGTGCAGGGAAACTCTGAGAAATTGTGTAAAATGCATGCTTCTGAATTTTTCCACAAGTGGGGTAAGAGAGAAAGTATATTTTTGTACCAAAATTGGTTGAAGAATGCTTCTTTCTAGCAAGCAAGAAAGAAAAAACGGTGTTAATTTCCTGGCACTTCCAGCCTGCTGCACCTGTGAGTAGAACTCCTCTGTAGAGATCCTAGAATCAGCCTTCAAACCACAGATGCCCAGATCCTGGCACTTGAAAAATCTCCAGATAACACTAAATAGAAAGACTCAAGGGATATGGGTGGGGATACTGACATTATTTGCTACAGTCTATGACTTGTATGTTTAGGTTCCATTTGTGTCAAGGTAGTGGCTGGTAACAAGTTCTTAAAGAAAAAAGACTTACAATACAGAGATTGAGTGTGTAAGATAGAAGTTCTGCTGTCTGCTACTGCCTTTGGTCCTAAGTCCACAACCGGTGTTTATCATTTTCCTTCTCTACCAACATTCTAGATTGTCCCACACTCTCACCTAGCATTTCTGCTGATCTCTTTTTGCCCAGTGTGGTAACATAGACTATCATGGATGCCTTGTCCACATCCTCTCGGATCCCTTCATAATTTTTTTTTTTTTTTTTGTGCACACTGCATCTCAGTGTGCTTTCATATCCAGCAGCCAGTACTTTCATCACTTTGGCACTGGGCTACCTGATGAAGCTGCTGGAACCCACTTTGCCTACAAACGAGGAAACTCAGAAGTACATGGGAAATTACACCCACATGGGGGCAACTCTTAACCAACGATTGAGGTTCAAGGATGAAACTCTCTGGTTCTCTTACCCTTGCTAAGTAGCACTGTGAGATGTCACATACATCTGTGGGTTGGCAAATTTCTTTCCATTGGTTTTTGCTTGATATCATGCTATTGCTTGGGCTTCCTCCTTGCCCTGTCCCATTTCACCTAATCGCCTACTAGTTTTTCCTAGGAACATCTCCTGTATAAATAATTTTTCATAAGAATCCTTGTCTCAGTGTCTGCTTCTGAAGAAATCCAGACTTAGACCTTTATCTGGCGTGGTTGGAACCTCTGGTTATTTTCCCTTGTCACACTGTGTGTCAGACATTTGCACAGTTAGGGTCTAGAAGCACCAAGAAAACCAGTACAACTCCTGAGTTCCAGAAACACTCATTCCTGCCACACTGTGAAACAATAGCACCATCCCCCCATGATAATCAAAGTTAATTTCCCTTGTCAGTGTAGTAAATCTGTTTTTTAACCTACTGGTCAACTGGCATAAAAAGTTCCAAATGACCAGATAGTGGCCTAGCCCTAAGTTTAGCTTAGTGGGTGCCTTAGTATGCCCTTTTGTAGTACCCCTTCTAAAGCAGGTAACAGTAATAGTGAGAAGTATCACTTCTTTTGGGGATATAGCATCATATTATGGATATTGGTTTAAAGTATGGGTAACATATTTAATGACATTGTCCCAAGATTGCATAATATAATCTCCAAGACAATGCTTTAGTTGACCATTTCCAAGACCATTCTAAAGTTCTAGGAGGCAGCTGAGTTTGGATAATGTGATAAGTTGGAGGAACAGTGAATATGTAATCATGGAGTCATAGTGTCACCTTTTTAAAATTTTTATTTGAAAAAAATTTTTTAATGTTTTATTTATTTTTGAGACAGAGTGAGTGGGGCAGAGGTGGAGGCAGAGAGAGAGGGAGACAGGGCAGGCTCCACACCATCGGTACAGAGCCCGATGTGGGACTTGAACCCATAAACTCTGAGATCATGACCTGAACTGAAACCAAGAGTTAGACACTTAACCGACTGAGCCACCCAGGTGCTCCCATAGTCACACCTTTTTAACTGAAGAAGTGGACCCTTGTTCAGGGATGGTAAATGTAGTATCCCATGATGACAAATCAGACAATAAGTGAGCCCATAGAATGCTTGAGATAAGTCAACTGCCGGCAGGAAAGCCAAACCCAAATCTCTCCTCAAAGTACTGTCTTATAGAACTGTCTGCAATGATAGTAATGTTCCACATCTGTGCTATCTAATATGATAGCCACTGGGCATATGTGGCTATTGACACTTGAAATGTGGCTGGTATGACTTAAGAATTGCATTTTGAATTGTATTTCATTTTAACGTAGATAAAATTAAATGGTCACATGTGGCTAGTGTCTATAAATTGCAGAGCCCAGAAATAGGTCAGTGGATTTAAACATTTTGTTAGTACCTCTTATAAAGTATTTTTGAAAATTTATTTACTCTCAACATTAAAAAGAAAATTAAAAAAGGGACACCTGGGTCACTCAGTCAGTTGAGTGTCCGACTTCGGCTCAGGTCATGATTTCATAGCTCCTGAGTTTGAGTCCCGTGTCAGGCTCTGTGCTGACAGCTCAGAGCCTGGAGCCTGCTTCAGATTCTGTGCCTCCCTCTCTCTCTGCCCCAGCCCATTCGCATTCTGTCTTTGTCTCTATCAAAATAAATAAACATTTTTAAAAAATCAAAAAAAGAAAAATAAAATTTATTTACTCTCATACATACATACATAATTAAGTTTTTGTTTATTTGTGTTTGAGAGACAGAGAGACAGAGCATAAATGGGGAAGGGGAAGAGAGAGAGAGAGGGAGAGAGACAGACAGACAGACAGAATCTGAATCAGGCTCCAGGCTCTGAGCTGTCAGCAGAGAGCCGGACATGAGGCTCAAACCCATGAAAAGTGAGATCATGACCTGAACTGAAGTCGGACGCTCAACCGACTGAGCCATCCAGGCACCCCTCATACATATTTTAAAATTAACATGAAAAACTCTATCACATATTTAAATAAAGATATATTATAATGTATATAAAATATATAAACATATTAAAAGCTTATAATAAAATGTCAGTTTGTTTCAGCCAATGTCTTCTCAATAAACAGAAACCACGTGGTAATTTGAAAAGGAAAGTATAATATAAGAATTATTTTGGAAATTATCCCCTTATCAGATATATGATTTGCAAATATTTTCTCCCATTGTAGGTTGCCTTTTCGCTTGAAGGGCTATTTCCTTTGCTGTACAGAAGTGTTAAAAGTTTGATTTAGTCCTACTTGTCATTTTTTGCTTTGTTGCCAGTGCTTTTGGTGTCATAGCCGTGGAGTCACTGACAGAACCAATGATATGGAGATTTCCCCTATGTTTTCTTCTAGGAGTTTTACAGTTTCAAATCTTATGTTTAAGTCTTTAATCCATTTTAGTTGATTTTGGTGTATTGTGTAAGATAAGCATTCAATATCATTGTTTTGTATGTAGATATCCAGCCCCCACCCCCCACCCCTCCTACCCCCCCCCGCCACACACACACACACACACACACACCATTTGTTGAAGACTATCCTCTCCTCATTGTGCAGTCTTGGCACTCTTATTGAAGACAAGTTGACTGTATATGCATGGATTTATTTCTGGGCTCTCTATACTATCCATTGGTCTATCTGTCTGTCTTTATGCCAGTTCCATGTTTGTTACTATAGCTTTGTAATATATTTTAAAATCAGGAAGTGTGATGCCTTCCACTTTCTTCTTTTTCAAGATCATTTGGCTACTTGGGGTCTTTTGTGGTTCCATATGAATTTTAGATTTTTTTTTAAATTTCTGTAAAAAAAGTGCCATTGGGATTTTGAGAAGGATTTCATTGAATCTGTAGATCACTTTGGGTTAGCATATTATTTTAGCAATATTAATTCTTCCAACCCATGAACACAGGATATTGTTCTTTTGTTTGTATTGTTTGTATCTTTAATTTCATCAATGTTTTATAGTTTTCAGCATACAAGTCTTTTACTTCCTCAGTTAAGTTTATTCTTAAGTATTTTATTCTTTTTTGATGCTATTATAAATGGGATAGTTCTTCTAATTTCCTTTTCAGATAGTTTATTATTAGTGTATAGAAATGCAACTGATTTCTGTATATTTTTGTGTCCTGTAATAATAATGAGTATATCTGATGAGAAGTTATTTTCCAAAATATATAAAGGAATTCTACATCTCAATAGCAAACACAATCAAACAAACAAACAAAACTGACTAATAACATGATTTAAGAAATGGGCTAAGAATTTGGATCGACATTTTTCCGAAAGACATACAAATGGCCAATAGGAATAGAAAACGATGCTGGGCATCATTAATCATCAGGGAAATGCAAATCAAAACCATAATGACATCATTTTGCATCTGTTAGGATGACTATTATATAAAAACAACAACAACAATAACAAAAGGAGCCAGGTGTTGGCAAAAATGTGCAGAAATTGGAACCCTTGTATGCTGTTGGTAGGAATAGTGCAGCTGCTATGGAAAACAATATGGAGGCTCCTCAAAAAATTAAAAATAGAGCGACCAGCTGATCCAGCAATCCTGCTTCTAGGTATTTATCTAAAAGAACTAAAGTCACAATCTTGAAGAGATGTTAGCATTTCCATTTTTATTGCAGCATTATTAATAATAGTCAAGATGTGGAAAGAACTAAATATTCATTGACAGATGAATGATAAAGTACCCACATGCCACATTTTGAAATGTAATGAAATATTATTTAGCCTTTAAAAAGAAGGAAATACTTCCATTTGCAGCAATATTGATGAACCTTGAAGATATTATGTTAAGTTAAATAAGCCCCATCAGCAAAGGATAAATAGTTCATATTTCCACTTCCATGAGGTAACTAAAATAGTCACATTCATAGAACCAAAGAGGGGAATGTTCACAGGGCACACTGCATGGAGTTCACGAAGTCGCCCTCTATAGGAACTGGGTTCTAAAAAACAAAATCACGCCTTGGAGGAGCTCAGTGCTTAAGGGAGCTGTTAATCAATGGATATAAAATTTCAACTATGAAATATGAATAAGTTCTGGAGGTCTGCTGTATAACATCATGCTTATAGATAACAATACTGTATTGCATACTTAAAAAAATCTGTTAAGAGGATAGATTTCATATTAAGTGTTCTTATTACAATAAGAACGAAAAGAACATTTCTCATAATGAAAGAAAAACTGAATAGACAGATTCAAAACATTCACTGTGTTTCAGTGACTAAAAAAAATTAATAAAGATAAAAAAAATACTGAGATTATCCGGTACACTGACTGATTTTCAAGTTTAAAGAAGAAAACTTTCAAGTATCCAGGGAAAAGAAACAGAAGTTCACTTAAAAAGGAAAATAGGAAGACGACTTTAGAATTCTCAGCAACTTTAGGTGGCATATGACAACAGAGAAGCCTCTACAATATATAAAAAAGAAATAAATGTAATCCAACATTCCTATGATCAGCTAACTTGTCATCCACTATAAACATAAAATGAAGATGAAGTTGACAGCCCAAAGTTCAAGAAGTAAAGCATTTACCTACTCACTGGTAAAATGTATACTGGTGAATAATTTCCATTTAACCAGAATTCTACCCAATTAACCACAGAAAATAAAACACAAAATATAATGCAAAAGGTAGATTTTTTAAAACAAAGATGCTTAATATGAATAATAATTTAATTCTAAAAACAAAGCAAAGAATTATTAACTAAAGCAGAATTTGGAGTAACAGGGAATTAGCTCATAAGAAGTTAAAAAAAAACCCAAACATTATAAAATGAATGAATATCAGATATAGTGAGTATCATTTCCTATCTCTGGGGCTGAGAAAGAACACTCAAGGATGAATTAACACCCCCTGCCCCACCCATCTTGGGCTGAGAACCATACTTCTTTGGAGAGGGCAGGGCTGGGCTTACTGAATGTTGGAGAAATCACTGAGTCAACGTAGCTGGTGAGACTTGCTGGGAATCTGTCTAGGGTTCTGTGGGAGCCATTCATGAGGACATGCTATGTCTCAGGACGTACTAAAAATTAACTGGAAGAGACGCCAGGGAAGGCTGCTAACTGCTGGCCATTACACACTGCACACTGCACTGAGTTGAAGAAGTTGCCTTCTATAGGAGCCAGGTACTAAACAAACAAACAAACAAACAAACAAACAACAAAAAAACACCACACACTGCAGGACCCCAGTGCTTGAGAAATGGTGATCTGAAGGAACTCAGCATCAGAAAAATGACACTCTACAAAAACCAGAAGCAGAGAAAGCTGCACCCTATAGGACATAGCACTGGAGAAATCATACTCTAGGAGCTGAGCGCTGATGTGTGGATGGATGCACAGAGGGAATCATGGCATCAGAAACTTGTCTACCAGCAGAGCAGCACAAAACCAAGCAGGGGCAGTGCCCATGTCAGAAGGAACAAAGTGATGTTGTCACAAGTTGGGCCTGGGATCATGATCTTACTGAAGGACTGCATGTTCTGGGCATGCAGTTGGGACAGAGAGAAAATGGATGCCCCCATAGACATCAACTATAAAGTAGGAGCAAGGAACAACCCCAAAGAGCAGAACGCTGGAACTGGGAAGAAAAGCCTCTTCCTTTTGCAATATTCCTCGTGCTCCCTCTAATGATAACACCTAATGTCATGCTTGCTGCAAAGGACAGACGCTTAAAGGGTTTAAATCCATTATCACAGGATAGATAGTGAATGTAGACTGAGAGGCAATAAACTGATAACTGGCACATAGGTATTTTGTGACTTTTGCAGTAAAATAAATCTGTAACCTCAACTTTTAAATGTATCTAGTGTTATCTAAATAGTGTGTGATTTTTCTACTATTTTCATCCATTTATAAATCATGGAAACTCTTCAAGTCAGAAATTTTGTCATTTTTTTCTTTTTATTTCAACTAGTATTTCCATTTTACTTCTGAATGGCTTCACTGTAGTTTTTCACAATTATTTCATACTTCTCTGATACCAAATATGTTTGTGAACTGAAATTAAATGTTTAAATTCATTATCATAAGGTGGAACTTGGAAATTTCAGGAACTTTGTGTAAGCAATGTCACTCAATTCTTTTAAGTTTTTCCTGACTAAATACCAAATATAGCATACAGATCTACAAACTATTTTCAATACTTCCTCACCTGATGACTTGACTAGGCCTTCCAAGTTGTCAAAACAAATAACTGGAAATCACTGGTTTTGTGACCCAGTCATTAGAGTCACTCACTTTCTCAATTTTGTTGAGTACATCAAAAACTATTTATAATGGACAACATAGTTTCCAGTTTTAGCTGTTACTTTTTCACTTAGAATCTTATAGTCAAATATAGATAAATCTGGGATAAAATCAAACGTATAAAATTAAAAATTAAATATTTTTTCTTATGAACAGTGAACAAAGACTTAATGTAGTCCTGCCAATCTTCAAATTTTCAAAGTGCCTTAAAAATCCATAACAGATGGGCAAAGAAGACACTTGAGAATTTTTGTAAGTAGAGATAAATTAATAATTTCATTTTATAATTTTAAGCAATAATTATACATATGAAAGTTATATAATTGTGCATATGAAATAATTATGCATATGAAACATGCACTATTAGAATTAGAATAGCATGATAATAACTGAGAGAGAGGACTTATTTATGTTGCAGTGAAGGTGTTTTCCTCAAGTACAGGTCATTACATCTCCGGTGTCTCTTTGGGAATAAAGTGTGTCACAATGGTACATAATGTTCTGAACATCCACACGTTTACCCTTTGGTTCCAATTTTCAGAAATTTTGACCTTGTAGCTATCAGAGATAAGGATTTCTTCTAGAAATCCATGAAAATCTTCTGGTCTCTTGCCCAGATTGGAGATGCCAGAAGGAAGGTTAGTTGACTTGAAGGTAAATCAAGTTTCTTCCAATGGGAAGAACATGGAAAAAAGAGATTCAACAAAAACGAACAGAGCCTCAGTAATCTGAGTAACATATCAAGTCTAGTACGTGGCTAAAGTCTCAAAAAGGTTAGGAGGTATTTGAAGAAGAAATAGTGTAACTCTAAAATTTGATGAGAAAACAACTTATTGATCTCAAATGCTCAGCAAACCCTAATCAGAATAAATATAACTAGGCACATCATAGCAAAATTATTGAAAACCAGAGATGAAGTGAAAATCTTGAAAGCAACCAAAGAAGAAAAGAAATATTACACACAGTTGAACAACGTTATGGATAATATCTGACTTTACTCTAGGAACAATGGAAGGAGAAGATGACAGAACAAATTTATTTAAAGTACTGAAAAATAAGCTGTCAATACAAATTCCTCCAGCCAGCAAAAATGTCTGTCAAAACGGAGGTACAAAAAAAAGAAAAAAAAAAAAGAGGCATTTTTATACAAATAAAAGCAGACAGAATGCATTTCCATCAGAGTTGCGTTATAAGATATGGAAGAAGTTATTTATTCTTTTATTTTTATTTATTTTTCTTTAATTTTGTTTTTTATTTTTTAAAATTTACATCCAAATTAGTTAGCATATAGTGAAACAATGATTTCAGGAGTAGATTCTTTTAGCTGAAGGGAAATAACACCAGATAGCAATTCAGATCTATAGGAATAAAAAGCACCAGAAATTATAATATGTGAGTAAATATAAAAGATTGTATCTTTCTTTTTCACTTCCTTCAAAGGCAACTGGCATTTTTAAATAAAACAAAATGTATCGTATTGGGGTGTTATAGTATATGGAGAAGTAAATGATATTAACAATATCCCAAAGGATAGGAGATGGCAGGTATATGGAATCGTACTGAATAGGGGGCTTATATTTGTAAAATAGGAATTGTAAAGTGATAAAATAATAACACTTAGAGACTGTGATTAGTAAAGCATGCATATGATTGCACATATAGGAAATTACATTATCTATACATATGGCTAAAGTCATTATGGGAAATAAAATCAGACACTAAATGTATTTGATTAACCCAAAGTAGTTAGGAAAAAGCAACCCTAACTACTTTGGGTTAATCAAATACATTTATTTGTTTGAGGGAAAACAACTTTGGAAAAAAAATTGCAAGATGGTAGGTAGATTTAAATGTAACTGTATCAATAATTATATTTATTTTGTCTAAACATCCCAATTAAAAGGCAATGATTGTCAGAGTGGATAAACAACAAGACCCAAATAAATACTAATGGCATGGAAGGTGCATTACATAAGGTGATCCAAGTAGGGTGAAAGTAAAAGGATGAAGATATACCATGTAAACAGTAATGTAAGACAGAGCTAATATGATATGTTTGTTTCAGACAAGGCAGTCTTCAACATAAGGATCAATTCATCAAGAAGTCATAATAATCACAAATCTGTATGCATTTAATACGAGAACTTCAAAATACATGAAACAAAAATTGACACTTAATGGGAGAAATAGATAATTCACAATCATAACTTCCTTAGATTTTCTTTAAGTTTATTTATTTTGAGAGAGAGAGAGAGAGTCAGCATGAATCAGGGAGGGGCAGAGAGATAGAGGAAGAGAGAATTCCAATCAGGCCCTGTGCAGTCAGTGCAGAACCCGAGGCGGGGCTGGAACCCATGAACCGTGAGATCATGACCTGTGCCAAACCAAGAGTTGGATGCTCAAACAACTGAGCCAAACAGGTGACCCGCTTCCTTAGATTCTTAACATTCTTCTGTCAGTACATGATAAAACAGGTAAACAAATAAACAAACAAAAGTACAAATACAAATATCAAATCATCATGTTGTATACCTGAAATTACAATAATGTTGTATGTCAATTATATCTCAGTTTTTAAAAAAGTAATGATATAAAAGATCTGAAGAACATTATCACCAAATTGGTATTTATGAAACAATACTTTCAGTAACTGCAGATTACAATTCTTTTCAAGTACACACAGAACATTCACCAAGATATAATTAATATATGTTAAACCATGAGTCTCAGTAAAATTGAAACACTGAATTCTTTTTTCTGAGAGAGAGAGAGAGAGAGAGAGAGAGAGAGAGAGCAAGAGCATGTGTATGAGCAGAGGAGGGGCAGAGAGACAAGGAGAGACAGAATCCCAAGCAAGCCCTGCACTGTCAGCATGGAACCTGACGCAGGGCTCAATCTCCCTCTCTCTCGGCCCCTCATCTGCTCATGCTCTGTCTCTCTCTCTCAAAAATAAACATTAATTAAAAAAAGATATTACAGGGTTAATTCTAACAACTCAATGCCAATAAATTTGAAAGCTTAAATGAAATGGGCAAATTCCTTAAAAAATACAATTTACCAAAAAGTGCCTTAGGAAGAAATATGAAATCTGAAGACCGCTGTAGTGATTAAAGAAACTTAATTTGCAATGAAAAGCCTTAAAACAAAAAAAATCAGATATAGATGGCTTCACTGGTAAATGCTAGAAAACATTCAAGGAAGAAATAATCCCAGTCTTGTGTAATATCTTTCAGAAAACAGGAGGAAGGAACCATCCCTTTTATGAGGCCAGTGCAATTCTGATACTAAAACCTAACAAAAACTTTACAAAAAAGAGTTACACATAAATATTCCTCATGATCACAGGCATAAAATCCTCAATAGTGCATTAGCAAATCAAATCTAGAATTATGTCAAAAAGAAAATATATTATGATTGAGTGGGGTTTATCCTAGGAATGCAAGATTGTTTCAACATTTGAAAAGGATGCAATTAACCACGGCTAGCAGAATAAAGGAGAAAAAAAATCATTTCATCTTATTGATAGAGGCAGAAAAAGAATTTGATACAATTCAACATCAATGCATGATAAACTAGGAATAAAAGACAACTAGGAATTGAAGGAATCTTCAATTTTATACAGGAAATCTACGAAAAATCTTAGAACAAAAATCATGTTTAATGGTGAAAGATGGATCATTTTTCTCTTAACACCAGAGAAAAAGGCAAGGATGTTTGCTCTCACCACTTGCTTTCAACATTATAGTGGAGATGCTAGCTGCTCTAATAAAGCAAGAAAGAGTGCGGGGAAAGCATAGATATTGGAAAGGAAGAAGTAAAATTGACTTTATTTGCAGTCCTAAGGAATCAAAAGACAAAAAAAACCCAAAACAAAACATAAAAACCACAAAACAAACAATAACCTTCTGGAATCCTCTCCTCCAAGATTCATCATCAAAAAACATAAAATCCTTAGAGAAACAAATTTGCCAAGAAACTTGCTGACCTCTACACTGAAAACTACAAAATGTTGCTGAGAGAACTTAGAGAAAACCTAAATAAATGGACAGCTATTATATACATATATATATATATATATATATATATATATATAGGATGTCACTTTCCTTCAAATAGATCTATAGATCTACCATAATCGCAGTCAAAATTGCAGCATATTTATTTTTGTAAAATCTTTTTAACAAATGGTGCTGGTTATCCATATAGAAAAAAGCAAATTTCAGTCTAACTCCTATCACATACAGATATTATTTGAAATTGATCATAGGCCTAAACAAAAAGGTCAAGAGAGATAAAACTGGGAAAAATATAGGAGGAAATCTCACAATATTAGGTTAGGCAAAGATTTTTCTAGACTGTACTTTAAAAGCACTAGCCATAAAATAATAAAAATTGATAAATTGGATTTCACCAAAATTTAAAACTTTAGCCCTTCAAAAGATATCATAAAAAAAAAGAAAAGGTAAGCCACAAACCGGAAGTAATTATTTATAGTATGTAAATTTGAA
This sequence comes from Lynx rufus, assembly GCF_022079265.1. NCBI lineage: Eukaryota > Metazoa > Chordata > Mammalia > Carnivora > Felidae > Lynx > Lynx rufus. Next base: position 96,849,051 of record NW_025814845.1, on the reverse strand, counting down.
CAAGGACTTGTACCAAAAAATAAAAATGATTACTACAATCAATAATTCGTTAAAAAAAATTTATAAGGACACAAGACTAGGGGCGCCTGGGTGGCTTTGTTGGTTAAGCATCTGACTCTTGATTTCAGCTCAGGTCATGATCTCACATTTTGGGGGATCCAGCCCCACAGTGGGGCTCAGGCTCTGTGTACTGACAGTGTAGAGCCCACTTGGGATTCTCTCTCTGCCTCTTCCCCAGTCATGTGCGTACGTGTGCTCTCTCTCTTGCTCTTAAAAACAAATAACAACAATAAAAAAAGACTAGCGTAGACACTTCATAGATTAGAGATGGAAGATGATTTAAAAACCATGGCACCAGGGTTCCTTTCTGTTATTGTGTGTAAGCATGGTACCTGCAGAGGTTAATGGCTGCCTCTTCTGTTTTCCCAATCAGGCACAGATTCCTCTAATGCAGAACCCTGCAGGGAATTCTGGGAAAACACATTCCAGATGAACCAAGCTGACACAGCACAAACCATCTCAGTAGACATGAATGACTATAATTCTATTTTTAGAAGAGAGAAAACCCAACCTTTACAATTTCACCCTCCAAAGCTTGAGAAAATTGGGGGGAGAAAGCTAAATTCACCAGTTTTCTAAAGGGTAATTTTTCCACTTGATATTGTTAGCTGTCAAATTAACTTCTCTTACTTTATTTGCACACATGAAATTTATTCATAAAGAACTGTGCATGGTACACTGAGCAGCAGGGTGTTTCTAAAATCTCTTTGCATTCACTACTCAGTTTTTTTCCCCTTATTTTACTTCCTTAGTGTTTACCATCTAACTATTATTATGTATGTCTTGTAAATATATAATTACACACCGGGTTTGCATCTAGCTGAACAACTCTCTTTCAGTAGGAAGGGGGATATTTATAAGCACAGCTGCTGTTATTATCCTGTTATTATGTGTTACTCTCAGGCCTCCCAGCTAGGGATGAGGGGGAAAAAAAGACACACCTCTCTTCATTATTCTTCTGAAGCTGCACAATGAATTTTGACCAAGAAACACCATTTTCTACCAGGTTTAAATGCTGGATATAACTCCTCTTAGGCAACTAATGAGCAACTCTGACACATGTGAGTACATTGCTGACAGCATAGTATTTATACTTAACCTGGTGCCCTGAAATTTTGTTCTTTCTAAACTGCTTCCCTTTTACAACATTCTCATTTTGTTATTAACATTAATAATTTCTTGGTCTATGAAAAATTTTAAAACACAGAAATTGTTTTCTTCATTTCCTTATTCATGTAGTCACCCAATTCCATGAATATTCCATTAAACCTTTGATAGGGAAAGTGAGGAGGAGAGGAGAAGGGAAAGATGAAAATAACATGGCCACAGCCCTCTTCTCCATCCTTTCCCTGGCTGCTGGCCTCCTTCATGCTGCTGGGGTCAGTGTGGTTTTGCTCTTTATGTGACTCACCAGGAGGGGTTCTCAGTACCATCCGATCAGACCGAAACACCTTGCATACATCTTAAGACATCACTTTCCTCCTGTTCCTGCCTTCCTCTGCAATACCCCCACTCACAAATCTATTTCCCATTAGTCCCTTCCCCTTCGCCCAACTAAATTTTTTTCCCAGTGCTCCCATGCAAATTCAATCTCTCCTCGCCCCAGTCATGCACTTTTCTCTCTTCCTTAATGCATTAGGTGTAAACCCACCTCCCAGACTTTGCTTCTGCTCTTCTGCTTCTCTTCATATCCCACCCATGTCAAAATCCATTCGGACAATTCCTTATCCCATACATGAATTTCCAATTAGTAAACATCGGGTACTAATATATCAATCTGTTTTTCTCACTTTGTTTCATGGTGTATGTTTTCCTAACTAATTTGTTAATTAAACCTTATCTGCTTTTTATGCTGTATAATTGCTGGCAGGCTATTTAATTCACAGACAACTGCAGTGTAGTGATTAGGAGCCCAGATTCTGAAACCTCATACTGGATTTATATCTCAGCTACTTACTGTCTGATCTTGGGGCAAGTTATTTAATTTCTCTGTGCCTCAGTGCCTTCATCTGGAAAGAGCAGATAATATTACCTCTATCAGGATTGATACGAAGATTAAGGGAGTAAAAATACTGGCGAAGTGTTTAGAAAGGTGACTACAACATAGTTAGGTGCCAAGTAAATATTAATATTAGCTGTTATTAATAGTACTAAATAAGTACTTGTTAATTGAAAACAGGCAAGCAAATAAAATATTTAAAGGCAGAAGAATATATTGCCGTGAGAGATGATATGAAGAAGGTGTATAGTATATAGTATATTTTGTATATAGTAAAAAATGTGTAGTCTTCAAAGTTTCTCCCTTTGTCATATTTACCTAGGTAGGTCCCCAATCCTGGTCAAACCATATTCACCACCGACCATGACAACATCTGGACAATCATGCTGACTGATCTTAGTTTACACTCTGAGCAGTAATATTTAGTGAACCACTAGTGCTATCTGAGCAATCTGTGTTTTTTAGTCCATCTACTCTTATTGTCCTTGGCCAACCATTTCATACCCCCTCTTTGTGTCTTAATCCTTTATCTGTGTCTCCCCCATCCTTAAGCTTAAGCTAAAAATCTAGCTTCCTGTCATAGTAAACAGAAGAGACCTTCCACAGATTCTCACCAATGCATGTCCTTACCTTCCTGCCCTTGATTTGAAAAGTCTCTGCCCTCCCTATTGTTAACTATGATAAGCAATTAGTGTTCCTATCTAAGGTCAACCCCCTAAATTGTGAACTAGATCTTGTCCCTCTTGACTACTTAAGAACCTCTCTCTAGCATTTGTCCTCTCTGTTGAATAATTAATATTTCCCTCCCTACTGGATCATTCTCTTCTTCATACAAACTTGGGAGTTATTTCTCTCATCCTACGTAATCTTCTCTTGACCATCACTTCCCTTTGCAGCTGTCAGGCCATTCCTCTGCTCCTTAACAGCAAAGTTCCAGGAGTATTGTCTCTGCTCTCTATCCTGATTTCCTCTTCTCTCTTGAACCTACTGTGATTAACCCTTTCCTCCCATAACTCCACCCAAACTGCTCTCACCAAGGCCATTCATGATCTCTACCCTGATAAGTTGACCAAGATAGGCTTTAATTTTCCCCTTAGCTTGACTAAACTTTCAACAGGTACCTTCCTGAATATAGGCCCCTCCCTGGCTTCCTTTTTCTTAGAGCATTTACTTCAAGAAATCTTACAACTGTAAACTTCCCCTTTGAGATGTAAATCTTTTCCCAGCTTCTTGCCAGTTTTATAAACCAAGATTGTATTTCTCAAGGACTGGAAGCCATCCTTTTGAAATGTAATCCTCAAGGAAGATAGGGCCCCATCTCCCAATCATCATGGAGCCTAATTTTGATAAACATCCATTGGCAAATACAGATGGCCTAATCACAGTGATCAACCTCCACCTATATCCTCTAGTATTTTCCCAATAGCTCACCCTGTTCTTAAAAACTCTCCATTTTTTGTTTCAACAGAGTTGTGTTCAATCCCTCTCCCCTACTGCAATAGTCTTGAATAATGTCTTCCTTGCCTGTTTAGCTCTGTCCAGTGCAATGGTCAACTCATTGCTTATCTAATTCAACTTGTCAGTAATATTTGGTATAATCCATAACACTCTCTTGAAAAATATTTCTAATTCTTTTTCTACCATATAGGCTGCTATTTCTCAGTCTCACTTGCTTGTTTCTTCTCCTAAAATTGATCTTTAAAGAGAAGGCTGACCAATGACCCAATTCTTAGACTATTTCTATAGTTATACTATAATCTGTAAGTAATTTCATCTAGTTCCATGGCTTTAAGTACCATGTATATCCATTAGGGTTTGATCAGGGAAGCAGAACGCTCATAAGTGATATGGAATAAGGGATTTCTACCTTCAAAATAGAGGTAACCTTTGGCAAACAAATTACCTGTCTCCAAAGCTCAGTAACTTGAGGGATTTGGATACATGGTATCTTTCATCATTCAAGCTTGCAATCAATGCCTATGATTTGAATGCAGGAACTATTTAAAATAGCATATATATTATATAGTATTATATATTATATTTTTTCAAAATTTGATATTTCTCATCACTTCCATTAAAACCACAATCATTTCTCTCCTAGATTACTGCTCCTCAATTTGTTTTCCTTCTTCACACTTACTTGCTTCTCTATAGTCTATTTTTCACCTAACATTTAAAATGTCTCTTAAAAAAAGTTAAATCATGTTACCTTTCTGATAGTAACCCAGGGTAAAATCCAAAGTCCAAAATCCAAAATCTAATTCCTTAAAATAAATCTGTCATGGGAATGTTGGGGCTGGTAAGTCTGAAATCTGCAAGGCAGGCCAGCATGCTGGAAATTCTGGCTGGAGTTGATGTTGCAGAGTCTTGAGTTCCAAGGTGGTCTGAAAGGAGAATTCCTTCCTCCTTAGGGGATGCCAGTCTTTTCTTTTAAGGCCTCTAACTGAGTGAGGCCTGGCTACATTATGAGGATAATATGTTTTACTCAAAGAAAAAAGAAAAAAATATATATATGGCTCCATTTCTTTGGAGAAACCTAATAGTCAGTCATCTTTTCAACAAAGTTTTCACTTACAACTCTTTTCAAAATAGCAACAGCCCCATATATTTGCCCCATGCAATCCCTATTTCGTGTACCCTGTTTTATTTCTCTCCAGAGCCAATATATATTATATTCATATGGTTATTTATACTTTTTCTTAGCTTATGCTATAACATCTAAGTTTCATGAAGATAGAGACTTCATTCTGTCCTCTTCCAGATCTCTAGAAGAGTGTTGGGCTTATAGTAGGCACTCAGTGAATATTTATTGAATGAATCAATCAATGAATAAATTTTAAATAAACTGAGTTTCTGAGTTAGTTGAAAAATCCATGGCAATGCCTGAGTCCTTGCAATGGCATGGAAAATAAGATTAACTCAACACTAGGGGAGATAGTGGAGAGGAAGAGGAAATTATTATAGCATATAACTATCAAATTTGTTGTAAATTGAAGAAAAAATAAAATAAAAGATAATGATTAAAAAATAAGAAATTAATGGGCGCCTGGGTGGCTCAGTCAATTAAGTGTCTGACTTCGGCTCAGGTCATGATCTTGCAGTTCCTGAGTTTGAGCCATGCATTGGGCTCTGTGCTGACAACTCAGAACCTGGAGCCTGCTTTGGTTTCTGTGTCTCCCTCTCTCTCTGCCCCTCTCCAGCTCATGCTCTATCTCTCTCTCTCTCTATTCAAAATAAATAAACATTAAAAAATTAAAAAAAGAAATTAATAATTCTTGATTTGCTTTGATCAATTTTAAAATCAAATTTGATAGTTATTGCCTATCTTGCCTCTGACCAGAAAAGCAAAGCAATTGAAGGAAAAATTAGCATACAGAAATGAAAACAAAGGAAAAGACAAAAATTTGGGAAAAGCAGAAAGAAGATAAATGGCCTTAATGAATTCTAGGGCTTAGCTAAGATTAGGAACCACAAATGCTAATGCCACCTATTTACACAGATTCTAACACTGCTTATCTGTTTGCAGAGAAGAGAAATTAGCTTATGCTAGAAAATATGAAAATGAATAAAGCACTAAATATTTATAGCCTACAGAATAAAATGGAGAAGAAAAGCTTATTTGTGGAATTTAAATATTTTATGCATTGCATTTAAAAAAGATATTCTGTACCACAGTCCTGACAAAAACAGATAAAATAAAATAAAAAGCATGCTCACTCCCTCCATGTGAGATATGCTTCCCAGACAATGCATCTCACAAAACTGAAGTGGCTTTAAAGTTCTACTCATTCATTTACTTCTTTATTCATTTATTCACCAAATATGCATTGATTGTATGTGCCAGACATGGCAATAAGCACTATGTTTAAGTACTTACCAGATATGATCCTTGACTTGTGAGCTTAGAGGCTACCATGGTAACAGATGCTAAGAACTAATCAGATACATATATAATTGCAAATTTTGACAAGAAATAAAAAGGGAAAATATAAGATATTATGAGCTACTATAATCAGGAGACTTAATTTTGATGGAATGTTAAAGAAGACCATTCTGGAGCATATTTACAATGAGACGAAGGATCAGTAAGGCTTAACCAAGCATTGAATGAGAGGATTTAAGTTTGGGGTAGAAAGAACAAAATATCTAAAGCAGGAAGAAAAGGCTTGGTGCATATGTACAACTCAAATCAGTCCAGAATGTTTGGGAGAGAATGTTGCTTAGGAGAAAGGCAGGGCCAAGCCCTGTGTGCTATTGGAGACCTTGTTAAGGGCTTGGAAATTTGTATTTGGTATTAAAATATCAACAATGGTATGTGTAATTGAAAAAAAATACTATTAGAAAGTTGTGCACAGGGGATAAGACAATGTTTGGAGGTATTTTATTGCTAGAATCTGGGGAGAGAGGCTTTGTAACAGGTATCACCACTAAATAATTGTAGCTTTCCTAATGTCAGGAAGCCTGCTAATGTCAGAAGCAGACTCTGGGATTAGCATTTAAGTGGAAGTAGTTTGAGAACTGATTCCAGAAGAATGGTAGGGATGGGAAGCAATTAGGCTGAATAATGGCCCTCAAGATATCCATGTCCTAATGCCTGGAACCTTTACCTTATATGGTAAAAAGGTTTACATATGTCATTAAATTAAGGATCTTGAGGTGGACAGATTATCTTGGATTATCTGAGTGGACTCAAAATGTTATTGTAAGTGTCCTTATAAGGGTGACGGAAACAGAGATTTGTCTACAGAAGAGAAGCAGGTCATGTGACTATAGAAGCACAAATTAGAGTGATACACTTTGAAGATGGAGGAAGTGAAACTGAAAATGGCAAGAAATAGATTGTTTTTTAGAGACTCCAGAGAATGTGTGACCCTGCCAACCCTAACTTTGACCCAGTAAAATCATTGTGGGCATCTCATCTCCAGAACTGTAGTATAATACATTTGTACTGTTTTATGTTTGTTGTAATATATTACAACAGCAATAGCAAGCTAATACACAAGTAGATATAGGAGAATATATTAATAAGGAGGTGGACCACTCCCTATTAATTCTGTGGACCACTGGGACTCAATGCTATTGGAAATCTCTGGAAAACAGTGAAAAATACCTGTTAGAATTGCCCCAGACCTGTCTCAAAGAAATTGGAATAATTATCAACCAACATCTCTTCATGATTATTGAGCATGGATTACAAAGGTATTAACTGCTTAGCATTTCCAGCCTTCTCCTACTGTGCTAACTGAAAATGTGTCTGAAGCCAGGGAAAGCCTTCAGATGGAAAATGGCATACGCATGCAGTAAGAAACCATTAACATGCATAGAAATGTTGAGGAATGAAGGCACTGGCAATGTCTGTAATAGTCTACCCCTTAGAATTTGATCTACCTGTTTCTATGTTAACTTTCTGTTCTTTCATTGATTTTTCAAGAAAGTCTTGTGTGTGTGTGTGTGTGTGTGTGTGTGTGTGTGTGTGGTGTGTGTGTCAAAACAGAGAATACAGTGAGTAAGCCACAGTCCCTGGTCCCAGTTGGTTCCAAGGCCATATTTGACATTTATTATATCCCTTCTATATTACTCCTTCCAGATCTCCCTCCTCTCAGGCAGCACTTCTTTAGGTCTGTCCATCCCCCACCCCAACTGGAGTAATGAAAATATTCACCCTTAAAGGATTTAAGCCTTATTTACAGTGTCCTTGTCAGGCTGTGCTTGCTGTAATTGCCTATTCTTGGTTATAAAAAATGGAAGTGCTAAGAGAAGTCCTATGGAGTTCCCTTAGTTATAACATTTTCCTCCCTAGCCCATTTTGTAGAAACAGCCTTATCTTCTTATGATAATCAGAGACAATTACCTCTAACAATATAGTAATTTCCTTTTTTTTTTGCTTGATGACCTGTAGGCATATAGAATAAGGGGACATTTGTAGATTTAGGTTTTGTGAAGTTCCTACTGTGTCCAGAGCTAGAAGCATTCCTTTATCTAGAAAATACAATTTCCTCAAGCGGGCCCTCAAGAATAATGTCAAGGGAGGCCATTTCTACTTCCACCCCTTGGTTTCCAGACCAATATTTTGTAACTATCATCAACACAGCACCATGTCATAGCTGCTTCAAAGTACTTACTGCCTGTTATGGAAAGTGTTCCAAATAAACAAGGTGTTATCCCCAAATAATGCCTTACATGTACCTTTGAGGGTCCATTCCGGTGTTCTATTAGTTTGGCAGTTTCCAGGTAAAGCAGTACATGGTAGGAGTGGTAGATTCCGCAGTTATGTGAATATTGTCACACCTCTTACATGATTAAATCTTTATTCACATCCAAGTCAACATGTTATAGGACCTTGTTTGGTAAATTAGAACCTTAGTGAGACTCTAAATAGGGGTATTATTTAAGTCAGTGCACAAAGAAAGGCAAATTCATACCCAGAACACAAATATTCTCCAAAAGGACAAGTTGTTGCCTTTTCTGAGAAGAGAAGATCTGAAATAATCTATTCTTCTAAATGTCTGGTTAGTCTCCATATGGAATAGAACTTTATTGAATTTTCTATTCTTTCTATTTCTGTCTCTGATTTTGGATGGTTGACAGGTTGGACTTTCAACAAATATAGTAACTCAATAAGACTTCCTGAAAAGGAGCCTTTCTGTTGGGCCCATGATTAGTGTCCATACCTGTCAACATGCCTATCCCACTCATAGGCCCATTGTGAAAGCACTGGAGTGGAATAGGACAGAGGCAAGTGACATTCACAATGTAAATCATACTATGTATTCTTACTCTGTGGTAGATGCTCTCCAGTGGATTTTGATAGGACACAAATGTGCATATGTTTTGTGTCCATTGACATAAACACATGTACATGACTATTCCACAGATTTTCTTATGACAGGTCTTCCAAACTTGCCTCTTCCAAACCCCTGACAAACCCCCTCCCAAAAAACCAAAAAAACCCCAAAAAACAAAAAACAAAAACACAAGCCATAGTCCTGTAGTATATTACTACCTTATCTCAGGCCACTCTGTGACCTCTAATTCTTTCAATTCTTTCAATTAATTTCTTTCAATTCTTTCAACTGAAAACATGGCTATTGAAAGAATTTATCCAGGGGTGCCTGGGTGAAGCCTCCAACTTCAGCTCAGGTCATGATCTCACAGTTTGTGAGTTCAAGCCCCTCATGAGGCTGTCTGCTGTCAGTATGCAGCCTGCTTCGGGTGCTCTGTCCCCCTCTCTCTCTGCCTCTCCCCTGCTTGTGTGCTCTCTGTCTCTGTCTCTCTCTCTCTGTCAAAAATAAATAAACACTGTTATCCAATCACTGTTTTTCAGGGCCACCATTGAGAGGAACTGTAGTATTATAGCAGTTAATTTCAATTTATACAAAATACTGAGTCAACCAATCAGTAACAGACCTAAATTTCTTCTTCCTTCATTAGCTGGTCTTTGGGACTCCCCTTCAACTCATGGTTCACCTTGAGGCCATATGTATGAGATGAACAAAAGCATAAGTGCAGCAAAGTCAGGTTGCATGGGTGTCTAGCCAACACATTTGTGTCACAGTGCTCACTAGGCCTGCTTGTATTGTGAATTTACCACTTCCATTACACACAGACCTTGTTTTATTGCACTTTGCAGATATTGTGATTTTTGCAAATTGAAGGTTTGTGGCAACACTGTAGTGAACAAGTCTGTCAGTGAGATTTTTCCAACAGCAGTTCTCACTTCCTATCTCTGTGTCACAATTTGGTAATTCTTTCAATATTTCAAACTTTTAAATTATTATTGCATTTGTTATGGTACTGTAGTCTGTGATGTTTGATATTACCATTGTAATTGTTTTGAGGCATCATGAACTGTCGTAGACTCTAAGTTTAAAGTTCTCTCTTGTCTAGCAAAAGAGCGGGACACAGGATGAAAAGCGAGAGATGGCTAATGTCCAGGAAAAGACAAGAGCCCTGAATAAGGGTCCTTGCCCTGTTTTTATTAAGATCAGAAGGCTTACAAATGTGATGGGTGTGCACAAAGAGACAACGAATTGGTGAACATCAACTCATGGGCATGAGGGAAAAGGGGGTTTTGAAGATATATGGTGTTTGGGGTTTGGGTCAATATAAAACAAAATCCTGGCACCGGGCAGATGGGCAGATGGTTGTTAATGGCAGACAGGAGGTGCCATGTCTGTTTATCTTAGCTAGCCTAGGGGACAAGACAGAAAGGGGGAATAACCTCAGGGTTAACAAGGCACCTTTTCTTTTATTAATCATGTCTGCTCTGTGCAACTTCACCAGCAGTGCAGTGCAGCGGTCTATAGCCCAATTTACCAGTTTACCTAACTTGGTCCTTTCTTCCTGTGAATGCAACTTTCTGTTATAGTACTAAATTGGGGGGCGCTTCTGCCCTGAATGCCTAATCTTGCTTACTTCATATACCTTTGCATTGGGTGCTTTTGCACCCCTCTCTATTCTGGGGCCTTTGCCCCTCCCTCTCTATTCTGGGGGCTCTGCACCCCCTCTCTATTCTGGGGTGCCTTTGTACCTCCCTATTCTGGGGCCCTAATCTTGTTTACCCACACTCAGGTGTGAGCATCCTATGGCTTTGTACTTCTTTATGCCTTGTTAACCCATTGGTATAAGCCTGGGGAATTCCTAAGCTTATTCCTCACAATGAACCACACCTATATTACACAGCAAACTTAATTGATAATTGCATCTCCTGATTGCTCCACCAGTTGGCTATTTCCCCATCTCTCTCTCCCTCTTTTTAGGCCTCCTAATTCCCTGAAATGCAACAATATTAAAATTAGGCCAACTAATAACCCTATCATGGCCTGTTAATGTTCAAGTGAAAGGAAGAGTTATATGCTTCTCACTTTATTTATTTATTTATTTATTTATTTATTTATTTATTTATTTTATTTAATTTTTTATTTTTTAAAAATTTACATCCAAGTTAGTTAGCATACAGTGAAACAATGATTTCAGGAGTAGATTCCTTAGTGCCCCTTACCCATTTAGCCCATCCCCCCTCCCACAACCCCTCCAGTAACCCTCTGTTTGTTCTCCATATTTATGAGTCTCTTCTGTTTTGTCCCCCTCCCTGTTTTTATATTATTTTTGTTTCCCTTATGTTCATCTGTTTTGTCTCTTAAAGTCCTCATATGAGTGAAGTCATATGATTTTTGTCTTTCTCCGACTGACTAATTTCACTTTAAATCAAAAGCTAAAAATGATTAAGCTTAGTGAGGAAGGCATGTTGAAACCCAAGTTAAGCTGAAAGCCAGGCCTCTGGCATTAAATGGTTAGCCAAGTTGTGAATGCAAAGGAGAAGTTCTTGAAGGAAATTAAAAGTGCTATTCCAGTGAACACCCAATGGGTAAGAAAATGAAACAGTCTTATTGCTGACATGGGGAGTTTTAGTGGTCTGGATAGAAGACCGAACCAGCACACTATTCCCTTAAACCAAAGCCTAATCCAGAGCAAAGCCCTAGCTCTCTTCAATTCTGTGGAGGCCAAGATAGATGAGGAAGCTGCAGAAGCAAAGTTGGAAGCTATCAGAAGTTGGTTCATGTTAAAAGAAAATAAACTATCTCTATAACATAAAAGTACAAGGTGAAACAGCAAGTGCTGATGTAAAAGCTGCAGCAAGTTATATAGAAGAACTAGTTAAGATAATTCATGAAGGTGGCTATGCTAAACAATATATTTTCAAAGTAAACGAAACAGCTTTCTGTTGGAAGAGCAGGACATCTAGAACTTTCATAGCAAAAGAAAAGGTCAATGCCTGGCTTCAAAGCTTCAAAGGACAAGCTGAATCTCTTGTTAGGGACTAATGCAGCTGGTGACTTAAAGCTGAAGCCAGTGCTCACATACCATTCCAAAAATCCTAGGGACCTTAAGAATTATGCTAAATCTACTCTGTGTGTTCTCTGTAAATGGAATAGCAAAGCCTGGATGACAGCACATCTGTTAACAACATAGTTTACTGAATATTTCAAGATTTTAAGCCCACTGTTGAGATGTACTGTTCAGAAAAAAAGATTCCTTTCCAAAGTTTGGTACTCATGGCCAAGGTACCTGGTCAGCCAAGAACTCTGATGGGGATGTACAATGAGATTAATGTTTTTCATGCCTGTTAATACAACATCCATTCTGCAGCCCATGGATCAAGGAATATTTCTGACTTTGAAATATTTAAGATTTAATAATATCTTATTATTTAAGAAATAAATTTTAAAGGATGGTAATTCCTCTGATAGGCTTGGGCAAAGTAAATTGAAAATCTTCTGGATTCACCATTCTAGATGCCATTAAGCACATGAGTGATTCATGGGAAGAGGTCAAAATATCAAAATTAACAGGAGAAATTGATTCTAGTCCTCATGGATGACTTTGAGCAGTTCTAGACTTCCGTGGAGGAAGTAACTGAAGATGTAGTGGAAACAGCAAGAGAACTAGAATTAGAAGTGGAGCCTGAAGATAGGACTGAATTGCTGTGATCTCACAATAAACCTTGAGCAGATGAGGGGTTGCTTCTAGAATAAAAGTCATTTCTTGATATGGAATCCACTCCTGGTGAAGATTCTATGAAGATTGTTTAAATGACAACACAAGACTTAGACTATTACATAAACGTATTTGATAAATTAGTGGCTGGTTTTGAGAGGATTAACTCCAATTTTGAAAGAAGTTCTACTATGGATAAAATGATATGAAATAGCATCACATGTTATAGAAAAATCATTTGTGAAAAAAAGAGTTAGTCTATTGATGCAACAAACTTTATTGTTGTCTTACTTTAAGAAATTGCTACAGGGTGCCTGGGTGGCTCAATCGGTTGAGCATCCAACTTCGGCTCAGGTCATGATCTCGCAGTTCGTGAGTTCAAGCCCCATGTTGGGCTCTGTGCTGACAGCTCAGAGCCTGGAGCCTGCTTCAGATTCTGTGTCTCCCTCTCTCTGTCCCTTCCCTGCTCATGCTTTGTCTCTCTCTGTCTCTCAAAAATGAATAACCATTAAAAAATTTTTAAAATATTGCTACAGCCACTCCAGCCTTCAGTAACCACCACCCTGATCAGTCAGCAGCCATCAACATCAAGGCAAGACCCGCCACCAGCAAAGAGATTGCCACTCACTGAAAGCTCAGGTGATGGTTAGCATTTTTTAGCAATCGAGTATTTTCAAATTAAGGTATATATATTTTTTTAAAGACATAATACTACTGTACACTTACTAGACTTTAGTATAGTTAAACATAACTTTTATATGCACTGGATAACAAAAACATTCATTTGACTTACTTTATTGCCATACTTGCTTTTCTTTGGTGGTCTGGAACCAAAGCACAATATCTTTAAGGGATGCCTGTGTATGGCAAATTGATGCTGTGTCCACCCAAACTTACAACTTTGTGGTTCTGACAATACCCAACCCCAAATTGGAAATTCTTGTCATATTTAATATCCTGTAGTCAGACACTCATGATGTCCTAGAACCCAGTAGTATGCTAGAAACTACTTTGCAAACAGTCAGTAGTTCTCTGCTGCAAAGGTATGATCTAGTATTCTGAGTTATGATTATTCTACCAGGGCTTGCTAGGAGCTCCACAAAGCACCATTTGACTTGCCAGGCTAACCCTGAGGTTCTAATGATTTGAATAAAAGTAGTGCTGATATGTGATTCTAGGAAGCACTGGTAAAAGAGTGAGTAGGTAAAACAAATAGGGGAAGAAACCTAGTATAGGTTGTGTTAATGATTAACTTGTTGCTATCAGTAATGTGGCTCTTTCCTCCTAGTACCCTCCAGGAGACCATGCCTTAGCTTCCTTTGCTTTTCTCATTGGCCACAGATATGGATTGATCAAGGCATCAGGCATGGAGGTTGTGTGTGGATTCAGCAATACCATCTGAATAATATTATCACAGTTGAGTGCCTAAACTACCAACAGTTGAGGCCAGTATCTTCTAGCAGGATCAGTAAACTGCCTTTTGGCAGGTTGATTACATTGAACACTTTCCATGATGTAGGGTATTGTGCTTTGTTCTCACAGGGATAAACACATATTTCTTAACATGGATTTGTCTTCCTTGCCTCCAGCATGTCTGCCAGCACCAATCTTCCTATACTTTCAGAATGCTTTATCTATGCCATGTTATCTTACATGTACTGCCTCTAAGTTGAGGTCATGCATGGTTACAGAAAATGTGGCAATGTACAAAAGATTTTATTTATCTTACTAGATTCCCTGTCACATAGAAGCAGTTGGCATGGTAGAATAATGGAATAAAGATGCTAAGATTCAGTTTTGGAGGGAGCTGAGATACAAACATTCTGAGAGGTTGGGGAACTATTATGTAGTATGTGGCATATACTTTATACAAGTAACTAATGTATTGTGCTATCTCACCCATAGAGAGTGTATACAGGTATGCCAAACAAGTCATAGAGATGAGAGTAGCCATATCTCACATTATACCTTATAATCTGCTAGAATTTTTGCTTCCCTTTTTCATGAGCTTGCATTATGGATTTGGTTGTCCTAGTCCCCAAGGTAGGACTTCTGCTAAGGACAACAGTCTTAGTTCTAACAAATTAAAATGTGAGGCTTTGCTCTGGCCATTTTGGACTCTATGACAAGAATCCAACTTCCGGGTGATTAATTGTAATAACTAGGGACAAATTGGTTTGCTGCTGAACCATAAGTGAAAAGAAGACTATTTCTGGAATCCAGGAGATTCACTGGGGGGCATCTCAGTACTCTTTTGCCTCCAAATTGTAGTCATTGTAAAATAGTAGTAACCAAAAAAACAAAAAAACAAAAAAAAAAACAAAAAAACCCCAAAACACACCCAAAACAAAAACAAAAAACACCACCACCAAGGATACCGATTCTGCAGAAATAAAGGTTTGGGTCACCCTGCTAAGTAAAGAATCTTATGTAGCTAAAGTGTAAGGCAGAAGGTAAGAGGTATGTGAAATATGTATGGGACAAAGGAGTTAGGATTACCAAATTTGTCACCATGGAAAAGTAACAGATAACAGAAGCATATGAAGCATACCAGATATGCCTTTTGGTTATTTAAGTGTTCATTTTATCCCCTCTTTACCAGAATCTTACATAAAGAATATTAGTAGCATCTAATGTTCTAGGATTCACATAACAATCCTAGTTATGACCAAACTGCTAACACTCTGCAGTTACACATTCACTGGTGGGACTTCGTGGGTCCTCTTCATTGCTGTTTCACACTTCATCCAACAAAGTGTAAGAGAGGATGAGAAGAAGAAAAAGCAATATATTGTGTGACATATCATTGCTTTGCTCCTCCTTGTACTACCTTTCTCTCCCATATGGACCTGAATAGACATCAGTGTTTTTATACAGGTTTTTTTCTGTCAGATTTCATTGTTTCATTAACTTTTCCTCTCTTCATTCCTTTTGGTGTGGGATGGAAGCTCTGTGTTCCTGGACTATCTTTGCTGGTTCCTCTGTACCTACACATTTGTAAACAGTGTCTTTATAATGAATTCTCCTTAAATTATCCTATTTCAAGTACATCAGCAATTTCATGTGGGGACCCTGACTGATAAAGATGGCCAGTAGTTTAGGATGCATTGAATCTGAGGGTCGTGGAAATTCATATTGAGGACATTTCAAAAGAGAATAGGTAAGTAGAAGATGAGATCAACCATGTGGAGCACCAGGGTAGTGATAGAATACTGGGGACACAGACACTGAGGTGGCAGGCATAAGATTGGGATTTACTGAAGGAGAGAAGGAAGGCACAAACGTCAAATTATTAAGACAAGCAAGAATGAGGAGCATAATGGGAATAGATGGATGGAACATTTTAAAAAAGGAGCATGTCATTATCAGTGTCAAGATGCAACAGAGAGAGCTAGCAAGATGATAATTTAGAAAAGGAAACTCAATTGTATATGACTATTGCAGGTCAAAATTCTGGAGGCAATTGAAAAGTTGTTAGAAACTTGGAAAAGAAGAAGTAAAGCCATATTTTAAAAAGATGTTTGCTAGGCAAGGAAGAAAAGTGACTGGACATGGTAAGATGGGATGAGGTCTTGGAGGAGATTATGCTTTTTAGGACAAAGAGCACTTCAGTATGTTTTTTAGACTTGAGAAGAACACAGTATAAAGGGAGTAAATAAAAGTATGTGATGGAAAGGTATGAGATGGAGGAAAAAAGCAGTGTTCCAGAAAATGGGATTATAAGGTCAAGAAAATATGAAGACAAATTAAGCTTGATTAGAAGGAGAAACTCTCCAACTTCTGGGCCTATAAATTAGGCACTGATATGGATGTAGATTAATTTATAGGTACTATGGCAGAATATTGAAATCTCACTTTATAGTTTCAATTTCCCTACATTTCTGTTGTAAGTAAAGAAATGAGAGGAAAGAAGACAAAGTAAGAAACAGATCTTGGAGGAAATGGGAAGCGACATTGACCACAGACAAATAAAAAAATGGGTAGTGCTAAAAGCTCAGATAATGTTAGAAAACATGAATTTATATATTTGTGTCTTTTTCTAGAAGCCTCAGATTTCTTCATTATAGGAATGAAAAGGGGAACAGATATCACTGATCCGGTTGCTAAGTATTAAGAAATAGAAACATTTAGGGGCATCTGGGTGACTCAGTTAAGCGTCTGACTTCGGCTCAGGTCATGATCTCATGGTTTGTGGGTTCAAGCCCCACGTTGGGCTTCTGTATAGACAGCTCAGAGCCTGGAGCCTGCTGCGAATTCTGTGTCTCCCTCTCTCTCTGCTCTCCCCTGCTTGCGTGATCTTTCTGTGACTCTCTCAAAAATAAATAAACATTAAAAACAAAAAGAAATAGAAATGTTTATTTCTTCCTTCTTCTCCTCACTTTCTCCTTCTTTTCCCTCCTTATCTGTTTCCCTCATTCCCTCTGTCCATCTTTTCTTGCCACTTTTATGTCTTCTTTCCCTCCTTCATTTCATTCCACCACCTTTCCTTTCTTTCTTCCCTCTTCTGTTCTTTTCTT
This sequence comes from Lynx rufus, assembly GCF_022079265.1. NCBI lineage: Eukaryota > Metazoa > Chordata > Mammalia > Carnivora > Felidae > Lynx > Lynx rufus. The sequence continues at coordinate 96,831,978 of NW_025814845.1, read as the reverse complement.
TTTTCCTTTAACATTCACGGTGCACTTTTATGTGTCAGATATTGTGAAAGCTACAGAAAGCATATTTTACGATGTATTTACAGTAAAAAGTTCCAAAAAGGAGTTGGCAATGCCCCTTTACTTCGGAGGTTGTTAATCTTTGCATAATATCAAGTGGAAAATTAAGAGTGTTTGTTTATACACATTGAGCCTTTGTTATTTTTGTTCTCTTGGTAGTATAGGAAATAAGATATAGATTACTCCGAAAGTGTTATTTTCATTACTTGTTCCTAAGGTCTCCAACCCATCAACACTTCTAATTTTTCACACAGGGAGATTTGGCAGATTATGAAACCCTTAATACCACTTACAACCAATATTGGAAGCCAGTATTATTTCTTCTGGTATATTATATAGCCACCTTCCTCAACCCTACTGCCATTGCCTCTCCTACTTTCCCCCAGTGCTCTTGATTGCATTAATATCTACTTGGAAGTATATTTAGAATTGACCATTCTCCTCCCCCAATTCAAGGGACCAAAAAGAAAACCTGGCATCCTATTTTCTTCTCCAATATCTGTCCTGGTTTCCTTGGTGTGGATGATGGGGGTGGGGGGCTCCTTCTGGACAGATGAAAATTTTCTTTTCATCAGGATAGATAACAGGGAAAATCATTTCAGGTTTGTAGCCAGAGAGCTAGAACTTGGAGACAGAGGGCAGGAGAGAGAAAGAAGACAGAAAGACAAATTTGGATTAACGTGCATGATGTCATCCAATTCTTCTATGTATGGAACTGAGGAAGAAAATGAAAGGAAAGAAACCCTTTTTCCAAAGACTTTGGGGTTGACACATATTTTTCATGACTTGGCTCAGAGACTCAATGATGACAGCCACATAGAGATGAAGCTATATATTTTTGACCTTTCAGATTTTCCTCTCCCTGCCCACACAGAATATATCTTGTGACTAAACTAGATTTTTTTCCTACTGCAAAGTTGAAAATGAAACCCTAGTGAAACAATTCATCTACATTTCACAAAGTTAAATTGTTGAAAAAGTAATTTCTAGTATATTAATCTAAGAATAAGGGTTGACTCTCAGTAATTTGAAGGTATAGATGACCAAGTACTCTAATTGTTAAAAAGCCAAATCGGTATATCTAAAGTTCCTAAATCGGCTTTCTATCTGGCCCATGTCATGACTAATTTTTTAGTTCTATTTCTTACTGTTTGGATTACCTGGCAAATGAGTGATACTTAAAAGAAAGAGGATCAGGTAAGCATCTCTTATTGTACCTGGTTTTGGCCATTGACTCCCACCAAGTTCAATGACTTCAAATAAACCTTCAAATGAAAGAAAAAGAGACTGTCCCCTTGTGCTGGACAGTGGAAGCATCCTTTTGACTCAGATGACTAGCACTTACATTGTCAGAATCCCTTCCTTTCCTCTTCATTTTCTCACTAATTGAAATGTGTAGATACTTAGGGCATGGGCTGAGAGTGTGTTTTTCCAGTGAAATGAGAGATCACCATATTTTATATTCTGTTTTTGTTTCCTCCTGACCAAACCAGAAGTTTTTATGGAGGTTGAGAAGGCAACAATTTTATTGAGGTGGACACAGTATCATCGAATATACTTCAAAATCATTATTTTTTCCATTATTTTCTTATAAAGAGCATGTGATTTTGTCAAAGTAGAACATGTATTTAATCGTATTGGCAGATTCATACTGAGCCTTGTTTATGGGTTTAACATTGCTTCACAGAAGCTACTGGTGAATTAATCTAAAGCACAGACAACAGGAAGCTGGTCTGCACGCAATCCTTTTCCTAGGTATTTTTTTCTTTTAGGAAATTGCTGCAAAGCTACACAAATCAATAGTAGCACATTGATAGAAGAGGAGTTTTTTGGATGTACTACCAGTATATAGTGTTCAGGCAGTAAATGTATATAATTGATATATGCAGTCCTTGCCACTTTCTAGCATCATCATGTATATTTTTATATATTTTATGTGAATAACAATCAAGCAAATGAACGACACTGACAAATTCCCCAGTCTGTTTTCTTGTGTTGGGTTTCTTCCTGTGCCCTCATTCTTTTGATTTGTGTCTCTGTATTATATCCTATATAAGCTGCCACAGCTGTTTGTCAGTTCTCTCTAATGGCTTTTTCTTTCTGTGAAAAGGGTAGATCACTTTAGATACTTGGTTCCTTGCAGATGTCCAGAATTTCACCCAAAACTCCCTGTCTTGGTGATGGATGATTTTTCTTTGTTGAAAGATAACTTTGGAAAGTAACTAGTTTTAGGGAAGACATCTTGCTGAAATATTCAACGTTTGGATATACTACCTTGAGTAACTTTGCAAATAAAAAAAGGTTGACCATTATCAGGCATCGTACATTTTCAGATTTTTATTCATGAAGGTATCCAGGAATAGTATAAAACAGCAAGAGATGTTCTAATAGTATCAAATATTGTGACTTCCTTGGCTGGGTGGGTAAAGGAATTTCTGGAAGACTGTCTTACCTGGAATATAGTTAGTTTAGATTTATTTTTTCAATTAGAAAGCCCTCATAGAAACAGTCCTGGCTATATTCATTTTTTAAAAATCCCCAGCATACAGTTGAAACCACACTAAAATGACGGTAAAGGAATTTTAGAAGACTTAAAGCTACAAAAATAATTTTAAAAAAATAGTGCAGCATCATAGAAGAAAGAGCAAAGTTTCAAACATCACAAGTAGATGGACAGATGGTAATTAACTTAGCTGACCGAAAAGAAAAAAAAAATGGAAACTTCACTTGACTGTGGAGAAAACTTAGAAATAGCTAGTTCCCACTAGGCAGTGCCAGGAAATCTAAGAATTGAAAACAGCAAGAACCACTGAAAAAGGGGATGGTAGGGGGGCTGAAAACAAGAGGTCTGTTTGAAAATCTATGTAGAAAGGAATCTGACCCCTCATATCCCAGTTGTCACCCTGAAAAATTGGGTGAATGCACATACCCCATGCCAGCTGGAGACTCTGGAGAGAAATAACTTGTGGGACAATGGCTTCAGGGACACAAGTCATGTGTTCATAAGTACAAGCAACGAGAGTGAGAAATGTAGACCTTCACTGGCTGGGAATGACAGCTCCGTTGTGGGGTAGGAATTGTGGGTTATGCACTGTCTCTGCTTCACTATGAGGAGCACTAACCTTAAGTAACTTTATAAATACAACTAACTACTTGGTGTGGGAATAATCTTAATTTTTGGTTTCATATTCTTTTTGGTGGAAACTCTCAAATCAAATTATTTTACTTTGGGTATTTTATCTAGCCTGGATTTATTCTGTACTCTCACAAACCTCATAATAAATGTCTGAATTGTCAAATGTGTTTCAAAATACCAGGGGTTTATTATCACGGTTCTATACAATCACTACATGCTGGTCTCTAAAATCCTGCCAGATATCTCTGTGACCATCTTCATATGAGAAACTAGAAATCTCCTAAAACTTTTAGGGAGAAAGCATTTGGGATGATATAAATGTGTTTATGCAGTTAGTTTTCCTTTTATTTCCGTCTTTTCATTTCTTTACCCCTGGAGCAGACACTTTTGGTTTTGTGGTTGTTGTTGTTGTTGTTGTTTTGGCCACCCACCTCTTCCCCTTGGTCCCTGTGATTTTGGTAGTGGTTGTAGGCTGTTCCTAATCACACTGAGAGCCTCCCATCTCAAATACTTACTGTGTCTTTTGGCATTTTCTGAAGCTTTGGGCAGTTGATTAAGCCCCCAAACAGAGCAGCCTGGAAGTACAAGGAGCTAATGCCGCTTGGGCAATCTTAACCAAAGAGGGTTGAAATGAATGCAGGAAAGGCTCGGCCTCCCAACCGCCAGAAGAACAATGCAGAGGTATGGTCTACACAGTTCCTTAGAATATCTCAGCTGGACTTGAGTATCAGTTGCCATAAGTGGTAACCAGCTTAGGAATACACCTTTAACTGTCAGTCTTCCCTTCCCTGTATCACTCTTTATGGTTCCTCACTTCTGCTTCCTGAGATTCCCACTCCCCCCTCTCTCCCCTTCAGTTACTTGCACTGAAGTCCTTATCTCAGGCTCCACTTTGGGAGAAAACGAAATAGACAACTCCCACATAAATATTAAACTGCGACCTCATATCACCCGCTTCCACTCCCTGCAGAGAAGAAGGAAACCAAGTGCTTAGAATTTTGAAAATATATATGTTTATATTTTCATTTTACTGGGCTGCCTTAAAACTTGTATGAATGACATGATTGCTAGCATTTATGTGTGATAAAACTTTTCTTATTTTTGGCTATCGATTCATAATAAAATGAAAATTTCAGTGGTTAGCATATTGTATTAATTTAAATGATTATTAAAATAAATTGTAATTTGTGTCTGCATTAGCACAGGAGAATAATTAGAGATACAGCCGCTTCCATGGAGATGTCTGCAGAATTTGCAGGTTCTAGAATGAATGGCCCACCACTTTTTTTTCTTCTTTCTTCAGAAATGCTGGGCAGTTTGGCTTGGAAACTATTGCTGATGTGTGCTGTGTTAGCCTAAAAAACCAGAGAAATAAAAAAAGGTCTGTGCAAACATAAATTTCCAAGCATTTTTTCCTTTTCTCTGTCTTATTCTGACCTTGGAGTCTGGAACACCTTTCATTTTTTTTCTTTAATGTACAGATGGCAGACCCCTAACCAGAAAATATTTCAAATTTTATGGCTCTATTTTTTCTGAATCTGATCTTTTCCAGCCTAGGAGAGACTATTTATCATCCTAACCAGCTTCACATTGCTCTGTTCACTCTCATGTAGAGAAAAGAGTACAGGAACACCAAGAAAGGAAGATTGAAGGGAGGAGGTCTTTTGTCAATGATACTTGTTTAAATTCAACTTTAAATTTGTAATTAGAAATTTATCCTAATTATTTGTGCCATAGATAATACAAATAGTACAAAGTGCTTCTTTGAAAGGCAAACAATAACACCTGTTGTTTGTATATACTCAGAGGTGTTGTATGTACATATAAATGCATATATACATACATGTGCGTAAGTATCACTCTATGTCAAGTATATAACTATATTTCACAACTGGTCTATGATATATCTAATATATAATACATGATCATAGTTTATAATATTATATTTTATGTAGGTGATACATAATCAGGAATAGTAATATAATGTGCATACCGTTCTGCCTGTTCTACACCTTACTTTTTAACTTAGTGTATCTTAGCCATTTTCCCTTGCTGAAATATATATATAATAGAATCAATATTTTGATGTCTGTATAGTACCCATTTTAGGAATATGCCATCAATTATTTAACCAACCTTCAGGATAGGATTTTGGTATAGACCTTGGCATTTTTGGAGGTCAATCTTTGCTAACACAAATAATGTTGCAATAAATATCCTTTTATAGATCAAATTTTTCTCATATGTCATCAAGTCAGTAGGATCAATTCTTAGTAGAATTGCTGAAATAAAGGGTCTGAGAATTTATAATTTTGATAGAGATTATACTATTCTTAGAGTTTTACTAATTTATATTCTCACAAGTTATGTTTGAGTGAATCTGTTACCTGACAACCTGGCTGACTTACTTTTTGATTTTCAATAATCTGTTAGATGAAAAAAATAGTTCATTGGATCAGTAGTCTACTTTGATTTCTTTTATTATCAAGTAGGTTGAATGCCCTTTTTTATGTTAAGAAACATTTGTATTTCCTTTCTGTGAACTGCCTTTTAATTTCTCTTGCTTATGTTTCCTATTGGATTATTATCTCATTGATTTGTAAAATTCATGTATATAAGAAAATTAGTCATTTTTGAGTGACATTAGTTGTAATTTTTTTTTATTGTCATTGTCTTTTGATATTTACGGTATTTTTTATATGCAGAAAATTTAAATTTTGGTGCAGCTAAATGTATCATTTCTTTTGTAGTTTGAGTTTTGCAACTCACTTGGAAAGGCTTACCTTTTCTGAGATTATAAATGTGTTTATGTTTTATCTTAGTACTTTTAAAATGTCTTTATGTTTAAATCTTTGATCTATTTGGAATTTATTTTATTTTTCACAAATTCTGTATCATTGAAATACTATATCATTTTTATCATACTGCATTCCTGTATGTATTAGATTGAATTCAGGATTTTGTCATTTCTGTTCTATTGAGCTATTTTTCTAATGCATAAATGTGCCTAATGCATAAGTATCACACATTCTTAATGACTATAGCTTATGAAATGTTTTACTATCTGGACAGCTAGTTTTTTCTATGCCCCTATGATTGACATTATCCTGGTTATTTTTGCATATAGATTTTGAATATATATTTAGAACTGCCTGTTTTGATTTTCTTAATGATATTTTTGGGGGGTCATATTAAAATATTGATTAGTTCACGTAATTGATATCCTTCTGTTATAAAGGATTGCAATTCATATCTTGGCTTTGTAAATAATGCTGCAATAAACATAGGGGTACATATATCTTTCTGAATTAGGATTTTCATTTTCTTTGTGTAAATACCCAGTAGTGAAATTAATTACTGGATCATATAATAATTTTCTTTTTAAGTTTTTGAGGAACCTTCATACTGTTTTCCACAGTGGCTGCACCAATTTGCATTCCAACCAATAGTTCATGAGTGTTCCTTTTTTCTCCACATCCTTGCCAACACTTGTTATTGCTTATGTGTGTGTGTGTGTGTGTGTGTGTGTGTGTGTGTGTGTGTATTTTAAATTTTAGCCCTTCTGACAGGTATAAGGTGATACCTCACTGTAGTTTTGGTTTGCAATTCTCTGGTGATTAGTGTTGTTGAGCATCTTTTCATGTGTCTTCTTACATCTATATGTCTTCTTTGAAAAATATCTATTCAGATCTTCTGCCCTTTTTAATCAGATTATTTGTTTTTAGGGTGTTGAGTGGCATACATTCTTCATATATTTAAAATATAAACCCCTTATCTGATATGTCATTTGCCAATATCTTCTCCCATTCAGTAGGTTGCCTTGCCATTTGTTTTTCTCTTTCAGATTTTTATTTAAATTCTAGTTGGTTAACATATAGTGTAATATTGGTTTCAGGAATAGAGTTGAGTGATTCATCAGTTACATATAACACCCAGTGCTCATCCCAACAAGTGCCATCCTTAATAACCATCACTCATTTGGCCCATTCCCCTCCTTTTTCCTTCCATCAACCCTCAGTTTGTTCTCTATTGTTGAGTCTCTTATGGTTTGTTTCTCTCTCTCTTTTTTTTGCCCTTTCCCATATGTTCATCTGGTTTGTTTCTTAAATTCCACATGTGAGTGAAATCATATGGTATTTGTTTTCCTCTGACTGATTTATTTTACTTAGCATATTACATTCTAGCTCCACCCATGTTGTTGCAAATGGGTTGCCTGTCATTTTGTTGATGGTTTCCTTCATTGTGCAAAAGCGTTTTATTTTGGTATAGCCCCAATAATTTTGTTTTTCTTACCTTGGGAGACATATATGGAAAAACGTTTCTACAGCTGGTGTCAAAGAAATTACCACCTATGTTTTCTTCTAGGAGTTTTATGATTTCGGGTCTCACATTTAGGTCTTTAATCCATTTGAGTTTATTTTTGTGTAAGGTGTAAGAAAGTGGTCCAGTTTCATTCTTTTGCATGTAGCTGTCCAGTTTTCCTAGCACCATTTATTAAAGAGACGATCTTTTCTTCATTGTATATTCTTGCCTCCTTTGTCATAGATTAATTGACTGCGTAAGTGTGGGTTTATTTCTGGACTCTCTGTTCTGTTCTTTTGACCTATGTGTCTATTTTTGTGTCAGTATCATAGTTTTGATTATGACAGCTTTGTAGTATATTTTGAAATCTGGGATTGTGATACCTCTAGCTTTGTTCTTTCTCAAGATTGCTTTGGCTATTTGAGGTATTTTGTGGTTTCATATAAATTTTAGTATTCCTTTTTTTTTGTTTCTGTGAAAAATGTTGGTATTTTGATAGGGACTGCATTAAATCTGTGGATTGCTAGAAATAATTTTTAAAGAAATTAATAGAATTTATGTTTTGAATTAGTGTTGGTTTAACAGAAGTTTTACAGAAATTTAATAGAAAATATGGATCCAGTATGATGTTTTACTGTTTTGGGTCATCTGAGTGTCTCAGTTGGTTGAGCCTCCAACTCTTGATTTCAGCTCAGGTCATGGTCTCACAGTTGTGAGACCGAGTCCCACATCAGGCTCCACACTAACAGTGCAGAACCTGCTTGAGATTCTTTCTCTCCTTCTCCCTCTGCCCCTTCCCAGCTCACACTACCCCCTGTCTAAAATAAAATTTTTTTAAAAGGAAATGATTTTTTTCCTGTTTTTTTAGAAGTGTCTATTTTTCTTAATGATGTTTCTAATTTTGCCCTCATTTCTGTAATATTATTATTTCTTTTCTTCTCATTCTTCCCTGATTCCTGATGATTTGTCAAATTTATTTAAAATGGTAACTCTACTATTGCCCAATTTTCACTGGTAACATGACAATATTTGGGGGTCAAATGCACTTTGTTTGGATCTTTTCCCTGTTTCTTTTCTTCTCTATTCTTTTAATCATCATATGGGATCTACCCTGGTTTCTGTTTAATTAATACAATCTTCTGAATGAGATACAGTCTTTATATTTCAGCTGTTTGCAAAATGTCTGTGTGAAGGTAGATCCAGGACTGTACTCCCTCTAGTAGTAATTATGCCATGACATGTGGTTATGTTTGTAAGTGAATTCTTTTCACTTTTATTTTCCCCCAGCTCACTGATACTGACCTCATGGGTTTCTCATAAGCAGTCTTTCTACTCCCCTGTCCAACTGACAGATGCTTTCTACAGATCTGGTTTGGCCATGTGGATCCTTGTTCAGTGCCTTCTTCCCTGCTTCTTAAAATTTGATGACAAACTGGATCTAGGAAGGCTCCCTCCCTTTGTCTCTGCTCTTATTGTTCCCAAACAGACATTGTTGATCTGGAACATCAAGTGCTCCTCTTATTTACAGAACCGCAGCCTGGGACATTCTCTCTTGAGCCACCCTGTACCTCAGTTGACCTTCCCTATTTTTCACAGTCCTTCAATAATTTCATAGTTCTGGCTTGTAGAAGTCTTTGAGTTTCATCAGAGATGGGATTTGAATTTTTTTCTCTTTCTTATTATTTTGGATGGTTTCTAAGAGAAAGAAGGGAGAAATTATTGTTTAATGCATTATTTTAAAATAAAAAATCTGAACAATTCTTGAAATTCAATTTTTAATATTACAAAGTCCAATTTCACTCTCGTTTTTTAGTTTTGAATCTTAGCTGGAAACAACTCTCCAGGACTGGGTTATCTGTACACCTTGGTAAATGTAAAGAAATGCTTTAATTGAGAGATGCTGAGACAGCTTTGATGAGGAGTACTGGGGGTGATAAAAGGAGAACAGAATAAGGAGTTGTACTATGTTATTTTCATTGTAAGATAAAGCCAGAACTTTGATGTGTATGTGTGATTTGTTTGGTGGCAGTGGTTTTATATAATTTTGTAATGTTATATAATATGAAATACTGTGTTTGCTTAGAGCTATACAAACAAGAATAGAAGCTAATGGTTCTTACTTCCAATTAAACAAAAATCAGAAATAGTGACTATAAAAGTCACTATTAAATCTAGTGACTTTTATATTAAAAAGTGACTATAAAAATCACTATTTAAATAATAATTAAATGCAATTACCAGTGTCTTATAAGTTCAGTTCTTCAGGTGGAGAACACATATTATCAGGAAATAATCTGATGAAGTTATCAAGTTAACTCTGTTATTATATTATTTCCTTCTCTGTTCTCTCTAAATTAGTAAACTAGGGTGTTTGTTTTGAGAGAAAAGTAAAATTAAATAAAAGGCTTTTGTTGAGGCATATCAAAGTTTTCATGCAAAGTTGAATTTGAACTATTGTTACCTCAATTCTAGACTGAAATCCTAGGAACATTTGATAATGTAGGGATAAGTTTTACCTTAATTTCTCCTTTTTTAATATAGCTGCCTAATCTTATTAAATATGTAAAATAAAATAAATGGTGGCTAAGCTTTTAAAAATTAACACAAAATGTGTTTGATATAAGTACTTATCAGGAATTAGTTGGTAAATGTAGGCGTAGAATTCTACGCATATTAATTGATGAAGATAAATTACATTCATTCCAAAGAATTCCCCAATTCCCCAATTACTTATTGGCCACTAGACTTTAAATAGTGTGTGCTGAATTGAGTAGAAAGAAGTAAAAATTTAATATGACAGGAAATTACACTTAGGATCTGTTAATAATTTCATCTGGATAAGAAATAAATTGTGAAATATATGACATGCTTTCTTCCAAAGTATTAATGAGTTATTTTATAATACCATACATTGTATGCAAAGAACTGAAAGAAACAGTATACAAGTTAGAAAGAACATGGGCTCTGAATTCAGTCATATCTATGCTCAAAATCCAGAGCCCTGCTTCTCTTCTTATAGGAAATGTGAACATGGCCAAGTTATTCAACTTGAAAGTCTCCTCATTGTTGAATTACTGATGCCAGCACCTATATAACAACATCCTGAGGAAGGGTACATGCTTCAAAGCGCCTCACTTTGGAAGCAAGGTTTAGGCAGGGAGGGAGTCAAACTGCAATCACATGTCCAAATTCACATTATCATTGGACAAGCATTACAAGGGTTTATAGTCATCGTTTTCCCATTTGTCTTTGTATTTTATCTTAGTCCTCTCTCAGTTCAGAACTTTTACAAAGAAGAGGTGATATGTAAAAAGCTCTTACCACTTACCATTTTGGCAAATTACTTAACCAGTCTGTGGTTAGCACCTTCATCTATCAAGTGGGGATAACAATAGTAGTTATTTTCTTTGGTTTATTACATACAGTGGCAAACAGTCATAATTTACCAATCCATTTGTTCTCCACAAAAATAGGGAAAATTATTAATTGTATTGTGCATTTTAAGATAGTTTTAACCTTAAAATGAGGAATTCAACCACAGGCTTCCCAAAAGAGTCGTGAATATTAATCATATGGATGGACTTTTCCTGTTGGAGGTTTGTGGCATCAGCCCATCAAGCACATGAATGTAGTCTTGCAAGTTAGAGCAGTTTGAGGGCCTAAGTGATAGGGAAACCATTCAAACAGTAGATCCATGCTTTACCAGTGGATACTACCAGGAGATAAATATGAAAACTGTGTACATGAAACTTTGGGTAACTTAGGAAAGTTTAGATTTGTAACTATTGCAAAAAAGACTGTTACTGAGAATGCAGAAGTTAGGGAGTATTAGTAACCATTGCAAAAGATACTATTCCAGGAAACAAGAGAAAGAGAAATTCAGGCAAAACTAACAGCTTTGCTTACTCATATTCCATCTGAACATCTCGTGTTTGAATTTTGTTGAAGAGTACTTACTAAAGGAATTAAGAATAAACGTTGTGAATAAAGTACACTGGAGTTCTACTCTTCTACAGTGACAGGAAAAATATAGGAAATATCCCCCTTGGTAAGTTATCTTTTTCATCTAAAAGAGTAAGTACATATATCAAGTGTGACAATGTAACATTTGACTAGAATTCACAACTAAAGGCTAGATAATGCCCTTTAGTTCTGCTGGTAACGTGGTCTTCATGATTATTCAGTTCTCATGTAACAGAAATAAACCTACTTGGATCTTCCATTGTGCATCTAAAGACTATGCCCTATGGATCGGATGAGAAGTAAGGTCTAAGAAACAGAAAAGCTTGCCTTTTCATTTTAACCAGTATATTTAGAATATGAATAATTTGTCAGAGTTATATATTATAAATACCTTCTTTCAATATGTAGTTTGGTTTTTCATTCTTTTCTTTAATGTTTATTTATTTTAAGAGAGAGAGTGTAAGAGAGCATATGTGAGTGAGGGAGGATCAGAGACAGAGGGGGAGGGAATCTTAAGCAGGCTCCATACTCAGCATGGATCTCATGGCCTTAAGATCATGACGTGAGCCAAATCAAGAGTCAGATGTTTAACTGACTAAACCACCCAGGCTTCCCTTAATGGTATTTTTGATGAGCAAAAGTTCTCTATTAAAAAGTTCTTCAATTTAAGGCATTCAATTTGCCATTCTTTTCTTTATGATTGATGCTGTTTCATGTGCCATTTGAGAAACTGTTGCCTCCTTAAAGCAAAGGAAGAGAGAATGCCAATATGAATTCACCTGAAGCATATTTTTATCCTATATATTACATAAATCAAAAGCATTGCCATTTAATCCATCCTATCGGTACTACAACATCCTAGTTTTATTAAAAAATTATTGGTGTACTAGTAAGTCATGAATTCTACAAGTTTACTGGAAGCAATACAGACATACCTACTAAACTTCTAATACATATAGATTAGTCTAAAATTTCTTGTAAAACATTCCATTCTTAGACTGATCCAACTTTTACAGGGTTTTTATATATAGTGACTAAAACTCTTCCTCTCTGAGATGTCTATTCATTTGTATAGGTACTCTTCATATGGTGCCCAATTTCTCCTCTATATACCAGTTCTCCAGATACTTAGAGATAACTCTCATCTGTCTATGAAGACATTGCTTTTAAAAGCATCATGTGGGTGAAAGAGCACTTGGTTTTGAGGTGAAAGTGGAAGAGAGTCAGCAGACACTTAAACCATGGATCTGAGGCTTACAAGTGATTTTAGGAATCTAAGTGGGATTATGGGACACATCTGACTTGGGGATGTGTGAGCACTGAGCACGAATGTTTAGAGAATGCTTTCTTGGGGGTTTTCTGTTTTTAAGTGAGGGTCAAAGAGGTACAGGGACAATTAGGAATGCAAAATCACTGAACTCGTTTGGGAGAGTTTATAGAGAGTAGTGGCTATAGAGTCCATTGAGTTAAGGCCTGACAAAAGGTCTTTGTATATGTTGATTTTTAATTCATTGTAGGTATACAATTTTAGGAAAATGAAGGGATCAACAATCATGTATCAGGGGCTAATGACAATCTAGAATCGTTAGTATGGATAAAGTAAACTTTTCTTTTTTGTGGTAATAGAAAAAAATATTTGAAGCCTGAAGTATCTAAAAGTGGTCATGTGAGGACTATTAGCTCACTGGTAAGAGAGAAAACATTGAGTTTTATTGTCATATTGAGAAATTTGTGCTTAACATTGAAAAAGTGATACTTAAATTTTAGAAAAAGATTGGCAGTGATAAGTCTACTTGAGCGTGCTGTCTACTTTGTGGAAAGTTGCCACTTTACATTTTGCCAATTTTATGAGTAGTTGTACATAGAAACCTGAGCTAACTTCTGTGGTATTTCTGATTATTCATACAATGCTTTCCTGCCCTTAGAGATCAAGTTGGCTGGGAGGTCTCTTAAGTATCTTCTGGGCCTTTTGAAAACACAGGTAAATGAGAGACAGGGTATCCCAGAAAAGGAAGAGATAATTGAAGAGGTCCAAGAAAATATGTGAAGTTATTTAGAACCCAGGAAGAATGGAAGTTAGTCTTGGAAAACAAACAAACAAACAAACAAACAAACAAAACTTTAAATCAGAAAAGAATGGAAAACAGGAAAAAAAAGTGGGAAAAAGATAAAGCTTCAGAGGTGTTAATTATCTCTATAATGGCAAACATATTCTGATATATAAATGTATCAAAATGTCGTATACCTTAAATTTTCACAATATTATATGTCAAATATATTTCAATTAAAAAGCAGTAACAAGAAAGAGCTATGGAGGGGCGCCTGGGTGGCGCAGTCGGTTAAGCGTCCGACTTCAGCCAGGTCACGATCTCGCGGTCCGTGAGTTCGAGCCCCGCGTCAGGCTCTGGGCTGATGGCTCAGAGCCTGGAGCCTGTTTCTGATTCTGTGTCTCCCTCTCTCTCTGCCCCTCCCCCGTTCATGCTCTGTCTCTCTCTGTCCAAAAAAAAAAAAGAAAGAGCTATGGAGATATATAAAGGAGGAAGAATGGGGGTGAGGGTAATTAATATTTAATAGTATCAATCTTTTTGTAAACTAAGGAGGCTTGATAGTTGAGAATAAAATGTCTCAGTTATATTTAGTTTTGAGAAGAGTAAAAAATGTATACAAATTGCCATAATCATTTTAAGAATCATGATAATCATTATGTTATGAATAAAAGGAATTAGGTAAAAGTTATATTACTGAATACCAGTACATTAATACCATGGATTTGTGTATAAAAATATCAAAGCACAAGCACATATTAAGTAATAACAATATTACTCTTTTTTAAATCTGGACCCATGAATGAAAATATTCTGTCGTTTGTCTGCTAACCCAAGTTAGTATTTTCTCTGATGCAGAAGCAATTGAGAACTGATTGTTGGTTGATGTATTCCAGAGAGGCCCAAGTTTCCTCTCATCAGGAAATATTAATGTCCCTAAATATGCTGAGCTTCCTGGAAGTATTCTCCTTTTTGCCCATCACTTCACTTAAACTTGGAGTCTTTCTGAAATACCATCAATCATACTAAGAATCAGTCCTTCCAAGAGGCTATCTTTCTGTAAAACATGACAAAGTCTCTTTTCTTTCAAAAGTATCCCACAGGGTGCCTGACTGGCTCATTCAGTTGAGCATCTGACTGTTGACTTCAGCTCAGGTCATGATCCCAGGGTCATGGGACTGAGCCCCCGCATTGGGCTCTGTGCTGAGTGTGGAGCCTGCTTAAGATTTTCTCTCTCTCTTTCTCTCTCTCTCTCTCCCCACCCCCAGCCCCTCTCTCCCACTTGTACTCTAAATCAATCAATCAATCAATCGATCCATCGATCCATGGATCTCCACATTTAGAACTCTTTGCAAAGTCATTTGGTTTCCTGTTCTTCTAAACAATATACCTTTTCAAATTTATATTACCTGTTGCAAGAATCAGGATAATTTGCATTCTTTTGCTGTAGAGTTAAAGGACACCTTTCAGTAGTTAAAATAGTTTAAATGTTAATGTGAGAGCCTAATTCATGACCAGAATATTGCCATGATGTTAGAAAGGCTCTGGTTTATTTCATGTAGGTCTGTGTTACATCATGGAGTTGGTTTATAGGTAAAATAATCTTCTATATTCAGTGACATTTGGAAATCAGTATAATGCTTGCTAATATTTTTCTCAAATGTGGAAGGAAACTGTTTCACTTCTCCTTAGATGTTACTGCTGAGTGATAGCTTTTCCTAACCCTAATTTGTCCTTCTAGGTTCTGGCTCTTTCCCATGCCTGTCCCAGAAGACAGTCCCATACCTGCAGTGGAAAAGTTTTGTCAGTATACTATGCTACCTACCAGATAGCATTATACAATGTAAATATATACCTGGGATTCTAAGCGCGTATTTAGTTTGTGACTGCCAAGAATCCAATCAAGCATACAACAGACACTAATGGAGTGCCTTCTGCATCTTAAGACTATATGCTAGCCATACAATGGTAGGCATACAATGGAGGAGATGCCAGACAAGTCATTGCAGTTTTGGAATTAATAGACAATAAGCTGAAGGATTTTAAATGGAGAGGGTGCTATGAACACAATAAAGATGGTGGTGGGATAGAGAATAAATAGGAGAGGCTATGTTAGATTTAGAAATCAGAGAATACTATTCTCTGAAATTGTTGAAACCTGAATGATTGGGAGACTATCCTGTGAATATCTGAGAGAAGAATCTTCTGAGCAGAAAGAGAGTGCCCTAATGTGGGATCAAGTTGGTGTGTTCCAAGAACAGGAAGAGACTTGTGTGGTTTCAGAGCCATGGACAAAGGGAAAGATTTGAGAAGGTTAGACAGGTGAGCAGAAACTAGTTCACATAGAATATGAGAACTTATGAGATTTTATTTCAGGTACAATTGAAAATCACTATAGGGTTTTGAGCAAGAAAACTTATGGTCCAATTTTGATTATACAATGATCATTCTGGATATTATATGGAGAATAAGGGAAATGGCTGATCCAGGATGGGCAGTTAAAAGGATCTTCCCATTGTTTGTGTGAAAAAATATGAAGACTTGTGCTAGGAAGGTGGTGGCAGAGATAAGAGAAAGTGGTACATTCAGGATTTATCTAGGGGTTAGACTTGACTGATTTGCTAATTGGTTGGCTATAGGCAGTGAAGAGAAAGAGACAACTCAAGGCTGATTCCTGGGCTTTTGGTTCAAGAACTGAGAGGATGATGATGAGATTTATGGAGACAACTAAAGCATATATTCCTAGAGGTAAGAAATTCCAGGATGACTTTCTGATTATCCCAAGTTCCGATTTTGATAACTCTAGAGTATTATTTTAGGAATCCTCTTAGGACTCATAGCCTGCTCCTCCAGCTTCTACAATCATTTGGACAGCACCTAATTCCCTATATTACATTTCTTTATCTTTTACATGCTAGAGTGATCTCTTTTGCAACTCTGCTAGTGTGAGCCTTGAGGAAATCAAGAATATAGTTTCATTGAAGATGAGAAAGAAGGGTTTTGGAATACAAATGTCAACGTGTATTGACGTGGGCTGGATCTTACAAATCATGATATCATCTGAGCTGAAATCAAGAGTAGCATGCTTAACCAACTAAGCCACCCAGGGATCCCTATAGATAAAACTTTTAAGTAGTCTTGTTGTGATAGGGAACAGAGAAATGTTATAGTAGCTATAGCAGGGCAAATGGGGTCAAAGAAGGATACCTTTGGAATGGAGATACTTTAGATATCAGTTATCTTGCTTTTGGTTGCAAGTTGTAGGAATTCCAATTCAAATTGGCTTAAGCAGTAAAAAATGTGAATGGTCATGTAACTGACCATTGGTGGTCAGTAACTAGAATTGGTGACTCCAACTGCATTTTTCTGCAGCTCTCAGTTCTGCAGTTGTCTACATTTTTCTTTGTGCCCAGTTTCAGTTTTTATTAAAATAGTCAAATAATAACAGTAGTTCTGGCCTTCATATATTTACAAAATGTAGACCAGAGTGAGAGGAAAGCACAAGTGCTGACATTCACTCTGATTGGACCAATATAAAATCAATCAATGTCCAGAGGAATTTCATGAACTAATTGGCCAGGGTCTGGGTGACTTGTATAGGGGAATGACATTACCTGGATTGCTTATATCTTGAAGCTGAAACTCATCCACCATTTGGCTGATGGACAATGGGGAGAGGAAGGACTGGCAAATTTCATACCCTAATACATTGTCTGTGTGCTATGGGAAAGAAGCTAGAGGAAGAAATCAATAATAAAACAGAGACTAGAGGTAATTGTAGATGGAGATCTCTGAGACAGTAGGAGGAGTACTCCAGAGCTTAAGTGCAGGGGCTGGTGACTGCTTGGAGGAGGGTAACCTTCTACACAGAGAAGAGAAAGGGAGAAAGTGTGGCTAGGGAAGAAAGAATCTGGCTACATGCAGAGGAAGGAGGAGTTCTCATATGATGACTTCTATTTTCCCAAGGAAGCAAAGACAAGATCACAGTTGATGGTGAGGAAGGCAGAGAGGCAGAGGATTATTGACACAAGTGGAGAAGGTGTGAAATCATCATTTTGGAGAGTGTAAAAATGAAATGTGAGGTGTCAAAAAAAACATTCAGTTGAATAAGTTTGAAGATCTAATTGGCTTTATTAAATGATTCATGAATCAGCCAGTATCCCATCTAGCAAATAGAGGGGGGGATCTGAGGTGAATTACAAAATGGAGGTTTTGGGGCGCCTGGGTGGCGCAGTCGGTTAAGCATCCGACTTCAGCCAGGTCACGATCTCGCGGTCCGTGAGTTCTGGGCTGATGGCTCGGAGCCTGGGCTGATGGCTCGGAGCCTGGAGCCTGTTTCCGATTCTGTGTCTCCCTCTCTCTCTGCCCCTCCCCCGTTCATGCTCTGTCTCTCTCTGTCCCAAAAATAAATAAACGTTGTAAAAAAAAAAAATTTTCAAAATGGAGGTTTTTATAAGCAGAGTGGGTCAAGACAGTTATTAGCAAAAGAAAATGACTGTTTTGAGCAAGGTTACTTTACCTTAGGGGGAAGCAGAGGATGACTTATCATTCAGGTTACCTCATTTTCTTTTGATGGGTAGAGAGGATTCGTGTGGCAGACTCATTGGTGCTGGTCAGAAAATCCCCGACTGACTGGTTAAGACTACATTTCTGGGAAGGTTGAAACTGCAATTATATTAGGTATTAAGCCTCAATTTGGGGACTTGGCCTAAGTGACGCCATTTTGGGCCTGTGATTTTCTTTTTAACAAGGGGAGATACAGAAGAATGAGTGAATGATTGAGAATAACTATCAAATTCCTATTTCTAGTTTGGAGGATTGCAATTCTCTCAGACACTCAGGTTAACAAACTTGGAGTAATTATTTATTACCTCTCCTTTGTTTTCTATTTTCCACATTCAATTTCCAGAAAATGATTTTCCTTAAGTTTTTTTGTTAATAGCCATTCTTTCCCACCCTCACTCCTCTGATGTGAGTTGTCATCTTTGCACAAGAGGAGTATTGTGTAAGTCTCAGCAGAAATTTCCTTATCTTCACACTCTTCCCTCCTTGATCCAATCACACTGCTGTCAGAATAATCATCCCAGTTTTTGTCATGTTGTTTCTTTGTTTGTCCAAGTTTCAAAGGGTTTAGGCTAGGCCTTCCTTACATTGTTTCCCTATACTTTGCAGTATAAAAATTTCTCGTCCTATCAATCTAGTCTTTTCCTTTGACCACAAATGTATGTCAGACTTCTTTCCCCTTTTCTGTGTTCACTCATAGTTCCCTTTCTAGAATGTGCTAACGTGATATTTTCAGGACAACAAATTATACTCATTCTTTAGGATTCCACTGTCCAAAAGAACTTTCTGTGGTGATGGAGATATTCTGTATCTGCATAGCAATGTAGGAGTCAAGGGTCAGCTGCCCTAAGATGGGCTACTTTGACATGAAGATTGTTTTGAGTTAAAGGAATCAAAACACAGCAGATTCAGGAAAACCTCTTTACCTCCTCCTCAACTGCCTAAAGAACTAGTAACAGAGATCTCTTTTTACTTAAGAAATTTATTTACATAATAGAGCTACCTCTGTTTTCTAAACATCTTCTCTCACCCTCCTAATAGTCTTCTTCTCTTTTGTATCCCTAGACCCCCAGTCCTCTTTTTAGCTCAGGATGTGATACAAGCCTCATGTTACCTGATTATCTTTGGAATTTTATGTCTGTGTGTATTCCTTGTAAGGACAAAACTAAACTTGATTTTCTCCTGTTCACCTGTCATGTAAAATTAGTTATTAGTCCAGCTAGAAGAACATTGTACAGGGGAAAATTTCTGCCTCCCCAACAGCCACATGTGGCTATTGAGCACTTGAAATGAGGTGAGGAACCTACATTTACCTTTTAGTTTTACTTATATTTAATGTTACTTAGATTTAAATTTAAATGTAGAGTCATGTATGGCTAGTGGTTACCAAATGGACAGCACGCCAGGAGCTATACCTTATTCCATTACTTCCTTGAAGTCACTTAACCAGTTAAACTTTTATAAACCTTCTCCCTCCTGGAAAGTCCTGCAGCTTTGATGATCTATATAGTATAGTTGTACATTTATTTCTATATTTTTCTACTTTCATGTATTTATACTTGCCTTGTTTCTCCCTGTCTTATTTTTCTCTTTTACTTACAATGTTGAGCTGATTGTATAACCCTCAATACACACTTGACTAAAGTTTTGAATTATTTATGTTTTAAGGAGATGCTTCTCCTCTACTAAAACAAGACAAAAAACCAAAGATGAAAATAGAGGAAAACTCTGCCAGATCACCCTTCTGGCAGGAAGAGAAACTAAAATGGCTTCTTCTCCTTGTTCTTTTTACCTCTCTCCATTGAATGGCTTACATTTTCATTTCTGTCTGGAAAAACTAAAACAGCATTATTGTCATGCGCTTTGCAAAGACCGTTTTCTGATATACAGTTAATAACAGTTTATTCCTTTTAGGACAGTAGTATCTTAATTGTTGTTATGTGACATGTTACAATTATATTGTTAGTTTTACTAAAGACTTGCATATATAGCATTTTTCTGGGAGCTGTGGGACCATCTGATTTCCACAATTTACTAGTCAAACTGGTACTCCAGCAATTAAATCTAAAAGTTTTTAAATTTGAGGACATTCACCTTTTTAAGTAGGAAGTAAAGGGGCCATGTTGCCAGTCTAAAGGAAGTTAAATGGATTACTAAGTAATTCTGTAGTGCCCCTCTCCTGAAGGGTTATTCAAATCCACTCGCATAATACTTGTTTTTTTTTTTTTTCTGTAGTGATTAGCCCACAAGCATTCAGTTGAAAGAAATGTAGCATTCTCCTTTCCTTCCAATGGAAAGCTGGCCTTCACTTATGCAAATTGATGGCCCTCATGCTGGGGGCCCACAAGAGAGACCCTGACACAATTGCATCAACAGAGATATAAATCCCTCTACTCTCCTGCCTTCCCTATTCTTGAAGCTGCTTCAGTGTTCTGTAATGTTCATTTGCATGTTAACACTAGCAAAAAGTATGCAAAACTTGAATGCCCAACTTTTCAAAGGGGGGGAGGGAATGCAGAAGGGAGGAGGACAAGGGAGAAGGAAAATCCCAGAGCAGATAGTTTGGCTTGGTTTTGCTTTCTAGACAATGAGAGCCTAGGAGCAAAATCTACTTGCCAGTCTACCTTCCTTGAAAATAAAATGTAGTCAAGCCCATTTGCCTCTTGTCAGATGAGCCAACTTGATTTGTTTTCCAGGATTTTAAAACTTGGATTTAAACTCTTAAACTTAGATGTAAGGTATATGGGTTCAAATACTCACAGTGGCTAGCCCATATCAATCTTGCCTCTAAGGGCAAGATTTTTATCTCTCCCATTTGTCTCTTCATGGGTACTTCCTTATTTTACACACAGGAACGCACATACACCCTCCATCATGTAAATAATGTCAGACACTATATGTCATATAGTAGCGTTCTGCATAATGACCAAGTGGCTTGGTTTGGTTAAATTTTATGTTATTTATAATGACTTACACTATTCTATTCTATTTGGATGCCTCTATATGATACAAATACTTTTGTTTCTTTCCCTTATATGTCATAAAAATATAGGTGCAGTGAAACAATGAGAGAACATAGAAGCAATGATTTACTTAAATGAAAAAAAAAAGTTTTTTTGGCTATTGGGGAAAAAAGGGTACTTCAAGAATGGTAGAGAAAAATGGATGTTTAGTTAAATGGGGCGGGGTGGGGGGACATGGAGGAGAAAACAGAATAACAAAGAAAGAATGCTAAAAAGACAGTAGTTGTAGAGAAATCTGACATTTAAACCTAGGCCCCTCCCGGTACCCATGGCAACTCCTCTGACAACTTGGTAAAAAAAAAAAAAAAAAAAAAAAAAAAGACAAAAAATCTATTCTCTCTTTGCTTTCAAGGATAATCCTTGCTTTTTTATTTTTTCTCCCTGGGAACCATGACACTTTTTTTTCTTTTTTGGGACCATGCAGGAATTTCTTTTATAATAGACCTAATAAATAATGGAGGGTTAATATCCTTTAGACAACTAGATGGGAAATTTGATCTTCCCAGAACACATTTTCACACTTAGATGTGACTTGGGTGCTAAGAAGCATCAGTAGGGTGAGTTTTTATATTTAGGATTTGTGCTATTTTATAATTCTTAATCAAACACAGCATTAAATATAATTCAGGTAGCATGAGTAACTTATTTTAATTGTTCTGCTGAGCCCAGCATGTGATAATCATTCTCTCTCAATTTGAATGAAGTTTCTATGTATTCTGTCATTTGGTTATCTCTGGTTATATCATCACTTAAGATTAGATAAAAGTAATAAGTATACACTAAATCTATGACATCAACTTCTGTTTCAACATAATTTCCAAACTGAGGGTCATTTTTCAAAAGCTCTGTTACATTAGGATGTGATTCTAGTTTCAGATGAATTTGCGAGCCCCAACACTGTGGGGTGTGAGACACTGTTTGAGGGAAGATAGAATTACTGCCCAATGAGCCTCACTGCTATTTTATATGTAATTTATTCAAGATTGTTTTCATTTTTTTTTAAAGTGGGGTGTGAGGAATGGTTATATTTCAATGTTTGTTTGCAAATCTTAAGTCTGAATTTTAGGAATGCCAATTTCTGCTTAAATTTTTTTTTTGTTATTGTTTCTACTTTTAAGATAATGCATATGCTCAACAGAATTAACATGGTCTAAGAATACAGGTTGACCTTTTTTTATGTTTTGGAGAACATTTTTAGGATGGCTCAATGTCTGTAAAGGGTCTTACTGTTTAATATCTCCCAGAATCTTGAGATTATTTCTCAGAAAGATTAATAATCTTTTAACAGTGAGGAAGGTTATTGAGCACTTACTCTGTGCCATGGTCATTTATATAAACTATTTGTTATCCTCTTAACACATCCATAAGGTAATATTTTGTACCCATCTTACAGAAAAGAAAGATAATGAGGAACATATCCACTGTCACATAATTTGTAAGCAGCTGAGCTGGCATCAGACCTAAGCTTATTTAAATCCAAATCCTAATGCTGATTTTTACCACCTCATACAACATTTCTGAAACAGTGCAATAAATCCCATCTCTCTTCTTTGACAGATAAATTAAAGCAGGCTTCAAATAGATGAAAAAGGAGGTTACTTTTTTTTCTTTTCCTTTGCTTTTTGTTTGTTTCTTTATTTTTATTTTTGTTTTTGTTTTTTGTTTTTGATATAGGCTTACTATATTTTTATTTCTGTGGAAGAGTGACATGGAAGGAATGGAGAGAAGGGGAGAAGGGAATTCACACCTTTGAGTTCATGCCTAGAAAGGCCTGCCCATGCATGGAGAGGGGAGAGGGAAGCTTTCTCCAGGACAATGTCAATGGTTGATTTGCTGCCTCATCTCTGATATCGGCTGCCTCTGACATTCTTTGGCAGAGTGTTGAAAGTTAGTCACAACCATGAACACGAGAGAAAAAAGTGTCATGACCATTTGGGCACTGCAAACAGAACTGGCTCTAATAATTATAAAAATATATACATTGTTTTGGAAATGGCCATGGAAATGGGCTGCTCAGATTATGATTGGCTGACAGTTTCAGCTGCTGCCCCTCTGTATTCACTACTTTATTCATTCTAAAGGCCACACTTTTTCTAAGTCACGACTTTAGCTCCCCATTGGCTAGGTTGAAACATCCTTATAACTGCTCTGAGACTCTTCCTAACGGAGTCTCCTTCTTTTCCCCTCTCCTCTCACTGGTATGAAACTTGCACTTGTGGTCTGAAGGCTTTCCCTACCTTCTGCCTTCTGTTTTTTATTCTTGGTGGTGTTGTAGGATTTTTTACCTCAATACCTGGGGTTCGTTGACTCGCCACTTTGAAAAATGAAGTGGTGGACACAAAATAAAATGAGCAGCACACAAAAGTTTATTAGAGTATAAGATTAGAAAGTAAGAATAGTAGGAAAGCTCTCTTTATGGAGAGGGGACATTTGAAAGTGAATGTCTGCAGACTATAGTTAAGGGTCTTTGTTTTAGAAGACCTTTGTACCTTCCCCTTTGTTCCTTCACAAGTTTTACCTTTATTGGCTGGATAACTCCAGGTGCTGGGTTGTCCATTCCTGATTGGCTTGTCCCCATTGTATGAGGGGTAGTGTATAGCCATACCATTCCTTGTGGGTCATACAGTTTATGGTCTACTTATTTTTAGTCAGGTCTTTTGTCAAATTCCTGAGGGAAACCTGAGGGGGAGTAGGTGGTGTCTGTTACATTCTTAAGAGGAACCTTATGCCCAAGGGGGTTTGCTGTAGTCAGACCCTCCCAGCATTGTTCCAAAATATGTGTTTTCCCCCACCCAGGGACCTCAGGTCCTATTCTTTCCCTCTCTGCCTATTTTATCCTATATTTTCCCCATCATAGTAGTCTCTTCCTCTGATAAATCTCTTCCACATTTAATTCCATCTTGGCATCTGCTTCCTAAAGGACTCAAACTTACATATGCTTCAAGGTGGTTGACCTGGAAGGCCAATCTTTTATATTGAACATGTATGTGTTCACATCTCGACACACTATTCTTTCTACATGTTGTCAACATTAGCCTCATGACCTAAAGAACTGTAGCTATTTTATAAGTAAAAATGTATTAATGAATTTAAATCCTGATATTCATCAGTGTATCTGTCTTTAAGTTACTGTCTACTTATATAAAATCAAATTTTGTATAAAAGAATTAATATTTCTTAAGTGGATATGCTACAGTGCTCCTGAAATTCACTATAGATTATTTATGTGGTTGTAGATGGTCATGATGGGCACAATTAAGTTTCTGTGATCACACTCATCAGTAAACAAGTCTGTAGCTCTAGAATTATTTGAGCGATCTACTGAGATTTTCCCCATTTGAACTTCAGGGTCAATATCCCTTTTTGCCCAAGCACCACCTAAGTGCCTACTCTATTAGGAACCATATTTTTAACTGATCCAGTTAATACTTTTAACAGTAGCCTGTTAGTCCCCAGTGTAATTTTTCTGCTAAATTCCTTGTAAATGGTATCCTTAAATCTAATGATCCTTTTCTACAATCATCAGTTATAGACTGTCACTACCTTTACAGCTAGTTAATTTCTCAACGAGTGTCTCTTTCTCCTGAGGACCAAGAGAGGGAGACATAAATTTTCCCATCATGAGAAATTGGTTGGGTAAGTTGTACATCAGCCCAGAGAAACAAGTATGTCCACTTCTACAGCTTTAAGTTTATAAGTGTTGTACTGACACCTGATAGGTATAATCGAATGGTGTCTCAAAAGTTATACAATGTGATAATTCTAGCTTCACCATTTACTAGTTTTGTGACTTCAGTCAAGTTAAGGAATACTTTAAGCCTCAGTTTCCATTTGCAAATGTCTGTTCTTTTTTTTTAATTAAAAAAATTAATGTTTATTTATTTTTGAGAGAGAGAGTGTGTGTGTGTGTGTGTGTGTGTGTGTGTGGGAAGGGCAGAGAGAGAAGGAGACACAGAATCTGAAGCAGACTCCAGGCTCTGAGTTGTCAGAGCCCGATGCAGAGTTTGAACCCACAAGTAGCAAAGTCAGAGCTTAACCAACTGAGCCACCCAGGTACCCCTAATTTTTTTTTGACATTTATTTATTTTTGACATTTATTTATTTATTTTGAGAGACAGAGCACAAGCAAGGGAGGGGCAGAAAGAGGGAGACACAGAATCTGAAGCAGGTTCCAGGGTCTGAGCTGTCAGCACAGAGCCTGACGCAGGGTTCAAACCCACAACACATGAGATCATGACTTGAGCCAAAGTCGAATGCTTAACTGACTGAGCCACCCAGGTGCCCCTGCAAATATCTATTCTGGATAGCATCTACTCCTAGAGTTGTTATGATGGTTGCGTGATAATCTGCATATTTAAGTAATTCTCATGCAGAGAAATCCCTTAAATGTTAGTTATCATTATTAATATGTTAGAGCTCAAAGTACCTAAAGACAAATATTTGGTTTTCTCTGATCTAGATTTCTTTCTTCAAAATATCCTCAATGGACAACATATCTGATACAAATCAGGAAATTAACTGGAAAAATGTGAACCTACTATGTTAGTTATTATTCAAGTTCTGGATTTCCACTGAAGTTTTAAGTTTTTACTTTGTTTCTAAGTATATGGACCTATAACGTGTGTATTTAACTTAATGCAGATTTTAACTACTTTAGTGAAAGAAGATGGATGGTGCATTATATGGCAAATTGTCAGCCTAGAGATGGTTCTATCTAAAAGTCAGACTAAAGATGAAGTGTTACCTGGAATTCTCTAGCTCTCACACCATGACATGTACAATTTCTTTAATTATTCTAATAATGGAATTTAAAATGCAGATCTTCCTGGGCGCCTGGGTGGCTCAGTTGGTTAAGCGTCCGACTTCGGCTCAGTTTATGATCTCCCGGTTCGTGGGTTCAAGCCCCTCATCAGGCTCTTTGCTGACAGCTTGGAACCTGGAGCCTGCTTCTGATTCTGTGTCTCCCTCTTTCTCTGCCCCTCCCCTGCTCACGCTGTCTTTCTCTGTCTCTCAAAAATAAATAAGTGTAAAAAAAATTTTTTAATAAAATGCAGATCTTCCTCAACTTATGATGTGACTATGCCCTAATAAACCCAATGTAAGACAAAAAATGCATTTAATGCACCCAAACTACCAAACATCATCGCTTAGCTTAACCTACCTTAAACATGTTCAGAGCAATTACATGAGCCTACAGTTGGGC
Source organism: Lynx rufus (assembly GCF_022079265.1). NCBI lineage: Eukaryota > Metazoa > Chordata > Mammalia > Carnivora > Felidae > Lynx > Lynx rufus. The sequence goes on along the minus strand of NW_025814845.1, from coordinate 96,805,686 downwards.
AAAATCATCTAACACAAAGCCTGTTTTATAATAAAATGTTGACTATCTCATGTAATTTATTGAACACTTCACTGAAAGTGAAAAACAGAATGGTTGTATAGGGACAGAATGGTTGTTTAAATGTATGTATTCCTTGTTTCCTCTTGTAATTGGTGGCTGACTAGAAGCTGTGGCTCATTGTGGCTGCCCAGCCTCACTAGAGACTATCATACCACATGTCACTAGCCTGAGAAAAGACCAAAATTCAAAATTCAAAGTATACTTTTTGCTGAATGTGTATTGCTTTCACTTCACAAAGTTGAGGAACTGTATCACAAATAGAGGACTGATATACTTGGTACTTCCCTTATTTAGAATGGAGGTAATGAGAAATACAAGATTTACTTCTCACTTGGGTTTCTAATGTTTTTTAAAATGCGTCTTTTTCACATTGCACTAAAATTTGGAGAGTTAAATGGTGACTATAGTTGATAATACTGTATTATATAATTGAAATTTGCTAAGAGAGTAGAATTTACACAAAGAAATAAAGTAAATATGTGAGGCAATGGATGTGTTAATTAACTTGATGGGAATTCTTTCATAATGTACAGTTGTATCAAATATTCCTGTTGTACCTTTTAAATATATTGCAATTTTATTTGTCAATGATATCTCAATAATGCTGAAAAAATTGGAGAGTTAAGCTTCAACGTTTTCTCAAAGCAAATTTATTTTCAGATATCTGAAAGAAACAAAAAACAGTCTGATTATGCAAAGCTCCCTGTGCACAGTGGTGATGCCATTTGGGCATAAATACTGAGCTGAATGGGATTTCCATTGGTTTGTTTATTGCACCTTGTTTGGAGGCTAAAGATAGATAGCTTTTTGTGACACCAGCTACACAAGTGTATCAAGTGCCATTTCTTTCATCAAGACATAGTTGGGGTTAGGAGAGAGCTTGAACTTTCAAGGGCACCTTAGAGCTTAGGTTCTTCTTTCCATTCCCACTTTGAAGACCCCGCTTCCTTCCTGTTGTCATCTTTCATCTCAGTGTCTCCTCCATTTGGTTTTTTTGTTTCCCACTAGTACCTAGTCTTTGGGGTGGAAAATGAATCTACAAACAGCAGCAGAATATTTCTTTGCTGTAGTCAGTCTGAAAGTTCTTCTGAGCTTTTATTTTTAGTTTTGTATGAGATGAAGTTGTCCTCACAGTTCCAGTGAGGAAGCTAAAAGGAAGGGAATGGATTGAACAATCAATAGGCATATTAACGTTAACATTTTTTGTTTGTTTTTATTTATCATTTATTATGGAGGAATTCAAATGTCAAATATAGGGGGAGAAGAGAGAATAGTATAAAGAATTCCTGTGTTGTTGTAACCCAGCTTCAACAATCATCGACATGAATCACTTTTGTTTCATTGATCTCCCTGTACTTCATCTTTGGTTTTGATCTTCAGGTATCCTGAAGCAAAACCCAGACATCATATCATTTCACCCTTAAGCACTTCAATAACGATTTGAGCAAATAAAGACTTTTGCTTCCATTCTTGATGCAATTGTGCAGGGTGGAGAATAGTCAGTATAGTATTCTTTTATTCTCTATGGCAATGTAGGGTAACTTGCTTTGTTGGTAAATATTGACATTAAGAGTTTAAAACTGTTGGTCATGCTAACTGTACTATTTAATGAGAAATATTTTAGAGGATTTGAAATTCTATATTGCTAAATTCTTTATAGGATAGATATATCTTTCTTGTTTTGTAGTTATAAATACTATAGTTAGGACCCTAACAAATGTAGTAATGCAGGTTTGAAATGCAGCAGGCATCAGGCTTTCAGTTCTTCCTTAAGTCCTGAAGTCAATGGTCAGTATTTTCAAAAATCCTTTCAAGGGGTTGAAACTTGATAGGTGAAACATTAAAAACAAACAAACAAACAAACAAACAAATGACACGTGCTGTGCCCAAAGCCACATGATTGCATTTGGAGGGCTGTGTACAGGGTTCATGTTTTACTCCTAAAGGTGGAGGAAGAGAGTATATTGAACACTAGACCCATAAAGGATGTTACTGCCTTCCTACTCAAGGTACAGTTAGCACAAATGAGTAATTCCTAACAACTGTAGATGCAGTAACTGATTGCACAGCAGAAGACACCAATGAGATTTTGATTATTATGTTTTCTTTCTGAGATATTGATAGGATGTATTGGTAGGTCAGTAAATTGTTGACCATTGTGCTCACTCTGCGGAAGGAGTTTTAGGACATGTAGCCTCTGAACTGATACATGTTAGTTTCAACCATAGTGACACTGTTGGCCTTTCTGTGTCTGTTCAGGGTCATGGACATTTCTTTGAGGTCAAGGGATTGGTCCCTTTTTTTGGTATATTTATGTTTGGATTCTGTTGCATGCATACCTTTTTCTGGCCACTTCTTAAACTCTTAATATTAGGTTTGTTTTTCCTCCATGTCTCTTCAAAGGATAGTTGGATGTTTATTCTGTAACTCTACTTTTCCTGTTGCTTTTTGATCATTTGTTTAGTTGTCATGAGCACTTCCAGAACAGATATCATTTCTTGACTGTTTTATTCATTCCAAATTCTACTCAAGAGTCTTTCCCATAAACCTGTTAAAATTGGAGAAATAAAATCTGATGGAAGAGCATTCCACTCTCTTTTTCCTTTCTCTAAGATGCCCTCTGAGGTTCCTGATTCTTTTGCTAAAACATTTCAAATCATTCTTTGCTTTATAAATTCAGTAATGAGAAGTTTTAAAAATAGTCTTTCATTATTGAAAAACTTACTTTGTTAGAAAGCCATTATTTTGTTGTATAAAACTCTGCCTTTCTGTTTAGCTTATACCCATTCATGCTTTCCTTGGGAAAATCTTTCAGATATTGGAAGGCATTTATAGCATTCTTTTCTTAACTCAAGGTCAAATCTAGGCTAGAACTCCTACTAAGGTTGGTTATTGCAAAGGGTCTGTATACACATGGGCACTCTCTTAGTCTCATAGATTCAGTGTAACTTATGTATTTTAAACATTAATAAAGTGAGAAAGTGTCCTCTGTACTTAAAAAAATAGGCAAGAAGAGAAAATTTTAAAATGTGTTCCCCTGTACAAATTTCTGTGTAATGCTATCTGAGCATATTTATAATTAAAGATAGATTCCAATATAAATATCCATATGCAATATACATTTAAAAGTCTTTGAGAGATAGTGAAGGAAAAAATCCATAAGAAACTCTGAAAGATAGAGAACAAACTGAGGGTTGATGGAGGGAGGTGGGCTGGAGATGGGTTTGATGGATGATGGGTATTAAGGAGGGCACTTGTGATGAACACTGGGCATTATATGTAAGTGATGAATCTTCTACCCTTGAAACCAATATTTTACTGTTTTTTAACTAACTAGAATTTAAATAAAAATTTGGAAAAAAATAAAAGTCTTTGAAAAGTCAAAACATGAAAGTGAATTTATAATGCCAATAAGCAACAAACACCCCCCCCAACTAGAATATTGTTTTTGTGTACAAGTTTTTTCTTAAATTTTCCAAAGATAAAAATTTGTTTAAAAAGATTTAATTGCTATTTGTCTATCTTTCTTTTGTCTCTGTGCAAAATTATAAAATGGCATAAGATAGAATCAGTTTTCCTTTTTACAGCTCACACATCTGCTCTTTTCTTTCTAGTTTCTGAAACTTCAGAAATCTTGAATATTTTAACAGTGTTTATATTTTCTCATGCTGCTTTCTACAGGCATTGAAACAATGATGTTTAAAAATGTTTTGTGATTGATTAGTGATGGAACACTACCCGGCAACCAAAACACAGGTTATATTTAGCAAACCATGACTGCAATACATTTTGATTTCTAATTGAAGAAATGGCTATATTTGTTCTCAAGGTCAAAAGCTATGCTTAATGAAAAAGTCTCAAGAGTTCTAAATCTTTAACAAACAGAAATATTCTTCAATATTTGAAATATGTTCCAAAAAAGAGGCTTCATTTTACAATTTTAAAAGGTGTAGTTTGTGTAGTTCAATGAAGAGAAGATTTAATGAACCCCAAGGTTTTCTTTTTTCTTCTCCCTCTTCCTCTTTTTTTTTTTAACTAAAGAGGGAATCTTAAAACACATCTTAAAATCATGATGTGGTTCAAATGGCCAAGAACATTATAATACTTGAAAAATAATGTTAACTCAGTTTATCCTTTCTTTCTAAATTTTGATATAATCAGGAAATGACTTACTGTGTTCTTGTCATTAATAATAAAGCAGGCCATAAGTAGAATGTACTGAGCCACAATCAATTCATTTTGTTTTCTTGTAAAACAGGGAGGAGAATGAAAAATAGAGCTCTCCGAACTGCCTAGTAAAACAACCATCCTTCCAAACCAGCAGCTTCAATTAATTCTGTACACTGGCACTGTAGAATTGTGGTGACATTTACTGGTACATTACTTTTCTTGGGAAATCAGCTTATTTGAGATATAAAAAAGGAAAGGAAGAAAAATTGGCGAAGTTGTGTTGAAGTTGTGTTTATGTTCTTTTTTATTTTTCACTTGGTAAGCAAGATATTTTTCAGTGTAAATTCTTTATAATACAAATAGGTGTCTGTCATCTTCATTTACTTTGACATACTTCTATTGCTTCTTTATATGCAACACACACACACACACACACACACACATATATATATATATATATATATATATATATATATATATATAAAATCTAGGCGGATATTTGCTTTCAAAGCCAGATTTATCACATTTATGAATTCAGCACTCCATATTCTATTCAAGTATTCATATCTTAAAACCTAGGAAGGAAGATAATTGATGCTAGGTCAGTGTGATTTATAATCTCTAATTTGTTAATGAGATTTAATGACTATCTCTACTTTGTCTCCGTGCAGTATTATAAAATGGCAAAAGAGTCAGTGACCATTTATTTCTTCTAACTTGACCATGTTTGTCTTGAACATTTTTTTCATCCTAAAATAGACTATGCCTTTTTCATTATGCCATACAGTGCAGAGTGTTTAAAAATATTTCATGGAGGATCTTGGTGAAAAAAATAATTTTCATGGAGGAGGTAATGAAATGTCTTTGTCAAGCAAGTGATTATATTTCATTTACAAAGAAATTGGGGCCCTAGAAATAGAGTGTAAAAATTCCTCCTTAGAGCCCATCCTTTGAAAACATTTGTTATCACGTCTAGCGATGTGTTTAATTATTCCTCAGTCAGTCAGAGTATGTCATCTAAAGTGAAGACAAGGACTGATTGAGTAGTTCTATTTAACAGTAGTCTTAAGTTACTTCTTCATAAACTGGAGCTATGAATAATTGGTTAAAATCTTTAAGAGATTATAATATGATTATTCCTAAGCATTAAGTGATATGTCTCACATATCACTCTCACACACATATTTGCAAAGAAACACTAAGAGGAATGTGTTTTTCAAACTTTTTAATTACTTTACAGACTCAACTCATATTCAACTTGGAAAACTTTAATTAACAGTACCAAATAACTTCTGAAAAATTAAGAAAACGTTCTAGCTTTATATCTAGAGAGAATTTTTCTACATAGATTTCTCTTTAAGCTATTCCGGGAGCCATCTCAATGTTTTTTTTCTTAAATATGTCAGCTTTACTGCATCATAGTAAAAGTAGTTTTAAATGTATTTGCAAATGTGACTGTAGTGAGAGGTTTGCACAGACTTTCCTCTTGCTGCTGAGTAGCAATTTAGGTTAAGGATTTTAGAGATTTTTTAAAAATTGTTTTAATGTTTATTTTTGAGAGAGAGAGAGACAGAGAGACAGAGCACGAGCTGGGGAGGGACAAAGAGAGACATGGAGTCTGAAGCAGGCTCCAGGCTCCCAGCTGTCAGCACAGAGCCCCATGTGGGGCTTGAACCCACAAGCCGCAAGACAATGACCTGAGCCGAAGTCCAGCATTTAACTGACTGAGCCCCGCCGGGCGCCCCAAAATTTTAGAGATCGTAATGTTAATATTTAAAAGTAAGTCAACTAAATGAAACAAAATAAATGGAATAGACAAATTCTTTGGAGATATTAGTTCAGTATTTTATTGTATTATTTTGTCTTAACTCCACTCTTCTCCTTTACTTTCCAAAAGATTTCCAGGGAATGTCTTTTCCATATAACTCATCCTTGTAACTTTTGAATTCTCTTCCATTTTTTGAATGGAGTATGCTTTTTCTGGATTTGGACCTTAAAAAAAACAATATTGTTAATAAATTATGCTGGATCGATTGGATATCCACCTGAAAGAAAGTCTCCATACTACTCCATTATTTCACTTGCATCTTTCAACATAGATACCTCTCTGTCTACAAAGAAAAATTTGTAACAGCTGTTAGAAAGATAATATGTCCCATAATGTTTTCTAGTATTTTAAGCTATCGATGTTAGTAATATATTGATGTTAGCATCTATGATATGCATCTTTAAATATGTCTCTCATTATATGCTTTAAAATTCTAGAATTTGAATTATTAGGTTAATGGAATACTAATATATGAGTAAGCTTCTTTAGAAAAGTTGAACCAATTTTTATCACCAGTAGAAGAGGTGGAACATACCTGTCTGCTCAGACCCTGATTAACACTGGTGAATACTCATTTCATATTTTCCAACTGGTAGATTAGAAATGATATTATTTTAGAACTTATGTTTTGAGCTTATTTATATTTGTAATTTTCTCTTTTTATTATGGCATTTTCCTATTTTTCTAACACCTAGTTTTTACTTGGCTTGCAATTTATATAAACACATACACATGCACACACACATTAAGGGCATGAACTCTTTTATTTGTCATATATGTTGCAAATATTTTTTTCCAGATTTCTACTTCCCTTTTAATTTGATGATCTATTATGTCCCCTAGAATTTTTAAATTTTATACATTATTAAAACTATAGAGTATTAGAGATCTTGACAGTCACCCTAAAATTTATCTTTATGTTCTCTTTATTTTTTTTTTTTTAAGTTTTTTTTTTTTTTTCAACGTTTATTTATTTTTGGGACAGAGAGAGACAGAGCATGAACGGGGGAGGGGCAGAGAGAGAGGGAGACACAGAATCGGAAACAGGCTCCAGGCTCCGAGCCATCAGCCCAGAGCCCGACGCGGGGCTCGAACCCACGGACCGCGAGATCGTGACCTGGCTGAAGTCGGACGCTTAACCGACTGCGCCACCCAGGCGCCCCTTTATGTTCTCTTTAATGCCTGGCAAATTACATGCAAATCAAATCACAGGAACTGACAAATCCCTATAGATTCCTCATGAAATATTCCAACAATATCTGTTTATGACTCTGAGATACACAAAAGTAAAGAAGACTAATACACTAATATTTCAAAGTAAACCTTTAATGAAAAATAATATACATACTGTTATGTGCACAAATTGTTAGTGTACAGATTGATAAATTTTCCTGAAATAAACTATCATCCACATTAAGTAAGCACAGTGCACATTTTTTGAATCTTAGGAGCCCCTATTTTTGCGTCTTGAAGTCACTATCCCACAAGGAGTTGCCACTATTCTGGTTTATAATACCAAAGACTGGTTGTCCAGCTTTTTGAGCTTTGTATAGATGGAATCAAACAGTGTGTAATCTTCTGTGTCAGGTTTCTTTCATTTTGCATTATGTATGCAAGATTCATTCATGTTGTTGCATAGAATTGTAGTTCTTTTATTTTTATTGCTGTAGAGCATTCCTTTGGGTTACTATAACACATTGTTTATCCATTATGTAGATTAGAGATAAGTGGTAGGTTCCAGTTTTGGCTTTGTGAGCAGTACATTTAGGAACCTCATTGAACATATTTTGTGGTGAAAATATGCACACACTTGAGTGTAAGAATTAAATTGCTGAGTCACAGCATTTGTGTATATATTCAGCATTAGTAGATACTACAAATAGCTTTTCAAAATGATAGCACAAATTTAATGTTTTAAAACAACATACATTTATTACTTTATGGTTTCTGTAGGTCAGAAGTTGGGCTGTGGCTTATGTATGTTCTCTACTCTGGGACTCACAGGCTGAAATCAAGGTGTTGGACAGGTGTTTTTCTCATCTAGGGGCTTTACTAGGGATGGGTCCTCTTCCAAGCCCCTTGAATTCCTGGGTAAATTTCATTTCTTTGCAGCTATAGAATAGGCAGCTTGCTTCTTCAAAGCCAACAGTAGAGAGAGAGTTTCTACTCTTTGAGACCCTTTTTCAAAAAGGCTTATCTGGTTAGGTCGGGTCCATCCATAATAATTTTTTTTATTAACTTAAACTGATTGGAGACCTTAATACATCTGAACAATCCGTTTACCTTTGACATCTTTCATTAGTTACGAGCAAGTTATAGATCCCACCTACTGATCAGTCAAGAGGTATATATTACACAGAGACACAGAGGCCAGGATGTTGGAATCCTGCTCTGAGAATTCTGCCTTCCACATTTGGTCTTGTTTCTCTTTTTAATTTTAGCCAGTTTGGTGACATGGCATTTTAATTTGCATTTTCCTGATAGCATGAAGTTGAGCAACTTTCCACATTTTATTGTCCATTTGAATATCCTCTTTTAGTAAGTGTCTGTTAAAGTCTTTGCCATTTTTTCTATAAGTTTGGCTGTCTATTGATTATTGATTTATAGGAGAACTCCAGCGTCTTAATGGCTTCTTCTACTTAATAAAAGTGTTTAATTTTAACTTAACCCATCTTATTATTTTTTTTATGGTTAGTGTGTTTTTGAAGTCTCCTTAATACATTTTTGCCTAATCCAACGTTATACATATGGTCTCCTATAATTTCTTCTAAGAGCTTTGCTTTCACTTTCCATATTTTGATGTTCATCAGTCTAGAATTGATTTAGGGATATAGTGTTAAGAGTTTATTTTTTTAATGTTTATTCATTTTTTGTGTGAGAGAGACAGACAGAGCATGAGCAGGGGAGGGGAAGAGAGAGCAGGAGACACAGAATCTGAAGCAGGCTCCAGGCTCCAAGATGTCAGCACAGAGCCCAACGCTGGACTTGAACCCATGAACTGCAAGATCATGACCTGAGCCGAAATTGGACGCTCAGCTGACTGAGCCATCCAGGTGCCCCTAAGAGTTTTTTACTCTATGGATATCTTCTTATGTGTTCCACAGAATCAGTAAATGGACCCAGAGTACCAGGAGTTGTAAATCATCAGCTAACTATTCTGTTTCTCTGCCCTCTGACACTTTAGCTCCTAGATCTAGTCCTCAAAGCTTCTATAGCTCCTTAATACATTTAAATGGATAATTTTAAAACTTTATCTTTGTTTTTGTAATAGTTCTAAGTGGGAACCTTGTCTTACTCTACCTACTTTGAAGTAGTAATTTACAATAAATTTTTAAATATAAACATTTGCCATTAAACTTCAAACTCTCTTCACAGGTATCAAGATCATGTCTGTAAAAATATCACAATGAAACAAGTTATCAGAACTTGTTTGGAATGAACAAAAGAATTACTGCAATACTGACATGACAGTGCAATGAGTTGGCTATTAGAATAGAAACAAAGCAGGGGGCCTGGGTGGCTCAGTCCTTAAGCATCCACTTGAGCTCAAGTCATGATCTCATGGCTTGTGGGTTTGAGCCTCACTTTGGGCTTTGTGCTGACAGGTTGGAGCCTGGAGCCTGCTTCGGATTGTGTCTCCATCTCGCCTCCACTCACACTCTGTCTCTCTCAAAAATAAATAAACATTAAAATTTAGAATAGAAACAAAGCAGAATATTAGGCCTCCCTATCTGGTGATCTGGAGAAAACTTTACCATCAGTTAATGTATTAGTTATCTGTGATTGCATAACAAATCACCACAAACTTAGCAGCTTAAAACAACACACATTCATTATCTCATGGTTTATGTGCATCGGGCATCCAGGCACAGTTTTATTGGGTTCTCTGTTTCAGGATCTGCTATTAAGGTGTCAATGGGCTGTGTTTTCATCTGGCTTGACCAAGAACGATCTGCTTCTGAGCTCAGGTAGTAGTTGGCAGAATTCATTTCATTATGGCTGCATGCTTGAGGGCCCTGTTTCTTTTTTTGCTCGCTGTTTTGGCTGGAAGCTATCCTCAAGTCCTAGAGGCCACTCACGATTCCTTGCCACGTGGCCCTGTGGTCGATGGTTCACAATGTGGATATTTGCTTCTTCTTGGCCAGCAGGAGAGTCTCTCAAGTTGGCTAACAAAATGTCATTACAAGAGTGCCATCCCACCACCACGGCCATACTCTGTTATCCAGAAGCAAATCACAGGTCCCATCCAGACTCTGGGAGAGGGGCTGATACAAGACATAACATTAGGGAGTGGAGATCATGGAGCCATTTTACAATTTGCCTACCACAGCTCCCTGAATCATAAGTATGATATTATCTTCACAGGAGTTTACATTTAAATTACACTTCTGTCTATAATAATGTTGAATGGAACATGTACATCTAGTTTTAGTATTTATTTTTTCTTCTCGGAATCTTGTTGCTCTCATCAAACAGTATATGTTCACTGCTTACTTGGATTGTATGTAACGTAGAACACTTATTTTTTTAAAAAAAATATTTGTGTGTTCAAAGGGCTGGTCCTTTGTCTCAAACAAGAACCAACTTGATACAGTTTATGCTCCAAAGTGCCTTGCAGGATAAGACGGAAGGGAGACTCCAGCCAAGGCCACATCCTTTTCAACTTTCTCTCCTGGCCCTCTCCCGCTTCAGACATTCCACTTCCCTGAAATATTCCTTCAGTAAATAAATTTGGCTTTTGGGTACTTAGATGAATTCTCTAGGGAAACCTCCTAGCTTTTCCTTAGTGTGTTGTGTAGTTTGAATGAAAAGAAGTTATATGATTATCTTGAAAACCTAATGAAATTAAATACCACAGGGTCACAAAACAGAGACATTGCAGTTCTACTTGCTGGTTTTTAACATACACACACAGGTCTTTCTTCAAAAACTGTGTTTTTTTTCTCTTTATTTTTTAAAGATTATTTATTTGTTTATTTATTTATTTTGAGAGAGAGACAGAGAGAGAGAGAGAGAGACAGAGAGAGAGAGAGAGACAGAGAGAGAAGGGGAGCAGAGAAAGAGGGAATGAGAGAGAATCCCAAGCAGGTTCCGCACTGCCAGCGCAGAGCCCGATGTGGGACTCAGACTCATGCATGAACTGCAAGATCATGACCCAGGCTGAAGTCAGATGCTTATCTGACTGAGCCACCCAGGTGCCCTTTTTCTTTATTTTTTTAAACAGGACAACATCTAGATATGATTATAGTTGATCTCCAAACAATGCTGGGGTTAGGAACGCCAACCCTGTGTGCTCAAAAATTCATGTATAACTTTGACTGTCCCCAAATTTAACCACTAATAGCCTACTGTTGACCAGAAGCCTTATCAGTAATGTAAATAGTTGATCAACACATATTCTGCATGTTATATCTATCATATACTATGTTCTTACAATGAAGTAAGTTAGAGAAAAGAAAATGTTATTAAGAAAATCACAAGAAAGAGAAAATACATTTATAGCACTGTAGTGTGTTTATCAGGAAAAAAAAAAAAAAGAAAGCATATAAGTGGACCCATGCAATTCAAACCCATGTTATTCAAGGGTCAACTATATATGCATACTTAATAAAAAGGTGTTACTCAGATTAATTAGTAACTCATACGTAGAGTGCTATTTGATCCTTTGAAAGGTTTTTGATAAATTCAAGTGCCAATTAACCCACTTCAGCTTGTTCCTAGTTTGTGCAATGGGCAGTAGTGATAGTCATTGTTTCCACAACCTACATAGTGTGGCCACAGGCCCCTTTCAATAGCCATGAGCAGTGAAGAGCCAGTACCCCTGCTCTGGTGATAAAACAGCTACCTGTCCTAGTTATGGATGTATATACCAATTTATTTTTCCACCCAAGGGTAATTTTGCTTTAAAATCATTAGAGAGCACTCTATTTAACATAATGTTAAAGAAAGTTTTTTTTTGAGGCAAATAATTTATTTTTTTTAAAAAGGAAATAGTAACAATCATTCCTATAAAACCAATTTTAGTGTATCAGGTTTGCTTAAAGCAAAGAAACTTGTTATTAATTTATACGTATATGTAATATAATTAATGAGCCAGAGATTAAAATTTAAACCATACCTGATGATCTTGAGTCTGCCTTAAGTTTCTTTTTCTTGCCAACATGTGTATCCCCAGGATAAGCCCGTATAAATTATTTAGACTTGGAAACTAAATATTCAAGTTCACATTATATATTTTATAGATAATATCATGATATATTCTCTGCATATATTTCTATAAATAGACATACAAACACTCGGTCTGACACCTGGAAATCAATTTTCACTCTGCTTCTCCTTCTCCATCTTCTTCATCTCATGCCAGATTATTTGTAACTAGTTTCTGCTGATTCTAATATCCAAACATTGCTCTGTCCTCTTATTAATCCTCCTTGACTTCAATAAAAAATCTTATCATTACCGATTAAATTATTGCTATAACTTCATTTGCTGGTGGCTCTTCCTTCTATCTCTTTACATCACAGCTAAAAATTTTTTGCCTGACATAGAAATGTGAATATGCTACTCACCTGTTGCAGACACATGAAAAGCACCATTCTATTCAGAATATATTAAAGACCAAAATCTTTATGTGACATTTAAGACCCTTCACAATCTGGTCTCTGCCGCTCGTCGATATTCATGCTTTGTTCCATGTTAACGGCCTTTTGTTCATGAAACATGCCACACTTCTTCATTCCTCTATTCCTTAGCACATTCAGTTATCTCTGTCTGCAGTTTCTTTTTTCTATTCCTTTATCGGGTGAGGTATTGCCTATCCATCATGACACCACTTAAAGGTTAACTCCTGAGTGAGTTCTTTGTCATCACTGGGCAGAGTTAGGGACTTCTTTAAGCTTTACTTGCACGTTGTGAATGCCTCTCTCACAGCATAGGATGACAAGTTCCTTTAGGACCTGGACTGAGTTTGATATTACCAGCTTCAGCCTAGCAAATTGCTTGTCACACAACACTCAATCAGTTATATGAGTTTTGAATAAGTGAATGGCTATGGGTTCATAGTCTACTTTAAATCACTAAACTGTTGCACGATTCTAACTTTTTAACACTTTTAAGAAATGGAATGGACTGCTCAGTCACTTTTAATCTATTACAGGTCCTTACAATATAATACCTGACAAGTGCTAAATTATCAATGATTTTTTGAATGAATTAATGAAGTACTAAACGTGGTTCCAGAACACTGTGAGCAAAAGAAGCCTGTTAGAGTTCTTCTTTTTGTAACTATTTCTGTTGCACAGTTTCTTCTGGACTTGATAACTTTAAAGAAGCTTATACAATTTTTATAAAATTATGTTTTATTGGTTTAATTACTGTTTCTTTAAAAAAATTTTTTAGTATAGTTGATACACAATGTTACGTTAGTTTCTGTTTAAATTTCTTTATGTTATGTTAGGGTTTCTACAAGTGCAACTACCATCTGTCACCTTATAATGCTACTACAATGTCACTTACTACAGTCTCTATGCTGTGACTTTTATCCCCATGACTTATTCATTCCATGACTGGAAGCCTCTATCTCCCACTCCCCTTTTTACCCATTTCTCCACCCCCCTTCCCTCTGGCAATGATCAGTTTTCTATATTTATAGGTCTGATTCTGCTTTTTATTTGTTATTCATTCATTTTGTTTTTTAGGTTCCATATATGAGCGAAATCATATGGTGTTTTTCTTTTTCAGTCTGGCTACTTCATTAGCATAATGCTCTCTAGGTTCATCCATGTTATTGTAAATGGCAAGTTTCATCCTTTCTTATGGCTAAGTAATATTCCACTTGTGTGTGTGTGTGTGTGTGTGTGTGTGTGTGTGCATGTGTGTATGTGTACCACATCTTCCTTTCGCCCTTATCCATTTATCTATCTATGGACATGTTGGTTGCATCCATATCTTGGCTATTGTAAATAATGCTGCTATAAACATAGGGGTACATAAATCTTTTCGAATTAGTGTTTTCATTTTCTTTGGGCAAATACCCAGTGGTGGAATTGTTGGGTCATAAGGTATTTCTTTTTTTTATGTTTATTTTATTTATTTTGAGAGATAGAGTACAAGCAGGGGAGGGACAGACAGGGAGGGAGAGAGAGAATCCAAGCAGGCTCTGTGCTGTCAGTGCAGAGCCTGAAGTGGGGCTCGATCTCAAAACCCGAACCATGACCTGAGTTAAAATCAAGAGTCAGCTGCCTAACTGACAGCCACTCAGTCACCTTGGGTCATATGGTATTTATATTTTTAATTTTTTGAGGAAACTATATATTGTTTTCCACATAATTACTCTTTCTTTTAAATAATTGGCTATTGACCTCAGAGAAGTATACTATTTTCATGTTCAAAGTTGTTCCTATTCAATTCCTGTTCTTTTCAATTTTTATCTTTTGAAGAGTAACAGATTTTAATCCCAACTTGAAGAGAACATAAGTCTTATCACAATGAATATTAAAGTATGTCTTTTGATTTAGAAGTATGTTCTTTACATTGGTGAACTATGCCCAATACTATCAAAGACTACTACCTAATAGTACCCCCACCCCCCAAAAAAGACAAAGGAGAAATATATCAATTTTTGTTCCAAAAACTCTCTGCTGAGAGTTTCATATGTCTCATATGAGAGTCTCATATGTCATGACACTCTTTGATGTCCTTCCTCATATTATTAACACTTATATATTGTTTGCAATGTTTTCTGATAGCTAACCATCTTCATCTTAAAGATAAGAGTTTAATTTTGACTCTCAAAAGTTATCAATTTATTAGGACAACTTGGATAGGATTGTGACTATTTTGAAAGGCTGTATATTATAAATGTATTGGAAGATAAATCAAGGGCAATGGATGACAAGAAGAAAGAAAGTAATTTTCATTGTAGGAATCATGGAGGCAATGTTGAAATCCTATGTTTAGAGAATTTCAGCATTTGGAGATAAACAGGTTTTTATAGCTGAAGGTATACTGTGACTACCCAGAGGCCAAAAATATTTTCTATTAATGAAAATTCTCTATATCACCTTCAACCCACCACTCAGATTATGCACATCTTCCTCCTCTACTCTGACCACCATCCCCTAATAGAAGTTCTGCTTTTTTCCAAAGGAAATGCTGGAAACTACCTGAGAAAGAAAATATCTTACTAGTGTGTAGCTTTTTTTACATAGAGAAACTACATATAAAAAGCAGAGAAACAATGGAGAGGGGAGAGACAGAAAGACATGCTTCATGGACTAAAGCAGAGAGGGTTGTTAGGGGTTTGATATGTAAGACACTCCAGAGCAGTTGTATATACAAGAGAACTAGGCGTTAGTGGGAGGAGAAATTGAGATGGGTTTTTATAGATTAGATGTCGGATCCCCTCTAATATGCCTAAAGACATGCAAGTAGAGTAAATTTCCATTAAGACCCTACTTTTGGTTCTTGGCGTGAACTTTCATAAATATGGCTCTGTAGACACTTGTGTGAGGGCCTGACTTCTATTAAGTTTACACATTCATAGATCTATACAGGCACTTGGTATATTTTAGGTAATGACAGATGGCTTAGTTTCACTGATATGATGAGATTATGAAACTGTACAGTGAAAATTATGGCTGGAAAAGTTTTGTGTGTTCATGTGTGTTTGCTTGGGACAGGGGCTAATCAGCACGTGGTGGGCCCTGAATACTGTGATGCTGAGATTGGGTTTCATTAGGAGACAACAAAAAGCCATTGAATAACTTTGTTCAGACAGTAAAGGGAGCATTGTTATGCAGGTGTGTACCCAAAAATTTTTAATTGTGCATTTCATTCATTAAAACATTGGAACACATACTACTATAGATGTTTGTTTAAAAATTATACACATATGGGGGTGCTTGGGTGGCTCAATCGATTAAGCGTCTGATGTCCGCCCAGGTAATGATCTCACAGTTTGTAAGTTTGTGCCCTGCATTGGACTCTCTGCAGTCAGCGGAGAGGCTTCTTTGGATCCTCTGTCTCCCTCTCTTTCTGCCCCTTCCCTCTCTCTCAAAAATTAATAAACAGTTAAAAAAATTATGTACATATTAATATCTCATAGACATTATAAAATACTAACAAGAATAGAAATACAAATGCTGTAGCATATTACTATGTTATACATATTTAGACCATTTTGAAGACTGCTGGTATAGAGAGAAGATGACAAGTGGAGGTAGAAATGGCCAGGTTGTGGACAATGTAAAGGTTGTGATTCTTGACCAACTGGAGTTTGGGCATAAAGGAGAGAGTTGGAAATGATGGCTCTCACATTTCAGGCTTGTTAAATAGATAGGATAGTAGTTTAAGTAATAGAAACATGTTGTTTGGTTTAAGGAAATTGCTTTGAGGGAAATGTAATAAAATCAATTCTGACAATGTTGATTTGGACTGCCGGTGAATAACAAGATAGAACAATCTGGCAGAAAATTAGAATTTCAGCATTGGAAGCTAAAACCAAGACCATGATTGGAAATGGAAGTTTGTAAGTTCTCACAACAGATGTGATAGGTAGAACTAGAGTAGGAAGTTAAGTGAAGAAAAACACAACTGAGGGAAGAAGGCAAATCTGTGAAGGCCATTTGCATTTGTGGAGTAGGTTTGGGTTTAAGGGTCAACGTAAGGAGAGAGGGACTGGTGGAGGGAATCAAGGGAGAAGACAAGACTCCAAGGGAAGAGAGATTTTTAATAGGACTGGTGTGTTCAACAATATCAAGCGTTGCTGGGAAATCTATAAACAAGAAACCAAGAGAAGTTTACCAAATTGAGGATTAAAAGGTGTTCTGGGTGTGATTAAAAAGCTGTAATGGTGAAGCAAAAGATGTCAAAAGTCTGAAGATGGTACTGACTTAATTTTCTGGGAAGAAAAAGAAAGTTCTACTAAATGCAGACTTGAAAAAGAACGCATTTTTAGAAAACGATTATTAAACATTACCCTTAGTTATATATACAATTTAAACATTAAGGAAATTTGAGTAAAAATTTAAGCTATAGGCATGTCATTCTGATCACATTTTTATTTTAATTGTTCTTTTATTTGTATGTTAAATTGTTCAAAGAATACAAAGGCGTATGAGCAAATTTATGTATTTATGTTTTATTATTTCATTTTGTATGTTAATAATTTCCTGTATTTTAATAGTCATCATCATGATTATTTTAATGGATGTATGAGAATTCATCTAAAGATATACAATTCTTCCTGGATCTTGAAGTGATTTTTTTATATATGAGAGTGAAGGAACCTCTGTCAAGAGGGATTGCAGAGCGGAAATGTTAATTTTGGTTATTTTCTTTGGATACATTGAGATTTGGTTTCTATCTACCTTAAGCTTGCAGTATTTGTTTTCTCTGCTGGGAAGCATACATTTTCTAGTTGCACTGGATGAAATAACATTTTTCCCTGAAGTCCTTCATGATTTATTTCTATACTTGATTGAAACACTGTATTTAGAACTTTATAAACACACACTGACATTTTGTTTAAAAACAACATGATCCATTTAAGACATTTTTTAACACATTTAAAGATGTTGTTTCTTGTTCCATCCCTGTGTTTTTGCATATGTGGAAAACTACTTCATATTAGTGTTCTTCCTGCTGTTCAATTTTGAGATGGACATCAAAAAATTTCTAGAAACAAAATTTCATAGATTCTTAAAATTGTGATAGAACTTGTAGGATCATTCACTTTTTCTGACTTAGAAACCAGTCATATGAGAATCTTGTAGTAACAAAGATCAACAAAGGAGTAATTCTCCATAAAAATGTTGGTGTTTCCATTGAAGATATTGGTAAAAGTATATCAACATTTTTACATGAAGTTTTAAGCTTATATTAATTTTGATTGCTGTAATATATCAAATTGACCACACTGATGAAGAAAATCACCAGACTGATGATGTATAATATAAAATTACATAGGAGGGGTGCCTGAGTGGCTCAGTCAGTTAAGCATCTGACTTCAGCTCAGGCCATGATCTCACAGTTTGTGGGTTCAAGCCCCGCACTGGTCTCTGTGCTGACAGCTCAGACCCTGGAGCCTGCTTCAGATTCTGTGACTCTCTCTCTCTCTGCCCCTCCCCCACTTACTCTCTATCTCTCAAAAATGAATAAACATTTAAAAAAATTTTTTAAAAAAAAGATCACATAGGAATGACTTTACTTTCAGGAAACTGACAAAACTCTTTTTGTTATAGCTCAAACCAATTTACCCTTGTTTGATCCTCAGGGAGTAATATTCCCAGTTTTTTGATATGTGTTATATATAATAGAACCATGAAATTTACTGGTAAAAAATATATCATATATATCACTTTTTTTTGGATCCATTGGTCCTGTCCATTTGTTACAGAGTAGAGTAGTTAGAATGCCATTCATTGCTTAAGCATTGTGTGTGTGTGTGTGTGTGTGTGTGTGTATGTGTCTTTATGTGTACATAAAAAACTTGAAAGTAGATGTTAAGGAAGGCAGTAAATCTATAGTTTCTGCCATTTAAGGACTTGCAAGTTCATTTGGAGATAAGATACATAGGAATAAGATTACATGGGTACAAACTGCATGGTCTGGTACAATTCACATGAATGCTTGAGGCACTGAGTAGGACAGAGTGGCTTGGAGATCAAGGGAAAGCTCTGTAGAGATAAGTATGGTCCTAGTTTTGAAAAGGATGTTATATGCATATAAATGTATAGGAAGCAGGAGCAGAAGAGAGAGTGAAAAAAGGAAGAAAGAAACAGGAAAGAGGAGATGCTGAGGAAGATATTATGTATCTGCCATGATCTAGACTCTATTTTCCATGCTTTATAGATTTCTCTTTAAGCATGGGACAAATAAGAGGTGAATGTATCTTTTTTTTTTTAACAAGTCAGGCTGATTTTTCCCCCCAGTCATTAAAGTATTAGGTGTGTGTGTGTGTGTGTGTGTGTGTATGTGTGTGTGTGTATGTGTGTATGTGTTTTCCAAGTAGCTTACGGTTGACTTTTCTTCTGCTTTTTGTTTCTTTCTTCTTTTTTTTTTTTTTTAGCATACAAAGTGGGATCACAAGTTTAAAACTCATAGTTTGAAACTCTATGGCTCTCCTTTGGATTTTAGGACTCTGCAACTTAAGAGATTCCTTAGATATCTAAATGCTTTCTCTCAATCTTATTGCATAAGCACGCTTTTATTTAAATAAATTTTGTAAGATAATCGTGTCATATAATAGAACATCAATAATGGTCTCCCTTTCACTTATGAGGAAATGGAGACACTGGGATGATGTTCTCTAATTTATGCAGTAAAAAAGTGTGAGAGCCTATAAGAATTTTCATTTTAGACTCTCCCAAAATTCTGCTTAAAACATATTTTTGAGAGCTTTATATTTGTGGTTGCTGTATCATACTGGAAATACTGAATTGTTTATTTTGAGGGAGAGAGTGAGAGAACACGAGCAGGGGAGGAGCGGAGAGAAAGGGATAGAGAGAGAATCCCAAGCAGGCTCTGTGCTGTTAGCATGGAGCCTGCTGAGTGTCTCAAACCATGAACTACGAGATCACGACCTGAGGCAAAATCAAGAGTGTGCACTTAACTCACTGAGCCATGAAGTATGTTGGATGCAAGGTCAGTTAAGCAATATGATTTTCTAACTCCCCCATAATGTTCCTGATTATTGAAGAATATCAAATGGAGGAGGCACAGACTACGGTTGTCATTAAAGTGCTAAAACTAGTCAGTGTATTTTAAACAAAGTCATGTAAAATAGAAAAGACATTTTAAAATTGTTTTTAGGAGTAGAAAATATTACAAAGAGGTAAAGAGAGCAAAAGCAGACACATGAGAGTTAAGGAGAGAATGAGTCGATTGTGTAGAACTTGTGAAGTTTACTGAAAAGGTGGATGCTGTACATTCTGCTGGCAGAAAGCATCCTTTGAGGTAATAGTAGAGAATATCTTTGAATATCTTTATGCATTACTTTCCATTGGATATGGGGATCTCTACTGGACTTTCTTTTTGCTATTTTATAAGCTAATGGAGAAGGTGCTTCTCTTATGTCATTATAATATATCTCTACCAATAGGTGAATCCTATTTACTTCTGTAATCTGCAAAATGCCTAGTAGTTGACTCAAGTTTTCAATAATGAATGGTTTATCCTGGGAATTTGTGTACTTAGATTACAGTTTGTTTACCTTATATATAGTTTTCATTTTGTTATTTAGACAAATTTCATCTAAATATTGTTTTTGGTTTTATTTAAAAATTCTTTTTGATGTTTATTTTTGAGAGAGAGAGAGAGAGAGAGAGAGAGAGAGAGAGAATGCGAGTGGGGGAGGGGCAGATAGAGAGGGAGACCCAGAATCCCAAGCAGGCTCTAGGCTCTGAACTGTCATCACAGATCCCAACACGGGGCTTGAACTCACAAACCATGAGACCATGACCTGAGCCGAAGTTGGACACTTAACCAACTGAGCCACCCAGGGACCCCTTGTTATTTGTTTTAAAAGTCTGATCTTCAGTCTAGTACTAACTTACTTAAAAACATTTTTAAAATATTTATTTATTTTTGAGAGAAAGAGACAGTGTGTGCGTGTGCAAGGAGAGGGACAGAAAGAGAGGGGGACAGAGGATCTGAAGCGGGGCTCAGACTAATGAACTGTGAGATCGTGACCTGAGCCAAAGTGGGACACTTAACCGACTGGGCCACCCAGGGACCCAGTAACTTACTTTTATATTAGCTTTCAAAAAATGAATCTTCAGTTCTAAACGTTAAGTTATAATTCCAGTGGTGTTTCTATGTGTATACTCTCTGCCATTATTACTAAGGAAATCTGACGAATCTTGCTTTCTTGATATTCCAAAACAAAAGTTTTGAAAAACTCTCCAAATGTTTATACAAAAAAAATTATGATTTTTGGTACCGGAAAAATTTTCAATGCTTCTGAAGGATTTCTACATACATTATTTCAGAAATGGAAATAGTAACTTATTGATGTTTTCACAGAAAAATGTCATGAAGGTCAGACATTGATCTACTTTCTCTTTCCTGCACTTGTACTGGAATAAAAACGTTTATTTAAAAGCTATCAATACTCACTGTTACTGTTGTTTCCTGTGTAATGTCATATATTTGCCTAAAAAGAAAACCTATTTACTTTTGAGGGTCCTTAAAAGGATAGCTAAATCTTTTCTATTTAACTCATATTTTTTTATCTAAAATATTAGCATAATAAAATACAAAGAAAAAATTTTAATTTTTTTCCTTATAGGTAATACTTATTATGAAAGTTACAGACCTGATATAGGGATACTTGCTTTAATAAATACAGGAGTTAAAGGTATTAAGTAAGACCTGCTACCAAAATCTTAATCATAACACTGGTCACAGTGACTTGTTTATTGATTAGTTCAAGGGATATTGGCTGACTTTTGACCATTGTAGTAATTTTCCATAAGAATCATGTTTGATTTTTCAGTTAAATGTCTGCATAGGCTGCATATCTTGTGATTTTTATCACAGATGGATTCCTGGCTGATTACTTCATTTTCTTGACATAATAGGTGCTGCTTAGATATTACACTTTTCTGTAGCCTCCTTGTGGGTCCTTGGAGACAGGGGTGGTAAAGAAAATTTCTCACCTTGGAGTTCTTTCTCTTCATGGGTAGTGTAATTCTATCTCTTCAAGTAATGGCTTCACTGAAAGTGACAGGTTTCTTCTTTGTTCCTTGCTACTTATGTCTTTTCAAATTTCTAGGAAGTGTAATTTCTAAAGCGTGGTCACTGACTAGGTCACTATTGTTCCTGAAGTGGAAAGTACTTTAGTGAGCAGAAAGTTAGGCTTTTCTTGTATTTCCTACCTCTTAATTAATTTTGTCTTAAAAAGCATTTAGCAAATACCAGTTATGTGCCATATGTAGGTCCAGGTCCTCAAAATTCAGTGATGAGCAACATCATCTTAGTTTCTAGGTCATATTCCTAGTTCAGCAGAAGACACAGAAGCTGGAGGCCAATGATTCAACCCCTCATGATAACTAACTCATCTTCACACTGATCGTCACCCTCTTAAAAAATTAGGTGTTGTTGGTGTATATTTGCTTAATTAATAAATATTGAATTATGTAAAATTTTTAGGAAGTTGGTCAGATGAAAGATAAAGTCAAAAAGATTATTTTTTTAAAGAATAACCTGCTAATAATATACTCAACTTTTATCTGTGATGCAGTTTTGGTGCCTAGATATGCAAAATGTTCTCCTTTGATTACTCAGTTCATTAATTAAAAAATCAAAACCATAAATGGTTATGACTAAAAGATACCTCTATTTTAAAAAATCAAATCACAACAATGGACAGAGAGAATGGTATAGTTGATACACACACACACACACACACACACACACACATATATATACATACATATATACATATATCTCCACTGTGAGTGGGATATGATTATGTAATATATTGAAAATTGTTATTTATGATATTTTGAGGATGCACACCAATTCAAACTAGAGGTCCTGAACTGGTTAATGTTGGAAGTTAAATGTCAATTCCATACTTCTTTCCTGCTTCATTATTTCCTGTTTGCTATTCTTTGTAGATTTGTGTTTAAATATATTTCACACCTTTCTGAAGAAGAGTATATGCAGTGCCTGGGTGCCTCAGTTGCTTAAGCATCAGACTTTGGCTTAGGTCATGATCTCACAGTTTGTGAGTTCAAGCCCTGCATCAGGCTCTCTACTGTCAGGGCAGAGCCTGCTTCAGATCCTATGTCCCTCTCTTTGCGCCCCTCCCCCCCTTTCTCTCTCTCTGTCTCTCCAAAATGAACACAAAAAATTATATAAAAAAGAATATAATCTATGAGTTTATGTGTCAGCTTGACTGAGTCACAGAGTGCCCAGATATTTGATAAAATATTATTCTAGGTATGTCTGTGAGGATGATTCTGCATCAGATTAACATTTGGAATGGTAGATTGCCCACTCCTAAATAAGACAAAAAGGCTAAGTTAGAATTTACACTCTCTGCCTGTCTTTCAGCTGTACATCAGTCTTCACCTTTGGATTTAGGCTCACACTGGAAATTACACCATTGATCCTCCTGGTTCTTAGGCCTTCAGATTCAGGCTGGAACTTTATCATTGATTTTTTAAGTTTCCAGCTTGCCAACTACAATTCCTGGGATTTCTCAGCCTCCATACCCACATGAGCCAACTCTTTTTAGTAATATATATTATTAAAATATATATTATTGTATTATTATTATAGATTATAAATTTATATTTTATATACTTAAAAATAAATATGCTTTAATTTATAAAAAAACTAAAATATAAATTTATAATATATATTTTAAATATATAATATGTAATATATATTGAATATATAATCTATGATTTTATATATATGTTTTTCCCTGTTAGCTCTGTTTCTCTTGAGAACCTAGACTAACACATAATCATTGCCTTTAGAATATGTTCCTAAGCAGTTTAGTCAGAGTACAATTGGGTAAATCTGAATCCAAACCTTTCGTTCTCCCTACATTCATCTACACATCTTTTTTCTCCAGGTTTCCCTCATATAAAATACTCAAATGTCAAGAGAAGCATTAAAGACCTACAACATCGTCATAGGAAGTCCAGATCCCTCATCTAGTTTCAAATGCTCACTGGAACATTTCTGTTAACATTGGGAATATATACAACTAAACATACTTTCACCTTTTTCCCCCTCTATCTAAATTTCTTGTTTAAGATGGATATATAAACATCTTGAGAAGATACGATATGGCAATACTCATTCTCTATGGATTTTATATTTGCAAAGTTGCTTACTTACTACAATTTATTTATACCGCCAAGTCAATATTCAAGGCACTTTCTTGGTCATTCACAGACATGCATGGAAATGCAGACAGTGGCAAATAATTTGAGTCATGCAATGCACATGTTCACTGCTGAGGTTGAACAAACAGACTCTCTGCCTTCTTGTTTCTGCTCTTTTATTATAAACAAATGTTCTTTTGTGATCTATTTTGTGCCATATTTTTTGCATTTTATGCTTTGCTTTGATTTTACTATATAAAATGGCCCCCAAGCATAGTTATGAAGTTCTCTCTGTTGTCTCCAGGTGCAAGAAGGCTGTGATGTGCTTTATGGGGAACGTAAGTGTGTTACCTAAGTTTCATTCAGGTGCATGAGTTACAAGGCTATTCACTGTGAGCTCAGTGTTAATCAATAATATATATTAAATCAGGTGTTTTAAACAGAAACACATAAAACAAGGTTATGTCCTGATTGGGTGGTGAAAATGTGACCAGAGGCTCACAGGAACCTAATTGTGTATTTCCCCTAAAAGCAATGGTTCAGAGTTCATGAATTCAGTGTTCATGACAATTGTATAGAACATAATTACCATGAATAATGAAAATTCACTGTATGTGGTCAAGAATAATAAGAAAAAATTAGTAAATTTTTCCCCAGGTTCTCATTGCAATCCTTAGGCTTGTTATCTTGGATTTAACTTCTAGGCTACAGTTTCTCTATTTGTTTAATAAAAATGATAATTCCTTGAACTACTCTCTGAAAAGTGTAATTTTAAAGATTAAATGAAGTAATATGTGTAAGAGTGCTTTGTAAATGGAGATGCTATAACAGGAGCAGTAAGCACAATTTATTTAAGAATTGGAAACTATGATAAGGATTTCATAATTACTACTGTTTACAAATGTTTAATAAGAGTATTCAATTCTTGATTTAGTAAGACCAGGAATTGCATTGTTCAGCTGTTGAAACAGTTTACATCTGAAATTCAAATTTCATTTAACTAGAAGCATTGTCTCTTCTCTATGTTTTTCAACTTATTAAAATACATTACATTGTATAGGAGTAAAACTGAATATTAAAGAATATTGTGGGCTTGCATGTATTTGTATCTTTTGTTTTCTCTGCACCATCTCTGCTTAATTTACTAACACATAAATCTTTCCTATTCTCAGTGCTGCAAAGCCAATTTAGCAGAGGAAGAATGAAGCTGAATTCTGTTCTGCCTCATGCATCACTAACAAAATTGCTAGGCCAGTTAAGTTTTGATTGCAGAATATTTATTTTTGGTGACAGATGTTGCTGATGTAAGAACCTAGGCGATCACAGCTTGAATTAGTCCTGGGTTGAGGTTGGAAAAAAACTGAAATGGAAAGTTTTACCAGAAGAAAATAACGCCACATCAAGACGGCATTTTTAGCATTACATTTCTGATAGTATTTGTGTGGTGACTAGGATGAGCCTACATATGCAAGTAGACAATGATTTTTAGTCAGAAGATGGACACAAACTTTTATGAAATCACGTTCTTAAAATTCTTAAAAGTGAGGCTATGGAACCCAGGAGAAGTAGATTTGCTAGTTTCTAAGCACCTGTTTGGCTCAAAGCAAGGTCTAGAGTGGAAACTAGTGACTAGAAATCATGTGGTTTCTGAGTGGAAGGGACAGCTTTATGTGCCCTTATACTTATATCTATCAAAACACTCAGCGTATCCTATTATAATAATTGTTTTCCTTATCTTTGTGTCCCAGTCATCCACAGGTGACCGTAAGCATGTTTGTATGTAATAGATTTTCAGTAAGTGTCAGATGAAAAAAATTCTGCATAAGATAGAATTCCCCATATCTCCACTTGAATGCCCTCACGTGAGAGGAGAACAGACATTGGGATACTTGTCACTTCGGCAAGATCCTTCACAGTTCTATACACAGAGGTTTCGTGGCCTCCAAATGAATCACTGAGAAAGATGCGTCAGAGGGAGGCCTCTGAGAAGAGCTTGACACTATGTGTTTTGCTACAATCCCACCTTCTCTCTTGAAAAAATAGCGTTGTCCAAACCCATAGGATGTGCAATTCTAACAGTAAATGGTGATGTAAACTCTAGACTCTGGGTGATTATGACGTGTTAATATAGATCCATCAATTGAATAAATATATTACTTTGGTGAGGCTGTGAAAAAAGGGGAAAGTTGCCTATGTAGGGGTTTTTGGGAAATAGGTGTATTTTTCACTCAGTATTGCTATGAACCTAAAACTGCTCTGAAAAATAAAGCTTATTAAAAAATAGCAAAAGGTTGTTGACCAAAATGGATCTTCAATTCTTAGTCTGCAGTTCTTGACATATGAAAAGGTCACTAGAAATCCTGTTTCTGATTCATTCCAAGGGTGAATCAAAGGATGGACTCCTGCAAAGCAAATTAGTGGAGGAGAAAACTCAGTAAGTTTGATTGATTGTTTTATCTGTCCCAACAGTACATTAGCTTTTAAGCACTCTAAGGAAGATTCAGTTTAATATGAATTGCTCATGTTTAAATATCTATATAAATCCAATCCTTATTTTGAGATATATTAGAAGAAAGCATGATTAAAATACCCCGTGAACCATACTTTAATTTTATCAAGTATATTTTGGATAGTTATATACTTGTGCCTTTCATGATTCTATGGCAAGACAGTCATGCTTTTATTGCTTTCTCTTGGGAGAGGGCATTCACCTATTTGTTTCTGAAAATCCAAGTAAATGATTAGTGAGTCATGAACCAAAAAGCATGAGTTGTTTCTCTTCCAAAGACAATTTTCTGCTGTGCATAGTGTTTTTCAATAAATACTTCCCCTTGCTGGGATATGGGACAATTTTCTTACAAATGTTGCTTGGAAGTGGACTTTTAAACATAGGGAATAAAAACACACACACACACACAGACTCCTAAGTGCCAATAATAGTCATAATGATGAAACCTGACTTTCAGGTTAAACAGGTAGAGAAGTGATGGCTGTCATGCTCCTTGGTGATTGCTCAGGCTCTAGGTCATTTCAGGCAGGCAAAATCTCTGATCTGATATAACACTTCTTGCCTAATGAATGGCTAAGTCCCAAATGTCTGACAACTCTACATCTTTCTCATTTCCTTCAGACTGTGAGAGAGGAATAATGTGTAATTTAGTAATGTGAAAAGCTGACACATAGCTGTCAGATGTTTCATCTCAGCCTCCTTTCCATAGGAAGCACAATGTTGAGTTGGTTCTAACTTCCCCATGAGATTATTGATTTTATGTTGCCAGAGAGACTGGTGACCTCAGCTCAGTAAGGCAGACTTTTCCCGTGCAGGCAGAATGGCAACTCCTAATATTCAGGTATAATTACTGTGGGACCAAATGTCTTATACACATTTCTTGTTCCCTACTGTGAGACACTACTGATACAAATCCAAAGTCAAGACTCATTTATTGGGGCCTGATTAAGAGCTAGGATTTAAATTCACAATTAATCCCAGGTTCATATGCTTGTGGTTCCCTGATAATTTTTGTAATGTCAATACAGGTCACTGTGTACTGGAGAAACCGAATCTAGTTATGAAAGGTGCAGCTGATAGCACCTTTAATTGAATTGAACTAATATGGCCGGGTATCTTAGAAGCCGAGCATTGACAAAGTGTAGTTTGCATACTTTAAATCAATGAACAACCCAATAACAAATATTATATTACAGTAATGTGTATAATT
This sequence comes from Lynx rufus, assembly GCF_022079265.1. Taxonomy (NCBI): domain Eukaryota; kingdom Metazoa; phylum Chordata; class Mammalia; order Carnivora; family Felidae; genus Lynx; species Lynx rufus. The sequence goes on along the minus strand of NW_025814845.1, from coordinate 96,778,063 downwards.
TATTTTGTTATTTTCAATTACAAAAAATCTATTCACTGTACAAAATAAACCACCTTTGCTGGCTTTGTGTATGTGTATGTGTGTGTATGTGTGTGTGTGTGTGTGTGTGTTGTGTGTGTGTGTGTGTGTGTGTGTGTGTGTGTGCGCACATGCAGCCTATTAGCCTATTTAGCTCCTCTTGTCTAGCCATTCACTTGTAAAAGCTGCTAATTCATCAACAGAAAGTGGATACAATCTACATACCAAATGAGTTAGAGGCAGGGAAGCAGTGGATTGCCCACATCAAGTAACTTATGAATAATGTTTTACATAGCTTTGTTCTTTAATGGGTTGTATAAGTTCATTCTTTATTGTATTGACACTTGAGAAAGAAATTAAGAAGAAGTGAATGGTTGTGAAATATTTGGTATAAATAGCAACAGCAAGACAGGAGTATTTAAAAAGTAATGTCACATCAATGCCAGGTAGTTGAGGTGCAAACTTCTGTATCATCTGGTTGCTATCTAAAGAATAGAAATGTCAAACATTTGGCATTTCTTTTCTGGATTTCAATTCCATCTTTTCTCCCTCTCTCTAAGAGAGTGGTTTTAAGTAGAAGTACTTGCTTCAGCTAAGTGGAAATTCAAAAAACCCAGAAATAAATAATTTAAAACTGGTATTCAGATGCAGAATATATGGAATTAACTATGAACCCCTGTTGGGAAAATATAATTACAAGCAAAACCTCTTCCCAATCCAGAAAAACTCTCCACAAAGGTAGAAGAGAAAGAAACAATTTTTATTCCTGACAAAGTATTAAACCAGACTGCAACGTGCATCACAGGCAATCAGCAAAGAGGTTACAGACCGAAAGAACCTTCACATTTTTTTTTATAGTTAAGTAGATACAAGCCATTGTGTATGCATTATCGAGACAAACGATAACTAGTCCTAAAGTAAGAGAAGTTGACAGTACTATTTGTCATACATAGTTCATCCTAGGTTCATCTTGTAATTGGGGTGACCACGGGTGTTAGCTAATTGGCTTTATTCAAATGAAAAAGAAATCTCTCATATCTTTATGACAAAAGGAAGTTTTGGAGCTTGGAGTAAGATGCCCATTGAGTTAGGCTTCTACATCTACAGTAAGGGGAGGAGACTATCTCTCTGCATCTTTAGATTTCGAAGAGATGGTTCCCAGGTTCTTGAGAAATGCATTCCTCTTTCTTAAAACTGGCAAGAGTCTTATTAGCTTTTTTTTTAAAGGTTTATTTATTTTTACGAGAGAGAGAGAGAGAGCAGGGGAGTGACAGAGAGAGAGGGATACAGAGACTCTGAAGCAAACTCTATGCTGTCAATGCAGAGCCCGAGGAGGGGCTTGAACTCACAAACTGGGAGATCATGACCTGAGTCAAAGTTGGATGCTTGACCGACTGAGCCACCCAGGCACCTAGAGTCTTATTTAGCTTTTAAAGAGATTTATATACATTTCAAAAAGACACAGAAATAAATTCCAAGTTTTCTAAGGTAAAGCTTTAAGAAAAGGAGGGGGTGAGGGGAGAGTCTCTTCCTTTATTTTCATCAGGGAGAGTTAAGCCTTTTACTTTTTAGTTAGTATTTGCCCTTGTGAACATATATTACTATAAAAGTAATATCACACTTTTCTAATGATCTCCATTACCTTTTCTACCTTTTGTTGGGCAAGTTGCAGCCATCTAAATATCCACTAAGTTTATAGTAGAACATAATGGGTGGCCATCATTTTGTATCAACGTCTTGTTATGAGGCACTCAATTGAAAGATACTTGTAGGGAGGAAAACTTGTCCCTTTTCCCTCCTAGATTCTTTGGCTGGTCTAATAATTAAATTGATATAAAACATTAACAGGGGAAAAACAAATTTAATTTTGTATGTACAGGGCCCCCAAAGATATAAAGCTCAGAGAAGTGACCAAAGCAGGCAACTTTAATCTTGACAAGAAACAATAAATTTGTGAAGGATGGGTGACACAAAGAGGTTTGGGCTTGGCGTAGTAAATTAGTGAAGAAGTAACAAGGTTTGTTTATAGTGCCTTCTCAGCCCTAAATTCCCTGTCTCTGGTTTTGAGAAGGCCTTCTACTCTCCTGATATAGGAACAGTACCTTTCACATGGGAGATTTATTTTCTGCCTTGCAGGGGTAGTGCAAAGGAAGGTTAGAGTGTCCTTACTCTGACTGTTTCTTGGGCTACTCTAATTCATTAAATAATCAGATTGCCAAAGTGGCACACTCTGGGGTGGCACACTCTTCCCCCTCCGTACAGATCAAATGTCCAGTGTTTAATATACATAGCTTTATTTTTTTTTTATATGAAGTTTATTGACAAATTGGTTTCCATACAACACCCAGTGCTCATCCCAAAAGGTGCCCTCCTCAATACCCATCACCCACCCTCCCCTCCCTCCCACCCCCCATCAACCCTCAGTTTGTTCTCAGTTTTTAACAGTCTCTTATGCTTTGGCTCTCTCCCACTCTAACGTCCTTTTTTTTTTTTTTTTCTCCTTCCCCTCCCCCATGGGATCCTGTTAAGTTTCTCAGGATCCACATAAGAGTGAAACCATATGGTATCTGTCTTTCTCTGTATGGCTTATTTCACTTAGCATCACACTCTCCAGTTCCATCCACGTTGCTACAAAAGTATGGCCAACTCATCTTTGACAAAGCAGGAAAGAACATCCAATGGAAAAAAGACAGCCTCTTTAACAAATGGTGCTGGGAGAACTGGACAGCAACATGCAGAAGGTTGAAACTAGACCACTTTCTCACACCATTTACAAAAATAAACTCAAAATGGATAAAGGACCTAAATGTGAGACAGGAAACCATCAGAACCTTAGAGGAGAAAGCAGGAAAAGACCTCTCTGACCTCAGCCGTAGCAATCTCTTACTCGACACATCCCCAAAGGCAAGGGAATTAAAAGCAAAAGTGAATTACTGGGACCTTATGAAGATAAAAAGCTTCTGCACAGCAAAGGAAACAACCAACAAAACTAAAAGGCAACCAACGGAATGGGAAAAGATATTTGCAAATGACATATCGGACAAAGGGCTAGTATCTAAAATCTATAAAGAGCTCACCAAACTCCACACCCGAAAAACAAATAACCCAGTGAAGAAATGGGCAGAAAACATGAATAGACACTTCTCTAAAGAAGACATCCAGATGGCCAACAGGCACATGAAAAGATGTTCAGCGTCGCTCCTTATCAGGGAAATACAAATCAAAACCACACTCAGGTATCACCTCACGCCAGTCAGAGTGGCCAAAATGAACAAATCCGGAGACTATAGATGCTGGAGAGGATGTGGAGAAACGGGAACCCTCTTGCACTGTTGGTGGGAATGCAAATTGGTGCAGCCGCTCTGGAAAGCAGTGTGGAGGTTCCTCAGAAAATTAAAAATAGACCTACCCTATGACCCAGCAATAGCACTGCTAGGAATCTACCCAAGGGATACAGGAGTACTGATGCATAGGGGCACTTGTACCCCAATGTTCATAGCAGCACTCTCAACAATAGCCAAATTATGGAAAGAACCTAATATACATAGCTTTAATTGTTTTAAGTCTTGAGGACAAACCCATCCTTTGGGCTATTTCTTTTTTTCCACTAGGTCTAAATCAATAGTTATACTATTGTAATAGTTAATTACATCTGTATGCAGTTACCTTTGTTTATCTATCCATAAACAAAGTAGAGAGAACTTGTCATTCTAAACTTGATAGAGTAATATTAGACCTTTTTGCAGTCAGTATTTGTAAATGTGAGATTTCTGTTTTTCTGTTAATTGGAGTTTTTTTTTTCTTTTCTATGTTATCTTTCCAATCAAACTAGTTAACAACATATTTTTTGCTTGAAATTTAGGACTTAGGTACCTGTTTGCATATTAATTACTTTTACTTTGATATTGTCAAAAGTTACTAATGAATTTGGTCTCAGTGTTACTCTATCAATAACAATTACATTATTGGACTTTAAGTTCAGATCCTGTTTATACTGGGAGTATGATTTACAGCTGATTGGAAATGAGACTGTGGGGAACAATTACTGGGTGTACAGAAAGAAAGAGAAATTCAATAGATAACATGTTTGTTATCTAGTGAAATGTGATTCTTTAATTGAAATAACCTACTTGGTCAATGAGTTACCTTGAAGAAGCTATTAATTGATATCAGTCCCAGGTGTATTATCTGTAAAATGGGAATCATAATTCCCGTATTGTGAAATTATAATGAGGATAAATTGAGAAGATGTATATAGGGACTAAAAACAGATTGTAGCACAAGATGAATGGCAACTAAAGAGGCTACCAGCATAGGGTTATGCCTTCTACCTAGGATTTTGAGCATTCCCATTAATGCGAGGACCATGCTCCACCAGTTTTCCTTCTTTTGCTCATACCAACATGTTTCCCAATAGTATCTTTCCTTTAGTCTTCAGGTATATTTACATCCACTCTGTCAAAAACAAATTATACATGTATATATATGTATATACATATATATACAGCAACTTAACCTGACCTATTTAAAAGAAATGTTTCCCAATAGTATCTTTCTTTTAGTCTTCAAGTATATTTACATCCTTTGTGTCAAAAACAAATTATACACACACACACACACACACACACACACACACACACAGCAACTTAACCTGACTTATTTAAAAAAATTAACATTAGTAAAGTATGATTTTTGCATAATTAAATGTACTCATTTTAAATAATACTTAGTTTTTGTGAAAAACATATATGTATATATATATATATTTGACACCACCACCACATTCAAGACTTACCACAAATAGTCTTTTATGCCTCTCTTCAGTCAATAACCATCTCAACTCCTGCCAGAGGAAACACCAATATCTCCTTTCTGAATTTGTAGAACTGCATTTTTAGGATTTTCATATAAATGGAATCCCATAATATATACTGTTTTGTGTCTGCCATCTTTTTTTTACTATACTAATTTTGAGATTTATTCATGCTGTTGTATCCTCCTTTTATTACCAACTACTAATCCATTATATTGTTTGTATCCTCCTTTTATTACCAACTACTACTGGTAGTTGTATCCTCCTTTTATTACCAACTACTATTCCATTATATTGTTATATCATAATTTGCTTATCCATTTAATTGTCTTTGGATATTTGGGTGTATTTGGATGTTTTCAGGTTGGGCTATTATAAAAAACCTGCTACCAGTGTTTGTGTGGACTTATGTTTTATTTCTCTTTGGTAAATATTTATTTTTTTAATGTTTATTCATTTTTTAAAGACAGAGAGAGACAGAGCACAAGCAGGGGTGGGGCAGAGAGAGAGAGGGGGACACAGAATCTGAAGCAGGCTCCAGGTCCTGAACTGTCAGCACAGAACCTGATATGGGGCTCTAACCCACAAACCATGAGATCATGACCTGAGCCGAAGTTGGACGCTTAACCAACTGAGCCACCCAGGTGCCCCTCTCTTTGGTAAATATTTAGGAATAGATTGTTAGATCATAAGATTATATATATTCAACTTTATAAGAAACTGTTGAAATATTTCCCCAAGTTGTTGTAATATTTATGTTCCCATCAGCATATGAAAGCTCCAGTTTCCACCATCACTTGGTATTGTCAATCTTGTAAACTTCAGTCATTCTAATTGATGTGGACTAAAAATACTTTGTGGTTTTAATTTGAACCCCCCCCACACACCTTTTTTGGTTGTTTTTCTGAGACTTGGAATTTGTTGCTTCATTTTTTCTGAGGAATAAACCCCTCATCTCTTACCTAGTTTGGGTGTAAGTTGTCTCTGGAGGAAGACAGAGGGGTTCTGGGTAACCTAACTTCTTTTAAAGACTTTGAGCTGAGGGCTACCCCAATTCATCCTGCCCCTCTGTAGTTTCTGTGCCTCAAATTCTGAGACTTTTAGGGAGATTTCTGCAGCCCAGACAGCTTTCTTCAACTGGTCATCCTCCTCAACAAGAACTTAGTCTCAGCTTTCTCTGTGCTATGTCAGTTACCCCTTATCCGTCTGCTTTCTGTTGTCCAAAACTTTGTTGACAACTCTCAGCTGTGGCTCTCTTCTCTCTAGTTCTGTTTGTTCTTATGGGTTTATTACTTAAAAAAAATTCTTTAATTCATTTAGAGGAAGGAGAAAAAAGCACATTGAATTCTGCTCCTCATTTATATCCCTTAACTTTTCATCCTTCTCACTTCTGGCTTCACTATTCCACACAGAAGTTGTCAATCACAATGCTCATAATCTCTTTATGCTTAGTTTTAGTTGATTTCACTTGTCTCAACCATACCTCATTTCCTTCACCAAAACTCCTTTTGTCCTTCGTATCTGTGTCTCAACTTGGTATGTTTCTCTCAAACTTCTTTTTCATTCCATTTTTTGTCTTACTCACTGGTTCCCCTTTCTCCAACCCTTAAATTATATGAACAAGCCTGTATTGGGGAGATGTCAGCATATTTATATTTTCAGTGGCTCTATGATACAAGTTATTTCAGTAAAACTCCATGAGGATTTGGCATCACTACTCCTCAATAGCAGCCTAATTCTCTAAGGGAAGAGAGTTATTGCTCTATATGCATTGTTGCCTGAGCCCTGCAAGATAAAATGTAGAAGGGAGCTTCATGATAATTCTCTCTTAGGTTCTCTGGTTTCTTTGATTCCAAGAAACTGTCTCATATATATAATGTGTTGACAGTGAGAAAATTGACCATTTCAAGCAAAATCTAAACCTGGGGATAAAAAAAAAAAAAGACAAAATGAGTCCTTTTTCATTTCCTTTCAGAAAAGCACAATTTAAAAACTCTCCTGGCTGGAAAGAGAAGATCCTGATCATGAAAATCTCACAAGATTCTGTGTAATTTTGCTGTGAACCTAAAACTGGTATAAAAAATAAGTTTATTAAAAAACAAAGAATCTCACAAGGATGGTACTAAAACTGGAAAATATGCTTTAGGGAATAATCAAGCAATTAAATTCTCAACTTTAAAAATGTCTAGGGTGTCATAGAAAAAAATTGATGATTATCTTAAAATTCATTTTCTGAATTCTCTTTAGTTAGCAAATTGGGAGACTTAGAGGGACATAGAACAAATTTAAAATAAACTCAGATCTCCAGTTTTGGGTCTGAATTGCTCAGCAATGCATTTGTATGATTTGATAATTTCAGAGAAATTATTTTTATTATTATTTGTTTTAGTTTTTAACAAAAACCAGTCCTTTTTTATTGGTGTGCCAGTAAGACATTGACTTCTAAGATGCCAGTTAATTTGTATTTATAGTAAACTTCTCTGACAGATACTAAGTGTCAAATGTTCTTGATGGTTAACATTTCTTACCATAGCTGTCAAATGACCAGGTCATACCAAGCTTCCGTGTACTTAGGAAGAACAAATTGTTCTACAGAAAATGAAGGGAGCTTAGAATACTTGGCAGACTGGGGATGGTATGTGGAACCTTTCACCTTCAGGTAACTGAGGCGAATCTTAGGTGGTGTGTAAAGCTCATTGGAAACCAAATGATGATCTCTGACTTACATTCTTTCTAAAAGGAGGGCTAATGAACTATACTAAGATTATTTTATAATAATATGCATATTTAGCATGAAAGTCCTGGTTATTGGAATTAATGTTTTCTGTATGATATAGGAGTACTCTGTGCTATTAGCACAGAGCCCAACGGGGACTTGATCCCACCAACTGTGAGATCATGACATGAGTGGATATCAAGAGTCAGACGCTTAACTGACTGAGCCACCCAGGTGCCCCAGGAGTGTTTCAATTTTTATGTAGCTGCATTTCTATATAGGGCATTCTTTTCTACAAAATATGAAACTTAATAATTAAAGAGAATAATTTTATACTTTGTCTAGCAGAACTGATTTTCTTTTTTTTATTTTTCAATGTTTATTTATTTTTGAGAGACAGAAAGAGACAGAGTGTGAGTAGGGGCGGGGCAGAGAGAGAGAGGGAGACACAATTCAAAGCAGGCTCCCAGCTCTGAGCTGTCAGCACAGAGCCTGACGTGCAGCTTGAACCCATGAACCGTGAGATCATGACCTGGGCCAAAGTGGGCCGCCCAACCGACTGAGCCACCCAGGTACCCCACGAACTGATTTTCTTGATCAGGGATCACTTCCTGTGAGGACTTCCCTCCATGTTGTGGTTTTTCTACTTCTTACTGCCTGCAGGGAGATTAAGAATGGTGTCATGTTTGAAGAAAATGATCTCATTTCATCTCTAAAATATTTTCTTGTACCTATGTATACATTTTTTGACATATGAATAAATAAATGAAGTGTTTTACATAAATTAATCTTTCAATTAACTTCATAAATATTCCCGTTTTCCTAAGCACAGAATATTAGGCATAGCTGTGGTAGCAAACTATATCTTATTACTATTTATTTTAATTTAATTTTTATTTTTTATAACAAATGAATCTAAGCTTAGTGAATAATAATGATGAATAAACATTTGTTGGGGTAGAAATCCCCATGGGTACTGAATGTGTCTAGAAATACTGTCAGATAGATTGAAGCTTGATCTTATTAGACTACCTATTATCTAAGGGTAAATCAGAGGTGGAAGTGATGTGTTGTGGGGAAAAGGAGAGGGTGTGAAAATCTTAGCCAGACTTCACTTCTCATTACCATCTTGCATCCCCTTTGCATCAATCTTTTTTATTAGCCTATATTTCAGTTTCTTATCACCTTCTTCTTAAGATAAATTGCCTCATCCTTATCCTTGTGTCCTAACACTTTTTAAAAAAATCTTTTATTTATTTGTTTTCAGGGACAGATTATGAGTGGAGGAGGGACAGAGAGAGACACACACACACAGAATCTGAGGCAGGCTGCAGGCTCTGAGCCATCAGCACAGAGCTTCACGTGGGGCTCAAACCCACGAACCGTGAGATTGTGACCTGAGCCTAAGTCAGACACTCAACCAACTGAGCCACCCAGGTACCCCATCTCTAAAACTCTTCTAATTGGCCCTTCTGTCTCAAGATACAGGAGCTGCTAACACATGTCTTTGGCCTTGATAGCAAATTAAGGCTATTAAACATGCTCAGTGTTCCTGCTTAGAGCCTTCTTTAATCTCTCTCTCTCTCTCTCTTTTCTGTTTCTTTTTACTTCTTTCTGTAGCATTTGACAGTGTTTACTACTCTACTTTTTAGTCTGTAGTATACTACAGTTCTATTCTTTCCTGCTGCTCTACTTACTTCATTAACTTCTATCAACTTAGGCTTTTTTTTCCTACACACCCTTTAAGTGTAAATATTGAAAGTGTTCATGGTTCTCTTTCTTCCTTTATTATTTTATCTTATCAAATTAAATTAAAAATTTCTGAAGCCTACACTATGTTAAGTACTGTGTTATAAGAAACAGGAGATCTGGTCTTGCCTTCAAAGAGTCACAATCCAGTGAGGGAGATAGACAAGACATTAAAGCATGAGAATATAGCATAATACTGGGCTATCTAGAAGAGGAGCTATATTTATTTAAGTATGTGAATCCAGGGAGAGGCTTTATTCCATCTATTTCCAATGGATTCCTGTAAAGGTGACACTGGAATATTGGGATTTATAATAAGAAATATATATTTGGTCTTTGTCCTGTTTCTGACATAGAACTCCTAAAATCTTTAGTATTTCTTATGATGAGAGTCATAAACGTGTCTTGTTATGTTAATGAGGTGACTTTTGGAAAGCACCTAGGATGGGAGCTGATTGCCAGTGAAGTCAACAATGTGGTTAGAGGGTTAGTACTTTTAGTCCTACCCCCGACTGCTGGGGAGGAGTGAAGGGCAGTAGCTTGAGTTCAATTGCCATTGGCCAATGAGTTAGTCACTCATCTCTATGTAATGAAACCTTTATATAAATTCAAGGTGGGTGGGAGAGTTGCCGAGTTGATGGACATTTGGTGAGAGTGGCCATGTTCCTTCCCATGTACCTCACCCTGTGGATTTCTTTGATCTCTTTTTTCGATAAGCCAGTAATCTAGTAAGTAAAATGTTTCTTCGAGTTCTGTAAGCTGCTCTAGCAAATTAATTTAACCCAGGGAGGGTATCCTGAGAACCTCTGATCTATAGCTAGTTGGTCAGGAGCCCAGGTGATAACCTATACTTTCCACTGGCATCTGATGCACGGGGAGTGGGGTGGGGCATAGTCTTATAGGATTAAGCCCTTAACCTGTGAGTCTGATGCCATCTCCCAGTAGATAGTGTCAGAATTTAGTTAAATTATTGGACACCCCACTGATATTGGAGAATTGCTTGATAGGAGATACCCTCCCCCAATGGAATTTGCAGTTGACAGTTGAATCCTAATAGAAGGATCTTAAGTTTTAATTGGTACTAGAATTCTTTTACATGTGAAACTGGTTTTGAAGGCCTGAGAGTTATCAGGTGGAAATGGAGTGGTGGTGGAATGAGATGAATGTACCAGGCAGAGAAAACAGGTTCTGCACAGGCTCTGTGGACTTGTGAAAAGATAGGATCACCTGTTGAACTATAGTGGATTAATATGATTGAAACATGGGATAAGTCTGGGGGAAGAGAAGAAGAATGAGAGTGGTGTTAGAAGCAAATTTATAAAAACCCTTGTATGACACATCCTAAAATTTATGTGCTGGGTTATAGCTGTTACCCCTTGACTTTGATCTGAGGAACATTTCTTTCTTTTTCATGAAAACACACTCACCAATTCAATAAGGAGAAACCCACTGAATAAATGGAATTTACTGAACATAGTGCTTTTCTGGTGGCCTATTTAATAAAATTGCTGAGCTCTTCTAACAACCAAATCATTACTGATTTAATTCTTTTGATCCACACCCTAACACATACATGTTCAGGATTAAAAAAAAAGAGCAATAATATCTCACATACCATTTGAGCCATTCTGCAGAATCAGATTTATACAAACAAAAGTAAAAGGATTTAAGTATATATGCTCAGGAATGATAAATGTCCTGTTGAGTGTAGCAGCAAAAAAGAAACCAAGAAATCCTGAGTGTCTCAATAGCAGAATGCTTGAATAAATGTGATATCTGTTTTTTTTATGATTTATTATACAGCAGCTAAACAAATCCTACATTAGATCTATTGATTTAAGGGATTACCATGGTGTTTTGTTAAGTGAGAAGAGAATGAGCTGATGATGGCCTTGGTATGCCAATGCCTCCCTTACTCAAGTTTTGGGGTGACACCTTATTCAGGAATGACTTGAATTGTATTTCCATTCATGTTTTGGCTGATATTTTCTTTTTTCTCCATGTTGGATCTCCTTTCTCTTTGAATGATAGCCTTCTCTACATCACTAATTTGTGCTTGTGATGTATTGTTTCTTACTGATGTTAGGATTGCAAAACTAATTTCAAAAAGAGCATGGTTTCTTCACTTTTAATTTCTCTGCATTCATTTAGTGTTTAAAGTACACTTTTCTCCCCTTCGATCTCATCAAATTTCAACTACCACATTCCTATTTCTCTAGATGATATATTATTTGCATCTGCACAGATCCACATAATGCTAAAACCCTGGAGGTGTGATTATCCTGAAACACAAATTAACATTTGCATCAGCTGTCTGCAAGGGTGGTGAAAAATGCTTTTGCAGTGTTGCTGCCCTGGAAGAAGTTTAATAAATTTTCCTAAATATAGATAGAGAAGAATACTTTCTGACTTAACTACTATAAGATTTTTTTTTATTATTATTCAGAGGCTTTTCCTTTTGACTGTCTTCACTTTTTCATTACCATATGTTCCAGAATGAGAAATTAAAATTATTTTACTTTGTGTTTTTGCTGTTTGCATCTTTAAGTGGGCATCATTAAATATTTTATGGAAATTGTTCAACTTAAGTAGTAATTAAAGGAGGCTGTTTCCTTTTTTAAAAAATTTTTTAAAAATGTTTATTTATTTTTTGACAGAGACAGAGACAGAATGTGAGTGGGTTAGGGGCAGAGAGAGAGGGAGACACAGAATCTGAAACAGGCTCCAGGCTTCGAGCCATCAGCACAGAGACCGATGTGGGGCTTGAACTCACAGAGCTGTGAGATCATGACCTGAGCCGAAGTCAGACACTCAACCCACTGAGCCACCCAGGCGCTCCAAAAGAGTCTGTTTTCTAAAATCGTGCGTGGTATTAATGATCTTTTAGATGTGATTTTCAAAATTCCAGTATTTTTCTTTCCTTTATACTTTCCTACAGAATATTGTATATGTGGGCTTGAGCCTGTTAGCATTTGATAGGAAAATGTCTTCAAGACACAGTATTCAGACTGGCTCTGCCAGACCTCTGGATTTCTTCATCTTGCTTTTTCCTCACATTTTTTGGTCATCTTATAGCTCCTGTAACCTAATCATATACTGAATAAGACAACGGGAAAGATCTTAAACTCAAATGGTCTGTTATTTTTTCATGTGTTTAAAAAGTAGGTTAATGGTATAAGAAAAACTGAAATAATGTGCTAAGATATTTTAGATTGTCTACAATTTTAAATCACTCAGGTTACCCTTCTTTCTCCTTTCTCATGCAGAATTTCAAGTACTATCAATTGAGTTAATTATATTTTCCATTTTGTTAATGTTTTCCTCAGAGTCCTAATTTTTTTATAACCTTGGACCTGTTGATCTACTGTAATGTGCATGGTCTTTAGCCATTTCTGAGAAAGCTGTAGCAGACCAATCTTTGTTTTTCTTCTATGCTCTACTTAATGAAGATTATGAAGAGGCTTATAGTAGCACTACCATTTGTGATTTCATTATTGTTATTGAGTGCCAGTTTTTTTTTCATATGGTCACTGATGACTGGGGCTTTAGCTGTTCTATATAATAAGGATAGAAGTCTTTGAAAACACTGTCATCTTTGAATCTAATTAAGTACAGAATGATATAACCATTATTAATGAATGACTCCTTTTTTTTCAGTTTAATTTAAAATCTAGAGCTTTTCTTTACTTCCCCAAATAATTGTACTTGTGGTCAAAAGCATAATAAGTTAGAATATTGATTAATTGTGAAGAAAACCATAAATCTCATTTTCATCATTGTTTATATTATTAATACCATAGAAGAATCACATGAGAGAATAGGCATGGTAAGGCCAAGTTGTACATAGCCATTACTTGGTCAAGTTTCTTTGAGATTTGGATATCTTCTCTCTCAACTCTCAGAGCTAATGCTAAGTGCAGGGAAGGCAAAGAAGAAAGCTCTGATCCCAAGTTAGCTTACTCAGGCACCAGAGACCCCTCTTCCCATCCAGGTTTTCTTTCAGGAAGCAATATCTGGTTGAAATTCACAAACATTTTGTGAATTTAATATTGTATACAGACTTGGAAAGATATTTTTCCCCTTGTACCATAATGTTGTCAGCTGTGTTTATGAATTCTGGTGACCTTGGAGAGTGTATTTTTCCCCTTTGGTACCCATCAGGAACAGAAAGACTCCAAGAAAATATTGCATTCATAAGGGACAGTTTGAATGTAACCAAACAGATGTTTCAAAAACATACTTTTCTTAATCAAATATGGTCTGTGATGCACAGAATATCACAGGGTTTGATAAAAGCCTAGACTACAGACGCCTCATTGAGCTGAAATACAAGTGTGGCATGGCTTGTTAACAGAGCTTAACAGCTTGTATACTCTTTCACCCTGTTACATGCCTAATAGAGTAATAAAAATGTATGAGGGATAAAAAAAACGTTCTGATTTGTGAAACACAAAATCTCTGCTGTGAATTAGAATATTTTTTGGAGTTACAACTACATTTTTTGTACGTAATTTAAACTGCAACTAACTAGCAGTTTGTAGAGAGCTAATGCACATGCATGTATGTTTTATTTACATATGTGTGTCTATTTACCTTTCACCATCATTGATATACATGCACACTTTGTTTTTAACCAGGATAAGGTTTTCTTTCTAAATTAAGTTTTTAGTAAAGTGACTGTTTTATTAATAGGCGTCTCAGCACTCACACCCACCCACCAAGAAAACAACCAAAAATATTTAGAGTTTTAAATAAATTAAATCTCTTGTTAACATGCCTCATTATTTAGCCACTATTTGTGAGAATGAAATGATGTGTATTGTTAAGGATGAAAACACTTTCCAAATGTTGGCACTATTATCAAACTCTTAAAAATAACTTAAAAGCAGCTCATAAAAATTTGTATCATAATCTTTGAGTAGTTATTGCATTTCCCCAAACATTTCCCCTGCATTAGGTTTGCCAAGGTGATAAGGAACAGAAAGTTTGTTTAACTCTTTTTCCTAAAGTGGGATGAATGGCTTTTAGAGACTAGCTTCCTGCTGTGGAATGATCTATTCTAACTATACAGGTCAACATTGACTTTTGTAATCACTGAAGAGTTACAAAGAAAATGGTAGCTAAATATCCATGAACCAAAATACATTTCCCTCCCTTCTTTTCCCCTTTTATTTCTAGTATTCACAAACCTAGGGTAAACCTTAATAGGTAATTCATATTTTTTCAAAATTACAATTTTATTTTACAAGTATTATTATAATTTCACAATGTATGTAATAACCTTTTCTTCTAAATAACAGGGCTTTAGAAATTATTGCAGTTAGTTCAAGTTTATATATTCAGATCTTGCAAGAATTGGAGATCTATGCTAAAAATATATTTTTTGGTGCAGTGCCCAACTGGCTCAGTCTTTGGAGCATTCAAACCTTGATCTTGGAGTTTAAGTTCAAGCCCCACATTAGATGTAGAGACTATTTGAAAATGAAATCTTAATATATATATATATTTTTTTCTTTTAGATACTTTTTGTTTTAGATAGTACTATAAATTTCATGATATGAGTATTTCATTAATATATAAATTTAAAATTTAGAAATGGATATTTTTATGAGCCTGTCATTTTTCATGATTATGAGCATAATGCATGGTCACTGGCAAATAAAAACAAAACAAAACTACAAATATAGGAGGATCCGTTACTCAAATTAGGTCTACCCACCTAGGAATAACCACTGTTATGGTTTTTAATATATACATCCAGACTTTTCTAATATACCTCTATATGTTAGATATATATTAATATCAACATTATTCTATTATTTTACTGATATATTTGATGACGTGTATTTATTACAGATGTATTTACATGTAAACATATGTACCTATGTAATCCAAAAAGGTTTTATAGTATACAGATAATTTTATAACCAACCTTATATTTGCTTATGGGAATTAAGAATAAGAGCTAGAACTTGAGTCTTTATAGGAAGGTAGAGAAGACAGCCATGCCATTAGTTTAAGCTTTTACTTTATTCTTTTACCAAAAAAAAATTCTTACCCTATAAATACAGTAAAAGAAGAATAAAGAAAAATCATTCTATTTAAATAAACTCTAATAAGTCTGTGTTCTCAGTTTTACCCATTATACCATTTATAAACTATATCTATCTTAAAGCCTTCTTTATTTCTTCCTTTTCCTTGAAATATTACAGGGATATATATATATATATATATATATATATATTTCCATATATATATATATATATATATTCTCTTGCCTTATATCAATATTTATGATGGTTGAGGACATGGTAAGTAGGTGCTTAATAATGAATCGATAATGTATATGGTACCTTTCTGGGATGGGGCATCTCTGTTCATATAAACATGAAGGCTTCAGGAGCAGTGACATTTTCTTTACTTGTGAATCCCATGAGCATTTAATGAATGAAATATTTATTTCAATCCTTTTATGGCCTTGCAGAATATTTCAGAATATCCTCTAAAAGTATATAGAAGAAAATTTGCTTTTTTGGAAAATTCTGCTTTTGGATGTGGAGGGAGACGAGGCCTATAAATCTTTTTAGTCCTTAATATTTTTATTTTAACTTTCCTTAGATATTATCCTTTTAAATTATAGGCATCCAAAAATAATAAATAATGTAGAATCTTGTATCATGCGAATAAGGAGCTATGTTTATTTTTAATTATTAAATTTTTATGTTGCTGAATAATGAGTATACACTGAAAATTCAACTAATTGAAAACATAAAAACTAAAACATTGTTACATTAATCCAGATGCATTACACCCATCTGTAGCAAGCATTGAAATCTTTTCTTTAAAAAATGTTTTAATTTTAATTTTGATAGACTATATTTTAGAGTAGTGTTATTTAGATTCACAGAAAAAAATGAGTGGAAAGTACTGAGATTTCCTATATTCTCCATACCTCCATATACAGACTCCCTCCTTCACTCTCAAAGTCTCACACCAGAGTGATGCATTTGTTACAATAGATGAACTACGTTTCCACATTTTTATCATTCAGTGTATAGTTTACGTTAGTGGCCACTCTTGGTGGTGTATGTTCTGTGGGTTTGAATAAATGTATAAGTACTAGCATCTACCATTATAGTGTCATCCAGAGTAGTTTCACTGTCTGAAAAGTCATGTGTGCTGTACCTATTCATTCGTCTCCTCCCTACACCTGGCAACCGCTGATCTTTTTAATGTCCACAGTTTTGCTTTTTCCAGAATATCATAGAGTTGGAATCATATAGTATACAGCCTTCTCAGATTGCCTTCTTTAACTTAGTAACATGCATTTAAGGTTTCTCCATTTCTTTTTATGGCTTGATAGCTCATTCCTTTTTGGGAACTGAATAATATTCCTATTCCATTGTCTGGATGTACTACAGTTCATTTATCCATTCATTAACTGAGAAACATCTTGGTTGCTCTCAAGTTTTGGCAATTATGACTAAAGCTGCTATGAACATCTGTGTGCAGGTTTTTGTGTTCAAATTGTAAGTGTTCAAATTGTTTGGGTAAATACCAAGTAGTATAACTGCTGGATAATGTGATATGAGTATGTTTCACCAAACTATCTTCCAAGGTGGCTATGCCATTTTGCCTTCTCACCAGCAAGGAATGAGAGTTCCTGTTGCTCCCCTTGGCAGCATGTTGTCAGTGTTCTGGATTTTGGCTATTCTAATAGATGTTTTAGTGGTGTGTCATTGTTTTAATTTCTAATTCCCTAATGACATATAATGTTAAACTTCTTTTCATAGACTTATTTGCCATCTGTATATATTCTCTGATGAAGTTCAACCCTTTAGGCTATTTTTCAATTGGGTTGTTTTTCTTATTGTTGAATTTTAAGATAACAGTCTTGTAAGATCTTCTACAAATATTTTCTGTGTCTTCTTGTCTTCTTCAATTGTCTATGTCATATTGTGTGAGTATGGAAATTATATCTTTCAAGGATTTCATCCATATTATCTAAGTTACAAAATTTTGGGGCCAAGGTTGTTCGTAATATTCCTTTAATGTCCATGGGATCTATAGTGATGTCCCTTTTTTCCATTTCTGAAAAAAAATGATTTGAGGTATTTACATTTTATCTCTTTTCTTCCCAGTTAGCCAATTAGAAGCTTATCAATTTTATTGATCTTTCAAAGAACTAGCTTTTGCTTTTGTTGGTTTTCTCTATTGATTTCCTGTTTTTGATTTTATTGATTTCTGCTGTAATTTTACTATTTATTTTCTTTCTCTTTGATTTTCATTTACTCTCCCTTTCATAGCTTCCTAAAGTGGAAGCCTAGATTACTGATGCTAGATCTGTGGTTTTTTTTTTTTTTAATAAATGTGTTCAGTGTTCTAAATTTCCCTATAAGCCCTGCTTTCCCTGCATCTTACAAATTTTGATGAATTGTATTTCTATTTTCATTTAATAGAAAATATTTAAAAATTTCTCTTGAGATTCGTTGACACCTATATTATTTACAAATGTTTATTCAACCTCCCAAGTATGTTGGGATTTTGTAACTATTATTAAGCTACTGATTTCTAGTTTAATTCCACTGTGGTCTGAGAGCAGACATTGTATGATATCTATCCTTTCAAATTTATTAAGGGGTGTTTTATGGCTCAAATGCAGTGTAAGCGAATGTTGTATGTAAACTTGTGAAGAATGTATATTCTGCTGTTATTGAATGAAATAGTTGCTAGAAACAGTTGATAGTTATATTCAGTTGATTGGTGGTGCTGTTGAGATCAACTATGTCTTACTGATTTTCTGCCTGCTGATCTGTCCATTTCTGATAGAGGGGTGTTGAAGTCTCCAATTATAGTAATGGATCCATCTAATTCTCCTTACAGTTTATCTTTTTTTTTTTTAATTTACATATTTTGACACTCTCTTGTTAGGTGCAAACACACTAATGATTACGTCTTCTTGGAGAATTGACCTGTTTATTATTATATAATCCTTTTTTTCCCCAACAACTTTACTTGCTCTGAAATCTGCTTTGATTGAAACTAATATAGCAACTCCTACTTTCTTTTGATTAGTGCCACCATGGTATATCTTCCTTCAAGAATTTACCTTTAATCTACATGTTTTTATATTTAAAGTGCGTTTCTTAAAAAAAATTAAAGTGGATTTCTTGTATACAACATATAGTTAGTTTTTTTTTTGAACCACTCTGATAATGTCAGTCTTTTAACTGACGTATCTCTACCATTGATGGTTGAAGTGAGTATTGATATAGTTGAAGCAAAAGCTACTATATTTGTTATTATTTTATATTGATTGCCCTTGCTCTCTATTCTTTTTGTCTTCACTCTTCTCTGCCATATGTGGTTTTATTTTAGCATTTTATATGATCCCATTTTCTTTCCTTTTTAGCATACAAGTTAGACTTAATTTTTTTTAAGTGCTTGGCCTAGAATTTACAATACATATTTACAACTAATCCAAGCCCACTTTAGGATAACGTTATACCAGCTCACAGATAGTGTGAGTGCCTTCTAATATCAAAATTACCTTAATTCCTCTCTCCTAACCCTTATTGCTGTCACTCATTTCTTTTATACAGTAAGTATATGTAGTGAATACATTGTTAGATTCAATGTATGAACAAACATTAGATCAATTTGAACAAACCTTAGATCAATTATGAATAAGAAAAATAGCAGTTTTAGTTTTAATTAAAAGTTTTAATTTCATCTTCACCTATTCCTTCTCTAATTATGTGGATTCTAGTTTCTGACTGATACAATTTTCTGCCTCTATGAAGAACTTTTAACATTTCTTTCAAGACAAGTTTTACTGGCAACAAATTCCCTCAATTCTTGTTTGTCTCAGAAAGTCTTTATTTCTCTTTCACTGTTGAGGGATAATTTTGTAAGGTGCAGAATTCTAGATTAATGTTTATTGGTTTTCCTCTCTACGCTTTAAATGTTTCATTCTATTCTACATGGTTTCTGAAAAGAAGTCAGATGTAATTATCTTTGTTCTTCTATAGGTAGATATATTTTCCCTTGCCTTCTTTCAAGATTTTTTTTTCTTATACATTGTCTATCTATTCTTGAATGCTTTATAATTTATCCATTAGGTCTTGGCACATTAATCATAATTGCTTTAAATTCCCAGTTTGATGATTCCCAAATCATTACCAGATATGACTCTGGTTCTGATGTTTGCTCTGCCTCTTAATACTGCATTTTTGCCTTTTAGTATGTGTTGTAATTTTGTCTGGACAGCCAGAAATGTTAACCTCTTATGGAGGCTTCTGCTCTAGTAAGTTGTGATTATTGGTACAGGCATATCTTAGAGATATTGTGTGTTTGGTTCCAGAACACCACAATAAAGCAAATATTGCAATAAATACAGTAAAATGATTTTTTTTAGTTTGGTATAAAATTATGTTTTTGGGGCACCTGGGTGGCTCTGTCAGATAAGTGTCCAACTCTTAGTTTCATTTCAGGTCACAACCTCACAGTTCATGAGTTCAAGCCCTGCATTGGGCTCTGTGCTGACAGTGCAGAGTCTGCTTGGGATTCTCTCTCTCTCCTTCTCTCTCTGCTCCTCCCCAGCTCACTCTCTCTATCTCTCAAAATAAATAAATAAACTTCAGAAAAAATTTAAAAAATAAATAAAATTTGTTTTCACTTTACAGTAACCAATATGTATGCTAAAAATCATCTGACCTTTCAGTAAGTTGCAATCTTTTTGCTATGGAGGGTCTTACGTTGATATTGATGGTTGCTGACTGATCAGGAAAGTGACTGCTGAACGTTGGGAAAGCTGTGTCAATTTCTTAAAATAAGACAACAGGAAATTTGCTGCAGCAACTGACTCTTCCTTTCACAAATCATTTCTCTGTAGCAAGTGATGCTGTTTGATAGCATTCTTTCAAAATTGGAGTCAGTCCTCTCAAATCATGTTACTGCTTTATCAAATAAATCTATATAATAGTCTAAATCCTTTGTTGTCATTTCAACAATTTTCATAGTGTCTTTATCAGGAGTAGATTCCATCTCAAGAAACCACTTTCTATGCTCATCCTGAGAAGGAGCTCCTCACTACTCAAATTCTATCATGAGATTGTAGCAATTCAGTACTTATCTTCAGGCTCTACTTCTAATTCTACTTCTCTTGCAATATCCACCACATTTGTAGTTATTTTATTCACTGAAGGCTTAAACTCCTTAAAGTCATCCATGAAGAGTGGAAGCAACTTCTTCCAAAATTTCAGTCATGTTGATATTTTGACCTCTTCCCATGAATTGCAGATTCTCTCAATGGCATCTAGAATGGTGAATACTTTCTAGAGGCTTTCAATATACTTGGCCCAGATCCATCAGGGGATCCCCATCTATGCAGCTATAGCACTATGAAATGTATTTTTTTAATAATAAGACCTGAAAGTCAAAATAACTCCTTGATCCATGGGCTGCAGAGTGGATGTTGTATTAGCAGGTATGAAAACAATATTAATCTGATTGCTATCTCCATCAGAACCCTTGGGTGACAGGTGCAATTGGCAATGAGCACTAATCTCTTGAAAATAATATTTTTTTTGGTCTTGGGCAGTAAATCTCAACAGTGGGATTAAAATATTCAGTAAACTATGTTAACAAATGTGCTGTCATCCAGGCTTTGTTGTTCCATTAATAGAGAACAGACAGAGTAGATTTAACATAATTCTTAAGGGCCCTAGGATTTTTGGAATGGTATATGAGCATTGGCTTCAGCTTAAAGTCACCAGCTGCATTAGTCCCTAACAAGAGATTCAGCCTGTTCTTTGAAGCTTTGAAGCTAGGTATTTACTTCTCTATTGCTATGAAAGTTCTATATGTCTTATTCTTCCAATAGAAAGCTGTTTCATCTATATCGAAAATCTGATGTGTAGTGTAGCCACCTTCATCAATTATCTTTTTTCAAATATACTTTATTGTCAAATTGGCTAACATACAGTGTGTACAGTGTGCCTTTAGTTTTGGAGGTAGATTCCCATGGTTCATCACTTACATACGACACCCAGTGCTCATCCCAAAAAGTGTCCTCATCAGTGACCATCACCCACTTTCTCCTCTCCCACAACTTCCCCATCAATCCTCAGTTGGCCCTCTGTATTTAAGAGTTTCTTATGGTTTGCCTCCCTCCCTCTCTGCTTGCACCATATTTTCCCCCCCTTCCCACATGGTCTTCTGTTAAGTTTCTCAAGAACCACATATGAGTGAAAACATATGATATTTATCTATCTCTGACTGACTTATTTCATTTAGCATAATACCCTCCAGTTCCATCCACATTGCTGCAAATGGCATGATTTCATTCTTTCTCATTGCCAAGTAGTATTCCATTGTGTATAAACCACATCTTCTTTATCCATTCATCAGTTGATAGACATTTAGGCTGTTTCCATAATTTGGCTATTGTTGAAAGTGCTGCTGTAAACATTGGCGTACAAGTGTCCCTATGCATCAGCACTCCTGTACTCATTGGGTAAATTCCTAGCAGTGCTATTGCTGGGTCATAGGGTAGATCTAGTTTTAATTTTTTGAGGACCCTCCACACTGTTTTCCAGAGCAGCTGTACCAGTTTGCATTCCCACCAACAGTGCAAGAGGGTTCCCATTTTACCACATCCTCGCCAGCATCGATTGTTTCCTGATTTATTCATTTCAGCCACTCTGACCTGTGTGAGGTGGTATCTCAGTATGGTTTTGATTTGTATTTCCCTGATGATGAGTGACATTGAACATCTTTTCATGTGTCTGTTGTCCATCTTGATGTCTTCTTTGGAAAAGTGTCTATTCATGTCTTCTGCCTATTTCTTCACTGGATTATTTGTTTTTAAGGTGTGGAGTTTGGTGAGTTCTTTAAAGACTTTGGATACTCACCCTTTATCTAATATGTCATTTGCAAATATCTTTTCCCATTCTGACAGTTGCCTTTTAGTTTTGTTGATTGTTTCTTTTGCAGTGCAGAAGCTTTTTATCTTGATGAGGTCCCAAAAGTTCATTTTTTGCTTTTAATTCCCTTGACTTTGGATATGTGTCGAATAAGAAATTGCTGTGGCCAAGGTCAAAGAGGTTGTTGCCTGCTTTCTCCTCTAGTGTTTTGATGGTTTCCTGTCTCACATTTAGGTCTTTCATCCATTTTCAGTTTATTTTTGTGTATGTTGTGAGAAAGTGGTCTAGTTTCATTCTTCTGCATGTCGTTGTCCAGTTTTACCAGCATCATTCCTAAAAAGACGGTCTTTTTTTTCCAGTGGGTACTCTTTTCTGCTTTGTCAAAGATTAGTTGGCCATTTTTGGGTATAATTCTGGGTTCTATATTCTCTTCCATTGGTCTATGTGTCTGTTTTTGTGATAATACCATGCTGTCTTGATGATTACAGCTTTGTAGTAGAGGCTAAAGTCTGGGATTATGATGCCTCCTACTTTTTTTTTTTCTTCAGTATTACTTTGGCTATTCGGGGTCTTTTGTGGTTCCATACAAAATTTAACATTGTTTGTTCTAGCTTTGAGAAGAATGCTGGTGGAGTTTTGATTTGGATTGCATTGAATGTGTAGATTGCTTTGGGTGGTATTGACATTTTAACAATATTCTTCTAATCCATGAGCACAGAATGTTTTTCCATTTCTTTGTGTCTTCTTCAATTTCCTTCATAAGTTTTCTATAGTTTTCAGCATACAGATATTTTACATCTTTGGTTAGGTTTATTCCTAGGTATTTTATGGTTCTTGGTGAAATTGTAAATGGGATCAATTTCTTTATTTCTCTCTCTGTTGCTTAATTACTGGTGTATAGAAATGCAACTGATTTCTGTACATTGATTTTGTATCCTGCGACCTTGCTGAATGCATGTATCAGTTCTAGAAGACTTTTGGTGGAGTCTTTTGGGTTTTCCATGTAGAGTATCATGTTGTCTGTGAAAAGTGAAAGTTTGCCTTCTTCTTTGCCAATTTAGATGCCTTTTATTTTGTTTTGTTGTCTGATTGCTGATGCTAGGACTTCCAACACTATGTTAAACAGCAGTGGTAAGAGTGGACATCCCTGTTGTGTTCCTGATCACAGGGGAAAAGTTCTCAGATTTTCCCCCATTGAGGATGATATTAGCTGTGGGCTTTTCATATATGGCTTTTATAATGTTAAGGTATGTTTCTTCTATCCCAACTTTCTTGAGGGCTTTTATTAAGGAAGGATGCTGTATTTTGTCAAATGCTTTTTCTGCATCTATTGACAGGATCATATCATTCTTTTTTTATATATATATATATATATATATGAAATTTATTGACAAATTGGTTTCCATACAACACCCAGTGCTCATCCCAAAAGGTGCCCTCCTCAATACCCATCACCCACCCTCCCCTCCCTCCCACCCCCCATCAACCCTCAGTTTGTTCTCAGTTTTTAACAGTCTCTTATGCTTTGGCTCTCTCCCACTCTAACGTCTTTTTTTTTTTCCTTCCCCTCCCCCATGGGTTCCTGTTGAGTTTCTCAGGATCCACATAAGAGTGAAACCATATGGTATCTGTCTTTCTCTGTATGGCTTATTTCACTTAGCATCACACTCTCCAGTTCCATCCACGTTGCTACAAAAGGCCATATTTCATTTTTTCTCATTGCTATGTAGTATTCCATTGTGTATATAAACCACAATTTCTTTATCCATTCATCAGTTGATGGACATTTAGGCTCTTTCCATAATTTGGCTATTGTTGAGAGTGCTGCTATGAACATTGGGGTGCAAGTGCCCCTATGCATCAGTACTCCACAGCAAAGGAAACAACCAACAAAACTAAAAGGCAACCAACGGAATGGGAAAAGATATTTGCAAATGACATATCGGACAAAGGGCTAGTATCTAAAATCTATAAAGAGCTCACCAAACTCCACACCCGAAAAACAAATAACCCAGTGAAGAAATGGGCAGGATCATATCATTCTTATCCTTTCTTTTATTCATGTGATTTATCACATTGATTGATTTGCAAATATTGAACCAGCCCTGCAGTCCAGGAATGAATCCCACTTGATCACGGTGAATAATTCTTTTCATATGCTGTTGAATTCAATTTGCAGGTATCTTGTTGAGAATTTTTGGATCCATGTTCATCAGGGATTTTGGCCTGTAATTACCCTTTTTTTGGTGGGGTCTCTGTCTGGTTTGGGAATCAAAGTAATGCTGGCTTCATAGAATGAGTCTGGGAGTTTTCCTTCCCTTTCTATTTTTTGGAACAGCTTGAGAAGGATAGGTATTAACTCTGCTTTAAATGTCTGGTAGAATTCCCCTGGGAAGCCATCTGGTCCTGGACTCTTATTTATTGGGTGAATTTTGATAACTGATTCAATTTTCTTCACTAGTTATAGGTTTGTTCAAATTTTCTGTTTCTTCCTGTTTGAGTTTTGGTAGTGTGTAAGTGTCTAGGAATTTGTCCATTTCTTCCAGGTTGTCCATTTTGTTGGCATATAATTTTCATAGTATTCACTGGTAATTGTTTGTATTTTTGAGGGATTGGTTGTGGTAAGTCCAATTTCATTTGTGATTTTTATCTATTTGGGTCCTCTCTCTTGAAAAGTCTGGCTAGGGGTTTATCTATTTTGTTTATTTTTGCAAAAAACCAGCTGTTAATTTCATTGATCTGTTCTACTTTTTTTTTTTGATTCTACATTGTAGAATTATTTTTTTTGATTCTACATTGTAGAATTATTTCTGCTCTAGTCTTTATTATTTCTCTTCTTCTTCTGGCCTTGGGGTTTCTCTGCTGTTCTGCTTCTAGTTCCTTTAGGTATGCTGTTAGATTTTGTATTTGGGATTTTCCTTGTTTCTTGAGATAGGCCTCGATTGCAATGTATTTTCCTCTTAGGACTGCCTTTGCTGCATCCCAAAGGGTTTGGATTGTTGTGTTTTCATTTTCATTTGTTTCCATATATTTTTTAATTTCTTCTTTAATTGCCTGGTTGACCAATTTATTCTTTAGTAGGATATTCTTTAACGTTCATGCATTTGGAGATTTTCCAAACTTTTTCCTGTGGTTGATTTCAAGTTTCATAGCATTGTGGTCTGAAAATGTGCATGGTATGATCTCAAATTTTTTATATTTACTGAGGGCTGTTTTGTGATGCAGTATGTGATCTATCTTGGAGAATGTTCCATGTGCACTCAAGAAGACTGTGTATTCTGATGCTTTTGGATAAGAAGTTCTGAATATATCTGTCAAGCCCATCTGGTCCAGTGTATCATTTAGGGCCATTGTTTCTTTACTGATTTTCTGCCTAGATGATCTGCTCATTGTTGTAAGTGGAGTATTAAAGTCTCCTACAATTACCAAATTCTTATAATAAGATTGTTTATGTTTGTGATTAATTGTTTTATATATTAGGGTTCTTTCAAATTGGCTGCAAATACATTTATAATTGTTAGCTCTTCTTGAGGAATAGACTCTGTAATTATGATATAATGTCCTTCTTCATCTCTGTTACAGCCTTTAGTTTAAAATCTAATTTGTCTGATATAAGTATAGCCACTCCAGCTCTCTTTTGACTTCCAGTAGCATGATAGATGGTTCTCCATCCCTTCACTTTCCATGTGAAGGTGTCCTCAGGTTTAAAATGGGTCTCTTGTAGACAGCAAATACATGAGTCCTTTTTTTTTTAATTTTTAATCCTTTCTGATGCCCTATGTCTTTTGATTGGAGCATTGGTCCATTTACATTAAATTTTATTATTGAAAGATACAGATTTAGTGCCATTGTTTTATCTGTAGGTTTCATGCTTATAGTGATGTTTCTGGTCCTTTGTGGTTTTTGCAACATTCTACTCACAGAGTCCCCCTTAGGATCTCTTGTAGAGTTGGTTTAATGGTGATGATTTGTTCAAGCACACCTTTGGCCCCTTTCTCTCTCTCTTCTGGAACGCCTATGATATGGGTATTCCGTTTCATTGAATCACTTAGTTCTCTAATTCTCCCCTCATGATCCAGAATTTTTTTTATCTTTTTCTCAGCTTCATCTTTTTCCATAATTTTATCTTCTATTTCACCTATTCTCCCCTCTGCCTCTGCAATTCTCACTGTCACTGCCTCTAGTTTATTTTGCACCTCATTTATAGTATTTTTTAATTCATCATGATTATTTTTCAGTTCCCTGATCTCTGCAGCAATAGATTCTCTGCTGTCTTCTATGCTTTTTTCAAGCCCAGCAATTACTCTTATGACTATAAGTCTAAATTCTTGTTCAGTTATATTGTTTATATCTGTTTTGAGAAATTCTTTAGCTGTCATTTCTTCCTGGAATTTCTTTTGAGGAGAATTCTTTTGTTGTGTCATTTTGACTAGTTTTCTGTCCCTTATGTGTTTTAAAAGCTTGTTTTGTGCCCTGAACCTTCAAACACTACTATATCAAAGAGGGGTCATATACTGTCCAGGGCCTGGCCCTTCAGGAGCTGTTATTTGAAGAGTGTTACTTGCTCTTCATTGTTGTGACTTTGGTTACTTTATCTTCCTACTCATAGTGATGTTTTGGACCCTCCACCAGGTGTGCTTTGATTTGTCCCTTGAAGTAGCCCTGGAAAGGAAAACATACAAACAAATACAAACAGAAAACAAAAACACGCAAATATGCAAACAAACAAACACACACACAAAAAAAACAACAAAAAAAAAAAACAAAACAAAAACAGAAACACCAGCTACAAGTTAACAATAGGATGGAAGTTTTGCTGATGGAAGAAGCCTTATCCCATACAAAGAGAAATGACAGGGGCAGGGGAAAAGAAGAAAATCGATCAGGCAGAGAAACTATATGGCTTAATTCAGAGAGAGAGAGAGAGAGAGAGAGAGAGAGCGAGAGAGGGAAAAAAAGCAGGAGATATAGAACAGGTATAAAGAGAATAGATTAAATATGTCTCCTTATAAAACCAACAACCAGAATAACCAGACTAGAAGAGGGAAGAAATAAAAAGGAGAAAAGGAAGAAAAAAATATATAATAAGAATTGTCTAAGATTTAAGTCAGAAAATGCAAAACCACTGGGTGCCTTGGAACTGGTGGCAGTTCTGGTCTGCGGGGGGGGCATCTTGTTCTTCAGCATCAATCCCACTCCAGTACATACACAGTTACCAGGCACAGAGGGGCCTGGTTTGGTGTATGTGGTCCTGCCTCTACTGTGGGCATGCTGTCCTATCCCTAAAACCCCACCTTGATGGTGATGGTGAGAAAAATGGTGACACCCATCTCTCCCTGGATTGGGTGTCTCAAACCACTCTATTCGGGCCATCTTCACAATTCCCTGGGTGTGAACAAGGCGGTTTGTCCTGCTCTGCTGACTTCCACGCCTCCCTGGTGCTTGGCTGGGATTTAAACCCCGATGTCTTAAAGGGTCCTGCTCTGTGTGCCCCAGTTCCAGGGCAGTGCCACTCTGCTTGCTGACAAATGGCCTCTGGCTAGTGGGTGCAGGTGGGGTCCTTTGTCCTTTGAATGGTTATATACCTTCTTCCCACAGCACTCCAGGAAGGGGATTGCTTTCTCCCATTGCGGACTGTACCTCGGAACTAGTTACTGAGCTGGAGGCTGGATCCCCTCCTTCCCAGGTGCACCAACAAGGCAGCTGGGTCCCAGTCTGGAGAAACCCCACAGTTAGAGATTGGATCCTTCTCTGTCCCTGTCTGTGGTTTTTCTCTTGTCCAAATACACTTTTACAGCCTCTCTTTCTCTTCCCTTTGTCTCTCTGCAGAAGGGGATCCCTCCCATCTGTGCCTACGCCACCCATTTTATCTCTCCCGGTTCGCAATCATGCACCTGTGTCCTGCCAGGTTGTCCTCATGGGCCTCTGGAGACTTGTCTATCACTGTGCAGCCTGGACTCTTGGATTCAAAGTCCTTTGGCCTCAACACTGCTATGTTTAAGGGACAAGGGAATTTCAGGTTCTCTTACTTCTCCACCATGTTGAAGGATCCAGTCCATCAATTGTCTTAACCAGTTCTCGATAACTTGTTGCAGCTTTTACATTAGCCTTTGCTGCCTCACCTTGCACTTTTGTGTTATGAACTAACCTCTGCTAGCTTCCAACTTTTCTTCTGCAGCTTCCTCACTCCTCTCAGCCATCATAGAATTGAAGAGAGTTAGGGTTTGCTCTGGGTTATGCTTTGTCTTAAGAGAATGTTATGCTGGTTTGGTCTTCTATCCAGACCACTAAAAGTTTCTCCATATCAGCAATATGTCTGTTTCATTTTCTTATCATTTGTGTGTTCACTGGAGTAGTACCTTTAATTTCTTCAATAACTTTTCCTTTGTATTCATTTACAGCTTGGCTAACTGTTTGGTGCCAGAGGCTTGGCTTTCAGCTTATCTCTGGTTTCAACATGTCTTCCTCACTAAGCTTAATCATTGCTAGCTTTTGACTTAAAGTGAGAGACCTGTGACTCTTCCAGTGGAACACGTAGAGGCCATTGTAGGGTTATTGATTGGCCCAATTTTAATATTGTTGTGCCTCAGGGACTAGAGAGGCCTGAGGAGAGGGAGAGAGAGAAATGATGGGTCAGTGGAGCAACCAGAACATACACAAGATTTATCAGTTAGGTTTGCTGTTCTTATATGGGTGTGGTTCATGGTACCTCAAGAATAATTACAGTAGTAACATCTAAGATTACTCATGCCCATAACAAATATAATAATAATGAAAAGTTTTGAAATATTGTGAGAATTGCCAGAATGTTGCACAGAGACAAGTGAGCAAATACTGTTGGAAAAAGGGCACTTTAGTTTAAAATGAGTGGCTCTCAACGTTGGTGGTCTTGAATTTAAAAACACAACACTGGAAGCCAATGCCTCTCTCTCCTGGGCCTCTAGTTATGGAAGAAAAAATTAGAAAAATAAAATACTAAAAACATATCAACAATAAAACCCTGGATGCTTGGTTACCTTTAAAGTCTTTAGAACAAAAAGCATTTTGGCTTGCTTGCTTTAGGAAAAAAATAAAAAAAACAAAGTCTCAACAGAGTTAGGTGACAAGATTTATCTTTATCTTTCTAGATATATACCCAGACAAAATATAATT
Source organism: Lynx rufus (assembly GCF_022079265.1). NCBI lineage: Eukaryota > Metazoa > Chordata > Mammalia > Carnivora > Felidae > Lynx > Lynx rufus. The sequence continues at coordinate 96,748,689 of NW_025814845.1, read as the reverse complement.
TATAATTACAAAAATATAATTTTATGGATCCAAGTACCTAAGAAATTCTATTTTGCTAATGCCTCTTGGTTACTTATATTTCCTAAAGGCTTTTTATGGACAATTGTCTTTAAGCAGATCATTCTTTTCCACAGCAATCTAACTTTTTATATGGGTTGTTGTATACTTCATTTTTCTTTGTAGCCCAGCAGTAACAAAAAGTAGTATACACTAAAGAAATAAACCTTGTGATTTTAAGAAAATTTTATTTTCTTAAATAGTATCTTTAGATCACTCATTGGACAAAAATAGAACATTTCATGAACTCTTTGTATTACCATAATATTTTGGACGTGTGATTTGCAGCTGTTTTTATTTTATGAATTCTGTTCTCTGATGAAGCAGGATGTGAGCTGATGTTTTTAAATCATATTGGGCAGGCCACTTTTTCAGAATATAAGAAAAGCAAGATCAAGAATCATTGCATTTACTTACATTTTCTGTGGCTGAAGGACTTTTATTAATGATATTTTCCACTGATTGTTTCAAGATGCCTGTCACTAGAGCTCTAAGCAATTCAACAAGTATTTCCTGAATGAGGCAAGTTCTCAGCATGAAATTTTTTTTAAATGAGAAAAAGAAATCTCTAAATAGTGTTTAATGATATGCTTTTGCAAGCATCATTTCCCCTCCCAAAAAGAGCCGTGTGAAATAGAATTTTCCATTTATAGAAAAAAACAGTGCTATGATGCCATAGTTCAATAAAACTTTCACTCTCCTATATTAAAGACCTTTCTAATAAATACTTTTCAACAAATATGGTTAGAGAAAAGCATTCCTCTCTTGGAGAACTAGACATATTTTATCATTTTTGAATATAGGATTTATCTTGCTGTGCCCTTTGTTTGTCTATTTGTTTCTCAGGGACTTGATTGCTAGAAGTTAAGAGTGAAATTTGAAGATTAAGTACTGTCATAGGCAGAATAATAGTACATACCTAATCACTAAAACCTCTGAATATGTTGGGTTGCATAGTTAAAGGAAAATAAGGCTACAGACTGATTTAAGTTTGCAAATCAGCTGACTTTAGGATAGTGAAATTATCCTGGATTATCCAGATAGGCCCATGTAATTACAAGGGTATTTAAAAGCAAAAAAGGGAATAAGAAGAGAGAACCAGAAAGATGGCAGCTTGAGGAGGATGTGGCCTGAATTGCTGCTTTGAATGTGGAGGAAAAGGACCATGAGTCAAGGAAACCAAATGGCCTCTAGGAGGTAGAAAATGCGAGCAAACAGTTTCTCCAGGAAACCCAATAATAGCAAATTATCAAACCTGAGGAAGTGGTTGTAGAACCCCCAATTTGTAGCCAGGTCAGACCTAAGTGTGGGTAGCCTGGAGACTCACTATGTATGGTTGACATCTGAAGTGGAGGTGGCAGTCTTGTCATTTGCTATAATGGCTCACAGATATCAGGGAAATACTTATGTTTACTGGTTTATTACACAGGTTACAATAAAAGATATAGCTGAACAGCCATGATGAAAATGTACATAGGGCAAGGTCCAGGAGGGTCCTGAGCACAGGAGCTCATGTCCCTGTGGAGTCAGGGAGCATCACCCTTCTAACGGGGTGAACCTGGAAGTTCTCCAAACCCCCCACAGTTTTTTGTGGAGGCTTCATTACAGAGACATGACTGGTACTGACTGAATCCCCAGCCTCTCTCCTCTTCTTAGAGGATGGGTAGGGGACTGACAGTTTTAAGCTTCTGTCATTTAATTTTTTTAATGTTTTTTTTATTGAGAAAGAGAGAGAGAGAGAGAGAGAGAGAGAGAGAGAGAGAGAGAGAAGCACAGAGAGAGGGGGACACAGAATCCGAAGCAGGCTCCAGGCCTGAGCTGTCAGCATAGAGCCTGACACAGGGCATGAACTCACAAACCATGAGATCGTAACCTGAGCTGAAGTCGGACTCTTAACTGACTGAGCCACCCAGGTGCCCCTGAAAGTTTTAAACTTTTAATTATGGCTTGGTCTTCCTGGTGACTGGTTTCCATCCCGAAGCTACTTGGGGTCCCCAGTCACTGGTCATCTCTTTACCATACAGACAAGACACTCTGGAGATTCCAGCTGTCTTAGAAGCTCTTTTGTCAGGAACCAGGGTCAGCCACCAAATATCAGAACAAAAGCTGCTCCTAGTACCCCTAGTGCTCAGGAAATTACAAGGATTTTAGGAGCTCTGTGTCAAGAAGTAGCGAAAGACATAAATATATATTTCAAGAAATATATATTTTCTTATTTCATACACACCTTTTAATTTATATGATCAGTAGTCTATTGCTAACATCCCATATAAAGGGCATTGAGAAATGGCTAGCATTTTACACAAGTTGGTTTAAGAGGAAATACTTAAATACCATTACTAAGATGCTTTTATTTTAATGGAGAAATTATTCCAGTAAACAATTTATATATTCTGCCCACAAATATTGGTAAACACATAATATTGATTTTTGTGATATTATTTATAATCTGTATAAAATAGCATATGATTAAGGACTGGAGAAAATTGCAAAAAACATATTTCAATGTTAATTTAATGTTAAGACTTCAGTCTCAGACCCGATTTAAGGTCACATCACCTTGGAGATTGGAGATATAATAACCAATGAAGAGCTAATTCATATTATAATGTTTTGAGCTTTGCCATCAAGAACAATATAGACCAGTAACATCTTTCTTTCATATTTTTAAATAGTAAAAATGATATGATCAAAATTACTCATTATTTTTTACTAAAACAATGTTTTTTGGTTCTCATCTGATATTACTTCAGGATAATGTATTTTCTGAGGTTTTGGTTTATATAATGAAATTTTAAATAATCATAGAGAACATAAAGGGGAGTAACAGGACATGAAGTTAGACAAGGACTCAATCATCAGCGATTTACAGGGGATTGTAAGAACTTGGGATTTTATTCTGAAAGCAATGTGCAGTCATGGGAGAGTTTGAGCAGAAGCGTGACAGAATCTGAAGTTTTATAAAGATCATTCTGCCTGCTGTGTTGAGAACAGGCTGTAAGAGCGCGAGGTGTGAACAGGGTGACTGGTTATGGCCTGGAATGGGAGGATAAGAAGTGCTTTTATTTTAGATGTATTTTTAAGGTAAAACTTGCTTTTTTTTTTTTTTTTTGGAAAAGATTAGCTCTAATGAGAGAGGAGTCAGGGATGATTCCAAAGTGTTTGCACTAAACAGCTAGATAGCTAAAGTGGTCATTTACTAACAGAAGCAGTTATTTTTTTTCTCCAGGAAAGCTGTCTATAAGATATCCAATGAGGATGGAGATAGATGTATGAATTTGGAGTTTAGGAGCTAGCTCAGCATTAGAAGTGTAAGTTTGTGAGCCATCACACTATAGATATATTTTAAGCCAAGATACTGAATGAAGTCACCAAGGAAGTTGTAAATGCGAGCATAGAAGGGAGGTAGTTACCGGAGAGGGATTTAGGATTGAGAGCAGAATTTTATTTTTGGTTTGCATTCCGATTAGTATAATCTGGTAGAAAATTAAAAAAACATCATGATGCAATGGTGGCAACTTCTGGAGAAATGGGAGAGAATGGAATCTAGATCTCAAAGTCTTAACATAGGAGCAAGATATTTTACTTGTCATGTGTCAGAACTAACAGTTGGTACTTTCTGTCCTTTTAAATTATAACCATTCTCATGGTGTACAGGATGTAAAGAGGCATCTAATTTTGCTTTCAGTTTGTATGCCTCTGATTTTAATGAGTTGAGCAGTTTTACATGTGTTAATTATTTGTTTGGGTTTTCTTTTTTCTAATGAACCCATTCATAAAACTTGAAGGCAAATGCATAAAGAGGATAAGCAGAACACCAGGGGCTAAAGGACAATACCAGAGGGGTTAACACATGTGTAATTGAAGTTCCAGAAGAAGTGAGAGAGAACCAGGCCATTTTGATCACATAGTAGCTAAAAGTTTTCCAAAAAATTTAAAAGGTATCAACTCATTTATTCAAGAAACTTAGCAAACCTAAAGAAAGATAAATACAAAGTTAACCACTGTTAGAGATATGATTGTCAAACGTGTGAAGATGAAATATGGAGAAAGCAGAGAAGGGAAAATTTGAGATGCAGCTGAGAAAAGACATCGCCTCCATCACTAAAGTAGTATGTACTTACTGTTCATCAGAAACAATGCAATAGCAGTATACAACACACACCAGAGGGGCTATTTCTTGAGGTTCCAGCAGAATCCTCTATTCACAATGAAACATGATAATAAGATGTAACCAGTAATTTCTGTAGGAGCCAGTCCAGGAAGCTGAACCACAATCTCTGAAACAATTGGCTCAGAAAATCAGGACTTGGTCGATGACTGCCAGCCTCATCATGAATCCACAAACCTTTTGACCCGGTTTCCAACTCAGGACCAACCAGGGCACCAAACACTTACCAAACCAATCACAGATGATGCTTTAATTTGAGTCATCCTACCTCCACCTCTCCCATGCCAACAGCCTTCAGTCAAAGTATAAAGTCCTCCTGGGGCACCTGGGTGGCTCAGCTGGTTAAGAGTCTGGCTTTGGCTCAGGTCATGATCTCATGGTTTGTGAATTTGAGCTCCACATGAGCTCCCTGTTGTAAGCACAGAATCTGCATCAGATTCTCTGTCCCGTCTCTCTCAGCCCCTTCCCTACTCACGCTCTCTCTCTAAAAAATGAATAAACATTAAAAAAAAAGTTTAAAGCCCTACTTTTTGTTCACTTTAAAACTTCCCAACTTCCTTGCCTACCTTTGGGTTTGTGCCAGATGCAAGTCATATTAGTTTCCTATTTCTACTGTAACAAATTTCCACAAATTTAGCGACTTATTAACACAAATTTGTAATTTTACAGTTCCAGAAGTTAAAAGTCTGAAATGAGTCTTACGGGGCTAAAATCAAGGCGACGACGGGGCAGTGGTTCTTCTAGAGGTTCTAGGGGAAAATCTGATCCTTGTCTTTTTCAGCTGTTCCGGGCTGTCCACATTTCATGACTTGTGGCTACATCATTCTGACCTCTACTTCTGTTGTCACATCTCTTTTGATTCTCTTGCCTTTCTCTTACAAGGATCCTTGTGTTTACATGTGGCCCACCAATATTATCCAGAATAATTTCCTCACCTCAAGATTCATAAGTTAATCATAGCTGCATAGTCCCTTTTGTAAAGGACTTTTTTCATAAGGTAACATATTTTGTAAGGTAACATATTCACAAGTTCCAGGGATTAAAACATAGACGTTTGTGATGATTGATTTATATGTCACTTGACTGGGCCATGAGGTATCCCGACATGTGGTCAAAATGTTATTCTGGGTGTGTCTATGAGAGATTTTTGATGAAATTAACATTTAATCAGCAGATTGAGTAAAGCATTTTGTCTTCCTTAATGTGTGTGACCTTCATCCAATCAACTGAAGATCTAAAAGGCTGTGTAAAAGGGAATATCTCAGGCCTGTCTGCTGAGATAGAATATCAGTCTTCTGTCCACCAACTGGAACTTATGCCATCAGCTCTCCTGAGTCTCTGGGTTACCAACTACAGATCTTGGGACTTCTCAGCCAATTCCTTATAACAGTCTCTTGATTACTGAGAAAGCCAATTGCTTACTATAATCTCTTTATGTATACTATGATAAATATTTATATCTCTCTAGGTGTATACACATATCTCCTATTCATTTTGTTTCTCTGGAGAATCTTAACTAATATAAGACCTCTGAGGGGCATTATTTAGCCTGCCACTCAACTGATGGGGGCTACTCCCTTGCTATGGCAAGCTCTGAAAATAACCTCTGCTTGTTACCATTTGGTAACTGCAAGTAGAATTTCTACACCATGTTGAGAGGTTTGGCAGTATCAAAAGTATAACTTTATATAGATTAAGGCAGGGCACATAGAAAGTACACCGTCAACTTTATAATGTCTCTGTGAACAGCTGTATCAACATACTGGAAGCCCACCCATTAGCCATGAACATTCACCACAGAAGTCAAGGGGCACTGATTCTGTTATCTGGAAAGTTGCAAATGACTTCCAGCACCAAAGAATTATTGGTCAAAACAAGAATCACACACAGAGATAAGTTTCCTTTTTTTATTCTTTGATATATTAAATTGTTTGTTTATATATTTTAAATATCCAATTCTATTAGTAAAGATCTAGGGTGTGTGTATATAATATATATACATGTTATATATACACACTGTATAATGTATATAGTGTCAGTTGTATGTACATGTATATATATAGATATATATCTGTACATACACATAATTATTGTTATTCTTGGTTGTGTCCTATAAAATTGTAATGATCACTGTTATTAGTTCATATGAAACCATTGCTCCTATGGGAAATAGAGGGTTATGTTCCTGTGATCACCTGGTCACGATTTCATTAACCAAACAAGACACAACCTTGTTTTATGTATTACACACACACACACACACACACACACACACACACGTATGAATATGTACACAGATATATATATATATATATATATATATGAACATAAGCCTTATCTATCTATATAAACATATATAAAACATAAGCCTTATTTAATATATATTTCTTACAAGTAAGTAATTGCATGGGCTTTAAATGATTTGAAGCTAAAGTCCTTGCAAAACAAGCCAGTCTCATCAGTACTGAAAATCTACTCTTTCACATAACTTTTTCTTTATAACACTTAGCAATATTAAAAAAAAATCTTCTTCAGACTTCTGATCCACAGAACCTGCCTAGCGTGCAAGTTTAACAGTTTTCACACCATATCACCTCTTGAAATGTGTGAGCTAGCCCCTACTAGCTGAGAAGGATTTAACATGTGCTTGGATTACATGACTATAATTTTCTTTAGTTTTGAGCCTTACAACAATACTGTCTACTATGCTTTATTATGATGATAATCAATGATTATTATCATTATTATTATTCTTCAGGTGTCATCTCATGAATCCACAAATTTACTTGCTTTTCCATAGCTTTATCACATACTATAGATGTTACTTTAGCACTTTGTGGAACATTTTACATATCGGTAGGCACATTTTTCCACCTTTCCCTGAATGTATTGTATTGTTGATTCATTAACATAGAACTCATGGTTAACAGCACTATAATTCATCTCAGAATAAAGCTTATTCAACACATTTTTTTTTTCTGTAAGGCATCACAGTCTTACACTTGGGAACACTAGACAGCACTTCATCACTATGCTGGGGGGGCATTTTAAAGAAAAAAAATCACCAAGGAAAAATACAAAACTACAAAAAAAAGTAGCAATAAAGAGACCACAATAAAGACACTTATTTACATATGAGACCTGAAACAACATGACAGTGTTGTTTGATCTCAGCTGGGAACATGTAGGTTGGGCAAATCAGATTTTTTGCAGCTCTGCACATATCTATGAAAATGCCCTGAGTTATGGTTTGCAGTTACAGATACATTTTATTGAATAGACAAATGCACAAACAGAATCCACAAATAATGAGGATCAGCTGTGTGTGTGTGTGTATTTCTAAACTACTCTTGAAATTTGTATGTAAATGTCCTCATAATGTCATTGAGGTCAAACTCTGATTATTTCTGAATTCCTAAAAAAAGATCTCTACCTTTCCATTCTAGCAAGTAAAACAGATGAAAATCCCTGATCTCATGCAGCTTGCCTCTGGTGGCAAGGTAAGGTAAGGACTGGCATATCATATAGAACTTATGCCTGAATATGGTTGTATTGATTTTAATCATAAAAATTTTTGCAGTATTTTGCATTTCATTTTTCATACCTTCCTAAATTTCAACATGTATTTTCCTACCACGCCTCAGTAAAGACTTCATCTCACACTGACTACATATGGCTGAAGATCTAATCAATGTGGGACCTCCCTCTAGCAGAGAACAGGTCCCAACACTTGATATGCTGCTGAGAAGTAGTATGCTATTTCTTTCCCATGGGACACTTCAGCTTTTCTTGAATCCTATGCAAAGCCAACTACTCATAATGATGAGTTTTAAGAATTGCTATTAGGTACTTCTTGCTATCTTAGAAAAATTAAAAGATAACTTCAGAAATGTCCTGTTGTCAATTAGGCTGGCAGTTAGCTTACATGTGTCAGTCACTGTTCTCAGGGGTGGTTTCTTATTTATATTATTATTCATCCCATAACTGTTCATTTTTCCTCTGGGTAAATACAAAGATTAGGGTTGTACATGGATGTTTGTAGTTTTAAATTTTTCTTTTATGGTCATAATCTGTACATGGTATGTAAGGATGGAAAAAGCAAAACAAAATAACTCCAGTGGTCATCCAAGTATTTCTAGTCACCTAATTCAGGACTGGTGAAAATGATAAGTTTTGTATTGTGTACAGAAAATTTAGAGGATAAGCAAATTATAAGAAGATATGTGCACACTATCAGATCTTCAATGAAATGTTTGTATGGTTAGTAAAGCCAACCCAACTAATATATTTTCTACTCTCATCTCTTCCTAGAATGAAACCTAAATCTGATATTTAACAAAAATCAAGGTTTTGTTGTACACTGACAAGGTTTTTAGATTTCAGTTCTGTACTTTCACTTAGATACTGGAAAGAGCTCTTGGAAACTTCTGGCTATCTAAAGATATTTAGTAATTAGATAACACAAGTATTTTCTGTGAAAATGACTCAGAAAAATACTACACATCACCATTTCATTCTGCTTAATTTATCAATAATCATGCTATGTTTAGAAATAAGAGTATTTTCTGGTAAACAAACTTGATTCTTTAAAAAATTCCATATAGGGGCACCCAGGTGGTTTAGTCGGTTGAGCGTCTGACTTCGGCTCAGGTCATATCTCGTGGTTCATGAGTTCAAGCTCCACATCGGGCTCTGTGCTGACAGCTTGGAGCCTGGAGCTTGCTTCAGATTCTGTGTCTTCCTCTCTCTCTGCCCTCCCCTGTTCATGCTCTGTATCTCTCTCTCTCTCAAAAATAAACATTAAAAATTTTTTTAATTAAAAAATTCCTATAAAGGTTATTGTTTTCATTGATTCATCTTGACAAAATGCTTATGTCTATGTCAGTTATAACCTGTTATTTTATAAACAGATGTTAGATTCCTCTGATTTGGAGCAATAGTGACTCAGAATAATGATGTCGTATTTTCCCAGAAGTATTTTGTAGTCTCATAAATTATTAATATTTTTATTGCCCCCAAATAAAAATTAAACTATCTTAACTCACTAGGCAGGAAATCAGCTTAGTGTTGTAATGTTCTGCTTTTAAATTTATTTAAGTGTCAATAATAATATAGGAATTTTCATATCTACCATACGTTAGGGTTTCAAAATTGTTTCACATATATTGTTCACCATATTGAGCTTTCAAAAGAAATAGACTATGATAAGTGTCTTCAAAGTAAAATTATGATTAATCAATTGTGTGGATAGCACAGCATAATCTAATGATCACATTTGGTTGCACTTACAAAGGAACTGGGATTCTTGGGCAACATCTCCATTTCAGTTTATGTTGGTGCTATTTCCTGCAGAAAACAGGTTTTTTTTCCCCTTAACATTTAATTCATATGGACATTATGAATTCCAGTCAAAACATTCATGTGGGGTGTTTAGATTTCCTTTTATAAAATCTGTAACTGATGCATTTTTATTAGGGTTAAATATTTTGGTATGTCTCCATCTTTTGCTACAAATACGGTAGCTAAAAATATGTCTAATTGCAGCAGTATCTCAAATCTTGTTAATCTCAGTTCTCCTTACCTATTTGATTGTCAGCAGAGGATGCTGAGCACAACTTAGGGTCACACTGCACATTGAATGTGTCATCCCTTTGAAATCAACGTCCCCATACTCTGTCATATCTTGTCCTCTCTCCCTCTTTATCCCCTGGAGGCTTTATAGGGAGACTCTTGATCTTTTACTTCAGCCCTCCGGAAGCACCCTTTCCTCACAGTTATTCACCCAGAATTATGCGTATGTTAATTCGTGTTCCACTTAGTTTCTTAACTCTGTAAAAACTAAGAGGTGTGCCTATATTTTGTTTTAGATGTCCCTGAATATTTCATAACTTGTAGGCATTTTTTAAAACACTGTCAGCTGGTTGGGTGGTTGATCTGCCTAGGACACAGGGAAGCCTTTTAGCAGGTTGTTGTATTGCCTCCACTTGCCATCCTAAGTGTTTTTGTTCTCTGAGCCTGCAAAAATGGTCTCATGTTTCATGTGAGTTTCCCTCCAACAGTGTAAAAATAATGTACTCTAAAATAAAATCATATATTAATGCACTCTAAAATAAAATCATATAGTGTAGTCAGTTCTTTGTCTTTTTTTTAATGTTTATTTTTGAGACAGAGAAACAGAGCACGAGTGGGAGAGGGACAGAGAGAGATGGAGACACTGAATCCAAAGCAGGCTTCATCAGGTTCTCAGCTGTCAGCATAGAGCCGGATGCAGGGCTCGAACTCACAAACCATGAGATCATGACCTGAGCCAAAGTTGGATGTTTAACCAACTGAACCATCTAGTGCCCCTGTAGTCAGTTCCTAAATCCAGTGTTACTCTCTTCTTCATCTAGTAAATTCTACATAAGTAAATATTCAGTGCAATACTAACACTAATAAGACCAAACATTTGGAGAAAAGCTTTAGGTACAATTTGCTTAGGTCAGTGGCCTTAATATTAGTGTATGGTGTTTGGTCTCACACTCACTGCGAGTCAATGGGCAACATTTCTGGATGAAATTGACTAAATTTTGGTATGTTTATTTTTCTTCAGCCACCTATTGATATACGTTTCTGAAAACAGAAATGCATATAATACGAGGGAAAGGCAAAAATGATATGGACTATGCTTAGTTAAAAGGAAGTGATTTTAAAAATTTATCATGAAAATTTTTTTTGTTTTAAATGACAATGCATTAGAAAGCATGATGTGGGAATTAACCTATAGAAACACATCTTTATGAAGCCACTCAGAAAAAGTGATTACCATAAGCTTAACTGATAATTGCTACCATAAAAGTCAGAATAATCTGTTGGGCCTTAGAAACGGTAAGTCGCTATCATTATTTGTATCAGTAATTCAATTTCTTGACCCCTACCCACATTATAGAGGATGTTTCTAAGAATGGAGTGATGATTCAGAACAGTAAAACAAAAAAACTTAAATCTAGAGCCATTTCACACTTGGAGGACACAGGTTATGACAGCTGGCCCCTCTCTGTGTCTGTATTTTGTTTATAATAATTGGCAGGATGCTATGACTTTCCACTCAGTACTACTCAGAGCAAATAAGAAATGTCTGATGAAGACACAACACATACCAAGCAATTGCGTGTTTTTAAATAAAGGATGCAACTTTGTGTGTCAGGTGAGGATGGGAATATTTGGCTGCTGATCGGACAGTTTTTATATTTCTCTTGGTAGACAATTCTTCCAAATATGGCTCAAGTGATGGGAATGAACATTTTTTACCAGCTGGTCATTGTCTTTTCCCTTGGGATGTAAATAAGCTTGGACAATATGATTATATTGTAGACACCTTTCTTGAAGATTTGAATGGTTCCTTGTAGAACTGCTTTAGGCTGAATCTTGATTGGGAAAGTTTTACTTACGAAGCTTATTGTTCATTCTTAGGACACAATCTTTCCAGTTATTCATGATATAGAAGGTATACTCTAATTAAAAACAAAAACTTTTCATTTCAAACATATAGAAATATTATGCTACTTAAAATTATACTTTCCATAGTATAGAAATCTAGAATATAATTTTTATACTTAGTACTTCAAAATTTTTGATAGCTTTATTGAGTAGTGGTTACCACACAATAAGCTGTATGTAAAGTATACAATTTTAAATATTTGGAAATATGTATGCACCTGTGTGTATATACCACAATAAAGAAAATGAACATACTATCATCCCTGAAGGTTTTCTTCTTTTCCTGTATATCTCTCTGTCTCATCCTAGCCCTTCCCAGGCATTCACACTGATGTGCTTTGTGTCACTATGGAGTTAATTAACATTTTCTATAAGTTTATATAAATATAATTATAAACATATACTTTTAATTGAAGTTAATTAACATTTTCTATAGGTTTATATAAATATAATTAGAAACATATACTTTTAATTTTGCCTAACTGCTTTCATTCAGCCTATTGTGAGATTCATCCATGCTGTTGGAAGTATGTCTTCCTATTACTACTGTATGAATAGACAATGAATTTTTATCCATTCATTCTGTTTATAAATATTCAGGTTGTTTCCAGTTTTTTACTTTGCTAATAAAATTTTAAACATGAAACTTTAAACAGAAACATATCAGCAATAACATTAAAACAAAATGGAATAAGTATTTCAATTAAAAGATGAAAATTATCAGACAACATTAAAGAAATATCTTTGGACTACTTACAAGAGACACATCTTAAATATAAAGGAACATAAAGTTTGACGTATTTTCATTTCTCTTGAGGAAATATCTAGGAGCGGAATGGCTAGGTCATGTGGTGTTGTACACTTGAATTCTTAAGACACTGACAAATTATTTTATAATATGGCTACACCGTTTTATATTTTCATCACCGGTGTATGAGAGTCCCAGTTGACCCACATCCTTGCCAACACTTGGTATGATCAGTCTTTTTAATTTCAGCTATTTTAATAGATGTATAGTGGCATACCACTGTAGTTTTAATTTGCATTTTCCTAATGAAAGATGATGTTGGGTATCTTTTTAGGTGCGTATTTGGTATCTGTATTGCCCATTTAAGAAAACTGAGTTGCTTATTATTATCGAGTCACTGAGCATTCCTTAAATATTGTCAATACTAGCTTTTTGTCAGGTATGTGATTTGTAAATATTTTCTCCAGTCTGTAGCCTGTTATTTCATTCTCTTAACAGTATCTTTTAAAGAACAGAAGTTCTGAATTTTGATGAAGTATGTCACTTTTTAAATGAATTATTTTTTTGCTTTCCTTCAATAAGTTTATAATTGTAGGCTGTATGTCTAGGTCCCTGATCGACTTTGAGTTACTTTTTTTACATGGTGTAAGATATGGATTAAAGTTTATTTTATGTTTTCACGTAGGGATGTGGTTTTTTTCAGCACTAATTGCTGAAGACACTATTTTTCCTTTTTTGGATGGCCTCTACCCAAAAAATCAGTGGTTAATATATGTTTGAGTCTATTTCTAAAATCACTTTTCTGTTCAAATCTCTTTCTTATTTATTTAACACTATTGTATTGATTACTGTAGCTTTATAACGAGTCTTGATGTAAAGTAGTGTGAATCCTCCAAATTTTTTGTTCTTTTGGAAAGTTGTGTTCTCTGCTCTTCGTCCTTGGTGTTTACATATGAATTTTAGACTCAGTGTCATTTCTACCAAAAAAGCCTGCAGAGATTATGACTTGGACTGTTTTAAATTTATAGTTCAGTTCAGAGGAGAGTGACATCTTAACTAAATTTACTCTTTTTCCCTGTGAATTTATGTCTTTCAATTTATTTTGGTCTTATTTAATTTCTCTCAGCAAAGTTTTGTAGTTTTCAGTGCACATATACAACATTTGTCAGAATTATCTCTAAGTATTTTATCACTTTTGATGCTTTTAAATAATTTTAAAATTTCAATTTCTGATCATTTATTGCTATTATACAGATATATAATAGATTTTCATATTGATCTTGTATTTCATAGCTTTTTAAAATTAATTTATTAGTTCTAGTAACATTGTTGTAGATTCCATAGCATTTTCTATATAGACAATCGTGTTATCTGAGAGAAAAAAGTTTTCTTTGTCTTTCCAAACTGTTTTCCTTTTATTTCATTTTCTTGTTTCATTGCACCGATTAGGACCTCTAGTACAATGCTGAATGGAAGTGGTCATAGTGTAGGTGCTGCCTTGCTCCAGATCTTAGGGAGAAAGCATTTAGTCTTTCACCATTAAGTACTGTATTAACTGTAGGCTTTTATAAATACCATTTATCAAGTTGGGAAGTTCTCTTCTATTCCTGCAGTTTTTATAAGAAATAGATGTCAGATTTTGTCAAATGCTTTTTCTACATCAATTGACACGATCACATAAGTTTCCTTCTGTAGTGTGGTGATGAATTACATGGCTTGTTTTTAAAGTGTTAAACCAAACTTGTATTTCTGAAATAAAAGCTTTTATCCTGTCAGGTCTTGCTTTAAGCCTCGTAGGGTAGCCCAGAACAACATTTGGTCTAATCTTCCTCCTACTGAGACAAAACCACCCTAAATACTCCTGCCTAAGTTCACCAATTAAATTTTCTACTCTGGCTGGCAAGAACAGGAAATATTTCTAGTTTAGTGCAATCTTCAAGTCATGTTCTTTGTTCTCTCTTCTCCTTTCCAGTGGTTCTTTTCCATGCTAAGGTAATTTCTTTAAATGCATGTGTTGAGTAGTACTTAGCTAAAGATTTGGGGAGGGGCTTCTACAGATCTCTGGGGTTCCTACTCTCTGTCACTCTGTCCTATGAGCTCTAGCTGCTTTGATTTCCCCAGATGTCCATCTTTATCTTTTCCATTCTTGGATTCCTCCTCCTTGTACTGTACAGTATAAATTCAGGCAATCTTAGTGTTCACTTCTATTGTTTCCCTTCTCTCAGGGATCATTGTCATTATGGCCTGATGCCTATGTCCTTGGAGGTTGTTTTTTTATGCAGTGTTTTGTTTTGTTTGTTTCAGGTCGGAGAGTAAATCCAGTTCCATCCTGAACAGAAGAAAAATCTTATAATATTTTAGAGTATACCTTTTCTCCATCCTCAAAATCTATTACTCTATGAATTAAATTATATTTGCTTTTTGGTAAGGTTGGTTAGTTTTTATTTTTAAATATTAAATTTCATCAAATTAAGTGGCACTTGTCTCATTTTTTAACTAAAATTTCTGGACTTTTTCTTTTTTTTGAAGTTCACAGAGACTGAATTCTGCTGTCATAATAATGAGTATTTATATGATTTGAAACTGGCAGATATCGACTTTGAAAACTATGACTTCATGCATTTTCATATGCTTGTTGTCTTCATAGCATTAATTGCTCCATTTTACGTGAAGAGTTTTATTATACCCATTTACTCATTTGCTAACTGTATGATGAGCTTGAGGAATAAAGTGATAAATCAGCCACAGGTCTTTGTCCTGTAGTACACAAAGGCCATGCTATTAACAAGTGAAGGTAGTAAACTGCTGATTTTCAAGTAAACACATCTTCTTTGCTAGTCATTGCAGTGTTTTGGTGATCAAATGTAAAATGCAGTGGCATCCAATGAAACCTAAGCCCTGGTGAGGTCATAGTCTGTGGGGATGCTGTTCACTCATTTTATCTTCACTGAGCTCCATTATGGTAACTGAAATAATTACCTGTGTGTAACATTATTTTGTATGTTTTCTCCCTTCAGTCTATATATAATTTTGTAATCAACATTAATTTTGGAGGGAACGAGTCAGGAGATGAATAGGCATATATTCTTTTTTACATCAAATAATAAATGTAGAGTTTTAAAATAGGGAACTTTAAGAAGATGGGATTTCTTAAACAAGCTGAGAAAATTGAATGCATACTCTAAGATATTAAATATATCTATTTTACAGCAAATTTTGGTATAAATACATTTAATAAGTAAAAGTATATTTAGTAGTATTCTGATATCAACTTCCAGTTCACAATAAAAAGGAACTTGTTTTAACTTTTAATTAGAATGGCTAATGGATTAGTCTAATCTGGTATGATCTCTATCCAAGTTTTTGTGATTCTCTCTGTCATCGATGTCTTATGAATTAGGTTGCTTCAGAGTCCTTATTAAAAATCACAGAGAGGGGCGCCTGGGTGGCGCAGTCGGTTAAGCGTCCGACTTCAGCCAGGTCACGATCTCGCGGTCCGGGAGTTCGAGCCCCGCGTCAGGCTCTGGGCTGATGGCTCGGAGCCTGGAGCCTGTTTCCGATTCTGTGTCTCCCTCTCTCTCTGCCCCTCCCCCGTTCATGCTCTGTCTCTCTCTGTCCCAAAAATAAATAAACGTTGAAAAAAAAAAATTAAAAAAAAATCACAGAGAATCCTGTTTTTTCTTAACCACTTATTTTCTTTTTTGTTTTATTTATTTATTTATTTATTTATTTATTTATTTATTTATATTTTAATGTTTATTTATTTTTTTGAGAGAGAGACAGAGTGTGAGTGGGGGAAGGGCAGAAAGAGAGAGAGATACAGAATCTGAAGCAGGCTCCAGGCTCTGAGCTGTCAGCACAGAACCCCACGTGGGGCTTGAACTCACGATCCATGAGATCATGACATGAGCAGAAGTCGGATGCTTAACCGACTGAACCACCCAGGTGCCCCTATTTATTTATTTTTGAGGGAGGGGGAGAGACAAAGAGGGGGAGAGAGAGAGAGAGGCAGGTGAGTGGGGGAGGGGAAGAGAGCAAGGGAGACAGAGAATCTGAAGTAGCAGAGCCTGACATGGGGCTTGAACTTAAGAACCGTGAGATCTTGACCTGAGCAGAAATAGGACACTGAACCAACTGAGGCACCCAGGCGCCCCTTAACCACTTATTTTCAAATTAAATATTTAAGTACCCAATAGTTATCAGTTGTTCTTCGTGGAAGTCTTTCTTGTACCCTCTTAGGCTCTGCAAACTGATGAGCATCTGATCTTTTTACTTAGCACCTTTATGAATGTTTTCACTGCTTTTTGCTTGACCTTTCAATTCTTACTTTTACTTGAGCATCTACACAGTGGCTTATGTCTCCTTGCCACAAGTAGCTCTCTTTCCTGGCTGAAGTACCTGTTCTTTCCAGCACATGGAGGCAAAGATAACTTTGTCCCTTTTTACTTGTCCCTTTTGTGGGGGTAAAAATTATTTATTTGGTATAATAAATGCTAAAAACAGATCCCCCTTTTTGTATGCCATGACTCACCCTGATTAATGCAAATTAGTAGTGCAGGGATGATTTAAACAATTTGAGGGCCTCCACATTGTAATCTACTTGTTCACTCAAGGCAGACAAGAGAACAGATAGGACTGAGTATTGCACAGTTAGAGGGAAGTTAGGGTCCTTGACATCAGTCTTGTTAGTCATTTATGGGATTATTTTAGAAAGTCAAATTCACTGATGTTTCCTCATCTGTAAAATAGAGGATATAATTAATTCTCTTCAAGATACATTAGGATTTGGGGCGCCTGGTCAGTTGAGCGTCTGACTCTTGGTTTCCGCTGGGGTCATAATCTCCCGGTTCATGGGATGAAGCCCAGAATGGTGCCTGCTTGGGTTTCTCTCTCTCTATCCCTCCTCTCTGCCCCTCCTCCCCATCCCCCCCCAGAATAAATAAATAAACTTAAAAATAATAAAAAAAGATACATTAGTCCTGAGAGCTGGAAAGAAAGATGGACTGCAATGAAATAACATGTGCATTTAATACAAGCAATTTCATGAAATTCGGTTACAATTGGGGTGATCATAGATTGAAATTTCAGACACAAATGTAAATCATATGGAAGCAAAACTTTATGGCTATTTCTCTCTATAATGCTCTGTATTTGTGACATATGCTTTATTGGTGGAACTGAGTGTTACAAAGAATGTTTTTAAATTATAATTAACCAAAAGTAAATACTAATGAAAGGCCAGAATAGATTCTTATGGAGTTCCACTCAAGATTGAGCACAGTGATGGTTTTCCAGTATGTGCAAATGACTTAAATAAAAATATGCATAGACCTTTCTTTATTCCTGACTGATTAGAAGCAATCGTTTAAATTTCTTCTATAGGTTATATCTCTTTGAATGATATTCTGTTTCAATTTATTAATATCTTCATTTAACACTGAGCCTTGTACCTAGAAGGTGCTCATAAATATCTGTTGGACAAATTAATTAAATTCAGAAATTAGCACATTTCTAATGGAGATTTTGTGGGTACAAATTTCTCTTCACAGTGTTTCTATCTAGTTATTGTGTAACAAAATGAAAAGTGCTTCTTGAAGAAGATGCTTTCTCTCACAGATTTCCTCAAAGGTTGAGGCACATGAGGGACATCTTTCATCAAGCATCCAATACTCAGTGAAGTGTTAACTTATTTATACTCTCTCTCACTTCATAAGCACCAAAGGTTTCTTATATCACTTTCTGAGGAATGTATTTAATATTGTTTGGATATCTTATATTACATTTGGACTTACCCTGGAAAAGGAAAGATGCTTCTCTAATTATAGGCCCTAAGTGAATTCTATTATTTAATAGCCTCTTTGAATCAAATAAAAATTAAAGAATCAGGGAGGTTTATTTAGCACTCCATGTTTTTGAAAAAAAGCCTAAATTGTTTTGTTCTGCATATTGGGATAGAAAATGTCAGAGGCAAGAGAACTGCAGAAAATGCTATTTGATTTTTGTCTGCATTGGTAAGGGGGGGCATAATAGCCCGGACAGTTGTCATTAAATATAAGCATAGTGGAGAGGAGATTTAGCATGGGAACTCTGGGGTTAGTCAGCTGCTGTTCACGTTCTGATGGACTAATTCACTGACTGTGAGCAAGTTATTCATTTATTTGTTCCTCAGTTTTCTCATATGTAAAATGGGGGTAATGGAAATAATATCTACCTCATAAGACTTTTCTTTACTTGGAAAATGCTTAACTCGGACAGGTAGATAGTAAGTACTTGTCAGATATTAGTTGCCATTATTTTCTGAGTGAAAATCCATTAGTTTTTAGTTGAATTTTTCTCCAAATGGGATTTGAATATAAAGTCTTCACTTTTTGGGTTATGGGCTTTATACCACTGGTTCTCAAACACTGGGCTTCTCATTGGGTGGAAACTCCTGGGCAGTTTAAAAGAATGTATTTATATCTGGGTCCCACCCCCCAGGGATTCTGATATAACTGGAATGGGGAGTGGCCTAATCACTGCAAGTATTCAAAAACTTCTCAGTGATTGTAGTGTGCATCAAAGTGTGAGAACAGTTCTATAGAATATCTTTCTTCAGCCACAGAGAACAAAAGCCAAGCCAGTGATTTAAAAAAAAAAAAAAGTTTGTTCTTGGTATCTGGAATAACACCATAGAAAAAGTCAACTGCAGGAACTCAGTTACATCTGCTTCTATATTCTGCCTTATTTATGTTATCTTCTCCCAAATTGCCAAATTGAAATATCATGTTTGCAGAAGGTTTAAGTCTTAATAAGATACTCCTTTTACTCCTGAAGTACGATGCCAGCCTGAGTGGCCTTTCTATTCTTTATAGTTGCTTCTTAATGTTTCACCAT
This sequence comes from Lynx rufus, assembly GCF_022079265.1. Taxonomy (NCBI): domain Eukaryota; kingdom Metazoa; phylum Chordata; class Mammalia; order Carnivora; family Felidae; genus Lynx; species Lynx rufus. Next base: position 96,729,361 of record NW_025814845.1, on the reverse strand, counting down.
CACTTTCCTAACTATATTAGTGTCTATTGCTTTGTAATAAATTATCAAAAATGTAGCAGCTTAGAAAACACCTATTTAATTTATTAGCCCCACAATTCTGTAAGTTAAAAGTCTGGACACAGAGTTGCTGGGTTATCTGCCTAGGTTCTCATGCTGCTGAAATCAAGTTCTCACACGGCTAAGTTTTTATCTCTAGGCTCTGGAGAGAAATTCATTGCCAAGCTCATTCTTGCTGTTGGCAGAGTTCAATTCCTCGTGGTTGTAGAATTGAGGTTCCCCTTTTCTTTCTGGCTGTCAGCTGGGGTCCTCTCTTAGCTCCTAGAGACTACCTGAAGTTGACACTGTGAATGTTTTCTTTCTTCCAGGCCAGCAAGAATGTTTTTCTGACTTCCAATCATAATTCTCTGTGACTCAAGCAAAAGACCTTTGGATTTAAAGGACTCCATCCAGCCCCTATTCCAGATGTCTGTTCTCTAAGTCTTGCCTTGTGATACTCTCAGTTGCCCGAGGGTTGTGCCGTTGTCCTGGATCCCATCTCCCAACTTTTTTTTAAAAATTTTTTTTTTTCAACGTTTATTTATTTTGGGGACAGAGAGAGACAGAGCATGAACGGGGGAGGGGCAGAGAGAGAGGGAGACACAGAATATGAAGCAGGCTCCAGGCTCTGAGCCATCAGCCCAGAGCCTGACGCGGGGCTCGAACTCACGGACTGCGAGATCGTGACCTGGCTGAAGTCGGACGCTTAACCGACTGCGCCACCCAGGCGCCCCATCATCTCCCAACTTTTAATTCATACTCTATGGTTCCAATTACCTATTTCCCCAAGGCAACAATTAGCTAATTTGATAAAAGAAACTGCTTGGCCCACTGATGGACTGAGAATAGAAGACAGTCTTAATAGACTTTCTTTATACCTTCTCCATGGGATAAGTTTCCTTATTTCAAATGTCCACTTACAGTCTACTTTGATTGTTGGATTGTAGTGGGCCCTCTGAGAAAATGTTTTATTACCAGAGGGAAGACTATGTCTTGTTATAGGACATATGTTGAAAAAGCCTCATTTTTTTTAAACAGCATTTTGAAAGCATTCCAAGTGAAACAGATTATGAACATTCTGCTCCCCAAGGTAGAAGCTGTAAATAAAGATGAAAATTTCTTATGCTGGAAAATGACACTGATTAAATATGGAATAAGGGAGTTTATGTGAGTATTTTGGCCCAGTTATAAGCATTTTTCCTTGCCCTAGCATAGGTCCAGCTATTAATTTTCTCTGCGGGCTGATAGTCTTACTGTTGCACGGTGTTAACAATACAGGTGAAAAGTAGAGTGTGTGAGAGTTTACTACTCTGGGCCCAGTGGTCATTTATTTCACACTTGATTTCTGATATTTGGTCCTTATATATTTGCAGCTACAGAAGATCATGTTAAATGCTTTTGACTTCTCTAAATCCTATAGCTATTTTGTAGAAATTTGCTGTAATTAATACCACATCTTACTGCACAAATATATTCTCCTATGGCATACATAGATAAAATAGAATAAGTGACTTTCTTCTTCATATAGTCAGTACCTGTCAAGTGCCAACTGCTAGTGTCTGGTAAACTGTATATCTCTAGATATATCTTTCATCTTTGTGATCATTCAATTCTTAGAATCAATTTTAGGTCAGTGAGCCACAAAATGTCTTACCTTTTCTTCTTAGACATTGAAGCAGAATCTTAAGCAATATATACATCACTAATATCCTCATAAAAAATTAACTAATCATTCTTCCTTGTTTGTTTTGCCTCAGGGTATGCAATCTTCAAGACATCTGAGCTCAGGGTTTAGGTACGAAAGGAAGAGCTTTCTAGGCATGTTGGCATTTCTACCTCTTAGATTCCTTTTGTAGATCCCAATATTTCTTCCTCTACACATCTCCAAAAGAAATTGCTTTCTATCTGTCTTTAAAGCTTAATAAATATTTTAAATTACAACCCATTCAGTTTTGCTATTTGAATTACTTGGATTAATGATTTCTGCTGAAAACTTGTTCATAGCAAATAAAGGTAAAGAAATATATTGTATGTCTTCTACATCCATTTAATTTTATCTATTTGTGTGTCTAATGATTTATAGCTCTTCCTACAAGAGAAACTCTCTTATAACCAGAATTAATTGAGATCAAGAAAAATTTCAGTTTACCTAATAGATTTATTATAACAAATAATTAAAAAAGAAAGGAAGAAGGAAAGAAAGAAAGGAAGAAAGAAAGAAAGAAAGAAAGAAAGAAAGAAAGAAAGAAGGAAAGAAAGAAAGAAAATGCTTCAAGGCCAGTAGCATAGTATTAAGATTGTCAGCTTCTTCATTGGAATATTTTCAGGAAGATAATATAAAAGGCTGAGAGAGAGCTGGGTACAAAGATTTAAGTATAGAAACAATGGATATGGTATGTGGAGGATCATAGTCAAAAGATGAGGAAGAATGGAACTCTGTGAGACTTGTTAAAAGAATATCATGTTTGCCAGCAATTATAAAACTCTCTTACCCAAATACCAATTATTTTCATTTAAGACACACACTTGGAATTTGAAGACCTAAATTAAATTAAATTAAATTTCTCTTAGATTTAGTTTTCCTTATTTAAGAGAAATGAGAATCATTTGGTTCTCAATACAATAGTTCTGAAGTACTATCATAATACCTTATCATTTGAAGGGCATTGACCTATGGAAATACTGGCCACATGACCACAATTGAGTTGTAAGAAATATAGGGCATTGGTCTGGTGAGGAACTAGTGGTACTGGTGGTGGGGAGATGTTTGGGAGTGCTGGAAATGCAAAAGCTAAACACTGGACCTTTTGGGCAAAGCTGATGTTCAAATACTAGAAGGACTAAGTCTAAACAAGAAAGTCAGAGGTCAAAGGTAGGAAAAGCCATCTGGGAGAATCTGGGCAGGGATGGGGCCAGAACTGGAGCTGATAGCAGTGAAGAAAGGGAGAGAGTTTAAACAAACAGCACAAATATCAAAGGATGTTTCAAGTTTGCCTTACTAGCCGGATGGAGACCTGGAACCAGACTGCCTAGGTTGAAATCGGGCTCTCCTATACACTATAGCTGTGACACTGGTCAGATTAATTAACCTTTTTAAGGATTTGATCCCTTATATATAAAATGGGAAAATTATTGTAATAATCAACTAGTGGTATTGTGAGAATTCAATGAGTCAATACATGTAAAGCACATAAAAGTATGTACCTAATAGATGTTACTCTTGTATTATTGTTGTTATTTTTGTTTTTATTAAAGTGAATGAAATTAAATCAATTAATGTTCTAGGCACTATACCTTTTTTAATCTTTCCAACGTCCCTGTGATATATTTTTGACAGATGAAGAAACTAAATTTTAGATGATAAATGACCTTGCCAATATTTCATAGTTAAAAAGAAAAAAAAAAGATATGGGGTTGAATTAAGATACCTCTGATTTTCCAGATGACATACTGTTTTATTTTCATTTTTTCACAACTATGTATAACATAAAAAGTCTCACTAAAGGCTGTGTAATTTTAGATGAAAAGTAAAGTGATTGTGCTGAGTAAAGAAAGAAGAGATGAGCAGGTTTTGCTCTGAAAGAGTTTGGTGCATTTTCATTGTGTCTTAACTCTGCATGCATGTTAGCTAGGACTAGAAGAAAGGTATAAAAAAGTAAAAATTTAAAAGCAAAGAATAATTTTTAAAAACACATTGTGTTTCTTGCAAATAGTCCTGGATGTATGGTGATGACTGATAAAGTAACTTAATTACTTTGTGTGACAGAACATAGAATGAATGAAGGCAGTAATTGGAAGAGCATCTATGCAGGTATTTGGGGCTATGTTACAAATGGTCTTGAATTGAGGTGCCTGGCTGGTTTAGTTGTAGAGCATGTGACTCTTGATATTGGGGTCATGAGGTAGAGTCCCACATTGTATGTGGAAGCCTATTTAAAATAAAATAAAATAAAAATCAAATGGCCTTGAATTCTATAGTGATGATTTTCATCTATATACTGTAGATAGTGGAGAAATGTGTAAGATTTTTTTCAATAGAAGATGAAAATAATAAAAAATTTACTGAAAGAACCCAATAGCAAGGTGAAGGGGATTTTTACTTTGAGAGAAAATGGGCAAAGGATATCATCAGACTCGAAAAATTGTTGTGATAATGAGTTTTTTTTTAATTTGGATAATGGAAATAGGATGAAATACTTAAGGAAGTAATTAAGGAAAATAAGACTCAAAAGATTTATTTAATATTAGAAGCTTAGAAAGAATTGTGAATTGTAGATTTTTGGCTATGGTAACTGAGTAAATGAGGATTCATTGTTATATGGGAAGACAGGTGGAAAAGTAGGCTTTGGAGGGAAAATGAGGAACTCAGTTTTGAATGGGCTAAGTTGGAGGGATAGTGAGATAAGTTTGATAAAGCAGTCATTTGGAAACATGTCTCTGATATTCAGAAGACTGGCCAGGACCAAAGATGTAGACTTCAGACTGTATAATTAATAGTTGAATTCATGTGAATCATTAGATTACTCTGCATGAGAAGATAGATGGAAGAGAATATGGATAGCAATAGAACCTTGAGAAATATAAGTATTTAAGTAGCAATAAAGGGCAACTTGCTGTTAAAGAAGATGAAGCATAATCAGAGATTTAGTGAAGCTATACAAAGGTGAAATAGAAGATAAAAGATCAGGAAATTTTACAGATAGGATCGTCAGTTTCAGAACATTGGGACTGTGGGATCAAGAAAGATGAGGACTTTTAAGAAGTCATTGGACTTGACAACTGTGAGACAATAGGAGATTTTTTTCAAGAACATTTTTAGTGGAGTAATCAGAGAAAAAGTAGGTTAGAATAAATAGAAGAATGAGTGCAAGTGAGAAAGAGGAGGCTGCAAATACAGATGACTCTTCCAAGAAGAGTTGAGTAGGCAGACAATAATTGGTAGATAATTAATTATTGGGGAAAAGCATGATTTTCTTGGAGAAAAGAGAAAATAGAATTGATAATAAGTGATTTTTTAAAGTAAATTTTGAGGTGGAGAGGATGTTTGAAAATATTTGCTCCTGATGGTTTCTGTTTCCTTACAGAATGAAACAAGGACATCTGCTGGGCTTACAAACTGGGATTTGAAATCTACTAGTGGTTGATTAAAGAATTGGGACAACAAGTGGATTGGGACAACAAGTGTAAAATGTATTTCTAAAAACAGAGCGAGAAAGTTGCATAACGATATTGATTTCAATGTAATATATTCTTAGCAGCCTGGGAAACAGAACAAAGGAAATGAGCAGATGGGCTGACCCAGGGTTGGAAATTGGCAAGATAAATGTACAATGTCAAAGAGTAAAAGGAAATTGATCTAGGAAGATTCAGATAGATAAGGAAAACTGGGATCAGAGAACTTGCTATATTCAGGATCATTGCCAATGATCTGATGTTTTAAGAGAGAAAGTAGGACCAAGAAGAGGGATAAATGTTTGTTAGTTACCTCTTACCTTTCATGTTTTGCATGTATATTGTAATGAGGGATGAGTTTTTAAAATATAATTCCCAAGTTGCTGATATATGACTATTTTTTTTTGTAAAGATGTGACAAAATTGGCACAATCTAAATGAATAAAATAGCAGCTTAGACTTCTATATGGACTGCATAAAACATTGAAAGTGAAATGTATGTATTTTGTTCCACTTGTCTACCCAGTGACTTTAGGCAAGTCTTACTTTTTTGAGCCTTAGTTTCCTCATTTGTATAATACATGGCATATCAACCTCAAAGGTTCTTTGAATTGTCAAGTTTACTTAAAGTTTACTTAAAGTAAAATTACTCGAAGAGTACTGCTTCATGCCAGAAAAAGGGAGATGGTGATTTCAAGATCAAACAAATTTGGGAAACTCTACTGTGTTTTCCTCTTAAAATGTACCAGAATTCTGAGGAACATATTTGAGAAATCTTTTATTACATATATTTGATTTATTAAGGTCACAAGAAAACCTTGTGAGGAAACCTACATCAGGAAATATATTGCATATTGTGGCCAGAATATTAACCATATTTGTTCACATTTTATTTTGAGAGTTTCTATTACTTAATTTATAAATGTAAATCATCATATTATACTTGAAATATATTTTGGATTGTGATCAACCATAATTAAAAAAATATCATTCTTCCTATATCTTTAGTGGCTATCAATTGCTCAGTCATAGAAAACTCTCTGTAAGTATAAAATTTTAATTCATTTTATATGGCTGGCTTTGATTTGCTAATGTTTTTGTTCAGGGTTTCTTCCTCATCCTTATTCATGAAGATATTTGTCTGTATACTATCTTTCTTACAATATCAGGTTTTTGTAGCAAGGTCATGCTGACTCCATAAAATGATTTGGGAATTACTCCTTTTTCTATTTTCTGGAAGACTTTGTGTAGGATTTTACTTAAATATTTGGAAAAAAATTCTGGGTAAGTTAATTTGGGGCGGGAGATTTCCTTATAAAAAGATGACAAATAAAGATATAACAGTAATAGGAATACTTAAATTTTAAAACTTCTTTTGTAAAATTTTGATAAAATATTTTCCTAGAAATTTTTCCAGATCATGTAAATTTTAAAATTTATTGGTATATACTTGTATGTATATTTTTTCTTATATTTTTAAAGTTTGTAGCCTCTGTAATTATGTCCTCATTTTCATTTCCAATGTTGATAAGTTCTGCCTTCTCTTCCTTTTTTTTTCCTTTCTCAGTCTTGCCATATATTTGTCAACATTTTTTGTCTTTTTAAAGAATAAATTTGTGGTTTTACTGACTTTTACCTACTGTAAATTTACCTACCTACCTTTGTTTTCTTCTGCTTTTACTTTATTTACTTTGTTATTTTCTTTTAGTTTAATTTGCTATTTATTTTCTAATTTCTAAAGACAAATACATAGATAATTGATTTTCATTTTTTGTGTGTACAATATATATGTTTAAGGTTATAAATTTTCCTCTAAGCACAAATTTAACTGTATTCCTAGGCTTTTGCATATCGTTTTGTCATTATCAATTAGTGAAAAACATTTCATACTTTTCATTCTGATTTCTTCTTTGACTGTTTTTTTTAGAAGTTGGGAATTTTCTTATATTGTATTTCTGCTATGGTCAGAGATCGTACTGTAAATAATTTAAATCTTTTGCAATTTGTTAAGCCTTCCTTTATGACTTAACATATGGTTCCTTTTGATAAATGTTTATTTGAAAAGAAAATGCATTCGTTCATTATGGTGTGTCGTAATCTATACCAATCACTTGGGTCAGATTTGTTCATTGTCATTCTTTTATGCGGTTACTGATTTTTTATCAGTTTATTTGATCACTTAGAGAAATGTTATTTCTCACTATAATTAGGGATTAATCAATTTTTCCTTTTAGTTTGTTAACCTTTGATGAATATGTTTTGAAACAAAACCATTAGATCAATAAAGATTTTGAATTTTCTCTTTCAAGTGGACTTACCAGCTTATCAACATTTTGAAGTACCAGTTATTCTCTAATAATATGTATTGCCTTAAAGTCTATAACTATAAAAAATTTCTTTTTGTTTGGATTTTTACTTTTACTTTCAAACTTTATGTAGCTTTATATTTAATATATACCTTTCATAAGTAGCTTATTTTTTTAATAATGTCTCACATTCTTTTGGAATACTTAGTCCATTTTTTATTAATAAAATTGCTGATTTATATATTTCTAGTTAATTTCTAAATAACTGTTTTCCTACTTGTCCCATATGTCATCTATTATTCTTTTTTTTTTCTTGTTTTCTTTGAATTAACCAAATGCAAGCCTTAGATTATTTAGTCTTCCTCCTCCCCCTTACCTCTACACCCAAATTAGCTTGTTAGTCATACATTTCTTACTATTCTTTTAGTGATTATTTTAGAGGTTACAACAAGTATTCTTGGCTTAATACTATCTACTTTAAATTATTATCATCTCTTTCCTGATACTAAGATCTTAAAACCCTCTAATTTTACTTATCGCTTTACCACCTGCAATGACAGTATAGAATTGTCTACTTTCTTACTGCTTTTCCACCTTTTCTTCAGAGTAGATCTATAATTTGAGTCATATATGGATTGGATGAACAGAAACATAGCAAAGACAGGTATAAATTCATGTTATATACAAGTGTAAACTCTTTAAGTACACATTAATGCTGTACTGCACATCTATTACTGTATTTTTCTATACTTCAGTGAGATTTGAGTTATCAGAGATGTTTGAGAAAAGAGGAATCTCTGAGGAAAAACACAATGGGAAAATTCAAAACAATAGTTTTGAATATTTTGCAATAGTATTTAGTTATGTAAACCAGGGCCAAAGAGAGAATAACTATATTCCTTTTAGAGAAGGTTTAAAAAGTTCTGATTTTTCATTCACATAAGGATAAGGTTTAAAACAAGCCACCCTGTGAGTTAATCCCAGAATGAAAGCTTTGAGAACACCTAACAATGTATAGTAAGTCAAGCGAACTTTAGGAAACCCTAAATTTCACATACCATTATTTACTAAAAGTTGTGAATGCTTTTGAAAATAAATGTTAGGTTTATAATTGGAAGAATATTTTATAATGAAAATTCCCAGTTTTTTAAATTGTGAATGGGAAGGGAAGTACTGTAAACTTTTCCAAAGACTGTGTGCGTGTGTCTCAGTGACAGCAAAAAATGGGTAGTTTGGACTGAATCAAGAAAGCAAAAACCGGGCAGTAGGAGTTTGACTTTTAGAATCTGTATTGCTGTTGTTAGTGTAGCCACTGTGTACCATCTGCTTTCCCTTCTATCTAGGCAGGCCTCTCACTGATTTGGCTAATTCCATGAAGCAGTCTTTTCTCTTCACTTCCTCTACCACGCCTGACATTTTCTCCCTTCTGCATAAGCCACTTGCCCAGCTCAGTCATATACACGTACACGCTTGCTTGGGACACTGCTTGCTTTAATTTTGAGCCATTAAGCTTTACCATTTGCATTTATTTTCTAAATCTTTTGGATTCATTATATTTGTTTGCTTATAATACACAGTTCAATTTATTTAAAGCACATTCTTTATTATATCACAGTTAACATAACTAATGTGTTGTAGCTTGGACACAGTCCAGGCCTGGATCTCAAAGGGTGACTGTCAGATGGAAAGGATAAAGTCAGTGAGACAAAACGCTGCACTGAGTCCCAGGAGGCTCTTGTGTTTCAAACGTGTTAATGGAACTGTCCAGGTGGAAACCAGAGGCGTCATATCTGGGTCTCCTCCCTAGGGTTCCATAAATTCTCTTTTCTAGGATTCTGAATTGCTTTTTGAAGTTGTATTAAAAAATTGAGTGTATTTAAAGTGTCTTGCTGTAAGGTTCTCTTTATAGTAGTAAACTGTTTTTATTCTTCTGGACCACATCTAAAATTATTTTAAATAATCAATTACTTATGGTGATATTTTGCGTTACTCTACTTGGACGTTACATAAAAGTAATTTAATACAGAAGCAGTTATGTAGATCCTAAAACATCCGTTTTGTGTCAAATTTCTGATACAATATTTTTCTAATAATCAAGGTAGTTACATCAGGCAGAAAGACTATTCTTGTGGATTATAAAATGAACTATTTCTGAACCAAAGAGAACCCTTTGACTCTCCTTACATTTTAGTAAAAATTGAAGGCAGCATGTTTTGGGTAGGTTTTTGGTTATCTCTTCCTGGAGGGACTAAAAATGACACATTTAAGTCTGCAAATGAGTATAGGTTGTACAAAATCTCAAATGTTTTATTTGCATCTAGACAGCTGCAAGGCTGAAGAGAATTATTTTTATATCCACTAGTTAAGATCGCAGTAATATATAGTCATCTCACATAGTGGCAGAAGTGTCCTTAAATTGTAGATAATTGTCTTTAACTTACATTTATGCAAGTCAAATGGGTCAATAGTTTGGTTAAAAAAATAAGTATAAACAAAGTGAACAGAGTCAGCAAGAGGAACTCTTTGTATTGTTAGGTGACATACATATATATATATATATATTGACTATTTTTCCATTGCTGAACCTACAATATAATTGAAGCCATGGCTATCTATCACAATATTTTAAATTTGGTGACAGGAGTAAAATCAGATATTTCAAACCAGAAATGCCTTTAGTGAAAGGTTTATTGTTGTTGGTTTTTTAAAATATATTTTCAAGATGCCACAGGCTCTCTCAAATTTTCAATAAGATACCCATTTATACCTTATTATTAATACCACTTTACAGCTCATACTCTTAAGACATTAATAAGTTGTCCAGTTAGTAAATAATTAAGCATAGACAAATCTATGCTGTATAATGAATGAACTAGCATTCCTAATGGCCACACAACATTTCTTTAAGCTTGTCAACAATATAGACTATTTTAATTTATTTTCAGTGAGGAAACATGCTCAGAAAGATTGAGATTTGTAGATCAAAAAGCTATGAAATCAGAAATGGGGTTTGGATAGTTCTACCTGAATCTAGAGTTTGCCCCCATAACTCCTATTAGTCTCTCGGTATCTTCATTCCATACCTCTCTATTTCTTATATAAGCAAGAAAATCGAGTATGGCAAAATAATAATTATAGTTGTCTCCGATCTGGCTAGATCAATTAAAAGAATATTTTCACCTTAAGCATTTAAAGCCTTTGTTACAAATATTTTTATTGAAACAAAAATACTAACTCTGAATGAATAGTTCTATGTTGACAGATTATTTGGATTGCTCTACGAAAATAAATTATTGACCACTGTGCATATAATATCTATAACTCTTTTAGTGATAATTAATAATGATGATCAAATAGAACATTGTTATTTTATTTAATAGTGACAGGACATGGTTCCAGCCCAAATATATTTGATTCCAGCTGTGTAGCAATATAGCCAAATTATCAGAGTAAAACTGGTCATTCTTGCATTAGGATAAATGGGTTTTTAGAAGCATGAAATAAGTAAATGGGAAAATAATTAGTTATTAACAAAACAAGTAGTGGAGTAGAAAGTTTGAAAAACTAACAGGTATGCTAGATATTATAAGAAATATATTGAAAGAAGAAATTGTATGTCTTGTTTGAATCCTGATTTGAACAAGCCAATTATTAAAACAATTATGAGACAATTGGGGAAATTTGAAACTTATTAGATATGTATTAGATAAGAAATTATTTTTATTTTTATTTTTATGTGTGATAATATTTTGGGGGTACTTAGAGTGGAATGTTATAGTGTCTGGGATTTACTTTAAAATAAATCAGTGGAGAGAGGGAAAGAGGTTGGTGATGGTTGCATATACATATCTCTCTGTTTTTATGTGCTTTGTTTGGTGATTCTAATAAAAAAGTTAAGAGAAAAAGGACAAAGACAAAGATAGTGACTTAACTGATAGTGAACTTGTATGATGGTGAAGACTTTACATTCATAGTAAGAACATAGATATACTAAAGATTTGTCCTGGATTGTTTGGGTGAATCTTTACTGCTAAGTAACTACTCCTTAGTACCCAGTACATTTGAAAGTATTAAATGAGATAATTGCATTGATGAACATAGAGCAATCCCTGCATATAAAACAAATTCCAGACTTAATAGGTATTCATTTTATTTCCATAACGTTTGGGCTAAAATCAGTACTGCCTATAACCGTGTCTGTATATTAAAGAAATTTTAGTAGTTTGGTGAAAATTCTTATTTTACCTATAAGTTTAGTTAGGTTGAAAGAATTTGAATTGAACTCTTACTACATATTACTAAGCTACAGGAAAACTAAGGACAATAAGACACACTACCAGTGTCCCTATAATGATGAACTTATGCAAAGGCAGGGAGCTATGAAGAAAAACACATGACAAGAAAATAAGGAAACAAAGTTTAAGTGACTCTCCTAAATTATAACTGCTGAATAGTTTCAGGGATGAGTCCTAATTTCCTAAATCCAAGTTTCCCAGATTTTAAGCCTATGCCCTTCTCATAGATTACATCTTTGTTTCAGAAGAACAGGTTAGAATAGACAAAGAAAATATAGACTAACTACTTGCAGACACTTATGTATATTCAACAAGCTGACTCAGATCTGTGGCTGTAGTTGTATTTTCTCATTTACTTTTGGGGTCTCCAGGCTAGCACTGGACCTGACTTTAGCTAGATGTGCAACAAATATTTGTTAAATAGACATGCATCTGTATTTGGTTACCTTTTATGTAGGTGATTTATTATTCTTAAAACAAGTCCTCTGTGCTTTTATAATTTTAGTTTGCAAGGCAAAAATAACAAGCACTTAAAGGTAAATAGCAATAGAAAATGACAAAAAAAGAGTAGTAATTTCTTTCCTTCCTTCCTTCCTTCCTTCTTTTCTTTCTTTCTTTCTTTCTTTCTTTCTTTCTTTCTTTCTTTCTTTAAGTAAGCTCTACACCCAGTGTGGGGCTTGAACTCACAACTCTGAGATCAAGAGTTGCATGCTCTACTGACTGAGCCAGTCGGGCATCCCAGTAACTGATAAGTTTCTAATATTGTTTCTCTGAACAACTGAACTAGTCAAGTCCAAGGAGAGGATCCGAAAACCACCTAGTTTGAAATCAAAATTACATGTAAGTTTTAAATCATGTGCACAAATGAGACTATTTTGCTGTTTATATTATCAAATATTTGTATTCCTGTCTCAGAGAATGAGGGAAATAATTATAATAGTTGTTATTTAAGAATTCAATGCAATGATTTTTTTTGTTTCTGTTAATTCCAAAGCTGGTGTGCCAATTCTTTATAATTATTGAAACCCTTACACAAATATTTTTTTTTAATTTTTGATTTTGATTTAAAATTAAATGTGATTAGTGTGTTTTCTTGCATTAGATGGGAGATTATGGGTGTATAGAGTTCTGAAATGGTGGTGTATTGACTTAGATCAGAAATTACAGTGTTAACAAGATCTATGCATGACTTTTGAAAGATTTTTAGATTTTACTACTGTATTATTCCTTTTAACTCACACAAATATTGAACCTTTCTTATCCTCATGTATTTTTTATGTTTTTCTCTGAGTCTGGCTTCTAATTGAGCTCCCTGTGAAGGACTATGTCAAACCAATATGATTCTTGCTCACATATATGCACAGAGATTTCTTAGAAAACAAGACTGTAGAACGATAAAGCTTGACATGTGCTTACTGTGAGAAGTGAGAAAGTGACAGATGTGGGCAACATTTCTGAGGAGTCCAACTAGTCCACAAGTGAGCACAACCGTATCTGATTAGGCCGACGGCTCTGACTGTCCATTTGTACAAGAGCCTGCAGGTCTCATTGTTTTTCAGCTCACTTAGCAATTAATGGTGCCATTGTTTTGGGGGCAGCCCATTTGCAGATAGAATCTGGCAGAATCAAAGCTTAAGAGGATATAATGAGAGTAATCAAAGTGACTCATAATATATAAAACCCACAGCAATGATTGTGAGCATCAAAATTCAGGAGACCACGATTCTTCCACAAATAAGTACCACTTATATTTTTTCAAAGGGCTGTCAAGAAAACGTGAACTGTACTTAGAATGACCTTTTTGAAAAGTTATTTTTCTTCCATTATAATTATTAAATGTTTGTCTTTTTGTATTCTACTTATTAAAAGTGTATTCTGAGAATTATTAGTTTTGAAACCTTTCGCTTATTCCTTTACCCATCAAAATAATAATATTTTAAAACTTTTCATTTAAACTTATTAAAGCCACATTTTTGCCACTTCATTTAATGTTATAATACTGAGCCACTGAGAATGCGGATAACTCCCCACCCCTAACCCCCTCCATAACTTTGCTCATTCATTGAAAATGTGCTTCAGGCTAGATTTTGATTTGAAACAACCAAGTCACGTTCTAAATTAAGTAGAAAAATTCAATGTCCCTGGCCACTCTTAGGTTTTATCAATGCAAGACATGATTTTTTAAAAAAATCTATGGATGAGGGTAGAAGGCTTATAACCAGAAAAAATAATATTAAAACCAATGGTTTGTTAAAATATACAGGCCTTAGAAAACTTGAAATCCCAAAGAAAGGGAAAAAAGTACCTTAAATACTAATATTATTATGCCATAATAGTATTTAAGGTTATAATAATGATCAAGAAGAGGAATATTAAAAAATTACCTTGTTATGGAATAATAGTTAACTTGTTTCTGCCAGTTTTGGCAAATCCATCGTGTGATTTTTAGATAGATCTGGACTGAGTACATGGAAGTGATTCAGCTATGATTCTACCATAAAACAACACCCATAGCATCTTCCTCATCTGATGTAGACATCAGATTAATCCAGAGTTAAGCCATTTAACTCTATTTCATAATTGATTGCAAAGCTAGATTATTAGTAGAGCTGTTGACAATCATCAATGCAGTTATCTTCTATCTTTCTGTTCTTTTTATACAGCTTATCTTCACTTCTGATATTCATGTTCTCCAAATAACTTGGCCATTGATAGTTTGATACAGAAAAAGCAATAAGCTGTGGAGCCAGATGGACCAAGTCTTGAAAATTTTCCAATGTTATCATGCTATTTCTCTAAATACATAGTATATGTTGATGTGCATATTTTGCTATAAATTTGGTTCAGAGATGTTTACTAAGCAGTAATGTGGTAGAATTTATTTTTAGCAGTTGTAATAAATAGCATTATTATAAAATAGATGTTTTTTAAACTGGTATTTAACCACTTTTAAACTTTGATGGTTAACTGAATTAGGGTAGTAGTATCTCAAAGTTACAATATATTCAGTAGAAGCACATTAGGTATCAGGGACTCTTATCTGAAAACACTATGTTGAAGTATGACTCCTTTTCCTTTTTTAGTATTTACATGAGAATTATCCTCAGTTTGCCCTTTTATTTCTATTCTTTCCTTATAAATCACCAGTGGCTTCATCATCTATTTATTCGTGGATGATTTTTAAATATACATCCCTATTTTCAACCTCTGTTTTGAGCCTTACCATGAACCACCCCCCCCCCAATTTCCTATCGACATTTTCACTTAATATGTCCTCACACTTCATAATTGACATGCAACAACTTCCAGTATATTAATTGCCAGATTTGATTTGGATGTTTTGCCTGACCAACCCAGTGTGCCATTTTCTGACCGATACATATGCATTCCTTCCTAGGTTACATGCAAAACCATATATAAGAATAAAATGTATTATAGCTGATTTAATTGGCAAAGGATAACAAGTTTGTTATGCTTCTCTGTTATTTCCTTCTAAAACACTAAACGTTTTTTCTTTTGTAATATCACTAAAATTTTTCAAACTTATTTCCCTGGTATACTTTTGTGTCCATGGTCACGGTCATTGTCCATGTTCACGCTCAGTGTCTATGTGACTTGCTGTTGGGCACAGAACACAGCTGCTTGCAACTCACAGGTGCTTAATACAATGCTTGGTGATTAATAAAACAATCTGAAAATGCTGTTTAGTAACACTTAAAACAGAATGTTTCTTGGAAATTTTTACCTCCCTCTACCAGCATGAGTGACTAATGACCATTCTAAAAATGCAACATTAGGTATATAGCTAAAACTTAAGCTCCTTGTCTACTGTGCTAATTGATAATTCCAATGTTTTTGCTTTTGAACGAACCAACGATATTTATATAGCATCTTAAATTTTCTATTTTTTACCAAGGCAGTTGTACACTTAAAAAATATTACCAATTAATTCCATACAGAATCATGTGATATCTTCCCTGTATTTGCTAGTATTTTGAGTTTGGGCCTTGTCATTGGCTGCTAGGTAATGACTGAGCTTTGGATCCCAGAAGTGTGGTACATGTGTCCAGAACTAGATCATCAAGGAGCAAATGTCCTTCTGCCATATTTTTATTTTGGCCCAAGTTCTCAAACTCACGGTTCTCTTTGGAACTTACTTTCAACAAATACCAGTGGAGGTTCAGAAAAAGCTGACCTTCTGAGAGAAATGTGACATGAAATATACAGCAGTGTGCCACATGTTCAATTTAAGGCAATGCAGGTTAGTAGCTAATAGGAAATCGTGTGACAGTAACAAGATGGTCCAATTTTTCACTTGGATGATTTCTCTACGAAAAGTCTAAATAGCAAACACCACAGAATGTTTGCTTCACACGATAGATTTTTAAATTTTTCAACTTCAACATATCTAAATAGCATATAAAGTCTGGCATTTGTAAGAAAAGGTGACTGTAATTTATCAATTTTTATCCTTACTTGTCTGTTTGTTAACTTGGTGAATGTATTGAGACCGTCTGCATAAATTTCCTTGTTGATGTTGGCAAAGACTAATCTGACAAAATGCAGTGAAACATGTGGTTCCAACTCGCTAGAAGCCTTACCCTGTATGCCTGAGTGAGTTATAGAATAATAGGGGGATGAATATTAGTAACAGGCCACCAGGAAAACTCAGAAACTTTCAGGTTTCTAAAGACCATTTATAGCAAAATACAAAAGTACTTTATACTGGTTTCTGTCCTTTAAAGTGTTATATGAAATACTTAAAATTCTTAGAATTATGTGTGAATATTTTGTTGAAATACTAAATACATAGGAACTTTGAAAAAATATATATTTAGATTATATTACCATTTCTGCCTTTTAGCAAAACTCAATCACCTTTTTTTATATATATATGAAATTTATTGACAAATTGGTTTCCATACAACACCCAGTGCTCATTCCAAAAGGTGCCCTCCTCAATACCCATCACCCACCCTCCCCTCCCTCCCACCCCCCATCAACCCTCAGTTTGTTCTCAGTTTTTAACAGTCTCTTATGCTTTGGCTCTCTCCCACTCTAACGTCTTTTTTTTTTTTTCCTTCCCCTCCCCCATGGGTTTCTGTTAAGTTTCTCAGGATCCACATAAGAGTGAAACCATATGGTATCTGTCTTTCTCTGTATGGCTTATTTCACTTAGCATTACACTCTCCAGTTCCATCCACGTTGCTACAAAAGGCCATATTTCATTTTTTCTCATTGCCACGTAGTATTCCATTGTGTATATAAACCACAATTTCTTTATCCATTCATCAGTGACCTATAAAACTCAATCACTTTTATCATCAACTTAAGCCCTTGATTTGATGTTTAATAATTTTCGGTTGAATTATGTAGCTATGGCATAATGGTTATAGAAGTATATGTGAGATTCCATTGTGTATATAAACCACAATTTCTTTATCCATTCATCAGTTGATGGACATTTAGGCTCTTTCCATAATTTGGCTATTGTTGAAAATGCTGCTATAAACATTGGGGTACAAGTGCCCCTATGCATCAGCACTCCTGTATCCCTTGGGTAAATTCCTAGCTGTGCTATTGCTGGGTCATAGGGTAGATCTATTTTTAATTTTTTGAGGACCCTCCACACTGTTTTCCAGAGCAGCTGCACCAGTTTGCATTCCCACCAACAGTGCAAGAGGGTTCCCATTTCTCCACATCCTCAAATACTATGTGGCAACGAGAAAGAATGAAATATGGCCCTTTGTAGCAATGTGGATGGAACTGGAGAGTGTTATGCTAAGTGAAATAAGCCATACAGAGAAAGACAGATACCATATGGTTTCTGTCTTATGTGGATCCTGAGAAACTTACCAGAAGACCGTGGGGGAGGGGAAGGAAAAAAAAAGAAGTTAGAGAGGGAGGGAGCCAAAACATAAGAGATTCTTAAAAACTGAGAACAAAAGGAGGGTTGATGGGAGGTGGGAGGGAGGGGGGGTGGGTGATGGGCATTGAGGAGGGCACCTGTTGGGATGAGCACTGGGTGTTGTATGGAAACCAATTTGACGATAAATTTCATATTAAAAAAAAAAGAAGTATATGTAAGAACCTAAGTACACGGATACTGTTAATGTCAACATTTTATTTGCCTATAGCTGAAAAAAAACCCTGAAAAAACCTCAGGTTTTATAACTAATAAATTTATTAGAACCTCAAAAATTAGTCTTCACTGTGTGTAATTTGAATATTTTCTCAAGCATAATAGATACACCCAGAAAAAGCAAGATTTTGGTAGACCCAGATTAATGCATTATTATTTCTATTACCCTAAAGCTTTAAACACCTACATGCCTGAGGGGCATAACTTTGAACATTTTCAAATCAAATACTATAGAAAAAATATTTATAAAATGGAGTTAGTTGCAAAAATTTCAAATAATGATCAAGAATATATCAAGTATAAAGTGTGTGCCGTGGAGGCTACAAAGATCCATATGATCTTTGTTAAATGTCTCACTCTGGTTAAGTGACAAACCTGAAGTATTCAGAGAAAAAAACTACCTGCCAGTGTGTATGAACTTTATTTTAAATACAATAGAAATGAAAATTCTATGTATTTTGTGCAAAATGAATTTTATGTATTATTTTATTAATTTTAATCTTGATAATAATCTTGTAGGATAAGAAGATAGTGAGTCTCAGAAGCCTTAAAAAGATTGCCTGTAGCCACAGAAGTAGTGATTGACAGTGTTAAAATTTTACATGTGTCTACTCTCCTCTGAAGCTAACGCTATTTCCACTGTGTGTGTGTGTGTGTGTGTGTGTGTGTGTGTGTGTGTGGCAGGGGGTTGTGTGTAATTATTCATTTATTAGTAAGAGCTGAGAGAAGAAAAATAATGTGGGATCTGATAAGTAGCTTAAATTTAATGGAATAAGTGAACTTTAAGCCTCATTCTAGAATTGGAATAATTTTGATAGGAGAAGGGCTCTCCAGATTGAGGTAATGGCATAAACTGCAAGATAGGCATGTAAGGCCTTTCTTCTAAATAATGGCTCTTTAGGTAACTTTTGTTCTAGTCCTACACTCAGCACTCTATTGCACAGCCTCATCATTTTGTTTGGAATGATTGCCAGAGGCCTCAAACTAAATCAGAATCTCTCATAGTGTCTTCTTCATCTAATGTAGACATCACATTAATCCTTATAAAATGTGCATTCATTCATTCCTTCATTTTCCATTTATTTCATGTCTACCTACTATGTGCCAGGCACTATGCTAAGTGTTAGAGATACTATGACAAGTCGAAATGTCGTCTCTGCCTTTTTGGATGTCTTAGTAGCCGTTGAGGAAGTAATTTGATAAATGATTTTAAAGCTTAGATAGGAAGTCTAGGTTACCAATAAAAATTTAAGGATCATCTTCAAAGTGATGATAATAGAAATTGTAGGTGATTCTTAGGAGACAGAGGAAAAAATAAAAGAAATCTGGAGGAAGGGTAAAATTTTTTAAGGGTGATGAATTTAAGAGAGAGAGCAGGGGATAGAGGGGAAAGTATGCAGGAAGCTAAAGAGAACAGACTAGTCAATGGAGGGAATGTTATTCTGTTGTCAGTTGGATTTTGCCTTCCCAACCACACCAAGCAGCATGATGTAATATCCATGATACATTCTGGGGTGGAGAGTTATCAGTCAGCCAACAAAACTGATACACCATGTCATGCTATACTTCTTTCTTTCCCTTAGGAAATTGACAAAGTGTTTTATTTGTGTTAACTTACAATGCATTTAAGACTAAACAAAGGGAAAACTGGAATTTAACATTGACATTTCATTCCTGTACCTTAAATAATTTGATTAGAATAATCAGTGACTCATAATTATAATTGATGCATTAGTAAACACATTTTGGTATTTAAGAAATGAAGTGATATACATATTACTAAATACGATAACGCTAGTAATTTTCTCACTCAATTTGTGTTTAAGGATATGTCACCAACAGTGATATTCAACTTCATCTGAAATTCAAAACATTGAAGTTAATTTTTAAATATTTTTATTGAGTTGAAGCTAGAGAGTTAAAGAACAGTTAAATTACTAGAAGATCGACTATATACACATGCAATGGATGCATTTTAACTAATGCAATCTTAGTGTTTAGCTCACTATCAACCTAACAAGACTGAAATTTTAAGTGTTGGTCTAGTTATTTTGAACTTATAACTTTAAAAATGCATGAACTCATTTAACATAAAATGTATAATTTCAAAATTAGATTAATTTCCCACTGCACTGGACTCTTTTCCGTCACCTCTTCCCTGATTACAGTTACTTGTATATTTCTTGACCTTTGACAAATTGAATAGATCATATATATGTATCAGTCTATGTATATATGTGCACATGTACAATAATACTGAACATTTAAATTTCTAAAACATTGTCAGATGTATTGCATAGTGAGATTCAAATTTCCATATCTTTATTTTATTTCTATTTTATTTTTATTTTTCAGATGTAGAAATGGAGGCCCAAAGAAATTAACTAGGTTGTTGGTTATATAATTATTTAATGGGACTCTAGATCTTGATGTCAGGTCTTCTGATTGTTAAAGTCACTTTATTCTCAGGTAAGCCATGCTCACATGTTTATCTTCTTTTCCTTTTTTTCTCATATGCCGTAGAATAAGGATGTTGATTTACAATCTTTTACATTTTAATAAATATTTAAGATGTACATGTATTCATACTCTAGCTATGCAATACATCAAATATATAAAGTACCCATTTAAAACAAGACAACTTACATGCCATTAAACAAACTAAATATTTTGACTCCCAGGTAGAAGCTAGTCTAGTTAAACTATTAAGATTCTGTAAGAATATATCCACATGAAACTTTTGCAAATGTGTCTGTGTACAGTTACATACAATATATTTTAACATTCAACTCAAATAATTATATTGAAACATCTTATTTCCTATAAGGATGAAACGATGTACAGAATGACCCAAAATGTCATAGCGAGGCATCATTTCCTGTACGTTTTTAAGGATAGGAAAAGTAAATTAAAAGTAGAAGTGTAAAAAGTAGATTATGTGGTGGCCTTCGGAAAGAAATGATTATAATGTAAACTAAAATGAAACTCCTATCTGGGAAAAAACGTAATCGAGCTTCATGAACAGCTGCACCTCAGAGGGTCAGGCATATGAGCAATTAAAATTAAACAAGTTGATTTTAATATGCCTTAGTAACTGTGATTGATCTTACCGAGCTGTTGTTGACTATACATCAAGAAACAATTTAGGATCCAGTTTAAAACAAAGTTTATAATCCTTGCTTAATGGATTTTGGTACCTCAGGCAATACCTTGCTGTAAAAATGATTACAATGTGCCCTGTCTCTGTGTAATCAATAAAACCTCTCTCTAAAATTAGTTAGGTTCCAGAGACTCCTCAGCGGGCTTGGCAGTGTCACGTCTGTAGAATTCCAAATAAGCCATCTATCATTATTTCCATACACGAGGTTCATTAGACACCTCATTCTTTATCTTATTAGCACTAAAGTCAGCTAAACAATCAAACCAAAAGGTCACCTTTAACAATACCTATTTAAACCAAAACATACATCAGAACATTATTAATACAATACATCAAAATGCAGTGGGAAGAATTCCTAGAAGGCCAACGAAGAGTTATTATTAAAGTAACTGAAGATATACACATTTGGAAGTTTAAGAAAAAACTTCTAAAGTGACATCTTAAAAAGAGAGATTTATTCTATTATTGAAATCCACAAACACAAAAACTCCTTTAGGTTGTACTATTTTGAAACATTTTTCTTTTGTATATCATGAAATTGAATTTGTAGTTTTTATGAAATGAAGGACAAAATCAATAACTTTAGAGTTACTTTAAATTCTTTTTAAGATTATGCATTGCCCATAAGCACATGTTTCCTGATTGTATTTGGTTTTTTAAATTACATTTTTGTCACTAATATTTTATGACAGAATTCTTTGTTTTAAAGAAGTTGGTGCATTTCAGTTCTACAACTTATATAGCTAAAGAAATTTGAAGTTTCACTTCCATATACATTAAAGGTCTATTCACCTAGTAGTGAATGTTCTGCCTTTAAGTGAACCTAATATCAGAAATACATATAAGTTCTGGAAATGCGCTCGATATGTCACCCGGTGTATCATGTGAATAAAATGAGAAATTAACTTAATACCTCTTTATATATTCATTAATTATAATTTACTTAACTCTCATTTTGTTTTACTTTTATATACTCAGATAAACTTAGTGATCAATAGAATTAATTTCTACATCCATAGTTAGGATGTATGTGGGTAGGTTGCGTGCTTACCTTAATCTAACGTCCTTTAGTTCCTTTATCCAATTGCAAAATGAATGAATACATATTTGTGTTTCTGTTGGATCAATTGGGCCCCTAAGAATATATTTTGATAATTATTAGTGAGGAATGAAGACAAATATCTCTTGTTGAATATTTGTAGTAACTCCACTGAATGCTTTGTCATTGCTATGTGTATGATGAGTGTGAAATACTTTTTAATGGCACTATGTGCCAGACTCTATTCTGTGAACGTTTCGACTCTTGTAATCCCTCCCAAGTCAGCACTGTAGTTTAATTGCCATCATTATGTTTATTTCAGCTTGGTACTTTCAGATCCAAATGTGTCTCCCTGCCCTCTCCAAATACCCTGTTCTCACTGCCACTGGGATATATCACTTAATTAAGAAACGTAAATCATAACAATGTTAAGAAAGCCTTTGTTTTTCATTCTCTTTTATCACCCTAAGACAACACAGTGGAAGATGAGGGAGGGGGAATGTGACTTGCTATGCTGGTATAAAGGAGGTTTTAAAAGAGCTTAGAGAATGGTCAGAAAAGATGCCGAAGGAGAGGAGAGGCAAAAGGAATTTAAAGAGAAGATATTGACTTGAAAAGTAATGAAGAACTTAGATGGAGGATGACAGGCTTAGCGTTTTTAAAATTGATTCAGAACATTTTAGAGAATCTTAGAAGAAAAGCATTATAGACGTCAATAAGCCTGATAGCCATATTAATTTAAATCAGCTAAAAATATGAAAAGACAGATGATATAGTTCTTTTGGCTTTTGTTGTTTTGTTTCTTTTTTAGGATTTAAGATTTGCTTTAAAGAACAGACTATTCCATGTTAAGATTATAATCATATGGTACCAGGACTAATAAACTACTGGAAGATACCAGATATTTCTAGTTAAGTATTTTAGTTGTTCAAGTGTGTTAAGTGAAAGAATTTTTGAACTTAGTGCTAACCTTAATGATCAATAAATAATTATAACTGATAACACAAAAGGTATTAATTAATAAATGGATGGTATTAATGGCAATAAATCTGAGAGGTAACTGAATATTGTAGAGAACAGCATTGGACTTCCTTCAGTTGTTTGCATGGATTTTTTTTTTTTTTAAGGGACATAATCACAGTGCTGGGTTCCAAGGCCTATAGCGCCACCCAGCCCCAACTTTAGAACAACTCCAGTGGTGTAGAAATATTTAACTATAAATCCATGTCCCTCCATCAGTTTGAATGTCTTAGGATCAAAAGGATGCCACAGTGCTATGTTATTTGGTCAAAGCAGTGCCTCTTTTCCATGATTACTTTTTGTGCCTCCAGCTGCATGTGTAAGTGAATGTATTTTGATGTCAGATAGACCTATTTTGAATGCTATGTGACTGCTTCCTCATCTGTAAAAGGTAATAATGCTTATCTCAAAAAACTGCTAGCGGGTTAAGTGTAAACTGCCTAGCAAAATATCTGGCACATATTAAGTGCTCAATAAATGTTAATTATTACTATTATGGCTAGCTCTCAAATTGCTCTCTCGTGGAGTTTATAGCACTTCAGGATGTTTATTACCTTTTGAATGATGCCTCAAGTTCTGTTTGCTTCACAAACAGTTTTATTGATAGGCAGTAGTATTCATTTCAAAGTAAACAACTTTCCTTTTCAAGTTAGGTGGAAAAGAGTAGGAGGTAAGGAATGTCATGAAAGGAAACTGACAATGACAGAAGACCAGCCGCACCCAGCATAGACTAAAAGGGAGATTTCAGAAGCAAATGTGCCCCCTTTCTGTTTCCACCTTTTTTTTTAAATTTTTTTTTTCAATGTTTATTTATTTTTGGGACAGAGAGAGACAGAGCATGAACGGGGGAGGGGCAGAGAGAGAGGGAGACACAGAATCGGAAACAGGCTCCAGGCTCTGAGCCATCAGCCCAGAGCCTGATGCGGGGCTCGAACTCACGGACCGCGAGATCGTGACCTGGCTGAAGTCGGACGCCCAACCGACTGCGCCACCCAGGCGCCCCAAGTTTCCACCTTTTTTATATGAGTCCTGCTGACACAGACCTGCCCTGAATGGCAAAATAAGAGAGGAACAGGGGTCAAGGATGGGTCCCAGGCATGCTGTGTTTTGTAGCTATCCAAGGGCTGTAGCAAACACCTCACTCTGTAGATGTTTCTATGAGTCATTTAATTAAGGTATCTACTTCAGCCATTCATTTACTTATGTATTTAAAATATTAAGTACCTTGTGGATGGTGTAGATAATGAAAAAAAAAAAAAAGAGATTACTTGTCTTCATGCAATTCACAGTCTAACACTACAGACAGCCAACTAAAAGAAGGCCAGAGAGTGATGAAATCATGTGAGGCCATGATGGAGACAGGGTGGGGAAGATAGACTTATGCTGGAAGGACTTAAGTTAGTGACACTTTCCACTTGAGAAATGCATGCAAAGTCATAAAATATATGATGGTGTAAGCTACAAAGGAATTTTCCCTTCAATCCAGTAGAATCACAATTTGTGTCAGATGAAGCAAGACAGGTGAAAGCTTAAATATTAAAGAACATATTTAAGGATTGAGAGAAAATGAAGGAAATCTGAGGGTATTCATATAGCATGATGTCAGTACAGACAAAACATTTGAACATCCCTTTCTTGGGTCATGGAACTGAAAGGAAAATAAACTCCAATTCTGAAAATTTTAGAGGATTTTCTCTTTCAGATAGTAAATTTCAAGATATGTTTCCATTTTCTCAGTGTTTAAATTCTTTATATTTACAAAATTAAACCAAAGCTACAGGTTTTGCTTAAATTGGGGGTGAAGGTCTATTTTTTTTTTCTTTTTGACAGATGACTTTGCCCAATGTTTGGTGTTGAGTTTCCATCAAGAGAATAAAACTCAGTAAGTCCATCTACCTGTGCTTTTAAAATCAGATGCCTTTTACAAAGAAGTAAGGTTAGTGAATTGTTTAAAAAGAGAACTGCACAACAGAATGTTTTTAATCCTTGGGCAACAGCAGGCTAATAGAAAGCACATTATCAGGGTCAGCAAATGCTGTCATTCTTAAGGGTGGATATGCTCAGTCTCATGTTCTTGAGGGAGTAATACCTGGTGGTCTCTAGAGATTTTCCTGAGTGAAAAAATGGTAAAACCTGCTTTCCAGTTGAGTGATTCTCTGTCACCCTACAATGAAAACAGTTAAAATCTGGTTAGGTATCAAAGTATGCATCTTCCAGTACTTTCTTTTCCATTTGAAATGTTAAGGAAGAAACAATGGATAACCCATCATGATTTTTCTGCTTGAAACTGCAGATCTGATCTTACATAAATTCAAGGAAAATTCCAGAGTGAACAAAACTGTTGTATATGATTTTTTTAACTTCCACGTTTTTAAAAATTTTGGCATGACTAATGTTAAAAATATTTAATGAAACAAGGATAGTATGGACATAGAGATTTTAAAATAATCCAGATTTTGCCACTCTTGCTTTATCTAGTTGCTATTGTTTCGTTATTTTTTTAAGGTATTTTATCTGATTCATTAATTTTTTAAAGTAAAGTTTATTTATTTATTTTGAGAGAGAGAGAGAGAGAGCATGAGCAGGGGAGGGGCAGAAAGAGAGGGGGAAAGAGAGAATCCCAAGCAGGCTCTGCACTAACAGTGTGGGGATCGAACTCACAAACCATGAAATCACAACCTGAGCTGGAAGTCAGACACTTAACCAACTGAGCCACCCAGGCACCCCTGTTAAGGTATTTTAAAGGTCATTGATTTTGTTCAATTAAACTATCTAGGTGACAACTACATATCAGTTTATAGAAATATTTTTCATCCTTTTTCTGCTGCAGAGTACTCTTTCATATAGATATACTATAATTTATTCATCTTCTGTGGTTGGGCAGTTTGCTTGTTTATAAATTTTGCTATCAGTAATTAAATTTATACACTTGAAGTATTGTATTTTAGAAGACACATACACACTTTAGGGGAATTTTTAGGTTCCTAGAAGGTTCCTAGAAGGATCCTGGAAATTGGATATGTGGTTCAAATGCAAATGTCATTTATTGAGTATAGTCAAATTCCTCTGAGTGTTTGAGAAGACTGCCTTGCCAACATGAGTTGCCATTCTGATAGGCAATCAATGACGCTGCCAGCGATTTTCATTCACATTTCTCTTGTTATGAGTGAAGCATTGTGTATTTCATAAGTTTAAGGATTGTGTACGTATTTTTTCCCCTGAGGGTTGGCTACTCATGTGTTTTTGCTATTTTTATCTGAATTTTAAGAACAATTTGTCTTAGATATAAATTACAAATATTGTCTTCTAGTTTGTCATTTGTATTTTGACTTTACTTTTGATGTTTCTTGCTGTAGCTTTTAAAAATACCATCACATTTATCTTGTTTCTTATTGCTTTTGGATTTGACACCACAAATTATTTATCTATGCTTTGTTGTTAATGTTTGTATAGATATTTCTTTTTCATCTCATCTCTGATTCATTTGGAATTTATTTTGGTCATAATATGAGTTATAAGTCCATTTTTTAAACAAATGTGACATATAGGTTTTGCTGATGCCTTTTATCAGATTGAGAAATTTCCCTTGTATTTTTAGTTTGCTGAGAGTTATCATGAAATGGGTGTGAATTTTATAAAATGTTTTTCATCATTTAATATGATCATGGGATTGATCTTATTTATGTTGAGAATATAGTAGACTATATGAGTTGATTTTTTACTATATCATCAGTCTTGACTTCCCAGGAGAAAACCCACTTTATTAGTAGATTTTACCTGGTTTTATATTTTTGAATTAATGTCTATGTTCATGAGGAATATTGTTGTGTAGTGGTTTTTTTCTTTTTCTTTTTTTTTTTTTGCTTTGCTTTTTTCTTCTTTATGTACTGTCTTTTGTCTATTTGGGTACCAGGGAAATATTCCTCTCATAAAATAAATTGGAAAGTGTTCCTCTGTCTTTTCTTTTTAGGAAGAGATAGTTTAGAGTTGGTCATAGTTCCTCTTTCATGTTTGGTGAAATTTTCCATTGAAGTATCATAGCCTGAAGGTATCTTTTTGCCAAGGTCTGTCAGGGGGGAGGTTTTTAATAATTCCTTACTAGTTTTAGTGCTGTTCAGGTTATGTATTTCATCTTGCTGAGACTGGACAGATGATGATTTTCAAGGAATTTCTTCAATACATTTAAGTTGTCAAATTTATGTGTGTAGAACTTCTTCAACCATTTTTGAAAACCAGGAAGTATTATATTTAATAGTTTCCTAACTTTGGTAACTAAGCAATAACTACCCTCACGATTTCGATTGCACTAGTGTAGCTAGGCATTATAATAAGGCAAGAAAAAAAACCTAGTTGAAATGATCACATTGTTTAGCTCATCTCAGTGCTAGCATCAATATATAAAACAATCTAATTCTAAATTCTAGAGTAAGTGGAAATTGAAAGAAAAAAACTTACAATAGCATCAAAAGCGTGAAATACTTTGGCAACAGATATGCCGGTCTTAGATATCTAAAACTGTAAAAAGATAAACTTAAGAGCTAAATAGGGAAGGTAAACTAAATAAGGAAGATAAACTTAAGAGCTAAATAAAGGAAGAAATATACCATGTTTATGGACCAGAAGAAACAATAATATTAACTTGTTTTTTGCAAATTTATCTGTAGAATTAACAGCAACCCTAGTCAAAATCCCAGCAGACTTTTTGTTCGGAATGATCATCTGATTTTATATTTTATTTTATTTTATTATTTACTTAGAAGACTCCTCCCCCCCCTTTTAACCTGCTGTGTTTCATGCCACCAGATTCTCAGCCCATATAACATCATTTAGGTAGCACTTCTTTAGGAAAGGGAAGGACACTGAGAGAATCCAGGATGCTTTCAAACAAATTTTCTGTCATCTGTCATCTGGCTTGATGAGTAGCACTTCTAATGTGAGATGTCAAAGTGATGTTCTTCAACTTCAGCAGAAGATGATCTCTGGGCCATAGGTTGGAAATGATTATAGACCTAAAACTAAAATGTAGAACTCTAAATTTCCAGAAGAAAACAGAAGGAATTCCTTGAGTTAGACAAAGTTATCTTAGGACACAAAAAGAATGAATCATAAAACAATGAATTTTGCTGCATCAGGATTAAAAAGCTCTCTTCAAAAGACATTTAACAAATGAAACGACTACCTAGAGGCTGGAATAAAATAATTGTAAACATATTCCTGTTAAGGATTTTACTTTGGTATATAACAAGAACTCCCCAAATTCAAAAATTAGAAAGCAATCCATTACAGAGTGCTAAAGGATTTGTACCGACATTAAACCCATAGAAGAAAAATGACTGGCAAATAAGCACGGGAAAAGATGCTCAGTAAGGAAGTACACATTAAACTCCAATAAGATACCTCTCCCTACCCATTAGAATAGCTAAAACAAGCGAGCAATAACAGAAAACCCAAACAACAACAACTGAGAATACCAATTGCTGAAAAGTCACAGGACCATTGGATCTTTCATGCTGCCTGTGAAAATGCAGCATTATACAACCATATATATAAACCATACAATCCAGATATCTCACTCCTAGACTAGAGAAATGAATAAAATGTCCACACAAAGACTATGTTTTATAGTGTTATTCATAATCTACAAAATTTAGTTGTCTAGTGAATTATAGACATTATTCATAATCAGCAAAATTTAGTGAATTATCTATTATCAATTACCTTAAACATCTGATTTAGAACAAAAAATGTTAACCATCTCACTTTTTTGTTGATCAGGAATTCAGGAGTAGCTTGCCCAGTTAGACATTCTTTAGAGGGCTACTTGAACATCCTCATGGTGTGTCACCTGGGAAAGATGGACTACAGTGTGATTAGAAGAAAAAAAAAGAGAGAGAGAGAGAAACTATCTTCCCTGCATCTTAACTCCTCTATTACCATGTTAATCTTTGATTTAGAAACATGCATCTGGCACCTACCATGTATCACAATCTGTACTAGGTAGTAGAAAGGGCAAAATAAGTGAGGCAAAGCTCCTGCCTTTAAGCACTTTCTAGTGTGTTCATACAAATGGACAAGAGTAGAGTTCTTGAAATATAGCTTTGTAAATTATTAAATATGTCTGTTTCTGTAAAATTATTTTTCACTGAAATAAGCATATAATGTAGTTCTTTCCTTAAAAATATACATAAAAATATCATTAAAATGCCATAAAAAGTTTTAGTTTTTCTATAGATATTTCAAACTCATTTCAAGTACATTTACATTTTTAGAGTAAAACTTTAGAATCCAATATGGAATAAAGATCCATGTTTTGGGGCTCCTGGGTGGCTCAGTTGGTTAAACATTTGACTTCAGCCCAGGTCATGGTCTCACAGTTTGTGAGTTCGAGCCCCACATCGAGCTCTTTGCTGACAGCTCAGAGCCTTGAGTCTGCTTTGAATTCTGTGTCTCCCCTCTTTCTCTGCCCCTTCCCAGCTGTGCACTCTCTCTCTCTCTCAAAAATAAAAAAACATTAAAAAAAATCCATGTTTTTAGTATTGGAAATTCCCAATACAATAAAGTTGTTTATCCATTTCTATGAAAAATAGGACTATCTTCAGTCACCATCTCTAAACATAAGGAAAGATAATCTGTGAAATTTTGATAGATCCTTTTTATATCTCTGTAATTAAAAAAAACTTTTATTAAACTATAATATGCACATTGGAAAGAGCATTTATTGTAAGTGTGCTGTCCAAAGAATTTTCTCAAACTGAATAACCTGTGTCACTAGCAACAGAATAAGAAATAGAATATTATAAATATCCAATAACCCCTTGATCCATTTTTGATTACTTCATCTCCCCAACAGTAACTGTTCTCCTGAAATCTGTTGACATAGTTTTGCTTGTTTTTGATCTTTATGGAAGTTGAGTTATACTGTGTGTACTCTTATTTCTAGTCACTGTCATTTAATGTTATGTCTGTGAAATTCATTCTGTGCTGCATATGATTTTGGATCATTGATTCTCACTGTTGTGTATTGCTGAGAATAACCATAATTTATCAGTTCTACTCTTTCAGGCATTTTAAGTAGTTTCAAGTTTAGAGATCTAGCAAAGAGTATTGCTATAAACATTTGATTGTGTAGTTTCATATATATATATATATATATATATATATATATATATATATTTCTGCTAGTCATATACCCAAGAGTGGAATAGCTGGGTTGAGGATAGGCATATGCTTAGATTTATAAAATCCTGCTAAAAAGTTTTGAAAGTGGGTATATATAGTTTGTCTTAAATTTTTCTCTTGCTTGCTTCTCATACCTTTCCAGTAAAATGCCAGTCATGGCATGGTAGAACAAATATAGGCATTGCCCAAAGTAATCCAGAAGAATAGAATTCCTTTGAAATCCTGAAAATTTACGTCAGCTTTATTTTTTATTTTCTCTCTTGTCTGAGTTTAACCAAGGTACAGTTATTGATCACTTAAATTATGTAATATCCACCTAAATTGTGAGTTAAATTGAAGCACCCAGAGCATCATTGTCAACTCTACATCATCTAGTGTACCACTTCCTACCCGTAGAGATAACCCAGTTTGAGAAGTATACTAGTATAGCCTAGTATACTAATACTAGGCTATAACAAGGGCAGAATGGACCTAATGTCTATTGAGTGTCTATTATATGACAGTCATTGTCTGGGACTAGCATGTGCATAATAATCTCATTATCCCTCATCATACAAATCCTCATGAGGGGGATATTGTTATCCTTATTTATATAAATTAAAAAAAAAAGAAGTAGAGGATATGTAGGATGTATCTGGTCTATTTCACTGAGTTTGTGTGGTTTGTGAAGTTTTAGAAAGGGAACTTTTTACTATATTTTGTCAGTTTGTATGGGAAAGATGGTGAGTGGGGTGGAGGACAGAAGATATGTTTGAAAATGCTGTGAACTAGATTTAAAAGACCAGGGTTTAGATCATGTTCTGCTCCTGGCTATGTTACATAAGGCGAGATTTTTAATTCTTCTGAGTTTCAGTTATCACTACATGTAAATATGAGATAATATTCTCTTCCTATTTCCATGGGTTTCTGTAAGAACTACACATAGTAAAAAAAAAAAATAACAAAAGGTAATGTCAGAATGTTACACAAATTAAAGTACTTAGTCTACTCATCATTTCTGTGCACATTTTTTTTTCTGTAATATTTCCCCCCAGTTGTATGATTGCCCATAACACAGTGCTTATTTTTTTTGGAAGTCAAGTTTATTGAGGAATAATTTACACACTGTAAAATTCTGCCTTTTTAAGAAGGCTTGCATTCTAGGGCAAAGCTATAAGACTTGGGGAAGTTGTCTTCTTTTGGTCTCAGTTTCCGGATCTTTATTTTTTTTTAAATTTTATTTATTTATTTTGAAAGAGAGGGAGAGAGTGAGTGAGCACGCCAGGGCAGGGGAGGGGCAGAGAGAAGAGAAGGAGAGAGAGAGAGGAATCCCAAGCAAGTGGTCAGCTTAATCTCAAGAACCATGAGATCATTACCATGAGATCAAGAGTTGGATTCCTAACCAACTGAGCCACCCAGGCATCCCACCAGATCTTTAAAGAAAGGGAAGGTAGCTAGAAAATTACAAAGTTCTGTATTTTCCTTTTATTAATGTTTATTTATTTTTGAGAGAGAGAGAGAGAGAGAGAGAGAGAGAGAGAGAGAGAGAGAGAATGAATCCCAAGCAGGCTCCAGGTTCTGAGCTGTCAGCACAGAGCCCCACATGGGGCTTAAACTCATGAACTGCGAGATCATGACCTGAACAGAAGTTGGATGCTCAACTGACTGAGTCACCCAGGCACCCCCCTCTATTTTCCTTTGATGCAATTTAGATTTCTGGTCATTATGTTTAGGAAGGGGCAGGTGAAGTGGGAATGACTTTGGGAGTGCTAACTATTCTAATTTTAAAGATAAGTGCATACATTTACATGTCAGTTTACATTGCAGATGTAATAATTGAGAAACACAGGAAGAGGCAGAATTAGCAGTTTTTTTTAAAGAGGAATAATTGATTCGCTTATAAAAAGAAATACCTTAAATTGATAACTTACTTGTGTACATAGGTAAGAGTTTCCTCAAGCCTAGAAATCTCCAGAATATAAAATTCTTTCTAAAAACATTCAACGCAATTCCAGTTTCTATCTATAATGTTCAAACAATTTTGCAGAGCATGTAAGGCTCTTGGTCAGTTTTCCATCCATGGTTTCCAGAGTTCTCTTCTAAAGCTCACCCAAGTCCTTCTTCATGACATCTCTGAAACAGCTGTGAGATTTTGCCTCGGGAGTCATGTTTTGGTGCATCCTTTGCCTTGAAGCACTTACTTCTCAAAAGCTCACTTTAGACCATCTCTCCTCTGGGAAGGCATTCTTATTATTTCCAGCTATAGATTGTGAGCACTGAGATTTGCTGCATTAGCTTTGACTCACCGGTGCATCATATAGTGCTTGGGCACATAGTTGACATATGTAGTATATCCTTAATGAATAAATGAATATCTTCATTAAATAACATTTGCATATTTTAGGCAATTCTTTAAATAATTTCACATTACTTTGTGAATTTCCTAGAAGTGACATTGCTTCATCACCATTATGTGCTATATCCATTTATATTTAAGTTTCACCTTGTTAAAGAATAATATGTAGTATGAATACTAAATTTCAGTAATTTTTACATTAGGTGAACATACTTTTACAAATACCAGTGTTAAAACAAAAGAAATACAATCCTTTATTATGTACCAAATGGTTGTGAATGAAGTTTTCTTTTTGGTATGACTGAATGAAAACACTGGATTTGCTAAGATTTGCCAGTTATTGTCAATTTCTTCCTCAGCTATTTGATTGTTTTACTTTAACAATTAACAGGAGCTAATGTGGACTTCTAAATTGAAGACATTCAGTTTGATCATGAACATCTGGAAGCATAATATACAATTTTTGTTCTGTGCTTTAGGAAAGAGAAAAAAGGGAGTGATTATGAAAAAAATATTTTAAAGGGTAAAGGAATATTTAGAAACACAGAAGCTGTTTTCAATCCTTTGATCCTTGATTTAATGTAAAGTTATCTTACTTAATTTACTCTTGTGCTTACTTAAATAGTTCAACTTATTCATATATACTATTGAAAAAAATCAAAGATTTAAGTATATTACTATTAATATCTGAGAGTATCTGAGAAAGATGTGTTCTCACTTATTAAGAAAGGTAGTATTTAAACATTATGCTACAGTTTGATGATGCCATCCCTTGACAGAGAACAAAAACAATAAACGCATGCTCTATAGATTTTAGTATTTATGTCAACCTCACCCACTATCTTCAATTCCTATGACAAATTTCTCCAAAGTACTATTTGCAAAAGATTTGCATAGGAAATAATACATGTGCAACTCATGTATTATATAGGAAATAATACAAAGGAACTTATCATGCTAAATGCTTTTGGAACTTATTATATTTCCTATTCTTATTTTCCATGGGTGATTACAAACTGATATCCCCTAGAACTCTTTAAGAGACCTCTGTAAAATGCTGACACAGAGGAAAGAAAACATGCATTTGGATACATTCACAATATGTTCAGAAACTTGTCTTAAACTCTCAACCAGGCAGTATGCTTGAGAATTGAAGTTACCTTAAGTGTTTGTTCTGATGAGGACTGAGAATTTTAGACAGAAATTTACAAATTATTTCAGATTTTAGAAAATGAGGTTAAGTGAATTTGAAGAACAGAAAGCAGATGTAGGTGCTGAGCATATTCATGATTGAGAAGTTGCTCGTAGAGAAGACAGAACAGAAAGGAAAACATTTATATCCTACTTTGCAAATTTAATAGCAGGGCTTTTCAATTCTTACTTCATATTTTACACAAGCATAGCCCTATCCCTATTGGGTATAAAACTGATAATTATAATGCAGAAGTATGGGAGTACTGACTGAAGTCTTAGAGTTAGATATAATTATTTTAACCTTTAGCAAAGTAATAAAGTATACGCACATGGTAAAGCATCAAATATTTCGGGAAGTCTTATTGTGAAACAAGAAACCTCTCATCCCTCCCTTCCTTAGTAAAAACCTGACTCCCTAGAGGTATCTGCAAGCATTTTCCATAATTAATTATTTTAGTGCTAACTTTTATAGCTCTAATTATTATGTTTAATTAGTGATTTGTTTATTTAACTATAGATTATTACAGGTATTGTTGTTTTTATGATTTTTTCCAGCATGCTCCCATCTTGTTTTTTTTAACTTGTTCATTTCTCTTGGAATTTTTCTCTAAAACATTCTGTGTTTGCTTCACTTCACTCAGATCTCTTCATGTGTCACCTCCATTGAGCAGCTGTTTGTCTAAACTAGCTATTCTCCCCTCCCCCAATTTACTTTTCCTGATTCTATTTACCATTGCATGATATTATATATTTGTTGTGTAATTGATTTCCTGCTTCTCTCCCTTGTTAGTGAGTTATGTAACAGAGGGCATTTTTCTTTTGCTTTATTAGTGTATGTATCGTTTAGAACAATATTAGGCAAATTGTAGGAATTTGTCAAATATTTGTTAAATACATCAGTGGATAAAGTGCTTAGAATAATGCCAGATATGCAGGGTTACTGGTTAATTATTATTATTATACAATTTAAAAATCTCATAAACTCAAGAAATGTTTATCTTGTTTATAATATTAACATGGGCATACCAGTTTCAGTTAAATTTAAGATGGGTTTTAGATAATCAAAACTATTCCTGTGCACAAATGTTATTTATTTTTACTATCCAGTAGATGTGATATGTGTGTAAGATAAAGGGTACTTAGAAATGTGTCACAAAGGTAGCCACTTAATGTGTAATTGAGTTATATGTATTTAACAAATTTTTATTTTGGAATAATTTCAGATCTACAGAAAGTTGCAAGGAGAGTAGAGTGTTCTCATATACCCTTCACCTAGCTTTCCTGAACGGTAGTATTTTATATAATCATTTGTCAAAACTAGAAAATTAACATTGGTACAGTGCTGTTAATTAAAGTATAGGCTTTATTTGTGCTTTTTCAGTTATGATATTTTTCTGTTCCAAGACCTAATCCAGGATATTACATTGCATTTAATCACAATGTCTCCTCCTTATCTCTTTCAATCTTTACCATTTCTCAGCCTTTTTGTTTCTCATGACCTTGACAATTTTGAAGAGTACCGGTCAGGTATATTTTGAGAATTTGTATTTGATATTTTCTCATGGTTAATCTGGGGTTATGGATTTTTTTTAGAGATAAGTGAGAGAGAATAAGTGGGGTAGGGACAGAGAGAGAGAGAGGAAGAGAGGGAATCCCAAGCAGGCTCAATGCTCAGTGTGGAACCCAATGCGGGGCTTGATCCCACAACCCAGAGACCATGACCTGAGCCTAAAATCTAGAGTCATACGTTCAACTGACTGAGCTATCCAGATGCTGCTAGGGTTATGAGTTTCTGGTAGGTAAAATATTTGGTACAGAACATGTTAAAGAAGTTATTTAGATAAAAGTCCAAGTATAATTATAAGCCTACTACAAGGCCAATTACATTTTTAAAAATTTTCATTTCTTAAGAGTCTATGGACTCTTTTCATGTCAATCAGTGGCACACCAGAATTGGGATTATATTTTTATTTAAAATATGGATCTGAATTTGAGAAACTTAACAGAAGACCATGGGGGAAAGGAAGGGGAAAAATAGTTTCAAAGAGAGAGCGAGGCAAACCCATTAGAGACTCTTGAATACAGAGAACAGATAGAGGGTTGTGGAGGTGGTGGGGGGAGAGGGGAAAACAGGTGATGGACATTGAGGAGGGCACTTGTTGGGATGAGCACTGGGTGTTGTATGTAAGTGATGAATTATGGGAATCTACTCCCGAAGCTAAGAGCACACTATATACACTGTATGTTAGCTAACTTGACAATGAATATATCTAAAAAATAAAATAAAATATGGACCTGTTTTATGTCAAGGTGTAAACAGTGGGTCAAGGTGTGTGTCAAGGCTTGTGTCAAGGTGTAAACAATGGGTAATATTTTTAAATTGGCATTGATACTTTCCAATGGTCCTTTGAAGGACAAAGTTGCTGCTCTTGCTGCTGATGCTGCCGTTCTTCTGCTTCTTTTCTTCCTCTTCCTGTTCTTTTCATCTTCCTCGCTTCCTCCTCCACCTTCTTTATATTAGGCAATTGCTGTAATTTTTATAAACTTTACACAGTCTTAAGATTTAGTGAAACATTTTCCTTTATAACCTCCCACATACTTTCTATTTTTGAACAAAGCCTTCACTGTAATAATAAGCATTGATAAAGATAATTCTCATGGCAATTTATTTGTACATTTCCACTCTGGGTGGGTTTTTGAGATTCTATTTTTTAGCATGTCATGTTCTTGAAAATGCATCTTCTTATTCAGGTTATATATTAGAGCTTCTCCTATTTCCAGGTTAAAGCAGACAACAGTAGCTATTTGACCTATGAAATATCTTCCAATGTGTGTATTGTCCTTAACTCCTGATGATACTGTTATGGCTACTAAGAGTAATTGTGTCTTCATTACAACAATTGCTTGTCAAATGATCATTACTAATCTTGTGATAAATTATAATTCACAAGCAGAATGTGTTTTAGATAGTAAGTATCAATCTGTCAACTGGATTTGTAAGAAAAATCAAAATAATTAAAGTCAAAGAAAATTTCAGGTGATTTTTAAGAGATTAGGGATAGAAATTCATATTATACAGACACAAACACTCAGTCAAAACGATGCAGAGGGTAAAAAATGGACAATTGTGAACAGTTGGTCAGTAAATCTAAAATATAACTCATATATTATTATGTTTTGATTATTACATGTGAGTATATATGTTTTATATAGGTACATTTTATTATATTATGGGGTTTTGATATGGACCTTTTATTCAAGAGTATCTTCTTGGCTATGAGGAAAGACAATTCCTCTGAATTTGTCTTCATACAATATCAAATAATAATTTACTATTAACATAACATAAAAATAACAGTGAATACTTATATAGCACATACCACCTATGTCCTAAAGTTGAGGGGACAAGAAGAACAAATTTTCCAAAGAGGATAATGCGAGTTTATAGTAAGAATGGAATGTCAATATCTATCCTATGGTTCCCTGTTTCATGTATTATACCTGCTGGGGACACAGCGACATATAAGTTGCTGATATAGTGTGATATAGGGATCATTGAGGATGGGCCCCAACCTCTCAGGGTATTGTTTCCAAACTTGTGCCTCAGTTGTACCTTCAAAAGGCCTTTTGACTGCTCTATCAGGCTAGCAGTTTCTGAGTGGTGCAGCATGTGATAAGGGCAGTGAGTCTAATGGGAATGTGCCCACCGTTAGGACTCCTTTGCTCTAAAGTGAGTGCCTTGTTCCCATGCAATATTATGTAGAATTTTCCATCTAGGGTCAATAGTTACCAAATACTGTATGCATTTGGAGAGTGGTGCTGGCTGACTGTGCTGGCAGCTATGCACATAATGTGATCACATGTTGCATCCAAAATTTCTGAAACAGTAGCTTTTCCAGCATCTGGTATACCCTACGGCTAGAAAGGGGCAATGTCTGCATCTTTGAAAAAAGTAATGAAATTGATCATCAGTTAGCCTATCTTAAAAATGATATGAAATATAATCTATGTATATTTACATGTAAATTAAGAAAAGACTATGGAGAAATATCAAAGAAAATTAAAACTTCCTGTCATGATTACTCTCAGATCCGTTCCCTGGATTTCCTTGTTCTGCTCCATATCAGTGAGAACTATATTTTCCCACCTCCCTGGCTCTCTGTCTTCTGCGAATAGGTTAGGGAAAGCACCAGGGAAAATCCAGGGTATTTTTTGACTCCCACATTAGATAATGCCTTAGAAGCCATCTACATTTTGTCTGGGATTCTAGCTTTCCTGGACAGTCCCTCCCTGTCATGGTCCCAGCTTCCCTCAGGCCTCTCCTGCTGGGTTCTTGTTCTCACTTGACAGCCTGGTTTCTGAGCTGTGGTTACATTACCTGTTTCCTCTGTCCAACTAGGGTAGCACCTTCTTACTATTGCTTCCTTTAGGGTTCCTTACTGTTTTCTGTTTAGCCATTCAGCTTTTCCATCACTTATACAACCAATTCCCTGCATTAAATGTCCTCTATTTGAATACGTAGAGTGGCTTCTGTTTTCCTGACCAGGAACTACCATGAATAATTTACTCCTCTCTATTGAAACTTGAAAACTGGGTGAAAGAAATCATTTTCAAAAAAATATATAATTTAATCAAATTAATTTTAGGAGAGATGAACTCAATACAGCAATTTAGAAGAATCAGACTCATTAAAGATTTAGCATCACCTCCTCTTCCCAACCAAGCAAAAGCAAGAGTGAGGCTGCAAGTTCTATTTATGCCATAATGTGTAGATAATTCCAATGCTATTTAAGCTTTTCATCATGTTTCAAAAATAAAATTTGCAAGTTACTTTTATGGAAAATTTTATACACGGATACCAAACCTAACAATTAAAACATCAAAAAGAAAAATACAGGCTAGTCTCATTTGTGTTGTCAGTAAGTATCAATGAAAACATTCTAAATAAAATAACTAAAAATTACAGGATGATATAACAAACTAAAACCTATGAATGAAAATGGGAAACACTCTTACATACATTTCATTAATATGAGGAATCCAGCAGAGCCATTTATATTCCCCTTTATTCACAAAAGGGAACTAGGCAAATGAAATTTTTAAGATTCACTGAGAAAAAAAAGCACTCAATATTTATGTCTTCATCAACCAGAGATTCCAATTTGAATATTATTACACAAAATAACCAGTTGACAACAAGACCATTTGATATTAAAGATTATGTTCTATAAGCTCTAACAATCAGCATTAAAATGTCAGGGTCATGGGAAAATTTATTTATTTTGGAAATAAATTACAAATACATTTGTTATGATAACAGAAAATAGACAAGAATGGCTAAAGTTTAAAAATGTAAACATTTTTATTCTATGTTTAGTATCAGAAAGGAATACATTGATATTCTTGTCACTATTCTTTTTTTTTTTTTTTTTTTAAATTTTTTTTTTCAACGTTTATTTATTTTTGGGACAGAGAGAGACAGAGCATGAACGGGGGAGGGGCAGAGAGAGAAGGAGACACAGAATCGGAAACAGGCTCCAGGCTCTGAGCCATCAGCCCAGAGCCTGACGCGGGGCTCGAACTCACAGACTGCGAGATCGTGACCTGGCTGAAGTCGGACGCTTAACCGACTGCGCCACCCAGGCGCCCCTCTTGTCACTATTCTTAATTTGGTATTTTATCAATGCAGATTCTCTTGTCTCATGTTATAATCCCAACTGGCATTCTTTCTGCAACAGCAAGAAAGCATTTTTTCCCTTCTGAATTATCTGAAGTTCTTTTTCTAAAAGTTGTTAGTAAAGGGTACTTGCATTTATAAATTCAAATACAAAACAATCCATTTGTTAAATACTAGATGGCAAAATTGAGAGCCTAAGTAAAACTAAATACTAAAATATATAGTACAGTAAATAGAGATCATTAATGATGATATCCATAACTGTAATATGTGACTTCAACAGACGTTGGAGAGAAAGTGGTGAATGAGCACCATCAATTCAAAGAATAGTTAATATTGGTCAATACACAAGACAAATTGAATGCACACTACAATATTACAGTCCATATAGAAAAGAAATTTGGGAGCATCTGGGTGGCTCAGTTGGTTTAGCGTCTGACTTGGGCTCAGCTTATGATCTCATGGTTTATGAGTTTGAGCCCTGCAGTGGGCTCTTTGCAACAGCCTAGAGCCTGGAGCCTGCTTCAGATTTGTGTCTCCCTCTCTCTCCACCCCTCCCCTGCTCATGCTCTGTCTCAAAAATAAATAAACATTAAAAATATTAAATAAGAAAAAGAAATTTGGTAGAAAATTCCCCAAATTGGGCAACTGTAGTAAATTCTTACATGGCATCATCAAGAACAATTTGTTAAATTGAAAGTAATTTTCGGGGCACCTGGGTGGCTCAGTAGGTTAAGCCTTTGACTCTTGATTTTAGCTCGGGTCATGATTTAACCGAACCCTGTATCAGATGCCTGCGCCGGGCTCCGTGCTGACAGCCTGTTTTCACAGGCATTCTCTTTCTCTCAATTAAATAAACTTAAAAAAGCAAGAAAGTAATTTTTCTAAATTTTCAAAAATAAAAACCAAATGTTAATCTCTTGTGATAGGAGAGGGATTTGTTTTCCCTACAGAAAAGTTATTACAAAACTGTTGTCATAAAGAAAGTAAAAAATTGTATAGCTAAAATTATGATAAAAGTATAATAAAATTGTTTCAATTAATAAAAATATTTTTTCTGGACATTGTGGTGTTTGTGGAATTTTTCAGCTTTAAAAGTATGCACCGTTGATTGTGATTTCTTCTTTGCTCTCAAGTGAATATTAATATTAATTTTTATGCCTTATATATTTGTACTTTAATACTATTTTTTCTTAGAAATTGCTTACAAAATTAAATAAACTTCAGGACTAAAACTTTTCCTTTCTTCAACCTGTCTCAAATCCTTCAGGGAGTTTGCAAAAATTCAGTAGTAGGCAAAATACTTTCAAAATCCAAAGAATGAGAGTTCAAATTTTATGGCAATGTCACCTAGGAATTGAAGGACAAGAAGATTCTAGCAGATGTATGAATTAGCGTCTATATTGGAACAGCCACAGGCAGTAATGTCCCCCTGGAGATCCGTGTTGCTCATTAGCATATTAGTATGTCTGAGGATCCCTATGCCAAACACATGGGTTTAGTGTGTTTATTTCAGCATTTGTCACAGGTATTTAATCACAGAACCCTTAGTCTTGGTATATATGTAGGCATTTTGAAACATTTGGTAAATATTAGAATAAAATGGTTATCAATAACAAAAATTGAACACCAGGAAGAGATTTTCTGCAGCCAGATTGCATAAGACTTCCAAAATTCCATTTGAGAGCATTTCCATTAATCTATGTTTTACTGCAAGCATAGTCAATGTGATATCTCATGCTATTTTCCTTTAGGAGAAAAAGGATCCAGCACATGCCAGCGCTTTTCCACAGGTGACCTTTAGCTAAATAACTGCCTGAAAGATATTTCTTGTGGGAGTTTGGGGGGGGGGATTAAAAAAATCAGCTTTCACTGTTGTTTTTTCAAACCAAAAACATTGCTACTGAACATTGCTAGTACCGTTCTTGGGCTATTGTGAAATCTTATCATTTATTGATAATAAATAATGTTAGATATAAAGAGGAGACAATTGAAAAATTAACCTTTCTTCGGTCAAATTATGCTTTTCTTGATTCCTTCCTACTTTGTTTCCTGAGTGTTTGGTCAATTCATTTTTATTTTCAAGAAAAAATAGCCTATTACAATTGGGAATGTTTTGATTGTCTTGTTCATATGACAGTTTAGGAAAGTTTTGTTTTCACAGGCAAGCTAAATTTCTACCTTTGGCCACAGTATTTCTAGTAATCATCTAATATGCTCTTACATCCAAAAGTATGTGGGAGGGCTTTTAAAGTTGAAGGCAAACATTTTGAAACCAAACATTGTAAAGAAACTAAGATTTTGTGTGTGTGTGTATAGTTATTTTGATTTTCAAATTGCAAATGTTATTGAAAACTACTTAAAAATTTTTCCTTTCCTTTTCTTTACTGACTGTGTTGTTTGAAACTATTGGCTCATGTACTTGGCATGGATATAAACAACATAAGGACAACCAAAAGGAAATTAATCCATCACAGTTCTAATTTCAATTTGCCTATTTTTATCATTCACATTTTTACCATCTGGAAATTTTTCTATCACTAGCTAAAAATATAATATTTTTTCAAATACTTTGGGATTTTAAAGACATACATAATGAAATTTTATTCTCATCTTTTGTGACATTATTTACCATACTTAAAAAGATCTGTTATTTTAATGATGCTTTACATGAATACACAAAACATACTATAGACTTATATGTATATGTAAATATTGATATTTGTATTTATGTAGAGTCAAATAATCAGGAAAATGAATTATATCTAAATACCAAGATACTTGCTTGAGTTATGTTCATTTTTTCATCAATGTCTTTGCAAAATAAATCAATTTCATATAACAATGTTTTTAGTATTATGGCAAAAAATTATAGCTATGAACATGCATGTAGCTTTAAAATCTAAGGCAATCAAATAAGTAGATATTTACAAAATAGAAACATTTTAATACCATAATAAACTTTAACTAGGTTAGAATGTTGAAGTTTATTATTTTTTTGAAACAAATTTTAAGCTAATAACCATAGGAGAATTTGAGTTTTCTCTATCCTCTTATGAAAAATGTATACTGCTGTAAGTGAAAATTTGTGTTTTTGGCTTGTATGTATATACAAGGTATGTATTTTATAAATAATTACATAGATAGCAGATTTTATTGAGATATTAACTTGCATTGACTTTAGGACTGTTAAAGTCTTGGATTTGGGGGAAAGTCTCTCTTTTTTATCACAACAATTCTGATGTCGCTCTGCCATATCAAAGATTTTTTAGACAATGAGTTGCTTTTACACACTAGAAAGTTAGTGTGGGATTTTACTAGCATATCTATGGAGAGGCACCCATGTCATTCATTAGTGAGGCTAAGAGTAATTTCTGAAGTTAGAGGGCGTTTCCCTCTTTCTTTCTCTGTCAGTCTGTCTCTCTCTCTCATATCATATACATGCCTTTAAGATACCTGTTTCTCAGCTTCAGTGTCCATGCTAAATGCTTTATGAAAACAAAAAGTTTCACAGGGTAGTTTTCCTCACTGCCTTCCTTTCTTTTTCTCAGTCTTCTTGAATATATTTTCTTTGTTGATACTTCCCTAAATATCTTTGATATCATAGGATCAAACATTTTGTGTGTGTGCATAACATGTTCAATTCTAATCCCACAGATTTTATTTTTCCATTCATTTCCATTACTGCTTCTATCTTTTTAATATCCATTGTTTATTA
The DNA here is from genome assembly GCF_022079265.1 of Lynx rufus. NCBI lineage: Eukaryota > Metazoa > Chordata > Mammalia > Carnivora > Felidae > Lynx > Lynx rufus. Next base: position 96,686,088 of record NW_025814845.1, on the reverse strand, counting down.
CTACTTTTCTCCTGTGTATGTTCTAACCTTTTGGAAAAACTTATGTTTGATATATATTTATATTTCTATAATATTAAGCTTTCTATAGATTGAATAAGGATAGTTATATAATTTCAATTAAAGTGAAAAAGTGACAGATTTTATTAAGGAACAACATATGCAAGTTATATTATATTTAATTAAAATGTAAGTAATGTTTATTTAATAAAAAATGACACATCATTGCAAACTTGTGGATAATGAATATCAAGTTCATGATGATAATAAATTAACTTTGAAAACCAAGACATTTTTTATCTGGAAAGTGTAACCCATATAGCCTTTGTACATATATGTATACTGATGTATGTAGGTGGATACATACATGTATGGCATATGTTTGTGGATATAAATGTTTTAATTGTCCTAAATTATATTTCCTTAAAGAGTCAAATCAGCTTTTTTTTAGCAGACTACTTTTATAAATATTTCACATATTATTCTTGGTTTAATAATCAATATATCTCAAAATTTTAACGTATCTCATTAAAAAATCTATTGGTCCATAAATCTTTCATGTTAATTTTCTAATGCATTTTCTAATGCTTTTCTACATCAGAATTCTATAAACAGGAGCAGGCTTACCATGTGCTTCTTTACCAGAATTTTTTAAAAGTACTACAATAGAGTGTCTGTTTCCATAAAGCTCATAATGGGAATGAAATGCCTGAGGCAAACATGTCTTCTTTGCCTTCAAAAATGAAACATCAAAGAAATACTATTTGTATATAAATATATGAAAATGTTCATAAATAAAATCTTTGTGCATTGAGATAAAATGGAAAAGCATTCTTAAAAGTTTCTTTCAGAAGTAGTTTCCTAAAATCACAATATAGGGACTATGGGTATTAAATAGTTGACAGTGAAGTCTTGTGATCCTTTTTCAAAGTCCATGAAGTTTATTTGGTGACTAGTAGATAAAGAAGAAACTTCTGGGAAATGAGATTTCATATTCTATGCTTTAGGTATCATCAAAGGTAGCACATTTTTGGTCAAAGGTTAAAATGAGAGGCATAATTTAGTGAATTATGAACATAGTATTTTTTCTATAAAGTATGTATTAAAGAATAGATAAAAAAATTACAGATGAAATAGATCCAAAGAATTTTACTAGACAATAGCAAATCAAAAGACTGAATGATGACATATCTAATGACTGCCCTAGTGGATGCAAGCATGTAGTATGAAATAGACTCATGGCACTGACTACATAATTGCAAGTGGATAACATTATTATTTGGAATCATTGAGTTTTGAGTTTGTTTTTGTGGCAACTGTTAGCTGAATCAGAGATTTGGGGATACAGGAATGAAAAAATGGGTAACACTCTACCCACATGTTTTAATAAACAAAACACCTATCTATAATAAATAGCTTGGTTAGATGGTATTAAGGACAAAAACAAGTAGAGGAGAGGAATGGAAAGTATTGGAGGTATAGCTTTAAATATAGTAGTCAGGAAAGCCTCACTGAGAAGGGGATTGTAGCAGGCCAGTTTCCCAGCAAAGCAAACTCTGAGAAAAAGACTTGAGTGAAGAATCAATTACCCCTCTTATGATGGGCAACTGAGTGGCAGTTCTAGTTTAAAATTGAATAATATATTAACATATCATCTAGCAGAAGTATTCTCTCCTTTCTGTGATCCAAGACTTCTAAATCTTCAGAATCAAGAGTCACAACCAGAGGAAGTACAAATTCACAGAAATGGGTAATTTAGAGTGATATTAAATAAGACCACTCCTACTGTCTCCTCTTGGTTCCCAGACTCTTGCATTATACCAATTAGTGATATAGTGTTGGGTCAAACACGAACTCTGCTGGATGAGATGCTATGAATAAGAAAGGCAAAAATATATGTCAATTCCAGTGAATATGAATTGTTGCTCCTTCCAAGTTTGAAGGGGTCCAATGTAGTCAATTTTCCACAGAGCACCTCTCAGGAATTTGCAAGGTTTGGTGTGTCATATTGGAGCTTTTTGTTTTGTTTTGTTTTAAGTTTATTTATTTTGAGAGACAGAGAGAGAGAGAGAAAGAGAGAGAGAGAGTGAGAGAGTGAGCAGAGGAGGGCAGAGAGAGAAGGAGAAAGAATCCCAAGCAGACTCTGCACCATCAGTGTGGAGCTTGACGAAGGGCTTAGACTCATGAACTGTGGGATCATGACCTGAGCCAAAATTAAGAGTGGAACACTTAACCGACTGAGCTACCCTGGCACCCCTGGAGGCTCAGCTTTAATATTTCTTGCTGGCACCTTGAACATTCGGTGTTAATAGTGAATGAGCCTTGCTGAATGGTGAATTCACCAGCCTTGGTGAATGAGACACCATAGTGACAGACGTATGTCTACTCATTTGATGTATCCATTTGCCAGTACTCTGAAGTCTGATGGTAGTGGCTGACTAAAGTCAATTAGCAAGTTATTCTCTCTACTTGATTGTTGAATCAGGCCTTTTCTGGGTTCAAACTTTCCTGGAGGATGTCAACATGTAATTCAAAGATCTCATTGATGTCCAGTCCCATATATTCATCCATAAGCCTTTTGCCCAGACTTTCTTAACCTCATTCTTCAAATGCTTCTAGGCCTTTGTCCAACCAGCCAAGCCATTTCCCTTTACCCATATGCCTTTATATATCCTAACGTTGGCATTCTTCCCTTTCCACACAAAGTAGATGAGCAGATACGGCGCACACTGAAAAGATTTCTCTTAATATTTTTCGGGACATTGGTAGGCTTGAACTCATGTACACACATCCTAAGCTGACTTATTCACAAATCAAATTCAGATTTTTCTACATTTGTCAGCTGATCATAAAGAACCACAATTTGTGAGGCTATAAATGTGCCCTGAGGGAGCAGTGCTGGTAAAACAGTGATAGAATTAATGGACCATGAAACAATGTAGTCTATTTCTATTCTGTTGTCTTTCTTGTGCTCAGTAATAGATATACCATTTCCAATTTATAATTGGACTTATTCCTGGACATGCCCAAGTTTCTGAGTTGGTGGGTCTGTCAGATCCCAGCCCATACTGCACACTTCATATGCCGCGTTAGAGCTGCCCGTGATTAAGTGTTCTGTTAGGTCCCAGTAGGATATCAGGAGCAGTTAATTATCAATAACAAATATATTGCAAAGAATATATGCAAATATACCAAGTTATTCTTTCCGAATCTGAAAAAGATCTCTTTGATTCAGATGTAGCATTTAACAAATATTTCCCCTTCAGGAAGAAGAGTAGCAACATATACATGGACAGAGACTGCAGCCAATAGTGCAATTTGATTGTGCCCTTCTTCTGAGATGTAACGGTATCCTGAAGGACAATTTTCAGTGTTACCATCTTTTTGTTATTTGTTTTCAGAGATGAACATCTTCTCCAGTGATTGTGCATCTCTGAAAGCAAAATCCGTTTATAATCAAAAGAGTTCAAATAAATTCAATAATAGATAATACATAACCTTAAATAAAGAGGTGACCTTGATGGCTTTCTTTGTTGTTTACTTAAAAAGAATAATAATTGATTATTTCCCATTATTTTATCTCCTAATTTCATGTAATTTACCTCCACGTTTTCTAAAACAGATTGAGTTTTTCTATGTGGTTTACAAAGAAACACTCAGCTGAGTGGCCCGTATTAAAAGCTCAGTAAGCGGTTACTCTATGCTTGCATTTCCCTTTTACTCAGCAGCAACTTTAGTGTATTTCCTTCTCTGTGGTTGAAATGGATTCAGAAATAGCTTTGCAGGAAATATCTGAAGGGAAAAAATTCCTAGTATAATGATCAGGCAGAGGACTGTAATAGATTTAAGTAGAGCCTGGGTTAACTATAAAAGAAGGAAACTAAAACATCATTTTTTTAAAAGTACATTTTTATCATAAGAAATCAAAATCCTTTACTTGGCTTTTTTTTTTTCTAAGACTATAGTTGAATTCTCCTTATCCATAGTTGAATTATGCTCAGCAGAGAATGTTGAACTCAATTGTCCAAAGTCAGTCTAGTTGATCTTGATAGTAGAAATAGAATAAGTTCTGAAGCAATAAACTGATACAGATTTTTACTCAAATTATGGTAGAGTTTATTTTTACAAAGGAAAAGATAGGAAGATAGTGCCCATAAGTTTCTGAAAGTATACTTAACCAACATTTTCTTGATGGAAATTAGAAATTTTGTTATCTGAAACATAAATCTCAAAATGGGAAGTAATGTTTACTATGGGATTTTAATTTCATTTTATTTTTCAATGAAAAAATGATTAAAAAATAAGTTAGTAGAAAGTCACCATGATGAGAAGTCAATAAAAAGTTATATTCGAATCTACCTGGAAGCAGGGCAAATAGGTTGACCTTGATATATATCTGCCATCCTAAGATATTCATGAAAAAATTTGACATTGTTTAAATTTATTAATAGTCACTTAAATGACAAATTGTTACCAAAGAAAAGTCAGTAGGCTAGTATATATCTTGGTTGGATTTTTTTTAACTGCTATTAAAATCATACAAAGTTCTTAAAGTCCCTATTTGAAAATGTTGCTGATACTGTCAGTAATGATCAGTTTCCTGCTGTGTCTCTGTGTGCATTGCAATATTTTGGCTCTAGGAGAATGTTTCAAAACATGCAGATAAATTACTTCAGGATTCCTGTATCTTTCAAACTATTATTTTGGAATTTTCATAGCCATGCACCTGGTTCACTTTTTTTTTTTAATAGGAAAAGAAGGAAAGAAACACAATTGTAATTTTCTATATTCCCGAGAATGAGAGATATTTCACGGGTCCTTTTAATGACTTGACTACTGAAGCTTTTTTTTTTTTTTTTTTCTGAAACTGCGTGTCAGGTATGACTGTATGGCTAGCACCATGTTGGTCTGATGGTAGTAGGGAGGGTGCGCTGAGGTAGTGTGGATATGTGTGGAAAGCACAGAGGAGTCCTCCTTGTGAAGCATTTTCTTGCTCATCTGCTCTTCTCCACAGACCCTCTGTCAGGTTCCTGCCAGACACTGCCTTCCAGAGACATGCAATGGCTTAGCCCGTGGTCTTGCTGTCACTGAAGAAAAATCACTGTCCTGACATCTGACCAATCTGTGAGGATTTGGTTCTGGTGGATAGCTTGTTTCCAAGTGTTGCTTTTGCTCCTCAGTTTAAATGTTGCAAGTTTTCTTTAAAAAAAAAACCTGAAAAATAGATGAAAATGTGCTTAAATAATTGATACCTAAGAGATACTATAGCAGTATAGTAGGGTTACCTATTAGTAGATATTTTTTTAATAAATTAAGTTTATTTATTTTCAAAGAGGGAAAAAGACAGAGAGAGAGGCAGAGAGAAAGGGAGAGAGAAAATCTCAAGCAGACTCTGTGCTGTCAGTGTGGAGCCCGACATGGGGCTCAAACCCACAAACCATGAGATTATGACCTGAACCGAAGTCAGGAGTCATACACTCAACCAACTGAGCCACCCAGGGGCCCCCTATGTAGATTCTTTCACATAGATGGGAAATTAAGGCTATAAAATGTCAAATGACAACCGAGGATCAAATGAGAAATTGGTTATAGGTGAACTAATTATGTTGAAGCTGGCTAGAATCTTATGCCACTGTGCCATATATTTTAATGTTATTATCTTAACATATACTTCTCACAAGTTCACTGTGACTAACTCATTTCTATTTGTTTTTTTAATGCTTCCTTTCAGTGTCTGAACCTAAATATTTAACTTTTTACCTAATTATTGATATCCCATTTTACAGGTGAGGAAATTGAGGCATAGGGAAATAAAATTACTTGCCCAAGGTCATACACTTGGTAAATGGAGGGGCCAGGATTTTATTCCTAACTGCAGCTCCAGATACCATGCTCTTAACTACTGTGATACCCTGCCCTCCTTTAGCCCGATATTTTATAGAATACCATACTTGGATTCATTTCCTCATTTATTTATTCAGTAGCCAATAGTTAACTGTGCATTACTGTGTATAATAGTCTGTATCAGGTGATAAGGATAAGTTGCCAATAAAAAGAAACAGGTCCTTGAATGACCGTTTCCACATATGACTGCACAGTAAATGTCATCTCTTGGTGAGTAGATTCTCAATATTATCTAGAAGTCACAGTCAAAAGAAAGAAATAATTGAGATGAGGGATCCAGTTGTAACTCATAAAAAGAACCCTCTGCAAAGGCCAGCCCAATCCCTTCAATAGTTGCATTTCCAACTTAAAATGTTCGTGCTACATTTTGAGCCCACTTCATTTGGTCTTGTCCTCAGGTAGAGATGGGTGTGGTTGTCTAGTATTCCCTGTGTTTAGACAGTTTGTATATTTGAAAATTATTAAATTATATGTTTCAAATGTCTAATTTGCAGGTTGGCTAAACTCAGTTCCTTTGCCATTTCCCATACATTTTATTTCCCAGTTCGAAAAACACATTTTAACAAAGGAATACTGGTTAATATTTATGCTGAAATAAAATATGAGCCTGCCATACCATTCCTCTTGTAAAACAAACTGCTTATATTAGGAGAAATATGTAAAATACTTTTATTGTCCATTTTAATCTTGGGTTCTTTCTATATTAAAAAATTAGTATGTAGGGGGAGAAAAATATTGATATTATTTTATGAACAGAAAAATGAATGAATAATTAGATAGCTATTAGACTGCAATGTTAAAGAAGCAGAACAATGCTACATGGTACATTGAAGCATCTGTTTTATTCTTGTTCAATGTCAGGGAAAGACATTGGCAGTTGTAACTGTCAATGTCTCTGTTGTAGCTCCAATATCTTGCCAAGATGTTTGTTTTTAAAAAAAATCACACTTATTTACATGCCCAGCCCAAGGGCTTACTATTACCTTAAGGTAAAGATCATAGCAAAACAAAACAAAACAAAACAAAACCCAAATATCTTACAAAGAAAATTAACATTCTTTTTCAAATGTATCAGAATCATTTACGTTAGGAACAGGACACATTTCCTTTTTTGACATGAATGTGCCAATTATATTACATCCTGTATATTAACAAATAGCCTATTTTAAAATAATGCAGAGCTAAGGTACAAAAAACCAAAGCTTTATCTTAAAATAAATACTATTGATTTTCTGAGGGCTCACTGGAAATAATGAAATAAAAAGAGATGCTCGGCTTCTAGCTTCCCAGCATCACAGCCCATATAGTGTTTAAAGTGCTCTAAAAGAAAAGAGTGATTAGAGATTTGATGGATGAGCCCCTCAATTTATTTCTTAAAAGAGAAGGTCCCTATCTTACAGCTAAAGCCACATGAATTGCTCAAAGTCAGATGACTGGATGAATTCTTTATTGAAATGACAATGAAAATAATTACGTTGTTAGATTGTCAGCTTTTTAAAAAACTCTTTTGGCAATCCAGACACACTGACATTAGTAACAAAGACAGTGAACATTTTTTAAACCAATGTCCCTTAAACATTCCAAATGCAACACCATTGAATTGCCATTTTGGTGTGATTACTCAAAATAAAGAATGGAGTTTTGGAGACATATCAGGTAGTGAAAGAAGAAACAGACCTTTGGTACTTACAAACTTAAAGTAAGGGAAAACATCTCAATTGTTTAGAGGGCTTTCCCCTTCAATTTCAGCATTCCCTATTTATTTGCAAAAAGACGTAGTTAAATCTGGTTAGCTAATTTAATATGTATATACTAGAAAAGAACGAGGTTTATTATTATGGCCTGTTCTGACATACATGACAATAATGGAATTTTAGTCAGAATATAAGTAGATTTTTGTGAAAAGAATAATTAACATATGCTAAGAAAGGTATTGAACAAAAGAATAATTATAAAGTCTTCCCTCTTTTCATTTTTATTTCAAATATTAAAAAGGAAATGAAAAAATGGTGTGAAATTTTAAATTATTCCTTTTGTTTAAATACATCTGTCACTCTTTCATGCTTGATATACATTTTTGTTTAATGTAAGCCTATAGGATATGTTAACCCCATAGTTTAAGAAAAACATTTTCTGGTGAAGAAACTAAGGCAAAGGTACTCTTGTCTCATCTTTCTGGTAGAAATTCAGATTTCCCATTTGAAGTTTGCCCTTTATTTCTACATCTTGACTTGGTACATATACCTAATACATAAGGTAATTGCTTACGACCAAATTCTGGACTCCATTTATTCCGATAAGTAATTTCTAAACTTGGAACATAGATAATTTTAATTTTATTTAAATAGAAAAATCTTATTTTCAGAGGAAAAAAATGTAAAGGAAATCCTGCTTTTATGGAAAGAAAGTATAAACTAGTAATCTCACATTGAAAACCTAAGTTTTGGGGCAAATTTTAGTGTTTTTTATTATTGGTTAAAAAAGACCTAAATATAAAATTGCCCTCTATGTAATCTTCACATTAAAGATCAAAAACTAGATATAATACTGTCTTTATTTCCATGTTATAGAAAGTTAGGGGACAGACTTAGATATCCTTTTATTAAGTATCACTTTTTGGAAGGCATCATCATGGGAGGGGCAGATCGAGAGGGAGACACAGAATCTGAAGCAGGCTCCAGGATCTGAGCTGTCAGCACAGAGTCCAATGCGGGGCTTGAATTCACCAACAGTGAGATCATGACCTGAGCTGAAGTTGGAGGCTTAACCAACTGAGCCACCCAGGCATCCCAATACTTCTTGCTTCTTAATTTGATGTGAAATTATTTTTTTCTGAACTTTATTTATTTTTTAAAATGTTTGTTTATTTATTTATTTATTTATTTATTTATTTTGAGAGACAGAGAATGTGAGCAGGTGAGGGGCAGAGAGAGAGGGAGAAAAAGAATCTCAAGCAGGCTTCATGCTGTTAGCACAGATCCTGATGCGGGCTCACTCTCATGAATTGTGAGATCATGACCTGAGCCCACATCAAGAGTCTGATGTTTAATTGACTGAGCCACCCTGGTGCCCCAATTTTTTTCTGAACTTTTAGTAGGATGGTTGGTTCTGGAAGAGTTCCTAAACTTCTTTCAGTTCCTTCTTTTTTTATTTTCATCCAACACTAAAAGTATAGAAGCTTGTTTTCTAAGACTTCCTGGTTTTGTTTCCTGCTTCATCTTTCTCTGAAAGTTTTTATTTCTTTCATCTCTATTATAATTGTTCTGCTCAATTTTTATTTCACTCCAGGCAGTTTCTCCTTAGCTTAGGAGACCTAACTGGTCACTTTTGAGATTTCCCAGGGGCCAAACTGCTCTGGCCTTTTTAGATTATTTTACTGTGGACCCCTCAACTCATCTCATACAGGTTTTGGCAAGAACACAATCAGTTTCAGCTACTGCTTTCAAATGGCAGTGTGGTTTGGTTATGTTGCATATTTTGAGGTTCTTCTTTTCTTAGTTCCATCAGTCAAAGTATTGCTTTCTTCTGCTTCCTCATGTACAGATGCTGATATAATATGGGTCTTATGGTCATTGAGTGTTGGTTCTCAATCAGTTATATTTTGAAATTTATAGGGATACCTTGCTGCCTTGCTTTGCTGTAGATATTGCTTATGAGGTTTTCCATTTGCATGCTCTCTTGCTCTTCCAAATAAGTAAATTAAACATGAAAAAATAAAAATTCAATTAATGTATCATTAAAAACAGAAAAATGGTCACTGCCATTCCTTTATTATCTTATTATCATACTCTGATTCCCCATTTGTTAGCCTATTAAAGAATAAGATAATTATTCCAGGATATGTTGGGAGAAAATAATAACAATGTTAATATAAAAAACCCCAGCAATTCAGGAGGCTATTACCATTAATATGATGATTATTTTTAATAATAATGATTATAGTGACTTTCAAAGATTAAATGATTATGAAGAACTAGGAAGAAAATTAAGGGTTTTTTTCTATTTTCATAGAAGACTATCAAAGTGACATTTGGAAAAAATACAAAATACTTTTGAAAAGAGACTAGCTTTATAACCATGTGAATTTTAGAAGAAAGAGAGCAAGCCAGTTACTTTAACTCGAACCATAAATGCCTTGTTAGAGAAAAGCATGGCAAATCAATCAGAGTTAGTGTACTGGCTAATATGTTGTCTTTTGATTGGTTTCTCCATTATTGGCCTATCAAGGTTAATTTCGTGTGTGTTTCAACTTACCACAGGTTATTGGTCTGTCTTCTCATCCACAGCAGAGTTCAAAATGAGCACAGCTTCCCCACAGAGCAGGTGCTATGAGCAGTGTAGCAGATCATCTGCCTCAAGATCTTCTTCCTACTACCAGGTGCGTTGCTCGACATGAAGCCAAGAGTGTGAGCTATTTGCACTGAGAGAAAATAGCAGTGAAATCTAAAATATTAGCATGTGGTATGAATACAAGTCAGTTCTCACTGTGGTCACCTCCCGTTCTCTTCTGCATGATATGCCTTCTTCAAGCTCAGAAGAAAGGGGTCATTCTCTTTCTCTCCCCTTTAAATCCCTGTTGCTCATTATACTTTCCAAATTCCAAATTTTACAGTTAATGCCAAGATAAACCTGCTAACTTATGTGGCTTAGAATTGTAGAACATGTCCCCTGGCATGAATGTTTAAAGAATAATTAGCATATGTGGTGAAAATCGGCAAGTAATCTCAATTCACAAAAATTGTTAAAATGTTTTCAATTTTCCATGAAGTTCTGGGGAATGTGACACTCCAGCACCAGGCTACATCTGCAAATTCTAATTTTACATTTCAAAATCAACCTGCTATCAATATATTATGTGATTATGTGTGTAGTTTTGACAGGTAATGTTGATGCAATTGTGGCATGGGCATTGCCAATGTGAATAATTCAGTGAATAATGAAAAATTAAATCAATTATTTGCCAAATTTCAAACATCAATATTTTGAAATATCCCTTATTTTTTTAGATATGTTGAACACTTTATATTTCAACGTTTATGGTCATATGACATATGACTTATTTGAATAAGATGCAATGGACTCATAGGCATTTCTTATTGTCACTGCAAATCCAGTCTAATTAAATTTTATGTCCCTCATTGTTAATGTTTGTGACCACTTCTCAGTTTCTGGTTAGAAATTTAACTAAGAACATTTTGATACTAATATTATGATAAGTGATTTTTGTCTAGTTCTAGAAAATATAGCATACATATTATTTTTCTTGTTATTTAATGTCCATTATTTGAATTAAAAAGAACATTTGCATTTCCTTTTGAGCACCAGAAAGGGAATAATGCTTTTATTGTTTTGAATTGAACGTAATTATTAAATTGCTTTGCTAGCCTTTTCTCTTTATAATAAATTATCAAAAGACAGACTGTTGTATCACTTTTTAAACATGCTTTAGCGGGGCGCCTGGGTGGCTCAGTCGGTTAAGCGTCCGACTTCAGCTCAGGTCACGATCTCACGGTTCGTGAGTTCCAGCCCCGCGTGGGGCTCTGGGCTGATGGCCCAGAGCCTGGGGCCTGGTTCCGATTCTGTGTCTCCTTCTCTCTCTGCTCCTCCCCCGTTCATGCTCTGTCTCTGTCTCAAAAATAAATAAACGTTAAAAAAAAAAAAACATGCTTTAGCAAGGAATATATAACATAAAAAAAAAATTATTTGCTTAGAGACTATCTATGTGAGTGTATGTATCTGCTTATATACTCTCATATACAATATACATATTCAGACACGATTTCAAAGGGCAAATAACTACATATTTGATAGAAAGTTATAATTCATATCATCATAAATAATAAAACAAATGGGGGGCGCCTGGGTGGCGCAGTCGGTTAAGCGTCCGACTTCAGCCAGGTCACGATCTCGCGGTCCGTGAGTTCGAGCCCCGCGTCGGGCTCTGGGCTGATGGCTCAGAGCCTGGAGCCTGTTTCCGGTTCTGTGTCTCCCTCTCTCTCTGCCCCTCCCCCGTTCATGCTCTGTCTCTCTCTGTCCCAAAAATAAATAAACGTTGAAAAAAAAAATTAAAAAAAATAATAAAACAAATGGTACTTTAAATGTAAGCTATTAGATATTCAATTAAATTTGTTTTGTGTAGCAAAATAACGTTAGGAATATTTTGGTATAAAGCTGACATATGATTGATGGGGAGTTGGTAGATAGGGAGTTGGTTCACATAATTCATTAGAGTTTTGAAATGGTAAGACACAAGTGCCATACTACTTCTAGGGAAAATTTTAAAGAAGGTAAAATTTTTGTAATTTCCCTATACCAGCATCCACTTATTACTGTCTGTACCCCTTTTTATATATGTTTTAAAAGTTATTATTTTTAATTTCTTTTTTTTTTTTTTTGGCAATTGACCCAGGCCTCACTTTATCTGGAACTGCCCTTGCTGTTTCAGGGCAGAGATAAAGTCTTCTCAGTCTACAATCCAATAAATCAGAATTTAATAATTAGTTCACTCCCTTTTAGCTCACTTACCTAGACACTACAATGACCACTTACTCAACATTCAAAACTTATTACAATATTCAGTGTCTTTCCCCATTGAAATTACATGTACTACAGGGACAGTGTAGGTCAGCATTCCTGGCAACTTAAACACTTTGGTAAACACAGTGCTATTAGCTTTACATAATCTATTTCTCAAGACTCTTTCAAATGCAAATTTAACTTAGGCAAAAATGAAGGGAACTTACTGGCCTTCTAAGCAGCAGAGTGCATCTATGGATTCAGGCACGGCTGGATTCAGGGGCTCAAACAATGATATTGGCACCACCTTTTGGTTTTTATTCTATCTTTGTTTTGGTTTCATTCTAAAGATCTTTTACATGGCTAGGAAAATGGATGTCTGCAGCCACAGATTCAGATTCTCCCGGTGACTACATGTAAATAAATATAATTATACATATAAAGGTAAATATAAATGTATAACATAACTTATGATATGTCTTAATTCATTTGATATTCATAATAACCCATGAAGGGTAGATACTATTTTTTTAATCTCAATTTTAGATGTGAGGAAAATGTAACAAAGAGAAGTTTATGTAACTTTCAGAAGGTCACATAACTCTGTGGTGGCAGGTCCAGGTTCCCAACCCAAAGGGATCTCAATCAGAATCCATTTTCTTTACTACTTCTCTCTAGTAGACCCGTGTCTAACAAGATGCACAGAAGTCTGTGATTACCCAGCAGTATTTTTGTCCCTGCTCTCAAACTGATCTTTGTATGTCTTGAGATGGAGGAATACTTCACCAGGAAAAACAGATACTGAATGCACAAAAACAAGGGTGTTGTTTTGATATTGTTCATGGGCCTCTGGATCACATGCTTGTGCTCTGGGTTAGGGAGGGACTGGAGGGCTGGTTGGGGGGCTGACACTCCCACCGTATTTAGCTGATGAGTGAAAGATAATTTCTTAAAAGCAAAGTAGTTTTCTTTTGACAAAAATAGATACCTTGAATTCTGTGTGATAAAAATAATATTTATTATTTTCGCTTGCTTAACATACCACATACCTATGGTCTTTAAACTTGTCCCCAAATTCTTTGACACTCCTCCTTTAAAACCTTCTCTTCATCTGGAGTGTGGACTTTGTGACTCACATCCAATGACTAGAATGTGCTAAAAGTGAAGGTATACATGACTTTTGGAGGTCATAAGAGGCATTACAGCTCCCTCTTCTCATTACCTCTTGGATCACTCACTCTGAGGGAAACTGGCTGTCATGTTGTGAGGACAGTCAAGCAATCTCCCAGACAGATCCATGTGGAAAGATACTAGGACCTCCTGCCAACTACTAAAATGACTTGATGGTCAGTTCTCTTTAAAGAGATTAAAAAAAAGAAAAACTTTGATTTATATTTACCAACATGTTTATCATTTTTTAAATTAAGTTTTTAATTTCAATTCCAGTATAGCTAACGAATAGTGTTATATTACTTTACGGTGTACAATACAGTGATTCAGCAATTTGATACATTATTACTCAGTGCTCCTGGTGAAAAGTATATTCTTAATCTCCTTCACTTATTTCACCCATCCTCCCCACCTTCCCTCTGATATGTTTTATTTTAAATGGGTACCCTCAGGGCACCTGGATGGCTCAGATGGTTGAGTGTTCGATTTCGGCTCAGGTCATGTTCTTACTATTCTTGAGTTTGAGCCCCACATCAGTCTTGCTGCTGTCAGCTCAGAGCCCACTTTGAATCTGCTGCCCCACTCTCTCTCTGCCCCTCCCCCCACTCATGCTCTCTCACAAAAATAAATCAAAACAAAAAAAATAAATGAGTACCCTCAGTTAAAGTTTTTTTTTTAATTTTTTAAAATGTTTTTATTCATTTTTGAGAGAGGGAGAGAAAGACAGAGTGTGAGCAGGGGAGGGGCAGAGAGAGGAAGACACAGAACCAGAAGAAGGCTCCAGGCTCTGAGGTGTCAGCACAGAGCCTGATGCAGGACTTGAACTCACAAACTGTGAGATCATGACCTGACCTGAGGTCAGAGGTTTAACCTACTGAGCCACCCAGGTGCCTTTCAGTTAAATTTATTTTATTTTCAACAAGAACATTTTTTTTTTTACTTGAAGCACACTTCACAGTACATAGTTCTAAAAGATATATATAAAACATTCCATTTAAGAAAAATGGAATGCACTTTTTCTTCAAGAACACACAGAAGAATCCCCTTGGTTAACTGACATAATAAGGGGCATAACAAATATTACAAATTTAAGAAGACTGGTGCCAGGTCTCATTTCATAAGCAGACCAGAGCACACTAATTAAAACTCTTGCCACGTTCAGGCCAGGGACCAACCACTGCCCACAGCAGTCAAGGAGGGCCTCTGTAGATGACTGCCTGAAGGACAAAGCAGCCAGAACACAATAGCATAGCGCACATAGCACACGCTGGAGACGCTCCCTGAAGTGCCAGGCCCTGGGCACTTTGTGACCTCTTCTTCATAAGGCCATTACTTTTAGCAGCTGGAGACTTAACTGGCTTTTCTTAAACACAGAAGAAGGCAGAGAGTTAGACAAAATGCCAAGATGGAGTAATTTATCCCAAATGAAAGAGCAAGATAAGGTCATAACCAGAGATCTAAGTGAAACAGATATAAGTAATATGCCTGATGGAGAATTTAAAGCAACAGTCATAAGGATACTCACTGGGTTTGACAAAAGAATAGAGGACATCAGTGAGACCCTTCCCACAGAGATAAAAGAGTTAAAAAAGGATCAGAGATGAAGAGTACAATAAATGAGATTAGAAATAGAGTTGATATAATGAGGAGGCTGGAAGAAGCAGAGGAACAAATTAGTGACTTAGAAGACAAAATAATGGAAAATAGTGAAGCTGAACAACGGAGAGAAAGAAGAAAATTTATTTCAAGAAATAATAGCTGAAAACTACCCTAATCCGGGGAAGGAAACAGACATCCAGATCGAAGAGACACAGAGAACTCCCATCAAAATCAACAAAAGCAGGCCAACACCTAGATATATTGTAATTAAATTTGAAAAATATTGTGATAAAGAAAAAATATCTTAAAAGCAGAAAGACAAAAGAAATCATTAACTGGGGCACCTAGGTGGCTCAGTCAGTTAAGCGTCCAACTCTTGGTTTCAGTTCAGGTCTTGATCTTGCAGTTTGAATTTGAGCACTGCATTGGGGTTTGTGCTAATAGTATGGAGCCTGCTTGGGATTCTCTCTCCCTCTCTCTCTGCCCTTCCCCTTCCCCTGCTCATGCTCTCTCTCTCTCTCAAAATAAATAAATTAATTTTAAAAAAGTCATTAACTTACAAGGGAAAGCCCATAAGGCTAGTTGAAGATTTCTCAACAGAAGCTTGGCAAAACAGAAGAGACTGGCATGATATAATCAAAGTGCTAAATGGCAAAAATCTGCAGCCAAGAATACTCTGTCCAGCAAGACTATCATTCAGAATAGAAGGAGAGATAAAACATTTCTTAGACAAATATAAACTAAAGGAGTTCATGACCACTAATCAAGCCCTGCAAGAATATTAAAGGGAACTGTAAAGGAGAGACCAAAAGTAACAAAGACAAGAAAGGATCAGAGAAAATTTCCAGAAACAAATGACAAAATAAGTAATAAAATGGCAATAAATATGTATTTATTAATAGTTACTTTGAATATAAATGGACTAAATACTCCAATCAAAAGACATAAGGTGTCAAGATGGACAAAACAATATGACCCATCTATATGCTGCCTACAAGAGACTCATTTTACACCTAAATATACCTGCAGATTGAAAGTGAGGTGGTGGAGAAACATTATCAAGCCAATGGGTGTCAAAAGAATGTTGGAGTAACAATACTTATATTGGACTTTTTTGTCTTGTATTGTTTTTATCCTGCTTTGGTATCAGGGTAGTACTAGCCTCATTGAATAATTTTGAATGTGTTCCCACTATTCCATTATTTGTAAGATTTGATAAAGATTGTTATTAATTATTATTATTTTTTTAATGTTTGGTAGAATTCACCAATGAAGC
This sequence comes from Lynx rufus, assembly GCF_022079265.1. NCBI lineage: Eukaryota > Metazoa > Chordata > Mammalia > Carnivora > Felidae > Lynx > Lynx rufus. The sequence goes on along the minus strand of NW_025814845.1, from coordinate 96,669,626 downwards.
TGTGTGGTCTTGGGCTTTTCTCTGCTGGGATATTTTTAATTCCCAATTCAGCTATTCTTGTTATTGATTTAAGAAGATTTCTTACTTCTTGGATATAAGATTTTAGCATTAAATCTTGGTAACTTGTGTGTGCGTGTTTAGGAGTTATCTGTTGTTTTGTTTTTTTTTTTTTTCTAGATTGTCTGACTTGTTATTATATAATTGTTTATAGTAATCTGCTATCACACTGTGTATTTCTGTGGTTATCTGTTTTATTGTTTTTTCCTCCATTTCTCATTCCATTTTGAATCCTCTCTCTTTTTTTCCTAGTTAATATAGTTAGAGCATTGCCATTTTTTAAAAAAAACTGTTCATTACTTTCAATGTTATGTTATTGTTTATTCTGGTCTCTATTTTATTTCTGATTTTTCTTTGTTCTTTCTTCTACTAAATTTAAGCTAAGTTTCTTCTTTTTCTAGTCCCTTCTGTTATAATGTTGTTTATTTGAACTTTTGTTTCTTAATACAAGCATTTATAGCATGAATTTCATTCTGATGTCTGCTTTGCTGCATCTCATAGGTTTTGGAATTTTGTGTTTTCTTTTTCTTTTGTTTTGAGACATATTTTGATTTGCCATTTGATTTCTTATTTGGTCCATTGCTTATGCAGAAGTGTGTTGTTTAATATTTACATATTAAATATTTAATATTTACATTGTAGATTTTCCAGCTTTGTTTTATTATTGATCATTAGCTTTGCACCATTGTTGTTGGAAAATATACATGTTTATCATTCCTGGTGCTCTTCATTCCTATGTGTAGCTCCCAATTTCCATCTGGTATCAATTTCCTTCTGGTCACTTTTAGATTTTCTTGTATTTTAGTTCTGATAGAGATAAAATGTGTAATTTTTTTTACTTGAGAAATTCTTTTTCCTTCATTATTGAAATATATTTTCACTAAAGAAAGTTCTAGGTTGACAAACCTTTTTCTTCAATTGCTTTGAAGATGTCTCTCCATTATTGTCAGGCTTGCATTGTTTCTGACAATAAGGCTGTTGTGTTTGTATTCGTTCTTTTGCACTTAATGCATCCATTTTTATTTGTCTTTAACAATTTGATTATAATATGCCTTGGCATTTTTATTATTATCCTGATTGGTGTTTGTTGAGCTTATTAATTATATTTTTGATCAAATTAGAAAAATTTTCAGCTATAAAGTCTTAGCGTTTTTTTTCATCCTTCCTACTCCTCTCTTCTGAGACTCTAATAAAATTATTCCAGTAGCTATTAGATCAGTAGTTATTTTCCAAATGCTCTGTTCATTAAAAAAATTGTTTTTATTTTAGTGCTCCAATTTGGATATTTTTGATTATTATATCTTCAAGTTCAAACATATTTTCTTCTGCACCGTTTGATCTGCTGCTAATCCCATTTAACTTACTACATTGTATTTTTATCTCTAGAAGTACTATTTTTTGTATCACTTCATCATGATCTTGTTTTCCTTACTTCCTTTATCAGAATGAGAGTATTTATATTAAGTATTTAACATCCTTATCTTCAAATTTAATTATCTATGTATTTCTGGCTTTGTTTGTATTGATTAATTTTTCATATTTCCTTTATTTGCATGCCCAGTAATTTTTTATTGTTGATGGAGATTGTGAACCTTATGTTATTGCTTGCTACATTTTGTTGGTATTGGCAGAAGAATATATATATATATATATGTATATATATACACATATTAAATATACATGTTTCAAAATATATAACTTCTAAATATATAAATATTTCTAAATATTTAGAATGCAAATATTTATAAATAATATTTACAAGTATGAAAAAGTCCAGAATTAGATTAGACTCCTATTATATATATTGTCATTGATTTATAACAAATAAGACTGTTCAGTGAGAACACTACTCTTTGGGAAATAGTACTGGAACAATAGGATATCACTATGGAAATAATAAAGATCAATCTTACTTCACACTGCCATAAAATAATTAACTTAAAATGGATCACATGTTTAAATGTAAAAGGCAAAGATACAACACTGCTAGAAGAAAACATGAGAGAATACCTGTGTGACCTTGGGATAGGCAAAGATTCCTTAGCTAGAATACGAAAAGATAATCTATGAAAGAAAAAAAATTATATAAACTGGACTTCATCCAAATTAAAACAATTTTCTTTGAAAGAAATGATTAAAAAATAAAAAGTGAGCCACAGGCTGGATAAAGATATTCACAACACTTCTCTTAGAGGAAGAACTTTTATCCACAATATATAAAGAATGTTCACAACTCAACAGTAAGAAAATAATAAACCCAATTAAAAATGAGGAAGGATTTGAGAAAACACTTCAAGAAGATTTATGAATGGCCATTGTACTCAAATCATTAATCATTGTGGAATTCAAAATAAACCACAATTAGATACATACCCATTAGATGGCCAAAATTAAGAAGATTGATAATACTCAGAGATGGTAAGAATGTAGAAAACTGAAATTCTCATACATTGTTGATTGGGTTGTAAATGGTACAACTATTTTGAAGAACAGTTTAGTAGTGTCTAGTCAAATTCAACATATACCTACAATATAACTCACTTCATTCTACTTCAAAGCATTTATCAAAACAAAACAAAATATGTATCTGCATAAGCATTTATACACCAATATTTATAGCAGCTTTATTTATAATATTCCAAATTGGGAGCAACCCAAATATTTACAACTGGTACATATATAAAGATATGGTAAATCCTTATAACAAAGTACTACTCAGTCATAAAATGCAACCAACTGCTGATATACATAATAACATGAATGGATCTTAAAATCACGTAAATCAGAAGACATCAGGTAAAAAGAGGTTATATAGTATAAACTTCACATAAAGTTCTACAAAATGGAAATCAATCTAGATGTACATGTGTGTAAGAAATCAACAAATAAGCAGTAGAAAATTGAGAAGAATAATGTGAGGGAAAAAAAAAACAGAAAAAGGAAAAAGGGATTAGCCATAGAGAACAGAACAAAGAAGGGAATCTGGGTGGCTCAGTCAGTTAAGCAGCCGACTCTGGCTCAGTTCACCATCTCCTGGCTTCTGAGTTTGAGCCCCACTTTGGGCTTTCTGCTGTCAGCGTGGAGCCCACTTCAGATCCTCTGTCTTCCTCTCTCTGCTCCTCTCTTCCTCGTGCACACGCTCCGTATCTCAAAAATAAATAAACATTTAAAAAAAGAACAAAGCAAACAAAACAACAATTTGGAAATGGAAAACATTTTCTTCATACATCATATAGATTTGTAAAACTTATACAGAGATCTTGCATTGTCAATAATTTATAGGCATCTTTTTCTTTTACATTAGCTTAAATATTAATTTCCTTTCTCTGACAAAATTATAAACCAATTTGAAAAATTTCTTACTTACCATTCAAGACACCAACATGGTAATGAACTATTAGAATTATTTCATAATATATGGTTATACTCCCTTGGCCTAGTGTAATCATTTTCTAGTTAATATTGAAAAGAATAAATTTGTACCATAGATAAGACCATGAATCCAGCAGAGAACACAGTGTTTCTAGTTTATAAATTTGTACACACATAAGACAGTGTTATAGTTGTAAAATATGTATAGTGGATCCACCTTTTCTCAGATCATGACATATTTACAAATCGTAATTTCCTCTGGAGATGTACTGTGGCTAAATTACTGTCTGCTTTTGCTCCAGTGCCTAGAGGAAAAAAAATGCATCTAATTCACCTTGGTTTAGATTTTAGTAGTGAAATACGTAAACTTAGTTCTTCTGTGAATTTTATTCTCTGTGAGCATCAAAGCAAATATGGAGAATTTACTTTAACCAGTATAGAATGCATAATCTGCAAACTTAAAAATGATATTAAATAAAAAACTGAATAAGGAAAATCTTTTCAGTGAGGTTACATTGTCCATTCACCAGCAATTAAGACTTTTGATAAAAATTCCTATAAATTGGTGGGTATTGAAATTGATACAGGAAATTATGCATATGTAATTATAGCTATGACTATCTTTTTATTTACCAAAGCCTAGGACAGTTTGCAAATTTAGTCACTCAGTTACACCTTGGGCATAGATTAGATATATATGGAATATAACTTTATGGAAAAGAATGTATTTGATTTGGGAGAGAACTTCCATATGATTCCCTACATCACAGTGATTTACAGAAATTTACAAATGAACTCAGGAGATTGCTTATTAAAAACCCTACTCTCCCCCAATCCCTGCATTTCTAGAATGTCTTCTACAACATGACAAACATATTAATTCATCATCTGGATTAACACTCTGATATTGGAGAGCTAATGTAGTTAACATTTATTGAGTGCCTTTCATGTGTCAGACAATAATAAATTTTTATGGTCATTAACACTGATAAAGCTCTTACAGCAAATCACTTTACAATGTACTAACTTATCTATTCTTCCAAATACCCTGTAGGATGGGTGGTATTATTAACACATTTCACAAATGGTGAAACAGCTAGAAGTTGGTATGACAGTGATGTAAATTGAGGCAATTTGTGTCTAATGTCTCTGTTTCTATTTTAAAGTTTTTAAATTTATATTTGAGAGAGAGGGAAGGAGAGAGAGAGAGAGAGAGAGAGACTGAGCAGGGGAGGCACAGAGAGAGGGGGAGAGAGGGAGAGAATCCCAAGCAGGCTTCATGCTGTTAGCACAGAGCCCAATGTGGTTCTTGAACCCACGAACCATGAGATCATGACCTGAGTTGAAATCAAGAGTCGGATGCTTAACCGATTGATCGCCCAGGTGCCCCAGTGTCTCTGTTTCAATCCACTATACTGTCTCATATCATGTTATGTGTCTATATATATATATATATATATAGTGTATCATTTAAGTCACACAATAATATCACACAAGAGACTACTGTGTCTCATGTATAGAATACAAAATTATAAAGAGAATGTCAATATTTGAGACACGGACTACCACTTACTGTGTGATTTTATACAAACTACTCAATCCCTCTTAGCTTGATTTCCTTATCTAGAATAGGGGAACAACTGCTGCTTTGTCTCTCTCTTAGGGAAGTTGTAGAAGTGAAAGAAAACAGTTGATGTTAAAACACATTGCAGCTTAAGAACTATACTAATATAAGATAGATTTTTAATTAATTAATTTGCTTATTTACAACATAACCCACTCAAATAACTAACTGTTCAAATGTTTTTCTGAACAGAAACTTTCCCTCAGGGGCCAGGATGAAACTTTATTACTTCTTTTGAAGGGTTAAGAACTCTGGAGCCATCAAAGGTTTACTATAAAGGTTTCATCCTCTTCTTTATACCTACTGATTTGAAAAGCTGTCCAGTACTAAGTACAATATTCCAGATATGGCATGACCAATACAGAGTATTATTGATTTGTTAAATTATTTATTTACATTTTACATTATTTATAATCCCCATCTATCATGTTTCTGTTAATAAATCAAGTCTACATTCTTAAAATTTTTGGCAGTATCATCTCAGGGATAATGGATTTTGAACATGTTGCTGGCTGAAAAATAAAGTTTTCTTTCATATGAACTACTTATTTAAAAGCTAGGAATAGTTTTTTCCTCACAGACAATGGTTTGAATGGTAGGAAAGTATAGTTGTGGGAAGGATCTGTGCAGATTCCCAATTTTATTCTGAATAAATTTTTCTCTTCCTTTTTTTCTTTTTCTCCATGGGCCCAAGTTTGGTCTCAGCAATGTGAATTATAGAAATCTAAATTACCCCAAATATTCTTTGCATAAACAATAAATAGAATCACTACTTCTTATCTAGTCCTCCTTCTCTCTAATAGAGGCAATGGTAGATAGGCACAGGATCTTCTACTGCCTTCCATTCAGTGACCCATGGGAAGCAATAAAACATCCTAATTTTATAGGCTGTCCTTTGTGTATTCTTCCATGTATAATGCTTGAACTAGAGTCAAGGGAGGAAGAGAGTAGGTACATTCCATTCCTTACAGGGACAGCAATAAAATTCCCACTGTTTTTTAAATAGCTTGTCTACAAAGACTGTGCTTAGTGATAAACCACTTCATTTTCTTTCCCCTCCTTCAATAATAAACTGTTTTCTTTAATTTTTTTTTCTTTGCAGTTCTAGCGGGAAAATGTTCATTATGCTGTCATATATCTGTGTTGAAAAAACATCTCTAGATCCTACACTTAATTTTTTGGTGAAGTTTATAATAATCACTACCCAAGGTACAGAATTGCTGAATTTTTCATGAGGTCTTTATAATTAACAATAACACCTGACTTCTTTTATGCCATTAAAAACGTGCCTCACATGACAAGAAAGAGGTAACTGAAGTGGGGGCTAAGTGTGTGAATTGGCTTCAAAAGAGAAGGAAAAGTCTCAGTTGAACTATTAAGGCGTATTCTCTTGAGAAAGGTTATGATTCACAAAAAAATGTTACACACTTATAAAAACAATGAAAATGGTGCACACAAACAGTGAAAAACATTTTAAAAGTCATGTATCCGTTCAAAATAACTATTTCAATTGGATGATGATATTCACTCATATTAACTGAAATGATCAGAAGGAAATAGAACTGTTTGTGAAAAAAAAAAACAGTATCAAAATAGGGCAGATATTAACCTAAAATACAACAGTATGTTCAATGCTATAATTAAAAGGGCTAAGCCTTTTTAAAAAAAAACTTTGATGTGCTGGTAAAAATTGAAAGAAAACTCACTTTTGTTTATGTGGCAAGCAGAATAATGGCTCCATGACCCGGTCGGTAAAATTTGGGAATATGGTACTTTACAGGTAAAAGCACTTTGCAGATGTGATTAAGTGTTTTGAGATAAGGAATTATTTTGGATGATGTACGTGGGCCCAATGTAATCACAAGAGTCCTTCCAAAGGAAAGAGGGAGGCAGGAAAGTGAGAGAAGTTTTGAAAACAGAGGCCAGATGATGAAACGTCTGGCTTTGAAGGTGAAAGAGGCCAGGAACCAAAGAAGCTGAAAGAATAAGGAATGGATTCTCCCCTAATGCCTCCAGAAGGAATCAGCCTGCTAACACCTTGATGGAAGCCCTAAAAGACTCATTTTGGACTTCTGACATCCAGAACTGTAAGAGCGAGAATAACTTTGTGTTGTGTTAAGCCACTAATTTTCTAATAATTTCTTATAGCAACAATGGGGCACTGATACAATGCAACACGTGAGTTTTATTTTAACTGTATAATATAAATTCATTGAATACTAACACAAATCCAGTATTAATTATTTCATAAGCTGTAAATATAATTTTAAGTATTGAAAGCAAATGCCTTTATATTTGGGTATGAGCTATGAGTTTTAGATCTCTTGGAATGTTAAGAACTGTTCTGTTAAAATACTTAATCACTCAGTTAGATGTTAGCTTTATATATGACAGCCTCTAACTCAACTTCTTTAGTAATAGTGATGTCAATTAGCCCTTCCAATGATAAACAACTGTATTAACAATTCTATAGTGAGGAATTTGTATTCATAATACAATGTCAGGGATTCTAAATGTGTAAATTGCTTCTGCCTTAAAAGTTTTTTGTTTGTTTGTTTGTTTTTCCTCATTAAATTACGGTCAGAAGCCAGAAGAAATCAGACATCATACCAATGGGTTTAAATTATTAGGAATTTTGAATGAAGTGTCTAACTCTGTGAGATTTCACCATAATTACAAATATTTTACTTTATGTTATGTAGACCCACAGCTTTGAAATGTTTTTTTGTTTTTTTTTTTATTTTTTTTTTTAACGTTTTTATTTATTTTTGGGACAGAGAGAGACAGAGCATGAACGGGGGAGGGGCAGAGAGAGAGGGAGACACAGAATCGGAAACAGGCTCCAGGCTCTGAGCCATCAGCCCAGAGCCTGACGCGGGGCTCAAACTCACGGACCGCGAGATCGTGACCTGGCTGAAGTCGGACGCTTAACCGACTGCGCCACCCAGGCGCCCCGAAATGTTTTAAAACTATATTACAGTCTAGTACTGCTGAGAGGCTTATGAGATATTTAATAAACATCTTGAAACCCATTTACACTAGCACATTTCAGTGAAACTGTTTCCAGTAAAATAGAATGTGATAGAATTGATTGTACTGCTGAATGTAAATAGCATTTCAGATTGGAGTTAAACCTCCCATGAAAGATTAAAAACAAGCACCTTGTCAAACTTTGTTATTAGGGATCATATTTAAAAATGTGTTGTGCATGATTTATTTTACAAGAAAGTAAATGTTAGCGTATTGTAGGGCAATAAATGGTATTTGTTTGTGTATACAGTAAAAAAAAAATCCTTGACTATAAAGCCTCCTGAAATATTAGATATGCATCTAAAACATTTTCTTGTCAATAAATTTTGACATGCAAGATATTGGTATTAACTAGACATCTTGTTCATTAATTTAAGTTTTTACAAGATAAGAAATATGCTATAGAAAACTTCACAATTCTTAGTTGACCATGGCTATATTTTTAAATAAAATTAATTGCCTTAAATATAACTATGTATAGGTTTTTTAGAACTAAATTACATATATACTATGTATATACTACATATATATATTATATACTATAATTACATATATAGAATTTTTAGAAAAAAATTCCTGAACATCCCAATGGTCTTCAAAACAATTTTGTTATATATTTCGTTTATCTGCCATGCTTAGATCTAAAGAAATAAGTAAATGGATGGTACCTGACTTGTATTCCATATTTTTAAACTTATAAAACTAGACGATCAAAATTTTGAGATTTCGATATCAGATCAAAGTCTATTTAATTCAAAAGGTATTTAAAAATATGTTTTGATGAATTGAAGCAACATAAAATTTAATAGATATGCACAATGACAAAGTGGTCTTTTCTTGACGTACCTATGAATACTAATACCTCCACAATTAAAGCTTCATCATGGGTATGGAGGCTGACTTCCAAACCTTAGGAAAGATGCATATTGCTACATTCAACAATTTGTCAGATACTGACATTTGGCTTCCCAGCATGTATGAAAGATCTGTAATGAGGAGGAATATTGGTTGTTATGCAACAGATATCTCCATACATACTGTTTCCATGATTTTTGTTTGTTATGTGCTGTTTAAAATTTCTAGACAGCACAACACAAATGCTAGTCTATGACAAAATAAGAATAAATGCCAGAAGGAGCAATTTGGAATTCTTAATTCTTAATGTGTAAAAAACATGGAGTCAGAAGGTAACTAGAAAGATTTTTCGGATCACATAAGAACTTCTCCTAGTTATGATCTAGATACATTTATAAAAAGTCTTCATATCACCTCAGACATTCTTTTAAATATTCCTTCAACAAATATTTATGAAGCAGGCACTGCTTTTTTTTTAGTATGAAATTTATTGTCAAATTGGTTTGCATACATTACCCAGTGCTCATCCCAACAGGTGCCCTCCTCAATGCCCACTTTCCCTTCCCTCCCACCCCCCATCAACCCTCAGTTTATTCTCAGTTTTTAGAGTCTCTTATGGTTTGGCTCCCTCCCTCTCTAATTTTTTGTTTTCCTTTTCCCTCCCTCATGGTCTTCTGTTAAGTTTCTCAGGATCCACATAAGAGTGAAAACATATGGTATCTGTCTTTCTCTGTATGACTTATTTCACTTAGCAGAACACTCTCCAGTTCCATCCACGTTGCTACAAAAGGCCATATTTCATTCTTTCTCATTGCCAAATAGTATTCCATTGTATATATAAACCACAATTTCTTTATCCATTCATCAGTTGATGGACATTTAGGCTCTTTCCATAATTTGGCTATTGTTGAAAGTGCTGCTATAAACTTTGGGGTAAAAGTGCCCCTATGCATCAGCACTCCTGTATCCTGTGGATAAATTCCTAGCAGTGCTATTGCTGGGTCATAGGGTAGATCTATTTTTAATTTTTTGAGGAACCTCCACACTGTTTCCAGAGAGGCTGCACCAGTTTGCATTCCCACCAACAGTGCAAGAGGGTTCCCATTTCTCCGCATCCTCTGCAGCATCTATAGTCTCATGATTTGTTCTTTTTAGCCACTCTGACCAGTGTGAGGTAGTATCTCAGTGTGGTTTTGATTTGTATTTCCCTGATGAGGAGTGACGTTCAACATCTTTTCATGTGCCTGTTGGCCATATGGATGTCTTCTTTAAAACAACATCTATTCATGTCTTCTGCCCATTTCTTCACTGGATTATTTGTTTTCAGGTGTGGAGTTTGGTGAGTTCTTTATAGATTTTGGATACTAGCCCTTTATCTGATATGTCATTTGCAAATATCTTTTCCCATTCCATCGGTTGCCTCTTAGTTTTGTTGGTTGTTTCCTTTGCTGTGCAGAAGCTTTTTGTCTTCATGAGATCCCAATAGTTCATTTTTGCTTTTAATTCCCTTGCCTTTGGGGATGTGTCAAGTAAGAAATTGCTGCGGCTGAGGTCAGAGAAGTTTTTCCCTGCTTTCTCCTCTAGGGTTTTGATGGTTTCCTATCTCACATTCAGGTCCTTTATCCATTTTGAGTTTGTTTTTGTGAATGGTGTAAGAAAGTGGTCTAGTTTCATCCTTCTGCAGGTTGCTGTCCTGTTCTCCCAGCACCATTTGTTGAGAGACTGTCTTTTTTCCATTGGATATTCTTTCCTGCTTGGTCAAAGATTAGTTGGCCATACTTTTGTGGGTCGGATTCTGGGGTTTCTATTCTATTCCATTGGTCTATGTGTCTGTTTTTGTGCCAATACCATGCTGTCTTCATGATTACAGCTTTGTAGTAGAGGCTAAAGCCTGGGATTGTGATGCCTCCTGCTTTGGTCTTCTTCAATATTACTTTCGCTATTCATGGTCTTCTGTGGTTCCATACAAATTTTAGGATTGCTTGTTCTTGCTTTGAGAAGAATGCTGGTGCAATTTTGATTGGGATTGCATTGAATGTGTAGATAGCTTTGGGTAGTATTGACATTTTAAAATATTTATTCTTCCAATCCGTGAGCATGGAATGTTTTGCCATTTCTTTGTATCTTCTTCAATTTCCTTCATACGCTTTCTATAGTTTTCAGCATACAGATCTTTTACATCTTTGGTTAGGTTTATTCCTAGGTATTTTATGCTTCTTGATGCAATTGTGAATGGGATCAGTTTCTGTCTTTCTGTTGCTTCATTGTTAGTGTATAAGAATGCAACTGATTTCTGTACATTGATTTTGTATCCTGCAACTTTGCTGAATTCATGTATCAGTTCTAGCAGATTTTTGGTGGAGTCTATCGGGTTTTCCATGTATAATATCATGTCATCTGCAGAAAGTGAAAGCTTGACTTCATCTTTGCCAATTTTGATGCCTTTCATTTCCTTTTGTTGTCTGTTGATGCTAGCACTTCCAACACTATGTTAAACAACAGCGGTGAGAGTGGGCATCCCTGTCGTGTTCCTGATCTCAGGGGGAAAGCTCTGTTTTTCCCCATTGAGGATGATATTAGCTGTGGGATTTTCATAAATGGCTTTTATGATGTGTAAGTATGTTCCTTCTATCCCGACTTTCTCGAGGGTTTTTATTAAGAAAGGATGCTGAATTTTGTCAAAGGCCTTTTCTGCATCGATTGACAGAATCATATGGTTCTTATCTTTCTTTTATTAATGTGATGTATCACATTGATTGTTTGCAAATGTTGAACGAGCCCTGCATCCCAGGAATGAATCCCACTTGATCATGGTGTATAATTCTTTTTATATGCTGTTGAATTCGATTTGCTAGTATCTTATTGAGAATTTTTGCATCCATATTCATCAGGGATATTGGCCTGTAGTTCTCTTTTTTTACTGGGTCTCTGTTTGGTTTAGGAATCAAAGTAATGCTGGCTTCATAGAATGAGTCTGGAAGTTTTCCTTCTCTTTCTATTTTTGGAACAGCTTGAGAAGGATAGGTATTATCTCTGCTTTAAATGTCTGGTAGAATTCCCCTGGGAAGCCATCTGGTCTTGGACTCTTATTTGTTGGGAGATTTTTGATAACTGATTCAATTTCTTCACTGGTTATGGGTCTGTTCAAGTTTTCTATTTCTTCCTGTTTGAGTTTTGGAAGAGTGTGGGTGTTTAGGAATTTGTCCATTTCTTCCAGGTTGTCCAGTTTGTTGGCATATAATTTTTCATAGTATTCCCTGATAATAGCTTGTATTTCTGAGGCATTGGTTATCATAATTCCATTTTCATTCATGATTTTATCTATTTGGGTCATCTTCCTTTTCTTTTTGAGAAGCCTGGGTAGAGGTTTATCAATTTTGTTTATTTTTTCAAAAAATCAACTCTCGTTTCATTGATCTGGTCTACAGGTTTTTTTTTTTTTTAGATTCTATATTGTTTATTTCTGCTCTGATCTTTATTATTTCTCTTCTTCTGCTGGGTTTGGGGTGTCTTTGCAGTTCTGCTTCTATTTCCTTTAGGTGTGCTGTTAGATTTTGTGTTTGGGATTTTTCTTGTTTCTTGAGATAGGCCTGGACTGCAATGTATTTTCCACTCAGGACTGCCTTCGCTGCATCCCAAAGCATCTGGATGGTTGTATTTTCATTTTCATTTGTTTCCATATGTTTTTAAATTTCTTCTCTAATTGCCTGGTTGACCCATTCATTCTTTAGTAGGGTATTCTTTAACCTCCATGCTTTTGGAGGTTTTCCAGAGTTTTTCCTGTGGTTGATTTCAAGTTTCATAGCATTGTGGTCTGAAAATGTGCATGGTATGATTTCAATTCTTTTATACTTATTAAAGGCTTTTTTGTGACCCAATATGTGATCTGTCTCGGAGAATGTTCCATGTGCACTTGAGAAGAAAGTATATTCTGTTCCTTTGGTATGCAGAGTTCTAAATATATCTGTCAAGTCCATCTGATCTAATGTATCATTCAGGGCCCTTGTTTCTTTATTGATCCTGTGTCTAGATGATCTTTCCATTGCTGTAAGCGGGGGCATTAAAGTCCCCTGTAGTTACCACATTCTTATCAATAAGGTTGCTTATGTTTGTGATTAATTGTTTTTTTATTTGGGGGCTTCTGTATTTGGCACATAGACATTTATAATTGTTAGTTCTTCTTGATGGGTAGACCTGTAATTATTATATAATGCCCTTCTTCATCTCTTGTTACAGCCTTTAATTTAAAGTCTAGTTTGTCTGATATAAGTATGGCTACTCCAGCTTTCTTTTGACTTCCAGTAGCATAATGTATAGTTCTCCATCTCCTCACTTTCAATCTGAAAGTGTCCTCAGATCTAAAATGAGTTTCTTGTGGACAGCAAATAGATGGATCTTGTTTTTTTTATCCATTCTGATACCCTCTGTCTTTTGGTTGGAGCATTCAGTCCATTTACATTCAGTGTTATTATAGAAAGATATGGGTTTAGAGTCATTGTGATGTCTGTTGGTTTCATGCTTGTAGTGATGTCTCTGGTACTTTGTGGTCCTTGCAACATTTCACTCACAGAATCCCCCTTAGGATCTCTTGTAGGCCTGGTTTAGTGGTGATGAATTCCTTCAGTTTTTGTTTGTTTGGGAAGACCTTTACCTCTCCTTCTATTCTGAATGACAGACTTGCTGGATAAAGGATTCTCGGCTGCATATTTTTTCTGTTCATCACATTGAAGATTTCCTGCCATTCCTGTCTGGCCTGCCAAGTTTCAGTAGATGGGTCTGCTACTATTCTTATGTGTCTCCCTTTGTAAGTCAGAGCCTGTTTATCCCTAGCTGCTTTCAGAATTTTCTCTTTATCATTGTATTTTGCCAGTTTCACTATGATATGTTGTACAGAAGATCAATTCAAATTACGTCAGAAGGGAGTTCTCTGTGCCTCTTGGATTTCAATGCCTTTTTCCTTCCCAAGATCAGGGAAGTTCTTAGCTATGATTTGTTCAAATACACCTTTGGCCTTTTCTCTCTTCTTCTTCTGGAATTCCTATGATATGGATATTGTTCCGTTTGGTTGCATCACTTAGTTCCCTAGTTCTCCCCTCATACTCCTGGACTTTTTTATCTCTTTTTCTCAGCTTCCTCTATTTCTATAATTTTATCTTCTAATTCACCTATTCTCTCTTCTGCCTCTTCATTCCATGCTATGGCAGACTCCATTTTATTTTGCACCCCATTTATAGCACTTTTTAGCTCCTCATGACTATTTCTTAGTCCCTTGATCTCTGTAGCAATAGATTCTTTGCCATCCTCTATGCTTTTTTCAAGCCCAGTGATTAATTTTATGAGTATTATTCTAAATTCTTCTTCCATTATATTGCCTAAATCATTTTTGATCAATTCATTAGCTGTCGCTACTTCCTGGAGTTTCTTTTGAGGAGAATTCTTCCGTTTCATCCTTTTGGGTAGTCCCTGCAATAGCTCTAAACTGAAGGGCACTTCCCCTGTGCTGTCCACAGTAACTTGTGTTGGTGGGCGGGGCCACAGTCAGACCTGCTCTCTGACCCCAGCCCACCGCTGGGGCCACAGTCAGACTGGTGTGTACCTTATCTTCCCCTCTCCCATGGTCAGGACTCACTCTGGAGTGGTGTGGCCCCTGTCTGGGCTGCTTGCACACTGCCAGGCTTGTGGTGCTGCTTCGATGGGATCTGGTGTATTAGCTGGGGTGGATCTGCAAGGTGCACAGGGGTGGGAGGTGCAGGCTTAGTTTGCTTTGCCATAAGTGATCCCCTGCTGGAGGGACCCTGCAGCACTGGGAGGGAGGCAGGCCCATGGGAGGGATGGATCCACAGAAGCACAGCATTGCGCATTTGCGTGGTGCAAGTTCGGTGACTGGAACTGGTTCCCTTTGGAATTTTGGCTGGGGGATGGAAGAGGGAAATGGCACTTGCCAGCATATTTGTTCCCCTGCTGAGCTGAGCTCTGTCTTGAGGGACTCAACAACTGTCCCTCCCAGTGTCCTCTCACCCTCCCTGCTCTCTGAGAGCAGAGCTGTTGACTTTTAACATTCCAGATGTTAAGTCCTGCTGGCTGTCAGAACTCATGGAGTCCTGCCCCTCCACTTTTGCAAGCCAGACTTTGAGGGCTCTGCCTTGTCAGGTGGAATGCCCCTCCACTGCCCTGGCTCCCACCGGCCAGTCTGTGTAGCATGAACCGCCTCTCCGCCCTTCCTACCCTCCTCCGTTGGCCTCTTGTCTACTGCTTGGCTCCGGAGAGTCCACTCTGCTAGTCTCCTGGCGTTTTTCTGGGTTATTTAGGCAGATGTCAGTGGTATCTAAGCAATCAGCAGGACAAGATGAGCCCAGCATCCTCCTACACTGCCATCTTCAATCTTTTCCTTCTCCTCCCCCAAGCAGGCACTGCTTAAGGAGCTATGAATGCCACAATGAAGAATACAGATGTGAAAACTTGACCTTTAGGATTACCTTTTGAGAAGAGGCAATTAACAACATAAGTAGGTAGAGTATTATGAAATGAGATAGGTGCTGCAGAAAAAAAAAATGCAGGCTAATACCAGGGTCCTAATTGTACCTGGCCTTGATTACCCAAGCCAATATTTTAGATTTTTTATGAGCTGACAATTGAGAAGCACCTGCATAGTAATCAACATCATCTATTTATTTGTGAAAATAATCTTACAATTATGTAAGGAGCATTTATTTTTACTTATCAGAGCAAAACTTTTCTAAAGGAAAAGAAGCATCTTTATTAAACTGTATTTACACTTAAGATTAACTGTGTTTTTGGGGCGCCTGGGTGGCGCAGTCGGTTAAGCGTCCGACTTCAGCCAGGTCACGATCTCGCGGTCCGGGAGTTCGAGCCCCGCGTCGGGCTCTGGGCTGATGGCTCAGAGCCTGGAGCCTGTTTCCGATTCTGTGTCTCCCTCTCTCTCTGCCCCTCCCCCGTTCATGCTCTGTCTCTCTCTGTCCCAAAAATAAATAAAACGTTGAAAAAAAAAAAAAAAAGATTAACTGTGTTTTGGTTTTCTAAAAACCTAGGTAAAAAAACCTAGTCCTCTATCTGTAAGTACAATGGTCATGTCATATCCAAAGATAATGTACTTAGAAATTGGTAAATATGTATTTATTTATATATCATTTTATACCAAGCAATAAACATGCTGTGTTGTACAGAGGCCAAAGACAGGCCACCCCAAGATGGGTTACTTCAGCATGGAGATTATGATGACCTTCCCTATCTTTGACCTCCCTCCCCCCCCCCACCAACCTATTGCCTAAAAAGAATTTAGATAGAGCACCAGATAACTACATTATAGACAAGGAGGAAGTTTCAAAGTCTGTTAAAATTCCTCTCTAAGTCCCATTGATTGAGTGTCCCAGCAGACATTTACTAAACACTGACTTTTTTTTTATCTTCCTGTGAATTTCATCCCTTCCCTTTGAAGTCCCAGACCTGTACTCACTTCTCCTTATTTAGAATGACATATATACTTCATTTTACATGACTGTCTTTGGGATTTCATGTCTGTGTAGACTTCCCATATGTCAGAAGTTAAATCTGATTTTCTCTTATTAATCTGTCTCATGTTAATTTGATTCTTAGTCCAACTATAAAAATCTTAGAGGAAAATTTCTTCTTCCTCAATGGTAGTTGTAATAACAACTTTCAGTTACCTCTCTGCCCAGGTGCTCCCAGGTGCTATTGTCTCGGGATTAAGTTTGCTGCAAGCTGGAGTTCTACAGGAGCCATTCTCGCAAGGTGAGCTCACTTAACTTTGCTGTTGAGGTTTCCCCATGGCAGGGGTTCAGATCAGTGTCTTCTAGCTGGCATCCAGGCAAACAACAGATACCAATAGCCTCAAAATTGAGTTGGAAGACAGAAAGTGTTTTTTTTTCCCTTATTAGTAATTATAATGCTTTTAATACAACCTACAGCAAAAATGAAACAAAATTCCCAAAACTCAAAACCCAAACTAAAACAACAAAAACACAATAAAATCTGAGATCAGGGAAATTCCCTCAGAAATAGGACTGTTAGGGGCACCTGCGTGGCTCAGTCATTTACTTATCTATGATTCTTGATTTTGGCTCAGGTCATGATCTCATGGTTTGTGGGATCGAGCCCCAAGTTGGGTGCCATGTTGACCATGCGGAGTTTGCTTGGGATTTTCTCGCTCTCCTCTCTATCTGCCCCTCCCCTGGCTCTCTCTCTCTCTCAAAATAAATAAATAAACATTAAAAAAAAAAAAAAGAAATAGGACTGTTATAGACCAGCAAAGATTGGAACATCATTTATTTTGGAAGTTAACTGATTAAAAAAGTAAAATCTATAGTGGGTGAATACAAACACATACTATTGTATTCTAACTAAGAGAAAAACAGTTCTAAGGTGACAGAATTTTAAAAATGCCCGGTGAAAAAGAAGCTAGATAGAAAATTTCTATCTTCTGATGATCACTGACAGATCAGTTATCTCTCTAAAGTTATTAGAAATGTCATAGCTATTTGCAATGTGTCATTCTGGGTTCCTTTTTATCATCTGTTCTGGGATATATTATGGGTATACGGAGATCTCAATTTAAAGACATTTTTTTTATATACCATCCTTTTACTTGAAAGGCTCAATATTGATATAAATGTGTTACATTAAAGTATGTAAAATATTGTCCTCTAGATTATTTTTTAATATTTTTTCATAATTTTCTAAATTTCTTTAGTAACATTTTACTGCCATAAACTTGATGTCCATGGGTTTTAATGTGCTAGAAGCAAATTATCTTGAGTATATGATTTTTGTATTATGCATTTAAGCCTTTGAAATAATTATTTTATTATTCTTCTAATCTCTGTCCTAGTCCTTTCTTCCATTAGTTTTAAAACTAACTGTGTCCCTTTTCAAGGTCTGACAGTTGTATATTTTAAATGAGTACCGTATATTCAATTCTTAAAAGAGGAAGGCAAAAATGGGAAAATTCACATAAGAGTGAACAATTATACATTTTAAGCTTTAGATGAAATACTTTTCATAATTTTAAAAAGTTTTAGGTACCAATTTGTATTGTCAGGGAACAAGAATGTCCTGTCACCTTCAAGGTGCTTCTCGCTGGACTAAGAATCAAATTGACATGAGCTAAATTAACAGGAAAAAAATCAAATTTAATTTCCTACATAGGGAGAATCCACACCAATAGGAAATTTCAAAGAATTTCAAAGACAGGCAAGATGAGGTATACATGTTATTCTAAACTAAGGAGAAGGGATAGGGATCTGGGACTTCAAAAGAAGGAAACTAATTTACAGAAAGATGAAAAAAGACTAAACGTTTGGTAAACAAATGTTTACTGGGGCACTCAGAAACCATAGGACAAGGAAGACTTTGATCAAACTTAGGCCTTGCTAGGTTCTTCCCTGTCTACCATACTCCCATAGCTAGTTAGTATACATTTCCTAGTATAATGCTAGTGATAGTTCTCTTCCTGGAATAGATCCTCTAAATTCTTTTCAGGCACTGTGTGGCGGGGGGGGGGGGGGGGGGAGGGTGGTAAAAGAACTTTTCCTAAATCTGCTGGGTTTTGATGGCCTTTAATTCAAAATAATCTTCATGCCAAAGTGTCCCACCTAGGGCAGCCTGCCCTTGGCTCCAACAGTATTAATACTTTAAAATTAATGTAAAACTTACTAGTGTTAAGAAAAACTAACATCTTAAAGAAAATGATTAGAATGGAATTAAGAAAAAAAATGGCATAAATAAGGAATAATGATTTCCAAATACAGGATGGCAATTTTGTCCTGTATGTATTGCAACGTGCAGAGCTTTGGAATCTAAGAAGTGAGACACTAAGATGTGTCTGCTTTTCCTTCTCACACTGGCACACACTCAGCTAAAGCCCATGGCAAATAATTGGTGATCAGGGAGAATAAGCTCTGAGTTTGGATGTCCTCCAGGTCCCCGTCCACCACATCAGACTAGGCAGCCAGTAAAGTCCCCGATTGGTTCTTCTTAACCTCTCAAGAATTCCTTTACTGGTGGCAGGCACAATTTCCCACCTCTACTTAGAAATAACTCTCAGAGCTAAGGAGCTGCCAATTTTTGCTAATTTTCAAAGCACCAATTAGTTTAGATTGTTTTCCATACAAAGCTCTTAAATGTAAATTTTTTTCTTTGATTTAATATATCTTTTTCTACTTCTTACAATGGGACTAATGGCATGCCATGATTTATATAGCCAAAATAGAACCTGAAGTCCAAGTATATATTTTAAATTATTGTCTGAATTATTTAAATTTTTTCAACTTCTTTCTCACATTTGGTGTGCAAATTATATCTCCTCCTGATCTGGAAAAATATGCCTATTATCACAATTATTATAAGAAAACTAAGGACCAAAATATAATTAACGTGTTTTTGATTTTGAGGAAATCATTGAAGAGAAGAAAAAATCACTAACTATAAAATTACAATGAGAATAAGTTGAATTTTAACTCCATTTGGGTTCAATTTAACAACATTCCTTCCCCATTTGCTATTGTGTCTCGTAGCACTACTAATAGTTAAAAATAATGTGGAAAAATAAATGTAATATCTGCTTTTTTTGGCCAAAGGGATCGTTTTTGTTCAGAAAGAATGCAGAAGCAACCTTAGCCTACAGCTCCGTGACTGTGTCCAAATCAGTCACAAGTGAAGCAATGGATTCGGTGTTTTCCCATACCACGGCACCCATAAGGCACGTACACGCACTGCTGAGAGGAATTCTGGGATTAGGTCCAAACTAATTTTTGTTGTGATTATATAGATCTTAATAATAAGAAAGGGCTATTCAGCTTTGGGGCAGATTTTCAGATTGTTAATCACCATGTTGTTTTTCTCTGCAGAAATGTTATATTTATCATTTGGCTAAGTCTCGTGCATTGATGAGTTTCTCATTTCTTGGGAGATGTGAATTGATTCAGAAAACTCCTAACCAGCATGCTACTGGCAGAAAAATATATTTCGGTTATTTAAAAGGCATTTATTGAGCTCCAACTTCCAGAAGCACAGCATGTTATGATGGGGCAGACACAACAGAATTTTAAATTACGTTTTTTGTTTTTTGTGACTATATTAACATGCATTCCTGAAATAATGTGCAAAATGCCATAAAGCAACAAATCTAGAACTTGTGGCAATTTATTACAAAGATCTGAGAATAAAGTGGTTGTCTTTGTGTTGGGTGATGAGTCCTTTAGGAAACTAGAGGTGGAGTGAAGTTCGGTTTTGAAGGGGGCATTTGAGGGTAACGATGAGGTATAGTAGGAACTGACCATACACCAAAATATACAAGACAGAGTGATATTTTCATAAAGATCAGTTCCTTCTTAAGTAGTGACATTGTATTATAAATGTAGACACTAAATAGAGAGCCCAGTCATGTAAGTTCTTACACACTATTAAAATTGTAAACACTACAGCCCAATCCATAACCCATTTAGTTTTTCCTCTTAATCATCCAGGATTTTTGTAGAAAGAAATTATATGATGGTTAATAACTGTGTCCTCTACAATTAATTTCACAACTAATAGACCAGTTTTTAAGTTAGAAGATTATTTATAATCACATAATTAAAAAAATATTTGGACTTTGGGGGAAGAAATGCTGAATGGAAAAGATGTTAGGAGAGGATGAACAGATTGGGAAAAAAAAATCAACCAGAGTGATAAGAAATTCTGGAGACACACACACTCTAATGTCCTATTTTTAAACTAATAGAAATATCGCAGCTTACCCATTTCATGTCAGGAGTTCAATCTATTTCTTTTAATAACACGCTGAAGACTTGTGTTAGTGTGCATCAGCATGCTGAGGCCAGCATCTCAAATGGGATAGAACATAATAATCTCTCCCTGACATATCTGATTACATATTTTCCTAAATTAAATGAAAAATATTGACAAAAATTCAATGAAAATCTGTTTTAGGGAATGTTTTGGTTCATAGACCAAGTTTTAAAACATCTACCCACACTAATACTGCTGTTACTATTGCTACCTAAGTAATAATTTGTCTCTATTGGGCAATATATTCAAGACTTTCTGAGTCACTGTATTTCTATCATTGTCACTGTTTGTTCACAAATAGGGCCTATTTTATAGCTATATAATAATAAAGAGTAACAGAAAGAGTATACAAATATACATCAATACAAACACCGGGGTAGAAAATGTAACTGTTTAACAAACAATGGCACTGTGCTTATAAAGGGAGATTGGCTAATGCAAGTATGAAGTTTTCTCCAAATGGTCTATCAAACGAAGTTCCCATAGGCACTATCTTCCTTTTGATAGGATTATGTTTTGCTATTTCAGCTTTCTCCTTCCTTTTAGATAAACGGTACAGCCTTTCCCCAGCCCCTTTGTACTCTTAACACCCTTGTTCAACTTCTGTGTTGCTGTCCCATTACTGCTGAGGACACTGGTGGGGAAGAGCACAGTGAGGCAAGCCCAGAGTACAGTTTTGAGACCAGGAGAGTGAAGGGGATATTTTAACGAGCTCATTCACTGTAAGCCGAGCTTCTAGATTCAACTTCAACAACTTCTGACAGTTTTGACAATGAAGGAGTAGCTTGACATTTTCTTTTTGGGAACATAAGTGCCATCTATCATCCCAGTTGTCTAGTGATTTCAAGAGCTGCAGAGGAGAGGCTGAAATGCTTTGTGTATGGAACACATCTGAGGTGAGAAAACTGAAGATCAACTGAATCTCAGGTGAGAAATGGGATTCTTCTGTAACAACCTGGAAAACCGAGACAAGATATGCTGAATAGGAGTTTATAAAGATGAGCCTCACCAAAATAAATAGCATTGGAATATATAAAAATTCAAAGGATTCAAAGAAAGTATTCAAGGGATTTCAGCATCTGATGGGAATTATGAAAGATGATCTCTAGTTTTATGAATTAATTCATAAAACTTTGAATCACTTTTGAGATTGAAATTTTAAACCTAGAGGGTGGGATTTAAACCTGTTTAATGATTCACTTTTCAAAAAGCACCCACGTCCAAAAATGGGTTCCATTTCTAACCGCATACCAGTTGCAGGAAAACTGAACAAATGACTTGACCCCTCTATATCCCAAATGTAACATGTGTAGATGAGGGGTAGTTTTGGTATTTGCCTGAATAATTACCTTGACGTTATTTATGTAAAGTGCTTAGAAAATGCTTGTTCCATAAGTGCCCTATACATGTTAGGTACCAGTTTTATTATAAGCCAACGTGTATTTTGCACAGTAAGCACAGTTTAAATAATTTCTATACATTCCAGTTTGCAAATCAGTGATTGGCAGAAGCTCATAAAATGTATTTATTTGTTTTGATTTTGAGTTTTATGGTTATTTGAACAGACTTTAAGACCTAAGCTTCCTAGGTACATAGATGTCAAAATTCGTAATTATGTGAAGTAAAATATATGAAATGTCAAAACTCATAATTATGTGAAGTAAAATATATGAAATACGAGTACCAATAATTCCTCCAGTCTCTTTCTATTTATATGTCATTCAAAGTATTTTCTTTCCTAGTTTGGTTTTCAGCAGGTGATGCATTTTCAGGAATTTAAGAGGTCTGAAAAGGAGAGGAAATAGATCCTAAGACCCAGGCATCCCATTCTTCCTTTATTTCAAAGGCAAGGGAGCAAGAGAAAGAAAATGGAAAGTCCCAACCAGCTCTCAATCATGAATTTCATCATCTCAAAAGAGGCACACAAAACAAAATTGAAGTTTTCAAAAAATAAGAATGCCCGGAGGAACTCTCCTTGTTAAAAGAATACTTCTTTCCTAAGCATGTTTGTTAACAAGGAAGGCAATTATTAAGTTCTGCAAGAATAGAAGGGAAAACCTAGCAATCTTATATGGGTAACTGTGTTTAAATACCATAAATAAAAGATTTATGACTTGTGTTAACAGAAATCATGCCTGAATAAAAGATTCCTCTGGCATAGATGGAACAGTGGAGGATGTCGAAGATCCTTTGGGTGCCACTTGAGAAAGCAGCTGGATTATATTCCGGTTCTGTCTGAAGTTTGCTTTCGGGCAAGCACCAGATGGATTGCACATTAGATAAGATTTTGTCTGGAACATTTCCGGGTGTCACTGTCCAGACATTTTCTTATGAGCTTTCATGATAGCAATTTTGAGTTGGAATTTCTGGTAGGGATAAAGAATTTTTATAATATCTGTATTTATACTGGCAGCCTGACCCACCCCCCTTTTTAAAAATTGTAATTACCTCTTTCAATTACTTTACTTTGGGAGTAGAATATGAAGATTTAATAGGATGGCATTGTGTTTAGAATTTATAAAAGATGCTAAAATAAAAAGACGCATCAGTTACAACAGAGTATTCATTGTTTGGAAAGTGATAGAGTCAAATGGCATTGATTTCTAGCATAATGGACTATGACCCTCATCCATCTGTTCAGGACCTGATGCAGAAATCAATATAATCTTTTCCTGGGGAAGCCCAAGGCATTCTCTGCATTGAGTCATAGGGCTTCCAGATTGCTAATGTGATTAAAAAATAATCAAGGCCTTCCAGAAGCTTTATTTTCCAACGTACTCTAAAAAGTTTTCCCTTAGAAAGAGCTCTTTCTGATCAAATTTTGTTATGCAGTTTATTTCTTTCATTCTTTGCAATTCAATTATAGTACAGTTCCATTGATTATATCTCTTAAGACTCCCAGCTGAGTTCAAGTAAAAGTGCATTTGCAGACTTGTTTAAAATCTACCACTAGTACAAAAGGAGTACTCTTAAAGTATCAATAAATATTTATGGTAGGATATTTCAAGGTTGTTAGGAAACTCTGCCTTCAGCTTTGGACAGCAGGGGGGATTTGTATTGCTTTAAGAAATTTCTAAAAACGTATAGCTTTTGCTATTGTTTCAGATGTATCTAAAACAGTTATTTTTTTTCTTGGACTGCAAAAAAGTTCTGTTAATTTACTAACATGCTAAAAATGTTTCAAAAATTTTATTGTGCTAAAATAATCTCATATTTGCAAAAGCCTGAGAATCTGAAATGTAGCTTTTGCTTCAGCAGTTAAAAAAAAAGACAAAAATTTTCACATGCTTTTGAAAGGACAGTGTGGCCTGAATCAAAGAAAAATTGAAGTTTCATTGAAAGTGGAAGGAAGTGGGGCTCACTCCTTCATATGATAAGGTCATAACAGATTTTATTTTCTTCTCTGACTTAAGTGGTTGTTAAGAACAGGACTTGTGTAAATGCTGGAGATCGTAATTCCCTTAGCATCTTTCCTATCTGTGCTTCAAGGCATTTTCTATCCTGGTGCAGCTTTCAGAGTTTATATCAGAGTTTCTAGAAATGTCAATCTGTGAAAGTATATAGATGAGGAAATAATGTTGATTAAAGAGTCAAATTCGTTGCAAATTGATTCACAATGACTTTATAAAATATTTATTATAGAACATTTCAAAGAAAAAAATTGTGGCTCTGTAATAGTTTCTGTAAATGCACAGTCCCTGTCAAATAAATGATAATCCAAGAAAAATGCAGAGTTGCCCATGATACATGTACCTTTCTCATGAGTAGTTTGCCTATTTGAACTTTTTTAATGTTTATTTTTGAGAGAGAGGTGTGCACGTGAGTGGGGAAGTTGCAGAGAGAGAGGGAGACAGTATCTGAAGCAGGCTCCAGGTTCTGAGCTGTCAGCACAGAGCCTGACATGGGGCTTGAACCCACAAACCATGAGATCATGACGTGAGCTGAAGTCAGACACTTAACCCACTGAGCCATCCAGGCGCCCCAGGTTTGCTTATTTGAATTAGCGTTTGTTCCACTCAGTGTGCATTGATATCACTATAGTCCTTGAAATTAAAAAGGGTATAGTATACTTGGGGATAATGCTAGTTACCTGAAAATGGATATGATACATTCTCATTACTTGCAGTAGTTAAGGCTTATAAAATCACTGTGAATACTGAATTAATGCATATTGAATCATTACTCCTACCAGAAATACAGAATTAGTTTCCTGAAAGCCTCTGATCACAAAATTTTTATCACCTGATCAACACATAACCTTGGTTTGTGTGTATTTCTATTTAAAGACACTTAATATATATTATTAATTCTTTAACAGTAAACTTGCAGGCAATAACACTACAATGCATGCCTTGAATGAAACTTATCCAACGCTTTTTGTCCATAAGGCACATCACAGCCTTCTTGAGTTTGGAAATACTTCAGCACTACACTTGGGGACCACTTTAAATAGTGAAATAACATGGCTCAAAAGACCACCAGAAAACATTTGTTTACAATATGAGAACTAAAACAACTAGGTTGGGCATGGCTTTGTTTGACCTCAGCTAGTAATGCCTAAAACAGGTGACTCAAATTTTTCATTGCTTTGTGTATGCCCATGAATGACCCCAAAGCACTTTGAGTACTGATTTTGGGGTTGCAAATAAGTTTTAGCAAGTAGATGAATTCATAATTCACAAATACAGAATGCACAAATAATGCGGATTAACTATAATTGGATAAATTCTCATAGTTGTTTTTCCCTACTGTATATTTAGGTTCTGCATAAAATGCTATGTTAATAGATGTAATCTGAGTGTTACAAACAAAAGTTTCCAATGCGGCATTTTTATCATGGAAATGAAAAGTAGAGATAACAAAGATCTTTACTATATTGTATTTAGTGATTTTAAATGATTAAACGAGGCAAATTGTCTACTAAGCAGTTAGAAAAAAACTACTCTCTTGCAGAAAATTCTTTTAATCCAATCATACTTCAGATTAGTACTCAAAGATTTTAGTTTTATGGGAATGAGTATACATTTGGGTCAATGAAAAACTTAATGGAACATGAAAAGCTTGTTAAAACAAAATGGAAATTGCTAAAACTATGTATCTTTCACAAAAAAGGAATAAATTAATCCACATGAAGAATACATAATATAAGACAGAGGTTTTTAACACAGAGGTTTTAACACAGTTAAGTTAATATTACAAATCTGATAAAATTGAGAGTAACTAAAAATTGTTCCCATCTGTTCAGTAGCTGATGATTAATCTGTTGATGATATAAATTCACTTTATTCACAAATAAGATTATTTGTGAAAGGACCTATTGATGCTAACTGCCAGCTTTGAACAAGCCAAGAGTTGAACAAGAATGGGATCCATGTTAATTTTTTCTCTGATTAAGGTTAAAACACACTGGTGAGTAGAATCTGAATTCTTTTCTTTTTTTTTTTAAATTATTTTTTAACGTTTATTTATTTTTGAGACAGAGAGAGACAGAGCATGAATGGGGGAGGGGCAGAGAGAGAGGGAGACAGAATCGGAAGCAGGCTCCAGGCTCTGAGCCATCAGCCCAGAGCCCGAGGCGGGGCTCGAACTCACGGACCGCGAGATCGTGACCTGAGTTGAAGTCGGACGCTTAACCGACTGAGCCACCCAGGCTCCCCTCTGAATTCTTTTCAGTGTTATAAATGTAAACAGTTTTACTTAAGGAGGTTATACATTACACTAAAATTTTATAAATGATTTAAAAGATAGAGTGTTTAGTGTGGATTCAGGCACTGGATGTGCAGACATCACTAATTGTTACTAAGCCAAGAATTGTTTATAAGCAATCCTCCATTTCGTTGTCTGGGTAAAGAGTGGGGTTTTCTACTTATTTATAAATACTTGTACTTGCTTCATAGATTTAGCTTGTACAGTACAAACTGATGATCCAATTTCAAAATTTTGAATGCAAAATTTATATAATAAAAATTACAATGGAAACAACAAATTTTTTAAGCAAAAATATTTAAAATTTGCTTTTAGATCTTGTAGCCATTTTGAACAACAATCCGTCTCATAGGTCTTACAAATTCTGGTTAAGTAGTTAAAATATTTTTATTTTCCAGAATAATGAATAATTTAAATGCAATTTAGACATGTGCTATATATAGTAAATATGTATAAAAGGTTTCCTAAGCTGTACTGTTAGAAGCAAATAATCTCATTTTAAAATGCTGGTACAGCAAAACATATATAACATAGTATGTGACAAAAATAAACCATCAAAAATCTATGACTATAATCCTTTGAGGAAAAGAAAAAATCATATTATCCAGAGTCTTTCTTTTTCAGTGGGATAGGATTGGCAATAGTAGTCTGTGTCTGAACACCAGGCCTCGAGTCTAATTCTAGTGAGATCAGCTATCACAAATAACCTGTCTCAGAATCCCATCCCTCTCACCTGCTACAGGTCAGAGCATTTGCCTGTACAGAACTTTAAGAAGATATTGAGAACATCATCACATGCTTTGTGGATCTTTCTACTTTTATAGAACATATCAGAAAGAGACATGTATCAAGTGCCTCTAAGGATATGTCTGGTGTATATGAATTTCACATCTTTATATTGTTATGTGGCAAAAAGCCATGTATTATAAAGAAGAGTTCATAATTAGTTTTTACTAAAGTATGGATTCTCAAAAAGGGAAAAAATATATAGATAGCTAGACAGACAGATAGATATATCTATATCTATGTCTATCTGTCTATCTGTCTATCTATTCATCTATCCATCTATATACCTATATACCCAAGATCCTGGGTATTTGGGAATATCACTTTTACTGAATAAAATTTTGGGGAATTTTATTTTCAAATGAATGATGATGTCCTCAAAATAGTTATTTTAGTAGGTTACATAATTTCAAATTATTCAGGCAATACTAGCAAACCTCTGTTACTTTGGAAAATGGCTACTTTAAAAAAATCAAGATTTTTATTTGTAAAATCAATTTCTGAGGTTTTCTCTCACAGCTACATGTAGTAATTTTCACGGAACTTTTCCATTTTTGCCTGTAGCTCCACAGTCCACCAGAAAACATAATGTAGTAGGTATTTCTTAATTGGTCTATAGAATCATCAAGTTTCAGTCTCGATGGGCACTTTGGACACTACGGAAACAACTTTATCCAACATCCTCACTCTCTCACTTAATTGCCAAAGAATTGAGATTCAGACTCAGGAAGCAGCTTGCCCAAATTAAACAAAATTCTGATATTCTTAGCTAATAAAAATAGAATTAATTTAAGATAGAATTTATTTTTGAATTGTTAGAAATAGTAAGTCAAGGGAAAAATCTCAGAGCATTTGATGGCCATGTAAAATATAATTTGAGATACAATATAGGAGAATAAGCTATGGTATTATAATTTCCTTTTTTAAAAATAAGATAATGTGAGATATCTAATGATATTTATTAAAAATACAGATTAAGACTTATGGTATAGATTCTATTCTATTGATGGGAACATTACAGAAGCACTAATACTTCACCCCATGGGGCTTCAAATTCTCTCAAGGATCCTGCTTAGATTTGATCATTTTTTACTCCTTGTTAATATGCTTTTAATATTGATATGTTCTTAAGATAATATAATCTTATAGCTCTAAGGAACTATTCAGAGGTCCATTTAGAAAAGCTCATTTATTTTATAAAATAAAATTATTTATAAAATAAATGAAAAATTCACTCTAAGAGTGATGTCTCATCGGGGAGTATGAAGGGTCTTGTTTTTATCAAGTGTATGTGCTATGCATTTTTCAGCTAAACACGGACCATATCTTTTCTTTTTTATATAGTTTTTATCTGATTAGACATTAATCATTTTAATACTATTTTCAATACCTAAAAAACTTTAAGAAAATATTGACTAACTCTAAAGATCTCCTAGAGTAAATCCTGAATGGAAATTTAAGTAGCAAAGGGAGCTCTTACAAGTTCAGGTCACAATTTTAGAATTTAGAATTAAGAGTAGCTTTGCCTATGCAGATGTATTCTAAAGGCAAGTATTACAAGTAAGAACATTTTTTTTTAAGTCTATCATCAACTGACTTATCTAAAATATAAATCTCCCTTGGCTTTAATAGTGCTTCTGCATCTAGAGTTTGGAGAACGCAGTAGTGGGTTCCTTTAGAATCTCTGTCTTTTTGAACTTCCTACCTGATATGTCATTTCACACATGTTGCAACAATTAGTTACATGATGTAGTGAACAAAACATTAGCAGCAGTATGGTACTTTTGTCTCAGGTAAGTATTTAAACACGCTATTCTAATGATAAAAAGAGAGGCTGCTTTAAGATAAAAGAGAATTTCAGCGAACCTGTATATAATTCCTCTATTGGTACAGTAAAGCTAATAAAAACAAACAAACAAAACCCTTTTAGGTTCTTCCTTTTTCTCTTCAAAATAGTTAAGTCTATTGGATTTATATAACTTTTTTTCCCTCTAAAATTCTTTGTGCAATACCTTGCAGAGTAATTTCTACCCAATTTTATATATTAGAAATGAACTCCACACAGGTGTGTTTGCAGAGGTAGCACTTGTGTGGTGGTTTTTAGCAAATAGTGGAAATGAAAATTATAAAAGTAATGTCATTACATGATAGTCATCTTCTTGTAAAAAAATTTTTTCTACTAGCATGGAGGGTTTGGAGATTGTTTGTCAATAGGGGATACTCTTCTTTCCTGGAAAATACTCCATCTCTCCATTTAAGAAATACATTTGTCTTTTTTAAAAATGAATTCAAGGGGCGCCTGGGTGGCTTGGTCGGTTAAGCGTCCGACTTCCGCTCAGGTCACGATCTGACAGTCCGTGAGTTCGAGCCCTGCGTGGGGCTCTGTGCTGACAGCTCAGAGCCTGGAGCCTGTTTCAGATTCTGTGTCTCCGTCTCTCTCTGCCCCTCCCCTGTTCATGCTCTGTCTCTCTCTGTCTCAAAAATAAATAAACGTTAAAAAAATTAAAAAAAAATGAATTCAATAAGGAGAACAATTCACTGATCTTTATAATGGGACTACAGAATATGGCATCTCTGACTGAAGAGACAAGCTGACTGCTACTGTGGTTATTTCTGTTGCTATTTTAGGAATAGCCCATTAACTCCTGTTAAAGCTTTAGTACTGACTGGCAATACAAGTATTTGAGAACTCAAAAGGAACTGCCGGTGGCATGACTTTTCATACTGACTTTTCATATTGATGTGTAACAATCCGGATGCTTCTGGTTCCAAATAAGAAAATTCCAGCCACAAACTGGCTCAAACAACAAAGAAATTACAAAAGTGTAGAAGTTGTGTGAGTTTCAAGTTTGTTAGATTCTTTTTTTTAATTTTTGTTAATGTTTATTTTTGAGAGAGAGAGAGATAGAGTGCAAGCAGGGGAGGGGCAGAGAGAGAGGGAGACACAGAATCTGAAACAGGCTCCAGGCTCTGAGCTGTCAGCACAGAGCCCGATGTGGGGCTCGAACTCATGGACTGTGAGATCATGACCTGAGCTGAAGTCTGGCGCTTAACCGACTGGGCCTCCCAGGCGCCCCAAGTTTGTTAGATTCTGCAGCTCAAGAATATCATTAAGGGCTCAGGTCCCTCCATGTCTCCTGTCTACATTGTGCCATATTAACTTCTTTCCCCGTGCTTATAATATGGCTACGTAAATCAAAGAACTGCTTATTTTCTTACGTACAAATCTCCTCTTTTGTATCCATAGAATAAATCTTTCCCTGTGTTCTTATTTAGCATAAGTCACCTGCCTATTGCTGGGGGAAAACCCTACAATGATCCATCTAGGTTCCTCAACCAGTTACTGGCAAGGGAAGTAGGTGACATGACTGGCTTTTCTAATTAGGGATCATTTCTGGATCTGGAGTCAATTACCCAAGCTATATGTTTTTATCCATGAAAGAAGGCTGGACTGTATACTGGGGATTTAAGTATAATAGGTTCATTTTTCCTATATAGTAGCCTCCTCTTACAGATGAACATAAACAAAAGAACTTAAGAAAAAGCTATTTAGGGAAATAAGAATTTGAATAGACATGAAAACAACAGAGATCTAAACTTTCCGTATTTTCAACAAGGAGATCATCTTTCACACAAAACCCTATTTGCCTAATGGGAGATTAGCAATAATAAGGACTACATATATCATTAAATTCTAGTTTAGACCTTTTTTCCCTCAGTCTAAATGAATGCCTTTTGGGTAATTTATTCTACGAATTTAAAGATTAACTCCCTATCACATCTGTCTTTCCAGCCTCCTGGAGTCCTGGCTCCTCTTCCTCCTTTTCTGACTAGTATCTGAGTACAGGAAGAACTGGCATTTTCTCAAGTTGTTGGCAGGGGCCTCTGTTCACACAAAGCCGTTTCTGCAGCTTGGTCATGGCTCATTACTACCAGGCTCTGGGTTAAACTATTCTCACAGCCTCAGAGATGGAGACTTTGCAGCTGGTGCACCACTTAGTCTGCTCTAAACAGAGACAATTGTCTCAAGACAATTGCTCCCAGAAAGGTGGGCCATTGCTCTTTGTTTATCAGGTACCAGTCAGGCTCTTTATGACCTGCAGATCACCTGATATCTGACTATAACTTCTACTTGGTCCCCTGGCTTTGGTGATTCCCCATACTTTCAAATATAGCATCCCATAACTTCTTGCTATTGGGAATTCCCTGGTACCTGGAATATTTGGGTAGCTACCAAAGAGCACTTAGTGACTTCTGAAGTTCTTTGGAGCTTTCAGTGGAGGACCTATGGCATTGGATAGGATTAGATGAGCAAGAATTAATTTACTTGCATAAACTCTTTTGGGACATTAACTCTCTGGTAGGACTCAGTAGGAATAGGCAAAGTCAGGGATATGGTAGCTCTGAGAAGTGTAGAGAAAGCAGTGGTCCACACCAAATGAAGTTGAAATGCCTGAATTATGATGGAAGGGATTAAAGAGTCCAGTAAGATAGGCATGTTGGAATGAGTACATTGTGAGAAGCCATAAAACCCCTCAGAGGAGTAGTGTATTTATGAGAGGGTCCAGAGGACATATCAGTCATATTCATCAGGAATATACTGCTTGAGAGGGGCACTGGCATCACTAAGAAGTTCAGTGGTAGCTCTCGTCGGCCGGCTAGGACTTGTATGGGGAGAGGTGGTCACACAGTTTGGCAAGGAGACTGATGAGGACCTAAAACAATAGAGGCCAGGGATGGCACTTTGCCACCAGAAGACGGGGCCTGCAACTATCACAGTAAGCTCAGCAACATTTATTTTTTTGTCCCCGAAATCTTGATGCATGTTTGTTATAACAACTGTGACTTCCTTAACACAGAAATGTGAAACTTAAAGGGGCTGCCATAACATAAAACTAATACATGTGGTATTAACTTAGACATCGTGTACTGGATGGTGAGGAAATGTGAGGATCCCCATTTAGTTAGTAATCCATCGCTGTAAATCAGATGTTTTGTGCAAAACAGGTAACCAAGAGCCTATATCTTATTTTGAAGAAAAGGAAAAACTATAAAAAAATTATTTATTATCTGAAGCCCCAACCAATTTCCTTAAATGTAACTAAACTTAGTAAAATGTCCGTGAATAAAAAAATTATCTTATTTAAATGAAAAATTGTTAACTTTATTCTATTTATTTTGAGAGAGAGACAGAACATGAGCATGGGGACCCGCAGAGAGAGAGGGAGAGGGAAAGAATCCCAAACAGGCTCCGCGCGGCCAGCATGGAGCTGACTTGGGACTGGAACGCACATGAATTGTGAGATCATGACTGAAGCTGAAATCAAGAGTCGGACGCTTAACTGACTTAGCCACCCAGGCGCTCCTAGATGACAAATCATAAAATTATTACTTGCCAATAACTAATAATTGCTCTGCCTGTAAAAATGTATTTAGTTTGCATGCTATTCATATGCAAACATCTTCAATACACTTATGTATAATTCTGACATTCTGTCAATTATATTTAAAATGTATCTTAAGATTCACCTCCACTTTTTTGTTGTTTAGAATGTTATATTGAGTTTGGGGAACATAAAATGTGTGTGTGTATATATATTTATATATACATTGATGTAAATGCATATTAAAATATGAGCTGAAAATGGATTACTGAGTGATATATCTATTAAATTTGTATATTGAAAATAAAATGTTTCCTGCTGAGAAAATTTTTAAATGGTAGATATTTTGCAGGATGAAAGCTGGAGATACTAGTTATGCACTGAAAAGAGAGTGAGATCAATGGATATGGGTCCCAGTCTTGGAGAAGTTTCAGAGTCAAGGTATTAGATTCAGTGAACTAGGAAGATAAGAGGTAATTATCAGAAATGTTTAAACTGGAAAAGATTTTGGCATCAAATATCTTCAAATCTAGTAGAAACCAATGTCAGATGGTAATCAAAAAAGACTTTGTCCTGTTCTCTCAGCACTTCTCACTCACCCCTGCCAACCCTGGAGGCTTCAGAGGTCTTGAGTCTCATACTAGTGTATGAA
This sequence comes from Lynx rufus, assembly GCF_022079265.1. NCBI lineage: Eukaryota > Metazoa > Chordata > Mammalia > Carnivora > Felidae > Lynx > Lynx rufus. The sequence continues at coordinate 96,636,334 of NW_025814845.1, read as the reverse complement.
TCCAAGATGGAAGAGTGACATGGCTGGCTGCCAACCTTCTTTGTTGCAAGCTAGAAAATGGAGAAGTTTTAACTTTGAACAAGAAATCTTTCCCATATATTCAGAGGTAATTACTTGTCATCCTCATCTAATTCTTCAGAGCTCCTTTTACCTCCATGTCTGTGCATCTCCCAACGATTATTCTGCAGGTAAGGATACTGCCATATCAGCCAGCCTGGAATGGCTCACGTGTTAGCCCCTATTTCCTTGCAGTCCACCCCAGGTAAGGCTGCCTTTTGGTTCTCAGTGCCTTCCAGGAGGCCTTCATGCACAAAATAAGGATGTTTCCTCCTCCTCCTCTTCCTCCTCCTCCTCCTCCTCCTTTTTTCTTCTTTAATCAAGATGCTATCAATTCCTTACCCCAACCCCACCCTACCCCAGCATGTAGAGGCTTTTCTGTGCCTCACCATTATATTCATAGTTACTTCTAGTTTTTCTAGTTTTTTTTACTAGTTTACTAGCTTTTCTAGTTCTTTTCGGTCATGTATGACTATTATTTAGCAACAAGATGCCAACTTTTTCCCCCTGCTGAGAAGCACTGTTTCATCTCCACAGTGCCATAAGCCATCCCACAGTTGGCATCTTCAAAATACAGTTATTCCTTTTCTCCCTTTCTTCCTTCTCCACTATCTGAGGGAAGATTTAGTATTGTACCTCCACTCCCTCCTGTACCAACGCTTAGGTTTTAGGAGATACAGAATACCTTTGAGGATTTCCTCATAGTATGTCCTCTTTTGTTCCAGGTTTCATATTTTTTTTGTTCCCAGAAAGATTATCAGCCCATTAAAATATGACAGTATATAGAGACACACATATTATGTCTGTGGTTATATGCATTAATTAATGTTCATATGTCATCATTTTTCTTTCTCTCCTTCACTGTCTCCAAGTCGCAGTTTTCTTTCTTTTATTTGGAGAATGTTTCCTTCCTCTAGCCCTCCTTCCCTACTTCTTTCTTTCTTTCCTTCTCTTCCTTTTTCTTTCTTTCTCTTTCTTTCTTTTTTTTCTTTCTCTTTCTTTCTTTTTCTTTCTTTTTCTTTTTTCTTTCTCCTTTTCCTTTCCTTTCTTTTCCATTCCTTTCCTTTCCTTCTTTTTTCCTTTTTCCTTTTCTTTTCTTTCCTCTTTCCACAGACAAAGGACAGTTTATTACAACAAGAGCAGTGGCCAGAATATCATCTTTCTTCTACCAGCTCTCTGAAACCCAGTTCCTGCAGGGTGACAAGGAGAGGGTCAGGTAACACAGGTGCACATGGGGATGCATTACAGGAGAGGAACCCTGTGCTTAGGAAACACAGATTTTTCAAAATGTGTAATAAGACTGCCTGAACTTCGCCAAATAGGGAGACACTATTTTTATTGCAATGGCCAGTAAACGTATCTGCCCTTTGTTTTCTCTATCTCCCGAAGTTGTTTGCTGTACAAACATCCTTGAAAACATCAGCCAGAGCAAAGGCAGTCTGTTTGTGAAACCGGCAGAATCGAAAGAGACTTAGAAATTGTCTCCCTTGGGGCGCCTGGGTGGCGCAGTCGGTTAAGCGTCCGACTTCAGCCAGGTCACGATCTCGCGGTCCGTGAGTTCGAGCCCCGCGTCGGGCTCTGGGCTGATGGCTCAGAGCCTGGAGCCTGCTTCCGATTCTGTGTCTCCCTCTCTCTCTGCCCCTCCCCCGTTCATGCTCTGTCTCTCTCTGTCCCAAAAATAAATAAACGTTGAAAAAAAAAAAAAAAAAGAAATTGTCTCCCAATCTTCCTTCTCTGCAATTTCACTCTCTCCTCTCTAAATACCCTTCTCTGAATCTTATACTGTCTGATAACCTTTTCTTGTTGCAATCATCTACAAACCTGAGGTTACTTCTCATTTTCTGAAAATTTCTGAAGAAATCAGTATATTGATTACTCTAAATACAATTGCCTTTTGGTTGTATAACTTCTTTTCCTCCATGATCTTAAAATTTACCCTATTTTTTGATTATTTGTGAGATGAAACATCATTTCATATATTAGGTATTTGATGGATAGTATTTTCTTTCAGATGCTTTTGATAGCATTCTTACTCCCTGGCAAGTATGTATAATATTCTACATTCCAGTATGGCAAATAGTATTGATATATGGCATCTGCTCTCTTTTCTTTTGTTCCTTTGTAGTTATCTTGTTCTTTCTGTCAGAGAGTTTGAAAGGATTTTTTTTTTTTGTCTTTTAGATTCAGAATTTGACCATGCTAAGAGCTAAGTATGTATAATTTTTCATCATCCACCTGAAAAACAGGTGAGTCCTTCTGGTTTACAAACTTGCATGTTTTTTTCCTTTAGGAATTTTTAGTGTTATTATTTGTTACATTATTACCCATGTTCCATACTTACATTCCCCTCTCCCCATTTGGACCTATTATATTATATCTCCTGTTCCCTAGCTTCTCCCATACAATATCTATCTCTATTTGTATTTGTACTGTAAGATATTTTTAATTAATATTCATTTATTTTTGAGAGAGACAGAAAGCTCAGGGGAGGGGTAGAGAGAGAGGGAGACAGAGGATCTGAAGCAGGCTCTAAGCTGACAGCAGAGGGCCCGATGCAGGGCTTGAACTCACAGACTTTGAGATCATGACTTGAGCCAAAATCAGACTCTTAACCGACTGAGCCACCCTGGTGCCCCTGTAAGATATTTTTTGAACTTAAACTTTCAAACCAATAAAACGAGTTTCAAATCAATAAACCAAAAAGTCTTAACGAGTAACATGCTTTGCTTAAATCATTTCTTGATTCCTTTAGTTTGCTAAGGCAAACTTGGTTCCTGAGTGTGTCTTATTTTTGTGTGGTGCATTGAAATTTAAGTGCTTTATTATTTGGTTATTCAGGTATTTGTGCAACTAACTCTTCAAATACTTCTGTATCTTTAATTTTTGTGTCCTGAAATCTGACTCGCCTTGACTCTCTGACTACTAGACTCCCTTATATAATATGTTATATATTATTTAAATTTACAAACTCATTTTAGCTCATATCTGGTTATTGTCATATTCTTATCATAATCCCTTAGATGGTGAAAGGCAAAGAAATGTTGACCTTATGGGATACAAATATAAATAAATGACCAAGATTATCTCAATGTTCCACTTAGCTTGACTGAAATTTATATAGGTTTCTTCTTAACCACAAACTCCTAATCTCCTTTTTCTTAAAGCATTTACCTTAGAAAACTTACATTGTGAATTTTTTTCTGTGCCCCATTTAAAAAGCTTCTTGCATGTTTATAACCCAGGAAAGTCTTTCTTGGAAACCTAGGGGCTATAACTTTGAAATGCAATCATCAAGGAAGATAGTACCCCTATTTCCTAGTCTGTTGGAGTGTAGGAGGCTAAATTCAATGGGCACCAATTAGCAAACAGATGGCTTAATCCCATAGAAAAAAAAGGGAAATAATTCAATATGCTTGATGCATCCCATTGATGAACTTACCCCCTAACATTCTCCAGTACTTTTCCACTAGCACCCTGACTTAAAAACTCTCCTGACTTTTTTTTTTTTTTTTGGCAGGGTTGAGTTTAGTCTCTCACTCCTGTTGTAATAATCTTAAAAAAAAACAACCTTTTTTTTAAAGTTTATTTACTTTGAGAGAGAGAGAGAGAGAGAGAGAGAAGCATGAGCAGGGGAGGGGCATAGAGGGAGAGAGAGAATCCCAAGCAGGCTCCATGCTGTCAGCACAGAGCCCAATGCAGGGCTCGAACCCACCAACTGTGAGATCATGACCTGAGCTGAAACCAAGACCTGGATGTTTAGCAGCTGAGCCACCCAGGCACCTCTCTATTGGAATAGTCTTGAATAGATCCTTACTTGTTTAGCTTTGGTGCAATTTTTGCTTTGACAGAACCTAGGAAGCCTACTGCTCTGTAATTTCCATCTCAGTGTCAGAAGAGACTCAGCTCACCAATCAATCCTCTCTTGGGCTCTAGGGAGTCAAGGACACTCATTATCTTCATATGAGTATCTTCAGCATGACTATCATGCACAGTCCGCTGAATGTCAAGCTTGTGCCTAGATCTGCCAGTTTCCAATTCTTACCCTAGACGTTGATGATTTTCTCTAGACACATGCTCAGGCCTATCTGTATGATTAGCCAAATGTCTGCCTAGTCACCCAAACCATGTAATCTTTCAATTATGAAAGTACTAAATGTTTCTAAATATTCTAAATGACACAAAAAACTATGAAATAAAAATGAGAGTTCCTACCTTATAATTCCTTTTGGTATAATCCCATTTGCTCAGGGGATTGTCATAAAAATAGAAACTTTTGTATTATTTGTTTTATTTTGTGCAAATGTAAAATCATGCTAATAATATTTTTCCATAACTTGTTGTTTTTAGTCTCTGATATATCTTAAATATATATAATTCTTGAATTTTGTAAAGTTGGTACCTTTAAGATACTTGTATGCCACACTCTTACATTAAATGTTGGTCAAAATCAAATGCACTTACCAAATTGGAATATATTGTACACATAGTAATTGAATGGTCTGGAAGGAATAAAACCAAGGGTCAAAGAAAAAGTATACTTCTCATGGAAGATTTTATGAACATTTACTTCAAACAGAATTTTCTCTCCTAGGAGCCTTTAAATGTCTCTAGTAACACCAGAAACTACAGAACAATTTTATTAAACTACAGGTAAATTGGTTGAAAATAAACTGGCTGATTTGACAAAATGATCATAATGACAAATTGCTCAACATGACAAATGGTCAAAAATTAATATTTCTAGTCATTGGCTTCAAATTATTTATAATTTTGTGTGTCGTGGAGATGTTTTGGCAATTTTTACATACCTTTAAGAATTTTTTCCTTTTATCAAAAGTCGGGGAGGGGGGGAAAGTAATATATTTTGTGAACTCTCAGAGGGTTTGGAAAATTTGTACAGGTTTCTTAGCATTTTGTCTCAATTTTCTTCTCTAAACATGTCACTGAATGTGCAGTGAGGTTGCCCATACTTCCTTATACAGCTTCAATCTTGAAAGCAGAAATCATTTGAAATTGTAGCAATAAGAGCATAGCACAGTAAAAATTATGCTTAAAATGTTTCTGGAAAAACCTTGCTTTAAAGTAAAACACATATGCAAAGGGAAAAGACAAAAACATGATTAAAGTAAATGAAGTGGACATTGAGAGAATACAAATTAATTTAAAAAATAATAACTTTAAAAAATAGAAAGTGTTGGGGCGCCTGGGTGGCGCAGTCGGTTAAGCGTCCGACTTCAGCCAGGTCACGATCTCGCGGTCCGTGAGTTCGAGCCCCGCGTCAGGCTCTGGGCTGATGGCTCAGAGCCTGGAGCCTGTTTCCGATTCTGCGTCTCCCTCTCTCTCTGCCCCTCCCCCATTCATGCTCTGTCTCTCTCTGTCCCAAAAATAAATAAACGTTGAAAAAAAAAAAAAATTTAAAAAAAAAAAAAAAAAAAAAATAGAAAGTGTTATCCAAATGATGGTTAAAGTTCTGAAATTTGTCTTCAGACAAGTCACCTGCAGCTAGAAATAAAATAAAAAATTCATGAACGTAAACCCAATAAGCATTATGGTTAAAAGATAATTTTTAAAAATAGAACAGAAATGTAAAGATACAGAAGTTGCAAACACCTCTATGTGTACAAAGTTAATAATATATGAAAATAATCAATGTCTAGAAATACATTTGCCATTTCAACTAATTCATTTGTGACCAAGTATTTCAAATTTATATTTTGAATCAATCACTTAACGCTTAGCAGCATGAAGCCAAATTGTCCACAAATAACTTTAATATATTTGCTGCTTCTGTGGAATTAACAAGATTTTCTCTACCATTCATGAAAAGGGTGGGGCGCCTGGGTGGCGCAGTCGGTTAAGCGTCCGACTTCAGCCAGGTCACGATCTTGCGGTCTGTGAGTTCGAGCCCCGCGTCGGGCTCTGGGCTGATGGCTCAGAGCCTGGAGCCTGTTTCCGATTCTGTGTCTCCCTCTTTCTCTGCCCCTCCCCCGTTCATGCTCTGTCTCTCTCTGTCCCAAAAATAAATAAACGTTGAAAAAAAAAATTAAAAAAAAAAATAAAAAAAAAAAAAAAGAAAAGGGTGTGGGGCAGGTATAAACTCAAATCTCCATAGGAGAAATTTTGCTAACATTTAATATACTATTTGAAGTAAAAAAGTATATTTTATGTGCAGCTTATGAGTTGAATTTATCTTTATAGACAAACATGTATCTCATAGAATGAATTAAAATTAATTTCCTTTAAAATATATTTTCAGGGGCTCCTGGGTGGCCCAGTTGGTTCAGTGTCTGACTTTGGCTCAGGTCATGATCTCACAGTTCGTGGGTTCAGGGCCCACGCTGGGCTCTGTGCTGACAGCTCAGAGCCTGGAGCCTGTTTCAGATTCTGTATCTCCCTCTCTCTCTGCCCTTCCCCTGCTCACAGCCTGTCTCTGTCTCTCAAAAATGAATAATTATTTAAATATTTTTTTAAATATTCTATTTTCAGATACTAAAGTGGACAAATTTAGCCCACATTTATTTGTTTGTTTATTTGTTTATTTATTTATTTAATTTTGTGAGTAATGCAGAAGCCTCCATTATCTGTCTTTGTGTTCTTGTTTCCTTCTAGCACCTGAAACTGGGAGCACATCACAGAGCAGGCATAAGACTGACAATGGAACTATTCTGGGCAACATTGTCATTAAGGGACATGTGACAATTTCCAAAAAATGCTCCTTTTAGAAACATGAGAAAAAACCCACTTCTTTTAATCTTCAGGAAAATGAAGTGATTCCTTAAAAGTAAACACAGCATTAAGGCAAAACAGTCTTTCCTTAAAAATCAAAAATATTTAAGGGGCTCCTGAGTGGTTCAGTCAGGTAAGCGTCCGACTTCTACTCGGGTCATGATCTCATGGTTTGTGAGTTCAAGCCCCTCGTTGGGCTCTGTGCTGACAGCTCAGAGCCTGGAGTCTGCTTCGGATTTTGTCTCCTTCTCTCTCTGCCCCTCCCCGCTTGTGCTCTGTCTCTCTGTCTCTCAAAAATAAATAAATGTAAAAAAACAAAAACAAGTTTAAAAGAAAATAAAAAATATTTTGAGGAATCTGTCGCTACTTAAAGGAAATTCATTTCAGTGGCCTAAGAGGTCACCAGTGAGAAATGTCTCATTTCTAAAGGAAAGCTTTACTTCAAACAAACAAGATATAACATAAAAACAAAACTTGTTCTTATCAGAATTATGTACTTTTAAGTATCCAACATATTCAAACTTCTAGAAACAATGTAGGAAGACAGAGCTCTCTTGAAATGGACCTGTTGCAGTGTAATGAGATGCCAAAGAAAACATTTCATTTGATAATAAGCAAATATTAACCTAAGAGCACTTTAAGGGAAAATGGAATGCAAGAGTCACCAGTGGATCTTAGAATAGTGTCTCTATCATACTAATAAAGCATGTTTATATATTGCCCAAGAATATAGCTTATTCCCATTTCCATCTTACTTTTATTATACTCAATGCTCAAGTGCTTATAAGTCCTCCTCTATTGTAGAAATACTTAAGGAAGATAACTCATCAGTTTGACTTTCTTGAGGAATCAAATAGAAAGGTCTAATGCAAGATACTGTCTCTGAATAAGAAGAAAATGAATAAACTAGAAGAAAGTGAAAAATGACAATATCCCTGGGTAAATCTCAGGATTCTTTGGAATGTTACTAGTTGGAGACTTTTTGCCAGGAAATATTAGTTTGAGAAAAAATGAATTCAATTTAAAAAGGAGGAAAATCAATTAGATTCAATTTTAATAATTCTTCATTTAGAATGAGTGTGTGTGTGTGTGTGTGCATATAGATATAATACTCTATGTTCTAGTTCTGTAGTGATGGAAATCCCTTTCATTTATTGAAAATAACAAAACAAAAAGGGTTGGGATAATAACAGCTTTGCTTTGTTAGCAACTTCTCAGGATTCCGTAATAGATACATTAATTTGGGTTATTTTGCTGGGAAGCTGAATAAGATCAGAACTTTATTTTCTTCACAGCTTTGTTCACTACACTGAATCCATTTGAAAGTCCTCAGAAATTTCACCAGCCTGGACTAGTCGTAAATACTATCTCAACTCTGGTTTAAATAGGACTTTTCAATTCAGTCTGATAATCCTGGTGGGAAGCTGTCCATCACCCGTATGAAAGAATAAATGTGCTTGTTTAAATAATCAGTTTTCTAGGATTTTGGTCAAATGTTTATATACTGCCCAAAGTCCTTTTTTTTTTAACTTATCAAATTTTGGATCATCCACAAATGCCTTAAAATATTAGGTTATATGGTCAAAAGGCAGAATATTGAATTAATATTTTAAAATAAACATATGAAGGGTGCCTGGGTGGCTCATTTGGTTGAGTGTCTGACCCTTGGTTTCCATTCAGGTCATGATCCCAGAGTCATGGAATAGAGCCCTGCATCAGACTCTGTTCTAAGTGTGGAGCCTACTTGGGCTTCTCTCTCTCTTCCTCTGCTCCTCTCCCTTTGCCCCTCTCCCCCACTCACACTCCCTCTCTGTCTGTAAAAAAATAAAAATAAAAATAAATAAAGTAAAATAAGTGTACCATAAGCAGGAATCTCTAACTTTATGCTTTTAAAATTCTTGAAAATATCCCCATCTCTATTTCATAAACAGACTCAACAGCGTGGTTTGGGGGATTACTGCTCTTTATAATGCAAACTTGCTCGTTTCAAAATTGTGATTTTAAAAGTTTTCTAAATTATGTAGTACAGTGTTGCCTTTTAGAATAGTAAATAATAAGGTCTCTCAATGGTACAACTTCTGTGTAACAAATAAATCTAGCCTCTATAGCAGTCCTTGACAAGGCCCTAGGTAACAAATTGCAGACATTTAAGGAGCAGCTTCAAACATAAATGCATTTTGTAGATCATTCAGAAAACTTTTGCTACCAGGATTTTCAGAACACAAGAAATACATATTCCTGGGTGTATGAGGATTGGAGCAGCCTCAGTCTGAGGAAGCTATCGTCAAAACTCTGTTCACAGTTGTAAGTTTAAAGATCATTGATCCTGACATATGACATGTCACACTGAGTATGAAATTTCAAATTAAAAATAATGCAGCCCAATAAATAGCACATCACATGACATGGCATCAGATGCTGGCAAAACTTTTGCTCTTTACAGTGTTGGGTGAGCAGTGACAAACAGAATACCATGAGGGAAATTACCGTGTCATATTTCAATATATGAGGGAGAAGAACATGGTTTAAGATAGGCAAGTGCACATGTATATTTGCACAGTGGATAAAAGGTGCTTGAATTTCTGTGGTAGTCTGTGTTTTAAAGACAGGTTGGATGAGCACAGGGTAGGAGTGTCTGCACACATCAGAAAGGAAGGCTGGAGGCAGCAGTAGATGAACTTTTATCACAGAAATCAGCAGATCATTAGCCAAGTTTGCTGGCTACAGAGCAGATGGCTTCTGTTGCATAGGGACTGGTTTGGGAAATAAAAGATTTTCAAAGAAACCTGTTCATTGCACTTAAATGTGTGTACTTATAAAATTTTTAAATACATATTTATGCCAATTACAAACAATTGCTAATTGATGCATATTCCTGAGGATAATGAATTTAAAAAGTGTATTCTACAGTTAATATGAAGTGAATAAAGATGAGTAGCCCAACAATCTTGGGACTCTTCCCAAATATTGCTGGAATTTGAAACTAGTAAAATGTTTGTGTAGGAAGATTACATTTGGATAAAGAAGACTCTGGAAATCCAGGTAAGTTGTTTCTAAAAAGTAAACACCTCTGTCACTCAGTTGGTTAAGCACCTGACTCTTGGTTTTGGCTAGGGTCATCGTCTACCAGTTTGTGAGATCGAGCCCTGCATTGTGGAGTCTGCTTGAGATTCTCTCTCTCTCCCTCTCTCTCTCTCTGCCCCCACCCCTTACATCCTTTCTCTCAAAAATAAAAAATTAAACATTAAAAAAATACATGTATTTTCAAATTCTAACAAAATTCTGGTCAATATGGTAAGCCAAGCTAATATAGAAAGACAACCCCACTCACTGCAAATACATGCACATGACACCACGTACATATGTTAGGTATAATATAATACTTTCAAACTATACAGTTTTTCAAATAAGTAAAGGAGTGAACAATTTCTAGAACTAATAGGTAACTAGAAAATAATTTGGTCCACGTTAGCTGCAATAGGAAACAAAAGGCTATTAAGAATCAAGTAAAAGCCTTGAGGTGGTGGCTTTAATGCTCAAATAGAAATGAAGAATAGTGTCTCAAGCTTGTTCAATACAGGGACTAGGTATAATCCTGAGTAAATCAGGGATCCACTGACTAATCCCATCCAGGGATAGGATCCTGAGCGGCTGTGCCTACTGACATTGGGAAGCTGCATGTAGGTACCAATCTAAGTTGGGATATGAAAGGATAAAGACTCATTGAGGAGGTACCGGAACCTCAAGCTTGACTCATTGCTGTGGGGCCTGATACAATGCTCCCTACAAGATTCTAGAAAACTGAGCTGAGAAGTCAGCAGAAAACTGCTTCAGAACAGTTGAAACTCACAGGGTCCTGATTAAAAACAACTTAAAAGCTGGTCTGGACAAACCCGTGTTTGGGGAGTGACTATAGAAAACAATCCTCATTGAAAATGAGTTCCTAATCAGAATGTATGATAAAGGCTAGAAAATTTATATACTGTGAACTAGAGAGAAGAAAAAAATACAAAATAATGTGTTAAAAATATTTAACAAGATTTAAGACAATTCTGGTGATCTGGCATACTTGATGTCTGGATAAACTATTCCTGAAGAGAACACCTAAGAATCCTGGATCATATATTTAAAATATCTTTTTAAATGCATAGTTGAACTGGTAGGAGGTAAGACAGAAACATCAGAGGTCAAGAATTATGATAAACGTGAATCTGCAAAGTTAAAAGACAAAATGTGGCATTTTCCCTAATTTCCCCTAATGTGGCATTTTTCCCGTCTGTGTGGTGATATGAGTTTTTTACTTTTTTCATAGCAAAATCACGTTATTCAAGTGTAAGAAGACTGGCTTTTTGGAGCCACAGTGCATGTTTATTACATGAAAAAAGAAAAGAAGAGCACCTTAATCATTGTTAGCCTGGTGAAGTAGCAGCGGTGGAAAGGTTTTAGTGACCCTGAGTTAGATTTTAGGAGTTTGAGATTCAGCCCTGACACTTCTTAAAAACAAAAATATAATATATAAAATATCCAGAGTTTAAGTGTATGGCTGAATAATGTTTACAAATGGATAATTGGTACCTCCATTATGAAAAAGAGTATTAGGACAGACCAAGAAACCTCTCACATATACACCCATTCAATAACCAACCAGAAAAAAATGTTATGACTTCTATCATCCTGTATTTGTTTTGCCTTTTATTGCACTTTGCAAAAATTAAATCTCTTGTCTGTCTTTATTCAGACAACATAATGAGTATTAGATGTTCCCATGCTGTCTTTATGTATGTCTACTCTTCAAGGATATTTCGGTTGCTTGCATTTTTTGTCTATTACAAACAATGCTACTGTAAACATTCTTGTACATGTAGTTTGGTGAATATATGTATACTCACTTCTATTGGCCATATACATCAGCATGGAATGGCCAAGTCACAGGGCATACATATATTGAACTTTAGCAGATACTGGCAAACCGTATTCCAGAATGTTTTTTTTTTTTCTCACCAGTAGTGTTTAAAGTTTCAGTTGCTGCACATTCTGGCCAATATTTCATAATGTTAGGCTCTTTAGTTTTGCCACCGTATTAGGTATGAGGTGATATGGCATTGCTGTATTCACTTGCTTTTTCCTCATGAATGCTATGATGTGATAGAAGACATTTTCAAATTCTTATTGACTATTTGGATAACCTCTTTTATAAAATGCCTTTTTCAAACCTTTTTAATATTTCTTTTGAAATTTTGCTTTCTTTTGTGTTGTTGTTGTTGTTTTTTATTGGTGGATGCCTGCATTTTACTTATTAATTTGCAGGAAGTCTTTACATAGTTTAGATATAAATTGCTTTTCAGTTACATGTATGAAAATATCTTCTCCTACCCATATACTGCATTTTTACTTTCTTCATAAAGTCTTTTGATAAATAGATTTTTCATGAAGTTGCAGTGATCAATATTTTCTTTATAGTTAGGGGTTTTTTTGGTCCTAATTAAGAAAAAGTTTCTGACCTACCAAGAAGAAACTGAATAGGTTAAAAATCATAGTTTTAAGCTCATCAAAGAATTTGAGATCACCAGAAAAACCTAAATATTCTAAGGAGGAGGAAACGATCCTAAGGGAAGTGGGACCCAGCTGCTTTCATCTTTGCACACCTGGCGGGAAGAGAGTGATCCTGTCGTATAACAGCAAAGAAAAAAGTGTGGCCCATTTCAACGTATGTGGCCATTGTAATGTCTCCATATGGCCTGACATGACTAATTAGTATCCCAAGCAATATCAGTTTCTGCTCATTCTTCGATTGTTTCATACAAGGCATTGACTGAGGGCATAATAGCAGCATATTAAATGTTGTCAGAAGAACAGAACAGCAAGAAAATACTCCCTATAGACACGAGCACCTTACTAGGCACTCAGCAGCCTGAGAGCAGGACAGGAGAACTGAAAGAATTCCTTCAGGTATTCATCACTGAGTGCAAGGAGTTGGTGAGTTGAAGACTGGACACAGGGTAAAAGGGCTGAGAAAGTCTTTCAAGATGAATAGGGCCTTGCCTGGGCTGCTGAAGGATGGGAGAGGGGGACAGGATGTGGAAGGTTTTCTGGAGGTACACAAAGCTTTCATCAACTGCAGGCAGGTGCTCTGCACCAAGTGTAGAGTAGCAGACTTTTATTTAGCTCAAATTAGAGCCACTGTGGCCTGGGAACAATGCAGCAAAGTGGAGCAAGATCTCTCAAAGGTGAAAAGCTAGGAAAAGAAAGAGAAGGCCCCAGTTACCTAAAAGGCTGGATACTAAACTATAAAACAGCTCTCTTACAATTCAGAAAATTAGCTAATAAATTGAAAAGCAAAGAGAGAGAGAGAGAGAGAGAGAGCTCTGGAGTCTTGCCAGGACTCAGATCCCAAGCCATGAAGAAGAAAATATTCTGATCTCAAAAGCAAAATATTTGAAGCCAGTGGTAAAATGAATCTAACCAAATCTGCAACAAAGCTCAGAACCAGCTGAAGTATATATTACAGTGATTCCTTCTACCACTCTTGAAGCAACTTAATAGGGGAAGAAACATGTCTTTTTCTGAAGTTACATATCATTAATTTTAATCTTTATTTTTCTGACACAAAATTTTCAATATATAATATAATTTAGGAAATATGAAATGAAACTAGAAATGTGAATTATAAACACTAAGAGGCAAAACAGTCAACAGAAGCTAAATTATAGATGTTCCAGATATTAGTATTAGAAAATGAGAACTTAAAAATGACTCTAGTTAATATTTTATTATTTTATTTTATTTTTAACTAATATTTTAAATCATCTAGTAAAAAGTCTTGATCTGCAGTCAAATGTTCTACCCCTGAGCTATACCCCCACGAAAAGTCTTCAAAATATATAAGTAAAGGGAGCATTTCAACAGAAAAAATGTGAAGTATAAGGAAATAAAATGAAATACGACACAGTAAAATATAGCATCAGAAATAGGAAATTTATTCAATGAACTAAACAGTGGACACTATAGAGTTTAAGACAGTGAAGACAAGTAAAAAAAAAAAATTACCTAAACCAAAGTGCAAAGAGAAAAAAGGAATGTAAAACAAAACTGAGCCGCAATTTTCAATGCCTATGACATAATATTAGATGCACACACTTATTCATAATTAGTGTCTTAGAAATGAGGAAAAATAGAGGAAGAGAAATTGTTGAAGACATAGTGGCTGAGAATTTTTCAGAGTTAATGAAAGCTATCAATCAACAGATCCAAGGAGCTCAGTAAACCTCAAGCAACATTACACACACACACACACACACACACACACACACAAACATACCCCTAAGTTCATCGTAATCAAATACCGGAAAATAAAACAATAAAAAAAAATTCTTAAAAGTGGCCAGAAAGAAAAAGATATGTTACATTCAGGGGAATAGCAACAAAAGATGGCTGATTGTGAAGGCTGGGAGAAAAAGAGGTAACATCTTTAAGATGCAGAAAGAAAAAAAAATGACCCAGAAGTCCATACTGAATAAAATATTTTATAAAAATGAAGATGAAATAAAGATATTTCCAAAATCAAAAGATGAAAATTTTAGCACTAGGACAGACACTTAAATTTTAAAGGAGTTCTTCGGGCTTAATGAAAAAAAAATTTCCTTAAAGACCATTAACTGATTAAAGCAAAAATAATGAAAATTTATTGTATATTTATAACCTGTGTAGAAGTAAGACATGTCAAGAAGAGTACCAACGTTGGTGGTGGAGAAATGGAATTACTTCTTTGTGAAATTATATAATATTATTTAATGTTATTCTGTGATAAATTAAGGATATATATAACTACATTTGTCTTATAAAATTTCTTACAAAAATATATTTTAATTTTCATTGTACTGGTCCTATATATCTTTCCTTGTAATTCAGTCCCAGCTATTTGTCTTAAGATTGTTTCAAAGTATTTTCAATAGTATTATTAATGTTTTACTTTTTATTTTTATTTTATATGTATTTGATATATGTGTATATTCATACACAGACCATGAAAAATTGATGTATTAATCTGTGTTCACAGACCATGAAAAACTTATGTATTAGTTTTAAGAGCATAGTTTTTCTGTTTTTTCCTTTGTGTAAAATTATGTAAAATTAATAATTATATTATTTCCTTTTTTTAATCCTTATATACTCAATAGATTTTGGTAGACTGAGTATGCTGTCTACAAACTCAAGTATAATAGTAAATAGAGAGGTAACAGTGATACTTTTCACTTTTTCCCCAAACTAGAGGAAAAGCTTTCAATATTTCATCATTAGGAATGATATTTGCTACAGTTTTTTCTCCTTTTTTAAATATTATAGATAGTCACTCAGTCATTACAACGTTAAGGAATGTATCTTGTGTCTTAGGTTGCTGAGAAGTTTTTGTTTTATTTTCTGTTTTTTTATTTTTTTAATGTTTTAATTTGGGGAAATTTGCTTTTTTTTAACCTATCGAGTCATAGGAATTTTCTACCTTTTTAATGTGTTAATGATGAATTATATTAGGTTTTGAATGTGAAATCAATATTTCAATCGGGAAAATGTCACCTGGTCATGATATATTATCTTTTTTCTAGGTCACTGATTTTACTTTGCAAACATTTAACTTAGGACACTTGTATCAATAGTCAGGAGAGAGATGGTTCTTGGCTACTGCATTCTAACAATAATCTTATATGCCATTTTTGTGAAGTTTATGCTTTTCATGTGAAACATTTTAAGAAGTGCTCTTTTTCTATTCTCTGGAAGAGTTTGTATAAAATTTTTCCACCATAAATAACACTTCAAAGAATGTATTGGTTAATCCATCTCTGCCAAAGGAATTTTTGTGTCAACAGATTTTAGCAACAGATTCAATTGTTAAAATAGACATCAAACCAATCTGATTTTTAAATTTCTTCTGTCAGCTCCAATAAGGTGTGCCCTTTTTTTTTCCTGAGGAATTTATCCATTTTATATAAAATTTTAAATGTAATGTTTCAAATGTATTCAACATATTTTTATATTATCTTTTTAATGTTGTCAAATCTGTAGTTGATGTCCCCCTTCCTGTTGCTGATACTAAAGTTATATTTTCTCTTTTGCCTTGATCAGTCTTGCTAAGTATTTATAGATTTTGTTAATTTTTTCAAAGAACCAATTTTATCATTTGATTTTTATTTGCATTTAAAAAATTTTATATTTCTTTGTTTCTCTTTATTTTTGTCCTTTTCTATATTTCTTAGGTTTCATTTACTGTGCCTTTTTTTTTTTAAGTTTATTTATTTATTTTGAGGGAGAGGGAGAGTAGAAAAGGGACAGAAAGAGAGGGAAAGAGAAAATCCCAAGCAGGTTCCACACTTATAACACCGAGCCCCCACACAGGGCTTGAACTCATGAACTGTGAGATCATGACCTGAGCCGAAATTAACAGTCAGATGGTTAACCAACTGAGTCAGCCAGGCACCCCTTATTTGCTGTGCTTCTTCAGATAGAAGCTTAAATATATAATAAAAGCTATATAACTTATCCTATCTCCCCAGTGTAAGGCTCAAGTATAGTCCTATATATTTTATGTGTTTCTGATCTGAATCATTTATTCTTTTTATATTAATGCAATTAGGATATGTGGTTATGTGATTAACTGTAACTAACTTAAAGATGGTGATAAAATTATAGAAGAATATTTTGAGCATTAATTTAGCTTTTTTTTAAAGTTTATTTTTTGAGAGAGAGAGAGAGAGTGCGAGAGAGAGCAGGGGAGGAGCAGAGAGAGAGGGAGAGAGAGAGAGAATCCCAAGCAGGCTTCACACTGATGTGGGGGCCTGAATCTGAACTCATGAACCGTGACATCATAATCAGAGCTGAAATCAAGTGTTGGATGCTTAACCACCCACACGCCCCTAAGCATTAATTTATCTTAAAACATAAATACAAATGGAATTTATTAGCTATACTGGGTTGAATAGTGTCCCTCAAAGATTCATGTGTACTCATAACTTGTACACTCATAACTCATGACGTTAATTGGAAATAAGGTTTTTTGAAAATGTAATCTCATTAAGATGAGGTCATGAGTGGTGCCCTTTTAGAGGAGGCAAATTCAGACACACAAAGACAAAGAGGGGAAGGAAGAAATCATGTGAAGCTGGAGGCAAAGACTGGAGTGATGTGTCTACAAGCCAAAGAACAAGTGTTTCAGGCAACCACCAGAAGCTAACAGAGAAGTATTGAACAGATTCTCCCTAAGGGCCTCCAGAAAGGACCCTCCCGGCTGACAACTTAATTACAACCTCTGGAACAAACAAACAAACAAACAATACATTTTTGTGCTTCAAGCCACCTAGTATATGGTATGTTGTTAAGGCAGCTGTCAGAAACTAATGTATTGGTAATCACTTAGGGGATGAAGGCTTTTTCTTTGCATTGGGTTCACTGACTAGAATTCCAAAGAGGATGTTTTCGCTTAAACTGCAGTTTCCAGTTTCAGTTTTCTAAAGTGGAATAAATACATTTGTGAAGCAATTGGAGTGTAGGATTTTTTGATATTTTTAAACTCCCTCCTTCTTCCCCCCCATCCTGGACTGCAGCCTGTAACTATTTTGAAACAATTTTAAATGACTACATTTATCTAACGTTGCTAAACAGTTCAACTTCATTTTTATAAAAACAACCAACTTTGTTTCAAATTAATAATTTTCTATCTACATAATATTTAATTAAACAATAGGATTTGAAGCAAGTACAGTGGAGTGTTTGTAAACATTCAACCCCTGAAAGCTGAATTGTTGCAAGTTCTCTCCTGCTGTGAGCATCAGTCTGGGGGCCTTGCAGCAGAATAGAGAGTAAATGTGAAACCAGAAAGTCTGTTTATTGGAGAAGACAAATCTATTTTGGTTTGCTTGAACTTTGTTATTTTACTGTATTGTTCTTTTTTCAACATATGCTCTTTTGGTAAACTGTCTATGGAACAAGGTGGGATATAAAGAAAGGAGGCAAGTAGGTTGAAAGTAGGAGAGACGAAGGAAAAATATGCCTGTGGATGATCTCCTATTCCAGTTATTGATGTCAAACTTTAAATTCCAGGCTACCTTTCTCAAGCCATTTGTATTCGTTCTGATCTACCTCTCTTACTTGCCAGGTGATATAAAGCAAGGAAACACAACTTTTATCAATATAACAGAAGCAAAAATTGCTAGGAAGGTAAATCATTTTCATGATGAGACCACAAATTCTAAATATGTATCGGATAGGTTGGGATTGTAGTTTTTTCTTCCTCTAGTGTAGATTTGGTGATGTAAAAATTCCTTAAAATCAGTGTCTTTTTTATTGAACAAATAATAGTTCAAAAATATTCAACACTTAGTATGTGACAGAAAATATTCTACTTGCTTCATTGTTCTTATTTAAATCCCAAAATAATGTTTTCTATTGATATTATTTATTTCCATTTTACAGATAATCAAAACATAATAAATATTAGTAATTTACCCATTCTCACTCCGTTTAAGAAACTGAGGTGGGATATAAAGTCAAGCACTTGGGAAGACAACTATTACTCTATATGTCCTCTGATATAGCTTCAAACACAGTCTTGAGCACAGGGTAATGTTCATTTTATATTAATTGATATATGCAGTGGATTGACAGACTCTCCACAGGATGTGTCTATGTCTTTTTTTTTTTTTTTAACGTTTATTTTTGAGACAGAGAGAGAGCATGAATGGAGGAGGGTCAAAGAGGAAGACACAGAATCTGAAGCAGGCTCCAGGCTCTGAGCTGTCAGCACAGAGCCCGATGCAGGACTCGGACTCATGGACTGTGAGATCATGACCTGAGCCGAAGTCGGACTCTTAACCAACTGAGCCACCCTGGCGCCCCTAGATGTGTCTGTGTCTTAATCTTCCAAACCTGTAAATGGTACCTCATTTATTTTTTTTTAATTTTTTTAAATGTTTTAATTTATTTTTGAGAGAATGAACGAGAGAGTCTGAGAGCACAAGCATGGGAGGGGCATAGAGAAAGGGAAACAGAGGATCCAAAGAAGACTGTGTGCTGACCACAGAGAGACCACTGTGGGGCTCATACTCACAAACCATGACGCTAACTGCCTGAGCCACCCAGGTGTCCTGAATGGTACCTCATTTAAAAGAAAGGGTCTTCATGGTTGTAATTAATTTCAGGATCTTGCGATGAGGAGATTATGCTGGATTATTTGTGTAGGTCCAAAATCCATTGATAAGTATCCATATAAAAGACACACAGAGGAGAAGATAGATAGATGCAAGGTGGACATGAAGGCAGGGATTGGGGTGATGCCACCACAAATCAAGAAAGGCCAGCAGTCATCAGAAGCTAGAAGAGGCGAGAAACTGATTCTCCCTAGAGCCTCCAGAAAGAGTGCTATATAGCTGAAACTTCGATGTGAGACTTCTGGCCTCCAGAACTGTGACAATATAAGCAGGGTTTTTTTCTTAAGTTTGTTTATTTATTTTGAGAGAATAGAGAGAATAAATGATGGAGGGGTAAAGAGAGAGAGAGAGAGAGAGAGAGAGAGGGAGAGAGAGACAGAATCCCAAGCAGGCTCCCACTGCCAGCTGCAAAGCCCCATGTGGGGCCTGAACCCACAAATCTCAAGATCATGACCTGAGCCAAAACCAAGAGTTGGACACCTAACCGACTGAGCCACCCAGGTGCCCCCAGAACAGGGACAGAAAAAATTTCTGTTGTTTTAAGCCGTTGTGTTAATTTGTTACAGCGGCCACCGGAAACATAAAATATAAAATAAAATTAAAAAGAAAAGAAAAAGCAGACTGAGAGGCAATGAGAGACACTTATATCCATTATAATTACATTTTTGCATAAAAATGTTCCAGATTTCATGTCCCTAATTAAAATATATATCTACCCACCTTTGAGATAATCACTGATAGGAATTTGCAAGTTGTTTTTAAGAACTTGTCAGTTTTTACTTTTAAAACAATAGTTTCCTAAAAGAAACACATGCAATCTTCCACATGAAAGCAAATGTAATAATAATTAGCTGGGTGCAATCTTGTATAAGGATGCTATACTGCCTCAAGCAACTTGCATTTTAACACCAAGGTAAAAGAGGTAGGCTATCATTCTTCTCTGCTACTTTTATTGAATTTTTTCTCTACGTTTTGTAATAAAGGAGTATTATCTAGCGGGAGAAATCAGTAAATCCCTTTCACCTGACACTCAAACCTAAAAGAAATCAAATTCTGTTTTTTGCCTTTTTGTATGTCCTTGTAATTTTTTCCTGATAGGCTGACATGATACACTAGGCAAAATTACTGCTGCAAATAGGCCTCTGGCAATGTAGTGGTGAGGTGTGGGGGAAGGGGAAGAATTCTATAGTCCTGTGATTAGGTCTTTGTTTTAGTGAGCCTGTGCTCCTGGACTGTGAGCTTCACAAGTGTTCCTCCTTTTTTTCTCTCCCCTTAGGTAGAACAGGATGGCTAGACTGGACTGGGATTGGACATTTCCCTTCTCCCAGGTGAGGTAGGCTTTGCTAAAACCCCGGCAGGTGAGGCTCTCAACAATTAGTTTCACCAGAGGTCAGGCCTTTATAAAAACACAGTGCTCTGGCATATGTCAAAATGGTTCCTTTTCCCCTTCCCAGACAGAAGCAGGAAAGGTATTTACTGTGAGAAGCTGGTCAGGTCCGGGGGGGAAAAAGCTCCCCAAAGTGCGGGAGCCTCTCTTAACTGGGTCCCCTGGGGTTTTTAACACTCAGTTGTCTGCTTTGAGCCTCCCGCAATTTGTCAACCACAGTTCAGGCTTCCTACCCCGGCACTGGCTCCCACTGGGGTTTCAACTCAGGTAAGCTGTGATTCCCTGTGTCTTCAGTTTTGAGCGCAGTGAGTTTCCCTGCAGCCTCACTTCTCTTCCAGATTTAAGAAGAGTTGGTTTTCAGTTTGCTTCACTTTTTATTTGTTATCAGAACAGAAAAGTGATTTCCAGGTTCATGCAGAGCTGGAAGTCCCTCAAATTTGATTATGTGTACCCGTGTAACCAACAGCTTAGTAAAACTATGAAAGGTTACTATCATTTCAGAAAATTCCTTTGTACCTCTAGTCGATTCCAATGCCCACAAGAAATTGCTCTTCCTGTTGTTATCACCACCAATAAGTAAAAAGTTAATTTTACTTATTCTCGCTGTTAATGTAATAGATCCCCACGGTAGTGTTTTGGGTTTGGCTTCATTGCTCAATAAGATGCTTTTGAGATCCACCCAATGTTGTTCCATGTGCTAGTAGTTCATTCTTTTAAAAATAGTACCTATACTGCAATGTATTTATTCCTTCTCATGTTGAGGATGATTGGTTGTTTCCACTCCTACACAGCATAGTTATTTCTAATTAATATCCAGAGTTTAGTTCATGCTGCTATGGATAGTGTGATAGTGTCTTTTTCTGGACATGGGTCTTAATTTCTCTAAATACCTATGGAATTCCTAGGTCATAGGGTAGCTACATGTTTAACTACATGTAGAGACTACAAACTGTCTTCTTAAATGATTGTACTATCTCCTATTCCTTGCAAGATATGAAGATTCCAGTAGCTCTATACTTTAATCAATTATTGGTGTTTTTAGTCCTTTTAATTATAATCATTCCAATGTTTCTAAGCTGGTAGTTTTAGTGTGGATATCCCTGAATGCTAACTCTATCAAGGAGGTTCTAAAAATGCTTATTGGCCATTCATATATTTTCTTTTATAAACTGTTAATTTTCGCTCCCTCATCCCATTTTTATGGGGCAGTTGTGTTTTTATTATTGATTTATGAAAGTATATTATATATTCTGAATACTATTCCTTAGATATATGGCCAAACATTTTCTCCTTGTCTAGGCTTTCCCTCGCATTTCTTAAATATTGTCTTTTGGTGAGCTTTAGAAAAGACAATATTTAAACAATAAATAAAGAATAATTACTTTAGTGTATAGTTTTGATCAAGTCTAGTTTATCCACTACTTATAATGGTACATTTTGCATCCTCACCATGGATCTTTACCTTCCCCAAGGCCTCAAATATTTTCTTCTATGTATTTTCTAGAAGATTTGTAACTTTACTTTTTATGCCTATAATCCATTGTGAGATAATTATTGCATCCGGTGGAAGGTATTGGTGGAAGTTTTACTTCTTGATACAAATTTATTCTGTGGTTTCACATCATCTGTTGAAAATACACTTTATTTTCCTTCATTGAATTTGTCACTTTGGTTGAAAAATAATGAACCATATAAGCATGCAGTTTATTTCTCGATTTTTTAATTCTGTCTCATTGATATTTTTGTCTAATTTTATGCCCATATCATGGCATCATGATGAGTATAACTTTTTAATAAGTATTGAAATATGGTAATGACATTCTAAAATCTTGTTATTCTTATTTTGAGGATGATTTTGCCTCTTCTAGGACCTTGGCCTTTCCACAGAAATGATAGAATCGAATAGCCAATTTTAATCAACAAAAGCTTATTGAGATTTTGACTGAAAAAGCATTGACTCTATAGGTCAATTTGGTTAGAATTAGGACATGTTTCATAATTTTAACTGTAAACGTCTTGAATGTATTTTGTTGAATTTAGTTACTTTCTTCAGCTGAGAAAGGCATTTAGTGTTGGAAGAATAGTACTGGTAGGCAGTTAGGGATCAGACTGAAAAAAGTCATTAATAAATTATCTAACATTTATCACTTTTAATTATATGAAAATCATATGAATCTCAGTGAAGAAACAAGATTATAAGCATGCTGGTTTCTAGAAGTTCTAACTAGTTTAATGTATCTCATTCTGTGAAACAAAAACAAAAACACAAAAAGAATAACCATTTAATAAAACTTTGTATGGTGAAACAATGCCTTTAAATTGACTCTCTGAGATAACTGAGAGAATATTTTCCCTTTAAAATCATTTTCATAAACCACAAAAGCCATATCATTGAACAACCATAGTCTAAATTGTCACTATTTAGATACCAAGGGTTTTTTCTTTGAACCCCATCCTGCCTGTTGTCAACTGAATTTAAATATTCTAATTTGTCATCATTACGCGTTGAAAAGAGGACATTTTTAATTGCATATTGAGAGATTGGGTTTAGTATCTCAGGAGGTTGAGAATAAATCCTGCTTCCCTATAGATGCCTCTGTGCACTGCCTCCATAACCAGAACAATAAGCAGTTTACCCATATGAGTTTTTACTGCTAAATTTAATCACAATTCTAACTGATAATGTTCCTCAGTATTCAAAAATTCCAAATGCACCCTAAACATGAATTTTCAATTGCTACATCATGGCAGAATTATCACCTACTTTGATCCGAGCCTGAACATTTATAGATGATAATGTAATTGGAGAAAATGATACTAGATTTATCCAAGTGATGATCTTTTTAAAGTCTTACTCTGAAAAGCTTTGGAAAGCTTTCCGAATCTTTGGAAATCCAGCCAATGATAGAAATTGCCTTGATATCCTTTATACTTCTGAATTAATAGTAGGAGTTCCTTGTCAGGCTCATCTCATGCGAATGTTGTCCTATCTCGTCTCAACCATTCAGTTCTGGCTTATCCACTTCATTCCAGGCAGTAAATGTCCCTTTTCCCTCACATTGCTTAGAGTCTAGTGAGAAGAGACCTAAAATAACTTAGTAAACCACAAGCTAAACAAAATGTTGGCGGTGGTATGAAGAAAATAGAATTGTGGGACTGAGTTCCTGAGAGAAGGGGGATTCGTTAGCAACGTGTGCCAAGTATGTTTGCAGTGAGACCTGCATGACAGGGAGGAAGAGACATATTCAGCTCAGGGACTGGCAGTTAGGCAGAGGAGATCATCATTGCAGAGATTCTGAGCTCCAAAAAACTTGATCTTTTTTCAGGTACAGAAAGAAGGCTAGCAAGTCCAAAGTGCAGTAGCTGTAGGGGATAGTTTTACTGAATGGCATGGCAGAAGACATAGGCCAGGAACAAAATCATTTGAGTTTGTTGGTTATATTAAGATATTTAGTTTTATTCTGTGTTATAGGAAGCGCTGGAAGACTTTCAATAAAAAGCAAGGCTTTGATTGACAAGACTAGTGAGTTTGAGAAATCCTGAAATTTAGACATAATTATTTTTTAAGTTAGGATAGGCAAGATTATGGTACAGTAAACAAAACTATTCCTTAATCTCCCAGGTCAAATGAAATACTGCTCCTCGTTATCTTTGCTCAGGACCCAGGCAGATGGGGTCACCTCTATCTGGACAATACTGGTAGTCATGCAGAATAAAAGAGAACATGGTGAATTATGTACTGATTCCTAAGGTTTCTGTTCAGAAGTGACGCATGTCACTTCCAG
This sequence comes from Lynx rufus, assembly GCF_022079265.1. Classification (NCBI taxonomy): domain Eukaryota; kingdom Metazoa; phylum Chordata; class Mammalia; order Carnivora; family Felidae; genus Lynx; species Lynx rufus. The sequence goes on along the minus strand of NW_025814845.1, from coordinate 96,612,185 downwards.
TCACATTTTTTTTTTCATGAAAGCAAGTCACATAATCAAGCTTGAAGTTTGTGAAACAGAGAAGTAATAATCCTTCACCAAGATAGGAAAGGAAGTGTTTTTGAGCAAAATGCAGTCTATCAAATAATGCCTCAAGTCACTGAAGTGCTTTGATAATTAATTGTATTGTAATAGTTAAGATGACATATTGAAAAGCAACTTATTGTTAGTCACTTTATCAGAACTGGATTTGGTCCCATTCCTACACTAATCAAATATACATGTGTGAAAATATAAGTATTTACTTAGAAACATTATAGGCAATATCATACTTTTAAAAATCTGCCTCATAATAATACTAATATTGAAGAATTTCATGAAATGTCAAGGACTTTCTGATTTTCCCCAGTTAACAGAGAATCTGGATTTAGATAAGTAAAGATCAAATGTAGGAAAAAGGGAAATAAAGACTATGTTCATCCAGAATGATACAGAAAATATGGCAAAAAAAAATGATAGCTGTCTTCAATATCTATTATTCATTTTCCAATGTGACATTGCTGCTGATTTGGGGCTAAATGTAAGCACATGGCTCCCCAGAGTGGTAACATTTCTCACATTCCTTTCCAACTCTAGGTTGATATATGGAGAATTTTGGCCAATGAAATATATCTGGAAGTATCTTGTGGAAGCTTCCAGAAGTCTTTCTTTGAAAAGAGAGTAACTACCCCCTTTATTCTTAGTTCTTTAATTCTGCTACCTTTTGTGGAGGTGCTTCCCTAAACTTTTAAGGTAAGAGATACATGCAAGGAATGGGGGATCAGTGAGCTGGAAATATCATGAGTCCTGTACCTGCACACCCTAGATGAGTTTCCTCTGAACCCCTACTTAAATGTGAGAACAAAATAAACTATCTCCTATTTTAGCACACATGTAATAGAGAAAAAAAAAAAGACCTGTTGTCAGGAATATATATTACTGTTTCACAGAGGAAAAAAAATGTCAACAAAAATGTATATCAAGTGGTCTCAATCTTCAACTCTTTCCCTGTCTTATGTATAAAAGGAACAGATTATGAGGTTATAGGGCCTTTGAGTTTTAACTGCTGGGATAAGTGCTCAATTTAGGACCTTTTCATCTTGACAGAGAATTCAAACAAAATACATTAATTGTCATTTAAAATAGTCATAGTAATCATTGGCTTTCCATATGTAGATTATACATTTGAGACTTGAATGACAGAGATTAGATAAAGCTCAAATTCACCACATGATTGACAGCCGATTCTCTGATTAAGAATCGTGAATCAACAGTCTTATTAATCTTATTCAACTCATCAGAGCTGGAAAACAGAAAAAAAAAAAACAACTAGCAAATGCCTTAGAAGAATAGCCTGTTGGGATGATTATATATAAAAATATATATTAAAAGCATTCTCATTTCAGTCACAAGGTGGTATGTTTTTATTTGCACAAGTGGAATGAAAGAATGGGGTTTGTGTAAGGCAGGGCAGTCTCCTGACAAGATGGGACATTTTGTTAAAGGGAGAACTAAAAAGAAATTGAAAGATTCCAATAGAGTAACTAGATTTAATTCCTTTTAATCCTGATATTTGTAACACTTCCTCTAAGTTTGGTATAGCTAAATCAATGTGTTCAGTTTTAGGATTTTTTTTCCCACCTCTTATGACCACAGGTATTGAAATTTCTGGAAGGTCTGGTTATAGTAGTTATAGTGAGTAGAGGTTAGTTTATTCTGACTTTAACCAACATATTATGTCTCTTGGAATTGAATGGTAAATTTTGACCCTTTGAAATGATGCCTAGTGTCTTGACAAATATTGATAAACAATTCTCTAAGTTATAGAGCAGTTCATGCCTTTCAGCTTTAAAATGATAGCACCTGGTTGCAAATAACAAATGATTGCTTCAAAGTTCAAGATTTATTTGTTGTAGTTTGGTATTAATTGCAGTCTTTCTCTCTCTCTCTCTCTCTCTCTCTCTCTCTCTCACACACACACACACACACACACACACACACACACACACACACCCCGTATTTTCAGAGTCTTCCTAAGATGCATACTTTAATTGTGCAGTAAAACATACCAGAGGGCAATTGAGTTTAGGAAGCACAGGCAGTCCTTTCTTTATATCTGGGGGAAATTAGCTACCGGAAGGAGAAGGAATACAGATGATTATAAAAATTGACTTCAGTTTGGAGTACCAATGGATGGTGACATTGTTGCCATTATTGTTTCTTTTCATTCTCTACTCTAATTGTACTCTTCTTCCTCCTTACCATCTCCCTCCATTTTCCCCTCCTTCTCTTCTTCACTTTTCATTCCTCTCTTTCTCTTTCCTTTCCTTCCTCCCCTTGCTTTTCCCTTTTCCTTTTCCTTCTGCCCTTTATCATTCTGTTTCTGGTTGCCATCTGCTCATAGTCCTCCCTCCCTCCCTCCTCCCTTTCCCCTCCTATTCTTCCCATTTCCATCATTCCTCCTTTCTTTATCCTCCTCCAGCACCTTCTTTCTTTATTTCAAAGAAGAATAAAAATACTCTAAGGTTAGAGCCATTTGATTAATGACATGTTGGCTCTGGCATTTTCTGTGAATTGAGAGCATATGATTCTGACAGCATGCTTTGTTCCTGTTTTTCCTTTTTTTCCCCTTTTAGAAATGAAATGTTACATGATCATTGCTATAAAATTTTTCACAGGCAGAGCACTGAGATAGAGATTGGAAAATAAAAAGAAATGGGGATATAGGTTGTCCCAACACCTAAAGCCTTTCACAGCATTTCCTACAATATTTTCATTACCATGCTCCTAAATATGTATTTTGGCACAAGATGTTTGTATTTCAAGTTAAGGTATTTCATAAAAGTGTGTCCCTTGTGTCTGGATATATTTTTTCCCCTTAGCTCCAGGCAGCTGCTTCATTTTCTGAGGCACAATAATACTTTCTTATTCCTATTTTCTTCCTTGTAGCTTTTTATAAATTTATAGCCTAATGTTTATTCTACTCTTACTGAATTTTAATAAATTTAACATTCTCTCACTAATACACATATATACTCTCTAATCTTCCTCCACAAACTAAAACAAATCTGTTGTAAAGAATAGAAAACCTCTCAATCCCAGTATTTTTTCTTTTTAGCAGATGTTCCCCAAATGCTAGAATATGTTAAAACAAATGTTAGAAACTTTTAAAATTCCCTTCTTTAAATTATTAACATTATATACAAAAGTAAAACAATGGGTCAGAGAGGGGAGGCAATAAAGATTCCAGTTAAAATTTAGGTTCTCTTAATAAGATTTACTTATGTGCTTGGTTTTGGTGCTAAGTGGGGAAACAGCCAGTAATTCATGAGATTCATTTTGCTAGTTCAGATCTTTTAGTAAATTAGAGTTCATGCTTCTGACAGTAACTTTCTGATCTTTTCAGCATAGCTGCCCTGTTCGTGGTGCTCAGTCCTTTGATGGTGTCTTGATGGTAACCAAATCCTTGTTTTAATAAAAAAAATCAGTGTTTTTTTTTGTTTTTTTGTTTTTTTTTTGTAAGCACAGTTCAGTTATGTTTCTGTAGAGTCCTTGCTGGAGGCAGAGGTTAGGATATGCTCTTCCAGTTTTTTCCAATGACTTTATAAGTAGCTCATTCTCCTTAAAATAATTTGAGACCTTTTTGTCATCTATAATTGAGATCTGCTTGACAGTTTTTGGAGCCAGATTGGTTATAAGCTATGGATCTTCAAGTTTTGCATCTGGAAAATCAAGACTTATTATCTGATATTGTTGTGTTCCACTGAAGTAATGATTTAGTTACTGTTGGAAGGGGGGGCATTGGTAGTTTGGTGTATGTTGTGGCAAGCATTAATGAAATAATCTTTGTGGTCATTTGAAACAAAGTGACTAATGCATAACTTTGGTAGATCATGTGGCAGCTGTTATAGAACACTAAATAATTCTGGGTGAGGTGTATGCTTCTCAATGAACTACAGTATTTGAGAGAGAAAACAACAGACTTAGAGCTAACTTGATTCAGGGCATGCCAGAATATGAAGCAATTCCTATGATTTCCTTTAAAGTATGTTTTTGAAGCCCTATTGCTCATGTATCTAAAACAGCTGCATAGTTTTGTTGATTCGTAAAGCGCCAGGTAAATTGAATTCATAGCATTGTCTGGTCTGTTACATATAGCTAAGAAACATTTGTTAGGAAACCATAGATGCTTCAAATTGGAAATATTTGTTAATTGTAAGGACTTCAAGTTCCAGAATATCCCTGTGCATCTAGCAGAAACAGACTCTCTTCCCATCATGTGCAAATAGCCGTGTTTTCTATGGAGATCTTATTACAATTACACAGTGGTCACTTGCAAGGAAATGTTGCGATACTCTACCTTTTCCCAACAGTCCTTCTTTCTTGACCTATTACTAGCTATAGATCCCTCAATGCCCCACAGCATTAATACAAAGTCAGACCTAGGAGGGAAAGGTTACAATGCTAGTGGAATTTCAAGACTTACTAATTTATAACAATTCTGGGGAATTTGTGTGGGAATTCTGTCTTGTGGTGCTAAACAAGTAAAGAAGAGCATAATTTAGGTGGGACTGATTTTTTTTAGTCAAATTTGCTTACCAATGACTCTGGGTTCAGTTTGCAAAATTGAGCATCTGGGAGTTATGTCATTTGTGTGGCTTAAAAAGAATGAGATGAGAAAACAAGGTATTATTAGACAAAATGGATATACAGAACTCAATAAATTAGGTAGAAAGGGGTGGTGCAATGGATTCATCAACAGTTGCTTGTACAACCCTTTCCTAAATTCATCTTCCAAGAGCATTCTAAGAGAAGACCTCTTTCGCCAAGGCATTGAGAATGAATGGTGAAGGGAAGCATTTACATCCCAAAAGATGGCTGTCATGGTGGTAGTGAAGGTTGTTTATACCACTATTGAAATGGGGCACCTAAACTTAATGTAGATGTTAAGATATTGATAAGGAAGAAACCAGGCAATAGTGTTTCATTACCAGAGGGAAAGTGAAAGTGGTTGCCATTCAGTACAGTAGGACTGAAGTAGTAATAGGAATGGTGAACACATCACAGGGTATCCCCTGGGAATTAAATAGTTAAGGCCATCTTCTGAGGTCCTTTTTGATTTATATAGCAACATGAACTCTAAATCTTGTGAATCTAGGTCACAGTGGTGAAGTTTTTGCCGTTCACTAAAGCTCAGACTTTAATCAAGTTATGAATCCCAAGTCCTTTGGGAGGCTGAATACTTTTGAGAGAGGAACCTGAGTATACACCATAAATCTTCCTCTTATTCATCACTGAAGGCACCATGTCTTATTAAGAAAATTACTGTGCACTTGGGAAAGAGAAATATGTAGGAAACTGACTTTAGTTAACATGAGTTCTTGGTGATTAAGATCAGTATATTATGCATTGTTTTGGGGCTTTGGGTGCTAGATAAATTCAGGCTAAAAATGATTTTCAAATTAGTATGTTATTTCCATGAAACTGTTTTTTTTTTTTTTAATTTCTCTGTCTCCTGAATGTGGTATATTTTCTCTGAAATTGGTAGGCTCATTATTTGGCTTCCAGATGTCTGAGGATAGAGCTATTAAAGTAGGGAAGGTAAAGCCCCAGAATAAATACTTAGAAAAAAATTTAAACCAAAGTCAGCAATACATCTCTTGGGGGAAGGTTATGTATTATAGTCACCCACAGAAACTTGGAAAATTAAAATTTGATGATTCCTATTGCATCCACATTTTACTTGCATGTTTGTCCAAAATAGAACATGAAGATTGACAATAATCTATTGTAAATATAATCAGGTGAAGATTTCATTGCTTTGTACAGTTGCATGTATGGTCTTTGTATTGAAGCAAATCAATATTAACTTCTGTTATGTGGCAATAAGACTTAAAAATGTTTTTCTTTTCTATACCAAACTCTCCCCCAAAATATTAGAAGCTGTTTACTTCAACTGACAGGAGCAGAAATACATCTTCATTATCTTGCATCAAGTGTTTGGCCTGATTCCCCTGTTTTGGTCTTCATGAATCTGGATTATCTCTCTATCTCACAGGATTTCACCACCGGTCTTCAGCACTAATTTTGCAGGATCATTGAGTGCAATGGTCAAGAAAGAATTCTTGAAACGTTTTATGGTGCAACTTAGTAAATGTACTCAAGTAGCATGGGGACAGGACCTGTGGGCAGAAAGAGCTGCATACTTTTGCTGTATGAAACTTGTGGTTATCAGCTTAGTGCTTAAGGGGGAAGGGGCATGCAGGGAATATTAGATCATAACTGTTTCCTTTGAATTTCTGCTTGTAAAACTACTTTCATAAGTTTTCTCTGGTGCTTATCATTCAGTTTGATATTAACTATCAGTGATACCTGCAGGCAGTCATGAAACCCTTTAAAGAATTTATCAATCAGTATGTATTTAATCCTTACTGGAACTATGCAGGCTATATAGGTAAGCCTTCTGGTCTAAAGGTGAACATCTTTCTGCTTCTATCCCTTATCATTTCTCCCCTGACCAATTTTCAGTCCTTAAATCTGTAAAGTTGTTGAAGGGCGAGGGGCTCATTTTCCATAACTTCTTCAAGCTGACAGAGGTTCTGGAGATGTCTCTGCATATGTACCCAAGTTGGTATTATTTGTCCCTACAGGTAACTATTATGGAAGGCCATCACTATAGAGTGCAAAGTGGACATTGAGGAAAGACTGTTCCATGTAGTAAGGATCATCTGTCTGCTGGGTGAAGGAGTAAGGAACTGCTTGCCTGTATCTCCACAATAGGAGAGAACAAAACAAAAACCCATTAGGATCAATATAATAAATATGTGATAAGATGACCCTTTAAGGTAGACTACCTTCCGACTAGGAATTTAACCAGTCATCAAGTGACAATGTAGGGTCTTTAAGAGTACCAATTTGATTATTTGTATCAGTAAGTAGCCCTGTTATATTTTGGTCCTATTTTGGAATGTAGACAGAGCATTCTGCTTTAATAATGGCACTTGTTTCTCTTTGTGCTGCTGTCAAGACCTCTAATGCCCTTCTACTCTGTAGAACTGCATTATGCACTTGAGTTATTTCAGTGTTTAATATAATGCTATTTTGAGAGTCATTTAAAGCCTTAATTTGGGTACGTATGTCTGCTAAAACTTTGGATACATTAGCAGAGTCATCTGGGATAGATATGCAACATTTAATCTCAATATTAGCATCATAACTTTTTCTTGACTTGTAGTCAGGGTATCAAGGGCCATTAGATTTTGGAGGGACACTTTTCGAATTTGTGGGTGACTTGATGTTGGGTTTGATTAAAGATGGCTGCTTTATGCTTGGCTACAGCCTCTATTTATAATTTTACATCAATAGAGGTGGCTTCCAGGACAAATATGGCTAAGGTATGAAACCATTAAGGAGACTTCTTTGCCTGATAACTAGCCTTAACAATATCCCAATTATGAGGAATCAATGGTAAGTACGAGATGACCTGTTCTGGAAGATAAGTGCATGCCCAAGTGTATTCTCAAATCCAATTAAAAGGAAGGTGGGACCATCCATTATCTCCACAAGTTCATAGTTTGCCCATAGAGTAGGGCGTGCTCTAGCTGTTAAGGAGCAATTTTGTTATCCAGCCACATAGAATTAATCAAAGTGACAGCTGAGTTACACAACTGTTGGGGAGTCCATTCCATTGTCCAGCTGTTTAAATAATAATATGCCCATGGGGTCCCTTTTTATTATTTCTATAAGGTAACAAGCAGGAAGATTATATATGAGCTATAATGCCAATCTCTCTGAAGTTTACCTCAGGTTGTCTAGCTTAGGCAAACAGCAAGCATTTAAAGACAATCAAATCTAGAATCTAACATCCATGTAAATATGCATTATTGAAACCTATTTTTTCCTTCCAAATTCACCCTTATTCCCAGAGCTAGCCAAATCAAGACTAATTCACTTGTAAAACAAGTCCAGTTTTTTTTTTTTAATTTTTGTTTATTTTTGAGAGAGAGTGTGAGCAGGGAAGGGGCATAGAGAGAGAGAGAATATGAAGCAGACTCCAGGCTCTGAGCTGTCAGTCAGCAGGGAGACCGACACAGGGCTTGAACTCACAAACTATGAGATCGTGACCTGAGCTGAAGTCTGACACTTAACTGACTGAGCCACCCAGGCACCCCAAAACAAGTCCAGTTTTAACAGACTTGGCTTAATTATTTACATAAGCTCAGCAGGAATAGTGATTGATTATTATATGCATCCTTTAAAATCTGCTTTGCTGAAACTTTTTATAAGGAATCTCTATATTGAACTTTTAATAGTTTCTCAAGGCCAGAGCCAAGCCACATACTTGTCATCAGACTTGCCTGCAATACCTGTATATTTGGGTGTATTCCTCTTCTCAATGTCTCCCAAATATCCTGAGGTTTCTGTATCTTTTAGGAAGTAACATTCTTTACTTACCTGGTAAGGCTGCTGGGAACTCTATAAGCAAGGTATCAGACCAACATTTCCAAGGCATTTCATTGGCTCTATAAAGTCAACCTTAATTCCTTAAAACTGTCTGGTCATATGTGGGTCTACGTATGTCTCCCTCAAATATGACATTCCAGTCAAAGCTTTGGATATGACCAATGTTTTCAATGGTGTTGTTTTTAAGGAGAACAGATTTTCACTGAACTTATGTAAATAATTATAATTGCCATGGAAGAAAGAATATTCACTGAGAGTTTCTGAATTTCAGAGGGTTCAAGTAGGGAGAAAAGTTAAATACTTCAGTGTGTTTACAAAGGAATATTTCATCATATTTCTGTATGTCATAGATGATTTAAGAGAAAATTTCCTTAATCTGGAAGAGGAAACATTAGAGAACCAGCAATGTTTCAAGTAAGAGTCATAAAAATTATAATCATCTTCTTTATTTCATTTAGTCCCATGTTACTAATTCTCATTCAGTTTGAATGCAACTTTTTCGTTATGGAAATTCTTACCCAGTTCAGTTTTATGCTTTTGAAGATACCAAAAACCTGTATTTCTCTAGTCCTTTTTATGAATCTCCTTAAAGATGAAACCTCTTTTGCAAGAAGATAAAAACAATAACCATAAATGACAAAAAAAAAAACCCATCAGAAACAGACATGGTTAAAGATCTAAGGTTGATTATAATGTAGCTGGCTGGGAAATGTAGTTATTCCTGTGACACATAGCAATTTTTGACACAGAGCATTTTAATAATTAGAATATCAAATGATGGCTTTATATCAAAACATATTAAAACTTTAGGGATGTCATATATTTGTAGAACAGTTATAGTATTTACCTATAAAATATAAAATACAGCCTAAGGCTTATCATTATTGATTTGACAGTGCTTTCCAAGTAACTTAACATACCAAATAAACAAGCCTAATTAGTCAAAAAGACTTCATTTACCATTTAAATCTCAGTTTTTTAAAAACCTTAAAAAAAAAACTTAAAGCACATACCTAATATGATTAGAGATCATTACACATTTAGTATTTACATTTAACCACAGTGGCAATAAGAGATTCTACAGGAAGTTACATAGTTGTTAGCAAAACTTAGCTCCTTTAAGGATGAGAAGTTATAACATTTTTAAGTAATCAAAGACCTGATAAAAACAAAATATAGAAGCTATGGTTTTCTGGGCAGATAAAGAAAGGAAAAGAAAAAAAATTATATTTTCTTATCAAGAGCAGGCCAACAACCCAAGAAAACTTTGTCTTTTTAACAGATTAAAGCAGAATTACAAATTTATACCAGTTGAACTTTTAAAATACCAGTGTACTTTTAAAATCCATCCATTTAAATCTTAGTCCTGACCACACATAAAAGTTTTTTCCAAATATTCCCTTCACAAACATTCTGCAACTTTCTTCCTTATTCAGATGTTGTCCTTAGCATTTTTTCTCTAAATAACCAGCCTCATTTTAGGACAAAAATTACTTTTTCTTCCCTCAATAAAATATATTCCCATTCCTTATATCTTTCTCATATATCTCCTACTTTCCTTCAGGGTGGATTCCCTGATGTCCATCAGTCTTAATTACATTTAGCAGAATTTTAACTCTTAGAAAACCTAGTCTCCAGGGAAAATTAAGTACCAACTGATTATGAACTGTCTGTTACATCTGAATTCTTTATATTTGAAATTCATAAATACATTTCAAAATTACTAAAAACATGTATTTTTCCATAGTATAATCTTTCAATAAAGTGTAATGCATGTTTACCAACAGACCCTAGTATCCTCAGTTTCTCTGGAATAAGTCCAAAGCATAAACCTATGTTCAATAATCAATGCTTTAGTATTTTATGTCATTTGAAAAAGGCTTAGATATTCAATGAATTCAATCTAATTTATCATTTAACTTAGCAAAACCTCAAAGTTTCAGATTACCAAAGATTTTAAAAAGCTATTTAAAAGTTACCTATAACCGTTTTTATTTCTTTAACCTACTTGGTTTTTTTTTTTTTATACTTACCCCTGAAAGCTCTTGTGAGACAGACAACATTAACCATCATTTTAAGTCCTCTTTTTGCTGACAAATTGCAACAGAGATAACCCAAGCTTATTTGACCTTTTAGTAAATCTTTGTAGAATAGAAGATTTATATTTAATGCTGATAGCTCTAAAGACATGTATACCTTAATCAAACTAACAAACTTAAATTAGTTTAAATATCAAATATGTGGTATCTGGGTCCACTTAGTCAATTTGTCCCCTATTGTCAGTTTTAGTTGAGGCACCTGTGGGGAAATCTGAAATGGGTGGTTTAAATCTGGGAAGGGGTGCTTTTTGCTTCTTGAGAGCAAAGGTAGGAGGATCAGTGGCTGATGGAGAGGAGGTGCGGGGGGTATAGGAGCCAGTTATGCAAGCCATGCCCAAGGTGGTACAGAAATAGGAGGAGGGCAAGGTGGAGGCAGAAGAGGTGAGGCACTACCAGCAAGGCTGGAGGCAGATCAAAGCCCAGACAGAAGAAAGAGGGCTCATGCTCCTGAACTTTGTCAGCTTGGATAGATGAACAGACACAAGTTTTCCTTTTCATCAACAAAAAGTGAAAATAGGCAGTTTGTGTCAGGCCAGAGAAGACAGGGAGCCTCCCAGGAATAAAATGAGTTTCAGCAGCTGCTTGGCAATATTCCTTAAAGTGACTGTCCCAGGGTAGACTAACCAGACAATTGGCTCCAATTATGATACCAATTAACCCAGAAATGAATGAGCAAGAAGCCCCCATATACAACAAGAGTCAGGCAACATTGATCCAATCCTCTCAAGATAAATTTCAGATCTCACACACACAAAAGAAGAAGCAAAGAGACTGATAACTTATGAAAAAGAGGGAGGATGTACAGGATCTTGGCAGCAATCTGTTTATAAGACAGACAAGGTGGGAGACACATAAAGAATATGACAGAACCCAGGTGACGTGGCAGATTACTAGAAGTAGAGGGCCTGAGGCAGCTGAACTGATGGTGGATTAATGGGTAGAGGGCAAGGAGATGGGTGTCTTAAAGCCCTCTGAGGGGATATGGACAGATTGGGGGTTTGGTACAAGGCCATAAAGGCCTGACGATATAGGATTTGGGTCCATTTTTCCGGTCAGGCTTTCTTATCCTCTCGCTTATATTGAGGCCAACAGTGTATTAAAAAAGCAGACTTGGGAAGGAGGCATATGAGGTGTCCTGTTTAGGTCTTTTCCTGGGTAGATCAGAAAGAGAATAGACCAAAGAAGAACAGTGACTAAGCAACTCGTTGATACAAGGAAAGCAAGAATTGGAGACTCACCAATAAGAGTTACTCAACCTATTGTTAAACCTTGTCCTTTTGTGGTTGCCAAAAAGATGTTGGTGGGTGAAGTGGAGAGACCCTGGGGCCATGACCCAATCAGACCTAAAAGAGTCACTGAAGGTTCTTGGTCTTGTCATGAGAAGGAATTTAAAGACACACATGGAGCACAGTGGAAAAGTTTATTAAGGTGAAAGTACACTCATGATCTGAGAGCTGGCAAGCTCAAGAGAGTTGCACCTCCTGGGGGTTGGGTTTGGCGCTTTTTCTTTATGTCCAAATTGACTCTAATTTGTTAGAAGACAGCCCAAGGGAAATCCTTTGGGACTCAGGAAGCCAATCCCATAGTCAATTCCTACAAAATGAGGGCACTATGTAAGAATTCATCACCCAAGTCTCCCTCAACTTCCAAATGGTGTCCCATAAGGAATATTGCCAAAAGTTCCTGGGGTTCAGAGTGGTGGGAGATGTCCCTCATTCTCCACTGTCCAACATTGTAATATCTAAGAAGGGATGTTAACTTCCTTTCACTTCCTCATTGCATTCTAGACTACAGTGGGTGCTGGGAATGAACTGAAATGCTGCAGACTGGGGCTGCCTCTTTCCATTTTGAGGAAGTCAATATATTTGGCAACCAGTAGTAATACCCTCTGTAAGTCTCTAGTTCCAATATTTGTGGATGGAGTAGAGGTCCTGGCTTTTGTCAAGAAGGGACAGCTATTTTATATTACATTAAGCTTCATGTATCTAAGCTAGAAGTACTTTCAGTCTGAGAGCAGGACAAAGAACACCAAACAGCCATGGGTAAGGACAAATGAGAGACCTGAAAAAATGGGAAGTATGGAACTCCTATCTAATCTGGACAACTTTCTTGTGAGCTTTATCCACAATTCAATTCTAAGAGAGTGGCTCCCCATTGGGTGAGGGCTCAAACTGGGTAATAGTTCCAACTGATCCCTCTGGGGAAGCACACTGTTTATATGTATCTTAGATTTTATGCTCATTGAGGGATCACACCAGGTTATTTAGGAGGAAACCTTACACAGGGGTCATAAGATCAGTGGCCATCCTAAAAACAAAAACAAAAATAAAAATAAAAACAAAAACAAAACAAAAGAAAGAAAAATAAATCAGTGGCTGACATGTGTTGACGTTCCATACCTGAGAAGAACACAAGTATTAAAAGAACATGTAGAACAGGGAAAGCCTGATTTCTGAGCCCAACACCATTATAGCCAAAATACTGGTGTTGACCTGGGCAGCAGGAGTTTGTTCCTCCCCATAGAGTAGCCACGGGCAAGAAGTTCTCGCCTGGGTCCTTGGACAAGGCATATTCTGAAGGGTCATGCTATTCAAGACCTCTTTGAAAAAGAATAAAGAAACGAAGACTGGGGGTGAAGAAGACTTACTAAGCCACATTGAGGTTCTTGGATTCACTCCAGAATCCCCATAGAGGGCCACCAAAAATGTTAAAGGATCCTTGAGTGTGATGGTCAAGAAAGAATTTTTGAGATTTTTATGGTGCAACTTAGTTTATTCAGGTAGCATAGGGATAGGACCCACGGGCAGAAGGAGCTGAACTTTTGTTGTATAAGGCTGGTAGTTATATGCTTAATGCTCAAGGGGGAGGGGAGATACAGGGAATATTAGATCATAAATGTTTTCTTCAAATTTTTATGTGTAAAACTATTACTTTTATAAGATTTCTCTTGTGCTTATTCAGTTCGATAATAACTAATAAGTATTCAATAATAACTATAATAACTATCGATAATAACTAAGACATACAGGCAGTCATTAAACCCTTTAAGAATATAGCAACCAATGTATTTGATCCTTATTGGAACTATGCAGGCTATAGGCCAGCCTTCTGGTCTAAAGGTGAACATTTTTCTGCTTGTGTCTCTCATCACTAATGGCATTATGATGACAGAAACTGGTGACAGGAAGTAGCAGATTTAGAAAGACCTATGCCAGAGTATTGGGTATAAACCCCATGAAAATGTAAGGATCCATCACTTCAGTGAATTTTCTGAGTTTCAGTGGCCTGAATATGTCTGGAAATGTCCTCTGAAATGTGTAAAAGTCATTGTCCTACCTCTCCTCATTTTGCACAAGACAAAAACTTAGTACATATCATTAGCACCCCTCTTCCTCCTCCTCCTCCTTTTTTTTTTTTTTTGTTTCATCATTCCTTTTTTGTTTTGTCTTTCCTTTTTTGTTTTGGAGCCATATTTGCCTGTACTGCTCTCATGCATTTACTGACATTTTCAAATGGAATTCAGACTAAGCACAATACCTACAGTTGCTCTAAGGTGGACGGCAAGAGAAGGTTGTACAGTTGGTGTAGACTGGGGAATAAAAGAAGATTCTCCAGTTGATTTACGCTGGAAAGCAAGCTCACCAACTTCTTGGCACATAGAACCTGATATGTTGCATAATGATGCCATTGCGTTTATGACATATTGTAATAGAATATAAAACACAAGGCAATCCTGAAGAGAATCACACCTTAGAATTTTTTAGTAAAACTATAGTATTATATTTTTCTTTGGCAAATAGCAGTTTATTAGAGACCAAAAACTTGGAATTGGCACTTCTAGTGACCATGTGTTCTGAGATGTTCAAATGAACGATGTGGAAACTGATCTATCAAGTGAGTAAATTGTGCTAGTAAATACTCTATCATCAGAGAACATGGTGATGCAATACTGAACTCAAGTTGGTCCTGGAAACACAATCAGTTACATGAGCAAGTATTCTGCTGTGATGCTAACTTTCTCCTACCCCACACCTGTGACACAGGATGTTCACTTTGGCAAGTTAATCCTTTTGCATATGTTTTCTCATATATTGCAAGCTGCTTATATTTACTAAAGCAATATAATGACTTTCAGGGTTATCTCCAAAAGACATTCTGGAGAGAAGTACTTCAATTGGACAGACTTGAGTGGTACATGTATTTATCAACTCTGCCTGCAAGGAAATATGACATGAGATAAAATTCTACCTTATTAGCCTGATGGGCTGACCAGATGGCTAGGGAATTAGAAAGAACATGATTGAAGAATTAAGGAGAAGAGCTACAAGGATAACTTTGGTTAGAGTGTAACATATTTTTCATGTGAGTGATCACTGAAAGGTTCACATATAGACATGGCTGTCAATAATAAGATAAATAAATGATCCATGATGAGGATCAGTTAGCCTCCTTCAATGGACTTGAAATCAAAATAGTTCTATATAACTTCCATCTCTACCATCATAAGTTTGAAACCACAGACTGTACCTTAGCAAGGCTGATCTGACTGATATCTGTGCTTAGCAATGAATCTACCAGAGGAACTGGGGTCCCTAATACTATAGGCTTTTATAGAACAGCCAGTTATCTGGTGGGCACATCGATTCTATTGGGCACTTTCCACCATGGAGAAAATTATTTTCTGCCACAGGGATAGGTGCTTCTTTAAGTAGATTTGCTTTCCGTGCCTGTATGGTTCTGTTAGCATTTTCTGTTACCCCGGCATTTACTGTCAGCTTTATTAAATGCCATTGGATATGACAATATACTCACTCTTTATTGAAAGAGATGAGGCAATGGATTTATTTCAGGAATGTTTGCCCCAATCTTACCATTAACTTTATCACCTAGAAGTACCTGATGCTTAGGAAGTAACTGACGTATGTCCTCTTGAAGCCACAGTGACAAGAGCAGTATTGTGTCTCCCATAATCATGAGTCCTAGAACATACAGTAGAAGTGGAGGTGACAGCTCTTGTTACTATTTATCTAATGACCCCACAAGTCAGGCAAAACTGGAGAGGGTGTCATTGTACTGGCTAATAGCCCTGATTATCCAAGGGAAAGAACACCACTGATCCAAAATGGGACAGAAATATGTCCCATGAACCCAGGGATCATTATCTGGAGCGTTTCATAGAAGTGTCACATCCTGGCAATAAAGTTAATAAAGATTTCGGCAAAATAATGCAGGCAGGGCCTCTAAGACCCACATTTTTCAGAACTCAATGTTGTATTTACCTCACTAAGTAAAGAACTCCACCCAGCTTATATCTGAGTAAAGGAGAAACATGTACTTGTAATGGAAAAGGGAAGTTATAAATACTGGCTATGACCTTGTGACAGGATGAAGGAACAAGGTGTATAGGAGTGTTTCTTCCCCCTCCCCCCCCCCACCTCAGGCATGCATGTGTACGTGTGTGTGTGTGTGTGTGTGTGTGTGTGTGTATTCAGGAAATGGTTTTAGCATGATTGACAGTATTAGGTATACCACCAGAGAGCATGTTCTTAACGAACTCTACTAGGTACTAGGTCATGATGAAGAGAGAGAGAGAGAAGGGAAAGGGAGAGGAGGGGAGAGGGGAGGAATAATAGAGCTTCTACCTATCGAGATATATATGTTTTGTGCTTTGTAACTTTTATAATTAGATCCATAGGTTAGAGGATATTCAGATGAGATTGTAACTGAAGTAAAGGGGAATAAATAATTATTCAGAGATGAATGCAGTGACTGAGGGAAATTGGATCTTTTAGAAAGAGTGGGAGAATATTATTTGTGACATACAGTTGTGATATTTTAAGCTGGAACATGTTAGAACTATTGTTGTAGAGGTTAAATGTGGGAAGCAGCCTGTGGGTCCTGCTGAATAGCCAGGGCTGTGAACTATGGCACCAAGGTTTTGTGGGCTCTCACCTGTCCCGATCTACTTCTGCTATGCAATCTTGCACCACAAAGCTTGGAAAGGTAACAGCAGATATTTTGTGAGTGAGGTTCCACATGTGTGATTTGTATTTCATCAGTCATATGCACTTACACAACACTTGAGTTTGGAAACTAGTTATGGAAAGAGAGAAGCGGTCACGTGTGGGCCTTAGGGGATAGAGCCTGGCTAGTGTCATTCTGGGGCCAACAGTTCTGGCTTCATCTCCCTGGTCTCCGAGTTATGGGTGAGGTGGGGTGTTCCTGGAGCCAAGAATTGTTGCTTCCCTACCTTCCTAATTGCTAAAATCTGGAATTTCTTATGGATCTAAGACAATAATAAAGTTAATTACAGGCACTCAAATGACTGAGGTTTCTGCTCATACTGCTCTAATGTTTTGCTTTTCAGTGGGTGACATTAAAAATAGACTCTTAATGCTACTGTTCTTCTGGTATTGAAATTTTATTTGTTTATTTTCTCATATAATATCTTACCAGTGTGAATGCATTTAATAGATATATCAATAGAACACCTTGACCAAAACTGCTGAATATTATACTGTAATTATTGTCAAGTGTCTGTTGCTTTTGAAAATTATAATTTCCAGGATTAACAACATATTAGTTTTTAAACATATAGTTTTAAACATATGGTTTTAGAAATCTACTTTTGGCTGGTTTATTTATATAACTATGGAAGAAATAAAAAGATAGTTCATCACTCTATTTTATATAATATGATAATTATATTTAAATATGACTGTGGTATAATGTTACTTTTTTGTACATCAGCTTTGATTTTTTTATAGATTATGGACCAGTTACATAGGAAACATGTAAATGTTATGTGTATCTTTAAAAATAAAAAAAATAATGAAATTCAGGAAATTTATGTTCAACTCCTAGATCATAAAACCTGAAAAGGGAGAATCTTCAAAGGAAGTTTTACCTATTTAACAAAAATTTTCAGGTTTTAATTAAACAACCTCCCTAGTTTTCACAATTTTATTTTTTTTTTTTAATTTTTTTTTTCAACGTTTATTTATTTTTTTTGGGACAGAGAGAGACAGAGCATGAACGGGGGAGGGGCAGAGAGAGAGGGAGACACAGAATCGGAAACAGGCTCCAGGCTCTGAGCCATCAGCCCAGAGCCTGACGCGGGGCTCGAACTCACGGACCGCGAGATCGTGACCTGGCTGAAATCGGACGCTTAACCGACTGCGCCACCCAGGCGCCCCAAACAATTTTAAAATGCATCAAAACTTGTGTGTGTGTGTGTGTGTGTGTGTATGTAATAAAAAATAGTGATTAAAAGTTCATAATTTATTTTTCTGAAGCTGCATTAAAGGAAGAGTTGACCTTTTAAATAAATTTTATTTTTATTCATTTTAAATGTTTATTTATTTATTTTTGAGAGAGAGAGAGAGAGAGAGAGAGAGAGCGAGCACACACATGTGTATGCAATGGTCAGAGAGCCAGGGAGAGAGAGCTCTATTAGCATAGAGCCTGACATGGGACTTGATCCCATGAACCATGATATCATGCCCTGAGGCTAAAACAAGAGCCAGATGCTTAACAGACTAAGTCACCCAGGTGCCCCAAGATAATTTTTATATTTAGTATTTAGATAACTTTTTAATTTGACTCAAATCGTTAGTTGAATAGAAAATGATTTTGCTTTGCAGTAGAATATTGAAAATCAACTCACCTTTAATGCGATCTTTATGACTGTATTGAAACCAGCTGATCTTAAGTTTTTCCAGTAATATTGACAAATCACATACCCAGGTAGATGGACCATGGACTTATTCTGCTTTGGAAGCTTCTATACACTTTTATCCTCACTGTTAATTTTATTACTCCCTCCAGGATTCTTTTTGTAGATACTCAGCAGTGACTGTTGCTGTAAATGAAGTAGATCTATAAAGCAGCAGGACAGTGCAGAGATTTGATATACAGATATGTTTAAAATATACAGAAATCTGGCTTACATAATAACTATGTTTTTGACTATTAAGAATTCATTGTTGTTCTATTAGAATGGAACTTGATGCACTGCTTGGAAGCTACAAATAATCAAGATTCAGATATACTCTCCTAATGACTTCATAGGGTCTCTCACAAAATAGATGGGCAGTAAGTGTGAACTGAAAGTTTATAAGAGCTATTTTTGCAAATTCCGGTCCCTTTTTCCATGCTTATGACCTCAAAGATAGAGTAAATCATTGATGAGTGGCATTATTTTTTGAGTCCTCACAATGTAATAAGCACTGAAGTAACTTCTTGTTGACAACAAATTGCAATAATCCACTCAGCTATCATTTACCTTTATTTTGATAGCAACAGAATATATATTCCTTTGCTCTATAATCCAGTTTGCTTTCTAAAATAATAGTCACCTGGACATCTCCCTATCTCTTGTACTCCCTGAAGGTTAAGTCAAATGTAAAGAAACACTAGACTCAAATCTGGATCTTTTATTTACAAAACAATTGTGGGTGTGGCTTAGTATATATACATAGGTACATATATAGATGCACATATACATACATATAAAATAGGTACACACTAGTTAGGGAAATAAAATTATGATTTTATATAAAAATGCAGTATTGCTCCTATGAGCTATGTCAGTGATATAATATAACAAAGGGATTTACAATGGCTTTCTTGTTATTTGTAAGAAGGCCTTAATAGACATAAAATATTATATGTTACCTATAAATCATATATAATTATACATTACTATGTATTATAAATTATAAATGCATTTCATATAAAAATTGCAAATTTAGATTGTGTATGTAAAATAGGCATAAAATATTAAGGCATAAAAATATAAAAGGGTACAATTAGTTAACAAGGTTGACATAAAAAAGGATATTGAACTATGAAAGATTAACAATATCATCTTCATAAAACAATTTATGTGTCATTATTTGCTTTTAATAAATTAAATAGTTTAGACATGCATAATTATTAATATAGGTTTACATGCTACAAAAAAACTATGTTGGTATAAAACTTTGGAAATTATGAGGGTATAATAAAAAAGAGTTTATTTCTGTAAAGTAATAACAAAATTTCTGTTACTTTGAATTGGGGAATTGACCAAAAAGATAATTTTTGGTAAACAATCTTTGGAAAGTTGAAGTAAGATGTCTTGCTGAATACTATGAGCCAATAAGTACTTTGGTGAATCATTTTGGGGGTTGTTTTTTAACCTATCAGAAGTTAGCAACATTATTTACCTTGTATTAGTTGGACTTTTGCAGAGGCACTTCTTAAGGGATTAAGACCTTTTTGGTCAGGATATGCCATCAATAGAATATTTGTGCTTTCTTAAACCTTAGTGCAATGACAGAACAATCGGTCAAATCAATTGACTCAGTATGGAAAAAAATACTTTAGTAGGTGTTTAAATCATAAAAACAATGGGAATGATTAACTGCATTTTCCACTCATCAATTTATACTATATAAAAATGCAAACTTAGGTAGATAAGATATTTTCATAAATTTAAATACTCTATTTAAAAATGAATTTTGGTTTAAAGGATCTATTACTGCCACCTGCCACCTTCTGGCAAACTCCTAATTTTGAATAACTCTTTTTCTTAAAGGGATGAAAATAGGGGTAATTCACAACATCTCAAGAATCTGAATGTTCTCTTGAATCTACATTTTTCTCTGCATCCCTTTAATGTCCAGGTTTTTAATGAAATAGAGGTACACTAGGGTTGAAGTAAGCTGTCACATAGAAGTTGTTTTAAGAAGAACTTAAATAAAAGACAATACAATTGACCCTTGAACAAAGGGTCCACTTATGTGGATTTTTTTTGATAAATATAGCACAGTACTGTAAATGTATTTTCCTCATGATTTTCTTAACATCTTGTTTTCTCTACATTACTATATGGTAAGAACACAATGTATATTAAACAAAATATGTGTTACTTGATTTCATATTATTGGTAGGGCTTCTGGTCAACAGTAGGCTATTTGTAGTTAAGTTTTGGGGGAGTCAAAAGTTACAAGTGGATATTTGACTGGGGGGAGGAGTGTTGGAGCCCCAGTATCTGCATAATTGAAGGGTCAACTGTATGAATATCCTTATTAAAATAGCAGTCAGTTGATCAAGCAACTCATTAAACATAATCCACCTATACTCACTTTATCAAGAATAATTGATCTATATGGAAACATTTATTATATTCCCTTTAATTGTATATCATAAAATATGTCTTAAGAAATGATTCTTTGAAATACATCTGCATCCTATTTGTCTCTGCAAACTTAATCTTAGTAAACTATTTCTTCCCCTTTTCCAACTACATTTCTTTTTTTTTCTTTAAAAAATTTTTTTTAATGTTTTATTTTTGAGACAGAGAGAGACACAGCATGAGCAGGGGAGGGGCAGAGAGAGAGGGAGACACAGAATGTGAAGCAGGCTCCAGGCTCTGAGCTGTCAGCACAGAGCCTGACGCGGGGCTTGAACTCACAGACTGTAAGATCATGACCTGAACTGAAATCAGACACCTAACCCACTGAGCCACCCAGGCGCCGCCCAACTATATTTCTGAAATCTGTCATTCTATGTAGAAACTCTCCAACTAATAACGTGCCTGTTAATTTCCAACCACCAGAAAGCATCAAAATATTTTTTGGCAACAAAAATAACTATATTGCCTTAAATTAGTTTCTTAAGCTACACTCATGTGCAACATTTTCTGATTATTTTGGATTAACACTCTACATTTTAAGTATAAAAATACCTGATAAAGCTTTCTTTTCCTTTATACACTTGTGAGTCTTTTTTCTACCTATAATCCTTTCTTCTTTTGTGATGCCTCATCTTTTATGACTTCCAAATCAACTTTTCTGGAAAACTTTACTTGGTTGCTCTAGGCAGTCCAGCGTTCTTGCTTTGTTTTATTTCTTTCTGTTCTTCTAGATTTCTGTAATTCTTTTGCTTGAGACTTCTACCTGGACTTTGAAATATGAGGGCAGGGACTTTGTCATTATGTGTCCACAACATTTAGCAAAGAAGTTGCCACACTGTGATCACTTTAAGTTTATTAAAAAAAAAAATCCTTGCTGTTAAGAAGTAAAAGGAAATCATATGTGAGCTATAGTGTTTTCATTATATAGTTGCATAGCAGTAGTAACACAGGAAAAGTAATGAACAAAATAAATCATTTGTAACTGGATCTTTTGTTCTTGGTATATTTGTTATGAGGCATAAGGATTACAATACATGAAATTTATTCTCATAGTGAAAATAATACTTCTAACACAACTCTACCTTCATCTGCCAACTCATATGTGAATTATATATAGGGATGTGATTTCAAGTGGTATTTCAAAAGACTCACTATGGTTTAGGAGAAAAATATTGCTAGGTAGTATTCTGGTGGAAAATAGTGCTGAGAAAATCATTCTGGTGTGAGTGCTGGCTATATTTTCATTAGCAGTGATAATAACAGAAACATTAAGTTGGCACATAGCTTCTGTTTACTGATATTTCAGGAGATCAAGCATGTGCATATTGTCTCTCTACATAAAGGGAAAGTCCTGGAGAATCTTATTTGTCCATGGCCATTCTGATCGGCTGAAAGGTAATAAAAATGATGGCTTGTCCTATGGCAGCCAAACAGAGTTATCAGGGAAGACATCATTGCTTCTCATGGTTTTCCTAAAAAAATAAATAAAATAAATAAAAAAATTCTTACGACTTCAGCTGTGAAGATGATATGTTATCTGTGTGATAGCAGCTAGATGAGTGTCCTTCTGGAAGTATCTCCACCTTACATCAAACACGCACCATGTTTTCTTAGCGAATATGTTCACATGGAAAGCTTATTTCTACTCTGTATGTGACTTACATGTATGAATTTCACTACACTAGTTTTTATCCCAAGATGGTATGCATGTATTAGTTATCTTTCTGTAAGAGTTTCTTAATAATTGGACTCCATTCATTTTACAGTCAATACTGTGATCCAAACCCAAGTATCAATGTCTTCAGTATTTATAGCAGTGATTTCCATTGGATTTCTCCATCTATTTCTCCCTTAATTTCTTTTATTTACATTTTTTAATATTTATTTATTTTTGAAGGAGAGAGAGACAGAGAGTGAATGGGAAAGGTGTAGAGAGAGAGGGAGACAGAATCCCTAGGGGCTCCAGGCTATGAGCTGTCAGCACAGAGCCCCATGCAGCGCTCGAACTCACAAACCGGGAGATCATGACCTGAGCTGAAGTCGGACACTTAACCGACTAAGCCACCCAGGTGCCCTTATTTCTCCCTTAATTTCAATCTGTGGTGAATACCATCACTAGCTTATTTTGCTTATGACATCACTTTTATTATATCATTCCCCTGCTTAAAAATCTTAAATGTCTATTTTCTGAGAGATGAATTTGAAACTTTTATTTACATTTTCTCACTCCTGATCAACCAAAATCTTATCCCATCTTTACACTTTTCTGCAGTATTCCTGTATGGAAACCAGAACCCTTACCTTCCCTAACCATTTTCTGCACATTCCTATCCCTGAACCTTATGCCATTTTTCCTTCAGGAAACTTTTGTTGATCACCCAAGGCCTAGATAGGCTGTCCCTCCTTTGATTTTTCTATAGTACTTCTTGCTTGCACACTACTTTGGCAATAAACATCTAATAAATTCTAGAAGCAGTTTTTTTTTTATTTGCATGACTTCTTTCTCAATTGTATTTAAAAGATATGAGAGAGGTTTATTATGTATCCCCACCAACTTACAATGTATCTTGTACAAAATCAATATTAATAAATATCAAAAGTTTTCACAAGTACCTCCTTTCCTTCCTCTTCATTACTTTTCCTCAAAGTCTTCCTTCCATTGGATTGATGTTCATATTCAGAGAAAGAATAATTCTGGAAACCACCTGAGAAATCCTAAATTTAGTATAGTTTATTTTGTTATAGCCTCATCCTTCCAAAATAATAAAAGATGGTGATGCTAGTGTTTTAATAATTTTAGCATCAGATTCCCTAGAGTATTTTCAGCCCGTTGCCAATTTTGCCAATTGTCAATTCTTGCCTGCCGGCTTCAAATAGAATCTTAATTGCTTGCTGGGTACCAGTGAAACTCTGCCCTGTAGATATGGTTTCTTTGCCCGTTGGCACATGTTAAACCTCGTCAGTAGAGGGCACCAGAGGGGCACCGGCAGAAGAAGGGCTTTGCCTGTGTGCTGCCCTCGGTGGACTTCCACCGCAAGAAACTTCAGTAACACCTTGCCCGGAGTAGAGAAAGGTCTGATGATGTTGATGAAGAATTTAGATTTGTTGTTTTTCCATCCTCATCCTGTTGAGTAACATCACCCTGCCGACAGCCTACATATGTGAAATTCCAAAGGAGATCCTAAAGCTTTACTGTTAGATAGAATCCTTTTTTTTTTTTTAAAGGAAATCCCTAATATTCTTCTTTAAATTTCTTATAGGAATATTTTTTACTGAAAAAGTCATCATCTTTACATCGTCAGCTCTTATATATTAATGTCAATACACTTGGAATACTTTTTTGTTATTTTGTAGTCTTTATGTAAGTCAGCCCTCATTGCTTGCTTATTTGTTTTGTTTTACTATGTTGTATTTAAATTCAACGTCCTTTTCTTTTTCTGGTTTGAAGATAGTTGACTTTGTATTTTAGCAATGTGACTATGATATATTACAGTTTGGTTTCCTTTGTATTTATGCCACTTCAGGATGGTTGAGCTTCCTAGAACTGTGCATTAGTGTTTTGTAAAATTTAGAAAAATTAGGCCCTACTTCAAATATATTCTCTGCTACTTCTCTTCCTTTGAACCTCTATTTACATGTAAATTTAGCCCCTTGAGAATATCCCACAGGTTACTAACACTTTATCCTTATTTTTGTATATTTCTTCTCTTGGTTTTAATCTGGAAATGCCTAATGAGTTGTCTTCAAGTTTACAAATATTTTCCAATGTCTGATCTACTTTAAAGCCCATGTGTATCTGTGTGTGTGTGTGTGTGTGTGTATAAACTTTTTTAGAGAATAACTTTTTTGATTTTAGAATTTCCATTCACTTCATTTCTCTTCTGAAATCTATCTTCTGTTAACTATTAGGTCTTTTTCTTTTATTACAATTAAAAATGTATATTTGTAATAATTGTTGATAAGTCCTTGTCTGCTAATTCTTTTTTTTTTTTTAAGTTTATTTATTTATTTTTGAGAGACAG
The DNA here is from genome assembly GCF_022079265.1 of Lynx rufus. Taxonomy (NCBI): domain Eukaryota; kingdom Metazoa; phylum Chordata; class Mammalia; order Carnivora; family Felidae; genus Lynx; species Lynx rufus. The sequence continues at coordinate 96,587,403 of NW_025814845.1, read as the reverse complement.
CACAAGCAGAGAGACAGGAGATATAGAGTCCGAAGCAGGCTCCAGGCTCTGAGCTGTCAGTAGAGCCCAATATAGGGCTCAAATCCACGAGCTGTGAGATCATGATCTGAGCCGTGAGGTCATGATCTGAGCTGTGAGATCATGTCCTGAGCCGAAATCAGATGTTTAACCAACTGAGCCACCCAGGTGCTTCCCTTGTCTGCTAATTCTAATAATTGGGTTTTCTTTAGATATGCTTTAAAACACTGTCCTTTCTCTTGACTACATGTCATATATATTTTTTGTGTGTGGAGGTTTGTCATCAATTTTAGTTATATTCACATTGTGTATAAAATGACTAAGTATATTGAAGCATAGTATTACATTGTTCTATCCCTTTATCAGCCTGCAAACTCTTTCCTCTATGTAGCAGTTTGGGTGGGTAAGTAAACTTTGAGATTCCTTATAAAAGTAAAGTTGAGTTAAATAGGAACCATGGATTTGTGGCTCCTGGATGGCTCAGTAGATTAAGCGTCTGACTTCAGCTCAAGTCATGATCTTGTCAGTGAGTTCTAGCCCCGTGTCGGGCTCTGTGCTGACAGCTCAGAGCCTGGAGCCTGTGTCGGATTCTGTGTCTCCCTCTCTCTCTGCCCCTCCCCTGCTTGAGCTCTGTGTCTCTCTCTCTCTCACAAGTAAACATTAAAAAATTGAAAAAAATAGGAACCATGGATTTAATGACAGCCTCTGCAACTTCCACTTTTTTGAAAATGTGGTGTGTGAGATCTTTTGGGAGAGACCTGAAAAAGTCTAGATTTGGCATGAGAAGAGTGAATCAGTATACAAGACCTGAAGTAATCAAATGAGGGTTTTCAAGAAAATAGACAAAATTCTTCTTGATAAAGGAATGGTTAATAAAAGTGAAAGACTAGGGACAATAGAGTACTAAGGAGGGAGAGAGAATTGTCTCCTTATCCTCTTACAATAATATATATTGTGGGGGCTGTCGAGCCTAAAATCTGTAGGGCAAGCTGGCAACCTAGAAATTCAGGTAAGAGTTGTACTCTTGAGTCTGAAGCCTGGAATCTCAGGCAATAATTGTATGTTGCAGTATGAAAGTGGAATTCCTTCTTCTTTGGGAACCCTCAGGTTTTAAGACTTCAATTGATTGGGTGAAGTCCACTCACATTATAAAAGCCAATCTGCCTTATTTAAAGTCAGTGATTGCAAATGTGAATCATGTATAAAATTAACTTTGCAGCAACATCTGGATTAGTGTTTGACCCAACAACTAGTGTCTATAGTCAAGTTGCCATATAAAATTAACTATTTATTGCCCCTGGAGAGTCAAGGAAAATTTTATAGGGAAGATAGAAATTTAGAGGGCTCTTAAAAGAATGATTTAAATATGGGAGTAGAAGATTATGGGCAGGAATTTCATGTAAAAGAAATGGCAAGGACAAAAATCTGGCAACCACTAACATTTCCAATCACATAGTGAAATTCCTTTAGGCTAATGCTTACAATTCAATTTCACCCCTGTTCAAGGTCGGCTGTCCAGTTGAGTGGAGAAAGAAAAGGCAAAATTATATACATAAAGAATCATAAAACCTTAAAAGTTGCAAACACATCAGTAATCATTTGTTCCAACATTTCACTTAAGGTAGCGTTTCTAAATTTTCCACCTATAATTTGGAGACCTATTTTCCTCTTGATTGTCTGTGCCTTGGACATCTAATTCTCTTATAGGGTGGATACTGTGAGGTTTGTATATAATTATTAGAACATTCTCTACTCAGAATAGCATGGCATACTGGTTAGGGCAGAACTCTGTAAGTAGTATTTCTTGGCTCTAATCCAAGTTCTAGCACTTAGTAGTAGTGTGAACATGTGTGTGTTGTATAATCTTTGTGTGTCCAGTAATATTCTGTGTAACATGGGAATAGTAACCATGCCTACCTCCAGGAAATAGGGTTGTTAGAAATACCTGAGATGATCCCAGTAAATTGCTACCATCTTGCATATATAACAATCTACATTCACTATTGTTATTGTAATGCTAATATTAATGTAGCAATAATCCAAAAATAATAATAGAACATTATGTTGATGAAAAATGATATTCACCTGGTAGTGGGATTGGAGCAGGATTAGAGCTAATCTCTCTTTCACAAGGAAAACCTTCTGATGATCATTTCCTCTTCAAGTCTAAATGTTTTCACTTCTTTCAACTATTATTCATATAGTACTTTCCAAATCTTTATGATTCTAGTCATTCTTTAGAGTATACTACATTTGCCAATGTCCTTGAAATGAAATTAAAGTTATTCCAAATATGTCCTGACCAGAGTGCACTTCTGCAGAACTGTTTCTTTCCTTGAGAAAACTCTGACTTCTATTTATGCATCATAAGCTTGCTTTGACTTTTTTTTTTTATAGCAAATTGATGGTTCTATGGAATTTATAACTAACTCCTAGGTCTTACCACATAATTCACTATTATGTCGATTTCCACTCACACTTATGAGTGTGAGTGGAGTTCCACTCACTACTATCAGTAATTGCTGTGCCCTTGATGTGTTCCAACCAAAAGCTGGAGTTTTTCTTTACTCATAAAAAGCTCTACCATATTTATTACTTATTAAATAAACCATTTATTAACTTTTGTTGAATGTCCATGTTTTACCAATTCTGAGTATATTACCTTATTAAACTTTATTCCACTTGGTAGCAGTCACAGTTTGATAAGTAAAACTTCTATGCCTTAATCTAAGGCTTTTAAAACATTTGCGTGAGTTCAGGATCAAGTTAAGTCCTTGAGAACACCATCATAGACACTCCCCCCAAACTGTTACTCCTATGTTTAAACTTTTGGGTTAAGGTTGTTGAAATAATAATTTATCAAACTTCTCTGCCATCTACTTCTCATTTATCTCTCTTGGACCAGTAGAATATCTTGAGATGCTTTCCAAAAGTTCCTGCCAAATGTGATTTCTAATTAAGAGAACCTAAAAGAAATGGTATTAGTATTACATGACTAATTCTTAGTAAATCTGTATGTACTACCAAATGATATCTTCTGCTTTCAATGTGCTCATAATCACTTGGTTAAATATGGAATGGAGCCCTTGAACAAAAGGTAACATTGATGGCGTTCCAAGGAATAAAACATTAATGGATAATCAGAAGAAGCTGCTCGCTACTCAGGAAAGAACTTTCTTTCTTTCTGAGCTACTTGCAGATAGATGGAGCCAAATGGTTGAGTTTTGAACAGTGAAATTTGAGTGGACGTGATATCTACTCTTCAAGGACCAAGACTTTTAAGAAGCAGTTATGGTACTTTCATGCTCTCTCCCTTTCTTTTGATTTTGATTGTAGAGAATTATAATGTTTTAGGGATTGACAGAGCTTTAAGATCAATGGATACTGTTTTCTGAATTAAGACTAATTAAAAGTACCCAGCTCTTCAGGAACACTTTCTTTAAAAGGGTTATGTGAGGAAGAAATAAACATTTTGTGCTCCTTTATGTATTTTTTGGTTTATTTGATATAGCAGTTAAGCCAACCAAACTAATACAAATTAAATTTGTTCTAAAATTATCGTGTAAAAATATTTTTAGCTCATGCTTAAACAGCTTTAATAATGGGGAAAAAACTCAAGTAACATGCTTAGCCAGTGTAGAGCTCTGATTCCAAGTAAGAAAATTGCTTAGGTGAAATGTTTTCCTGAAGAACTTTATAAAATCCTGACCTCCTTTCAAAGTACCAATTAAATCTTTGTACAGTGAATAAGTCTATTGTCCACTTCCTAAATCATGAGCTGGTGTCTCACCTATCCCCATAAAATTAAAATAGCCCCATCTTCTGGACCAAACAACTGAGGAAGACCTGTTTTTATAGTACATAATTATCACATCCCAGATGTGGCAACTGTGATTCTCCATGAAGTTATAGTCCTCTCAAAAATAATCTGATGCATACTGTCTGGAATTCTATGGAGCAGTAAAGATCATGTGCCAATTATTTCTGGTATTTGAACATCTGAGTGGTAGATACCAACTGATTCCACCCCCGCCCCGCCCCCGCCACCCAACTGTCTTTGGCACAAACCCACAAATCACCTCAAGTTTCTTCATTCAAAGTAAATGAAACAAAATATCATTCATTAGCTCTCCACTTAGAATATCTTAAACCCTACTTCTGTTAAGCAGAAGGACCCCACTATACATTACCCTGCTAGGGGAGGCCTTCCTGAAGAAAGGGATGCTTATATTGGATTGCCTAGCCAAGTCATTAAACATACCTTCACTGGTCCATTAATTCAAGCCCCAAACACTAAAAAATTGCGCTATTTTTTTCTTGACACTTCTCCTAATATCATTCTCACATATTTCCCTAACTTTTTGGCCAGGATTACTGGCCATTATTACCTTGATATTTGTGAGGTTCAGCATTCCACAAGATCACCCTCACTTCTGAAACCAATTGCAAGTGTTGAGGTCCCCAAGATTACCACAGTTTTGACAAACCATTAGAAATGCTCATGGAACTCACTGATAACTATTATCCTTATGGTCATAATTTATTACAGGGAAAGGATACAGATTAAAATCAGCAATGGGAAGAGATTCAGTAGGCAGGATCCAAACATGATTTTGCAATTGTCCTCTCCCAACAGAGCTGTAGAAAGTGCTAACTTCTTTGGCAATAATGTGTGAAAATATTCATAGAGTATTGACCACAAGGGAAGGTTGCCTGAGCCTTGGTGTCCAGAGTTTTATCCAGCCTTGGTCACATAGCATGATTGATGGTGCAGGTAGCTAGCCTTAGGCTTCAGTAGTTCTGGAGGCTGAGCTGATCCTGAGTGGGCAAAGCCCCTACCATTGTTAACATAGACTATCTGAGGTGACTTGAGGCCCCAGGTAATCCAAAAATTATTATTAAGCAATATGTTCCAAAGGCAGAGATCCTCCTAGAAGCTGCCTACAAGGCCAGCAGTATCTCTGGGTAAAGTTAATCCCCAACTGTGCAATGTTTACTGTAAGCTTCTCCCAATGTTGTTTAATAACAGCATATGTGAAAGTTATAGAAAGCTATGTAACCATTGCTTGATTCCATCAACAAATATGTATGGAACAGTGACTTTGTGTCAAGTTCTTTTCTGTATCCTTGCTAATCTTTGGAGTTCAGTTTTCTTCATATATTTTTTTCTTGGCTTGTTTTCTGAGTTTAAAAATCTCCACACACTTAAGTGAGAATACTCTACTCATGATCTTGTTAGAATAGAAGGAGGGCTTGGGGCGCCTGGGTGGCTCAGTCGGTTGAGCATCTGACTTCGGCTAAGGTCATGATCTTGTGGTCCGTGAGTTCCAGCCCTGTGTCAAGCTCTGTGCTGACAGCTCAGAGCCTGGAGCCTGCTTTGGATTCTGTGTCTCCTTCTCTCTCTGCCCTCCCCTCCCCTCACTCTCTGTCTCTCTGTCTTTCTCTCAAAAATAAACCTTAAAAAAGTTTAAAAAAAAAATAGAAGGAGGGCTCTCCCAGCTGTAATGTCTCTCTCCCTCATGGAATTCTGTAGACAATCTGGACTAATGTTCTGCCTCATTTCCTACCACTCTCCCTCTTACTCCCCACCCAATTCGGTTTCTACCACACTTGCTTCCTAGCATTCTTTAGACACTTCTGCATCAGGGATTTTGCAACAGCTTTTCTTTCTTTTTGAAGTTCTATTCCACAGATATCTGTTTGATTCTTTTTCTCAACTCCTTCATCTCTTAACCTAAAGGTCATCTTCTCCAGGAAGGCTTTTTTAGTGTTCTATCTGAAACTGTAAGCCTCTTCTCCAAACTTTCTATCACCTGTTTCAATTTTTGTACTTAACATAAAAATCAACTCTTAGGATATATGCTAATAATTACAGTGCTCATTAACTGTTTCTCTTCTCAGGAGGTAGACATCAAATGCCAAGGATTTTTGTCTATTTTTTCACCATTTTATCCTGAATGTTTAGAATAGAACTTGAAGGATAATGTTCAATAGGTATTTCTTTATTGAATGAATGAATTTCTATGTATTTTCACATAAAATGTGCTATTAGTCAATACTTTCCTTCTTTTTATTCAGTTGGATTCTTTTAAATGTATGTCTTAAAGTACAGCCTTTTCATTGAACCCATTTAGCCACATCTTTGAAAGTTTAAGTTAGACTAGTTTAAGCTAATCCAGACTTTGAAGTCAGCAGGATATAGATTTGAATCTGTTTTTGCATTACCAGCTGAATGACTCAGAACAGTTTAATAATTCCCACCAACACTGTTTTCTCAACTTTAAGTGTATATAATATCGATTTCACAGAGTTGTGAGGTTGTGCCATGTGATATTTTCTTAACAGATTTGTCCCTATTTTCCCCCTTTCCACTGCTATATTTTGAAATATGGATTTCATCTTTTAATGCTTCTATAATACCTCAGCTTCTGGTGCTCAAAAACCTGGAATCTTGCTTTCGATCTCTCTCTCCAGATTGTTACTATAAATTGTTAACAGGACAAGGTTGAAAATATGGAATAGAAAATACTATGAATGTGTTCCTAATGAATCCATTTGACTTTTAGTCATCAGCTGTTTTTTTTTTCCTTCAAAATATTATTTAATTTTGTATGTCCTATTGGGAGTCTTTTTACCTTTCAGAAAAAAAAATATAACCAAATTTTCCCACTCTCTCTGTTTTGGTATTTCTTCATTTCCTCATCATTACTCAGAAATTTCTTGTGATTGTCAATCAATCCTACTTACACTTAGTTTTTCTCTCCTGGGATGACATTTCTCTGAGGCAGGAGACCTCATACAGAGTAGTGAGTACACCTTTTTTTGGTCTTAATTTTCAGGTTCCTCTTCTAAATGCTTGTTGTATATATTTTAGTTTGACCATTTTCATTTATGGAGAACAGATAAACAATGAGATGGCATCCATTTTTGCAATGTTATCTATCAACTTTACACCATCAACTCCAGGCAATGAGTCTAGCTATTCATTGTTAATTTTGTCCCAGCAAGCATCTAAATGAAGCAATATTTGAGCTTTGGAAGATGATGATAAGCCTCAGCTGATATTATTCTTACATTCCTGTGATATTCTCTAATCTTCTTCACATTGGTTTTGTGTCTTATTTCCATCTTATTAAATGCTCTTGTGTTTCCATCTTAATATATTTTCCCAGCATTTACTTTCCACAAAGTTCTGGTGCAACTAAAACAATTATACATGTACCTTCTATCTTTTCCTCACATATAATTGCATTGCCAGAAATAATTTCTGTGAGAGCACTTCAGACTGCTTGAATCATTGTCCACTTCTGAGACATGAATTAGTGCTTTCCTTACACCTGAACTTTTCAGTCTGTCTGTCCTCCAAAAGTAGGATACATTAATTATTATGCTCAGTCTTCAATTTCATGGCTATCAAAATTCTATGATGATGAAATTACTTACTCCCTAGGTTGCCATCATGTCTTCTTCACCAAATACATTCCTTCTTTTTCATTGGTATAAAGTTGTGAGAAACGAACTAGTAAATAATTTAGTAACTTCCTCCTTTTTACCACAAAAGACCCTTTTTCATTATTTGCCCATGCATTATTGTAGAGTTTCCAGTGCATTCTTGGAATGCATGGTTTTCAGTGCTTTATTTCCAAACTAAAATAAATAGGCTATGTGTTCTTATTCTTAAATATTCAATTACTTTAAAGCATTTAAAAATACTAAAAGGAAGCTAAGGACCTCCATAACTATTTTTAAAAACCTCCAGTTGTAGTGTCTGCTTGTACATATTTCCAGCACTTGGGAAAATAAAATTTTAAACAAAATGGGAATTTTCAGTAGATGTCTGGAGAACATGTCTCATGGTAACTAGAATAACTTGCCTCTGAATCAGTTCTGTAATCCATATTAGGAAATGTTAGTGATGTAGTATATTGTTGAGCGTTCCTGATAGCTAATTTTTAATGTATATTTTTACAATAATAATGCTCTGCTTCTCCTTTAATCTTTCTTAAACATTGAATTAACTATGGTAAGTAATGTGGTGACAGATGACAGAGTAAGATTGCCCTCACTTAGAACCAGAATACTCTTCCTTAGATTTCACTCTGTTTCCAAGATTTCATCTTAACTGTGAATATTCTTAATATATTCTCTTCTATATCTCTTTCTACTGTATCTATTTATTTCAAATAAACAGGACTAGATGTATATTTCCATCAACTATTTTATTCATGATATACCCATATTCATATTTATATGTCCATAAAATAAACATGTTTTATGTTTAAATGAGAATCACATTCAACTCTTTCTTGACTCACACAGATTTGTTATCAAAAAAATTGGAGGCCACTGATTAAACTATTGCCATATTGATACTATTTCACAGTGGGGGTACAGAAAAAGAACAGTCAAAATTAATCACTCATTACTCTATATCTCACCTCTGCACTTTGTATCATAATCATGATGGTTTTACTGTCCTGTCTTGTAAAGTTAATCTAGCACATGCCTGCCTTTGTACTTCATTGAGGTGTCAGCAAAATTGAACTTGTGGAATACTCCCTTCTTGAAAATCTCTTTTCCCTTAGCTTTGGTGTTACCACCACCTTGTGATTTTAATTCTATGTTCATATACTCTGTCTCTTCTTACACTTGCCCTTTATGTTTTGTTTTTCCCACGACTTGTCTTTGACCTACTACTGGTCTTATTAAAATTTTATTTCTTGGCAGTTTCTTAAGCACCAATGGGGTTCAAATATCATGTAAACACTCAAATCATCTTTCTTTCTTTCTTTTTTTCAAACTTCACTTTACTTATTCTGAGAGAGAGAGAGAGAGAGAGAGAGAGAGAGAGAGAGAGAAATCAGGGGACAGAGAGAGGGCAAGAGAGAATCCCAAGCAGGCTCCATGCTGTCAGCACGGAGCCAGATCAGGCCTTGATCTCACAAAATGTGATCATGACCTGAGCTTAAATCAGGTCAGACATTTAACTGATTGAGCCTTCCAGTTGACCCTCAAATCATCTTTCTTTTTTTTTTTTTTAATTTTTTTTTTCAACGTTTATTTATTTTTGGGACAGAGAGAGACAGAGCATGAACAGGGGAGGGGCAGAGAGAGAGGGAGACACAGAATCGGAAACAGGCTCCAGGCTCCAGGCTCCGAGCCATCAGCCCAGAGCCTGACGCGGGGCTCGAACTCACGGACCGTGAGATCGTGACCTGGCTGAAGTCGGACGCTTAACCGACTGCGCCACCCAGGCGCCCCTCAAATCATCTTTCTTATGAAATTTTCTTTTATTCCTTTTCTGTCTCAGTGAGTTAAACCACCACTGATTAAGCTTCACAATTCCTGGACTGCTTTCTCTCAATGAATTCTATGTTCAATTAGCCATAAATTAATATAGATTACATGTTCTTAATATCTCTTGCATTCACTTTCTTTTCTAACTTTCACCTGCCATTGCACTAATTCAAAATTCATCTGTTTTGGCCTGGATCACTGGAATAACCTTCTAATGGATTTCATCTCCACTCTGTCATATGGAGCAGATTTATGGTTTCCAATTTCAACTAGGCCCTCAACATTACACGACAATCCTTTTACTTGTCACTCAAGTGAATCTTGGTTTTATAGCCCTGACCTATGTACTAGCATGAACATAGCTTTCTCCCTTACAGTGTCTAGAAGTGACTTGGGGGAGTCTAACAGTGATTCTTTGCAAGTTACTATATGGGAGTTTATAAGCTTCTGTTTCCATGTCAAATTGTCCCTGATTGAGCTGTTTGCTCACATCTGCTTCTGTACAGCTGTTTGTAAGAAGTCTTACCATTATTCCTTCCTAAAATGCCAACATTCCTGTCATGGAAATTGTTTCTAGATATTTTGAGGACTTCTCCTCTTTGGAATATTAGAATAATTCTGAGTTTGTATTGAGGCAAGAGGAATGGTACACGTCATCACCTGAGGTCCAAAGCATAATATCTAGTGTCTCTACTAGAATTTTGGAAGTTTCTGAGCCTCATAGGTACTTAATCATAGGTGCTCTCATTCAATCATTCTGCCACAAATGAAGCAGGCCTCTATCAATTTCCCTAGATTGTTCTTTATTATTCTTTCCAATCTTTATTAGCCAAAATTTCATAACTACTTGACAGGTATAAAACAGAAGATCTTCATTTTACAGAGACATGTAGAAGGAGATGGAAGGAAGAAACAGTGGTTGCACCAAAACAGAAGTAGAAAACAAAATAATGTTTGCTACCATTGTCTGAATTCATCTTTCTTGTGTCTTCTCTTGGCTTATTTTCCAAATACAGAACATTCTATTCTAAGCCTACTTATCCTTCTTTGATGTTCATTCATCACCCTCCTTACTATAAGTTGCTACTGTTTCTTCTAACTTCACAGAGAAAAAACTAGTTCTTCAGTTCACTTCATCCTTCAACAAGCATTCATGCAGGGTGTGAAGTACACTAGACTGTACTAAGTACTGTGGCTATAGATATAAGATATACATTTCTGTCCAAGAAGCTTCCAGGTAATAGAGGAAACTTTAGCCAAGAAGTAAATAAAAATGTTAACATTGCTATGGTGACAATCTATGTAGAATACAGAGGGCTTACAGGGAAGAAAGAATACAATTCTGTTGGAGATGGAAATCAAAGGCTTCATAAAATAACTAAACTTGCAGAAGCCTGTATTTGATTACTGATATGATTTGATCATTAAATATTTATCCCACATATATGATAAAACTGTTTTAATAATTAAAGGTTATAAACATATGGAGTCAGTTTGTAACATTTCAAACCTTAGATGTATGGTTTTATAGTCAATAGTGTGTGTGAACATGGTTCTCTATATTTGTGTGAATGTGTGAGTTTGTGTGGGAGGAGGGTGGGAGAGATGAAGAGAGAAATCATTACTTACTTCCTGTTAAAATGAAGAAACAGTTTTTGTTTTTCTGTTCTTTATCTAACTATGCTATGGGTGGATGCTATCAATTATATAAATATTATACAATTAGGCCTAATTTTTTCTAGTCTGTACACTAAGGAACAATTTCAAGCTTTCTGTGTTGTCACTTGTTTTTAGTCTTTTATTTAAGTTTTCTTTTTTTTTTATTTTTTTTTTAATGTTTATTTATTTTTGAGACAGAGAGCGAGACAGAGCATGAATGGGAGAGGGTCAGAGAGAGAGGGAGACACAGAATCTGAAGCAGGCTCCAGGCTCTGAGCTGTCAGCACAGAGCCCGACGCGGGGCTCGAACTCACGGACCGTGAGATCATGACCTGAGCCGACGTCGGAAGCTTAACCGACTGAGCCACCCAGGCGCCCCTATTTAAGTTTTCATAGTGTACACTCTTTTATTAAAATTTTTTTATGTTTATTTTTGAGAGAGAGAGAGAGCACAAGCAGGAGAGGGGCAGAGAGACAGGGAGACACAGGATCAGAAGCAGGCTCCAGGCTCTGAGCTGTCAGCACAGAGCCCAATGCAGGGCTTGAACCCACAAACCATGAGATCATGACCTGAGCCAAAGTCAGATGCTTAACCAACTAAGCCACCCAGGTGCCCCTCATAGAGTACACTCTTAAGAAAAAGTACTATGATAAAATTATGAATGAGAATGAAGATGATTATCTAAATGAGTAAGTTTTATCTTAGCATTTAAAATGGTTTACAGTAGAAAGGAAAGGACAGAATAATAACTGAATGTGAAATACAGCACAGCCCAAGTTTTCTAAAATTGCAGCATTGTTGTTACTATAAAACCCCCCTTTTGAATCCTATATTGACAGAGTAGCAAAAGGGATGGAGTTCTCTTTCCCTGCCTTGGAGAATATTGCAACCGAGGTATAAGTGAGAGGCCTTAACACCCATTATACTGGTATGGTCATGGTAGAGGGTCTTGCTCAAGATTCTTTATTCACACTCACATGTACATGATTGATAGCAGCTTAGAGCAATATAATTTCACACATTTATATGCAAAGTAAATGAAACTCTTACTTTCAAAGGCTATCAAGATCTTTTATGGAAGTCATTAACCTCTAAAGGAGAAAATTTTAGATTTTTGTTATTCCTTTTTGGTTATTTGGCATGATAACCTTCCTTGAAAACCTACCACTATAGGGTTTAATGTATAACATTGTGATATGGCGATTTATAATAAGAAAGTTTTTTTTTTTTATTTTTGTTTTCATTCCGTTTCTGGCACAGAACTCCTAAGACCCTTGGAATTTTCTGTGATAAGAAACATAAAGGTATCTTTTGTTTATGAGGTGACTTATGAAATACACTTATGGATGGGGGCTAGTTGCCAGTAAAGCCAGCCATATGATTAGAAGAAGGTTGAAGCTTTCAGTTCCACCCTGGACCTCTAGGGAGAGGAATGGGGCTAAAGGTGGAATCAGTTACCAATGGCCAATGATTTAATCAGTCACGGCTCTGTGACAAAGATTCCTTAAAAATCCAAGAGGACAGTGTTTAGAGAGATTCTGGTTGGTAAAAACATCGGGATTGGGGAGCATACTCATTTCTAGACAATGTGGAAGTTCTCTGTGCCTTTCCTCCCTACTTTGCCTAATGCACTCTTTCATCTGTCTGGCTGTATCCATTATCCTTTATCCATTATCCTTTCATAATAAGCTAGTGATCTAGTAAGCAAAATGTTTCTCTGAGTTCTGTTAGCTGCTCTCGTAAACTAACTGCACCCCAAGAGAAGATCTTATGAACCTCTGATTTATATCCAGTTAGTTAGAAGTACAGGTAACAACCTGGGCTTGCTACTGACATCTGAAGTTGGGTGGGGGACAAGGCAATCTTGTAGCACTGATTCCTTAACCTATGAAGTTTGATACTATCTCCCTGTAGTTAGAATTGAATTGAATTCTCAGTCACCTAGCTGGTGTCTGAAAATTGCTTGGAATGTATGGGGAAGCCACCCCCTGCCTCCATCACAGAAACATTGAAATTGGATCCAGGAACCCAAAAAAATAGCATCTTCTATATTTTTGAGTAAAGGTATATTATTCTGGGTTTGGTTAGGAAACCAGAACTGCTCTAAGGATTGGGAGAATAATGCGACTCAATAGAAAATTTGGGACTTATATGAATGTGGGAAGAATGGGTGGGGTGGTGGAGTTGGTAGATAGAGGGATGGTGATAAAGGTCAGGGGGTTCAAAAACTAGCCACTGATGACATTAGCCTGAAGCTAATAAGCTAATAAGCTAATAATTCCTGGAAAAGATCCTGTGAACTTTATCAGTCTTCAACAGAGAAGCAGGTGATCAGGAAGCAGTCTGGGAAACCACAGTGAGTGGTCATCATGACCTTCTGAGAGAATTAGAACTTCTTCCAAATCTGTGAGTTTCATTTATGGTTAAACTCAAATCTGGAAACATGCATAAAATGGTATTCTGGGAAGTAGTTCCTGACTTCTCAGCAAGAGTCCTTAGGAACGGGTGCTAGCAGTGCAAAATGAACAACTAGTGATCCAACAAGTGTGAGTAATGTGTTGTGAGCAAGGCCTGATATTTGCTAATCAATAATAAAACACTGAAATTTATTTTCTGGCAAGAAAGTGAAAAGTTTAACTGTATTTTAAATTTTGCATAATTTTTCATCATATTTCATAGCTTGAAATTGAATGGCTTATAAAGAATGTTACAGGTTTTCTTCATCTTGTAAGAAACCAAACACAAATAAGCTAGTATACTGAATAGCATTATACTGAAAAATATTATTTATCTAACAAAAATTTTTTAAAAATATTACCTTGGCACATTTAAATATATCAACTTCTTATTTGGTTAAGTTGATAATATGATGAAACCATTTTTATTCTGCTTGTCACTAAACTTATTATGGTAAGAAGGTATGTGTGCATTTTTCTACCTATAAAATCCAGTGAAAGTGCTATTTCTGTTTCCAGAAGCTTTTTCCTGAGCATACATGTGTGTGTCTCTGTGTGTGTGTTTCTATACATATATCTAGGTATGTATATGTGTGTGCATGTGTATATAAATATATTCTTCAAGCTGATGATACTTCTGTCTAAATTACTAGCTAATTATAGTAATATTTTTTATTTACAGCAGTTAAACTCCTTTCATAAACACTGTTATTATCTGTACTCTTGAGCCAAGTCCAATACCCTGGACTAGTCAAAATGCATTATTTTTAATATTCTCAGTATTCTCAGTGGTAAAGTAGTGATATTTTTTTCTATGAAAATTGTGCCTTTTGGGCATCAATGTTTTTCAGCTTTAAATAAGACAAAATTGATTTTGTTGCAGTAGCCTGTGTGTGTGTGTGTGTGTGTGTGTGTGTGTGTAGACCTATGTTAAGTTACTTTTTTAAATTAAATGTCACATCCAGCTTGGCACTGGAAACATAGTGCATGCTTGATGTTTGAGGAAAAGCTGTCAGCTTGTCTCTTCCTGTCAAATTGCCAGCTGCCTCGTAGTGATTAGTTTAGGCTAAAGGATCACTGTTGGGCAGAACTTTGTATCACAAATGGCTCAATATTATGTGACTGGAGGGGGGAAATGTGACAACCTATTTGTCTTTAGGAGATTGAATTTTATACTTTTAATTATTTGAGGTTATTTTAGGTGTTTTTCTTATAAATGTACTTAATAAATCAGAAATCCTATTCAGAATTAGGCATGAAAAGGACAGTTGAAACCTTTCTGACTCATAAGTCCTGTGAATCTTAGTGTCCAGTGTAGTTGGAATGGAAGGTTTTTATTCTATTTGGAATGGCCATATTTTATACTAATACTTTTTACATTTGGAAAATTTCAAGCCAGAGTGTAATTGCTGGCCAGTTACACAGAGCTGGAGAACTGGACCTTGTCTCAGTTATTTAGAACAACTCATTCCCTGTGGTGATGGTATTGTGTGAGTTTGTGTGATCCTCTAATAAACTAAAAATCAGGAACAACCATCTGGATAATTAAAGCCATCTACTTGCCCCAAAGTAAACAAACCAAAAGAAAAAGAGAGGCAACGTTATTGGCATTTCCCCCAGTCAGTAACCCAAAAGAGCGTAGACATGGCTTCAACTATTAGGACAGCTAAGGGAAAAGCAGAGTTTGAAACTGAAATGAGTGACATAAAGGTGAAAAGGGGGATTCATTCCCTGAGGCAGTACCCAGCATCAGTGTTGAAGGCATTTTGAGGTAGCAGCTGCAGTGCCCAGGGGCATTATTGGGGGCCTATTTTGTCTTAGAGTCTTTTGTTCTATTAACATGGCTGCCCCAGGTTTCTTTTGGTTAGAAACTAGTAAAAGTTTCTTTTAGTTAGAAACTAATAATATTAGTTTATCTTTTTCCGTCCCCATACTTTCAATCTTTCTGTATCCTTATGTGTAAAATTGGATTTTTAAAAATCTAGTCTGATAATATTTGACTTTTTTTGAGCATTTGGTCCATTTATCATGTAATTGCTAATAGATTTGCATTTTTACTTATCTAATTTGAATTTTGTATTTGTTTTACTTGCTCTCTCTCACTCTCTGCCTCCTTTGGGGTTGATTAGTTTTAATCTTCTCATTATTTTCCCTTCTCCTATTTTGGAATGTATATATCTGCATTAGATTACTCTAGAAATTACATTACAAATATCAAACTTCTCAAACTCTAAAGTGAAAGAATGCCTTTATCCTCCTCCTCAGAAAAAAGAAAAACACACACACACAAGGATTTGGACCCATTCATCATTCTATGCAAATGCTGTGTAACTGATTATATATTTTTATCCTGTAATATACAGTTATTTCATGAAGTCAGTAATTATTCACTCATACTTTTATCCCTTTTTGTGCTTTTCCTTCCCTCCCAACGTATTTTTATCTGAGACTACTTTGCTTCTGAGTCATGTATAGATAGAGGATTTATTTGGTAGGGATCTGTTAATGGAAAACTGTCAGTTTTTGTTTGAAAAAGGTCTATGAAGGCAGCCCATGATATCTAACCAAAAGTATTTTGTTTACTCCACTTAAAACATTTATAGGGATCAAAGCAAGAGATGGAATGGAAAACTCTGGCTTGTAGCATAACCCATATTCTCTTCCCATCCCCAGCTTTGTCCCTCAGCATGAGGATTCTTATGTGTGCACACCCCAGTGTGCATAGAAGAGTGAAGCAGGACCAGAGAAGGGTCTTATAAATCACAGGGCCCATAGCAAGGCTCCCAATTGACCTAGTCTAAGGGGGGCCTATTTATTTTGTGTTCGTTCTTGGAAGATGTCTTCATACTATTGAATTTCTTCTGTTTGTCAGTTCAGGAATCTATCCCTGCTGTCCATAAGTCAGCTCTCAGCCTAATGCCACTCATTTGAAGGTAATCTGGTCTTCTTGCCTGACAACATTTAGCCTTTCCATTTGCCTTTGACTTTCTAGTTTCACTATGATGTGTTTAGTTATGGATTTCTTTTTATTTATTCTGTTTGGGGTTTATTGGGCTTGCTGCGTCTGAAGATCGGTGACATTAGTCTTCTCAGCAATTAATTGATATATTTATGTATAGTTGACGCACAGTGTTACATTAGTTTCAGGTGTACAACATAGTGATTCAACAACTCTCCGTTATGTCACCACAAGTATAGCTACCATCTGTCACCATGCAACACTATTATAATATTGTTGACTATATACCGCAATTATTTCCTTAAATGTTGCCTTTAGCCCATTTCATTCATTCAACCATTATGTTTTTATTGTTTACCAATTAATACTCCTTTAGGCACCAAGAATATGTGAGCAAAAACAACTAAAAAAATTACCTGCTTTAGTGTCCACTTGCATTCTACTGAGCAAAGACAAACCATGCATATACAATAAGGCAAAATCCAGAGGACTTAATAAGAATTATGAAGAAAAAAAAATCAGGAAAGAGGGCAGAGAGTGTCATGGGCACAGTTGCAATGTAAAAACTGTATTCAGAGAAAGCCTCAACAAGAGGGCGATATTTGAGTACATGGAAGAGGGAAGGGAGTGAGCCTTCATATTACTTGAGAAGAAAGAGGGATTCACAGGTTTAACAGTCCTGGTGTGGGAAGAAGTCTACTGTGTTCACAGATATTTAAGGAAGCTGACTGGACTTATGCCAGGTAGTATTTGCATTTCATCAATCTTTTCAAGAATAGCACACCAAAGTCCTTATCTACAGAAGAAAACAATAGAGGGGTGCTGGGGTAGCTCAGTTGGGTAAGCATACAACTCTTGATTTCATCTCAGGCCTTGATGTCATGGTTTGTGAGACTGAGCTCTGTGTGGGGCTCCAGACTGACATCAGGGAGCCTGCTTGGGATTCTCTCTCTCCTTCTCTGTGCCTCTCCTTTGCACCTGCACACACACACTCTCTCTCTTTCTCAAAATAAATAAATAAGCTTAAAAAAAAGAAGAAAAAAAATAAAACTGTTCATTTTCAATGAAGAGGTACACTAAATACAGCATTGCTGTCGTCCAAGGAAGTGCTGCAAACACTGATACGTATCCTACCTAAACACATAGGCCATCTCCTTTTTTGTTGTATTACTGAAAATTGCTTCACGAGGGGCGCCTGGGTGGCGCAGTCGGTTAAGCGTCCGACTTCAGCCAGGTCACGATCTCGCGGTCCGGGAGTTCGAGCCCCGCGTCAGGCTCTGGGCTGATGGCTCAGAGCCTGGAGCCTGTTTCCGATTCTGTGTCTCCCTCTCTCTCTGCTTCTCCCCCGTTCATGCTCTGTCTCTCTTTTTCCCAAAAATAAATAAACGTTGAAAAAAAAAATTAAAAAAAAAAAAAGAAAATTGCTTCACGATACATATCCTACCTACACACATGAGGCCATCTCCTTTTCTGTTGTATGACTGAAAATTGCTTCACGATGGCAGATGATTTAACCATGTGACCATGGAGCAATATGGCTTATATTCTAATGACTATTTCTATATAATTGGATCTAATCTTAAAGTATGGAAAATGTTATCCCACCAAGTAAATGTTCTTATAGGTAAAACATACATTTAACATGCAGGCAACACAATTAAAAACTATTTTGGAAATTAAGTTTTAGGAATGTTTTTTCTCCTTTGGAAAGAAATACATACTCTTTTTGAAACTTGGTTTATATCTTTCAATCAAATTTAGCTCTCATGTGACTTAGAAGCTGTATAGAATCTGTGTCAGGATTTGCAATGCTGTGCAAAGATTTGTCTGCTTTGTTTTTCTCATCTTTGATGGAGTTAGTGCTAATTAAAATCCTGCAAAACACTTTAAAAGAATTGTACTTGGGGAAAAGTTTTATCATCTTAAAAATATTAACTACAATTATATCTTATTTTAAATTTTTGGGGCGCCTGGGTGGCGCAGTCGGTTAAGTGTCTGACTTCAGCCAGGTCACGATCTCGCGGTCCGTGAGTTCGAGCCCCGCGTCGGGCTCTGGGCTGATGGCTCAGAGCCTGGAGCCTGCTTCCGATTCTGTGTCTCCCTCTCTCTCTGCCCCTCCCCCGTTCATGCTCTGTCTCTCTCTGTCCCAAAAATAAATAAACATTGAAAAAAAATTTAAATTTTTATTATATGCTTTATATCTTGTGGCAATGACTTACAGAATCTTCAGAGACACGAGATGAAAGGTGTTCTTGCAGGTCAACATTATTTAACCAAGGGAATGTCTCTTTTTCTTACCTGGGAATATGCATTTCATAGAATCATAAGCAAGAGAGGATCCCTGTCCCAAACTTATTGTTCTTACTGCTTTATTTAAACTTTTGCCATGGCAAAGACCTTACTCTACATCCCTGGGCATGCTACTAGGATTCTTTAGGCTTCTTTGGCTGGCTTTTTAATCTTTTTCCTATATATTCATCCTTAGAGGTTTCATATTTCACAGTAACATCTATACGGTGATGATTCTGTGATATCTATGTCTACTCAATCTATGTCTACTCAAGATTCACCGCCCCCCTTCTGGAGACCCATATATGAAACTATTTATTGATCATCTCTATTTTGATACCTCAAGATTGTCTTAGGTTTACACAGTCCAATTTATTTTATTCCCCAAATCCCCCTTCTCTTCCTCTGTTTCTTTTTTTTTCTTTTTTCAAGTTTTATTTAAACTCCAGTTAGTTAATATACAGTGTAATGTTAGTTTCAGGTATAGAATTTAGAGATTTATCACTTACATACAACACCAGTGCTCATCACAACATGTGCCTTCCTTAATAATTGTTATTCATTTCATCTATCTCCACTCAAGCAACCCTCCATTTGTTCTCTGTAGTTAATTTTTTTTAATGTCCATTTACTTTTGACAGAGAGGGAGACAGAGCATGAGCAGGGGAGGGGCAGAGAAAGAGGGAGACACGGAATATGAAGCAGGCTCCAGACTCTGAGCTGTCAGCACAGAGCCCGGCACGGGGCTCGAACTCACAGACTGTGAGATTGTGACCTGAGCCAAAGTCCGACGCTCAACTGACCGAGCCACCCAGGCACCCCTTGATCTCTGTAGTTAAGAGTCTGTTTTCTGGTTTGTCTTTTTCCCCCCATATTCATTTGTTTTGTTTCTTAAATTCCACATGGGTGAAATCATATGGTATGTGCCTTTTTCTGACTATCTTTTTTTGCTTAGCATAATGCTCTCTAGCTCCATCCACATTGTTGCAAATGGCAAGGTTTCATTCTTTTTGATGGCTGAGTAATATTCTACTATATCTATATATACCACATCTTCTTTAAGCCATCCATCTGCTGATTGACATTTGGGCTCTTTTCATAAATTGGCTATTGTTGATAATGCTGCTATAAACATCAGGGTGGATGTATCCCTTTGAATATCCAATGGAAAAAAGACAGGCTCTTCAAGAAATAATGTTGGGAAAACAGGGTAGCAAAATGTGAAAGAATCAAACTGGACCACTTTCTTATACCATACACAAAAATAAATTTAAAATGGATGAAAGGCCTAAATTTGAGACAGGAAACCATCAAAATCTTTGAGGAGAAAGAGGCAGTGACCTCTTCGACACTGGCAGTAGCAGCTTCTTACTAGATATGTCTCCTGAAGCAAGAGAAACAAAAGCAAAACTTAACTATTGGGACTACGTGAAAGTAAAAATTTCCTGCATAGTGAAGGAAACAATCAACAAAACTAAAAGGCAACCTTTGGAATGGGAGAAGGTATTTGTAAATGACACATCTGATACAGTGTTAGTATCCAAAATATATAAAGGACTTATAAAACTGAACACCCCCCAAAACAAATAATCCAGTTAAGAAATGATCAGAAGACATGAATAGACGTTTTTCCAAAGAACGTCTCCAGATGACCTCCAGCCATGAAAAGATACTCAGTATCACTTATCATCAGGGAAATAAAAATAAAACTAAAATGAAATATCACCTCACACTAGTTAGAATGGCTAAAATTAACAACACAGGAAATAACAGGTGTTGGCAAGAATGCAGAGAAAAGGGAACCCTCTTGCACTGTTGGGTGAAAATGCAAAGTGGTGCAGACTCTTTGAAAAACAGTGTGGAGGTTCCCCATAAAGGTAAAAGTAGAACTACACTATGATCCAAGAATTGTACTACTAGGTATTTATTTTTCTCTATTTTGGTGAGTGGCATTACTAGCTACTATGAAATTTGAGTGTAATAGATCTTTTTTCTATTAAAAATTTTTTAAATGTTTATTTTTGAGAGAGAGAGACAGAGTGTGAGTGGGGGAGGGGAAGAGAGAGAGGGAGACACAGAATCCGAAGCAGGTTCCAGGCTCTGAGCTGTCAGAGTCCAATGCGGGGCTCAAACCCACGAAACGTGAGGTCATGATCTGAGCCAAAGTCTGATGCTTTACTGACAGCCACCTAGGCACCCGGAGTGTAATTTAGTTTAACTATGTTTTATTTATCTATCCATATTAAGAAGCACATGACCTTTTCAAAGAATAACTTTATTTTTAAAAGCTTCACTGAACTATAATTCACATACCATACAATCCATCCACGTAGAGTATACAATCCAATGGGTTTTAGCATGGTCGAGAGTTGTGTATCCATCACCACAGTCAATTTAGAATGCTTTTATTATCCCCCCAAGGAAATTTATGCCACAATGTGGTCAGCCACCAATCCTATTTGTCACAGCCCTAGGCAACCATGAATCTACTTTTCTTCTCTACAGATTCATCTTCTCAGGATGTTTTATATAAATACAATCATACAATATATGACACTTTGTGATTGGCTTCTTTCATTTCACATATTGTTTATCCATGTTGTAGTATGTATCAGTATTTCATTCCTTTTTATGTTTGGATAATTTGTGTATAGATATACCATATTTTATTTTCCATTCATTTACTCATGGCATTTGCGTTGTTTCCACTTTTTGGCATTTATGAATAGCACTGTTATAATTATTCATGTACAAGTTTTTGTGTGGAGATACATTTTCCTTTCCTTGAGTGTATACATAGAGTTGTAGATTCACATGGAGCTCTGTGTCTAACCATTTCAACAACTGCCAGATGGTTTTCGAAACAGCTGTAGCATTTTTCATTTCCACCAGCAATGCATGAATGTTCCAATTTATTAAAATCATCCTGAGTTTTTAATACTTGTCTTTTAGGTTATAGTCACCCTCCTGAGGATGAAGTGGTATCTCATTGTGTTTTTTCTTTGACTGAAGTATAGTTGACATACAATGTTACATTAATTTCATTATGGTTTTGATTTGCATTTGCATGAAGGCTAATGATTCTGAGAATCTTTTTTATGTGCCTATTTGCTTTTTGTATATTTTCTTTGGAGAAATGTCTATTTAGCTCCTTTGCTCATTTTAAAATTGATTTATTTCTCTTTTATTTTTGAGTTGTAATCGTTCTTAATATGTTCCAGATGCAAGTACATGTCATATATATCAACCAAAAATAGCCTCTATGTATTAGCCCCTGGGTTGTTTATTTCTTCACTGCAGTTTGAGACTTGTTACTTCAAAAGCCCACTGGTGCCCAACTCTAATTGACATGTACGTTAATTTTTTTTAATAGCCAAACAGACCAGTTTTTAGCCATTGAGAGCCTACTTGCTTTGCATAGCTCACAAGACCTCACCCACATCTGCTAGCAATAGATAAGATAAATTCAGGTCTATAAAAACATCAGTTGCTGTTACCATTAGGAGCTCTGCAATGCAGAGATTCTCCTCTGAGCAACTGGGAGTTTCCTTCCCCACCTCCCTTTCTGAGTAGCAACCCCCACACTGTAGCCGACATAACCCAATGAAGTTCATATGTACCACTGCCACTCCTTGATCATACCATGTTTCTTGATCAGCTCCTAAATGCCTCCAAACCCCTGTTGTACCTTATCAGATAAAGGACTTGCAAAAACTTTTTTCCTATTCTGTTGGTTGTCTTTTTACTTTCTTGATGGTGTCCTTTGAAACACAGAAGTTCTAAATTCTGATGATGTTCAGTTTATGTTGTTGTTTCTTGTGTTTTGTATCATATGTAAGAAAACACTGCCCAATCTGGGGTCACTAAAGCTTATACTAATACTTATACTATGCTAATACTGATACTTCTATATTCTTCTAAGAGTTTTATAGTTAGCTCTTCTATTTAGGTGCAACTTCATTGTTTGTTGATGTCGGTTGTCCCAACACTATTTGTTAAAAAGATGATGATCTTTTTTATTTCACTTGTATTGCTCTTCTTTCCCCATTATTAATCGCTGTTCCTTTAGTTCATTTCACTTATATGCATTCTTTCTAAATTTGTATAAAATTATTCCCTAATTAACTTATATTTGTTTCATTCTTTCCAATTTTCTGTAATACAGTCAACAATCTTTTTCAAATGAAAAATTTGATTATGTCCCTCTTTTGCTTAAAATCTTTCAATTTTCCCTATTTCAGACACAGTACAAATGACTTAGTATAACATACAGGTTTTCTCTTGTCTCCCACACTTCCTGTCCATGTTGCAACTGTATTTTTAGTACTTCAGGGGCACCCCTTTCAATTCTGCACCTTTTCGTATGGAAAACTCTGTCTGTGTTCTTTAGTTCAAGCTTAAACATCAAATATTTGAGAAAGATTTACTTAAACAGCATAAGACAGTTGGTTGCTCCCATGGATTTGGAACTTGTCCTTTCATGGTTTTTATCGTAACATAGTATAATTGTCTGATGATTGTCTTTCCTTCTCTAGTTTGTAAAGTCAGTAAATTTTAAGACTTCTTTTTCACTCTGGTGTTTTCAGGGCTGAGCATAGTGTTGGGTAAAAGGTAGACATTAAATTACTTTTTGCTGTGTTGAATTATTATTTTTTTTTACAAAGTCAATAAAAAAATAAGAGCCCCGTTTGAAAGACATGACACGGAGTGCTGTAGAAGCAAGAGTATTGATTATTTAATGAAGAATAAGATTGCTACTCTCAATTTATTGTGCAATTGGCCATGCTAGATATAAACTCATGAAGTATGATGAACAATAAGCCATTTATATATTTCCAGAAAAAGTGTTAAAGATGTATAGCCCTTGCTTTTGAATAAAATTAGAGCAGCTTCATATTAGGCAGTTGTATCTATTGGAAGGCAAAAAGACGAAGAATTAGATAATGACAATATATTATGGTAATTGGAGTGATCTCATTTGTAGGTCTATTAGCAGGGACTGAGCTAGTTTAAATATCTATGAATCTGGGGTATATTTGGGAAAACTAATGGCAAAATATATCTAGCAACTGGATAGTAAATAAATTAAGAAAATAAAAAATGAGTATCAAAATGAGTTGGCATGTTACTATGAGTAACTTGTCTACATTTTTTCCTGATATTTAGAAGCAGACAAACTTGTAACATTACGAAATACCCCAGTAAAATATAGATACTTTAAAAGTTGTAGAGGTGATGCAGGTTAATGGTAAATCTCAGTTGCATTGGTAGATAATTAGATCTCAGGATCCTTTACTGTGTGGATTAACATATAGCAAAGCCTTATATTTCAGATTGGCTTTTACTTTAATCATTTTATGCCATTGGGTAGAAATTAACTAGGAGTTGAATGATGGTGACACTTTAGTAGCTTTAGTAGTTTAAGCCTTTTTAAATAATTATACAGAGGAGGTTCTCTGAAAAAAAATCCATAATTTACAAAATCATAATTGTTGCAAGATACTTTTCTTATAGGTCCGCCAATATTGTAAGGATATGTATATACATATATATGAAATCTTGACACAGCAAAGGAAGTTTCTTTCTAACATTCTCAAACTTAGAACAATTAGTTTAACTTGTTTTTGAATCAATAGTTAAACTGTTATCTTGATTGAAACAATTCTCAACTATTTGCCAACTAACTTTCTTTGGAGGAACAATTAGTAAGAAAATAGAATTACTTCAGAGAGACAGTAATGTCATATTTAGGAAAAATTCATAGGTGATGTTATTCTCTGTGCTCACATAGGTTTTAGGAAGGCAAGTGTTTTCCTTCTTGACTACCTCAACAACAGTTTTGAATAAATGATATTTTCCCTGAAAATAAAATTAATCTATGGAACTTTACAAAATGCATGTTGCTGTCCAGCAGCACTATACATATAAATGATGATGAATGAATGGGAGGTCATCTCAAAAGCAATACACCAGCAGAGACCTAGTTGACACGTTGGTATAGGTTTTCCTGCCACAACCTATTACTGTTGTATACTTTTCCTTGATCCAGTATTATTTCCCCTCTCCGAAGACTACAACTTGGGTTCAGCTGTACCTCTTTAACAATGTCACATTTTTATTTTTATTTATTTTGAGAGAGAGAACACATGAGTGGGGGAAGGGCAGAGAGAGAGAGGGAGAGAGAGAATTCCAAGCAGACTCCACACTATCAGTGCAGAGCCCGACATGGGGCTTCATCCCTCGAACTGTGAGATCATGACATGAGCTGAAATCAAGAGTTTGACACTTAACTGATTGAACTTCACAAATACCCCCAATAATGTCATATTTTAAGGAATAACTCAGATGAGGGAGCTATTACAGAGTTTAGGTATTCATATAAAAATCATAGGGTATGAAGATAATAAGTAATATGATAATGTCATAGCCCCCTCAAGGAATCCTACAATTAAGTACAATAGATTATAGGCAGTTCCAGACATAGGATAGATATCTAAAAATATGTGATTTCTATATTTCAAACATTCCCAGGCTGACAGTTATTTCCAGACAAGCTTATTTTAAAATATAATTCTACCTTAAAATAATAAAAATATAAACCACAAACAAGAAAAAAATATTTGCAAGTTGCATCAAACATAAACTAGAAAAAAAATTGCAAGTTGCATATCTAATAAAGGACTTGTAGGGGCGCCTGGGTGGCTCGGTCGGTTAAGCGTCCGTCTTCGGCTCAGGTCATGATCTCGCGGTCCGTGAGTTCGAGCCCCGCATTGGGCTCTGTATTGACCGCTCAGAGCCTGGAGCCTGTTTCAGATTCTGTGTCTCCCTCTCTCTCTGACCTTCCCCCATTCATGCTCTGTCTCTCTCTGTCTCAAAAATAAATAAATGTTAAAAAAAAATTAAAAAAAGGACTTGTATCCAGAAAATATAAAAAGCTTTCAAAATTTGATAAGAAAACAAACTAATATAAAAATGAGTGAATTATGTGTAAAGACACTTCATCACAAAAGCAAGTATCACATAAACACACAAGAAGATGCTCAATATCATTAATCATTAAAGAAACACAAATTTTGAAAAATGAGACATTACTGAACATTTACTAGAATGTCTGAAATTAAAGACTGACCATAACAAGTGATGGCAAAGATGTGTAAAATGTAACTCCCAAACACTGCTGGTAAAAATGCAAAATGCTACACCTACTTGGGAAAATATTTTGGCAGTTTTTAAAAAACTTTATATGGACACATACTATATGGCCCAGCCATTCCATTCTTAGGTATTTACCTAAGTGAAGTGAATGCATATGTACAAGAAGACTTCTACATGAATATTCATAACAGCTTCATTTGTAATAGTCAAAAACAAGGAAATGGATAGTCATTCTTTGGTACATACATACAGTTTAATATAAAGGAATGAACTATTGATATATGCAACTTGTATGGGTAATAATATAATTATGCCAAAGGAAAAGAGCTGCACACACACAAAGAATAATTGTATGATTCCATATATGTAAAATTGTGGAAAATGAAAACTAATATAGAAAGCAAATCAGTCGTTGCCTGGGAAAGGGGGTGAAACTGGATAAAAGTGCAAGGAAAGAAGGAGAAAGACTGGTTTACAAAGGAGTTGGGGAAAACTTGAAAGTAATGAATATATATACGTATATATACATACATGTATGTATTTATATAAAAACTTTGGAGTGTTTATACATATCATTGGCCTATTTATTTAATGTTTATTTATTTTTGAGACAGAGAATGGGGGAGGCTCAGAGAGAGAAGGAGACACAGAAGCTGGAGCAGGCTCCAGGCTCTGAGCTGTCAGTGCAGAGCCTGATGTGGGGCTCGAACCCACAAACAGTGAGATCATGACCTGAGCCGAAGTCGGATGCTTAACTGACTGAGCCACCCAGGGGCCCCCTCATTGGCCTATTTATATTAGGTAGCTATATATATTATTCTATATAGCTATATATGTATATATAATCTTGATTGTGGTGAAGATTTCAACAATTTATTAAATTGTACCCTTTAAATATGTGCATTTTATTCTTTTCAGAAATCTAGTTTTACCTATATCCACACTCTTTTGCATTAAACGCTCGTTTGAGTTAAACACTCTTAAAAGAGCTAAACACTTTTTTTAATCTTCAAAATTGTTTCCACATGATATCTTTTTAGTGGGTGTTTTGTTTTTATTTGTGGGTTCAATTATCTTTTGTAAAGGAAATTCCTCCAGGCCTCATTACTCAGAAGGTAAATTATACCTTCAGGTATTTCATTAGCAGTTTACCTCCCCAGTAGATTGACTTCAGAAACCTGGTGATTCTTTGGAGTTTTCTTCCTCTGTCTAGAGCAGGGATTGGCAAACTTTTCCTGTAAAGGGCCAGATGGGAAATATTTAGCTTTCCAGGTCATGCATGCAAGGTCTCTGTTGCTGAGCTGCTGCTCCCTTTTCTCCTCTTCCTCCTCTCCCTTCCCCACCCTCTTCCCAACCCCCTCTAACTCCTCTTCCTTTGCTGTCTCCTCCTACTCCTTCTGTACAACCCTTTAAAAACATACAAACCGGGGCGCCTGGGTGGCGCAGTCGGTTAAGCGTCCGACTTCAGCCAGGTCACGATCTCGCGGTCCGTGAGTTCGAGCCCCGCGTCAGGCTCTGGGCTGATGGCTCGGAGCCTGGAGCCTGTTTCCGATTCTGTGTCTCCCGCTCTCTCTCTGCCCCTCCCCCGTTCATGCTCTGTCTCTCTCTGTCCCAAAAATAAAAAAAAAATAAATAAAAAATAAAATAAAAATAAAAACATACAAACCATTTATAGTTGTTGGCCATTCAGAAACTGACCATAAGCTGGTCTAGGCCTGTAGGTCATAGTATACTAATTCTCCTTTTAAGGACCAAGTCACGCACATTAACAAGTTTGGTGGAATTCTTTTAGCTGCCATCCCTTTGCTTGATGTCACCACATGCTGGTTCTCCAGGGCCTTGGCTTGAGCCTTTCCTACCACTTCCTTTCCTCCTCTGCTGTTGTCTCTGGAAGGATGGTGAGCTCTATATCTATTCCTTTGTCCTCAATCCTGCCAGCTTCTGCTTGAAACTCATTTGGGGGCAATGCCCAAACATGTCTGCCTATTACTTTTTTAAAAAATTTTTGCAATGTTTATTTATTTTTGAGAGAAAGAGCATCATAAACAAGTGGGGAGGGGTAGAGAGAGGGAGATACAGAATCTGAAGCAGGCTGCAAGCTCTGAGCTGTCAACACAGAGCCTGAGTCAGGGCTCGAACCCACTGACTGTGAAATCATGACCTGAGCCAAAGTCGGATGCTCAACCGACTGAGCCACCCAGGTGTCCCTGCCTATTACTTCTCACCTAGTCAAACCTTGTCTGAAGCCTCCATTAGATGTTACATAGATAAGAGTAGGTCACCCTGCAAATTCAAATACTGATTACACTGTTTCCTTTTTAGTTCTGACCTGACTATACATTTCTGGATGGCTTCTAGATTTTATGCTAACTCAGATTCTTTGCTATTATTGTCATGTGATTACTAAACTCTACTTGGCTCTTTGTTTATTTAGTATTCAGCATAAAATTTATCATTTATGCCACTGAAGTTAATCTTTCATCTGAAGCTGGAGAAATTACTGTACATTTCAAGTTTCTTTTGTGTGAACAACATAATAGAGGGCTTAGGTGCTAAAAAAATTTTTTTTAAGTTTACCTAGAGCTTTTATCTCTAGGCAGAATGTACATTTGCCAACAGGGTGAATGGTTTGGAGCAGATTCAAGTTAACAGTTGTGACATTATAATTGGAACCATCACTCTGAAACCTCCTGTGCTATTGCTGAAACTGATTTTCCAAGACATCTCCCCTTTGATGTTCAAAGCCCTCATTTACTATTTGTTTGCCTTAATTTGGACCTTTGAATCCTTCCTTCCCCAAACCCATGTAGTTTAGCAGGTATGCCATATGTATCTTAACCCCTATTACAGATATATGTTGTGCTATTTTACCTGGAGTTTCCACATGCCTTTAAGATTAGCAAATACAAGCAACTATGGGACTGAACAGGGCTCAGAAATTTCACATAGCATGTGAAAATATCAGGAGGACTTTTGTTACATTTATAATTCTGCCTGGCTAAGAAAAAGATGAATAAAATTGTTTCTATTGTAGGTATATCTGTCCTCAATATTGAAAAGGACCTTTCTGTTTCTATATACCCTTCTGTAGTAATTTCATCTTTGACCAAAGTTTTTTTTTAATTTATGATTTTTCAGCTCCAGATACAGTAAATCACTTGAATATGGAAGGAAAGCATTGTTACTATTCATGTATATTCTAATTGATCTCTTAAACACTAGTTTAGTTGCTTTTTCCTCAAAATAACTTTGCAGGATCACAATAAATGCCACATTTGTATGGCTATTAATTTTTCTCTCTGTAGTAAAGACCTGTCTCTAGTAGTGAGTATCTGTCAAAATTTCAGCTGGGCATAACTTTAAAAATATCCATTTAGTATAATATCATGAAAGTAAACACTGATTATACGAAAACTACACATGCTAATTTATAATGTTGGACACTAGTGGATAAAAAATTACTGAGTACAGGGGCACCTGGGTGGCTCAGTTGGTTGAGTGTCTGATTTGGGCTCAGGTCATGATCTCACAGTCTGTGGGTTTGAGCCCCGCATCGGGTTCTGTGCTGACCGCTCAGATCCCAGAGCCTGCTTCAAGTTCTGTGTCTCCTTCTCTCTGCCCCTCCCTTGCTTGAGCTCTGCCTCTCTCTTTCTCTCTTAGAAAAATTAATAAACGTTGAAAATGATTTAAAAAAATGCTGAGTACATGTAAGGGTTTTAAACACCCATCTTTATTAGAGAGGGAGGTTGGGAAGGTGGTGGAGTCAGAGAACCCTAAGCTCACCTTAACCCATGGATACAGCTAGATGACACCCAAAATGATCCAACGATTAGCACAACAAACACCATAACTAAAGGTAGACAAGATACCACATCAAAGAAAGTAGGAAGGCCCAACACAGTTTGGGAGAGAAACTGATTGTGGCTGTCTGCAGTGGGGAGGGAGCTGGTGGTACAGAGAAGGACAAAAAATAGACTTTCATACTGGAAACCCACATGGGGACGTTGAATCCCTATAACATTTGGCTTTGAAAGATAAAGGGGCTGAATTTTGTGAGTTCTTATAACCAGCAGGACTTTAGCCTAGAATTTTAAAAATCAGCAGGCTCCACTCTGGGGGAGCCTGGAGAGTGTTAACAAGTGGAGTCCTCACTTTTTTTTTTTTTAATTTAATTTTTTATTTTTTAAAATGTACATCCAAATTAGTTAGCATATAGTGCAACAATGATTTCAGGAGTAGATTCCTTAGTGCCCCCCTTACCCATTTAGCCCATCCCCCCTCCCACAACCCCTCCAGTGACCCTCAATTTGTTCTCCATATTTATGAGTCTCTTCTGTTTTGTCCCACTCGGTTTTTATATTATTTTTGTTTCCCTTCCTTTACGTTCATCTGTTTTGTCTCTTAAAGTCCTCATATGAGTGAAGTCATATGATTTTTGTCTTTCTCTGCATGACTAATTTAATTTATCATAATACCGTCCAGTTCCATCCATGTAGTTGCAAATGGCAAGATTTCATTCTTTTTGATTGCTGAGTGATACTCCATTGTATGTATGTGCGTGTGTATGTATGTGTGTGTGTGTGTGTATGTGTGTATATATATATATGTGTGTGTGTGTATATAATATATATATATGTGTGTGTGTGTGTGTGTGTGTGTGTGTGTATATAAAATCACATCTTCTTTATCCATTCATCCATCGATGGACATTTGGGCTCTTTCCATACTTTGGCTATTGTTGATAGTGCCAAATGTTGATATATATATGTGTGTGTATATAATATATATATATATATATATATATATATATATATATGTGTGTGTGTGTGTGTGTGTATATAATATATATATATATATATGTGTGTGTGTATATAATATATATATATGTGTGTGTATATAATATATATATGTGTGTGTATAATATATATATATATGTATGTGTGTGTATATAATATATATATATGTGTGTGTGTATATAATATATATATATGTGTGTGTATATAATATATATATATATATGTGTGTGTGTGTGTGTGTGTGTATATAAAATCACATCTTCTTTATCCATTCATCCATCGATGGACATTTGGGCTCTTTCCATACTTTGGCTATTGTTGATTGTGCTGCTATAAACATGGGGGGTGCATGTGTCCCTTTGAAACAGCACATGTGAGTCCTCACTCTTAAAGAGCCAAAGCAGCAAACAACCAGCAGATACAGGCTTGGAAGCAGCAATTTGAAAAACACCAGGGGCAGACTAATGGGAGAATGATTTACTCATCTTGGAGCATGGCCCATAGAGGCATGGATCACGGGGTGGAGCAGGGTGTTGACCCCTCCAGGAACAAGGGGCTGACACATACCATTTCTCTACCCCTTCAGCACAAATACATTGCCACATGCAGGTAAAAAGCTTGGTGGCTTGATTATACCAAGTCATGCCCTCCATGCTTCTGGGCATCTGCCCTTCTCAGTTAATGTTGCCTTGGTATGTCAGTCTTGGAATTGGAGGCCCTTCCTCCAGAAGACTGCCTGAAATCTTGCCAGCCCTGTGATGCCCAGCCTGCATGTTTTACAGAACCTCAGCTATGTTGGCTGCAGCAGTGGCAGCAGGTCTCCTTCCATAATCAGACCACCATATAGCTTGTTAAAATGTACCCCACCTTTGGACCAAACTGCTCACAAAAGGCAGAGAGAACTTCTGTGGACAACTGACTGAAGGAAAATGAGGCCAGGACCCAATAGTAGAGCAAGTGCAACACACATAGGAGATACTCCCTGAAGTGTCAGATCCGGGGGAACAGGAGACACTGCACTACCTGGCACTACAGGACATCTTCTACATAAGACCAATGCTGTCAAGAGCAAGAGACATGGCTGACTTTCTTAACACAGAGAAACAGACACAGAGAGTGAGACAAAATGAGGAGACAAAAATATGTCCCAAATGAAAGAATAGCAAGCTACCTAAGCAAAACAGATAAAAATAATATGCCTGATAGAGAACTTAAAATAATGATTATAAAGATACTTCCTAGACTTCAGAAAAGAGTGGAGGACATCAGTGGGACCCTTAACAGATAAAAAAGAAACAATCAGAGATGAAGAACACAATATGAAATTTAGAATATGCTTAATGGAATAAAAAGCAAGGTAGATGAAGCAGAGGTTATGAATTAATGACCTGGAAGACAGAGTAATATAAAGTAACCAAGTTGAACAAATGAGAGGAAAAAATTATGCAGGTGGAGAACTCAGTGGCTCCATCAAACATAATCACATTCACATTATAGGGATCCTGTAAGAAGAGCAAGAAAAGGGGGCAGAAAACGTATTTGAAGAGATAATAGCTGAAAACTTACCTAATTTGGGGAAGGAAACAGATAGCTAGATCCAGAAGGCACAGAGATTTCCCCCAAAAATCAACACAAGGAGGCCCATACCAGGACACATAGTAATTAAAATGGCAAAAAGTAGTGATAAAAAAAAAATTAAAAGTGGTAAGAAGGAAGAATACAGTTACAAGTAAGGGGAAATCCCATTAGGCTATCGGGGGATTTTTTTAGCAAAAACTTTGCAGGCCAGGAGGAAGGGGCATGATATATTCAAAGTGCTGAAAGGGAAAAATCTGCAGCCAAGAATACTCTATCCAGGAAGGCTATCATTCAGAACATAATTGAGAGATAAAGAGTTTCTCAGACAAACAAATACTAAAGGAGTTAATGACCACAAAACCAGTCCTATAGGAAATATTAAAGGGGATACTTTGAGTGGGAAAGACCATGAGTGAGAGTATGAAAAGTTAAAAACACAAAAGCAGTAAAAATAAGTTTTTCTGTAAAAATAAAATAACAAAATATTACATCATATACCTAAATGTATAGGGGAGAGGAGTAAACTATAGATTCAAACTTAAGTGACCATCAGCTTAAATGAGTGGCTAGATGCAGAAGATGTTATATACAAACCTAATGATAAAAATGAATCAAAATCCAATAATAAATATACAAAGAATAAAGAGAAAGGAATCAAATATATCACCAAAGAGAGCCAAAAATCCATGAAAGAGAGCAAGAGAAGAAAAATCAGAGAAAAACTACAAAAAGAGCCTGTATAACAGGTAACAACATGGTATACATTTGTGTCTACCAATAATTACTTTATTGTAAATGGACTAAATGTTCCGATCAAGAGACATAGGGTGACAGAGTGGATAAAAAAATAAGACCTATCCATATGCTGCCTACAAGGGAATCATTTTAGACCTAAAGCACCTGCAGATTGAAAATGAGGAAATGAAGAAACATTTATCATAAAAATGGGTGTCACAGCAGACCTGGGGTAGCAATACCTATATCAGACAAAATAAATTTTAAAGAGAGACTATAACAAAGAAGGACACTAATAATAAAGAGGACAATCCAATAAGAAGAGATAACAATTGTAAATATTTATGTACCCAATGTGAGAGCACCCAAATAAAAGTTCATAACAAACATGAAAGAACTAATCACCCCATTTACATCAGTGGACAGATCATCCAAGGAGAAAATCAACAAAGAAATAGTAGCTTTGGATGACACACTGTACCAGATGGATTTAAGAGTTATATTCAGGACATTCTATCCTAAAACAGCATAACACAGGGGCATGTAGTTGGCTCAGTCAATTGAGCATCACATTCTTGATTTTGGTTCAGGTCATGATCCCATGGTCGTGGAATCAAGCTACACCTCAGGCTCTGTGATACATATGGACCCTGCTTAATTCTCTCTCTTTCCCTCTGCCCCTCTCCCCTGCTCACTCTCTTTCTCTCTAAAATAAATGGAAAAAAAAACCCAGAATACACATTCAACTGTATATGGAACATTCTCTAGAATAAATCACATATTAGGTCACAAAACAAGTCTCAACAAATTAAAAAATATCAATGTCATACCATGTATCTTCTCTGACCACAATGTTATGAAACTAAAAATCAACTGCAAGAAGAAATCTGGAAAGAGCACAAATACATAGAGTTTAAATAACATGCTACTAGACAATGAATGGGTCAAAAAATCAAAGAAGAAATAAAAAATTACATGGAAGCTAATGAAAATGAAAACACAATGGTGCAAATCTTTGGGATGCAGCAAAAGTAGGTCTAAGAGGGAAGTTGATAGCAATACAGGTCTACCTCAAGAAGCAAGAAAAATCTCAAACAACCCAACCTTCTACCTAATTGAGTTAGAAAAAGAGCAAACAACCCTCCAAACCAGTACAAAGAAGGCAATACTAAGGACTAAAACAGAAATAAATGATATAGAAACTTAAAAAACAAAACAAAAAATGAAAAAAACAAACAAACAAAAAAAACCAGATCAATGAAATAAAGAATGGGTTCTTTGAGAAGATTAACAAAACTAATAAACTCTAACCATTCTCATCAGAGAGAGAGAGAGAGAGAACCCAAATAAAATCACAAATGAAAGTGGAGAACTAAAAAACAGCACCACACAAAAACCAAAGTTGTAAGATAATAATATGAAAAATTATAGGTGAACAAATGATTGGAATCCATGATTAGAATCAATGGATACATTCCTAGAAACATATAACCTACCAAAACTGAAGCAGAAATAAATAGAAAATTTGAATATGCAGATTACCAGCAATGAAACTGAATCAGTAATCAAAAAACTTTAAACACAAAAAAGTGCAGGACAAGATAGCTTCACGGGCAAATTCACCAAATACTTAAAAGTTAATACCTAATTTCAAATATTCCAAAAATAGAAGAAGGAACACTTCCAAACTTATTCTATGAAGCCAGTATCATTCTGACACCAAAACCAAATAAAGACACCACAAAAAGATCATATCAAACCAATATGTCTGATAAATACAGATGGAAAATTTCTCAAGAAAATACTAGCAAACCAAATCCAGTAATGTATTTACAAAGTACACCACATTCAGGTGAGATTTATTCATTCACAAGATGCAAGGTGGTTTAATATTTGCAAATCAATGTGATACTTCACATCAAGAAGAGAAAGGATAAAAACCATATGATCATATTAATAGATACAGAGAAAGCATTGAGAAAGTACAATATCCATTCAGGATAAGAATCCTCAACAAAGTATGTCTGTAGCTGAACCTAATAAAGGCCTTTTATATAAAACCCATAGCTAACATCATACTGAATGGGGAAAAACTGGGAGTTTCTTCCCTAAGGTCAGGAACAAGACAAGGATGTTCACTCTCACCACTTATATTCAACACAGCACTGACAGTCTGAGCCACAGCAATCAGACAACAAAAATAAATACAAGGGATTCAAATCAGTAAGGAAAAAGTAAAACTTTCATTATTTGTCAATGACATGATACCATATATAGAAAGCCTGAAAGACCTCACCAAAAAACTACTAGAACTATTAAATGAATTCAGTAAAATCTCAAGATATAAAATCAATGTACAGAAATCTATGCACTAATATTGAAGCAGCAGAAAAAATGAGAAGTCAATCCCATTTACAACTGTACCAAAAAAAAATACTTAGGAATAAACTTAACCAAAGAGGTGAAAGACTGAAAACTATAAAATACTGATGGAAGAACTTGAAAATGACACAAATAAATGGAAAGACATTCCATGCTCATGGATTGGAAGAAAAAATATTTTCAAAATGTCTATACTATCCAAAGGAATCTCCAGATTGAATGTAATCTCTATCAAAATACCAACAGGGTTTTGCACAGATTTAGAACAAACAATCCTGAAATTTGTATGGAAGCACAAAGACCACAAATAGCAAAAACAATCTTGAAGAGAAAAACAAAACTGGAAGTATCACAATTCCAGACTTTAACTTATATTACAAAGCTGTGTAATCAAAGCAATATGCTACTGGCACAAAAATAAACACATAGATAGATAGAACAAAATAGAAAACCCAGAAATAAACATTTAAATATAGTCAATTAATCTTTGACAAAGGAGGAAAGAATATGCAATAAGAAAAAGATAGTCTCTAACAATTGGTGTTGGGAAAACTGGAAGTCTACATGCAAAAGAATGAAATTGGACCACTTCTTACACTATACACAAAAAGAAACTCAAAATGGATTAAGAACCTAAATGTGAGACATGAACCATAAAAATCCTAGAAGAGAGCACAGGAAGTAATCTCTCTGATATTGGCCATAGCAACATTTTTCTAGAGAGGTCCCCGGAGGGAAGGGATACAAAACCAAAACTAAACTGTTAAGACTGTGTCAAAGTACAAAGTTTCTGCACAGTGAAAGAAACAATCAAAAAACTAAAAGGCAACCTAATGAATGGGAGAAGATATTTGCAAATGACATATCTGATAAAGGGTTAGTATCCAAAATATGTAAAGAATCGATACAACTCAACATTTATAAAACAACCCAATTAAAAAATGGGTATAGGACATGAATAGGCATTTTTACAAAGAAGACATCCAGATGGCAACAGACACATGAAAAGATGCTCAACATCGCTCATCATCAGGGAAATGAAAATCAAGACTACAATCTGATATCACCTCACACCTTTCAGAATGGCTAAAATCAAAACCACAAGAAACATCAGTGCTGGCAAGGATGTGGAGAAAAAGGAACCCCTGTAAACTGTTGGTGAGAATGCAAACTGGTGCAGCTACTGTGAAAAAGAGTATGTTCTGTGCACTCTGTTGTTGTGTCTCTATTTCACTACTCATAGTGGTGGTTTGAACCTTCCACCAGGTGTGCTTTGATTTGTTCATTGAAGTAACCCTCTGTCCAAGCTGTTTCTGTACACCTGTGGAGATTTTTCTGTCACTTTGTAGCCTGGATTCCTGGAATTCCAAGTGTTCTGACCTCAATACTGCTGTGTTTGAGGGAGGAAGGAAATTCTGGTCTCCCTACTTCTCTGCCATCTTGACTCTCTGCCACACCTTAAAAATCTTACTGATCATGCAGCACAATAATTATGATTATTGTAAATATATGTCATATAATTTCTGTAAGTTTTGTTTGTTAAATGTATTGCATAGGTTGATTACATAGGTTGATCCATATAACCTGGCTTTGTGTGCAGTTGGATGTATATTCAAAGCAAATATAAAGAGTAATTGCTGGATTCCTTTTAAAGACTCCAACAGAAAGTGGCTTCATTTCAAGAAAAAGAAAATACAAAACCCAATCAGAGTCTTCAAACACAAAAATTTTCTGGTGCTATTTACACTGTCAGCACATACCAAATTGAGAAACTTGATATACCTATCTCTGTGTAATTTAATCTCTTCAATTTTATATCCCTTTATAAAGCAAGTTAAAATCTTCATTATAGTATAAGAAGTACATTTACGAGATAGATTAATTTCTGTTTGGCTTCTCATGTCTTTAAACTCACTAAAAAAGAGATAAATGAGTAAATGATAAATAGATTTTCTAACAGTTCATTTTTTACAAGATAAAGAAAAATCACACAGACACATCTATAATACTGCCAGGATACTGAGTTTCAGTAAATGCTACAAATTGTCACATCTATATCATATATTTGAAAAATTGGAAAATAATCATCAGAACTCTAGCTAATAACACAAACTTGTCTTTTGTTATTTTATTGTGCCTCTTGAGCTGATACTTTCATTCTTTTCCTACTTTCAATAAAGTCTGATAATCTCATGGATTTCACCCGTGCCAGGTGTTATGTAGATTCTCAGGTACATTTAGATCTCAGTTTTAAGACAAGTTTTTCCTTTTCCACACTAATTATCACCACTGCTGGCACTGAAAACAACTTGTGATTTTGAAAAATGCTTTATTTCAAACCTATGCCAGGAAGTAAAAAACCTGTACCAATGCTGTATAGACATCAGTGATAACGCTAAAACGTCCAAGTAAGTTGTGAAATTTGATAGCGGTATTTTAAAATTCTCATTGAGCTATAGTTTACAAAAGCCTGCATTTCTAAATATTATTGTGAGTTGGCAACTCAAAAATGATTTATTATCATTTTTCCCATTTAAATAAATTACAAGTGATAATCCTATTTATACTCATAGTATTAAAATATTAAAGTGACCATGAATCTTGATATATTTCAATAGGGGTACTAATATACATATGTATATCATATTTATAGGACATTGTATGTGGAACTATAAGCTTTGAATATTTAGATACCATTTTATTTATATAGTTATAATTAATTAAAAAACAATTAAAACTTCTTGCCATATAAACCACTTAGTCTAATAATCAAACTTTGGGAAATGTACAAATACTAAATATGGGTTTCAGACATTATAAATATATTGTACCTATACTTAAATGTCCCTGTGATCTGATGGTCATTTCCTAAATTAAATGAAAAAGTAATGTTGTAAGAGTATACAGTGTAGTTACTGGTCTCTGTCCAGTTTATTAGAATTTGTTGATTACTTGCCTTCTAGTTCATTAGCTCTTTAGCATATATTTCTTCTAATTTTCAAATTTATTTTCTTCAAAGATCTCTATCTTCATGATCCACACTGTCCATTTCAGCAAATTGTTTCTTTGTGCTTTTTTACAATGCTTTATTAGCATGTCTTCCAACAATAATAATTTCACACATAATTTACATAGTTTTTGCACTTAAAATTAATTACAATCAGTTATGTTATTTAATTAATCAGTTATGTTTAAATTTTAACTCCAGTATAGTTAACACACAGTGTTATATTAGTTACAGGTGTACTATATAGTGATTCAACAATTCTATACATAACTCAGTGCTTATCATGGTAAGAGTACTCTAATCTCCACCACCTACTTTACCCATCCTCCCACCCACCACCCCCCTGGTAGCCATCAGTTTGTTCTCTATATCTTGGTTTGTATCTCTCTTTTTTCTTTCCTTTGATCATTTATTTTCTTTCACAAATTCTACATATTAATGAAATCACATGGTATTTGTCTCTGACTTATTTCACTTAGCATTCATTATTCACTCCAGATTTACCCATGTTGTTGAAAATGGCAAGATTTCACTATTTTTTATGGCTGAATAGTATTCCATAAATATATATTCATATATCTATATATCTATATCTATATCTATCTATCTATCTATATGCCTTCTTTATCCATTCATCCATTATGATGGACACTTGGGCTGAATACATATATTGGCTATTGTAGATAATGCTACAATAAAGATAAGGGTGCGTGTATCCCTTCAAATTAGTGCTTTTATATTTTTTGGATAAATACCCAGTAGTGTGATCACTGGATCATAGGGTAGTTCTATTTTTAACTTTTTGCTAAACCTCCCTACTGTTTTATCTATTAAATTTTGTGATACTCAAATATTAAATATCTTGTCAGAAAAAAAGTGACACCTAAGGGTTTATTTCAGAAAATTTAAATTTGTTTTTATTTAAAATCAGAAACCAGTGTTGTGTTTCATCTTCTCCCCTGGATTCAACCAATTTGGCCTTGCTTCTGAAATTGTCTCTATCTCCACTGTGTCATCATATTTTTTTATTTTTTGAGATTTAACATCATTATACAATTATGCTATAACAGCACCCATTTTAAGAATAAGCATGCAGTCCTCACTCAACATAACTTCTCTTTTGACTATTGTTTAATGCAATGATTTCCTGTTTCTCTATTTGAGAAAATCAAGTCCAATAGAAACTCATTATCCCCACAGCTTTTTTAAAACTGACCTTGCTAATATCCTCAGCTTCCTCTATATTGACAAATCTGGTAGTCACTTTTTTTTTTTCTCATCTTGCTTGAACTCTCAATACTGTTGAATAGTTTTGATACACTATTCTTCATCCTATTGATGCATTTTTCTTTTGGTTTCTGTAATAGCTTGAATGCTTTGTTTTCCTTCTCCAGCACCAGCCATCAGTCAGTTTCCTTTGTCATTTCTTACTCCTAACGTTCATGTCCAAATGCTTGATGTCAGTCCTAAGCCGCCCTCTCTCCTCTACGTATACTGTCTTCATAGATTACCTCATATAGTGCCTTTGATTAAATATGTTCTTTATGCTGACAGCTCCCAAATTACTGCCTCAGCTCTTACCA
Organism: Lynx rufus; assembly: GCF_022079265.1. Lineage (NCBI taxonomy): Eukaryota > Metazoa > Chordata > Mammalia > Carnivora > Felidae > Lynx > Lynx rufus. The sequence goes on along the minus strand of NW_025814845.1, from coordinate 96,547,488 downwards.
CTCCTTTGAAACTCCCAACTACTGAGTAGGATACTTAAGAGACCTCTCAAAATTAACTGACCAAAACATACTCTTGATGCTTATTCTGACCAACAAATTTGTTCTCCTCCAGTGTTCCCTTTCTTTGTACACATTGTCATTATCCTTGCTTTTTGAAATTATGTAGGTACAATCTGTTATCTCCCTTTTTGACATCAAGAACCTAAATTATCTGTTTCCATCTATGTGAATCATCAAAAACTAAATCTGGACTTATATAAGAAGGGAATTTATTCAAAGAGATTATTGCAAGACAGGGTAAAAGGTGATGGGGGTAGGGAGACTATTGCAAATAGGGAGTGCTCCCTGATCATGAGCTCTGCGAGCATTTGAACAGTTTGGTTAAAGAAGTTTTGGGGCGCCTGGGTGGCGCAGTCGGTTAAGCGTCCGACTTCAGCCAGGTCACGATCTCGCGGTCCGTGAGTTCGAGCCCCGCGTCGGGCTCTGGGCTGATGGCTCAGAGCCTGGAGCCTGTTTCCGATTCTGTGTCTCCCTCTCTCTCTGCCCCTCCCCCGTTCATGCTCTGTCTCTCTCTGTCCCAAAAATAAATAAACGTTGAAAAAAAAATTAAAAAAAAAAAAAGAAGTTTTCCTCTTGTAGGGAGGAATAAACAAGGTTAGGAAGAATGGAATGTGGGGAAGAGGCAGGGAAAGGTGGCTTACTGGGACAATGGATCAGAGATTATTTTATCATAAAGCCAGCTGATTTTCAGGGGAGAGTATACACTGACTCAAGCTGAAGGTGTGTCAAAGTTCAGGTGTCTGGGGGAAGGAGAAAAAACTGACCAAAGTTTCATTAGCAAGCATTTTGTTCTGTTTAGCCAATCATTTATATGGCAAATAAAGGGGATTTGGAGGGTTTGCATCTGGCCCAGGCAAACAGAGTGGGCCTAGCTGTGGGTCTTATTTAAGTCTTTTGGGGAATGATGTTTCTTTGCAGTAAGCCATTTCCAAGAACTCAAAAAGGTAGGGGGTTTCTTTACCATCACTGTTTTCCAGGAGCACAGGGCTCAGGTAAAATTCAACATTGACAGTGTTGTTTTACCATCTATTCCTCATTGATTGGACAGAATTATCTTTTACACAGTATTTGTCCCAAAATTAAATGCTTTTCATGGCTTTTCATTTCATTTCATTTCATTGACAATGAAATCTGTGCTTTTTGTCATTATCTTCAAGGCCCAACTGGTTAGGAACTTGCTTATTTCTCTGGACTCATATTGGAATTCACTCCTTCTTATTCAGTATGCTGCTAGCTGCCTGGATTTCTCTGTGTTCAAACAAGTCAGGTTCTTTTTAGAAACTGAAATGTAAATTCTGTGAAAGCAGAGACTGGTTGGTATGTCTGATCTCTGGTAGGCTCTATCCTCAGACGCATAGTAGGCAGATATTAAAACAATATTTTAGTGAATAAACGCTTTACATGTTAACATTTCTTTACACATGATTTTCAATTTCTGTTTCACTTCATGATACATTTTGACAGATACTCAAGTTCATTTCACTAAATAGTGAAGTATTACAAAGTTATAAATTTTTTTGTGGGAATTATGTGTTTCTATTCCCTAGATTTATTATTTCCTATGAGTTTTTTATTTTTATTTTCAGTGTTCGTCACAATAAATATACTCTTAATCCCCTTTATGTCACCCATTCACTCACCCACCTCCTCTTTGGCAACTACCGGTTTTTTCTCTGTATTTAAGAGTCTGGTTTTTCTGTTTGTCTCCTTTTTTGTTTTTTCTTTTTTTTGTTTTGTAAGTTCCACATATTATTGAAATAATATGGTGTTTATCTTTCTCTGACTGACTTATTTCACTTAGCATTATACTTTCTAGATCCCTCCATGTTGTTTCAAATGGCAAGATTTCATTCTTTTTTATGGCTGTATAATATTCTATTATATATATAATAGAAATATATGCTCTCTCTATATATAGATACATATATCTATATATATATTATATAATAGAACATATAGAATATATATTATACATTATATTAATATATAATATTTTATATATAATACTATATATAGAAATATATAAAGATATATAATATATATGTGCATATATATAGAAAATATATAATAGAATATAGCAGAATGTATATAAATGTATTTTTTCCTGCTGGATATATATATATTCTATGGATGGACACTTGGGTTGCTTCCATATCTTGACTGTTGTAAATAATACTGATGCAATAAACATAGAGGTGCATATATCTTTTTGAATTGGTGTATTTGTTTTCTTTGGGTAAATATACAAAAATGGAATTACTGGATAATATGGTAATTCTATTTTTAAATTTTTAAGAAGCCTTAATACAATCTTCCACAGTGGTACACCAGTTTGCATTCCCACCAACAGTGCATGAGGATTCCTTTTTTCTCCACATCCTTGCCACCACGTGTCATATCTTATGTTTTCTCTTGTAGCCATTCTCACAGGTGAAGGTATTATCTCATTGTAGTTTTAGTTTGGATTTCTCTTATGATGAGTGATGTTGAGCATCTTTTCATGTATTTGTTTGCCTTCTATATGTCTTTATGGAAAAATGTCTATTCACATCCTGCCCCTTTTTAATTGGATTATTTTGTTGTTTTTGTTCAGTTGTATAAGTTGTTTATAATTTTGGATATTATCCCCTTATTGGATATAATATGTGCAAATATCTTCTCCCATTCAGTATGTTGCCTTTTTGTTTTATTGTTTCCTATAGTATGCAAAATCTTTTTGGCGTAGTCTCAATAATTTGGCGTAGTCTCAATAATTTAATTTTGCTTTTGTTTTCCTTGCCTGAGGAGAGTTATCTAGAAAAATGTTTTTATGGCCAATGTCAAAGAGATTGCTACCTATGTTTTCTAGAAGTTTTATGGTCTCAGGTCTCACATTTAGGTCATATATCCTATGACTATTTTAAATTTTTGCTTTCAAAACAATTGTATTATGTGCATAACCATAGCAATGTCCATGATTTGTATGTTGTACCTATTGAGACTATTTTAACTGTGACTCTAGAGACCTAAAAACACATTTTCACTACCCTTTGCCTGCGTTCTCTCCTTGCCACTTTACAATGGTAAGAATACAACATTTTTCACCACAGATAATTTCTCTTCCTCTTCACTCTAGGGATCAGAGGAAAAATGTAAGTCAGTTCTATTCTGCAGCTTTTTGACTGAACTCTGTTAGATAGAAAATAAGAATAACTTTATTTTCACTCTTCTTCTTGGATGTTTGGGCATCTTATATAGTTTAAAGCAATCTCATCATTAATCCAAATCTACTGAATTTTGAATGAAACTGTGATATGGAGACAATAATTAGTGTTAGAAAAAACTTAATTTTTCTTGTACGAAAATTGATTTCATGGCACTGTTCAGAATGTCTCATTACTAAGGAATTCTGGGTTGTTGGTGGTATGTAAACGTGGAATAAAAGGAAGAGTATTGGAAGCCAAATTATCTGGAACTGTGTCTAAAAACTACCCCCCTAAAGACTGGAATCTTAAGAGTATAGCTAAGAGAAAATACTCAGTGTCCTGATAGATTTGATATATTCAAGTCTGATTTGAGCCAGTGTTGAAGAAACATATCCAAGGCAATGGATGGAATTCAACTGTATAAAAATATAAAGTAGGCAATGTTAAAATCAGTCAAGGCAAGCACAGCATGGTTCCAGGTCTCTAGGGGAAGAATGATAGCTAGTACTTAGATGTACAGAAAAAAGAATCCGTTCTTCAAAGTCAAGGCTGGGATAAACTGAGTGGAAAGCCAAGGATATAGCCAAGTAGTCCAACATTCAACTATCCAGACTCAGTGGATAATTGCAGTTCTAAATGGAATCTGCATCAACCTGGCAGAGATTGAGGGAAGGGTGTATGAATGTCACAAAAATGCCTTAGGAACTTGTAGACTGTAACCTCTGGATAGATATTGTATCCTGTTCAATGTTGGTTGTATTAAACAAATGAGACTGAGGGCACACTGAAGGAACACAATGCCAGTAAATTAGTGGGGGTAAAAAAAATCTAGTTTTGTTTCAAGGTACATAAACTCTAGAAAGCGTCTTTACCAAGATTGAGCAAATGATCACTCTTATATTCTTAACTCACATTCCTACAAGTAAGCTTTATAGTGTCTATTTTTGCCATGAATGTAGGGATATGTGGCATCTCTGCTTTTCACTCTTAGTATATTTGTTTATACTCTTCTATTTACTTTTCTCCACTTTGGCTAATTTTGTAATAATGTAAATTTTACCTGCATTTTGCATTTTTATTTCCATTATCTCCTGTTTAGGAAAAAAAATTGAGTTTATAATCACAGATTATAAATTCTGTCCTATGATCTGAATTATGCCTATGGAAATGTTTTCTTCAGCTAGTAGTTTTGACAATTAAGAAAAAAATCTTGGGGCGCCTGGGTGGCGCAGTCGGTTAAGCGTCCGACTTCAGCCAGGTCACGATCTCGCGTTCCGTGAGTTCGAGCCCGGCGTCAGGCTCTGGGCTGATGGCTCAGAGCCTGGAGCCTGTTTCCGATTCTGTGTCTCCCTCTCTCTCTGCCCCTCGCCCGTTCATGCTCTGTCTCTCTCTGTCCCAAAAATAAATAAAAATGTTGAAAAAAAAATTTAAAAAAAAAAAAAAAAAGAAAAAAATCTTTAGTCAGGTCATGTGTTCTCAAATTTTCCAGAGCCCCCCACAACTCCCTTTTGTGTTAGCCCAGCTACTGCCTATCTTTACACAGTCTTCCTTACCCCAGAGGCATTTAAGTTTTAAACCTTTGCTTTATATGTATGGAGTGGTATGGAGAGGAAGGTATGCACTGGAAAGGAAAATGATTTTTCATGTATTTGTGTCTGAAAATCAATTTTACACAGCGCCAAACTGAGCATCTGACAAATTGCATTTTAAAAGATAGAGGGTGCCTGGGCGGCTCAGCTGGCTAAGCATTGGAATTCAGGTCATGATCTTGCAGTTCGTGGGTGCAGGCCCTGCATCGGGCTCTGTGCTGACAGCTCAGAGCCTGAAGCCTGGTTGGATTTTGTGTCTCCCTCTCTCTCTGCCCCTCCCCTGCTCGTGCTCTGTCTCTCTCCGTCTTTCAAAAATGAATAAACATTAAAAAAAAGTTTTAATAGAGTTAACGGACGGCTGGGTGGCTCAGTCACTTGAATGTCTGACTCTTGATTTTAGCTCAGGTCATATTCCCAGGTTATGGGATCGAATGCTGCATTTGGTTCTGCACTGAACATGGAGACTACTTAGGATTCTGCCTTCCTCTCTTTCTGCCCCTCTCCCTCTTCACACACTCTCTCTTTCTAACATAAAAATTAAAAAAAATTAAAAATGGTTAAAATTGTGTTGGAATTAAGTAGGAAGATGTCCTATATATTTGCTTACGTAAAGCTTTGTTATAGGAATTTTGTCTCTAATATATAGCCATATTGGTTAATTTATCTTTTTCCACCCTTTGCTTTCATGTTATGAGTAATGCATATTCATTTAGTGAATTTTCAAAATGCAGAAAAGAGTGGAGAAACAGCAAAATTCACTTTTAAACACATCATATATAAGTAACCAATGTGGGGCACCTGGGTGGCTCAGTCAGTTAAGTGCCTGACTTCCACTCAGGTAATGATCTCATAGCTTATGAGTTCGAGCCCCACATAGGGCTCTGTGCTGATAGTTCAGAGCCTGGAGCCTGCCTTGAATTCTCTGTCTCCCTCTCTCTCTGCCCTTCCCCTTGCTCATGCTTTGCCTCTTTCTCAAACATAAATGAATATTAAAAAAAAGTAACCAATGTGAAAATCATGTCATATTTTTCACATCTTTTATACAGCCTTTATGTATATATGTGTCTATGTATGCATCTATTATTTATTGTATCTATACATAGATACAAGTGTATGTCTATATCTCTCTTTACTGAAAAATGAAATAAATGGGAAAACATCTTTTTTTTTTAAAGTTTATTTATTTTGAGAGAAACTGAGGAAAAAGCAGAGAGAGAGGGAGAGAGAGACTCCTAAGCAGGCTTGGTGTTGTCAGCACAGAGCCTGACACAGGGCTGGATTTCGGGAACTGTGAGATCATGACCTGAGCTAAAATCAAGAGTTGGTCACTTAACCCGCTGAGCCACCCAGGAGCTCCAGATGTCTTATTTTAAATGAATATTAAAACCCAAGAGGAAAATTGTAAATAATTGTGCATGAGTAAATTAAACTTGAGTAATTCAAATTTGAGCAATTTGAGACATTGGTATGGTTTGTTTTTGTATGTGATTTATATATTGAAAATAAGTAATAGTATAAATAATATTCATAGATATATTTCTTTTTCTAGAGTAATTTCCTAGAGTTGATACATTTTAGTAGATAGATAAAGTCAAAGTGTATATTATGAAATTATTTTTGTTTATTTGTTTTTAAATTATGGAATCATGAAGAGAAGTTAGAAGTTATTTAAATTCAATAATAGAGGACCATTTTTAGTCAGAATGGTTAAAAGATCTGGGTTCAAATTACTAGTGGCAGATCTGAAACTAGATAGTAGATAAGTTTTGAACTGTATTTTAAACTAATAACACTTTATTTACTTTCTATTTATACTATATGTTTATATAGTACGTTTATATTTATATATTTATATATAATATAGATTTATATTTAAATATATATAATATATATTTATATATTTATATTTAAAAATATGCTTACATGTATACTATATATTTAAGGGTAGATTTTGGTTTTGCTGGAAAAAATTTATTATTTACATCCTGAAGATTTTAGATATCAGCAGTACAAAGAGGCTGCGTGATCTAGCAATATACCATATCTTCCACTGGCGGCCATCTCCATAACAGGCACAACAAATACAGAAATCATGTCAAGAGAACAAAAACCAATTAATAACAATAAAACCATAAATAACTGCCTACTCTAGGACAGTGGTCTCTAATGTAGATTAATGCCTCAATGGAACACAAAAAAGGACAAACTTGTGTCAATACTTAATTTTCCAATAGGAATAAGGGAGGAGTTGGAGGCCCCTGGGTGGCCTCTGTGCTGACAGCTCAGAGCCTGGAGCCTGTTTCAGATTCTGTGTCTCCCTCTCTCTTTGCCCATCCCCTATTCATGCTCTGTCTCTCAAAAACAAATTAACATTAAAAAAAAAAAAAGAATAAGGGAGGAGTTAGGAGGTAAACTGGGCAGGGAATACCTATCTGCATGGTTTATAAGTTGTCCAGCTATAAGTTCATTGGAATAGCAGACTGGAGAAGTATTTGAGGCCAAACCCCTATCAGGTGTTAAAACAACAGCGAAAACATGACCAGGTTAGCGAAAGCATTCATTTCCTTGAAAAGACACAAGATCTATAAAAAATCTATTCATAGATAAGAATGTGCTCCTACACAGACTTTTGTCAAATGGTCACATCTCTGTGGTGGCTTTTGACACCTGTGACCCAACAGTGGAAAAAATGCTGTTTTTGTATATGGCTTACTTCTTTCATTTATCCTCAGAGGATTTTGACATGTTGTAGTTTATGCCAAATTTAGTGGCTCTTTCAGTTCCATTTTCTTTGTTGCCTATCTATCACAAAATGGACACGTGGATTAAATATTCCGGAAAATAAACTGTACATTGAAAAAATAAAACTGTAAGTGAACAAGTTCAATGAGAGAGCTGTCATTTTTATTTAAAATTCCTCAATAACCAGGATATGAGATAAAAATGACAACAATGTAGCCAGAACTATGAAGAAGCTGGTAAAATATTCAATATTATGAAGATTTTATGTATATATATGCATAGATACATACATACACATACACATACACACATACATATATATGTGCACATTCACAAAAACCAACCTCATTCTGAGGCATATTTGCCCTGAGATGTTTGTGGAGTTTTTAGCACATTTACTTAAAATAAATCTACATAAATGTCTGTAATAGGTTTACAATTTTGATTTAAATACTTAATTTTGTCTTTACCATCTATATAAGGTCTGAAACCTTAACATTTCCTCTTGAAACTCTAGTGTCCAAAATAGGGCTGGAACATAATAAGCATTTACTATTTTTGAGTGAATGAATATTATACATGGCAACAAAAATCAATATTTTATACTACTATATTAATATTTAACATAGAAATGCACATATGTATCCATATGTATATACATACAAAAATAATTAACAGCATCTGTCAATGTGAGATGTGTAATCTACTAATATATAAAACTGACTGAGACCAGCCTCACAGCTTGAAGAATTCTATCTAGATATCAAGAATCATATATGCCATTTGCATTTATTTGGCCTGACTCTACTTTTGTTTATATCCTTGTAGAATACCTCCAGACCCTAAAACATAATCGCTGTGAAGTAAGACCATTACGGCAGCTGGAAAAAGGGCACGTGACTCTAGGAATTAGATTGGCACATGGTGGGTGAGGAGATGGGATTGTAAAAGCTTCCTTCTAGGGAGGTTGGAGTGACAGGGTTTGGCCACAGTATTGGGAAAATTGAAGGACAAGAAGAGCAGGTGAGATATGATCCAAGGGAAAGAGAAAGACTTCAAATGTTCGCTTGGCCAGACATAGGTCTAGAAGCTTGATCATCAGCACCATCACCACATAAGAACTGCATTTTCCCTGAATAATAAGAACCAGGCAGAAATGTTATTCCACAGCCCTGTTTTATTTAATTTAAATTCCTTTTATATCTCTCTAATTTTCCAGAAACATTTTCCACCTCTTTATTTTAAAACAGATCCCATTTTTTTCCACTAATGCTAACAGTAACTTTCTTTAGAAAGAAAGCATATGGGTGGTTACCCACTGACCTCTTCCTTTTTAAGTGTCTTTAGATTGTTTCTGTAAAGGTTTTTTTCAACTGGAGTAAAATAGAATATTTCCTTTTGTTCCTAAAGAAAGTTTTGCTATTAATGTATTTTATATTCGTTGGTAATATATAAAATGACAGCCTTTTTTATTTATGAAAAATTCTAGTTGTAGCTTCACATTAGAAATCAAATTCAATTTTTACTTATAAAAGCACTCAAGTTTCAAAGAGCTTAGTGAATCAAAAATAACATTAGGATGCCACACACTGAATTCCTAAAGAAGAGTCTAATGCTTGAAGCCAGTTTTTCTCTCCCTTTGAGAAACACTGATTAAAGTTGACAGATTTTTAGTTCCAGAGAGTGGAGTTCAATGTTGTGTGGTATGTGTCAGCCAATTAAAAGTAAACTGTAAATTCACTTATTCACCAATAACAAGTTTTCATTGTACTAGCTGCTAATATTTTGTTGTTGAATAAAAGAAGCATGGTTCCTGTCCTTGATCTGGCAAGTGTGACAGATGACAAGCAAGAACAGTGAATTAATATTTACAAATGAGATACAAAGGCTTTTTAGGGGGGTGCCAATTAAGTTTGTCTTCTGTTTGCATCAATTCACTGCAACAAACATGAGTGCTTTGATATACACAAGGCTCTAGGAGACCTAAAGATGCAAAGGGTGACCATCGGTGCCCACAAGGAGACCGAATAGTGTCCATGCCTATTTAGAACTGTGTTTGAGCTCTGTGGTTTGTGAAAATATGTTACATTCAGTTTTTCATATTCAAATTCATATTCATTCAAATTCATAATATTAGGTTCTTATGCTGAATTTATAACTCATAATGAAGAAATATGCCTGTAGAAGGCTATAACATATCTAAATTGTGTTTTTGTAATTGTGTTCAGAAGTTGACAACCTTGTGTTTGTTGATTTCATTGTATTCGGTGATTGAGGAAGTTGAACAGCTGTTTGTTTTTAATTAAGCAAAAGAAGAAACTAACACATCTACCTTGGGATATAAATATTTTGCCATATGTAATGATTCAGATGAAACCCCAGTTGAGCCCTAGGAAAAAAATGCTCTAGGCTTTCTTATTTCTTTCAAGCCATGAGATTCTGTGCACTACTATGGTGATGGTAGTGTTGAAATGGTATGTTTTAAATTTTAGTTTAAGGAATGTAGTTGTCATTGGCTTAAAACAGAACTTATAAAGCTCAACACCCCAAAAAACAAATAACCCGGCTAAGAAATGGGAAGAAGACATGAATAGATAATTTTTCCAAAGGAGACGTACAGATGGGCAACAGACACATGAAAAGATGCTCAATATCACTCATTATTAGAGAAATACAAATCACAACCACAGTAAAACATCACCTCACACCTGTCAGAATGTCTAAAATTAACATCATAGGAAACAAATGTTGGTGAGGATGCTGAGAAAAGCAAACCCCCTTACACTGTTGGTGGTAATGCAAACTGGTGCAGCCACTCTGGAAAACAGTATGGATTCCTCAAAAGGTTAAAAATAGAACTACTCTGTGATCCAGCAATTGCACTACTAGGTATTTACCCAAAGAATACAAAAATACTGATTTGAAGAGACTCAAGCATCCTGGTATTTATAGCAGCATTATCAACAATAGGCAGTTTATGGGAAGAGCCCGAATATCCATCAATGATAAATGGAAAAAGAAAAGGTGATGTGTGTGTGTACACACACACACACCCAATGGAATATTCCTCAGCCATCAAAAGGAATGAAATCTTGCCATTTGCAATGACAGATGGAGCTAGAATGTATTATACTAAATGAAGTATTTGTCATAGAAAGACAAATGCCATATGATTTCACTAATATGTGGAATTTAAGAAATAAAGCAGATGAACGTAAGGGAAGAGGAAAAAAGAGAGAGGCAAACCATAATAGAAGCTCTTGACTATACTGAACAAACTGAGGGTTGATGGAGGGAGGTGGGCAGGGGATGGGCTAAATGGGTGATGGGTGTTAAGGAGGACACTCGTAATAATCACTGGGTATTATAGGTAAGTGATGAACCTCGAAATTCTCCTGAAGCTGGTATTACACTATATGTTAACTAACTGGAATTTAAATAAAAACTTGAAACAATATAAAAAATGTTTTTTTTTTATCTGAAAAGAAAAAAAAAGATTTTGTTTTTTTTTTTTTTAATTTTTTTTTCAACGTTTATTTATTTTTGGGACAGAGAGAGACAGAGCATGAACGGGGGAGGGGCAGAGAGAGAGGGAGACACAGCATCGGAAACAGGCTCCAGGCTCTGAGCCATCAGCCCAGAGCCCGACGCGGGGCTCGAACCGGACCGCGAGATCGTGACCTGGCTGAAGTCGGACGCTTAACCGACTGCGCCACCCAGGCGCCCCGAAAAAAAAAAGATTTTGTACTTGAATCACAGAGCATTCTTTAACATGGACCCTCAGCACTTCTAGGCTTTGAAGAAAAATGTAAGGATCATCATTCTGCACTCTCTTCATCCTTAGTTTCAAATGAACATTTAACCACATATTACATTCTCATCTCAATTAAGCAAGTATGCCCTTAAATTAGCAGCAGATACTCCAGTGGATTTAACAAACTACACAGAAGAAATATTAACTGAAAATAGCACTATCCAACAGACTAAGAGCAAACAATGTCACCTGGTAGAAAAGACGGAAATAGCAAGTGAATCAATCACCTCAGAAGTGTATTTCTTATGTTATTCCCTGTTATTTGAGTACTCTAACTGGTAGGGGCTGAAAAAAACCCTAAAAATACTTGCGTATAGGAATTAAATGGTAAAACCTACAGAGTGAAATGATACAGAAGAAGATCTCAATTTGATAATTTGGAAAATTATAGTTTTTTATAAAATGGGTTTGTAATTTTTAAAAATTCAATTGGTTAAAAAAAGTAGGGACTCCCTTGTGGATATGCTCCTCATAGGTTGTCTGCTTGAGGGTTTGCAGTGAAATGTTTGAAAAATGTTTCTTCCCTTTCCAGAAGAAAATCTACATGGGGTAAATGATGTTTTGTTGAGGGGTATTTGTAAACTTGATGTAACTTAGGCCTGTTTTCCAATTTATCCATAATTCTATCTGTTCGGCAACATTGTCTATTTCCACATTTTCAGTCCTCTGTTTTTCCAACAGAAAAGCCTTCTCTGACACACCACTATAAAATATTTCCAGACTTTCAAGGCTCACTCCACATGCATGTGGGTACTGTGGTATTTCCAGTGTGAGATATTAGGGATAATGACGTTTTTGCTATGGGAGAGCTGTGTTTTATGTGAATAATTTTCAGTGTGACTGAAAATACCTCTTTTTCCAATTAAAAAACCCATTTCTTCTTTGTTATAACACTGAAGAGAATGCGAATTTATTAACAGCTAAACACCATAAAAGGCCATCACTGATTAGGGAATACAGTTTGAGGATGCTGTCTTGTCTATTTTTATTTAGAATTTTGTTGTAACTGCAGCTAATACCTGTTGAATAATTATTTTTGGTGCCAGATATTGCAGAGAAGTTTCACATAACACCGTTTTCATATGTTTATTGTAAAAAGGAAGCAAATGGGAGCTTAGGCAAAATCCCTTCCTAATGTTTCAGAGCTGTAGCAGTATGGTTGCCCTAATTGTACCATATTGGCAATGTCAAACAACTAAAGCTCTCACACTTTACTGATGGGTGTGTAAAATGGTATAACCACTTGGAAAATAGTTTGGTTTTATCTACTAAGTTTGACGATTTGCAGTCCCTATGAAACAGAAGTAATATATCTAGATAAATATTCAAAAGAAATGAATTCAGACATGCAACATGAGACATAATGTTACTGTTATAATAAGTGCTCTAAGAGGAGGATAAGAGGAAGGGGGAATATCTGTGTTTCACTCTGGCTTCAGCTCCTCTAAGCATTTATTTATAAGAATGCTGTCTGAGAGAGTTTGTAGGTAAAATCACAAGAGATGACTCAAAAACACGGGCCACAGTATGTTTAGAACTTTAACATGGAGCTTGCATATTTATTTAAAGAATGAAATTTTGCAAATTTTAGAAGCCATAAATCAGAACAAGTGTTTAAATGATTTAAAATTCAAGTGGTAAGATGTGTCATCTAATATCTTTTCTAATTTTATGTGATTGATCATCTATATGTACTTAACGTGGATTAACTAATAATACTTGTTAAGGAGAAGTGCCTTGGACAGCAAGTGAGCAAAATTTTTTCTTTTATAAGATTATTTACAAAAAATAAGTTTATGTAGTATACTGTGATGGAGCCTAATACTAAATTCTACTAAGTTTTACTCTAAAATGATTTTTTGAGACTATAGTATTTTGAGAAAGGACTTAACATTTGGGTGACATAACCCGAATTTCATTTCAATGTTGTGTTGGTTATTCAATATAAACCAGTATATTTTTTTTCTATCCATATTTATTGAACTGCAACAAAAAGTAAAAATGTATCCAGTACCTTTCTCTCTCTTTCACCTCTCAATACCTCAGGTTGTATGTTGCAAATACATTGTTTACAGGAAATATGGCACTGTTCCTCCATCCCCAGACGAAGTGCATAATATAGCTTAAATAAATCAGCACAGTACACTCTTTAATAAGTCCAATATGAATAATATTACAGGACTTTTGGTGGGAATTATAGGATACCAATCCTTTCTCTGGACAGTGTTTTGTATACCTGTGAGGACAAGAAGTGCTTTGTTTATGTTACTCTTATGATCTAAGGATGAATCTGATTTATGAAGAAGACATATCTAAGGAATAACATAGAAATCCACACACAGATATGGAGTCCATACAAACTGAATGCTAAACCTGACCTATTCTTGACATTGTTCAGTCATGTGAGATAGTAACTTCCCAGTATTATTGTCTAGTTTAAATTTATATATATTTTGTGTTATTTCAATCAAAAGTATATAACTTATATCTTATTTGCTACCAAGAATGGGATTTCAAAAGTAACAGGCTCTAAAATATTGGGTTGCCTGAATTCTGTTAGGATATGGTAGTTGAGAAATTGAGGATGTTTGCTATTTAATTGCTCAACATATACTTAAAAGGATTTTTCTTTTACTGCGGACCCCAGATCTTGTGGCTACCACGGTTCCAACATTAGAAGAAGTGAGTCAGAAAGAGTTCTAATACTGAAATCACTACCAAAGAAAAGCCAAGCTTGCTTTGCAACACTTCTCTGCAGGCAGAACGCAAAGGAAAGAAAATTTTGCTAAAAGTGGCTCTTCTACTTTTGGTCTACAATCCAAATTTAATGAAAGTCTGATAATTCAGGTATTTGAATGGCCACACAAGCTTAATTCCTTACACTGAGGAGAAGGTAGGGTTAACAGGGAAATGGGAAAATTAGTAGGAGAAAATATAGGGAACTAAGAAATACATGGCTTCACTGGCCTCACCCTAATTCTTAAGAATTCTTAAGAATTTCCTTCATGATAAAGTAGCTAACTGCTCACATTGTGGACATGAAATCAAAATGTAGGCTTAGGGCCAAGATAGTAATATGCATAATTTACCAACCCAATCATGACTTCAAATTGCTCTGAGAGGCAGACCTCTCTCTTTAAAAGGATCCAGGTGAATGATCATAGTACCAAAGATCAATACCACCTACTAGGAAAGAGCACATTCCAATTCTAGTGCTAGGCTCAAGGATTGCGATTAAATATGATCTCTAGTTTTGATTGCTGGAACATGGAATTGGCCACATATAAGTAGACCAAGAGGTAGATAAAATTTGAAAGGAGATATATTTATAAAGATATCCAAGCCTAGATACTTGAGACCTATGTTTTCTTAGTTGTGGGCTTCCTAAGCATCCAAAGTTGAAGAGCGGGATGCTCAAAAAAAATAGCCTCGATAAAATAGCTTCTCCGATGCCAATTGCAGATATTCACATGGAATAAAATTGACAGATGTTATATTGGCAGAATCATTGTTCATGGAGAAAATGGATAAAGGGGGCTTTCACCAAAGTTAGAACCAATACTGCCAAATTGGTCATTTGATGATTCTATTCTGTTTCCAGAGCAATAATTGCCTAGGACTTCTGTCTGGGAGGAGATGTTATATGATGCACGTTGGTGATTGCTGTGTGTTGCTTCCCATTTTCTTCATAATCAAATGAAAATTTTTATTGGACACTATTAAAGTATATTAAAATTGAATAATACCATTTATCCCTAGCTTACTAGGTTTCAAGAGTTCAATGCAGAACTGATAGGACTGCCAGCATCCAGAAATACTGGACTCAGAGATGGTTGTAATACATTTAAGTCTGGGGGGGGTAGCCAGTATAGTTCAAGCAAGTGCTTATTCTTTGGGAGTGTATGTTTGGGAGGCAGGATGTGGTCGTACAGTCAAGGAGGTGAAGCACACCTGCCACCTTCGCTTGCTGTCCTAGCATTCATTGTTCTCTTCCTCTGCCTAGCAGATCCCTATTTCCATTAAAATTTGGGAGAGGCTGACTTCACACATGAATCCAGAGTTTGAGCAAATCTTTGGGTTTAGTATTACAGGTGTTGTTGAAATTTTCAAAGACCTAATGGAACCTTCACAACCTTCTCAGCTCCTTCATACTGCTTCTTATGTTTTAGCTCCTTCATTTCTTGTAAATGCTTTCAAATATGTCCTAGTGGGAGTCAGCTATTTTTAGAAACATGACTTTTTATTACTCTAGAAAAATCACTTAGTAAGGGAGGTCAGATTCATTGTAAAAATAGGAAGATATCACTAAATATACATATTATGTCTTTACTGAATGGCCACAGATAAAACATAGCCATAAATAACATTACTCTACCTAAATTCAATTATTTTCAAACATCCTTTCTAAATAGGACCTCCAAAGCTAAAATCAGGACAGAAATAAATATTTAGATTACTTGATCCTTTAAAAGTTCAAAGAGTATGTCTTGTGAAAACAGTTCTCTAAAATATTGTTGTGTGAACTCTTTCTTGTCACATTCCTTTCAGTGCTGGCCCAGGATTTAAAAAAAAATAACTGTATAATATAGGATTTATGTGCTCAAGAAAAAAAATGAAAAAGTAATGTTTTTGCAATATTCTCCCCAAGGGGAATTTTTTTATTGTTATTTATTGAGCTGCCAGTGATTGAACCTGATTTGATATAAAACATGGGGTGGACATGGTCCCTGAACCTTGCAAAGTATTTGAGTTTGAGAGGTGTTTTAAATTTTATTGAATGATAAAATGTTTCCATTTCTGATCTCATATGAATTAAATATGCTCTGATTTTTTGATGCTTCCTAGCCAGCATTCTATTTCATTGTTCAACTTCAGGGGTATATATCCAATGATTTCTCCTGTGCATCATAATCACACTGGTTGAAAGCTTCCTCGGGGCCCATTCTCATCTCATTTAGTGCCTCCCATGGTACTGATCAGAGAGTAGAGTCCACCTTCACTTCAAAAGTCATTCTGTGCTTGGATCCTCTCAGTGGGGTGTTGAAGACACACTGAGCATTTGGTCCTTCAGTTCCCATCGCAATTCCTCTGAATTTCAGTTGGCAAAAGATGAGACACTAATGTTTACCTAGATTATATTTAAGGAAGAACTCTGTGGAGTACTTGGGAGAAAACTGCCAAGATAAAACCTTCTGAGGAAGAACTTTTTATTCTATTATTCACATACATGAAATCTGGTATTTATCTGAGATTTTAACATAGCCAGCCTAATTTTATTTCTCCTCCAGAGAAGGGACAGCAGATTGGCATAAAAACATGCTATATGAGAAGCCTGGCATGACTTCATATAGAGTGTGGGAGGCTGTAGTTTTTCCAAATAAACAACGTGCACCATTGGGCATACTTGAGGCACAGTGGGCAGGAGTTGATCAAGGTGCATCTACATTTTACCCTTTTGTGCATTCATTTTGTTCCAAATGCATGGCCATAGATTATGTCCAGGATTGAGAAAAGAACACTAGGAAACAGGAAATCAATGGATGGGGGGAGCATTCTCTCATCTCACTTTTTTGGCCTCATGTATATAATTAGGACAATGAGTTAACCTACTTCTGGGATCATATCTTTATTTAGATAAAAATACAGAATCATTCTTGATCATTTTAGGGGCATCAGAGATAATCTGATTTATGCTAAGAATACTCTCCTCAGGAAAATGCACATATGTTGCAACAGTAGTTGAGAGTGTTGGCAAGTATGAAAAACAAATATGCACAACTGCAAAGAACTGATTAAGGCATACATTTTATATCTGTACATTTCATTTCAGGTTTAAAGACTAGGAGAAAAAAAAACCCTTCAACAGTAAGACTGTTGTCACCTCTATTCTTTATAAGAGAGCAAACACATGCTGACTATCTAGTGGCTTCCTGGGTCTGACTCTTCAGATGGTTTCAAGGGTTGTGGTTCATAAAGCCAGGACAGCGTGCTTCATATTGCTAAGGAAGCTGAAGATTCTAAGGCCACAATCTACAGCTCTGAATCATAACCAGATTATAGGGAGGTAAGGGTGAAATGAAGAATTGATGATTATAGAGCAAGCACTAGTAGAAAATCAATTAAATAATGATGAATAAAAACAAGTACAGCATGTCACCTACAATTCAAAATCCAAAAAGCTCTGAAAAACAAGAAGTCTCCCCAACCAACCCCCAACCTCAGGAATGTGAGATAAACTTATGTGACTTCAAAATCTGAGTTGAACTGATATGAAAGTATGCATTACCTTTATTTAGGCTACTTATGTTCAGGGCAGAACTATTAGTATGTTTCCTAATGAGGTCATTTCTCAGATCATTCTGAGAATGTTATATAAGTTATGTTTTTGCAGTCTTTCCTTTATAAAGTCTGAAGAAAAACTTTTTTTTCCTGAAATTTATCTGGCACTAAGTGTTTTGATATGGTATTATAGGTCTACGTTTTCAACTTTGTGTAAAATAGGACTTTAATAAATATCAGTGTATTTGAAAATTTCACTCTGAATCATGCATCGAAACTTTAAGTATAATTTAAAAAATAGGTATGTTCCTTACCTTGACCTTCTTTTCTCCTGACATGAAAAAGGACCAACCAAGTAGCATTACCTACTTAAGATGAGCAGCATTGGCATATCCTTGAAAATAGTGCCCGTTGGATTCATGTCTGGTGGGTAAATGTAAATTGAAATGGTGGGAATATTTGTCAGCTTTGAAGTCACAAAAACCCATATGCCTTAAAAACTGTATGCTTTTAACCAACTTCCTTAGCGATTATTAACTCTATGAAGTTCAGTATTCACACTTGAAAAAGGGAGATTAGACAGAATGAAATGGAGTCAAATGATATTATGCATGTAAAATGCTTAGAGGATTTCTATATTGTATACACTTACGTCAGGGGGAGGTGGAATACAGGAAAAAAATGTAACATCTGAGAAAATGCTTTTAATGCTCTTTGTTATTCTTCAAAGGTATTTTCATTGATAATTAAGATAAAGTAGATTAGAACTCTGTTCTTCTTTATAGTAGTGATAATAATTGTGTATGTGTGTGTATCATAGTGCTAGTCTAAGCACTGTAAATATATAAGCTGGCTAAATCTTCCTAGCACCTTTGAGATAAGTAGTAGTATTGTCTTCTTGCTTTATTGCAATGAGGAAATGGAAGCACAGAGAGGTTAAGTAACTTGTCTAAAGTCACATGGGTAGTAAATGGCACAGCCATGCCTTGAATCCTCAGAGTCTGAGCTTATAATATTCATATTATGCTGTATATCTTATGCAAAGATACCTCTCACTGAAAGCTGATCATATATGGAAATCCTTTGCTGCAATAGTAGCAAAGCATAGATGAAAATAGTTTCCCTCTTGGCAAAAATGTTCCTCAATGAGATAGTATTGTGCATTCAGGAAGGGTGAGGAGAACTAATTATTGATTCATGGAAAGAAGATCAAAGTCTACAGTGAACTGTGTGGACCAAAATGAAATTTTCTGAACTTTGAAGATAAAAATCACATTTCATATTTTGTTCATCTGGTTGTGGATACAATCTTTTTAAAACTTTTAAACTTCAAAAGTTAGCTCCTCTGTAAATTGTAATGGCTTTCTAAATTTAAATTCTAGGTTTGTTATCAAATATCTCTTTGAACTTGAAGCAATTACTTAGCGTTTTTGTATTCCTTAAAATCACAACAATTAGTGATAGAGTTAACGTTTGAAGTCTGTGATACAGGATTACAGAAGTTGAAAACGATTCAAAGGATAGAGCATAGAGTATAATATTTAGAATTCCTAATTGTTTCATTTTCATTGTATCTCTGCAGACAATGAGCTGAAAAAAGATTCAGCCATTTTGTGTAATTATTTTTTACAGCACTTAATGACATGCTGTGATCAGCAGACAGTTCTTCCTTTATTTTCAGAGCAGCCAAACGATTACATATGAGATTTGATCACAAAAAGCTGTCTTGATTTAAAGAAGTGCTTCTCATATGTCATTCCATTTCTTTTAAGGCTATGCTATATTGTCTTTTCTTTTGTTTCCCCAGCTGTCACTCAGTTCTTGGCCCTGTCAGCTAGATTGTATGTGTTATTTGAGGTTAATTAAAATCAATGATGAATTATAATTTGAGGTACAAAAATCAGGGTGGCATTGAATGGGAAAATTTCAAACTAGTTGAATGCAGTTTACAGGATACCAAAAATATTGGACATTGTCAAAGATGAGAGTTGTTAAGAGTTTATACAGTGAAGTTGATATCTACTTTTTGGTTCTATTTGTATTCTCCAATATAACATTCAGAAATCATTTTCACAGACATAGACAACATGATGCTCAGTTATTGTAATCATTTAAGGGAGTACATAAAGTAAAACAAGCAATAATAGTATAACTCCACAATTGGCAAGTGTGTTTATTTTTGGTTTTAATATTAGTTTAATAGGACTTCCAAAGCAAAAATATTGAATTTTATATTATTCCCTTGGATTTCATATCTTTTACATATTCTTTTTTTTTTTTACATATTCTTTAAATACAAAATAAAAATACTAATTTTTTGGAATCATGCTTGATTTCAGTTGTTTTAGTGGCTATTTTTTGAAACAACATAAAATGTATATAACAGTATTTCAATATTTTTGATATTTATTTGCTTATTATTTCATGCAATAGATATTGTGGGATTCCTCTAAAAGTTCTCTGTTCCTATGGTTAAAAATAATTATGGGAACTCGGTGATTCAGGTGCTGAGCTTCTCAATGTGGAAGCCACAAGCCAAATTAATCAGAATAAAATAAAATAAAACATTCACTTCCTCAAGTGCAGTAATATATGTCAAGTACCAAATAGTCCCATACAGCTAGGTGCTAATATATTATTATTAGTGACTAATGTATTTAGTCACTTATCAGTGCAGATGCAGAATATCATGGCAGAGGGTTCTATGGGACCATGAACTTAATTTATAACAATTGTGCACGACTTTGTTAAATATTATGGTAAATCAGAGTATTTATGTTATTCCATATTTTAACTTGTATATATTCTGTTGATTGTAGTCCTTATCTCTACAATATGGCCATTTTAATAAGATACCAAAACAATTAGGATTCACTATAAATGTTCCAGTTCTGACCAGTATCGATTTATTTATACTTTTCTGTTAACCTAATTTTAAAAAAATAATAATTTTTGAACATTTTACTCTATCCAGACTAATAAAATTTAGAAGAGATTTGTCAAGCAATGAATATATTTTTGGAGTGTATACTGTTAAAAGTATAATGCCCTATGAATTGTGGTTAAAAGAAAATAAAACATAGGGCAGAACAAAGTGCTTGGCCTCAAACAGCATATGATCTAATGATAGACATAACACATATGCAGAAAGTTATAGGCAAATATTTGATTATAGGGCTTTTGATGAGAGAAGTAATTTGGCTTGAAAATCAGGAAAAGCTGTGTGGAAAAGGTGGGATTTTAGATAGGTCCTGATAATGTAAGAAAATAAAAACAATATATGGCAAAATTATCAAAACAACATAGTAACTAATGTTTTGAAATATCTAGTTAAAAAACAAACTGAAAGAAACATTTAGAATTTATCTAGATGGATAATCATTCTATCAGAACGAATACCTATTTTTAAATTTTTTAAATGTTTATTTATTTTTGAGAGCAAGCACAAGCAGAGAAGGGCAGAGAGAGAGGGAGACACAGAATCTGAAGCAGGCTCCAGGCTCCAAGCTGTCAGCACAGAGCCCGACATGGGGCTTGAACTCATGAGCTGTGAGATCATGACCTGAGCTGAAGTCAGAGGTTCTACTGACTGAGCCACCCAGGCGCCCCACTAATAGCTATTTTTAAACAAATGTATTTTAATGCCTCCAGATCAAGATGGCCTTAGCATTCTCCTGAGCTTGACTAAACCTTGGACAGCTTTTTTTTCCTGACTCTGGGCCCCAGACCTCCCTTTTCATAATGCATTTTTTTTTAAGTTTTTACTTAAATTACAGTTAGTTAACATAGTGTAATATTAATTTCAGGTGTGCAATACAGTGATTTAACACTTCTGTATATCACCCAGTGCTCATCACAGCAAGTGCACTCCTTAATCCCCATCACCTATTTGCCTAAGCCCCTCCCCAATTCACCTTCCCTTTTTAGAAAACTTGCAATTGCAAATTATTTCTCTGACCCTTTGAAATGAAACAAATGTTCTCAAAAGTCTCTTGCCAGTTTTTCAATTCAGGAATGTGTATCCCAGGTACCTAGGAGCCATTCCTCTGAAAGATAGTCACCAGGAAAGACAATACCCTTATTTCTCAGGTCTGTGGGAGAGTAGGAGCCTAACTTCAATAAATAACAATTAGCAAACACACATCACCTAATCACATTAATCAACCTGTCTCCTAATGTCCTCCAGTTCTTTTCCACTGACTCACCAGTGCTTAAAACAGGTTTGAATTTAGGGCGCCTGAGTGGCTCAGTAGTTAAGTGTCGGGCTCTAGATTTTAGCTCACGGTTGTGAGATTGAGCCCCAAGACAGGTTGGAGCCTTTTTGAGATTTTCTCTTTTTCTCTTCCCCCTTCATGTGTGCTCTCTACATGTGTGCTCTCTCTCTCAAAACAAACAAACAAACAAAAAAAAACCCAAACAACAACAACAACAAAAAAAAAAAACAAAAAAACCCCCCAAAAAACCAGGGTTGAATCTAAAACAGGGTTGAACTTAATCTCTCTTCTATATTGCAATAGTCTTGAATGAAGTATTCCTTGCCTTTATCCTTGAGAACCTGTATTTTCATATTGCTACTATGACAAATGGCCACAAACTTCCTGACATAAAGCAACACAGATTTATTATCCCACAGTTCTGGATTTCAGATGTCCAGAAGGGATCTCCCTGGGCTAAAGTCAAGGTGCTGGCAAAGCTTCATTTCTTTTAGAGGCTCTAGGTAACAGCCTTTTTTGTTGCCTTTTTCATCTTCTAGACGCTGGTTGCATTCCTCAGTTATGGGCACCACTCCTCTTCAAAAGCAGTAATTGGATCACTATGACCTATGCTTCTGTCATCATGCATTCTGTGATTCTGTCTCTCCTACCTTCTTCTCTCACTTATACTCATCTTTTCAATAACATTCTCACCTGGATAATCTAGGATAATCTCCCATGTGAATATTCCTCACTCAATCACATCTGCAAAGTCCATTTTGGTATATAAGATCACATAATCACAGGTTCAGGGAATTAGGACATAGATATCTTCAGGGGAGGAGTTACTATTCTTTGTACTAATTTAAATATTTAGAAATTAAATACAAAAATATTAAAGAAATTAAATACAAAATTATTAGAAATTAGAAATATTTACAAATTTAGAAATATTTAGAAATTTTTAGAAATATTTAGAAACTAAATATTTAAATTAAATATTTAAATATTTAGAAATTAATATTTAAATATTTAGAAATTAACGTTTAGAAATTAATATTTAGAATATTAAATATTTAGAAATTAAATACAAAATAATATAATTGTACCTATACACATTTTTGAAAAAAAAATAATATACCTTGGCTTTGATATAAAGAAGTGATAAAAAAGTAACTTTTAAAAATAATTTATATTTCAATATGTAAATGATTGAGCAAGAAATGCTCAAAAATTAAATAGTCAAATGCTTATGTCTTTTTTGTAATAAAAAGTTTGAACATAAAGCAAGCAGCATATAAGTATTATCACTATTTTTATACCTGACATTTGAAAGTAAATGTTACATAAAATTATTCATATATATGTACATATATACACACACACATATAGACTTGACCCTTGAACAATATGGGTTTGAACTTCATAAGTCCATTTATACATGAATTTCTTCAATAAATAGGAAATTTTTGGAGAAAAACAGTAATATTTGTTGAGAAAATAATATTTTGGACAAAAAATAATTTGAAAAATCTTGCAGATGAACTGGATAACCTAGAAATATTGAATGTTAATGTTTTCTATACTGTGTAATGAATATGACTGTAAATATATATTCCATAAAACATTTATAGCAATTCATTCATTAGTATATAGGCTAGGCTACCGTGAAGCAATTCTATAAATTACATTGGTCTACCATAAAGCAATCACATTGCTGCTGCTTTGTTATCAATGCATGAATTGTTACACCTGTAAATAAAAATGACTTCCTTTTCACATTATCTTTTCACTTTTGATGTCTAGTATTAGTAATATGTATAACATCTTTACTGTTTTGCACATATAAGACAATATTGATGCAGGTAGTGACAGATGATTCATCTTGTAAATAGATGATGTAAACTTATGATATCAATAAATATAGTATGGTACTGCAAATGTATTTTCTCTTCCTTATGGTTTTCTTGATAGTTTTTCTTTATTGTGAGAATACAATGTATAATACATATACAAAATATGTTAATCAACTGTTATTGGTAAGGCTTACAGTCAACAGTAGGCTATTAGGAATTAAGTTTGGGGAGAATAAAAATTATATGGATTTTCAACTGTGTGGGAGGTCAGCATAGTTATGAATAGGAAAGCAAGAAATACAGATTTAACAGAGGGTGATATATTAGGAACTTAAATACCATAAAAGTCTTTTCTATCAGTAGTGTAATTTCCGAAACAATAAACAACTCTTTGGGAAAAAATGGGTGCAATTATAACTTAATAGTTATAGAGCTTCCATTTCTGGAAATTTAGTGTATGCTAAAACCATCTAAAATGCCCTGTGTTTATATGTAAAATGGAATGACGTTTTAGCTTGACGTAATCAAAAAGTGGTTTTTCACCTACATAAATGCTGATGAGACAGCCAAATTTATGTGGAACATGTAATAATTTTTCATTGTGTACAATTGTGCAACATATTGGAGGATAATGTAAATCCCTTGTACCCGTGCTATAAATAACAGTATACCCCTTGTAACACACGCCCACACACAGGTACACAGGATTTGCAAAGTTTCCAAAACAACTATTTCAGGCAGCACCTCCCACTCTTTAAAGTCACCAGTCTTCCTGACCTTCTCATTTTATAGAAAAAACACTGCAGTTATCATTGGTCAACTGATAAGTGATATTTAGAGATTTAGTCTAGGGGCAATTTCAGGAGTTAGGGATATATTAAAGAACCAAGTTTGCCCAATTTTTCTTTTCTCATAAGTTTTTTTTGTTGTTGTTATGGAAGTGACCAAAAATAATGTAATACAGAAAAGTATATTGTGTAGTATATTTGGAATTGACGGGTTTATCCATGATGTATTTATTAAATAATGTTTATTATGTGCTTATTATGAGTCAGACACAAAAGAGGGCTTGAGAGGAGGCAGTGCCATGCTTAAGCATGCTAAAATTTTTGTAACTTACTCCTCAGTGACAGCAATGAGATTGCTTTGAGCATGTGGATTAAATAATCTGATTTGTACTTCAACAGAATCCCTCTGATTGTTCTGTAGAGAATAGAAATTGGTAGAGGAATGAAAGGAGAATTAAATTAAAGGGATGGGCTGAGAATAAAATAGATGAGAAATGAGGGTGAGTCCAACTACAGTGTGACAGTAGGTAGACGTGAATAAGGGCCACATATATTGCAGAGATTGAACAGATAAGACTTGTTGAAGGATTGAATTTCTGAGGTGCTGGAAGAAAGCATTTTTAGGCTTGATCTCTTTGGTTTCTGAATGGAGAAAATCAGTGGCATTTACAGATAGAGTTTAGGATGGAAGGGGTCATCTATGGAAAAAAGGCCCTGAAGATTATTTTATTTGCCAGGATCTCAGGGCTGAAATCCCCATATTTAAATTTCTTTGCAGATTTTAATACCTATATTAAATTAAAGCTTATGCATGATGCAAGTAAAAGCAAATAGTTAAAGGAGAGAAGCATGTAATTCTTCATCACTATTCATGACTATGGAAACAATTTTTTGTTGAGTCTCAGCTTTTCCATAGAAAGTTACTGGAAAAATTCTGACAGATAATTATACTAAAAATTCAGTTTCACCAATATTTAATACCTCCTATTGTCTTCATCACAACTCAGGTAAATAAATAAAAATAGTTGATTTCAATTATTGTACTTAATTGTACTCAATTACTCAATAATTGAGTACTTCACAAAGCATTTTCACAAGTGACCTTTTTTGCACAATTATAACTGTAGTCAGCACTTTCACATATTTGTGCTTTTAGATAACTTCTATGTATTATCAACTTTATGCCCAGAAGTCAGTGACATAATTTCTTTAGTTGAACAAAATACTCTGATGAGTAAAATAGAAAAAAAAATAAAAGAACACTCAGGTTACTGAGAACTTAAAACAGCACATTTTTAAAGCTCTTGTGACAATGAGGTCAGAAAAGCTTAAACTATGAAATAAAATATAAAAGACTCAACATTTAACAGGAAATGCTTTCATTCAAAGAATTAAATCTTATCATTTTGTGTATATCTTGAGTTCTGGCAATTTTATGTTTAAAGTTCTGACAATTTGAATGTTGCTAGTAAAAAAAAACTTTAAGTTTACAAAACATAGATGCTAATTTTTTCAACAAAGTGAAGACAAATCAATGATATTCTTTTTCTGTCCTGATTGACAATATGTTCTCATTAATTTCCATTTTATTTATCCTACCCTGTGTGAGATTATATAACTGAAGAGAAATAAATATTAAATCAGAAACAGCCACAAGAACAAGCTATTACTTATTACTGGATATTACACTCCATTATTTAAAATCACACACACACACACATATACACACACACTCTTACTCATATACACACTCATACACATGTATATATATTGTATTTAATAGGATTAAAACCCCATTATAAGACACTAGTTTTTGTTACCTTCTCTTAAAGCAGTTTGCTCCTTTCTACTAAATTCATAATTCTTTTTTTTTTTAATTTTTTTTTCAACGTTTTTTATTTATTTTTGGGACAGAGAGAGACAGAGCATGAACGGGGGAGGGGCAGAGAGAGAGGGAGACACAGAATCGGAAACAGGCTCCAGGCTCCGAGCCATCAGCCCACAGCCTGACGCGGGGCTCGAACTCACAGACCGCGAGATCGTGACCTGGCTGAAGTCGGACGCTTAACCCACTGCGCCACCCAGGCGCCCCCTAAATTCATAATTCTTACTGATACTTATCATTCTATGTTATTAATGAAAAATTTGGGGGCTCTAGAATCACACAGAACATTAATTCAACTCCTGCCATCCATTTTGCATACATCCCCCTGTCCCATTAGTTTGGGTACTTTAATCAACTGTTCAGAGTTCTGGTATCATTCTTTATAATATGATGCTAGTATCTTCTCTCAACTGATAATTTTTAGGATTTAGTTAATTTTGAGGATTAACTGACATAATGGATATATATTGCCTAACTTAGTGCCTTGCACATACAGATTGGTCAATAAAGAAAAGTATCTATCTGGAAATTTGTCCTCTGACCAACATCTCCCCATTTCCTTCATCTCCCAGCCCCTGGGGACAACTATTCTACTCTGTTAGGCTTTATTAGATGCCACATGTAAGTAATATTATAGAGTGCTTGTCTTTGACTTCTTTCACTTAGAATAATACCCTCAAGTTTCATCCATGTTGTTCCAAATGGCAGGATTTCCTTCTTTCTCATGATTAATATACCATTGTACATACATACCACATTTTCTTTCTCCATCCATCCTTTGAAAGACACTTAAATTGTTTCCATATATTGGTTATTGTGAATAATGCTGCAATAAATATGGGTGTGCAGATGTCTCTCTGAGATACTGATTTCATTTCCTTTGAATATATACTCAGCATTGGGACAGCAGGATCATATGGTAGTTCTAATTTTAATTTTTAAAGGAAACTCCATACTGCTTTCCCTAATGATTATACCAATTATACCTTCCCACCAATGGTGTACCAGTGTTCTCTTTTCTCTACATTCTTGCCAATACTTATCTCTTGTCTTTTTTATATAGCCATCCTAACTGGTATGGGATATTACAGTAAGTTCTGGGGATATATAATGTTCAGTATTGTGTTTGTAGTTAATAATACTGTATTATATAATTAAAAGTTGCTAAGAGAGTAGAACGTAAATGTTCTCACAACAAAAAAAAGAAATGTTAATTATGTGATGTGATAAAGGTGTTAGCTAAAGCTACAGTGGTAACTATATTGCAATATATAAGTATATCAAGTCAACATGTTATACACCCTGAACTTCCACAATATTATATGTGAATTTTATCTCAATAAAGATGGAAGAAAGAAAAGAGGCTATATAATATGAGGCTTGAATAAAATTCTAAAAATTTGTCTTAGTTTTCTATGGATGGTTATAAAGTATTTCAGAAAGAGCATACGATGAAGAGAGCATCTTTGATACCTGATCCCCAGGGGGACCTCAGTTTCCTCAATTGTTAGCCATTTATTAGCCAATTATGTAGCTCCCTTCACATTGAATCAAGACAAGTTATACATGATAAATGAAATTCCATAAAAGTGACAGTATTTGACATCTAAGTTAAAAAAGACATTGCAGGTTTTACCTTGGTCTTCTGGACAGGTTACTATGAAGGAAGCAAAACATCACACTTGAGAATACTTAAGCTACCCTGCAGAGAAATCTATATCAAGAGGAGTTGAGACCCTTGGCCAAAAACAAGCACCAACTTGCCAGTCATGTTTACAAACCACCTTGTAAAAGGTTTCTCTAACCCATGTCAAGACCAATGATGATAGTGGCCCAACCTCAGGAGAGACCTCACAGCAGAGCCACTCCTGAAAGCCTATCCTACAGAAACCAGAGATAATGAATGATTGTTGGTGTTTTAAGCCACTATGCTTTACAGTGATTTGCTATCACTGTGAGACATAGTGGTTTAAATAGATATCTAATACAATAGATATCTAATAAAATAGATATCTAATACAATCTTAGCACCATGATGAAGAATGCTCTCTAACAGAAATCTAAATGTGTGACAGTAACTTTGGAATCAAATAGTAGGTACAGGTTGAAATGGCCTTGAAGAAACTGTGAAAGAAAGCCTGAAGGTCCTTGAGGAATCTGTGGGAGTGTACTTAACGGAAAGTAAGAAAACATTATTGGAAACTTGAGGAAAGAGGGTAATTGTAGAGATGTGATAGAAAGTTTCACAACATTTTAGCCTGAAGAAACGTACAACTCAGAAAGCTTATTTCATGAACTGATCTAAGGAAATTTCTAGCCAGAATGTTGAAGGTGTCACCTGGCTTCCACTGGCTGATCAAAGTAAAATGTCAAAGAAGAGATATAAGTCAAAGGAAGATTTGTTAAATATAATGGATACAGGATTTGCAGAGTTCGATACTAATTTTTTTCCCTCATTCACAGCTTTTCCAAATGACAGAAAGAAATGGCAAATAGCTGCCAGGCAGAGATCAAATCCATGGCACTTTCAGGAAAATATGATCTAAAGATAAAGCCAAGGTTGTAGTGATACAATTTTTTTTTTACATTTTCAGAAAAGTCTAGCACTGTTGCTCTAAGAACATTTTGTCATATAAAAACACACTAAGGATCTTAAGAATATGGCTCACAGATCCTCTTCCTTTAAACTATACATTTTGTTAAGAACCTTAATGGGGTTGTCCCTTAACCATCTCAGTATATTCCAAAGGAAGAGAAGAATTTATCTTAAAGAGATTTGTGCGTGTGGCATTTAAATAATGAAATGAACACTAATAAAATTCATATGAGACTCACAAAGTTTTGAAGATACTTATACTATGAGAAATACTTTCAGTTTCAATGCAAAAGGACAGAGACAACACAAAATGAAAACAGGCACGTGGACTCCCTTACTACTATGGACAAGAACGAGATGAAAAGACTTCCCAGCTGCAAACACCTGTCCTTTTTATACGGGGGAAAAAAAGGATAATACATAGGATAGAATCTAGAATCCAAGGGACTGAACAAGGAAACAAGAATTACTGCCGGGGAATGGGGATCATTTCTAAAGAATTGGCAACATGTGTCTGGCCAAGTATCAGAATTGTTATGGAACAATGATAGCTGTGTGCTCCCTTTTTCTCTTTTTTGAAAATGAAGGTCTAGAGAGGTTATCTGTCTCACTGTACTGTGGGTGTATGAAGAGGGGAGTAGGGAGAGAGATAACTTGTCTCTAGTTAATAGATCTTCAGTTGAAAGGAACTGTTTCCTTTCCAAGTAATTGTATTCCAGTAATCATACCCGAAGTGCTTTTTCTATATTTGCAAGCTGAACTTGTACTGTTATGATACTAGTTAGAGTCTTTAGAAGATGAAGGGATTTTTGAACACAGAGAATCCAGAATTATTAGGGATCAGTGAATAAACTGTGGTGGTCACCCTCTGAGATGGTCCCCAGGGATGCTCTCCTGCTGGTATTCAAATCCTTGTTTAGTACCCTTCCACATGAGATCAGGGATGGCCCTTTGTGCCCCACAGAATACAGCACAAGGGATTTTGCATTACTTGTATAGGTAGTTATAAAAGACACATTAATATCTGCTTTTGACTTTGGACTGTTTGATCATGGGAAAGCCAGCTATCACGCCATGAAGACACTCATTCTGCCCTAGGGAGAGGTCTATCTGGAGAGAAACTCAGGATCCCAACTATCAGCTACTACCAATGTGATATGTATGATCCACCTTGGAAGAGGATTTTCTAATCCCAGTTATTCAGAGCACGGCAGCACAGATGGCAACTTACTGCTGTCTCATGAGAAATGTCAAGTTTAAACACATCGGTGAGGCCACTCCTAATTTTCTGACACACAGAAACAGTAAGAGATAATGGTTATTGTTTTAAGATAAGTTTTAGAATAAATTTTTGCAGGAATAGATAATATCCTACTGAAGTATACCTGATCCCAATTCACACATTTTACATTTCAAAAAGGTGAATATATTTGTTTACCATCATCTTCAGATATGGGAAAGAAATTAGGTATCAGGCAACATGTAGACAAATTCCTAAGGATGTTGATCTAGACTTTGAATAGGGAAAGTGGGAATTGAAAAAAGTTTTGGCTAAAATAACTAGTGTTACAATCACCAATTTATATTGGTCATATAAGTTGGTTAAAAAATAACTTGTAATTCCTGGTATTAGTTAAACTTCATGTTCCTCAGGAAAATGAAGCATGTAAGTTCAAAAGTGAATTATCTCTTTGTTATTACAGTATCACAGAAAATAAGTCACTGGAAGAAAGCCCCAGCGTCAGATGTAATTATTAAACTTAGTGGAGAGTATCCAGTATTCTAGTAAGCAAGTGTTGCATATGTGGGTGAAGGTTGGCAGTAGAGGACTGAGTTCTGGCCATGAGGTGGAGCTATTTGCTTGAGCACATGCTATCTTGAGGTTTTGAATGGGGTCCTGAGATCTAGTCAACCTCACTATTCTTTCCCTGGAGAAGAGTATTGTGAAAATCATGATGTTTGTCCTCTTAAAAATTTGTATATAACTTTAGGGATTACATATTCTTTTAGGACTATAAGGACCTTTGACTTGATGTGCTTCATATTTAAAACTGTGTCAGATTTCCTCAACTCTCCTTCTTAACTGTTTTATATACCTTTTGTGCCGATGTATAGTTATGTTAGTAGGAACGTGAGAAACAATGTTTAAGATATAGAGAGAGCAGATTTGTTAACAATTGCTAGAGAAAACTTTAGCATAAAATTTAAAGAGAAATTTCATCAACCTTACCATCTATATTTCACTAAATTTCATTCATAATGAGTCTCTACTTAGTTGGTAATATGACTTTGTCAGTCCATGAATGTTTAATAGAAGAAGATTTGTCATATATATATTTTTGTACCAGTTAAATATACAGTTGCATGTTCGTACAACAGGAATTGGTTAACTATTCAGCATCTTCTTTATGGCAGAAACTATAGTTACATTATTTTGTTCTTTATTTACAATAACCTGACAGTGT
This sequence comes from Lynx rufus, assembly GCF_022079265.1. NCBI lineage: Eukaryota > Metazoa > Chordata > Mammalia > Carnivora > Felidae > Lynx > Lynx rufus. The sequence goes on along the minus strand of NW_025814845.1, from coordinate 96,516,036 downwards.
GGGTTAGCATTTCTATTAGAAAAAAAAAAGAAAGAAAGTTACACTGATCCTTAAACTGCTCTTAAAGGACAGTGAGTTGGCATAAATCACAAAATGTAAGCGTAGGGATTCTGACTCATCTTTCTTATTCCCAAGTGGGGCTGATTCCCTGGTACCACAGTACCTTCAATTTACAAACCGGACCTTGTGAATATGTCCTTGAAAATACATCTTGTTTTGCTTGATTATAGTACATTTATCTTTGTTGATTTATGGTTTACTGAATTCTAGTTTTGTGTTTGTGTGTCAAATTTCATTTAAGTTCTTTTTTAAAATCTATTTTTCTCTGGTGTGTCATTATGAGTGCTTGAATTTAAAATTTTTTTTAACATTTTTATTTATTTTTGAGACAGGGAGAGACAGAGCATGAACGGGGGAGGGTCAGAGAGAGGGAGACACAGAATCTGAAACAGGCTCCAGGCTCTGAGCTGTCAGCACAGAGCCCGACGCGGGGCTCGAACTCACGGACCGTGAGATCATGACCTGAGCTGAAGTCGGATGCTTAACCGACTGAGCCACCCAGGCATCCCCATGAGTGCTTGAATTTTAGAAACCATAGACAATCTCCCATAATCTATATAGAAGCCATTTTATGTTTCTTTCTCCCACTGAAATAAGAACAATGTTGTATTTGATTTTATAATATGGTTCTATATTCTGCAGACTCAAAACTTGTCCTATGCTTGAGCGCTTAAAACCCGAATATACTAGATTAAAATTGCACAATGTCTCTATGACGATCTGTGTTTAAAATTCTTTCAAGCAGTCTAACACTTTTAACACTTTCTATTTTAAAACAAAACTTTGCAAATTTGAGGTAATGCAATGTTTCAACTAATCTAATAAAGAATGAACAAGATATTTCTATAGAGTTAGCTCAGAGAGTACTAAATATTTAGCCTGTGTTAGCAGGTACATTTGAACTTGAAAGAGAATAATAGTATAAAGTATATTTATGTGCAATTTGGAAGTCTTTCTAAACCTAGATTTAATATGCTCATTGACATTTGCATAGGTAAATGTTTACACAAAGAACTGACAGAAAATTTGGAAGGATTGAAAGATTGAAGAGAAATATGTCATGTTTAGGGATGAGATCCAGACCCTGAATTTTTAAAAACATCCTCATGAAATAATTGAAACAGAAGGTTGAACATTTCCAAGCCACCTTTCATTCAATCACAGTAACTTAGAAATGACTGGCTTTACCAAGCTTGACATTAATTTTACTTTTGAACCTTGTCAATTTCCACATATTCCTTTGGTATTATCAAAATAGAAAAAAAAAGTCTTAGAAACATGACAGGAGCCATATAGTTATAGCCTTTTATAAGTCACATCTTATCAATCCATCCAAGTTGATGGTTAGCATTGTAATCTCATTTCTAGCCAGTAGTTCACTTTTATGATTAAAATTGAAAATGACCCATATTACTCATTTAAGAACTATAATGTTAAATTTATTTTTCTCTATTTCATACAGTACTGCTTGTTCAAACTTCCCCATTGCTATGGTCATTAAGTTCATCCAGATCACTTCATTCTTCCTATAACATAATTTGTTTTAATTTCCATCCCCTACCTCCTATGTTTCATCCTGCACAATGTAGAGACATCAGCCTTCATAAAATACCAATTTCACTCACCTGCAAGAAATCTGGGAAAGGTTCTATAATTGATATGTAGTGTACCAAACTGCAGGAAGTAATGCAGCCATTTTAAATATGGCTGCACTGGATGGTCGGTGGGCCTCTACTGCCTGGAGATCTGGTCTCAGGTCACTTCCTTTCTTCTTTTTACAGCATTTTAGTCAACTTTTGCAGTACAGGGTCGATGAAGTAACAAATATACCCACAGTGTTCTCCAAAAGCAGTGGCATCAGGGAATTTTCCTTTTTATGAAGGGTGTTTTCAAATCAAATGCTGTGAGTTAGGTACTTTTGTCAGGATTTCAGCCATTCAGAAGATGGTTCATGAGGACACTGAAAATAGCATTTGGAGGTTTCTATCTCAACATTAGATTTTTCTACTTGCACAAAATATTCTGCTGGGACCTGATTCTTCTGAGCCCCAAGTAAATTATGGGTGGAAATAATTTGAACAAATGTCTCCTAGCATTGGAGGAAAAAACCAAACCATAGAAAAATACCTCAAGAGAAAATCATTTCAATGACTTGCCAGATACGAAGAATGAAGCTATTATGTCTTAAGCTAGCATTTAAGGCCTTCCGCTGTCTGGCCATAAATTGTTTATTTCACTCCTACAATCCTATTACTTGAAGCCAAGTACCATTCATATTAATTCTCCAAATGTGCACTCCTCACCATATCTGAGACTGTTCAATCTAACAAACCAATTGATATTTGTTTAAACAGAGCTCTGGCTTAAAGTGCATTTCATTTCGGCAGCCCATAGCCTTTAAAAATGATGGCTCTTTTATGAAAATACCATTCTTTTTTGCACCTTCTGTGGAAAACTTCAGCCCAGAGTTATGTTTCCTTACTCACATGGTCCATGGAAATTATTGAGCATCTTTCACACTTAGCATTTATTGCTTCTTGTCTTTTATTATTAGTTATCTTTCCAAAGGTTTATGTGTTGCCTTTCCATTTAGAGTTTAAAATCAAATGAGGATAAAAACTACCATGCACTGTAGTGAATCCTTCATAAACCTTAGCATAGTTCTCAACACAAAGTAAATATGTAGGTAATCATTTAAAACTATCCATTACTAATTACATTTGTGATGTTCCTGTAACTAAAAACCAATCAAGTTTCTAATATGTCATATTAGAACCAAAATAACACAAAATGTTTTATTTATATGTGAATATAAAAGTAGGATAATTTTGATTTAGTAGTAAATAAGGTATTTGGGAAATAGGATGTTTTAATAGTAAATAGGATGTTTGAGAAATTGGTATTTTAGCCCAATTTTATAGGGTTGAATTATTTTTTCTATATATAAAACCTATATATGAACATATAGTAATCTTCAGAGTTCTTTAGTATCTTTTAATCATGAGTTCTGTTTAAGGACTTATTTAGAACAGTGGTACTCTCTATGCTGTGAAATTCTCATGTGTCAAACTGATAAGTACCCAAATCATTGTGGGTAAATATCCAGTAGTGTCACTCCTGGTACTTAGGGTAGTTCTATTTTTAATTTTTGAGGAACCTATATACTGTCCTCTACAGTGACTACACCAGTTTGCATTCCCACCAATAGTACATGAGGGTTCCTTATTCTCCACATTTTTGCCAACACTTGTTGTTTCTTGAGTTTTTGATTTTTGACATTCTGACAGGTGTGAGGTGATATATCTCATTGAGGTTTAGATTTGCATTTCCCTGATGATTAATGATGTTGAGCGTATTTTCATAAGTCTCTTGGCCATCTGGATGTCTTCTCTGGAGAAATGTCTGTTCATGTCTTCTGGCTATGTTTTAAATTGGATTATTTTTTGGTTTTTGTTTTTGTTTTGTTTTGTTTTTGTTTGTTTGTTTTTGTTTTTTGGTGTTGAGTTATATCAGTTCTGTATACATTTTGGATACTAACCCTTTATTGGATATGTCATTTGCAAGTATCTTCTCCCATTCAGTAGGCTTTCTTTTAGTTTTGTGGGTTATTTCCTTCACTGTGCAGATGTTTTTATTTTTATGTAGTCCCAATAGTTTATTTATGCTTTTGTTTCCCTTGCCTCAGGAGACATATATAGAAGGATGTTGCTACAACCAATGTCAGAGAAATTACTGACTGTGCTTTCTCCTAGGATTTTTATGGTTTCAGGTCTCACATGTAGGTCCTTAATCCATTTTGAGTTCATTTTTGTGTATGGTATAAGAAAGTGGTCCAGTTTTATTCTTTTGCATATAGCTGTCCAGTTTTTTCAACATCATTTTTTCAAGAGACTGTATTTTTTCCATTGCACATTCTTGCTTCCTTTGTTGAAGATTAATTGACTGTATATTGTGGGTTTATATCTGGGCTTCCTATTTTGTTCCATTGATCTACATGTCTATTTTTATACCAGTCCCAAACTGCTTTGATTATTACAGCATTGTAATACAATTTGAAGTCTGGAATTGTGATACCTCCAGTTTTGCTATTTCTTTTCAAGATTGCTTTGGCTATTCAGAGTCTTTTGTTGTTTCATACCAATTTTAGGAGTGTTTGTTCTAGTTCTGTGAAAAGTGCTGTTGGTGTTTTGATAGGGATTGCATTAAATCTGTAGATTGCTTTGGGTAATATGGATCCTTTAACAATATTTTTTCTCCCTATCTATGAACATGGAATGTCTTTCCAATTCTTTGTGTCATCTTCAATTTGTCTCATTAGTATTTTATAGTTTACAGAGTATAGGTCTTTAACTTCTTTGGTTACATTTACTCCTATGTACATTATTATTTTGGGTGCAATTGTAAATGGGACTGTTTTCTTAATTTCTCTTTCTTCTTAATTATTAGTGTATAGAAAGGCAACAGATTTCTGTACATTGATTTTGTATCCTGCCAAATGTACATTCTTACCTTTGCACTTAACTCACTTTTTAAGTTGACTCCATTATGTAAAAAAGAACCTAAACTCTATTGTTGAAGTCAAGAACCTCAAGCAAGTTTAATGAAATTAACTATACCCAGGGTCCTAAGCTGTCTTCCTTTAAAATTGCCATCTGAAGATTGAGTTTCTCACTATGTAGATCCCTGAATCTTTATAATCCCAACATTCCTTCTATGTAGAACTCAATAGTGGAGTCAGACTATATGTCCTATGTAAATGGTGAGTTGTCTATGTTTTCTCCTGTTGGAAATAATTTTTACTAGATTATAATGTACTCATAGACTCTATTATTATTACCTATGTATTTATGTGACAAATATGGACATACCTTGGAAATATCATGGGTTCAATTCCAGACCATGGAAATAAGGTAAATATTGCAATAAAGCAAGTCAAATGAATTTTTGATTTCCAAACGTGGCTCAGTGCCTAGCATAGAGCTGAACATGGGACTTGATCTCAACACCATGAGATCATGACCTGAGCCGAAATCAAGAGTTGGATGTTTAACTGACTAAGGCATCCAGGTGCTCTTTAATCACAAATGTTCTTACTGGCATCTGAATGCATCCCTTCCAGAATGTTTTCCACTTATTTTTCCCAGATCCATCAGAAAGATCACTATGTATGGCAATGGTAGGTCTATGAAACATATTTCTTAAATAATGAAACCTGAAAATCAAAATGACTCCTAAATCCATGGGCTTAAGAATGTATGTTGAATTAGTAGTCATGCAAATAATAGTCATCTCATTGTACGTCTCCATCAGCTGTTGGGTGACCATGTACATTGTCAATGAGCATTAATCTTTTGAAAAGAATCTTTTTTTTCTGAGAAGATCTCAATAGTAAGATTAAAATATTCAGTAAACCATGTTGTTAACAAATATGCTGTCATCTAGGCTTTGTTGTTTCATTTATAAAGCACAGGCAGAGGAGATTTAACATAATTCTTAATGGCCCTAGGATTTTGGGAAAGGTACATGAATATTACCCTTAACTTAAAGTCACCAGCTGCATTAGCTCCTAGCAGGTGAATCAGCTGTGGTTTGAAGGTAGGCACTGACTTCTCTCTTGCTGTGACATTCCTAGGTGGCATCTTCTTCCATTAGAAGGCTGTTTTGTCTACATTAAAAATCTGTTGTGTGGTGTAGACACCTTCATGAATTTATCTTAACTAGATCTTCTGGAGAACTTACTGCAGCTTCTACATCAGTCCTTACTACTTCACCTTGCATTTTTATGTTATGGAGATGGCTTCTTTCCTTAAACCTCCTGAACTGACCTCTGCTAGCTTCATACTTTGTTCAACAGCTTCCTCACCTCTCTCAGCCTTCAAAGAATTAAAGAGAATTAGGGCCTTGCTCTGGATTAGTTTTGGCTTAAGGGAATGTTGTGCTCATTTGATCTTCTATCCAGACCACTAAAACTTCCTCCATATTATCAATAAGGCTGTCTGGCTATCTCATTCATATATTCACTGGAGTAGCACTTTTAATTTCCTTCAAGAACTTCTCTTTTGCATTTATAATTTGGTTGACTGGCACAAAAAGTCTAGCTTTCACTCTATCTCAGCTTTTAATATGCCTTCCTCACTAAGCTTAATAATTTCTAGCTTTTGATTTAAAGCAAGAGATAGGTGACTTTCTTTTGCTTGGGCAATTAGAGACCATTGTAGGTTATTGACTGGTCTAATTTCAATATGGTTGTATCTCAGGGAATAAGGAGACTCAAGGAGAGGGAGAGAGATGGGTGAATGGCTGGTTGGTGGAGCAGTCAGAACACACACACTTACTGAGTTTGCTGTCTTATATGAGTGCAGTTTGTGGCACACCAAAACAATGAAAATAGTAACATCAAATATGACACATCACCATAACAAATATAAGAATGAAAAAAATTTGAAGTGTTACAAGAATTACCAACAGTTAACAAATGTTGTTGGAAAAATGGCACTGACAGAGTTGCTGAATGCAGGGTTTCCACAAACCTTCCATTTGTAAAATCAGTATCTCAGAAGCACAATAAATCAAAGTGCAATAAAATAAGGTATGCCTTTAATTTCACTTAATACAAAGAAAACCAATATCAGCCCCAAAGAAAAAAATGTTATTGATATTATGAATAGTAATGTTATAAATATAAACATGCATATATAAAATATGAAAAAATATTATTGAAAAACATGTCATAAAAGGTTTAAATTAGTTTTGAAAGTAGTAAACTTGTTTTAAAATTATTTTTTGGTCAAAATATTTACCTTTTTTTCCAAACCAAATATACCTGCCAGGTTTAAACCAGACTGTATAATCCTCATCTTTTGAGTGTATAATCCTCATCTTTTGGCCTTATTTAGTGCATAACATTTATTCATATTTTACAACTAAATCATATTTACTATATAATACTTAATTGGATTTTATTTTTTAAAAAATTAGTATCCACAATATGGATGAGATAGATGGATTCAGTTTTTTATCACAGTCTTCTATTCATGCTAGAAAACTTTATGCTGTACATGGAAATGGCAGAATTTAGTTTCCGTTCAGAAACTTGGATTACAATATCATGAATTCATTTACTTATATTTATTAATATATTTTAAGGGAGAAATTTCTGAAAACAATCATTTTATTGTAAACTATTCATATAATAACATCTACCATAGAGGGTATGAAGCTCTCATTTTATATTTTATTCATCTTTTTGTGATCTTTTTATTGCCAACTAGTTGTACATTGTATCTGGATGGCCTATACAAATATAGCAAATATATGTTGTCCCTTGTACGGTCCATATTAATATTTCCATTAACAAATTTATAGTGGTACCCAAATGGGGAAGGAATGGATGTATTTCTGAAAGTGTTGCCCAGAGAATGGCTTGCTTTTCACTAAATGTCTTGTAAAGTGCCATATTGATTTTGTTATAAGAAACATTTGATATTCTGAAAAGGAATCGATAGATGGCCCAAATAATTTAGATACTATCTCTCAAATCAATACTAGTGCATATTGCTTTCCATTAGCTATTTGATGTGACAGTTTGAAGTCAATAATTTTTAAATTTACATTATTATTTATATAAGTAGGTTATAAACACTAAAAAGTGATCTTTTACATATATTACTTTTAAAGTATAATTACTTTAAAGAAGCGCTAGTTTTGACTTTGTTAAATAATTAAAGTAAGGACAATTCTCTGGATTTAGCTTATCTTTTAATAAATCTGTCACAATAAGAGAATCATATATCTATGCATTGAAGAATTCAAAGGTTATTTTTTATTTTTTTAGAAATTTAAAAAGAAGTTTAGAGTTCAATAACATTTAAAAAGGAAAGATACATTAAAAGAAAACCAATTAATAAAAATCATACCCAAGTTGCTTTGACTTGACCAAAATACATCTTATTAATGTTTAGTTATATTTATGTTAATATTTAGCAGTCATGATAATTGATTGTGGCTACTAAATAGTTGTCATTAAGAAAACCAGAATTCAGTTGAGCTAGTACACTAAATTACAAAGTCACTTAGGATTTGACTGCTTTAAATAGTCTTGGATAATTCATTTATTCAATTATTAACTTTATAAGTCAATTCTTTGTAACTGGTAAGCTATGTTAACACATAAGCTTTTGAAAAATAGGCAAGTTTCTTAAATAAGCATACTTAATATGTTTAGATAAATAAGGAAAACTGAATGTACTATTTCAAAGTTCTAGGATGTCTGATCATACATTTTTAATGTGAAGCTATGCCTAAGGATTAGCTCTTAAAAGAGGTTATTAGTGTCAATTCACATATGAATAAATAAAAATTGGCAAAATCAAAATCAATATTGGTAACTTTTTTTTTTGCATATTCATTGTAGTGGCTAGTAAAGTAGCATAGAATGGGGGAACTGGAGTGTCCCATATCTAAATGTGAATCACAATAGTGACTTTATAACCTTGGGCAAGTTCATCAGCCTTAGAAATCACATTTCCTATTCTATGGAAACAACCTTACTTTTGTGGCATTGTGAGGATTCAATTAAATAATAGAACATTAAGATCTGAGAATACAGAACCTGGTAAATAGTGGGGTTTTGTTGTTGTTGTTTGTTTTTGTCTTAAAGTAGGTTAAGTTTTATTTTAAAATTGTTTCACTTTGATAGGAAAATATCTCATTATTTATCATAATTTTAGAAGCATTTATTTCTATTATGCTTATCTATCATAGGGTTTAAATAGACTGTTAGTTATTAGATGGTAAGCTTTCTCGTCAGCAATGGTTTTCAAACAAAATGGCAGATTTGGGCATATAACCCTTACCTTAAGAAGATGGTAGAATAGAAATAAAAATTGCTTATTCATATGATTATTTGTACTATTTCTCCAATCAGCTCAATGATGTGGTGTAGGCAGTTGGGCTGAAGGCAAAATAGGATGGAGGCCAATGTTCCCCAGCCACTTTTACCCAGATTCCTGGGACAGGTTGATGACTCTGGACAAAGTGGTAGTTTTTTTAGCATAGCTTTTCCAACTGCTCTGGCCACTCCATATTTATTAACCATCCCATATACATTAACTATATTGGGCACCCTAAATCCTTAGGATAAATGATAAGCCACTTTCAACTTCCTGTGAGTATCTATTTGACCTTGGACAAACATAGCTAATAATATGTGTATGTGTATAATATGTATATTATATATTATATATGTATAATATATATATGTGTTATATATAACATATATAATATGTATGTGTATAATATGCATATGTGTATGTGATAAATAGAACCAAGAGTTTATATTTGTTTTATAGTGTATATATACACTATATATATTTATATTATTAACTGTATATTTACAATTATATTTTTATTGTATATATCTGTAATATATATCTGTAATATATCTCTATATATATTTATATATAATATAAAACTAGTATAAACTAATATAAATATATTGGTTTTATATATATATACATATATATATACACACACACATATATGTATATTTATATTGCATAACTCTTGGTTTATATCGGTTTTATATTGGATATATATATTTATATATATATTGGCTTTATATTGGAGACATATGCATATATATAAGACAGAGAGAGCTAGAGAATGAGAGAGATTTATTATGAAGATAGAGAAGAAATTCTTTCTTATTCAGCCATTTGTTCCATTTAGGCCTTCAACAGATTGGATGGAGCAAACCTACACTGGGGAAAGCAATCTGTTTTACTAGTCTATGTACATACATTTTTTTAAAAGATGATATATGATTAGAATCCCAAATCACCTGACTATAGGAGGTAGGCAGTTAGCACTACAGGTGATGTAGGCTTGATGTACACAAAAGAGAAGAGGCCGTGATAAATTGGAGGGCACATTTTCTTTCTGAAGGCACTCAAACTTAATTAAAATGAAATGTTTCTAGCCCAGATATGCCTTCAAGCATCTAGGTTGTGACACTTGTCTAGATGATGTTTGGAAAATGAATTAAGTGAATTGTGGGGAAGGTGAATTAGAGATGCAGTGGTTTTATGTGGGAAGCTACTTCAATAATAGAGGTAAAAGATGATGCAATCTTGGAGGATTGGTGGCAATAAAAATAGTGAGAAGTAGGTGTGTTTTAAATATATTTTGAATATAGAACCCCCCAAAAAACTTAAACTGAATTTAGAAGGGGAGGAAAATGTAGAAATTAAGTGTAATTCTTAGGCTTTTGGACTGTGCATATCATTTTTGATGCCATATTCTGGTGTTGGAAATAACAGACAAAACACAAGCTTTGGGGATCATTTCATTTTGGATGTGCTGCATATGAGATACCTATCAAATCCCAGAAAGGAAGCTTCAGGCAGTTGGATACACAGGTATAAAAAGTGTAGAAATGATTAGAGATTATAGTGCTAGAGTATAATTTTGAGAATCATCAGTCTGGAAATAATTTTCTTTTTTTAAAATTTTTTTAATGTTTATTTATTTTTGAGATAGAGAGAGACAGAGCATGAACGGGGGAGGGTCAGAGAGAGGGAGACACAGAATCTGAAACAGGCTCCAGGCTCTGAGCTGTTAGCACAGAGCCCCACGTGGGGCGCGAACTCACGGACCGCGAGATCATGCCCTGAGCGGAAGTCGGCCTCTCAACCGACTGAGCCACCCAGGCGCCCCTGGAAATAATTTTCAAGCCATGAGACCAGATGAGATCTTTCACAGAGATACAGTTGACATCATGGACTGAAAATGCCAGCTTTGAGAGAAAATATAGAGGTATATTTTGCAAAGGATACTGGGAAGAAATAGCCAAGGGATAGGTAGAAAACCAATAAAATGCAGAGTCAAAAAGTCCTAAAAAGATATTTCAAGAGGAGGGAGGGGCCAACTTCAGGGAGGGTTCCAAGAAATCTTCCATAGTGACAACAAATAGGAACCAATGAATTTGGCAATATGGAGGTCTTTGGTAACCTTGATAAAATAAGTTACAGTAAGTTCAGAGAACGTAATTCAGAACGGTGTGGATTGCAAAGTGTTAAACGTTTAATTCTGAAGAGTAGAGAATGGGGAATACCTTGAAGGATATCTGTGGTAAAAAGGAAGTTTTGTTTGTCTTTTATTTTTTAGAAAAATGCTGGAATTATCCTTCTTTTTTTTTTTTTTTGCAGAATAATATTAGAACATTAAAAATACCACATAGTTAAACAGTGATCAATATTCTTAGAGTGAGAGTGAATGCATAAGGAGCTTACAGTCAAGAGGTGATTTTGAAAACTGTAGAGGCATTTCTGCTCTGCAAGAGAAGGGAAGACAAAGAATATGTATACAGCTTTAGCTATATTTGTAGATTTGGTGGTAGAGGATGAGGGAGTCTGTTTAAATTGCTTCTATTATCTCAGTGAGGTACAAAGACAAAGTCATCAGCTGACAAAGGGATGAGGATGTTGGGGTGGTTAAAGAGCAGACTGTGAAATCACCCTTATAGTGTATGGGGAAGGGCACTCACTAGGAAAGTGTAAGAAGATGGCTACAAAGTGTTCTTTTGAGTTTTGTGGTCATGGATTAAAATAAGACATGTCCACACAGTGGTGTGGTTTTCTCCATCATTTTAGGTGCTCCTTTGCACACAGAAAAAGGCAGATAGGTGGGTTTACCTGGTGTAGTAGTTTTCTAGGGCTGCTATAACGAAGTATCACACACTTGGTGGCTTATAACAATATTAATGTATTGTCTCTTGGTTCTGGAGGCTGGTGATCAAGGGGTTAGCAGGGCTAATACCTCTGAGACCTATAGGGGAACACTTCCTTGCTTTTTCCTAGCTTCTGGTGGCTTATTGACGATCTTTGGCATTCCTTGCCTTGTGTCTACATAACTCCAGTCTCTGTCTTTGTAGTTCCTTGGCATTTTCTCTGCATTTCTCTATCTTTCCATGGCTGTCTTCTTATAAAGGCCCCACTTATATTGGAATTGGGGACATATTTTATCCTAGTATGATCTCTAATTTAACTAATTATATCTGCAATGAACTTATTTCCAAAAAGGCCATATTCTGAGGTCCTGGGTTTTAGGACCTCATCATGTTTTTTTCACCAGGGAAACATAATTCAACCCATAACATCTGGATTGATGTTTTTGCCAGGGAAGTATGACTCAGGGCTAGATATAATGTTAACTGATTTCTTGTAATTCCAGGAAAGTCAGGTATGTTTTTAGAACTGCATTTCCTACTTATAAGATGAGAGAGTTGGTCTTGATGATCTTGATGATCTTAACATTCTATGGTGTATTCATATATATTCTTAATTCAAACTTTATTTTAGTCTAAGGGGGTACATCTTTCCTATCACTTTCAGGTAATATGAAACCTTTTAAATTTACTCTTGATCTATTTCTACAGTACAAAGGTAAAGTGGACATGTAGACTTTGACTATTTTAGGGAGATCTCAAAAAAAGTTAACACAGGGATCATAAGATTCTGAAATATTTAGTTTGCTTTCTTATATTTGCTGCTATTAATCAGAAAAGTGATATGCCACATTGACTAAAGAAAACCTGAGCAGAAAGAAAGCTAGTGGTTGAATTTGGATTTGCATGTTGACTGTTGGCCCTTAAACTTACCATAAGACTGAGACTATTACATTTATCTGTATATGATACAGTAAACATCTTGCAGTTCATTGACAAATGTAAATTGTGGTTTATTAGGAAAGTTACTCAAGTATTATATACAAAAAGAATTTATTGTAAATTTTTTGAGTTCAAGATTAAACAGAAAAGAAAACATATTGCAGTTCAGAAAGCTCATCAGCTACTGCGGTGATACTTACTTTTCAAAGACTGTATCTTGCTTCTAGTTCTGTTTTTAATTTTAAATTATCTGGCTTGCTGAATATCTTCATTCTGCAGGTTTTTTAAAAAAAGCTTTTGGATTAACATATTGCCTTTCATCTTAGGAAAAAATGCATATATCTTTTTTGATGAATCTATCATTCGAAGGAATATGATGCTATTTGGTTGGCTACATTGTATATAACTTATGTTCTAAATTATTATAGAAATGTTGTTTATTGAAAGGTAGCAGGAAGTTAAAAATACAGTAGTGAATACCTTCTCTGTCCATACATTCCAGTGATATCAGCATTTTCCATGGTATAGAAATTATTCGTTTTATTCTTTAGGCCCTATAGTATTCTTAAAGACAAAATGCACTAACAGATGGAATTAAAATAAATAAATATGATGATTAGCCCTTTCAAAATCAGAATTATCCCTTTGTTTTAATTTTTAAAATACTGTGAAAATACATACACGTGGGGAAAAACGCAGAGTATAACATGGTTCCTGTGTATCCTATGACTGTTATGTCACATGTCACTCTTTGTTCTCCTCTTCTCTAAAGAAAACATCAAATATGAATTCCTGGATTAAGTAGATTCTTGCATTTATCTATGTCCTTTATTCCTCTATAAACAAAACTGCATGAAATTCCAAAGTTGTTTTTTTTTTTTTTTTTGTGAAGGGGGAAACATGTGATGTATAGGTTGCTACTCCTGTTTCACACATATGTATCATCAATATATAATAATATACCTAAAAGTTCATATATATGGTAACATATAAAGAAATTAGTACTGTAAGCAATTTATTATATGTACATGATAAATTAACATTATCATTATTATAGCTATGACATTTTATTGATAGTATAATTGTATATCAGGGCATTTAATTCAGGATTCTTATTAGAGTTTGCATCCTCTTTGGGGAGAAAGCAAAAAATTGTTATAAAATCATACACTTTGGACTTAGGCACAGCTGAGTTCAGAAGATCCTGGTTTTATCATTTGCTATCAGTGAGACACTGTGCTTTATACTTTTCAGGAGAAATCCAATGCAAATGAGCTCAAGCATAAAGGGAATTATTAATTCATGTACCTGTAAGGGATAAGATTCATTTTTGTAACTTCTCAATCCAGGAGCTCACACAAGTTAGGCAAAGATCTGTTTCTCTCTACATATTTTGGTTCTGGCTTCCTCAAGCCAGCTTTCAGCATGCAGCTTCATCCTTAATGCCCAGAAGAATGGCAAAGACAGTTCCACACATATACTGCATATGTATGCAAGATAAAGAATGTTGTGCTGTCTCCTATTAGCCTCATTTCAAACCTGAGGGAATAGTTTGGTTAGACTAGCTTGGTTGACAAGGCTTTCCATTGGGCAAGAGAGGACTGACATTCATGACAGACTGCCTTGTCAAGACTCTGAGGAATGAGAGAGGGGAGATCACCAAAGGAAAAATGATTGAGAAAAGGGCAAGGCATGAAAGAGATAATGGGAATTTAAAAAAAGCATGAGTCCAGCTACATGTTCCCAGTTCTAGCTTTTTCAAATTTAAAATGCTATTAATCATGCTTACCTCATGAAGATTAGTGTAAATGTATATAAAATATTTAGCATAGTGCCTGGGACATAGTGCTTATTAATGACAGAAATATTATTATTTTCATTATATTTAAAAAGTGACTATTAATATTCATTTTCATGTAAATGTGTACCAAACATTTGTGCTTGGTGGAAGAGAAATAGAAATGAATTAAAGTTCCTTCTTTTGCAATGGAAGACTATAATTTGTCTATGTTTGTCTATGTTTGTCATGCATGTCATACATGCATGAAATTTGGCGGGGGGGAGGTGAAAGGACAGGTACTTAACAAGGCTATATAAGATACAGTATTAACCTATGACAGTTATATGAGAGTCCAGAAAAAGAGTATTTGATTCCATAATTTTAGGCCAGGGACATCTTCAAAGAGTAAATAATGAAGTGGAATTCCAACTGAGCACAGAAGTTTATTTGTCAGAGACAATGGGAAGGACTGAGCAGCATGGGCAATGATTAGAGATATAAACAAATGTGGTATGTTTGACTAAAGACATGTATTAGTTTTCTATTGCTGCATAAAGAAATTACCACAAATTTAACAGCTTAAAAAATACATGATTTTTATCTCATGGTTATTGTGAGTCTGGAGTCTGGGCATGGTTTAGCTGGGTACTTCGTGATTTCACAAGGCTGGAATGAAGAAATCAGACATAGTGCATTCTCATCTATAGGCTGGCTTGGGGAGCAATTCATTTTCATGCTTTTTCAGTTTGAGAGTGTAACTCATTTTCTGTGGTTATTTGACTGAGGTCCTCATTTTCTATCTGGTTGTTGACCAGGGACCACACTCACCTCCTACATGATGCTACCAGTTCCTTGCCAGGCAACCCTCTACATAAGCTCTATCACAACATGACAGCTTCCTTCTTCAGAGTTAATATAATAAAGCCTCTCTCCCTGTCTCTTTTTCTCTCTCCCTCTGTCTGTAGTCAGCTAAGGTGGAGTCTTCTATAATGTAATATAATGATGGAAGTAACTTCTCATCACTTTTGCCATGCAACACATCTAAGACTGTGGGGCATAATAATACCCCATTATATATACCATATTATATTGGTGAGAAGCAAGTCATACTCAATGAGAGGCAATTATAAAGACATGGATCACTGGGGATCTTAATAAGATATGTTTACCACAAGGCAGTTTAATATATATTGAGATAAGAATTAGTTATGAGAGTAGAAAAAAATAAATAGGAGCCACATTATGAAATGTTTTTAATTTTTTGTTAAGATATTTGAATATTATTTTCTAGGAAATTATAGTATCATTAAGAAATTTTAAGTTGGTAAGTGGCATAATCAGATCTTTCTTTGAGAAAGACAACATTGGTGAGAAAAAAAAGAATGTATGGGAGTAGAGAGTGAAAGGGGGGCAGGAAAATAAAGTAAAAGGCAGGAGTCCATGCAGGATATGAGGAACCAGAAGGAGTGGGAATGGGAGTGGGAGATTAGTCACAGAAGATTCAGGATTTTGAATGTAAATGTAATTCAAATCTGTGCCTGGAATAAGATATCAATAAGATAAATACTTATTTTAAATATGTTCTTCTCTAATGAATTAAATTTTAAAATATCATTTAAAAATGTGTACAATGTCTAGTCACTTGACATTGAGAGTCCATTAAAAAGTACTTGATTTTATAGAATTTTCAACGTGGCATATTAATGATGCATTGCCTAAATACCATAAAACTTATATATTCAGTATTTTACTTTGCTATTTTTATTTTATATCAAAGTAAAATATTATGGACATTTTAACAATATTTTACTTAATAAAAACAGATTTGAATTATGGGAATCTTTTGGTCATGCATGATTCACTTTGGTCCATAAGTTAGTTGTACATGTATTTGGCCCATTTGTGTTCTCTGTCTTTAGATTTGAGATATTCTTTTGCAGCTGAATATACTTTATCCTTGATATTCAGGGGTAGGCACAAACATTGTATGTGAATTACACATTGCCCCTTTAATTCGGATAACATTTCATTTTTCCTTCAGAGGCTAATAATATTCTTTTGTTTTGCATATGTTGTGAGGTCCTATGCTGACAGCAAAGCTGAATACCAAAACCATCTGTCAGGCCCCAGGAGAGTTTGCTATTATTCTCTGCTTCTTCATGGTGTAAGGTCAATACTACAACAAGGTATATTTCAATAAATATTCAGTGAGGAGAGAAATTGTCTCAAAGTCGGAACTAACAGCTGTCAATACAACTAGTGACAAAAGAGTAAGGAAGTAGCCTTGAGGGTGTACAGACCCATTTGGGAATTGATTTCCATGGGGTTCTGAGCTTTGTTCTGCAGAATATCTTTTAACAGAACAAAGTATGTGATAAAAGTGGCATTTTTAAAAATATTATCTTTCCACACAATCCCTCAAATATTGTTACAGGATCTATGCATATTTTATTGTTGACTGATACAACTATAACATACGATGCATATTTCTTCTCCAAAGAGAAAAAGACTCATTATGTTTAAAAAAAAGAAAGAAAAGAGAGATTTGTGTTTAGCCATCTGTGGTGCTCGCTGGAGGTTAAGAATATTGTCATTGGAACATTGATTCCTGAGGTAATTAATTCTAAATGGACTAAGTTAAGCATTAATGGCTTTCAAGAGTAGGCAATCAGGATGAAACACATGTCACACCCACTTTTAATATGCGCTTTTTTTTTGTCCAGAAACACAATAATACACTGCATTGTTTGGAAGTAGGTTAATATTTCTAAGAGATAATAATGCAAACATCCATGGTCAAACAATGATATACTGTGCCAATCTTAAATGTAAAAAATCTAATGGTGTTTTCATTCTTCCTTTCCTCTTTCCCAAAGTATAATTATTATTCTTGGTGAAACCCTAAATATTTTCCTCTTTTCTTGGCAAATTATAAACAAATGTCTTTTATCATCTACCCTTTTTGATCTAAACTAGGTGTTTCTGGCTGCAGTGACAAATACGTTGAGCAACAAATAATATGTTCCTGTAAGGTATTCAGTAGCAGCAAGATACATTGAGTAGCTGGATAATTATTCATTAATAGGGAGCAAAAGGTTAAAAACAAACAGAAATTATTTCTTAAACTACAATTTGTCTAAGCTACTCTTTCCTAACTGCTGCTTTTGTAAGGACAAATATAAAATTAAATTAAACATAGAAGTCTTCTCCCCATTGGAAAAAAGGGGAGGGATTTTCATTCTCTCTTTTTTCTTAACAAGCATTTACTTTAGACAACCTGTCATTATAAATAATTTCTTCTTTCTTTGAAAACTGGATAGATCTTTTGCCAGCTTTGTCTCTCAGGAATGTTTTTTCTCAAGGACTTGGGAACCACCCCATTAAAAATGCAATTATCAAGAAAGATAGTATCCAGTTTCTGTGGGAGAGTAGGAGCCCAATATTGGTGGGCACCTTGCTTCAAGCTGCAAAACATCCTCCTGTCTTAAAGATACGAGTTTATTATCCCTCAGGATAAAGCCAATAATCTAACATAGATGGCACCCTCAATTCCCAAACAAAGTTAGCATGAACTATTTGTAACAAAAGTTGCAGTCAGAATCTCTTATTTGAGGACTAATTATTGTTGACCTTAAGAAAAGTATGTAATGGATTGTGTCTGTTTGCGTTAAACTGTGAAATTTCTTTCCATCTTTTCAATATTTTAGCACATTACCTGTGGTATGCATCCCATTCTGGTTTATGTTTATTCAATGATATGATTGTTTTCAGTCTTCACTACCTTTGACGAGAGGTTTTCTGGGTTGAGAGAAATTTCTTTAATATTTAAAAGAAATGATCATTGAAGTACAATTGACATAGAATGCTACATTTGTTTCATTTATGCAACATAGTGATTAGAGAATTTTGTGCAATACTCAATGATCACCACAAATGTAGTTGTTCCTGAAACCAAGTTTAGCTGTTCATTGCTCGAAAGGCCAAGTTGATTGGGAGTTTTGCCTGGAAAGGAATTTGAGAGAAGTCAGACTCTGGTCCAAAAGCCAACTCTGAGGTTTCTGCCTGTCCTAAGGTTTTTAAAAGGGGTTTAGGGTAGTTAATCAGTACAGGGAACGCAGTGGTATGCAACATTTCTTGATTACATGCAGACTCAGTGGTGCCAGCTGGAAGTTATCTCATGCTCATTGGTTGTGTGAGGGGGCCCTGTTCTTATTTCATGATATGCAGGAAACTGTTCTTTCTGCAAAGGAGGGCGAGGTCTACAGCTACACAAAGGAAGTTGGTAAAATCATTTACTTGACCCCCAAAAGAAAAACATTTTGCTAAAATATTGCTGGGCTAATCAGAAAGCCAAGGAGGCTTCAAACAGACTTTCTGGCCTCTTGAACTGGGAAAGTTCTGGTACTTCACTCTTTAAGGCTAGTGGTCTGTAAATCTGGAAGAGTAAATGAGTTCTGTTACACATCAAAGGATTTAGGTCAGCAAGTAAGGAGTGTGTTAACTTGAAACAAGTTAATCTTTAAGACCCATTGGGGTACTGTTATATAGTTACCACCTATTATCATACAGTTCATATAATATTCTTGACTATATTCCCTGTGCTGTACTTTTAATCTCCATCATTTATTTTATAACGGAAAGTTTGTACCTCTGAGTCTGCTTTACCTATTTCGACCATCCCCCACCACCTCTCCTCTGGCAACCACCAGTTTATTCTTTTATTTATGAATCTGTTTCAGTTTTTGTGTTTGTTCATTTGTTTTGATTTTTAGATTTCACATATGAGTGAGATTACATGCTATTCTGTCTGAATTATTTTAATTAGCATGATACCTTCTAGATCCATCTGTGTTGTCACAATTGGGAGGATCTCAAAGGCTAGACTTTTAGGAATCATTTCTGTAGTTACAAATGGAAAGATCTCATTCTTTCTAGGGCTGAGTAATATGCCATTGTATGTATATACCACTTTTTCTTTATGCGTCTCTCAATGCACACCTGGGTTGGTTCCATATCTTGGCTATTGCAAATAATGCTTCAATAAACATACTGGTGCATATATCTTTTCAAATTAGTCTTTACATTTTCTTTGGGTAAATATTTAGTAGTGGAATTACTGAATCATGTGGTATATCCATTTTAATTTTCTTGTGGAAACACCATACTGTTTTCCGTAGTAGTTCCACTAATTTACATTCCTACCAATAGTGCATGACGGTTTCCTTTTCTCCACATGCTCACCAACACTTGTTATTTCTTGTCTTTTTGATTTTAGCCTTTCTCACTGGTGTGAGATGATATCTCACTCATTGTGGTTTTGGTTTTTATTTTCCAGATTATTAGTGATGTTCAGCCTTTCTTATCTGTCTGTTGGCCATCTGTATGTTTTCTTCAGAAAAATTTCTATCCAGGTCCTCTGCCCATTTTTAAATCAGATATATATATGCCTGAGGAGTCATATTTAGAAAAATGGTGCTAAGACTGATGTCTAAGAGATTACTCTCCATGTTTTCTTTTAGAAGATTTATGGTTTCAGGTCTCATCTTCAGGTCCTTAATACATTTTGAGTTTATTTTTGGTATTGTGTAAAAAAGCGGTCCAGTTTCATTCTTTTGCATGTAGCTGTCTAGTTTTCCCAGCACCATATATTGAAAAGACTCTCCTTTCCCCCTTGTATATTCTTGCCTCCTTTGCCATAGATTAATTGACCATTTAAACATAGGTTTATTTTGGGGCTCTCTATTCTGTTCTATTGATCTATGTGTCTATTTTTGTGCCGGTGTGTATTTTTGATTAATACAGTTTTGTAGGATATTTTAAAATCTGAAATTGTGATACCTCTGGTTTTATTTTTCTTTCTCAAAATTGCCTTGGCTATTCGAGGTCTTTTGTGGTTCCTTACAAACTTTAGAGTTATTCCAGTTCTGTGAAAAATGTTATTGGTACTTTGATAGGAATTGCATTGAATCTGTAGATTGCTTTGGGTAGTATGGACATTTTATCAATATTAATTCTTCCAATCAATGAGCACAGAATATCTTTCCATTTATTTATGTCATCTTCAATTTCTTTCATCAGTATTTTATAGTTTTAAGCATACAAGTTTTTCACCTTCTTCATTAAATTTATTTCTAGGCATTTTATTCTTTTTGATGCACTTATAAATGGAATTGTTTTCTTCACTTCTCTTTCTGATAGTTCATTATTAATGTATAGAAGCACATCAGATTTTTGTATATTGATTTTTGTATCTTGTAACTTTACTAAATCCATTTATTAGAATAGGCTTCTGATGACATTTTTAGGATTTTCTATATGTAATATCATGTTACCTGCAAATATAACAGTTTTACTTCTCCATTATCATTATGACTTACTTTTTATGATTTTATTTTTCTTGTCCGATTACTGGGGCTAGAACGTCCAGTACTATGTTGAATAAAAGTGGTGAGAGTAGACATTCTTGTCTTGTTCCTGATCTTAGAGGAAAAACTTTCAGTTTATTTCATTGAGTATGATATAAGCTGTGGGATGTTCATATATGGCCTGTGTTGTGTTGAGGAATGTTCTCTCTCTACCTGCTTTATTGAGAGTTTTTATTATGAATGGATATTGAATTTTGTCAAATGCTTTCTCTTCATCTCTTTCCAAGATCAAATTGCTTTCA
Source organism: Lynx rufus (assembly GCF_022079265.1). Classification (NCBI taxonomy): domain Eukaryota; kingdom Metazoa; phylum Chordata; class Mammalia; order Carnivora; family Felidae; genus Lynx; species Lynx rufus. The sequence goes on along the minus strand of NW_025814845.1, from coordinate 96,494,862 downwards.
TTTTTCTCTTGTTAAATGTGATGTATCATGTAGATTCATTTGCAAATATCAAACCATCCCTGTATCACTGGAATAAATCTCACTTGAATGTGGTGAATGAGCCTTTTAATGTATTGTTGAATTCTGTTTGCTAATATATTTTTTTAATTTTTTAATGTTTATTTATTATTGAGAGACAGACAGAAACAGAGCATGAGCATGGGAGGGGCAGAGAGAGGGGGAGACACAGAATCCGAAGCAGGCTTCAGGTCTTGAGCTGTCAACACAGAGCCTGACACGGGGCTCAAACTCACAAACCATGAGGTCATGACCTGATCCGAAGTCGGACGCTTAACCGACTGAGCCACCCAGACACTCCTGTTTGCTAATATTTTGTTGAGGATTTTGCATCTATATTCATTAGCATTATTTCCCTATAGTGCCTTTTTTTTTTCTTTTTCTGTAGTGTCTTTGTCTGATTGTTATCAGGGTAATGCTGACCTATAGAAAAATTTGGAAGTTTCCCTTCCTCTTCTAATTTATGGAATAGTTTGAAGAGAATAGGTATTTACTCTTCTACCTTCCTTCCTTCCTTCCTTCCTTCCTTCCTTCCTTCCTTTCCTCCCTCCCTCCATCTCTCCATTCAATCCTCCATCCTTCTTTCTTTTCTTTTCTTTCTTTCTTTCTTTCTTTCTTTCTTTCTTTCTTTCTTTTCTCTCCCTCCCTTCCTCCCTTTTTTCCTTTCCTTTCCTTTCCTTTCCTTTCCTTTCCTTTCCTTTCCTTTCTTTCTGTTCCTTTTGTTCCTGCTTGCTTGCTTTCTTTTCTTTTCTTTTCTTTTCTTTTCTTTCTTTCTTCCAATTCAATTTCAATAATTGTCCAAATTTTCTTTTTCTTCTTGATTCAGTTTTGGAAGAGTGTTTCTAGGAATGTATCCATTTCTTCTAATTTGTCCATTTTTTAAGTTTATTTATTTTTGAGACAGAGAGAGACAGAGCATGAACGGGGGAGGGGCAGAGAGAGGGAGACACAGAATTGGAAGCAGGCTCCAGGTTCTGAGCTGTCAGCACAGAGTCCAATGCCTGGCTCGAACCCAGAAGCCATGAAATCATTACCTGAGCTGAAGTTGGAAGCTTAACCCACTGAGCTACCCAGATGTTACTCTATTTACATTTGAATTAATTATTTATAGGCATGTACTTATTGTCATTTTAATTGTTTTCTGATTGCTTTTTGTAGTTTTTCATCTCTTCCTTCTTCTCTTGCTCTTTTCTCTTGCCGTTTGACTGCTTTTTTAGTGTTATGCTTGGATTCCTTTCTCTTTTTTTTGTGTGTGTATCTATTATAGGTTTTGATTTGTGGTTACCATTGGGTTTATATATAACATTCTATATGTAAAGCAGTCTATATTATGTTGATGATTACTTAAATTCAAACATATTCTAGAAGCACGAAGTTTTTATTCTTCCTCCACATTTTTTATATTTCATGTCATGTTTTACATCCTTTTATTTTGTGTGTCCCTTGACCATTTTTTATTGATAAAATTGATTTTACTACTTTTGTTTTAACCACCTTACTGGATTTATAAGATCAATCTATTACGATATGTTTACTTTTATCTGTGATTTTTTTTCCTTTCAATATTTTCTTATTTTTAATTATGGCTTTTTGTTTCCACTTAAATAATTATTTTTAACATCTATTGTAAGATTGGTTTAGGGGTGTTAAACGCCTTTAACTTTTTTTTTCTTGGAAGGTATTTATCTTTCCTTCAATTTTCATTGATAATCTTGCCAGGTATAGTATTATCGGTTGCGTTTTTCCTTTCAGCACTTTGAATATCTGATGCTACTCCCTGGTGGCCTGCATAATTTCTGATGAAACATCAGCTGAAGGCCTTGTGAAGTTACCCTTGTATGTGCACTTCTTTTCTCTTAATGCTTTTAAGATTTTCTCTTTGTCACCAATTTTTCCATTTTAATTAGGGGTCTTGGTGTAGACCTTCTTGGGTTCATCTTGTTAGGAACTCTGTGTTTCCTGGACTTAAATGTCTATTTCCCTCCCTAGATTACAGAAGTTTTTGGCTTTTACTTTTTCAAATAAAATTTATACCTCTTTCTTTCTCTTTTATTTTGCTACTTCAAATGTCATTACACTTGATGTCAGAGTTCCCTGAACCTATTCTCATTTTTTATTCATTTTTCTTTTTGCTGTTTGGCTCGATTGATTTCCAGTAACCTATATTCCAGATTGTTTCTCTGTTTTTTATCCTTTAACCTACTGTTGATATCCTCTAGTGTAGTTTTCATTATCCTTATTGTATTCTTTAGCTCTGAATGCTTCTTTTACATATATATATATATATATATATGTGTGTATATATATATATATATATATATATATATATATATATAATTTCTTTTTGAAGTTCTTACTGCGTTCATCTACTCTGTTCTCAAGTCTGGTGAGCATCTTTGTGGCTATTACTTTGAACTCTTTATCAGGTAGTTTGCTTCTATTTGTTTCCTTTTGCCTCTTTTTCTATGGCTTTATTTTGTTCTTTAATTTGGATCACATCCTTCTGTGTCACTTTGTTGTACTCTCTGTGTTTGTCACTATGTTTAGGTGTGACAGCTATGTCTCCTGGTCTTGAAAGTAGTGGCACTGATTAGAAGACATCTGTAGTGCATCAAAGTGCGGTCCCCTCTGGTCACCAGAACCAGTGCTTCAGGAGAGTCTCCTATGTGTACTGCATGTGCTCTCCTGTTGTGGCTGAACCACAGTTACTGTGGGCATACTGGTTGTTGGGGCTGGCTCTCGTCTCACTTGGCTGCAATGACCCACTCTGCGTGATGTGGGAGGGCAGAGCTTGTTCTCTGTGTTGCCAGCTAAAAGGCCCAGCTGCAGAAACTACAGACGCACTGGTGTGTGGACTTGTCTCCTCACCTTTACAGGGCAGAAGTCACTTTGGAGTGGTGCTAGTCCTGGCTGGAGCTACCAGCAAAGTGTGGTGAGGCAGGAGCTACTTTGGAGGAATGCCTGCCGATGCAGGCAGTTTGGTTGAGGTGGGTCTGCAGGGCACACTGGGGCAGGGCACACTGTGCTAACAAGGTAATGGAGAGAATCCAGCCATCTAGGACAGCAGAGGGCCAAGAAAATGGTACTGTCCAGCATTTTTGTTCCTAGAAAAGTCTCCTGCAGATCTCTAGCACACATTATAAGATTAGTCAATAAATCTCCTTCACATATACCCCAAGCACTTTTCAAACTGCTGCTCTGTGCTGTGTCTCACCTCAGTTATTATTATTATTTTTTTAAGTTTATTTATTTTGAGAGAGAGAGAGAGAGAGTGAGCAGGGGAGGGGCAGAGAGAGCTGGAAAGAGAGAATCCCAAGCAGGCTCTACACCATCAGTGCAGAGCCCAACATGGTGCTCAATCCCACGAATCATGAGTTTGTGACCTGAGCTGAAATCAAGAGTCAGATGTGTAACTGACTGAGCCATCCAGGTGCCCTTCCCCTGAGTTATTTAGTGTGCTGTCTCTTTAAGGGTGGGGACTCAGTTTCCTATCACCTCTGGATCTCCTAGAATTAAGCCTCACTTATTTTCAAAGCCAGAGATCATGGGGACTCATCTTTCCAGTGCAGTTCCCCAGGGCTAGGTGTGCCCAGTGTAGGGTTTGATTCCATCACTCCTCTGTGCTTGTAATGTCCCTCCTGTTTCTGGTTGGTCACACAGGGGGTTTGGTTCCTGACCATGTCTCTACCCCTTTTACCTTTTTTGATGTGGCCTTCTCTCTATAATTAGCTATGGAAAATCTCTTCTGCTAGTCTTCAGATCATTTTTAGAATTAGTTACATAGATGTAGTTGTTACTTTGGTGTCTGTGGGGACATGGTGAACCCAGGATCCCCTTTGCAATCTTCTCTATTAGTTTGTTTACATATTTTATACCTTTTTTCCTATATCAACACTTCTGTAATAGCACATCAGGGAAAACATTGTATTTGGGCATCCTATTAAAAGTCAGGCATCTCGCTGTGGTCCCACAAGCTCTTTTTTTTTCCTTGAATTGAACTATTATGAGAATTTGAGGTTCATTTTATATGAAATAGTTAAGACAACTGAATGCCTTCATTATACCTGGGGGAAATGCACAAGAACTGGATTTTTTCTTTTCATTCTGCCTTTTAGCTCCCAATCAAAAAAAATTTCTCCTAAAAAATTATTTGTGCCTTTACTATGATGCTATGTCTTATCTGGATTTAAAGAAAAAGAAAGCACACAAGAAGAAAATGTTGTGCCCATGTTACTATAAAGAATAATGTTAATTTCCATTGGTGTTCATGTGGAATTGGAAAAATGATCATTTCATGGTTATAGGCCCTCCTATTTCACTTTGCTACTATTAAGCTACCAATTTAAAGCTTGAAAAAGTATCTGTTCGTTAATGCAAAAAACAAAAGCACATTTTGGTTTGTATTGACTTGAAAATCAGTGACTAAAATTATCAACAATGATATTAAATTTTGACTGATTATTACTCTCTCCCTAGTGTCCTGATTCCAACAATCTTCTATCACACAGAGTGGTCCATTGAACCCTATCTACTTTCTCATCCAGAACTCCTCTTAAACTCCTTCCTAGAGCAGATCCAGACATTGTACCTGAAACTTACACATTTTAGAGGCTTTTTTTTAACGATAAAGAATAAGGAATACAAATATAAAATTAGAGATAAAAATAAATCTTGGATAAATATTCTAAATATAGGTAAATATTTTAGTAAAAATTGGAAAAATTATCAACTAATTGCAACTTATAGACAGTTTCAAAAATAACAAAAATACAGAAAAACAATAACATGATATTAACTCTTTGACTCACCCTTAAATGTTTTTTATTCAAAACTTTTAGTTTCAGTTCTATAATTGCTTCTTTTTATGATAACCATATTGCAATATAATTTTCTATAGAGAGAATAGAAAGATATTTCAGATTTACTTCAGTGTAATCAAAATTTGTTTGTTGTTGTTGATCGCTCATAAAAATAAATTTAAAATTCACAGATTGTAGTAGTAGCAAATAAAAAAAAACATTTAAGACATTTTAAGACAACAGAAACTGGAATGCAGGAAAATATTTGTTGATGTGATCACTTCTGCATATATATAAAGAATATAACCAAAACTTTAAAAAACTGAATGTTTACAACAAATAAGTCAATGAAACTTTAGTAGTTTAAAGGAAGATATTGAAAACCAGAACATAAGTAAGTATAGAAGATAAATAGAAAATCAGAAAAAAATACTTACAATGACTAGAAGCAGGATGTTTCCTGAGTGCTCACTTTTGACATGGTTCGTGGAAAACATATCTGCGACATTATTGAAAGCCTATTTTGCTGTACCTTTCTGTAATATATTGAATAATTCTCCCCCACCTCATGCAGCAATATGCCCACCTTAAATCTGTAAATGTGACCTTATTTGGAAAAATGTCCTTGCAGATATAATGATGGTAAGGGTTTTGAAATGAAATCATTCTGCATTGGAGTGGGCTCTAAATCCAGTGACAAATACTATCAAGAGGAGAGAAGGGGGGAAGGACACACAAAGGAGAAAGTAATGTGAGAATGGAGGTAGAGATTTAAGTTACACAAACCAAAAGCCAAGGGAATCATGGAGTCACCAAAAGCTGTGAACGGCAAGGAAGGATTCTCCTCTAGAGCCCTCAGAGGGAGTATAGTCCTACTGACATCTTGGTTTTATACTTCTGACCTCCAGAACTAAAAAGGAATAAACTTCTGTTATTTTTATGTCACCTAATATCTGTTAATTTGTTACAGCAACCATAGGAGACTAATAAGCCTTCCTAGGCCAGAAGGACTCAGAAAACAAAACAAAGCATATACATAAGCATACACACAGACACATACTATACATACATACATACATACATACAAATATATGTGTCCACTTTTAAAATTATTTTTTAATTTAAATCCAAGATAGTTAACATATAGTGTAATAAAGATTTCAGGAGTAGAATTTAGTGATTCATCACTTACAGAAAACACCCAGTGTTCATCCCAACAGGTGCCCTCCTTCATGCCCATCACCTCTTTACCCCATTTCCCCACTCAACACCCCTCCAGCAACCTTAAGTTTATTCTCTGTACTTAAGTCTCTTATGATTTGTTTCCTTCTCTGTTTTTATCTTATTTTTGCTTCCCTTCTCCTATGTTTATCTGTTTTGTTTCTTAAACCCCACATATGGTTAAATCATATATTTGTCTTTGACTGACTTATTTCACTTAGCGTAACATACTCTAGTTCCATCCATGTTGTTGCTAATGGCAAGATTTAATTCTTTTTGATTTCTGAGTAATATTTCATTGTATATATCACATCATCTTTATCCATTCATCAGTCAATGGACATTTGGGCTCTTTCCATAATTTGGCTATTGTTGATAGTGCTGCTATAAACATTGGGATGCATGTGCCCCTTCAAATCAGCATTTTTGTCTCCTTTGGATAAATACCTAGTGTGCAATTGCTGGGTCATAGGATAATTCTATTTTTAATTTCTTGAGGCTATTTTCCAGAGTGGCTGCACCAGTTTGCATTCCCACCAACAGTGCAAAAGTGTTCCCCTTTCTCGACATGCTCGCCAACAACTATTATTTCCTGAGTTGTTAATTTTAACTATTCTGACAGGTGTGAGGTGGTATCTCATTGTGGTATAGATTTGTATTTCCCTGATGATGAATGATGTTGAAACACATTATGTTTTCATGTGTCTGTTAGCCATCTGGATGTCTTTTTTGGAAAAGTGTCTATTCATGTCTTTTGCCCATTTCTTCACTGGATTTTTTGTTTTTTGGGTGTTGAGTTTGATAAGTTATTTACAGATTTTGAATACTAACCTTTTATCTGATATGTAGTTTGCAAATATCTTCTCCCATTATGTCAATTTCCTTTTATTTTTGTTGATTGTTTTCTTCATTGTGCAGAAGGTTTTTTCTTGATGAGGTCCCAATAATTCATTTTTGCTTTTGTTTCCCTTGGCTCCAGAGACATGTCTAGTAAGAAGTTGCTGTGGCCGAGGTCAAAGAAATTGTTGCCTGTTTTCTCCTGTAGGATTTTAATGGCTTCCTGCCTTTCAATTAGGTCTTTCATCCATTTTGAATTTATTTTTGTGTATGCTGTAAGAAAGTGGTCCAAGTTCATTCTTCTGCATGTCACTGTCCAGTTTTCTCAAACCATTTGCTAAAGAGACTGTCTTTTTCCCATTGGATATTCTTTCCTGCTTTGTCAGAGATTAGTTGGTCAAATGTTTGTGGGTCTGTTAGGCTTATTTATTTATTTAGAGAGGCAGAGGGAGGGAAAGAGGGAGAATCCCAAGTAGGCTCCGTACTGTCAGTGTGGAACCCAACATAGGGCTAGGACTCACAAACCATCATGAGATCATGACCTGAGCCGAAATCAGGAGTTGGTCACTCAAATGACTGAACCACCCAGGTGCCTCACCTGTCTGCTTTTTCTAATTTGAGGTGTAAAATGGCACCTAATAGTTTTAATCGGCATTCCAGTTTTTCAAGAGTGTTTGGTTACTTTATGATGTTTGCTAGTGTTAATTTTTGGAGACAATTTCCCTTGGGTTTCTAATTTTCCTCATATTTTGTGAGTAAGCCATAGACTGTTCTTTTCTTTATGACTATCTTTTCATAGAAAACAACCTTGGAAAATGATTTATTCCCCCTTGTAGGAATGGACAGGCATGTTACTACTTATTATCAAAGATTGGGGTTCTTAAGCTCGGGTTTCTCTTCAATAGCACTACCCTCTATGTGTACAGGTGTCATCTGATCCTCTTTATGTGGTTCTGTGATAATTGGGACTTGTAGCACAGTGCACTGGAGATACCCTGACTACTGCATTTACCATGAGTAATAAACTGTCTGTCTCTGACCCAGGTGTCTCTTACCTTCTAGCAGCATCCATAAAACTGTGTCAGGCTAATTTGTTAATTGTAAGTGGTACAAAATCTATTTTTCAGAATCTTCTTAATATATATGACTGTCAAACATGCATCTCTGTTTGGCCTTTATCTAGGTTACGAGTTCATGACTAACACTTATAACAGTCTCCTGGGCATTATGCCTGAAAAGGCCCGTAACATCCCATACTGAACATGCTCTGAAATTGAGTTCATAATTTTTTTCAAGTACTTTTTCCCCTCTTTGAATCAAAACCTCAGTTAATATGGTCACCATCTTACACTAAGAAGTATTTGACTCTTTTTTCTTCTGCTTCATAAAATCTGCTAATCCTTCCTGTTAATTTTATTTCCAAAATTGCTTGCATATACTCTTGTCCATATATGTGTCTCTGCCCGTGTACTGGTCTAGGTCCTTTCAGAAGCAGATGTCAACATGTTAGAATTTATTTAGAGGAAATATGTGAGAGAAAATGGTGAGAATTCTGGAAAGGCTGGGAGAGCCAGTAGATCATGATACAAGATTGCCCTGGAGTAAAGGAATAAATTTTGGGTGAGAGTGTCTAAGAATGGGCCTACCTTAAGTATTCTGCTGACATCTATAGTATTCCTGAGGGCAGTCTTTGAGAAGCACAGGATGGCATAAATGCCTCAATGGTGACCTGAGTCAATTATTTTCCCCTATTTGGAGATCTGCAAAATGCTTTTTCCTGGTTGTCACAGCACTCATGCAGGTTTTTGTGGTGTTTTTATAATAGTTTTAATATTTAGCTTTATCCAGAAACTCCGTATGGTAATGTGTCCTCAAGTGTGTTGCTAGAATTAAGTTCCTAGAATACAAATATGATCATTATTTTGAGAGAGAGAGAGAGAGAGAGAGAGCGTGTGAGCATGTGCAGGTGGGGAAGGGGCAGAGAGACAGAGAAAGAGAGAGAGAAAGAGAGAGGAACCAAAGCAGGCTTTCAGCACAGACCTTGATGAAGGTCTCAATCCCATAAACCATGAGACCATGACCTGAACAGAAATTAAGTTTGTTGCTCAACAAACTGAGCCACCCAGGTGCTCCCTGACCATTTACTTCTTTGTAAGAAAGTATGAACATGTTCTTATTACTGCTATCCTTCCAGGTCCTATGCCTTTAAAAGAATGTGCCTACCACAGTATTTCAAGCAAGAATATCCTAAGTTCTGCTCTCAAATTCAGTCAGTTAATTTGGCATAGCAACACATTTTTGGCCATTTTCCCTGTTGAGTGACTTAAACAAAACTTCATAAATTTTAGGGTTAGGCATGAGAGTCTTCTTGTACAATTTCCTCTACCTGGTATTTTGAGTTATAATTATAGCACTTAGGCCTAGAAGTCTCTTTGTTAGGGCCCTCAAACGCTTGCATTCACCTTATCTTCCACTCCATTCCTCTTAGGCATTCTGAGTTTGATGTTAAAATCTCTGCAGTGGCATGTCTGACAACTTAATTAGATCTGCAGACAGCGCTGGTGAAAAATTTCTTCCACAGGGCTTGGGAGTTGAGTGCGTATAAAGGTACACTTATATTCTTATGGTTTTTTGACAGTAATTTTTAATATTCATAATAAAGACCTTGTATTCTCCTCACAAATTTCATATGGGTCAAACTTTATGTGTGCTTACTTTAATTACTTTTGGGTTTTTTTTTTTTATAGGATGGCTTATTTAAAGATTTTTAAATTTCTCTTTTGCTTTTAGAATTTTTTTTTCTGGCATTTATTTTCATAGTTTCTATTTTCCCCAAATCTTAATTTTCCTTATTCTCAGTTCTCTAAAGAATTGAAAAATAAATGTAATTGTATTTTAATATGTCCAAATTGTGATTGTAATCTAACTAAAAATTAAACTAAATATAAAAGTTAATAAAATTGAAATCGTTTTATTTATAGTTTCAAAGAATATTTTACTAAAATATTCAAAATCCTATATTAAAGTTAAAATGAATTATATAAGTTATAATTAAATAATTAAATGAAATAAAAAATTTTAAAAAGAAAAACATTTTATTTAATCTTTGGCATTTTTATTAAATCTGAATATTTTCAGATCAATAAAACCCTTTACAGTTCAGTGAACATATTACCAAAGTGAAAATGGTATTAATTGCACTTTGTGATTGTTCATTTTATGGGTGTACTTGACTGGGCCACAGGGTCCTTAGACATTTGGTCCATTATTCTGGGTGTTTCTGTAAGGGCGTTTTTGGATGAGATAAACACTTAATAATGGTCGGCTGTATAGAACAGATTGCACTCTTTATTGTGGGTAGGACTCATCCAATTAGTTGAAGGCCTGAATAAAAGAAAAAGGCTGACCTTCTCCCAAATAAGTGAGAATTCCTTCCTTCTGCCTAATTGTCATCTAGCTGAGACTTTAACTGAAACATTGGCTCTTCCTGGGACCTGAGCCAGCATTAGGACTAATTGTATACCATCAGCTCTCCTGAGTCTCCAGCTTGCCATTCATCTCGTAAATATTGGAACTAGTCAGTCTCTGTAACAACATGAGACAATTCCTTCTTTTTTAAAAAAAAAAATTTTAACATTTGTTTTTGAGAGACAGAGTGTAAGTGGGGGAGGAGCAGATAGAGATGGAGACACAGACCTGTCAGCACAGAGCCCAATATGGGGCTCAAACCCACAATTCATGACCTGAGCCGAAGTTGGACGCTTAACTGACTGAGCCACCCAGGTGCCCCAAGACAATTCCTTCCAATAAATCCCTGTGCTTTCTCTCTTATTTCCACACCCATCTCTATTATCTATATCTATTTTGATTGGTTCTGTTTTTCTATAGAACCCTAACACACTCTGTATGCACTTTATGTCTAAATTATAATGCACACACACTCACATATACACATACATTTAAACATAAACAGATTATTTAATAATGGAAAAATCTCTTTGGCCATTATAAGCCATTGTTACGGCTACTGTACTAACTTGTTCATACCCTGGTATCACAATTTGAGGCACCAAGGAAAGCAAGAAAACAGATGCTTGACACTGTACTTCATTATGCAAGAATTTATTACATTCTTAATGTCTGAGAGGAAGGATGTGACAAGTTAATTAGTCTTTTATCTTATCTAAGCACTTCTATCACACAATTCCTCTCTGCAATGCAAAATAGTGCTTGTCTTCAACAATAACAGTGACACCATCTGCCAATCTCCAGGGCACTCAGATGTAGTTGTGTTTTGTTATGAGGACCTAGAACAAGAAATATGAAGTAGTCCTTAGGACTGGAAAAGCATAAGTCACAACAGCAAACGTGTAGAGTACCTGTGAATGCTGGCTGATGAATCCTAAGTGGACATAATTGTGCGTGTGTATATATGTGTGTTTTTATGTGTATGCCCACAATTTCCTTTTTTTTAAAAAAATTAATGTTTATTATTTATTTTGAGAGAGAGTGTAGCTGGATTCTCACAGAGTCATGACACCAAGGCTTTTCTTTCCAGGAAGCAACTTTATTCCTGCTGGCACCGCTCAGTTGGGTTCGTACCCAAAGAACTGAGCCCCGAACGCCACGTGGCATAGTTCTTAATATATTTTTTGCTTCTTTGTCTCCCATATATGGTAACACACAAACATGCAGTTTGATTAAGTGGTCTCATGTTACAAGGTCCTGAGGGATGTTGTCACATACACATATAGCCAGGTTTCCTTGAGGTGGTTTTTTTTTTTTTTTCTTTCCTTAGGGAGGGGACTCTACCACAAGAGAGAGCATGAGCAGGGAAGCGGTAGAGAGACAGGGAGAGATAGAATCCCAAGTGGGCTCCACATTCTTAGTGCAGAGCCCGATGTGGAGCTCAAACTCACAAACCGCAAATCGTGACCTGAGCCAAAACCAAGAGTCGGACACTGAATGCACTGAGCTGCCCAGACACCCCTGTGTATGCCGATGATTTCTAAGTCCCTTAAAAGTGATGGATCTAAATCAGCAGTCCCTTTTTCCTGGGTGTCATGATGGTAGCGAGAGAATTAGCTCATAAGATTTCCATTTTGTTGGAGTTCAAAAATTTTAGGGTCTCACACTATGTTCTTCCTAGATATACACTGAATATTTATGTTCTTCCCAAGTTCATATGTTGAAATATAATTTCCAATGTGATGGTATTTGGAGATGAGGCTTTAGTAAGTGATTAAGTTATGAGGGCAGAAGTAGTACCCTTATAAAAGAGGCCACAAAGAGTTCACTCACTACCTTTCTCCATTTGAGGTTATAGCAGGAAGATTGCCATTGATGAGCCAGAAAGCAGACCCTTATCCTGGGCTCCCCAGCCTCCAGAACTGTGGGAAATATAGTCCTGTTGTTTATAAGCCACTTAGTCTCTGGTATTTGATTATAGCATCCTGAAAAAAATGGAGACACTGTAAAAGAAAAAGTAGACCTACTTTGGGGTAGACACTGCGTTAATCTTAGTGCTTCAATGGTGAGCAACAGACATAATTTCTAACATTGCAATCCCTACAGTCTACTGATATATACCCTTGTTAAACAGATGATTAGCCCAAGTTTGTGTTAGTAAATATGTAGCTAATTCTAATTGGACATTCTAATTGGTAGGGGATGAATCACTGCTATGCATGACAAAAGTTAGTTTCCACTAGGTACACATATAAATATCAAAGAAGGTAGTTTCCCAAAGAGAATTCTGTGTTTATGAAGATGTCCTCTATTATGAAAATTAAAATTTAAGAGGATACCTGAACAGTAATACCTAGGGTCTTACATTTGAACTTTATTGCCACATGATTTATATTTGGAGACATAAGAATGGATGAGAGCCCTAGTGACAAAGTATGGAGTAAATGTGAATGAGGAGAGGGGCCAGAACAATTTTTTTAATTTTTCATCAGGCAAACAAAACTGAGGCACATCAGCCAGAAACATAGTTTGATTTGACTGGTTAAAGTAGTTTCAGAGTTTCCTTGGCAAAGACTCGATTCTTAACCTATTTAGATGAACTATGAATTATGCTTTTGTTGCTCTGTAGATTTTTAAAGTGTCATTGTTCTCTGAGGATTGAGTGTTCCAACAACAGTTTAACCATGTCTCTAGGACACAAAAAAATCAAACATTAATGAAATCATTATTATTAACTGGGGAGATTTTGGAACAAATTTCTGAGAAAAGATCAACAAATAAGTACATCAGTTAAAAGAATTCAACACCAGAACTGTATCAATAATTTGGAAATGATGAGCCAAATATATATGTTTAATATGTATTCATGTAGAGTCTAATACTTGGGTTCAAGAAATAACCACAAAATGTAAGAGGAGACAGTGGTTCAAATAGCACCTCATACAATTTAGAAATTTAATTTCTAGTAAGCTTAGGGTGAGTCAACAGTAAGCGACAGCTGCCAAACACACTGATAAAATTTCAAAGTCCTGTAATAAAAGCATAACCTTTAGAATGAAAGAAGTAGTGTTTTTTTTTGTTTTGTTTTAGTTTTATACAGGCAAATAAAAGGTATAATGATAAACTGGAAAACTTTTAGAAGGCAGTTGTAGGAATGATGACAGTGCACAAACCAGAAGATATTTATCCTATAAAAGAGAAAGCTCAGTTGTCTTTAACTATGTGAAAAATTATCCATAAAAACTAGATTAGACTTGTTCTTTAGGTCCTGGTTTCTATTTAGATAAGGCTGCCAAGAAAGGAAATCGGAGTGAGTGACATTTTATCAGAGATGGAAAGGAGGTGATGGATTGAGCAGAATAAAGATCTGGGGGGAATAAGTATCATTTGAGTAAACAGCAGCTGCACAGGCTGAGGAAGAAAGGAAGAGGGGCTGGAAAAATAGTATTCCATACACAAATATTATGTTACAAATGATGTGTGTGTACATACACACAGATATATTCAATTATACATGTGCTTTACAAAATTATTTCACCAACCACCAATCTAGAGTCTTAGGTTATGGGTACACACTCAAAGTGGAAAAAAGCTGATATGAAGCATTTCAACAATGATGTCCCTTCAAACTAATCAGGGTTGCTTTCCCATTTGGTGGTTTAGTGAGGGCAATTAATCCTTTAGATTGTTCTTCTAGACTGTATCTTTGAAAATAAACAATACTAGTTTATTTAGCTAAAAGTTGTAATGACTAAAATTCTTCTACATCCATTTAGGCAAAATTATTGATTCAAGTTTATTTATTTTTAGTCTCCCTATTTTACATAGAAAAATACACTAAACAGTTGACTATTCAAAGGCAGATTATTGAAGTTTATCTGCAAATATTTTCTCGAGTTTTTGGCTGACATGCTTATCACAGACTTGTTAAATTAACTCCTTTGTTAATATTGTCTTGCCGCCTTTGCTCCCAGAAGATTATTTCAGGATAATTTCCTTATGTGAATTTTAATCATACTTCTGTAGTTGAAAATTACCCTTTTCTTAATTATAATTTCCTGGGGAGAGCCTTAAAGATTTTATCAGATTCCTTCTCAAGTGTGAATAATGCATTCAATTTGATTAAATAAAAGACAAAATAATTCAGATTTTATTTTTTAAATTTTTTTTTGTTTATTTATTTTTGAGAGAAAGAGAGTATGAGTAGGGGAGGGACAGAGAGAGAGGGAGACACAGAATGTGAAGCAGGCTCCAAGCTTTGAGCTGTCAGCACAAAGCCTGGTGCGGGGCTCAAACTCACAAGCTGTGAGATCATGACCTGAGCTCAACTGACTGAGCCACCCAGGCACCCCAAAATAACTTAGATTTTAGCAGATGTGAATGTAAAACAAAAGCAAGCCTGTAGTTAAAAAATCTCATTTCCTAAAACATAAGTACCTCTCTGATGTCGTATGATCTTTTACAGAATGTGTTCTCGCGCGCGCGCACGTGTGTGTGTGTATGTGTACCAATTTGATCTTCACAAAAAGATTTTGTTAGAATAGGTATTGTGTATATTTAAAAACAAATCATAGATGTTCAACAACTTTACAAAGAACTTGAACCACGGTCTTCATCCGGTTCAAGATAGTTTCCACTTTTAATTGATCGCTTTCCTAGCAATGTTTTATTGGAAAACCAAATAAACTGATTAAGAAGAAAGAATGAGGAATCAGCCTCGTGACAGCATGAGTCCTTCCCCTTGTCTTTCCTTGTCAACTCATAACCAATAAAACATTCATAACCCAACAAAATTTCCTCTGTATGACATACTAGGACACCAGGGACATCCATACATCTGATATCTGAAGGTGAGTGGATTACATTTTGTGGAGGTGCTGGAACTGAAGAAACAGGAGAGGAGCCAGAGGAGAAGTGGCAGTGGTATCTGTAACCCCAAAAGCACAAGCAATAACAACCAGTAACCCCTCTGGCAGAGAGGGTAGAGGTTAGAAAGTGCCCACTCCCAAATATAGCCACAAGTCAACTCAAGTAAAAGAAACCAAAAACTTGTGCTATAGCATCACCTGCTGGAAAACAAAAGAAAGTCCTCTAATTCCCACCCTGTTGAACTGTTAAAAACAAAGTAAACAAAACTTTACCTCAATAAGAAAGGTGTTTAATACTTCAAATGCACTGGCAAAGGTACATCATCAAACGCCTTGAAAGATCATGTAATATCTATCACAAAAAGAAAGTAACAAGTCTCCAGCAACCAAACTCAAAGTCAGGGAAAATTGGGATCTAACTGAGAATCCAAAATAGCATTTATAAAGAAAGTGCTACAAGAAAATTCAGGAATATAATAAATGTAAAGAAGGAGTAATTTATCAAAGATATTGAAATTATAAAAAAAAAGAACCAAACAAATTCTGGAGGTGAAGAACTCAGTGAGATGAATAACACATTAGAAAACATAGGAAATAGAGCAGATTGATGGAAGGGACAAAAATAATTGAACTGGAGGAAAGGAATCTAGAAATGATCGGGTGGAAAAGAAGAAAGAACTAGTACTTTAAACAGTGAAGAAATCCTATAAGAGCTATCAGACTCCATTATGAGAGCCTATATAAAAATAATAGGTATGCCAGAAGGAGAAGGGGTTAGAGAGGTTATTTGGAAATAATAGCTGAGAATTTCCAAAACCTGGGGAAAGAACTAGACATATAAGTCTGTGAAGCTAATAGATCATTTACTATCTCAATGCAAAAAGACTCTTTCCAAGACACAGTATAATAAAGCTGTCAAAAGTCAATGATAAAGAAAGAATCCTTAAAGCCGCCAGGGTAAAATAAAAGAAAGTAACCTACCAAGAAATTCCCATTAGACTATTGGCAGATTTCTAAGCTGAAGCTCCATAGGCCAGAAGAAGAGAGTAGAATGATGTATTCAAAATATTGAAAGATAAGAAATGCTGGCAAAAAGTAGTCTATCTAGCAAAATTATTCTTCAGATATGAATGAGAAATTGAAGCTTTCTTGGAAAAACCAAACCTGAGGGAGTTCACCATCACTAGACCTGTCTTACAAAAAAAAAAATGTTTAAAGGAGCTCTTCTATCTGAAACAACCCCAAAATGACACAAAACTTTTAGTAATGTTGTAGACAAACTGAACCAGATAATTGTAACTCTTTTAGAACAGGGTGTTAAACAATTATATAATAAAGTTTAAAGGAACAAAAAGCATTAAAAATAACTATAGCTACTACAATTTGATAATTTAAGCATAAAAAAGGATAATTTGTGACAACAAAAATATAAAACGGGAGGAGGAAAATGATGGGACCTATATAGGCAAATAAAGATAGCTGCTATCAGCAAAAAAGGGGTTATTTTATCTATGAAATATTTTACGCTAACCTCATCATAACAACAAAACAAACATCTAGAACAAAGACACAAAACACAAGAAAGGGGAAACTGAACAAATCATTATACAAAACCACCAATCTAAAAAGTCAGAGACAAAAGGAAAAAGAAACATGGAGATGTACAAGACAGCCAGAAAACAAAATATAGAATGTCAGTAGTAAGTCCTACTACTGTAGTAAGTACTATACTACTAATATCAATTATCATCCTAAACATAAACGATTTGAACTCATTAATCGAAAGGTATTCAGTGGCTGTATAGATTAAAAAACAAGTCTAATTACATGCTGTCTTCAGTAGACTCATCTCAACTCCAAAGAAAACAGACTCAAAGTATGGGAATGGACTATGATACTCCAGCCAATTGGTAATCAAAGGAAAGCATGTATAGCCATACTTGGAAAAACTAGACTTCAAGTCAAAAATGGCAGCAAGAAACAAAGAAGTTCATTATATAATGATAAAAAGGGTCCATACATCAAGAAGATACGACAGTCATAAACATATATGTTCCCAACATCTGAGAATCAAAATATATTGAGCAAGTACTAATAGATTTTAAGGGAGAAATAGACAATAACTAGGCAATAATACCATAATATTAGGGGATTTCAGCACTCCACTATAAACAATGGATGGATTGTCCAGACAGAATATCAACAAGGAAACAAAGAAATGTTGGAATTGAACAATGCTTTAGAAAAGTGGACTCCATATATATATATTCCAACTACCAGCAACTGAATGAGTACATATTCTTCTCAAATGCACATGCAACATTCTCCAGGATAGATCGTATAACAAGCCACAAAACTAATCTTAGCAAATTTAAGAAGACTGAAATCATACCAACTATCTTCTCTGACCACAATGGCATGGAATTAAAAATCAGCAAGAGGAAGGTCAGTAGATCAGCAAATGTGTGGAACGTGAACAACACACGTGCTTAATGGATCAAAGAAGAAATCAAATGGATCAAAAAAGAAGTCAAAAGGTAAATCATAAAGTATCTTGAGACAAATGAAAATGAAAATACAACATACCAAATTTTGTGGGATGTAGCAAGAGCAGTGCTGAGAAGAAAGTTTATAGAAATA
This sequence comes from Lynx rufus, assembly GCF_022079265.1. Classification (NCBI taxonomy): domain Eukaryota; kingdom Metazoa; phylum Chordata; class Mammalia; order Carnivora; family Felidae; genus Lynx; species Lynx rufus. Next base: position 96,476,972 of record NW_025814845.1, on the reverse strand, counting down.
AACATATATATTAGGAAATGAAAAAGGACTCAAATAAGCAACCTAACTTTACACCTCAAAGAACTAGAAAAAGAACAAATTAAGCTGAAAGTTAGCAGAAGGAAAGAAATAATAAAAAATAGAGCAAAAATAAATATGTCAGAAAAACAGTAAACAGGATAAATAAAACTAAAAGCTGGTTCTTTGAAAAGATAGACAAAATTGATTAATCTTTAATTAGACTAAAAAAAGACTCATATGCTTAAAATTAGAGATAAAAGAGGAGACATTACAACAGATAATACAGAAATACAAAGAATTATGAGACTACTATGAACGGTTATATGCCAACAAATTATGTAATCTAGAAGAAATTGGTACATTTCTAGTAACACACAACCTACCAAGACTGAATCAGGAAGAAATAAAAAATATAAACAAACCAGTAATGAGTCAAGAGATTCAGTCAGTAATCAAAAAGCTCTCAACACAGAAAACTATATGGCCAAATGGTTTTACTAGTGAATTCTATGAAACATTTGAAGGAGAATTAATTTCAACCCCCCTCAAAGTCTTTAAAATAGCATTAAGGACAAGGGACAACTTCCAAACTTATCCTACAAAGCCAGCATTACCTTGATATTAAAACAGATAGGGATGCCACAATAAAAGAAAATTATACACCAATATGCCTAATTAATACAACAAAAATTCTCAACAAAATAGTAGTAAACCAGATTTAAGAACACATTGAAAGGATTAAACACCATGACGAAGTGGGATTTATCTCTGAGATGCAAGGATGATTCAACACACACAAATCAATAAATGTAATTCATCACATCAATCAAACAAAAAGTAAAAATCACAGTCATCTCAATAGATGCAGAAAAAACACGACAACAGCATGCAACATCTTTTCATGATAAACCCTCTTAACAGAGTGGGTATAAAATGAACATATCTCAAAATAATAAAGAGGATATATGACAAACCCACAGCTAACATCATACTTAAATGGAGAAAAATTGAAAAGGTTTCCTCTGAGATCAGGAACAAGACAATGTTGGTCACTCTTGCCACTTCTATTCAATATACTATTGGAAGTCCTAGCTAGAGGAATTAGGCAAGGCAAATAAATAAAATGCATCCCAAATGGGAAGGAAAATGTAAAATTATTGATATTTGCTGACAACATAATCTTATATATAGAAAAATCCCAGAGTCAATAAAAAAACTGTTGGAATCAATGTGGCAGACTACAAAATCAACCTACAGAAATCAGTGGCATTCCTTTACATTAATGATGAAGCATCAGAAGGAGTAATAAAGAAACTGTCCCAATCACAATAGCATCAAAAACAATAAAATATTTAGGAATAAATTTAAGGAAGTAAAAGATCTGTGCAAATGAAAACTAAGATTTTACTGAAAGAAATCAAGACACAAACACATGAAAAGACATCTTGTGTTCATGGATTGGAAGAATAAGTATTGCTAAAATGTTCATACTACTCAAAGCCATTTATAGATTCAGTGCAATTTCCATCTAAATACCAAAGGCATTCTTCATAGAAATAGAATAAATAGTCCTCAAATTTGTATGGAATCACTAAAGACCCCAAATAGCTAAAACATTTCTGAGAAAAAAAGGACAAAGCCAGAGATGACATACTTCCTGATTTCAAATTATATTACAAAACCATAGTAATAAAAATAATATAGTACTGACACAAAAATAGATACACAGACCAATGGTACAAAATATCCCAGAATTAAATGCCAGTATACATGGTCAACTAATACCTGAGGGGGAGCCAAGAAGACCCAATGGGGGGAAGATAATCTCTTTAAAAAATGGAGCTGAAAAAGCTGGAGAAACATATATAGGCAATGAAATTGGACTCCTATCTCACACCACTCACAAAATTAACTTGGAATAAATCAAAGATTTAAACATAAGACCTGATACCATAAAGCCCCTAGAAGAAAACATAAGGAAGAATCCCATCAATATTGGTCTTGACAATGATATTTTGGACATGGTGCTAGAAGCACAAAAACAAAAATAAATATCAACAAATATGACTACATAAAATGCAGAAGCTTCTGCACAGCAAAACAAAACAACTAAATAAAACAGCAGCATACAGATTGGTAGCAAATATTTGCAAGTCATTTATCGGATAAGTGGTTAATATTCAAAACATATAAAGAACACAACAACAAAAAAACCCAAATTCTCTTAAAAAATGAACAGAAGAACTAAATAGACATTTTCCCAGAGGACATCAAAATGGCCAACAGACTCATGAAAAGATGTTCAACATCACTAATCATTAGGGAGTTGCAAATAAAAAGCAGAATGAAATATCTCCTCATACCTGTTAGAATGTCCAAGAAGGCAAGAGACAACAAGTGTTGGTCAAGATATGGTAAAAAGGGAATGCTTACACGTTATTGGTGGAAATGTAAATTAATCCAACCCTCATGGAAAACAATATGGAAGTTCCTCAAAAGTTTAAAAGTAGATCTATCATATGATCCAACAATCCTACTTCTGGGCATACATCCAAAGGAAATAAAATAGGATTTCTACAAGAAACACACTTATATATATTGCAGCATTCTTCACAATAGCCACGAAAAGGAAATAGTCAAAATTCCAATTAATAAATGAAAATATGAAAAGACGTGATACACACACACACACACACACACACACACACACACAATGGAATATTATTCTGCCATGAGAAAGGATGATATCCTGCCACTTGTGACAAATTGGATGGACTTTTAGAACATTATGTTAAGTGAAATAAGTCAAAAAGAGAAATACAAGTACTATGTAATATCATTTATTTGTAGAATCTAAAACAGTCAAACCTGTAAAAACATAACAAAACAGAGTAACATGCTGGTTACCAGGATATGGAGAATGGGGGGATAAGATTGATGGTATTTAAGGTGAGTAGTAAACAAGCCATAGAGATCCTAATGCACAATATAATGAACAGAGACAATAATATTGTACTATAATTATGTAATGTGATAAATATTGATTCAGTGGTGATATTACAATACATATATGCATCAAAGTAACATGCTGTGCACCTTAAATTTACAAAATATAACGTGTCAAATTAAATTTTTAAAAAGAATAAAGAATGACCTAACCAAACTGGATTAAAATGTGATCATGAATACCAAATTCTGCAATATTTGACATTATAACTCCCTACTTTTTGAAACTGCATTCCATTAGCCTTCTGGATTCTGGATTCAAATCAATCTTTTTCTAATCCTTCTTTCAAATTGCTTTTGATGTTTTATCCTTTTATGCTCTGAAACCCCATGTTTAATAGGGTTTTATTCTCCTCTTTGCAGCCTCTATATTCTTCCTTAAGCATCTCAAATTTCTATTATCAGAATCCATCTGTCTTCCCAATCCATCAGTCTTTATTCTGAGCAGGATATATCATCTGTTGATAAAGATGTGATTGTGTAAAGATGGCAATTAGAGAAGCCTGAAAATGTTTACAAAAACAATTTGTTGGAACGCAACACAAAGTCAACTAAAAATAAGAAAAAAGCTTCAGTGAGAAATAAATATATTGAGAAATAAACGTAATTTGAAATCTAGAGCTTTGTGCTGCAACTGATTGGTGTGTTCCAAGAGTGTTCACAATTCCAGAATAAGAAGCTCAGAACACTAATGTGGCATTATTAGCAGAAGGAAAGAGGGATTCAGGGATGGGGGCAATCTTGTCACTTAAATGCTCAGGACTAAAGAGCATTAAGATATGAGTTCTGTGGGTACAAGGAATTGTCTGTTTAATTCACTGTTGCCTATAATCATGCTAGTATCAGTAATTGTTTAATCAATATTTATATCAATGAATCAAAAATCTGGATGGGAGAACCATTACTGACAATGCACATGGTGGGTATTCTAGGAGACTTTTTATTAAATTGAATTTTCTTTAAAATATAGTCAGTTTTAAAAATTGCTAGTTTAGGAATGAACTTATCCAATGTGTCATTCTTCTTTTTTCTAACTGAACATAATCCTCAAATGACAATGTTAAAAACCTTAGGTTTGGGAAGGGTAAGTTTGAAAAGAGGGTTGAATGATAAATATAGCATGTGCTTTTATTTCTTGGTCTGATTAGATTTGTATTGATTTTCTTTGTGTTGAAAGCAAAGTGTTTTATGCCTGTTTGGATTCATCTTTCTAGTTCATTTATTGTTGATGGAGAACACTAAGTATCAACTATAATTTTCTTACAGCACAGATATTCTGTTATCAGTGGCAGTTCTGAGGTTATCAGAGGAAAAAAAATGTGTGTAGAACCATTAATATGCCTAAGGGATATTCATGTATGGGTTTTAGAAAGCTTGCTTTGATAACTAAATAGTTTTATTTTGTATATGATTATTAATTAAAATTTTATTTTATTTTTTGAGAAAAAAATTTCCTTTAATGCAGTAATTGACCTATTTTGACCACATGCCAGTTCTCTAGTTAGGAGGAGGTGAGAAACCTAATAGTCCCATTTTATTTTATCTATAAACAAAGGAATAAAGTCCCCAAAGGACATTGGGTACTAAAAGAGAAAAGAATAATTTTTGGTCTGTTTTATTGAATAACTCCATTAATGACGTGTTTCATATGCAGCTAGAATTTCAGTTTCAAAGAACCAAGAAGTAAGAATTAACAGAAAGGATGGGGATCTTTAGCTAGGTTCCAAAAACACTGAGCAAAGTCAGAGTTCACTCATTTTAGTGATCTCTCTTAAGAGTATAAAGAAACCACAGTATTTACACAGCAAGATTGCAACTTTGTGTTTCTATCATATTGATAGAATATAACTGATATTTTGTAATGTTAATTAGATAATGAATAAAGTAACAATTGGTCCACAATATTCAAAAGACTTTATTCTACATTGAAAAATATGGTCATGTATTTCATTTGTCATTGGGTAAAGAAAATCCATACTGCTTTTGTGTAAATTTAACTTCTCTAAAAACATAGTCACAAATAAGCAACTATGGCATTTGTATTATTGGAAGTATTAACTTTCATTTAAAACAAATACTTTTTGAGAAAAAGTTAGGGTTTTAATTTCCTCTGTTTTCAATGTTTTGTAGGAGTATTTCGAACTCAGGGGCAATCAATATGTATGTTGAAGGCGAAAGTGGGACAACAATAGGGAAAAAATTGTCCTTTTCTATTTTATTACAGTAGAAACATAGCAATAATCTTGAGTGTTAATTTTACTGGGCTAATCCTTTATTGATTTGCTTGTCAAATTAGCTCTATAAATAGTATATTGATAAATGAACGATAATTAAATTAATAAATGCATAAAATAAAACCCAAAATAATACCCAAACTATCACAGGGATCATTTTCTGTTAATGACTAACTTCCTTCAGGCTCTCTGCTCTAATGCTATCTTCTTAGAGGGATGTGGTAGACATGAACATACGCTGCTGAGCTTTTGTGACCTTGAAGCATAACTGATGCCCCCAACCAGTTCCACTATCATGTTGAACCAAAGCTATGATTCCTAAGGGCTGCTCTGAACCAATAACTGACTGTAATGGGAGTAACTAATGATAGCCCATTCCTTGAAAATGAGAAACTCTCTAAACAGGCGACTCTGGCTTGAAAACTGTCTTGTCGCAATTTGTTTAAAACTGCAGTGAAGTCTGAGATTCCACATACTCTGTTTTCTTCCTCTCTGTTATAAGGTGGCCTGAGATCTCACGCTACCATCTCTGGCTCTGCTCCTTCATCCTTCATGGACATTTTCCTCAATAAAGCTTTTGCTCATCTGACCCATCTTGGTGTCTGCTTTTGAAGAACCCAAACTATCACAGAGCATCCCCTGGTCATTTTCTGTAAAATATTACCCCATCATTTTCCAGTTTCTTTAGCCCAGCTTCTTCTTCTTCTTCTTTTTTTAATATAATTTAGTGTCAAATTGGCTTACATACAGCACCCAGTGCTCATCCCAGTAAGTGTCCTCTTCAATTCCCATCACCCATTTTCCCCTCTCCCCCACCTCTCCCACCCACCCTCAGTTTGTTCTCTGTATTTAAGAGTCTCTTGTGGTTGCCTCCCTCCCTCTCTGTTTGGAACTATTTTTCCCCCTCCCTTCCCCCATGGACTTCTGTTAAGTTTCTCAAGATCCACATATGAGTGAATACATATGATATCTGTCCTCTGACTGAAGGACACTCAGGATAATACCTTCCAGTTCCATTCACGTTGCTGCAAATAGTCAGCTTCTTTTTTTAAATTAACACCTATTATCTTGTATCTGTTTATTTTCTCTCTCCCTCAATAGAATGTAAGATCCTTGAAGGTGGAGAATTTATTTCTTTAGTTCCTGTAATGCAGCATCCGTACTAGTGCCTTTTGTGTGGTTGGCTCCAAATATCTGTTGAATGAATAAATGCAGGAAGAAAGAGCCTAACACAGGTGTGGATTCTGCCTATAGTGAAATTTAGTAATAACAGCATTAGTTTCTGTGTTGCTAAATACCCCTGTCGATAAATAACTGAGAGCATTTTAAGCATGTTGTAAGAATCTTTTGGTTATCCATCTGATAATGATTGAAATAAGAATTTCAAACTTTTAGTTATTAAATTATTTTTTAAACTCTTCAGCATTGCTAGAAGCAGCCTATACACAAACGAGCCCTCGTAGTTTGGGTCCCCATTAAAATGGTATAAATAGTAATCACTGAACCCCTTCAGCCTTTCCTTTTTTTAAAATATCACCGATAAATTACTTCTTTAGTTTTTTAAGTTGAATTGTAATTAACATATGGTGTTATATTAGTTTCAGGTGTATGATATGATTCAACAATTCTATACATTTCTTGGTGCTCATCACAATGAGTGTACATTTAATCCACTTTATCTGTTTCATCCATCCCTCCACCCATCTCCTCTCTGTCATCAGTTTGTTCCCTGTATTTGTGTATTTTTTTGTTCCCCTTTTTTGTCTTTATTTGTTTTGTGTCTTACATTCCACATATGAATGAAATCATATGGTATTTGTCTTTTTTTGACTGACTGATTTAATTTAGCATCATACCCTCCAGGTCCATCCATGTTGTTGCAAATGGCAAGATTTCATTACTTTTTTTTAATTTTTTTTAACATTTATTTATTTTTGAGACAGAGAGAGAGAGAGAGAGAGAGAGAGAAAGAAAGCATGAAGAGGGGAAGGTCAGAGAGAGAGAGGGAGACACAGAATCCGAAGCAGGCTCCAGGCTCTGAGCTGTCAGCACAGAGCCCGGCGAGGGGCTCGAACCCACGGACCGCGAGATCATGACCTGAGCCGAAGTCAGATGCTCAACCGACTGAGCCACCCAGGCGCCCCAAGATTTCATTACTTTTAATGGCTGAGTAATATTTCATTATATATATAGTAATATAACATATTTCATTATATATAATGTATAATAATATATAAGACATATATCTATATAAACTTCTTAATACATTCATCTATCAATAGACACCTAGGTTGCTTTCATAGCCTAGCTATTATAAATAGTGCTGCAATGAACACCAGCAGCATACATCTTTTCAAATTACTATTTTCATTTTTTTGTGGGTAAATATCTAGTAGTGGAATTACTGGATCATATGGTAGTTCTATTTTCAATTTTTTGAGGAACCTCCATACTGTTTCCACATTGGATGCACCACTTTGCATTCGAACCAACAGTACGCGAGGGTTCTTTTTTCTCCATTCCTCGCCAAGACTCATTCCTTGTCTTTTTGATTTTAGCCATTCAAACAGGTGTGGGGTGATATCTCATTGTGGTTTTGATGTACATTTCCCTAATGATTAGTGATGTTGAACATCTTTTCATGTGTCTGTCATCTTTAGTCTCCTTTGGCAAGATCTTTAATCAGGTCCTCTGCCCATTTTTTATTGGATTATGTGTTTTTGTTTGTTTGTTTTTTGTTTTTTGCTTTTTTTTTGGTATTGGTCTATGTAAGTTCTTTACATATTTTGGATATCAACCTATTATCAGATAGGTTATTTGAAAATATCTTCTCCCATTCAGTAGGTTGCCTTTTTGATTTGTTTATAGTTTTCTTCACAGTGCAAGGAAGAGCTTACTTTAAAACACATGTTATTCCAAGTGACCACAACGATAAACTAAGCTAATGTCTATCATTATATGCTATAGAATACATCCCTTCTCTCATGTTAATTATTATTACTATTAATTGTTATTATTTGCTGATTTCAACTCAGTCAGGTGAGATGACTAATTACCTCTGAAGTCAATTACTATATTGATCTTTCTCCTTACTCTAAGTAAATAGACTGCATTTCCACGGGTTTAAGTAGGAAGTGTTTATAAAGAAATATTAATAAGCTCGCAGCAACAACTCTAAGACCACACCGTAGAACTTGGTGGTTAACTAATACTGCTGATCCTAATGCTTCAGTGTCATTTTGAAAGGGCTATCATAATTATTTATTATTTTATTTTTAGCTTTTAAATCATTTTATGACTCAAAATAAGCTTCATTTTATTACTTAGTTTTCTAACTGTGTTCTGTGCCTTTAACAGTTTCAGGATTTTCTGCTCCTCGATACAGAAAGCACACTTGATCCAGTCAGGGACACATGTAGCACATATGGAACCACCATAGGCGCTCTGACATGTTTTTTTCATTTTAGACAGCCTCATAAGAACTTTAGTTCTTATAGCATGGACCCTTTGAAGTCAGCCTGAAAACATGTCACATGCAGATTTTGGTACTTTCGCAAACCTCTGGGTATAAAAGTAAACAATTCTATTAGCAGGGGTTTGCAATAGCCTAGTTTTGCTAGAGGCTGTATTGTAGGATAGCTTATGACAGTATGTGAAACACTGGACCATTCAGAATACCTCTAGACATATCCCTGGAAAAGCAAAGGCCACCATTACCATAAACTCACTGCCTTCGCTCCTGTGTGCTTCGACAATTTTGGTGTCCCGTTATTCCTGGCTTGTTTCCTGATGTGACTTCCTTATGAATCACAGTCTCATGCAGCTGTATCAAACTGGCAGAGCCTGTCACATGTCCACAAGCTAGCGGAAGAGGTGATTAGAAATATAGAGTTTCAATTTGGGAAAACGAGATATACAATGAAGGGGCAATGGAAACACATATTGAATGCTTGATAGCTTTTAAATAGTTGTTAGTGAGAGATTTGCACTAAGATTAATATCTAATTCATAATGATACAACAGCAAAAAATTATAAAGAGCTTACTTTGTACATTTTTTTCCTGAGTCCTGAATTTTTTTTTCTTAAAGTTCATTTATTTACTTTGAGAGAGACATAGAGTGCGAGCGGGGAAGGGGCAGAGAGAGAGGGAAAATCTCAAGAAGACTCTGCACTGTCAGTGCAGAACCCCAGGGAGGAACTCATGAGACTGTGAGATCATGACAGATCAACTCAAGAGTCAAACACTCAACTGACTGAGCCACCAGGTGCCCTGCATTCTGGATATTAATTCATTTTATCATTATATCTCCCCTGTGTGATTGATACTATTATTTATCCTATTTTATGGATGAGGAAACTGAAGCACTGAGATGTTAAAATCATGCCCAAGGTCACAGTGATTGCATATAATGAGATTTAGATGCAGGTAGTGTTTCAGGAGTCCAAATTCTTACTCTTAATCAATATACACATGATCTTTCACATATAAACAATGTCAGCAAATCAATATGGAATAGGAAAAAGAAAAATGAGTAGAATATATGAATAGGAAAATCACAGAAGATAAAGTAATGGTTAATAAAATTGGATTATTAGCACTGTAGAGAAAACTATGATATAGTTATTTATATTCTTTGGGCCCAATATTCAAAAATTACCTAAATGAATTACATTTATCTTAAAGAACTTCCCTATATATCATTTGCTCAAAGTTCATTCACTGATTCTTTAAATACATAGCTCATATCCCTTTCAAGCTTCCCCATACTACCGACTATCAGAATAGTTACAGTCCTTAGTTGTAATTGTTTAGTTTTTAGGTGTTAGCATCATGAGAATATGTGCCTTGTTTGGCATACCCTCAGTAGTGTTCTTAGAATTTTTCAGAGTAGTCACTTGATAAAAATTGTTAAATATTGTTAAATGTAATAAAATGTCTTCTATTGACTCTTAAGAATTATTTAAAAAATGCTAGGCATCCTTTCTCTTTAGAAATTTCTAATACATGCTTTAAAAAAGTAAAATAACATACTTTCTCCATAATAGAACATGTTCTAATCTCCTTAGAGTTTTACTCCTGTAACATACATTAGCATATTTATTAAACCAACAGAGATTGAAGTCCTTTCAAAGGAGGTAGAGAAAACAGTACAAATTGTAATGATTTCTAATCAAAGCAGAAGATAATGAAATCTTGCCAGATGGAAATTCATCCACTTAGTAGATTAAAATAACAAGATGAAAATGAAAAAAAAAAGAAAAAGGGAAAATATTCAAAGGGCTCTGAATTTCATATAGAAAAAAAGCTATTATTGGAAGATTAAATATATCTTTAAAATAAAAGTGATTTAAAATCAGTCTCAATTAGGTTAAGTTGCACTTGATGTGATTTCCTTTCTACAAAACTTCGTGTATTAACTTCATTATTTGATTTGACTATTGTGTGCTTTGCATATGAATATATTCATGTATTAAGCTGTCTGAATTAATTTAAATATGATATAACGTGGTTAACACTAATAATCTGTTTTGACAAATTGAAAGGAAAAAGTACCTTAAAAATTGAAGACAAAGTATATAAAAATTTTTACATCCTCAAGAAATATGTTTCATTGGCTAAAAGAGTATATTAAAATTGCACAGGTGAAATAATTCTTATAGGAAGTTTCATTGTAATGTGTATGAAATAAGGAAGAGTGAGAATTTAGGACCAAAAAACAATGGCCACAGTATTGTAGATTACATTGAGAATATGCTTTTAATTTTAGAACTATCTGCCAATCTTAGAATCTACTTGCTTTTGAGAGGAATTTGTATATATTGAGTGTGAATTTTTCCGGAACCATCTGATAAACAAGACCAACAGCTCCAGCAAATACTACTGGAAATGTTGATATTGAAATATGTATGAATATAATTGCAGGGAGTCTGTGTCTTTATGCTGAAGCCCAAAATGAAACTCATTATTTCCCACCTGTAGACTGGACAGGGCTTCCTCCCACAGACCCTCTCCTCCAAGCAAGTAGACCTAGATATGGTGCTCTTTTGGCAGCTTCTCTCAAGAAAAGGGGAAGAGTAGGGGTGCCTGAGTGGCTTAGTCATTAGCATCCAACTTTGGCTCAGGTCATGATCTCATGCTTTGAGCCTCAAACCTCCCACTGGGCTCTCTGCTCTCAGATCAGAGCCTGCTTTGGATCCTCTGTCTCCCTTTTTCTCTGCCCCTCCCCAGCTCACTCTCACCTCCCCCCCCAAAAAAAAAATAATAAACACACACACACAAACAATAAAAACAAAAAAAGAAAGCTGGAAAGTAAAATGGGGAAGATATCCTTATCTCAGGAATTCCTTTCCCAGATATTCTGATTCTGCCATTCTCTCCTCTCCACTTTCAATCTAAATGGAAGAGAATGTTAGTATACAGCAAGATCCAGAGTAGCATGTTATGAGGTTAAGTTGCAAAGTGCTATTGCACAACAGTATGGATCTGGCATTTTTGTACAACAGTAATGAAGGCCTGTGAAGTTAGCACAGAACACCTGAGAAATGGCATGTACTCATGAGAAAGAGGTTTGGAATCCAAGGTGGAGCCTGAAACAATTGAACAGAGTGAATTAGCTGATTCATTAATGTATTTATTTGATACAATACAGATTCTGTTAAAGCCCCATATTGTAGAGAAGGATAATCTATCAACACAGGAAGCCTGGAAGAAGAAATGAAAAAAATAATCACACTAACAAAAGAGACCTGGGGGCAGGGAAGAAAACATCATGAGTGCTTCCTACTCCTAGTTTTTTTCATATATTTAGGAACTTGTTGTTTTATTTGTTTCCCCCCACCCTTTTCTGACACCTCTTTTTCCTTCTCTTCTGTCCATTTTTCTCTTTGGATTTTGGTGCTTTGCTAATTGTAGGAATCTTTATATATTAAGAAAATTAAGCCTTTGCTGTGATTTGCTGTGCAAGTAGATTTTCCCCCATGTGATCATTTTTCTTTTGACCTTTTTAATGGTTATGTTAGGCACATAATTTTATTTTTTAAAGATAGAAAATTACAACTGTTTCATGGCTGGTGTGAAAAGTGTGTATGCTTGTGTGTGTGTGAGAGAGATTCTCATTCTGTTTCAGCAGCATGAACTTTGATGGCATATGAAATTATTGAGCTTAGTCAATTTTCATTCACAATCATTCCCATCAGGATTTGACTTTGATTTAGGTTTTTAGGTAATTGGGGCATGATTTGTAACCTAGCTTAACATCTATTTTGCTTTGTTTGTGTTGTATATATTTGTAAGAACTGTTGGGATTCCGTGTATTTAGGAGTTTAGTTAGAGCTTTTTGAATTGGTGTATGCAAAGGAAACCTTAAACAATTGGTTTTATACACTTTTATGGATATTTTTTTCTGTGTAGCACATTTTATACCTTGACAAAATAAGCAATTTATGATATGCAACAATGATTAGGTATATTATCCCTACACACCAATTTTTAATTTACTTATATTTCATATCCACCATTTTAGTTTTCGGATAGATGATAATATCATTTGGAACGTCATGGGTTATTATGCTCTTATGTCAACTTTAGTGATGTAGGTCATAGTGAATTCTACCTCTACTTTCTGAATGAGATGCTTTCAGTACTGCTCATCAGAAACATTTCTGAATAGATATTGCTTACTTTCTTTAAAGCTTAAGTGAGAGCTTTGTTACATATAACTTTTGAAAGTTCAAAGTAATAAAAATAAAAATGATCATATAAACTGAAAAACAGTTAAAATTACTATAATCTGATAAGGTATTTTAGAAGCTCTTAACTACAGAGAATAAACTGAGGGTTGCTGGAGGGGAGGTGGGGGATGGGCTAAATGGGTAATGGGTATTAAGGAGCGTACTTGTTGGGATGATGTTATATGTAAATGATGAATCACTAAATTCTACTCCTAAAACCAATAGTACACTATGTTAACTAACTTGAATTTAAATACAAGTTTGGAAGACAAGTAATGAAAGAAAAAGATTTTAAAAAGTGGTATTTCAGAAGCTTGTAATTTTATTAACATGGCTGTTTATATTGCTGGACAACCCCTGTGCAATTAACCATTTCAACAAACCATAAAACTTTAGAGATCAAAATAATGTTATAGTCTAGAATTGATGATAAATTTATGCTATCCAGCCTAGATAACTACAACTGAATTGACAAGAACTTCATCTGCTTGCATTTTCATTAATTTACACCATATTTGAAAAATCAAGGGTAGAAGATGGATTTTAGCTTGGGTAATTAGAGTCAGTGAGAAAGTGAAAATTATTTCATGAGGTTCAGGAACTAATCACCTACTGAAAGTTCTAATTAAAATATAAGAAGTATTCATTATGCTATTATTGATGAGTAATGAAGACATAAAAACCTTAAATAGGATCTATTGTAATATTATTTTTTAATTTTATTTATTTATTTTGAGAGAGAGAGAGCACAGAGGAGAGGGAGAGGGAGAGAATCTCAAGCAGGCTCACACTGTCAACACAGACCCTGATGCAGGGCTCAATCTCACAAACTGTGCGATCATGACCTGAGCCGAAATCAAGAGTCAGATGCTTAACTGACTGAGCCACCCAGGTGTCTCTGATATTATTTTTCATTCTTATATTCAGGATAAACTTGGTAAAAGATAGAGACCATGTTTGGTGGAATTGCTATTCTAGTGTTTCATATAGAGGGGACAAACTGCAAGAGATACAACATTTTTATTTTCACTTCCATTATCTAAAATTATGAATATTTTTTCTTAAAAATACATACAGCATATCCTGTACTTTTTATAAGCTAATTTTCTCTTTGTGCACTTCTTCTCTTTGGAGGGAAAAATAAAGGAGTATGTGTTGCTTCACTAAAATTAAGAGACCAAAATATCATCCTATAGGAGTACTGAGCCTTAAAGCCTTATTTTATGCAGATTATTTGTTATCTAAGTACAAATCTGGATTTGGGGTCTTATTAAAATAATTTTTAATCTGGGATGCCTGTTTCTACGTCTTTATTGGAAGTGTTTTGATCCATTCAGCTGTAGTAAATAAGGATCCCTGGGCTAAAACAAATAGGTTCTATATAGCCTCTTCAGAAATGAAACTATTCTAAGTGGTTCCCTGCTAACCTTCCTGCTGCAGTTGGTAAGTCCAGTCTCTTTCTGTTCTTCCTATAATATCCAGACTTATTCTTTTAAAATAAAAACATTGACTGTGTCACGTGCCTGTTTAAAACATCCTGTACTCCGCATCATGACCTCCAAAGCCTGTGTTGTCTGTCTTCAGAATTCCTTGATCACTTTCTGATTCCATTTTTATTGCATTTTAATTTCTCTCTTCCTCATCGTGATCCATCACACTGGCATTTGTTTTTTCATTTCTTCAAAACAATAAACATATTCCTGCCTCTGGTGATGTAAACCTTGTTCCTCACTTTGCATGAAGCACTCACTTTGTCATTATCTCCAGAGCTCACTTGTCCATTTGATGTAGGTCTCTGATGAGATGTCCTGTCTGAGATGCTTTCTTTAATAACTCTGTGAAATTGATGTATTAACTCCTTCAGTATTCAATTTCCTTACCCTGTTTTATTCTTTTTACATCACTATAATTAATTTACATTTCTGTTTCCTTTTTTTCTCTCTCCATTAGAATGTAATTTGAATGTGTGAAGAAACTTTGCTCTTACGTTCATACTTGTATCCACTATACATGTTTGATACATGAGTGCTTTCTAAATATTTCTTGAATGAAGAAAATAATGATTGAATGAAAAAAATGAATAAAATGGTCAATGAATTATCTGTAGTTTATGCAAGAGGTACTGACATTGAAAATCAACCTAACAAAATTCTTATGACTATTTTGATGAAATTAACCTTTGTATGCCAAAGTTAAGTTTTGTTTCATAAACATTGAGGCCAGATTCTTCTCCCTTTTTCCATTCATTTGTTTTGTTTTATTTTGGTTTGGTTTGTGGAGGGTATAGTGGAGCTTATCCTTTAGTTCTGAATTGCTTATAATAACTTGGATCTGTGAACTCTGTTTCGTCAACTCCTCTTCTCTATGTGGTTCTAGGTTAGAGTTGGCCAAAACAGAAGCATATACAAGGTTTAGATGGTAAAAGTGAAGAGGAAGCCATTGCTCCTAGATGATTATGATAGACATGGTGACACAAATGCAGATATGCCAAAAAGGCTTGAGCTTCTAGCTTGTCTTCCTAATGACTGGCCCCACCATCCAATGGCAAGGCAAGCCAACCATTTAATATTACCCTATGGTTTCCTCACAGGTAACAGCTTTCTCAGACCACACTATGAAATTCTTCATGGATACACTGGGCTACCAGATATCCATAGCTTTTGAGCTTTTCCGGTAAGCTGTTAAATGCCCACTCATACCATTACTTCCCTCATTTCTATGAGAAACACCTTGTTCCTTTAATACTATTAATGGCTTTTTTTAAAACTAAACTTTTATAAAACTTTTGTAACTGAATATCAGCCATCTGTCATTATACTTCTTTATATTGTTTGATCCTGGCTGCTATAGATAAATAAAATCTCATGAAAAACAAGTCATAATGTATATATATTTATATATGCATATGTGTGTATAGATAGCAGAACTTTATAAGAAACTGTTAATTAAGCCTAAAAATAATATGTTATAAAATCTCTTCCCCAATATTCACATTATTAGAAGAGCCTTCAACGATATTTTATGACTCTAAAGTGGATACAAATTCTATTTTTGTGTTTATAAGTAAAGAGGCATAATCATTGAATCCAGTGAAACTTGTCATAGCACATTGTTCAAATTCTCTGAATTTCCAAGGTAAATAAAAATATCTTACTGAATTAGAAAACCTACCAGTGGTCCATTTAAAATATGTAATATAGGGTCCTGGGTGGCTCAGCCAGTTGGGCATCCAGCTTCGGCTCAGGTCATGATCTCACAGTCCATGAGTGTGAGCCCCGCCTCGG
Source organism: Lynx rufus (assembly GCF_022079265.1). Lineage (NCBI taxonomy): Eukaryota > Metazoa > Chordata > Mammalia > Carnivora > Felidae > Lynx > Lynx rufus. The sequence goes on along the minus strand of NW_025814845.1, from coordinate 96,460,716 downwards.
GCTCTGTGCTGACAGCTCAGAGTCTGGAGCCTGCTTTGGATTCTTTGTCTCCCTCTCTCTTTGTCCTTCCCCTGCTCATGCTCTGTCTCTCTGTGTCTTAAAAATAAATAAAAACATTAAAAAAACAAAAATAGAATAAAATGAAATACAGAATATATTTGATCTTAAAACAATCCCATATTCGGGGCGCCTGGGTGGCTCAGTCAGTTAAGTGTTCGACTTCGGCTCAGGGCATGATCTCGCGGTCCGTGAGTTCGAGCCCCGCATCGTGCTCTGTGCTGTCAGCTCAGAGCCTGGAGCCTGTTTCAGATTCTGTGTTTCCATCTCTCTCTGACCCTCCTCCATTCATGCTCTGTCTCTCTCTGTCTCAAAAATAAATAAACGTTAAAAAATTTTTTTTAAGCAATCCTGTATACTTCTAAAATCTGTTCTACCAGATCATTAAAGTACTTTCCAGATTTAGTTGAAAAAAAAGACAGAAAAAAATGAAATATTTTTGTCTACCATAAAAAATATGCTATTAATATTTAGAGCAACATGTGGTGAATTTGGTCTTCTTTCTCTCTTTCTTTTTCTACTTGAGATTATGCTGAGTGTACTGAAATACAATTTGTTTGGAAATGTGTGTAGCCACATCCTATAACTTTACATTGTTTCTTCATTTCTTTCTCCTATCTTTTATTTTAGTCTCTGAGAGCGAATAATGGTCTACCTAGAGTGTTTTGTGGTGAATCTACCTAAAGGTATATTTATCTATACCTCCATGTGCACACATACACACTTATTGGTGAAGATATATCCCATCACAAAGTTGTGTCAGCTTGTTTTCATTTACTCATATATCTAAAAAGATTTATTGAATGTTACTTTGGGGCATGCATTATAAATATATATGGGTAGATCAAAAAGAGATTCTCACTTCTCCACTAAATAATCTAGTATGGATAAACAACTAAACATAAGATTGAAGTGAAGTGTGACAAATGCAATTAAGAGAAAAATACAGTGATTGTGCAAAGTTAACATATTGATATGAGAGTACCTGAATGAATGTTATTTCAACTGCAATTTGACTGAAGGTTAGAAGGTACCTGGATTAAGTAGAGCGGGGAGGAGAAATGTTTCTATCATAAAGTCTGAGTGAAAATGCAGGGATACGAAAGCATCTTAATATACCTGGAGCATGGATTAAGAGTGTGGGATGGCAGGCAACAAGGGAGATCAAAATCAAAGGAAAATTAACAAGATTTGGATGGAATTTTACACTTTATCATGAGGGCAATGAGGATATATATAGAAAATGACATAAAATATTAAATTTTATTTTCAAGAGGATCATCTGGTTGCTGGGTTTTAAATGGTTAGGGAGGAAGGGACAGCCTGGTGGCAGCGAACCCAGTTAGCAAGAGATAGATTCCTAAACTCTAGTAGTAAGGATGGAGACAATAGTTTGTATCTGAAAGGTATTTAAAAGGAGATTTGGTAGTTGATGGCTTGGGAGAAGTGCTTGAAGAGAGAAGTCAACTTTAACTCAGATGTCAAGATTGGGCAAGTGGTCAGAGAGAGGAGAATTCTATTCAATGTGGGATACAGAAGGCAGAATTCTTTTTCGTGGCAATGGAGATGAAAGATAGTGTAGTCTGTAACTATTAAGTAGGATTTTATACGTCCATGGGTACCTAATTAGAAATGTCCCATAGGCAGTCGAGAAGATAGCAGGTGAGGAGTTGTCTGGAAGGAAACATGGTATTAGGCTTTTACAAATTTATAAGGTATAAAATGTGATTGTTTACTATACATGTACATTGTGAAAAATTGACACAATCAAGTTAATCACCACAGCCATCTTCTTACATAGTTACGTGTGTGTGTGTGTGTGTGTGTGTGTGTGTGTGTGTGTGTGGTGTAAAAACACAAGATCTTCCCTCTTAGCAGATTTCAGGATTTCATGTATACAATACAGTATTATTAACTATAGCCACCAATTTTAAGGTATATAATATGTTGATTTGATTTATATATTGCAATATGATTACTTAGCATTAGTTAACACTTGTATCATGTCACATAATTATTGTTTCATTTTGTGGTGAGAACCGTTAAGATCTAGTCTCTTAGCAACTTTAAAGTATATAGTACAGTATTATTGACTATAATCACCATGATATGCATTATATCCCCCAAAATTATTCAACATAAAACTGGAAGTTTTTACCTTTTTGCCAACATCTCTCCATTTCATCATTCGCTAGTCCCTGGCAGTCATTGTTCTACTATCTGGTTCTATAAGCTCAATTTTTTTAGATTCCACATATAAGTGAGATTATATAGTACTTGTCTTTCTCTGTCTGGTTTATTTCATTAGAATAATGTCCTCCAGGTTTGTCCATGCTGTCCTGAACGTCAGGATTTCCTTTTTTATGGTTGAATAATATTCTGTGTATTATAAATGTGGGTTTTCCCCCCAAATTTTGTGATTCATTTGAATTTTATACTGTTTTTGTCAGAAAATGTGCATGAAATGATATCAACATTTTTATATTAATTGAGACTTCTTTTATGGTCTAATATGTGATCTATCGTGGAGAATGTTCCAGGTGCACTTGAAAAGAATGTGTATTCTGTTGTTTTTGGATGGAATGTTGTGTGTGTGTGTGTGTGTGTGTGTGTGCATGTTAAGTCTATCTGGTCTAATGTGTCATTTAAAGACACTGTTTCCTCATTGATTTTTTTGCCTGGATAATCTATACATTAATGTACATGGGTTGTTAAAGTCCCCTACTATTATTGTATTACTATTTCTCCCTTTATGTCTGTTAATATATGATTTATGTATTCAGGTACTCCTATGTTGTGTGTATAGATATTTATAATTTTATATTCTTTTGTTGGATTCTCCTTTGTCATTATATAATTCTCTTCTTTTTCTCTTGTTACAGTTTTGATTTAAACTTTATTTTATCCAAGTATTGCTACCCTGACTTTTTCCACTTCTGTTAGCTGGAATATGTTTTTTTCCATCCTTTCATTTTTAGTCTGTATGTGTCTTTACGTCTGAAGTGAGTTTCTTCTAAGTAGTGTAGATAATAGGACTGGTTTTCAATCCATTCTGCAACCCTATGTCTTCTGTTTGGAGCACTTAGACCATGTACAATGAAATTAATTATTGATATGCCACAAAGTTGTTCGTCTCTTCTTGACAGTCCAGTGAGCATCTTTATGATTATTACTTTAAACTCTTTTTCAGGCCTATTGCTTGTCTCTGTTTCATTTAGTTCTTGTTCTGACGTTTGTCTTGTTCTTTTGTTGACAGCATATCCCTTGGTCTCTCCATTTTGCTTGAATTTCTGTGTTTGTTTCTATGAATTCAGTGGAATAGATATTTCTCCTAAACTTGAAGGAATTTTCTTGTGTATGGTCGTATGCTTCACAGATTGTGTGCCTGGTGACTTTGACAGGCTTGCTAGAGCTCTGTGTGACATGGGCTGGGTTCCTGAGGCACTTCATGCTGGGGCTGCCTTGGTGGGATGGCTGGAGTGAAGGGGGCATGGAGCAGGGGAGTCCCAGTCTCTCTGTGCAGTTGGCACCCTGGAAATACAGCTAAAAGTGAAGTGGGTGCAATCCAGGATATCCTGGGGTATTCAGTGCAGGGAGTGTTCTGATGCGACAACTGGAGCTGTGGTTGTTGCAGGCTGGGATATCCTGGTGTGCTCCATGCTGGAGGCATAATGGTGGGGTGGCTAGAACCGAGGCAGGATGCAGGCTGGAATGTTCCCAGGGTTCTCCACACAAAGGTATGTCTTGGAGAGCAGTTGAAGCCAAAGTAGGAACAAGCAAAGAAGTGCCAGATATGTGAGGGGTACCCTAATAAGCCATCTGGAGTTGAAGTGGTGTGAGCCTGAGGTGTTTGGTGGTGCTTTGTGTCTGAATCACTTTGGCATGATGTCTGGAGCTATAGTGAGTATTGTCCAGGAGTGTCCCAGTGTGTGCAATACTGGTGCTGCCTTGTTGGGATGTCTGGGATTGGTGTGGCTGGGCTTACTGAGTTGGTAGGCCAGCTAGGGCACACAGACTCTGTTCCCATCCATGCTCTCAAGGTTGGGGATTATAACCATGGCTGTCACCAGTCCCTTGGACCCAGAAAGCGTTCCAGCAGCTTCCTTGCTATCTGGCAGTGTGCTAGGGCTAATCACTTTATATTCTAGTTTCTCTTTTAAACCATGCCTTTGTTTTTTCTATACCCCAGGATGTGTGGGGCTGGTTTAGACTAGGGGCTCAGAGCTTGCTGAGGTAGCTGGCAAGCTATGGTACTAAGAACCCTTCTGTAGTCAGCACTTTCAAGATGGAGGGGAATGTAAATCATGGTACTTGCCAGATGCTTGGGAGCATGCTAGAGAAAGTTCAGCAGGTCCCTCTATACATGCTTGGAAGAGTTCTAGGGCAGAATCCTTTATATTCTAGTGTTTATTTTAAACTGTAGTTTTTTTTTTTTCTATACCCCAGGGTATCTGGGGCCGGTGTGAAGGAGGACCCTGGGGCTCAATGAGGCAGCAAGCCAGCTATTGTGTCCAGACCCTGTTCCCATCTGGGTGTGCTGTCAAGGTGGATTGTAAATGTAAACAATGCATACTTAAAGCTAAAGTGAGTCACTTGTAGGAAGATGATTGTCAGGTAATTAAAAAAAATCAATTTAGCTACTCTTTTGATTGTATAATTTAACCCATTTATATTTAAAGTTAATTATTGATATGTAAGAACTTACTATTGCCCATTTGTTGTTTTCTGGCTGTTTTATGGTTTCTTTCATCCTTGTTTTCTCTCTTGCTGTCTTTCTTTGTGATTTGTTAATGTTTTGTAGTGGTTTGGTTCTTTGATACTTTCTCTCTCCCTCCCTTCCTCTCTCTCTAGTTCTTTCTTTCTCTTTTGTGTGTGTAGGTACTAGAGATTTCTTATTTCTGGCTTTGCACAAAACATCTTATGAGTGTATTTTAAGCTTATAACAACTTTACTTTATTCATGCAAATTCTATACTTTTACTCTCTTTCATATTTCATGCTTTTTGTAAAAAAAATTAAAAAAATTAACATTTATTTATTCTTGAGAGACAGAGCATGAGTGAGGGAGAAGCAGAGAGAGAGAGAGAGGGAGACACAGAATCTGAAGCACAGAGCCCGACGGGGGGCTTGAACCCATGAACAGCGAGATCATACCCGAGCTGAAGACAGATGCTTAACTGATTGAACCCCCAGGTACCCCTCACATTTTATGCTTTTGATGTTACACTTGCATCTTTTTATATTGTGTACCTATTAACAAATTATGGTAGCTATAATTATTTTTAATAGTTTTGTCTTTTAACTTTTAACATACAGTTACAAGTGAATCACACACACATACACACACACATCTCAGTGGCCTTCTTTGGGGTTATTACGTTGAAATCCTTATCAGGCAATTCATAGATATCCATTTTTTGTGGGGTCAGCTACTAGAGTTTTAATATTACAGCATATTCTGTTTTTTTTTCTTTTTTTAAGTAGGCTTCACATCAAGTGTTGAGCCAAATGTGGGACTTGAACTCATGACCCTGAGTTCAAGACCTGAGCAGAGATCAAGAGTCGGACGCTTAACTGACTGAGCCATCCAGGCTCCCTGAATATTACAAAATATTCTTTTTAAATTTTTCTTATGTTTATTTATTTTTGAGAGAACGATACAAACAGAACATGAGCAGGGGAGGGGCAAGAGAGAGGGAGACACAGAATCCGAAGCAGGCTCCAGGATCTGAGCTGTCAGCACAGAGCCCAATGTGGGACTCAAACTTAAGAACTGTGAGATCATGACCTGCACAGAGCCCAATGTGGGACTTAAATTTAAGAACTGTGAGATCATGACCTCAGCTGAAGTTGGATGCTTAACCGACTGAGCCACCAAGGTGCCCCAGAATATTTTTAATTTGACCATATATTTACCTTTACAGTAGTTTTAAACTTTCATATTTCTAATTAGCATTCTTTTGCTTTAACTTGAAGAATCCCTTTAGTATTTCTTGTCAGGTAGGTCTAGTGGTAATAAACTTCCTCAGATTTTGTTTATCTGGGAAAGTTTTTCTGTGTCCTTCATTTCTGAAGGGCAGGTTTATTGGGTAAATTTTTTTGGTTGGCAATGTTTTTTTTTTTCTTTTAGTACTTTGAATGTATTGTTCCATTCTGTCCTGGTCTGCAAGTTTGCTGCTAAGAGATTAGCTCATAGTCTTATAGAGGTGCCCTTGTATGTGGTGAGTCACTTTTTCCTTGCTGTTTTTAAAATTCTCTATTTGTCTTCGACCTTTGGCAATTTGATTTAATATGGGGCAGGACTGCTCCCAGACTGCGTATGAGAAGGGCTGATGCAGTGTCACAAAGTTCTTAGGTAGGGCTGAAATCGGAATGCCAGCCTCATGGACACAGATGGGTATGTCTCCTACCTGGTTACTGGGTGAACAGAACTGGTAGCCAAAAGGGAGGAGAGCCAACTCGTGGGCTGCTTCAGGTTCCATAGCCAGCCCTGAGGTTGGTAGGCCTGTTATCTGAGGCATGGGTAGGTGCGACTCTTACTGGGTCCTTTGGTGGTAAGACCAAGGCCAAACAGGGCTGTAGCTGAATCCATAGGATCTAAGACTCTAGGTTTGTAGCTAGGACCACATTCAGTGAGTTTGCCACCTGGGTATGGACCTGCCTTCTTGTAAGAGATCTCCTGGTGTTAGGTTCCACAGCTTCTTACCTGGGTCCCTAAGCTCTCACAAAAGTACTTTTGTCCATGGCTGGCTGGCAAATCGTTGCTGCTGGGAGATTCGAGCAGGGAACCTCCTATTTTGCCATCTGGCTGAGGTCACTCTCCAGGCTTTAAAGTTTTAATTTAATTCTATTTTTATGTGAGATATATTTGATCATGATTAAATGTAGATTGACAGAAATGAGTAAAGGAGAATTAAGACCTATTTAAAACTTGCCTCAAAGATTATTAAAGAGAAAATTAAAAAAAAAAAAAAAAAAAAAAGGGGCGCCTGGGTGGCGCAGTCGGTTAAGCGTCCGACTTCAGCCAGGTCACGATCTCGCGGTCCGGGAGTTCGAGCCCCGCGTCAGGCTCTGGGCTGATGGCTCAGAGCCTGGAGCCTGTTTCCGATGCTGTGTCTCCCTCTCTCTCTGCCCCTCCCCCGTTCATGCTCTGTCTCTCTCTGTCCCAAAAATAAATAAACGTTGAAAAAAAAAAAAAAGATTATTAAAGAGGTCTATATACTTATAATTGTGTCCAAAGTACATAAATTGAGTTAGAATCAGTTTACATTGATTTGGTTTATTCTTTTAAAAAGTCTAGAAAAATTGAATATTAAAAAAAGCAAAACTTGTAATTATCAAATGGCTAAATAGATTTAATTTCTTCTCTAAACAAGATTAAAACTGGTGGTGTTTTCTTCCAAATTTTGTGAATATCATGTACACACACACACACATACACACACACACAGATATTTCTTCTCCAATAAATTCCTGTTTAGCATAAACAACTCATTAAGGATTACATTTCTTTGAAGATTGAAATATAATTTCTTCTGTTTTACTTGTTACATTCAAATTTTTTGGATACCCATTTTCAATGGCAGTGCCAAGAAATGTTAGTTACTGGATTATTTCCCAGATTTTAGTTTAATATGTACCTAACATCTTCCAATTTCAGCATAAAAATAAATTCTAAATCTTCCTGAGTCAGTCAGCAAAATACAGGTACTTTTGGTTATTGCCAATTCCATATCCATCACCAGAAGCTAGAAAACAGACAGGGATGATTTCATGGTGAGAGTATCATAGCTATGATCATGCAAATGATCTAAATGGGCAAATGGAAAATCAAGTGAAAAGCCAAAGTGATATTTTCCTGAGTGACTAAGCAATTTGGAGATTCCAGGCTAACATAAACTGAAGAAGGAAAAAGACGACTGGGTGGTGGTAGGGGGCTGGTGTCCTCTGATGTAAGGCAAACACTTTCGACAATAAAAAAATATATTCATCACCCATAAATGCTATAGCTTTTATTATTTTCATAAAATGATTCATAAGATGCCACAAAGTTTTAAAAAATGGATCATAACTACATTATGGAGAGAAGTTCTCCACTGTGTGTCTCTAAGAGGAATTTTAGTAGGGAAGGAGAGGGCAATAAAGTAAATATTTGACTTAAGTGTTTTGTTTACTTACCTTGAGGGGTTCTGTATTCCTTCAGTGAGAGGTTCAAATCCTAAACCTTGTTTATATGTCCATAAAATGACCTCAAATAGAAGAATAATTGATGCTAATGGTGTACCTTGTTTTATTTTTTGTTTTGTTTTCCTACTGGCATATGTAGAAACTGTTCAATTTGTCCTTTACTTACGTAAGAACAGAAGACATTTATAGCCTACTTCCTGGCAATCTTATCAAAGTGCTTTAAACTATGAAAGAAATGCTTATAAAATAGGAAATATAGTCAATATAATGCTTTCTATGCATCTGCTTCTTTAGAACACATAAACCTTTATTATATGTGTGCATACTGCACATTTTGGAATATAACTATTAGTGTACTTTATGAAACTATATTTTTAATTTTTTTAGAGTTTATTTTTGAGAGAGCCAGAGACAGAATGTGAGCAGGGGAAGGGCAGAGAGAGGGAGACACAGAATCCAAAGCAGGCTCCAGGCTCTGAGATGTCAGCACAGAAACCACCATGGGGCCCGAACTCACAAACCATGAGATCATGACCTGACCCAAAAGTCAGACTCTTAAACTTCCGAGCCGCCCAGGTGCCCCTGAAACTACATTTTTATATATTAATATACTACAAAGTGCTGTGCAACATATATGAAATTACACAAATCTTTAGAGACTAAAAATAGAAATGGCAGGCACAAGCCTATTTCCTTTTGAGAATGAAAAGTGCTTAATGGATTTGTGAAGAGAGGGCTTTTACCAAACAGAAGACATGTACTGACAGAATTTGGGGAAATTATCCTTAACAGCTGATTTCCCTTTGTGTTTATGGAGTCATACATTTTTATGATAAAACACAAAGTAAATGAATAGAAGATCTGTATTCAAATATATCATAACATTTTGCTAAGAATGGATAATTTTATTTCTTTAAAAATATGCAGGGAATTAGCTGATTATTAATTTTACCAATTTGTTTTTGAACAGTTTTATAGGTTCTGTTAAAATTATACATATAGGTTTCTCGTGTTGACTTTGTTTAATCATGATACTGTTAATATAATACCAAAATATTTGGAAAAGTTACAGAGTTTTTGGTTGTCTCAAAGAACATAGGAAATTAGTGTTTTTACATTTACTCCCAAAGTAGCATCCAAATTAGAGAGGGAGACTCTATGATGATGTGGTTCAACGTGTGTCTATAATTTTTATAAGTTTCTTTCTGAATTTTTTCTCAACTGTAGGGCAAAGAGATAAAACTGCAATAGGAACTATACAAGATATTAATAAGCAAAAATAAGACTATTCAGCATTTTTTGCTGACAAGAAAAATGACACTAATGCCTTTCACATACCTTTCTCATCAATTCCTTTCTACCAAACACATCAGTTTACAGATGTCACTTTGGTGGCAATCATCATCGGTATTTCTTAGAGCAGTTCTTTGGCTTCCCAGACTCTGAAGTAAGTCCACTTATTCATTTTCTTTCTTAAAAGACTATTTTTAGAGCAGTTTTAGATATATAACAAAACTGAGCAGAAGGCACACAGAGTTTCTTTATACCCTCATCATGCATAGCCACCACTATTTTCCACATCGGTCACCAGAATGACACTTTTTTTTTTTAACCAAGGACAAACCGACATTGATAAATTGTATTCAGTCAAACTCCATAGTTTACCTTAGAGTTTACTCTTGGTGTTATAAATTCCATAGGTTTGGACAAATGAATAGTGATATGTATCCTTCATTATGATATTACACGGAGTATTTTCACTAACCTAAACATTTTGTGCTCTGCATATTCATCTCCTCTCCCCTTGGTTACTGTGGGGTTACTGATCTTTTTACTGTAACCACAGATGTGCTTTTTCAGAATGTCATATAGTTGGAAACATACTTATGTAGCTTCTTTAGATAATCATTTTTCACTTAGTAACATGTATTTAAAATTGTTCCATGTCTTTTCATGGGTTAACAGCTCATTTTATAAGCACTAAATAATATCCCAGTCATCATTGTCTAGATGTACCCTAGCTTATTCACCTACTGGAGAACACTTTGGTTGCTCCCAAGTACTGGCATTATGAATAAAACTGCTATAAACATTATTGTATAGGTTTTAATGTGGGCATAAGTTTTCAAATCCTTTGGGTAAATGCCAAGGAGGGTGATAGATGGATCTTGTTTAGTGTTGTCAGAGTTTTTCATTTTGGGAGGGTTAGTTTAGTTTTTAGTTTGCTTAGTTTTATAAGAAACTGCCAAATTGTTTTCCAAAGAAGTGTATTATTTTGCATTCCCACCAGCAATTAATGAGTGTTCCTGTTGTTCCACATCCACTCTAGCACTTGGTGTTGCCAGTGTTCTAATTGTGGCCATTCTAGTAGATTTCTAGTGCTATCTCATTGTTTTAATTTGTATTTCCCTGATAAAATATGATGCAGATCACTTTGCATATGCTTATTTGTCTTCTGTGTATCTTCTTTGGTGAGATTTTGTTAAGGTTATGAGCCCATTTTAAACTAGGTTCTCATTGTTAAGAGTTCTTTGTAATACTTTGGATAATAGTCCTTTAACAAATTTGTCTTCTACAAATATTTTCTCCCCATCTGTGGCTTGTCATCTAAGTCTCTTGATATTATCTTTCAGAGAGCAGAAGTTTTTAATTTTAATGAAGTCCAGGTTATCAGTTATTTCTTTCATGGGTTGCTTCTTCGTGTATCTAAAAAGTCATCATCATACCCATGATCATCTAGGTTTGTACTATGTTATCTTCTAGAAGTTTTATAGTTTTGCACTCTACATTTACAGGTATGATCCATTTAAATTTTTTGTAAGTTTATTTATTTTGAGAGAGATAGAGCAAACATATGAGCCGGCCAGAGGAGGGGGACAGAGAGAGAGGAGAGAGAGAATTCTAAGCAGGCTCCATGCTGTCAGCATGAACCTGATGCGGGGCCCAATCTCATGAACAACAAGATCATAACCTCAGCCAAGAATTGGATGCTTAACTGACTCAGGCGCCCCATGTATGATCCATTTTGTGTTAATTTTTGTAAAGGGTATGAGGTCTGTGTTTAGAGTATTTAATTTTATTATCATATTTAATTTTAATTTTATTTTGTTTTGTGTTTTATTTTATTCATTTTACTTTATTTATTTTATTTTGTATATTAGTGTCCAGTCATTACAGCACTATACGTTGAAGAGAATATCTTTGCTCTATTGGATTCCCTTTGCGCCTCTGACAAAGATCAGTTGACCATACTTATGTGGATCTGTTTCCGTGTTTTTTACTTTGTTCTTTTGATCCATTTGTCTATTCTTTTTTAAAATGTTTATTTACTGGGGCGCCTGGGTGGCTCAGTCGGTTGGGTGTCCGACTTTGGCTCAGGTCATGATCTCGCGGTTCCTGAGTTCGAGCCCCACATGGGGCTCTGTGCTGACAGCTCAGAGCCTGGAGCCTGTTTCAGATTCTGTGTCTCCCTCTCTCTCTGACCCTCCTCCATTCATGCTCTGTCTCTCTCTGTCTCAAAAATAAATAAACGTTAAAAAAAATTTTAAAAATGTTTATTTACTTATTTTGAGAGAGAGGGCATATGTGAGTGGGGGAGGGGCAGAGAGAGAGGGAGAGAGAGAAAATCCCAAGTAGGCTCCACACTGTCAGTGTAGAGCCTAATGTGGAACTTGATCTCATGGTTCATGAGATCATGACCTGAGTTGAAACCAAGAGTCAGACTCTCAGTCAGCTGTGCCCCCTGTTTTTTTTTTATTTGCTTGTTTGTTTATTTAAAAGGAATTCACAAATATTTGTTATTTTCTTTTTTCTTTTATTTATTTTTATTTCATTTATTTTTTATTTCTATTTTATTTTATTTTATTTAGTTTATTTTTTAAATATAATTTATTGTCAAGTTAGCTAACATAGTGTATACGGTGTGCTCTTGGCTTCGGGAGTAGATTCCCATGATTCTTCACTTACGTGTAACACCCAGTGCTCATCCCAACAAGTGTCCTCCTCCATGCCCATCACCCATTTTCCCCTCCCCGCCACATCAACCCTCAGTTTGTTCTCTGTATTTAAGAGTCTCCTATGGTTTGCCTCTCTCTCTGTTTGAAACTAGTTTATTCCCCTTCCCTTCCCCCATGGTCCTCTGTTAAGTTTCTCAAATTCCACATATGAGTGAAAATATATGATATCTGTCTTTCTCTGACTTACATCACTTAGCATAATACCCTCCAGTTCTGTCCACATTGTTGCAAATGGCAAGATTTCATTCTTTCTCATTGCCAAGTAGTATTCTTGGAAATACTACTTATTTTTATTTTAGAGACAGAGAGCATGCATGAGCTGGGGAGAGGGGTAAAGACAGAAGTAGAGAGAATCTCAAGCAGGGTCAACGCTTAGCACTGGAGCCCAACACAGAGCTTGATCCCACAACACTGGGATCATGACCTGAGCTGAAATCAAGAGTGAGATGCTTAACCGATTGAGCCACTCAGGTGTCCCTCTTTTTAATACTTTATTTGATTCATTTTGATAATATTTTGTTAAGAATTTTTGCATTTATTGTCATGAGAGACATAAGGCTACAGTTTTCTTGATATTCTTTGATTTTGGTATTATGATAATCCTGGCCTCATAGAATGAATTCGGAAGTAATTTCTCTTTTTTCTATTCTCTGAAAGAGACTGTAGACATGGGGCATAATTTTTTTCCTTAAATATTTGGTATAATCCACTAGTCAAAGAATCTGTCCCTGGTACTTTCTGTTTGGAAGCTTATTATTGCTTAAATTTTTAAATAGGATTAGGCCTATTATGATATTCTATTGAGTTATGGCAGACTGCGTCTTTCAAGATATTGGTGTATTTCATCTACGTTATCAAATTTTTCAGTGTAAAGTTGTGTGTTGTATAGCTTTATTTTCCTATTAATATCAATGGGATCTGTACTAATATCCCCTCTCTCATTTCTGATATTAGTAATTTGTCTCCTCTCTTTTTCCTATTAAGCCTGGCTAGAAGTTTCTTGATTTTAATGATCTTTTCAAATGACTAAGTTTTAGTTCAATTGATTTTCTGTTTTCAATTTTATCTCTAATTCCTATTAGTTCTTTTCTACTATTTTGCTTTTAATTTGCTACTTTTTTCTAGTTTTCTACAGTGGAGACTTAGGTTATTAATTTTATATCTTTCTTCTTTATAATATATGCTCAATACTATAGATTTCCCTCAACTTTTGATACATTGTTTTTTTTTCCATTTGTATTTAATTCAAAACATTTAAAATTTTCTTTTGAAATTTCTTCTTTGACCCATATGTTATTTTGAAGTATGTTATTTGATCTTCACATATTTGGGTATTTTCCAATTATTTTGCTGTTACCAATTTCTAATTTAATTCTATTATGGTTAATAGCAGACATTGTATAATTTGTGTTAAGTTTATTAAGGTGTGGTTTATGGCCTAGAATGTAGTTTATCACAGCAAATGTTCCATGTGAGTTTGGGAGAAATGTACATTCTACTATTGGATGAAGTAGTCCATAAATGTCAATTGTACCTATCTGACAGATAGTATCATTGAGTTTGATTATGTCATTATTGATTTTCTGTCTTCTGGATTATGTTCATTTCTTTTTTTTAATTTTTATTTAAACTTTAATTAGTTAACATACAGTGCAATATTGGTTTCAGGAGTAGAATTTAGTGATTCATCACTCACATAGAACACTCAGTGATCATCACAACAAGTGTTCTATTTAATACCCATCACCTGTCCAACCCATTACCCACTGACTCCCTCTATTAACCCCCAGTTCTCTATAGTTAAGAGTCTCTTGTGGTTTGTTTCCCTCTCTTCTCTCCCCCATTCCCATATGTTCATCTGTTTTGTTTCTTATGTGCCATATATGACTGAAATCATATGTTATTTGTCTTTCTCTTATTGATTTGTTTCACTTAGCATAATGCATTCTAGTTCGATCCATGTCGTTTCAAATGGCAAGACTTCATTCTTTCTCATGGCTGAGTAATATTCCTTTGTATATATACACCCCATCTTCTTTATCCATTCATCAGTTGATAGATATTTGGGCTTTTCCCACAGTTTGGCTATTGTTGATAATGCTGCTATAAACATCAGGTGCATGTACTCCTTCAATTCTGTATTTTTGTCCACTTTGGGTGCAATTGCACTAATAGTACAATTACTGGATCATAGGGTAGTTCCATTTTTAGTTTTTTAAGAAACTTACATACTATTTTCCAGAGTGACTACACCAGTTTGCATTCTCACTGACAGCGTAATAAGTTCCCCTTTCTCTGCATCCTCACCAACAACCTACTGTTTACTGTGTTGTTAGTTTTAGCCATTTATTATTATTTTTTAAATTTATTCTTAAGAGAGAAAACATGAGCAGGGGAGGGGTAGAGAGAGGGAGACAGAGGATCTGAAGTGGGCTCAGTGGTGACAGCAGCTACACTGATTCGGGGCTTGAACTCAGAAATGGCAAGATCATGACCTGTGCCAAAGTTGGACGCTCAACCTACTGAGCCACCCGGGCACCTCTATTTTAGCCATTCTGACGGGTGTGAGGTGGTGTCGTATTGTTGTTTTGATCTGTATTTCCCTGATGATGATTGATGTTGACACACATGATGTTTTCATGTGCCTGTTAGCCATCTGGATGTCTTTAGAAAAGTGTCTATTTATATCTTCTGCACATTTCTTAACTGGGTTGTTTTTTAGGTGTTGAGTTTGATAACTTTATAGATTTTATACTAACCCCTTATCAGATATGTCATTTGGAAATATCTTCTCCAATTCCATAGGTTGTCTTTCAGTTTTGTTGATTGTTTCCTTTGCTGCACAGAAGGTTTTTATCTTAATGAAGTCCCAATAGTTCATTTTTGTTTTGGTTTCCCTTGCCTCTGAAGACATACCTAGTAAGAAGTTGCTATGGTTGATGTAAAAGAGTCTTGATGCTTTAGGATTGTAATTGTTTCTTGTCCCACATTTAGGTCTTTCATCAATTTTGAATTTATTTTTGCTTATGGTGTAAGAATGTGGTCCAGTTTCATTCTTCTTCATGTTACTAGTCAGTTTTACCAACACCATTTGTTTAAAAGACTGTCTTTTTTTCCATTAGATATTCTTTCCTGCTTTGTCAAAAACTGGTTGACAATGTAGTTGTGGGCCCATCTCTGGGTTTTCTATTCTGTTCCATTGGTGTAAGTGTCTGTAATTGCACCAGTACCATACTGTCCTGATGACTACAGTTTTGTAATACATTTTCAATCCCAGAATCGTGATTTTGTTTTTTGTTTTGCTTTGTTTTGTTTTTTTCTTTTCAGAATTGCTTTGGCTACTTGAGGTCTTTTATGGTTATATACAAATTTTAGTATTGTTTGTTCTAGTTCTGTGAAAAATGCTGATGATGTTTTGATAGGGATTGCATTAAATACACACATTGCTTTGGGTAATATGGATATTTTAACAATATTCTTCCAATCCATAAGCATGGAATGTTTTTCTATTTCTTTGTGTCATCATGAATTTCTTTTATAAGTATTATAAACTTTTCAGAGAATAGATCTTTTACCTCTTTGGTTAGGTTTAGTCCTAGGTATCTTATGGTTTTTGGCGCAACTGTAAATAAAATTCATTCCTTGATTTCTCTTTCTGCTGCTTCATTATTGGTGTACAGAAATGCAACGGATTTCTGTATGTTGATTTTGTATCCTGCAACTTTACTGAATTCATGTATCTTTAACAAAATAGAAAAGAATATCCGATGGAAACAAGACAGTCTCCTTAACAAATGGTGTTGGGGGGTTGCGCACGTGGGTGGCTCAGTCATTTAAGTGCCTGACTTCAGCTCAGGTTATGATCTCATGGTTTGTGAGTTCGAGCCCTGTGTTCAGGCTCTATATAGATAGCTCAGAGCCTGGAGCCTGCTTTGCATTCTGTGACACCCTCTCTCTCTGCCCCTCCCCAACTTGTGCTTGCTCTCTCTCTCTCTCTCTTTCTCTCTCTCTCAAAAAGAAATAAGCATAAAAAAAAAATTGGTGTTTGGGAAACTGGGAAAAACATGCAGAAGAATGAAACCAGACCACTTTTCTTACACCAAAAATAAAATCAAAATGGATGAAAAATCTAAATGTGATACAGGAAACCATTTAAATCCTAGAGGATAATACAGGCAGCAACATCTTTGACATCAGCTATAGCAACTTCTTACTAGATTTGTCTCCAGAGGCAAGGGAGACAAAAGCAAAAATGAACTATCAGGACTTCATCAAGATAAAAAGCTTCTATACATCAAAGGAAACCATCAACAGAACTAAAAGACAACTGACAGAATGGGAGAATATATTTGCAAATCACATATCTGATAAGGAGTTAGTATCCAAAATTTATAAAGAACTTACAAACTCAACACCTAAAAAACCATAACCCGGTTAAGAAATGGGCAGAAGACATGAATAGACGCTTTTCCAAAAAAGACATTCAGATGGCCAACAGACATATGAAAAGATGCTCAACATCACTCATCATCAGAGAAATACAAATCAAAACCATGATGAGATATCACTTCATGTCTGTCAGAATGACTAAAATTCACAACACAGGAAACAGTAGATGTTGGTGAGGATGCAGAGAAAGGGGAACCCTCTTATAATGTTAGTGGGAATGAAAACTGGTGCAGCTACTCTGAAAAACAGTATGAAGGTTCCTCAAAAAGTTAAAAATAGAACTACCCAATGATCCATCAACTGCACTACTAAGTGTTTACCCAAAGGATACAAAAATACTGATTTTTGAAGAGGCACAAGTATCCTGATGTTATGGCAGCATTATTGGCAATAGCCAAACTTTGAGGAGAGCCCAAATGTCCATCGACTGATGAATGGATAAAGAAGATGGTGTGTGTGTGTGTGTGTGTGTGTGTGTATGTATATATATGTATATGTATATATATATATATGTATGTATGTATGTATATATATGTATATGTATATATATATATATATATGTATACATACACACACACACACACACACACACACACCCCATATATGTATGTGGGAATATTACTCAGCCATCAAAAAGAATGAAATCTTGGGGCACCTGGGTGGCTCAGTAGGTTAAGCATCTGACTTTGGCTCAGGTCATGACATCATGGTCCATGAGTTTGAGCCCCACGTCGGGCTCTGTGCTGACAGCTCAGAGCCTGGAGCCTGCTTTGGATTCTGTGTCTCCCTCTCTCTCTCTCTCTCAAAAATAAATAAACATTAAAAAAATAAAAAAAAAAAGAATGAAATCTTGCCATTTGAAATGGCATGGATGGAACTAGAGTGTATTATGCCAAGTGACATAAGTCAATCAGAGAAAGACAAATACCATGATTTCACTCATATGTGGAATTTAAGAAACAATGGGTAAAGAAGGTAAAGAAATAAACATAGGGTGAAGAAATAAAAGAGAGAGGGAGGAAAAAAATCATAAGAGACTCTTAACTATAGAAGAAAAAGCTGAGGTTTTCTGGAGGGGAGGTTCACAGAGGTATGGACTAAATGGGTGATAGGTATTAATGAGGGAATTTGCGATGAGCACTACGTGTTATATGTACATCCTGAATCACTAAATTCTATTCCTGAAACTAATTACATTGTGTGTTAAGTAAGCAGAATTTAAATAAAAACTTGAACCATTAAACACAAAGATGGTTGGGGACTTACGGGTGGATATTATCATTGAGTGAAAATAGATTGTAGTCTGTTAGTATACAGTAGACCGTAGATATTTGAGATCCAGATAAAGATTTAATCTATGCAAGAGAGAAAGATCAGATGAAGGCAGAGCTCACTTATAAATGGTGTAGGGGTATTTCTAAAGATACTATATTGTGGTCACACACCCAAACAAAGGAAAACATCCAATTTCTTGGTAAGATTTAAGATTTGAGAACTACCAGTGATAATAATGATGCTAACATGCTAAGTCTAAGACTCTTTACCATGAATGACAATAGGCCCAAAAGGTAAGTTAAAGTTCATTCTACAGTGAGCAAATCAAAGGCCTTATCTGTCTTTCTCTGAAGAGAAAGGTAGAATTTAAAACTGGTAAAATTTAATACCTAACAGGTGTTAAAAAACACATGCCGATTGTTTTAGGGCATTCTCTGCTTCATACCAAACTGGCTTTGGCAGCACAGCTACAAGGCACATAAACTTTACCCTGCTGTTTAGAAACTTCCCACTGAGCTTATTAATCATGAATTTATATTTTAATACAAAAAGTAAATTTTCTTCTTATAAAATAGATATTTATTCAGAATAACTCTTTTGAACTCTGCTTGTGTCTTCATTTAGAAAGTAGGTTCTCACATGCCTTTCTTCCCACTAGACTTTAAAAGTAAATATTCCATATTTGGGTTTCATGTAGTTTGATTATATAATATATAGACTTTCCTGCTATTGTAAAGAAATACATTTATTTCACATGTGTGTCTTTGTATACATGTACCTTTGCTCACATATATATTCACATGCTATGTTTTAACTATTACACATTTAAGATCTTGTTTTATAGACTTTTAGTATGAGACTTTTGTAAGAGCACATTCTTGATTATGGTGAAAACCATTCATCTGCATTCGTCTTCATGTAAGACCAGAATAATAGTGTATTATTAATACAAAATAAAATGTCAATTAACACCTATGCATAGCATGTGCAGGTGCTTTTCAAAGATCTTTACCTATTTTGATTCTGTCAAACCTTACCATAATCTAAAAAAGAGATTATTATTTAGTGTATTTTCACATATGGGAACTGTGGCACAAAGAGATTAAATAACTTGACCAAGGTAATTTTTTTTTAATTTTTTTTCTTTTTTCAACGTTTTTATTTATTTTTGGGACAGAGAGAGACAGAGCATGAACGGGGGAGGGGCAGAGAGAGAGGGAGACACAGAATCGGAAACAGGCTCCAGGCTCCGAGCCATCAGCCCAGAGCCTGACGCGGGGCTCGAACTCACGGACTGCGAGATCGTGACCTGGCTGAAGTCGGACGCTTAACAGACTGCGCCACCCAGGCGCCTCGACCAAGGTAATTTTGATGGTAATAATGGAGTCAGGATTTGAACCTACGAACCTTAATTTTTTAATCTGTCTGCTTTCTAGTACACTACATTGCCTCCCCACTGTGAATTAGATAGATCCCTAAGATATAATATCAGGAATAGATGAATATAAAAGTTTTACTTTTAATTAACTTTGAATAAAGAAAGATTCAAAAGTGAGCTTTTTTGCATTTTGGAAAGAGGATCCTCTCTACAACCAGCAGGAGGTATGAAGTGAGGGCTCTATAAAATCCCACTTGCTCATCTTAGACTTGAGTGCAGTGATTTGGGACAAATTGTTTCAAAGTTCATTATATTTCCTTTTTGATTTTACTGGGATTCATAATTCCTAAACTGGTATTTAGAAAGAGCAAATATTTAGCAGACAAAAACATATGCATGCATGTTTCAGTAGAGTGTTAAGGACTGAACAAGGGAAATATATAGCCAGGGAAAATGAGTCTCTGGTAGTATCAGGAAGAGTGCATAGAAGCAATCAGAAAGGTAGGCAAAGATATTCCAAAACCAAAAAGAGCCTTTAGAAAGGCTCCAACTCAATTTCCATTGCTAGGTTGCTGGTCATAGTTGCTCTCAAATAAGTTTTTGTCTTTTCTCTGCTCTAGTATGAATTGCTAGATGCTAACCTCCGCAACATATCCCAAGCTCCTTTGCTCAATGGCTCTGATTAATGTTGCAGGGAGAGACTGGAGGGTACAGAAAAACAGAGACCCATAGCATATCTTCCCCATTGCTGTTTTGTTTTGTTTTGTTTTGTTTTGTTTTGTTTTGTTTGTCTCTTTGTCACTGGCAAAAGCTGTATTTCTTTGCTTCTAATTCCTATGGAAGCTGTTCTTCTGTTTTAACAGTTCTTAACCTAATGGCTTAGACTCCAGAGCTCTGGTAAACCTATGGATGGGAATGGGTTCCTTTTCTTGCTAAACTCTGGATTGTCTTACCATGTCTCATTGTTCACACTTTTAGCTCATCTAAAAACTTTGTAACCATTCTCCATAATAAGCAAATTTCCTACATTGAAATTTCTGGTCTGGGCTTTGTTTTCCTTACTAATCTCTAATTGAGACAATATATTTGGGTAAATAAACAGGATAGGAGTTAAAAGAAACTAACCTGTTGTTTTCAGGTGCTTATGGAAATTCTAGGTATTATAATTTATTAAACATGTGGTTTGGCTCATTATATAGGTCTGGAAATCAGAAGTGAGGGCAGCATAGAAATTAAAAAAGAAATAATTACCACCATATTGTGAATAAAATTACCTAGAAGCAAAGCATAGAGGAGAAAGTGGCTGAGAGTAGATGTTTCAAAAGAATCAAAGAGTAAGCAAACAAAGGATTGGTATGGAAGACTGAGGAGGACACAAGAGAAAGGTGACAACAGTGCATACATATGTATGTATATATTTAACAGCATAAAGTATTTAGAGAACTCCAGTGGAGATAGGACTGAAAATTTTCCACTAAGTTCTAGAGAAATATTCTAAAATGGGAGACCTATTTTTTTTTTTTGAGAAGAAGGAGTTACTAAAATAGTTAAAGTGTTAAGGATTGAAAAAACATGGTATATATTCAGAATTTCTCAGTTTTTTGAGCATAATATTAGATAAGGCCAATTGTAGCGATGATACAGATTGGATTGACTCTTTAAGGTGCAAAAAGGAGGGTTGTTGAAATTTCTGAAGTGGATCAGAAGACCAAACATGGATCCAGAATATGAGACGAGGAAGGAGTTAATAAATAGCAAGGGATAAACTGTTGGTCCAATGGGCTAAGTATCATTAGGGTATAGAAAATGAAGTGTTTTATTATCTTAAAAAGGAAGATGATGGCACTGCTCATGACTGACATAGGTGAAACCATTATTGAAGATTGGTGCAAGAGAAATATCCTTTAAAAAATTTTTTTTATGTTTATTCATTTTTGAGAGACAGAGACAAATCATGAGTGGGGGAGGGGCAGGAAGAGGGAGACACAGAATCCGAAGCAGGCTTCAGGCTCTGAGCTGTCAGCATAGAGCCTGATTTGGGGATGGAACCCACGAATCGTGAGATCATGACCTGAGCCGGTTGGATACACAACTGACTGAGCCACTCAGGTGCCCCAAGGAAAATATCTTTTAATGACAAGGAGATGTATAGGACAAGGGGATGTGTAACACCACTTATGTACAGGTTGAAAATGAAGGATAGTTTGTTTATGATGGATTGGGGGATTCAGGGACCACAGTGGTATGGGTTGTGAGAAATGTCAATAGTGGAATGATGAATTTGTGGGCAAAATATGTATAGTAGTATCGAAAAGACAAAAGTGTGACTTATAGTCATGATTGCATTTTTTAAAATTTAAATTCAAGTTAGTTAATATACAGTGTAGCCTTGGCTTCAGGAGTAGAACCCAGTGATTCATCTCTTACATGTGACACCCAATGCCCATCCCAAAAAGTGCCCTCTTAATGCCCATCACCCATTAACCCATCCCCCGACTGACCTCCCCTCAGTTTGTTCTCTGCATTTTAGGGTCTCTTGTGGTTTGCCTCCCTCTATGTTTTTATCTTAATTTTCCTTCCCTTCCCCTATATTCATCTGTTGTGTTTCTCAAATTCCACATATGAATTAAATCATATGATATCTATCTTTCTCTGACTGACTTATTTCATTTAACATAATCCACTCTAGTTCCATTCATGTTGTTGCAAATGGACCAGATTTTATTCTTTTTCATCACCATTATTGTATTCATCACCATATATGTATTCCATTACATATATATGTATATGTGTGTATATACATATGTATATGTATATATACATATATACATATGTATATACACGTATATATGTATATATGTATGTGTATATATATACACACATATATATATATACATATATATATATGTGTGTATATATATATATATATATATATATATATATTCTTTATCCATTCAGGAGTCAGTGGACATTTGGGCTGTTGCCATAGTTTGGACATAAAATCAATGTACAGAAATCAGTTGCATTTCCATACACCAATAATGAAGCAGCAGAAAGAGATATCAAGGAATTGATCCCATTTACAATTGCACCAAAAACCATTAAGATACCTAGGAATAAACCTATTCAAAGAAGTAAAAATCTATATGTGAAAACTAAAGAAAGCTTATGAAAGTAATTGAAGAAGACAAAGAAATGGAAAAACATTCCATGCTCATGGATTAGAAGAACAAATATTGTTAAAATGTCTATGTTATCCAAAGCAATCTACACATTCAATGCAATCCCTATTAAAACAACACCATCATTCTTCATAGAGCTAGAAAAAACAATCCTAAAATTTGTATGGAACTACAAAAGACCTGAACAGCCAAAGTAATGTTGAAAAAGAAAACCAAAGCTGGAGGCATCATAATTCCAGACTTTAAGCTACATTACCAGCTGTAGTCATCAAGACAGTATGGTATTGGCACAAAAACAGACACATAGATCAATGGAATAGAATATAGCACCCAGAAATGGATTCACAAATATGTATTCAACTAATATTTGACAAATCATGAAAGAGTATATAATGGAAAAAAGACAGTATCTTCACCAAATGGTGCTGGGAGGATTGGACAGTGACATGTAGAAGAATGAAACTGGACCATTCTCTTACACCATACACAAAAATAAATTCAAAATGGATGAAAGACCTAAATGTGAGACAAGAAACCATCAAAGTCCTACAGGAGAAAACATACAACAAACTCTTTGATCTATGCCACAGCAACTTCTTAATTGACATGTCTCTGGAGGCAAGGGAAATAAAAGAAAAAATGAACTGTTGGGACCTCATCAAGATAAAAAGCTTCTGCACAGTGAAGGAAGCAGTCAACAAAACTAAAAGGTAACCAACATGATGGAAGAGGATTTTTGCAAATGACATGTTTGATAAGGAGTTAGCATCCAAAATTTATAAAGAACTTGTCAAACTAAACACCCAAAAAAGCAAACCAGTGAAGAAATGGGCAGAAGACATGAGTAGACACTTTTCCAAAGACATCCAGAGGGCTAACAGACACATGAAAAGATGCTCAACATCACTCATCATCAGAGAAATACAATCAAAACCAAATGAGATACCACCTCACACCTGTCAGAATGGCTAAAATTAACAACTCAGGAAACAATAGTTGTTGGTGAGCATGTCGAGAAAGAGGAACACTTTTGCACTGTTGGTGGGAATGCAAACTGTTACAGCCACTCTGGAAACCAATATGGAGGTCCCTCAAAAAATTATAAATAGAACAACCCTATGATCCAGCAATTTTATTACTAGGTATTTATCCAAAGGATACAAAAATGCTTATTTGAAGGAGCACATACACTCCAATGTTTACAGCAGCACTATCAACAATAGTCACGATTGAATTTTATCTCCATTCTGGTAATTCTAAACTGTTCCAAGTTACCAAACACCCCAGGACTCTCTCCACTGCTTCTATGTAATATGGAGGCTTGGGGAACTCTGTGGTCTTTAAAATTATCCATATTGATTTTTCATTTACTATATACACATATAGTATACACACATATATGTGTACGCATGTCTATATGTTTGTATGTGCTATGTCAACCTGTTTCAGCCATTCTAGAAAGCTTTAAAGAGAACTAGGTATATTTTTGGATTAGGTACTTAGACAGCTAAGAGTGAAATTTTAGGGAGAAGGTGTTAGCAAGAACTTTTCTGTGTCAGTTTTGTTTACTGTATGGTTTATCAAAAAAAGTGTTATCTTACCTAAAATGTTTGTAAGCAAACGTACATTAGAAAAGAGAAAATACATCAATTATGAATTCTGAAACTCCATGTGATAGTGTGATTCAGGAAAAGAACACTGACTTCTGATGATAACTTGGTGATTCTCTTGTACATCTTTTAATCAACTTGTCTTCTTTTTGCTAAGTGTCTATTGAGAAGGCCTACTCACCAAACCAAAATCTATTTAATAAGGAAACACTAAAGACAAAAATATTATTAACCTTTCCAAAAAATCGTTGAAAAAGCTTTTGAATTATAGGCTTGAATCATTTTACATTAACATTCCCTTCCACTAACAAATATAAATGACATTTGGCAGAGTTTCAGAAGAACCACCAAAGCTTAAATCAAACATTTGGAGAATCTAGTTATGCAAGTGATTCCTAAACTGTGCAATAAGTTATCTGCATTGCTTCTAAGAAAACATTCCAAGCGATGTTTGAAAGAAAATAAAATCCTAATCTTTTATGGTTCCACTGCAGTGAGTTCCAGGAAGAAAAATTAAGCACAGGATTTAGTTCTGCTACATGAATAGTTTACCCTAGTGTGTGTTATGTATGTAGTTAGCCGGGTGCAAAAGCACAGGTGTCTTCTGGTTGAAACAACTCTGTGCACTTTTTTCCAGGAATCTCTCGTGCCTCTTAGGTATGAGCTCATATTTGCTGTAAACAAAAACAAAATCTCTTGAAGCTTCACAAATTTTTTTTTCTTCTAGTGAAAAGGAGAAAAAGAGTTCTGCCAAGTCCTTTTTAGATCTTGTGATAGAAAATAACAAACCTAAAAATATAAGAAGCATGAACCTGAGGAGAGATACACTTACCAGTTCTTGCTTTTATTTTTTTCTAACTATACTATTTTTTCCTACATTAGATAAATTTACTTGTGATTTATAGAGGGTGTCTATGCTTGCTACAGTATGGAAAAATGAAAACAGAAACTAAAGAGGAAAAAGAGGAAGAAAATGGAAAGAAAAAGAAAATGTACTAATACTTTGTACACTAGGTAGTATGCTAGACATTATTGTAAATATTTTAGTCTGCAATTTTCTAAAATTTTTATAAGTCCACCATAATTCACATGGGAAAAATGTTCTCACTGAATTTATTTTAAATGTTAACCATGTGAAAAATAGAGTTAAAAAAACAGAGTGAAAAAACAAAACAGAATAATGATCCTAAATTTCCCCTTTTGGAGGTTATTAGAAATAGTGTCAATGCCTCTGGATTGCTGGATGAATTTCTGAAAATTTTCAAAAAGATGGTAGAAATTTTGGGAGAAAGGAATATAAATAAATATCATGCATTATAGTCTTCTTGTCGGTGCTTGAATTCCTTTTATATTCTAGATTAATGTTCATCAGCTGTACATTTCCTGTGGCTTCCAAAGCAAATTACTACAAACTTGATGGATTAAAATAACACTGCTTTATTCGGTTTTTGTTCTGGTGACCAAAAGTCCAAAATCCAGTTATCAGCAGAGAAACACTCCCTATAGAAACTCTAGGGGCAAATTCTCCCCGTGCTTCTGGATTTTAGTGGTTGCCAGCTTCCTTGGCTTGGAACCACCACACTCCAATTTTTGCTTTCATTTTCATATCACCTTCTTTTCTATGCCTGTCTTCTCTTCTGTGTGTCTCTTATAAGGACCCTTGTTGTTTAGATTTAGGGCCAACCTAGATAATCTGATCTGGGTCTTCTCATTTCAAGATCCTTAATTACATCTGCAAAGATTACTTTTCCAAATAAGGTAACTTTCATAGGTTGATTAGGATGTAGACAAGACTTCTGGGATTACCAATTAGCCTACTATATCTACCATCTGTAATGCTTCTGGAAAAAAGAACTATTTTTTGAGATGATTTGGTTAGGCTATGACACCTGGCTTTATTTCTTTGAGCTTAAATCTACTTCCCTAAAGTTTCATCACTATGATTCCAGTTCTGCCTTTGGGGCTCCATAAAATGAGAATACTATTTGTTTACAACATACTTCTCCAAATATTTGCAAATTGCCATAATTTACCTTGAAAATGATTTTGATTAACACTTTGACATTCCTGAATTCTATTTCCTTAATTTCTGTTTTTTTTTTCTTTCTTTTTCCTGTTTCTGATAAGCCATTCTGTCTCTTTTAAGACTGACCGGAGGCCTACTAATAGATACAACTGAGTGTTTTACCATCATAATAATCATAAAATGCCACAGTGCATGGTAAATAATATATTTACTAAATATAGAATATAATACATTGTCTCCTGTGGTACATTATTCAGTTTCAAGGTTTATAGAAACGTCAAGCTAAACACTATGCTATTTCCCCAGACAGCTTGAATTTAGAGAATTAAAAAAAAAAAAAAAACAACTTACTGCTATTTCTTCTATTTGTACTAAACTTTGGTAATTCATAGTAGGTGTCATTCCTATTGTCTCAAGAGTTAATAAAATTCAAACAAAATTTTAAATTTTATTCTAAAAAAATCACACTGAGTGATCTTAGAGGCAGTGCAAAGTGACAGATAAGTTTGATATTCTGTGCGGGTGAGGGAACACTAAAGGAAAAACACAAAAGCACACATAGGAAAGTTGATCTCAAATAGAGTGACAAAGTGTGTTGATATAAATTTGAAGGGAATCATTTAGAAGTGTTAAAAATTATTTGCTGAAATGACATATCGGACAAAGGGCTAGTATCTAAAATCTATAAAGAGCTCACCAAACTCCACACCCGAAAAATAAGTAACCCAGTGAAGAAATGGGCAGAAAACATGAATAGACACTTCTCTAAAGAAGACATCCGGATGGCCAACAGGCACATGAAAAGATGTTCAGCGTCGCTCCTTATCAGGGAAATACAAATCAAAACCACACTCAGGTATCACCTCACGCCAGTCAGAGTGGCCAAAATGAACAAATCAGGAGACCATAGATGCTGGAGAGGATGTGGAGAAACGGGAACCCTCTTGCACTGTTGGTGGGAATGCAAATTGGTGCAGCCGCTCTGGAAAACAGTGTGGAGGGTCCTCAGAAAATTAAAAATAGACCTACCCTATGACCCAGCAATAGCACTGCTAGGAATTTATCCAAGGGATACAGGAGTACTGATGCATAGGGGCACTTGTACCCCAATGTTCATAGCAGCACTCTCAACAATAGCCAAATTATGGACAGAGCCTAAATGTCCATCAACTGATGAATGGATAAAGAAATTGTGGTATATATACACAATGGAATACTATGTGGCAATGAGAAAAAATGAAATATGGCCTTTTGTAGCAACATGGATGGAACTGGAGAGTGTAATGCTAAGTGAAATAAGCCATACAGAGAAAGACAGGTACCATATGGTTTCACTCTTATGTGGATCCTGAGAAACTTAACAGGAACCCATGGGGGAGGGGAAGGAAAAAAAAAAAAAGAGGTTAGAGTGGGAGAGAGCCAAAGCATAAGAGACTGTTAAAAACTGAGAACAAACTGAGGGTTGATGGGGGGTGGGAGGGAGGGGCGGGTGGGTGATGGGTATTGAGGAGGGCACCTTTTGGGATGAGCACTGGGTGTTGTATGGAAACCAATTTGTCAATAAATTTCATATATATATAAAAAAAATTATTTGCTGAAATACTATTGTTATTGTTAATTCCATTTTAATTATTCCTTTTTTAAGTCTATTTAACATTTTTTAAATGTTTATTCATTTTTGAGAGAGAAAGAGATAGAGCATGAGTGGGGGAAGGACAGGGAGAGAAGGAGACACAGAATCCAAAACAGGCTCCAGGCTCTGAGCTGTCAGCACAGAGCCTGGGGTAGGGCTTGAACCCACAAACCATGAGATCATGACCTGAGCTGAAGTGGGACGCTAAACCGACTGAGCCACCCAGACGCCCCAGTCTATGTTTTTTTAATTAATTTATTTATTTTGAGATAGAGAAGGGCAGCAAGAGAGGGATAGAGAATTCCAAGTAGACTTCATGCTGTCAGCACAGAACCCAATGCGGGGCTTAATCTCAGTGACTGTGAGATCACCTTAGTCAATTTATTTTGATTAATGATAAATGTAAACTATAATTTAGGTTTAAAAAATATAAGAACTGCCAAATTATTGACACCTTAAAGTATATTAGAAGTAATTCCAGAATCTTGCATTTTCTGAGGGCTGAATCACTATTATCAACAATACAGTTTCACAAATATTCTCTTATTTCATGTTAAAATATGGGCAAAAAAATACCTCAAGTGAACCAAATAGTTTCTCCTTAGTTGCAACAGAAAGGATCACGAAATACATTGTGCACTGGAAATAAGAACACGTGCAACATTGCCAATTTCGTTTCCAACCTTCTTTACCAACATATATTTTACATTCATATCATAAACTTTGTCTTCTGGAAGCAATTAATAACATTGTAAAACTAGGTGAACAAATGGCCTTGTTCCTAAGGAACAAATGGTTCCTAAGGAATTTGGTCTGACAGACTATACAACTTATTGAAGTTCTGGGTGTTAAACACAGAGAAGAGGATAATGAGTCAAAAAATACAATTGAATTACTTATGTAAAGTCCAAAACTGTAGATAGCTTTCTTCCAAGTGGTGATGAAGAAACAGAGGTAATTATTTTCTCCTATACTACATATTTTCCACCATATTTTCCAGGTTCTCTATGTTTTTCTATAAGCCAAGGATAAAGAACATGAAGAGTCAGAGGGTGCACATTTTATAGGCTAGGCCTGGAAGTGGGGTATGATATATGCACTCCCATTCCATTGACTAGAATTTAGTGACATACTCATACTTAATGGGTAGAGAATTTGTGAAATATTTATCTTTTGTTAACAAACAAGAGAAATTGGGTTTAGAGAAGAAGTACCAAGTCTCTGCCATACCAGGGAAAATCTTCATTAAAAAATACCATTTAAACTAATTTTTCAATTTTCCTGAGTATTGTAATACAGATAATGAAATTTATTATTTAGGAATTATGAATATAATGTATGGAGCTCGTAACAAAGTGAAAAATTGGGACCCCTTGTTCACAAAGCAGAAAAAGTACCACTAAATATACTAAAATATAAAGTGTTTTTACTTTAAAAATATTATATTACTTATAAACATAGTTGGGAGTAATAGTGATATATGGTTTTAATAGTATATCTTATATCTGATAAACCCTCCTGGAGGAGAAAATTACTGGACAAATGTATAAAATAATTCTTATAAGGGATTAGGACAGCAACCCAAACAGGCAGGAAGTCTTAAGGGACCATGATCCCTGAAAGAAGGAAGCCTATAAGATTATTCTGTATTCAGACTTTTCCCAGAGGGCATTATAAATGTTGTGGTTTAGGGAAATTGTGCTCAATCAGAAAACTACAGGGTCAAAAAACACCAGAGCACAGACTGTTCAGGGCTTCCCAAGAAGCTAGGTCATGAGAGACAAAAATCCAGGGAGAAGGAATTTCCAGGGCATACACAGGACATGCATTCCAGGAAACAAAGCATGAAATGGTAACTGGCAAGCTGAAGAGTTAGTTCAGCAGAGATTTCAGTAGCAGTGTGATACTGAAGTGAGAGAGTGGATTTCAAGCCCCATCATGGTGAAAGTACTTCAGAAAATACTTGACACTTTCAGCTGAGACAGTGGAAAGGCCACAACATGTGAATGACAGTCACTCACCACTAGGTTGTGCTCTGTTGCGATACAGTATACAGTATGATATTTATACCATGTATGAGCTACTCTATGGACAGGTCCATATGCAAGGTACTGAGCATGGCATCCAGCCAATAGCCAGTGAAGAAATGAGGCCTCACACAAGAGCCCACAAGGAACTGAATTCGCCAACAATTGCATGAGTAAGCATGGAAGCGGATCCTTCAGCACTTAAACCTTAGAAAAACTGCTACTCTGCTGACTTCTTGGTTTTTGCCTTTGAGACCCTCTGAAACAGAAGGTCCAGCTAAGCCATTCTCAGATTTTTTGGCTTATTAGAACTTTGAGCTAATAAATGTTGTTTAAACAAGTATGTTTTGAAGTAATATTAAGTTGTAATAGATAATAAATAGATGGATAACAGTAATAGATAACTAAGGTGGCTATAATATAAATGTAAAAATGAAATAGACCAGCTTAACCAATCCTCAAATCCAGCCTGGAGAATAAAAATACTCTGCTGGCATCTATCTGCCCCAAATAACATTAACCAGAGCCTCTATAGTTTTTAATACACAATGTTTAGCATCTGTTCAAAATTTATGAAGCATGATAAAATCAGGGGCAAATGACTGACAAACAAGAGGGGGAAAAAGCAGAGTAGATCATAAAAAGACCAAAAATTGATTCAGAACTCAGAATAATCACACAATGACTTTAAAATAATCAAGGAGGGAGTATATAAAGCATGCAATGTGTCTATAAAGCATGCAATAGAATTTTAAAATATAATTTTGAGCTCTAAATGCACATTTTATTATTAATCTTTCAGTTCAATATATTTGTGAGAGAAAAAGCAAATGAAGCCCAAAGATATAGAACCCAATAAATAGTAAAAAGTAGCATAAAAAGGCAATGAGATATACGTTAAACATCAAATACTTTTAGAATTTGATTCTATGAAAATTTTATATTGGCAACTCCCTAGCAAGTCTTATCAAGAAAAACAGATAACATAAATTATCAGTATCAGAACAACACAACATCAAACCAGATCCTACAAAGTGTATTATGACTAAGGTATATCAGTAAAGTTAACATTTTGAAATAATGAACAAATCCTTAAAATACATAGCTCATCAGAATTGGCATTAGAATAAACAGATAATCTGAATGGTCCTATTAAATAAATTGGATCTGTAATTAATAATTTACTTGCACATATATGAACATGCATACATCTATTTTTTAAGCTCAGACGTTTCACAAGAAGTCTTCCAAATACTTAGGAAAGGACTTACAGCAATCTTACACAAATTCTTCCAAATAATAAAATTGGAAGAATTCCCCAAATTGTTTTCTGATTCCACAATAATCTTGACAACAAACTTGATGAAAAAGGAAATTATAAATTAATATCTCCATAAACACATGCATAAAAACCTAAACAAATATCTGTAAATCCAATTCCTAATTCAAGTGGTATATAAAAACATTTATAGGTAATAACCAAGCAAGTACTATTTAATGAATGTAAAGTTGATTTACTATTGAAAAATCAATGAAGTAATCACATTAACAGTTTAAAAACTAGATAGATAGATATCAATAGACATTGAAAGAGAAATGGAAGAATAAATTATATTGATTGGTACGTTAAAGATTTTTAAAATATTAATTTTCCCCAAATTATTCAATAGGTTTAATGCAATTACTAATAAGATCTCAGAAGACACTTTTGTGAATGAAAGCTGATTCTAATATGTATATAGAAATGCAAATGACCAAGAATAGACAAGGCAGTCTTGAAGCAGAAAAGCTTCAGAACTTACATTACCTGAAATTAATGGCTTAGAAATTGATAGTGTGGTAATGATTTAAGGATACATAAATTGATCTATGGAACAGAATATAGAATCCAGACTTAGACCAACATATATACAATGACCTGATTAATGAAAGGACTTCACTGAAGTTTATTGAAGCAGAGGATATTCTTCATAATAAATTGTGCTGGGTTTATGGAATACCTATTTGGAATAAATTATTTTTTTCAAGTTTTTATTCAAATTCCAGTTAACATATAGTATAATATTAGTTTCTGGTGTAGTATTCAGTGGTTCATCCCTTACATCCAACAACACCCAATGGTCATCACAGCAAATGCCCTCCTCAATACCCATCACCCATTTAATCCATCTCCCCACCCACCTCTTCTCCAGCAACCTTCAATTTGTTCTCTAGAATTAGAGTCTGTTTTCTGATTTGCCTTCCTTTTTTTCCCCTATGTTCATCTGTTTTGTTTCTTAAACTCCACATGACTGAAGTTATATGGTATTTGTCTTTCTCTGACTGACTTGTTTGCTTAGCATAATACGTCCCAGCCCCAACCATGTCATTGCAAATGGCAAGATTTCCTTCCTTTTTATTTTTTATGCAATATTCCATTCCATATATATACACGTGTGTGTGTGTGTGTGTGTGTGTGTGTGTACACACACACACACACACACACACACCACATCTTTTTTATCCATTCATCAGTTGATGGACATTTGGGCTCTTTCTATAATTTGGCTATTGTTGATAATAGTACTATAAATATTGAGGTTCATGTATCCCTTAAATTCAGTATTTTTGTATCCTTTGAGTATGGAAGAATATTAATTTTGACTCGTTAACTAGAAACTTGGGTTTCAGCTGCTTCAGTTTAACTAGAACTACATAAAGTAGAAGAACTTGAAATGGAAAAAATATATTCCTCCTAAGCAGAAGTGCTAGATAAGAAGTTTTCTAATTATGAAATATTAGAGAGAAGGGACAAATTAAAGTTTTGGAATACACACACACACACACACACACACACACACACACCACATCATCTTTATCCATTCATCTATCAGTGGATACTTGGGTTGTTTCCATATTTTAGCTATTATAAAAATTGTTGCAATAAACAGGGATGCATATTTCTTTTGAATTAGTTTTTTTTCATTTTCTTTGGGTAAATACACAGTAGTGGAATTATTGGGTCATGTGCTATTTCTATTTTTAATTTTTTAAGGACTCTCCATATTGTTTTCCACAATGGTCACACCAGTTCACATTCCTACCAATAGTCCTCAGGGGTTCTCTTTTCTCCACGTTCTCACCAACTCTTGTTATTTTTTGTCCTTTTGATACTAGCCATTCTTACTCATGTGGTTTTGATTTGCATTTCTCTGATGGTTAGTAATAAGCATCTAGTCATGTGTTTGTTGGCCATCTGTATTTTTTTTTTAAGAGAGAGAAAGAGAGCACAAGCAGGGGAGAAGGGCCAAGGGAGGGAGGGAGAGAGAGAGGGAGAGAGAAAATCCCACGCAGGTTCTAGGCTTAGTGTGGAGCCTGATGCAGGGCTCATCCCACAACCCTGGGATCATGACCTGAGCCTAAACCAAGAGTCTGTCGCTCAACTGACTTAGCCACCCAAGCACCTTTGTATTGTCTTCTTTGGAAAAATTTCTATTCAGCTTCTGTGGCCATTTTTTAAATTGAATTATTGTTTTCTTGGTGTTTATTTGCATAAATTCTTTATATGTTTTGGATATTAGCTCCTTATCAAATATATCCCTTGTAAATATCTTTTCCCATTCACTAGGTTGCCTTTTTGTTTTGCTGATGGAATTATTTGCTGTGCAAAAACTTTTTTTACTTTGCTGTATTCCCATCACTTATTTTGTTTTTGTTTCCCTTGCTTGAATATATTGCTAAGGCTGATGCCCAAGAGATTACTGCTTATGTTTTCTTCTAGGAGATATATGCCTTTAGGTCTCATATTTAATTTTTTAATCCATTTTGAGTTTATTTTTATGATAATATAAGAAAGTGCTCTAGTTTTATTCTTTTGCATATAAATGTCCAGCTTTCCCAGCACGATTTATTGAAGAGGCTGTCTTTTTCCCATTGTATGTTCTTGACTTTTTGTCATAGATTAAGTGACCATATATAACTGTGGATTTACTTCTGGGCTCACTATTTAGTTCCATTGATCTATGTGTCTGTTTTTGTGCCAGTATTATACTGTTTTGATTACTACATCTTTATAGTATACCTTGAAATCTGTGATTGTGACACTTTTGACTTTGTCTTTTGGAAGATAGCTTTGGCTATTCATTTTTTGTGGTTCCAAATAAATTTTAGGATATTTTATTATATTTATATGAAGTATGTAACTAGTATTTTGATAAGGATTGTATTGAATCTATGGATTGCTTTGGGAAGTATGGACATTTTTAAGATATTATTTTTTCCAATCAGTGAGTATAGTATATCTTTCCATTTGTTTGTGTCATCTTCAATTTTCTTTATCAGTGTTTTAAAGTTTTCAGTGTATGGTCTTTTACCTCCTTGGTTAAGCGTATTCCTAGATTTTTTTTTTTGGTTCAATGGCATATGAGATTGATTAAATTTTTTTTCTGCTACTTTGTTCTTAGTGTATAGAAACACAATGGCTATCTGTATTTTAATTTTGTAGTCATCCACTTTACTGAATTTATTATTTCTAATAATTTTTAGTGGAATCTCCAAGTTTTATTATGTATAATATTATGTTATCTGCAAATAGTGACAGTTTTAATTATTTACTACAAATTTGAGTGTATTGTATTTCTTTTATTTGTATGATTGCTATGGTTAGGACTTCTAGTACTATGTTGAATAAAAGTGGTAAGAGCAGACAACGTTGTCTTGTTCTTAATCTTAGAGGAAAAACCTTCAGCTTTTTACCATTGAATATGATGGTAGCTATGGGTTTTTCATATTTGGCCTTTATTATGTTGAGATATGTACCTTTAAATCCACTTTGTTGAGAGTTTTTGTCTCAAACGGATGTTGAATTTTGTCAAATGCTTTCTTTGCATCTATTGGGATAATCCTATGGTTGTTATCCTTCATTTGGTATATCATATAGATAAATTTGCAAATATTTAATCATTTTTTGCATCCCAAATGGAATAAATTCCTCTTGATCATGGATAATGATCTTTTTAATGTGTTGTTAAATACAGTTTGCTGCTATGTGGCTGAGGATTTTTGTATTTATGTTCATTAGGGATAATGGACTTAAGTTTTCTATTTTGTAGTTTTTGTTTTTAACATCAAGGTAATACTGGTTTCATAGAATAATTTTGAAAGTTTTCTTCTACTTTTTGGAGAAAAATAGGTATTAACTCTTCTTTAAATGCTTGATACAACTCACCTGTGAAATTATTTGATCTTGGGCTCTGTTCAGTTGGAAGTTTTTTTATTACTAACTCAATTTTCTTACTAGCAATTGGTCTTTTCAAATTTTCCATTTCTTCTTGATTTAGTGTTAGAAGGTTGTATGATTCTGGGAATTTATCAGTCTTCTAGGTTGTCCAATTTGTTGGCATATAGTAATCTCTTATAATCCTTTGTATTTCTGTGTTGTTGATTTTTACTTCTCCTTCATTTCTGTATTAATTTGAGTCCTCTCTCTCTCTCTCTCTCTCCTTTTTGATGAGTCTGACTAAAGGTTTGTGTTTTTTTTTTTTTAATTTTGCTTATCTTTTCAAAGAACCAGGTTTTGGTTTCATTGATCTTTTCTATTTTTTTGGTCCTGTTTCATTTATTTCAACTCTGATCCTTATTATTTTTTTCCTTCTACTAACTTTGGACTTTTCTTGTTTTTCTTTTTCTAATTCTGTTAGTTGTAACCTTAGCTTGTTTATTTGAGATTTTTCTTCTTTCTTGAAGCAGACTTAAATCTCTACAAACCTCCCTTTTAGAACTACTTCTGCTGCATTGTAAAGATTTTGAATCATTGTGTTTTCATTTTCATTTGTCCTCATGTATTTCTTATGTCCTCTTTAATTTCTTTGTTGACCTGTTGGTTGTTTGGAAGCATATTGTTCACCCTTCATGTGTTTGTGTTTATTCCAGATTTTTTTTCTTGCAGTTGATTTCTGACTGTTTTGGTCAGAAAAGATGTTTGATACCATTTCAGTCTTCTTACCTTTATTGATACCTGTTTTGTGGTCTACTATGTCATTTATCCTGGAGAATGTTCCATGTGCATTTGAAAAAAATATATGTGTATTCTTTTATTTTTGAAATGAATGTTCTGTATATTTCTGTTAAATTCATTAAATGTTCTGTATATGTCTATTAAATTCATGAGTCTAACATATGGTTCAGAGCCACTGCTTCCTTTATTGACTTTCTGTCTGGATTATCTGTCCATTTATTTAAGTGGGGTCTTTAAGCCCCCATTATTATTGCATTATTGTCAATCTCTCCCTTTATATCTGTTAATATTTGCCTTATGTATTCAGGAGCTCCTATGTTAGGTGCATAGATATTTTAAATTGTTATCCCTTTTTCTTGGATTGATCCCTTTATTATTATGTAATGTTTTCCTTTGTCTTGTTTAAAGTCTATTTCATCAGATAGAAGTACTGATACCCAGAAGCTTTTTTTCCACTTTATTTGCATGGTATTTCTTTTTCCATCCCTTCACTTTCAGTCTGTATGTGTCTCTGGTTCTGAAGTCTCTTGTAGACACATATAGGCAGGTCTTGTTTGTTTTATCTATTTAGTCACTCTGTGTCTTTTGATTGGAGCATTTAGTCCATTTACATTTAAAGTTATTGATAGGTATGTACTTTTGGCTATTTTGTTCATTGTTTTCTGGTTCTTTTTGTAGTTTTCAGTCTTTGCTTCTTCTCTTACTCTCTTGTGATTGATGACTTACTTTAGTGTTATACTTAGATTCCTTTGTCTTTATTTATTTATTTTTGCCTATTATAGGTTTTGTTGTGTGGTTACTGTAAGATTTATATATAGCAGGCTATATTAATTTGATGGTTGCTTAAGATCAAACATATTCTAAAAGTACTACATATTTACTTCCCCCTCTAACTTTTCTGTTTGATATTGTATTTTACATCTTTCTATTTTATGACCCATTAATTACTATAGTTAGATATAATTGATCTTCCATTCTTATCTCTTATTAGCTGTATAAGTGATTGTGTTACCACCTTTATTGTATTCTGCTTTTACTAGTGATTTTTTTCTCATATTTTTTCTTAAAGTTATAATGTTTTCTGGTTAAAGAAGTTCCATTAACATTTCCAGCAAGGATGATTTTGTGGTGGTAAATTCAACTTTTGTTTATCTGGGAAACTATCCTTCAATTCTGAATGATGAATTTGCTGGGTAGTGTATTCTTGGTTGTAGGTTTTTTTTTTTTTTTTCGGTATTTTGCATATATCATACCACTCCCTTCTGGCTTGTAAAGTTTCTGCTGGAAAAAAAACAAAAAACTACTGACAGTCTTATAGGATTTTCCTTGTGTGTTACTAGCTGCTTTTCTCTTCTTGCTGCTTTTAAGAATCTCTCTTTATCTTTAAATTTTTAAAAAAATTTTTTTTTCAACGTTTTATTTATTTTTGGGACAGAGAGAGACAGAGCATGAACGGGGGAGGGGCAGAGAGAGAGGGAGACACAGAATCGGAAACAGGCTCCAGGCTCTGAGCCATCAGCCCAGAGCCCGACGCGGGGCTCGAACCCGCGGACCGCGAGATCGTGACCTGGCTGAAGTCGGACGCTTAACCGACTGCGCCACCCAGGCGCCCCTAAATTTTGATATTTTAATAATTATGTGTCTTGTGGACCTTTTTAGGTTCATTTTATGTTGAGCTCTCTGTGCTTTCTGAACCTCGATGTCTATTATTTTCCTCAGGTTAAGGAAATTTTCAGCTATTATTTTTTTCAAATAAGTTTTCTGCACCTTTCTCTCTCTCTCTTTTCCTTTTGGAACTCCTATTATATGAATGTTAATAATATCTTGATGTTTTCCCAGAGATCCCTAAACCAATCCTCATTTTTAATTTTTTTTTCTTTTTGCTGTTTAGATTTAATGGTTTTCAAGACTCTGTCTTGCAGATCACTGGTTTGTTCTACTAATTTACTGTTTATTCCCTCTAGGGAATTTTTCATTTCAGTTATTGTATTCTTCATCTCTGATTTAAAAAAAATATTTCTGTATAGCTGTTGAGT
Organism: Lynx rufus; assembly: GCF_022079265.1. Classification (NCBI taxonomy): domain Eukaryota; kingdom Metazoa; phylum Chordata; class Mammalia; order Carnivora; family Felidae; genus Lynx; species Lynx rufus. The sequence continues at coordinate 96,422,846 of NW_025814845.1, read as the reverse complement.
TGTCACTGAGTTTTTCATTTTTTATCTCAAGTCTGAAGAGAAATTTTATGATCATTACTTTGAACTTTTTTTAATCAGGTAAATTACATCCATTGTGTTTATTCCTTTTTTTGAAGTTTTGCTTTTTCTTTGGAGCATATTCTTCTCTCTCTCTCTCTCTCTTTTTTAACTTGCTGTGTCTGTATGAATTAGATGGAATGGCTACTTCTCCTAATCTTGAATAAATAGCCTTGTGTAGGGACATCTGTTTTGTAGATTGTCAGTGCCTGTCATCTTTGGCTGCTGGCTATGGCTATAGTTGATGTGGGCTCAGGGTCCCTGGGCACTCTACTCCTGGGCTCCCTGATGGGATGGCTGGAACTGAAGTAGGCACAGGCTGGATGGTCCCAGTACATTCTACATAGAAAGTGTCCTTGTGGGATAGGTAGAGCTAAAACAAGCATAGGCCGAAAGTGGGATATCCCAGGGCACTCCATACAAGAAGCTCTTTGGTGGGGCTGCAGGGGTTGAAGCAGATGTAGGCCAGTGGTTCTAGGGTGCTTCACATATGTCAAACCCTGGTGGGACAGTTGAAACTGAAATGGGTGCAAGCTGGGCAGTCCCAGGGTGCTCCATGCAGAAAGTGCCCTGACAAGTCATCTGGAACTGAAGTAGGTGTGAGACTGGCATGTCCTGTGGTCCAGTGCTCCTATGACACCTTGTAAGAGAGCTATAGCTGTACTTCACACTTTCTGGATGTTCCTGGGATTGCCTTGGTGGGATGATTTGAGCTTGGGCAGGTCAGGGGATCCACTTTGAGGGGATGATTGGTGTGGCCTAGGGGCCTAGATCTCTCTATGGCAGACAGCTTGGCAGGGTGGCAAAAACCTTGCTCCTATCTGTGCTACCAACTTGTGGGGGGGGGGAGGCATGTAAACAGTGTTGCTTGCAACCCCTCCAACCCCAGAGAGCACTTCCATAGCCCCTCTAGGGCTTTGTCCTTTATGTTACAGTTATTCTTTTAAACCTTGGCTTTTTTTTCTGTGCCCCAAGGTGGCTGGAACTAGTAGAGTCAGGTCAGCTAAGACACTTGGGCTTTGCTTCTATTTGTGCTGTCAAGGTGAAAATGGAATACAAACAGTGGCATTCACCAGCCTCTCTGACCCCAGAGAGTGTTCTCTCTCTCTCTCTCTCTCTCTCTCTCTTTAAAATTTATTTGTTTTTGAGAAAATAGAGAGCAAACTGAGGAGAGGCAGAGAGAGAGAGAGAGAGACAGAATCCCAAGCAGGCTCTGTGCTGCCAGTGCAGAGCCTGATGCAGGGCTCAAAGTCACAAGCCATGACATCGTTACCTGAGCCAAAGTTGAGTCAGATGTTTAATTGACATGAGCCACCCAGGCACCCCACACATAGAGTGTCCTACAGGTTCTTCACTGTTTGGCAGACATAGGCTGGTTCCTTTAAAATTAAACCAAGGCTTTTTTTTTTTCTGTGCCCCTGAGTGGACACATTTGCCCCTGGTTCCTCAGTACTATCCCTCCCCATTACAGTTCACAACATTGGGTATGGGGTTCCTGTGGCCACTGTGTCTTCATCTCTTCCATTCTCTGTGTGGTCCCTCTATTTTTTGTTGTGCAGAAGCTATTCAATCAGCCCTCAATTCTTCAGGAAGAATTGCTCAATATGAAGGTATAGATTTGGTGTGTCTATAGGAGGAAGTGAGTTCAGGGTCTTCCTATATCATTATTTTGGACCCTCTTCTGAACATCTTTATGTACTTTTTGAGACAAAATGTTTGTAGACAGGAACAGGGATGGACAGATTATTAGGAGCTTTACCAAAATATTATCAGTAGTTTCTTGAGCAATATGATTCCTGAATTCAAGCTTCATTTTATGTCTCCATATTTATTACTTCCAGTTTTCTAAAAGATAACATTTTTATAATAAGAATAATTCTTTAAAAGAAAATTGGAAATTGTAAGTTTTACTGAAAATCTTGTGTGATAAAAACATTAACATAGAATATACAGGAGGAGAATAAGCACTGTGTAAAGTATTCATCTGTATGGAGAAATTCAAAAGACTTCATGAGTTCCTCAGTTTCTATTTTTCAGGAGCACTGGACTTTGAGAACAATGGGAATTTTTGACAGATGCATTCATAGCATGATAGCCACCATTATTTAACCTCACATTTTCTAAGCTATTTGTATAGATTACATCAAACATATCATGATAGGCTAGATGATGATCACTCCCCAAAAAAGTCTATGCTTAAATCCCCAGAACCTGTGAGTGTTATTTTACATGGCAAAAGCGACTTTGTAAATGTGGTTTCAAATCTTGAGATGTAGAAATTATCCTGGATTACAATGTGGGATCAAGGTAATCACAAATATCCTTATAAAAGAAAGGCACAAGGATCAGAATCAGAAAAAATAGTGTGCAAGTGGAAGCAGTGTCAATGAAGGAGACAACAACAGTATGCTTCTGTCTTTGAAGATAGGGGAAGAGGTTATAAGCCAAGGAACACAGGTAAATTTAGATTCTGGCAAAGGCAAGAAAATGGATTATCCCTTAGGGGCATCAGAAAGAAACAGCTCTGCTGACACCTAAACTTTAGCCTAATGAGATTAAGTTGGGACTTTTGACTTAGAAATATAGTAAGTTTGTATTTTGAGCTAAAAGTTTGAGGTGGTTTGGTAAAGCAGCAATAGGAAACAAATACAGTTAATTTCTTTTTATTTCCATGAGTTCAAAAGCCCATTAGAAATAATCCAATTCATACTCATACTTTGTATAAAATCCAGGTAAATTCATAACTCACACATACTTATGTTAATTTTTGTAATTTATTGTTTTCACAGAAGCATATTGGTATAGAAGGGATTTCAGGTTTACATACTGCTTCCAAGAAGTAATTATGAAAACGTTTAGTACCACCTGAGTTTTTATATAAGTCCACTTGTGGAAAACATTTTCTGTGTCAGGTTTACCTAACATGATGTGACTTTACAAGACCTTTCTAATAATCACTAAAGGGTTGACTATGAATCTTTGTCATCATTAGCAAGTTCATTAGGTAGACAACTAGGAATTTTTGTTTGTAGATGTACTAATACCACAGCAACATAAAATGAATATTTACTCAGGATCTTTGCTGGGAAACTTTGGATCTGAATACTCTTTTCTTAGATGAAAATCACACCCTATATTGTGATGTGTTATAAGCAAATGGTTTTAGAAATGAGGACATTGGGGCACCTGGGTGGCTCAGTTGGTTAAGTGTCTGACTCGGTTTTGACTCGGGTCATGATCTCACAATTCGTGAGACTGAGCCCTGCACTGGGCTCTGCACTGACAGATCAGAGCGTACTTGGGATTCTCTCTCCATATCTCTCTGCCCCTCTTCTGCTCGCTCACTTTCTCTCTCTTTCAAAATAAATAATTAACATTAAAGAAAATAAAAAAGAAGTGAGGACATCAATTTTCACTACAGAGCTGTCTTTTACATCAGGCAGCTAACCTGGGCCCTGCATGTAGATGTGTTTTACAATATTAAGTGAGAAACTTAGGAATTATATCTCCATGATGTTGAACAATGATTCTAAATTGGATTACTCCTACTACAATAAAACTTTCTTGTCCTTAACTGTATAATTAAAACTTAAAAACAATTTCTGGGACAACTAAGGCAATAATCCACAGGAGTCAATTTTATGTGTTGGAGAGAAAGAATGAGGTTCTTACATGGAAATCTGTGGAAGATTGAATAATATCACTGGTGGTGGGAAAGACATGTTTGGGAGGATCAGTGCTTGCTCATATAATGGACAAAATAGTTAAGTCAGCCTACCACAAATTACAGAACATGTGTTCTATGGAATGTAATTTTTATTTGTAAACTTATGAATCAAATAGTCTAAATGGAAACCTATCTTATATATGATTATAAAGATGTAGTTTAGGGGCGCCTGGGTGGCGCAGTTGGTTAAGCGTCCGACTTCAGCCAGGTCACGATCTCGCGGTCCGTGGGTTCGAGCCCCGCGTCGGGCTCTGGGCTGATGGCTCAGAGCCTGGAGCCTGTTTCCGATGCTGTGTCTCCCTCTCTCTCTGCCCCTCCCCCGTTCATGCTCTGTCTCTCTCTGTCCCAAAAAAAAAAAAAAAAAAAAAGATGTAGTTTATAAAGTATGCCCATCCTTTATATTTAAATTTCATGTTCCATGGGGTCATTTTTCTTAAAAAATGATATTTTTAGTTAAAATACATTCATTTCTTCATGTCATGGACTTTGCTTTTGCTTCATCTTTCTGAAAAATTATATATATATATATATGCTATAGCATATATATGGTACATAATATAACACACACATATATATCATTTAAAATTATATATTATAACTGAATAATTCTAAATAGAATCTTAGTTTTATCCTTTTATTCCACTGTTATAGAAAATGAGATTACCATAAAGGAGGAGTCTACATTAAGAAAAACAAAATGTCTGCTAAATTGGTTTTTCCTCCCTGGTAGGCTGACTGTGTTGCATTGACTATAAACCATGGTTACCATGCATTTAATGAATTTTCTTCTAGCAAGTTAGCATCTCTTTGCTTAAAATTATTTACTGCTTTTATTTGGGAGTGGCTGCTGATCATAGCTTTTGTTATAGCAGAAGGATTGTGTCTTATCCCGATATCCTTTCCTAATTTTTGAAATGAGCTAGTAGTTCTGTCATTTATACAATTTGATAAATAATAGCTGTTGAATGTATTGTTTTTTAAATTTTTTTAATGTTTATTTTTGAGAGAGAGAAAGAGACAGAACACAAGTGGGGTGGGGCAGAGAGAGAGGGAGATACAGAATCTGAAACAGTCTTGGGCTCTGAGCTGTTAGCACAGAGCCCAATGCAGGGCTAGAACTCATGAACTGTGAAATCATGACCTGAGCCGAAGTCAAACACTTAACCAACTGAGCCATCCAGGTGCCCCGAATGTATTGTTTTTGAAAGCTGTTTCTTGCATTACCTTGGCAATGTCTATTAAATGGCTGATCAACGTCTATTGGATAGAAAATATTAATTCTTTATAGGAAAAGAATTGAGCCCTGAGACAGAGGAACATAAATATAAAATACATTGCCTTTAAATCCTTTTCCCATTTCCAAAGTTCACAGTCTGCTGGGAGATATTTGTTAGAATGATGTATGTGTTTAATTTCATCCAGATAAGCAGAAGAAGAAGTTTGAGATTTTAAGCATACTTTGTTTATTACAACTTTACAAATTAGTTGTGATCTATAGTTTCATTCTTTTTTTAGAGAAATAGAAGTTTGTCTTTTTTATTCTTTGATTTACATTATTGATCTGGGACCATCTTAATTCTCATGTAACTACATACATCTTCATTATGTCACAGGAAGCACTGAACACCTTGCTTCTCTATTGCTTTGGCAATTTCATCAACCTTTTGTATTGTGCACTTCGAGTCAGGCAGCAACTGGAGATCAATGTGGAGAATAACAAGGACCTCTCAGGGCTGTAAAACCTCTTCTCTTGAGTGCCATTGCTACATTTGTTCCATGAGAAAGAATTTATGAATACTACTGTTGTATTTTTATGACTCCATAAGCTAGTTTTAAGACTTGGGCTAAATAATTTACACCACTTCTGTTTTGCTAAATCCCTAGTATTGCCACATTTTTTTTCCTTTTTGCTTGTAGCTGACTAAACAAGTTCACATCAGTTATAAGCATCATCCAAACGCTTCCTGTGATAGGCTATTCATTTGCTTAAGAAGATGACAAAAATTTTTACATGAAGTATTCCAAAATATTGGCATTCTATCTGTGGCAGGGATGACTACCGATGCAAAACCAAATCATGATCCCATTCCACCATGTAGAGTTATTGCACAAAATTGGCAGCCTGACCAATATTAACATTTCCTGCTTAACAAAAGGTGAACATAAGAAAAACCTGTATTTCCAGCCAAGGCAATTAAAATGTGGATATGACTTTACCACCTTCTTTCTCCTTGGTTTTGCTCGCTAGATGGCAATGGATAATCTTGAAAGCCACATGTTGCAGAAGTCAGAGACTGTCAGCCTCTTAGATGGCATTTTTAAGTCATTTTATTTCAACCCATAATATTTAATGAGAATCCAAAATATGACATACTTGTAGCAACTTTTAGCTGGTTTAAATTTAACTATTAGTTTTAGGCTGATTATATTTTGGAATTTTATGTTAATTTTTTAATGAAATAGAAAAACTAAGGATGAAAAAACTGAGGTAGGTAGGTGATAGAGATCCCAGATCTTCTTTTCCTGCTTCTCTATAGAGATTAAAACAAACAAACAAACAAACAAACAAAAAGAGTGTAGAAGCATTTTAAGCCAGACAGTAACATGCTTATTTCTTAATTTTCAAAGAAATCACAATGCTGGCAGTAATGGGATAAATGAGACCTCAGTATATACTTTGGGATATACTTTGGCCTCAGGATAGATCAGCATTGTGTATATAGAGAATTGTACTATTATTATTGATAACAGATATCAGGACAATTTTTATATAAGTGCACAACAAAGCGTTAAATCAACAGGTCTAGGGTTTTCAAACCCTGCACATTCAGGAAAAGAAAAGAAAGTGAGAGAGAGAGATTGAGAGAGAAACAGAGAAACATCCCAAAACCAAAACCTGGCCTTGTCAGGCTCCTGGAAGATAATTTCTGAACCCTTAGACTATCTTGCCTAATAAGAGTTGTTTTTTTGTTTGTTTGTTTTGTTTTGTTTTTTAATAACTAGGCTCTAGGCCACACCTGATAGTTTATGCTAACAATGTAATTTATGGTGGAGGCTAGACTAGGAATGGAGCATATGGCAATAGATGAGGCTCAAAAATTAGCAGCACGCAGGCTGGTACTCCTACGGGATATACTCTGCCATCACTTGGATGTTCAGTGAACACAATGATATGAGCCACCAGGGTAAGCATGTCTAGTCCACTGCATATTTGTGATGCAGATGCCATCACTTCTGTTATAGAAGACACAATATTCCCTCTGAAATTCAGTTTTGGTAACACGACACTTATGTTCCTGAAGCAAGGAACTTGTGAATATTCTTCTCCTTCTTCTGCAGGATATCAAGGGCTCTAGAAATTGTGAAACATGTCCTTAAGGTTGTGACAGGAACAAGTGACATTGCTATATGGACCACTTTCTGAACCATGGAGAAAAGATCATGAGAATTTTTATTTTTTTTGTCAATCTAATAACTAGAAAGTAGAAACTTACTAATGTCTTAATTTGTGTAACTCAGTACTTTTCACCTGAGCATCTTGAATTTTTAATAAGTCAGTTGTCTATGGCTATTCTACAGATTGGCTAGATGAATAGGGATGGTTTCTGTCAGTCATATTCATCCTTAGGTGAAGAGTTAAAGCCAGAGTATAAACTGAAAGCTAGAGTCTGTGTGGTAGGCTGCATAAGAGCCATAAAGAGCTGTGAATTTGCCTTAAATTACCTCTATGTGGCAAAGGAATTGCTTTGTATTTTTAATTTTATTATTTTTTTAATTTAAGTTTTTATTTTAATTCCAGTTAACACACAGTGTTATATTAGTTTTAGGTATACAATACAGTGATTTAACACTTCCATACATCACCCTGTGTTCTCATGAAAATTGCACTCCTTAATTCCCATCACCTATTTCTACCATTGATCCCTCCTCCCCTCTGGTAACTATCAGATAACTCTGCATATTTAAGAGTCTGTTTCTTACTTTCTCTTTCTCTCTTTCTCTCTCATTTTCTTTTCCCTTTGTTCATTTGTTTTGTTTCTTAAATTCCACATGAGTGTAATCATATGGTATTTATCTTTCTCTGACTAACTTCTTTCCCTTAGCATTATAGTCTCTAGCTCTATCCATGTCATTGCAAATGGCAAGATTTCATTAATTTTTATGGCTGAATAGTATTATTCCACTGTGTGTGTGTGTGTGTGTGTGTGTATGTGTATAATCATCATCATCATCTTTATCCATTTCTTTATCCATTCATCAATAGATGGACATTTGGGTTGCTTCCATATTCTAGCTATTGTAAATAATGGCTGCTATAAACTGGTGTATGTATCCCTTTGAATTAGTGTTCTTGTATTCTTTGGGAAATACATGCAGTGCGGTTGATGGATCATAATGTAGTTCTATTTTTAACTTTTTCAGGAACCTCCATACTGTGTTCCACAGTAGCTGCATCAGTTTTCATTCCCACCCACAGTGAATGAGTATTCCTTTTTCTCCACATCCTTACCAACACCTGTTGTTTGTGCTGTTGTTGATTTTAGCCATTCTGTCAGGTGTGAGGTATATATCATTGTAGTTTTGATTTCCATTTCCCTGATGATAAGTGATGATGAGCATCTTTTATTGTGTCTGTTGGCCATCTGGATGTCTTCTGCTCATTTTTAATTGGATTATTTGTTTTAGGGTGTTGAGTTTTATAAGTTCTTTATATATATTGGTTACTAGCCCTTTATTGGATATATCATTTGCAAATATCTTCTCTCATTCTATATGCTGCCTTTTAGTTTTGTTGTTTCCTTTGCTGTGCAGAAGCTTGATATTTTGATGTAGTTCACATATGTATTTTTCTTATGTTTTCCTTGCCTCAGGAGACACATCATAACAAAAGTTGCTACAGATGGTGCAAAAGAAATTACTGCTTGTGTGTTCTCTTCTAGGATTTTTTTTTTCATTTGATACTATTGTGAAGAATATATATATATATATATATATATATATATATATATATATAAATTTATATCCATGTTAGCATATAGTGCAACAATGATTTCAGGAGTAGATTCCTTAATGCCTCTTAGCCATTTAGCCAATCTCCCCTCCCACAACCCCTCCAGCAACCCTCTGTTTGTTCTCTATGTTTAAGAGTCTCTTATATTTTGTCCCCCTCCCTGTTTTTATATTATTTTTGCTTCCCTTCCTTTATGTTCATCTGTTTTGTATCTTCAAGTCCTCATTTGAGTGAAGTCCTATGATATTTGTCTTTCTCTGACTGACTAATTTCACTTAGCATAATACCCTCTAGTTCTATCCACATAGCTGCAAATGGCAAGATTTCATTCTTTTTGATTGCCCATGTATGTATGTATGTATGTATGTATACACACATATATATACACCACATCTTTATCCATTCATGCACCAATAGACATTTGAGCTCTTTCCATACTCTGGCTAATGTTGATAGTGCTGCTATAAACATTCGGGTGCATGTGCCCTTTGAAACACCACACCTGTATCCCTTGGATAAATATCTAGGTGCAATTGCTGGATTGTAGGGTATTTCTACTTTTAATTTTTTGAGAAACTTCCATACTGTTTTCCAGAGTGGCTGCACCAGTTTTCATTCCCACCAGCAATGCAAAAGAGATTCTCTTTCTCTGCATCCTCGCCAACATCTGTTGATGGCTGAATTGTTAATGTTAGCCATTGTGACAGGTGAGAGGTGGTGTCTCATTTTGGTTTTGATTTGTATTTCCCTGATGAAGAGTGATGTTGAGCATCTTTTCATGTGTCTGCTAGCCATCTGGATGTCTTCTTTGGAGAAGTGTCTATTCATGTCTTTTGTCCATTTCTTCACTGGGTTATTTGTTGGATGTTGAGTCTGATAAAATCTTTATAGATTTTGGATACTAACCCTTTATCTGATGTGTCATTTGCAAATATCTTCTCCCATTCCATTGGTTGCCTTTTAGTTTTTCAGGTTGTTTCCTTTATTGTGCAGAAGTTTTTATTTTTATGAGGTCCCAGTAGTTTATTTTTGCTTTTGTTTCCCTTGCCTCCAGAGATGTGTTGAGTAAGAAGTTGCTGTGTCCGAGGTCAAAGAAGGTTTTGCCTCCTTTCTCCTCAAGGATTTTGATGGCTTCCTGTCTTACATTTAGGTGTTTCACCAACTTTTAAAAAAAGATTAATGTTTATTTTTAAGAGGTGGGGGGGAGGAAGGAAGGGAGGGAGGGAGGGAGGGAGGGAGAGAGAGAGAGAGAGACGGTGAGGCAGAGAGAGAGGGAAACATAGAATCCTAAGCAGGCTCCAGGCTCTGAGCTGTCAGCATGGAGCCCAACATGGGGCTCAAACCCATGGACCACGAGATCATGACCTGAGCCTAAGTGGGATGCTTAACTGACTGAGCCACCCAGGTGCCCCTATCTTTCATCCATTTTGAGTTTATTTTTGTGTATGTTGTAAGAAAGTTGTCCAGGTTCATTTTTCTTCATATTGCTGTCCAGTTTTCCCAGCACAACTTCCTGAAGAGAATGTTTTTATTCATTGGATATTCTTCCCTACTTTGTCAAAGATTAGTTGGTTCTACATTTATGGGTCCATTTCTGGGTTCTCTTTTCTGTTCCATTGATCTGAGTGTCTGTTTTTGTGCCAGTACCATACTGTCTTGATGATTTCAGCTTTGTAATACAGCTTGAAGTCCAGGATTGTGATGCCTCCAGCTTTGGTTTTCTTTTTCAAGATTGCTTTGGCTATTTGGGGTCTTTTCTGGTTCCATAAAAATTTTAGGATTGTTTGTTCCAGTTCTGTGAAGAATGCTGGTGTTATTTTGATAAGGATTGCATTAATATGTATATTGCTTTGGGTAGTATCTACATTTTAACAATATTTGTTCTTCCAATCCAGAAGCATGGAATATTTTTCCATTTTTTGTGTGTCCTCAATTTCTTTCATAAGCTTTCTATAGTTTTCAGTGTATAGGTTTTCACCTCTTTGGTTGGGTTTATTCTTAGCTATTTTATAGTTTTTTGTACAACGGTAAATGGGATCGATTCCTTGATTTCTCTTTCTGTTGCTTCATTATTGGTGTCTAGGAATGCAACTGATTTCTGTGCATTGATTTTATATTCCATGACTTTGCTGAATTCATGGATCAGTTCTATCAGTTTTTTGGTGGAATCTTTTGAGTTTTCCATATAGAGTATCATATCATTTGCAGAGAGTGAAAGTTTCACTTCCTCCTGGCCATTTTGGATGCCTTTTATTCCTTTGTGTTTGATTGCTGAGGCTAAGACTTCTAATACTATGTTGAATAACAGTGGCGAGAGTGGACATCCGTGTCATGTTCCCTGACATTAAAGGGAAAGCTCTGTTTTTCCCTATTGAGGATATTAGCAATGGGTCCTTCATATATGAATTTTATGGTCTTGCGGTATGATCCTTCTATTCCCTCTATCTTGAGGGTTTTTATCATGAAGGGATGCTATATTTTGTCAAATGCTTTCTCTACATCTATTGAGAGGGTCATGTGGTTCTCGTCCTTTCTTTTATTGATGTGATGTATCACATTGATTATTTTGCTGATACTGAACCATCCCTGCATCCCAGATATAAATCCCACTTGTTTGTGGTAAATAATTCTTTTAATGTACTATTGTATCCAGTTGGCTAGTATCTTGTTGAGGATTTTTGCATCCATGTTCATCAGGGTAATTGGTCTATAGTTCTCCTTTTTAGTGGGGTCTTTGTCTGATTTTGGAATCAAGGTAGTGCTAGCTTCATAGAATGATTTTGGAAGTTTACCAGAACCTGGCCGTTCAGAAAAGTACCTACTGTGTGTTGCTTATACCCTGCTGCTGTGTCTGAGTCAATTTTCCTTTCAGGGCAGTTGTCTGCACTGACTCTGCCTTTTGTTTGCTGTACTTGCTTTCTGTAGTATTAGTGGTACCCATGCAGGCCAGTTCTGGGAGGGGATGGGGGATGTGCCTGCTGTGGAGCTTGGGAGCTGGGTGGTGATGTTAGTAAAATTTGTGCTGGGCCACTAGTCCTATGTTAGATCACCTGAAGTACTGTGGCAGCTGGGGGCTGCACATCAGGGTTACTGGGGACACGAGGCTAGGTACAGATCCCAACAGTGGCTGAGAGCATGTGGATGAGCAGCATGTACAACTGCATCTATGGGTGCCTGGCTGGGCAGGTGTGCCATGACACCTGGTGGCCCATGGCTTGGTGCAGCACATGATGGTGGCTGGGCAAGGTGCATGACAGTGGCTGTGGGCACATGCCTGGACAAGGCGCAGTAAATGTGCCTGGAGTGTGGTGGTAGCTATGTACTAGGCCATTGGGCAGGGTGCCTGCATCGCTTCGAAAAAATTTGCCCTGAGCCTGGGGCTGAGATCAGCAGGCTTGGAGTGGATGATTCCTTGGGAAAACTCATTAACGTGGCACACTGCTAGTGTGTTAGGTAGCAACAATCTGTGTAGCCCCACCTTCTATAGGTGTTTCTGTATTTATGCTGGGGGGCAGGGGAGGAAAATCACACCTGCCAGGTCATTTTCAGAGAAGTCAGGCAACATGCTCTGGAATCAGTATGAACATGTCTGTCTCCTATTTGCCCTCAGTTTCAGGTAAACTGAGGTTTTTATGTTGCCTCTCCATGAAAGCTGTTGTCTCTCTAAGGGATCCAGATATCACTTGCCCTCCCAGCTCACCTAGTGCCGAGTCAGCTGACTTTTAAAACTCTGGGTTCCAAGCCCCACTGGTTTTATAAACTTACAGAATTCAGCTCCTCTGGTTTTGGAAGCCAAACATTTTGGGGGTTAGTCTTTCCCATGTGAGCACCCTGGTGTGAAGGCCCATTTCTCTGCCCTCTCTGCAAGCACAGCTCCCTCCCTCCCGCCCTCAGAACCCCTTTGCCTTACTGACCTTCCTAACCTTTCAGATGCAGATTCTTCTCTAGTTGTGGTTTCTGCTGCCAGTCTTCAGATGGCTCTCTGGTTTACTGACTTGGATGTGGATGATATCTAGTTGAAAATGTGGGACCAGATGAATTTAGGGTCCTCCTACTCTACCATCTTCCCAAGCTCCCCCTAGCTTGTGTTTATACTTCTATATCCTGAAGGTGCTAATTTCAATTAATTACAACCTCTCACAATGGAGAAAAATAAATTTTCATTGAAGGCAAAATGCTGTAAGTTACTGGTAACTCAAAATGCTTTCCAGGTAATTCATTGCCCACAAAACACATTCTATTTAAGATTAAACCTTATTACATGATATTAAACCCACTTCACAGCAGAACAAAATTGAAAGTAATCACCATATTATCTTCTATGTAGACTCTAAAGGCTTTGTTTTTTAAATTCTGTTATTTAGTTATTAGCCCAACAAATTGAACTTTCTATTTTAGTTTGGATAACACTTTTGAGGGTTGGGTAATTAAAACATATATAATCTCTGACGTTGAGGTGTGTGTGTGTGTGTGTGTGTGTGTGTGTGAGATATGTAAACAAACTACAATGAAAGGTTGCTGATCCAATTTTTTAAAACATTTTTAAGAAATATTCTCTGTTGTCTCTGAGATGTAAAAATATACAACATCTTTAGTTATAAAACTAGACAAATATATTTTAAGTGTTAAAGCAAGGGAAGTTTGCTGGATTCCATTCTGCACACTCTCATTATTTCTCCAGGCAGAGTCTTTTTCAAACACAGTCACTTTTCACTTCTGTGGGGCTTGTAGCATCATTTTAATATGAATCAAATATATTTGAATTCCAACAGAGACACACACACACACACACACACACACACACACACCACACATACCACACACACACACACACACAAAAACCCCATATTCCAAAGCAACCTGCAAAGTAAAATGTATTACTTATTTCATTTTTGAGGTCATAAATATGGGGGGTTTAGCTAGAACTGACATTGACATTATTTAAGTTCATCTGACCTTTTTCCAAATTCCCTTGAATACTGACTAAATAATGTGTGAAAGAAATATACACTATAAAATGTAATTAGAAAGTGCTAAACATTGGGGATACCGCGTGGCTTGGTCAGTGAAGCATCTGACTTTGGATTTCAGCTCGTGTCACAGTCTCACTGGTGGAATCCAGCCCTGCATCAGGCTCTGTGCTGATGGCACTTCTAGAACTTGCTTAGGATTCTCTCTCCTCTCTCTGCCCCTACCCAGCACTCTCTCTAGCTTTCTCTCTCAGAAATAAAGAAATAAACTTTTAAAAAACCGTCAAAAAAGAAGGTACTAAACACTGGCACAAAATCACAGTTGTAATTTTATGAAGTATAACATAGCTTTTAAAATTTTTTTTTTAAGTTTATTTACGAGAGACAGAGCGTCAGTCGGGCCCGGCAGAGAGAGAGGGAGACAGAGGATCCAAAGCAGGCTCTGCACTGTCAGCTTGGAGCCTGAAATGGGGCTTGAACTCACGAATCCATGAGATCATGACCTGAGCAGAAGCCAAGAGTCAGACGCTTAACTGACTGAGCCACCCAGGTGTCCCAACACAACTTTTAGGGTACCTGAAAATTCCATGTACTTTGGAAAAATAAAGTGTATTAATTTCATGTGCAAAATTGATATTATTTGACACAGTTACTGCATCTAATGTAACTTCATATATTGCTGATAAAATATAACTAATTATGTTACATAGTGCTCGCTTCAGCAGCATTTAATTTAATTGCATTATGTATTTTAGAGGAAAACATAAAATTTCTTTGACATTTATGTCAAAAATATGTCCAATAGTTGAGGGTTTTTAAAATATAAAAAAATATAAATATATATTGAAAGTGATTACTTTCAATTTTGTTGTGCTGTGAAATGGGTTTAATATATATAAAAGATTCCCAAGTGAGAATCTTATACCTCTCCCTTTTTGTCTCTTTGAGTTGTCTTTTTAATTCTCTAATTGCTTTAAAGTATATTTATTGCCTGTCAGAACTTCATATGTATATACTGTTTTGTTTTGATTAAAGTTTAGTGAATTCTAGCACCTATTTTATCTCATACATTTCAACTTGAGCCACTGAAGCTGAAAATAAGACTTTCTTAGGGAACCAATGCTCTTTCTATACTCATTTCAATATTAAATGATAATAAGTATATAAAAACCAAAAAAGTAAATACTAAACTTGACCTGCTCATCAGTACATAATAAATGTAGATGGTGTTTCAATTAACACATTTTCTGCTTTGGAAATGGCATCAAATTGAGTGATGTTATTTTTTTTTTAATTTGGCAGATAGTGTCCAATTTGAAATTCCAGAGTAAGAGAACATTCTTATGATCACATTAATAAAATAACCAAAAGGAAAAAGTATTTGTGAAAAGTCAAAGGAAAAAACAAATGGTGCAGGTTTTTCGTCTTTCTACTTTATCTCTTCTATTTTTTTTCTCTAAAAGAATAAACTTATTTTGCCTCCCTATTGTTTACACTGTCTAGCAGAGTTAATATGGTATGGTTTGTGTCCTCAAACTCTCACAAACTATTACAGATTGAAAGAACATTTTGGTCTCTGAGCAGCATTTCAAGTCAAACATTACACTCTTGTAGACCATTGCTATGATCAATTTCAAGCAACAGTACTGATGTTATGACTATCTTTTAGAGACTGAAGTGTTGCTAAACTGAAAAGGACAACCAATATTGTAAGAATAAGCCTATTGGATTACTTCAAAAAAATGTGGTCAGAGAAAATAATCCAATATTTATTTTCTCAATAGAATTCTATGTTACTTTATTTTGTATACAAGGACTTCTCAAACTGAATTGATGAAATCATTAAAATATACAAAACCAGTTAAAGAAATCCATGTATTAGAAATGTTGAGATGGAAAGGGAAATAGATATTTTTTAAAAACTTACCAGATTCAAATATCATATACACAAAAGTATTAAAGAGAGGTAGAAAGTTCAAACCAGTGAAGAAATAATAGAGGATTATAAAATGGTTAAGAACAATTCTAAATATTTTCTACTTTATTAACATATCCACAAAATAAATAAAAAAGTAAAATCCATTCCTCTTTAGGCTTTAAGTTGCAAAATAAAAATAAAAATAACATTTTTAAATGAATGTAAGTAAATAGTATTTAAGAATTTAGATAGTGGGGTTCCTGAGTGGCTCCATCAGTTAAGCATCTAACCTGGGCTCAAGTCATGATCTCATGGTTCATGGCTTCGAGTCTCACATCAGGCTCCGCTCTCAGAGCAGAGCCTGCTTCAGATCCTCTGTCTCCCTCTCTCTGCCACTCTCTCACTCTTTCTCTCTCTTTCTCAAAAATAAATAAACATTAAAAAAAGAATTTAGGTAGTGTTTTTGATAGGGTATGATAAAGTACAGATAAAAAAGTCAATGAATATAAAACAGTGTTAGAAATAAAATCAAAGAAATTAAAATGTCCAGATAGTAAGTGACCATTTAATATTAAATGGCCAATTAATATTCAAATAATATTAAATGTTTAATTAATAAGGGAATGAAGCAAATCTAACCTGAAGCACAACAACAAGACAAAATTCCATTATATTCTTTTTCTTTAAGGAATTAAAGATAATACTATTGTATAAAGAGTATTTTTAAAAATGCATTCATCTGGAAAGAGATCATGCCTTTTGACATCTATTTATATTCATCAACAAATGCATAGTATTTTCACAGTATATCATGCTAGTGAGTTATTGAGTTTACTATTTCAATGTAGACATCAATCAAAATTAAATTTCTCTGTTGTGTTGCTTTAGCAATTTCCAATTTTCTCTTAAATGTTATCCTTTTTTTTTTTTTTTTTTTGGCCTTACCAGAACTTTCTCCCCAGTATGGAGTGGGAGGGAAAGACTCTAACAGTGTTAACCTTGGGGGCTGAAACTCTTTCTTGGAAGAGTTGTTTATGCTGTCTTTGATTTATTTTCTGTCATTCTTTCTTAGACATATATCATCTAATTGCTTTTATCAAGGTTACCAATGGTGAATGCACCCTATTGATTGCACTGGATTTGTCTGCTTCTTTTGATTCAGATGATTAAGCTGTCGCCATTAAAATACTTGCTTTGGTTAGCTTACATACCATCACATTTACCCTGATTTTGTCTTCTCTCTCAAGCTCTCCTTCTCATTATCACTTAATAATCTCTTCTCCATGGCCTCTAAATATCGACATATCCCAGGGCTATCTCTCTCTCTGCAGTTACTTTTTTGGTGATCTCCATCCTAGGATATCCCTGTTTATTTAGATTATCTTTAAATTTTCTCAATAATTATACCTTTGTATGTAGAGGATTTGCTTAGTCATTGTTAGATTTATTTCTTGGCATTTAAATTTTTGATCCTACAATGGATGTTATCTCTTATTTTTTCTAAATGGTTTTTCTTTTCTATACTATACAATTAAATTTGAATGTTAACATTTTATTTAAAAATTTGCCTAAATTTATTTATAATTATATATGGTTTATAAATATAATAGCTTTGCAGTTTATTTTTAATTTTCTATGTATGTTATCATCACATCTATGTATGACATGATTACATCTTTTATTTATGAAAAGTCTATAATTGTTACACACAGATCAATGAAAGTTTGTATTTTCTAAAAATTTTTCAATTTTTTAAAATTGAAGTGTAGTTGACATACAATGATATATTTATTTCAGGTGTGTAATTTATAGATTCAACAATTCTATACATTACTCAATTTTCATAAGTTTAGTCACCATCTGTCATCATATAACATTATTAAAATATTATTGACTGTGTTCCCTATGCTGTACTTTTTATCTCTATGACTTATTTTATAATTTTAAGTTTATAATTCATAATTCCCTTCACCTATTTCAGCCATTTTCCCCACCCGCCTCCCTTCTGGAAACCATCTCTGTATTTGTTCTCTTATTTAAGAGTCTCTTTTAGTTTTTTGTTTGTTCATTTGTTATTTTTTTTCAAGATTCCAAATATATGAAATTATATAGCAATTGTCTTTCTTTGACCTATTTTTCCTAGCATAATACCCTCTAGGTGCATTCATGTTGTCACAAATAGCAAGATCTTTTTTTTTAATGGCTGAGTAATATTCCATTGGGTGTGTGTGTGTGTGTGTGTGCTTGTGTATGCATACATACATACCGCTTCTTTACTCATCTATTGAAAGACAGTTCCATATCTTGGCTATGGTAAATAATGTTGTAATGAACACAAGGGCTCATGCCTCTTTTCAAATTAGTGCTTGTGTTTCCTAGGGTAAATATCCAGTAGTGGAATTACTACATCATATGATAATTCTATTTTTAATTTTTTTGAGGAACCTCCATACTGTTTTTCACAGTAGCTGCAGCAATTTACATTCCCATTTACATTTACATTATTTATTTACATTTATTTTATTATTTATTTATTTATTTATTTGCTATTCTGACTAGTGTGAGGTGATATTTCTGTTTTGATTTGCATTTCCCTCATGATTAGCAATGTAGAGCATTTTTTCATTTGTCTTTTGGCCATCTTATGTATTCTTTGGGGAAAAAAGTCTATTCAGATCTTTTGCTTATTTTCTTTTTTTTAAAGTTTTTCTTTTTTTTTATGTTTATTTCTTTTTGAGAGAAAGAGACAGAGCGCACGCAGGGGAGGGACAGAGAGAGGGGAGATGCAGAATCCGAAGGCAGGCTCCAGGCTCTGAGCTGTCAGCACAGAGCCAGATGTAGCAGGTAGCACTCCACTGGCACACACAACTGTGAGATCATGACCTGTGCAGAAGTCGGCTACTCAACCTGCTGAGCCACCCCGGTGCCCCTCTTCTGCTTATTTTCTAAATCAAGTTTTTTGTTGTTGTTGTTGTTGAGATGTGTAAGTTACTTATAGGTTTTAAATATTAACTTATATTGAATATATCATTTGCAACTATCTTTTCCATTCAGTACGTTGACTTTTTGTTTTGTTGATAGTTTCCTTTGCAGTGAAAAAGCTTTTTATTTTGGTGTAGCCCCTATAGTTTATTTTGCTTTTGTTTCCCCTACCTGAGGAGACATTTCTATAAATATGTTGCTAAGGCTGATGTCCCAGAGATTATTGATTACATTTTCTTTTAGAGTTTTATGGTTTCAGGTCTCACATTTAGGTGTTGAATCCATTTTGAATCCATTATGTTTGTGTATGGCATAATAAAGCAGTCCAATTTTCTCAGTACCACTTATTGAAAAGCCTGTCTTTTCCCCATTGTATATTCTGGCCTCCTTTATTATAGATTGATTGACCATATGCATAGGTTCATTTCTGTGCTCTGTCTCTAATTCCATCTGTGTATATTTTTGTGCCAGTTCCTGTTTTGATTACTGCTGCTCTGTAGTATATTTTGAAATCTGAAATTGTGATACTCCCACCTTTGTTCTTTTTTCTCAAGATTGTTTGGGTACTTGGGTTTTGGGGGTTCCATACACATTTTAGAATTATTCTAGTTCTGCGAAAATACACTTAATATTTTGATAGAGATCACATTGTAGCTATAGAGCACTTTGAATAGTATGGGAATTTTAAAGATGTTAATTCTTCCAAAGAAAAACATGGTATATCTTTCCACTTGCTTGCATCATCTTTAATTTCTTTCATCAGTGTTTTATAGTATTCAGGTTATAGGTTGTTCCATCTCCTTGGTTAAATATATTCCTAAGTATTTTATTCTATATGGTGCAGCTGTAAATGGAATTGTTTTCTTATCATTTTTTCTAATTCTTTAAATTTATTGGGAAAATATCGATCATAATATTCTCTTTGTACTACCCTTTTAATTTCCTTTATTTTTGCTGTGGTGCTACCTCTTTTATTTCTGGTATTGAATATATGAACCCTCTCTTCTAGATTGGCATTTATCAAATTAATTAGTCTTCTGAAAAACAACTTTTCACTGTTGATCCTCTCCATTTTTTTATTTTCTCCTATATCATTATGTTTTTCTCTTATTCAGTTTCTTCTAATTCTCTGGGTTTAATTTACTTATATGCCTATTTAGTTGCAAGATCCTTAACTCACTGTTTTTCAGCTTTTCTTTATTTGCATAAGTCTAGACACAGATTTATCTTCATAAACTTTATTTTTTTTAATTTTTAGTGTTTATTTTTGAGAGAGGTGGGGAAGGGGCAGAGAGGCAGAGAGAGGGGGAGACACAGAATCCAAAGCAGGCTCCAGGCTCTGAGCTGTCCACACAGAGCCTGAAGTGGGGCTCAAACTCACAAATGGTAGATCAAGACCTGAGCCGAAGTCGGACACTCAACCGACTGAGCCACCCAGGCACCCCAACTTTAAAATCACATTTTTATTACCATTAAATTTAAAATATTTTTAACTCCCAACTTGATTTTTTTTGACCCATGGTTAATCAGAAATATGCAACTTAATTAGCAATATTCAGATTATTTCTAAACATTTAGAAAATCTATGGTTATCTCATTGATTTATAAATGTATTCCCCAGTGGTTCAAAAACATACTCTATGTGATTTAAAATTTTTGATATTTGTTAAAAGAACTTAATGGTCCAATATTTGGTGGACTTTAAAAATATTTCAAATTTGCTTATTTTTTGGCACTAGAT
This sequence comes from Lynx rufus, assembly GCF_022079265.1. Classification (NCBI taxonomy): domain Eukaryota; kingdom Metazoa; phylum Chordata; class Mammalia; order Carnivora; family Felidae; genus Lynx; species Lynx rufus. The sequence continues at coordinate 96,402,440 of NW_025814845.1, read as the reverse complement.
TTTGTAGATATTGATGAATTAAATTTTGTAATTGCTTATTGTAGTTAATTCAGTTTGTTTGAACAAAACATTTATTTACTTTTATTGTGCTTGTTTCTTCATTTACTGAGAAAGATGTCTAAAAAATCTATTATGATATTGGACTTGCTAGTATATGTATTTTTGCCATTTTAATTACTATGTGTCTTTGTGTGGACCTACTTGGGTCTATTTTTAGAAGTGGGGGGACTCTCTGTGCCTCTGGAATATGGATATCTGTTTCCTTCCCAGATTAGAAAAGTTGTCAGGTATTATTTCTTCAAATAAACTTTCTGCCCTCTTTTCTCTCTTCTTCTGGGATCCTTATAATGCAAATGTTTTTATGCTTGATGGAGTCACTGAGTTGCCTAAGACTATACTCAGTTTGCATACATTTTTTTTTTCCTCCTCTCATTTTTTCATCTTGATTACTTTCCATTACTCTGTCTTCCAGGTCATTAATTTGTTCTCTCTGAATCGTCTGGTCTGCTATTTATTCTGTCAAGTATATTTTTAATTTCACTCATTGTATTCTTCATCTCTGATTGGTTCTTGTTTTATCACTTTGTTAAGGTCTCATTGATGCCCTCCACTCTTTTCTCAAGGCCAATGAGTACCTTTATGATCACTACTTTGAATAGACATGTATGATACATACTGGAACTCTGAAAAAAATTCACCATCAGTCATTTCACTTAAATCCATTTTGCTTAGGTCTCTTACTATGGTTTGGTCCTATTCTTTCTTTTTGGACTTTCTGTTCTCTCATTTGTCTCACTGTCTGTGTGTCTTTCTCTGGGTTAGGAAAGTCGGTCTGTCTCTTGTTCTTGAAGGTAATGGCCTTATGAAGAAGAGGTTCTGTAATGTCCTGCAGTGCAGGGAAGCCTGTCCCAGGACCTGGCTCTTCAGGGAGTGTCTCCTATGCATGTTGCCTATGCCCTGCTATTGATTCCTGCCCTCTTTCTTCAGTCTATTTGTCTTCAGAGGCTCTCTTTGCCTATTGTGGGCGGCGCTTGCCCCTGGACATTTTCACAAGGTATGTGCTAGTCTATCTGCAAAATGAGACATGTAGGCACTGCTGCCACTGGAACTGAGGTCCCACAAAATATGTAGGCAGAGAGACATATTGGTGGAGTTTTTGGTGCTCTTCTGGGGGAGGGGCCCTACATTGCTGAGGCTGAGGTATATGTGACTGGGAAGGGCATATATGCCAAAGCATGGGGCAAGTGTCAGCGGCATGCTTGTTCCCACAGATGGCCTTGTGCTCATGCTGGGGTCAAGGCAGGGAAATGGCACCTTCCAGGTCCTTTGTTCCTGGATTCCCCACACAGGCTCCCCAGTTTGATAGTCTGTTTTTCTCCATCTCCATGCTACTGTTCCCTTCTCTACTGCAGAAGGCTATATTCCGTTTTACTCCCAACCTGCATCTTTGCCTTTCCTACCTTCTTAGAAATGGCCTCTTCTCTACCTTTAGTTGTAGGGTTTGTTCTACCAGTCTTCAGATTGCTTTACGGGTTATTTATGCTGATGCGAGTGTTACTTAGTTTTATACACAGGATGAGGTGAGATTAGGGTCCACCTACTCTGCCACATGCCCAGCCTCCACCCTTTCATGATATATTTATAAATAATGCTTAAGGAGCTTGCCTTGCTGTTTTCATGAATTCTCTTAGGAGTTATATTAACTTCATGTCTTTGTTACAAGCCTAAATTTTTAAGCAAGAATGTTTAAAAATTTCACACTTCTATGTGAACAAAAGACGTCATGTGAGGTAATGATACCACCAGGAAAACCTGCCTAATATTTAGACCCAGTAGTTGTTCTCAACATGGCACAATCAAGGAATATACCAGTCTTTAAAGATTATACGTATAGTTTTTACTTACAATATAATTTTTATCTTTTACGAAGGCATGTACACATCAACGTAACAAGCACTTACCTCCCTGTAGGTAAAACACCAAAATTTAAAGTCAGAAAAGAGCTGGAAGACACAGAATGACAATATAAGGAAATAGATACTAAATAAATACTTATTCAGTGAATGTGTGTATAGGAAAATATGACATGAAAGAAAAAAGACTCATGATCTCTATTTTATGAAGGCATAGTGATAATATTTTTATTTAAAAAATACAGATTCAGGATTCACTAAGACTTACAAAAACAAATAGAAAACAAGCAAATAAAAAGTCTAAATGGGTCTAAATCTGAGATGATAGCTCAATTTAATTAGCTAAATTATAAGAATTCCTTCTGTGTGTGAGGAAATATGCTATTATTGTGTGTAGATTACTTATTTGAATTCCCACAAAAATTATTTAAGAAAATATTAATTCCATTTTATTGATGAAGACAATTGAGGTTTAGACATTAACGTGGCAGAGGTGACATAGCCATTTATTTTATTTTTTTTATTTTTTATTTTTTTTAAATTTTTTTTTTCAACGTTTATTTATTTTTGAGACAGAGCATGAACCGGGGAGGTGCAGAGAGAGAGGGAGACACAGAATCAGAAACAGGCTCTGAGCCATCAGCCCAGAGCCTGACGCGGGGCTCGAACTCACGGAGTGCGAGATCGTGACCTGACTGAAGTCGGACGCTTAACCGACTGCGCCACCCAGGCGCCCCGACATAGCCATTTAAAAGGATACTGGAGACCATCTGTTTCTGGAGATAATAATTGATTCTTACTCATAAATTTAGATTAAATTTTCTGAATATTTATAACAGTAAACCTCAGTTTCAGTTCAGTTGATTAATGAACGATAAATGTAACTTGATGACTATATGAATCAGTAGCTTTGAAGTTTGACTTGTAAATGGTACTATTTACTGTCTATGTAGAATAAATCTGAGGGACATTCTGGCTGTACCAAATGAATTTTTCATTAGTTCAGTATAAACAGGAAAAGTATAAGTTAGCCATCATTTATACATATCATAAGAGAAAAATAATTGTAAATATTCCCCAATTATTCCCAATTCTAAAGGGAATAATATAACTATGTATATTACACGCAGAATGCGAAGTCATAAAATTCCTACATTATTTACATATTATTGGTTGAAAGTTTATTTGCAGTTTTATTGGAACAATGTGACAGCTGCATGGCACCATGGTCAAAAGGTGAAGAACTTCACTGAGGGACATATTAATAAAGCACAGTTCAGCAAATTTGGGTATTGCAAAATAATACACACATTTGAGGTGAGATCTGAGTAAGCTTTCCATTTTTTTTGTTGCTGTCAATCTGTTAAAAGAGAGGCTTGTCATCTTTGTTTAAAAAAGTAAGAATGCTTTCAAATGAATGTTTTTGTGACAAAGTAGACTGTTAAATTGTCTTCTGAATCTTGCAGTTTGACCATTAATCAAATAAATATGAAATGGTAACATTGAAGATGCAGGTTTCTAGCTATAACAAAAGCAACCTTGTCACAAATGTCTGTTATATATTCAGCAAGAAATATGAAAGTAACACAGCATTATTTTGGCTCTAGGAAGGACTTACTCAATACTGTTCGCTAGAAAATACATTTTTAGATTATTTCTGTTGAGAAATCTGGCAGTTTATCTTTCACTTGCAATATCCCATCCCTCACTGCCATATGTTTGAGGAAGGACCTACAGAAATTGGTCAGAGGTCTCCAATAAAGCTGTATCTCACCTGGATGTCATCCTTCCTAGTATTTATTTTGTACCTGAGGCATACAAAATATTCTTAATTATGGAAAGATGAACACAGAACCTTCAACTGGATTCATAACTGTATGTGTATGTTTTAGAAGACTTCAAAGTACGGTACCTTAAAAAAGATACAAAACCATATGATAACAGATCTTTTTTAATATCTGGATTAACTAATCATATTGCAAACCTTAAAACCTGTTAAAGGTAGTGTTCCAGAAGGATTTGCATTTTCTTTTCTTTATTTCCATATTGCTGCAGCATTTTAGTTTAACCATTTTACTACCTCGAATAAACTACCCATTTACATTTATATTTTAAAAACTCAGAAGTTTTGCTAACAATTTATTATTCTAACAAGTTTTATTATACTTCCTTTATTCTGTTAGATCCTTGGGTATGGATTAGTTGCCCAATAGAGACTTTGAGAAATTATCCGGGTAAGGGCAGTGTTTCTGTGCTTTCCTGTCCTCTTGGTTTCCATTTCCTTCATTTAGGCATTTTAAATAAAATTTTACAGGGTTTGAGTTATTCACCAGACAATGTGGTATCCACACATTATTTGAAGACAGTATCTAAAGTGACCCTCACCCAGGCATCTCTTCCCATATTCTATAGAATTCTTACATGAATGAATAAATGTAATTTTATTGTAGCTTTAGTTACTGTCTTGATATATGTGTTCTCTTACAGAATGCAGTAAGGCTTTATCATATCAATGTAGGCAGTAAATACATCAATGCCATATATGAGAAAGAACATATAGCTATTGACTTTATTAGTTTAATATTTATATTCTTTATGCCTTCAGGAAAAGTGACTAAAATTAAGCTCTTTCTTGACTCTTTGATTTTTATTTACTTTTTCAAGAATATCTCTATAATACCATTGTGTATTTTCTTCAAAGCTTTCTTATGAGAACAAGAAAGGAAAATGATACAAATTGTGTGTTAAAAGTAATACTGGGATATGTATAGTCAGATGTATTAAAACATCTCTTATACTATTGGTGAACCTTGGTCTCTCCAAAAAAGTAGAGCCATAAATAGGTATCACTTTCCACTCCCTCTTAGCTAGATTCCTTTATAAAGAAATCTATTGCCAGAGTAGTAAGGTTTGAGGTGATATCTCATTGTGGTCCTCAGGCAATTACCGATGTGTTTTTTCTTTTAATACTATAGATAAGTTTGGATTTTCTAGAGTCTTCTATAAATGAATCCATGCAGTAAGTACTCTTTATTATGTGGATTCTTTCACTCAGTATAATTATTTTGATATTTATCCAAGGTTCAGTATGAAAAATAGTTTATTCCTTTTTAGTACTGAGTGGTATTTTAAAGTTATTGTTGTTTTTGTTTTTTTTTTCTTAAGCAATTATATAAAGTTTCTCAGGTTGTATCTATAACACCATAGATAATGTTCTAAGAATGTGTTTTCTTCAGTATGTTATATTGTTAAAAAAAGACATCCCTACAATTTAGCCAAATTCGTACACTCTAAATTAAACTAATCTTAGAATTCAGTTGGTATCATAATTGGAACATTTGGTATTTTGCTCATGTATAGCAAAAATGCATATGTAAAGAAATGCACAATAGAAATAAAGTTCAATAATATAGTTCTCCTGAGATACTGAACAATAACCAATTATAAAATGACCTTTTATAAATGAAATAAGGAGATAAATGGCCAAAGTAAAATAAGAGAGATAATTTTGTTGATAAACATCACCAGGATTGCTATTTTCTAAGCAATAAGATTGAGATGTATTTCTATTTAGGCCTTAACAGTGTGATTAATAAATAAGTTCACTTGCTAAAAAGATCAACAGTATGCCAAAGTTTTCAAACAGAACTTCAGATAGCAATATACTTTCCTGATGTAAAGTAAGAAAAAAAGTAAGCAAGATTATTTGAATTGATAATTAATTATTGAGGGGGAACCCAAACCATTTTTTAAATGTTTTCACTAGAAAATTATTTTATGCCTGTTAGGCATGTAAATTGGGCTGCCATCTGGCTTTCAATAATATTATGATTCTCTAATGATTCCGTGAACAAACCATACTCATTCAAATTAATTATAAAAACTCAAATAGTCACAAACAAAGCTTCTGGTCTTCCATATGATCGGCACATCCTAGAACCACTTAAAATATGGCCGTGCCAATTTTAAGGTACATAATAGTAAATGGAAAAAAATTCAAAAGGAAATGAAGATGTAGTCATTAGATAAGAGAAGCTTGAGAATGGAGTATTCAGATTTTGAGAGTTTCAAGCAATTATCAAAAGTAATATTAAGCTATGAGATAAACATAGTGATACAGTTCTACATGTTCAACACACATACTTAAGATTCCTTTTTTTAAAGTTTATCTTTGAGAGAGAGAAAGCAAGCGGAGGAGGGCAGAGAGAGAGGGAGAGAAAGAATCTCAAGCAGCCTCCATGCTGTCAACACAGAACCTGCTGTGGGGCTGGCACTCACAAACCATGAGATCATGACCTGAGCTGAAATCAAGAGTCGGATGCTTAACTGGCTGAACCAACCAGGTGCCTCTTTAATATTATTTAAAATAAGATGCTCAAGTATGAGAACAGATATATTATGAATAAATCACTTAGTAGGGTGTGAGGTTTATATTATACTGGTTTGTCTACCGGTATTTATTCATTAATTCAGAAATCTATAAATTTTCATTATGAATATATGCCAAGATGGGTGTTGATACTAAATTTGTAAACAAAACAGATATACTCTGTCTTCATGGAGTTTACAATCTAGTTGTGATTCAGGAAATAAGCATTTACTGATATCACTGTTGTCACTTTTTGTGGTTACATATGAGATAAAGAAATAACAGGACACATTATACTGGGCTGTTGAAAGCCTGTGTGAGAAGATTAATTTTAGCTGAGTTTTGAAAGAACAGTTTACATGAATATAAACACAAAATATAGGAAAAGCTGTTCATTTAAGGCAATATTTTTAAAAACAATTTTCTTTTTTAGTTTATAAAATTGTCTTTTCAATAATACGTCTGTATAAATTTACTAAATATTAACTATGTAGTTATAGGTACTTAACTAGTTATAGGTACTTAACTAGTTATAGGCACTTATAGAGTTTAATTTAGCAAAACACTTAAACATGCAATTAAATTGGTTCATTTTAAAGTTTAAAATATCAACCCATATTTTATTCTGAGCAAAGATTCAATCCTTGAAATAAAGTAAATGAACTTATAGTAACAAGATGCTATAGTATTCAGTCCTATGTATTTGAATATCACTTGACATTTCCAGTAAAAGTCTGTTTGAAATCCAGGGTGTATAAAGTACCCTAGGGTCAAATTCATGTCTCAGTACTTTAAACTCATAACCAAATTAAATCCAACAACTACTTACTAAAATATATTTTCCCTAGTCTCCTTGCTCATTCTGTTAAAAATGACACCTTACATACAGTTTCAAAATTTCAGGGTGTGTAATAGCTTTTCCTCCTTTATCAATTGTTTGTAAATTTAAAAGTTTGAGTGAGTTCACGTCTTTATTACTGCTTATCAATTAGCTTTCGTTAACAAGGCCACCAATGTATTGAAATGCTTCTCTGTCTCTTGCTTCAGTGTCTCTCACAGGCGACTGCATGCTTACTAGTCATCCATGGCTGGCTTCAGCTCCTTCAAATAAACCACTTACACTAGTCCAAAAGTAAGTTTACTGAATTGTAGTCATTCTGAAGTTGTAAAAACAGCTTCTGAAAACACTCTACACTTTTCTGTTGTCTTGTGCATTACTACTTTCTGTTTTCTTCACTCATCTATCAGGAACCAATATTACACAAAATTAAGTCTTTGAAGATTTATTATTTTTCTTAATAGAATAACTTTTAGATGCCAAAGATTTTCATATTTCTCTTATAGAATTTATGGCATTTCACTTAAATTATACTTAGTAGCATGCATTTTATTTTCTCCTAATAAGTTGTGAGTTGTTTGAAAAAAAAAGAACTTGAATAGTATCTTGCATGAAGTTCTAATTATTGATTTTTCATGGAGTTGAATTTTGTGAATTAAGTAAATTTCCAAAGAGTTTAATTTTTTTAATGTTTTTATTTTTGAGAGAGAGACAGTGCGAACCAGAGAGGGGCAGAGAGAGAGGGAGACAGAATCTGAAGCAGATTCCAGGCTCTGAGCTGTCAGCACAGAGCCCCACAGGGGGTCTCGAACTCACAGACTATGAGATCATGACCTGAGCCAAAGTCAGACCCTCAACGTACTGAACCACCCAGGTGCCCCCAAAGAGTTTAATATAAATGACTTAACATAATATCAACTTGAACTGTAGTGTATGTTTTGGTGAATAGAGAATTGCTTAAATGATCTTTAAACAAAAATGGACTGTTGGGACACCTGGGTGGCTCAGGCAGTTGAGTGGCTGACTTTGGTTCAGGTCATGATCTCGCAGTTTCTGAGTTGGAGCCCCGTGTTGGGCTCTGTGCTGACAGCGGGAAGCCTGGAACCTGCTTCAGATTCTGTGTCTCCTTCTCTCTGCCCCTCCCCTGCTTGTGCTCTCTCTCTCTCTCTCAAAAATAAACATTGAAAAGAATAAAAAAAATAATGGGCTGTTAATTGATTCTTCCTTAATTGATTCCACATTTATGTATAGATTTCTCACTACGTGTACCGTTCTAAGCAGAGATGATCCTAGATATTGCAACGAACAGGAACACAATGCTTCCACACCACGGTCACTTCTTAAATTGAAGTGGAATATCTTTCACACAGTAAGCATTGCAGAGTCTCTTTTAGTGTCCTCCCTAACAATTCAAGTGGGGTGTACTCAAGAACTTCATTATCACATTATAATCCTCCAAATATAAATAACTTTTAAAAAAATGTTGACTCAGTTTTTTTTTCAGAATACATCAAAAGTTTTATTTTTTTAAATCTTTACTTAAATTCTAGTTATTTAACATATAGTATAATATTGGTTTCAGGAATAAAATTTAGTGATTCATCACTTACATATAACACCCAGTGTTCAACACAAACACCCAGTGCTCAACAGAATAAGTACACTCCTTAATGCCCATCACCCATTTAGCCAATTCCCTCCACACACACACTCCTCCAGTAGTAACCCTCAGTTTGTTGTCTGTACTTAGGAGTGTCTTATGCTTTGCCTCCCTCTCTTTTTATCTTATTTTTCCTTTCTTTCCCATATATTTATCTATTTTGTTTCTTAAATTCCACATATGAATGAAATCATATGACATTTGTTTTTCTTGGATTGACTTATGTCACTCAGTATAATACATGCTAATTCCAACCATGTTGTTGTAAATGGCAAGATTTCATTCTTTTTGATCACCGAATAATATTCCATTGTATGTATAAACCACATCTTCTTTTTTTTTTTAATTTATTTTTATATGAAGTTTATTGACAAATTGGTTTCCATACAACACCCAGTGCTCATCCCAAAAGGTGCCCTCCTTAATACCCATCACCCACCCGCCCCTCCCTCCCACCCCCCATCAACCCTCAGTTTGTTCTCAGTTTTTAACAGTCTCTTATGCTTTGGCTCTCTCCCACTCTAACGTCCTTTTTTTTTTTTTTTTTTCCTTCCCCTCCCCCATGGGTTCCTGTTAAGTTTCTCAGGATCCACATAAGAGTGAAACCATATGGTATCTGTCTTTCTCTGTATGGCTTATTTCACTTAGCATCACACTCTCCAGTTCCATCCACGTTGCTACAAAAGGCCAGATTTCATTTTTTCTCATTGCCACGTAGTATTCCATTGTGTATATAAACCACAATTTCTTTATCCATTCATCAGTTGATGGACATTTAGGCTCTTTCCATAATTTGGCTATTGTTGAGAGTGCTGCTATGAACATTGGGGTACAAGTGCCCCTATGCATCAGTACTCCTGTATCCCTTGGGTAGATTCCTAGCAGTGCTATTGCTGGGTCATAGGGTAGGTCTATTTTTAATTTTCTGAGGACCCTCCACACTGTTTTCCAGAGCGGCTGCACCAATTTGCATTCCCACCAACAGTGCAAGAGGGTTCCCGTTTCTCCACATCCTCTCCAGCATCTATAGTCTCCTGATTTGTTCATTTTGGCCACTCTGACTGGCGTGAGGTGATACCTGAGTGTGGTTTTGATTTGTATTTCCCTGATAAGGAGCGACGCTGAACATCTTTTCATGTGCCTGTTGGCCATCTGGATGTCATCTTTAGAGAAGTGTCTATTCATGTTTTCTGCCCATTTCTTCACTGGGTTATTTGTTTTTCGTGTGTGGAGTTTGGTGAGCTCTTTATAGATTTTAGATACTAGCCCTTTGTCCGATATGTCATTTGCAAATATCTTTTCCCATTCCGTTGGTTGCCTTTTAGTTTTGTTGGTTGTTTCCTTTGCTGTGCAGAAGCTTTTTATCTTCATAAGGTCCCAGTAATTCACTTTTGCTTTTAATTCCCTTGCCTTTGGGGATGTGTCGAGTAAGAGATTGCTACGGCTGAGGTCAGAGAGGTCTTCTCCTGCTTTCTCCTCTAAGGATCTGATGGTTTCCTGTCTCACATTTAGGTCCTTTATCCATTTTGAGTTTATTTTGGTAAATGGTGTGAGAAAGTGGTCTAGTTTCAACCTTCTGCATGTTGCTGTCCAGTTCTCCCAGCACCATTTGTTAAAGAGGCTGTCTTTTTTCCATTGGATGTTCTTTCCTGCTTTGTCAAAGATGAGTTGGCCATATGTTTGTGGGTCTAGTTCTGGGGTTTCTATTCTATTCCATTGGTCTGTGTGTCTGTTTTTGTGCCAATACCATGCTGTCTTGATGATGACAGCTTTGTAGTAGAGGCTGAAGTCTGGGATTGTGATGCCTCCTGCTTTGGTCTTCTTCTTCAAAATTCCTTTGGCTATTCGGGGCCTTTTGTGGTTCCATATGAATTTTAGGATTGCTTGTTCTAGTTTCGAGAAGAATGCTGGTGCAATTTTGATTGGGATTGCATTGAATGTGTAGATAGCTTTGGGTAGTATTGACATTTTGACAATATTTATTTTTCCAATCCATGAGCAGGGAATGTCTTTCCATTTCTTTAAATCTTCTTCAATTGCCTTCATAAGCTTTCTATAGTTTTCAGCATACAGATCCTTTACATCTTTGGTTAGATTTATTCCTAGGTATTTTATGCTTCTTGGTGCAATTGTGAATGGGATCAGTTTCTTTATTTGTCTTTCTGTTGCTTCATTGTTAGTGTATAAGAATGCAACTGATTTCTGTACATTGATTTTGTATCCTGCAACTTTGCTGAATTCATGTATCAGTTCTAGCAGACTTTTGGTGGAGTCTATCGGATTTTCCATGTATAATATCATGTCATCTGCAAAAAGCGAAAGCTTGACTTCATCTTTGCCAATTTTGATGCCTTTGATTTCCTTTTGTTGTCTGATTGCTGATGCTAGAACTTCCAGCACTATGTTAAACAACAGCGGTGAGAGTGGGCATCCCTGTCGTGTTCCTGATCTCAGGGAGAAAGCTCTCAGTTTTTCCCTGTTGAGGATGATGTTAGCTGTGGGCTTTTCATAAATGGCTTTTATGATCTTTAAGTATGTTCCTTCTATCCCGACTTTCTCAAGGGTTTTTATTAAGAAAGGGTGCTGGATTTTGTCATCGATTGACAGGATCATATGGTTCTTCTCTTTTTTTTTGTTAATGTGATGTATCACGTTGATTGATTTGTGAATGTTGAACCAGCCCTGCATCCCAGGAATGAATCCCACTTGATCATGGTGAATAATTCTTTTTATATGCTGTTGAATTCGATTTGCTAGTATCTTATTGAGAATTTTTGCATCCATATTCATCAGGGATATTGGCCTGTAGTTCTCTTTTTTTACTGGGTCTCTGTCTGGTTTAGGAATCAAAGTAATACTGGCTTCATAGAATGAGTCTGGAAGTTTTCCTTCCCTTTCTATTTCTTGGAATAGCTTGAGAAGGATAGGTATTATCTCTGCTTTAAACGTCTGGTAGAACTCCCCTGGGAAGCCATCTGGTCCTGGACTCTTATTTGTTGGGAGATTTTTGATAACCGATTCAATTTCTTCGCTGGTTATGGGTCTGTTCAAGCTTTCTATTTCCTCCTGATTGAGTTTTGGAAGAGTGTGGGTGTTCAGGAATTTGTCCATTTCTTCCAGGTTGTCCAATTTGTTGGCATATAATTTTTCATAGTATTCCCTGATAATTGTTTGTATCTCTGAGGGATTGGTTGTAATCATTCCATTTTCATTCATGATTTTATCTATTTGGGTCATCTCCCTTTTCTTTTTGAGAAGCCTGGCTAGAGGTTTGTCAATTTTGTTTATTTTTTCAAAAAACCAACTCTTGGTTTCGTTGATCTGCTCTACAGTTTTTTTAGATTCTATATTGTTTATTTCTGCTCTGATCTTTATTATTTCTCTTCTTCTGCTGGATTTAGGCTGCCTTTGCTGTTCTGCTTCTATTTCCTTTAGGTGTGCTGTTAGATTTTGTATTTGGGATTTTTCTTGTTTCTTGAGATAGGCCTGGATTGCAATGTATTTTCCTCTCAGGACTGCCTTCGCTGCGTCCCAAAGCGTTTGGATTGTTGTATTTTCATTGTCGTTTGTTTCCATATATTTTTTGATTTCTTCTCTAATTGCCTGGTTGACCCACTCATTCGTTAGTAGGGTGTTCTTTAACCTCCATGCTTTTGGAGGTTTTCCAGACTTTTTCCTGTGGTTGATTTCAAGCTTCATAGCATTGTGGTCTGAAAGTATGCATGGTATAATTTCAATTCTTGTAAACTTATGAAGGGCTGTTTTGTGACCCAGTATATGATCTATCTTGGAGAATGTTCCATGTGCACTCGAGAAGAAAGTATATTCTGTTGCTTTGGGATGCAGAGTTCTAAATATATCTGTCAAGTCCATCTGATCCAGTGTCTCATTCAGGGCCCTTGTTTCTTTATTGACCGTGTGTCTAGATGATCTATCCATTTCTGTAAGTGGGGTGTTAAAGTCCCCAGCAATTACCACATTCTTATCAATAAGGTTGCTTATGTTTATGAGTAATTGTTTTATATATTTGGGGGCTCCGGTATTCGGCGCATAGACATTTATAATTGTTAGCTCTTCCTGATGGATAGACCCTGTAACTATTATATAATGTCCTTCTTCATCTCTTGTTACAGCCTTTAATTTAAAGTCTAGTTTGTCTGATATAAGTATGGCTACTCCAGCTTTCTTCTGGCTTCCAGTAGCATGATAAATAGTTCTCCATCCCCTCACTCTGAATCTAAAGGTGTCCTCAGGTCTAAAATGAGTCTCTTGTAGACAGCAAATAGATGGGTCTTGTTTTTTTATCCATTCTGATACCCTATGTCTTTTGGTTGGCGCATTTAATCCATTTACATTCAGTGTTATTATAGAAAGATACGGGTTTAGAGTCATTGTGATGTCTGTATGTTTTATGCTTGTAGTGATGTCTCTGGTACTTTGTCTCACAGGGTCCCCCTTAGGATCTCTTGTAGGGCTGGTTTGGTGGTGACAAATTCCTTCAGTTTTTGTTTGGGAAGACCTTTATCTCTCCTTCTATTCTAAATGACAGACTTGCTGGATAAAGGATTCTCGGCTGCATATTTTTGCTGTCTAGCACCCTGAAAATCTCGTGCCAATTCTTTCTGGCCTGCCAAGTTTCAAAAGAGAGATCAGTCACGAGTCTTATAGGTCTCCCTTTATATGTGAGGGCACGTTTACCCCTTGCTGCTTTCAGAATTTTCTCTTTATCCTTGTATTTTGCCAGTTTCACTATGATATGTCGTGCAGAAGATCGATTCAAGTTACGTCTGAAGGGAGTTCTCTGTGCCTCTTGGATTTCAATGCCTTTTTCCTTCCCCAGTTCAGGGAAGTTCTCAGCTATTATTTCTTCAAGTACCCCTTCAGCACCTTTCCCTCTCTCTTCCTCCTCTGGGATACCAATTATGCGTATATTATTTCTTTTTAGTGTATCACTTAGTTCTCTAATTTTCCCCTCATACTCCTGGATTTTTTTATCTCTCTTTTTCTCAGCTTCCTCTTTTTCCATAACTTTATCTTCTAGTTCACCTATTCTCTCCTCTGCCTCTTCCATCCGAGCCGTGGTGGTTTGCATTTTGTTTTGCATTTCCTTTAAAGTGTTTTTCAGCTCCTCGTGACTGTTCCTTAGTCCCCTGATGTCTGTAGCAAGAGATTCTCTGCTGTCCTGTATGCTGTTTTCCAGCCCAGCGATTAATTTTATGACTATTATTCTAAATTCACTTTCTGTTATATTATTTAAATCCTTTTTGATCAGCTCATTAGCTGTTGTTATTTCCTGGAGATTCTTCTGAGGGGAATTCTTCCGCTTGGTCATTTTGGATAGTCCCTGGTGTGGTGAGGGCCTGCAGGGCACTTCCCCTGTGCTGTGGTGTATAACTGGAGTTGGTGGGCGGGGCCGCAGTCCGACCTGATGTCTGCCCCCAGCCCACCGCTGGGGCCACAGTCAGTCTGGTGTGTGCCTTCTCTTCCCCTCTCCTAGGGGCGGGATTCACTGTGGGGTGGCGTGGCCCGTCTGGGCTACTTGCACACTGCCAGGCTTGTGATGCTGGGGATCTGGCGTATTAGCTGGGGTGGGAAGGCAAGGTGCACGGCGGCAGGGGGGGCAGGCTTAGCTCGCTTCTCCTTAGGTGATCCACTTCAGGAGGGGCCCTGTGGCAGCCGGAGGGAGTCAGATCGCTGCCGGAGGTTTGGCTCCGCAGAAGCACAGAGTTGGGTGTTCGCGCGGAACGAGCAATTTCCCTGGCCGGAGCCGGTTCCCTTTGGGATTTTGGCTGGGGGATGGGCGGGGGAGATGGCGCTGGCTAGCGCCTTTGTTCCCCGCCAAACTGAGCTCTGTCGTCCGGGGGCTCCGCAGCTCACCCTCCCTTTGTCCTCCAGCCTTCCCGCTTTCCGAGCAGAGCTGTTAACTTATGACCTCCCAGACGCTAAGTCGCGCTTGCTGTCGGAACACAGTCCGTCAGGCCCCTCCGCTTTTGCAAGCCAGACTCGGGGGCTCTGCTTGGCCGGCGAGCTGCCCCTCCGCCCCGGCTCCCTCCCGCCAGTCCGTGGAGCGCGCACCGCCTCGCCGCCCTTCCTACCCTCTTCCGTGGGCCTCTCGTCTGCACTTGGGTCCGGTGACTCTGTTCTGCTAATCCTCTGGCGGTTTTCTGGGTTATTTAGGCAGGTGTAGGTGGAATCTAAGTGATCAGCAGGACGCGCGGTGAGCCCAGCGTCCTCCTAAGCCGCCATCTTCCCAGAATCCACATCTTCTTTATCCATTCATCAGTCATTGGCCTTTTGGGTTGTTCCATAATTTGGCTATTGTTGATAGTACTGCTATAAGTATTAGGGTGCATATGCTCCTCTGAATCAGCATTTTTGTATCCTTTGGATGAATACCAGCAGTGCAATTGCTGGGTTGTAGGGTAGTTCTATTTTTAATTTTTTTAGGAACCCCATACTGTTTTCCAGAGTGGCTGCACCAGTGATATCCACCAGCATTGCAAAAGGGTCCCCTTTCTCCTCATCCTCACCAACATCTGTTATTTTCTGAGTTAATTTTACCCATCCTGATAGGTATGAGGTGGTATCTCATTGTGGTTTTGATTTGTATTTCCCTGATGATGAGTGATGTTGAGCATCTTTTCATGTGTCTGTTAGCCATCTGGATGTCTTCTTTGGAAAATTGTCTGTTCGTGTCTTTTACCCATTTCTTCACTGGATTATTCGGTTTTTGGGTGTCGAGTTTGATATGTTTGTTCTTTATAGATTTTGGATACTAACCCTTTATCTGATATGCCATTTGCAAATGTCTTCTCCCATTCTGTTGATTGCCTTTTAGTTTGGTTGATTGTTTTTTTTCACTGTGCAGAAGCTTTTTATCTTGGTGAGGTTGAAATAGTTCTTTTTTGCTTTCATTTCTCTTGCTTCCAGATACATGTCTGGTAAGAAGTTGCTGTGGATGAGGTCAAACGGGTTGCTGCTTGTTTTCTCCTCTAGGATTTTGATGGTTTCCTGCCTTGTATTTATATCTTTCATCCATTTTGAGATGATTTTTGTGTATGTTGTTAGAAGGTGGTTCAGGTTCATTCTTCTGCATGTCGTTGTTCAGTTTTCCCAGCACCATTTGCTGAAGAGACAGCTTTTTCACCTAAGGAATTACAGCGTCTGAGACCAGTGATGAAAAGCAAGTGAGCAGGTGGTAGGATAATTATGACAAGTTTACCAAACTAATAATTGGGATAAAATACTGTAAGTTCTCCTTAAGTGTATACTACAAAATATGCAAATTAAAACATGTTATTCATACAATCATAGATAAGAGCTGATAATTCATTAATATGTTCACAAATGTCTCTTCAATGTTAATGAGATACTTTCTATTAACTAAGCTTTTTTCTTCAAACTAGGCAAGCTTATGTTGAGTCACATGAAGTTTTAAAATATTATTCTGATAGTTATATAAAAAAAAAGTTTTACTGTCTCTATTCCTAACTAGAGAGAAATTTCATGGGAAGGACACACAATGAATTAAAGATAACTTTATTTGTTATTTGACTAGGATAATTTTAGACTAATACAAATATTTTCGATAGATTAATATTTAAGTTAATTAAGTCATTTGTTATAACTTTATACTTTCACAGATTTAATTTTTTTTTTCAACGTTTATTTATTTTTGGGACAGAGAGAGACAGAGCATGAACGGGGGAGGGGCAGAGAGAGAGGGAGACACAGAATCGGAAACAGGCTCCAGGCTCTGAGCCATCAGCCCAGAGCCTGACGCGGGGCTCGAACTCCCGGACCGCGAGATCGTGACCTGGCTGAAGTCGGACGCTTAACCGACTGCGCCACCCAGGCGCCCCTATACTTTCACAGATTTAAATGAATAAAACAACTATAATGTGACTAAGGAACTTCCATTCAGGGTTCAAGTACCTCAGAGAGTTTAAGTTTGACAGATGGAAATAATAAGTTTGCCATAGTATAATATCATTCATAAATATCCAGCATCTAGCATGGGAATAGATGTTTTTTCATACACGCTGGCCCTTTTCCTGAATATTTCCCTTAATGTCACAAAATCATCTCTTTATAGTTAGCAGTTCAGTTTATGAAAATTTAAAATACAGATCATGATACCTATCTTAGAGAAATTATAATTTCTTCATTTCTTTCTAAAGGCCTCTGTTTCTATCTTATTTGGTTAAGGTGTGTGTGTGTGTGTGTGTGTGTGTGTGTATGTGCTTCTCTGTGTGTTAATTTTTCTAAATAAGTCATTTGTGGAAGTATTTTACCTAAAATCTGTCTTATTGGTTTGCCACAGTGTTTGAACACACCATGGCTAGCAGCCCTCATATGTATTTTTTTTTTAATTTTTATGTTAGTTTTGGGTATGTAATATAGTGATTCAACAATTCTATTCAGTGCTCTTCATAAGTGCACTTTTAATCCCCATCACCGATATCACCCATCCCCCACTCTCCTCCCCTCTGGTAACCATCAGTTTGTTCTTTATAGTTAAGAGTCATTTTCTTGGTTTGTCTCCTTCCCACCCCCCCACCCCACCCCCGCCTTTGTTCATTTGTTTGAGTAAAATCATATGATATTTCTCTGACAGATTTATTTCACTTAATATTTTCTCTCTAGCTGTATCCATGTTGTTACAAATAGCAAGATTTCATTCTTTTTCATGGCTGCATAACTTTCTATTGTGCATATATACCACATCTTTATATATTCATCTATCAATGGACACTTGGGCTGCTTTTATGTATTAGCCATTGTAAATAGTGCTGCAGTAAACATAGAAGTGCATATATCCTTTCAAATTAGTGTTTTTCTATTTTTAAAAAAAAATTTTAACATTCATTTATTTTTGAGAGACGGAGCGAGACAGAGTACGAGCAGGGGAGGGGCAGAGAGAGAACGGGGGCACAGATTGTGAAGCAGGCTCCAGGCTCCTAGCTGTCAGCACAGAGCCCCACTCGGGGCTCAAACTCACAGACCATTAGATAGTGACCTGAGCTGAAGTTGGACGCTTAATTTACTGAGCCACCCAGGAGCCCCATGTTTTTCTTTTTTTTTTTTTCTTTTTTCTTTTTGGTAAATAGCCTAAAATCTAGTACTTTCACTATGGGGTAATTCTATTTTTAATTTTTTGAGGAATATCCATATCGTTTTCCACAGTGGCTGCACCAGTTTGCATTCCTACCGACAGCGCAAGAGGGTTCCTTTTTCACATCCTTGCCAACACTTGTTCATGTTCTTTAGTCTATTCTAACAGGTGTGAGATAATATGTAATTGTGATTTTGATGTGCATAGCCTTGATGAGGAGTGATATTGAGCAACTTTTAATGTCTCTGTTGACCATCTAGATGTCTGCTCGTGCTTTTTGCTCATTTTTAAATTGATTATTTGATGTTGAATTGGGTAAGTTCTTTATATATTTTGGATACTGACCTTTTATCAGATAGGTCATTTCCAAATACATTCTTCCACTCAGTAGATTGGTGTTGAGTTTTGTTGATTATTTCCTTCTTCTTGTGTAGAATACTTTATTTGGATTCAGTCCCAACAGTTTATTTTTGCTTTTATTTCCCTTGCCTCAGGAGACATATCTAGAAAAATATTGCTATGGCCAATGTCAGAGAAATTACTGCCTGTTTTCTTTTCTAGGATTTTTTGGTTTCAGGTCTCACATTTAGGTCTTTAATCATTTTGAATTTATATTTGCATGTGATGTAAGAAAACACTCCAATTTTATTGTTTTACATGTAACTGTCCAGTTTTGCCAACACTGTTTGTCGAAGAGACTTTTTTTCCCATTAGATATATTTGTGGGTTTGTTTCTGGGCTTTCTATTCTGTTCTATTGATATGTGTCTATTTTTGTGCCAATACCATAGTCTTGATTAGGATAACATATATTCTCTCTCTTTCTTTATGTGTGTGTGTGTGTGTGTGTGTGTGTATACATACATATATATATATATACACACACACACACACACACATATATTTTTATACATGTATATAAATAATTTCCCAGGGGAATTGTATTTGTGAAAGTGTGTCATGTTGCTACAAGCAAATCACTTAAAGAGTACTGAAAACCCAAGAGTTTTACTGAAACTAAAATTGGCAAGTCCAGTCAAAAGACACTTCACAGAAGCATTCATATTTATGAACCCATCTCAGAAAAAGAATATTTTCCTAGAGGACATATGGAGACATGACAACAATTAATATCAATGTATTTAGGGAGAAAATTAAGTTTACAACACTTTTTTCCACTAAATTTATTAAATCATGAATATTTTGTGTGTGAACTGTGAAAACTGGTAGAGGTCGATTGTAAGCTAAATGTATAAACAAATCTGCAGGTAGACAAATGCATCCATCATAACCACTGCAGTTATAATCATTTAACACAAATATTTTTCAAAACTGGGAAAATAGGAATTTTCTATCTTTAGTGGTTGATTTTAATGAATTTAGTTAAAGCTAGCCAGAATTGCTTTCCATGTAGTGTGAAATTCTTTTTGATTTTTCTTCAGGCATGCAAACCTCGGGTGTCACAGTAGAGGCCACTGTAGACAGAGAGTAGGTTATGAGCATCATATTTGATTCCACTAGTTCCTTCTTCCTATTTCTTCTTTAGTTTCTACTGTTAGAGTCAGCTTTTTATTTAACATAGTCTAAGATTTCTCTACTTCACAGTGCTTGGAAAATTTTACTCAGACATAGGTACGTTAAAAAGTTCTCAAACCTGTTTTCCAACTTGGTATTTTCTTCAGCATGGTTGACAGGTTTGTAAGTTTCAGCGAAAACCTCAACAAAATCCTTACTTTAACTTAGCAGAATCATTTTCAAGCAGAAAAAAAGCATGCCAATTACAAAGAAATACTATTTTTATGGTTATATGAAGACTCAGTTTGCAACAATAACTGCTGCACATTTCCCTCATATATTAAAGGCAGCCATGCATGATAAGAATAGGAATCCAGTGAAGCAACACAGGAAGCAGTGATCTGTAACAGTGCAGATTGCATTTCCTATGTACTGTAAAATAATACAGAAAAAGCAATATAATGAAATAAAGTGCAAATAAAATAACCATGTTTAGTTCCATGTAGCCTACTATTAATTTTAATAGGATAAAATCTGGAATTTTTTAAAGAATTTTATCTTTGGAAATAAAATAACTAGGGATCCACAATAACAGTGTTACTTAGAATTTTTTGGTATCTAAGATATTTTTTTAAAAAACAGAATAAAACTAGGTGCTCTAATAAACCACCACAATTATTTCAGTTGACTATTACAATGTTTATTTATCTTATATCAATTTCCAGAGTAGGTCACATGACTCCCCTCCAGGGATAACTGTAGGATTTGATTTCATTCTGTCACGTGATTTCCTTATAACAAAGTTCTTTACTTTCAGCCATACTGATAGGAAAGAAAGTTCTTAAAGGCAAAATCCAAGAAAAATTTATTCATCAACCAAAACTATTCAGAAACCCTTAATCTACTGTTACTGATTTTGTGTCATGTATGCTTCCTTTGGTTGAGGAAGAAATATAGAATTTGAAAGTATTGAGGTAGTAGTTGTTTTATTTTTAACTTCATTTTATAAAAAGGTTTATTAGCACCAAGGAAATAGGGATGACCTAAAGTTTTAAATTTAATATATTAAGGTCTGCGATAAAATAACTTCTCTTAAATTCTCCTACTCTAAACCAACAGAAATTAAGATGAAACACTGAAGGCATCAGAATAAAACCTCTACCATAAGTTTTCTTGCCTTTGTCTTCAGAGGCCAAAACATTCACCAAAGTATCCTAGTGTAAGGTATCCACATACCAAAGAGGATATAAATTCTAGCATCCTAACCATTCAACATTCATTCACAAGCTCATCACCAATGTCTGCCTGGAATTGGCCAGGACTACATGCAAAGTCTCTTGGTTCCTGGGCTTAACAATGTATTTTCTTAAAATGCTATCAATTAAAGGAAGATATAATCCTATATGAGATACAAATAATGCAGAAGTACTCTTATTATTGATGGATTGACCTAAAGTCACAATGACATGTGTATAAGAATAAGTAACTGTAGGCATTTTTGTAAATTATCAATTATTGTGTCCATTATTCTATTTATACTATTCAGTACAAGAGACCAGAAATTCCTATAATTCCTTTATCTCCCACTATTTATTCTTCCTATTACTTTGTTTGTACTTTCACTGTTCTGTGTTCATATTTCTGTTACTACATATTACCTGGAAAGTTTTCACTTTGTCTTTCAATACATGAATCTTCAACAAATCCCCTGTGGCTTCAAATCACTAAATTGTATGCCTGAAACTAATGTAATATTGTGTGTCAATTATACTTAAACAATTTATACCATGCAAATAGAAGTAGAAAGTAAAACAACTTAGCATTACTTACATCAGACAAAATATACATTAAAACAAAGACCATAAGAAAAAACGAAGAAGGAAATTATATAATATTAAATGTGTTAATCCATCAAGAGGCTATAATAATTTTACATTATCTACGCACCCAACTAGGAGCACTTAAATGCCTACAGCAAACATTAGCAGACATAAAGTCCCCTACTGTTATTGCATTATCATAAATTTCTCTAACACCCAACTTACATCAATGGATACATCATTCAGGCGGAAAATCAACAAGGAAACTGTTTCTTTGAATGACACATTAGACCAGATGTACATAATAAATACATACAAACCATTACAACCTAAACCAACTGAATGCACACTCAAGTGCATATGGAACATTCTTCAGAATAGATAACATATTAGACCATAAAACAAGTCCCAGTAAATTTAAGAAGATCAAAATTATATAATGCATGTTTTCCAATCACAATAGTATGAAAGTAGACACCAATCACAAGAAAAAAATGAAAAACACAAACACATGGAGGCTAAATAACATGCTGCTAAATAATGAATGAGTCAACAAAGAATCAAAGAGGAAATAAAAAAAAAATACATGGAAGCAAATAAAAATGAAACACAATGGTCCAAAATCTTTGGGACAGAGAAAAAGCAGTTCTGTGATGGAAGTTTATAGTAATACAGGCCTACTTAAAAAAGAAGAGAAAGAAAAAGTAAGAAACAAAGAAAGAAAGAGAAAGATCTCAAGCAATTTAAACATATACCTAAAGAAAAAAACATAACAAAGCTAAAGGTAAGTAGAATAAAAAAAAAAATATATATATATATAATAAATATCTGAGAAGAAATAAATAGGAAAGCAAGAGGTGGTTCTTTGAAAAGATAAATTTTATAAACTCTTAGCCAGACTCATCAAGAAAAAGAACCCAAAGAAATAAATCATAAATTAAAGAGAAGTAACAACACTAAAGAAATATGTGGCAACTCATAAAGCTAGAAAAAAAATAAATTTCTAGAAACATACAATCTTCCAGAACAGATTCAGGAAAGAATAGAAAGTGTTAACACATCAATTATTAGTGACAAAATTGAGTTGGTAAACCAAAAATTTTCAACAAAAAGTTCAAAACTAAATGGATTCACAGATGAATTTATCAACCATTTAAAGAGTTAATACTTAGTTTTCTCAAACTATTCCAAATACATTTTACCATGCCAACATTATTCTGATATCAACCATAGACAAAGATTTTAAAAAATGCAAACCGCAGGCCAGTATCTCTGATAAACATAAATACAAAAATCAACAAATCATTACCAAACTGCATTTTACAATTCATTAAAATGATCATTTACCACAACCAAGTGGGATTTATTCCAGGGATGCAAAAATGTTTCAACATTTGCAAATTTGTGATACACTTCACAAGAAAACAAAAAATAAATATCATATGATCATCTCAATGCAGAAAAAGCATTAAACAAAATTCAAAATCCATTCATGATAACTCTTAAAGTTTGTTTAGAGGAAATAGACCACAATGTAATAAGTACCATATATTAAAAACCCACAGCTAACATCATGCTCAATGGTAAAAAGAAAAAGCTGAGAGCTTTTCCTTTAAGATCAGGCACAAGACAAGGATGTCCACTCTTACCACTTGTATTCTACATAGGGCAGGAATTTCTTTGACATCAGGTGTTACATTTTCTAGATATATCTTTTCAGGCAGGGGAAACAGAAGCAAAATTAAACTATTAGGATTCACAAAACAAAAACAAAAACTCCACACCTTTTGCACAGATAAAGAAATTATCAAGTGAAAGGGCAACCTACCAAATGGGAGAAGTTATTCACAAATGATATACCTGATAAGGGATTAATATCCAAAATATATAAAGAAGTTATACAACTCAATATAAAAAAAAATCCAATTAAAAATGGGCAGAGTATGTGAACAGACATTTTACCAAAGAAGAAATACAGATGGCTAACAGACACATGAAAAGAGGCTAAACAGGACAAATCATCATAAAAATCCAAATCAAAACCACAATAAACTATTACTATAAATCTGTCAGAATGGTTAGAATCCAAAGACAAGACATATCAAGTGCTGGTGAAGATATTGAGAAAAAGGACCCTTGTGCACTGTTGAGAAGAATGCAAATTGGTCTAACTACTCTGGACAAAAGTATGGATGTTCCTCAAAAAATTAAACATAGAAATACCATATGACCCACTAATTCTACTACTGGGTATTTATCCAAAGAACATAAGACCACTAAGTTGAAAAGTATATGCAGCTTCATGTTTATTACATTATTTGCAATAGTCAAGATATGAAAGCAACTCAAGCTTCCATCAAGACATGAATAAAAAGTGATGTGTGTACATATGTATATGTATATGCATGTACACACACACACATACACACACAAGAATATTACTCAACCCTAAAAGAAGGATGAGATCTTGTCATTTGCAACAGCATGGATGGACATAGGGGATATTATGCTGAGTGAAATAAGTCAGACAGAGAAAGATAAATGCCATAGGATTTCACTTGTATGTGGAATCTAAAAAAATATAAAAATAAATAAAAAGCAGAACTAGATCCATAAATATAGAGAACTAATGGTTTCCAGAGGGGAGTGGTATAGGGAATGATCAAAATAGGTGAAGGGGAGTGGGTGATACAGACTTCCAGTTAAATTAATAAATGTCTGGAATAAAAGGTACAACATAGGGAATATAGTCAATGGAATGTATTCACATTTTATGGTGACTGATGATAGTTACATTTGAGGCAAGCATAGCATAATGTTTAAACTCATTAAATCCCTATACTTAACACCTAAAACTAATGTATCATTGTGTGTCAATTACATTAAAAGTTTTCTTAAAAAATAAAATTAGCCAGTTACAGAAATAGAAAAATGAAAAAGTGTGAAGAAAGCATAAAGGACCTATGAGATAATTTTAGTTGAATGAATATATACATTATAGGAGTCCCAGAAGAAGAATAGAGGGAGAAAAAGGGCATAGAGATTATATATAGAAATAGTGACTGAAAACTTCCCAAATCTTAGGGATATTGACATCCATATTCATGAAGCTCAAAAGACCCAAGTAAGATCAACCCAAAGAAAATCATCACAAAACATTACCATCAAATTGTCAAAAGTCAAAGAGAATATTGAAAGCAGCAAGAGGAAAGGTACTTACCACATACAAGGGAATCCCCATAAGGCTATAAATAGATTTCTCAACAGAAACTACAGACTAACAGGAGTTGAATGGTATATTCTAAGTGCTGAAAGAAAATAACTGCTAAATAAGAATACTATATGTGACAAAGCCATCTTTTAGCAAAGTATGGGCAACAAAAGCAAAATAATAGACAAGTGGAAGAGAATCAAACTAAAAATCTCTGCACAGCAAAAGGAACAACCAACAAAATGATAAGGCAATCCAGAGTATGGTGGAAAATATTTGCAAGCCATACTTCTGATAAGGGGTAATATCTAAATTACATAAGCAACTCATAACTCCATGATAAGGAAAAAAAACTTACCTGATTAATAATGGGCAAAATAGGGTGAAATTCTACCCACAAAGATGATGTTATTGGAAGGTGGGATATTACAAGATGGACAAGAGTGTAGATGTTCCTCAAAATTAAAAATAGAACTACCCTATCATTCAGCAATTCTTCTTATGGGTATATATACAAAGGAAATGAAATCATTATCTCAAACAGATATCTATATACTTCCATGTTTATTTTCAGCATTATTCATAATAGCCAATATAATGATTGAACCTAGGTATTCATTAGTGAATGAATGGATATAGAAATATATACCCCATACATATATATGTAGTGGAATATTATTCAGTCAAAAGCAACTTAGATGAATCTGGAGGATTATGGTAAGTTAAATAAGCCAGATATAGAGACACAAATATTGTAGGGTTTCACTTATACGTGGAGTTTTTAAAAAGTCACACTCAAAAAAGCTGAGAGTACAATGGTGATTAAGAGGTGCTAGATTGTGGGAGAAATGGGAAGAGGTTGGTCAAAGAATATCAGATTTTATTTGTAAGCTGAAAAAGTTCTGGATATATAATCTACAGCATAATCACTATAGTTAATAATACTGTACTATATACTCGATATTTGGAGAGTAAATATTAAGTGTTCTCCCCATGCAGACATAAGTAGTAACCATGCTAGGTGATGAATGTGCTAATTAGCTTGATTATGGTTATTTCACAATGTGTGTGTGACTGTGTGTATAATCATTACATTGTACATTGAATTTTATACGTCAATTGTACCTTGGTAAAGACAGAAAAAAGAAATCAAACACATACAAAAAAAGTAAAGGAAAATGAGATTTCAGCAAAACAGAATCAGTTATATAGTCCACAAGTGAAGTCACTTAAATTGTGCTATTTGAAACATACTTGATTTTGTCATAGAGAATAATTCTGAGTGTTAAATACAATGGATAGATTTTATTTGATCTTTTTTTAATTTTACCTTATTTTATTTTGCTTTAATTGGTTGTTTTAATTTTATTGTTTTTATTATTCAAAATTGTTTTTACTTTATTTTTACCAAGTAATGAAGAGTCAATATTATTCTTATTATTTTTAATTGAGGACAAGTTATATATGAAAATATACAGCATACATACGTACCATTAATAAGATCATAAATTCTTGCAACTGTCTCAGTTTGTTACATTTGTCCCACTCTAATTGTTAGCTGTGCCCTCTCTGTCTTTCAAAAGTAACGTGTTTGGAAAATGAGAACATTTTTTCAACATTCATTGCAAATAAACTTGATGATGACTTAATCTGGCCATTTTTTTTTCAACGTTTATTTATTTTTGGGACAGAGAGAGACAGAGCATGAACGGGGGAGGGGCAGAGAGAGAGGGAGACACAGAATCGGAAACAGGCTCCAGGCTCAGAGCCATCAGCCCAGAGCCCGACGCGGGGCTCGAACTCCCGGACCGCGAGATCGTGACCTGGCTGAAGTCGGACGCTTAACCGACTGCGCCACCCAGGCGCCCCTAATCTGGCCATTTGTAGCAACGTGGATGGAACTGGAGAGTGTTAATGCTAAGTGAAATAAGTCAGGCAGAGAAAGACAGATACCATGTTTTCACTCATATGTGGATCCTGAGAAACTCAACAGAAGACCAGAGGGGAGGGGAAAGGGGGGAAAAAAAAAGTTACAGAGAGGGAAGGAGGCAAACCAAAAGAGACTCTTAAATACTGAGAACAAACTGAGGATTGATGGGGGTTGGGGAAGAGGGCAAAGTGGGTGATGGGCATTGAGGAGGGAACCTGTTGGGATGAGCACTGGGTATTGTATGTTGACAATAAATTACATATAAAAAATTCATGAAATATTGGAAAATTAAATACTATTTTCTTTTTTCTTAATTTAATGTCAAAAGAAAACATGCAAAAATTGAAACCAGTCTCCTTTTTTACACCCTACATAAAAATAAAATTGATTAAATATCTAAATATGAATCATGAAAACATAAACTCCTATAAGAAAACCTAAGTAGTAATTTCTCTATCAGCTACAGAAACATTTTTCTAGATAGGTCTCTTGAAGCAACGGAAACAAAAGCAAAATTAAACTATTGAGACTGCATCAAAATCAGAAAAAAAAAACTTTTGCACGGTGAAGAAAATCAACAAAAAAAAGACAACCTACTACATAGAAGATATCATGAATTATGTATCTAATGAAAGGTAATATTCAAAATATATAAATAACTTATATAACAACACCAAAAAAAACCCACCCCACAAAAATTAATTTAAAAATGGGCAAAGGATCTGAAAACACATTTTATGAAGAAGACGTAGAGATGGTCAACAGATACATGAAAAGAGTCTCGACATCACTAACCGTTAAGAAAAAGCAAATCAAAATCACAATGAAGTATGATCTCACACCAGTCAGAATGGCTAAAATCAAAACCACAAGAAATAACATGTATTGCTGAGGATGTGGAAGAAAGAGAACACATATGCACTGTTGGTGGGGATGCAAATTGCCATTAGTATTGTGGACAGAAGTATGGATGTTTCTAAAAATTTAAAAACAGATATATGATCCAATAATTCCATTATTGGGTGTTTATACAAAGATGATAAAAACACTAATTTGAAAAGATATATGCACCCCTATGCTATTGCAGCATTATTTATAATAGCCAAGATATGCAAGTAACCCAAGTGTCCATTGATACATGAATGGATAAAGAAGTAATGCACATGCACACATGCACACAAACATGCACACACACATACACACACACTGGAATATTACTCAGCCATAAAAAATGAGAACTTGCCATTGGCAACAACATACATGAACACAATATGTATAATGCTAAGTGAAACAAGTCAGACAAAGACAAATACCATATGATTTCACTCATATTTGGAATTTAAAAAAGAAAAACCAACAAAGAAAAAAGACAAACATACTCTTAAATGATGGGAGATGGGTGAAATAAAGGGCTTAAGAATGGTCTTATTATGAATGGCTGCAAATATGGTGGAGTAGGAGAACCCTAAGCTTGCCTTTTCCCATGGATACAACTAGATTACACTCAGCATCAGTGTAAATAATCCAGAAAACAACCCAAATCCTGACAAAACAACTCCATAACTACAGGTAGAGAAGAGGCCACATTGAAGAAGTTAGAAAGGGTGAGAACACAATTTGGGAGCCAATCAGACCAGGGACATCCACAGTCAGGAGTTAAGGAGGTTACAGAGAAAGACCAAAATCACACTATCACATTGGGGAGACCACATGGGGAAACAAATCCTCATAACATTTGGCTTTGAAATCGAGACAGGCCAGATTTCATGAGTTCTTAAATCAGAGGTACTTAAAGCCTGGAATTTTAAAAATCTGGGGGCTCAGCTATGGGAGAGCCCAGAGGACATTAGGAAGCTGATTCCTTGACTTTAAGGAGTTGGCATAACAAACAGCATGTGAAGATATAGCATAGAAACAGCAGTTTAAACAATGCCTGGAAAATATGGGAATGAGGGTTATTTACTCATCTTAGAGCATGGCGTGGAGAGGCAGAGATCATGGGAGACCCCTCCAAAAACAAAGGAGTTGGCAGGTACCATTTCCCTCTCCTATCCCCCCAGCATAAACACAGGTCTTGTGGAAAGCAGAGCAGCCTTGACACTCACTCCTGAACTTGCTTGTGCCAAGCCTTGTCCACTCCTCCAACCCCCATAGTTATTTCAGAATATCTGACCTTACCAGTCATGTTTGCCTCAGTCCAGTACTTTATATACGTATCCCAGAAAAACAGTGTAAACCAAACACCTCATCTCCCATTTTATTGGGCTTCAGTTCTGGCAGCAGTGGTGGCAGTAGTGATATATCTCAAGGAGATGAGTGCATACCTTGTTAAAATGCACCCCACCCAGCTAGGGACCAAACACTGCTCAAAACAGGCAAAGCGAGCTTTTGCAGATAATAGGACTAAAGGAAAAGCAGCTAGGACTTAACAACAGAACACATGAAACATACATAGGAGATGCTTCCTGAGGTACCAGGCCCTGAAGAACAGGGGAAATGACACTGCAGGTCACTACAGGACCTCTTCATTATAAAGCCATTATCCTCAGGAGCAGGAGCTATATCTGACTTTTTAAAATGTTTATTATTTTTGAGAGAGAGAGAGCGAGTGAGTGAGCACAGTGGGGGAGGAGCAGACAGAGGGGAGACGGAAGATCTGAAGCAGGCTCTGTGCTGACAGCAAAGAGTCCAACCATGAGATCATGACCTGAGCCAATCTGGATGCTTAACCGACTCAACCACCCAGGCACCCCTCTAGCTAACTTTCTTAACACACAGAAACAGATACAGAAAGTTAGACAAAATGAGAAGAGAGAGGAATATGTCCCTAATGAATAAATAGGACCAAATCATAGCAAGAGACCTAAACAAAACAGAGATAAGTAATACGCTTGATAGGTAATTTGAATTGATGATCATAAAGATATTCACTGGCTTTAAAGAAATAATGGAAGACATCATGAGACCCTTAACAAAGAGATAAAAAAGAACCAATCAGAGAAAACACAACAAATTAAACTAAAAATGCATGTAAAGGAATAAATATCAGGCTAGAGGAAGCAGAAGAATGAATTGATGGCCTGGAAGTCAGAGTAATGGATTGTAATCAAGCTGAGCAAATAACTGAGACAATAATTTGGCAAAATGAGAATAGACTAAGAGAGCTCCTAGATTTCATCAAGCATAATAAAAAATTCACATTATAAGGAAAGAAGAAAGAAGAGGAGGAGGAGGAGGAAGAAAGAGGAAGAGTAGGAGGAAGAAGAAGAAAAAGAAGAGGAGGAGGAAGAAAAGGAGGAAGAGGAGGAAGACAAGGAGGAAGAAGAGAGAAAAAGGGACAGAAAATTTATTTGAAGAAATAATATCTGAACACTTCCCTAATCTGAGGAAGGAAACAAACATCCAGATCCAGGAAGTACAGAGATTCTCCCCAGAAAACCAACCCAAGGAAGTCTACACCAATAAACATAGTAATTAAAATGGCAAAAAGTAACAATAAAGAAAAAAAAAACCTTAAGGGGTGCCTGGATAGCTCAGTTGGTTAAGTGTCTGACTTTGATTCAGGTTATGATCTCACAGTTCATGAGTTTGAGCCCTGCATTGGGCTCTGTGCTGACAACGCAGAGCCTGGGACGTACTTTGGGTTCATTCTCTTTCTGTCTCTCTGTCTCTCTCTGCCCCTCCCCCACTCATGCTCTCTCTCAAAAATAAATAAACATTAAAAAAATTTTAAGGAAAAAAAAGGCAATAAAAGAATGCAGTTACAAACAAGGGTGACCCCATAAGGCTATCAGCTGATTTTTCAGCAGAAACTGCAGGCTAGAACTGTGTTGCATGATATATTCAAAGTGCTGAAAGGGCATTTCAACAAAAAAGAATACCCAGCAAGGTTATCATTCCAAATAGGAGACAAACAAAAACTAAAGGAGTTTATGACCATTAAAACAGCACTATAATAAATATTAAAGAGGTCTCTTTAGTGTAAAGAAAAGACTATAAATGAGAATATGAAAAATAAATATATCTGTAAAAAATAAGTCAAGGGAATTCACAAAAGAATATAGTATATGACACTATATACCTATGGTGGGGAAGGTAGTAAAACTGGGATCAAACTTAAGCAACCATCAACTTGATATAGACTGACACATGCAGAAGATTTTATATATAAGCATAATGGTGACCACAAATATGCAAAGACTAAAGAGAAAGAGATCCAAATGCATTTCTAAAGAAAAACAGCTAATTATAAAAGGCAGAAAGAGAAGAAACAGAAAAACTATAGAAACAACCACAAAGCAAGTAACAAAATAGCAATAAATACATATCTATCAATAATTATTTGATGAGGCGCCTGGGTGGCTCAGTCGGTTGAGCGTCAGACTTCAGTTCAGGTCATGATCTCACGGTTTGTGTGTTTGAGCCCCGTGTTGGGCTCTGTGCTGACAGCTCAGAGCCTGGAGCCTGCTTCGCATTCTGTGTCTCCCTCTCTCTCTGCCCATCTCCTACTCGCACTCTGTCTCTCCACAATAAATAAATGTTAAAAAAAATTAAAAAATAATTATTTGAACGTAAATGCACTAAATGCAACAATCAAAAGACATAGGATGTCAGAGTGGATAAAAAACAAGATCCATCCATATGCTGCCTACAAGTAACTCGTTCCAGACATAAGCCACCTGCAGATTGAAAATTAAGGGATGGAGAAATGTTTACCATGCAAATGGTATCAGAAGAAAGTTGAGGTAGCAAAACTATATCATACAAAATAGACTTAAAAACAAAGACTGTCACAAGAGACAAAGCCACTATATAATAATAAAAGGGATAATCCCACAAAAAGTTATTACAATTGTATATATTTATGCACCCAACATGGAAACACTCAAATATATAAAATAGTTAGTAGAAAACATGAATCAACAAATTGATAGTAATACAATAGAATTAGGGGACTTTTACACCCTATTTATAGTAATGGACAGATAATCCAAACAGAAGATAAAAAAGGAGTACCTTAGAATGACACACTGGAACAGATAGACTTAACAGATATATTCAGAACATTCCATCATAAAACAATAAAATAACAGGTTTTTTTTCAAGTGCACACAGAAAATTCTATAGGATAGATCACATATAAGGCCACAAAACAAATCTCAACAAATTCAAAAAAATAAAAATCATTTCCTAGATCTTTTCTGACCACACTATGAAACTAGAAATCAACCACAAGAAAAAGTCTAGAAAAATAACATATATAAGTAGGTTAAATTATATTCTAAAAAAATACATTGAATGGGTTAACCAAGAAATAAAAGAAGAAATGGAAAATTACACAGAAACAAATGAAAATGAAAACACAACAGTAAGAAATCTCTGGGATAAAGCAAAAGTGATTCTAAGAGGGTAGATTATAGCAATACAGGTCTTTGTCAAGAAGCAAGAAAAATCTCAAGTGAACAACAGAATCTCAAGTGAACTTTATTTTTTTTTCAACTTTTTTTTTTTTTAATTTTTGGGACAGAGAGAGACAGAGCATGAACGGGGGAGGGGCAGAGAGAGAGGGAGACACAGAATCGGAAACAGGGTCCAGGCTCTGAGCCATCAGCACAGAGCCTGACGCGGGGCTTGAACTCACGGACCGCGAGATCGTGACCTGGCTGAAGTCGGACGCTTAACTGACTGCGCCACCCAGGCGCCCCTCAAGTGAACTTTATACTTAACAGAGCTAGAAAAAGAACAAACAAACCCAAAATTAGCAGAAGGAAGAAAATAGTAGAGGTTAGATCAGAAATAAATAACATGGAAACAAACAAAAAATAGAAGGGATCAATGAAACTAGGAGCTTGTTTTGAAAAGATCAAGAAAATTGATAACCCCCAAACTCATCAAAAAATGATGAGTCAAATAAGAAAAAATCACAAATGAGAAAGGAGAACCAACAAGAACACCACTGAAATGCAAACAGTTGTAAGAGAAGATTATGAGAAATTATATGCCAACAAATTGGACAAACTAGAATAAATGGATAAATTCCTACAAACATATAATGTACCAAAAGTGAAGCAGGAATAGAAAATCTGAACAGACTGATAACTAGCAATGAAATTGAATAAATAAATTAAAAAAAAAAACTCCCAGATGGAATCAGAGACAAATTCTACCAAACATTTGAAGAGAGTTAATACCTATTCTTCTCAAACAATTACAAAAAAAAAAAAAATAGAAGAAAAAATTCCAAATTCATTCTATGAGACCAGCATTACTCTGATAACCAAACCACATAAAAACACTGCCAAAAAGGAGAACTACAGATCAAATTTCTGATAAACATAGAAGCAAAATCCCTCAACAAAATACTAGCAAACTGAATCCAACAATACATTAAAAAAATCATTCACTACAATCAAGTGGTATTTACTCCTGGGTTGCAAAGGTGGTTCAATATTCACAAATCAATGTTATATATCACATCAATAAGAGAAACTCTAAAAAAGATACAATTATTTTAATAGATTCATAAAAAGCATTTGACAAAGTACAACATCCATTCACAATAAAAACCCTTAACAAAGTAGGTTAAAGAGAACCTAAACATAATAAAGGCCTTGTATAAAGAGCTCACAGCAAACATCATACTCAATGGGGGAAAAACTGAGAGCTTTTCCCCTAAGGGTAGAAACAAATCAAGAATGTCCACTCTCACTACTTTTATTCAACATAGTACTGGAAGTCCTAGCAACAGCAATCAGATAATAAAAGGAAATAAAATCATCCAAATTAGTAAGGAAGAAGTAAAACACAATTTGCAGATGACATTATACCATATATAGAACACCCTAAAGATGCCACCAAAAAACTACTGGAACTGATACACAAATTCATTAAAGTCACAGGATACACAATCAATGTAAAGATATATGATGAATTTCCATACACTAAAAATGAAGCATCAGAAAGGGAAATTAAGAAAACAATCCCACTTACAATTGCACCAAAAATAATAAAGTGCCTAGGAATAAACTTAAGTGGTAAAAGACCTATAACTCTGAAAACTATATAACTTTGATGAAAGAAATTAAAGACGATGCATAGAAGGACATTTCATCCTCATGGATTGGGAGAACAAATGCCATTAAAATGTGTATACTACCCAAGCAATCTACAAGTTTAATGCAATCGCCACTGAAATACCAGTAGCATTTTTCACAGAACTAGACCAAACAATCCTACAAGTTGTATGGAACCCACAGAACCCAAGTAGCCAGGGCAATCTTGAAAAAAACAAAACTGGAGGTATCACAAATTCAGGTTTCAAGTTATACTGCAAAGCTGAAATAATGAAAACAGTGTGGTAGCAGCACAAAAATAGACACATAGATCAATATAACAGAATAGCAAACCCAGATATAAACCAACATATATATGGTCATTAATCTGTGAAAAAGTAGGAAAAAAATTGCAGTGGGAAAAAGACAATCTTTTCAACAAATGGTGTTGGGAAAACTGGACAGCTACATTCAAAAGAAGGAAACTAGACCACTTTCTTACACAATACACAAAAATAAACTCCAGGTGGAATAATGATCTAAATGTGATACCTGAAACCATAATCCTGGAAGAGAACTCTGGCAGTAATTTCTTTGACATTGGCTGTAGCAACATTTTTTTTATAGAGATCACCTTACACCTGTAAAAATGGCTAAAGTTAAAAACATGAAAAAAACAAGCATTAGCAAGATTGTGAAGAAAAAGGAATCTTCTTGCACTTTGGTGGGGATGCAAACTGGTAAAGCCACTGTGGAAAACAGTATGGAGTTTCTTCAAAAAAGTTAAAAATAGAACTACTCTATGATCCAGTAATTCCACTACTGGATATTTACCCAAAGAATATAGCACACTAATCCTAAGGGATACATGTACCCCGATGTTTATTGCAGCATTATTTATAATTGCAAAATTATGGAAAATGCCCATATCCTTCAATAGATGCTTGTATAAAGAAGATGTGGTATGGTTGTGTGTGTGTCTGTGTGTGTGTGTATGTGTATGCATACATCTATACACACACAATAGAATATTATTCAGCCATTAAAAAGAATGAAATCTTGCCATATGCAATGACTTGGATACAACTAGAGAGTATAATGCTGAAAAACCTAAGTTAGAGAAAAATACCCTATAATCTCACTCATATGTGGAATTTAAGAAAGAAAACAAGACAGAGAGAGAGAGAAAGAGTGAGCAAGCAGGAAACAAATTCTTAATTACAGAGAGCAATCTGATGGTTACCAGAGGGGAGGGGCTAGGGGAATGGCTAAATAGGTGATGGGGTTTATGGAGTACACATGTCATGATGAACATGATGATGGTTATGTAGGAAAGTGTCAAATTACTATATTGTACACCTGAAACTAATAGAACACTGTATGTTATCTATTCTGGAATTAAATCAAAAGAGTACATTTATTGTGATAAGCACTGAGCAATATAAATAATTGTTGAATCATTACATGTTCATCTGAAATTAATACAATACCATATGTGAATTGTATGTCAATAACAACCAGATAAACAGTATTGGAAGATTAAATGCTATTTTATTTTTGCTTAAGTGAATGTTACAGGGGGACTTACATTGCAGATGCAACTTATTTGGTTTATAGTTCCCAGGTGTTAAGTTTATTTTCCTTGATTTATATGATTTTACTGAAATATAAATCAGAACTATATCCATTGTGGATACCATCATACTATATCATTAAACAAACAGATGGTATGTTTCTTTTTAAACATTAGAGATAATACCCTATACACAATGGGAAACATAAGTTCAATGGCTTCATTAAAAATAATTAAAACATTAAATAAAACACTGCTTAAGGGAATCAAAAGTTTTATAAATATTGTGTGCTTATTTGGCATTGTAAAACAGACACTGAAATGAAGTTCACTCTTAAAAGTAGTCATTGGATATATGTTTACATATTGTATAAATGTTTAATAAGTATACAAGTTCTCACTTTCAAAATGTTGAGTTTATAACTCTATAACCAATGAAGATATTAATTTCTGTTCTCCATGCAGCAAACATTTGGAAAGGAAAAACTGAAGTGTGATTTTTTTCTACTCTTAGAAAAGCATTAAAAGATTTCAACTGCTAAGTTTAAATTCTTTATGTCTGAATGGTGTTGATTGTATTTTTCTGTACCAAAATCTGTAGATTTTTCAAGGAGGGCTACACTGCTCTAACTTCTCCCAGCTCACTTTTAGTTGAAAGTCTTCAAGTAAGGAAGTTATCAGCCACTCATGATGTGTCTCTAATGCCTTTGGTGCTGGGGCGCCTGGGTGGCGCAGTCGGTTAAGCGTCCGACTTCAGCTCAGGTCATGATCTCGCGGTCCGTGAGTTCGAGCCCCGCGTCAGGCTCTGGGCTGATGGCTCAGAGCCTGGAGCCTGTTTCCGATTCTGTGTCTCCCTCTCTCTCTGACCCTCCCCCGTTCATGCTCTGTCTCTGTCTCAAAAATAAATAAACGTTAAAAAAAAAAATTTAATGCCTTTGGTGGTGGGTAGTTGCTTTCTGTTGGCTACCACACCACTTTATGCCCTACATCTTGATGCTATAATCTTTTGGATCCCAAAGGGCTTGCAATGTCAAAGGAGCAAAGTCTTCTGGTTTCAAAACTCCATGCAGTTTGCAGGTTGCAGAATTCTACACAGTAGTTACTGCACATTCCCATGTGTGGTGCTATAAATTAAAACATGCTGTAGAGTACATCTGCAAACTTTGGAGTATAGGGAAAAAAGAAGCTTTTAAATAAGTAATAACAGTAGGTGACAACAGTATCTGAATTATACATGAGTCCTGGGTAGCTTTTCAATGGCATCAGCTTTGCTGGAAATCCAAATAGGAAGAGTTAATTTTCTTCACACTGATATTTAAAAAAAGTATAAATTATGTGTCACTTTGGTTTCCCTTCCCATGTTAGAATTTATCAGTTTGACACCTTATTTGCCTTCTAGTGACTAGTACAGTTATTCCCCATCCTGTTGCCTTTATACAGCTGCAGTCTTCCATACAAGG
The DNA here is from genome assembly GCF_022079265.1 of Lynx rufus. Lineage (NCBI taxonomy): Eukaryota > Metazoa > Chordata > Mammalia > Carnivora > Felidae > Lynx > Lynx rufus. Next base: position 96,365,985 of record NW_025814845.1, on the reverse strand, counting down.
TCTCCATTTTTTTCTAACAAGATTTTGTATTCTGCTGATTTCCTAGCTATGTGGTATGTGGATGAAAAAGGACTTGGAAAGGTGGAATCTAAACTAAGATATGAAGTAAATTCAGTCTAAGCCATGAAGTGCACAAACCTGTGTCCTCGAACAGGGCAAGCAGTTCACTATCAACTGAAGGAGTGGTGTCCTCATCTTTGTTTACAAGGAAACCCACTAATGAAGAGAACCATCACTTTCTAAAAGTTCATCACCTTCACCCACCTGCCTTAAAGTCAGTTTGAGGCAGAGAGAGATAAACAGATGTAGGGGAAGTGGTGGGAGTGGGCACTTCAGAGAGAGGAGGAACGTTCTACAAAACTCAAATTGCCTTTACAACTTTCACTTCTGCTTCCATTTTTCTCAATCTTTTCTTCTGGTTATTACAATAATTAAATATTTTTTACATGATTTTCATCTCAGTAAGGAATTTGTTTGGGATGATTTCTAAGAACCCCAGAAAACACACTAATTTATCCAAATCAAAAGAACCGTCCTTATGCAACTGAATTTTCAAAATATGGCATAGAGATATTGATTCTTTAAGAGAAACACCTGAAGGCAACATTCCTGGCTTTCCATAAATATAGTGATCCTGATGGAATTTTAGAACCCGCATTACTCATGATTATTCAAATGGTAACATCTTGATTTTAGAAAGAATAGTCCATCCAGCTAGTATTCCAAAGAGTGTACTAGAGAGACCCTCCCCCCTTTATTTTATAACTCAAGGTCTCTTATCTGACTGTTGTGTCATCACAAACCTTCATTTGATCTGCTCAGTTCAGGAATTTCCACACATTTGATCCTCATCACCACAAATATAACTAAAATCAAAATCTCCTCTCAACCCATAAAAAATATTCATGAACACAAAAGAGAAAGAAAACATATTTTTTTTATTCAAATAGGCATTAAACCATGTGATGTGCATCACAGGCAATCTACTAAGAGATTGCAAAAACAGAAATATTACCCTTTTATGTAGTCAGGCAGATACAACTAATAACATGTTTTCAAAATCAACAGTAACCATAACAAGTAAGAGGACTTGATATACCATTTGTCACACACAGTTTATTCTAAATTGATAACTGGGGTTATCATCTGTGCTAGCTAATTGGCTTTATCCATAGGAAATGAAAATTCTCATATTTTTATAACAGGAGGTAGTTTTGGATTCTGGATTGAGATGGCCACCAAATTTAGACTTCTAGCCTCCCACTGAAATGAGGTAATAGGAGCACAATCTCCCTTGGTAATATTTTAGAGATGGTCTTCAAGTCCTTGAGAAAGTCATTCCTGGGTTGCAACACGGGTAGAAGTTTTGTGAAAATATTTACATATCAAAGAGGGCAGAGAAGGAATTTACAATTGAAATCTTTTAAAAATAAGTGCCTTAAAAGAAGAGGACAGGGAACTCTGTGGTTAGGTCTGGGTGAAAGGGAAGTCAGGGATCTAAAGTCAGGAAGAAACCTAAGTTGAGAAACATTAAAGACCTTGTGGGCATAGGCATCCTTGTACTTTAGCATCTTTTTGTGCAACCTAGAGTTATTTTCTAGGTATTTTATATTTTAGTCATTTTTTTAATAGAAATAAATTATTTTATCCTGATTTTCAAAGTTTTCTCAAAGCAATTATAATGTTGATATGAATCTAAGCCTAATAACATAGTATCTTTACTTACTTTTTATTTTTGGTGTCACCCATTTCTTGGGCAACACCTTCCTTTAAGTAAAAGTAGAGCCAGAAATTAGACTAAGATTGACCATGGGTATAGTAAAAATTGATACCCAAAAAGAGTGTCACATTTTCAAAGTAGAAATTAATAATTAAAAGTCAGAAATCACAAAAATCAATCTAGATATGTTTCATAAAGTAATTAAAGCTATCATTAAAATGTTTGTATCTCTGTTTTTCTAACCCCAAAATACCTTGCTCTTTTTCAATACATACTATCTAAATGTATTTTGTTCTATGGTTGAAAATAATTCAGGTAAGCCTCACTTAAGTTTATGTATGTAATAAAGGAAGTGGAGCTTAAATATTTTTATTTCTAAAATTAAAAAAAAATGTTTTAAGAGAGACTGAGTTTATTTCATTGACTTAGTCGTTTTTTCCCACAATAACTTTTAATTATTTTATTTTGAATTTAGTTTTCCTTTAAAATTCCTCACATTTGGAGTGACATCACCATGATAGTAATATAGGTTTATCTTAACTTTGTTCCCCCTCAGAACAGTTCGTGGACATGAACAGGAACATAAGGATGAGGCTAAAGCATTCCCCTGCATCAGAGAGACCAAAAAAGACTGAATTAGACACATAAGAGAAGAGTTTATACACTGACAGAATTGCCTATCACCAAGGCTGGCACAGTACTATGTCAAGAATTCATTCCTGAACCTACAGTTCCTCCAGGGTAAAAAAGACCAAGGTAGACCTCCATTTCCCTCAGCATTGTGGGTGACTTCTAGGGAGCTCACACTTTGGTCTCACTGCATAGGGATTACAATGAAATCTATAGGGTTTGACCTCAGAATCTAATTGTGATGAGGAGATGGGAGATGGGAGAGACTTGCAACAACCAGCACTTTGATCTTGGCAGACCAAGTTCCTACCTGCAGCACCCAAGCAGTAGTCCCAACCAGCAGCTTTGATTATCTGCAGAGCAAAGTCAGGGATACAGTTTGACCAGGGAACCCAGCAGTGTGCAAATATGCCTGATATGGGTTCTCAAACAAAGAGCTATTTGGCCCTGGAACCTGGTCTGTCCCTGTCTAGCAGGGAAGTTGAGTTATAACTGGCTTACTATCAGTGTAGTTTCTAGCCCCATGTAGCTAGAAAATGTGGAAACACCCGGAATCTGCATATCTCAGATATCCTCCAGAAGAGAGTAAGGTGGACAGAACTGGTCACCTTCAGGGCAAAGCCTGTGGCAATGTTTGTCCAGGGAACTTGGGGCATGGGCTAGTTTGATTGAATACCACACCAGGCTTGGAGATGGTTCACCCACTACACCCAGGCAGGGAAACTGATTCATAGCCCTGCCCATTTATGAGTATAGCTTTCAGCCTGCATGACCAGGCAACCTATTAAAACAAATAGGAAACTATATGACCCATTTAACACCCTTGCTCACAGTGGCACTCAAATAGAAAGCACAGTTTGTGGCTTTTTCCATTTCAGCAGAACTGGTGGCCTAGTGTGGGCAGGGAATTCGGTGTACAATCTTGGATAAACAGGGCCTTCAAACAAGCTATGCAGGCCCTAGACCCCATCCTGCTGTTCTGCCAGGACAAGAAAACTAAATCCCAGCCCCATCTAATGTGAAATATAGCACCCAAATATAGACATGACCATCTGGTTAGTTTTATCATAGAACCCAGGCAACAACAGAGGTGATATTATAGCTTTTCTTGGGTGGGAAACCAAGCCAGCAGTCCTATCCAACTGTCTTGTGCCAGTAGCAGCCCCCACACCCTGACCTTAGAGCTCAGTGGCCTCACCCAAACAATTGGCCCTGAGAGCAAGCTCCACTAGCAGACATGTCTAGACACAAACTCAGCTGATTGTTATGTACTGTCTCTGCCAAAGTGAACCAGTAACATCCAACAAAGGTTTACTCAAATTTGCAGATGCTGATGTAAAGAATTAAGAATAACAGAAAAATGGATAACCATGATATGACCAAAGAAACTAATAAAGCTCCAAAAGTGACCCTAAAGAAATGGAAATCTATGAATAATCAAAATATTCAGAAATATCCACATTAAGAAATTTAATAAAATAGAAGAATGCAAGGACGGAAATTAAATAATATCAGAAAAACAATCCATGAGCAAAACAAGAAGTTCAGCAAAGGAATAGAAACAATAAAAAAAAAACTGGAAATTTTAGAAGTAAGACATAGAATGCCCACACTGAAGAGTTCAGTAGGGAGCTTGAAAGCAAGCTCAACCATACAGAAGAAAAAATCAGTCCCTGAGAGAATGAGGCATTTGAAATAATGCAGGCAGAGGAGCAAAAAAAAAAAAAAAAAAAAAAGAATGAAAAACAGTTAAAAGCCAAAGTACTTATAGAACATGATTAAAAAAATCCACATTATGACAATTCCAGAAGAAGGAGACCGAAGGACAAACTTACATTTAAAGCAATAATGACTGAAAATTGCCCCAACCTGGGGAAAGAAACAGAAATTCAGATACTTAAGGCCAAGCGATACAAAATACATTCAACCCTATTTTAGGTTAAACCCAAATGTGGCTATTCCATGACAACACTGTATGTTAATTAACCTGAATTTAAAGAATAATAAAAAAGCAAATGCGGCTACACAAAAGCAAAATATAATTAAATTGTCAAAAGTCACTGAAAATTTTTGAAGACAGAAAGAAAATATAGACTTAACACATAAGAAAAACTTTATAAAACGATCAGTAGAATTCTCAACAGAAATATTTCATACCAGTAAATAATAAGATGATATATTTTGGAACAAACCAAAAAAAAAAAAAGGTCTCACCAAGAATTCTATACCCAGAAAAACAGTCCTTCAGAAATGGAGAGTAGAGTTTCCAACATGTAGAAAAGCTGAGGGAGTTTATCACCACTAGACCCACCTTATAAGAAATTCTAAAGGGAACTCTCTGAGGGGTAGTAAAATTACACTAATTTTATCATAAAAACATCAAAAGGTATGATAAAAATTCACTAATAATGGTAAATCGGAAATCCAAGTTAGATTCTATAATATGGTAATGGTGGTGTTCAATTCAATTACAATTCCAGTTTAAAAGTCAAAAATAGGGGCGCCTGGGTGGCGCAGTCGGTTAAGCGTCCGACTTCAGCCAGGTCACGATCTCGCGGTCTGCGAGTTCGAGCCCCGTGTCGGGCTCTGGGCTGATGGCTCAGAGCCTGGAGCCTGTTTCCGATTCTGTGTCTCCCTCTCTCTCTGCCCGCCCGTCCCCCGTTCATGCTCTGTCTCTCTCTGTCCCAAAAATAAATAAACGTTGAAAAAAAAATTAAAAGTCAAAAATAAATATAAATAAAGTCACATAATGATGAAGAGGTCAGTTTATCAGGAATGTATAATAATTATAAATATTTATGCACTCAGCATTAGTGTAACTATATATATATATTTATATATGTTTATTTCTATATTATATATATATATATATAAAGCAAAACTAACATAGTTAAAAGGCAACATAAACAGCAACACAGTAAGAGTTGGGGACTTTAATACCCGCTCTAAACAATTGATATCATAAAAAAGAGAATCAATAAGAAAACAGTGGATTTGAGCAAAACTATAAATATACCTAACAGACATATACAAATATTTTGTCTGAACAACAAAATACTTATTTTCATCAAGAACATATGTTAGGCACAAAACAATCTTAAAAAATTCAAGAAGATTGAAATCCTACTAAGTATCTTTTCTATTTTCATTACATATTCAGAGATCAATAACTAGAGAAAAACTAGAAAATTTAAAAATACATGAAAATTAAAAAAAACACTCTCATTAGAAACCAATGGATCAAAGAAGAAATTAAGGAAGAAATAAAAAAGGTATCTTAAGAAAATTAAAATGGAAATAAAACATACCAAAACATATGGAATGTAGAAAAACGTTCTAAGAGGGAAGTTTTTAGACATAAGAACATTGAACAATAACAATGATTTCAAACAACCTAACTATGTGCCTAAAGAAACTAGAAAAAGAAGACACCAAATTAGCAGAAGGAAGAGTATAATAATGATTAGATCAGGAATAAATACACAGAGGGTAGGAAAAAAATAAAGCAAGATTAATAAAATAAAGAGTTTTGTTTTGAAAATATACACAAAATTGACAAATGTTAGCGAGACTAACCAAGAAAAAAGAAAATTTAAGTCAAAAAATTATAAATGAAAAAGAATATATTACAACTGATACCAGAGAAATCAAAAGTTCATAAAAGCCTTCTGACTTCTTTCCCAAAGAAGTTATACAAAATGACAAAAAGTACATAAAAGGATGCTAACTAATCATTAGGTAAATGTAAATCAAAACCACAATAAGGTATCATTTCATGCCTATTAGAATGGCTATCAATAAAACAAAAAGAGGTAATAAATGCTGGAGAAGATGTAGAAAAAAAGGAAACCTGTGGACTGTTGGAAATGTAAACTGATACAGCTTTCATGGAAAACTGTATAGAGGTTTCTCATAAAATTAGAAATAGAACTACCATATGATCTAGCAATTCTGCTTTTGGTAATATACCCAAAGGAAACAAAAACACTGTGTCAAGGAGATATTTGCATCCCCATGTTCATTGCTGCATTATTCCCAGTAGCCAAGATCTGGAAACAACCTAAGTGACCATCAATGGAGGAATGAATAAAATACTTGAGATACACAAACACATACACACACATATGAGATCTATATGCACACCCACATATATATACATATGCTATTTAAAAAAAATTTATGTTTATTCATTTTTGAGAGAGACAGAGACAGAGAGAGAGAGAGAGACAGAAAAACAGACAGAGAGACAGAGTGTGAGTGGGAAAGGAGCAGAAAGAAAGAGGGAGACACAGAATCAGAAGCAGGCTCCAGGATCTGAGCTGTCAGGACAGAGACCAATGAGGGGCTCATACTTACAGACTGTGAGATCAAGACCTGAGCTGAAGTCGAACACTTAACTGACTGAGCCACTCAGGCACCCCTATAATACCTGTGATTTTTCAAAAAAGTATTCTGGTGATTGATGGTGGTAATTGTGGAGGATATACATGTTTGGGGCAAGGACTATATGGGAAATCTTTGCATCTTCTCAAATTTTTTGTAAACTTAAAATTGATGTAAAAAATAAAATCATTAAAAAATGCACAAGAACACATGCTACCCAATGTTCTTATTTACCTATTTGATAATACTTATCTTACATGTTATCTCATTCTTTAAGTTATTTTGCATTATAATCATAATATGATCAATGAAAACAAAATGCATATGGGCAAATTAACCACTAACAAATTTAAATACTTATTATTTTTATATAATAGATTATATAATAATTGAATATCTAAATTTTATTATTTCATACCTATTTTGAGATATACTATTATAAACATAAAATATTGAAATTATTTCCAATAGAAATAAAATAATATGTGTAATTTCTTCTATCCTTCAACTATGCATCTGAGAATGGAGGTAAAAAGGCTATTAATATTTTATTTGAATATTTGTCAGGTAAGAAAAACTAAAATAGTTTAAAAATTTTTTTCATGCTATTTTCCCATCCAAAGCATATTAAATACTTTATTTTAGTCCATAAATGTAGCAGTGTTATTTTAAAATTGTGACTTACAATTTTTCTTCTAATAACACCTAAAGCTGGCTAAGGTTTTAAGGGAAAATATTGTACTCAGCTCTGCTACAACTAAAATACTTGAATACATATGTTTCCTCAAGCATAGCATTAAAGCAATTGCTCTGTGAGACTCAGAAATCTATAGAATTGTCACAAATGTCCTAAGTGCAGCATTATGAAAATACTGTATTTTACTGAATGGAACCATAAGACTTCCTGCAAGTCTTAACCTCTGTTAACAGAATTATTTTTAGATCGAAAGTAATTTAGAACATGTTTTGACATCTTTTTTTAATAATTACAGATACGTAAAGTCTGAATGCTATTGCAGGCAAATAAATTAATTAAAATATTATAACTAGTTTGAACTAATATTTGACAGTTTTCATTATCCATGCAGGAATCCTTTATTATTTTCATGTGTGTCATTTCTGGTTATAGTTATAATAAAGCTACACTGAAGTAATTTTTCCTCACATTTTGTGATAATGATGTATTACTTTGCCTTCTTAAAGCATTTACATTCTGAACATCATTCTTTATGGCTTTCTATGAGATACCAAAAATGTTTTCTTTTTAGTACCCTACTGATTTTAACAACATGCTTCTCCCACTCAATAATTGCTTTGTCTCACAAGTTTTAATAATAAAAATTTATTACTGAACTTTTTCCTGGCTGCTAATGTACTTCAAGGAAGGTTTCGCCTCTCATCATTGTCCTTTACTGATCCCTGGCAGTAACATTTACAAAGGACTATTTTTAACCTTTTACTTTCTGTACCTTTCCATTTCTCTCTTTCTTCTCCAGCTTTTTTCCATTCAAAATATTTTTAAAATACAGCTCTAGGTACCCAGCTCATAAAATCATCTTCAAACTCTAACATTCCAGAAAAAATAATATTAACCATTAATCAAGTAGATTAATCAAACTAATAACTAATACATTATAGTAGGCTGTTACTTAGGTCACTGTCAATGAATTTCCCAGTGCTTATTCCCTTTCTAGTCCCCTATCACACTGATTCTAGTTGCTTCAAGTCTGTTTCAACAACAGAATATAGTAGAAGTTATACTGGGCCAGTTTTGTGCCCAACACTTTTAATTGTCTTAGATACTACTGTCTTTTCTTTTTTTTTCCCGTTAGCAATACTTTGTCTAGGAATACTCTTATAGTCCTGAGCCACCTGGAATGAAGTCCAGTAATCTCCCTTGGTAAAGAAGAAACTATGTCAATAAGCCCTGGAGAATAAAATACTATAGAGAAAAAAAAAAAAGAAGAAAATAAAAGTCCAAAGAAACAATAAGGTACCAGAAATGCAGCACCAGCTACAGATCCAGTTGTTATGTTATTCTGTATTAGGCACTCCAAGAGCAACCAATAAAAGATCTGCTCCAAGCTATCTGTGACCAAGCTACCCCAATGAATCATGGTATATAATAGCAACAGATAACTGGCAGTGTTTGGTATCTAAAAGCAGACTGCTGACATAAAAAAAAATTCTTAACTCCATGGCTCTGTGTTTGTGAAGAGGGGTTGAGAAGAGTGCCAAAGTCTCAAAAAGATGGTTGAAGACTTGAAAAACAGTAAGTAAACAGTTATTCACATCTGGAAGAATGAAGACTCAAGAGATGTACTGGAAGAACGATTGGCAAAACTGTAACTCCCAGTAATAGGCAATATAGAAAGGCAAACTAACGAATTTGTGAATCAGCAAAGGAGACTAGAGTGTCAACAAGCTCATGGAGAAAAAGATAATCTTTTTTTTTAAATGCTCAGTTTTCAGATATAATTTAAAGACAACAAAGAGTCCAGAGCTTCCTTGGTACTAAAATACAACCATTCTTTATTCAGAGCCTGCCTCTACAGAAAACAAGAATCTCCATGAAGCCAATGGCTTCTAGAAAAATATCAAATCTATGATTCTGATTGTAAGTATAGCGTTAGGGTAAAGTTCAAATAAAGGGTATCACTGTAAGATCCTTGATTAGACTCCAGAGAGATTTAAGAGAGTACTTTATAGATTCCGTTAGACACAAAGACATATAAGAATATTAAAAGCATATCTTCTAACACTCCAACTACATAGCTGGGATTCTAAAATTCTTCAGGGCACTATCCCACAGCACCTTGACTCATATAGCCCAAGGTACACCACTGGTATAGTAATGGAGTATTCCATACCCTATTAGTTTGTGTACTATTTTCTGGGAACAGGTAAAGTAAAGTGCCTTTTAAGCAATTAGGTTAATATAGTAATATAAATAATGAAAAATTTATCAATTGTTAACTTGAGAATCTTTCTTACTATTAAAAGATAACACAGGTTCTGGTAAAAGATGGCAATACAGGAAGATACAAAATTCACCTCCTCCCATGGACACACCAAATCTACAGAGACATGTGGAATAATTTCCTCTGGGAGAACTAGCTAAATGACTTCTACACATTGGACAAATGAGAAAAAAATCAGAATTGTAGGGGAGATTGAGACACAATCTTGCCATAAAACACAGCTTTATGTGTTCCAAACTAAAAAAAAAAAAAAAAACATAATAAAGTTTTTGATAAAATGGAGATAGGTAATTTACTTGATAAAGACTTCAAAAATAAGTCATATAGATGGTCACTGAGCTGAGAAGAATGTGTGAACATAGTGATACTTTTTAAAAAAGATAGGAACTACAAGAAAGCATCAAATAGAAGTCACAGAATTAAAGTATACCATAACCTGAACTAAAAAGTACAATAGAGGGTTTCAACAACAGACTAGATGAATCAGAAGAAACGATCAGTGAACTTGATGATAATGCAGTGGAACTTACCCAGTCAGAACAGGGAAAAAAAAGTGAAAAGAGAGAAAATAGCTTAATGGACTTATGAGACAACATCAAGCAGACCAATACTCACATTATAGGGGTCCCAGAAAGAGAAGGGAGAAAGGGACAGAAAACTAATACTAAGAAATAATGGCTGAAAACTTTCCTATCCTGGGAAGGAAACAAACTTCCAGATCCAGAAAGCCTAGAAAATTTCAAATAAGATGAATGCAAAGTGACCCACACAAAGACACACACATTATAATTAAAGTTATATTTAAAGACAAGGAGAGAATTGTGAAAGTACCAGGAGAAAAACAACTTGATACAAACAAGGGAACTCACATAATGTTGTCAAACATATGTTTTAGCAGAAAATTTCAATACAATATGTCACACACTTCTGGCTTGCAAAGTGCTGAAGGAAAAAGTTGCCAACAAAGAATATTCTACTGGCAAAGATTTTCTTCAAAATTGAAGAAGAGTTGAAAAGCTTTCCAGATAAGCAAAGGCTAAAGAAGTTCACTACCACAAAGAGAGGAAGATGGTTTAGAGTAGGAGGACCCTAGGTTCACCACATTCCACAAATACAATTAGATGACTAATCATCTTAAATACCTGAGAAACTGACCTGAAGACTGTCAGAACAACTGTCCACAACTAAAGGTAGGGCACAGGTCACAGTGAAGAAAGTTGGAAGTGTGGAGACACAGTTTGGTAGAGAAACAGATCATGGCTGCTGTGGTGGGGAGGGAGTCACAGAAAAAGAATGAGATACAGAGTAACACACAAGTGAGTACATGTGGAAAATGAATCCCCACAGCAATTGGCCCGGAACGCAAGAGGGCCAAATTTCATGAGTTCTTACAACCTGTAGAGCTTAAAGCCTGGAGTTCTAAGAGTCAGCAGTCTTGGCTGGGAAGAGCGTAGAGGCATTGGGACCACTCTTGGAGAGAAGGCAGGGCAAACAGCCTATGGATGTATAGCATGGAAACAGCAATCTAAAGAGCGCCCAGGGCACACAATGGGGAGTGTGCACACAATGGGGAGTGCTCATTTTGGAGTGTGTCCCAGAAAGGCAGCACTTACAGAGAGGTCTCCTCAGGAACAAAAGAACTGGCAGGCACCATTTTCCTTTCCTCCCCTCAGCATAAACACAGAGTCACTTGTGAAAACCAGCACACCTATACTCTTTACCTAACCTGCTTACACCAAGCTCCACATCCCCATGTTCTGGTGGAATTGCCCTTCATAGTTCCACTTGCCTCAGTCCCAGTGCATTGTGCTTTCTTTTCCAGAAGACTGGCCCAACCCCCTTCCCATAACATTCTCCTGAACCAGGAGTTTTTTAGGACCCTGGTTCTGGTGGCAGTGGTGATAGGTTTAACTTTATAAGAACAGAGCTCACCTAGTTAAAACATGCTACATTCAGGTCAGGGACCTGCCCTGAAGACTGTTCAGAACAAAGAGACTCTGCAGATGACTGGCCTGAAGGGCCAGGACGCAAGTGACCTAGACACAACACAGACCACATGGAGATACTCCCTGAAACACCAGGCCCTGGGGAATAGAGGATACTATACCACAGGGCACTACAAGATCTTTTCTTCATAAGACAAATACCCTCAAGGACATTGGATGTAGGTGATTTTCCTAATGCACAGAAGCAGGCACAGAAACTTAGACAAAATGAGAAGACAGAGGAATTTGTCCCATATGAAAGGACAGGAAAACATCACAGCCAAAGATCTAAGTGAAACAGATATAAGTGACATGCTTGACAGAGAATTTAAAATAATAATAATAAACATACTCACTGGACTTGAGAAAAAAGGACATCAGTGAGGCCCCTTAATACAGACATAAGGAATAACGTAGCAGAGATAAAGGTCTCAATAAACAAAAAGAGACACATGCTTCATGGGATGAACAGCAGGCTGGAAGAAACAGAGGAATGCGTTAATGACCTAGAAGACCAAGCAATGGAAAGTAATCAAGCTGAACAAAAGAGAGAGAGAGAAAAAGGATTATGCAAAATTAGAATGGACTTAGGAAACTCAGTGACTCCATCAAAAGTGATAACATTTGGGGACGCCTGGGTGGCTCAGTGGGTTGGGTGTCTGACTTTGGCTCAGGTCGTGATCTCACGGTTTGTGCGTTCCAGCCCCAAGTCAGGCTCAGTGCTGACAGCTCAGAGCCTGGATCCTGTTTCAGATTCTGTGTCTCCTTCTCTCTCTGCCCCTCCCCTGCTCATGCTCTCTCACTTCTTCAAAAATAAACATTACAAAAAATTTTTGAAAAGTAATAACATCTGCATTATAGGAGTCACAGAAGATGGAGAAGAAATAAAAGGGGAAGGAAAGTTTATTTGAAAAAAATAATAGTTGAAAACTTCTCTAATCTGGGGAAGGAAACAGATATCCAGATCCAGGAGGCTCAGAGATTCCCCTAAAAAAATCAGTACACGGAGTTCCACACAAAGACACATAGTAATTAAAAATGTAAAAAGTAGTGATAAAGAAAAATCCTAAAAGCAGGAAAGGAAAAGATAGTTATATACAAGGGTAATCCCGTAAGGCTATGAGTGGATTTTTTAGAAGAAAGTTTTCAGTCCAGAAAGGACTGACAGGATAAATGCCAAGTATTGAAAGGGAAAAAGTCTGCAGCCAAGATTACTCTATACAGCAAGACTATAATTCAGAATAGAAGGAAAAGAAAGAGTTTCACAGAGAAATATTTTAAAAGATCATGACCACTAAACCAGCCATACAAGAAATATTAGAAGACTCTTTGACTGGAAAGGAAAGACCATAAGTGAGAATATGAAAAATAAATATGTCTGTAAAAATCAGTCATGGATTCACAGAATGAAAGGATGTACAATAATACACCATATACCAAAAATGTGTGTTGGGGGAGGGAGGAGGAGTAAAACATGGTTTCAAACTTAAGGGACCATCAACTTAATACAGACTGCTATAGGCAGAAAATATTATATGCCAGCTAACAGTAACCACAAATAAAAAATGGTAATAAATAAGCAAAGAATAAAGGGAAAAGAATTCAAGTATATTACTAAAAAAAAGCAGCAAACCATGAAAGGGAGAAAGATAAGAAAGGATCAGAGAAAAACTATAGAAACAACCACAAAACACGTAATAAAATGGCAATAAAGAGATATGAATAATTACTTTCAATGTAAATGGACTAAATGCTATAATCAAATATCATAGGGTGACAGAGTGTATAAAAAATCAAGACCCTACGTGGCAATGAGAAAAAATGAAATATGGCCTTTTGTAGCAACGTGGATGGAACTGGAGAGTGTGATGCTAAGTGAAATAAGCCATACAGAGGAAGACAGATACCATATGGTTTCACTCTTATGTGGATCCTGAGAAACTTAACAGAAACCCATGGGGGAGGGGAAGGAAAAAAAAAAAAAAAAGGACGTTAGAGTGGGAGAGAGCCAAAGCATAAGAGACTGTTAAAAACTGAGAACAAACTGAGGGTTGATGGGGGGTGGGAGGGAGGGGCGGGTGGGTGATGGGTATTAAGGAGGGCACCTTTTGGGATGAGCACTGGGTGTTGTATGGAAACCAATTTGTCAATAAACTTCATATAAAAAAAAAAATCAAGACCCATGTATATGCTGCATACAATGGAATCATTTGAGACTTACAGACACCTGCAGATTGAAAGTGAGGGGATGAAGAAACATCATGTGAATGGGTGTCAGAGGAAATCTGGGGTAGCAATACATATATCAGACAAAATTGACCTTAAAACAAATACTGTAACAAGAGACAAAGAAGGACACTATATAAAAATAAGGGGGACAATCAAAAAAAGACATAACAATTGTAAATATTATGCACCCCAAAATGTATTTGGCAGTACCCAATACATACAACAGTTAATACAAACATAAGGGAACTAATAAAAAATAATACAATAATAGTAGGGGACTTTAACACCCCACTTCCATCAACATACGATTGGAAAAGAAGATCAAAAGGAAATGATGGCTTTGAATGACACACTGGACCAGGTGGCTAAAGCAGATCTATTAAGTACATTTCATCCTAAAACATTAGAATGCACATTCTTTGAAGTGCACATAGAGTATTCTTCATAATAGATCACATATTAGGACACAAATCAAGTCTCAACAAATTTCAAATGACTGAAGTCATATGCATCTTTTCCAATTACAACACTATGAAACCAGAAATAAACCACAAGAAAAAATATCTAGAAAAATCACGAATATGTGGAGGTTAAATAACATGCCACTAAACAATAAATGGGTCAACTTAAGAAGTAAAGGATGAAATAAAAAAAGTATATGGAAACAAATGAAAATGAAAATACAATGGCTAAAAACCTTTGGGATAAAGCAGAAGTGGTTCTAAGAGGGAGTTTTATATCAATACAGACCTACCTCAAGAAGAAAGAAAAAACTATATAATACCCAACCTCACTCCTCAAGCAGCTAGGGAAAAACAAAAAACCTAAAATGAGCACAAGGAAGTAAATAAAGATTAGAACAGAAATAAATGATATAGAAACAAACAAAACAAAAACAAAAATAGATTAATAAAATCAGGAGATGGTTCTTTGAAAAAAAATCAATAAAATTGATAAACCTTTAAACAGACTTATCAAGAAAAAAGGGAGAAAGGACTCAAACAAAATCACAAATGAGAGAGGAGAACTAACTACCAACAGCAGATATACAAGCAATTGTAAGAGAATATTATCAGTAAATTATATGCCAGCAAATTGGACAACCTAGAAAAAATGGATAAATTCATAGAAACATATAACCTGCCAAAACTGAAATAGGAATAGAAAATCTGAGGTAACTGATTATCAGCAATGCAATTGAATCATTAATCAAAAAAACTCTTAACAAACAAAAGTCCAGGACCAGATGGCATCACAGGCAAATTCCACCAAACATTTGAAGAAGAGTTAATACTTATTCTTTTCAACATTTTCCAAAAAGTAGAAGAGGAAGGAAAACTTCTAAATTCATTCTATGTGGTCAGCATTACCTTGATACCAAAACCAAATAAAGACACCACCAAAAAAGAGAACTACAGGGCAAGATCTCCAATGAACACAGGTGCAAAAATCCTCAACAAAATACTAGCAAACCAAATCCAACAACACATTTAAAAAATCACTCACATCCAGGAACATGGAGTCTTTTTCCATTTTTTTTGTGTCTTCAAGTTTTTTCATAAGCTTTCTATAGTTTTCAGCATATAGATTTTTCACCTCTTTGGTTAGATTTATTTCTAGCTATTTTATGTTTTTTTGTGCAACTGTAAATGGGATTGATTCCTTGATTTCTCTTTCTGTCACTTCATTGTTGGTGTATAAGAATGCAACTGATTTCTGTGCATTGATTTCATGTCCTGCAACTTTGCTGAATTGATGAATCAATTCTAGCAGTTTTCTGGGACCTCATAAAAATAAAAAGCTTCTGCACAGCGAAGGAAATAATCAGAAAAACTAAAAGGCAACTGACAGAATGGGAGAAGATATTTGAAAATGACATATCAGATAAAGGGTTAGTATCCAAAATCTATGAAGAACTTATCAAACTCAACACCCAAAAAACAAATAATCCAGTGAAGAAATGGGCAAAAGACATGAACAGACACCTCTCCAAAGAAGACATCCAGATGGCCAACCGACACATGAAAAAATGTTCAACATCACTCATCATCAGGGAAATACAAATCAAAACCACCATGAGATACCACCTTACACCTGTCAGAATGGCTAACATTAACAACTCAGGCAATAACAGATGTTGGCAAGGATGTGGAGAAAGAGGATCTTTTTTGCATTGTTGGTGGGAATGCAAGCTGGTGCATCCACTCTGGAAAACAATATGGAGGTTCCTCAAAAAACTAAAAATAGAGCTACCCTACGATGCAGCAATTGCACTACTGGGCATTTATTCATGGGATACAGGTGTGCTGTTTCAAAGAGACACATGCACCCCCATGTTTATAGCAGCACTATCAACAATAGACAAAGTAGGAAAAGAGCTCAAATGTCCATCGATGGATGAATGGATAAAGAAGAAGTGGTATGTATATACAATGCAGTATTACTCGGCAATCAAAAAGAATGAAATCTTGCCATTTGCAACTATGTAGATGTAACTGGAGGGTATTATGCTAAGCGAAATTAGAGGAAGACAAATATCATATGACTTCACTCATATGAAGACTTTAAGAGATAAAGCAGATGAACATAAGGGAAGGGAAACAAAAATAATATAAAAACAGGGAGGGGACAAAACATAAGAGACTCATAAATATGAAGAACAAACTGAGGGTTACTGGAGGGGTTGTGAGAGGGGGGATGGGCTAAAAGGGTAAGGGGGACTAAGGAATTTACTCCTGAAATCATTGTTGCACTATATGCTAACTAATTTGGATGTAAATTTTAAAAAATAAAAAAATAAAATTAAAAAAAAATCACCACGATCAAGTCAGGAGCAGGGTAAGGATGTCCACTGTCAACACTTTTGTTCAACATAGTACTGGAAGTCCTAGAAACAACAATCAGACAACAAAAAGAAGTAAAAGGCATCTAAATCAGTAAGGAAGAAGTAAAACTTTCACCATTTGCAGGTGACATGACATATTATATATAGAAAACCCTAAAAATTCCACCAAAAAACTGCTAGAACTGATAAATGAATTCAGTAAAGTCATAGGATACAAATTCAATGTTTAGAAATCTATTGCATTTCTTTACACCAATAATGAAGCACAGAGAGAAATTAAGAAAACAGTCCCATTTACAACTGCACCCAAAATAAGAAGATACCTAGGAATAAATGTAATCAAAGAGGTGAAATACCTATACTCTGAAAACTAAAAAACACTACTGAAAGGAACTGAAGGTGACATGAAGAAATGGACAGACATTCCATACTCATGGATTAGAAAAACAAATATTGTTAAAATGTCTATATTGCCCAAAGCAATTTACACATATAATGCAATTCCTATCAAAATACCAATAGCATTTTTCACAGAACTAGAACACACAATCCCCAAATTTGTACGGAACCGCAGAAGACCCAAATAGCCAGAGCAATCTTGCAAAAGAAATGTAAAGCTGGAGGTATCACAGTTCCAACTTCAAATTATACTACAAAGCTGAAGTAATAAAAACAGTGTGGTTTCTTAATAAGTTAAAAATAGAACTACTCTATGATGTAGCAATTGCACTAAGATATTTTGTAAAAAAATACAAAAATACTTATTCAAAGGGATTCATGCACCCCTGTTTATAGAAGCATTATTTACAATAGTCAAGGTATGGAAGCAGCCCAAGTGTGCACTGATTGATGAATGGATAAAGGAGATTGGTGTATATATATATATATATATATATATATATATATATACACACACATACACACATATGTATATATACATATATATACACATACATACATACACATACATATACACACACACATACATAATGGAACATTATTCATCCATAAAAAACGAAATCCTGCCATTTGTAGTGACATGGATGGAGCTAGAAATTATAATGCTAAGTGAAATAAGTCAGAGAAAGACAAATACCATTGATTTCACTCAGATAATGATTAGCATTTTTTAGCATTATGTTATTTTTAAAATTTATTTTTTTAATTTTTTTTGAGAGAGAGAGAGAGAGCACACAAGGTGGGGAGGGCAGAGAGAGTGGGAGACAGAATCCCCAGAAGGCTCCACACTGTCAGTGTAGAGCCCCATTTGGTGATCAAACTCACAACCCACGGGATCATGACCTGAGCAAAAGTCAAGAGTCAGACCCTTAACCAACCAAGCCACCCAAGTGCCTGCAAAGTATTTTTATTTAAGGTATGTACATTATTTTAGATAATGATATTGGACTTAATAAACTACAAGTATAGTGTAAGCATGTTTCACATGCACTGGGAAACCAGAAAAAAAAATATTTGAGTTACTCTGTTGTGATACTTGCTTTATTGCGGTGGTCTGAAACCAAACCCACAAGATCTCCAAGATATGCCTGTATACACTTATATGAAGATGTAAAGTAGGCAGTTAAGTCAAGGATGGAGATACAAATGGGAAATTATCAGAAGCTAGATTCTATACCTTATTTAAAATTTGTCTTCAAAAAAAAAAAATTAAAAAAAAAAAAAAAAAGAAGGGGCGCCTGGGTGGCACAGTCGGTTTAGCGTCCGACTTCAGCCAGGTCATGATCTCGCGGTCCGTGAGTTCGAGCCCCGCGTCAGGCTCTGGGCTGATGGCTCGGAGCCTGGAGCCTGTTTCCGATTCTGTGTCTCCCTCTCTCTCTGCCCCTCGCCCGTTCATGCTCTGTCTCTCTCTGTCCCACAAATAAATAAACGTTGAAAAAAAAAATTAAAAAAAAATAAAATAAAATTTGTCTTCATTACATACTTTTGAAGGTAATATTACCAAATACATCTTAGATAGGAAATGGATATTAGGAATATTGAATTTTCAAAGTCTTGCAGCATAAAAAGGTTAAAGAAAAATTTGAATTCTAGTCTCTGTGGCTTTAAAAGCTATTCTTTTTCCATCGCTTTGAGTGGTAGTTGGAGGGTGTGACTGAAGGAAATTCCTATGGAACCATCAAAAAAACCAAATAATAAATAAAAAGTAACTGACAGCCATGATATAGTCATTTGCATTTGGGGAATGTGTTCAACATGGTTAGAACATACAGATGCTTAAAGAAAGAAAATCATGTTAAGAGGCAAATAATGAGTAGATTATGATGACCTACTGAGAACTTTTTTAAACTATGGAAAATTTTTTATAATTATTTTAATCAGAAAAAAGGACACAACTGAGTATCTCTTTTATAAATATCACTGGCATAATTTGGGAATGACAGGTCTTAGACTGGAAGTACAAGTTTTTCTATGTTATGAATAGTGAGAATTATATTTACAATGTGAATAAAAATATATTTGTTAGATTATTTTGAAGTTAAAACTGTTCTATTCTTTTTAATTACTGCATTCTCAGAATGAAAAAGAATAATGGGGCAACATAATATCATTTTCTAGATTGAGACATGAGATTAATGGTGAGGAATTTAAATGCAATAAATATACAGGCAAGGAGTTAATTTGAAGGTAAATTAATGAAAACAGTTTGGTCATGTTGACTCATTATAATATATTTTACCCTTAGGAATGCTGAGACTACCTTTTCAAGATAGCCAATTAAGTATTTAATTCATTTAAATTAGTTAATTATGTAGTAAAGAGAGTATCTATCTCCAGAGTAAATATTGCTGTCCAATCCATCACTCAGGTTAATCTAAAAGCCTCACTGGGGAAAACAGTCCTCCCTTCTTCCTGTAGGAGATCTTGCTTCCTTTATCAATATAAGGTAAAATAGTTTTTTTTTTTTTTTTTTAGACTTCCACTTTAAGACTGAGTCCATCCTGGCAGTTTAGATTTTTTAACATTTCCAAGTAGGTCTCTGCTTTTGCAATTTCATCAGAACATTTATTTTTTCTCCTTTTGATATGGACAAAAAGCCTTTAACCTACCCTTGGTATTGTTTACATTTCTGTTATGCAAATACAACATGACATGGCAGGATAGTGTAGAGCCACAGCAGTTGACCATAATAGTTCATTGTACAGATGGGTTGTTATATATCACAAATGTAATTTTATGGAATTTCCAAAGAAGCTATGTGGACCAATGTAGAAATTCCTATAAGGTAAGTGCACATATTAATTCAAATATTCAAGATGTGTTCTATAGTCTTGAGAGATTTAGCAATTAATATTTTAAGGTAAATGCCAAAAAGGAAATGGTATGTGTTTGAAATGATGAAAAGAAGAGATGGCTGTTTAGATATCTGGTTAAACCAGTAAAAAGTTTAAGCCACTTTCCCCATGAATTTAATACAGAGGGAAAAACAGAATGCTAAAAAAAAACAACAACCAAAAACCAAAAAACAAAACAAAAAAAAGTAGCAAAATCTGAATAAAGTGACTACTTGAGGGTTTTTTCCCTATTTTTTTTACATTTTTTCTGTAAGTTTGTAACTATTCTAAGATCAATTTTCAAATAGTTGATATAATTTTAATCATAGAACTGGACAGTTTTAAAGCTCAGTGGCAATTTTTAGAAACACTTTTAGTACAGTTACAGTTGAAGAAATGTAGGGCAGTATGCTCTTTCTTGATATATCAAGTTATAGCTCAGATTTCAAACTTCACTGCATGGAGCAAAGTAGAATGAATGTCACTGAGTAATGTTATTTAAAAAACACAATTTGTGACCATGAAATGGTTCCTGACTTAACTTTATAATCCATGAATTTTAGAAAGGTTTTGTTTGGAAAATAGTTCCCCCCCCCCAAAGGGATGGACTAATCATTATTTAGGGTTAAATATGTTAAGAGCTTACTCAAAAAAAAAAAACCAGCCTTATCTATATTTCAAGAAATGGATAACTCTACCTCATTTTTCTTTTCAAGTGTTCTTTAAAATTTAGTATTTTATAGTACATTGCAGCACTCATTGAAAACACAACTTTATTTGGAGCTCAGAAATGTTAGGTGATCCATTATGATTACATATATAGAATTATAGCTTTGCAAAATCTAGTTAATGATAAAGTTTTGGGCATATTTCACTCCAAATTAATTTTTTAAATAGAAATTATAGATTTCTAAGTGTATGACAATTAAGATACAGAATCCTTGGTTGCTTATAACCTTGTGTCATAATCTTATATCCTTGAAAATATATGTTAAATATCTGAAAATGCTGATATGCAAAAGAAGCCTGTGTTTGGTTTGTAACCTTCTAATTTCCCTCTTTTTTCTAGATTGTATCCAGTTATCTTTAATATACACACATACATACACATACACACATACATATATACACATATCCAGGATAACATTTTAAAAACTATTAGTGATATTTAAAGTTATGGAATATTTTATTTTATTTTAATGTTTATTTCTTTTGAAACAGAGAGAAAGTAAGTGGTGGAGGGGCAGAGGGGTGAGGGGGAGAGGACATCCCAGACAGGCTCTGTGCTGTCAGAGCAAAGCCTAATGTGGGGCTCAATTTCACAGACTGTTGAGATCATGATATGACCTTAAATCAAGAGTTGAACACTTAACCGACTGACTGAGCTACCCTGATGCCCCCCAAATATGGATTATTTTATAATAAACATGTAATACCCTTTTAGCTCATTATTTTGGACTTTTATAGAGTTAAAAATATGGCAAATTCTAATAATATACTTATAGGCTACTTCTGAGATTTTCAAATGACATTAATATTTTTATAATTTAAAAACATTATAGTATGACTTCATATTTTAATATATTTTATATTTAGCAGCTCAGAACATTTGACATTTTCAAAATTGGAGAGTCCATCAAATATTTGCCTTACAAATATTTTTGTAATAGCATTTAATGAATGACATTAGAATGATATCAGTTTTAAACTGTAAAATATTCTCTATTATTATTTGCAAAACATTATTGTGAAATGAAAACAAAAATGAGCTCTGTATTGAATGTGTATTTTGCACTTTAAATTTCATTACCTGGAAATTTGGGATTGTGTTGAAAAACTAGTTTCAATATTGTATCATTAAAAAAATGTGAAAATGTTTAAACAAGGGAAAAAATCTTAAAAAATTTTTAAAAAGCTATTGTATTTGGAAATAATTTTAACTTTAAGAAATGTTACAAGTAGTAATGGAATAACCTTATTCCATATTCATCTATTGTTAATGTTTTCTCCCATTTGCTTTGCACCTCATTACGTCGGACACATTCTCTTTCCAGATATAAATAAGATGTGGTTTTTAAATAATATCTTGTTAAAATACTGGCTTAGAATTAAAATTGCATGTGTGTGTCAATGTATACAGGACTAAATACCTAACTTAGATAACTATCTATTAAGTACATTGGTTAAAGAGTATCTGAGATTTGTTACCTATAAAATATATTTTTAGAGCAATACTGTAAAACTCAAACTCAGAACAAACACTATGTTATAGAAATTTAAATTTTTTTCTTAATAAGTTGTGGAAATTAGAGAAGAGAATGTGAATGGCAGAAACTCAAGTGATATAACACGGAAAAATAGAATTTATTTACACTGGTATTTTATTTTTCTTTTAAACTTTAAAAAATTTTTCAATTGATGTGAGACTTACAGAAAGGCAGATAGCACAAAAGTCTTTTGTACCCTCCACCAAGTTTCTTTTAATGTTAATATTTCACATCACCATAGTATCAAATTAGAACATTAATATTGGTATGATACTCTCAACTAAATGACAGATCTTATTCACATTTCATTAGGGGATATGTAGTTGAGGGTTGTACCGTCTGCAATACAGAAAAGAGTACAGAGAAATACTGGGAATGGATCTAAGCAGGAGCAGCACAGTAGAAATGTACAATTTAATAACCTTTTTTTTTTTCTTTTTTTTTAAAAATTTTTTTCAACGTTTTTATTTATTTTTGGGACAGAGAGAGACAGAGCATGAATGGGGGAGGGGCAGAGAGAGAGGGAGACACAGAATCGAAACAGGCTCCAGGCTCCAAGCCATCCGCCCAGAGCCTGACGCGGGGCTCGAACTCACGGACCGCGAGATCGTGACCTGGCTGAAGTCGGACGCTTAACCGACTGCGCCACCCAGGCGCCCCAACCTTTTTTTTTTTCTATTGACATGGCCATTGTATTACCAGATTTATTTTAACTATGGTCTCAATTCTTCACTTTATACCACATTTTTTCTTTGTGTTCTCACCTCTGTGAGGCCTCAGAGGTTGAAATGTATCTTAAGAAACTAAGGATGCCATAACAAAATGCATAGACTGGACAGCTTAAACAGAAATTTATTTCTCATAGTGCTAGATGCCAGAAGTCCCAAATCAAATTTTGGCAGGGTTAGTTTCTGACCAAAGCTCCATTCAGGGTTTGCATTTTCATTGCCTTCTATGTACTCACAGGTCTTTTCCTAGGTGCATGCATGCAGAAAGAAAGACCTTTTCTCTCTGTGTTTTTTCCTCTACATCTACCAATTCTATTTGATTAAGACTCACTCTCAGGACACCTGACTGGCTCAGTTGGTTGAGTGTCTGACTCTAGATTTCACCTCTAGTCATGATCTCAGTTTGTGATTTCCAGCCACACATTAGGCTCTGCACTGGCATGTGGAGCCTGCTTGTGATTTTCTCTCTTTCCTGCTCTCTCTCTGCCCCTCCCCTGCTCTCTCAAATTTTGGCAAAAAAGGACCCACCCTTATGACCTTATTTAATTTTAACTATCTCCTTAAACTTATATCTCCATACACAGTCACTTTGGTAGGTTAGGGCTTTACATATGAAATAGGGAGGAGGGGCAAAATTCAGTCTATAGAAGAATCTTCTTGGTATAAATTTTTTTTTTCCGTGTGTGTGTGTGTGTGTGTGTGTGTGTGTGTGTTTAATTTAGATATATTTTATATACTTTTGAAATTTTACTTTTTAAAAATTGTGGTTAGATGTAGAAAAAATTTAGCATTTAAACAATTAAGTTGACATTTCTGTGGCTTTGAGCACCTTTACAATTTTGTGCAACCATCACCACCATCTATTTCTAAAAACTTTCATCTTGCCTTCCTTCAATTCTGTACCCATTAAACACTAACTCCCCATTCTTCAACTTTCCACCTTTGGCCCATAGCAATTACCATTATACTCTCTGTCTCTGAATTAGATTATTGTAGGAACCTCATATAAGTAAGATCGTAGTATATTTGTTCTTTTGTGATTGACTTACTTCAGTTAGCAAAAAGTCTTTAAAGTTCATCCATGTTGTAGCATATGTCAGAATTTCCTTCTTTTTGACAGTCTCTTCAACAAATGGTGTTGGGAAAACTGGACAGTGACATGCAGAAGAATGAAAGTGGACTACTTTCTTATACCATACACACACACACACACACACACACACACAAAATTCAAAATGGATGAAAGACCTAAATGTAAGACATTTCACATCAAATCCTAGAGAACCATAAAAATCCTAGAGAACACAGGCAGTGACCTCTTTGGCCTCAGTCATAGCAGCTTTTTATTAAACACGTCACTGGAGTCAAGGGAAACAAAGGCAAAAATGAACTACTTGGACCTCATCAAGATAAAAAGCTTCTGCACAGTGAAGAAAAAAAATCAAGAAAACTAAAAGACAGTCTGTGGAAAGTGAGAAGATATTTCCAAATACCATATCTGATAAAGGCTTGGTATTCAAAATGTATAAAGAACTTATCAAATTCAAAATAAATAATCAGTTAAGAAATGGGCAGAAGACATGAATAGACACTTTTCCAAAGAAGACATACAGTTAACAGACACATGAAAAGATGCTCAACATCACTCATCATCAGGGAAGTACAAATCAAAACCATTATGAGATATCACCTATCAGAATGGCTAAAATTAACACAGGAAACAAAAGCTGTTGGTGAGGATGCAGAGATAGGGGCACCCTCTTACACAATTGATGGGAATGCAAGCTGGTACAGCCACTCTGGGAAACAGTATGGAAGTTCCTCAAAAAGTTAAAAATAGAACTACCCTATGACTCAGCAATTTTATCACTATATACCCAAAGGACACAAAAATACTGATTCTTAGGGGAATATATACCCCAATATTTATAGCAGTACTATCAACAATAGCCAAATTATGGAAAGAGCCCAAATGTCTGTCAACTGATGAATGCATAAAGAGGTGGTATATATACACACACACACACAAACACACACACACACAGGAATATTATCCAGCCGCCAAAAGAATGAAATCTTGCTATTTGCAATGATGTGGATGGAACTGCAATATATTATGCTAAGTGAAATACATCAATCAGAGAAAGAGAAAAAGTGTATGATTTCACTCATATGTTGAATTTAAGAAACAGAATAGATGAATATAGGGGAAGAGAAAAAAAAGGAGAGAAGGAAGCAAATCCTAAAAGACTCTTAACTATAGAGAACAAACTGAGTGTTGATTGAGGGAGATGCGTCGAGGGATGACCCAAAATCAGGGATGGGTATCAAGGAGGGAACTTGTGATAATCACTGGGTGTTATATGTAAGTGATGAATCACTAAATTATGCACTTGAAACCAATTTTACCATACATGTTAACTAACTAGAATTTAAATAAAAAATTGAAATAAAAAACTTTTCTTTTTAAAAGTTAGATAATATTCCAGTGTGTGTGTGTGTGTGTGTGTGTGCACGTGTATGCACACATGCACCATATTGTGTTTATTCCTTCATGGCCAGTTAGGTTACTTTCACATTTTTGCCATTGTGAATGTTATTGCTATGAACATAGTGCACAAACCTCTGTTGTACTCCCTACTTAAAATTCATATAGATATATAGCCTTAGGTGGAATTTCTAGATCACGTGGTAATACTATGTTTAATTTTTGAAGAAGTGTCATACTGTTGTCCACATTGGTTGTACCATTTTACATTCTCACTAGCAGTGTACAAAGCTTTCAATTTTCCTACATCCTAGTACTTATTATTTTCAGTTTTTTTGTTTTGTTTTATTCTTAATAATAGCCACCCTAAGTAGTGTGATATGATATCCCTCCATGGTTTTGTGTTTCCCTGAAGATTAGTGATATTGAGCATCATCCTGTGCTTTCTGGTTATTGGTATAGTTTCAATGTATTTAAATGCTTTGCTCATCGTTTTAATTGTGTGGTTTTGTTTTTGAGAATAGTTCTTTATACAATCTGGATATCAATTCCTTATGTGAACTATTTTTTTCCATTCTTTGAGTTTCCTATTTACTCTATTGATTGTGTCCTTTGATGCACAATTTATCTATTTTTTCTTTTGTTGTTTATGCTTTTGGTGTCATATCTAAAAAATCATTACCACAAATCCAATGTCATGAAATTATCCCCCTGTTTTAAATGTTTTATAGTTTTTGCTCTTCTATTTATATCTTTGACTCATCTTGAGTTACTTCTTGTATGTAGTATAAGGTTAGAGTCCCACTTTACATTTATTTTATAGTTACGGATATCCAAATTTTTCACTATCATTTATTTAAAAAAAACTGTTCTTTCTCCCACTGAATGACCTTGGCATTGTGGTTGAAAGTCATTTAAATACATATGTGAAGTTCGTTTCTGGGTTCTCTAATCTATTCCATTTATTTATATGTCCATATGCTAATACCACACTGTTAATTATGATGGCTTTGTAGTAAGTTTCGTAGTAAGGAAATTTCCTTTGTAGTAAAAAAAAAAAAATGAGGCTTCCAAATTTTAATATTCTTTTTCAAGATTGATTTGGCTATTCAGGGTCACTTGAGGTTTCACATGAATTTTAGGATTTTCTATTTCTGTAGATAAAAAGTTGGGATTTTTATAGGATTACATTGAACCTATAGATCACTTTGAGTACTATTGATATCTTAAATCTCCTAATCCATGAACACTCTATGTCTTTCCATTGTGTTCTTTAATTGCTTTCAGTAACATTTTGTAGATTTTAGTATACAAGTCATTTGCTTCCCTAATTTTGTTCGTATTTTATTATTTTTAATGTTATTGTAAACTTCTCATACATTCTTATATATTCCTTTTTTTTTTCATTCTAATTTCCAGGAGTAAATTGGTTTTGATTATAACGTCTGTGAATTTTCAGATTTCAATCTGAAATTCAAATTGAAAGAAATTTGAATTTCTAAAATTTTTATAAGAGTTTGCATCTACCCCGAGAATATATGATGGTATCTCTGTCAGTATTCTCACCAAGATGGAATATTATATTTTAAGTACCCAAATTTAATGTATTTAAAATTATTATTACTATTTTAGTTTGTCTTACCTGATTTTTAGGAGTTTAAATATATGTTGATATATTTTAAGGAGAATTGAAAGATAATATTCAGTGAACTCCACATTTATTTTGGGGGATGTTGGTCACTTTACTATGTGTCTTTGTATACTATGGATATTTATTTATATATATATTATTTTGTATATTGTAGAGCTCTTTGTATATTATATATGAAGCATTTATTCTCTATTTTTAAAAATTCCTCAATATATCCTGGTATATTATGGTATCTGTCTATATCCAAATAGCTCATTTTTAAATCAAAACACATTTTCTCTTATACAGTCAGTAAATTTTACAATACATCCTTACTTCCCTCTGAATTAAAATATAACTTTTGGTGAATATATGCTTTTAGCCATTGCAGAGTAACTAGAATTGGTTACTTGCCTTTCATCCATAAACAACCATAAAAGTGGACAATATATACAGCAGCTATTTTCAGCCACTAGCCAGCAGCAATGAGAGAAGAAATATACAGGAGGTTATTCTCACTTATGCTGTCTTTCTGCTTCGAGCACTGTAGAAAGAGTCAGTTAAAACAGAAGGCAAACAAAAGACAAAAAGGTCAACTTTTAAATAATTAGCTATAGATAATCTATTTCAAAAAAAAAGAAAAGAAAAAAAAAGATGTTTGAATATGTAACAAAAGAGAGCTTCTGAACTGAAGGAAATCTTGAATTTCTACAACAGAAACTCATACCACGGAACAGGAAGAAGTTATAAAATGATCAATACCTGGACAGATCCTAGTTATATTACAGACTTTCAAGTAATGGATAGAAAAAAACAATCAGACAAGATGTACAAAAACCTAATGGGCTAAAATAATTGTCTTCACCTAACAAAAAGTAGTGGACTAAGATTGGCTAGTTTTCTTTTATACATCAAGCAACAGAAAGATCTGGTTATATATGTAACATTCAGAAATGACACAACCATGCATTATTTCTCAAGAAATTTGGAAAGTTATTTTCTAGCCATTGAAAAAATAAATTCTTTAAGTCATTCAAAAATATATATTAATTTTCTCCTTTTGTTGGACATTGGACTAAGACCAAATATATAATAAAAAGAATGGAAAATACATATTACAAATACCTCTCATAATAAGATGTAAAAGTTATACAATAAATAAGTGAACAATATTGAAAACATGTAAATACACACTAAAATACTCTATAAGAAAATACTCAGAATAGAATTACAGAGACTGCTTATAGTGTAATTCTTGATATTCAGTACAAATTATCATTGTGTTGCATTATTGTATTTAAAATTTATAAACTTGATCAAGTTAAATATTTCCAATATAGGTATAATAATGGTATAAAAGTTTTGGCAGAGAAGTTGATTGAATTACTGATATCCAAAGAACAATTACTTAGGGGTGCCTACATGGCTGAGTCAGTTGAGCATTTGACTCAACTCTGGTCATGATCCCAGGGTTGTGGGATTGAGCTCCATGCTGAGCTCTGTGCTGAGCATGGAGCCTGCTTACAATTCTCTCTCTCTCTGTGCTGCTCTCCCCTGCTTGTGCTCTCTCTCTGTAAAAAAATAAATAAATAAAAATAATAATAATAATAATATTTAAAAAAAACAATTGCTTGGATGTAAGCTAAAAAGGCCTAATGATTTTTCTATGTAGTCCTGCATTTTATGGTAACTAAAATACTATTTCTTTTATTTATTAATCCTTTAACCATTTCAAAATATGCTTTACTTTTTCATGGATGGTCATACTGCTATTCAATTATAAAATGAACAGTACAGATGAAAGATATGAACAAAATCTTCACTAAAAGCTGTATTCAGTATAGAATCTAACAAGAAAAAGTCTATATTCAATACTTTATATCATAAAAATCATAGAAGGCTTTCTCATAAGTTATTTCAATAAGAAGTAATTTAATTATTATTTTTTTCCACATAACTTGAATCTCATAAAATGAAACCATGTTGAAATATGGCTGCTGGACATGAGGTCGCTCAGGTATCCTTAATAAAAACTTCATTTTATCATGTATACCTTGTGGTTTATAAAATTAACATTGACACTTATAAAATTTAGTATTTATCATACATCATGCAACTACATGGAAATGTAGTAAATATGGAGATACCAAAGCAATAGTGTACTTAATTAATACAATATAATATTATTGTAATTAATTAATTAATATAATTTATATAATTTATATAATTAAATGTAATTTAATTAATATAAAGTCTGTTGTGAATATAAAATCTTCGTGGTATTATCTGAAATATTAATATACATATACATGTTTAACAACATTTGTTTTACGTATATATTTGCCAATGACAACACTTATTACTGAAATGCTAAAATTGTACATACTATTTGTAGAAGTCTTAATGTTGGTGGGGGGGGCTGGTGTAGGATTTTTTTAAAGCGGTTACACACCTTCTTTTATCTATTAAAAATTCAAATCAACTAAGCCAAAACACAAATTAAAGAACTAAATCAAAACACAAATTAAAGCCATGTAGAGTAGACTCAAATTCTTAACGGAAATAAGAAATTGTTCTGAACTGGCATCAACACTGCAGTATTACCCCATGTTACTTATCAAGTGAAAAATAGCACACAAGTTTTAGCAATGCATAAAGGAAAAAAAGAATGAGAAAAGGAGCAGAAAAACAAACACAAGAAAATCATGCATGAAAAAAATATTTTTTTTAAATTTTTTTTAATGTTTATTTATTTTTGAGACAGAGAGAGACAGAGCATGAATGGGGGAGGGGCAGAGAGAGAGGGAGACACAGAATCAGAAGCAGGCTCCAGGCTCTGAGCCATCAGCCCAGAGCCTGATGCGGGAGATCGTGACCTGAGCTGAAGTTGGACGCTCAACCGATGAGCCACCCAGGCGCCCCGAAAAAAAATATTTTTGAAGCAAAGTTAAAATAAGTTACATTAAGAAAATGATGTAAAAATGTATCTAAAATTTTATATATGTTTATATATCAAGAATTGAGTAAAGTTCTTTAAAAAGCTTATAGAAGAAAAAAAAGGATTTCTTATAATGAAATGTACTTTATTTAATGAAAATTCATTTGCCATGATTAAATTCCTATTTTTACTACTTCACTAGTGTTTTTCTTGGTAACTGCTATCAATTCAGTTTTAGTCTGCAGTTAAAACTATCAAATGACTATGCTACCAAAAATTATATTAAAAGCATATACTAAAATTTCATTTGATTGCATTTTTAAACATATATTATTTCCTTTGTGTATACTTTACTAAATATAGAACAATTAGAAAAGTGGTCATGTATGTGCCAAGTATCTAATTTTCTGGCATTATGGAACATTAAATTGTCTTACATATGATTTAATAACAAAGTATTACTATTAAAATATGCATTGTTTTTAAATTAGTGTAGAATTGATAAAATATAAAAACTATATTTTTTGTTAAATAAGAAAAGTCATACTTTATTTTTTTTAGTTAAAATTAAATAATATTTCATGTTAAGGTACAGCTTATATTTTAGAAGGGTAAACATGTCATAGGGAAAGAATAGATACTTCTTAGAGTATTGATTATATAATTTAGTAGCTGGTTAACTTTAGTATTTGCTTAATAATTCTGTATATCAGTGTTTGTTTCTATTTGTTTGTTTTAATTTGAATCCTAAACTACCTTATAGGATTTTGGTGAATATTGATTTAATTAATGTGTATAAAGCACCTAGTAGTATCTGACACATTTAGTTAAAATTCACATTATGTATTCATTAAAAGCCTCTCTTGCCCTCTATTATCCTACTGATTTCATTGATTGATGCTCTTATTCACTGGTTTAAAAAGAAATGGATAATAAGTCAAATATTTTGGAAACATTATAGCATTATGTATAGGAGAATGTTAAAAAATACTGGAAAGTCTTTTAAAATTTATTACATACTTGTATTGATTAGTAGGTTGATTTAATTTCTTGAACAAATTGAAATAAACTGAAACTGAAGAATATAGATGATGTATTACTGGAAAGGCTTATCTAGAATTTCTATTAATAAACCTATACTTGAAAATCCTTGACTCTCATGTCAAACAATGGTTGAAAGAAAGAAAGAAAGAAAGAAAGAAAGAAAGAAAAAAAGCAAAGAAACAAAAGAGGAATGACATTAGCAAGATGGCCTATTAGGCAGCCCTGGACCCTCTTTCCTCCATAAACACACAGATTCAGCAACAATTAATGGACAAATTCCTTTTGTGAAAAATCAGAAATGAAGAAAGTTTCTTCCACCTCTCAGGAAAATGTAAAACCAGACTCATCAAAGCAAACAGGAATATTCAGGACACCTTCTGGCTGGAGACTGTCTACCTCTCTGTTTCACTCAGGAAAAGAAAAATTTGGTTCACGGAAGAAGCACCTTAACTTTTCCAAGGGAGCTCCACAGAGGTCTATCTTCTGTCTTGCTAGTCTTGGAACTCTGATGGTTCTAGCACAATATATTTTCCCAGGGAAGGATGGACGTGGTGGCTTTGTCTGATAGATACTATTTCATTCAGCACAGAGTAAGTAGGCAGGTAAGATTAGTTTTCAGCTTCCCCGTGGAGAAGAAAGAGTGGATCTGTGTATCAGCATCCAAACTTCTTTGGGGCTGCTCAAAAAACTGGCATCTCTCTCATCACTTTTGAAGCTCTGTCAAGTCCAGCAGATCGAGCAGTCTGAGGGAGAACAAAGGCAGCAGTTTGGGATGGAAGATACCATAGTCCTTGCACTTCAACTCAGTAAATAGCAAGCAAACAAATACCACAGCGTCCTACTTCTCCATAAGAGGGAAAGACCTGGTAGAGAGTCTCAGAATCTCTGTCCAGGCTGATTGGCAGAGATCATCTCTTATATAAGACCACTCTGTGAAGACTGAGTGGTATCTGATTTGTCTAAAGCAAACACAGTAAGAGAGAGTCAAGGAAAATGAAGAATCAGGAAAAGATGTTCCAAACAAACAAGATAAATCTTGAAAAAAAATGGACTCTAGTGGAACAGAGTTTATTATTTACCTCACGGAGAATTAAAAAATAACTTTCATAAAGATGCTCACCAAAGTCAAGAAAACAATGCATGTAGAAAGTGAGAACTTCAACAAATGGACAGAAAATATTAGAAAGTACCAAACAGCAATTAAGGAGCTAAAGAATACAATAACTTAACTAAAAATTTCACTAGAAGATTGCAACACCAGACTAGATTAAACAGAAAAAAATAATTGGTAAACTCAAAGACAAATCAGTAGAAATAATTCAGTCAGAGAAGCAAAAAGGAAAAAAAAAATAAAAAGAGTGAAGAAGTTTTAAGGGAGTTAAGGAACACCCTTGAGGAAAAAATTATAGGAATCCCAGAAGAAAAATAGAAAAATGACCAGAAGGCTTATTCAACAACATAATGGCTAAAAATTTCCCAAATCTGAAAATGGAAATTGACATCCAGATCCAAGAAGCTGACAGGCACCCAAATAATATGAACCCAAAGAAATCCATGAAGACAAATTTTTATGAAGTATCAAGTCAAAGAGAGACTGAATTTTGAAGACAAGAAGGGAAAAGCAATTTGTCACATATGAGGAGACCTCCATAACACCATGAACAAACTTTTCAGCAGAAACCTTATGGACTGAAAGGGAATGGGATGATATATCCAAAGGCTGAAAGAAAAAAGGAAACAAGTGCCAACTAAGATTACAATATCCAGCAAACTCTTTCAAAAATAAAGGCATGATAAGCTTTCTCAGACAAACAAAAGGTAAGGGAATTCATCACCACTAGAGAAGCCTTTTTAGAAATACTACAGGATACTATATTACCGAAATCATGGTGGATAAATAACTTTTAATTTTAATCATTATTTTTAAATGTTTACTTATTTATTTTGAGAGAGAGAGAGAGAGAGATTGTGCATGTGAGTGGGGGAGGGGCAGAGGGAGAAGAAGAGAGAGAATCCCAAGCAGGCCCCGCACTGTCAGCATAGAGCCTGACACGGCTCAATGTCATGAACTGTGAGATCATGACCTGAGTTAAAATCAAGAGTTGGACATTTAAGTGACTGAGCCACCCAGGCACCCCTAACTTTTAATTTTAAAATCAAAGTTAAAGGACAAAAGTATCAAAATTACTATAATATATTAAAAATTTTAAATATAAATAGATGTAAATTATGGCCATACCTAAAATGTGGCTGTAGAAGTTAAAATGTAGTTTTTTATGCAATGGAATTTAACTTATTAGCTTACAATAGATTGTTATAACTATAAGATATTTTCTGTGAGCACCAAAGTAACCACACATACACAAAATATCTACAGAAGTTACACAAAAGAAAAAGGAGTAAAATCTTAACATAAAAACTACAAGGGAAGACAGCAAGAGAGGAAAGACCAAAAGACTACAAGACCAGCAGAAAACAACAAAAATGACAATAGTAGCTCCTTTCATATTAATCATTACTATAAATGTAAGCAAAATAAACCTCCTAATCAAAGTATATAATGAGGCTGAGTGAATAAAAAAGCACAAGTCCTAGCTATATGCTGCATACAGAAAATTCAATTTAGATCCAAGGACACAAAAAAGCTAAAAGTGAAAAGATATTCTAGGCAAATGGTGACCAAAAAAGATTAGGGATATCTATACTGAAATAAAATTGACGGTAAATAAAACAAAGTTATCACAAGAGTCAAAGGATATTATATAATTATAAAAGGCTCCTTCCACAATGAATAACTAACAATTTTAAATATATATGCACTCAACATGCTTACATGCTAGATACCTATATATTGTAGATGTATTTATATAAGTATATAATTATACACATAATATTTATATATATTCATATAAAGTATATGAATAGATAATATACCATTTATATATATTTTTATATACATATATTTATACATAGCAAACATTGACAGAACTGAAGGGAAAAATGGCAGTACAATAATAGTAGGAGATTTTACTATCCCACTCTCAGCAATGGGTAGCACATTCAGGGAGAAACTCAATGAGAAAGACAGATATCATGTTTTCACTCTTATGTGGATCCTGAGAAACTTAACAGAAGACCATGGGGGAGGGGAAGGAAAAAAAATGTTAGGAAGGGAGCCAAAACATAAGAGACTTTTAAAAACTGAGAACAAACTGAGGGTTGATGGAGGGTGGGAAGGAGGGGAGGGTGGGTGATGGGTATTGAGGAGGCCACCTGTTGGGATGAGCACTGGGAGTTGTATGGAAACCAATTTGACAATAAATTTAATATAAAAAAAAAAAGAAACTCAATGAGAAAATATATGACCTGAATGACACCATAGATCAAATTAATCTAACACACATATACAAAACATTCCACCTTACAATAGCATAGTACACATTTTTCTCAAGTGCACAGAGATATTAGATATTTCTGTAGGATAGATCACAAGTCATGTCACAAAACAAGTCTTAACAAATTTAAGAAGACTGAAGTCAAACTAAATATCTCTTTTGACTACAGTGGAAAAAAACCAAGTAACAGGAAGAAAACTGAAAAATTCATAAGTACAGGGAAATTAAGAACATATTCTTGAATAACCATTGAATCAAAGAAATCAAAAGTGAAATTTAAATATACTTCTAGACAAATACATTTTATTAAGGAAGTGATACTGTTCTTCAGACTCATACAAGTGGAACTCAACACAATAAATGCCATGTTTGTATCATTCATTCTTTCCTCCTATATTATAAAGGCAGGATTTGATTGTTTTATAGGGAAATAAAGTTTCTAGCATCTTTAAAAAGATAAATAATAAAAATACGACTAGACAAATAAAAATGAAAACACCATATACCAAAATTTATAGGATAAACCAAAAGCATTTCTAAGAGGGAATTTCATAGCAATCAATGCCTACATTTAAAAGGAAGGCTTCTGGCCCAAGATAGTGATGTAAGAAGACCCTGAACTCACCTCTTCCATGGACACACCAATTCTATACATATTTATGGAGCAATTCCTCCTAAAGTAGTACTGAGGGCTGATTAAACAACTTCTGCACAACAAAGGTATCTAAGACAACCGTGCCCTCCCTGGACACTGCAAACTGCAGTGAGGAGGAATAGTACCAAGGGAATGTGAGTAAATTTGTCTGCCCTGGGGCACAGAAAGCTATGATTTCAAAGAGCAACTAGAATATAAAGAGTTAAGTTCTGTATCTCCTCCAAATGGTAGTAGAGTTGCTGAAATTCTCTCCAGGTTGTAGGACCAGGAGAGCATCATGGCTTACATTCATCTTCCACCTTGACAGAGTAGACAGGGGCAGAGTCTGAGTGCCCAATCTGGTTTACCTCCTCAGTGAACTCCAGCCCTCTAGCCCAGGTCAATGCATCCTACCGAGGAAGCCTCAGCACAGTACATACTGGGACACCTCTAGTCAATGCTCATTATAGTTTCAGCCACCTTGCCAAGGTAACAGAGACAGAAAGCACCCAGGAACACTTTAGGCCCACACCACTTCATTGTTAGATGACTTGATAGGGCGGGCACCTTGGGCACAGAACACTCTGGGACCTCCTGGCTCATGCTTACATTGGCTCAAGCCATATTACCAGAGCTGCCTCTGTAATAAGTGCCTCAGGAACCCTAACCCAAACCCTACCTTGGCTCCAGCTTCACTGTTAGTGTGCCTCCTGCATGGAGCAATCTGGGACTCCCTGGCCATGTCTGTCTTGGCCCATCAAGGTAGCCCTGTGTTGAGAAACCCAGGACACCTCAGTTTGAACCAACTTTATCTGCAGCTGTCCTGCAAGAATACTTTCTGTGCAGAGAGCATCAGGTCCTCTTGGCTTATGCCCACACAAAGTTCTATTGTCCTGCCTGGGTGCTGTGTGCACAGAATGACCTAGGGCCACCCCAGCTCAATACCCACTTCAGCTTCAGCTGTCCTTCCGGGGCACCCTCTGTACAGAGTTCCTTGAGACCCCCAGCCCACATCAACTACAGCCTCAAAAGCCAGCCAAAGTCACTAGGTACCCACAGTTTACACGGGGGATGGCTGTACGCAAAATAATTCTTTCAATTTAGGAGAAGTGGCTCTTCTGCTTAATTCATAAGAACAAACAGAGAATACCAAGCAAAATGAAGAGACAGAGGAATAAGCTCCAAACAAATGAATAAGGCAAAACTTTAGAAAAGGAACTAAATGAAATAGAGATAACCAATCTACCTGAGAGAGTTCAAAGTAATGGTTATACAGATGTTCACTAGACTGGAGAGAAGAGTAGATAAGTTTAGTGGGAACTTCACCACAGATAGAAAGTATAAAAAATAACCAATTAGAGTAAAAAAAAACAGTAATGGAGATGAAAAATATGCTGGAGGGAATCAACAGTAGAATAGAGGAAGCAGAAGAATGGAACAGTGATCTGCAAGACAGGACAATAAAAAGCATACAAGCTAAACAGCAAAAATTTTAAAAAAGGGAAAAAAATGTGTATAGTTTAAGGGATCTCTTGAATCCCATTAAGTGAACAAACATTTACATCATAGGAGTCCCAGAAGGAGAAGAGAAAGGGAAAGAAAATTTAGTTAAAGGAATAGTAGCTAAAAACTTTCCTAACTGGGGGAAGGAAATTGACAACCAGGTTTGGGAAGTACGGAGAGTTCCAAACAAGATGAACCCAAGGAGGTACACAGAATGCCACCTCTTTGACATTAAAATGTCAAAGATTAAATATAAAGAGATAATTTTAAAAGCAGCAGCTAGTAATGTACAAGGGAAACTCCATAAGCTATCAGCTGATTTTTAGTAGAAGCTTTGTAAACCGGAGGGGTTAGCATGATGTATTCACAGTGCTGAAAGAAAAACACCTAGAAACAAGAATACTCTGTATGGTAAGGCAGTTCAGAATTATTGGAGAGATAAAGATATTCCCAAACAAAAGTTAAAGAAGGCCATTATCACTAAATTGGCCTTACATAAAATATTAAAGAGACTTCTTTTAAGTGGAAAAGAAAAGACCATAATTAGAAGAAAATTATGAAAGGAAAAATTTTTCATATGTTAAATAAGCACACAGTAAAGACAGTAGAGCAATCACTTATAAGGCTAGTATAAAGGTTAAAAGACAAAAGTAGTAAAATCTATCATATCTAAAAAAATACTTAAGGGGACTCACAAAATAAAAAGATGTAAAGTATGACAACATTTACTTAAAACGTGCAGGGGATGTAAAAATATTTTTTTTCAAGAATGTGTTTAGGGGCACCTGAGTGGCTCAGTTAAGTGTCGGACTTCGGCTCAGGTCATGATCTTGCAGTGTGTGAGTTCAAGCCCCGCGTCGGGCTCTGTGCTGATGGCTCAGAGCCTAGAGCTTCTTCAGATTCTGTGTCTTTCTCTCTATGACCCTCCCCCACTCAGACTCTGTCTCTCTCTGTCTCTCAAAAATAAATAAACATTAAAAAAAATTTCTAAACAATGTGTTTGAACTTAAGTGGTCACTAACATAATATAAACTCCTACATATTTAGAATGTTATATATGAACCCCATGGTAATTATAGAAGAAAAAACTCTATATTAGAAACACAAAAAGTAAAGTGAAAGAAAGCCAAGCTTAACACTGAAGAGTCATTAATCATAAGGGAAAAAAAGAGCATGAGAAGAAAAAAAGGAAAAGAGAAGAACTACAAAAAACCCCAGAAAACAAATAACAAAATGGTAGTAAATACATACCTGTTGATAATTACTTTAAATGTAAATGGTCTAAATATTCAATAAAAATACAGAGGGTGGCAGAATGAATAATAATAAAAAAAAGAAGATTCAACATCTGCTGCTTAAAGAGACTCCTATCAGACCTAAAGACACATACAGACTAAAAGCAGAGGAATGAAAGATATTCTATATGGAAAAATATATTCCATGAAAACAGAAGTGCAAACAAAAGCCAGAGTGGCAATATATCTATCAGAAAAAAAATAAACTTTGAAACAAATACTGTAACAAGAGACAAAGCAAATCATTACATATTGATAAAGGGATAGCTCCAACAAGAAGATATAGAAATTGTAAGTATCTATGGACCCAAAATAGGAGCACCTAACTACGTAGAGAAAATATTAACAGACATAAAAGGAGAAATTGGAATTAATACAATAATAGTAGCAGACTTTAAAATCCTATTTGCATCGATGGATAGATCTTCCAGGCAGAAAATCAATAAGAAAATAGTTTATTCAAACAACACATTAGATCAGATAGACTTAACAGATATATACAGAACATTCCATCCCAATACAACAGAATACACTGTGTATTCTGCTGCAATCCTCTTAAATTGCATATTAAACTGCAAATTTAAGAGGACAGAATTTATATCATGCATTTTTTTCTTACCACAGTATGAAACTAGAAATCAATCACAAAAATAAAAACAAACAAACAAAAAACCAACAGAACTGGAAAAAACACCCACAAACATGTGGAGGCTAAGCAACATGATACTAAACAATGAGTAGATCAATGAAGAAATTAAAAAAAAGAAATAAGATACAAGTGAAAATAAAATACAACAGTTAAAAATATATAATAATAAAGGCTTACTTCAAGAAAAGAAAAATATCAAATAATTAATCTAACTTTACATTTAAAGGAACTAGAAAAAGAACAAAGCCCAATGACTAGAAGGAAGGAAATAGAGATCAGAGCAAAAATAAATAGAGACTAAAACAAAACAAAACAAACAAACAAACAAAAAACCCAAAAGGTCAATGAAACCAAGAGCTGGTTCTTAGAAATGATAAACAGAATTCAAAAACGTTTAGCCAGACTCATCAAGAAAAAAAAGATCCAAATAAAGAAAATCAGAATCGAAATAGAAGTAACAATGGACCCCACACAAACAGAAAGATTTTTTTTTTAATTTTTTTTAACATTTATTTATTTTTGAGACAGAGAGAGACAGAGCATGAACGGGGGAAGGTCAGAGAGAGAGGGAGACACAGAATCTGAAACAGGCTCCAGGCTCTGAGCTGTCAGCACAGAGCCCAACGCGGGGCTCGAACTCACATACCGCGAGATCGTGACCTGAGCCAAAGTCGGACGCTTAACCGACTGAGCCACCCAGGCGCCCGACAAATAGAAAGATTTTTAAGAGACTACTCCAAAAAATTATAAGCCAACGAATTGAACAACTAAGAAGAAATGGATAAATTACTGGGGCCAATCTTCCAAACCTGAATCGAGAAGAAAAAGAAAATCTGAGCTGATTACTAGGATTGAATTTGAGTTGGTAATCAAAAGCTTGCAACAAACAAAGTCTAGGAGTAAATGGCTTCACAGTTCAATTCTACCACATATCTAAAGAGGAGTTAACGTCTATTCTCCTGAAACTAGACTACAATATAGAAGAGGAAGGCAAGTTTCCAAATTTATTTTATGTGGCCAGGATTACCATGATACCAAAACCAGACAGACACTACCTAAAAACTACAGGCCATTATCCCTGATGAATATTGATTGGAAAATTCTCACTGAAATATTAGCTAACTGCATTGAATAATACATTAAAAAGATCATTCACAATCAAGTGGGATTTATTTTGGGGATTCAAGGATGATTCAATATTCACAAATCAGTGTGATATACCAAATTAATAAAATGAAGGATAAAACTCATATGATTGTCTCAACAGATACAGAAAAAGCATTTGACAAAATTCAACATTTACTCATGATTAAAATACCTCCACGAAGTGGATCTAGAGGGAACATACTTCAACATAAAGGCCATGGATGAAAAACTCAAAGCTAACATCATATTCAATGGTGAAAAACTACGAGCTCCTCCTCTAAGGTCAGGTAAAAGGAAAGGATGGCCACTTACACCATTTTTTATTCATTGTAGTACTGGAAGTCTTCCCTACCACAATCCGACAAGGAAAAAAAAAAGGTGGGGTGCCCGGGTGGCTCAGTCGGTTAAGTGTCTGACTTCTGTTCACATCATGATCTCATGGATCATGGGTTTGAGCCGCACATTGGGCTCTCTGCTGATGGCACTAAGCCCACTTCAGATCCTCTGTATCCCTCTCTCTCTGCCTCTTCCCCACTAGTGTGTGAGCTCTCTCAAAAATAAACACTTTAAAAAATAATAAAAGTATCCAAAATAGTAAGAAAAAAGTAAAACTCACTATTTGCAGATGGCAGGATATATATAGAACCTTAAAATATCTACCAAAAAATATTAGAATAAATAAATTCAGTAAATTTGAAGGTATGAAATTAATATACAGAAATATATTGCATTTCTATACTCTAATAATGAAATAGCAGAAAGTGAAATTAAGAAAGCAATTTCATTTATGATTGCACTAAAAAAGTAAAATAAACTTAAATAAACTTGAAATAAACTTAACCAAGGAGGTGACAGACCTGGACTCTCAAAACCATAAAACACTGAGAAAAGAAATTGAGAGAAACATGACCAAATTGAAACACATACCATGCTCATGGATTTGAGGAATATTGTTAAAATATCCAAACTACCCAAAACAATCCACAAATTCATTGCAATTCTGTCAAAATACCTACAGCATTTTCACAGAACTAGAACAAATAATCACAAAATTTGTATGGAGTCACAAAACAGCCAAAGAAATCTTGAGGAAGACCAAAGCTGAAGGCATTATAATCCCAGACTTCAATTTATACTATAAAGCTATAATAAAGAAAACAATATGGTACTATTAGAAAAATAGACACATAGATCTATAGAACAAAAAAGATAACCCAGAAATAAACCCACACTTTTATGTTCAATTAATCCACAACACAGGAAACAAGAATATTCAATGAGGAAGACAGGTCTTCAGTAAATGGTTCTAGGAAAGCTGGACAACTACACACACAAGAATGAAACCAGACCACTTTCTTACACCATACACAGAAATAAACTGAATGTGGATTAAAGACCTAAATGTCAGACCAGAAACTATAAAACTCCCAGAAGAAAACATAGGCAGTATTCTCTGTATTGATTGTAGAAACATTTTTCTAGATAAGTCTTCTTAGGAAAAGGAAACAAAAGTAAAAACAAACTATTGGGACTACACAAAAATAAAAAGCTTTTGCATGGCAAAGGAAACCATAAACAAACCAACCTACTGAATGTGAGAAAATACTTGCCAATGCTATATCTGATAAGGTACTTATATCCAAAATATATAAAGAACTTCTACAACTCAACACCAAAACCACAAATAATCTTATTAAAAATGGGCAGAATACCTGAATATACATATTTCCAAAGAAGACATACAGGTGGCTAACACACACATGAAAAGATGCTCAACATTACAAATAAGGGGGGTAATGCAAATTGAAACTACAATGAAATGTCACCTCACACCTATCAGAATGGCTAGAATAAAAAAGATAAGAAATAACAAGCATTGGCAAGGATGTGGGAAAAAAGGAACCCTTGTATCCTATTGGTTGGGTTGTAAATTAGTGCAGCAATATGGAAAACACTATGGAGCATACTAAAAAATTAAAAATAGGGACACCATATGATCTAGCAATTTCTTGACTGGGTATTTATCCAAAGAACAAACAAACAAGCAAACAAAAAAACATACTAGTTCAAAAAGATGTACACACCCCTGTTTATTGCAGCATTATTTACAGTGGCCAAGGTATGGAAGCAACCTGATAGATGCATACA
Source organism: Lynx rufus (assembly GCF_022079265.1). Lineage (NCBI taxonomy): Eukaryota > Metazoa > Chordata > Mammalia > Carnivora > Felidae > Lynx > Lynx rufus. Next base: position 96,324,054 of record NW_025814845.1, on the reverse strand, counting down.
GAAGATGTATGGCATTTATGTGTCTACACCCCCCCCCACACACACACACAATGGAATATTACTCAGACATAAATAAAGGTGAGATCTTACCATTGACAACCACATGAATAGACATAGAGTGTGTTATATTAAGTAAAATAATTCAGAAAAGGAAAGCAAACACCATATGACTTCACTTATATGTGGAATATAAATAAATAAACCAAAAATAGAAACAGACTCATAAAAACGGGGGGGAAAAAAGGTGGTCACCAGAATGGACAGTGTAGGAGGATGGGCCAAATGATTAAAGGGGAGAGGAAGGTAGCAGTTTCCAGTTATGAAATAAATAAGTCATGTGGATGAAAGGTAGTGGATAAGGAATATAGCCAATGTTATTGTAATAGTGTTATATGGTGACAGATGGTAGGTATAGTATGGTGAAGTATAGCATAATGTACAGAGTTATTAAATCACTAATTTATTATACATTTGAAACTAATATAACATTGTGTGTTTACTATACTTTAATAAAAAATAAAAAAACTAAATAAAATAATAAAAATTAAATCAAAAAATACATTTAAGATAAGGTCTCAAACAAGTTAATTTTACACCTTATGAAACTAAAAAAAAAATACACACACTGACCTTAATGTTAGAAGGATGGAAATGAGATTAGACTAGATGTAAATAAATAGAAAATAGAATAGAAAAAGACCAGTGAAAATGAGAATTGGATTTTTGAAATGATCAATGATAACATTGATAAACTCTTGACTAGACTAAGAAAAAAGGGATAAGGGTCAAATAAATAAAAACAAATAAAAGGACAGACACTACAAGTAATGATACAAAATAAAAACGATCATAAGACACTGAATAATTATATGTCAAAAAATTAGGTAACCAAACATACAATCTATCAGGACTGAATCTTGGAGAAATACAGTCTGAACTGTCTTTTAATGAGTATAGTGAATGAGTCAGTAGTCAGAAACCTCCTTTACAAAAGAAAGCCCAGGATCAAATGGCTTCAATGGTGAATTTTACCAAACATTCAGAGATAATATCAAGTCTTCTCAAACTCTTCCAAAACAATAAAATATGATGGATCATTTTCAAACTCATTTTACATGGTCAATATTACCCTAAAGCCAAATCCACAAAAAGACATCACAAGAAAGGAAAATTACATGCTAATATTTCTGATGAAAGTAGAAAATTCTTCAATAAAATATTAATAATTAACAAACTGAATCTAACAACATGGTGAAAGAATCATATTCCAAGACTAGGATTTATCTCAAGGATTGTTCAACATATAAATATTAATGTAAAATACCACATTAAAAGACTAAAGACTAAAAATCACATGACTGTCTCAATAAATGCAGAAAAATCTTTGACAAAATTCAGCAATCTTTCATTATAACTCTTAATAATTAAATTTAACATTGAATAATAGAAGGAATAAATACTATATATGAAAAGCCCATAGCTAACACCATACTTAAGAGTGAAAAAATTAAAAACATTTCCACTAAGATCAGAAAGAGACAAAAGTACTCACTAATGTCATTTTTATTCAATACAGTTGTATAAGTCCTAGGCAGAGCAATTAAGCTGAAAAAGAAACAATATCCAAATTGGAAAGGAAAAAGTAAAAATGTCCCTGTTTGTGTATGATATATGCTTATATGTAGAAAACCCTGAAGACTCCATAAGAAAACTACTATAAATAATAAACAAATTTAGTAAAGTTGCAGATTTCAAAATCAAGATGAAATAAGCCAGAAGGGAAAGAGAAATATAGTACAGTATCACTTGTATGTTGAATCTAAACATAAGTAAATTAATAAATAAATATCTGGTTTTATAAAAACAGGAAATAGAAGCGATGGTTGAGGAGTTGGGGATAGAAGAAAATGGAGAGATAGAAGTGAAAGGGTACAAACTTGCAGTTAGAAGAAGAGTTATTTCTGAGGATCTAATGTACAGTGTGATGCCTAGAGTTAACTTGGTATTTTATACTTGAAAGTTGTTGAGAATAGATGTAAGCATTCTCAGCAGACACATAAAAAAGAGGTAACTGTGTGAGTTAATTGATGTTAATTATCTTGATCTTGACAATCACTCCACACTGTATACAGACCTAAAATAATGTTATACACTTTAAATATACACAACAATATTTCTCAATTATTCCTTGATAAATTTGGGAGAAAATACGTTGCTTTTCTATATAATAACAAAAAAAAACTATATGAAAAAATATTAGAAAAGCAATCCCATTTACAATAATACCAAAATAATAAAGTACTTAGAAATAAACTTACCTAAGGAAGTAAAACACTTATATATGAAAAAATTATAAAACAGTGATGAAAGAAATTAAACAAGACACAAACGAAATGTGTTCATGAACTGGAAGACTTAATATTGTTAATATGTCTATATAAATACCAAAGCAATCTACAGATTCAATGCAATGTCTACAAAATTCCAGGATTTATGGAAAAAAAATCCTTACATTCTATTGAACCACAAAATACCATGAATAGCCAAATAAATTTTGAGAAGAACAAAAATGGAAGTATCATATTTCCTGATTTCAAAATATGTTCTAAATCTTCAGCAATCAAAAAAGTATGGTAATGGCATAAAGACAGACATATAAAGCAACAGAACAGAGAGTCCAGAAATAAGTCAATTAATACACAGTGAACTTATCTTCAACAAGGGTATTGAGAATATGCAATGGGGGGATAAAAAAGAGAATACACAATGGGAAAAAGATCCTCTCTTCAATAAATCGTTTTAGAAAAACTAGATCTCAACATATAGAAGAATGTAATTGGATCCACTTCTTAAACCATACACAAACATGAACTCAAAATGGATTAAAGACTTAAAAGTAAGAACAGGGACACACCAGGGTGGCTCAGTTGGTTAAGCATCTGACTTCGTTCGGCTCAGGTCATGATTTTGTGGTTCATGAGATGAAGCCCACTTTGGGCTCTGTGCTGACAGCTCAGAGCCTGGGGCTTTGGATTCTGTGTCTTTCTCTCTACCCCTTCCCCACTTGCGTGTGCACGTGCACACAAACACACACACACAGAGTCTCTCTCTCTCTCAAAAATAAGCATTTAAAAAAAGTAAGAACTGAAACTACAAAAGTATTAGGAAAAATAAAAAGGAAAAAGCTTCCTGATATTGGTCTTAGCAATGATTTTATGGATAGGACACAAAAGCACAGGCAACAAAGTGAAAAATAAATAAGTAGAACTACAAAAAACTAAAACAAACAAACAAAAAAACCTGTACAACAAAGGAATCAGTCAATAGAATGAAAAGGCAACATAACAAATTGGAGAAAATATTTGCAAACCATACATCTGATAAGTGGTTAGCCTCTAAAATACATAAGGAATTTCTATAACTCAATAATTAAAAAACTGATTAAAAAATAGGCAAAGGACTTGAAGAGGCATTTCTCCAAAGAAAATATACTAGTAGCCAAGTAGTGCTCAACATCACTAATCATCAGGGATAAGAAAATCAACATCACAATGAGATCACCTCACACCTGTCAGGAAGGCTGTTATCACAAAATCAAAAGACAACACATATTGACGAGAATGTGGAAAAAAAGGGAACTATTATATTTTGCTGGTGGGAATGTAAAATGTTACACAGTCACTATGGAAAACAGCGTGGTAGTTCCTCAAAACATGAAAGTAGAACTATATGATCTACATCTGACTTCTGGGTGTATACTGACAAAAACTGAAGTTGGTATCTTTAAGAGATATTAGTACTTCTGTGTTCATTGCAGCAATAATCACAATAGTTAAAATGTTCAAACAACCTAAATGGCCATCAACATGTGAATAGGTAAGTAAAATGTGGCATATACATACAATGGAATGCTATGCAGCTTTTAAAAAGGAAAGTCTATGATATAGGACAAAATGGATTAATCCGGAGGATATTACTCTAAGTGACAAAAGCCAGACACAGAGAGATATTTATTGCAGTTTATTCCTTTATGAGATACCCAAAAATATCAAATTCATAGAGTCAAAGAGTGGAATGATGGCTAGTATGGTATGGGAGTAGGCAGAAATGGGGAATTATTAATCAACAGGCATAAAGTTTCAGTCAAGCAAGATGAATAAACTAGAGCTCTGTTCTACAACATTGTACCTATGGTCAACAATAACACATTGTATATTTAAAATTTTGTTAAGAAGGTATATTTCTATTATTTCTACTATAAAATAAAATTTTTAAAGAAATTTCCACTCCTTCTTGAATTGTTTTATATATTTTGGCCTCTTCCATCTGACTCTGTTTCCCCAACCTTTATTATTATTTTTTTTTCAGTCTCTTTGTCCTTACCCTCATAGTATCTTTATGTGGCTCTTTCACACTGCCTTTTAAACATGTACTGGGGACTGTCTGTAGTCCTGATTCTTTATGCAAGACACACTCATGTACAAACTTCCTACTTGGTATCTTTGCTTAAATATATTTAAATGTCTCTATTAAAAAATTACCAAAGACAACAGAAGATCTTGGAGAGAAGATGTGAAATTAGGCTGTATATACTTGTTTTTTTAAATTTTAATTATTTATGTTTTGTTGCTTAAAAATTTGTCATCTCACATGCAAAAAAATCCAGAAAAATACTTTTAAAAACCTGTGTATATATAGTATTCTTTCATGAAAAGTAATTATAAAAATTAGTTATATTTATACATTTTTATCAAGTACAGTGAGAATGAAATCTAAGAAAGATTATTTCACATTACGGGAGTCTGGGTGGCTCAGTTGGTTAAGCATCCAACTTTGGCTCAGGTCATGATCTCACAGTTTGTGGGTTTGAGACCCACATCGGGTTCTATGCTTATAGCTCAGAGTCTGGAGCCTACTTCATATTCTGTGTCTCCTCTGCTCCTCCCCTGGTCATGCTCTGTCTCTCTTGCTCTCAAAAATAAATAAACATTTAAAAAATTAAAAAAAAATTCATGTTACCCTTTGCCCTGGCTCAGGATTCAATGTTCTGAGTGTGACCCCACTCCTGCCTCCTGTATTCTGTATTTACAGAGAGTTGTATCCTGCAAGCTAGCCTCAGCTTTTGTATCAGCTCATTTCCCCTTGAGTTGATCCAATGGGAGGCAATAATGAGAGAGTTGAGGGAAAGAGAAAGGAAAAAGTTAGCATATTTTTCCATTGCTCTGTTTCCAATGGTTATCTCATGGAATCTGATGGTAACCAAAATACACCCCAAACCTGCCAAAGGAAGACATGGAAGACAATTAAACCAAAGGGAAAATAAATAAGAGTACAACAGGGCACACACCACAAGCAGGAGACATTTCCTGAAGTACCAAGTCCTTGGGATCAGGGGGTTGATCCTACATTGCAGGGCATTGCAAGACCTAGTCTATATAAGCCATTAACTTCAAGAGCAGAAATGTAGCTGACTTTTCTAATGTACAGAAAAAGACACAGAGAGTTAGACAACATGAGAGAGAGAATAATATATCCCAAATGAAACAAAAGGACCAAACCACAGCAAGAGACATAACAAACAGATATAAATAATATGCCTGATAGAGAATTCAGTGTAATGATCATAAAGGTACTCACTGTATTTGAGAAAAGAATGGAGGACATCATTGAGACCCGTAACAAAGAGACAAAAAAACAAACAAACAAACAAAAAAACAATCGGAGATGAAGAACACAATATATGAAATAAAAATACAGGTGATGGAATAAGTAGAAGGCTAGATGAAGTGGAGCAAAGAATGACCTGGAAGACAGATTAATAGAAAGTAACCAAATTGAGTAAACAAGAGGAAATAAAAAACTTATGCAAATTGAGAATATATTTAAAGAATTCTGACTCCATCAAGTGTTATAACACTCATATAATACGGATTCCAGAAGAGGAAGAGAGAGAGACAAGGGGGTGGAAAGTTTAAAGAAATAATAGCTGAAAACTTTCCTAATCTGGGGAAGGAAACAAATATCCAGATCCAAGTGGCACAGAGATACTCTAAAAAACCAACACCAGGATACATAATAATTAAAACAGCAAAAAGTAGTAATAAAAAAAAAAAACCTAAAAGCAGCAATGGAAAATAACACAGCTACATACAAGGGTAACCCCATAAGGATATCAGCAGAAACTTTGTAGGCCAGAAGAGACTGGCATGATATAGACAAAGTGCTGAAAGGTAAAAATCTTCAACAAGAATACTCTATCCAGCAAGGCTGTCATTCAGAATAGAAGGAGAATAAACAGTTTGTCAGACAAGCAAGTATTCAAAAAGTTCATGATTACTAAACCAACCATACAAGAAATAGATGACTCTTTGACCAGAAAGGAAAGACCACATATGAGAGTATGAAAAATAAATATGTCTGTAAAAAACAGTCATAGGAGTCAGGGAACAAAATGATGTAAAATAATTAACCATATACATAAAATGTGTGTGTTGGGGGGGAGAGGAGTAAAAAAATGGATTCAAATTCAAGTGACTATCAACTTAATACAGACTGCTATATGCAGATGTTATATACAAACCTATCAGTAACCACAAATTAAAAAAAAACAATAATAGATAAGCAAAGAATAAAGTGAAAAGAATTCAAGTATATCAATAAAGAAAACCATCAAACCATGAAAGAGAAACAGAAGAAACAATCAGACAAAGAGCATAGAAACAACCACAAAACAAGTAACAAAATGACAATAAATACATATCAATAATTACTTCATATATAAATGGACTAAATACTCCAATCAAGTGGCATAGGGTGACAGAGTAGATTAAAAAAACAAAAAACAAAACTCATGTATATGCTGTATACAAGGGACCAATTTGAAACCTAAAGTCACCTGCAGATGGAAAGTGAAGGGATGGAGAAACATTTATCATTTGAATCGGTGTCAAAAGAAAGCCTGGAGAGCAATACTTATATCAGACAAAATAGACTTTAAAACAAAAATTTTAACAAGAGACAAAGCCACTACACAACAATAAAGGGGACAGTCCAACAAAAAGATATAATAATTATAGTTATCACCCAACATGGGAGCACTCAAATATATAAAACAGGTATAGCAAACATGAAGAAAATAACAAATAGTAATACATTAATAGTAGGGGACTTTAACACCCCACTTACATTAAAGGACATATTGTCTAAACAGAAAATTCACAAACACTGTGGCTTTGAATGACACACTGGACCAGATGGATTTAACAGATATATTCAGAACTTTCCACTGTAAAACAGAAGAATACACATTTTTTTCTTCAAGTGCACATGAAACGTTCTCCAGAATAGATCATGTATTAGGCCACAAAACAAGTTTCAACAAATTAAAAAATATCAAAGTCATACAATGCATCTTCTCTCACCACATCACTATGGAACTAGAAATCAACCACAAGAAAACTCTAGAAAGAGCACAAATAAATGGAGGTTAAATAACATGCAAGTAAATAGTGAATGAATCAACCAAGAAATCAAAGAAGAAATTAAAATTACATGGAAACTAATGAAAATGAAAACACAATGACCCCGAATATTTAGAATACAGTAAAAGCAGTTTTAAGAGGGAAGTGTATAGGAATACAGGCTTATCTTAAGAAGCAAGGAAAATCTGAAATAAACAACCTAACATTACACCTAAAGTGGATAGAATAAAATCAACAAACAAAACCCAAAATGAGCAGAAGGATGGAAATAATAGAGATTAGAGTAGAAATAAATGACATAGAAACTTAAAAAAATCAATAAAACCAGGAGCTCATTCTTTGGAAAACATATCAACAAAATTGGTAAACCTCTAGCTAGAATCATCAAGAAAAAAAGGGAAAGAGGACTGAAACAAAATCACAAATGAGTGTAGAGAACAATCCACACCACAAACATACAAACATTATAAGAGAATATTATGAAAAAAATGTATGCCGATTAGACAACCTTGAAGAAACGGATAAATTCCTAGAAACATAGAACCTACCAAAATTGAAGCAGGAAGAAATAGAAAATTTTAGCAGACCAACCACTACCAAGAACATTGAATCACAAATCAAAAACTCCCAACAAACACTGATGAAGTTGAAGAAGACACACACAAAAATATGGGAAGACATTACACACTCATGGATTTGAAGAACAAATATTGTTAAATGTTTAGATTACCCAAAGAAACTACATATTTAATGCAATCCCTATCAAAATATCAATAGCATTTTTCACAGAGCTAGAACAAACAATCCTAAAATTTATATGTAACCACAGAAGATGTAAATAGCCAAAGCAATCTTGAAAAATAAATGCAAAGCTGGAAGTATCACAATTCCAGACTTCAAGTGACATTATAAATCTTTAGTAATAAAAACAGTATGGTAATGGAACAAACACATAAATCAATGGTACAGAATAGAAACACAGAAATAAACCCACAATTGTATGGTCAGCTAATCTTTTACTAAGCAGGAAAGAATATCCAATGTGAAAAAGTAAGTCTTCAACAAATGGTGTTGGGAAAACTGGACAGCTACATGCAAAAGAATGAAATGGACCACTTTCTCACTCCATACACAAAAATAAATTCAAAATGGATGAAAGACCTAAATATGAGACCTGAACATATAAAAAACCTAGATGAGAACACAGGTAAGTAATTTACTTGACATCGTCCATAGTAATTTCTTTCTAGTTATGTCTCCTGATAGTTTTCTAGATAAGTCTCCTGAGGTAAGAAAAATAAAGTAAAAAACAAACTATTGGGACTATAACAAAATAAAAAGCTTCTGCACAGTGAAAGAAACAGTCAACAAAAGTAAAAGGCAACGTATGGACTGGGAGAAGATATTTGGAATTGACATATCTGATAAAGGTTAGTATCCAATATATATATAAGGAACTGACAGAACTCAAACTCCAAAAAGAAATAATCCAATTAAAAAATGGGAAGAAGATATAAACAGACATTTCTCCAAAGAATTCATCCAGATGGCCACCAGACATAAAAAAAAGATGCTCAACATCACTCATAATCAGAGAAATGCAAGTCAAAACTACAATGAGATATCGCCTTACACCTGTCAGAATGGCTAAAATAAAAAAACACAAGAAACAAGTGTTGGTGAGGATGTGAAGACAAAGGAACCCTCTTGCACTGTTGGTGGGAATGAAAATTGGTGCAGCCACTGTGAAAAGAGTATGGAGGTTGCTCAAAAAGTTAAAGAATGAATTACTCTATGATCCAGTGATCACACACTAGGTATATACTTAAAAAATACAAAAATACTAATTCAAAGGGATACGTATACCACTGTGTTTTTAGTAGAATTATTATAGATAGCCAGGATATGAAAGAAGCCCAAGTGTCCACAGATAAATGGATGGATAAAGAAGATGTAATATATATATTACATCCATATATATATATATATATATATATACACACACAATATACAAAATATATATACATATATGTGTGTGTGTGTGTGTGTGTGTGTATATATATATATATATATATATATATATGAAATATTCTTCAACCATAAAAAAGAATTAGGGTAACCTGTGTAGCTCAGTTGGTTAAGTGTCTAACTCTTGATTTCAGCTCAGGTTATGATCTCATGGTTTGTGAGTTCGAGTCCCACATCAGGCTTTCTGCTGATGGTTCAGAGCCTTCTTGGGATTCTCTCTCTCTCCCTCTGTCCCTCTGCCCTCTCTCTCCATCCCTCCCTCTCTCTCTGAAAAGAAGTTTAAAAATTAAAAAAATAATAATGAAATCTTTTTATTTGTAATGACATGGATAGATCTAGAGAGTATAATGTTAAGTGAAATAAGTCAGAGAAAGACATATACCATATAATTTTACCCATATGTGGAATTTAATTTTTATTCATTTATTTATTTTTAATTTTAGAGAGAGACAGAATACACACAAGTGGGGGACAGGAATGGAGTCTGAGAAAGAGAGAATCACAAGCTGTCTCCATATTCAACACAAAGCCCAATGTGGGGCTTGATCCCATGACCCTGGGATCATGACCTGGATCAAAGCCAAGAGTTAGACACTCAACCGACTGAGCCACCAAGGTGCCCCCAAATATGGAATTTTAGAAACAAGTGAGCCATGGAAAAAATCAAGAGAGAGAGACAAACCAAGAAACAGACTCTTAAATATAGAAGACAAACTGATGGTTACCAGAGGGGATGTGGAGTAGGGTGGGTGAAATAGGTGATGGGGATTAAGGAGGGCACTTGTTGTGATAAGAACCAGGTGATGTATGGAATTTTTGAATCATTATATTATAGAGTTGAAACTAATAATACTAACTGTATATTAACTATACTGGAATTAAAAAGTAATAAACTTCTGGGGCGCCTGGGTGGCGCAGTCGGTTAAGCGTCCGACTTCAGCCAGGTCATGATCTCGCAGTCCGGGAGTTCGAGCCCCGCGTCAGGCTCTGGGCTGATGGCTCGGAACCTGGAGCCTGTTTCCGATTCTGTGTCTCCCTCTCTCTCTGCCCCTCCCCCGTTCATTCTCTGTCTCTCTCTGTCCCAAAAATAAATAAACGTTGAAAAAAAAAATTAAAAAAAAAAAAAAGTAATAAACTTCAAGACAATCAGAAAAATGTAAATCTGATTGGATCTTTAAAGGTATCAAAGATTATGGTTGATTAAAAAATAATTTATAAAATATTCAGTTCAATATAATGATGGGACAACCAATGAGAAACACCAATAGGTAAGTGAAGTGAAGTGACTTCAGGGGAATTAGGGACATACAGATTTATAATTCTTTCACAAAGTCTGATAAATAATAAATTAGAACTTTTAAGAGGAAAATATGTCAAGAAGAAGGAGCTGTGGCTTCACTCTTTGAAAGGTTTATCTTTTAAGAGTTTGTATAGCAAGATGTATTGAAATGAAACAGAAAAAGCCCTAGGGGTACAAGGTAACTCAGCATATTATTTCACTAAAAAGACCATGAGGGAAAGCATATTTAGAGGAAGGCTCAACAGTGTTCAGTGCTATAGAGAGTCAAGTGGTAAAAAGGTTGAGAAATGACCATCAAGTACAGCAATAAAAAACTATTATTGGCATTTAAAAATCAATATTCTAGTATATGTTCAAATGTAAATGATAATAATCCCTCAGAAGCTTATTTTATTAGAATAAATGGTTTCCTGTTTATAAATATAGGGAAATATGTATGTTTGTAGTCAGAAGAATGGATTGGAAGAATAAAAAATTTATTTACTTATTTTTTTTAATATGAGGGAGGGGCAGAGACAGAGGGAGTGAGAGAGAAAGAATCCCAAGCAGATTCCATGCTGACAGTGAAGAGCCTGATGGTCGGGGAGGGACTTGAACTCATGAATCATGAGATCATGACCTGAGCTGAAATCAAGAGTCAGAACTTTAGCCATCTGAGCCACCCAGGTGTTTAAAAAGTAAAAACTTTAAAAGTTCTAGGGTGATACAAATGATGAAAGGAAAAAGAGTACAGTGAATTTGAAAGAAAGTACAAATTAACACCACCTGGAGAATCACCCTTGTGGAAAATAGGATCTCAGATACAAAAGTGGATAAAGAGGGAATCAAATATATAAATGGAAAAAAAGAAAGAATTCTGAGTTTGAAGATCTCTGTTCTCTTATAAACATATGAGCTTCTCAATCAGTCATGGGGAGAGGTAAAAATTTACTTAGCATTCAGCTTACCATCTTAAACATTTTTCAGTGTACGTTTAAGTAGTGTTAAGTATATTCACTTTGTTGTACATCAGATCTCTGGAAGTTTTTCATTTTGCAACAGTGAAACTCTATATCCACTAGATACTAATTTCCCTTCCTCTCTTCCACCAGCCCATGGCATCTACCATTCTTTCTATTTCTGTGATTTTGACATTAGGTATTTTGTATATGAGTAGAATCATATACTATTTCTCTTTTTGTGACTGACTTATTTTATTTAGCGTAATGTCTTCAAGGTTCATTTATGTTCTAGCATGTGACAAGATTTCCTTTTTTAAGGCTGTATGGTAGTCTATTCCCATCAACAGTGAATAAATATTCCAACTTTTCTGGATCTTCATCAGCACATACTATTTTCTGTTCTTTTCATACTGACCATCCCTGATTGGTATGAGATGGATGATATTTTGGGGGTTTATTTGCATTTCCTTACTGATTAGTGATGTTAAACATCTTTTTCATGTGCTTGCTATCCATTCAGATACTTCTAGATTTATAGCAAGAGAGTATTTATTTATTGCTCATAGTACAGTCTACTTTGGACCTGTAGGGATTGTTCTCCTCATGGTGATTCAGTGACACAGGCTTCTCTATCTTGTCATTGCACTTCCTCTAGGTACTAGGAGTTATCTCCCCCTTTCTATTCAACCAACAGATGGAGAAGGGAATATGCTGTCTTGGAAATCTGTTTTGGCCAAGCTTGAAATCAACCACAGGAAAAAGTCTGGAAAACCTCCAAAAGCATGGAGGTTAAAGAACACCCTACTAAAGAATGAATGGGTCAACCAGGCAATTAGAGAAGAAATTAAAAAATATATGGAAACAAATGAAAATGAAAATACAACAATCCAAACACTTTGGGATGCAGCGAAGGCAGTCCTGAGAGGAAAATACATTGCAATCCAGGCCTATCTCAAGAAACAAGAAAAATCCCAAATACAAAATCTAACAGCACACCTAAAGGAAATAGAAGCAGAGCAGCAAAGACACCCCAAACCCAGCAGAAGAGGAGAAATAATAAAGATCAGAACAGAACCATATAGAATCTAAAAAAGCTATAGAGCAGATCAACGAAACCAAGAGTTGGTTTTTTGAAAAAATAAACAAAATTGATAAACCTCTAGCCAGGCTTCTCAAAAAGAAAAGGGAGATGACCCAAATAGATACAATCATGAGTGAAAATAGAATTATTTCAACCAATCCCTCAGAGATACAAACAATTATCAGGGAATACTACGAAAACTTATATGCCAACAAACTGGACAACCTGAAAGAAATGGACAAATTCCTAAGCACCCACACTCTTCCAAAACTCAATCAGGAGGAAGTAGAAAGCTTGAACAGACCCATAACCAGCGAAGAAATTGAATCAGTCATCAAAAATCTCCCAACAAATAAGAGTCCAGGATCAGGTGGCTTCCCTGGGGAATTCTACCAGACATTTAAAGCAGAGATAATACCTATCCTTCTCAAGCTATTCCAAAAAATAGAAAGGGAAGGAGAACTTCCAGACTCATTCTATAAAGCCAGTATTACTTTGATACCTAAACCAGACAGAGACCTAGTGAAAAAAGAGAACTACAGGCCAATAACCCTGATGAATATTGATGCAAAAATTCTCAATAAGATACTAGCAAATCGAATTCAACATCTTATAAAAGAATTATTCACCATGATCAAGTGGGATTCATTCCTGGGATGCAGGGCTGGTTCAACATTCGCAAATCAATCAATGTGATACATCACATTAATAAAAGAAAGATAAGAACCATATGATCCTGTCAATCAATGCAGAAAAGGACTGTGACAAAATTCAGCATCCTTTCTTAATAAAAACCCTTGAGAAAGTCACGGTAGAAGGAGCATACTTAAAGATCATAAAAGCCATTTATGAAAAGCCCACAGCTAACATCATCCTCAATGGGGAAAAACTGAGAGCTTTCCCCCTGAGATCAGGAACACGACAGGGATGTCCACTCTCACCGCTCTTGTTTAACATAGTGTTGGAAGTTCTAGCATCAGCAATCAGACAACAAAAAGAAATCACAGCCATCAAAATTGGCAAAGATGAAGTCAAGCTTTCACTTTTTGCAGATGACATGATATTATACATGGAAAATCCGATAGACTCCACCAAAAGTCTGCTGGAACTGATACATGGATGCAGCAAAGTTGCAGGATACAAAATCAATGTACAGAAATCAGTTGCATTCTTATACACTAACAATGAAGCAACAGAAAGACAACCAAACTGATCCCATTCATAATTGCACCAAGAAGCATAAAATACCTAGGAATAAACCTAACCAAAGATGTAAAAGATCTGTATGCTGAAAACTATAGAAAGCTTATGAAGGAAATTGAAGAAGATATAAAGAAATGGAAAAACATTCCTTGCTCATGGATTGGAAGAATATTGTTAAAATGTCAATACTACCCAAAGCTATCTACACATTCAATGCAACCCCAATCAAAATTGCACCAGCATTCTTCTCGAAGCTATAACAAGCAGTCCTAAAATTTGTATGGAACCACAAAAGGCCCCGAATAGTGAAGGTAATTTTGAAGAAGACCAAAGCAGGAGGCATCACAATCCCAGACTTTAGCCTCTACTACAAAGCTGTCATCATCAAGACAGCATGGTATTGGCACAAAAACAGACACATAGACCAGTGGAATAGAATAGAAACCCCAGAACTAGACCCACAAAAGTGTGGCCAACTCATCTTTGACAAAGCAGGAAAGAATATCCAATGGAAAAAAAGACAGTCTCTTTAACAAATGGTGCTGGGAGAACTGAACAGCAAAATGCAGAAGAATGAAACTAGACCACTCTCTTACACCATTCACAAAAATAAACTCAAAATGGATAAAGGACCTGAATGTGAGACAGGAAACCATCAAAACCCTAGAGGAGAAAGCAGGAAAAGACCTCTCTGACCTCAGCCGCAGCAATTTCTTACTTGACACATCCCCAAAGGCAAGGGAATTAAAAGCAAAAATGAATTACTGGGACCTTATGAAGATTAAAAGCTTCTGCACAGCAAAGGAAACAATCAACAAAACTAAAAGGCAACCAACGGAATGGGAAAAGATATTTGCAAACGACATATCGGACAAAGGGCTAGTATCCAAAATCTATAAAGAGCTCACCAAACTCCACACCCAAATAACAAATAACCCAATGAAGAAATGGGAAGACATCATGAATAGACACTTCTCTAACGAAGACATCCGGATGGCCAACAGGCACATGAAAAGATGCTCAACATCGCTCCTCATCAGAGAAATACAAATCAAAACCACACTCAGATACCACCTCACACCAGTCAGAGTGGCCAAAATGAACAAATCAGGAGACTATAGATGCTGGAGAGGATGTGGAGAAAGGGGAACCCTCTTGCACTGTTGGTGGGAATGCAAACTGGTACAGCCACTCTGAAAAACAGTGTGGAGATTCCTCAAAAAATTAAAAATAGACCTACCCTGTGACCCAGTAATAGCACTGCTAGGAATTTACCCAAGGGATACAGGAGTGCTGATGCATAGGGGCACTTGTACCCCAATGTTTATAGCAGCACTCTCAACAATAGCCAAATTGTGGAAAGAGCCTAAATGTCCAATACCTGATGAATGGATAAAGAAATTGTGGTTTATATACACAATGGAGTACTATGTGGCAATGAGAAAGAGTGAAATATGGTCCTTTGTAGCAACGTGGATGGAGCTGGAGAGTGTGATGCTAAGTGAAATAAGCCATACAGAGAAAGACAGATACCATATGCTTTCACTCTTTTGTGGATCCTGAGAAACTTAACAGAAACCCATGGGGGAGGGGAAGGGAAAAAAAAAACAAAGAGGTTAGAGTGGGAGAGAGCCAAAGCATAAGAGACTCTTAAAAACCTGAGAACAAACTGAGGGTTGATGGGGGGTGGGAGGGAGGGTAGGGTAGGTGATGGGTATTGAAGAGGGCATCTTTTGGGATGAGCACTGGGTGTTGTATGGAAACCAATTTGACAATAAATTTCATATATTAAAAAAAAAGAAGTCAAGCCCTTCAGAAGAATAGTATTTCTACTTGATATCTGCTTGATAACACATGTATGTTTATAAACCCAAAATACAAGATCCTGTTTCACGAGGATATACTACACCCATTTCCAATGAAGGTAGAACACAAAATAAAGTTGTCCATTTTTGGCATTATTATTTAGCTTTATTTTTGAATTACTTGTCAAAATAATCAGAAAAGAAAAAAAATGAGGATAAAATTATCCAGAAAGTAAAATTTACATTTTTCAGATTTAATAATTTTGTATTTTGTAAGTATAAGAAAATCAACTAAAGATAATCTCAGAAAGTCATCACATTAGGTAGGGGCACAGTTAATGCTTCCACTTGCTTATTTTTCAGTAAGGCTCTGTTAACTTGACCTCTGTGGTAAAAGCCTGACTTCACCAACCTGTATTCAGAATGGTGTTATCTGCTTTTACTTTTTTAATTAAGTTAACACGGTAATCATTCATTCACTTTTCACCTCAGCTCATTTTTCCATCTCTCTTAAGGTTAATTTTCTCCTTAAAGTTTCCATCTTTGGCTGAGACTATTCTGCGTATATATGAAAACCAAGTGGCATATTTAATTTTATTTCTCTCTTAGAAGTTTACTCTTCCTCAAGGAAAATAACTTTTTATTTTTCATGTTAAACCAGACTGATTAAGTTTTAGCCATTTGAATTATATCTAAATTTATAATACTATATGCAAATAAAGTTATATTAAAAACTTGGTAAACTACCATATTTTAATCAACAAAGTTGTATTAAAAGCATTGATTCTTTGGTATATCAAAGTAATAAAAACCATTTCACAAAGGGCACTACTCGAAGCCTAGATGCATCAATCTAAAAGAGAAAATATGGAGACTTGTGTGCTATTTTCAAATATCTGCAGTCAAATGCTCTACCCCTGAGCTATACCCCGTATTTTCAAATGTCTGGAGGGTTACATAATAAACAGACATTTACAGTTGATTTTCAGTCTGATAACTGGAAAAACAAAGTCTCACAGGCACCTAACCAATTTTTAAAATTTGTCTACTTGTGCAACAATAATTTATACCAAAAATTTATTAGAAAACTATGCCAAAAGACAAGTGAAGCCTGATATTTTATAAGGAAATTATAATTAATGACATGCTAAATCACAACTGAAAATATATGGAAACTAGTTTAATAATGTGGACCCACGTTCCTAGATTTTTATAAATTAGTTTCAACATGGGAAAAGGGAATGGGAAAAGTTGTCATTTATCAATCAACTATTCTCAAAATGAGAAATCTAGAATCATTTAAGTAGAGAAGCAGATATTTCAAACTCAGATTATTATCGATTAAAAACATAAGTTACATTAGAAAAAAATGCAGCTGTGGAGTTAGGTCACCAAGATGGTGATATAGTTTATTCAAACCCCACAAAACAATAACTAATAACTGTTCATGGACAAGACAACAGTGAAAGAATTTTAGAACATGGGAATGAGGCTGAAGAATCCCTCTTGCCTCAGCTACCACCACAAAGACCAGGACAGAGTGCATTAGAAGGGTAAGAGTAATTGCTACATGCTATGTTGCGTTCCCCCAGCCTTCCACAGAACCACGCCAAGAGGTCTTCCCTGGGCCTCTGGCTCCTGCAGTTGAAAAAAGGAGACTGGGGGTGACATCTAGCCCCAGCAACATTTTGGGTCACTCTGTCGACCTCCTTTTCTGGTTTTGCCCTTAGAGATTACAGGGGAATCTGTGGGGCTCAACCACTGGGTATCTGATTATATTGAAAAGAGAATAGAACTTTCAACAACCAGCACTCAAATCTTGGCACACTGACTTCCTTCCTACAGATACCACTGTGTAGCCTCAACTAACAGTTTTGCTCCTCTGAAAAACTAAGTTGGTGGTAGTCTCACCAGGGAACATGATGGGGTGCAGTTTGGCCTGAGTTAGATCCTCAAATGAAAAATTTTGCTGGCCCTTGAGCCTGGTCTGATCATGCCCAGGCAGAAGAGCTGAGTCCTAGCACCACCTGCTTCAGACAGGGCTCTTAGCCTCTCCCAACCAGAAAGCCTGTTGGGAAAAATTGGGGAGGTGCCTGAAATGAGCACTTCCAGTGCTAGTATGGCAGGAAACTTGAGTCATAGCCCCATGTGAAAGGAAGGGCTGATGAGACCACCTGGAAGCTGCTGCATAACCCAACAATGCTTGGGGTGAGAAGTGAACAGCCTAAATTATGACTCCCAGAGTGAAAGCTTTGGTCCTGTTGAGCCAGGGAACTTGGGGCATGGGCCAGATTGAGTTATGAGCACAAAGAACCTTAGTGTCCTTGAAACTATTTCTCCCACTGAACCTGGGACAGGAAACTAAATTGTAGCCCCACTTATTGCTGAATAAGCCTTCTGCTTGCCTAAGTAACCTTACCAGAATACATAGGAAGCTGCATAGCACATCCAAAGCCCTGCTTATAGTGGCACTTGAACACAGAACAGAGATCATAGTTTTCCGTCTGTAGAACAAAACTGATGGCCTCACTTGGCCAGGATATTCATATCATACTCTTGTCTGATTTGGGTACCCTAACAATGAGTTATGTATGCTCTGGGGCTCATTATGTTGCCTGCCATCACAGGGAAGCTAATTTATAGCTCTGTCTCATACTAAATATAGTCCCCAGTCCCAGCCATCTAGTAAGGCTGACCAGAGAATTTGTACAACCAGAGAGCCCTTCCTACCACTTCACAAAGGCAGGGGAACATGACAGCAGTCCTATTCAACTTTTCTCAGCTAGTGATACGATTCTGCACTCCCAACCTTAGAACTTACACAGTTGTCTCATCCCAAAATAGACACTAATAGCAGGTCCTACCTGCCCACAGATATTACCAGGATCAAAACCTGACTTCACAGCTGACTGATGAAGAAGTCTCTGCCAAAGAAACCTGCAAAGCTTAGAAGAGGAGATAACTTACTCAAAGGGACACATATTATCAAAGTGAGGAATAAAGTTCATAAAATTCAGGTAAATATGACACAACCAAAGAAAATTAATAAAGCTCTAATAACTACTTTAAAGAAATGGTGATTTATGGACTGTCAAAGGACTCAGAATAATCTTCTTCAAGTAGTTTCATAGACTTCAAGAACACACAGATAACAAAGTAAAATTAGAAAAACAATGCATGTACAAAACAAGAAGTTCAACAAAGACACAGAAGCTGTAAACTAGATTTTAAACTAAAGGCTGTAACAAGAGATGAAGAATGGCATCATATCATAATTATGGCGTCTATCCATCAAGAAGAGGTAACAATTGTAAATGTTTATGCACCCAATTTTAAAGGACCCTAATATATAAAACAATTAATCACAAACATAAGCAATCTTATCAATAAGAATGCAGTAATTACAAGGGACTTTAATACTCCACTTAAAGAAATGGACAGATCATATAGGCAGAAAATCAATAAAGAAACAATGGCCCCGAATAATACACAGGACCAGATGGACTTGAGATATATATTCAGAACTTGTCATCCAAAAGCAGCAGAATATACATTATTCTTGAGTGCACATGGAACATTCTCCAAGATAGATCACATACTGGGTCATAAAACAGTCCTCAATAAATATAAAAGAATTGAGATCATACCATGCACATTTTCAGATCACAAAGCTATGAAACTTGAAACCAACCACAAGAAAAAGTTTGGAAAACCTCCATATGCATGGAGGTTAAAGAACATCCTACTAAAGAATGAATGGGTCAACCAGGCAATTAAAGAAGAAATTTAAAAAAATATAAGGAAACAAATGAAAATGAAAACATGACAGTCCAAACCCATTGGGATGCAGCAAAGGCAGTCCCAAGAGGAAAATACATTGCAATCCAGGCCTATCTCAAGAAACAAGGAAAATCCTATATACAAAACCTAACTGCACACCTAAAGGAACTAGAAGCAGAACAGCAAAGAAAGCCCAAGGCCAGGAGAATAAGATAAATAATAAAGATTAGAGCAGAAAAAAAGCAATATAGAATTAAAAAAAAACAGTAGAATAGATCAATGAAAATAAGAGCTAGTTTTTTGAAAGAATAAGGAAAATTGACAAACCCCCTAACCAGACTTCTCAAAAAAGAAAAAGAGAGAGGACCCCAATAGATAAAATCATGAATGAAATTGACTTATCAAAACCAACCTCTCAGAAATACAATTATCAGAGAATACTATGAAAAATTATATGCCAACAAAATGGACAACCTGGAAGAAATAGACAAATTCCTAGACACCTATACACTACCAAAACTCAACCAGGGAAAAATAGAAAATTTGAACAGACCTGTAACTAGTGAAGTAATTGAATTGGTTATCAAAAGGCTCCCAACAAATAAGAGTCTTGACCCAGATGACTTCCCAGGGGAATTCTACCAGACTCTTAAAACAGAATTAGTATCTATCTTTCTCAAGCCGATCCAAAAAATAGAAATGGAGGGAAAGCTACTGGACTCATTCTATGAATCCAGCATTACCTGATTCCCAAACCAGACAGAGACCCCACAAAAAAGGAGAATTAGAGGCCAATATCCCTGATGAACATGAATGCAAATATTCTCAACAAGATACTAGCAAATCAAATTCAACAGCATATAAAAAGAATTATTCACCATGATCAAGTGGAATTCATTCCTGGGCTGCAGGGCTGGTTCAATATTCGCAAATCAATCAATGTGATACATCACGTTAATAAAAGAAAGGAGAAGAACCATATGATCCTGCCAATAGATGCAGCAAAAGCATTTGACAAAATACAGCATTGTTTCTTAATAAAAGCCCTCAAGAAAGTTGGGATAGAAGAAACATACCTAAACATCATAAAAGCTATATATGAAAAGCCCACAACTAATATGATCCTCAAAGGGGAAATACTAAGAGCGCTCCCCCCGAGAAGAGGAACAAGACAGGTATGTTAACTCTTACCTCTGTTGTTTAACATAGTGTTGGACGTCCTAGCATCAGCAATCAGACAATGAAATGAAATCAAAGGCATCAAAATTGGAAAAGAAGAAGTCAAACTTTCACTTTTTCCAGACAACATGATACACTACATGGAAAACCTGAAAGACTCCACCAAGAAGTTGCTAGAACTGCTACATGAATCCAGCAAAGTTGCAGGATACAAAATCAATGTACAGAAATTGCTTGCATTTCTATACTCCAAGAATGAAGCAACAGAAAGAGAAATCAAGAAACCAATCCCATTTACAATTGTACCAAGGACCATAAAATACCTAGTATAAACCTAACCAAAGATGTAAATGATCAGTATGCTGAAAATGATAGAAAATTTATGAAGGAAATTGAAGAAGACACAAAGAAGTGGAAAAACATTCCATGCCCATGGATTAGAAGAATAAATATTGTTAAAATGTCAATACTACCCAAAGCAATTACATATTTAATGCAATCCCAATCAAAATTGCACTGGCATTCTTCTCAAAGCTAGAACAAGCAATCCTAAAATTTGTATGGAACTACAAAAACCCTGGATAGCCAAAATAATGTTGAATAGAAAACAAAAGTAGGAGGCATCACAATCCCAGAATTTAGCCTCTACTACAAAGCTATAATCATTAAGACAGTATGGTATTGGCACAAAAACAGACACATAGACCAATGGAATAGAATAGAGAACCCAGAATTGGACCCACAAATGTATGGTCAACTAATTTTTGACAAAGCAGGAAAGAGTATCCAATGGAAAAAAGACAGTCTCTTTAGCAAATGGTGATGGAGAACTGGACAGCAACAGGAAGAATGAAACTAGACCACTTTCTTATATCATACACAAAAATAAACTCAAAATGGATGAAAGACCTAAATTTGAGACAGAAAACCATCAAAACCCTAGAGGAGAAAACTGGCAACAACCTTTTTGGCCCCAGCCTCAGCAATTACTTGCTCAACACATTTCCAAAGGCAAGGGGATTAAAAGCAAAAATGAACTATTGAGACCTCATCAAGTTAAAAGCTTCTGCACTGCAAAGGAAACAATCAACAAAACTAAAAGGCAACCAAGGGAATGGGAAAAGATATTCGCAAATGACATATCAGATAAAGGATTAGTATCCAAAATCTATAAAGAATTTACCAAACTCCACACCAGAAAAACAAATAATCCAGTGAAGAAATGGGCAGAAGACATGAATAGACACTTTTCCATAAAAGACATCCAGATGGCCCACCGACACATGAAAAAATGCTTAACATCACTCATCATCAGGGAAATACACTGAGATACCACCTCATACTGGTCAAAGTGGCTAAAATGAACAAGTCAGGCAACAACAGATGCTGGTGTGGATGTGGAGAAACAGGAACCCTCTTGCACTGTTGGTGGGAATGCAAACTGGTGCAGCCACTCTGGAAAACAGTGTGGAGGTTTCTCAAAAAATTAAAAATAGAACTATCCTACGACCCAGCAATAGTACTATTAGGAATTTATCCAAAGGAAACAGGAGTGCTGATTTATACTCCAATGTTTATAGCAGTGCTTTCAACAATAGACAGATTATAGAAAGAGCCTAAATGTCTAGTAACTGATGAATGGATAAAGAAGGTATGGTTTATACATACAATGGAATACTACTTGGAAATGAGAAAGAATGAAATGTTACCATTTGCAGCAACATGGATGAAAATGGAGGGTATTATGCTAAGTGAAATAAGTCAGCCAGAGAAAGATTATATGTTTTCATTTATATGTGGAACTTGAGAAACTTAACAGAAGACCATGGGGGAAGGGTAGGGGAAAAATAATTACAGAGAGGGAGGGAGGCAAACCATAAGAGACTCTTAAATACAGAGAACAAACTGAGGGTTGATGGGCATTGAGGAGTGCACTTGTTGCAATGAGCACTGCGTGTTGTATGTAAGCAATGAATCACCGGAATGTACCCCCAAAATGAAAAGTACACTGTACACACTGTATGTTAGCCAATTTGAGAATAAATTGTATTTAAATAAATAAATATTTTAAAAATCCTAGTCTTGAAAAATACAATGACTGAACAGAGGAATTCAATAGAGAGTTTCAAAAGCAAACTCAACCACACAGAAGAAAGAATCATCAACATGGAAAATAGAATATTTGAATTACCTAGTCAGAGGAATAAAAAGAAAAAAAAATGAAAATGAGTGCATAAAGCTTGAGACTTATAGGACACAATGAAAAGAAACAATATCCATATCAGAGTAATTCCAAAAGGAGAAGAGAAAAGGACAGAAAGTATATTTAAAGCAATAATGGCTGGAGGCACCTGAGTGGCTCGGTTGGCTAAGCGTCGGACTTCAGCTCAGGTCATGATCTCATGGTTCATGGGTTTGAGCCCTGCGTCGGGCTTTGTGCTAACAGCTCTGAGCCTGGAGCCTACTTCGGATTTTGTGTCTCCTTCTCTCTGTCCCTACCCTGCTCACACTCTGTGTCTGTCTCTCACAAAAATAAAATAAACATTAAAAAAATTAAAAAAATATTTCATTTTTTCTCATTGCCACATAGTATTCCATTGTGTATATATACCACAATTTCTTTATCCATTCATCAGTTGATGGACATTTAGGCTCTTTCCATAATTTGGCTATTGTTGAGAGTGCTGCTATGAACATTGTGGATCCTGAGAAACTTAACAGGAACCCATAGGGGAGGGGAAGGGAAAAAAAAAAAAGAGGTTAGAGTGGGAGAGAGCCAAAGCATAAGAGACTGTTAAAAACTGAGAACAAACTGAGGGTTGATGGGGGGTGGGAGGGAGGGGAGGGTGGGTGTTGGGTATTGAGGAGGGCACCTTTTGGGATAAGCACTGGGTGTTGTATGGAAACCAATTTGTCAATAAATTTCATATATATAAAAAAAATAAAATTTTAACATCTTAAAAAAAAAATTAAAAAAATAAAAAGCAATATGGCAGATAATTTCCCAAACCTGGAAAGAGAAATAGACATTTAGATCCAAGAGGCTCAAAGTACCTCAAATATGTTGAACACAAATATGGCTACACACACACATGCCCACGTATACATATAATTAAATTGTCAAAGTCAAAGACAAAGAAGAATTTTAAAAGCAGGAAAAGAGAGAGGTATAAGGGAACCCTCATAAGACTATCAGTGGATTTATTAACAGGAAGTTTTCAAGTCAAATTAGAATGGCTTGACATATTCAAAATACTGAAAGAAAAGCATACTGTTGAAAAAGAATACTGTATCTAATGAAGTGGTCCTTCAGATATGGAGAGATAAAAAAATTTTTGAACAGAAAAAAGTTGAGGGAGTTTGTTAATGCTAAACTTGCCTACAAAAGATGATAAAGGGAATGTTCTAAGGGGAAATAGAAGAACACTAATTAACATCATAAAACAAGAATGTATTGCAGAACTCACTGGCAATAGTAAATATACACTCAAAATTGGAATCTGTAATATGGTAATCATGGTGCATACTTCACTTACAACTCTAGTTTAAAGGTTAAAAAACAAACATAATAACCATAACTATAATAATCTATTAGTTGTATAACATAAAAATAGGTAAACTGTAACATTAGTACCCTAAAATGTGAGGGGAGGAGATATAAAATTATAAAGCCTAGGAGTTCTATCGAAATTAGGTTTTTATTAGTTTGAAATAGGGTGTTACAATTTTAAGATAGTTTATGTAGGGACCATGGTAACCACAATGGAAAAATCTGTGGTAATTATACAAAGGAACATTATAAACAAGTTAACACATAGTGACATCAAAAGACAAAAAGAAAGCAGGAAACAAGGAACAGTGGATCTACAAACAACCAGAAAACAATTCAATGGTAATAGTAAGTCCTTACTTATTAATAATTACTTTAAAATAGAATAGTTCTCCAATCAAAAGACATAGAGTAGCTTAATGGATAAACAATAACAACAAAATAAAACTCAAAACAACAAGAAACCAATATCTAGTGATACGTTGTCTATAAGAGATTCACTTTAGCCTTAAAGACCAATCTGTGAGTGAGAGTATGGAAAAAGATATTTCAAGGAAATGGTAACCAAAAAAATCAGGAGTATTGATACTTATATCAAGCAAAATAGGCTTTAAACAAAAATGTTAAAAAAAGAAAAAGAAAAAGAAAAACTTTCACTATGTAATGATAAAAGGGTAGATACATCAAGAAGATATAACAATTGTAAATATTTATGCACCCAACAACAGCTCATCAACAAAACACGTAAAAATTAACTAAAAGGAGAAATAAAGAACAATATGATAATAATTGGGGACTATAATACCCTACCCTCAAAATGGATAGCTCATCCAAGACAGAGGAGCAACAATGAAACAGGGGATTTTGAACAAGACTATATGCCAAAATGTACTGAAGACACATACAAAATACTCTGAAAGCAGAATACACATTCTCTTCAAGTACACATGAAACATTTTCTAAGATGGACCACGTGTCAGGCCACAAAACGGTGTTAGCAAATTCAAGAGGGTTTGAAATCATACCAACTATCTTCAGTATCTTCTGGAACCACACTGGTGTGAAATTAAAATTAAAAAACAGGAGAAAACTGAAAAATTCACAAATACAGGGAAACTAAACAATGCTGTCCTGAACAACCAATGGCTCAAAGAAGAAGTTAAAGGGGAAATAAAAAAGTATTTGGAGACCAACAAAAATGAAAACACAACATATTTAAGTTTATAGGACACAGCAAAAGCAGTGCTAGGGAGGAAGTTCATCACAATAAACACCTACATTAAGAAGCAAGAAAGATCCCAAATAAACAATATAACACAACATCTTAAGGAATAAGAATAAATTGTATTACAAGTTAGTAGAAGGAAGAAAATAATAAGGATTAGAGCAGAAATAAATGAATAATAGGAAAATAGGAAATATTAACCAATCTAAGATTAACCAAACAATTTTAAAACATAAAATTGACAAATCTTTAGCTAGACTAACCATGGAAAAAACAAAAAGGACCCAAATCAATCAAATTATAAATGAAGAAGGGGGCATTACAACTGATGCCACAGATAAACAAACGCTTATAAGAAGCCACTATGAACAACTGTGTACAAAAAAACAGACAACCTAGAAGAAATGGAAACATCTTACCAAGAGTGAATGAAGAAGAAACAGAAATAGGCCAATTGTAAGGAGACTAAATCAAAACCAAAGCAAAATAAAATCTACCAATGAAGTAGAACCCAGATGGCTTCATTGGTGAATTTTACTGAACATTTAAAAAATCAATGCCAGTCCTTCTCAAACTCAAACTCAAACTCAAACTCAAACTCAAAAAAAAAAAAAAAGGAATATTCCCAAACTCATTTTACAAGGCCAGCATTACCTTGATATCAAAGCTAGAAAAAGGCAAACAGAAAACTATAGACCAATATGCCTGGTGAATATGATGCAAAATTTTTCAATAAAATACTAGTCAATTGATTATTACAGTACATTGAAAGGATTATTCACCATGATCAATTGGGATTTATACTTAGGATGGATGCAAGGATGGCTTAACTATATGCAAATCAACATGAAGCAATACACTAATAGAATGAAATAAAACAATCATATCATCTCAATAGATGCAGAAAAATCACTTGACAAAATCTAACATTTATTTATGATAAGAACAAACAGACTCTTAAGTACATAGAATAAATTGGTGATTGCCCGAGGAGAGAGGGGTGAGAGGATGGGCAAAATTGGTAAAGGGAAATGGAATGTACAAGCTTCCAGTTATGGAATAAGTCACAGAAATGAAAAGTATAGCACAGGTAATGTAGTCAGTAATATAGTAATGACATTGTACGGTGACTATGGTTATCTTGGTAAGTAAACATTTAGTAGTCTACAGAATTGTCAAGTCAGTATGCCACACACCTGAAATTAATAAAACATTGAATGCCAATTATTCTTCAAAAAAAGACACATGGCAAAAGACCTGAATAGACATTTTCCCCAAAGAAGATGTATGAATGGCTAACAGATACATGCAAATATGATCAACATTACTTATTATCAGGGAAATGCAAATGCAAAACCACCATGAGATATGCCAGATTAGAATAACCATCACCAAAAAGACAAAAGATAAACAACACAGAGGATGTGGAGAGAAGGGAACCAATGTACACTGTTGGTAGGATTGTAAACTGTTATAGCCACTGTGGAAAACAGTCCTTAAGGGTCCTTTAAAAAACTTACAAATAGAACTACCATGTGATTCAACAATTTCAGTTCTAGGAATATATCCAAAGGAAACAAAAACTCTAACTGAAAATACACACCTACGTTTATTACAGCATTATTTACAATAGCTAAGACCTGGATACAACCTAAATATCCACTGATGGGCAAATAGATAAAAAGTTGTGGTGTGCATGTGTGTGTGTGTGTGTATATATACACACACACACACACACACACACACACGCACACACTGGTATAGTATTCAGCCATCAAAATGAGGAAATCCTACTATTTCCAACAACATGGATGGACCTAAAGGGCATATGCCAAATGAAGTAAGTCAGAGAAAGACAAATACCATATGATCTCATTTATATGGAATCTAAAGAACAAAAACAAAAACCAAACTCATAGGAAAAGAGGTCAGATTTGTGGTTATAAGAGGCAGGGGGTCGGGGGTGGGGAGGGAAGATTGGAAGAAGGTGGGTAAAATGTACAAACTTTTAGTTACAAGATAGATAAATGCTAGGGATTCAAGGTACAACATGATGACTACAGTTAACACTGCTGTATGATATCTATGAAACTTGAGAGATTATAAGATTCTCATCTCTAGGAAAATTGTTTTCATCTATACAGGATGATGGATGCTAACTAAATGTACTGTGGTAATCATTTCACAATATATATGTCAGATATGTGTTCATGTCCTTTTTTTGGATAACGGCCACAGATTTCTGTGCAGAACTATAAGTAGTAATGCAAACAACTTAGTTGTACGTGAAAATTTGGAATGCAACCATTTTCCCACCTATAGCTGCTTAGACTATAGAGCTAAATGTCTGTTTATCAAGAACAGCATTATATGACCACACAGGTTTATACATATATGATGATGCTTAATTTTGAAAACTAATCAAGACCACATTTGGTTTTACATTTATAATAGGTAAAGATTCTTTTGTATTTTCGTTGACTTTGTCATATGAAAAAATAATTTTTCTGTGGCATTATTAAAAATTTTTTTAATGTTTATTTTTGAGACAGGGAGACAGCACGCAGGCACGAGAGTGCCCAAATTGGGAAGGAGCAGAGAGAAAGAGGGAAAGACAGACCCTGAAGCAGGCTTCAGCCTCTGAGCTCTCAGCACAGAGCCTGATGCAGGGCTCAAACCCACGATGTGGCATTGTTTTTATATTATCCTAAAACATCTAATCAGTCACTTATGCTTTCTGATTTATTTAAGCATTTACTTGTTTCAGGTGTGTAATTGCAGAATATAAATGTATAACTTTTTTAGAGTCGGTTGGAACCAATAGTAAAATAGATTTCTATCTGTGGAATTTAACACTAATGACACTATTATATAAAAGTAGCTTTACAGTGCATAGTTTTAATTAAATATTCTCTTAGTTTTTCCCAAAAAACCCATGCATTTGTTTTGCTTCTTTCAGTTTTGAGAATCAACTAAAGTGAAAGGGATAAACTAAACACACCGAATTTTAATGCAAAAACGTGAAAGAGTCAAAAGCATTTAGTGCTAGTGTGTAATTCAATACAAAGAATCTTGTGGTTCAAAGAGGATTTGGACTTATACCACAATTTCTTCACTGTAATGATTCACTAGTTCTTGAAACAGAAAGTCATGACACTCCTGACAAAAAAAAAAAAAAAGAAAGAAAGAAAAAAAAAGTAATAGAGGAAAATTTATTTAGTGATGGGGTAGGAACACATTATCAGTATCACATATCTTTTGATTAGAATCTATTTCTTAGATATGCAGAAATGCAGCACATTTCATAAGCTCTTTTACAATGCTTTACTAGGAAATAGACCATATTGAACATAAGTACACTCTGAAAACTGTTAGACTGACAGTTTACATTTCAAGATTTCCTTTCTGTTAAGGCAACTTTAACCCAGACAGTTTCTTAAATTGAGTTGCTTAAAAACACCAAGTAAACTTGAAAATTACTGTATTATGCACATTAAAAAAATACCATACTTCTCATCCTAAGGGATACTTCAATCAGGAAATAAATTCTGTTAGTAAGAATCTCAAATGCAGTAACCTATGGTTTTAGTTTTACAGACAAGAATATATCAATTAGAGGATACAAATTGTATATACAACAAGTTGTATATTTCTTTATACTTTTGGCAACCAAAATGAGATGAAATAAATTTGAGGCCAGAGATACTCCTATCCTGTTTTGCTTGAATAATGGTGAGAGAGATTACTCATTATTTCCCTTCTGAAATAACAGTAGCATGAAGAGTTTCCAAGAATATTTTTGAAATTCATTGATATTTAGTTATATGGATAAAATTTCTTTGAGGAAAGAAATGGCAACCCAAGAATTTCATGGTACAAAATATAGAAAGCTTATTAGGGCTAACTGTCATCTCAATATTTACAAAAATTAAAGACTAATTTAGCAGAATAGATTTCCTATAGTATGTGAAAATAAGTATAAAAGATAAACACTGTTAAAAGATTTATCCACAATTTTGAAACCTTATCAGTAGCTTCAGTCATCACCATCATCATGTTCATTATGCTGAACACTTTCTGTACCCTCAAATCTACACTTAAGCGTTTTATCGAAGATAATTCATTGTACAAAGCTATTCTCAAATACTAGATTTATTCGCTTGCTTGAGTTACAAAAATAAAGGACTGAAAACTAGAATGTTTTAAACCTATTTCCATAAAACAAAGGCAGAAAATAAAGGATATCTATAATTTCTATGGTTTTTGGTACATCTATGTAGATTTTTAGAACATAAGATTGATACATACAGTGGTTCATAAAGGCCGTTCTTCCCACTGTTTATGTGATAGGTGCTAAGAACACAGCCTAGGGGAATATGGAGATTTATTTCCAGCACCATGCAGCTAGAGAAATTCTTACTTTTCCAGGGGAATGCTCTTTCCCCCATACTAGGTTACTCCCTTTCCCACCCCAGAGTTAAAGGGCAGCAGCTTCAGTCATTCCAACTGGTGTTTAGAT
Organism: Lynx rufus; assembly: GCF_022079265.1. Lineage (NCBI taxonomy): Eukaryota > Metazoa > Chordata > Mammalia > Carnivora > Felidae > Lynx > Lynx rufus. The sequence goes on along the minus strand of NW_025814845.1, from coordinate 96,293,962 downwards.
GTACATTCCATCTACAGCTTAATTTTTTATAGTATATGTTTTGCATCATTGAATACATAACCTATACATACTTTATTATATATATGTAATCATAAGTTTAATAAGCTGACAAAATTACTTTACAATTTAATGTCAAAGAATGCTTCCATAATATAAAGACAATTGAATATATTGAAATCCATCACTGTATTAGGCCCTAATATTATCAAAAATTTACTAGTTCAGAGATTTAAGAGAGTAAACAGCACACAAATAGAGAAAATGAATAGGTGAAAGATACGTTCCCTAAATTTTATAGTAATTCTTATCATCTTAGTTCATCTGCTCAAATAAAATAATAACTATTCATTAAATGGCAACTATGCAATACACATTTTACATAATAAAATATATATTTTAAAATGGAAAGAACACATTAGGGTCCAAGATAATGAACTTTCAATTACATTTGATGATTATGACCTCTTTTTCAACAATTTAACATTTTAATTAAATTTTTAATTATTTTCATTTCTAAGAGATACCCTTCATTGTTTGGTACTACAACCTCATTAAGTGGTTTTCCCCCACAATTTACAATAGCTGGCTATAACTTTTTTTTTTAATGTTTGTTTATTTTTGAGAGAGAATGAGCGCAAACATCAGTGGGGGAGGGGCAGAGGGAGAGGGAGACAGAATCTGAAGCAGGCTCCAGGCTCTGAGCTGTCAGCACAGAGCCTGATGCGGGGCTTGAACTCACGAATTGTGAGATCATGAGTTATAGACCCCTGGCTATAACTTTTAATATAATTTCTCAATGACTTAAATCTGTACTATTCACCTTAAAACAAACTAGGAGTTTGTAAAAATTATGAAATGATTAATCAATTAACACATCACTGACTATATTTTAGGTACCTATACGTTAGTATTCAAATGTAAATGTTTCGGAAAACACTCATGACACGAAGGGGTATAGAAGATCTGTAGCCATTTGATAGTTACAAGTGTTTGAAAGACAAAGCAAGTCACAAAAATCTGACAAAATCAGGTAACCTGGTGGTGAAACTATACAATTTCTTGTTTCCATTGAAGATACTTAGTAATCTCTTGGGACTATTTTGAAGATTTTCATAGTTTTCCTTTTACTGTATTTGACTTACTGGTTCCTTTATCAGTTTAATGTAGCTTAGATTAATAGTGGATCAGAAGTTGGCTTAGTGTTATAATTTATACAATTGTCTTAATTACATTGTGTCCTTATTGGGAGTATGGAGACCCGATTTTTTAAAGGCATATGCATGATCTCATTATTTCTTCAACTGCATTTGCAAAATGCATTCCTGCTCATTATAATGCAGCACTATACCATCTATGGAAATTAGACTTTAGGTGGTCAAATTTTTAAAAAAATTAAAGAAAAACATTAACTGCTTACAAAAAAAGAATCCTGAAACTTGGTTTTCTTTACACTTTCTTTACAGTTTTGAAACCAATAAAAATTGAACACAATCATTTAGCCACACACACACACACACACACACACACAGGCGGACACTCATGTCTTAGATTGAAAATAATGTGTTGCTTTTTTAACTGCAAGGAGATTCTCTTACAAACAATATTCTGTGGTGAGGAGACTCTAAGATGGCCTTCAATAATTTCCACCTCCTGGTATTCCTACTGACTTGCTTCTAAACAATAGAATACAGTGAAGATGCCACTTCTGTGATTAGATTAAAGACATTTATAACCTCTATCTAGCCGATGCTATTTACTCTTTTCCTTGCTGGTTTGATGAAGCATGATGCCATGTCAATGATGCCCATGTGGCTGCAACTAAGGGTGACCACCAGCCAACTTCCAGCTAGAAAATGAGACTCTCAATCCAATAGCCCATAAACAAATCAATCCTAGTAACAACCACATAAATAAGCCTAGAATTTAATCATTTCCCAGTCAGGCCTTGAAATGAAACATAAGGCCTAGTTGATACCTTAACTGCATCTTCCTGAGAGACCCTGAAGTCAAGGACAAATCTAAGCTGTGCTCAGATTGCGGGCTTGCAAGAACTGTGAAATGGTAAGTGTGTGTCCTGTTGGCCCTTAAGTTTGTCATAATTTGTGATATTGCATACATAACATTTGTTTTGTACTAGTTTTGGAAAGAAATCTATCAGTTTTCCTCATAGTTTTCCATGTCCACACCAACATTTTGGTATTCAAGTAATTTTTAAGTGGATCTGATCTCTTACAACTTATAGAACAAGGAAATAATCACTACTGTTCTATTGAAGAAATCATGTGTATAGTTTATCATGTATTAATGTAGTCAAATCCTTATTAACCTAAAAAATTAAATAAAGAAATTTCATTCCAATATTGCAAAGCATGTTCAAACCTAATTATCAAGAGTTTATAGTTTATAGATAGATATTAAAAGAAAAGGGGCACCTGGGTGGCTCAGTCAGTTGGGCATATGACTTCAGCTCAGGTCATGATCTCACAGTCTGTGAGTTCGAGCCCCATGTCGGGCTCTGTGCTGACAGCTCAGAGCCTGGAGTTCGGTTCAGATTCTGTGTCTCCCTCCCTCTGCCCCTCCCCTGCTCATGCTCTGTCTCTTTCTCTCAAAAATAAACAAACATTAAAAAAAATTAAAAAAAAGAAAAGAAAAAGCCTATTTTACCCATATCTGAAGAGACCCGGACTTGAGTCTGGGGGAAAAAATCAAGTAGTATCTTGAGTTCCTCAGCCTGTCATAGTATACGTTTAAGACTCTCAATCTAGGCAGGAACGCCAAGTCACCATGTATATAATGACTTATAGAGAACTTTTTTACCTCAGTAATAATAAATGTGGAGGCTTTCAAAGTCTAGCAGTTTTGTAGAAATTGAATACACTATTAATCAAAAAAGTTGAAACACTGATTTCTTTCACATTTTTGCTAATTCATTATGTTCAACTTTGATTCTCCTATGTTAATTTAGCCTGCATAGGATAAATTTAGTGCTTCATTTGAAAATGTATGAAATTGTAATTGACAGTATTTCACAATTGGTTGATTCATTAAGTGGTTTAAAAATGCATATACACCAGAGCACTAATACGAGACAATATGTAAAATATACTCAGATTTAGCAATGAGAAAAATTTACTTTTAAAAAAAATTTCAGTTTATTTTTGAGAAAGAGAGAGAGACAGGCAGAGTGTGAGCAGAAAAGGGGCAGAGAGAGGGAGACACAGAATCCAAAGCAGGCTTCAGGCTCTGAGCTCTCAGCACACAGCCCGACACAGGGCTTGAACTCACAAACCAGAGATCATGATCTGAGCTGAAGTTGCATGCTTAAGTTACTGAGCCACCCAGGTACATCAGAGAACATTTTACTTTTAAGATTGGAAAATGTGTCTCAAGGAAAATAAAATGAATTCCGTTTTATAAAAACTGCTTACATTATATGAAGAAAACATATTCCAGAAGGAGAAAAAAGTCTCAATGGTAAAAACGTGACATGCCTATTACAAGGTGTCTTGATGGAAAAGAGTAAGGGGAATTGTTAGTAGATAACTGAATGACCCTTAACAATAATCAGTCAAACTAAGTATGAGTCAGGTAAATGGATTTGCATGTACTATTAATAGTGAACAGAGAACGATTTGGTCACTGTGTCTGGTAGTTATTCATTCCTTATCAATACACATGGTACTTACACAGCCCCTGGTTATCATATGTGCTGGCTCCTGTTCTGCTCTCAAGCAACTCTCGGTCTAGGGGAAGAAATGGCAAAGATTTGCATAAGTCACAAGGGTTTTGTTTTGTTTTTTTTGGATAATGAGCACATAATTTATAGTGAGGATTCTCCAATGATCTTGCCAAATAGCTACTAAACAGATAATATTGTGTATTGTATCTTAAGGGGTTAAGATGTGAATAAAATATTAAATGCTTTTGGTGTTTGCCATTGAAGACCAAAATGAAAATTAATCAAACTCCAAAAAAAGAAGGGAGATAAATTCGAATGAGGTACAGGAAATTTAAATAGAATAAAAATGCATTCAGAAAAGTTGGCCATCATTTTGGTAAGAATTAACTTTCAATCAGGGCAGAAATATGAGCTAATAACACTTGATTCCTTAAATTTACTGGTCATGGAGAGATTTGCTTATGATGGTGCCAGTCTCACAGTCCTCACTAGATTTCTAAATTTCTGATACTGTGAGATAGAAGAAAGTTTCTTTCTTGACTTTTGTAGAAGAAATAAAGTGGAAGACGAAGGTACCAAGTTAATGTCTGTCTTGGGATCTTAATCACTTTCACTGTATTTCCTACCATCTGTTTTACATTCTCATGCAAGTCCTTGTTTCCAGGCTCCATCCTCTCTGTTTCCTACAGTTCCCAATTGTCTGGCAGAAGTTACCATGGAGAGTCCTCCTTCATTCCCTTCAGTCTTCCAAGGCCTCTTTATTACCACAAAACTTCCATTTTTCTCCTAAAAATTGTTCTACTCATTGGTACAAACTCGTTTGCTCTTTGCTTCAAATGGCATTTCTTGAACCGAGTGATGAAATCCACCTTAACTCCTGAATTTAGAAGTACCCCTATGAATAAGTCATTTCTTGCTTCCTGTTTTAACAATAGCCTTCTGATGCAATTGTGAACTATATTTGTAGTTCAGTATGAATAACCACAAGGGAGACAACCTATAACAGGAGAAAAGTGCATAGATCAATGCACTGGTGACAATATGCTAGTACAGAAAAAATGCCATGGCATCTTTCAAATTCTCATTGATCTATTTGACCACAGCTAGATTTGGTTCAAAGATTAACAAACAAACAAAAAACTAACTTGCATATAAGCTTGGAAAGATTTTCTGATCTCTGCTTCAATTATAGAAATTATAATTATAATTTCATTATAGAAGAAAATAATCACCAGTTACAAAGTTCACAAAGTAATTGTGTCACAATACTGACTCTTGATAACATCAAGAGTTTTGTTATATTTTTTAATCCAAATTTTCAAATTAACAATTTAGATAATTTATATACTGAAAAAATTTTAAATTTTAAGCTTTACTTCAAATATCTTAAACATAAGGTAAGACCAACATTTAACATACGACTTCAGAGCAGTTGTGCCATCATTAGATAGAAACCTGAAAAGTCGGAAAAATAGTAAGAGTTTATGAGATGATTTTGAGGCCATTTTCATAATCTTTAATGTGTCATATTGCAAATACCCCTTCAATTTAAATCCATAGAAGTAGGTATTTTGTGCATTTAAATTTTCACTAATTTTTGGTGTACTTATGTAGAATGCTTAATGCCAACTAGTTTAATTTCATATCTGATTCACTTGTTTTAATATTAGTAAACATTTGCTCTTAGTTCTATTACTGTGAAAAGTAGAAGAGAATAAAAAATATTCATATCTATTACACTTCCAAAACAACTAGAAAAATAGATTTTTTTATATCCTCATTAGCTTTTTTTTTTTAACTTTTAATAACACCCCTTCCCTTATTCATTTTTTGGGTATTTTTATGAGTTTTTTTTGTTTGTTTGTTTTTTGTTTTTTTGCCTTTTGCATTTCTGACTCCCTGTTGGGAAGTAAGTGAAATGTCTGCGGAATTCAAGAGAATGTTCAGAACAGGCAGAGAAACAGTTTTTAAAAAAAGCTCCCTTAAATGCTGTGGGTAATTAAGGAAATCGATATTCTTTCATAAGAGATCAAAAGACTTTTTTGGTTCTTAGGAATACTTCAGTTTATGAAGAAATCTTAGATTTTTTTTTCAGGTTTGTATAAATACTTGCACAGTGGTATTTCTTATTGATAGCACTTATTTACTGCCTACAGACACAGCTGAGAGTGCTGCTCATGGGTACAAAATCCTATCTCCTCTACAGAAAATCATACCCAAGAAATTAGTGATAATTTAGAGTTCTTTTAGAATTTATTTCTTTATGTATATATGTATTTTTGAAGGCTTGGAACTAACCATTCATTCATTCATTCATTTGTTTCAACTTTTGTTTAAATTATAGTTAGCTAACATGTAGTTTAATATTGGCTTCAGGAGAATTTAGTGATTCATTACACACATATAACACCCAGTGCTCATCACAAGTGCCCTCCTTAATAATAATCACCCATTTAGCCCATCCTCTCTCCCAACTCCCCTTCAGCTAGCCTCAATTTGTTTTCTATAGTTAAGAGTCTCTTTTATGGTTTGCCTCCCTTTACTCCGCTTCCCCTATGCTCATCTGTTTTGTTTCCTAAATTCCACATATGAATGACTTGTACTGCAGTTGTCTTTCTCTGACTTACCTCACTTAGCATAATACACTCTAGCTCCTTCCACATCCTTAGAAATGACAAGATTTCACTCTTTTTTGATGGCTGAGTAATTATTCCATTATTTATATACCACTTCTTTATCCATTCATCAGTCATTGAATATTTGGACTCTTTCCATCATTTGGCTATTGTTAATAATGCTGCTATAAGCATCTGAGTGCTTGTGTCAATTCAAATCAGTATTTTTGTATCCTTTGGGTAAACACCTAGAGTGCAATTGCTGGACATAGGACAGTTCTATTTTTAACTTTTTTAAGGAAATTCCATACTGTTTTCTAGAGCATAAATTTGTATTCCCCCAACAGTGTAATAAGGTTCCCGTCTTCACATTTTCACCAACATCTGTTGCTTCCTGTGTTGTTAGTTTTAGCCATTCTGACAGATGTGAGGTGGTGTCTCATCATAGTTTTTACTTTTATTTCTTCAATGATGAATGATGTTGAGCAAGTTTTCATGTGTCTGTTAGCCATCTGTTTTTTCCTCTTTGAAAAAATGTCATTTATGTCTTCTGCCCATTTCTTAATTGGATTGTTTTATGGATGTTGCACTGTATCTGTTCTTTATATATTTTGGATGCTAACCCTTTATCAGATAGGATATTTTAAAATCTCTTCTCACATTTCATAGGTTGCCTTTTAATTTTGCTAATGGTTTCCTTTGCTTTGCAGAAGCTTTGTATCTTGATGCAGTCCCAGTAATTCATGTTTGCTTCTATTTCTGTTGCCTCTGTAGACATGTCTAGTAAGAAGTTGCTATGGCCAATGTCAAAGAGGCTGCTCCCTGTGTTATCTTCTAGGATTTTGATGGTTTACTGTCTCACATTTAAGTCTTTCATCCATTTCAAATTTATTTTGTGTATGGTGTAAGAAAGTGGTCCAGTTTTCCCATTGGATATTCTTTCCTGCTTTGTTGAAGATCAGTTGACCATAGAGTTCGTTGTGGGTCCATTTATGGGTTTTCCATTCTGTTCCATTGGTCTATGTATCTGTTTTTCTGCAAGTACCATACTCTCTTGATGACTACAGCTTTGCAATATAGCTTCAGGTCTAGAATTGTGATGCCTCCAGTTTTGCTCTTCCTTTTCAAAATTGCTTTGGCTATTTGGAGTCTTTTGTGGTTCCATACAAATTTTAGGATTGTTTTTTTCTAGCTCTGTAAAAATTGGTGTTGGTATTTTGATAGGGATTGCATTATATGTGTAGATTGCTTTGGGTGGTATACACATTTTAACAATATTTGTTCTTTCAATCCAAGAGCATTGAATGTCTTTCCATTTCTTTGTGTCATCTTCAATTTCGTTCATAAGTGTTCTATAGTTTTCAGAGTGCAGATCTTTTACCTCATTGGTGAGTATTATTCCTAGGTATCTTATGGTTTTTGGTGCAAATTTAGATGGGATTAATTCCTTGATTTTTCTTTGTGCTGCTTCATTACTGATGTATAGAAATGCAACAGAATTCTGTACGTTAATTTTATATCCTGAGACTTTGCTGAATTTCTGTATCAGATCTAGCAATTTTCTGGTAGAATCTTTTGAGTTTTCTACATAGAATACCCTGTCATATACAGGTAGGAATTTTGACTTCTTCCTTTCCAGTTTGGATGCCTTTCATTTGTTTTTGTTGTCTGCTGAGGATAAGACTTCTAGTCTATGTTAAATAACAATGGTGAGAGTGGACATCCCTGTCTTATTCTGGATCATAGAGGAAAAGATCTAATTTTCCCCCATTGAGGATGATATTACTGTGGGTCTTTCACATATGGCCTTTATGATATTGAGGTTGTTACATCTATCCCTACTTTTTGAGGGATTTTATCAAGAATGGATGCTATATTTTGTCAAATGCTTTTTCTGCATCTATTGAGATCATATAGACCCTTTCTTTTATTTATATAGTGTACCACTTTGATCGATTTGCAAATATTGAATATCCCTCGCAGCCCAGGAATAAATTTCACTTGATTATGATGAATAACTCTTTTAATGTACTGTTGGATTCAATTTGATAGTATCTTGTTGAGAATTTTTGCATCCATGTTCATCAGTGATATTGGCCTGTAATTCTCCTTTCTAGTGGGGTCTTGTATGGTTTTGCAATCAAGGTAATGCTGACCTCATTGAATGAGTTTGGAAGTTTTTCTTCCATTTCTATTTTTTGGAACAGTTTGAGAATAGGTATTAACTCTTCTTTAAATGTTTGGTAGAATTTCCCTGGGAAGCCATCTGTTCCTAGACTTTCATTTTTGTGTGTGTCTGAGATTTTTGATTACCAATTCAGTTTCTTTGCTGGTTATGGGTCTGTTCAAATTTTCTATTTTTTCCTGTCTCAGTTTTGGTAGTTTATATGTTTTCAAGAATTTACCCATTTCTTCCAGTTTTTTATCATACAATTTTTCATAATATTTTTATTGTGTGTATTTCTATGGTGCTGGTTGTGATCTATCCTCTCTCAGTCATGATTTTATTTGGGTCCTTTCTCTTTTCTTTTTGATTAGTCTGGTTAGAGGTTTATTGATTTTATTAATTCTTTTGAAGAACTAGCTCCTAGTTTCATTGATCTGTTTTTTTGTATGTTTCTATATAATTTATTTCTGTTCTAATCTTTATTATTTCCTTTCTTCAGCACGCTTTAGGCTTCATTTGCTGTTCTTTTTCTAGCTCCTTTAGGTGTAAGGTTAGGTTGTATATTTGAGATTTTTCTTGCTTCTTGATGTAGGCCTGTATTCCTCTATACTTCCCTCTTATGACCGCTTTCTCTGCATTCCAAAGGTTTTTGGACCAGCATGTTTTCATTTGCATTTGTTTCCTTCCATGTATTTTTAAAATTTCTTCTTTAATTTCCTGTTTAATCCATGCATTCTTTTTTTAAATTTTTTTTAATGTTTATTTATTTTTGAGACAGAGAGAGACAGAGCATGAACGGGGGAGGGTAAGAGAGAGGGAGACACAGAATCTGAAACAGGCTCCAGGCTCTGAGCTGTCAGCACAGAGCCCAACGCAGGGCTTGAACTCACGGACCGCGAGATCATGACCTGAGCGGAAGTTGGCCGCTTAACCGATTGAGCCACCCAGGCACCCTAATCCATGCATTCTTTAACGTCCATATATTTGTGAATTTTCCACGTTTTTTCTTGTGGTTGACTTCAAGTTTCATAGCATTGTGGTCTGAAAATATGCATGGTGTGAGATCAATCTTTTTGTATTTGATGCGGCCTGATATGGGACATTATATGATCTATTCTGGAGAATGTCCCATGTGCACTTAAAAAGAATGTATTCTGCTTTAGGATGAAATGTTCTGACTATATCTGTTAAGTCCATCTGGTCCAGTGTATCATTCAAAGCCATTGCTTCCTTGTTGACTTTCTGCTTAGATGATTTGTCCATTGCTGTAAGTGAGGTGCTAAGCGCCTACTATTACTGTATCTTTATAAATGAATTTCTTCATATTTGTTAATTTTTTTTTTTACCTATTTGGTTGCCATCAAGTTGGGGCATAAATATTTACAATTGTTAAATCTTCATATTGGATAGACCCCTTTATTATGATATAGTGCTCTTCTTCATCTCTTAGTACAGTCTTTGGTTGAAAATCTCATTTGTCTGATATAAGTATGGCTACTCTGGCTCCCCTTCAATATCTATTAGCATCACAAATTTTTCTCCATCCCCTCATTTTCAATCTGCAGGTCTCTTTAGATCTAAAATGAGTCTCTTGTAGGTAGCATGTAGATGGATTTTTTTTTAATCCATTCTGGTACCCTATGTATTTTGATTAGGGCATTTAGTCTATTTACATTAAGAGTGATTATTAATAGATAAGAATTTAGTCCCTTTGTGCTACTTACAAAGTTCGTGTTTCTGGTAATGTTCTTTGCTCCTTTCTAGTCTTTGTTGATTTTGGTTCTTTTTTCCCCAGAGTCCCCTTTAATATTTCTTGCAGGGTGGTTTAGTGGTTACAAACTCCTTTAGCTTTTGTCAAGAAACTCTCTCTTCATTCTGAATGAAAGCCTTGCTGGATCAAGTATTCTTGGCTGCATAGTTTTCCCACTCAGGACATTGAATATATTATGCCACTCCCTTCTGGCCTGCCAAGTTTCTGTTGTCTTACCTGCTGCTAACCTTATTGCCTCCCCCTGTAGGTTAGGGGTTTCTCTTCCCTTGCTACTTCCAGGATTCTTTCCTTATTTCTGTATTTTGCAAATTTTGCTACAGTAGGTCTTAGTGTTAGTTTGCTTTTGTTGATTTTGATGGTAGTTCTCTGTGCCTCCTGGATTTGGATATCTGTTTCCTTCCCCATATTAAGGAAGTTTTCAGCTATAATTTCTTCAAACATTCTGCTCCATGCTTCCTCCTCCTTCTCCTCCTCCCCTTCCTCCTCCTCCTCTTTTTCTTTTTCTTCTGGGGGTCCTTTGCTACAAATGCTGTTACACTTTATAGAGTCACTGAGTTCCCCACATTTGCATTCGTGATCAAATGTTCTTCTTTCCCCCTTTTCAGCTTCATTATTTTCCATAAATTTGTCTTGTATATCACTTATATGTTCCTCTGTTTTTTTTCCATCCTTTTGTTATTACAACCAGTCAGTTTTTCATCTCAGTTATAGCATTTTTATTTCAACCTGAGTAGTTTTAAGTCTTTTAGGTCTGTGGTAAGGAACTGCCTGTGTCTTCTATGCTTTTCTCAAGCCCAGGTAGTATTCTTAGGATTGTGGTTTTAAATTCTGGATGAGGCATTTTACCTTCATCTGTTCCAATTAGATCCCTGGCTGTGACCTTTTATTGTTCTTCCTTGTGGGATGAATTCCTCCATCTTGGCATTTTGTCTAGGTCCCTGTGTTCTTTTCTATGTTAACAGCAGGAAATATAACAGGCTTTCCTAAGAGTAATGGCTTTATAAAGAAGAAATCATATACTGTCCAGGGCCTGTCACTTCTGGAAGTGCTTCTGGTGTATGCTGTGTGCACTCCGCTGCTGTATTTTGGCTGCTCTTTCCCTTAGGTCAGTTTCTACAGAGTTTCTCCTTGCCTGTAGTGGGGAGTGTTTGGATCTTGTCCAGAGCATGGGGAGTTTTAACTAGGTATGCTCTGAGCTGCTTGTTAAAAGAGGCCTGATCACATTTCCCCTAGAGCTGAAGCTTTGCAGTGCTCTATGGTCAGTAGACTTGCTGGTGTGCAGGGGTTTGCACTGGTCTTCTGGGGGAGGGGCCCGCTCCTCAGATTCTCAGGCACACTTGCCCTAGTAAAGAAGCACCTGCAGAGCACAGTGGGGTGGTGTTTGGTGTAAGCATCTCAGGCCTTCACTGTGGGTACCGTTCTGCTAACTGAAGTCGGTCTGTGCTGATGGGCAGGGGAGAAAAAATGGTGCCAGTCCTCTCCCTTTTCCCTGGAGAAGGGAGTTCTCACATGCCATTGTCCAGGAAGCCTTGCTACAATAGCAATCTCTCCTCATATGTCCTAGGCATACCTCAGATTCCTGCCTTCACCCTATACCTGGGCCAACTGCTCTCTGTACAGTGCAGTGGCACCTATCAACTGTTTTGTCTCCCAACTGGCCATACAACCTCTCCCAAATGCACTCCGAGAAAGGGTAACCTTCTCTCCCAGTGCATCCCAGGGGATTCTCAGATCATGTGGTCTGCTCTTAGGTCTCTGCCCTCCTTCTCACAGGAGCAGCACAGTGCCTGCCAAGCTCCATAGCCACCATGGCACAGACTTCTAAAACTCCAATATTTGAGTTCTGTTGGTTGTAAAATCTCAGGATAATCACCTCCTCTCACTTTCTCAGTCAGTGGTTTTGGGGAAGTGTTTTTCTTGGGCAATTCCCTGTGTGCTGTTCCTTCTCTTTCACACCTGTATCCCCCCACCTCTCCCTCCCTCTCCCCACCCCACCCCCCAGGCCTCCTTTCTCCTCCCTTAATAATTATATTATAAAAACAGAGGTATAAGTCTTAATATACTTATTTTATATTTAAAGATATGACAGAATCAATGTCTAAATAAAACTAATTCAAAACTAAAATTTAGCACCATGTTTCTTAGTGAACTATAGAGAAAATATCAAGAAATTCTGTTAAAGCCATCAAACAACTTTTAAATAACAACTTGTCCTTACAAATTACTTATTTAAGCAATCTAATTAGAAGTGTTGCCTGTGCCTCGATTGATTTGATCAACAATTTTAATTGTATGTTTTATCAGTTATTGCTATCTAAAGAAATTGCAATAGTCTTTAGAAGAATCTTAGCATATCATAAATGCCTAGACTAACATTTAAATAAATACTGATCTTATGCAAATATATATGTCATTCCAGGTTGAACTAGGAACCTGTATTTATTTTCTCTCAGAATATTTACATTAATTAATTCTTTTTCACCTAACAATTGTCAATTAGACATTAGAATGATTGGTGAAGTCATGATAGTAATTTTATAACCCATTTATACCAAAAAGCCAGTATTTCCTGCTCATTTGAACTGGATAAAAATAACAATCATGGCCTCCAAAGAAAGATGAAAATAAGACAGTGCTATTTTAGTACATAAATAGGTAGTAAAGTAGAAATATTTTTAGCACCTGTTTTTAAATATCGTTTTATATAGAACAAAGTTGAGGCCACATAAGGTCATTCATAGAACACTTTCAATACAATATCATATACAAATTAAATGCTATGGGTACCAATAAAGATGGTAGCAAAGAAATATGCAAATAAATGAAGAGTACACCTAAAATTAAAATAATTAGTTGTGTAAAGTTAATGGTAAGATGTATGTTGATTTATAACTTTTGAAATGGTTTATCTATTTTACCAAAATGCTTAATGTTTTTATGTGGGGCATCTGGGTGGCTCGCTTGGTTAAATGACTTACTCTTGGTTTCGGATCAGATCATAATCTCTTGGTTCGTGAATCAAACCCCATGTCAGGCTCTGCACTGACATCATGGAGCATCTGTAGGATTCTCTCTCCCTCTCTCTCTGTTCCTCCCCCACTCATGTGCTCTTTCTCTCCATCTCTCAAACATTTAAAAAATTTGAAAGTTTTTATGTGTTGTAAATGTTTCCCCCATTATAATTATTGCTAAGTTAGGAGATAACAGAATTTATATTGTTCAGTTTATTCCAATTCAGTTCATTGCCTATGTATCAAGAGACTGTCACTCTCTGTTACATACAGTTACCCTCCAATCTATAAAGTCAATTAAACAACCTATTTACTGACTTGATGCATTAATACTTTAATAACAGTATTTTATATGTATGCCATATTATTTCAGGTAGCCAAAGTTTCAGTAAAGGAAAAAGTACATAAAATCAGGAGAAAAAAATGTGTCATTTTTAAAGGAAAATTAAGTGGATTCACACAGAGAAAAGTATCCAAACCATTTTATAATACCTTTCATATTACACAGTTTATATACTTTCCTTTTTTTCAGAAACAAAAATATGGTTTTCATCAAAATGTTTTGACCAAATCACAAGAACCTGTACTCTGGTTTAAAATGTTCTATATGGAGGGGCACCTGGGTGGCTCAGTTGGTTAAGCATCAGGCTCTTGGTTTTTGGCTCAGGTCATGATCTCATGGCTCAGGAGTTAGAGTCCCTGCATCAGGCTCTGCACTGACAGCAAGGAGTCTGCTTGGGATTCTCTTTCTTCCTCTCTCTGCCCCTCTTCTGCTCATGCTCTCTCTCTCAAAATGTGAAGAAAGAAAGAAAGAAAGAAAGAAAGAAAGAAAGAAAGAAAGAATTCTATATGGAGCTGGGAAAATTATAAGCTCTCACAATCTGTGTTAAATCTATAAATTATAAAATTTAAGAAATCCAGAAACTTCAATTTTGATGACAGTGTTGATGCCTCATTCTCAATTCCTCTGAGTTACTAAAGTATTTGTAGCTATTTAAAACAAAACAAAACAAAACAAAACAAAACAAAACAAAACAAAACGAGTCCATGAATCTTTAAATCCAGTATGAAGTAAAAGGAACATACTTTAACTCCGGTAAGAATTTAATGTTTTCCAAGTAATAGCATTACAAAATAGAATTACTATTCTTTTACTATTCTGGTAGTATGGGTGTTAACTGGATAAAATTCAAACTATGAAGCAGTAAGTATCTCAGTGCTAATGATGGTTACAGCTATTCTACTAGGATACTGGAGGCGGACAGGAGGTTGCTGTGAATTAAGAGGTTAACAAGTGGTAAGGAGGAAAAGTAGATAGATCTCTAAATAAGTTTGGCTATGATAGAAAAATGTGAGCTATTGTTGTGGGAGCCAACATAAGGATGGTAAGGTTATAAATGCATGTCTTGTTTATAAGGAGGAAGAGGTAAGAGGTATTAGTTTAACACATAAGATGCAAAGATATATTAAAAAGTGTAGCTTCTATTAAAGAATTAGAAGAATGGTGGTACAAAGGAACAAGGCCTCCAGAACAGAGGTCATAAGCAATTTAAAAGAAAATCAGGAGGAAACAGAAAAGAGTGAATGAAAATACAAATGAATTTGTCAGTTTAAATTGTTTTCAATGTTTATTTTTTTTATTTTTTGAGGAGGGGGGAGGGGCAGAGACAGAGGAAGAGAGAAAATCCCAAGCACGCTCTGGCTCCCAGCATGGAGCCCAGTGCAGGGCTCAAATCCATGAACCATGATATTATAGCCTGAGCCAAAATCAAGAGTTGGACACTCAACCGACTGAGTCACCCAGGTGCCCCTGTATTTGGCAGTTTAATGGCAGGAGGTTGGATAGTACAACTGACCCTTGAGCATTGTGGGCATTAGGAGCATTGACCCCAAGATAGTAAAAAATCTGCATGTACCTTTGACTCTCTAAAAATGATTAACTGGCCTACTCTTGACCAGAAATAAGCCTTACAAAGAAGGTAAAGTCAATTAACACATCTTGTATGTCATATGTATTACATACTGTACTGTTATACTCAAGCTAAGAGAAAATGTGAAGAAAATCATAAAATACACTTAGAGTACTGTGCTATATTTATTTAAAAAAATCCATGCTGGGCGCCTGGGTGGCGCAGTCGGTTAAGTGTCCGACTTCAGCCAGGTCACGATCTCGCGGTCCGTGAGTTCGAGCCCCGCGTCGGGCTCTGGGCTGATGGCTCAGAGCCTGGAGCCTGTTTCCGATTCTGTGTCTCCCTCTCTCTCTGCCCCTCCCCCGTTCATGCTCTGTCTCTCTCTGTCCCAAGAAAAATAAATAAACGTTGAAAAAAAAAATCCATGCTTAAGTGGACACATGTAATTCAAACCCATGTTGTGTAAGGGTTCACTGTATTTTCTCTGCAAAGAGATGGAGTTTTTCTGCTGCTAGAGGAGAATTTGTAGTGGGAGGTTCACAGAAATTGGAAAACTGTTTAAATAGCTATTGTGAAGACTGTAAGTGAAATAGGTGATTGTCCTACAAGATTGAGGGCACAACCAGCAAAAATCTTTAAAGTTTTATGATTTACTCCAGGAGTATATAGCAGTCTCGAAGTAGGAAGAGAGAATGCATAACAACAGATATTTGGAGTTTGCTAGGATGGAAGTTTTGCCAGGTGACTTCAAAGGAAGGACAACACAGAACGGAGGTTTAGGTCTTGTGAAGAGTGTGCTTAAGGAGATCTACCATAGTACCAAATCAGGAAAGCCAAGAGGTCATACTAAACTGTTGATTGGACAACAGCAACAAACAAAAAAAAAAAAAAAACAAGAGAAAAATCAGAAAACTTAGGGGTCATAAGATTGGAGTTCTCCAAGTTAAGGAAGAGTTACAGCAGTGGTAACTGAGGGTAAACAAAAAAGGAACTAAAATGTTACATGTTTGTACTTAACATTTCAAAACCCTAGGACCCCAATGTTATTGAAAGAAACTGAAAGGACCATGGAGAATGGACATTCAGGGAGACTCAGGGGATCGAAGTATGTCAAGTGCCTAAGAGGCTGAGTGAGGTTTGGTATTCCAGAAGGATTTCGGTCAGTGAGCCTCATGGCTAGTCTACAAAAAGGGAGAAAGACATAAGCTACATTCCCCAATCAACAAAGATGAAGGTAAGTTTACCTGAAAAACAAAGAGATTACTGTAGCTTAGTGGCCTTGGCCAAGCTATTTTAGGAGAGGAGAGAAGAGGCCCAGAAGGAGCACATCAAGCAGGACCCTGTTCTCACATTTCAAGGAAGGCAACAGTCAAAAAGCAGCATAACTAGTCTCAGTTACATTAAAATGATGAAAGAACTCGAGAAGGAGAATGTATTTTCTAAGGACCAGAGTGTATAGGATCTAGAGTGTATAGGGAGATTACTTAGGTGTATATGAGAAGGGGTTTGGACAACACAAAAGGATTACTGGACAGTATGGGAACAAAATTGTGGGAGGGGACATACAATCAGAGAAGATCCCATCATGAATCATCAACACAGACCAGGAATAGAAGAAAGTCTGGTTGCATAATTGGCCAAACCATTTCCCAGAACAATAGTCAAGACAGGACCAGGGTAGATTAGAGCATGAGAGAACATTCAGAAGACTCCCCAGCAGTGACCTACATGAGCAGCACCTCAGTCATGGAGATTCTGGTCCACTTGGAAAGATAGATGTTTGGATTCTCGGCTTAGTCTAGGTGTGTAATGGAGCCCTTATTGGAGCCTCAGCATTCACTGACACTTATATTCAGGCTTGTAGGGTTAGGACCCTTATTCTTTCACGTTATATTTCTTTCTTTCCTTTCTTTCCTATCTGCACATTTGTTTCACTTTCCCCTTGCTATCTAAATTGACTAATTTCAGGGTGTTCAAAATTTCTCCTCAGCCATGAGTTTTATGTGCATGCAGTTACTGTGACTTTTTAGCCTCTTTTCCATGAACATCATTTATATACGTCAATTCTCACTGTTAATTGGCACATTTTGCCCACATTTCTTAGTTTGGATGTCTAAAAGAGACTGATAAGCTCAGCTCCACCACTCTCCCTCCTCTTTAGCCACAGAGGTCACTGGCAGTCCATGGTAACCCCCAGGTCTGATCTATTCAGGTGAACTTTGCATAGAGCACTGCTTTATTTCACAGCAAAGCCTGAAATCAGTACACAGTTCATGATCGACATAGTCGGATGGAAGAGAAAAGGACTCATATATTAAAATTATATCCATCTTGTGCCACACAAATTGAGAATTTACTTTTTTCATTGAAAAATATCAAAAAATAATTCTAGAACTAAGAATATTCTGAGGCTTGCAAAGCCTTTAATTATATAGTTGTTTTTCTGAGAACAGTGCAATGAACTGAGAAAAATAATGCATATTATCAGGCTCCCTGCAAAGGCAGGGAAGATAATTTTTTTAGTCCAAAAGTTGTTTGTCCATCTGACTTTTCTGGTGGGACATCAATATTGCCAAAGGCTGACGAAAATTTGTAGCTCTCTTGTTATTAGCCAACAGAAAAGCCATAACCAAGACCTTTTTTAGAGCATATCTTCTTAACATTACTTCACCTTGCCCTTATCAGAAGCTTATTCTTTGAAAAGGATTGTCTGAAAAATTTGCCCCTCATTTTTAAAAATAATCCATGTACCTTTTAAGGAATACCACAAGAGAACTGCATACCTGGATTGCATCTGGCTGGCTCCATACAAATACATTTAGTGAAATGTACTTTATTATGTTAATCATTTTCTGTAAAGTATTATGAGAAAAACTTGGTGATTAAAAATCTGCTTCTATAATAAGAATGGTATTGAAAAAATTATCCAGTTCATTGCACAGAACATACCTGATAATACAAGACAAATGTTCCTCCAAGGTATTTTTTAAATTTTATGTACACTGGAAATCATGCAACAGATGTTATGAAAAATAAAGCTGCCTATTAGGATTTAAATTAAGGCTTTTTTTTTCTAAGAACCAGAATCTATAGAAAACAAACAAGAGTGTGAGTATATATAGATTCAAGGAGTGTGTCTTCAACGCCCTCAGCTTCTAAACAGTCCTTTTTATACAGTGCCTCAGAGGAGATTCCTGAGGTAGAGACTTCTAACTGACCAGTGCCAGTCTCTTCCTGACACAGAGCTCTTCTAGTTTCCTGGCTGCCTGCCCTTGCTGGGCACTGTGCCCATGTGACTAGATCTCAGCAGGGAGATACTTGTGAAAGTCAAGCGTAGTTCTTCCAGGTCAAAGATTTTAGGAAGTAAAGAGGTCTCTCTATACTCCTTTTCTGTTGGTGTGTAGGGTACAGGTGAAGATGATAACTTAAGGAGTGACAGAAGTATAAACAGGAAGGACCTGTGGGCCTCAGATCATCTGCCCCCATTTGCCTTTCCATTAACACACCAGGCACTGGACTGTCATGTGAATGCAAGATAAGCTATTATGATATGCCCTGAAAGGTTAGAGTTGTTTTTCCTAAGTAATACATTTTTGAAATTATTATTTTTTAAAGTTTATTTATTTTGAGAGAAAGAGTGCACAAGCATGCATTCATGAACAGGGAAGGGGAGAGGGAGGGAGAGAGAGAACCCTAAGAAGGCTCTACATTGCCAGCACAGAGCCCAATGCAGGGCTCAATCTCATAAACCATGAGACCATCACCTGAGCCAAGATCAAGAGTCAGATGCTTAATCACTGAGCCACCTCGAGATTATTTTTTGATCAGTAGGGAGATCAGAGTTGATGACACTGAGAAAAGGAGACCTAATTACATATAGCTTTTTTTTTTTTTTTTTTTAAGATGTGATTCTTCACTACTGACCCAATTTCTCTTCATGTATCCACTAGGTAAAACTTAAGTAAACAGATGATGAATACAGACTGTTTAGTCAAGTTCACTGCCAAAAATATGTAAGTTGTTAATGCTAGCTGCTGGTAAGATTAGTGTTATTACTTTTGTTTTAATAATCCTTATAGCCCGCTTAAAAGGCCCCACCTACACCTAGTGAAGGCATTTTGTTTACTGTACTAAATCGTCCTCTCACATTGCCTTTTAGACTACTTTTCCTTGTTTCACAAACATCACTATTTTTGTCTCTTCTTTGAGCAGCTGCCTTTATACAAGATAATGAGAGATAACGCATTTTTTTTTTTTTGGTAGTTACAACATTCCACAACTCTACTCCTATAAAATGAGGAAGGAGTTAGCAAGACAGAGGATTTTACAGAATATATCACAGAGGGTGACATGGGGTCTAAGCATCCTGCACAGGGGATGACCTCTGTGAGTAGGCTAGAATACAGTGGGACACATAGTATGATCCACGAGAAACATCTCAAGGAAATAAGGAGAATGGATATAGAGAGATTGAACTCTGAGAGAAAATGGGATTATAATAATGACAATTGATAGATAACTCAAATTTCATCCTGGGAACATTCTCCTGTGAATGACAGAGATCCTAACACTGACCAAAGCAATCCTAACAGAAAACAGTAAAGCATATTTAAATATCCCAGTAACTAGGTGACATTCACTAATTTTCAATTTTTACAATCAATTTTGAGAACAATCTTGGAATATTTTACAACTGCTAGAAGTTCAACAAAATAAAATTAGAATTACAGCTGGGAGGTCCTGTGAATATGAAGGAATGAAGGGGGGGGATCACTGCACAATGAGAGAAATGTAGTCTGTGGCACATATAAAAATAGGGTTTTCATTATGCCATTTGAAGAGGGTGTAACCAAAACTGTTAATATAATCATTTGAGTTGAGGAGGATGTTAAAGAAAGGTGGAGAGAAGGGTAAAATTCAGCCAAATTCTATATGTGTGTATTTAAAACCATAATATTTTAAATAACTAAATATTATAGAACTAAGAAATGGCCAAAAGTACTCACCTCTGGGAAGTAGGTTGGTGGGGAGTAAGGATGAACAGTGTCTTGATTATCATCATTGCTCTATTTTACTATTTGCTTTTTATGATTGGAAATGAAGGTGTTGCTTTGACCAGTCTTTTGGGGATTAAAAAAAAAAGATTGGAAAGAGTTCCACTGATCTAAGTTTTCTCTTTCAGTGTAAGAATAAACTCTGAGAGATGCCTAGTGAGGCCCAGAGTAGGTTATTAAATGTTTATTTTTGAGAGACAGTGAGTGCACGAGTGGTGGAGGGTGCAGAGAGAGAGGGAGACACAGAATCCAAAGCATCCTGAGCTGTCAGCACAGAGCCCGATGCCGGGCTTGAACTCAGGAACAGTTCATGACCGAGCTGAAGTTGGACACTTAACCGGGCCACCCAGGTGCCCCCCCCCCATTGTAGGTTCTAATGCCTGCTCAACCCCTGAACATGTTACATTCACCTCCGAGAACTCCTTTTCTCCAAGAGCAACTTCATCCTAAAATTGGTTGTAGATAATGCACAGCTATATAACTTCAGAATATAAAGATGGGTAATATTTTGTGTAAAGACAGTAAGCCCAATATCATTTTCAAACCTTACAAGTTATAACCAATGTCATTAAAATAAATCAACTTTCATTTAAAGCTCATTAAAAATGCACATTGTAGACAAATGTAGGGTCACAATAGTTTAATTTTATAGTTTGTTTTTTCCATTTCTAAGATCTATTTCTATTCCTGAGAACTATACCCTCAAAACGCCGTGCTAAATTAATCTGATGAAAAGTAAACTGACAATCCCAATGTAGTTGAAACAAAAGGGAAAAAATGGCTAACTAGGGTTATAGAAAGATAGACCTTTTAGCCTAAATGAAGAAGACAAAGAGACTTCCTAGAGATTTTGTGCTTCTTAGCCACTAAACAGATTTATATGTGCCATTGTTGATTAAATCAAGACCCTCACATTAAACAATTACCCTCTTTATTATAGTCATTGTGAGGTTCAAGGAAAAATGCTTTCCTTAATGATTATCTTAAAAATCACACCCATATTTCATATTTGACTGGCTAATTGAATAATTGATGGAGTTTTTTGCATTTATTGATGGAATTTATTATTTCAGAAGTTGGTGTATTGTGGAGCACACCAACAAGAGAGATAGCTTGTTTACCTTTGCCAGCCTACTCGAGGTATAGCAGAACTCTCTCCATTTTAGAGAATTTACTCTTGAACACTAAAAAGAGATTGTGCCCAACTAAAATATTTGGAACTGAGCCAACTAAAACAGATCTGTAATAATGAGATTATTAACACACATAGTTATGAATACAAAGCAATAATATTTTCTTCAGTAGGACACTGGAAAAACTCCCATTAGCTCAACACTATGTTAGGATCTTCTAGGTTTAGCTAGAGCCTGAGTGGTGTGGCTCACAAGATAAAAAGTAACTTCATCTTAACATTTATAAGGGATTCTGTGGTCGACTTTGCTCTAAATTGGGCATGAAATAAATGTATTACTGAAAAGCAGAGAAACAAAATCTATTATAAACTTGAAATGAATCTTGAAATAGTCAATCATTTTCTATGGTGCAGTATTTTCAATGCTATTGTTTTGCTTTATTCATTTTTAAAGCTTTGCTGAAAAGCAATTATGCTTTCTCCTTTATTTCATTACTTATGAATTCGATATTAACTTTTACTTCATCATTTGGTTTTGTTTTAGAAGGATCACGAGAGTTATAAGGAATTCAAAGGTTCTATTGACTTGGCAACAATGTTATGCATTATTTTTCAACTGTATGCTCACAGATTTCTCTAGAATGATCTGAGAGTTTCTTGGTATCATAAAATGAACAATCAATTTACATTTTTCCAGAGCTTTTAATTGTATAGGTTATAAATTAATTTTTTGTCTTAGTGGTGTGATTAACTTATTAAAAAGCTGCAGGTCAATGCATTAATTGCCATTAGGTGAGTTTGTGCAAATTCAACATATTTGTAGTTACATTTTTTTTTGATGAAAAAAAAATCAGTTTAGAGATCAATGTAGATCTCCTAAAAAGCAGTTAAAATGTTTTAAAAGTTGAGGACATATTTATGATTATGTCAGAAGGCCAAGTGGTCTGAATTTTTAAAATCAGACTCATTATTAATCACAGGAGCATTATAGTTTCTGCTCTAATATTACAAAAGTACTTTTTGGGAAAAAAAGTTTCTATGGAAATAATCAACTTAGGTGAGAATTTAAACCTAGGAAACTTTGTAACCAGAGCACTAATAAAATCATAATCAAAGTAATAATGTGGTAAAATTCCTGATGAATGAAGACTATCCTCTTCTTCACTTTAAAAATAGAATGTGATTATAGTTTGGTAGGCAGAGATCTGAGGCAGGAATGCAGTTGCCAGATGAGAAAAACAAGAGCAGAGAAACCTCTCCAGAAGGAGCAGGCAGAGTAGTTTGTGTCTTTTGCGCTCAGAAAGCACTGTGAAATAAACACTTACAAAGTGGAATATTAAGTTAAACTGACCTAAGGAGATTTGTGGGTATGTGATCGTACCAAACAAGGCTGTTTCAGCTGGACTCGTTGCCTCCAGCTATGTAAGGGAAGCTGCCTTTCAGCTGCTGATTCTTTGTAATAAAAAACTATCATGTGCTGGAAAAAAACATAAATCAATGTGATTTCTGAATTATAAGGATATCATTTATGTATTTATCAGTTATGATTAGTTATCTATTTGTTTATGAAGCTATGCACTATTGAAAAACAGATTGCATTGTTCTTAGGAATTAACCCGAATTTTCCCATTTGTTTAATATAAAAAGATACATATGAATTCTAAACTATTTTCAAGTGGATAATAGAGTCATATTTATGCTGTCACAATAGCACTCCAGTGATAATGCTCTTACATTTGTTTCGTTTAGGAAAAGGTACCTTATTCGTATTCTAAAATCCCTAATGAAATCTCTATGCAAGTAATGCCAGGATGTATACCAATTATTTTACTATTTTTAGATTCTCTGTAAAGCATCTGATGCTCTCTGTTATAGTCCAGTGGATGATAGGGTTAAAATTCCATTCTGTAGCAAAATAGTGATCAGCAGAGATAATGTGGGATACCACTCATTTAAAAAAAATTAATGTTTATTTCTGAGACAGAGACAGACAGAGCATGAGCGGGGAAGGGGCAGAGAGAGGAAGAGACACAGAATCAGAAGCAGGCTCCAGGCTCTGAGCTGTCAGCACAGAGCCCTACGCGGGGCTCGAACTCACAGACCCTGAGATCATGACCTGAGCCAAAGCTGGACGCTCAACTGACTGAGACACCCAGGCGCCTCTCATTTTTTTTTATTCATTGGTGAATTAATTCTATATTTAAAACATTTACTCTGAAATAGAGATGAAAATGAGTATAAACCACATCTAGGACACTCAAGATTGAAAACAAAAGGAATACCATGCAAACATGAATTTGTAAGAAAACGTTTCCATGTCTTTTTTTTTTTTTTTCAATGGTTTTTATTTATTTTTGGGACAGAGCGAGACAGAGCATGAACAGGGGAGGGGCAGAGAGAGAGGGAGACACAGAATCGGAAACAGGCTCCAGGCTCCGAGCCATCAGCCCAGAGCCTGACGCGGGGCTCGAACTCACGGACCGCGAGATCGTGACCTGGCTGAAGTCGGACGCTTAACCGACTGCGCCACCCAGGCGCCCCCGTTTCCATGTCTTAATATCTCAAAGTACACGTCAAGATGAAGCTAGAGAGTATTATGCTAAGTGAAATAAGTTAGTCAGAGAAAGACACATGCCATATGATTTCACTCATATGTGGAATTTAGGAAACAAAACTAATGAGTAAAGGGAAAAAATAAAGAGAAAGAGAGGCAAACCAAAGAACAGACTCTTAACTATAGAAAACAAACTGGTAGTTAGCAGAGGGGAAGTGAGTGGGGGATGGTTTAGATAGATGATGGGGATGAAGGAGTGCACCTGCTGTAATGAGCGTCCCCTGGTGTATGGAAGTGTTGAATCACTGTATTGTACACTTGTAACTAATATTACACTATGTTAATAACTAGACTTTAAATAAAAACTTAAAAAGAAGACCATGAGAATTACTGGAGATAAAGAGGGTCATTTCAGAATTTTTAAAAAGTGGCCATCTGCTTCAAAAGATATAAAACCTAAATATTTGTGCAACAGATTTTCAAAAATAAATAAAGGGAGATATAAATATATAACCATAGTTGTTTTAATACTCCTTCATTAATTGATAGAACAAGTAAGCCATCTGTAACAATATAGAATATTTGAAAAACACTGTCAACCAGCTTGACTCAATTGGCATTTATTAAACATTATACCCACACAGCACACTTAAATACACAACATATTTTTGCCAAAAGAAATTATATGCTGAACTGTAAGATAAATCTCAATAAACCTCAAACCATACTGAAATACAGAACTGAAGTCATACAGAATATGCTCTGACTACAGAAATATTAAATTAGAATTCAGTATCTAAAAGATGTTTAGAAAATCCCTAAGTGTTTGGAAACTACAACACACAAATTTCATGAACACAGGAATCAAGTAAAACAAAACAAAACACAACACAACACAACACACAAGGTAAATTAAAACATTCTTTGAACTAAATGAAGATAAAAAAGATAAAAACTTGTGTCTCCAGCTAAAACACTATCTAGTGGGAAATTGAGCCCTTTCCAGGCTTATGAAAGATGAGTGCATTAGTTTCTTCTGGTGCTGTAACAAATTAGCACAACTTGGCAACTTGACACAACACACACTTATTCCATTTCTGGAGGTCAGAAATCCAAAATCAGTTTCACTGGGCAGAAATCATGATGTAGGCAGGACTGTACTTCCTCTGGAAGCTTTAAGGCAGAACTTACGTCTACTTTTTTTTTTTTTTTTTAAATTCTGGGGCTGTATTACTTACATTGCTTAGTTCCTGGCTTCTTCTTTCATCTCTAAAGATAGAAAGCATAAGGTCCTGCTTCACTCACCACATCACCTTCCCTCTCTGTAGTAGTGAGGCCCCTTCCTCCCTCTTATAAAGACCTTGGTGATTATATCGTTGGATCCACCTGGATAATCTAGGCTACTCCTCCCATCTTAAAATCCTTAACTCTAGCACACAGAGTCCTTTTTTTTCATATAAAATAACATTCATAGGTTCATAAAGTAGCACTTGGACATTGTGGGGGACCATTATTTAGCCTTCCACATGAGGCAAAAATGTTTAAAATTAGTAATCTAAGATTCCATCAGAACAAAAAAGGAGAGAAAAAATAAAGAAGGCAAATTAAAGCCAAAGAGCAAAGTCATAATGAAGATAACAGATGTGAATGAATAAAAACAGTCATGAAAAAGAATATAACAAAGATAAAATACCTTTCTTTAAAAAAGGTTTTTAAAATTAATAAACCATGACTTATAAACCATGAATTAGAAAAACAACAACTTGTGAATATCTGGGATGAAAATAAAGGTCTTTCCACAGATCTTTCAAATATATATATAAAGAATAAATGCATATTATAAACAAACTTCATATTAATAAATTTGACCACATAGAGAAATCATTTATTTTTGTATGCTTTGTTATGTTGGTACATATATTTGGGTTTAGATGTTTCTAATAATGATGGTCTGTTGTAAAAGAGGTAGGAAGAAGAAAGTGAGAGGAAAGAAAGTTCAGAGGTACTAATATGTATCTTAAGACCATCAGGGTTGCCAGAGGAGAGAAGGTGGGGGGTGGGCAAAATGGGTGAAGGGGAGTGGGAGATAAAGGCTTCCGGCCATGAAATGATTAAATCACAGGGATAAAAGGCACAGCATAGGGAATATTGTCAGGGATATTGCAATAGCATTGCATGACGACAGATGGTAGCTACATTGTGGTGAGCACAGCATAACATAAACTTATGGAACACCTGAAACCAATGCAACACTGTGTGTCAACTGTACTTAAATTTAAATTTTTTTTTCCAACGTTTATTTATTTTTAAGACAGAGAGAGACAGAGCATGAACGGGGGAGGGGCGGAGAGAGAGGGAGACACAGAATCGGAAACAGGCTCCAGGCTCTGAGCCATCAGCCCAGAGCCTCACGCGGGGCTCGAACTCCCAGACCGCGAGATCGTGACCTGGCTGAAGTAGGACGCTTAACCGACTGCGCCACCCAGCCGCCCCAACTGTACTTAAATTTAAAAAGATAGTAAAGACACGGGCACCCACCTGTAATTTAAAAAGTTGCAACAAGAGCAATCACACACCATGGGGAGCCATGAGTTATCTCATAAAGGAGCATCAGGTTTGGGTTTGTGCTGTGTTTTGGAAGAAGGTCAAAGAAGCAATGGGTTTCCTCTGTAGTGGATGGTGTCAGAAATTGGGGGTATTCTATGATTGCGTTTCTTGATAGCTGTCTCCTAGGAGACAGGTGAAACAAAGTGGGGCTGAAGTAATTGGTAAAGAGGCACCGTTCACTAATAATAGCCAAATGAAAGAAAATGTTTGGTCATTTTTGTGGCTCACACAGTTTTCTTGTTTTTGTCTGGGTTTGGACATGATTAAGGAGTGATCTTGTTTTTGCTCTGCTCCAACACATTCATAGTGACATTGTATAATGATGGCTTGTGGAATTATCAATGTTATAAAGGGAGCATCATGGCACAGCTGTTAGTGACAGACCAAGGACAAGCTGACAGCTGTCAGGGCTGCTTTTTTTTCCTTCCTCAGAGGACTAAAGTTTCTAGAAGTAATGAGGGAATTTCTGTCAAAACTTGAGAAATATTTTCATATCCTAGAGAAAAGAGAAATCCTGACGATTTTAGAACATGTTTAATGCCTAATGGGAAGGCTCCTACATGGACCATCGAGGAAGGGAGATCATAAACATCAGTCCTTTAATTTCCTGAAAGAGCCTCATGTCCAAAGTGGAGATAGAAGTGTTAGCTATTGTATGTAAGAGGCCATGAAGACAGTAATAAGGGGCATCACAGCAGCCAAATATGTGAACGAACAATGAATTACCAACGATTTTGAGCTGCCTTTAAAAAATTTTTTTATGTTTATTTTTTATTTATTTTTAATTGTTTTAAATGTTTATTTATTTTGGAGACACAGAGACAGAGTGTGAGCAGGGAAGGAAGGGGCAGAGAAAGAGGGAGAAACAGAATCTGAAACAGCCTCCAGGCTCTGAGCTGTCAGCACAGAACCTGACGTGGGGCTAGAACCCATGAACCATGAGATCATGACCTGAGCTGAAGTCAGACACTCAACCAACTGAGCCACCCAGGCACCCCAATTTTTTAACATTTATTTATTTTTGAGAGAGAGAAAGACAGAGACAGAGACAGAGACAGAGACAGAGCATGAGCAAGGGAGGGACAGAGAGAGAGGGAGACACAGAATCCAAAGCAGGATCCAGGCTCTGAGCTCTCAGCACAGAGCCCAATGTGGGGATGGAACTTACAAACCATGAGATCATGGCCTGAGCTGAAATTGGAGGCTTACTGAGTCCCCCAGGTGCCCCTTGAGCTGCCTTTTTTACTTCATTAACATATGGGTACTTCTAAGTCCTGGAAGCCTTGACAGAAACCTGTACTTGGAGGGGCTATTAAGAATTACTAATATTAGGATCTCATTTATCTTGAGGAGTTTGGCAGACTTACAATCAGAAATTAACTGGTTTCCCTTCAGGGAGGGGGACAAAACAGAAGAGACTCATAAATATGGAGAACAAACTGAGGGTTACTGGAGGGGTTGTGGGAGGGGGGATGGGCTAAATGGATAAGGGGCACTAAGGAATCTACTCCTGAAATCATTGTTGCATGTGTGCTAACTAATTTGGATGTAAATTAAAAAAAAATAAAAAATAAAATTAAAAGAAAAGTAATAATAGCAAAAAAAAAGAAATTAACTGGTTTCCCAAATATACATTACTTTGTATAATAAAGGAAAACAATTTGATTTTTAAAAAAATTTCAAATTGTGGGTTTGAAGTCTAGCCAGATACATTCACACATTTATACATTCATATTAGATTATTGACTAAAATAAGTCTATATAATGATGGCTCTTTTATATAATTATGAATATGATACTATATGCCAATTTTATATCCATTTATAGTTCATATGATAAACCTTCGCTGTATCATGAAGTCATTTAGGGAAAGTCATGACATCTCTATGGGCTTTAATGATCACATCTCTAAAATAAAAATACATGAACTAGTATGTCCTCCAAAGCTCTATTCTTTTGTTTAAATATATGGAAATTAGCATCTGTGTTTAATTTTCTATCCATACCTATTTGGAAGAACCACAGGAGACCAAAACTCAGTTCCTCAAAAGGTTAAGCTATATTGTGAGGATGTCTAGAGGAAGCAAAATAATTTTTCCACCTGAGGATAGTGCTAAAATATTTTAGCCGATAAATATATTTCCGTAAATGTATTTCTGTAAATATTCCATAAATATATTTCCATACATAACTCAATATCGTTTTTTCCCAGTTGCAGCTTTCTGTCTCTCTCCACACTAAACATATCCTTATTATTTAATTTCAGGACTATTGAAATATTGGTCGGCAACATAACCAGGAAAATGCATCACAAACATTAGCAAACCTGGGTATATGCTTGTGGTTTTCTTACGGCTCGTTTTACATACGCAGCATCTATATGAATTTATAGCACCATTGTGCCATCATATTCCATTTATCTTCCTGATCTACTTATGCTATATGCTATAAGGTAAAATTCAACTAAATATGAAAGTAAAAGTGTTCTATTAATTATTAATTTGAAAATAATTTCTCAACAAGCCTCATTAAATCTATACTATTTTGTATATTATCTTTTCCTAAACCAATTTTATTTTAGATTTAGGTCTTATTTCTTGTGGTGGTGCTGTTGGGGTTGTATGAAAAGATCATTTATTTTGAACCCCAAGTGCTGGATTTAGTCTTGGGATTCAATCTTCCATTTGTTCACTGTAGGAACTTATGTGAATTATTTAACTTCTTTGAGCATCAAATGTTTCCACTATAATGCGAGGATAATAGTATCTGCCATACATAGTTATGAAATCAAATATGTCAACATATTGAAAATTTTCCATTTAATAAAAAGTGAAAATATGATATTCTATGAATAAGGGAAATTCTTAGCTCATGAAATCATAAAGAAGAGGCATGAAAATATTGACAGCATATGAACTAACTAGATTTGAGGCTGATGATTATAAGTGTTGAGGGAGGTTGCAGATGGAAACATTGCAGCAGCTTTTGCTGGTCTACCACTCATCAGGCTGGTGACGGGGCAGGTTATTTTACTAATTTCCTCCTCTGGAAAATAGATATGATAATACATACACAACAATATTGTGATTCTTTATTTAAAAATACATGCAAAGTAATTAAAATAATCTGACGCATAAGAAGTGCTCAGTACATGTCAGCTATTAGATTGTTCCTACCCCACTCATGGCCTTTATGAAATTCATTTTTTGGATTTGCTCTTCCAGTGTTTGTGTATAACATCGTTTGCTAACTACCTTAGCTCTTTGACACTGTTTTCACCTATAACAAATTTCTAACATAATAGGAACACTTAAGGAATTAATATTTTCGGGTCAAAGGGAGCAGAGACCAATGGGATGATCTATACATTCTCTATGGAAAACTATTTTTGAATCCAATAATATCAGCAGAACGGTCCATAACATCATTCACATGCCTCTACCCATATCATAAAATGTGATTCCCTCTGTTATACCTTTCTTCTAATCATCTAAACAAAGTAAATTTTATATGTATCCATGTTATAAATGTTATATGGTGGTCATTAGTATAATTTGCCAATATTTATAATTCTCTTCCTTCCAGGCACACAAATTATTCGCATGTCCTACCTTCCTGAGGTTATCTCTGGAATGGGTAAGAAAATGTGTGCCCTTGCACGGAGACACATTTAATGTCTGGTGCCCCACTTTTCAGACCATACATTCTCTGCTTTGGTGATTGTGGAAGACATAGTGTTCTCACTATCAGGTGAACACTTAGTCCACATAGACCACTAAGTCTACACATAGACAACTGTCCTGAATTGTTTTCTGCATGCACAGCATATTTCGAGTGAGATAGGTATATATTTCCCGTGGTAAGTCACTGAAATTTGGGAGTTGTACCACAGTAAAGACTAGACTATTATGAATCTATATTACGTAAACTAAATATTTTTAGATTAAGATTGCATTTCACATTAAGTTACAGGATATTTTTTTAATTTTTTTTTTATTTCAGAGAGAGAAAGAGAAAGAGAGACAGAAACAGAGTGAGAGCAGGGAGGAGCAGACAGAGAGGGAGACACAGAATCTGAAGCAAGCTCCAGGTTCTGAGCGGTCAGCGCAGAGCCTGACGTGGGGCTCGAACTCATGAAATGGTGAGATCGTGAGCTGAAGTCAGATGCCCAACCGACTGAGCCACCCAGGCACCCCAAATTACAGGAATTTTAAAAATGTATCATTTGTGTACTAACGGTTAAAAAAATTCTTTTTTTTTTTTCAACGTTTATTTATTTTTGTGACAGAGAGAGACAGAGCATGAACGGGGGAGGGGCAGAGAGAGAGGGAGACACAGAATCGGAAGCAGGCTCCAGGCTCTGAGCCATCAGCCCAGAGCCTGACGCAGGGCTCGAACTCATGGACCGCGAGATCGTGACCTGGCTGAAGTCGGACGCTTAACCGACTGCGCCACCCAGGCGCCTCTAAAAAAATTCTTTTTAATGTTTATTTATTTTTGAGAGAGAGAGAGACAGAGCATGAACAGGGGAGGGCCAGAGAGAGAGGGACACACAGAATCTGAAGCAGGCTCCAGTCTCTGAGCTGTCAGCACAGAGCCCCATGCGGGGTTCAAACCCACGAATAGTGAGGCCATGACCTAAACCGATTTCACACACTTAACCGACTGAGCCACCCAGGCACCCCTGTGTACTAATGATTTTTAAAAGATATTTATGACATTGATTAAAATACTAGAAATAGAGAGATTCTTAGGAATATATTATCATTGACCTCAGAATGTGACCTTTTTCACAATGTTGGTGCAAAGAGAGATGCAGCTCACTAGGTGATTTTAATAAAATGGAATAAAGGGCTTTAAATAAAATTTAGAACATTTTACCATTTTTTACCAAGGTTTGTCCAAAATATTGAATATATATCAAATCATCCTATTTTTTAATATTTCTAGCATATATTTCTCTGAACTTTAAAATAAAAAGAAATATTTGACACATTTATTTGAAATTATAGATTGGAAGAAAATCATGAAAAGATTAATCAAATTTGCATTATCTTCTTTCCAGCTGCAATTACCCTGCAGGATCAAAAGACTGCATTCCAGTCACTATAACATCACATAAGAGGCAGGTAGAGCAGCATCTGTATCGGTATTCTACCAACGACCATGGTGCCTTGACATCTTCCCTCTTAAGTTTCTAGAAGTACAGTTATTTTCTTTCCTATTTAACTGCCATCAGGATACGAAGATTCAAAACTTATTGATATGCTTGATTTTCTTCATATGTTTTAGGCAATCTTTTAACTTTATAGACAGTGATAGCATTTCATTCTGGAAAGATACTAGGAAAATATTCAGAAAAAAATTTTCTGTCACCCAAGGAACTTACCCAGATGACATTTTTTATTTAGTTTTCTATTCTCACTTAGCTCTCAGCCTCACAACCTTGAAGACAGTGAATTCAGAACATATAGAATGAATCCATATGTTAGGTCTTTTTAAACATCTTTAATGTCTATTTATTTATTTTGAGAGAGAGATCAAAAGGGGGAGGGGCTGAGAGAGAGACAGAGACAGAGAGAGAGAATCCCAAGCAAGCTCTACACTGTCAGCACAGAACCTAACATAGGGCTGGGTCTCACTACTATGAGATCAGGACCTGAGCCAAAATTGAGTTGGACGCTTAACTGACTGAGGTTAAGCACTAACCCAGGTGCCCCCATAGGTTAGTAATTACACTTAACATATCTCATGAGACTAACTTGGATTTCATCATCCTGCTAATTGAAAGTGATATTACAAGTGTTGCCTAGTATACTTTGTTTTTTTATTAGTGTTTTCTTAATATATGTTAATAATTTACGCTACTAAACATAATATTCACGTGGACCCTATTACTTGAATCTGCAAGATTAGATACCTTCTCCATTCAGATCTACCTGGAAGCCAAATTTATATTATAATTTTTCTTGCCAAAAAATGACCAAAAGTGACAGAAAATCCAAACCAACCTTGGTTTACACAAAATTTTTAAAAAAATATGTATTTCTCTCTCATGTGAGTTGAAGCAGGGACTCCAGGGATGGAATGGTGCACCACTGTGTGAGGACACAGGCTTTTCTTTTACCTGGTTGTTGTGTTGAGTATCCCCCTTTCCCAGCATGCTCCTGGTTTAGAATTGCTGTTTTAGCACCTGCTATCATATCTACATTCCAACCAATAAAAAGGAAGAAAGACAAGTAATGGGCATGCATCCCTTTAATATTTTTTTTCTGAAAGTTGCACACACATTTAATTTGTCTTCAATTGACCATAACTTAGTCATATGACCATTACTACTTGCAAGGACACTAGAAAATAAAAATTACATTCTGAGAAGCTATTAGTACAGCTACATTTTGAAGGACATGATGGTTTTTAGGGTACAATCATCATTATTTAAATCTTTTATAGATTATAGGTACATTGTCTAATGTCTACAATGGGGATGAACTAGTCAATTAGATTGGAGTACACTCGATCTTTGGTCAAGATTGCCTACATCTTACAGATTACTCAGATGGACACTGTCAATATGCATCCATATTCAGAGCTTTTATGGATAACCAAACTTCCCTGATGAATATATATATATTTTTTTATTTATATATATATATATATGAAATTTATTGACAAATTGGTTTCCATACAACACCCAGTGCTCATCCCAAAAGGTGCCCTCCTCAATACCCATCACCCACCCTCCCCTCCCTCCCACCCCCCATCAACCCTCAGTTTGTTCTCAGTTTTTAAGAGCCACTTATGCTTTGGCTCTTTTCCAATCTAATCTCTTTTTTTTTTCCTTCCCCTCCCCCATGGGTTTCTGGTAAGTTTCTCAGGATCCACATAAGAGTGAAACCATATGGTATCTGTCTTTCTCTGTATGGCTTATTTCACTTAACATTACACTCTCCAGTTCCATCCACGTTGCTGAATATATTTTTACTATACACCAAGGCTTCTTTCTTTCTCTCTTTTTCTTTCTTTCTTTCTTTCTTTCTTTCTTTCTTTCTTTCTTTCTTTCCCTCTTATGGTTAGTTAGCACATTCTTTACCTCACATAATTATTTTGTTGTTGTTTTATTGAGAACACTAAAGCTCTACTCTCACAGCAACTTTTGGATATATATCCAAAGACAATGAAACCATTATCTCAGGGTGCCTGGGGGGCTCAGTTAGTTAAACATCTGACTTTGGCTCAGGTCATGATCTCACAGTTCATGTGTTCAAGCCCCACATTGGGATCTCTGCTGTTAGCACAGAGCCCACTTCAGATCCTCTGTCCCGCTCTCTATCTGCCCCTCCTCTGCTCATACACACTTTCTCAAAAATAAATAAAATTAAAAAATATTATCTTGAAGAAATGTCTCAATTCTCATATTCACTGCAGCATTATCCATAATAGCCAAACCATGGAAACAACTTAATGGTCCATTGATGGATGAATGAACAAAGATATGATATATACACACACATATATATGATATATGATATGATATATATATGTGCATATATATGTGTGTGTATACATATATATGAATATATATATGAATATATATGAATATATATATGAATATATATATATGAATATATATATAATGGAATATTATTCATCCATAAAAAAGACATCCTGACATTTGTGACAACACGACTGGATCTTACGGAGCTTACACTAAGGGAAACAAGGTAGACAGAGATAAATGTGGTATGATTTCACTTATATGTAGAAGCTAAAAACAACAAACCAACAGACCAAGGTTTTTGTGGTTGTTTGATTTTATTTCTAAAATACGACTCATGAACCATCAATACCAGAATCACAAGTTGTACTTTTAGGGGCACATGGGTAACTCAATCAGTTAAGGGTCCGACGTCAGCTCAGGTCATGATCTCATGGTTTGTGAGTTCGAGCCCCACATCGGGCTCTGTATTGACAGCTCAGAGCTTGGAGCCTGCTTCGGATTCTGTGTCTCCCTCTCTCTCTGCTCCTCCCCCACTCACTCTCTGTCTCTCTCTCTCTAAAAATAATTTAAAAAAAAAGAAAAAAAGAAAAGAAAACCAAGTTGTACATTTAATAATGAAGATTTTAGGGCTTTCCCTTTGGCTTATTGAGTTAACACTTAGCTTCCAAGCTTGATATTAATATTTTATTTACAGACTAAATTTTTACAGTAGTTTTATTTTCAATTTTGAGGCTAAATTTCATATACTTTTTACTCCAATCTGCATTTCTGTTGTTTGGCTGCCTGATAAGTAAGAGATATGAAATGATGTGATTGTGTGTTTAGGAAATTACTTATACACATGCATATGCACATACAAGGGTCTTCACAGTGATAAAGTTAATCTACAAACCACAATATTATGTGTATAACTTAGTGTTTGTTATTACTGGAAGATAGTTAATAGTAAAAGGTAAATAGTGAAAGTACATTTCCTAATATCTTCAAAAATCAAATGTCTTAAATATTTCTAAGAATGCTAAATATGATTTAACACACACACACACACACACACACATTTATTTTCTTTTCTGAAACTTGCCTGACTCTCCTCTATAGACTGGGGAAAAGGATAAATGTGTACCTACTGAGAGAAATATGTACCTAATGAGAGAAAAAGAAAAGAAAAAATGCCTACCTAGCATTGCATTAGGGAAAAACATTTGCCTAGGTATTGAGGTACATCACAAAAGAGTGAGATACGATTCTTTCATCCAAACAGCCCACACTTTCAAGAGGAATACACACTAGTAAATGAGCATAAAGCAATAGGTGCCAAGGTCAAAAGAATCAGAATAGGATTTAGAAGTGAGTTGACATTGTAGATGGGGCTTCATGTTGGATGGGGGAGAAAGTAAAGAGCCCATTTTATGCAGAAAGAATAATCTAAACAAAAGCAGAGTGAAACGAATATAAGACAAGAAGAAGTTTTAAGTGACTGGGGTCACTTATGAAGCAACTCATAAGGGGATGGAGGAGACTTGTGAAGATCAGATTAGAAGTAAAAATTGAGATCAGATTTTGAAAGGTTTTGTATGTTTTCTTATGTAAGTTAGACTTTGAGTATTGAAAAGTTTGTAGCAGGATTCATTGAAGAAAATTTAATTTTGCTTTATTTTTTTTAGAATAAATAATTCTGGTAGTGGTATAGAATCATGATTTTAATAATGGAGAGGTATGAAAAGGGAGATGCACTATAAAGCTATAATGAATGTTAGAGCAGCTTGCTTGCATGGGTCTTTCCAAGACAATGCAAGGATTAGCAACATAAGATTTTATAAACTTTGGCAGATTAATCTCCAATAAGTTGAAACCACTGCCACTTCCCACACTGACTTTTATCCAATCTCTCTTTCACTGGGCAGATAGAGATGCAGTTTCCTTGGGCATTTTATACATTAGTTCAAATTCTTGGGAGATATGAAGAAATTTAGGTTACATTAACATCAGGACAGAAGGTAGGGACAGCCAACCTGTGGCTGTGGTTAGGTTTTGTACTTAGAATTTAATCAGAGAAGTGGCGAGAAAAAAGTGAGAAATCCTGTTGGACATTTTTTTAGTCCCCCAGGGGCTTCCACAATCGTCTGCAATATTGTAATCTGAAAAGGATATTGTATTTTGTATACATCTGGATGAAAGCCAGTTAACATCATCATCACAAAGGAGCAAAAAGAGTAGACTATACACCAGACCACTTTCCATATTCAAACAAAATAGTAATTAAAATAAGTCCTTTCCGATAATTTTGAGTGAGGTACTGGATAGGAGTCCTCAGGGAGTAAAGAGAAAGATCAAATAAATGGGTGCAATTTGGTTTGAAATAAGTGTTAACATGGCTTGTGTGACTTGTGTATGTACATGGGCCCAGCTGCTCCAGAAGCTGATATCACGGGGGAAAAAAAAAAAAAAACAAAAAAAAAAACAAAAAAAAAAAAACAAACAAACAAACACAGATGGGGAAATGCAGATGTGCTGCATTAGTTTTGTATTTTGGCATTTTACCACAACTTTACTGGCTTAAAGCACAAATCCAGTATCTGAGTTTCTGTGGGCCAGAAGTCTGGGCATAGTTGAAGCAGATTCCCTGCATAGTGTCTCACAAAACTGCAATCAAGATGCTGGTCAGGGATGGAGTCTGCATGTAACTTGGACTGGGGCAGAATATTCTTCCCTGGCTCACACAATGTCGGTAGCGTTCAGTTCCTTGTGGTTGTTAAGATTAATGGCAGCTTGCTTCCTCACAGCTGGAGAGAAAGAGAGAGAGAGAAACTCTAGCAAGACAGTGCTACTTTATGTAATCACGTACATGTTAGCACATACATTACATCACCTTTGCTGCATTCTACTTGAAGTAAGACACTGATTCTCAAAGTTATGAATACCAGGAAGCTGAAACAGCGGTCTCCTTAAAGTTTGTTGGCCAGAGGCTCCTCCCCTCTCTGCATAAGCTGAATTGTGAATGCATTCTACCGGGCAAATGACTCTAAGAAGAAGTGGGCCCAGTGAAAGAGGGTAGTATAATAATGAGTCAGTAATTTGGAATTGTAGCTAATTACAGGGTCAAAAGAATAAGACTGTTAAGAATTTAAAAGCAAGAATCCAAATTATGAAAACACAGAAACAGGCACAGTTTCTCTTTCAATTTTAGTCTCTGCTACACTGAATTAAATACCTTAGAAAATTTCACTAAATTTAATGATAAAGATTGTGAATATTTTTGTTAATCTTTCTTACTTAGTAGGGATGAAAGATAAACATCTACTCTTCTGCAAATACTTGCTTTTCTCAATATATTAAATTGACTGACTATAAAAAACAATATAATGACTACTTAATGTGCATTTCTTTGTCACCAAATGCTGCTGGAGGATGCATAGAAAACATTGCAGAGAATAGGAAGAGTGAAGTGTTACAGTAAAGTACAGTATGAAAGATTTGATATCTGGTTGCAGAATGTTCAGATATTGATAGAATATCTCAGTTTATGGTATTTTCTGGATTCACTTACTATAATGAAATATTCTCAGATTGCTTTTTAATGACCTATCCAGAGGAAAGAAGTACTGGAGAAGAATACAGGTAAAAACTTCTTTAACAAAATCAATGCTTGGGTAAAATCTATATATGGATAACCATTGATGAAGTGGTTCCTTTAACTTGAAACAAGAAGGTTATGGAATCTCTTCACCGAATGAGCACTAAACCACTATGTGAAAATTTTTCAATGAATTATTCATAACCTAGTTAATGCAGCAAAGTGCACAAAGTGCTGAAGGACATCATCACAGGGCATTCGGAAGATTGGACAAGCCTAACTACAAGTGTCATAGTTTACAAAAAAAAAATCTGTTCCAAATCACTTGGCTTTTCTGGGATAAAGGAAAAGTAAAAAATATGCCACAAACATAATTTTGAAAGAATAAATGCATACATTTTACCTTGAATGGAAGAGTAACTGTCTTTTAGTAGAATTTTGTAGAGCATTTGGGTAACCGATGATTGGTAGACTTTCCATCAGCTTAAAGAGACCTCAGCAAGGTGTGACGTTTCAGCCTGCTCAAGGGCTGCCAGGATATCACCCTGAATTCACCCTGTTGTAAGTAAACATGAAAGAAACATGTAGGGATGTCTAATGTTGTTTCCAGTTATTTGCTCTTACAAGTATGCAAAAGATGAGGCCAGAATCTCTAGAACAGTTAGGAAGGGAGATGGAGGGAGGCAAAAATATCATTGCAGTTAAACTTAAAAAAAAAAACAAAAAAACAAAAAACAAAACTTATCTCTTCTCTGTCAGGAGCCGATGTGTCATTGAGATCCCCTGTGGGGCCACCAACAATTGTCCCTCAGACCATCAGTAGTCTGATCTGATGGCCATCATCGTATTGCTAAGTTTCTGTATTTTTTACCTAAAGAATCTTGTATTATTTTCCTCTATTGTATTTCTCGATCAACCACATGCTATTTTGATCCCCAAAATAACATGAATGTGTCATCCACAAAAAAATTTCGTAATGGGAAACTGCAGAAATAATTGGTAAAGAAATGTTCTAAAATCTTTTAATTGTTTTGTGTAAAATATTTCAGTGAGGCTTAAACTCATCTTCTAAAATTATGAAAATGCAACACATTATGATTAGTTCTTAAGGACTGACATCATGGGAGATGGTAGTACAGGCTTAACTTCAAAAGTGTCCAAATAAAATTTTCCATAGTTGGTGAGTAGAATTTATAATGAATTATTACAAGAAAGCCAATGAGGCACTTATTCTATTTGGATCAATATATTTTGATATCTTTCTCATGTACAACAGTTATTAAAACCAGGTACGATATAAAATAAATTTAGATTCAATTATTAGAATGATTGTATCAGAGTTTTAAGATAAGATTAAACCACATAGAGGAGCCTGAGTGGTTAAGTGTCTGACTTTGGCTCAGGTCATGATCCCATGGCTTGTGAGTTCAAGCCCCACATGGGGTTTTGCACTAACAGTGTGAAGCCTGCTTGAGATTCTCTCTCTCTCTCTCTCTCTCTCTGCCCCTCCTCCACTTGCTCTCTCTCTCTCTCTCTCTCAAAACAAATAAATAAGCTTTAAAAATATCAAAAACTTAAACAACATATTGATTACTGTGATTTTGACACTATGTAAAATGAAATAAATTTTATTTAAGTATACTGCTTATTTCATCTACTTTTTCAATTAATTTATACTTAGCTTTGCAACATGGTAATAGTTCCATAATGGTACACAAATATAAATCATTTATATAGTAAAACCTTGGATTGTGAGTAACTCGTTCTGTGTGTGTTCCACAAGGCAAGCAAGCATTTCTTTTTTTTAATGTTTATTCATTTTTTGAAAGACAGAGACAGAGCATGACTGGGGAGAGGCAGAGAGAGAGGGAGAGGCAGAGAGAGAAGGAGAGGCAGAGAGAGAGGGAGACACAGAATCTGAAGCAGGCTCTAGGCTCTGAGCTGTCAGCCCAGAGCCCGATGTGGGTCTTGAACTCATGAACTATGAGATCATGACCTGAGCTGAGGTCGGATGCTTAACCGATTGAGCCACCCAGGCACTCCTGATAAGCAAACATTTCTAATGAATTTTAACCTGATAAATGAGTGACGTCCTGCAATGGAGTAGTACCTGATGCTGAAGGTCACATGATCACAACTGAAACAATAGTTCTTGAAATTTGCTTTGATATATGAGTGCTTTGGATTACAATTCATGCTTCCAGAATGAATTTTGCTTGCAAATCAAGGTTTTACTGTATAC
This sequence comes from Lynx rufus, assembly GCF_022079265.1. Lineage (NCBI taxonomy): Eukaryota > Metazoa > Chordata > Mammalia > Carnivora > Felidae > Lynx > Lynx rufus. Next base: position 96,254,145 of record NW_025814845.1, on the reverse strand, counting down.
GCATATATATGTATATGCATATGTATATGGGGAATGTAGTTCATATATAAAAATAGTAATTATATAGTTGTATGATCCAAAGAATTTGGGAAAACTACTAGAACATTAGACTGGATACTGAAGTCAAATGGTAGTTCAGTCATATCAATAAGGAGGTCTTTTCATCAGAAATACATAAATACTGCACTGATGGAAAGGAACTAATAATGATCAAGGTGTGGGGCCAAATTTTAGAATAATTTCTCTAATGGATCTGATATGCAATGATGTAAATCTCAATTATAACTCTAAGATTTTTAGCTTTTTGGTGCCATTAACTAATATGTAAATTATAGGAAGTGAGTCAGATGAAAAGTACTGAATATAGACAGTGTATTTAGAAATATGTTTAGTTCTGCTTTAGTGGGACATATGCATTCCTAAAAATAACTACACTTCAAAAGCATGCACAAAACAATCACAGGCTTGGTAGGGAAAAAGTGGTTAAGGGTACAGCATTTAAAAATGTCATCAGAGACCCATTTATAAAAAAGATAGAAAACTAATAAAAATAGTAGTAGTTACACATAAATGCCACAGTACATATGGCACTTTATATTGAAAAACACCTAAATCTTTCTTGGGGCAGTGGGCGTTGGAAGAATTGCCAGCTGTTCTGTGTGAATTACTGTAGAATGTTCAGAAACGTTATCAGTAATTGGAGGGGAGCTTGTAATACCAGATGTGAATGGTTATAGCTCATATGTGGTTAACTGAGATAATATTAAGCATTTGAGGTGTGTGTGGGTATGTGTATGTGTGTGTGTGCGTGCATGTGCACCTATGTGTGTTTTGTGTATTCCTAGTTGGCTTTGTTCATCTGAATGCAGTTCTCTATATTCATCGAACATTTATGTCACAGGAAATTGTGAATAAGTAAATACAAAGTCAAACTATATTCAAATTATTTCTTATATATATCAATCACATTGAAAGAAGAATTTTGCAAAATAAACTGCATAAAAAATTGAATTTATGTAGTAGAGGTTTAGAAGTAAATGGTACTGGCACAAAAATAGACACATAGATCAATAGAATAGACTAGAGAACCCAGATATGGACCCACAAATGCATGGCAAACTAATCTTTGACAAAGCAGGAAAGAATACCAATGGGAAAAAGAAAGTCTCTTCATCAAATGGTGTTAAGAAAACTGGACAGCAACATGCAGAAGAACAAACATGGATACTTTCTCACACAATATACAAAAATAAACTCAAAATGGATGAAAGACCAAAATGTGAGACAGGAAACCACCAAAACCCTAGAGAAGAAAGCAGCAATAACCTCTCTGACATCAGTTAAAGAAGCAGCAACTTCTTATTTGACACGTCTCCAGAGGCAAGGAGCAAAATTGAACTGCTGGAACCTCATCAAGATAAAAAGCTTCTGCACGGCGAAGGAAACAATCAGAAAAAACTAAAAGGCAACTGATGGAATGGGAGAAGATACTTGCAAATGACATCAAATAAAGGGTTAGTATCCAAAATCTATAAATAACTTATCAAACTCAACACCCCAAAACCAAATAATCCAGTGACAAAATGGGGAAAAGACATGAATAGACATTTCCCCAAAGAAGACATCTAGATGGCTAACAGAGACACATGAAAAGATGCATAACATCACTCATCATCAGAGAAATACAAATCAAAACCACAATGAGATACCACCTCACATGTGTCAGAATGGCTAAAATTAACAACTCAGAAAAGAACAAATATTGATGAAGATGCAGAGAAAGGGAACACTTTTGCACTGTTGGTGGAAATGCACACTGGTGCAGCCACTCTGCCGAATAGTATGGAGATTCCTCATAAAATTAAAACTGGAACTACCCTATGACACAGCTATTACTAGGTTTTATCCAACGTTTATAAAATGCTGATTCTAAGGGGCACATGCATCCCAATGTTTATAGCAGCACTGTCAATAATAGCCACATTATGGAAAGAGCCCAAATGTCCACTGACTGATGAATGGTAAAGAAGATGTGGTATATTGGGGCGCCTAGATGGCGCAGTCGGTTAAGCGTCCGACTTCAGCCAGGTCACGATCTCGCCGTCCGTGAGTTCGAGCCCCGCGTCGGGCTCTGGGCTGATGGCTCAGAGCCTGGAGCCTGTTTCCGATTCTGTGTCTCCCTCTCTCTCTGCCCCTCCCCCGTTCATGCTCCGTCTCTCTCTGTCCCAAAAATAAATAAACGTTGGAAAAAAAAAATTAAAAAAAAAAAAAGAAGATGTGGTATATATATCATAGAATATTACTCAGCCATCAAAAAGAATGAAATCTTGCCATTTGCAATAATGTGGGTGGAACTAGAATGTATTACGCTAAATGAAGTAAGTCAGTCAGAAAAAGACAAATGATATATGATTTCACTCATATGTGGAATTTAAGAAACAGAACAGATGAACATAGGGGAAGGAAAGGAAAAAGAAAATAAAAATAGAGAGGGAGGTGAACCATAAGAGACTCTTAAAGACAGAGAACAAACTGAGTGTTGCTGGAAGATGGTGTGTAGGGGGAAATGGGACAAATGGGTGATGGGCATTAAAGAGGGCACTTGTTGGGATGAGCACTGAGTGTTATATGGAAGTGATGAATCACTAAATTCTACTCCTGAAACCATTACTACACTGTATGTTAACTAACTTGAATTTAAATAAAGTTAAACAAAAGAAGTAAATGAGATCATCCGATGAAAATTTACCATAGCCATAATTTAAACTGGAGTTATTGCCATGCACATCTAAACAATTATTTTTCTATTAAATTCATCTAACGAATACAAAAGTGGGAACTACAGGAGATTGAAACAGACATGAAGATCTATTGTTCCCAGGACAATATACTATATTGCTTGGTGAAAAGTGTTTGGAATCAGAGAGCCTTGAATTCCAAATAATTAGCTTTGCCACTTACCGTGGCAACCAGAAGATTGTTTAAACTCACTAATGGCTCTGGTTTTCCTGTATGCAGAATGGGAATTTGAATGTTTCCTTGTGAGTACAAAATAAGGCATGGTACACTTAGCATTGTAGGAGGCACTGTCCATTACATTCCCATCCCTCATGCTTCCATTTCAATACACCTGCATCTTTTGTCCACCCTCACAGCAGGTCAGAGCTGCTGGGAATTATGTCCCTGGTGAGAAGCCAGAGCCAGTGACATACTGGAGCAGATGTATAAAAATTTCAATGTTCTCACCTCTCAGTTGGGATAATTCTAAGTATTGCATCCCACACTGACTCCCAGACATTTCCTGGAAGATTAGGCTTCAGGTTACCCCAGTAGATACTGGCTTGATAAACTGCCTTCTTTTCCCCACTGCCCTACCAGCATTTCTTTCCAAATAAACATCTGAACCCTGACTCAGGGACTATTTTAGTGAAACCTAAAATAAGATTTTAATGACCAAGTGATCCTAATCATTTTTGTTTCTATATTGCTATTATTAGCAAGAGTTATTTTATCTATTGATTTATTAATTGTATTTACAAGGCATCAGGTTGGCTTTTAAACCCCATTAGTGTTCTATATTCATGCTAATCTTTTTATATCTCCTTACCTGTTTTATACAGAAATGAAATCACTACTTTTTCTTTAGGTCATACCTCAAGTTCTATGCCCATCATAAAATCTTTAGTAATGTTAAGTCTTCTTCTACACTTCATAACATACTGTACTGAATCTTATTTCCTCCAGCTCAACTATACTTCTTTCTCACTTTTCAGATTAGAAACTGTATTCTTTCATATTTCTTTAAGTGTGAAACTCGGACTACAGTTCAATAAGAACTTTCTTGATTGAGTAAGACAAATATTTAAAGATAATTTCAGGATATTCAACACATGTATAGTTATGTGGCTCAATGTTCTATACTCAGGATTCTAGAAAGATGGTTTGAGTGCTTGAGCAGGTCTTGCACCTAAGTGCAGGTATAGCCTTGTGGGAATCAATGCCTCCACCTGCTACCTTAGGTGACTCACTCAGTGGAAATCTCCTTCCATCAAATATGCCAGTGGTGTGTCACCCCAGCAATAACAGAAAAAGCTGAGGACACCTGGGTGTTTAAGTTACACAGACTATCTGCCCGAAAACAGAAACAGGGTGCTTTGAAAACAATTCCCTAGGAGATTACTGGATTTCCCCAGAAGAAATGTAAGTAAAATTCAACCTATTAGTCATTCTTTAATAAATAATGAAAACTATGTAGCAGTCCATGGTATCTGTGTATTTTGTTTTAACTGTGTCTTCCAAGGCATGCACAGAGAATTGTTTACATAGTCACACCATAGTTTTACTAGATGCTTGTCGGTTTTGCTCCTTTCTTCTTTACACCTAATTTAATTTTTTCTATTTTAACAGTTTTTACATATGTGTTATAATCATGTCCACTGAAGTCTCTTTTTGAAGCATGCTATATAAAAGTTGGAAAGAGAGGAATAAAGTAGATAGAAAAAAGAGAAAAGGAGCAACTAGTCAGTTTACTATTTTTAGATTTTCTCTCAGGTCTTAGGAATCTTTGTATGTAAAACATGGTCTTTCTCTTTGAAAATTGAAATGAGGGGCATCTGGATGGCTCAGTCAGTTAAGAGTCTGACTTCGGCTCAGGTCATGATCTCACAGTTCCATGAGTTTGAGCCTCGCATCGGGCTGTGTGCTGAGAGCTTCAGAGCCTGGAGCCTGCTTCAGATTCTGTGTCTACCTCTCTCTCTGCCCTGCCCCCACTTGCACACTCTCTCTCTTTTCTCTCTCTCTCTCAAAAAATAAACATTAAAAACGTTTTTTAATTGAAATGAAAATTTTATAACTTTTAAATTGACAATATCAATAGGTGGTATTTTTAAACTTAAACCTTTATGTACATTGTACATTATATATATATATGTGTATATATATATATGTGTGTGTGTGTGTGTGTGTGTGTGTATGTGTGTGTGTTTCTTTATATGTGTGTGTGTGTGTGTGTGTATACACAAAACCAGAGAGGAAAGGGTTACACACACAAAATCAGAAAGGAAAGGGTTTATTTACCACCTTTTCCAAAGCTAACTAGCTCATGTCAAGAATCTGGGTGAACTAGCTTAGGTGATGTTTCTACTGTTTGGACCAGTCATTGTGCTATGGGACAGAAAAAATATCATGAGACTGTTTTCCATTGTTGGAACACAGGCTAAATTAGTCTTTTGGAAATTAGAAAGGGGTGTTATGAAAGAAGGTGAGAATTATCTCAAGAAAAAAAAATAGAGAAAGAAGTACCATGCAGACAAAAACAATGGATCAAGACCTGGATTTTTTTTTTTTTTTTTTTTTTTTTTGTAGACGGGAAGACAGTATTTTAGGCCTTGTAGGCCATAAGATCTCTATTTTAACTGTTCATCTTTGACTCTAGTGTAAAATATATAAACGAGTAGAATTTATCTTCCAACAAAACTTTATTTATGAAAACAGGTTATTACCTAAATTTGGCCCACTGGCTATAGTTTCTCACAGACATAGGTCTTTGTAATCTGTACATAAACACAATATGGCAAGAGAAGTGCTAGAGTTTATTCTAAACAGAATACTCCAAAGGTAAAAATAACAAAATCAAATCTTAAGAGAGTGCTACAGTGAGAGTAAACTTTGTGTTTAATGAAAAAGTAGATGGGGTGTTTCCAGACAAATAAATGGAAAGAGCTATTCCAAGCAGAAAAAAAAGTCTGAAAAGATAAAAAGTCATGAAAGAATACCAACATATTTGTAAATACGAGCTTTAAAGGAAACAGAGAAATGAAAGTCTGTGCTGAAGGCAAGTTTTCATTGACTATTCCAGAAAGGAGTCTCTGCACAGACTATGTTCAAAGGAGACAGACACTAGGGGAACAAATATTTCAGATAGTGGAGAAAAAAGATCATAGCATCACAGATAAAGGGACCTTCTCGTGTAATAAAAATTTTGGCTCATCTTTGTCATTCATTCCCACAAGGAAATTTCTACATCCTTGAAATTTCTCACATTAGCAGTGTGTTATTCATGGTGAATCCCTGAGCTTATGATAATGAGATAACTCAGGTGGAGTCTAACCACTCCAGAGAAACAAGCCATGTGATTAGAGGATTGGGGCTTTGACCCAGATGATATGAGACTTACTGGAAAAGGAGGAGAACTGGAAGTTGAACTTAATCACTAGCCAGTGAGTCAATCAATCAGGCCTATGTAACAAAACTCCAATAAACACTCAATGAAAACAACAATGCTAGAGTGAGGCTTCCTGGTTGGTGATGCACACAGAGATGTGCCAGAAGAATGATGATCCTTAGGGCAGGGAAGCTCCATGTTTGACCCTCTCCCTTCCTCACTCTATGTGTCTCATCATTTGGCTCATCTTGATTTGCATCCTTTATAATGAAATTGCATTTATAATTACAGTGCTTTCCTGACTTCGTGGAGTCATTCTAGCAAATTACCAAACCTGGGGGGACAATGGGAACCACTGGATTTGTAGCCAATCACTCAGTTGTGTTGTGCAGGTGGCTGGTGAACCCTAGAGGTTGCAGTTGGTGTCCAAAATGAAGGGAATCTTGTGGAGTTTGAAATCTCCACCTGAGAGGTCCACACTAACCCCAGGTAGTTAGCATCTGAATTACATTGCAGAATTTAAGTTGAAGGAGGAATGGAAAGAAGCCAAATTTGTGTTTGGAAAACAGCAAGAGAGAAAGAGATAAGCATAGGCCAAATCCTGGGGCGGAGGTACAAAATAGGAAGTTTGTATGTTTTATCTGAGTGCAGTGGAAGCTTGTAAAATATTTTCAGCAGATGAGTATTGGAAATAGAATTATGGCTAAACATTACGCTGGATGCTACGTGGAAAATTGGGAGACTGGGAGGAGACTACAGTGATCCTGGTGAAGTTAATCCAGACATGGTCACAGTGGAAATAGAGATATTTTGATTTATTTTGATGTTAGAGCATCCAGGGCTTGCAGCTGCATTGCATGTGGAGGAGAGGGACTGAGAAAAAACAAGGAATTATTCTTAGCTATTGGCTTTCAAGTAGCAATTACTCAGATGAAGAATGATGGGGGAGGAACTGATCTATTAAGAGGGATGGGGAGAATTGTGTGTATCTTAATTGCTTATGGTAGCAGAATAATGACTCCTCCAAAGATGTCCACATCCTAATCCCTGACACCTATATATATTTTACTTGATATAGTAGAGGGTTTGTAAATGACATTAAAGCTGCTAATCAGCTGGCCTTGAAAATAGGGAGATTAGCCTATATTCACTGGATGGGCCAGTGTAATTACAAGTTGCTTTAAAAATAAGAGAAGGAGGCAGAAGAGAAAGAACTAGGAAGACAGCAGAATGAGAAGGCCTCAGCCCGTTGATACCGATTTTGAAAATGGAGGAAGGGGTCCATAAGTCAAGGAATGCAGGTGGCTTCTAAAAGCTGGAAAAGGCAAACAAGTGGATTCTTTCATGGCACCTCCAGAAAGGAACTCCGTCCTTCTGACACCTTGATTTTAGCCTCAGGGACTAAATACAGTTCTGATACAGTTCTAATCTCCAGAAATGTATTATAATAAACTTGTGTGGTTTGAAGCCAGTAAATTTGTGGTAATTTGTTACAACAGCAATGAGAAACTAATACACCTATTAATCATCCAGGTGGAGGGTTTTAGAAAGAAGGTAGTTTATAAATCTTTAGTTCAGAGAAGAGGTTGGATACAGAGATGTAGGTATAAAGGTCAAGGACACATTAACGAAGGGCAGATAAACAAAGAAGAGGCCAGATTAAATCATAAATGTGTTGTAATAGAATTTGCATTGTGGATGCCGAATATTAAACAATTACTTTGGAGTACAATGGATAAATTACCTGGGTGGGTGTCAAGGGATATGTGTAAAACCTGATTTAATTCCTGACCTGTCTTTTATATTGTGAACAATTTTGTTTAAAAGCATTAAAAACCGTACTTATACATATTTTATATTTTTCATTTAGCATATTTTTAACATTTCAAAACCTAGTATTAAAAAATTAATGTATGTACAAGACACAAAGGAAATTTTTTAAAGATTCAGTCTGTAGTAGGAAGATTAGAAGGGTTTTTGTTTGTTTTCTTTCTCCTCTTCCATATAATTTTATGCTTCTTGACAACTCCTGAGGAAATTCCAAGATAGCGCTGATTAAGTGTAAGAATAAGCGATGTTCTCTTTGCCACACAATAACTACTGTCTCTCAAAGGATCACAAAATGAATATTAATCAATCTTTTCACCAGTTCTAGACTCTGCCATGCCAATTGCTTTGAGAAATAATAAAAGTTATTCCACATAAATTGTAAGCAATTAGAGTTTGTTTCCCTTTGTTTAACACATATATATCAGGTTATCCTAGAGTGACATTATATTTAGCTAGTCAAATTGTTTAACGACTTGTAGTTCGAGTGTTATTTCCCCTGGCATCAGTAGTATTTCTTTAAGAAAATAATGAATTCTGTGGAAGCTATCTTATTCTCTCCAGCTGAAAAGACTTTGCTATTTATCATGAGTAGAAAAGGGCTGTTTTTTTTCTTGAAAAAGTAAATGAAAGTGAAGTTAAAAAAAAATTCCTGGAGTATACATCTTGAGAAAGCTGCTTCATGAGAAAAAAAAGCAACCTGTGAGGAGAAGCTGGCCTTTACAGTCAGGTGATGGCTTTCACTGGCATCAGTTAAATTTAAAGACACCATGAAATTGTGTGACATTGCATTGAAAAGCTTTTAGACCTCTCTTTGGATACCAAATGCAAGTTTCGTGTAACTTTTATCTCTGGAAGCTAGTGGAGAGGAGAGCAGTGAGGTTTGTACTTTAGAGCACACTGAGTTACTGTTACAGAATCCAAATGAAGTGACACAAGAATTGGTTACAGCTTATTTTCTATTGTAGTTTTTAAACTTTAGTGTTTTAAAGATTGGTGTTTCTTTACACTAAGAATTGGCTGCTATATAGATACTTTACTCAGACTCAGTTGCATTGTTTATGTTCTATAAGTTTTGTTTTGTTTTGTTTTGTTTTGTTTTTAAGTTCCCAATTAAAGTCCTTTCAGCATTTGCAAAATATCTTGCCACGTTCAACCATGAGAGGTTTGGCCGAAACATCAGTGTAATGCTGATAACACTTGTTTGTAATAAGAGGTCTGTCTTGATGAAAAATGAACTCTCATTGTGCTTTGTTCTTGGTTCTGGGATGTCTTCAGGCACTGGAAAAGTAAGCCACACTTCTCACTTTCTTGAAGAAGTAAGGAGGTTTCCTTTACTTCTCTTCTGGGCAGAGGGCATACCTTGTTTTATTTTTATTTGATGATAATATGAAATTTGAAGTACATACTTAAAGCGTATAATTTGAAAGCTTGGATATATGTATATATTTCTTGACCCGTCACCACAATCAAGATGATGAGCATATCTATTATTACCCCAAGTTTCCTCATGCCTCTTTGCAATGCCTCCCTCCTGCCCCTATACCCCATCCCCAGACAGCTACCGATCTGCTTTGTCAAAGTAGGTGTCTTTGCATGATTTCAAATTTTATATAAAAGAAACCTTGCAGCATATATGCTTTATTTTAGTCTCATGTTTTTCACTCAAAATAGTTATTTTGAGATCCATTATGTTGTAGCATGAGTCAATAGTTAAATTATTTTTACTGCCATGTAGCATTCGTTTATGGAAGCACAACAATTGTGTGTTTATTTACATGCTGATGGATATTATAAATAAGGTTATTCTGTGATTATAACTTGCATTTGCCCAGTGTTAATGATGTCAAACAAGTTTTCAAAGGTCATGGTCATTTATCTTCTAAGGTTTGTTGGTCATTTATCTTTTTTGGGATGTGTCCAAATCTTTTGCCCATTAAAAAAAATGAATTGTATGATTTATGATAAGTTTCATTAAGAGTTTGGATTTTTAGAGTTTTTTTCTAAAGAACATATTCTGGACACAAGCCTTTATGAGACACATCATGTGAAAATATTTTCTCCCAGGCTGTGGCCTGTCTTTTCATTCAGCCATGAGGGGAAAAGAAAGTGTCAAATATCTTTTTCTTGTTTGACCAAGAAATTATACAAGTATCTATGCTTCACAGAAATACTCAGGAATCAGTTACAGCATTATCACATCAAACAACAATTACAATTATAGAATTTGGATAGTTAGAAGCCATAAGCTGTGTAACAATGCAGCATACTTTAATCTCTGAAATTCAGGTATCTTAAAAGATACCCTTCCAAAGAAAATTTTGCAATAACAGAAAATAGAACAGGATTGTACCTTTTTTCTACAAGCCTACATACTTGATAAGAAATAAGACTAGTATTTTGGGAATGTTCTCAATACTTTAGCAGCTCTAACAATGAATTTGAATTGTATTTGCACCTGTGTAGTTGTGAGAAACAAGACATTATTTTTTGAGATTAGTTTTCATTATCATCATTCTCAAGGCTAAGCAGTGTAATTCTACAGTTAACACCAAAGAAAGTAGGTCTAAAACACTTAAACTTACAGTGTAGGAAAATAAAATGGCAGAAAAGATTGTATTGCCAAATGGAAGATAGGGCATTTAATGTCTGGCTTCTATATCAGGAATAATTTGTGTGAAAGAAACAGAAATATATCCAAATGAGCCTAAGTAAAATATTGTAAGTAAACTGAGACATATTTTGGAACTTATGGGCAAAACCATAGCAAGGCCTTATAAGAAACAGAAAGTGTACATCTCTAGAAAAATTAATGTATCTATTTCTTCTTCTCTTACTCACTAGGGTCAAATGATCTATTTCCTATCTCAGTTGAACATTGCTCAATCATTTCTTGTTTCTGCTAACACACTACTTCCTCATGATTTGACCAATATGGCCCCAATATTGTGACTCTGATACAGCAACCTTAGTACCTGGGTCAGCATATCTTATAGGACTTGATCTCTTATATAACCAAAACAAGTCTCTCCATATCCCAACTCCAATTTCCTGAGAGTGAGTGATTATATCTTTGGTCGAAACTTAGCAACCACCTATCTTGATGCTATTAATGAAAAACAAGGGAGAAGTTTGTGTTGGAGGGAATTTGGATGTGCTGTTCTGTCTGGTATTGTGAGAGCTGACTATAGATAGATGAGATAGGAGTTTTCTTCAGATCAGTGACTAGTTCAATATAAGACTCCAACAATGACTGACTACAGTCTACAGTCTACAGTCTACTACTACTGACTACAATGACTACTACAATGAGTAGTGCCTGAAATTTTCAAATGTGCTAAAGTATTCTCCCAGATTGAATTAACAAAAATTATTTACATTTTTGTTATTTTCCATTCTCTTAATCCTTTTCTACCTCTCAGTAACAACCTCAACTGGGATGGGAAGGAACATGTTATATAAAAGGGTTGCCTTTTGCAAAAATCAAAGAAAGCTGAACTGGGAAGAAAAGCATAACAGTAAGAAGAACATCATGAGTGACCTTGTACATCAGCTTGCTATATCATGCTAATTGGCTACACTTATATCAAAAAATTAATATAATCACAACATCTTTGCATTTCCTAATTTTCTCTTATTATTTTTTTAAAGTTTATTTATTTATTTTGAGAGAGAGAGAGCATGAGCAGAGAAGGGGCAGAGAGAGAACAGAACCTTGAAATCGTGACCTGAGCAGAAATCAAGAATTAGATGCTTAACCGACTGAGCCACCCAGGCACCCCTTTATTAAAAAAAATATATGTATATATCTCCAAATGTTTTCCATTTTCTACTGCACACTAGTATTTCTTCATCACATCTGTCAAGAAATTAAAAAAAAAAACTATGTATAAAGGAACAAATTAAATGGGATTGAACAGTATTTTCCTGTATTTATTTATTTATATTTATTTAAAGGTGAAAAAAATTTATGAAAGCAGAAAAAATGCCGTGTTAAGTGAAAATGTCACTTTTTCATATTCTGTACTTTTCATTGAAATGTAAAGCTTTCAGAAAAACAAAGTAGAATAAGGAAGATACATACTGATCGATGTCAGGAAACAAAGATATTTTTGATACATACATTGTTAGCAATCTATATCACTTCAAGTGAATATAGAAATTAATTGTCAACCATTTACAGATAAGAGAGTAAGTGCACATTAATTCATGAGAGTAGCTAGAGTCTATTTCTATTATTGTTATATTTTTGGCAGTTTTACTTTCTTGAAAGTGCCTTTCTAGTTTCATTGTTTCCTATAATCCTATTTCTTTATATTGCAAACATAACCTTATTTTTAACGGTGGAAACATTTAGAATAGATTTCAGGTAAGCGTGTATTAAATAAATGATTCATATTTTATAAAGCATTGCTTCTTTCTGTTGCCTTTTTATGCTTTAAAATAAAGAAAAATGTTATATACAGTAATAAAAATATCAGAAAATTCTTATTACTATTATTGTATTACTAGATATGGCATAAAAATCTCTTTCAAGTTACTGACTCAAAAAATTGAATTATCCCAATTATATATCTTAATAATTTTATTCAGAATAAATTTATCAAATCTCATGATTTTTCAAATGCCACAAAGAGTACAAGTTGGTAACTAATTGAATAATAAGATTACAATAGTCTATCATTTAAAAATTTTTACAAATCGGGGCACCTGGTTGGTTCAGTTGGTTGGGCATCCGACTCCGGCTCAGGTCATGATCTCATGGTTTGTAAGTCTGAGCCCCGTGTTGGGCTCTGTGCTGACAACTCAGAGTCTGGAGCCTGCTTCGGATTCTGTGTCTCCCTCTCTCTCTCTGCCCCTCCCCCACTTGTGCTCTGTCTCTCTGTCTTTCAAAAATAAATAAATGTAAAAAAAATTTAAAAATTTTCACAAATAATAAAAACTGGCAGCATGGTAAGGTTAATTGTCTCTGCATTAAAAGCTTGATCTGTGTTCAATACTTTTCTTCATCAATTTCTTGCTCCCATGACTCTGAACAAAAAACACTTTAGATCTTGAAATCTCAGTTTGTTCATCTATAATTTAGGATTAACCATATTTCCTCACTTCAAATCTATGTGTCTGATATTGGGATCAAGAATACATAACTCACAAAATCAATTTGTCAGCTTATAGAGTATTAAGTGTTGCAAAGTTATTATCTTTCTATAATGAACTGAATCATGAATTGTTATCTCTTTTACTGTTGAGTTTATTTACTTACACCGGTTTGACTAGAAATTGCCAGGTCTTATGGAATAGATCAAAACTCGAAGAAATATGTAAGAGTGAGTTCAAAGAAATGTTACTTAGGTCTCAAATTATGTGTCAAAACTTACCAGGTGTGTTAAAAAGAAATTGACATTACATGAAAATAAAACCAAAATAAAAACGTAAAAAAAATTCAAATATCAATCAAGCTTCAGATATTCCTCAAACCACCTATTCATATAGATATTGTGAATGAAGTGATACTATGTGCACAAATGTATAAAATCGCTTTCAGTATTAAAGAAAACTGCATGTTCTTCATAGGAATGTAAAAAAAAAAAAGACTGTTTTCTCTTACCGAGTTGTCAATCCCAAAAATATTAAAGTGAGACAACATAAGGGAGACATACATATTTTAAATATTATAAAACAATGGTCGCATCTTCTACTTTGGCCAAGATGGAATAAGAATACGCTGCTGCCTAAAAACCAAACCAAACAAAATTAGACAAAATATTTGAAACAACAGCACTCAAGACATTGGGCCTAAAGAAATGGCAGACAAGGGATGGGAAAATAAAGAGGTGGTCCACTTTTGAGGCCACAGCACAGGAAGTCCAGACAGAGTCTGGCAGTCTCTCCGAATAAAAGTGGTAGAGCTGGAAGTCTTGGGAAGCCCAGGGAGCTACGCTTTCTAGGACAGAGTAATACAGAAAAGAGAACTACCCAGAGAAAGAAGTTCAAATATATTCAGAAAAACCACCTTGATTACTGATCAGAGCATGAAGTAAAGACACAAACTGGTGCCAGAGAAAGAACCACTCTAAGTGAATGGAGATAACAGGACTTGGCATTTAAAGAACTGTAGTAATACCTGTTCTCAACAACCAAATAGAAAACTTTTTAATTTATAATGGGGGGGGGAGTGGCTTGCTGCAAAAGTGGGAGAAAAATGAACTCTAGACTAAACACAGCTCTAGAACTGCCTAACAAAGCTTAAGAGTGAGATTCAAAAGAATTAACCATGTCCCAGAATGAAGTTCAAGAATACAGTGATATAAAAATATCCTGTAACCATTAGGTAAAACTCACAGTGTGTAATACTCAAACAATTACTGGGTATGCAAAGATGGAGGAAAATAGAAACTCTAATAAAAAAATCAAAACTGACCCAGAAATTCCACAAATGATAGAAATTAAAAGTTAAATAGTAAAAAAAGGACCTTAAATCAGCAATGATGATAATATACCTTATGTGGACCTCGGTTAATGTGTTATCTGATAGGTACACATCCTAGAAAGTTACTAATTTTCTCTTTGTTATTAATAGCATGTTGTTGTATATTATGATGTATATTAAATATGTTTTTAATTATGGATAAATGTCATAATTTTAACATTCGAAATGAAAAATCATATTTCCAAAGCCTTGATGTTTATTTGACTTCTAAATGTAGTTAGTTAGTTATTCATGCTTATGTGGGCTTAGGGTTTAGGCTTCCTCTGAATCCCATCTCTTTCTGTTTACTGTTCCTTGGAGTTAAGAAAAATAACATAATCTCTCTGAGATACTTTACCAATAATTGTATTGGTAAATTGGTAATAATTCTATTGGTAAATTACCAATAATTACCAAATTACCAATAATTCTATTGGTAAATTCTATTCCCCAGTAAAGGGGAAATCACAATACTTAGTCCTAAAGAGAAAATATAAAAATGCCTAACACATAATAGATACTCATTAAACAACAGCTTTTAGGGATGGTGATGATGAAGAACAGAACTGAATATGAGTACTTGAAGAAATGGAACTTGAAAATTTTAAATAGTCATTGTGTCCAAACAGAAGCCATGTGTCCTTTTTCTGATAGGCTGTGTGTGTGTGTGTGTGTGTGTGTGTGTAATATATTATACTGTCCTTTCAGTTCTATTTTACAGTGCAGACCGTTGGATGAATATCTTAACATGGAGATTTTACTATTTGACCCTGTGTTGGAAAGGAGTACTGTATATCTTAAGACTCTTTAAAATTTGCTCTTTGGTCCACTGTTAGGAAATTCAATGATATATGAGTTAAAACACTATAATCTATAAAGCATTATATAAATATAATCAGCTTTAACAGTACTTATTACCAATTTTAATTCCAATGAAAACAACTAAATAAATCAAATTTTGTTTTACTGTGAAACTTCATGACTCAACAAACCAAGAAGCTACCTGATGAGAAAGCGCTACATTAACACACAATTGGTTTTCTTTCCCACTCAATGTGCCATTAGATCAATACAGTCAGAATTAACAGGTGGGTATTAAAACCCCCAAATTTGAGAGGAAATAGAGGTTAAATAGTAAATAAAATATTTCACTAACATTAATCTCACAGTCACATTGATACTTTCTAAAAATAATTAGGATCAATGAATAAATTGCACTAATGTGACCTAGGAATGGATTTTATTATTTTGCTTGGAAAGTTTCCTTCCTTTTATCATGCAAGGGTTTACCAATTCATTAAAGGATTAAATGAAACATTGTCTTTAGCTATCTCCATAGCTATGTTGACCTCATCAGATTATGTGAGTGAATATTTTGGCCTTTACATTAGGTAAACCTGAATTTTATACAATTTATTGCATATTTTGGAGCACTGGTAATATAAGACTTTTGGCAGGTAGAATATATTTAATTCAGAAGATAGATTATGGAGACATAATCATTTCTTACAATGTTTACCTAAAAGCATCTGCTGAATAAAAAAGACCAGTTTCCTCACATAGACATAATTTTATCAAATTATTGATTATAATTTGATTTTATATGACTAGGTTAATTCATACAATATAGAGATATTTAGTCAACCAGTATAGATATTTATACTATAAAGATCTTAAGTATTCACACTTTGGAATCAATGTCATTTGCCTAAGAGTTCAATAACTGACTCAAAATTTCCAATTTTGTTTGTATGTATATTTTAATAATGCCTTAAGCAATTTCCCTATAATCAAATATTCATACTTGATTTCAAATTTGTAAATATTTAATAAATATACTAATAAATATATTAATAAATCACTCCAAGATAAATAACAGATCTAATAACTAACAAATTCAATTTGCTACCAAAGGATGTAATCCCATGGGAAGTTCTACAGGAAGTTTGATTTGAGTTGAAGGGTTTATAGTGCACTGAAATATTATAACTGGCATAGCAGAGAGTAGGGTAGATTATTTGGCAGTGTGGTTTAAAGACAGTATCTGGTAAAATAAAGGATTACTGCTTACTGTTATTCCTTTTGGAAGGTTTATAATACTCATTTTTATTGTATATATGGTGTATTATTCTGAAGTCAACTGTAAGGTAAGTGAATTTTTATTTAACCAGAAAAACTAGTTTATTCTGATATAAACTAAAAATTCCTTTCTGTGGTAAAACCACATCAAGTTATTATAAAGATGCATTAAGTTTCAGAACACAGAAGATATCAGTAAAAATATATAGGTATGCATTTGTATAAAAAGGCTCATATTTTAGAATGAGAAATTTTTCAAAGTTTCTATGGGCTCGCTCATATATATTTAAATATGCAATTAAAATAAACATAAATTCTGATCATTTTATAACACTAAGTGTGTACTATACTAGTTTCCTAGGGTGCCCTAATGGATCACACAAACTGTGTGGCTTCAAACAACAGAAATGCGTTCTCTGATAATTCTGGAGGCTAGAAGCTCTAAATGAAGGTTTTGGCAGAGCCAAAATCTCTAGGGGAGACTTTGTTGACTCTTTTAACTTCTAGAAATTTCTGTCAATTCTTGGCATTCATTGGCTTATTGTTGCATCATTCCTCCATGGTCATATGGTGTTACCCATGTGTGTCTGTGCCTCTGTGTCCAAATTTCTCTCTTATATGGTTCCAGGTAGTTCCAGGTGGAAATGACACAGATTTTTAGGGGAGACCATTCAAGCCAGTACATTTACATACCGACATCCAAATTATAATGCTAATATGAAAGATCAGTCTTCCAGGATTCTGCTGATTTTTATTGATGGTCTTATGTGAGTTTGTAGGGTTTTCTCAGGTCAGAGATAAAATTTATTATATGCTCCTTCCACCTTGACGATGCACACGGGATCAGAGTCTGGGTTCCATAGCCGGCCTGTGGCTTCAGTTAGCCTAAAATGCTCTGGGGAACAGAAAAAAAAGAAGCCATGGTTTAAAGACCAGCTAGAATATAATGTATCCAGCTCTGGGACTCTGCCAAATGGTGGGGTTGCTGCTGGACACTATTATATGTTCAGCAGTGATGAGCATATCAACAGGATGGGGAAAAAAACATGCAAGAATATAAGAACAAAGAGGAGAAGGTTAACATATCGAAACTTGCATAATTGTGTTAGCAACCTAATAAACTAGCATCCTGGAATCTTGGGAAAAAATAAAGCAAATTAATGGAACTATATTTCATTGTCCTTTCTAATCTTGGAAACTGATTACAATAACAAAAGAAAATTTTTTTTCAAGTTTAAAGTAAGAAATTGTGAGGTGCTTCTAAATTACATAAACATAATATATAATTTAGATAACCTACCATTTAAGTATTCTTTTCCCTAAAGTTAGCATTTTAAAGGTCACTTCATCAAAATGGGACTGGTCAGACTTTAAAATATACATTGCACAGTGTCACTGACCTGAGATATTTCATATTCATGAGCTTATTGGAAGATGCTTGTTGTAATTAGTGTTTTAAAGACAGAATTACTCCTGTCAATTATATGTCAGCTATAACACATGCAGCTCTGAGATAGCTGGATGAAAGTTATTTATAAGCCTTGTAAAATACAGAAATAAAATCACTTCATATCTGAGTGATTGGTATATGCCACTGGCAGATTTTTTCTTCTCCTTAGAGCATTTCTTTTGTGATAAATTAAAAATGTGGTAGTTAATATATTCACATAAATAGCAGATCTCTATGAAATTTTAAGGTGTTTAATACCATTTTCAACCATGGTGGGGGGGATATGTTTGAAGTTGGAAGAATAATTTTGCTTCAAATGTCAAATTAAAAATGAAAGAGCAAAAATGTAAAAAAAAAAAAAGTTTTAAAATGTCTAAAAAATGGCATTTGGGATTTATATAATTTATATTATTTTATACAATTTATATCTAGTGGTTTATATCTAGTGTCAAATTATCTCAAAAGCAAAATTCAGAAAATTATTTCAAAATTTTATAGCAAAGTTTAATGTGAATATAGGAAATGGGTGCATTTTATTGTGTAGGGAAATAATATTATAAATGTCAAAGGTGCACAGTACTTAACTCCCTCATTTAATGGTTGTTTTCCCCCTGAAAGCAGTTTGTCAGTCTGGAAAATACAGGAGAAAAATTGTCAGGCCAAAGATTTTGGAGGCTTAAGACAATAAAGAACTAAGGACAAGATAAGGAAAATCAGAGATTAAGTAGAGCATTTGGGGACAGACACTTTCCCCTGTATTCAGCTAATTCAAAAAGAAGCAATTAAGAAGCTGCAAAGCTTGGGCATCTGGGTGGCTCAGTTGGTTGAGCGTCCAAGTCTTGGTTTCAGCTCAGGTCACGATCTCCTGGGTGGTGAGCCGCCCAGAGGCGGGCTCTGCGTTGCTAGTGCAGAGCCTGCTTGGGATTCTCTCTGCCCCTCCCCCATTCTCTCCCTCTCTCTGTCTGTCCCTCTCAAAATAAATAAATATACTTAAAAGAGGAAGGAGGAGGAGGAGGAGAAGAAGAAGAAGAAGAAGCAGCATCTGCGAAGCTGAATGTGACTCTTCATAGTCTCCAAGGGCTAAGAAGGGTTTCTCAGGCTTTGCAGTATTAAAATCTTGCACTGGAGAATGTTTTGTTGTGGGGCTGTTCTGCGCAATTTAGAATGTTTAATAGCATCCCCGGTCTGTACCCAGTAGATACTAATACGAACATCTCTCTTCTACCAACCTGTGACAACCAAATTGTCTTTAGTAAAGGCCAAATATCCCCTGGGGACAAAATTGCACCTGATTGAAAACAAGTGGGACAAACTAAAGGAAAGAAAAGTTTTAGTTTAGGGCTTCCAAAGAGGTTTCCTAGGAAGTATCCCAGGCTTTTAATAGATACCCAAAAAGCTATTCTTGTACTTCTAGATACTGTAAGAATTAGCTTGAAAGAAATTGTTCTTGGCAGGGTCTAAAGCCCAAGTTCAAAACTTTGGATCCTTTAGGTTTTATTAAGTGGTTGGAGACTGCTACTACACCCAGTGTCCACACAACAAGCACATGTAATGTTAGTATCATCCTAGACCACAAATTATGTTTACAATTTCCATATTCACCTAATACTGTTTAATCAATCACTCAAAGAAAGTGGACATCATGATCAGAATTCAAGAGACACTATAAAGCCAGGGCGTCACATAATGGAGTCATCACAAAGGCTTTAAAAATATATATGCTTAATATATTTGAGCAAATAAAAGGGGATATTGCAAACTTTCTCAGGTAAGCGGAAAACATAAAAATGAAATAAATAAAAGTGCTAGAAATGGATATAAAATCTAAAAAGAGAGAGGTGGAAATCACAGTCTAAAAAAAACTCTCCCAGAAGCATCAAAAATAACCCAGCTGTGGGAAATAAAAGAGAGTTTCAGAAGAGACGGAGTATGGAGCGCTTTGCTTTTGGGAAGGAAGGAGTCACAAAGAATGGATTTATCCATCCCCCTCCCTGCCTGAAACAACAGAAGATAACAGAAAAAAATAAATAAAGGAAAAAATAAACCAAGTGTCTGAAAAGCACTGAAAATCAGGCAATGAGAGACTTTGGTCCTTGAGAGACAGGAGACAAATGAAGCACACCCTAAAATTGCCCTTAGTGCCCTGAGAGGGTGTCTAGGCTCTGGTGCCTGGGAGGGGAACTGATGTAGAGTATTGGGACTCCTGGAGTTGAGGAGACAGGCCTGAAAATCCAGGGAAACCAAGGCAGCAGGAGTTTGCAGAGCAAATCACTACAGAGAAGAGAGCTGCATGGAGAGAGCTTTGCAGCATCCCCACTTGAGCATCCGGGGGATTATTTATCAGTGAATGCCTGTAAGGAAACTACTCAAGGTCCAGAGAAGCACCAGGGAAAGGTTTTGAGGTAACATTGCCTGTACTACCACCCTCAAGTCAAACCAGAGAAAATGTACAATCCATGGGGCCATGGGCAGAATATTGAGGAAGGTCTTACCTCTGTAGTGGGAAATAGTTGTAGACAAGCATTGCTCCAAACCAGCCTAACAAAAAGAAGTGCAAGACCCAGAAGGATCAAATTGTTTTCAAGCGCTTTCAAGTACTGCACCCCAGAACAAAGTACAGGATGGTTATAAAAAGAAAAATAGCCACCACCCAACAATGTAAACTTCATGATGTCTACCATCCAGCCAAAGTTTTTCTAGCATTCAAAAATCAGATTAGTATCATCATAATGATAATTCAATAAAAAAACATAACTGGGATGGATATTAGAATTAGCAAATAAGAATAGTAAAACCAGGGGCGCCTGGGTGGCGCAGTCGGTTAAGCATCCGACTTCAGCCAGGTCACGATCTCATGGTCCGTGAGTTCGAGCCCCGCGTCAGGCTCTGGGCTGATGGCTCAGAGCCTGGAGCCTGTTTCCGATTCTGTGTCTCCCTCTCTCTCTCTGCCCCTCCCCAATTCATGCTCTGTCTCTCTCTGTCCCAAAAATAAATAAAAACGTTGAAAAAAAAAAAGAATAGTAAAACTGTTTTTATTATTATTCCATATGTTCACAAAGTTAAGCAGAGCCATGGAGAATATAAGAAAGATTCCATTTAAACTTTAATGTTTATTTATTTTTGAGACAGACAGATCATGAACTCACAGTTTATGGAATTGATTCCCACATCGAGGTCTGAGCTGACAGCACAGAGCCTGCTTGGGATTCTCTGTCCTTCTCTTTCTCCCCCTCCACCACTGGCTCTCTCTCTTTCTGTGTCTTGCTCTGTGTGTATCTCTCTCTTTCGCGCTCTCTCTCTCAAAGTAAATAAATAAACTTTAAAAAAGTTTAATCCTATAGTGTCTAAGAGGAAAACTACACTGGATAAAATAAATTGGATTATTTGGATATTGGGTAACTTGGATTATTTGGGTATGGATAATTTGGGATATCACACATTGTAGGAGTGAAAAGAAGGAGTGAACTTAAAAAGAGATAGCAATAGAAAAGATACAAAATGAAACAAGGAGAAAAGAAATTTAAAAAATGAAAAGAGTAACATTGGCTTGTGAAACAATATTTATAGGCACCCCATCTACAGATTACAAAGAAGATTGTCTCTCATGGGATTGATTCCACTTGATCTTCCCTGTCACAGCACTTCTATTTCCATTTCTGGACAAATGAAGCAGTTCTTATGAATGACACAGTATGGAAGATGCATAGGAAATATTTCCTTTGTCTGGGGGAGACTTGCCAGACTCCCTACCCCTTTTCTTTCATGAAAGTGTTGTCACAAAATGGCATTAAGAGTCTGTGAACCTAAAGGCAGCTATGCTGAGGATAAAGCTGACAACCAAGGATTATGGAGAAATCCAAATGGAAAGAACCAGAGCATTTTGAGTCTTTATTGAGTCACTGAATTAACTAATCATCATCCTTTGGGACATAGTGTGATAGCAATTTTCCTCATTGTTTAAGCCACTTTGAGTAGAGTTCTTTGCTACTTGTGGCTGAAAATATGTTGACGTGATTGTCCAAGTCCATAAACCAGAAGCTCATATGCACAAGTGAATCAAACAATTCTGAATACTTCCAGAAAGCATTTGAAGTATATTTTAAATAGGATATTTCCTCCTCACCAGCATCGGTGCTACTCCCTAGATAAAAGAAGTAGCTTTCAAAGCCCTTAGACCTAATCTCTGTGAGTCTAGCTTAACATCCTTCCCCAAAACTTTTCTTTTCTTTTGTTTTTCTTAAGTTTTAAAATTTTTACTTACTTTTTGAAAGAGAGATAGATAGCAAGCGGGGGAGGGGCAGAGAAAGAAGGAGACAGAAACCCCAGTAGGCTCCACAATGTCAGTGCAGAGCCTGATGTGGGGCTTGAACTCATGAGTGAGATCATGACCTGAGCCCAAGTCAAGAGTTGTATGCTCAACCAACTGAGCCACCCAGGTGCCCCTTCAAAAGCTTTTAGAAACACAGCCCTAGAATAATGTATCTAAAACATCAGTGTTATCAAATCACTCCCTTATATGAAATTTTCCAATGGTTTTGCGATAACAGAAGGTTTTCCTTAGCTTCCATGCAGGAAATACCATGAGCTGACATGCCTCTCTACTGTCATTTTTCTTTTTGTGGTTGTTGTTTTGTTTATTTATTTATTTTAGGAGAGAGAGACAGAGATAGCTGGCACAAGTGGGGGAGGGGCAGAGAGAGAGGGAGAGAGAGAGAATCCCAAGCAGTCTCCCAGCTGACAGCGTGGAGCCCGATATGAAGCTTGATCTCACAAACTGTGAGATCATGACTGGAGCTGAAACCGAGATGGACACTTAACCAACTGAGCCACCGAGGTGTCCCTCTACTGTCATTTTTTCTGTTACCCTCTATCAAAATGCTTTATTTTTAAGCTACTAACTTCTTTTTATTTATTTATTTATTTAAAAAAAATTTTTTTTTCAACGTTTATTTATTTTTGGGACAGAGAGAGACAGAGCATGAACGGGGGAGGGGC
Source organism: Lynx rufus (assembly GCF_022079265.1). Classification (NCBI taxonomy): domain Eukaryota; kingdom Metazoa; phylum Chordata; class Mammalia; order Carnivora; family Felidae; genus Lynx; species Lynx rufus. The sequence continues at coordinate 96,231,162 of NW_025814845.1, read as the reverse complement.
AGAGAGAGAGGGAGACACAGAATCGGAAACAGGCTCCAGGCTCTGAGCCATCAGCCCAGAGCCTGACGCGGGGCTCGAACTCACGGACTGCGAGATCGTGACCTGGCTGAAGTCGGACGCTTAACCAACTGCGCCACCCAGGCACCCCTAAGCTACTAACTTCTGATAACTTAATTAGTGCCTTCACTTTTTAATAAATATTTACAGTTATGAACATTTCAGAGATTTCTTGACTTAGCTTTAGTAAATGCTGTACTATCTCCCTAAAATCAACATTTTAGCCTGATATTCTTTATTGATCCTTCATAAAAATCTTTCCACATGATCATCAAACTACTTCCTACTCAGCATAAGCTTCTTCTTTCCATAGGGTGGTATTAATTGTACTAGTCCATCGATTCGCTCTGTCTAGGTAAATGCTCTTTTCTCTGAGGAAAGACCTTACTGGGGGTCAATGGTAGTAAACCATTTGCCTTTTTATGTCCAAACACTAGATTAGTAATGCAAGACCATAAATGTCTAGTTGCTTGTTGAATGAATGAATGACCTATACATACATTTATGTCAGGTTCTATGATAAAATACTATTTCAATCTCTTCGCTTTAATGAGAATGAAGTAATGAGCAAAACTTTTTCTCCTCACTTTGCAAATACTGTAGAATAAAAGAAATGTGTTCCCATATACATAGTTTTCTTTTATCCAAGAATGATTTAAGTCAGTAAAATGAACAAAGCTATTTAAAAAAATGGCTAACATAATTAAAATATATAAAGCAATTTGGATTTGCAAAGGGTGCTCTTTGATAGTCTTCCTATTGTATATATAATCTTTATGCAATTACTCAAACTATCTGAACTTCAGTTTCCATATGCAAAGATAAAATTATAATTACATATTTTGGTGGGAATAAAATGACATATGTCAAACTCCTCTGTGAATGATAAGCAGCTATATCTAGGTTAGGTCTAAATTTATCAAATCTTAACTAATACAGGAAAACAATTTGCCATAGGCTGCTCCACTGTGCTAATATATGGTAAAATTTGATACATTCATTTGAGCTAGTCTCTTATATTTACATAGAAGAAAACAATTTTCATCAACCAGATGCACACAAACCTTTGAAAGCCATCTGTATCCATACTGTTGTCTTCCTCTCTTTCTCTCTAGACACAAATTAACTCAGAGCTTTTATAATAGCTAAATTGTAAAGAGGTTATTCGCTCTTCTCTGAAGTTATATTAATATCAGATCAGAGGAATTTATATTATCTTTCTCCTGGGGAGTGGGGAACTCACTGCTACAGAAAACAGCAAATCGTTATTTAAGGATTGGTTTGGCAGACAACTCATGAATCATATATGAGGCAGCACTGAAAATGGATAGCCTTAAAAACAACATTGCATGATAATTTCATTAAGGAATGTAGTTGAAACACAAGCAGCCTTTTAAAATTTGTGCAAGGACAGAGCTGTCCAACAGAACTTTTTGCAGAGGTGGAAATATATATTTGTGCCGTCCTGAGCAATTGGAATACAATGTGACTGAAGAACTACTGTTTTAATGTAATTTGATGCATTTAAGTTAGTTTAAATATTGCATTCTTCTGGTCGCTACTGTACTGGAGAGCAGAGATCTAGGAAATTCATTTAGAGAAAGAAAAACAAATCCTCTCAGCTTGAAAATCAGTAAGAAATCTGTCATACATGCTCTACTAAGCTCTCTCTCAATGGAGAGAATTTGAAAGTCACACAAACAAGCCACAGGCCTCTACGCTGTCTTGGAGCTGCTAGTAACAAGTAGAAATAGGATGACTAGATTGGCTTTTAAAATATCTTCCATGTGAATGTTTGAAAACTGAAAAATAGTTTTCACAGTAGAACATGTACTCAAATAAATAAAGAGTGCAGTAAAATGAAGGAAAGAAGGGAAGCAGACAGAATAAAACAAAAGGAATGATGAAGCAAACCTAATTTAGACAGACTGAAGAGATCTGAGAACCATATCCACAAAGTCCTGCAATGAATAGAGGAAAATACAGAGTGATAACCCAGAAGTTGGGGGAAAATGTACTCCCAGGGTAATGACAGCTATATTGTAACAGTAAGCTTGAAGAATAACAATAGGAATGGGAAGGAGGGCCTATGTTAAGCAGGATTGCTATGCAAAGTTGTCCAGGTCGTGTCTTGCACAAGGTACCTGGATAAGGGCAAGTAAGGGCTACAATTCAGTCGATCCTCTATGTACTAATCAATGAACACTGCTGTCAGACAGCATTTGTCGGAAGGAAAGATGTCTTTTCTAATTTTTCCATTCTGAAGCAGCCTCTTTTTTTAATCCTTTGACATAGGGGTCCTAGTTTTGTAATCCTCCAAAAGCATAGTGTATATTTAAGCCGACTGTCCAAAACAAATATTCCATAGTTCATTACAGAGGTAACATACACGGAGGGTGATATCCACACAAGGGACTGTATGTAAGAAACAAGGAGAGAAAGCTATGACAGATTGTTACAGGTTTTGCATTGAGGTGATTTGAAGTATCTTAGTTATATTCATTTAAAAAGAAAACAAAAATGTAAGAGCAAGCTAGGAGTGGAAAAGTCTATAATTATGATTTTGTTTTAGTATCTGTCTCTTTTGTTCTGCATGTATTCTCTGCAAGTATTCAAGTTACAATTGTCCCACAAATGTGAGGTAGTTGTGTCTGTGCTATGGAAACCAGTTACTTTTCATCCATTTGCATGTACCTAGAGATATATTTATTCTCTTTTACATGACTAGATGTAAAACAAGAATAACTACCCTGATTCACAACTGAAAATATAATACTCTTAAGTGCACCAGATTTTACAAACATTTAAATACTACTTTTTACAAGGTATCCCGCTATCTTTTATAGGTCATAAAAGCTCTCAGTGTAATACTAATAAATATCTATAATCCAAAATAAAATGAGAGTACCATTAAAAGGTTAAAATGAATAAGATGGCATAGGAAAGTTTGGCACATGTCTTATAGACTTCAAGGAGAAATAATAATTTAGGGAAACTATAAGAAGTTTTAATAAGTAAGTAATATTTGAGGTCAGTATTAAAAAAATTGTCAGGGAAAATTCTGATTGCTTGGGATGGATGGTTTGTCAAATCCCAGAAGAGGTATGAGTTAAATGTCTGGAGGCCAAACAAACAAAGCCCAAAACAGGATTTGGGGCAGATGTCTTAGCCTTTTTTGACTGGACAATAGGGCATATTAGGAGAAAGGAAGAAAATGCCGAAAAGGTATGTTGTTTCGTGGTCATAAAGGGCCTTGAATAAAATGAAAATAAAACACAAAAAAAGAATGCATCACTTAATCAGTGATGAGGTTATGGAGAATTGAATAAAAACAGCTTTGGAAAAAAGCATTTGCAGTGTTGTGTGGTATTGGGTGGCAGGTGGGTACAAAATTGCTGAATAAGAGGAACTTTGTAAACTTTAATATGAGAATTGAATTTCATATTTGGAATAACCGTCTTCACATCCAAGCCAAAATCTAAAGGATAAATTTGGAAGGTATCTGCATGGATTTGCAGTCCATGTGTAAACACAAGCCTGATGAAATGGGTGACATAACTGAGGGATTTTTTTTTCATTCCTTCATTTGATTTAACTTTTTTGAGAAACTAGCACACACTACAAATATGAAGGTATGAGCCCATGATGCCATTGAGAAGGGCTTTTAAGATAGGAGGTGTTACAAATAATATACTGCATTTTCACATGATGTATGTTTGGTTTTAATACGTGAATGCTTATGAAAATCAAAATTAAAAATTATCAATTAGTACACATTATGTTTATCCAAGCCTAAAAGGTATTCCTTTGGATGTGCTTCAAACCTTCTTAATATTTTCAGGGTTTCTAAGGGAAAATGCAACTCTAAGTTTGAAAATATATCTCATGGAGTGGTATTGGATTTCAATACACTTTCATAACCCAAGGACTGCCTCAATGACTTTATTTCTTTAATATTTATTTATTTATTTTTGAGAGAGAGTGAGAGAGAGTGAGTGGGGGGGGAGCAGAAAGAGAGGGAGACAGAGAAACCCATGTAGGGTCCATCCTGTCAGTGCAGAACCTGATGCCGGACTGGAACTCACAGACTGTGAGATCATGAACTGAGCAGAAATCAAGAGTCAGATGTTCAACAGACTGAGCCACCCAGGCATCCCCTCAAAGACTTTAGGACTTTACAGAAGAATGGAACTCCCTTGGCAAATGTATGACAGTATAGGGCAACAGTAATCAGCCACTGCATATATTTCTATATGAAGGGAATTTTAAGTGCATGTGAAATTAAGCTGATTTATATTTTTATAATTAGTTTTACATTCTTTTAGTTCATCATTGGAAAATTGAGTTTATCGAATAGAAGACATTTGCTTGTTGTTTCCATGATCAAATTATTCACAAGCTTTAGCGATCACGTTCCAATGTTTTTCACATAACCATGCAGAAAAAGAACAGAAAAAGCTTTTATGTTTCTCTTTCTTTTAACATGGCAGCAGCATGAAACAGCAGCAAAATTTAAGAATATTTTTCTTTAAAGAGATCATTTATTACCCAGATTTTGCACTAAAGTCTATTCTAGCTAACAATATGCTTATGGCATAATTTTTACTTAAAAGGAAGTTGTCTTATCTAAATTTCACATCAATCCTACTGGCAGTTTACTTATGTCTTTTAAGTTTTAACTAAATATTCATAGACGAAGTAAATTATAAATTGTTTATAGCATTTATAAGTCACAAATATATTTTTACAAGTGTTCACTGAAACATATTGAAAGATACAGTCTCGGGGCGCCTGGGTGGCGCAGTTGGTTGAGCGTCCGACTTCAGCCAGGTCACGATCTCGCGGTCTGTGAGTTCGAGCCCCGCGTCAGGCTCTGGGCTGATGGCTCGGAGCCTGGAGCCTGTTTCCGATTCTGTGTCTCCCTCTCTCTCTGCCCCTCCCCCGTTCATGCTCTGTGTCTCTCTGTCCCAAAAAAATAAATAAACGTTGAAAAAAAAATTTAAAAAAAAAAAGAAAGATACAGTCTCCAAATCATAGATTTGGGGGGGGGGGTTATTGTTCTGCATTGATTTTATCTAATTTTTATTTTTTTTTATTTTTCTCAGTGAACCAAAATGGATCTTTCTCATTTTTATTGTATTGGCTTAATTACTGGAATGTCTTGCTATCCCGTAGAAACAACCTCTAAATTTATGGATCAAGCCTTATTTTTCCTATCCTAGGTAGGATTATTATTATTGTTGTTGTTGAAGTATAGTTGGCACGCAATGTTATATCAGATTCAGGTGTATGACATAGTGATTCCATAATTCTATACATAACACTACGTTCACCACAAGTGTGGTCACCATACACAATTATTACAATAATATTGACTACATTCTACATGCTGTCCTTTTCATCCTCGTGAGCTATTTATAACTGGAAGTTTGTACTTAATCCCCTTCACCTCTTTTGCCCATCCCCTATCCCCCCTTCTCTTGGGCAACCTCCAGTTTGTTTTCTGCATTAAGTCTGTTTCTGGTTGCTTTGGATGTTCCTGCGTTCCGTGCTGATTTTAAATTGCTAGCAATCTTAGCTCATATTAACATTATTTGAGTTTCAACTAACACTGGGAGTCTAAAATTCTATCTTTTACACATTTAAAGATTGACAAATTGAAATTTTCAAGTGAATAATAAAGAATGGGTCAGAACTCTATACATTCTTTAAAAAATATTTTATCTTGTATTACACATGGGATGATGTTTAATGTTTAGATTAAGAGTATATATTGACAGAGTCAATTTATTTTATAATCTTTTATAATCTAACTAGCTGAACATGTGATGAAGAAAACTAGCTAGTCTATTGTGAAGCTGAATAATGGATGTTTAACAGTTTTATTATTCATATTATTGATCATATTTGAGTCTGAAATTGTTAATGATGTTTAATTTCTTGCATGCGTCAGTCATGGAAAAATGTTGATAATGGTCTCCTCTCCGCTGGGTGCAGCACCGCCAGCAGGTGATTCACCAGGGAATAGTCCCCCCTGCTGTGTCAGCCTGCACATCCATCTGCCGCCGCCAGAGGGGGGAAAAATGGCTCTTTCCTCCCCACCTTTCAAAGCTTGTGTGAGTTTCTCTCTTTGACAGCAATTTGACTGGAAACCAGCTGCAGGACATTCTTGCAAATATCATTCCCATATTTTCAAGGGTGAGGGAAAATGTAGAAAAGGTCAGAATGGTGCTGGACTGACAAGCAGGTTGCACACTGGTTGTCACAAGATGAAAGGAGAGACAGGAAGAGGCATTTGGATTTTATCAATGGTAATCACATTTAGGAGAGAAGGGAAATATTTAAATGCTAATTTACCTAATCGCAGGAACATATGAAATCTGAGATGTCATGGTAGAATCCTAAAAACAATGAGGTTGAGGCTATAGCACAGTTGTTGAAAACTGTGCCTGACGTGAAGTATCCTGGTCCCCTGCTCACTCCTCTACTCCATTTTCATACCTCTCAGTTTAGTTAGCGTTGTTTTCCTTTTGAAGAGAAGTTGTGACTAACATGAGAACAGTGCATCCTACACAAGAGAGAGGCAGGGAGAGATGATTATAATAAATAGGAAAAGGGTTATACTTCAGAAGACTTTTGCCAGGAAAAAATTAAGAAAATTTATACATTAAGAAAATACCAATTGGGGCACCTGGATCGCTCAGTTAAGAGACCAACTTGGGCTCAGCTCATGATTTCACTTTTCATGGGTTCAAACCCTGCGATGGGTTCTGTGCTGAAAGCTCAGAGTCTGGAGCCTGCTTCAGATTCTGTGTCTCCCTCTTTCTCTCTGCCCCTCTCCCACTTCCTCTCTCTCTCTCTCTCTCAAAAATAAATAAAAATTTAGAAAAATATCGATTATTTCAAATCGGATAAACATCATGCAGTCTGTTCTTGCACGGGATCTGAACTCAGTTGTACCTGGGACATTGACTCCAACAGATTCACGGAAGCTTGTTGGTAGAGGACTGTTCCTTGAGCACCAGCAGCTGTGGCTCCACCTGGGGGACGGCAGCACCCGCAGAGAGAGCAGTGGCATGGGTGTGGGATCTTTAGCATGGCATTAATTGATTGCCCCACAGCTAAATTAGTTTCCTTTAGTTCTTTCTCACTTTCTAAACCAGATTGTTAACATTTCCTCTTGATTCTGGGTCATCTACTTTCTTCCCACTAAACTCATTTCTTAATTAAATTTGAGTCTAGGTTTCTGGCTAACATGAACATTGGCCCCTGGAGTGGATCCCAGGCTGGAGTCCCTGAGGGGCACTGGGTTAATCAGAAATGAGTCATCAGCACACATGGGGCTGATGGCAGTGAAAATCCAGCTGTATTCAGAATAAAGGGCATGGCAGTTCATGGTGTGTAATGATGAAACGGTTCATCGCTTTAGCACCTATTGATACCTGAAATGAGAGTCCTTTGAAAGGATGATCTTTTTTTTTTCAATATATGAAATTTATTGTCAAATTGGTTTCCATACAACACCCAGTACTCATCCCAAAAGGTGCCCTCCTCAATACCCATCACCCACCCTCCCCTCCTCCCCACCCCCCATCAACCCTCAGTTTGTTCTCAGATTTCAAGAGTCTCTTATGCTTTGGCTCTCTCCCACTCTAACCTCTTTTTTTTTCCTTCCCCTCCCCCATGGGTTCCTGTTAAGTTTCTCAGGATCCACATAAGAGGGAAACTATATGGTATCTGTCTTTCTCTGTATTGCTTATTTCACTTAGCATCACGCTCTCCAGTTCCATCCATGTGGCTACAAAGGGCCATATTTCATTCTTTCTCATTGCCATGTAGTACTCCATTGTGTATATAAACCACAATTTATTTATCCATTCATCAGGTGATGGACATTTAGGCTCTTTCCATAATTTGGCAATTGTTGAAAGTGCTGCTAAAAACATTGGGGTACAAGTGCCCCTATGCATCAGTACTCCTGTATCCCTTGGATAAATTCCTAGCAGTGCTATTGCTGGGTCATAGGGTAGGTCTATTTCTAATTTTCTGAGGAACCTCCACACTGTTTTCCAGAGTGGTTGCACCAATTTGCATTCCCACCAGCAGTGCAAGAGGGTTCCCGTTTCTCCACATCCTCTCTAGCATCTATAGTCTCCTGATTTGTTCATTTTGGCCACTCTGACTGGCATGAGGTGATATCTGAGTGTGGTTTTGATTTGTATTTCCCTGATGAGGAGTGATGTTGAGCATCTTTTCATATGCCTGTCGGCCATCCGGATGTCTTCCTTAGAGAAGTGTCTATTCATGTTTCCTGCATATTTCTTCACTGGGTTATTTGTTTTTCGGGTGTGGAGTTTGGTGAGCTCTTTATAGATTTTGGATCTAGCCCTTTGTCCGATATGTCATTTGCAAATATCTTTTCCCATTCCGTTGGTTGCCTTTTAGTTTTGTTGGTTGTTTCCTTTGCTGTGCAGAAGCTTTTTATCTTCATAAGGTCCCAGTAATTCACTTTTGCTTTTAATTCCTTTGCCTTTGGGGATGTGTCGAGTAAGAGATTGCTACGGCTGAGGTCAGAGAGGTCTTTTCCTGCTTTCTCCTCTAGGGTTTGGATGGTTTCCTGTCTCACATTCAGGTCCTTATGCATTTTGAGTTTATTTTTGTGAATGGTGTGAGAAAGTGGTCTAGTTTCAACCTTCTGCATGTTGCTGTCCAGTTCTCCCAGCACCATTTGTTAAAGAGACTGTCTTTTTTCCATTGGATGTTCTTTCCTGCTTTGTCAAAGATGAGTTGGCCATACATTTGTGGGTCTAGTTCTGGGGTTTCTATTCTATTCCATTGGTCTATGTGTCTGTTTTTGTGCCAATACCATGCTGTCTTGATGATGACAGCTTTGTAGTAGAGGCTAAAGTCTGGGATTGTGATGCCTCCTGCTTTGGTCTTCATCTTCAAAATTACCTTGGCTATTCGGGCCTTTTGTGGTTCCATATGAATTTTAGGATTGCTTGTTCTAGTTTCGAGAAGAATGCTGGTGCAATTTTGATTGGGATTGCATTGAATGTGTAGATAGCTTTGGGTAGTATTGACATTTTGACAATATTTATTCTTCCAATCCATGAGCAGGGAATGTCTTTCCATTTCTTCATATCTTCTTCAATTACCTTCTTAAGCTTTCTATAGTTTTCAGCATACAGATCTTTTACATCTTTGGTTAGATTTATTCCTAGGTATTTTATGCTTCTTGGTGCAATTGTGAATGGGATCAGTTTCTTGATTTGTCTTTCTGTTGCTTCATTGTTAGTGTATAAGAATGCAACTGATTTCTGTACATTGATTTTGTATCCTGCAACTTTGCTGAATTCATGTATCAGTTCTAGCAGACTTTTGGTGGAGTCTGTCGGATTTTCCATGTATAATATCATGTCATCTGCAAAAAGCGAAAGCTTGACTTCATCTTTGCCAATTTTGATGCCTTTGATTTCCTTTTGTTGTCTGATTGCTGATGCTAGAACTTCCAGCACTATGTTAAACAACAGCGGTGAGAGTGGGCATCCCTGTCGTGTTCCTGATCTCAGGGAAAAAGCTCTGTTTTTCCCCATTGAGGATGATGTTAACTGTGGGGTTTTCATATATGGCTTTTATGATCTTTAAGTATGTTCCTTCTATCCCGACTTTCTCAAGGGTTTTTATTAAGAAAGGATGCTGAATTTTGTCACAGTCCTTTTCTGCATTGATTGATAGGATCATATGGTTATCTTTTCTTTTATTAATGTGATGTATCACGTTGATTGATTTGCGAATGTTGAACCAGCCCTGCAGCCCAGGAATGAATCCCACTTGATCATGGTGAATAATTCTTTTTATATGCTGTTGAATTCGATTTGCTAGTATCTTATTGAGAATTTTTGCATCCATATTCATCAGGGATTGGCCTGTAGTTCTCTTTTTTTACTGGGTCTCTGGTTTAGGAATCAAAGTAATACTGGCTTCATAGAATGAGTCTGGAAGTTTTCCTTCCCTTTCTATTTCTTGGAATAGCTTGAGAAGGATAGGTATTATCTCTGCTTTAAACATCTGGTAGAACTTCCCTGGGAAGCCATCTGGTCCTGGAATTTATTTGTTGGGAGATTTTTGATAACTGATTCAATTTTGTTGCTGGCTATGGGTCTGTTTATGCTTTCTACTTCCTCCTGATTGAGTTTTGGAAGTGTGTGGGTGTTTAGGAATTTGTCCATTTCTTCCAGGTTGTCCACTTTGTTGGCATATAATTTTCATAGTACTCCCTGATAATTGTCTGTATCTCTGAGGGATTGGTTGTAATAATTCCATTTTCATTCATGATTTTATCTGTTTGGGTCATCTCCCTTTTCTTTTTGAGAAGCCTTGCTAGAGGTTTGTCAATTTTTTTTATTTTTTCAAAAAACCAACTCTTGGTTTCGTTGATCTGCTCTACAGTTTTTTTAGATTCTATATTGTTTATTTCTGCTCTGATCTTTATTATTTCTCTTCTGCTGGGTTTAGGCTTCCTTTGCTGTTCTGCTTCTATTTCCTTTAGGTGTGCTGTTATATTTTGTATTTGGGATTTTTCTTGTTTCTGGAGATAGGCGTGGATTGCAATGTATTTTCCTCTCAGGACTGCCTTCGCTGCGTCCCAAAGCGTTTGGATTGTTGTATTTTCATTTTCGTTTGTTTCCATATATTTTTTTAATTTCTTCTCTAATTGCCTGGTTGACCCACTCATTCTTTAGTAGGGTGTTCTTTAATCTCCACACTTTTGGAGGTTTTCCAGACTTTTCCTGTGGTTGATTTCAAGCTTCATAGCATTGTGGTCTGAAAGTATGCATGGTATAATCAAGTCTTGTATACTTATGAAGGGCTGTTTTGTGACCCAATATGTGACCTATCTTGTAGAAGGTTCCATGTGCACTCGAGAAGAAAGTATATTCTGTTGCTTTGGGATGCAGAGTTCTAAATATATCTGTCAAGTCCATCTGATCCAGTGTCTCATTCAGGGCCCTTGTTTCTTTATTGACCGTGTTTCTAGATGATGTATCCATTTCTGTAAGTGGAGTGTTAAAGTCCCCTGCAATTACCACATTCTTATCAATAAGGTTGCTTATGTTTACAAGTAATCGTTTTATATATTTGGGGGTTCCCGTATTCGGCGCATAGACATTTATAATTGTTAGCTCTTCCTGATGGATAGACCCTGTAATTATTATATAATGCCCTTCTTCATCTCTTGTTACAGCCTTTAATTTAAAGTCTAGTTTGTCTGATATAAGTATGGCTACTCCAGCTTTCTTTTGGCTTCCAGTAGCATGATAAATAGTTCTCCAACCCCTCACTCTCAATCTAAAGGTGTCCTCAGGTCTAAAATGAGTCTCTTGTGGACAGCAAATAGATGGGTCTTGTTTTTTTATCCATTCTGATACCCTATGTCTTTTGGTTGGCGCATTTAATCCATTTACATTCAGTTTTATTATAGAAAGATATGGGTTTAGAGTCATTGTGATGTGTGTATGTTTTATGCTTGTAGTGATGTCTCTGGTACTTTGTCTCACAGGATCCCCCTTAGGATCTCTTGTAGGGCTGGTTTAGTGGTGACAAATTCCTTCAGTTTTTGTTTGTTTGGGAAGACCTTTATCTCTCCTTCTATTCTAAATGACAGACTTGCTGGATAAAGGATTCTCGGCTGCATATTTTTTCTGTCTAGCACCCTGAAAATCTCGTGCCAATTCTTTCTGGCCTGCCAAGTTTCAAAAGAGAGATCAGTCACGAGTCTTATAGGTCTCCCTTTATATGTGAGGGCACGTTTACCCCTTGCTGCTTTCAGAATTTTCTCTTTATCCTTGTATTTTGCCAGTTTCACTATGATATGTCGTGCAGAAGATCGATTCAAGTTACGTCTGAAGGGAGTTCTCTGTGCCTCTTGGATTTCAATGCCTTTTTCCTTCCCCAGTTCAGGGAAGTTCTCAGCTATTATTTCTTCAAGTACCCCTTCAGCACCTTTCCCTCTCTCTTCCTCCTCTGGGATACCAATTATGTGTATATTATTTCTTTTTAGTGTATCACTTAGTACTCTAATTTTCCTCTCATACTCCTGGATTTTTTTATCTTTTTTTTTTCTCAGCTTTCTCTTTTTCCATAATTTTATCTCTAGTTCACCTATTTTCTCCTCTGCCTCTTCAGTCCGAGCCATGGTTGTTTCCATTTTATTTTGTATCTTGTTTAAAGCGTTTTTCAGCTCCTCATGACTGTTCCTTAGTCCCTTGATCTCTGTAGCAAGAGATTTTCTGCTGTCCTCTATACTGTTTTTAAGCCCAGCAATTAATTTTATGACTATTATTCTGAATTCACTTTCTGTTATATTATTTAAATCCTTTTTGATCAGTTCATTAGCTGTTGTTATTTCCTGGAGATTCTTTTGAGGGGAATTCTTCTGTTTGGTCATTTTGGATAGTCCCTGGAGTGGTGTGGAACTGCAGGGCACTTCCCCTATGCTCTGGTGTATAACTGGAGTTGGTGGGCGGGGCTGCAGTCAGACCTGATGTGTGCCTTCTCTTCCCCTCTCCTGGGGCGGCATTCACTGTGGAGTGGCGTGGCCATCTGGGCTACTTGCACACTGCCAGGCTTGTGGTGCTGGGGATCTGGCGTATTAGCTGGGGTAGGCAAGGTGGGTAGGCAAGGTGCACAGGGGCAGGAGGGGCAGGCTTAGCTCGCTTCTCCTTAGGTGATCCACTTCAGGAGGGGCCCTGTGGCAGCAGGAGGGAGTCAGACCTGCTGCCGGAGGGGTGGCTCCGCAGAAGCACAGAGTTGGGTGTTTGCGCGGAGCAAGCAAGTTCCCTGGCAGGAACCGGTTCCCATTGTGATTTTGGCTGGGGGATGGGCAAGAGAGATGGTGCTGGTGAGCGCCTTTGTTCCCTACCAAACTGAGCTCTGTCGTCCTGGGGCTCAGCAACTCTCCCTCCCTTTATCCTCCAGCCTTCCCGCTTTCCGAGCAGAGCTGTTAACTTATAACCTTCCAGATGTTAAGTCCAGCTTGCTGTCAGAACACACTCCTTCCGGCCCCTCCGCTTTTGCAAGCCAGACTCCGCGGCTCTGCTTGGTCGGTGGGCTGCCCTCCGCCCCGGCTCCCTCCCGCCAGTCCGTGGAGCGCGCACCGCCTCGCCGCCCTTCCTACCCTCTTCCGTGGGCCTCTCGTCTGCGCATGGCTCCGGAGACTCCTTTCTGCTAATCCTCTGGCGGTTTTCTGGATTATTTAGGCAGGTGTAGGTGGAATCTAAGTGATCAGCAGGACACGCGGTGAGCCCAGCGTCCTCCTATGCCGCCATCTTCCGACCACAGTGTTCTGAAAGGATGATCTTAAGGGAGCTGAGAACCTTTGGTGTCTGACCAGCATAAAAAGTGCAGAGCTCCATTTATGTTGCTACACTAGAAAAGAATAGTGATTCTTGGAAGATTACTAAGGACTTGAGAGAGGAGAGGTCCCCAATTTTGGCAGGTAAGTTCTATTTCCATATTCCATTCTGTGAGAAATACTGACAATGCATCACTTCAGTAGAGAGCAGTAAATACAATATGGCTTAACTTGGAGTCTCTGAAGTAAGATTTTGTTTTCAAACTACTACTGTTTATTAGTAAGTTATGAAATCAGTTTCATCAGTTAAAACGAGAATTTTTTTGTGAGAATTTTATTTTTTAAGTAAAATAAAATAGAATAAACCAAAAGCAGAAAATGAGTGTGTATTATATATTAAAAGTAAGGAAAGCATTTCTGTTGGAAAAGTATGTTTCAGTTATATATGTACATGATATGAGTACTTGTGAGAGTGTTTAATTTTGTATTGGGTTGTGAAGAAAGATATGCTTCTAACAGGATCTTGGTCAAAAATTTAAAAATTACTATCTAAATGGGCAGCAGGGGTATAAATTAGATAGTCATGAGATTTTTAACATTGAGATGAAAACACTTAGGATTTTTGCTCGTTTGCTATCAAAATTTTTAAATATATATTTTTCTTATCATGAGATATAGATAAGAAGTTGGACTGACTCCAATATGGAGGTTCCTCAAAAAGTTAAAAATAGAACTACTGTTTGACCTAGCAATTGTACAACTAGGTATTTACACAAAGGATACAAAAATACTGATTCAAAGGGGCACATTCATCCCAATGTTTATAGCAACATTATCAACAATAGCCAAAGTATGGAAAAAGCCCAAATATCCATTGACTAAAGAATGAATAAAGAAGAGATGGTATATATATATATATATATATATATATATATATATACACACACACACACACACATATATATACACATGTATATGTATATAAATATACATATATACATGAATAGAATATTCATATATATATGAATAGAATATTACTCAGCCATCAAAAATGATGAAATCATTTGCAATGATGTGGTTTGAGCTAGAGTGTATTATGCTAAGCGAAGTAAGTCAGTAAGGAAAAGACAAATGTTATATGATTTCACTTATACGTGGAATTTAAGAAACAAAACAGATGAACATAGGGAAGGGGAGAAAAACAAGAGAGGGAAGCAAACCATTCAAGACTCAACTACACAGAATAAACTGAGTGCTGCTGGAGGGAAAATGGGTGGGGGATGGGCTAAACGGATGATGGGTTTGAAGGCAGGCACTTGTGATGAGCACTGGGTGTTTTAAGTAAGTGATGAATCACTGAATTCTATTCCTGAAACCAATATTACACCATATGTTAACTAACTAGAATTAAAAAAAAACCTTGAAACAAACAAACAAAATCCAATTACTAAAGTGTTTCTAAACATCAATTTTATTTTATTTTATTTTATTTTATTTTATTTTATTTTATTTTATTTTATTTTATTTCTTTTAACATTTTTTTCAATATATGAAATTTATTGTCAAATTGGCTTCCATACAACACCCAGTGCTCATCCCAAAAGGTGCCCTCCTCAATACCCATCACCCACCCTCCCCTCCCTCCCACCCCCCATCAACCCTCAGTTTGTTCTCACTAAACATCAATTTTAACATTCTGTAGTAGGTAGGATTATCCCTCAAAGATCTCCATGCAATCCTTGCAGTGTATGAATATGTGATACTAAGGCTATCTGCTTTAAAATGGTATTTGTATTTAAGGCTATCAGCTGCATCTTGACAGAATTCTAATTCTATGGAATTGGGAGACAATGCGTTTTGTGTGTGTGTGTGTGTGGTTTTAAACTGCTGAGTTTGTGGTAATTTGTTATAGCAGAGTGGAAAACTAATACACATTCTTAGCTTAAATGTTTACCTCCATATGCTAAAATGATTACAGAACTACATAGTGACAGCTACTCAGTGAAAATAAATATTGTTCTGACAACAATTTTTCAGTCTTTACAGTATTCTAAAAATAAGTTGGACTTTGCTATCGGTAATCAGGGGTTATATGGAAGTGCTCACATTTTGTGCATAACATTTTAAAAGTGATAAATAGTAAAATATTTACTCCTTGGCGATTTCTTCCTTTGATGAGTGTGTGAAAACTTTTGCCACTTAAAAAAGTTGCCAATCTGGAAACACTGATTTCTTTTAAAATGCATTATTTTTTTAAGATATTTCTTAATGCTGGGCAAGCACAGAAGAAAAGATCATCTATGATGAAGAGTAAGCACACAAAATCATTTTTCTGATTCATTCACTTTAAGGTTGCATAAGATAATAAGAGCAAAGAAGAAAAGTTTGCAGTGGCTTTTGTTAAATATGTGCTTTGACCTTAAAATTTTTAATACCGTGTTTTTTGACATAATAGGAAATTTACGAACATATATCTTATTTTCTGGCTCAGTTAACGTTCTCTTTCCTACCATAAATAAACACTACTTTCTTTTTCTTTGTCAAAGTGCTTAAAATTAAAGAACTAGCACTTAAATGAACTATTTAAAAGTAGTGTGCATTTCTTAGAGGAAAACTCTGAACATCACGAGGGACTTATTGTGACTTTTACTTATGTCCTCATTGAACACAAAGTACAGAAATATCCTTAATTTTGTTCTTCTGAGTTCTAAACCTTCATATTTACTATAATCCTTCATTTCAGCATTCATTCTTTCTTGTCCAGATAGAGAAGAGAAACATGTGAGTAGGTGCACACACACACGCACACACACGTACTTACAAAGACTAAATTATTATGATTTTGAGAAAAGGAAAATTTTTCCTTGGACTTCATGAAAGAAATAGGTGAAAATTGTATACGGTGCAGCACAGGGGAGAGGCAGACTGGGGGGCCTTGCTACAAGGTTGGGAGTTGGGTTTAAAGCGAGCTGAGCCTAATGGATCCTCCAGCCCTATGTCTCAAGCTTTGAGACATTATTGAAATATCTGCCTCATTTTTCAAAAGAAATAGAAATTCTAGATTGAGAAACAGGTCAAACTAATTTGGGAAAATGAGAAAATGTTTAGCTTTTCTTCCCACACTAAGCTACTGCCTGGAGTCTCATGATTCAGAAAATATTCCTTTAAATTGTACAAGTGGATTGAAGCTAGGTGTATAACCTTTTAAATAATATATGAAGACTGAAAAGAATGAACTTTTTTTTTAGTTTTGTGGTTATTTTTGACAATGCATACCAAAATTTTAATTGACAAAATTTATTTAATGTGCTTTCCTTCTTATTTAGTCTGAGACTTATTTTTGCCCTTTCTTATCCCTTATTTCTTGTTTTCATATTTAAATTATTTATCTTATAGTTTATCAATATTTTGGGGGTAATAAATGTTACATGTAAATAATATGCAGGTAACAATAAATTCATATACAATTTGGAGCATTTGGCAGGTTGTTTATGTTTACAATATTTACTATATGCAAGTAAAACAATTTTCTCTTTCCAAAATCCATAAAAAAGTAAAAAAAAAAAAACACAGAAATGCAATGCTTGCATGTAAAACACTTATAAGAAATGGGTAAGAAAAAGAAAAACATAATTAGCATAAACAATAAATTATGTACACTCAAAAACCACTCTTGAATGACTAAGGGAGAGAAAAAGTTATTTCTTCTCATCACAGTGTATTGTTAAAGGCAAGGCTGTTATAAAGACTGAAACCACAGGGGGCATAATGTCAAGAAATGACTCTGTCTAAACCCTAGCATCATTTCTTGAAGGCTGATAGTTATGGGCAGAAGGGTCAGTGCGTGAATGCATTGTCCTCCAGTCATCCTGCAAGAAGACAAGTTGGTCTAGGACTCAGATGAATACTCTGTCAGGCTTTGTTCCTTATAAAGGATCCCATCTTCAGCTCTCCCATTTATATCAGATGAGCTTGATATTAGCCCTGCCAGTAAAGAAAAAATTGTTTTCTTGGATCCAGCTGTTGACAGAGATGCTGGGAACCAGTTTCTGAGAAGAAGTTGGAATTTTGTGTAACCCCTCCCCTTTGTTCTGTGGCAAAAAGAGTTGAGGGTAGCTAATCTTAATGGAATGGAACCCTCAGTTCCTATTTTTATGTTTTCCAGGCTATCTGAAGAGAACTGCCTGGAACATTCACCATGTACAATCCTACCTTCTCCACACTTAATACAATATAAGTTTAAGTTTTGCTTTCGTAAAGATCAGCCAGCAGGGACACAGGTATATGGAAGGGCTGACATACTAAGCCTGTGGTTTTCATTACAGTCTGGGGATCTATACCTGGAAAACAAGAGAAAAGATAAAGACTCACACAAGATATGGTATAAACAATGACACACATCACTTCCACCTACACTTCATTGACTAAAAATAACTCATCCGCGTTCACTTAACAGCAAGAAAGATGTAGCTACTTTGCTTAGGCAAAGGTACATGGTTCAGCGAATAGCTAGACAGTCTGTGCTACAAGGAAAGTAAGACAAAATTGTTGTATTTCCTCCTCAGATAATTGTCCTTTCAAATGTTTGTTGAGACATTTCCTTGAAGCATAATAGTCTTACTCACCCAACAGAATTTCCTTAACCTAAGTGTTGGAAAGAACGTGGTAAATATGAGTGATGATGTCATTTGTTGGAAGGAAGTGTGAGATCTCACGGACCCATCAGATCATGACCTAGGTCAAAGTCTGACACTTAACCAAGTGAGCCATGTGAGCCATCTGGGCGCCCCTAGAGCCTGAAACTTTTAGAAAGACTTTTGATTTTAAATGATGTGCAGAGTTTTTGAAACAATAACAACCATACTGTAATTTTGTATAATGCTACTCCAGCAATAGCAACGAAAGTACAATTTAAGAAGGAAAACGTTATGAGAAATCTGTTAACAGCTAACAATAACATATAAGAAATCAAGAAATAAGTTCATCTTAAATTTATAGAGAGTGCTTGACAAAAAGTATAGTTCATAAACCAGCAGTTATCTATTTAATCTTACATTATAATGTTCATTAGTGATCAAAAATTGTTCCCCAAACTTATCACTTCTAGAAAGATGGGAGTTTTAACTTTGATGAGTAGCATGGATACTTGTAGTCAAAAATAAATTTAAAGAGATATGCACTTTAATATACTAAAAAATAAAAGGCATAATAGAGAAACTTTGCCACTTGAATCTCTGCTTTAACATTATTGATAACCTAATATCAAAAGTTTTTAAAATTCAAGACGCCTCTGAGAAATGTATTTTAGGGGAAAGAGAAGAAGGAAAATGATGGAGAGAACGAGAATCACAGCATACCTGCAGTCCTCATTTAAAGATTTCTTGGGGCACCTGGGTGGCTCAGTTGGATGAGTGTCCGACTTTGGCTCAGGTCACGATCTCACAGTTTCCGTGTTTGACCCCTGTAGAGGGCTCTATGCTGACAGCTCAGAGTCTGGAGCTTGCTTCAGATTCTGTGTCTCCCTCTCTGTCTGTGTTCCTCCCCCACTCAAACTCTGTCTCTCTGTCTTTCAAAAATAAATAAATATTAAAAAAAAATATTTTTTTTTCCAGCAAAGAAATTTCAGCTTTTTCAAACATCCCAAGTAGAAGTCTAATGGGGGAGGGAAGGCATTTGGAAACCTTAGCTGACTTTCGTTATTTGGCAGGCATGGGTGGAGTATTACAAATTTAGTCTTGCTGTTAAAAGCTTTTGTCTAACAATGATTCTGCTGTACGCAGTGCTCTGCATTCTTATTTAATTAAGCTTTACCTGTTCTTAACTGTATATCTGCACTGTATGTAGCTCCATGTACTCAGATGACAAATAATGGGCTGTTGAAGAAGTGCCTACTGCTATCAGTCTGACTTGAAAACCACAATTAACAGGATAATGAGTAGAGTACTCAGAGGTTCATGCCTAAGTAGTGGGGAATAATCGGCATTCAGCAAAATGGGGATTTAGTCTTGCCAAGCAAATATTAAAAGCGAGATCCAAAAATAATAAATAGTTTTTGTAATTTAACTGTATATCTAAAATATTTATTTAAAAAACATCACAGATACAAGAATTTTAAAAATATACAGTTCCCAACAAGGCAAGTTTCATGTTATCTAGCATGCCATAAAAATTACTGAATATGCAAAGAGGTAGGAAAATATAATTCATGATGAGGAAGAAATCAGTCAAATTAAAACTAAAATTGACCCAGAATAACACAGATGTTGAAATTAGTGTAAAGGACAGTAAAAGTTATAATAGTATTCCATATGTTCTAAAAGTTGAGTAGAGGCATATATTTTTTCATGTTATAGAAACAAATTTTTTCTCAGACCACGTTTTTGTTCTTATACTAAACCTAGTACCTGAAATCTGTTTTGATGGTCAAGAAACATTTTATTCAAATTCCACCCTTACAGCACAATCTCAGTGTCAATATTTTTGTACTTCATCTAGAACATCTAGAATGAGATATATGCAGAATATGATACACATATAGTTGCACCTTGATCCTCTAGTTATCTAATGAATTTCACTTTATTCTCTAATTCCTCATACAAATTTAAAATAGAACATTTCACAACTTCATAAATGTGAACAACAAATATTTGCATGAAATGAAATTATTCGTGGCATCGTACCATGTTATTACTTCTGTGTTCCATGTGATTTTCACCATATTTCATTTCATTGATTGCTTGTCAAATATTTTCAATTTTCAGAAAGTTTCTGTTCACCCTTACTTTGCCATTACACATGGCTGAAGATGAATGGTCCTCTTATAAAAGTTTAAAAAAAATTTTTTTAATTTATTTTCGAGAGAGAGAGAGAGAGACAGAGAGAGAGAGAGAGAGAGAGAGAGAGAGAGATCGTGAGCAGGGGAAACACAGAATTTGAAGCAGGCTCCAAGCTCTGAGCTGTCAGCACAGAGCCCAACATGGGCTCGAACTCGTGAACCATGAGGTCATAACCTGAGCCGAAGTCGGCCACTTAACCAACTAAACCTGGCAGGCACCCCTACATGGTCCTCTTATAAAGGTGAGGTTCATTACTGCAGGGAGGGAAAAACCTGTCTGTCTGTGTTAATAATCTCCAGTGATGGTTGCCTGATGAATACTCCCTGACTCCACTCATTATGCTGTTATACATTAAGTATTAAGAAAACAACTTTAAAATACTTTCTGATTCCAAGAACACATACAGCTTCCAAAAATAGCTCATATTTGAATTAACAACCAATCCAAATAAATCTTTGAGATAGCTGAAATACTCTTAAAGTTTTTTTTTCTTTTTAGTTTGAAAGTTCTAAAGTTCAAAAAATGTAATGACTCTTTATTTTTAAATTTCATAGCTCTTTTTGGTATTAGATCAGTTTTGCTGATCTTTAAGAAAATCAGTGACTGTCAATGAATCACACTATTTCTTTTCTGGGAGGCTTAGCAATGGATGCTCAGAAAGGTGAGGTAATTCACATAGTTTTCAAACTGTGCTTCATGACTTCCTGGGAGAACCTGCTACAGACTCAGATGTTTCAGTTCCCCAGCAGTCCTACTAACACATCATCTCTGACATGGAGTCCAACAGCTGTAATTTTAACCAGCTTCTTGAGCAATTTTAAATTACTCAGGCTGTATCACAGCCTTCGATTTTTAAAATTTCACTTCTAGACCTCACTCTGCATATGCATCAAGCAAAATGTAAATCAATTGTGTTTAAAGAGTGTCTTCAGATTTTGAATGTAAACACTAGAGTCTTCTAGCATAAACACTAGAAATAAAGTTTCTAGAGTTCAACATACTTTTTCTGCTTAATACTGAACTCTGTTAGAGTATTATGCTAAGCAAAGTAGGTCAGACAGAGAAAGACAAATACGATGTGATTTCACTCATATGAGGAACTTAAAAAACAAAACATGATCATGGGGGGTGATGAAATAGAGGCAAAACATAAAATAGACTTTAACTATAGAGAATAAACAGGGTTGCTTAAGGGGAGGTGGTGTGGGTGGGAGATGGGTTAAATGGGAGATGGGTATTAAAGAGAGCACTTGAGGGACCCTGGGTGGCTCAGTCCATTAAGCTTCTGACTTCAGCTCAGGTCATGATCTCGCTCTTCGTGAGTCGAGCCCCGCATCAGTCTCTGTGTTCCCAGCTCAGAGCCTGGAGCCTGCTTCAGATTCTGTGTCTCCCTCTCTCTCTATGTTCCTCTCCTACTCTTGCTCTGTCTCTCTCTCTCAAAAGTAAACAAACATTAAAAAAAATTAAAAAAAATAGTGCACTTGTTGTGATAAGCACTGGGTATTGTATGGAAGTGTTGAATCACTAAATTCTACTCCTGAAACTAACATTATACTCTATGTTAACTAACTGGAATTCAAATAAAAACTTGAAAAAGAAAACAAAATACTGAGGTCTGTTTATGAATCCAGAATGACTTTGAATTTGGTTATGCAAACTGAAATACTCTACTTTCAGGTATCATTGCACACATCTGGGGATCCTAGAAGCATCTTATGTTCTTTTCCTATTTCAGTCATGAAGGTACAGACACTTAGAGTGGGTAAATGCATTTTCAAAATTATGTGGCTGGCAAATGATTTACTAAAGATTTGCATTTACCATATTTGATTTTACTTGCAATATTTTCTTTAGTTACCATCTTGTTACATCATAATCAGATGAGTATAACTAATTTTTCTTTTGAGTTAACAAAAAATTGAAAGTAGAATTTTAGTTTCTAATTTTGATGAGGGCAGCTGGGGAGAAACCGTGTACTTTAGGATGTTATAGTTGTCCATAACAAATTATTTGAGTCACTTACTACCTTAATGAGACATTATTCTACTTCTCTGTGCCCCATTGTCACTTAGAGTAACCTACCATTTAGAGGAATAACAATAAACAGCAATTAAATATAAGCTTTAGAAATCTTTCAAGAAAGAAAAAAATGCATACAATTACAATACGTGTTCAGTATGCACTACATTATTAATAATATAATTGCAAGTTAGAAAATTTATGAGAATACATAACAATAAAATTAGTATAAATTGATAAATAATGCTCTATGATAGCACCTCACATTGAAAAGTGTTGTATAATGGAATTAACAATCAAGTTGTTTCTGTCCAAAAATTAAGAGGAATCAGGCACCTGGGTGACTCTGTCAGTTGAGTGTCTGACTTCGCCTCAGGTCATGACCTCACAGTTTGTGGGTTCACACCCCATCAGGCTCTGTGCTAATAGCTCAGAGCCCAGAGCCTGCTTTGGATTCTCGTCTCCTTCTTTCTCTGCCTACCCCCACTCCCACCTCTCTCTCTCTCTCTCTCTCTCTCTCTCACACACACACACACAAGAATAAACATTAAAAAAATAAGTCAAAAAAATATAAAGAGGAATCATGTACTGTAAGAAACAAATCTGGTGAAATATTTGATGAAGCCACTCTGTGAATAAGACAGAAGGAAGAACACACAGGGCGAGCTCCTCAGTGGAGGGAGAATAACAGTAGAGAAGTCATGAAAATGTTGGTGGAACTATTTACAGGCAAGCTATATGGGAAAATGAAAGAAAATGCTTGAGAGTATGTCGTAGACTCTGGGTCTAAAGTTGTTTCTTGTCTAGCAAGAGAGTGGGACGCAGGATGAAAAGTGAGAGATAACTAATGCCCAGGAAAAGACAAGAGCCCCAAATAAGGGTCTCTGCCCTGTATTTATTAGATCAGAAGGATTACAAACGTGATGGGTGTGTACAAAGAGACAAAGAAAATGGAAACATTAACTTGGGGATGTGAGGGAAAAGGGGGTTTTGAAGATATACAGTGTTTGGGGTTTGGGTCAATATAAAACAAAATCCTGGCACTGGGCAGATGGGCAGATGGTTGTTAAAGGCAGAGAGGAGGCGCTGTGTCTGTTTATCTTAGCTAGCCTAGGGGATAAGGCAGATGGGGGAAAACCTCAGGGTTAACAAGACACCTTTTCTTTTGTTAACCCTCTCCACTCTGGGCTGCTTTGCCTGCAGGGCCATAGTCCAATTCACCAATTTACCCAACTTGGCCCTATCCTCCTGTGAAAGCAGCTTTTCTGCTATAGTACTAAATTGGGGTTGCTTCCACCCTGAATACCTAATCTTGTTTATTTCATATACCTATGTATTGGGCACCTTTGTGCCCATTCCTATTTTAGGCCTTTACCTCTCCCTCTCTATTCTGGGGGCTCTGCACCCCCTCTCTATTTTGGGGTGCCTTTTCACCTCCATATTCATGGTGCCTTTGTACCCCCTATTCTTGGGTGCCAATCTGGCTTACCCAAACTCGGGTGTGAGCATTTTATGGCTTTGTATTTCTTTACGCCTTGTT
Organism: Lynx rufus; assembly: GCF_022079265.1. Lineage (NCBI taxonomy): Eukaryota > Metazoa > Chordata > Mammalia > Carnivora > Felidae > Lynx > Lynx rufus. Next base: position 96,207,353 of record NW_025814845.1, on the reverse strand, counting down.
AACCCATTGGTATAAGCCCAGGTATAATTCCTAAGCTTATCCCCCACAAGAGTATATTTGGGCTTGCTCATGAGAAAACCTCTCTCATGGACACTGTTATGCAATGTAAACTTTCTGGTAATATTTTCAAACTAATGTATTTGCTTTAGTTAATGCAAAGTTGAAGGGAAGTAAGAGTGTTGTCGCATTATGGCTGACTTAATGGCATTAATAACTTTATGTAAGTTATTTTCATGGCTCACTCCTTTGTATCCAAATATGAACAAGCGAAATAGGTCTCTCTTCTGTCTGGTGTGTATGTGTATATCTGTGAAAATATGAGTAAAGAATGCTTATTATTTTTTTTTTTACTTAATACATTCACAAAAAAATTATAATTGAAACTAACATCAAAGTGTAACCTGTGACTTGACACTAAGTCATAGTGAACAACAAAATAACAGTAGTAGAGACAATGTTATCCAATGTTAAGGGCATTTCATGGTCTTTATTGCCTGTGGTATATCTCACACAGCTATTCTCTCAATTTAAAACTCTTTTTTTTTTTTTTAAATGCATCTCAGGTTGATTCCTTTACCTCTTATCTTATCATCTAGTTCTTAGCGTAAATGCCAGTTTTCTCCAGGAAGTGTAAGTATCTTCTCTTTTCTCTTACATAATTCTAAAAATAAACTATGCGGTTTCCCTGTAATCACACTCTATTGCAATCTCTTGTCTCAGTGCCTGATGTCCCCAGTTAGACTTTTTACTCTTGCAAAATAATGTGTCTTCCAGATTGTTCAATATTATGTACTGACTTCCTAGCACAGGGCCTGCCTGACCTAGCTAAATTTGCTAACTACCTTTTGTAAAAAGGCTTCCATATACACATACACAAATTCACTGATTCAAAAATGATGTATTCAATTACATAACAAAAACATTTAGTTAACAAGTATTTTAGTAAGTCATTTACATGTATATGTCTCAGAATAATACTGTCTGGGTTTGGATCCTAGATCCACTATATATATCATTTAATTTTCAGCAATTTATTTATTTTACTTATTTCTTTTTCATCATCTGTAAAATAGTGTAATTGTATTATCACATTATAAGGATATGTTAAGATTAATATTAAGATTAAATGAGATAATACATGGCAAATATTTAGGAAAAAAAGTCTAGTAGACACAGAAAAATGGTAAATATAATGATTATCTACTAAACAATGGTATGGGCATAAAAAGATTTAAAATTACAGTACTATTTTTTCTTGGAGCACAAATTTAAATAAAGGAAATAGAGATACATAAAACAAACCTTATATATATAAAAAATACTGAAGTACTATATAAAATATATAAATAACATTTATGTGAAATTAAAACAGGCATTTTAGAAGATTCCTTGGACATGGTAGAGTTGGCCTATTTTCAAAAAGGAAATACATAACAATTTTGTATGTTGATTATACCTCAATAAACCTGAAACTGGGAGAAAAAAAAGAAATACAAAATGTCTAACATATTTGCAGAAGTGGGACTGTAAGTGAAGCGACATGCTTACATTAAGACCAGTACCCCAAAAAAGTCCATAGGATACCCAAGGGAGGCTGAGCCCACACATGGTGAACTGGACACAGGGTGGAATGAAGACATATCTGAAGTTTAATCTGGATAGAGAAGAGCAAACTGTAGAAGGTTTACAATGCTAGACTGAAGAATAAAACTTTCATTCTAGATTTCATGGTATTTCTATAAAATTTTGACTGAGCAAATCGCATATTCAGTTACCTATCTGTAATTCATAAATATTACAATAGAAAAAGTCAGTAAGAAACAAAATTTCATTAAAATGAAGTTTGATATACTTTTTATTGTAATTCTTATTACCCTTTATACTCTTATCATAGATTTAAATCAGAATTTTATTTGGTTAGAGAGATAGCAGAGGAAGGCAATCTAGAAAAAAGCAGTTCAATTTGGATAAGAAATGTGATTATTTAAGAATTATCATTATTTAATAATAACATTTTTGATTTTCAGAAATTTACTCTTCTTTCCCAAAGAGCATGGTTTGGAAAATTTAGAAAAGCATGGTAGACTAGATTCTAAAATTGAAAACTCAGCCTAGAGAATAGAGAAGGGAAGAAGATGTGTTATAAGAAGAATTTTACTACCATGAGGGAAATGAGCTCATTAAACCACAAGATTTGGAGATGATGACCCTGATGTTAGGATGTTGCCTGGGTCCTGAGGAGTCACCCAATTATCTAGATACTTGAACCTTGTCTGGTAAGATGTGGGTGCTAGTCAACAGAGTCAGAATTTGAAAGTATATGGGCCATGTGTTCTGTGGCCACACACACATGGTTCTCTAATCCCAGGCTGGCAAGTGGTGTTGAAGGCCCAGACATTCCTGTGGCCTACAGAGGCAGGTGGAGAAATGTTTGAGAGGCCAGGATGCAGGAAGGTGTTTGGATTTCAAATATGCAGGGCATGTAAAGGTCTTTGTGACTCTAGCCAGTGACTGTGCCAAGGTCATCAGTGTTGGGGTTCTGCTTCACAACCAAAAGCCAGGTGCAATAAGCATCCTCAGTATAGAGTCTGATATAAACCTGACTCCCTGCTCTTATCCTGGCAGTCCAATCAGAAATTTCTCCTTCTACACACTAGTGAAGAAGTTTCCTGGCTCTGGAAAGCCATTAGGGAAGGCTAAGAAGGAGGATACATATAGGGTAGGGCCCCTTGGTGTTTGTGGGAGGTCAGAAGACCAAAGTGTTCTATATGCAATATTACACCATCATGGAGCATGGAACACGCAGCCATCCTTCTTTTTTTTTTTTTTTTTTAACATTAGTAAGGAAAGAGTTTTGGGAAAAAATATTTTTTTTAAGTTTTTATTTAACTTCCAGTTAGTTAACATACAGTGTAATAGTGCTTTTGGGTGTACCATATAGTGGTTCAACACTTCCACATCCTTGCTTTTTGAATGAACCCAAACTAACTTTCAGTTTTTTACAGGGAATAATATCTGTTGTTTGTTTAAACTAAGGTTTTTTCAGTTTCTTTTTATATGTTTTTTTTTTAATTTCAATTAGTTTACAGACAGTGTGATATTAGTTTGAGGTGTGCAATTTAGTGAATCAATCCTTCCATACATCACCCGGCACCCATCACAAGTGATGACTCCTTAATTCCCATCACCTATTTCACCCATATCCCCACCCACCTCCCTTCTGGTAACCATCAGTTTGTCCTCTATAGTTAAGAGGCTGTTGCTTGGTTTGCCTCTCTCTTTTTTTTCCCTATGATCATTTTTTTTGTTTCTTAAATTCCACTTATGAGTGAAATCATATGGTATGTGTCTTTCTCTGACTGACTTCTTTTGCTTACCTTAACACTCTCTAGCTCCACCCATGTTATTACAAATGGCAAGATTTCATTCATTTTTATGACTAATATTCCCTTATGTATACACATTATATAATATTCCATTATATATGTGTGTGTATGCATATATATAAAGATCTACTTTATCCACTCATCCGACAATGGACAAGGACATTTGGGTTTTTTCCATAATATGGCTATTGTTGATAACATTGCTGTAAACACTGAGCACAGGTATCCCTTCGAATTAGTATTTTTGTATTCTTTGGGTAAATACCCAGCAAAAGACCCCAAATAGCCAAGGCAACCTTGAAAATGAAAAGCAAAGCTGGAGGCATCATAATTCCAGATTTCAAGTTACATTACAACACTGTAGTGATCAAAACAGGGTGGTACTGGCACAAAAATAGACACATTGATTAATGGAACTTAATAGAAACCCTTGATATGAACTCACAACTATATAGTCAATTGATGTTCCACAAAGCAGCAAAGGATATCCAATCAGAAAAGTTAGTCTCCTTGACAAATGGTGTTGAGAAAACTGGACAGCAACAGGCAGAAGAATGAAACTGGACCACTTTCTTATACCATACATCAAAATAAATTCAAAATGTATGAAAAACCTAAATGTGAGACAGGAAATCATCAAAATCCTAGAAGAGAACCCAGGCAATAACATCCTTGACATTGGCTGTAGCAACTTCTTACTAGACATGTCTCCCATGTCAAGGGAAACAAAAGTGAAATAAACTATTGGGATTTCATCAAAACAAAAAGCTTCTGCACAGTGAAGGAAAAAAAAATCAACAAAACTTAAAAGGCAACCTATGGAGTGGGAGAAAATATTTCCAAATGACATATCTTTTTTTATATTAAATATAATTTATTGTCTAATTGGTTTCCATACAACACCCAGTGCTCATCCCAACAGGTGCCCTCCTCAATGCCCATCACTCACTTTCCCCTCTCCCCCAACCCCCATCAATCCTCAGTTTGTTCTCAGTATTTAAGAGTCTCTTATGGTCTGCCTCCCTCTCTCTCTGTAACTTTTTTTTTCCCTTCCTCTCCCCCATGGTCTTCTGTTAACTTTCTCAGGATCCACATATGAATGAAAACATATGATATCTGTCTTTCTCTGCCTGACTTTTAGCATAATACCCTCCAAATGACATATCTGATAAAGGGTTAGTATCCAAAATATATAAAGAACTTATAAAACTCAATATCCCCAAATTGAATAATCCATTTAAAAATGGTCAGAATACATAAATATACATTTTTCCAAAGATTACTTACAGATGGGCAACAGACACATGAAAACCTGCTCAACATCACTGACCATCAGGGAAATACAAATCAAAACTACAAAGAGCTATCACCTCACACCTGTTAGAATGGCTAAAATCAACAATGCAAGAAACAACAGGTCTTGGCAAGGATGTGGAGAAAAGGGACCCCTTTTGCACTGTTGGTGGGAATGCAAACTGGTGCAACCACTCTGGAAAACAGTGTGGAGTTTCCTCAAACAGTTAATAATAGAACTACCCTATGATCTAGCAACTGGATCATATTTGGATATTTACCCAGAGAATAATATCCTTTTTGTGTTCCTCTGTGACTGTGTGCTCATCACATCTCATTTATCTTTCATTGTGTAATTGTCACCTATGCTCATAGTATTTGTCTATGTACATCATGACAAGAATTTCTCAGAAGTCAATATCAGTATTGTATCCTACAAAATTTCCCAATAACTTTTTATTTTAGTCCTATAACTTTTACTGTTACTTATGTCAAAACATCTACGTTACTCAAGATAAAAGCATTTACATTCCTTGTATTCTAATAACACTGTATTCTTTTGTATTAAAACTATATAGATCATGTACAAAATACCAATCTTTTTTCTATGTTATGGACCTGTCTTAATGGTCTAAATTGCCATAAACCAGACCTCATCCTTCTCAAAACATGCAAATTCATTTAACTAGCTATATCAAATAATTATATTTATTTTTAATATAATTTATATTTAAATTTATATTTAATATTAAATTTATATTTAAAACCTATAAAATTAAATCTAAATTTAAACACAAAATTACATGCTTTGTGTTCACATATGCATTTATATTTAGAATAGGCTCTATAGACCACAGAAATTATATTAATGTAATAAAAAATATATTGAATGTTGGCAAGACTTTAACATTCTTAATAATCAGTAGAAAAAATGCAAAATCCAGTGTGGGAAAATAAGATAAGTGAATAAAAATGTAATTCAGTAAAGAATAAAATGCTGTTAAGCAAATGCAAAAACTCAGTCCAGTTCACCTAGTAAATTACTGACGATACCTTAATAGGGTGCAGATTCCCTGTCTTTATGTTCAGATTTCTTCCGATTATATTTTATTATCATTTCTGTAATTATTCTATCTGCTCACCATGTATAATAAGTCAATATTCTCTCTTTCAAGACATGGTCAGTTATTTATTTATTTTTGTTAATGTTTACTTATTTTTTTAGGGAGAGAGAGCGCGAGCAGGGGAGGAGCAGAGAGAGAGGGAGACACAGAATCCGAAGCAGGCTCCCTGAGCCTGACACGGGGGGCTCGAATTCACAAACCCCAAGATCGTGACCTGAGCCAAAGTCAGACGCCCAACTGACTGAGCCACCAAGGAGCCCCAAATGGTAAGTTATTTTAAAATATTAGTTTGACTATAATACATTCAGGGACTCAAAATATGATTGATACAAAGGTTTTCAGAAAATGACACAAATAATCATCTATCAAAGTCGACTCTTATATGTAGTTATTTCGAGTCTATCTTTAGGTACTTAACATCCCAAACTAACTTTAAAAAAAATATATTGCAACATATATTTTTAAAAGGAACTTTTACATTATCTTTGTATTAAGATGCTTATTAGTATAATAGTTAACACATACATACTTTATAATTAAGAAGTATCCTGGGGCGCCTGGGTGGTGCAGTCGGTTAAGCGTCCGACTTCAGCCAGGTCACGATCTCGCGGTCCGTGAGTTCGAGCCCCGCGTCGGGCTCTGGGCTGATGGCTCAGAGCCTGGAGCCTGTTTCTGATTCTGTGTCTCCCTCTCTCTCTGCCCCTCCCCCGTTCATGCTCTGTCTCTCTCTGTCCCAAAAATAAATTAACGTTGAAAAAATAAATAAATAAAAAGAAGTATCCTAAGTACCTAAAATTTCTTCATTATTCTTTCCATCACAGAAAAGTCATTTCTAATATTAGCCACCCATTATCTTTAAACAGTATGTTTCCAGCCAAATAATTATCCATATATCCACACAGAGCTAGACAACTTTACAGTTCAGAAAAAAATAGTGCAGAGTGGGCACAGTGCTTTTTGCACAAGACCAGTAACATAATATATAATGAGAATTCTTGTATATCCTAGGAAAAAAATTAACATTAAAAAATTTTAATTTACTGAAATAGGACTGAATTTAAGGAAGCAATTGAATCTTTAACTTAGAAAACTATTGATAAGTAAGTAATAATGTATTAAAAACTCATGTTTTGGGTGCCTGGATGACTCAGTTAAGTGCCTGAGTTCACTTTGGCTCAGGTTATGATCTCATGGTTTGTGAGTTCAAGCCCTGCACAGGCCTCTCTGCTGTCAGTGCAGAGCCTGCTTCGGATCCTCTGTCCCCCTCTTTCTCTGCCCCTCCAGTGCTTGCGCACACTCTTCCTCTTAAAAATAAATGAACATTAAAGAAAAGTCATGTTCACTAGAATTCAGCAATGAGAGCCAAATTTGTGAGAGAAAATGTAGAAGAGAATTTAGTTTCCCCTAATGCAAGCTCCTCGCCAATAAGTGCCTCATTGCACTGCTTCACTTCAAGCTTGAAACTACATTCTAACATGAAAATAGATGGAGAAAAGAAGTAAATTATGTAGGCATGAGGAATAGGATATAAGCAAATATGATGTGAGGTAATACAAAGGTGATGGAAATGATAAAAAGCCCCTCACAGTTCTTTAGAATGGATTTAAAAGCACATTATCATTCTTACTGCATTAAAATAGGTTGTAGAAAATGCTTGTATTAGAACATTTAAAATCATGAGCTGCTAATTTTCACAAAACATTGAATAGAAAAGGTCATATAGGGTAGCACTTCTTATTTTCTCTACTTTGAAATAAGACAAAAACTCTTATCAAACCAAAAGGATTCTGTTTAGCTTTATATGTAAACTAAACTTAGGACTGCAACCAATTTCTCATGACAAAATCCCCCATATACATTGCTGGTACCTATGTTTTACTGGGATTTGAGATATGGCAGTAAGCAATACAATGTCCCTAGGGCTACAATCAGGAGACCTGCATTTTAGGTCCAATATCACCACATATAAGCTGTGTAAACTTCAGCAAACTATATAGACTCTCAGCTCCTCTCTTTCTTTATCAAAACTAGTAATATGTCAACACTCTTGGGTTCCTGTGAAGATGGGATAAGATAATATATGTGAAGTTTTAATTTCATAATATTTTCATTTCTTCATCTTTCAATCATGATTCTTACCTCATAGAGTGTCACAAAGATTCCTAAATAACTTATTGTAGGTCTAATTATTACATCAACTGGCTTTTATTGCATGATTACTCTAGTTTAGACACTGTATTCAATTTTACATACATTATATAATTTAAACTTCACAACAACTCTATGAGCTTAATACCATATTTTCAATATTTAGAGTTCAAAGAGCATATGAAACATCTCCCAGTTTATATAGTCAGTGACTTTTCAATTTCAAGTATATCTGACACAAGACAGTACTTTTAACTATCACTCCATATTGAAATAATACGAATATTAAAGATCCAATGAGCAAAGTTAAGTAGAAGTATCCTCTCCTCCACTTTATAAAAATATATCCTTCCATGGGGCGCCTGGGTGGCGCAGTTGGTTAAGCGTCCGACTTCAGCCAGGTCACGATCTCGCGGTCCGTGAGTTCGAGCCCCGCGTCGGGCTCTGGGCTGATGGCTCGGAGCCTGGAGCCTGTTTCCGATTCTGTGTCTCCCTCTCTCTGCCCCTCCCCCGTTCATGCTCTGTCTCTCTCTGTCCCAAAAATAAATAAATGTTGAAAAAAAAAATTTTTTTAAATATATCCTTCCTAAATAAATCCCTAGATTTTCATTGCACAGAATCCACAAATGGGCAAAGTCAATCTATAATTAGAGCTTGGGAGAGAAGAAAGAAAAAAAAGAAATGTTAAGTGGAATGAGAGTGAATAAGCAGAATTTAGAGCACTGGCAGGGAGAGGTTCAAGAAAATGGAATGTGTGGGGAATTAGGGAGAAGATTCTGAGGCTTAGGAATTGGATCCCATATAACATATACCCTATGAAGGATCTTTCTGTGTTGTTGTTTTGAGGCTGTTAAATAGGGCTTCTTAAATAAAATACTATCAGGTACTGAACTGTGCTGGTCAGGACTTCAAATGTGTTACATTTCAGGATGTATCTTTGGGATTTATATTCTATATTAGAGCACAAACACAAAATTAAAATAAAATAAAATAAAATAAAGCACATGGTCATGGGATAAATTGCATCATTCTTGTAGTCCTATAATCCTAAACCAGGAATATTTTTATTGTTTTCTTCTTCCCTACCTCTCTTACCCTCTTCCCTCCTTCCTTTCCTTTCTACTTCTCTCATTCATTTCATTTAAATCAGGAATACTAGAGTATTGCAATGTTGTAGTAAATGAACAAGATCAAATTCATTTGAAACATGATAAATACTGCAATAGTACTAAAAACCCCAACCAAACAAACAATCAGGGACACATTACTAAAGCTGAAGTTGTAATTCATGGAAGGATAGCCGTTTCAAAGTTTTATGTCCTCTTCAGAGAAACAAATCGATACAGCACTGTGTAAGCTCACTAAATTAAACACATCCTCCTCACCCCCCCAAAAAAAAGTCTTTTGAAGTGTCAACTTAGAAATTAGCTATAATTACAACTTTCACATAAAAATCATTTTTCCTTTTGGAGATTGAAGATGATAGATGCCAATCCTGAAATAAAATACCACTGTTCAGCTTTTCCAGTTGTGACTTAGAGTCTAGGTGTTATTCTCTTTTACAACTTAAAAATTCAAGATTTTTAAAATACTAACCATCATTTTTTTTTGTGTGGGAAGTGCTGCACCTGCAAGGACTATCATACAAATTCCATAAGACAAAGCAAGGCCAGATGGGGAGGGTTGCTGCCTTGTTTTCCAAATTCTGCCTCAAAGGACATTTCTATATAGGACCGGACCATTTTTCCAGAATTGGTATATGGCAAGGTGCAAGGTGATTGCAATTCATGTGTCAAATTCAAAGTAATAATGAAGCAACACTAAGAAAGTTCTAGAAGATCTTTTACTATAAGTAACAGTGGGAAGGAGAATGAGAGACAATGGTACTAATCTGGGGTCCATGGTTCTACGAGGGTCCCATATATGATCTTAAAGCTTCCATGAACCCCAACATTTAGATAAAATTTTGTGTGGAAGTGTGTGTATACATTTTGAGGGAGCTTTTTCAGAGAAATATGTGATCAAATATTTTTTAAAGTAATACTGGTGGCTCAGAAACACATTTTTCTTAGACTCTATTGGTTCAATATTCAGTAAATAATATTACAATTTCAAATTTCTGAGAAGACCCAGATACTGTGTATGTGACACACACACACACACACACACACACACACACACACACTTCAGGATAAAAGAGAAAAAGTATGAATCTGTGGCAATTAGTGAAATTTGCGTTCAACATAGCAGGGCAGATGTAGAAAGCTGAAATAATACATGTACAGATTGGACTAATGAAGATAGACCCCTGCTGAGGGTTGGTAGAAAGCTGTAGCTAGACCAACCACCCAGGCTCAGTCAGGCTGGGATTGGGAGACTATGACCTAAATTTACATCTAGAGATTTGAAATGAATACTGATTGAGTCCATTACAGTCATTGACTCATCTTCCGGTGTTTCTTAGACATCAGTATAGGTGAGATTAACCAAAAATGTTTCAAAGATGGGAATATCTTTGTGTGTCTCCAGTCACAGCAAAAGAACAGAGCTAGCAGGCTTTTGCCTGAAATCTCCTTTCACCTTTCCACACTGAAGACATTAGTGAATCTTCCCTTGAGGAGTAATTAGTGCTGACTTATTTCCTAATGATGAGGATTAATACTGAACTATTTCCTTCCTCAAAACACGTGTGTCCACTTTTCAGTCCCAACATTTGGGAGAAGATTATCTGATTTACCTGGGATGAGTTACACACATTCTAGGAGAAAAAGGAGCAAATGTGAGCAATGGAATGAAAATTAAAAGGAGATACTTAGGATGCATTTAAATATTGCAAATAACTTATTGGCATATACAAAGATAGATCAGATTATATAATCAAATATCACTTACTGATGTGGGGATATTATGAAGTTTCTCTCCATCATTAAATACAATAACTCTATCTCCAAAAACATAAAGAAAATAAATCCTATAATCTCCAATCTAATTTTTCTTGTTGAATTAGATATGGATGGGGATACATAACCTGGATCCCTCCTCTAAGAACCTTCTTCTATGTCACAGAAAATGTAGTCAAATGTGATCCAAATGCACAAGACTTCAATAAACTTACATTGAAAAATTCAGAGAAATGGGTAAAAGGCATCAGAAGTATAATAAACAAATAAATAAAAATTTAAAAATAAAACATATCTCTCAGGATATATTTACATGCATTCATGGACCTTACCCACATAGTCACTCAATAAATATTTAGTGAAAGAATAAATATTAAAAAAGAAGACAACAAAAAAAGTTAAAAATAAGTGTAACTGATCACTATAAAAGATGAAAACAACTTGGCACAATATCTGGCAATTCTAACTATCAGATAAATGGTAGTCATTATTTTCCCCACATCATGTAACACGAGCCCAAATTCTATATTAAACCTCTTCTTACTTTGTCTTATTGGGATAACTTATACTTCCCCTTGGAGTGTGATCTCTATTGTTGTAAGTAATATGATATTATTATTATTTCTACAGGTATGTTGTCTTTAGTCAGTGAAAATACATAGTTATGTTGGATGTCTTGACAGATTTTCCTTTCAGTAGCAAAGCTGTGTGGTGAATCTGTAAATCCTCCTTTAAACACTCAAACCACATTCCTATATTCGATATAACAAAACCACACTATATTTTAATTCTTCATTTGAATGTCTACCTCTCCACTAGAATAAATCTATTCAAACAAAAACACTATCTTTTTATTCTTTAATCCTCGGAAACTACCTGGAACAGTGTAATCACTCTTATATGTTTTGTAAATGAATGAATATTCTTGAATTACCTCTCAAGATTTCCATTTTGAGTCACTAAACGTTATGTACTAGAGAAAGTGTGGTAACAAAATATTACCTTAGAAAGCAATGTCAGAATACAGTAAAGGTATTTGCTCTTATTTATTCATTTTCCTGTAAGCAGTCTGTTGCCAGTACATTTCTGATGCTAAAATATGTGTTCCTTGAGAAGATAATATTGAATTTTAACTGTATCATTTACCCACATGAAAATGACAACTTTTTATGGTGTGTGTGTGTATGTGTGGAGAGAGACAGAGACAGAAAGGGGGGGGGAGAGAGAGAGGACTAGATAGAAAGACAGTGAGACTTGAGCCAAGCACTCAATAAAAACATAATTGAGAGACCAGGAGATTGGAAAAAAGATACCTGAGGGTGAAAGTTTTAATACCATCTACAGATGACATGGGAATTTCAACAAAGGCAATGCATGGAGAGTTAGGAGACAATAAGCACTACTCTAAATGGATATTCTTCACAAAGAGGAAAATTTTTGCTAAGGAATTTTGGGTGGATTCTGTAAAGAACATGAGGATGTATGATATTATCTTTTGGTCACCACAGAATGGATCTACAGAGGACAAGAGAGAGGATGGAGATGTGAAGGTCAGGACTGGGATAAATGAGTGGATACAATTTAATCAATATAGAAATTACAGTATTTGAATGTATATATCACTGGAGAATATTTCATTTGTGGATAGGATGGTGGAGATTAATGGGATTGTCCAATCAATGAGTGCTAGTGTTTCATCTGCATAAACATACGGCCAGATAATGTTAAAGAACAGATGTGATTAACAAGACTGCAATGTCTGCTAATGGTAGCAAATAGAATCATAATGCAAAGTGCCCTTTATTTTCCCTGAAGGAGTTTCTCCTCAGATGGTTTAGATGGGGTTGAAAACAGATCCTAAAATTAACTCATGCTGATATAAATTGCATCACTTTTTAAGTTCTCATTTAGGTAATATAACCTATTGCTAACCTTTACTAAGAAAAATGTTCAAAATGGCATGGTTTAAGTTTATTTTTATTTACCTTCCGCTATTACCATTTAGAACACTATTTAGAAAAATTAGATGTTTAAGTACGACACATTCATGTCAACACAAATGCATAACTACTAATGCTGATCTTAGACACCTTGACAATTAACCTGGGGATATTATTTTATTTTTCTTCATTTTTCTAAATCAAAGAAGTTTATCTGAAAATTAAATATCACATGATTCCAACTGTATGACATTCATGAACAGGCAAACACATAGAGATGGTAAACATATCAGCAGTTGCCATTGGGCTGGGACTGGGGTTGGGGTGGGGAGAGATGAATAAGTAAAACAGGAATTTTTTTTAGGACAGTGAAGTTATTGAGTGTGATACATAATAGTGAGTGAAAGATATTAAGTATTTTTTAAAACCCATAGGATTTTATAGCACAAAGGGCAATGTATGCAAGTAAATGTATGCAAATTAAAAAGAAATTAAGTGGTCAGGGGATCCCAGAAGGGAAGTCAGAAATCTTAAATGAGTTTCACTGGGCTAAAATCAAGGTGTCAGCCAGATGTTCTTCTTTCTGGAGGCTCATAGGTAAAATCTGTTCCCTTGAATTTTTCAGCTTCTAAAAACTACCTGAATTTCTTGGTTCGGTGGCCTCTTCCTTGAACTTCAAAGCCAGATTTGTAACATCTTCCAATCACTCTCTGACTCTTCCCCTTCTGCGAATCTCTTATGAGGACTCTTATTGCAGTAGGTCCACTCTGATTATCTAGGATACTCTCCCGATATCAACATCTTGAAATTCATCACATTTGCAAAGCCCCTTTGCTGCATAAGGTAACATATGCACAGGTGTCACAAATTAGAACCCGGACATCTTTGGGGTGGCCATTATTCTGTTTACCACAGTGAATAAAATACATAAGTCAAATATGGAAAAATATTAAAATTAAACGAAGTAGAGGGATATAGTCATAGGTGTTCATGAATTAGATTAAATTAGAAAACAATTCTTGGATGCCAGGCTTTTGCATAGTCTAGATCTTCTGAGCAAAGAACATTGAAAGAATGTTTGCAAAACATGCAGCTTTAGAAACTAGACATAGTTTATCTAAATAGAGAGAGTATCACTAAGATATCTTCCACATGGAAAGCCACAGAATGATTTGGAAATGTAAAATCCTCTTCTTCTTGACCTTATAAATTTTTGATACATTTCAGGGTAATAAACCTAGCAGTGCTCTCTCTCTGTCCATCAGAGAACATCTTTCTCTTTAAAGGGAAGGTTGAACAGATGTCCCTGTCATCCCATTATGAGCTCTAAATCTTGTAATTTGGGGGATCCTTCCCTTTGGTATAACCCATTGGTGAATGTTTGGCTTTCACTGTGCTGTTCTTTAGGGAGATTGGAAGTAGGGAACCCATATGAGCTGTGAGATAACATTGCAGATCTTTCAGTTTCAAGGGTAGCATTTAGATATCTATCATTAGTCATAGATAGTATCTTTGTTGTATTTTCTTGCCATGCAATGACAACAGATAAAGATCCTTTTTATGTTATGTTATTCCACAGAGACATTTTTATTCTTCAGAATTGCATATTTTAACTGTATATAGACAATTACCTTTAGAAAAACACATCTTAAATGGAAATAATAAAATAATCCTGAAAATAACAAAACACGATCAGCATAGGAACAGTGGAAGTTCACAACACATGTTGTATGTAGCTGCAGTCACTTTAGATATTTTTTTAACAGACCATGAACTCCCAGCTTTCTATCTGCACTTAAACTTTTGCTCCTCGTACTAAGTTAAAAACCTCAGTGAGATTTCTGTTTTGTTAAAAAGCCGGTCAGTCAGTACTCTTCCTAGCCAGTTACTTATAAGTTAGAATAGATATTAAAGTGCCTCATTATAAAATCTAAAAATAAAATACAATAAAAATGGAGCTTTGTTTAGGCTTCAGCAATAACTATGAATAAAACATTCTTCAGTTTAACCCCAAACATAACCAAGTTCACATTTCAATTCCTCTATTTTCATTAATATTAACAGCCATTTCTCCCTGTTAATGTATCCATATATCTATATCTGTTTATATCTAGTGTAAATATATCTTTTTATCTCTATTATCATTAATTTTATTTGTTTTAGTCATGTTATATACTTTGAAATGCCAAATAAAATTAGAGAGTGATCTCTAATTGTTCTATTAGAGATGAGTGAAAAAAATTTTAATATACTTTTCATAACTACTTCTCATACCATTTTTCTACCTCTATTACTACTGGATTTTTTTCAAACTCCATAGCATTTATCCTTATAAGTGGCAACATTCTCCATCTGGCATCCCTGCTTCTAGTCTTAAGTCATTAAATTTATTTCCCAAGTAGCTACCAGAATAATCTTTTTTTAAGACACAAGTGTTATTATTTAATCTCTTCACTAAAATAATTATAGGCCCACAAGATAAAGTTCAAGATCTTTTTCCTGATACACAAAAAACAACCCCCATCTATATCTCAAACTTAGTTGTTTCCCCTAACTGCTTTATCAATAACAGTACAATATTGCATATAAATTTTCCTTTATTGACTGTGTTTTCTGTGCTTTTATTTGTGGCTGTTCATGTGAATAGACAGTATTCTGCTTTTTCTGTTTCTAGAAAGTGTAGTTCATCTGTCATGTCTTTCTCTACCACCACACTCACACAAATGTTATATCTCTGTCACTAGAGTCTAAACTCTTTGAAGAAGAGAAAGCCAATTTTATCTTGTATGTCTATAACACATACACAATTATATATACATACACAGACTGTATAGATATATTCCTATATACATCTATATAATGTATATATGCATATATTATATATAGAGATATGTATATATGCATAAATAAATATTCATAAGGTAGAAATAAAGCTACATGTATATAATGAAAAAAAATAAGACCAATTATTTGAAATGAGTAATTTCCTTTTCAAAATCTTGTTCCCCTTTTAAGGTATCCTTAAAACAAAAAAAATCATACTATATGGAAGAAACATTTTATTAAAGTTATAAAGTATGATAGTATACTGACTTCAGCTTAAATTCTTTACTTTTTATTTTCTTTAATTCTTTAAAATAGTATTTATTTCTTGTCAGGTAGTATCTCAAACAACAGGAAAACTCAATGTACAATTGCTAAGTGTTTTAAATATATTATGCAAAGACAAGAATATTTTAGAATAAGAAAGAGAAGATTTCCAAAGAATATAATGGTATGTTGCATAGTTTGGTATAAATTATAGTTTTATGTAAAAAATGGCCATTTAACAATTTAATATTTTACATAAGCAAAGATTTTTTTTTCTGGAATTATAAGCCATTTATTTTGTTTTCAGTTCAGTATTGTAAATGGCCCTTTCACCTCCAAAATTAGAATAAGTACATTTACTTGTTACTATGACTAATACTTCCTCCTATTTGTATTCATCAGACTCAGGTTCATTTGTTAATATTAAAATTCTAGAATGACTGAAAATTTACTCTTTCATATATGTCCATGAATGGTCAGACTCACCTATATGAAAAAATAAATCACAGTAATTGTAACAATTTTAAAAGGGAAATCAATTAACTCCTCTTTTCACATTGTCAGGTTTTCTCCCATCTGTGCAAAAAATGAATTGGTGTCATAAATCTAGAAGCAGCCAAAAATACAAGCCCACATATAACATCCTACTTATGCAAATAGTGCATCTGCTGCTATATGAGCAGGCCAAAGACTATTTCCAATGAGACTTATACACCCATAATACTGTGAGGATTAAATCAATCAAAACCATATTCTACTAGAAATATAAAAAAAAATCTTAATATATTCATGCAATATAATTATGTACAACTGGCTTATGAAGTGTTTTAATTACCCAGCACATCTGAAAGCCAACTCATATTTTGACTACCAATAACCAGTTGTCCACAAAAAAGTTTCCTTTGCATTTCTATTAGTAGATTTTTTTTTAATTTTTTAAAAATGTATATTTATATTTGAGAGAGGGAGAGAGAGAGAGTATGAGGGAGGGACAGAGAGAGAGGGGGACAGAGGATTTGAAGCAGGCTTCCGGTGGACAGCAGCGAATCCAATGTGGGGCTTGAAGTCACAGACCTTGAGATCATTCCTGAGGTGGAGTCTGATGCTTAACGGACTGAGCCACCTAGGTACCCTAGAATTTTAATTTTTTTTAAAAAAATAAGTTTATTTATTTTGTGAGAAAGAGAACAAGCAACATAGAGGGAGAGAGAGAGAGAGAGAGAGAGAGAGAGAGAGAGAGAGGAGAGAAATAATCCCAAGCAGTCTCTGCACAGCCAATGCAGAGCCTGATGCAGGGCTCAAACTCACGAACTGTGAGATCATGACCCAAGCAGAAATCAAATCAGAAGCTTAACCAACTAAGCCACTCAGGCGCCCCTAGAATTTTTGTTTTTTTAAAAAATATTTTAACATATTAAATACGTTAACTTTTTTCCCCCTTCTAACCATACTAAAACTCTTCTATTATTTAGCTACCAAATTTGGAAATTAAATCAAGGGTGGCAAATATGAGATTTTCCTTATATTGAAATATTTTATAGAACCAATCTATCCTTTTTGTATAGAAGAAAATTTTGATTATAGATGGATAATGCTTTACTTTAATTTTTATTAAATGTTAAAATAACGTTCAAGATGTAAATGCAAATAATGTTTATTGTTTTAAAATGTATCTTACATGTTATCAAAAAAAAGTGTCACAACCATTGTATAAAGGAAATAAATCAAGTTACATTTTTATATAGCACTTGGCAAATGGCAAACAAACTTTTTCAGTAAATGATATAGTCAAAGTGAAAATGAAGTTTTCTGAATTCAGAAGCAGTAACAAACTATGCTGTATGAAGCCATTAGGTTTGTTTTACATTATTTGTAAATTTGCTTATATGTTGACTTAATAACAACAAATTAAAGTCTATTAGTTAATAATAAGTAGTTATTAAATTATTCATAGAATAAATTATTCATAGGAGAAACATTCTAGTGCTTACTTTGGCCATGGGCATTGTTAAGTAACAAACTATGTTAATGATCACTAGATTATAATTTATGAAAATGTCATTAATGATGATTTCCCTTTAAAATTAATTTATATTTTATTTCTACAAATTTATAAGACTACCTACTATAATTGTTCTTTACCTAGGAGTATAACACATTTAAATAAACAACTGACAAGAGATTCAATAGAAGTATGGTAATTAAAAATATAATCTTTGTAATATTATATATATAATATATATTGCATATATTATTACATATATATGTACTCATAGAGGTATATATATTACCTATATTGTATATTGTATATTATTATATTGTTATTGTATTGTATATTGTATTGTATATTATATATTATATTGTATATAGTATATATATTGCATTATATATATTTATATTACATTATATATTATATATAATATTACAAAGTTTATATTTTTTAATTACCATACTTCTATTGAATCTCCTCTATTGAATATAATCTTTGTAATATTATATATATAGTATATATATTGCATATATTATTACATATATATGTACATATATATGTACACATATAGGTATATATATTACCTACATATGTAATATATATACAATATATATGTATGTAAATTGTATATATATTACATTATATTATTATATTGTATATTGTATTGTATATTGTATTGTATATAGTATATAGTATATAGTATATATATTGCATTGTATATATTATATATATTACATTATATATTATATATAATATAACAAAGTTTATATTTTTTAATTACCATCCTTCTATCGAATCTCTTGTCAGTTGTTCATTTAAATGTGTTATACTCCTCATTTAAATGTGTTTTAAATACTGTGAAAAATAGAGATTTTGTAGATTAAGAAAAGAGAACTAAGGACTGACTTCTGGGACTCTTTCTGGTTTAGAAATCTCACAAGGGGAAATGAGAAGAAGCAGTCAGTGTAATTGTAGGATAGTTAGGTAATGTGGAGGCCAAATAGAGAACAGACTTCAAGAAGAAAGGAAGATGAAGAAAGAAGGGATCAAGAAGGAAGATCTCCAAGAAGAAAGGAATCAACAACACAAGAAATAACAGGTGTTGGTGCGGATTCAGAGAAAGGGGAACCCTTTTATACTGTTGATGGGAATGCAAATAGGTGCAGCCACTCTGGAAAACAGTGTGGAGGTTCCTCAAAAAATTAAAAATAGAACTACTACCCTATGACCTAGCAATTGCACTATTAGGTATTTATCCAAAGGGTACAAAAATGCTGATTAGAAGGGGCACATGCACGCCAATATTTATAGCAGCACTATCAACAATAGCCAAATAATAGAAAGAGGCCAAATGGTCATCAACTGATGAATGCATAAAGAAGATGTGGTGTATATATACAATGGAATATTAATCAGCGATCAAAACAAAAAATGAAATCTTGCCATTTGCAGCAACATGGACAGAACTAGAATGTATTATGCTAAGCGAAATAAGTCAATCAGTGAAAGACAAATATCATGTGATTTCACTCATATGTAGAATTTAAGAAACAACAGATCAACATAGGGAAGAGAAGGAAAAATAAGATAAAAACAGAGATGGAGGCAAACCATAAGAGACTCTTAAAAATAGAGAATAAACTGAAAGTTGTTGGAGGGGAGTTGGCTGGGGGATGGATTAAATGGGTGATGGACATTAGGGAGGGCAGTTGTGGTCAGCACAACTGGGTGTTGTATGTAAGTGATGAATCACTTGAATTATGTAACTGAAACTAATATTACACTATAGGTTAACTAACCATAATTTAAATAAAGACTTGACAAGAAAGAAAAAAAAAGAAAGAAAGAAAGAAAGAAAGAAAGAAAGAAAGAAAGAAAGAAAGAAAGGGAGAATGAAGCATTAAATGTGGCCCATAAGGACAAGAAAATGAAGGCAGAGAAATGACTATTTGATTAAGCAATGTAGAGGCCTATCGTGATGTTGAAAAGAGAAGTTTGGGTGATAGAAGACTGATTAAGTGGGCCCAATATAGAAATGGGGAAGCACAACTAGAAACAAAAAATTCACATGGTTCCTTCCAGTAGTATCTAGTTCCCCATTTCTATCAGTTTCTAGTTCTGGAAACTCATGGTTTTTAGTTCCCTTTATTTCTATCAGTTTTTGCTTTATATACCCTGAAGTGCTGCTACTAGGTGTATAAATAATTATGATTGTTATATCTTCTTGATTCATTTACCCTTTAGCATTCTAAAATGTCTCTTTTTATGTCCATGTCTTGAAGTTTTCGGCATCTGACAATAATGAGGCTATCCAAACCTTCTTATGCTTACTACTTGCAAACAATTTAATCTGGTCTGAAAATATTTGCCTTTTGGTTAAACTGTCTAGTTCACTTATACTGAAGATAAGTGAATATATGACTGTTTTCATGCTACAATGGTAAATGTGAATACTTGCAATAAAGAATGAATACTTTTCATGCTAAATGGTAAATGGTGAATGCTTGCAATAAAGGCCATAAGGCCCTAAAATATTTACAATCTAATTCCTTACTGAATGAATTTGCTGACCTTTACTTTAAAGAATGCTGAATTTTGTTCTGTAGAGCAGTTAAATTATTACTGGATTGCTTTAATCGTGTCAGGTTCGGTTTTATGATTTATTGGGACAGGCAGGTCTGTTTCTGTTTTTTGCTTAATACTGCATTGGTCCTTTTTCTAGGACAGGTTTCTTCTTAAAGTAAACCTTTTCTGGTAGCTTCAGCTGACTGACTGAATTCCTTAGTGACTACCATCACCGACTATCTGAATTGGAACTTAGACATCTCCAGTACTACCTAAAGCTGGTGTATCTGTTTAGTTTTTAGTTGTACAGCAGCTACAGTGTTGTGCTTTAGAAAGTCTTTCCTGTGCTGGTCTGGATGTACAGTCCAGACCTCAGCTCAGGGTTAGAGGGGAACAATATGCACAAAAGCCAGCACATGGGTATTTGTAGTAAGTTTGTTTATAATGGCCAAAATGGAAGCAGTCAAGATATCCTTCAATAGGTGAATGGACAAAGAAACTGTGGTACATTTACACAATGGAACAATAGTCCATGCTGAAAAGAAATGAACTATCAAGACATGAAAAGACATGGAGGAGTCTTAAATGCATATTACTAAGTGAAAAAAGCCAATCTAGAAAGGCTACCTGCTCTATGATTCCAACTATATGATATTCTAGAAAAAGCAAAACTATAGGGACAAGAAAAAGATCAGTGGTTGTCAGGGGTTAGGGGTGAAGGAGGCATGAATAATTGGAACACAGAGAATTTTGAGGGCACTGAATCTGTTCCATATGGGATGTTAATGGTGGATACCTATCATTATACATTTGTCCACACTCATGGAAAGAACAACACCAAGACTGAACCCTAATGTATCTATCAACTGTGGACTTGAGTAATAATGTGTTGATATTGGTTCACCAATTGTAACAAATGTACCACTTTCGTGGAGGATGTTGGTAATGACGGAGGCTGTACATGAGGGGTGGGGAGTATGTGGAAAATATGTGTGCCTTCCTCTCAATTTTGCTGTGAACCTAAATTACCCTAATTTTTAAATGAATGTGACAGAATGCATATTGCCTGGGTTCCTAATATTTCTCTTATTTCTACTCCCAGTTTCCCATCATCATGCTGCAATTCTGCCTCTGGGATCCACAGGACACCTTGCAAATATGCTTATTGAAATGTCTCATTTTGCTTTGGCTATGTTGATTGGTTTTCTCTTCCATGCAACTAAGCTCCCAACTAATACATGTCTCTTAGAATATATAATTGAAAAGCCTTCTGGCCTCAGCATTTATCAGTGCCCCAACTAATTTTTGGTTAATGGTGTAAGGAGCATCCTGACTCAGCAAATACACACCTTTCTGCCTTATCTCTTACTCTTCATTCCTTGGACCTCAGATTCTGTGACTACAAGTAATGAATATGCAAATAGTGTACTATTTCATAGAATTGGATGCTGTGTGTTTCTTTCTCTCTCTTCTTTTTGTAAAAAAATATTTTACCAAAAGATTTTAAGAAATACTATCAGTAACCTGCAACTACCATTCTTCTCTCTAATTTTGCTCTACAAAGCAACATGGTTTTTGTTGTTGTTGTTGCTAAAATATTTTTTAAGTTTATATATTTATTTTGAGAGAAAGACAGAGAGAGATACAGAGAAAGAGGGAGAGAGAGGATCCCAAGCAGGCTGCACACTGTCAATGAGGAACCCAGTGTGGGGCTCAAACTCAACAACCACGAGATCATGACCTAAGCCAAAGTTGGACGCTTAACCAACTGAGCCACCCAGGTGCCCCTCAAACAAAATGTTACACTATTGAGGGGCTTATGGTATTTAACACGGTGTCTATAAAGAATGTAATCATGCTGCACTTATTTCTTTACATATGCATTTATTTACTTGTTTATTTTGCATTTTATGTACTCATGTCTTGCTTTATAAAATGGGGATGTATCTAAAAAAAAAAAAGAACACTCACCTGGCTCCCTACACTCCTCCAACTTTACCAATATAGATTTATCACTTTTTTTCTTCCTCCAAAGTTAACTTTTGTAACTTAAGAAATGTAAGCACATATTTTATAAATTTTATAATATGCAGACAGAATATGTTGACTCCTTATTTCTAAAATGAATATATAAACACCCAAGTCTATAAATGTGTCCCATTCCAACTTTCACCTTCAGACAGCAGCTATCCATACATTTAATTTTGTATTGTCAGCAGACACTCAAATGTATGTTTTTGTCTACAACCATATTAAAATTCCTGAATTTTGTCTTCAGAATAACCCCAAAACTTTAATACTCAACATGTTCATTTCTTATATGAATAATATATTTTATTATATCAATGATATTAATTGTTGGGTTCTTTTATAAAAGAATGGTATGTCTTTTGTGCTATTTTTTATAAGTTCTATAGAAATGTAATTCACATTCACTAATATAATCCACTGATTTAAAGTAGCATGTTTTTCATGTATTTTCAGATTCGTGCACCATTCCCATAATCAACTTAGGGACATTTATGTGTCTCCATAAAGAATTCTTGTACCCTTTAGCAGACTCTTCCATTTTTTTCATCTTCTCTAACTTTAAGCAATTTACTTTGTCTCTATAGATTTGCATATTTGAGATATTTCATAGAAATGCAATCATGCAGAATGAGGTAGTTTGTGACTGATTTATTTCACTTAGCTTTAGATTTTAAAGGCTTATTTGTGTTGTAACATATGTATTTCATTTTTTCTTACAGAATAATATGTAATTTTAGGGATAGACCATTTTCATTTATTCAGTCATCAGTTGATGAACATATGTGACATGTTCATCTTTTAGCCTATGTAAATACTGCTACCATGAACATTTGTGTCAAGGGTGTGTGTGTGTGTGTGTGTGTTTTATTTCTTTTGGAGTGGCAATTCTGAGTCAGATGGTAATTCTACATGAGTTTTTGTAGAATTACATGAATTCTACATGAGAAAATGCCAGACTGTTTTCCAAAATGACTGTACCATTTTAAATTCCCACCAGCAATGTATAAGGGCTCCAATTCCTCCATATTCTCAGCAACCCTTGCTGTTATCTATCATTTTGATTATATTCTCATGACTGATTATATTCAGCATCTTTTCTTATGCTTATTTTCCTGGCCATTTGTGTATCTTCTTTGGAGAAATGTCTATTCATAGTCTTTTGTTGATGTCCAGTTTACCTTTTATTGTTGTTGTTATTGCTTTTGTTTTTGGTGGTATGGTTAAGGAAACATTACTTATACAAGGTCTTGGGTATTCATTGATATTTTCTTGTAAAATATTGTAAAACATTGATATTTTCTTGTAAAAGTTTTATAGTTTCAGATCATAAATTTCTAGGTCCTTGATTTATTTTGTGTTTTTGTTATTTTTGTAATGCTATTATGTAGGGGTCCAACTTAATTATTTTGCATGTAGATATCCGGTTTTTCTAGTTGATTTGATGAAAAACTATTCTTTTCTTATTGAATTGTCAAGGCATTCTTACTGAAATTCAATTGACTATAAATGTGAAGATTCATTTCTATACTCTCAATTCTAACATTTCAATTTATATGTTTATCTTTATGCTAATATCACAAATTCTTGATCATTACAGTTTTGATTCCTAGGTTAAATTCCACTTGGTCACGGTATGAAATACTGTTTGTATGCAGTTGGATTTATTTGTTAGTACTTTGTTGACGGCTTTTAAATATACAATTATAAGAGGTATTCGTCTGTAGTTTTCTTTTTTATAATGTCAGTCAGGTTTTGACATCTGTGTAATACTTGTAAAATAAAGAACTATTTCTTTTCTTTTTTGGTGGAGATTGTGTAAAAAAAAATTGTTATTAGTTTTTCCTTAAATGTTTCGTAGAATTCACCTCCAAAAATATTTTGTCCTGGACTTGTTTCTGTGGGAAGTTTTTCTGAATTATTAATTCAAACTCTTAAAAGTTATAAATTTATTCTTATTTTGAAATCTTCTTGAAGCAGTTTCAGTAGTTTGCATTTTTCTAATAATTTGTCCATTTTTATCTGAGTCATTTCATTTGTTACTTTCTTAAGTTTATTTTGAGAGAGAGAGAGAGAGAGAGAGAGAAGGATAGGAACAGAGAGAGGGAAAAAGAGAGAATCCTGTCTGTCAGCCCAGAGCCCAATGTGGGGTTTGAACCCACAAACCTTGAGATCATGACCTGACTGGAAACCAAGAGTTGGATGCTTAGCTGATGAAGCCACTCAGGTGTCTCTAATTCTTGTTTCCGTAATTCTTACTTCAAAGACCTGTTTTTTGGGTCTTTTGTCTTTTTTCCTTTCGTAAGTTTAGCTACTTTCTGAAAAATCTTTTCAGAGACCCGCCTTTTATTTCCTCAATATCTCTATTGGTTTTCTATTTCTTTTTTTAATTTTAATTTTTTTAAATAATTTACATCCCAATTAGTTAGCATATAGTGCAACAATTATTTCAGGAGTAGATTCCTTAGTGCCCCTTACACATATAGCCTATCCCTCCCCACAACAACCCCTCCAGTAACCCTCAGTTTGTTCTCCATATTTAGGAGTCTCTTATGTTTTGTCCCCTCCCTGTTTTTATATTATTTTTGTTTCCCTTCCCTTATGTTTATCTGTTTTGTCTTTTAAAGTCCTCATATGAGTGAAGTCATATGATATTTGTCTTTCTCTGGTTCACTAATTTCACTTAGCATAATACCCTCCAATTCCATCCATGCAGCTGCAAATGGCAAGATTTCATTCTTTTTTTGATTGCCGAGTAATACTCCATGATATATATATATATATATATATATATATATATATATATATATGTACTCCATTATATATATATATATATATACACTCCATTGTATATATATACAATGTATATATACTCTATTGTGTATATATATATATATACACAGTTTTTTGAGGAACCTCCATAATGTTTTCCAGTGGCTGCACCAGCTTGCATTCCCACCAACAATGCAAAAGAGATCCTCTTTCTCTGCATCCTCGCCAACATCTGTTGCCTGAGTTGTTAATGTTAGCCATCTGACAGGTGTAAGGTGATAGGTATCTCATTGTGGTTTTGATTTGTATTTCCCTGATGATGAGTAATGTTCAGCTATTTTTTCATGTGTCGGTTGGCCACCTGGATGTCTTCTTTGGAGAAGTGTCTATTCATGTCTTTTGCCCATTTCCTCAAATGGGTTATTTGTTTTCTGGGTGTTGAGTTTGATAAGTTCTTTATAGATTTTGGATACTAACCTTTTATCTGATATGTCATTTGCAAATATCTTCTCCCATTCTGTCAGTTGCCTTTTAGTTTTGCTGATTGTTTTCTTTGCTGTGCAGAAGATTTTTATTTTCATGAGGTCCCAACAGTTCATTTTTGCTTTTGTTTCCCTTGCCTCCAGAGACGTGTTGAGTAAGAAGTTGCTGCGGCTAAGTTCAAAGAGGTTTTTGCCTGCTTTCTCCTTGAGGATTTTGCTGGCTTCCTGTATTACATTTAGGTCTTTCATCCATTTTGAGTTTATTTTTGGGTATGGTGTAAGAAAATGGTCAAGATTCATTCTTCTGCATGTCTCTGTCCAGTTTTCCCAGAACCACTTCCTGAAGAGAATGTCTTTTTTTCCATTGGATATTCTTTCCTGCTTTGTCAAAGATTAGTTGGCCATATGTCTTTGGGTCCATTTCTGGGATCTTTATTCGGTTCCATGGATCTGAGTGTCTGTTCTTGTGCCAGTGCCATACTGTCTTGAGGATTACAGCCTTGTAGTATAGCTTGAAGTATTGGATTTTGATGCCTCCTGCTTTGGTTTTCTTTTTCAAGATTGCTTTGGCTATTCAGGGTATTTTCTGGTTCCATACAAATTTTAGGATTATCTGTGAAGAATGTGAAGGTGTTACTTTGAAGGATTATCTGTGAAGAATGCTGGTGTTACTTTGATAGGGATTGCATTGAATATGTAGATTGCTTTGGGTAGTATTGACATTTTAACAATATTTGTTCTTCCTATCCAGGAACATGGAATCTTTTTGGATTTTTTTGTGTCTTCTTCAATTTCTTTCATAAGCTTCCTATAGTTTTCAGTGTATAGATTTTTCACCTCTTTGGTTAGATTTATTCCTAGGTATTTTATGGTTTTTGGTGCAATTGTAAATGGGATCAATTCCTTGATTTCTCTTTCCGTTGCTTCATTGTTGGTGTATGGGAATGCAACAGATTTCTGTGCATTGAACTTATATCCTGAAACTTTGCTGAATTCATTAATCAGCGCTAGCAGTTTTTTGGTGGAATCTTTTGGGTTTCCATATAGACTATCATGTTATCTATGAAGAGTGAAAGTTTGACCTCCTCCTGCCCAAGTTGGATGCCTTTTATTTCTTTGTGTTGTCTGATTGCAGAGGCTAAGACTTCCAATACTATGTTGAATAACAGTGGCGAGAGTGGACATCCCTGTCTTGTTCCTGACCTTAGGGGGAAAGCTGTCAGTTTTTCCCCACTGAGGATGATATTAGCATTGGGTTGGGTTGTTCATTTATGACTTTCATGATCTCGAGGTATGCTTCTTCTATCCCTACTTTCTTAAGGGTTTTTATCAAGAAAAGATGCTGTGTTTTGTCAAATGCTTTGTCTGCATCTACTGAGAGGATGATATGGTTATTATCCTTTCTTTTAATGATATGATGAATCACATTAATTATTTTGTGGATAGTCAACCAGCCCTGCCTCCCAGGTATGAATCCCACTGGTCGTGGTGAATAATTGTTTTTAATGTATTGTTGGATCCGGTTGGCAAATATCTTGTTGAGGATTTTTGCATCCATGTTCTTTAGGGAAATTGGTCTATAGTTTTTCTTTTTAGTGGGGTCTCTGTCTGGTTTTGGAATCAAGGTAATGCTGGCTTCACGGGAAGTGTTTGGAAGTTTTCCTTCCATTTCTATTTTTTGGAACACCCTCAAGAGAATAGGTGTTAACTCTTCCTTAAATGTTTGGTAGAATTCCGCTGGAAACCTATCTGGCCCTGGACTCTTGCTTTTTGGGAGATTTTTGATTACTAATTTGATTTCCTTACTGGTTATGGATCTGTTCAAATTTTCTATTTCTTCCTGTTTCAGTTTTGGTAGTCTACATGTTTCTAGGAATTTGTCCATTTCTTCCAGATTGCCCATTTTGTTGGCATATAATTGTTCATAATATTCTCTTATTATTGTTTTTATTTCTGCTGTGTTGGTTTTGACCTCTCCTCTTTATTCTTGATTTTATTTATTTGGGGCCTTTCCTTTTTCTTTTTGATCAAGCTGGCTAGTGGTTTATCACCTTTGTTAATTCTTTCAAAGAACCAGCTTCTGGTTTCATTGATCTGTTCTACTGTTTTTTTTTTTTTTTTTGGTTTCGATAGCATTAATTTCTGCTCTAATCTTTAATATTTCCTGTTCTTTTTCCAGCTCTTTAAGGCATAATATTAGGTTGTGTATCTGAGATCTTTCTTCCTTCGTTAGGATGGCCTGGAGTGCTATATACTTTCCTCTTATGACCACCTTTGCTGCGTGCCAGGGGTTTTGGGTTGTGGTGTTATCATTTTTATTGGCTTCCATATACTTTTTAATTTCCTCTTTAACTTTTTGGTTAGCCCATTATTCTTTAGTACGATGTTCTTCAGTCTCCAAATATTTGTTACCTTTCCCAATTTTTTGTTGTGGTTGATTTTGAGTTTCATAGCATTGTGGCCTGAAAATATGCACGGTATGGTCTCAAATTTTTGTACTTCCTGAGGGCTGATTTGTGTCCCAGTATATGGTCTGTTCTGGAGAATGTTCCATGTGCACTGGAGAAGAATGTATATTCTGCTGCTTTAGGATGAAATTCTCTGAACATATCTATTAAGTCCATCTGGTCCAGTGTGTCATTCATAGCCATTGTTTCGTTGTTGATTTTTTGATTAGATGATCTGTCCATTGCTGTGAGTTGCGTGTTGAAGTCTCCTACTATTATGGTATTACTATCAATGAGTTTCTTTATGTTTGTGATTAATTGATTTACATATTTGGGTGTTCCCACATCTGGCGCGTAAATGTTTACAATTGTTAGGTCTTGTTGGTGGATAGACCCCTTGATTATGATATAATGCCCTTCTGCATCTCTTGATACGGTCTTTATTATAAAGTCTAGATTGTCTGATATAATTATGGCTACTCCGGCTTTCTTTTGTTGACCATTATCATGATAGATGGTTCTCCATCCCCTTATTTTCACCTTCTGAAGGTGTTTTTAGGTCTAAAGTGGGTCTCTTGTAAAAAGCATATAGATGGATCTTGTTTTCTTATCCATTCTGTTACCCTATGTCTTTTGAGTGGAGCATTGAGTCCATTGACATTTAGACTGAGTACTGAAATATATGACTTTATTGCCATTATGATGCTTGTAGAGTTGGAGTTCTGGTGGTGTTCTCTTGTCCTTTCTAATCTTTGTTGCTTTTGATATTTCTCTCTCTCTCTCTCTCTCTCTATATATATATATATATATATATATATATAGTTTGTTTGTTTTTTTCATCTTTTCTCCCCTCAGAGAGTCCCCCTTCAAATTTCTTGCAGGGCTGGTTTAGTGGTCACAAACTCCTTTAATTTTTGTTTGTCTGGGAAACTTTTTATCTCTCCTTCTATTTTGAATGACAGCTTTGCTGGATAAAGAATTCTTGGCTGCATATTTTTATGATTCACCACATTGAATATATCTTGCCACTCCTTTCTGGCCTGCCAAGTTTCTGTGGATAGGTCTGCTGCAAACCTGATATGTCTTCCCTTGTAGGTTAGGGATTTTTTTTCTCTTGCTGCTTTCGTGATTCTTTTCTTGCCTGAGTATTTTGTGAATTTGACTATGATATGTCTTGTTGATGGTCGGTTTCTGTTGAATCTAATTGGGGTCCTCTGTGCTTCCTGGATTTTGATGTCTGTGCCTTTCCCCAGGTTAGGAAAGTTTTCCACTGTGATTTGCTCTTGCATAGCCTTCTACCCCTCTTTCTCTCTCTCCTCTTCTGGGACCCCTATGATGCTGTCGTTCCTTTTTAATGAGTCGGTGATTTCTCTAATTCTTAAATCGTGCTCTTTTGCCTTAATCTCCCTATTTTCTGCTTCATTATTCTCCATAAGTTTGTCCTCTATATCACTGATTCTCTGTTTTGCCTCATCCATCCTTGTTGCCACAGCATCCATCTGTGATTGCAGCTCAGTTATAGCATTTTTTATTTCATCCTGACTAGTTTTTACTCCTCTTATCTCTGCAGAAAGGGATTCTAATTTATTTTTGACTCCAGCTAGTATTCTTATTATCGTGATTCTAAATTCTGGTTCAGACATCTTGCTTGTATCTGTGTTGGTTAAATCCCTGGCTGTCGTTTTTTCGGGCTCTTTCTTTTGGGGTGAATTCCTTCGTTTCATCATTTTGAAGGGAGAAAAGGAATTAATGAAGTAGAAGACTTAAAATTAAGAAATTAAAATTTAAAATATATTAAAATTAAAAAATTAAACACACAGATACACACACACAAATCAAATAAATGATGCTAGATCTTAGGTATGTTTTGGTCTGGGTGTTGAAAGTGGTTTGATAAAGTAGGGCAAAAAGGGGGGAAAAAAGGAAATCTTTTGAGAATTTGAAAAAAATAAATACACTGAAGTAGACTAAAATGAAATGTTGGAAGTAAAATAGAATTTGAAAAGAAAATACACAAAAGTAAAGAATATAGTAGAAAAAATTAAACAAAAATATTTTTAATAAAAGTTAAAAATAAAAATGAATTTTTTTCTTTCTGTATTCAAGAAAAAGAAAAGAAACGAAAAAGAGAAAAAGGAAAAAAAAGGAATTGATGGAAATTTGAAAAAGTGAATACACTGAAGTAGACTAAAATAACATGATGGAAATAAAACAGAATTTGAAAAAATTTACACAGAAGTAAAAAATAAATTAAAAAAAATTAAAGAAAATATTTTTAATAAAAATTGAAACTGAATTTTTTTCTCTTTCTGTATTCAAGAAAAAGAAGTGAAAAAGAGAAAAAAAAAAGAAAATTGAATAGATGGACCTGCTAACAGATTGAAATATGACTGAAATTACTTCGTTTTCCCCTAGAAGTTAGACTATGAAGTGCTTTATAGTCCATAAACTAAGCAGGCCGTGGGACTTGTGTTCTTGAAGAGCGAGGTTGGCCCAGTTGGGCAGGGCTTAGTGTAATGGCTCTGTTCTCCACTAGATGGCGCTGCTAGCCTACACGGGTGGATTGTTGTGGCGTTTGTAGGTGCCTATGAGCAAGCGCGGGAGTGGTGAAAATGGCGTCACCCAGCTACCCAATCTCTAGTATCACAACTCTGTTCTCCCTGATCAGCAATCGCTCACCTGTCCTCTCTCTTCAGCTCTTGTCCACTCCCTGCCTTTTCACTGTCTGTGACCAAGTCCCAGGTAGTACCTCTCTCCCGAGTTTTGTCTCAGATGTGACTGTTTTCCCTGGTCCCTTACTTCTGAATGGCTTTGACCCGTTCTTCCCCTTTTTGGGAGGATCTCACCGAGCAATGGCCAAATGTTGGTTGTACCCACCCATGAATGCTTGCTGGACCCTGCTGCTGTCGGTGCCCCGTGATTGCAGCCAGGTGCCACCCTGCCCCAGAAAAAGTTCGCAGGATAGTGTACCAGCAGTGTTTCAGGGATTATGGAAAATCACAACACATATCTGGCACCAGTCTTCACCCTTAACGACCTTGTTCCAGCACCAGCAAATGTGGATTGTTCTCTGGGCTCTGCAGGGACCAGGGGGCTCAACAGTCTCTACCAAATGTCCTGCCAGCAGTGGAACTGCTTTTCCCTGTGTGGCCCAAGAATCTCCTGGGTCCCACTCTGCTCCTGAGGGTTCACCCTTCCCACCAGAGCACCGCCAGATATGGAGCTGTGGAGTTGCAGACTTTGCGCTCCCCTTGTTTACAGTATTAGTGGAATTTAAACCCTCTCCTTTCCCCTTTCTCCTTTCTCCTTTCTCCTTTCTTTTCCCCTTTTTAGTTTAGTCCCTGGGGCTATTTCCAATTTTCCACTTTCTCTCCAGCTGCTTTTGGGGAGGGGTGCTTTTCCCATATTCTCTTCCCCATTCCCCCCGTCTCTGTTCTCTCTTCACCTGCAAAAGTGGTTCTCTACACCGCTGCAGCTTCTTGCTCCCCAAGTTCAAGTCTCCGTGCCGCATACCTGCTGAATTCTGTAGTTCAGGTTGTGCAGATTGTTGTGTTAATCTTTAGATCAGTTTTCTAGGTGTGCAGTATAGTTTAGTGTTGGTCTGGCTGTATTTTGTGGACATGAGACACACAAAAAACGTCCACGATATTCTGCCATGTTGGCTCTATTTCTTATTTTATTGATTCCTGCTGCCTGTTTCATATTCTTCTACTTGTTTTGTGTTTTGTCTGCTTTTTTCCCTCCTCTGTCTTGAGTAAGAAGGTTAGTTTATGAGATTTTTAATTGTTTTTAACATAGGGGTTTACAGCTATACATTTCACTCTAAACACTGATTTACTGAATCTTATCAGTTTTGGTAAATTGTATCTTTATTTGCATTTATCTCAAAGTAACTTCTAATTTAACTTAGATTATCTTAGATATCTTCTTTACTCTTTGGTTATGGAGGAGTGTATTATTTAATTTTCCCTTTTTTATGGAAATTTCTTTTTGTTATTTGTTTCTAACATCACTCCATTGTGATCAAAGAACATAGTTTGTATGATTTAAGTCCTTTTAAATTTATTGAGGTTTGTTTTATGGTCTGGCACATTGTCTAGAAGATGTTCCAGGCATACTTGAAAAGAATGTATATCTTTCTGTTCTTGGTTGGAGTGCTCTTGGTTAGGTCTATTAGGTTGTTACTGTTCATGTGCTGTATTTACTTGTGGATCAGTTGTCTAGTTGTCTTATCTGTTATTAAAAGTGGGCCATTGAAAGCTCCAATTATTATTTTTGAATTGTCTGCTTCTTCCTTCCATTTTCTCAATTTTTGCTTCATGTATTTTGGGGCTTCATAATTAGGTGCATTTATATTTGTAATTGTTATGTCTTCCTGATGGATAGTTTTTCATACATATTCCTTGGTTATCTATTAAAAATTTGTTTTAATATTTTGTTCTAATATTAATGCAGGTTCCCTGGCTTTCTTAAAATTGTTGTTTTCACAATATAACTCTCATTCTTTTATTTTCAACCTATTTGTGTCTTCCTTAAATGTTTCATAGAATTCACATCCAAAAATATTTTGGCCTGGACTTGTTTCTGTGGGAAGTTTTTTAAATTACTAATTCAAACTCTTAAATGTTATAGATCTGTTCATAATTTTGGAATCTTCTTGAGGCAATTTTAGTAGTTTGCATTTTCTAATAATTTGTATATTGTAGATATTTCATAGAAATGCAAATCTAAACTATAGCTCCTGTATAGAACATGTACTTGGGTCTATTGATTTTTCAAAGCACTCTGGCAGTCTCCACCTTTTGTTTTGATTGCTGAATACATTTTCATTTAATGTTATTATTGATACAGGCGAATTTATGCCTGTCCATGTAACCTTGCCTTTGTATCTCATGGGTTTTTGTTTTTGTTGTTGTTGTTCTTTTAATGCTCCTTTACTGTTTTTCATTAGGTGAATATTTTAGAGTGTGCTAATTTAGTTCCTTTAATTTTTTTACTCATTATTTTTTAACTATTTTCTTAGTGATTGCACCAGGACTCATCAAATACATCTTAACTTATTAGTATCTACTGAGATTTATATTTACTTAATTCCAGTGAGAAACAGAAAGTCTTCTTCTATGTAGTTTTATTACATCTTCTCCTTTATGTGTTATCTTTGACATAATTATTACATGCACTTACATTAGGATCCCAAAATACATTACTATAATTATTACTATAAAGTGTTGTATCTATTTTGAAAACTGAGAGAAGAAAGCAAAGCAATCTACATTTATGATTGTGTTATATTAATTTTGTTTCTTTTTTCTGATTTTTTTTATTCGGTCTTTTGGATTTAGTTACTGACTGGCATAGTTTACACTGATAAACTTTGATTGCTATGAACACATATATTTCTGTATATTACACAATCAACAATATTCTTGTACATATATTATCTGATTTTTAAATCAGTTAAGTGAAAAAGGGAGAAATATGAATGGATCATCTTTCATATTTACATAATGACTTATCCACGCTCTTTGTTGTTTTTTGTGGATTTTAATTA
The DNA here is from genome assembly GCF_022079265.1 of Lynx rufus. Taxonomy (NCBI): domain Eukaryota; kingdom Metazoa; phylum Chordata; class Mammalia; order Carnivora; family Felidae; genus Lynx; species Lynx rufus. The sequence goes on along the minus strand of NW_025814845.1, from coordinate 96,173,637 downwards.
CTATATTTAATTACTTGCTGACAGCCTAGAGAAGTTCATTTTATATTTCTTATAAGTCAGGTCTGCTAGTAACTAACTCTACAAGTTTTGTTTAATCTGGGAATATCTTTGCTTTGCCTTAATATTTTTTAAGTTTGTATGTATGATGTATTTTTTGACAAGTAATTATAAAGTTTTATTCAATTATTTTTAGAAAAATCACTTCCTTGAAAATTTATTTATTATGTTCTAATTTGGTTAAACCTGGCATGGATACTTTTTGTTTGTTTGTTTCAAGTTATTATTTAAATTCAAGTTAGTTAACATATAGTGTAATAGTTTCAGGAGTAGAATTTAGTGACTCAACATTTCCACACAACACCTGGTGCTCATCACAAGTGCCCTCCTTAATTACTTGCTTTACCCATCCCCCTGCCCACCTCCCCTCCAGTAATCCCATTTGTTCTCTATAGTTAAACATCTGTTTCTTGGTTTGTCTCTCTCACTTTTTTCCTAAGGTCATTTGCTTTGTTTCTTAAATTCTGCATATAAGTGAAATCACATGGTATTTGTCTTTCCCTGCCTCACTTATTTTATTTAGATAATACTCTCTAGCTCCATCCACATCATTGGGAAAGGCAAGGTTTCATTCTTTTTATGGCTTAGTAATATTCCATTGTGTGTGTGTGTGTATGTGTGTGTGTGTGTGTGTATGACAACTCTTCCTTATCCTTTTATCAGTTGATGGACACTTGGGCTCTTTCCATAACTTGGCTGTTGTTGATAATGCTGCTGTAAATATCAGGGTGCATATATCTCCTTGAATTAGTATTTTTATATTGTTACAGTAAATAGCTAGTAGTGCAATTGCTGGGTAGGGTAGTTCTATCTTTAACTTTTTGGGGAACCTCCATGCTGTTTTCCAGAGTGGTGCACCAGTTTGCATTCTCACCAACAGTGCAGGAGGGGTTCCTCTTTCTCTGCTTCCTTGCCAACACCTGTTGTTGATTTTAGCCATTCTGACAGATGTGAGGTGCTATCTCATTGTAGTTTTGAATGTTGTGCTGGCTATAACATTCTTGGTATATTTTTTTTTTCTTTAATTTTTAAAATATACAATTCTACTCTCTTCTGGCCTCCACTATTTCTGATGAGGCGTCAGCTGTTAATTTCATTGGGGGTCCATTATTCTTGATAAGCCAGTTATTAGTTTATTTTTTTGTTTTGTTTTTCAAAATTGTTCTTTTTCTTTGATTTTTGTCTTTTTACCATAATGTGTTATTATTTTTCTTTAATATTCAATTCAGAAACTTCCTGTTAGGAATCCTTAATCATCACACTGTACTTTGGATTGTTACCCTTTAAGTCTGTTATGCCCACTTTGTGAACTCCACTGATCTCTTACTTCAAAATTCATTGTTTTCTTGGTCACATATTCTCTTTCTGTCTTATTTATGTTTTATTTCATTTTTGTATTTATTTATTTATTTATTTATTTATTTGAGTGAGAGAGAGTATGTGCAAGCAGGAGAAAGGGGCAGACAGAGAGAGAATCTTTGTGTTTCTAAGTTTATTTATTTATTTGAGAGAGCAAGAAAACTGCGGAGGGGCAGAGAAAGAGGGAGAGAGAATTCCAAAGCGTGGAGCATGTTGTGGGGCTTGAAGAAACCCACAAACCATGAGATCATGACTTGTGCCAAAACCAAGAGTCTGAGGCTTAAATGACTGAGCCACCCAGGCACCCTGAGAAAGAGAATTCTAAGCAGGCTCAATGTGCAGCACGGAGCCTGAGGTGGGGCCTCATCCCAGGACACTGAGATCACAACCTGAGCTGACATCAAGAGTTAGATTCTCAACCAACTGAGCCACCCAGGTGCCCCTAGGCTTTATTTTAAATTTTTTTTTTCAACGTTTATTTATTTTTGGGACAGAGAGAGACAGAGCATGAACGGGGGAGGGGCAGAGAGAGAGGGAGACACAGAATCGGAAACAGGCTCCAGGCTCTGAGCCATCAGCCCAGAGCCCGAGGCGGGGCTCGAACTCACGGACCGCGAGATCGTGACCTGGCTGAAGTCGGACGCTTAACCGACTGCGCCACCCAGGCGCCCCCTAGGCTTTATTTTAAAGGAGGTTCTTGGGGCACCTGGTTGGCTCAGTCAGTTAAGTGTCTGACTTCGCCCAGGTCATGGTCTTAGAATTCATGAGTTTTAACCCCACATTGGGCATTTTCTATCAGCACCGAGCCCCCTTCAGATCCCCCCTATTTCTCTCTCTCTCTCTCTGCTTCTTTCTCTATCTCTCTCTCTCAAAAATAAATCAACAACGGCAAAAGAGAGTTCTTTGAGTACATTTCTATTACATTCAGTGTGGAAGCTAAAATGTTTGCATCCATGTTTGTTTCAACATATATTACTGACAACTTATTAACCCGGCAATTGCCCTCTGATTACATCTCCTTTTCTCTTCTAAAGTAACCACCACCTTGAGTTTTATGTTAATAATTTTCTTGTTGCTTTTATAACTTTAGCATCTATATAAATGTTCTTATGCAATGTATTGTTTCTTAAACATCACTTTAAACACTATATAAATGCTATAATGCTCAGTGATTTTTCTGCAGCTTTTTAAACTCAACATTGTGACTTTTAAATATACCCATGTAGGTGTGTGTGACTTTATTCCTTATGTACTGATGTATACTATTCCATTTTATAACTTTATCATGATGTATTAATTGTAAAATCAATAGAGACCTTTCCAAGCTTCATCATTATAAAAATTGGTGCTTTGAATAATGAAAAACGTTTTACTGTTTTCCAGTGCACATATTTAAGAATTCCTTAAGTTTTATATTCATGAGTAAAGTTGTTGGGACATAAAGTTATAGTCATATTAAACTTTAGTAGGTATCTTAGCCAGGGTTTCTCTGAAAAATCAGAGCCTGAAGCAATGATTACAATATTAACATTTAATGGGAGATGTGCTAGCCCTGGACAGTTATGGTAAAGCCAAAAGGAGAGTGAAGTGTAGAATGATGACAAGCCTTACATTCTCTGTTGTCTACTGCTTTTAAAATATAATAGGGGCACCCTGGGTGGCTCAGTCAGTTAAGCATCTGACTTCAGCTCAAGTCATGATCTCACGTTTCACCAGTTCAAGCCCATGTCGGGCTCCGTGCTGACAGCTTAGAGCCAGGAGCCTGCTTCAAATTCTGTGTCTCCCTCTCTCTCTGCTCCTCCCCTGCTCATTTCTGTCTCTCAAAAATGAATAAACATTTAAAAAAAACTTTTTAAAAAAAATATTCATTTTTGAGAGGGACAGAGACAGAATGTGACTGGGTTAGGGGCAAAGAGAGAGGGAGACACTGAATCTGAAGCAGGATCCAGGCTCCGAGCTGGCAACACAGAGCTCAGCGCAGGGCTCCAACTCACGAGCTATGAGATCATAACCTGAGCTGAAGTCGGACGCTCAACTGGGTGAGCCACCCAGGCGCCCCCCAATTTTTTAAAAAATGTAACAAAAATTCATAGCAAGTGTTTTAATGTGTTCCCTGCAGATTATCTAGAAATGTTTAAAAGAGAACTTGATAGTATACTTGTTAACACTGTGACCATGAAAAATGTGTCTGTTGTTTCACAATCTCATCAATACGTTTTTAAAAATTACCTTTGAATTATTTTTTAATCTGGTGAGCATAACAATTTCTCATTATCACTTAACTTGGCTTTAGTATTACCATACATGTCATATAATGTATATATAATATACCATATATCAAATACCTTTCATGTATCATATCTATCTCACAACTTCTTTATCCATTCATCTGTTGATGAACACTTAGTTTGTTTCCATCTTAGCTATTGTAAAAAATGCCACATTAAACATAGGGGTACATATATATTTTTGAATTAGTGTTCTTGCTTTCCTCGGGTAAATACCCAGTATTGGAATCAGTGGGCCATATAGTATTTCCATTTTTAGTTTTTTGAGGAATTTCAATAGAGGATGCATCAATTTATACTTCTACCAACAGTTCATGAAGATTCCCTTTTCTCCACATCCTCACCAACACTTGCTATTTCTTGTCTTTTTGGTGCTAAACATTCTGACTCACTGTGGTTTTGATTTGCATTTCCTTGATGATTAGTGATGTTGAGCATCTTTTCATGTGTCTATTGTCCATATGTATGTCTTCTTGGGAAAAATGTCCATTCAGGTCCTCTTCCCATTCTTTAATCAGACTATTTACTTTTTTGGTGTTCAGTTGTATGTGTTCTTTGTATTTTTCTGATATTAACCCCTTACCAGATATATCATTTGCAAATATTTTCTTCCATTATGTAGATTGCCTTTTTGTTGCATTGATAGTTTCCTTTGCTCTGCAATAGATTTTCTTTTAGTTTGCAAAAGTCCCAGAGATTACTACCTATGTTTCTTTTAGGACTTTTAGGACTTTAGGACTTTTATGACTTCGTGTCCCATATTTAGATCTTTAATCCATTTTGAGTTTATTTTTGTGTATAGTGTAAGAAAGTGGCCCAGTTTCATTCTTTTGCATGTAGATGTCCAGTTTTTCCAACATTACTTATTGAAGAGATTGTTTTATCCCCATTGCATATTTTTGCCTCCTTGTCAAAGAATAATGGGCCATATAAGCATGGGTTTATTTCTGGGCTCTCAATTCTATTCCACTGATCTAAGTATCTAATTTTGTGCCATCACATACTGTTTTGGTGACTGTAGTTTTGTAGCATAGTTTGAAAAAAATTATTATTTATTTTGAGACAGACAGAAAGAGTATACGTGAGGGAGGGGTGGAGAGAAAAGGAGACAGAGAATCCCAAGCAGGCTACACAAGGTCAGTGCACAGAGCCCAGTGCGAGGTCCCAACTTAAAAAGTCTTGAAATCATGACCTGAGCAGAAATCAAGAGTCAGGCACTTAACCAACTGAGCCAGGTGCCCTAATAGTATAGTATGAAATATGTGAGTAATTTTCCCTAGTTTGTGAAAGAAGTCATTACAACTTATAATTTCCTATGTTTAAAGAAACTTATTATTTTAATACATATACATTGTTTTCTTTATCATAGAAATCACATGTATAGCACACATAACCAGCATAAGTAGAGGAAATTTTCTCTTTTCTAGGAATCTGTTCTGATTTTCATGGCCATTTGACTCATTTGGATTAACTTCCTTGTTTTACTGCGAAACCAAAGCAATTTTATTTAATTTTCAGTCTGCACACCTCCAGCTTGAGTTAATTAAATGTCTAATCACAATTTCTGAGGATAAAGTAGCATATCTGTGAAAGGATATATCATCTCACAAAGCAAAATCTCTATTATATTTGGATCAGGTTAATAATCTTTCAATTTAAATCTGGTGTTTTAGGATCTCTTAATGATCTGACCTCCATTTTATATTGAAGGATTATATCTGAATATCATGGTGTATTCATAGTACATTAATTCTTATAATCTTTTATAATCTCTATAAATTTATAATTTATAATCTTTATGAATTTTCCAAACCAAAAAAGATTTAGTACTTGAATAAAATTTTAATCTAGTATATAAAACAGATGCCTTGTTACAGAGCTACTAAGCAGCTCTATTCTTGATAATAAAAATAATGTTAATATAAGTAACACTCTCAGGAAAATGAAAGTTTGCAGCTCAAATTCCCATTTGAACAAATCATCTATCTTTTCTTTCTTTCTTTTTTTAACATTGCTAGTTAAATGTTAAACTAAAATGTTTCTTAACTGGATTAAGAAAAGAAGCCATGATATGATAAATGAACTTATTTAAAAAGTCTAAAGACACAATTAAAAAAACACAAAAGCTAACATATGACTCTGATAAATATAAAACGTACTGAAGGCAATGTAGGAAATTGTGTTCATAGAATTTTTACTTTAAAGGAGAAATAGAGTGAAACAGACACTTATGTTAATTTTAAAGTTTTAAAAATATGCAGTGCTACACAAAAAATTGTAATATGATTATTCAGTACCAACACGAAGACTGTTAACATTTTATTTTGAACTTTAACTTGTATCCAAATTTTCTGTTTATGGGTATGTGATTAATTTGATAATGTGGGAAAATCTTAAAAGAAAACGAACTAATAATTTAATTTAAATATATGTATATCTACAACTATGCATCTATAGATGTAAATGCATATCTGTACCTATATCCATGGCTGTATCTTGCAGGTTTCAGAGAATTAAGATTAATAACCAAAATTACTCTATAAAACATTCCACTTATTTTCAGAAAAATATATGAACATAAAATAAAAATATTATATAATAGCTTTTCTTTTGGCCAGTATGTTCCAACATATAGTAGGCCATGGAAATTACCAGAAATGATCTAGGAATATATACTTTTATATTTTTACCTTTATTTTCATTTATTCTTCTAAAAATTGTACTTGATTAATTATTTGTTCCATGTTTTTATTTCAAGAAGACTATTTTGAGATAAGCTAGTATCCCTACATTTTACTATTTATTTTTAAATTTTTAAACGTTTATGTAGTTTTGAGAAGGGGGAAAAGGGGGAAGGGTAGAGAGAGAGGGAGACACACAATCTAAAGCCAACTCCAGGCTCTGAGCTGTCAGCACAGAGCCCATGAGGGACTCGAACCCACAAACTGTGAGATCATGACCTGAGCCGAAGTCGGATGTTTAACCAACTAAGCCACCCAGGTGTCCCAATGAATTCTTAAATCAATGGTGGAAAATCAATAAAAAAAAAAAAAGACATTTCTATTGGTTGCTAACAATTTATTTAAAAAGTCACTCACAGTATCACAAGAAATGTGAAATGGCAGGAATTCACAAAAGTCACTGAACACTCTTAAAACACTCTTAAAAGTCACTGAAGTGATTACTGTTTAACAAATAACCATCACTACAAAAAAGTAGGTGTATATTATAATATACATTAAAAATATTTGTTAAAAATACTTGGATTTTTGTTAATTGGATTTTTTATGATCCCTCCTACCTTTACCTTAAATTTTGAGTAATATTTAACTTGAGACTTTTTTAAGAGAAAGAAAAGAGATAAATCCACTAGTGTATTTAAACTATGGTGAGTTAAATACAAGAAAACTCCTGGCAAATCATAGCCATCTCAGAGAAGCAAAACAGTTTAGATTCATTAGCCAAGTGCATTTTGTGCTGGGGCTCAGAGGGTGCTTTACCAAAGATGCAACTAGAAAGAAAAAGAGTACATATTTTAGTCATTTTGTCTTTTCTCTCTCCCTATATCCTCCTGCATTCTTTTCTCTTTCTACTGACGATGTTATTTTACGAATTGCTCTTTTTTTAATTTTTTAATTTTTACTTTTTTAAAGTTAATTTATTTTGAGAGAGAGAGATAGAAAGAGAGAGAGAGAATCCTAAACAGGCTCTGCACTATCAGTGCATTATCAGTGCAGAGCCTGACATGGGGCTTGAACTCGCAGTGAGATCATGACCCCAGCCAAAATCACGAGTCTTGAGGCTTAACCAACTGAGCCACCATAGTGCCCCATGCATGGCTTTTTTAAAATGTAGTGCTCACACTTGGCCATGGTTCCCTAGATAAAATTTTCATAGTGTAAAATGAAACTATTTTTGAATCCTGGAGAAAATATGAATAGTGGCTACCATATGTACTATTTATTGAATTCCTACCAATTGACAGACTCTATATTAGAAACATTTATTGACTGTATAGTCAAAGTCACTTAACACTGTGGTGGGTTGGAAACAAAATTTTGATTGCTTAAATACAAGCAATACTCATGTTCTTTTGTGTATATCAGAGACCCAGAATATGTAACAATCTCCTCAAAACACACATCTTTGAATGAAAATAACATGTATACATAGCACAGGGTACACAACATAGATTGAGGAGGGAATCTCCATCCTGTTGCTACTAGGTCTTCAGCCCTTTGCCTAAGTAATAGCCATGATATCCAGTGTTTCTAATTACTTTTGCAGTCAAGAAATTTTTGTTCATTTATAATTTTTTAGAGTTAGTCTACATTTTCTTAATTTTCAAGATATCAGTGATTAAACACAGTGCCTCATTAAATATATCAAAATATTCCAAGGCTATGCTTAGGTTAACATATGTTGCTTGAAACATTTTTATTAAAAAGAAAAATATAGTATATCTTCATCAATTAGATTATTCAGTAAAACAACCTACAAAATGAACAATGATGCAGCCCTGAGGCAAATATAAAGTTTTAGTATTTATTAGATTCTCTAGACAATTTAAATAAGAATATTTGAATAAATACAATTAACATTTTAAAAAATTCAGATAAACAAAAGTTGAGAATGGGGGAAATAGGTGAAAACAAGTGTAGCAAAGCTATTTTCTTTTTTCCCCCAAGTTTTTATTTAAATTCCAATTAGTTAATATACAGTGCAATATTAGTTTCAAATGTAGAATTTAGTAATTCATCACTCTCATACAACACTGGTAGAGCTATTTTCATATCAAGGACACACATGTAATCAAATTTTTATATGTTAAGTATTTTGGAAGTCTTGACATGTAACTTCTAGGTAAATAAACTAACATATTGATATAAGAAGTATGTAAGGTGATAGATTTGTTAATTAGCTCAATGTAGGGAATACTTTTACAAGGTATACATATATCAAATTATAACATTGTACACTTTAAATATTTTATAATTTTATGTGTCAATTATACTTCAATAAGGCAGGGAGGGGGAGAGGGAAGCAATAAAACGACTGACATACTTGAAAGTCAATTGTACTTTTACTGTAACTTTTGTTTTCATAAGGAAAATTCAAGTAGTTTAAAACTTTAAATTCCTACATTTTCCAATATTTATTGGAAATAATAATGATCCAGAATTATTTGTACCATATAAAAATTTTATATAATTTCAAGAAACACATGATTCAATGCTAGTGCTTTTGAAGTATATTCAAATAAAAGGAATATTGGAAAACCTGGAAAATTGATAAATTTACTTAAAACTTATTTTTCAGGTGAAATACAAGGATTACAAAAAAGTAGATAAATCATTTAAAAATATATCAGTAAAATTTTCAAATAATTATTTCAAATATATACTTTCAGATAATTGTACATATATAAATGTATCAAATATATTCTTCAAAATTATATATTGCAATATATATTTTTTTCAACGTTTATTTATTTTCGGGACAGAGAGAGACAGAGCATGAACAGGGGAGGGGCAGAGAGACAGGGAGACACAGAATCGGAAACAGGCTCCAGGCTCTGAGCCATCAGCCCAGAGCCCGACGCGGGGCTCGAACTCGCGGACCGCGAGATCGTGACCTGGCTGAAGTCGGACGCTTAACCGACTGCGCCACCCAGGCGCCCCTATTGCAATATATTAAAAGACTAATAATATGGCAAATAAGGTGATGTTAACTTTTGCTTAGGATTGCAGGAGTAACTTAATATTAGAAAGTATTTTTAAAATTTCACTTCTTTTGAGAAAAATATGATTAGCATGACAAGTGCTATATGTGCATATAATTACATTGAACTATCTCTTTAGTGATTTAATGGGAATCACTAACAGCAATTTTTGCCTCATGATCAAGTAATTCAGACATCTTCATGCTGAGGGTTAAAACCACCTAAATCAATCTCATGTAGTTACTGAGACTGAGAACTGTGACCTGTCAGCATAGCTTACAATTTATTCCAAGAAAGCATTGTCATGGGTGATAACAATGTAAACCAATATATAAAATCTACTTCATGAACCTCCTTCGAATACATTTATCCAGACACCATTTGCTCATCTGGGAAAACGGTTCTAAATTATTCATGTGAATAAGTATTTCTTTTTTTAAAATTTGCTTCAACGCCCTCACCTCCCTTGTTCAACAATTTTTACTGTGTCTTGAATTTCTTCCAGTCCAAATCAGACTCTTGCCATGAAAGTCTCACTCTAAACTACTTAGGCTAAGAGCCCCAAATTCTATTTTCCACTTAATTTCCACTGTTTTTTTTTTCTTTTCGGAGATACCAATGAAAATTTGTTAAGATAGTGTTTGTTCTTTTTAATGGCTTAAAAGTTTTACTTGAGCAAATTTTTTTTTTTTTTTTTTTTTTTTTTTTTTTTTTTGCTGGTAGTCTTTGGGGGGGAGAGGGTTGACACTTGTTAGGTCTCATGAAGATTCCTTCACCATATTCAGAGCTCTTGACATGAAAACATTGCCTTCCTAGGCACCTCTTTTTTTCTTCCAGTTTTATTGAGGTTTGGTTGACAAAAATTGTGTGTGTTTAACGTGTACAACATGATGTTTTGATATAACTATATAATGGGATTACCACAATCGAGCTTATTCACATATATATCACCTCACGTAGTTACTTTGTATATATGTGTGTGTGTGTGTGTGTGTGTGTGTGTGTGTGTGCTGAGAATGCTTAACATTTAATGCCTTAGAAAACTTCAAGTATATTCTACAGTATTTTTAACTATAGCCACCACATTGTGTATTGTCTCCAGAACTTACTGATCATAAATCAATAAAACTTTGTGTCATTTGACCAACATCTCCCATTTACCCCACTCCATAGCCCCTGGTAACCCACCATTCTACTCTCTGTTTTTAGGAATTCAATTTCTTTTAGATTCCACGTGTAAATGAGATTATACAGTATATGCCTTTCTGTATCTAGCTTATTTCACTTAGAATAATGTGCTCCAGTTTCATCCATGTCACAAATGTCAGGATTTCCTTCTTTTATTTTATTTTATTTATTTTAATTTTTTTAATGTTTTATTTATTTTTGAGACAGAGAGAGACAGGGCACGAACAGGGGAGGGGCAGAGAGAGAGGGAGACACAGAATCTGAAGCAGGCTCCAGGCTCTGAACTGTCAGCCCAGATCCTGACGTGGGGCTCGAACTCATGAACCATGAGATCATGACCTGAGCCGAAGTCAGACGCTTAACCGACTGAGCCACCCAGGCACTCCAGGAGTTCCTTCTTTTTAAACACTTCATTATAGGAGCACCTGGGTGGCTCAGTTGGTTAAACTTCCAACTCCTGATTTCACCTCAGGTTATGATCTCACAGTCATGAGATTAAGCCCTGCAATGCTCACACATGGGCACTCTCTCTATCCCTAAAAATAAATAAATAAATAAATATTCCATTATGTATTCTATTTTGTGTGTGTATATATATATGGGGATGTGTGTGTACATGTATATGTATATGTATATGTATATAATATTGTATTTTCTTTTTTCATTCATCCACTGACAGATACGTAGGTTTTTCTATATCTTGGCTGCTGTAAATAGTGCCACAATGAATACGGAATTGCAGGTAACCCCTCAAGATCCTGATTTTATTTCCTTTGGTATATACCCAGATGCAAAATTGTTGGATCATATAGTAGTTCTATTTACAATTTGTTTTTAATTTTTAAACTTTTTTTCATTTTAGACAGAGAGAGAGAGAGAACACAATCTGGGAGAAGGGCAGAGAGAGAGAGAGAGAGAGAGAGAGAGAGAGAGAGTGTATGCAAGTGGGGGAGGGACAGAGAAAGAGGCATAGAGGGACTCCCAAGCAGGCTCCATGCTCAGTGCAGTCTATCACAGGGCTCAGTCCCATAACCCTGGGATCACGACCTGAGTTGCAATCAAGAATTAGATGCTCAACAGACTAAGCAAGCCAGGCACCTCTATTTCTAATTTTTTGAGGAAACACCGTACTAGCTTCCACAATGTCTGTACAAATTTACATTTCTACCAACAATGTACAAGTGCTTCCTTTTCTTCACACATTCACCAACACATGCTATATCATCTTGTCCTTTTGATAATGGCTATCCTAAAAAGGCAAGGTGTGATATCTCAGTGTGGTTTGATTTGTACTTCCCTGATGACTAGAGATGTTGAGCATATTTCCATACATCTGTTGGCCCTATGTGTGTCTTCTTTTGAGAAATATCTATTCCAGCCCTTTGCCCTTTTTTTAAACTTTTTCTAAGGAGTTTTTGGCAGTCCTTATGTACTTTGAATACCAATTCCTTATCAGAGGTATGCTTTGTAAATATTTTCTTTCATTCCATAGATTGTCTCTTCACTCTATTGATTGTTTCCTTCGCTATGCAGAAGCTTTTCAGTTTGATGAAATTCTGCTTGTCCATTTCTGCTTTTTTTGCCCATGCTATTGGGATCGTATCACAAAAATCATTGCCAAGACTAATGTCAAGAAGCTTTTCCTCTGTTTATTTTAGTAGTTTTACAGTTTCAAGTCTTACATCTATGTTTTTAAGTCATTTTGAGCTGATTTTTGTTTACGGTGTGAAGAGTCCAATTTAATTCTTCTGCACGTGGATATCCAGTTTTCCCTACACCATGTATTTCAGAGACTCTCCTTTTCTCATTGTGTGTTCTTGGAAACTTTGTCAAATATTAATTAACTACAAGTGTGTGAATTAATTTTGGGGTTCTATTGGTCTATGTGTCTGTTTTTATGCCAGTACCATATTTCTTTGATTAATGTATCTTTGGGGCACCTGGGTGGCTCAGTGGGTTAAGCCTTTGACTTGAGTTTAGGTAAAGATCTTGCGGTTCATGAGTTCCAGCTGTGCTGACAGCTTGGAGCCTTGAACCTATTTCAGATTCTGTGTCTCCCCCTCTCTCTCCCCCTCCACCACTTGCATTCTGTCTGTCTCTCTCTGTCAAAAATAAATACACATTTAAAAATGATAAATGTATCTTTGTAACATAATTTGAAATTGGCAAGAGTGATAACTCCAAGTTTGTTCTTTCTTTAAAAAAGTTTATTTTGAGAGAGAGAGAGAGCACATGAGTGAGTGCGGGAGGGGCAGAGAGAGAGAGAGAGAGAGAGAAGAATCTCAAGTAAGTTTGGCTCTGACAGTGGAGCCGGACTTGGGGCTCAAACTCATGAACATGAGATCGTGACCTGAGCTGAGATCATGACCTGAGCCAAAATCCAGAGTCAGACACTTAACCAACTGAGCCACACAGGTGTCACTCCAGGTTTGTTCTTCTTGCTCAAAATTGCTTTAGCTATTTGGGGTCTTCAATGGTTCCATTTGAATTTTAGGATTGTGTTTTCTATTTCTGTGAAAAAATGTCATTGGAATTTTGACAGGGATTGCATTTAATCCGTAGATCACTTTGGGGAGTATGGACATTTTGACAGTATTAATTATTCCAATTTCTTAGGCTCTGTAAATTTCTCACACAGGGGTCCCCTTGACCTGAGAAATAACTCTTCACACCTTGTACTAGTTTTTATAATACTCCTGTACTTTCAGTGAGGAAATCCAATGGAAGAAATTTGTTAAGAACCTCAGGGCTATAAACAAAATAGTCAATATTTACTTGACTGTGGTATTGAATCCAAATACTATTTTGTAGTCAGGATCACTTGAGGCTGTATATTTTACAGTTGCAATTATGTGTTGTGCTTACTTTAGTGACCCTTTAGATCAAGAGAGCTAATACCTGCTCATTATTTCCTAGGAAGTCACAATATTTCTAAAACTTCAATCTCAGAGGTTGATTAAGTCTCTTATTTCTTACAAGCCACTAATGAGGAACTCAAACATCTTTGTAACTCTACATTTATCCAGTATGTGAATGATCAATTGCTATTTTTTAAAGGTGAAGTAAAGTCTAAGATGGATTCCATTTACCTATTTACTATTTTATTTCAGAGAGACATAAGGTTTAAACAAAAATAAATACAATTTTCTAAAAAAAAAATAGATAATTCATGTGAAGAAGGCAACTTCCTCAATCTGGACAGACTATATGCCATTTAAAGTTTTTCCAGGCTAATCATTAGAATCAATTAAAAGTATTTGTAGGATTTATTAACTACTATAACAAATAGTTTCTCAACTTCTCTGGTGTTTCTTCAGTTCTGAAACTACTTGATGATCAAAACATGAGCAGATATTTTCAGATTTAAAATAAAGTCTTCAGTACCTTTCTTCTCCAAGCCTAGCTAATTATCATAAATCTTTCCACCTATACACACATGAACAACCTGGACAATTGATTTAACCTCACAGAAATCATCAGAGACCAGTAGGTTACTAAAACCTCTCTCCTGACCCGGTGTCCATAGCCGGCTAATAATATCTGAAGACCAAAGCATGTTTATCTTCCCAGGATAGAGATTCAGGGACTGAAGAAATATGGTAACTCAAGTAAAGGAAATGTTGATGTTTGGGGCTGCTTTTATTTTTTTCAATATTTTATTTTTGTCTTAAGTTGACATTGAAAAGCATCTCATCTCCTAGAAATGTTGATTGTACTTATTCATATATAGTGATATATTAGTGGTGACTCAAGATGCTTTATGGAACAGTGATTAAATTGATATTTAAAATTGTGCTTTGTAAGCTGGTGCACACTTCTAAGGGTTTTATACAATTTTTACATAACAGTTATCAAGCAGGAGACTTAAGGGAACACAAGAGCAAAATTTGTGACAGCTTACGGTAACAATAAGTTTTTTTGTTTTTTTTTTTTTGCTTTTTAATTCAAGTCATTCGCAGTATTTCAAGAAATATATCAGGCAATATAGAAGCAGGTAAAATATTTTTTTAAATTTCTGATGATCTCAAAAGATGGTCTTTCTGTTCCACTTTGTTGTTTTTATGTATATGTAATAAACATTCATGCTACAAGCTCTGAATTACATCCCTACTGAAGGAAACTCTGTCAAAGTGATACATAACAACTCACTATTTACAGCGGCTACAGATTAGGCCAAGAATATCATTTCCACATCATTGCTCTCAGCCAGCCAAAAATGGTGACAATAAATCTTCTTGCCTCACTTTAAAACCTCCCATAATGTCCAAAGTGCTAAACAGCACCAGTTTTACCTTTACTGAAGCCAGTTAAACTTTAAAAACAAAAATTAAAAAATAAAAAAGACAGGATGAATTTGCAAATGAGCATTGCGAGCTTTCTAATTTTCAATTAAGAACTTCTCAATAATTTTGAATACGTCCATGGGTTTTTTTTTAAGTTTAAAGAGCTTTTTTACTTAGCACTATAAATAGCAAATCTAATATTAATAATGATAAAATCCTCATTAAGAACAATTTAAAAGAATAATTTTTAAAAGGTCATGCAAAATTTCAGTATTCTTGCAATATTTTCATCAAATAACCAGGATTCAGTAAATGTGTTTGAGAGAAAATATTGTTTTCTGTAACATAAATGTCAATTCCTTGTCACAAGAATTTTAATATTATATATATATATATATATACATATATATATATATATATATATATACCAGAAGTTATAATAATCCTTTAGAAGAAATCCTAGTTTATTCAAGACTAGTGGAAAAATTTATTAAATTTCACTGCTATTGTATATACACATATTTATGCAATATATGGGATTTTAAAGACATAGCTGAACTAGGACAGGTATTCCATTTTTATTTTAAACATATAACAACAGTGAAAATATGCAGCCACTATAGATTCTAAAGCGATATAAAAGTATTTGAAAATTAGCATGTTCTTTTTCAAAAACTAAAGGGCTTTTTATGTCTTTTATATTGTTTCTTCATCCTTTATATTTTTTGAATTGATACACATACCTGCCAGCACTGAGTTTTAACATGGAACATTTTCATACTAATTAACTGTGAACAGAATATTTAAGTGCTTACTACAAAGTTCCCAGACTTTCACATAAAATCCTAACTAACAGCCACACTTCATTAAATATAAAAAAGTAAGCTTAAGACTTTCATCTAGATATTAAATATCGAACACTGACTAATCATATAAAATGGTGTTATTTCACAGTGATTACAACATTTATAAAAAAGCAACTCAAGTAATGATGCAAATTAGAACAACTTTTGTTTTGGGAAGTTTTTTGTTTTGTCTCTTAATTTGCTCTCTGTTTCTCTTAGTTTGGAGAATTCTTTTGTAGTGGAAGTTTATTAAAAATTTCCATGAAAATGGCAAATACATTTTCCATGAAAATGGCAAATACATTTTCCATGAAAATGGCAAATACATTTTCCATGAAAATGGCAAATACATTTTCCATGAAAATGGCAAATACATTTTCCATGAAAATGGCAAATACTATATATATATATATATATATATATATATATATACACACACACACATATATATATATATTCCTGAAAGAGAAACTATATATATATATATAGTGTATATATACTATAGTATATATATATATACTATACACTATAGTATATATATATATATACACACTATATATATATACACTATATATATATATATTTATATACACACTATATATATATATAGTGTATATATATATAGTGTGTATATATATATATATATATATATATATATATCAGATAAAATAACAGACTATTAGAGAAACTCATCTAATTTACCAGTTCTAAACAATTTCCTGCTTGGACCAGCGATGACCCCACTGAAGCCTATTTCTTAAATTTCTACAAGTCTCTGTCCTGGCTATCCCCATCCAGACACTACTGAATCATTGTCAATTATTCCTACATTGCTTTGCATACTTGGTAAACAGCTTGTAGTCTACCGCCCTGTCACCTTTGTGGGAGTTGAACAATTTTTGGTTGTAAACACCTGCCAGGAGTCAACAGAGAAGAAATGACATGAAAAAGCAAGAATTTAATAGTAACAATTTTTCACTCTTATAGAAAGAGTCAATGGGGGCGCCTGGATGGCTCAGTCGGTTAAATGTCCGACTTCAGCTCAGGTCATGAACTCACAGTCTGTGAGTTCAAGCCCCGCCTTGGTCTCTGTGCTGACAGCTTGGAGCCTGGAGCCTGCTTTGGATTCTGTGTCTTCCTCTCTCTCTGCCCCTCCCTTACTCATGCTCCATCTCTCTCTGTCTCAAAAATAAATAAAAACATTAAAAAATTAAAAAAAAAGAGTGAACAATAAGTTAATAATATTACACAGAAATTTTAAGCATACAGTTCTGGGTATCCTATGGGAATAATTTAAAAGTTTTCATTTATGACTTAATTTCTTTCTTTTCTAAAATGAAAATAAAACAATTACCATCTATTTCACTTAAAATCTTTCCCTCAATGAAAACTGAAGGGTCTTTACTTACAAAACATTTTTGACAGAAAAAGGACCCCAAAATTGGATTAAAGAGCAATTATATGATAATTGATTTAATCTAATTTGATCCAATTCAGGGAGCTAACCTCATGAGAAATTTAAAATTGACCAGGGAGTGGTAATTTTTCTAATTTATGCTCAGAGATTCAATTGAGTCAGTTATTATGAAATATGTGGTAAGTTTTATTTCATTATTTAACAAAAATTCTACATAGTTAGACTTTAGAAAAAGAAAACATGTATTTCAGCCTACATTAAGAGGAAGAAAAAAAGCAGTTAGAACCTTGTATATAATACTGTGGTAGGCAAGCTCCTGGGACAAGATTGCTGCCTCCTTTATTTCTTTTGCATAGGCAGAACCTGTGAATATAATGAGCTGTCACTCCTGTGATTATTTTATGCTATTTGGGAAAAGGGATATTATTCTTGGTGCAGCTGATAATCAAAGCAGAGAGATTTCCTTGGCTGGTTTCACAGGAAGAAGTAAGAAAGAGGCCCTGTTTTCTTAGAAGAAAACAAACAGCTATGTTGTAAACTGCTGATGGGGAAGGGTAGCTTCTAGTTGCAGATAACAGTTCCAGAACAGTAGCTGGCCAGAAAACAGACAAGAAACTGAACTCTGTCAACAACCAGTGATTTGTAAGGGAATCCTGTACTCTAGATGTGACTCGCAGCATTGCCAATATGTTGGTTTCAGCCTTGTGAGACTCAGTAGAGGACCCAGCCCAGCCAGCCTATCCCTGGACTCCTGGTTCATGGAAACTGAGATAATAAATTTGCTGTTTTAAATAGAGACATTTGTGGTAATTCTATATACGATGTTAGAAAACAAATATAAGTGCAAAGAGAATAAAATGTAAGCTAGACTGGCCTTTCTTTTGGCTTTTGTATAAAGCTTTTGGCTCTTTGTCCCTACTTCTTTTTTTTCTTAATGTTTATTTATTTGAGAGAGGGAGAAAGAGAGAGAGAGAGAAAGAGAGAGAGAGAGAGAGAGAGAGAGAGAATGAGCGGGAAGGAACAGAGAGAGAGGGAGACACAGAATCTGAAGCAGGCTCCAGGCTCTGAGCTGTCAGTATAGAGCCTGATGCAGGGCTCAAACCCATGAACTATGAGATCATGACCTGAGCCAAAGTCAGACACCCAACTGACTGAGCCACCCAGGCGCCCTGCTGTGTTCCTACTTCTTAATGTATGCTCCTTGAAATGATAATAAGACCCCAACACAACATTCACAGAAATGAGTAATTTTAGTGCATTTGCTCATTCTTTGATATTTGGGTTTACACATTTAGTGTTTGGAAAAGAACTGTCATGTTGTGGAGGCTTGCCCAGAAAAGCCAAGTTGTGTAACTGCCAAAAAGTCTACAAAATAGCCCCTAAACTGGTATTTCCCAAAGGATCAGGCATCTGTTATTGAACTGATTCATTGGCTGACAGTGACATAACATATGAGACTCATGTATTAACCAAAAAATAAGTTATCAATTTATAAAACATCCAATATCTCTTCAAATAACTCAACAATGATTGAGTCCCTTACCCAGATGATGCTTGTCCCTGTACCAAGACATCTAACCAGCAGCATTTGCAATTGCTTGTATAGTAAACATGGAATCAGAGAGAAGAGGTGCACAAAGTCCTGAGCATGTGTTATAAAAAGCTTGGGATTGCCTGATGATATTTATGTGTCTCTATTGAGAATACCAGTTCACCTGTCAAATCCATGTCTTCTAAAGATTGATTGCAACATGCACTCCATGGTTTTATTTTATGAATCCTATTAACTTCTGTATTCCAGTCATAATCATTTCTTCACCTGACCACTTGATTTTTCTTTAGATATATTAATATTGTGTTCAGTAGATCACTGGTCTGAGTAAAACAGCCAATACTTTAGATATGAAGACATTTCCTGTGCTTTTAATACGTACTGAAAAAATTACTTTAACCTTCAAAGGTCATCCACATAACTCATTTCAGGAAATAGAAGTCATTCCAAATATTTTAATTAAGAAGAGATTTAATACATGGGATTTCAAGCATACAACATAATTGGAGGGATGAGGAAGCAGGTTTAGTGTTGAATGTTCAGCACACATGCCTGAAGCACATACCAGCTGTTAATGAAATTGCCTTTAAGTATCCTAGAAATTGGTGAGTACTCATCAGAAGCTTCAGTACAGGACTCTGGACCATAATGTGAATGAGAAATGAAACTTTATTGTGTTAAGCCACTGAGATATGAAGGTGTTTGTTATAGAGTTATATTAGTAGGATTGATACAAAAATATATACTTGTAGACATTATCACAAAAAATATATACTTTTAGACATTATTAGTATAATTTTTAACCTGTGGTGTATTTGAAAATATGAAAAATATATTCTTTTTAATTTTGAGATGATATGTTTGATTCAGGGTGTTTAAGTATAAGATCAAATAATGGGCTTATACATGCAGCCCAAATCCACAATCTTGCTTTGTATACCAATGTGTTATACATGACTTTTATAATTTAATAATCTGAGAAAGAAAAAAAACTTTTGTAATAATTCTGTAAATATGACAAATAATAAAATAATTTTATTACAGTCAGTCATATGTTCAGGTGACCCACTCACTGAATCCATTCCTCCTTGGGCCATCTTCATGACTACACATTCATCAAGTTTTCAATATAAGTAATTAAGTGTCAGTAGTGTATCATACTAATTTATATTCCTCCAAACCAAATTTAATCTAGAAATGTAAATAATCCAAGCAATTCTATGTCTCTCAATTGCATTTAATTTTCAATATTTGTGTCTCAGCAAATTGAGACAGTATTTAGGATGACCATCAGCTTGAGACTGCATCAGACCCCTTTATAAATTGTTCTAAATTAGAGCTTCATAAATTGAGATTGTTTTTTGGATACTCAATCTTTTCTGAACATGGCCTTTGTTATTTGATTTAAAAAATATGTAAAATTCCAGCTCATATTGCCACAAAATATCTGCATACATGCTTCTATTTATCCTTCCATTTGCTTTGGATCGGCATAAAGCCAAACCATATGTAAGTTTGGTGATGGTTTTCTGTTTCAAATGGTAAATTAAAAATGGTAAAAGAACTGAGTCTTTGTATGATACATGAGTAGCAAGCTGAACTCGAGAGAATCTTTGCTATATAATCCAGGCCCTGTTAATTTTGGAACAAGAGATATTACAATTTTTTTTATTGTACTACTTTATAATAGGTCATTATATGATACTGAAATATGATAAAGAGAAAAAATTGGTT
This sequence comes from Lynx rufus, assembly GCF_022079265.1. Lineage (NCBI taxonomy): Eukaryota > Metazoa > Chordata > Mammalia > Carnivora > Felidae > Lynx > Lynx rufus. The sequence goes on along the minus strand of NW_025814845.1, from coordinate 96,153,192 downwards.
TTGGCTTCTAGCAATAATTGAATTAGATATCCATTTAATGAATATTTCAATTAGAATAAAATGCTATCTTTTTCTGAAGTGAAAGAGACAGCTTTACAAAGTTATTAAGCCATATATCATCAAAATGGAATTTGAGAATTGATGACTTAAAAAGTATTTTGTTTAGAAGTACTTACAAGGGTGCCTGGGTGGCTCCGTAAGTTAAGCGTCCAACTTCGTCTCAGGTCATAATCTCACAGTCATGAGTTTGAGCCCCAACATAGGGCTCCGGGCTGTCAGCACAGAGCCTGCTTGGGATTCTCCCTTTGTCGCCCCCTGTCTCTGCTCCCCACACCAAAAACAAAACAAAACAAAACAAAAGAAACAAAACAAAAAAAAAAAACAAACTTTTTTTTTAAAAGAAATAATTACTTATTTCACCTAACTAGCAAGTAAACACTGATTTCATTAATATTTGAAGCAGCATATTTACAAACACAGACATTTCCTGCATTATTCTTACTTCATCACACAGAGGAATAGATTGAATAGATAGTTGCACCTTAGGTTACAAGATTTTACCATTATTGCCAACATAAGTGACAATGTACGAATAGGTAACATCATCCATTACACTGTACCAGAGTGAAATGAAATTTAACTGATTACATATTTTTGTTTGTATTAATATATGCATGAATATTCTTTTCCTTACAATTGATTAAGACCGAAAAGCATAAGAAATTGACAGAGTTTTATTTTTTAATGTATCTATGTATAGTAATAATTTAAAAATATCAGCTGTGGGATTTGGGGAAAAAATCTTCACTTCTGGTATAAAAACTACTCGTTTGCCTTCCATCCATCATCCCCCAGATCCATCTTTCTTCTACCATAGTAAAATATTCATTTATTTTTGGATGGGCTCAAAGCTGTCCAATGATTAACACTCCTTCTTAAGTCCCTTTGATGCTGGATATAGCTTGTGTCTTGTAGCCAAATGACTAACTTCTGTACAATGTGATGTGAATGGAGGAGATATGTACAACTTTTGCACCGTGACTTTAAAGTGAAAGAGCAGACCCTTATTTCCTACCTTCCCTGTTATTTCTGTATTATATTACAGATTATGTGGTGACCACAAGTCTCTTGTACAGTGTGGACAAAAGTAATGAGTAATGTTAAAGAAGCAGAAGAGGAATAGTCTGGGAATCCAAGGTAGTGGAGCTTCCATATCAGCCCTGGAATATTTAACCATAAACTGTAACATTCTAGACAAAATTTTCTTTTATTTTAGCCACATGTTGTGGTCTCTATCATAGTAGCCAAAACTAGCTCCTAAGTAATACAGATTTTGGTACATAGTTGTAATATTGAATGGAATATAACCTAAAAGTGCCATGAGGTCGTAGAAATTGCAGGCTGGAAAATTACACTTATTTCACTGTGGAAAAAAATACCTATTGGTAAATTTACCATAAATAAGTTTTATACACTTTAAGATCTACAAATTTGGAATGCCTCTCATATTTGACAGATTTTCGTAATTGTTTTCAGCTAGAGGGGAAACTTGGCAAGGTTGTTATTGCCTATGCCCCTGGATCAAATAGAAATTTCTGTATAACATTCAACTATCCTAGTCTTAGATTTGAATTAGTTGATCTGTAGAGAAAATGGATAGTTGACCGATGCAGAGGGGTTTTATGGTAGAAAACACAGCCATTGTGGGACTGGTGGCAACTTGAGGGGTAGCGCCGTGATGGTTCAGCAGCCAAAGAGTGGTCTGGGGCAGAGGCTGACAGTTGTCCCCCATTAGTTCTGAAATTAACTTTCATCCATAAATTTTAACATTTCTGGATGGCATTATCTTTTGGCATACAAGAGCAACACTCTAGGGAAGGCAGGCCAATGTGATAAAAGTGGTTTGGGTCTCCAGTTCTATTGGTCTGCCAAAGCAGCGATGGGCTGCTTACTCTGGAACTGTGCCTTGAGCTAGATAAATTACTGAGCTTAATTAATGGCTATTTTAAAGTCTCTATCAGAGCAGTAAGCTATAGCCCCAATAATGTACCTTTTTACAGGGGTTCAAACATTACTCAAAGTTAACAAGACAATCAAATTTTCTTGATATTGTTATAAATGTTAAAAAAAAAACACTAAGAATGCTCAAAAGTCCAAAACAAATGATAGTATGATAATCCTTGAATGTAACAATTTTATTATTACTAGAATAAGTTCTCCAATCATTAAACAAATTTATAAAGAAGTGATAAACCAGATATGTTGTGATTCTAGGATGGCAATTGTCTGTTTTAGGATCTGATGGTATTTCCAGTGTAAATACCAATTTTAATAAGCTTATTTATCTTGTTATTTTACACAGATTGGCTTTTTGAAATGAGAAATGTGAGGCGTTTTTGGTCCCACAATTAATTAGTGCATTCTGATCTATTCTACATGTTATCAAAAATCATAGACTAATAGCACTGAGAACAACTCATAACGCTTGTTTAACTCTTTCTTATTACTTTGATAGGAACAAAACCATACTTAAGTTAATGTAAATGGTCACCAGAAATTTAATAATATTCCCCTCAGAAATAGTGTATATGCATTGTTTGAGAAATTTCTTCTGGGGAAAGTAAGCCAAGTACATGTAAAAGTATTATTTCCCAATTTGTTATTATGAAAGAGATATACTGATTCAGAAACTGGCAATTGTGGTAAAAGGAAAGGAAAGATATACTGATTCAGAAACTGGGAATTGTGGTAAAAGGAAAAGGAAAATTTCAAAAGGAAATTTTGATGTCACGGCAATACTGTAGGTAATAACAAGTGTGACCTTGAAGGATAAATTTATTACCAGTTGTGGCAACAATTGCAGCAGATGAAAGATATGCCTTCTATATTGACAAATCTACAGATGTTTCTAAGAAAATTTTGGTTAATAATTTATGCCTACAATTGCAATCATCAAAATGACTTCACTGGTGAAGGTATAGCATTAAAGACTGGACAAGAATATAAGTGGAAGAGGGTTTTTTAAAAACTTGGACAGATTTATTCAAGGTGATTTTCACTGAAAATGGCATATAAAAAGCGCTATGGAAAGGGATATTAAAGTGATGTGGCACAAGAATGAATTGAATTGTTTTTCTCCATGCTTTAAACTTGAATTTGGGAATATCATTATATGCTTACATAAACACTAGTAAACACAAATTTGAAATCTCATCTAAACAGAGCAGTTAAAAAGGTAAATGTTATTAATTCCAGGGTACTGAATTAACTATTAGCATTTTAAATATTGTGTAAAAAACGAAATTAACTCACACCCAGTTGTTGCTTTATTCAGAAATGTATGGAGTATACGCACACACACACACATATACACGCATACATATATAATGTATTTATATTTGAAACACAAAATAATTTAAGTTTGAAATCTGAAGTCGAACTTTATATGGCTAATTTATTTTGTAATTAGGGCTGACTATGCAATTAGATTAAAGAGCAAACACCTCAGGGCACCTGGGTAGCTCAGTCAGTTAAGCCTCTGAGTTGAACTCAGGTCATGATACTGCAATTCATGAGTTCAATCCCCACATCAGTCTATGTGCTGACAGTCTCTGTCTCTGTCCCTCCCTCCCTCCCTCTCTCTCTCTCTCTCAAAATAAATAAATAAGCATTAAAAAAAAACACAAACACTTCCTATTTATTTATTTGTTTATTCTCTAGTTAACATACAGTGTAGTCTTAGCTTCAGGAGTAGAAACCAGTGATTCATCACTTACATAAAACATCCAGTGCTCATCCCAACAAGTGTCCTCCTTAATGCCCATCACCTATTTAACCCAAACCCCCACCCCCATCAATCCTCAGTTTGTTCTCTGTATTTTAGAGTCTCTTGTGGTTTGCCTCTCTCTCTGTTTTTATCTTATTTTTCCTTGCCTTCCCTTGTGATCATCTGTTAAGTTTCTCAAATTCCATATATGAGTCAAATCATGTGATATCTTTCTCTGACTCATTTCACTTTGCATATTACCCTCCAGTTCCATCCAAGTTGTTGCAAACACCTCCTGTATATTGAATAAGCAAAAGCTACTGGACTATGATTTTGGTACAAATAAATGTAAGAAAAGTGATAAGGCAAAATTAATAATCTGAAAATATTCCACTGACAAGGATGTATTCAGTTTAACGATATTTAAATGTTCACTCTTCTTGAGTATATCAGCTTCAATAAGGGCTCTATAAGTGAACGTGTAAGTGGTCATTTTAAGAAACTAGCAGCTCAAAAAAATAAATAAAAGTGTAGTAGCTCTTTGATCAGCATTAGTAACATTATTTGGCATTCATCACAGAAACTGAAAGAGTGAATTATTGCAAAATTCATGTATTTGTCAATTAGTTTCCAATGGCTTGTTTAAAAAAAATTTTTTTTAATTATGTCCAATTGATTTGTTAGCTAAAAGGTCATTGTATCAGTCAGGACCCAGTCAGTAGAACAAGCCCATGGTTGTGGTCCAATAGAATGAAATTAGCCCTTCCTCTTATGAAGGACTTAGAAGGGCTGAAAAGCTAAAGAACAGTAAAGCATTAGATGCTAGCAGCATTAGAATACTGTTAATACTTCTAGAAGCTGGAAAAACAAAGGAAGGAGTTGGGTTAACTAAGTAAAAGCTGCCACTAACGGCTTGCAATACGCCACTTGTCAGGGGCCATTGAAATACATTCCATGACAAAGTGCAGAAAATGAATCTGAAAGCAAACAGGCAAATGGCTGGCATAATTTGCACCTTTTCTTCTCATCATCCATTTTCTTCCTCCTACATTTATTTGACTCTCATTCAGAACAACATCAAATTTTTCCTTATCCTACTGTAACTTTCCTTCATACTTACTTTCTCGTTTGTAGTCCTCACAAGATGATGGGGTCCTTCTCACCATCCTCCCTGGTCTACAAAGAATAACCACCACAGACCTTCACAAGGACACTGGCACTTCCCAAATAATCTATTTAAAGACACATCGCTGAAGAAACTAACCAGATAATATAGATAAAAATTATGTTTCATTCCCAACTTGTCATAAGGTCATGTGCCCTACCTAACGTTTACAGATCATGTGTTTGTGGATGAAGGGCAGAAATCAAAGTGAAGAATATATGACAAAATGCAATCTGTGTCAGTCTGGGTGTCACTTGGTGCACTCACATATCTACGTCTGATGGTCCCAGTGCTCCACAAGGGCAGCTTTCGGAAGCTCTTTGGCACAGTCGTGCTGAAGTATATTTGAAGAAGTATATTTGAAGTATATTTGGTACTCATATGATACCATCCAAGGAAGCTAAAAATTTTGAGCTCCAAAATATATACCCAAATTGGACAAAGGCAAAAATCATTCATTAGCAACATGTTTCTTGGACAACAGAAGCCAAAATGTCTTTCAAGAAACTTGAGCTAAGTTGGCACAGGTCCAGGACTCACAAACTGAATTTCCTGTAACTGAAGAGAGACATACTGGGGAAAATGACTCATTGTCATCTATTGGTTGCAGAAAATGTAACCAACCTCTTTCAGGAAATAGGGAGAGTGTGGCAAACAGCCTGGAAAATATCACACCTTTAAAAACCATAGGAAACAATCTCAACAGATAGTTGGATAGCATGCTGAGGAAGAAAGGTGTAAGCAAAAAAAGCCCAAGTATCTTCACAGCAGAAATGCAAGGAATGAACTTATGGGGACTTATGATCCTTCTAGTCCACCAAAAATATAAATGGAAAACCCGAATACAAAGTATATTCTTCTGCACACCTGAGTGAGGATTGTGGGGTCTGCCCGGCTAGTTTTCAGATCGTTCTGAGAAAGCCTGCACTTTCTACTCATTTCACCTTAGCCTTTCTTAGGGCTTTATGTAAATATACCCTGTGGAGTCTAATAAGTTGAGCTGACCCTGTGGAATTAGAGCCGTACTGATTGTGTAGTTCTTTGGAGTCATTTCACAGGTGCTCATAGGGAATATGTGATCCTTAAATTAGGGATGCAACAAATTAAGATAATCAAGTTGATAAAACAGTCAATATTCCTCATTTATATTAAAGTCATATTCCCAGAAAATATTATTCCTAAGAGAAAAATACAAGAATTCTCCCTACTTCCTTGTGAGCCTGTGGAAAATGGCCCAAGCCTACTATTATACCTAGAGGTGTCTAAAAATGAATTCAGGGAGAATATCCTAAGGGAAATACTTAATTATTTCCTAAAGTTGAAGAAATTTTTCAAGAATAAACCAAAATTTCTTAAAAACTAATAAACTTGTTATTTGAAATAAGTGTGTGAGCGTTATTAAAACAATGCACCAAAAAATAAATACCTTTGCATGTATTTGTGTGATCACTATAGCATTTTCAGCCCTAAGCTGAAAACAACCAATTTTTCCATATCTAAATGAGTGGCTAGATAAATTTTAGTGTACTGATATTATGGATAATTGTACAACTCTTTAAAATGAAAGTGATACTGAGATAGAAGGAATTTGAGATAAAATATGGTAAAGATAATATAGCATAGAAAGATAAATGTAGTGTTTTACTTTATGTTGGAGAGTTTATATATGCATGCGTATGCATTTAAATATAGACCGATATCTGAAAATATGTTTATATATTGCTTGAATTTTATAGAACAGGGATATAGTAATAAGATATATAATGGTATAATAAAACTACTAAAATAAATTATTTCTTTTAAAAAATATGTGCAAAGGGGTGCCTGGATGGCTCAGTCGGTTGAGCGTCCGACTTCAGCTCAGGTCATGATCTGACGGTCTGTGAGTTCGAGCCGCACATCGGGCTCTGTGCTGACAGCCCTGAGCCTCGAGCCAGCTTCGGATTCTGTGTCTCCCTTTCTCTCTGCCCCTCCCCTGCTCATGCTCTGTCTCTCTCTCTATCAAAAATAAATAAACATTAAAATTTTTTTAAATAAAAAAAATAAAAAATATGTGTATGTAGCTCTCTCCAGATGCACAGAGAAATGTTGAAGTATATTATTTATAATATATATTATATATAATATAAAATGTTTTTCCTAGTATTATACTGTAGGTTTATAAAACTGATACAGAAGATCTGTGTGTGGCATGCGTTTATTTAGCTTTTACTTTATTTTTTATAGTTTCCACATTATTTAATTTTTGAAAGCCTATGTTGTATTTGTAATAAAATATATTTTTGAATGTGTTTTCATTTTTTTAAAACTACATTTAACATCCTTATGCATATTTTTTTTCCTGGAGAAACTTTTATTATATCCCACAGGATATACTGAAGAACAGTTTCTAGCTCAAAACATTTTGCTGTTGGGGTGCATGTGTGGCTCAGTCAAGTAAGTGGTTGAATCTTGATTTTGGCTCAGGTCATGATCTTATGGTTTGTGAGTTCAAGGCCTACATTGGTCTCCACATCGACAGTGTACAGCCTGCTTGTGATTCTCTCTCTCTCTCTCTCTCTCTCTCTCTTTGCCCCTTCCATGCATTCTCTCAAAATAAGTAAATAAACTTAAAAAAACATTTTACTGTTTTTAAAGTTTTTATTTATTTTTTGTCAAAAGAATATACCATCTCTTCCTGTCTGGTCTACTAGGTCACATGTATCAGATTACATCTTCTTATGTCTGAATAGGTTGTGTGAGGTTATGTGACTTCTCTTACATTGTCCTGGGAGATAAGTGTAACAATTTTTTTTTGTTTGCTTATAACTGTATAAAGGCAGCTCCTGTGTGCAAAACGTAAAGGATTGTGAAAAGGGGATGCGGGGTGTCATTAGAACAATGAAGCCTCCTGGGAGATGAGGGATACTGACCACGACTAGCTTTGTTAAGTATAATATTATTTACAATACTGGTAGTCTCCAGAGAGGTCTATAGTAAAAAAAATGGCCTCTAATGACCTCTAAAGGGTAAGGAAGAATTGAAGCTTGGGTTCTGGGTTCAGTGACATGATCTAGAACTTCAAGGGAAGAAGCTAGCATGGTTATAGCATGTGAATGACAGAGAAAATCCTCTAGATCCACTTTGTTCTAATGAACCTGTTTTGAGAAAAATGACTGAGCAAGATTTTTTTCCAAATTGGTGGTTATGTTGGGAATTCAAAAGTGGGAGCCACTGTGGTACAAGCATGGGTCTGGATAGAAATACAACTCAAAATGTGGCAATGACATAAAAAAACAGTGGGCTAATCATGGTCTCCAGATGTCTCTGTCTCTGAATGACCTTCAGAAAAGGGGCTCATTCACACAATAGTAAAAGTATCCAGCACTCTTGTAAGATTTACGACAGTGAAAACCTTAAGAGAGTGTATCTATTACTATCAGAATGGTTTAAGAAATGTATTAGTGATATCGCAACAAGATAATAATGATTCTAGTTCTTCCTATGATCTACAGTTGCATAAGAATGTCTAGACACTTTTCAGTAATGGTTGTTGTGATCGTTATCTATCATATATTATTCCTCAATTTTATAGTATTGATTTATTGCTTTACCATTAATTTATTGTTAACTTTCTTTGAGATTAAGGATCCATCAATCTACTCCTTGTTTGGCAAAAGTATAAAGTAAAAATAAAGGTTGACTTTATTGCCTTTTGACGTATTTATTTCAAATTAGAATAACTAAATAATTGTATTTATTAATGCATATACCAATGTTAAAACATTCATGATTATATGTGTATTTTGTATATGTATATAATTTTTATGTACATTATAAAATTTTTTCTCCACCACTAGAACATAAACTGTGAAATTCCATGAGAAGAAATACATTGCATACTTTGATGAATTGTTTTACTCAAAATTTAAATCAGAATCCCGACCATTTAGACACTCAAAAACATACATATAACTGATTTAATTATCATTTTACTGTGATACTAGATTTGGCTTTCTGGTATTATTTTAGTTTTCTTTTAATTTGTATTATTATTAAATAATTGGAGTTTAGGGATACCATCTTCATCAGATTTTTTTTTTTTTTTTTCATCTTCATCAGATTTTTAAAAAATTTTTTTTTCAACGTTTATTTATTTTTGGGACAGAGAGAGACAGAGCATGAACGGCGGAGGGGCAGAGAGAGAGGGAGACGCAGAATCAGAAACAGGCTCCAGGCTCTGAGCCATCAGCCCAGAGCCTGACGCGGGGCTCAAACTCCCGGACCGCGAGATCGTGACCTGGCTGAAGTCGGACGCTTCACCGACTGCGCCACCCAGGCGCCCCTTCATCAGATTTTTTAACTTGAATTATATTAAATGCATTGAGACATAAAATTGTTGTACCTTCTCTTTAGATTTTATAGCTTGAGAAAATATTTTCTAAAAACGCTTAGAGACTTTTATCCATCAAACCACTTAGATTGGAGATATTTTCAAAATTTCCATAAAAATTATTTAATTATATTTTACATACAATTAATGGCACATATTTAAGTGTGCCATTTGAGAACTTGCGTAGAGATTTCCTTGAAGAAGACAGGCAATAAACACACGAGAAGATGAGAAGCCACTTCACACCCATTAGGACAGCTATTACTTTAGAAAGAAGAAAATAATAGATTGTTGCCAAGAATTTGGAGAAATTGAAACCCTTGTATATTGCTCATGGGAATGTAAAATGGTGCAGTTCTTATGGAAAACAATATGACAGTTGTTTAAAAAATTAAGAATAGAGTGCCTATATGATCCAGAAGTCCACTTTTGTGTCCATTGCCCATGAATTGAAAGCAGTAACTCAAACACGTTTGTACACCCCTATTCATAGCACTATTATTCACAGTAGTCAAAGGGTAGAAGTTATCTAATGCCTATCAGTGGATGAATGGATCAGGAGGGGCGCCTGGGTGGCCAAGTTTGTTCAGAATCTGACTCTTGATTTCGGCTCAGGTCATGATGTCATGGTTTGTGAGTTCAAACCCCCTGAGTCCAGCTCTGCTATCAATGCAGATTCTCTCTCTCCTTCTCTCTGTGCCCCTTCTTCTCTCTCTCTTTCTCTAAAAATAAATAAACATTTTTAAAAAATGGATAAATAAAATGTAGTATGTAAATACAATGGAATATTATTCAGCCTTAAAAAGGATATAAATTCTGATGCCATCTACAACATGGCTGAATCTTAAAGACTTGATGTTAAGTGACATAAGCCAGTCACAAAAAAGACAAATACGCTATGATTCCATTTATACAAAGTATCCAGAGTAAGCAAATTCATAGAGACAAAGTAACATGGCGGCTGCCAGTCCTTTGGGGAGGTGAGAATGAGAAGTTATTATTTAATGACTACATAGTTTCAGTGTAGCAAGATGAAAAAACGTTCTGAAGATGGATGTTAGTTATGGATGCACAACAATGTGAATGTACTTAATACCACTGAATTGTACATCTAAAAGTGTTTTTAAAGCAAATGTTATTTTATATACATTTTACTGCAATTAATACATTTTTAAAAATATAAAGGAAAGAAATATTTTTATTTAACTATTATGATAGCAAAAATATATACATTCAGGTTTCTTAAATTTTAATTAAAATTTATTATCATAAAAGCTATTTCACCTAAATTATTTATTGCTTTTGTATCTTCTTTAAAAAAAATTTTTAATGTTTATTTTTGAGAGACACAGAGAGTAGAGCATGAGCGAGGGAGGGGCAGAGAGAGAGGGAGGCACAGAATCTGAAACAGGTTCCAGGCTCTCAGCTGTCAGCACAGAGCCTGAAGTGGGGCTTGAACTTGAAAACCAAGAGATCATGACCTGAGCTGAAGTCAGACGCTCAACCGACTGAGACACCCAAGTGCCCTGATTTTGTATCTTCTATTGAGGCATATTTTCATTTTATTCATCAAGAACCATGTTCCACATTTGTACTTTTTCAGTCCACATTATGCCTATCACACAGGTAGTATGTACTGTCTCATATATTTAGGTGATTACTGCATCATGTACTCTCTCCTTTCATCTTGTCTTGTCTCACCAACTGTGTTACATGCCTGCTACTGGTGATACTTAGTTTTGATACTTTTCTGTAAGCAGAGAGAAGTATATTGATATTCATGGTGCATCTAAGGAAAACAAATATGTATGCATTCATTCTATACGATTGTATTATGAAACCCTTAGGATTGTCAAATTCCAAATCAAGCAACAATATTATATTACATATCTATAAAAGAGAAAGACTCAAACTATTTAAGATTATTTTGTGAATAAATAATGACAAACTGCCGATAGCACTTAGGAAAAAAATATCTGAATATGCACAAGCTATGATATCTTGCCTAAATAATGAGGAGGCATGAAATTGTTTTATTTCCTATGCATAAAGTTTACCTCATCTTTTAGTTGCTTTGTCTTTGCCATAATTTCTTCTGAGATTATGTCTTAGAAATTCTCAATCCAGAACAATTGCTGCCAACTGCTTTTTTTTTAAATAACAAGTGAGGCCTCTAGTCATGGGAGATTTTTCATGAGTCTTTTGGTGGCTTTCATTTTAAAGTTTTTTTTTTTTAATGTTTATTTATTTTTGACAGAGAGAGAGGCAGAGCATGAGTGGGGAAGGGGCAGAGAGATAGGGAGACACAGAATCCAAAGAAGGCTCCAGGCTCTGAGCTATCAGCACAGATCCGGACACGGGGCTCGAACTCACAGATTGAGAGATCATGACCTGAGCCGAAGTCGGACGCTCAACCGACTGAGACACCCAGGTGCGCCAGTGGCTTTTAATAAGTGATCTTAATTTTACACGTCCTAATGGACCAGTGTACAGACGAAGAATTAACTCAAGGATCATAAACATGTAGCCACTAACATTCAAGCACATGCTACATATTAATTAGATATTTTTATAATCTTTATCTAATTTAATCCTTACAAAGAAAACGTTATATCCTTCATTCTATAGATGAGGAACTCGAATTCTAAGATTAAATAAATTGCATACACACACAACTTTTGCACCTTAGATTTGTAATAAAGGGCTTTTAAGATTATTATTGTTGCTTCTGGGTGTTGCTAATCCAAACTATTTGCACTTTGTACCACATTCATCACTTCCCTCAGGTGTATCAGCATGTGTGTGTGAGTGTATGTGTGTGTGCGCACACATCATGACAGTCCCCTTGAAGATATTACTTAGGAATTTCTAAATATTTTCTAAAACTTCTATACCACTAGATGGTTAGCAACAGCAACATTTATCTTTAATTTTTTCTTGAATGATTTATTTCACTTATGATATACTAGTTAGTGACGAATAGCATGTCTTAACTTGGAGAAAGTGATTCTTTTAAGAAAAAAGTATTTTTAGTGTCAATAAGCAACATATAACATGCTTAGTATTCGCTTCATGCAACTTTTAATTTAGAAGTGAAAACTTAAGTTCCCAAAGGAAATGGCTCACTTTCTGCACAAAGTATTACATTTTTGTGATTTACTGAGATATTAACATGGAAATGGTGATGTTAAACAATACTTTTGATAGCTCTAAAAGTGTAGTGGGAATCATGATTTCATAAGAAGTAAATTAGTTATGTAGGTAACATTATTGTATAATTTCCCACAGGATCTATACATTGGGATAGGTTTTATTATATCCTAAAACAAGTTGCCCACATTCACTTTAGAGATAAAGTAATGCTGAATACAACAATATCATAAGGCAGCTCACAGTGCCGAGAGAAGACATCTGTTAATGGTACCATGAATAGTTATGAACTGAGGTGCTCAAATGGTTTTGCCAGCAAAGTGTTGCCTCCTAATTTATTTTTATAGCAAATGGAAGCCTCATTTTTCATGGTTGGGTAGTTTGCATTCAAATGTACCAATAACTTCAAATGCAATCACTTCTACACAGGATGTTTTATTGTAGAGCATAAGATGGAATTGCTAATGGTCTGTTGATGGGTAGACATCTCCCCCATCAGCAGTTTTGTCTCAGTCTTTATTTTTCTGTGTTTAAAATAATTTTAAAATAATATGTATTTATTTGTGGTAATATTTTGAAAAATGGATGTTTTATGGAGATTTAGTATAATTTCAAATTGTGTAAATCTGAAATAAAGTGTAAATGTTATTCTCTTTGACCTGAAATTAATTAATATTTAACCCATCGTGTTCTAATTGAAACACGCTGTGAAAGAATTTTTATGTAGGAACAGGTATCTATATGCTATGGACTGCATTGTGTCCCCTCTCAAATTTATGGAAGTCTTATTCCCAGTATGACTGTATTTGGAGATAGGACATACAATGAAGTAATTGAGGCTAAGTGAGGTTCTAAGGGTTGAGCCCTGATCCTATGGAAATAGTACCCATAGAAGAGACACCAGTGAATTCCTCTTTGCCCCCTGTACTCATAAAGAAGAGGTCAAATGTGCACACAGCAAGAAAGAACTGGCCTCAGAATGGAACCTACCTTGCCACACTGTGATCTTAGACTTGCAGCCTCCAGACTATGAGAAATAAATTTCTGTTTTTTAAGCCACCGAGTCTGGGGTTATGCCTGTGGATAAGTTTGTCTTCAACAGTCTGAGCAAACTAATATGCTGTTAAAATATATTTAAGGTTAAAACTTTACTGAAGTCAGGGCTCCTGAGTGGCTCAGTCTGTTGGGTATCTGACTTCAGCTTAGGTCATGATCTCATTGTTCATGAGTTCAAGACCCACATTGGGTTCTCGGCTGTCAGAGCAGAGCCTGTTTCAGATCCTCTGACCCCTCTCTATCTGCTTGGATCCCACTCACACACACACTCTCTCTCTCAAAAGTAAATAAAACATTTAAATAAATAAATAAATAAAACTTTACTGAAGAGAATTTACTTATAAATAAGTCATGAATATGAAAATTTCATTCATAGAACAAAGCCATACAAGCTCAGACAACTGCTACATTAGCAAAGGTAAAAACTTTAAATATTTTAATAGGTTACCATTCCACCATTTTTGAATCAGTATTCAAGAGAAATGATTTGAATTTTCACATATATGTGTCTTCATTCCTGAATTATAAAAAAAAAATACTTTTAATTCTGAACCTATAACTCATGACTATCATTTTCTATTTTTTTTCTTTTTGATAGAGAGAGAGTGAGAGCATGAATAGGGGAGGGGCTGAGAGAGAGAGAGAGGGAGAGAGAGAATCTCAAGCAGGTCCATGCCCAGCACAGAGCCTGACATGAGGCTTGATATCACAACCGTGAGATCCTGACCTGAGCCAAAATCAAGAGTCAGAAACTCAACTGACTGAGTCACCCAGGCACCCCAGATACTATGTTTTCTAAGAATTTTATGTTTTTAGCTCTTATATTTATATTATTTGTCTATTTTGAGTTGATAGTGTGAGGTAAGGGGTTAACAAGTATTTGTATGTGCATTCCAGTAGTTCAAGCAATATTTGTTGCAGAGACTTCTTCCCTCATTAATGAATCTTGGCACCTGTGTTGAAAATCAATTGACCATATATGTATGAACTTATTTCTGTGTTCTTCATTCAATTTAATATGTTTGTATATGCCTATTCATATACCAATACTACACCATTTTGATTACTGTAGCTTTGTAGTAACTTTTGAGATTTGGAAATGTGAGACCTCCAACTTTGTTTTTTCTCAAGAAAGAGATTATTTGTGACCCCTTTCAGTTTGATGCTAACTTGAAGATTAGCTTTTCTATTTCTGCCAATTTTGATAGGTATTTGATAGGAACTTTAATCGGAATTGCCTTAAATCTATGGATGGTTTAGAGTAGTATTTTTATCATAATAATATTAAGTATCCAACCCATGAACATGTAATAAGTTTCTTTAGGTCTTCTTTAATTTCTTTTTACAATATTTTGTAATTTTCAACACACAAGTCTCCTTGGCAAAATTTATTTCTAGGTATTTTATTCTTTTGTGTACTATAGTAAATAGAACTGTCTTCTTAACTTTCTGTTCAGACTGTTTATTGATGATATACAGAAACATAACTGAATTTTGTGTTTGACCTTGTGCCCTATAATTTTTATGATTTTTTTTTTCAGCCTGGTTTTCAGTCTGGTAGATTTTTGTAAATTCTCAGGGGTTATATATATATATATATACACACACACACACACACACACAATTCAGCATATATATGTGGATAGAGTTTATATATATATATATATATATATATATATATATATATGAACTTATCAGCAAACAAATATAGACATACAAAAATCTATCTATCAATCTATGATTTTATGTACATATGAACTTATCAGCAAACAGCTACAGTTTTACTTCTTCCTTCCAAATTTGGATATTTTTTCTCTTGCTTAATTGTATGAGCTAGAAATGCCAATAAAATATTGGTTGAATGGAAGTAGTGCTAGTGGGCATCCCCATCTTATTCCTGATTTGGGGGGAAAAGTTTTTCATCAATAAGTATGGTGTTAGTATTGGTTTTTCATAAATGTCATTTACCATGTTGTGGAAGAACTTTGTATTCACATTTTTATAATTTTATTTTGTTTCATTTTTTTAGGTTTATTTTTAGAGAAAGAGAGAGAGATTGGGGAAGGGGCAGAGAGAGAGACAGAGAGAGAGAGAGAGAGAGAGAGAGAGAGAGAGAATCCCAGTCAGCTAACAGTACAGAGCCCAAGGCAAGGCTCATTCTCACAAACTGAGAGATCGGTTTGCGATCACTTTCAACTGAGAGATCACGACCTGAGCTGAAATCAAGAATGGGACGCTTAAGGGACTGAACCACCCTGGCGCCCCAATTTTACTTTTTAATCAAAGGGTGTTGGATTTTGTCAAAGGTCTTTTCTGCATCAATTGAGATAGCCTGTTTTTGTTTTTCCTTTGTTCTATTAATTTGGTGTATTTCCATTGACTATTTTTCTTACATTGAAACACCCTTGCATTATTGCATCCCTAAGGAAAATCTCACTTGGTCATGGCCTATAATCCTTTTAATATGTTGCTGAATTTTGTTTGCTATTGTTCTGCAGAGAATATTTGCATCTATATGCATAAGGGATATTGATTTGTAGTTTGTAGCTGAAAGAGGAAACTATAAGAAGCTTAAGTCTGACAAAATGTCTACTAGCAGTAATATATGGTTTGGATTTAAAAATATAATCCTGAGTAAATTACCTTGTTCTTTGAATCAGGAAAAAATGAATATGTCATCAAAAAAAGTTTTGAAAAGAAAAAAGGAACTTTGGCTCAACCTTATTCTCAGTTTGTTGCCAGTAGACTGTCCATGCTGCATCAACATCAGATAATGGTCCACCTAATGCATAAGGTTATCTTCAGTGGCAGCTGGAATTGTCTTCTTTATCTGATCAGAGCCTTTTCCCCTCTCAGAAAAAACAAGCACTTATAAAAATCTTAAAATGGTTGAGTATAAAAGCAGGAACACCTTGGGTTATATTTTTTGAAGATAATATTTTTTTATGAGAGCAAATGCAAAAAGCGTCCTATTAACAGTGGATCCTAGGAAGTTTAGTGCTTTAAGTTTCACACCAGTGACATAGATGGAAGACATACTATCTGCTTTTCTGAAATAGCTGCAGAACCCAGCTCCAGTCCCATCTAAGTCTAACAAAATCTTTCACATTTTGTTCCTAATAAATATTCAGTTAGGGGCGACTGGGGGGGCTCAAAAGCGTTGGACTTGGGCTTAGGTCATGATTTCCCGGTTCCTGAGTTTGAGCCCCGCATCCGGCTCTGTGCTGACAGCTCAGATCCTGGAGCCTGCTTCACTTTCTGTGTCTCCTTCCCTCTTTGCCCCCCGCCACACACACTCTGTGTCTCTCTCTCTCTCTCTTAAAAATAAACATTTAAAAAATCAGTTAAACATTTTGAACATCAAACTTCTACCCTCAGCATATACCCAAAGACGGTGAATCTGACAGCAGCGATATAGATCAGGGGTTGGGATAATGAGACTCCACTCTTTTTTTTTTTTTTTGGCAAATTTTAAGCATTATAAATAAATCAAAGAGAAATAAATTGAGGAATTTGAATCTGCTGTACCATACATAAATTAGGGTCAGAGAAAAATCATGCCTCATAAAATTATTAATACTAAATTGAAGATTTTTTTAAATTAAGTACTTGGAAAATGTGCATGGAACATAGGATTAAAACAATAAGTGTCCAGAGGACCTCGGTGGCTCAGTCAGTGGAGTGTCCAACTCTTCAGCTCAGGTCATGATCTTCCAGTTCATGACTTCGAGCCCTGCATTTGGCTCTGTGCTGACAGCTCAGAGCCTGGAACCTGCTTCAGACTCTGGTCTCCCTCTCACTCTGCCCCTCCCCCGCTCATGCTCTGTCTCTCTCAAAAAAATTTAATTAAAATTAATTAAAAAAACTAAAGTGTCCATGTTTCCTACCTCTAGTTTAATAATCCCTATATATTTTACATATAATAATTATCAAGCTTCTTGATAGCATCTTGGTAATCTAGAAGTCGCTAAAGACAATACACACTTGGTTCTCTGGTAGCATAGATCATACCCTAATTCTTAAGTTTTTTGGATACTTTTGGTAGACTATATCAAGAAATGTAATGCTGTCATTTATAGGTCTATTATCTCTTGATTTTTAGGCAAAATTGGTGTCTTAATACCTTTGTTTATGCTGTTCTGCAACAATATATTTCCACATGGGGATTTTATACGTTTTATATGTTGTGGCATAGAAATGACAATTAAGGGGCGCCTGGGTGGCGCAGTCGGTTAAGCGTCCGACTTCAGCCAGGTCACGATCTCACGGTCCGTGAGTTCGAGCCCCGCGTCAGGCTCTGGGCTGATGGCTCAGAGCCTGGAGCCTGTTTCTGATTCTGTGTCTCCCTCTCTCTGCCCCTCCCCCGTTCATGCTCTGTCTCTCTCTGTCCCAAAAATAAATAAACGTTGAAAAAAAAAAATTAAAAAAAAAAAAGAAATGACAATTAAACTGAAATAGACCCATTTTATATTCACATATCTATTTTGTTTATATGTAGAAAAAAATAATTATGGTTAAATTAGGTGGTCAATGCTGATGCTTCATATGTAATTTCCCTTGAAGTTTTTTTTTTAATTTTTTTAACTATATATATATATATTTATTTATTTTTTATATATATGAAATTTATTGACAAATTGGTTTCCATACAACACCCAGTGCTCATCCCAAAAGGTGCCCTCCTCAATACCCATCACCCACCCTCCCCTCCCTCCCACCCCCCATCAACCCTCAGTTTGTTCTCAGTTTTTAACAGTCTCTTATGCTTTGGCTCTCTCCCACTCTAACCTCTTTTTTTTTTTTTTTCCTTCCCCTCGCCCATGGGTTCCTGTTAAGTTTCTCAGGATCCACATAAGAGTGAAACCATATGGTATCTGTCTTTCTCTGTATGGCTTATTTCACTTAGCATCACACTCTCCAGTTCCATCCACGTTGCTACAAAAGGCCATATTTCATTTTTTCTCATTGCCACGTAGTATTCCATTGTGTATATAAACCACAATTTCTTTATCCATTCATCAGTTGATGGACATTTAGGCTCTTTCCATAATTTGGCTATTGTTGAGAGTGCTGCTATGAACATTGGGGTACAAGTGCCCCTATGCAATGAATAGACACTTCTCTAAAGAAGACTTCCCTTGAAGTTTTATTGGAACCTTTACACAGTTGGAAACTGTATAAAATGAGTTAACTTTTCTGAACTTATATTGCCTGGATTACAGTTCTTCAAAAGTCTTTGCTCTTAGTACAATCTGAAATTCCAGGTTATGTACAATCAAACTATTCCAGAATTTTAATTTTATCAAATAGTTTCTCTAGACTATGGCTTAAAGAACCATTTCTGCCATATATATATATATATATATATATATATATATATATATATATTTTGGGGGGGGGATGGATGTAGGTTTATCTTCCTTGAGTTTAGAGCAAAGAACAAAGTTGTTATAATTGTGAAAGACAATGACCATACTTAATCAGTGCTAGTTATAGTCTACCAGGAAATGATTAAAACAGATAATCTCTGTCCCTATTTTGTGCACCACCAGTCAGGATCTGGTTATGTGCACCACCAGTCAGGATGCAGGTCAGGATCTGCATTTTGGGTCTTCAAACATTTTGAATAAATTTAAATTTAAATTAATCTGTTATATAGAAAAAATAAGTAATCTGAAATAGCAAAAAAGTAATATTTTGTGTAAATTTTGGATGGGTATGAATATATTTGGCATATAATTGATGTTTAGCTCTATGCTTTTGTATTCACAAAGCATAACATAGAATTTTTTTAAATATAGGGATTTAATGCTATAAATATAACAGATGATGCTTATTTTATACAATCTCAAAGTAAAAAATAATAATAAATCAAACAAGCCACGTAAATGCTGTATATTAGTATTATTGATACAAATAAGTTTATTTTATTATTTTTAAAAACTTAAGTACAGTTGACACACGATTACATTGTGTGCAAGGTTTCAGCCTTACAACATAGTGATTCAACTTTTCTATATGTTATACTATGCTCACCAGAAGTATAGCTATATCATCTGTCACCATACAATGCTATTACAATATCATTTACTGTATTCCCTGTGCTGTGACTTTTATTCCCATGATACATTCATTCCATAACCAGAAGCCTGTATCTCTCATTTCCCTTCATCCATTTTGCCCATCCCACCAACCCTTCCACTCTGGCAACCATCAGTTTGTTCTTTGCATTTATATGTCTGATTCTGCTTCTTGTTTATTTGTTTTGTTTTTGTTTTTAGATTCCATATATGAGTGTAATCGTATAATGTGTCTTTCTGTCTGACTTGTGTCACTTAGCCTTATATTCTCTATGTCCATCCATATAGGTCAAAAATGGCAAGATCTCACTATTCTTTTTGAATAATATTCAACTGTATGTATGCCACAACTTCTTTATCCATTCATCTATTGATGGGCACTTAAGTTACTTCCATATCTGTCTATTGTAAATAATGCTGCAATAAACATAGTGGTGCATATATATGTTTTCAAATTAATGTTTTCATTTTCTTTGGGTAAATACCCAATAGTGGAATTATCAAATCATGTGGTATTTATATTTATTACTTTTTTAAGGAAACTCCATACTGTTTTCCACAGTAGTTGTACCAATTTATATTCCCACCAACATGCAGGAGGTTTCCTTTTTCTCCACATCCTCTTTATCAACAAAACAAAAAGGCAACCTTCTTAATGGGAGAAGGCATTTGCAAATGATTTATCTAATAAGAAGTTAATATCCAAAATATATAAAGAACTTGAACTACTCACACTAAAAACACAAATAATCCAATTTAAAAATAGGCAGAGGGCCTGAATAATTATTTTTTCTAAAGAAGACATACAGTTGGTCAATAGACACAAAAAAAGATGCTCAACATACTAATCATCAGGGAAACACAAGTCAAAACCACAATAGGTATCACCTTATATGTGTCAGAGTGGCTAAAATTAAATAAAATTATTTTTAAATATTGCCTACTGGCATTGAAATTCCAATTGGATATTATTAAAATAAGTCTAACATGATTATTTTATATAGAAAATGATGATTATTTCTTCAGTTATCATGACTTCCTTTAAATTAAATCATTTAAGCATAGATGGAGATTTGTAGTACTAAAATTAAATAAGATACAGAACTGGAAAAACATCTAGAACTTTTGACTTTTTAAGTTGAAGTTGGTTTTCAATTTTTATTATTTTTTTATTTGACAGGACATCTATAATTCAAACTTTACCAACCTTGAAGATATCTCCTATTTTTCAAAGAAAAGTAGATTAATTTTTTTAAGAGTAAAGGCAGTGCACACATTATAAGATTTTAGATTGATTCTGTTCTTACTGCTTTCTGAACTTTCTCATCTCCCATCTTTTCAACTATTGTATGTGACAATAATGTCCGGTGAGAGTGCGAACATTTGAAATGTCAAATGCTCACCATCTATCACAGTGGCCATGTTATAGCTATGTAAATACATAGACAATTTCTGGTTCAATGTTAGTGTGCTTGGTGGCTTCTAAGCTGAGCATAAGATCTATCACAAAATTTTATACTTTTCCCAGATGTTTCTTGTTTTAGTGACAATTAAATTGTAGTAATACTTTCAAAAGAATGTTTATGTAATGTTTGTAAATGTAATGTTTAATATGTGAAGTACCAAAATATGAATATCTTAATAAGATTTGATATCTTGGTGTATTCGTATCATATGGCAGTTTTTCCTAGTTAAGGAACAGTCATCAGTCTGTCATAAAATGTTAGTTCTGTTGTAACCAGAGCTTGTTAGTGACATTAATAAAACCATAAATTCTAATGGTGCATTCAAATCATAAGAAAATAACCCCACATTAATCCTAAACACAGAAGAAAATAACAGTAAAATTAAAGCAAATTTTTAAGATAATTCAATTCAGTACACTTAAATAGTAGCCTTACAATTTTTAGAATGCAATTTCTTTCAACTTGGTCTACTATTAAATATCAATTAGTTTTATAGCACTTTTACCATGCTCCATTTAAAAGGAATTTAAAAAAAAATTAATGTTTCTTTAAATTTATTTTTGAGAGAGAGAGAGAAAGAGAGAGAGCAAACTGGGGAGGGGCAGAGATAGAGGGAGACACAGATCCAAAGCAGGCTCCAGGCTCCAAGCTGTCAGCAAAATGCCCCACGCGGGGATCCAACTTATGATCTGAGAAATCATGACCTGAGCTGAAGTCAGACGCTCAACTGACTGAGCCACCCAGTCGCCGATAAAAGGAAAATATTTTAGTGTTTTCCCTTTGAACACAAATAATATAACAAGAGGTACCTTACTTACTCTGAGAAAGAAGACTGTATCTCTGATTCACTTTCTCCTGAGAAATATGTATTCATAAGAATATTTTGAACATGTATTTTTAATTATTTATATTTCTGGCATAGTATTTAAGAAATGTGTTTATTAATAACTTTTTCATTCAATTTCTGCCTTGTCAGTTTTATGCTTGAAAGATCTAAAACTTTATAAAAAGAGATATATCTTACAATAGTAGTTGATAGGTTGGATGAAGGATCTAAGTGTCTATCAAAATGCAGAGCACGGGGCGCCTGGGTGGCTCAGTCGGTTAAGCGGCCGACTTCGGCTCAGGTCACGATCTCACGGTCCATGAGTTCGAGCCCCGCGTCGGGCTCTGTGCTAATGGCTCAGAGCCTGGAGCCTGTTCCAGATTCTGTGTCTCCCTCTCTCTGACCCTCCCCCGTTCATGCTTTGTCTCTCGCTGTCTCAAAAATAAATAAACGTTAAAAAAAATTAAAAAAAAAAAACAAAATGCAGAGCATAGTATGAAATAGTCTTATTTTTTACTTTAATGTTAATCAATTTGTAATTTTAATTAATATTTTTCTGAGATAGAACAAGATTAGGCATAGAAGACACTCTACTACAATAAATAAGTAGATGATACAAGTGCATTTTGACAAAGTAAACAAACACCCGAACAATATGTTTTCAAAGAAATTTCAAAAAGAGAATTGTAGACATCTGTCAAAGGAAACATCAACGTTTTTAAAGATTGCCTTTGATCAACACTGATAAATAATAATTTTAATCTAGAAAGTTGAAAAATGGAAACAAGATGATGTAAAAATAGATTACTGACAGCTCATTAAATATGTTTCACACTTTGCTTATTAACCTCACCCTATTCATGGTCCCCCCCCCCCCTCCACCCATTTGTAGACAGCTTTGGCTCTTCAAGTCAGTGGAAAATGACTAGTATATAGTCATACCACCAATTCATTCCACCCCAATAGAAAATAAGTGTTTGGACACCTGGGCCAGATTCTTCAGGAATTTAGTACACTGTATATGGGTCCCCACTAAGATAGCGAAAGATCTCTATGTAGAAAACTATAAGCCATTAATGAAAGAAATTAGACACAGAAAAAAAGGAAATATATCCGTGTTCATGTAATAGAAGAGTTAATATTGTTAAAATGTTTATACTACTCAAAGTGACCTCCAGGTTCAATGGAATCCCTATCAAACTTCCAACGGCATTTTTTTTCACAGAAATAGAAAAACAATCCTAAAATTCATATAAAACCACAAGACCTCGAATAGCCAGAGCAATATTCAATAGGAAGGACAAAGCCGGTGGCATGACATTTCCTGATTTCAAATTACATTATAAAACTACCGTAATCAGAAGAGTATAGTACTGACATAAAAACAGATATAGACCAATGGAAAAGAATAAAGCCCCTAGAAATAAACTCATAGTTCAAACTATGGTTTATTCTTTTTTGACAATGGCGCCAAGAATAAACAACAGGGAAAAGGTAGTCTTTTAAATAAAAGTGTTGGGAAAATGGATATACACAAGAAAGAAAGAAAGAAAGAAAGAAAGAAAGAAAGAAAGAAAGAAAGAAAGAAAGAGAAAAATGGAAAGGGAAAGGGAAAGGGAAAGGGAAAGGAAAGGAAAGGAAAGGAAAGGAAAGGAAAGGAAAGGAAAGGAAAGGAAAGGAAAGGAAAAAATAAACCAGAGAGATGCATCAAATGCAAAAATTAACTCAAAATGAATCGACTACTTAATTGTAAGACCCAAACCCATAAAACTGGTAGAGCAAATCACAGAGGAAATCTTGACATTGGTTTGGACAATGAGTTTTTGTATATGACACCAAAACATAGGCAAAAAATAAGCAAAAATAAAAAAGTGCGATTACATTAAGCAAAAAAGCTTCTGCACAGCAAAAGAAACAATCAGCAATATAAAAAGGAAATCTATGGAATAGGAGAAAAGATTTGCAAACTGTATATCTTTTAAGGAGTTAATATCCAAAATATATAAGGAACCCATACAACTCAATAATAATAATCTAATTACTGTGGGCAAAGGATCTGAATAGACATTTCTCCAAAGAAGACATACTAATGTCAAATAAGTATATGAAAAAGCACTCAATATTAGTAATCATCAAAGAAACATAAATTAAAACAATGAGAGATCATCTCATACTTGTTAGGATGGCTACTATTAAAAAAAAGCAAAAGATAATAAGGGTTGGAGATGATGTGGAGAAAAGAACACTTGTACATTGTTGGTGCAAACATAAATTGGCACAATCATTATGGAAAACAGTATAGATGTTTCTCAAAAAATTAAGAATAGAATTACTATCTGATCTAGAAATACAACTTCTGGGTGTATACCTAAAGGAAATAAAATCAGGACCTTAAAGAGATATCTGCACCCACATATTTATTATAGCATTAACAACAACCATGACAGGGAAACACCCTAAATGATCATTGATAGATAAGTGGATAAAAAATGTGATATATACATGCAATAAAATATTATTCAGTCCTAAAAAGAAGTAAATCCTACCATTTGGGGCAACATTAATGTACCTGGAAAGTATTATTATAAGAAAATAAGTTAGAGAAAGACAAATAAATAATTGTATATATTAATTTTACTGATATAATATTACTAATATGTGGAATCTAAAATAGTCAAACTTATAAAAGCAGAGAGTAGAATGGTGATTTCTAAGATCTGGAGAGTAGGAGACAATTGGAGGTGATGCTTAAAGGGTACAAAGTTTCAGTTATGCAAGATAAACAAGTTCTGGAGTCTGCTATTCAGTACAGCTTACAGTTAACGATATTGTTAAACTTAAAATACATGATATATGGGGGCACCTCTGTGGCGCATTTGGCTAAGTTTTGAACTTCAGCTTGGTCGTGATCTCACAGTTCGTGGGTTTGAGCCCTGTATCAGGCTTTTTGCTGACAGCTCAGAGCCTGGAACCTGCTTCGGACTCTGTGTCTCCCTCTGTCTCTGCTTCTCTCCTGCTCATACTCTATCTCTCAAAAATAAATAAAACGTTAATTTAAAAAAATATATGATATATGACATATAATGGATAAAATATAAAATATATTATAGATGATAGATTTTAGGTTGTATTTTTACCACATACATGAAAAAATATATATGTAAATATATAATAATAATTAAAGGGTTGAAAGATACTTTGAGAGAGCCAAAGCATAAGAGACTTAAAAACTGAGAACAAACTGAGGGTTGATGGGGGATGGGGGATGGATACTGAGGAGGGCACATTTTGGGATGGGCACTGGGTGTTGTATGGAAACCAATTTGATAATAAATTTCATATATTGAAAAAAAATAAAAAAAATAAAACATAAAAAAAAGAAAGATACTTTGAAAGTTGATAGATATGTTTATGCCTTTGATGGTAGTGACAGTTTCATGGGTGTATAATTATACCCAAACTCATTAAGTTATATATATGAAATATGTACAGCTTTCTGCATATCAATCATACATCAATAAAATGGTTAAAAATGAGGTAACGCACAATTTTAGGGGAGTTTGGAAGAAAGTAGAGTCAGGAGCTGGTCTATATACTGATTGCAAACAATATGTTTGTTTGTCTCTACAAAGTTTAAGTTATATGTGGTGGGAATAAGGAAAAAAAAACAAGAAAAAGTGGATGACATATGGGTTAAATTTTTATGATTTCAGACTTTAAGTGATGCAAGTTGAAGACATAGGAAAGTTAGCTAAAGTAGGATTGAAGTGAGACCCTTTAAGTTTTTTTTTTTTATGAAGTTTATTGACAAATTGGTTTCCATACAACACCCAGTGCTCATCCCAAAAGGTGCCCTCCTCAATACCCATCACCCACCCGCCCCTCCCTCCCACCCCCCATCAACCCTCAGTTTGTTCTCAGTTTTTAACAGTCTCTTATGCTTTGGCTCTCTCCCACTCTAACGTCCTTTTTTTTTTTTTTTTTTTTTCCTTCCCCTCCCCCATGGGCCAAAGGCAAGGGAATTAAAAGCAAAAGTGAATTACTGGGACCTTATGAAGATAAAAAGCTTCTGCACAGCAAAGGAAACAACCAACAAAACTAAAAGGCAACCAACGGAATGGGAAAAGATATTTGCAAATGACATATCGGACAAAGGGCTAGTATCTAAAATCTATAAAGAGCTCACCAAACTCCACACCCGAAAAACAAATAACCCAGTGAAGAAATGGGCAGAAAACATGAATAGACACTTCTCTAAAGAGACCCTTTAAGTTTTAAGGCATGTTTAGTCTAATGTTAGCAAAATTATCCAAACTCTTAAAAAAAAGGCATAAGAAATTATTGCCCAGTACAGTTCTGAGCATGACATTTTATTAAATAGGCAATTTAAAACTCTTAGGCAGAGATTAATTTATAGATTTTTGTCTGGTAGAGATTGGAATAATACTGAAACGTGGAGTCAAATACATTGTGGCTTACTGTCCTATTGAACATTATGTAAGTTTGTATCCAACTCAGTAAATCTTTCTTAAAATTTATTGATTAAATTGCTTGCATAGGGGTGCATGGGCGGCTCATTCGGTTAAGCATCTAACTCTTAATATTGGCTCAGGTCATGATCTCATGAGATAGAGCCCCACCTTGGGCTCAGTGTTGACAGGAAGGAACCTGCTTGGGATTTTCTCCCTCTCTCTATGCCTCTTCTTTACACCTTCTCTCAAAATTAAAAAAAAAAAAAAATAATAATAATATACTTTTATTTTTAATTTTTTTAAATTTTTTTCAACGTTTTTTTATTTATTTTGGGACAGAGAGAGACAGAGCATGAACGGGGGAGGGGCAGAGAGAGAGGGAGACACAGAATCGGAAACAGGCTCCAGGCTCCGAGCCATCAGCCCAGAGCCTGACGCGGGGCTCGAACTCACAGACCGCGAGATCCTGACCTGGCTGAAGTCGGACGCTTAACCGACTGCGCCACCCAGGCGCCCCTAAATTTTTTTAATGTTTATTTATTTTTGACAGAGAGAGAGAGAGACAGAGCATGAGTGGGGGAGGGGCAGAGAGAGAGGGAGACACAGAATCTGAAGCAGGCTCGAGGCTCAGGGCTGTCAGCACTGGGTCTGATGTGGGGCTCGAACTCACAGACTGTGAGATCATGACCTGAGCTGAAGTCAGACGCTCAACCGACTAAGCCACCCAGGCGCCCCTATAATAATATACTTTTTAAAAAGCAAAGTAGCTACATGGTTGTTATTACAGTCAGATTTGTATACATCATTTTTTTTCTGTTTGCCTTCTCAACAAATAATTTAAGCATAATTGAAATAATTAGCTTACATACAGCCCAGTGCAAATATGTTGTGGATTATTTGAGACAGAATTCATTCTAATTTTCCATTGGAAAGGCAAATATTTCCTAATTTGGATTATGATAAACACCACCCTATCTATAAAGGATATTTGTATACCATCTCTAGTGTCAGATTTAGATTATTGCTAGCAGGATTAATTGAAAGTAGTCTAACCTAGTCTAAGAGCAAAATGTAGTAAACTTGTGGTTTAGACTTTTCATTCTAAAACAAATACATATAATTGTACACCTGGCAATATTCACAATTAGTTTCACTTCACATAATTTCTTCGACATTTTATTATCATCAACAACATCAAGTAACTTGATAACGATCTTTTCTGTTGTCACACAGTTTGAAAAACGATCAATTTCCATGTATTTCTAGCCTTCATGGGACAAAAATTATAAGACAAGCACAATAATATAGAGTGAAAATATGTTTTCACTGTATCTTGTTCTAATGTGTTTTACTATATATATGTATACATATATATATGTCTTTAAGGCCTCTAAATTAAAATTAAAATTAAAATGTTTTATTACCTGCAGGACATTATTTAATCTATAAACATTTTTCTTTTATTTTTTTGATATGTTTATTTATTTTTGAGAGAGAGAGTCAGAGCATGAGTGGGAGAAGGGCAGAGAAAGAGAGAGACACAAAATCCAAAGCAGGCTCCAAGCTCCGAGCTGGCAGCACAGAGCCCAACTTGGGACTCAAACTCATGACCCATGAGATCATGACCTGAGCTGAAGTCAGACACTTAACTGACTGAGCCACCCAGGCACCCCTAAAAATTTTTTATATTTAAATGTGTTGAATAATAATCCAAAGATGTATTGCTTTCTCTCTGCCCCTTCTACCCTACTCTTTCTCTCTTATTAGATAACCGTTTCTTTTAAATTATGGTTTTGTCTCTAATTTGAATATGATGAAATCATATTGCATCAATCATAATACTCAATATGTTGATATAATTATGAAATATATCATATGTAGTATATATAAAAACATGCATATGTACATATACATGTTTATATGAACATCTCTCTCATAGTGTTAAATGTAAACACTTTTATCCACTTTGCTGTTTTTGATTAATCATTTGCTATGAAGATCATGCCATCGTATTACCTAGCACTACTCTTACCGTATTCTTTTTGTTATAGTTTACAGCATTCTATTTTCTTAATGCACCATTGTTTATTCAGTCAGTCTCCTATTGATGGTCATTTGCTCCGCTTTCAGGCTTTTGCTATTACCAGACACCTAATACTTACTGTGATTTCATATTTTTCCTTGTGGATCTTTGCGACAAATTCATGGAATAAAATTGTTGAGCCTAATAGGAAGAAGATGTGCATATTTAGTTATTGTCAAATTCTCCTTTACAGAGATTATATAAATTTTTATTACTATCATGTGAGAATTGTCCATCATTTTGTCAAATAAGAACACTTTCAAACTTTTAAAATTTTTTCCAGGATGCCTGGGTGACTCAGTTGGTTGAGTTTCCGAGTCTTGATTCCGGCTCAGATCATGATCCCAAGGTTGTGGGATCAAGCCCAGCTTCAGGCTCCACACTGAGTGTGGAGCTTGCTTGAGATTCTCTCTCTCTCTGCACCTCTCCCCTGCTCTCAATCTCTTAAAAAAAATTGCTAATCAGATGGGTGAGAAATGTTATCTTAATTTATGTTAATTTTAATTTTTATTTCTCTCATGTTTAAAGAGTCTTAGAATTTTTTCATATGGTTAAAAATCCATACATTTTGTTTATATTTCTAGTCTATTTTTTCTTTATGGCTACTACATGTATTTTCAGTTTTTACATGTCTTTTATATATGTGAATTATTAGATTTTTTATCTCTGATATACATTGTTTCATCTCGTTTCTCATTTTTCTCATATTGATATTTGCCATGTAATTTAAAAATATGCACATTTGTTAATGTCCCTCATTGATTCTAATTTTTATCATGCAGTTTAAAAAATGTATATACTTTTGTATATATTTGCATTTTTTATAATAAAAAGGTTTTAAAAAGGTAGTATCCTTAGTTGTGTTATAAACATTTACATTATTTTCATTTGTGATGGCCACTGTGCAGAGTGCTTGCTCTACACAGATTTTCATACATGTCCACAAAAGATTCTGCAAGTTGGATTCTATAATTATTCCATGTGCGGAGCAAGAAAAGCAAAACTCACAAATTTTAAAACAAATTGCTCAAAATCAATTGAAAAGATACAAGAATATTAGAATTTAAAATCATATGTATGACTTTTGAACCCTCACTCATAACCTTCAACATAATGAATAGAAACAGTATATATGCTATTTCCCAATTTTCCTCTTTTAAAATACAATATTAAAAATGTCTTTCATACAACCCTTATTTTGCTTAGATAATTGTGGAGTCAATATATATGTTATTTTTTGAGAAGTCAGATTGCTAATTTAGGTTAGGTTCAGAAAATATTAGTATATGTGAAAAAATGCAATTCTTTTGCTTATATGGTTGGTTCAGCTAATGAAAGTTAAGCCTAAAAAAATGTGAACAAGGATACTTCCAGACTATAAATGAATGCTATTAATTTATGGAGTAAAAGTTATTGTTACCTGAGTTAATTAACTTCTAAATAGTAACATTTAGCTTCTTTTTAAAAACAAATTTCCAGAAAAATCAAGATCCTCCCTATACAGAAGGGCAAGTTTTAACTTGGTTTTAAAACATATTCTTCTTCTTGAATTCTTTAAGAAGCAGTGATAGCTAAAGCTTCTATAAATATTGCGTGCATTTAAACAAGTCTCTTCGTTTTCTCCAGGATTGTAAATAATTGATTAGCAGCCCATAAATGTGTTCCTAAAAGCTAACAGTGCCTTACTTAACACTACCGTGTCAGTGATAATGATGCTGAAATAGGACTCGGGATGAAAAGACAGTGGGGATTTACTGCCTGTGTGATGTGTAGGCAAATAAACCTGTATAAATTTGCATTTTGGCTTCACTTTAATGCTGTTATAAACCACTTGTATCTTTAAAATACAAAGAGGCCAATGTACTGCATATGTGATTTGCTACTTTTTTGATCTACTATGTGTAGATCATGAGTTTGGTTTAAATGAGATCAATGATAGTTTGTCCTCATTTAAAAGGCATCAAAGATGATTAGATAATGCAGGCCACCATGTTAGAATATTTGTAATAGAATGTATTCTTACATTTCATAAAAGAAGCACTTGATTTGTCTGATTTGTGAGCAGTTTTGAAATCTTTCTAAAGGTTCTAAAAGGATCTAGACAGCAACTAATAATCAACAATAACAGACAAATAAGTGAAAATTTTCTCTATTTTGCCTACCACTTGTATTTAAGATGCAGAGAATAAGCCTTGTGATTTATTAGAAATATTGGCTAAGCCATTAAGAAGCTACATGGCACCATATCCCAATTAGAACATAGTTCAAATGCCTTACAAACACACTGGACTCTTAAGACAGAATTTCTATCATCCCTTAGTTTTTTAGTCTCTATCTAGGGCACACAGGTACTAAATTAAGCACTGGAGATTGATTCAATTCCAGGTATTTTGGTTCCAGAGTCCATGCTCATACCATTCTGTAAATCTAAACAAATCTCTAAAGCAATCAGTTTCAATCCCTTTATTTTTAAGGTAAATCTCATGTGCTTTGAAAGCCACATAGGCAGATGGTACAGCCACAGTACTTTCATGAAAATTAGCACATTTAATAAAGATACATGTTTTAATAGAGAGCTACCCTGCTCTCATAGAAAGTGGGGAAAGGTATGGTAGATTGTGACACTTAATAAGTTTTATGAATATTCAGTTTTAATAGCATTTACTCTATTAATTGGATTGTGTTATACCTTGAAAATAGAATTATGCATATTTCAAATATTGATATATAATTAACCACGTAAATTTTAAAGAGTCAAAATTGAAAGATTTTTTGCCCAAAGTGAATTTTGCCAAGGTAAAAGAGAAGATATATGATGAAGATATTTTGATTGTTTTATAGATTTTTAAAAACCATATAATGTTCTATTAATATTAATAAAATATCAAGTCATACATATTAATAAAATTCTAACATTAAATATCTGTAATAAAGGTTATTAGATTCTTATTTTATCAATCTAATGCTAAAATAGTTCTGCATCTATTAATAAACATGGAAATTAATGGATATAGGAATTTTTCCACATATAATTAGAAGACAAAAAAAGAGAAAAATAATATTCTTATTAATTTTAAAAGGTATACAATTGATAAGACTATTAGCAATTATGTCCTCATGACCTTTACTTCTTAATGACAATACTTACCCTGTTCAGATATTTATTTTCTCCAATTGGTCCTATAGTCCATTAAATCTGCCTTCTGCTTCTCAGACTAAGATACTCCCTATGGATTGAAAAGTTCCACACATAGATTGTATTATGCTAAAAAGAAAAAAGAAAGTCAGATAAAGACAAATACGATATGGTTTCACTTATGGAATCTAAAAAAAATAAAAATGAACAAACAAAACAAAACAGAAACAGACGCATAGATGTAGAGAACAAAGAATGGTTGCCAGAGGGGAATGGGGCAGAGGAGAGAGTAGGTAAAATAGGGGAAGGGTATTAAGAGGTATAAATTTAGTTATAAAATGAATAAAATATGAAAACGCAATATACACCGTAGGGAATCTAATTAAAAATATTGTAACAACTTTATATGGTGACAGATGGTAGCTAGATTTATCGTGGTGATTGCTTCATTATGTACATAAATATTGAATCAGCATATTGTATATCTGAAACGAATATAATATCGTACATCAATTACACTTCAATATTAAATAAAATTAAAAATTTCCCTTCCATCCAAGTGCATTTTTGTTGCTTCTATCATCCTTTTTTTTTCTCATTTGCATCATCACCTTCCACAATAGTGTTCCTAGAGCCTTCACTCTACAAATTTTAAGTAGGTATCATGACTAATATTTTTGTAATAGGTCATGAGCAAGGACTCACATAATAAATTTAAATTATTTTATAGTCAAATAATCACAAAATAGACAACCAAATTTCAATGTCTCAGAGTCCATCAAACTTGTGAATAAATTTATAAGTTTCAAGATATCTCATTCAACATATTGCCTACTATGAATCTACCAGTTGCGTTTTATCAGTGGAAGGATATCTCAGAAAATGTAAGTCACCAGTTTTGCCAGTTTTTATGAGCCAATTCCCCGTAGAGATCTCACTAGCTCTATTACATCCGTTCCTAGGTGACTGCATCTCTCCTTGGCACCACCTCTATCTTTTACTGTTATTCTGAAAGAAAAGAACACAGAATGCTAAATCTTTAATGTTGTAAACACTGAGTTAACTGCTGTTCCACCGTTTCTTGATATTCTCCATGCCTTATCCAGATTACCAGCAAAGCATTTTTTTTTCTATTCTCATTTGCAACTAAGTTAATCAGAGTAGTTATTATCGAGTAAAAGTAAATGAAATATATTCTTCAATATAAACTGTGTAAAAGCCTGCTGTATGTTTAATAATTATTTCCTAAAATCCAACACAAGGTTCATATCAGCAAGTAGCTTGGTTTAAAGTTTAATTTGTGTTAAAATGTCTAAGCATTCCAAAATACAACATGCATGGCATGGTTTATTTATTCATTGTTTAATAGAGAAGAATAAGTTGTATTTTCCTTAAAGATTTAACATCTTTCCAAAAATGAAGGCTGAGATATTTATATTTTATTGAGCGAACTATTAAAAATAATTTTGATTATGCATTAAACTTCTGAGATAGAGCCCCATCCCTCTCCTTATGAATACTCAAAGTCCTCTATACTCAGCTTGTTGCTGTGTCTTTTTTTTTTTAATATTCTAATATAATTTCAACTGGGTATTTAGAAATCCATAAAAGAAGCATTTTATCAATATGAATTCCCTGAAGAGTTTTAATTATATGAATTTGATTTTTATATGTCAAACTAATCGAATATTGATTATAATTGAATAAATTTTGTCATAAATCTGAACACTTATCTTTTAGCTTTTCATATGACACATGAAAGGATAATGAAATCTAGAAGCTGTATTCCTTTAATAGTAAATGTGTGGGGTACCTGGGGGATGAAGTCAGTTGAGCATCCAACCCTTGATTTCTGCTCAGGTCATGATTCTAGGACCATGTGATTGAGCCTCACTTAGAGCTCCATGCTTAGCGTGGAGCCTACTTGAGATTCTCTCCCCCTTCTCTATCTCTCTCCCTCTGTCCCTTTCCCTGCTCCTGCTCACTCTCTCTAATATAATAAAATAAAATAAAATAAAAATAAAAATGAATAAAATTTAAACGTGCAATTGTTTTGTTAAATGTACTTGTAAATTAATATGAAAAATTATATACTGAACATTACAATCACAAAATTCATGCAATTTACATGAATAAATTGCAGAAAATCTTTTTTTTTTTAATTTAGTTATTTTGAGAGCGACAGAGTGCAAGTGGGGGAAAGGCAGAGAGAGAGATAGAGCAAGAGAATCCCAAGCAGGTTCTGCACTGTCAATGCAGAGCCTGATGGGGAGCTCAAAACCATGAATCCGGAGATCATGATCTGAGCCAAGTTGGACACTCAACCGACTGAGCCACGCAGGTGCCCTTGCAGCAACATGTTTATATCTTGTTTTTAGTTTTACTCTTTTATGTTTGAAATGCAAATACATATTAATCATATTCAAATGAACATCAAGCAAATATGTAAAAATTATGTTTTTTAGTTATATCTGGAAAATTTTACATACAAATCTTTTATCTTCCAGCCATCAATCTATTTGTGAGCTGGCAAGCAAGAAAAAACCAAGGCAAGATGGATATGTTTTTCTGAATTCAGGGAAGCCAGACTTAAATTGGCCGAGTCTCCTTTATGCTTAAGCAAGTTTTTATAATATTGGGTCAAAAATTTTTTTCAAAGATAATGGTAATATGTACGAATCTTTCAATTTTGTGTTCAGAGTTTTAAGACCCACAGCTAAGTTTTAAGAAAGAAGAAGAAATCCATGAATCATTACTAGAGTTTTACTAATGTAATGCTGAGAAAAGCCTTTGTTAATTAATTACCTGGCTATCCAGTGTTATAATGCCCTGGCCAAATGGAAATATAAAGAAATAAGTAAAACTTCTTTTATTAGCCAAACAAAAATATGAGGAAATAACTAAAAGTCGATCAACTCTCCATACATACATTGAATATAAAATGTAATCAGACGGTATTATTTGCATGAAATATTAACTAGCAAACCCAAAATGGAAATACTGTTCTTTTCTTATTCATAGTGGTATGAGTTAAATAAAATACCCTTGGATATTCAAATTGAGAACATAAGTACATTTGTAAAAGTTAAGTGTTCATCTTTCCTGTTATTCAAATTTCAGTTTAATCTAGCCATCTAAGAAAGGTTTTGCCTGAATACTCAATCAAATTGGTCCACTAGACACTATTTTTTATCTTACTTAGCTGTGTTGTTTTTGTGTGGTTTGGTTGTTAGTGTTTTTGTCTGTAGCTCTTTTCACTGTCAAATTTTTGTTCAATCTGTTTACGTGTTTGTTTAGTGCCAGTTTCTAGATACTAACCTCTAGGAGGATGTGGAACTTCGTTCCAGACAGAAATATGGAACATATCTATTTTAATTATACTTCAATCAAACTGTGTACCTCATTGTGTGCTTATGGTATGTAAGATCTAGAAAGCTTATGTTTGTAAGCAATGTCAAAATATCAAATTCATTTCACTGCTTCAAATAATGATAGCATCAGTCTATTCAGTGGTAAAGCCATTTTAATCAAAATGTTTGAAGAGAAAAACAGTGACAGTTGGAAAAAAGAAACTATGGATCTTTTCTACCATTATAAGTCTACATTTAATTTTACTATACTATGAGAATAATAAGGGAGAATAGTAAATAACATAATTATCATTAGAAAAAGTTAAAATTTTATTAAAATCTAAAATGCATTGAATAATTGCCTGCAAAATGAACTTTTTAAAATATTAAGTAATTAATGCAAAAATGGCAGAAAACACATTCTGTATCTTCTAACCTAAAACTAAAAATAAGGGGCGCCTGGGTGGCTCAGTAGGTTGAGCGTCTGATTTTGGGTAGGATCGTGATCTGGCGGTTCATTCAATCTCTGCGTCTGGCTCTGTGCTGACAGCTAGGAGCCTGGAGCCTGTTTCGGATTCTGTGTCTCCCTCTCTCTCTGCCCCTCCCCCTCTTGTGCTCTGTTTCTATCAAAAATAAATAAAATGTAAAAAAAAAAAATAAAAATAAAAATAAAAATAAAATCTAATGTTCTTAAATAAAAGTGTTATTTTAAGAATAAGCTATGAAGGTTTTTTTTTTTATATACAATGAATTGGTACAAAAAACTATTCTACTATATTTTTTTCTCTTCCATAGATTTTTAGTCTCATCTTTACTGGTATTTTTTAATGTACATTTCTTTAAATATCTTGGTATCTAATGAAGTTGTTTTAGTCTTTGAATGCAAGAACTAGCTTTCTCTCTCTTTCCAAAGTTAATTGTTCTGTTGTTGTTTGGTTGGGGTTTCTTTTCATTTTTGTTTTGTCTTGTTTTTGCAAAACACTGTGATCAATGCAGACGCAATTAGCTTAATGTGAATCTGTCAGACAATTTGTAGAAAATGCATTATTTTGTGAAGGAAATACTTTAATTAGTGTCTGAATTATTCAAATTTCACAGAACAGGTTGATTGTTATGACATATACATGTTGATACTAACCATGATTTATAGAAAAATAATGCTAGGAGTGCCTGGGTGGCTCAGTTGGTTAAGCATTAGACTCTTGATTTCAGCTCATGTCGTGATCTCATGATTGTGAGATCGATCCCCATGTTGATGCCCTGTGGCATGGAGTCTGCTTAACATTATCTCACTCTCTCCCTCTACACTTCTGCTCGTTCGCCCGTGTACTCTCTCTCTAAAAAAATTAAAAAAACTTAAAAAAATAATGCTAATTAAGAGTAAGCAATTTCTATGTCACTTTGTAAGTTTGTTTGCTTCACTCAGATTCAGTATAAAGTAATAGAAAGTAGATAAGAAAATTATTCAAGCATATCAATAATATTTCATGCAATATGTAGCCAAAATATTTTTAAAACAGAGATATGAATATATTAATGTATTAATGTATTAATAATATTTTAATTTATATGTTAGTGTTATGGTGTTTAATAACAACAAAGTGTCCTATTTGTTGCCATTATCATAGTGGAAATGCATTGTCATAAATAAGTTGCACCTTGTGAACACCTGTTGGTTGCCATTTCAATATTTTCTTCAAGATATTAATTTTTTTAGAAAATCTCTATACTTAAAATATCTTATTACATAGAGTGATATATTAAGAATATTAGGATGGTATGAAATCAGTAATTACTTCCTTTGCTTCAATTTTTATTTAATTATAACCTTAAACTAGGATACTGTATGTAGATTTCTACGGTTTCTTTGTTTTTTCTTTTTAATGAGGCCCACACTGATGGTTTTGGTGTCAATGTGATTTGTGAAAACGTGGGAATAGACTTAGTAAGCAGGCTTGTTTTTTGAGGTTGCTCCAAGACTTCTAGGCTTCTAAGCATAATTAAAGTTAATGAAGAAAAAAAAATTAATTGCTCTACTTAAAATTGTTATTTAGGGTCTTATAAAACTTGAGCAAGTTGGTATATGAGATACTTAATCTTTTAACAATCTCAAATGATTTATTTCATACGGAGCTGCTCTAAGTTCACATTTCCTGTTGCTCAGAATGCCATACACATTCTGAAAACCAGTGTCAGAAGGTCACCTGTGCTACCCACTCTTTTTATCCTTCTAATTTTCATAGATGCTTTTTGTTGATAAGTCCACTATTGAGTATTCCTCTCCTTCAAAGGAAACATATTCAGTTTTACATAACTACATAAGGAAATTCTGTGTGCTCTTCCATTAGATAAATGTTGAAAAGATCAGCAAGACAAATCAGTTACCATAACAAGTAAGTTGCAAAACAAAAGAAACGTGTTTAA
This sequence comes from Lynx rufus, assembly GCF_022079265.1. Lineage (NCBI taxonomy): Eukaryota > Metazoa > Chordata > Mammalia > Carnivora > Felidae > Lynx > Lynx rufus. Next base: position 96,115,846 of record NW_025814845.1, on the reverse strand, counting down.
AAAAAAAAGGAACCGAGTGAAAATGATGTCTATACATAAATATTTTCCTTAGATGCAAATATAAAATTGTTCAGAAAAAGTACAGAGAAAGCTGTTAACTATGGTTTTGAATAGGATAGTGATATTGTATGTGTAGGAAGAATGAGTTACAAAAATGTTGAAGGACATTTTTACATTTATGCTTTTCACATGTTACATTTATTTGGATACATTATGATTTTATTAAATTAATATTTGTTAAGTGAATCACAGGGAGCCTGACAGTGAGTCAAAATTCAACAAAAGACCACAAGAGAAATAGAAATAGAAAAATATTACAGGCCCTGGCAAAAGTACACAGAACAAAACAGGCAGAGCAGAATAGGACCTGGGATACATGCTTTTATTAGGGTCTATACGTGGAGTGCTTTGGGGTTCCCAGGCTAAATCCAGACTGGTCAATTTATTTTTTTATTTCTTAACTTTTAAAAATTTATTTAGTTAAATTCAAGTTAGTTAATATACAGTGTAATATTGGTTTCATAGTAGAACTCAGCGATTCTTCACTTAACATAGAACACCCAGTGCTCATCCCAACAAGTGCCCTTGTTAATGCCCTTCACCCCGTCAGTCCATCCTTCCACCCACCGGCCCTCCAACCACCCTCAGTTTGTTCTATTTAAGAGTCTCTTATGGTTTGCCTCCCTGTCTGGTTTTGTCTTATTTTTCCTTCCCTTCCCCTATGTTCAACTGTTTTGTTTCTTAAATTTCACATGAGTGAAATTACATATTTGTCTTTTGTTGATGGTCTTATTTTGCTTAGCATAATACACTCTAGTTCCATCCATGTTGTTGCAAATAGCAAGATTTCATTCTTTTTGATTGCCAAGTAATATTCCATTGTACATATACACCACATATTCTTTATCCATTCATCAATAGATGGACATTTGGGCTCCTTCTATAATTTGGCTATTGTTGATAGTGCTGCTATAAACATTGGAGTGCATGTGCCCTTTGAAATCAGCATTTTTGTATCCTTTGGTTAAATACCTAATCGTGCAATTGCTGTGTCATAGAGTAGTTCTATTTTTAATTTTTTGAGGAACCTCCACAATGTTTTCCAGAGTGGCTGCACCAGTTTGCATTCCCGAAAACAGTACAAAGGGTTCCCCTTTCTTAGCATCATGGCCAACATCTTTTGGTTCCTGAGTTGTTAATTTTAGCCATTCTGACAGGTGTGAGGTGATATCTCATTGTGTTTTTGATTTGCATTTCTCTGATGATGAGTGATGTTGAACATCTTTCCGTGTGTCTCTTAGCCATCTGGATATTTTCTGTGGAAAAGTGTTCACACCTTTTGATCATTTCTTCACTGGATTATTTGTTTTGGGAGTATTAAGTTTAATAAGTTCTTTATAAATTTTGGATACTAACCCTTATGTCAATTGCAAATATCTTTTCCCCTTCTGTTGGCTGCCTTTTAGTTCAGTTGATTGTTTCCTTCACTGTGCAGAAGTTTTTTTTTTATATTGATGAGGTCCTAATAGTTCATTTTTGCTTCTGTTTCCTTTGCCTCTGGAGACATGTCAAGTAAGAGATTGCTGTGGCCGAGGTCAAAGAGGTTGCTGCCTGTTTTCTTCTGTTGGATTTTGATGGTTTCCTATTTCACATTTAGGTATTTCATCCATTTTTTAAGCTTTATAGGATCCTATCTAAGGGGTTCACATGGGGGAAAGCCCTAGGAAGCAAAGGAGATTTTGATCACAAGGGCTTTGGGGGAAGTCATATCAGGAACTTGCATTGTTTATGACTCTGCAAGCTGTTATTTAGAGCATGGTGGATATGTGTGATGGGCTAGTGTTAGTTTAGGATCCCTGCTGGCCACTTGTCCAAACAAATGATTCCAAGGGGGCATTACCATGGAGTAGTTTAGCTAAACTATCCACAATAAGTAAATATGTATATACACATGTATAAACAAAAATCTATTTTAGTTAATATTTATTTATACATATATAAACCAAAATAACATCACGGCCAAGCAAGATAACATGGTATCAAAAAAGGAGGAAAATAAAGAATAGCAAGCAATTCTTCCTCTACCTACATTCATTTGTTCTGTTTTGAAATTTTCCTCTCCAGGTTTTTACTGTCTACACTATAGCATTTACCAGACAAAAATATATTTGCCAGTTTTAGCACACATTTAACAAAAATAGTTATGTTGCAGCTTTCCCTATACAAAGTGTTTGGTTGAGAAGACAACATGCCATGAAAACTATAAACGCTCTTTTTATATTGTCCATTTTCAAGCCTCCCAACAGAATGGAAATTCTGCTTAATAGCATCTTAAATTGACTCAATTCATGTGTAGTTTTTAAAAACTGTGATTAGACCCAAGCATAAAGACCCTGGAACATTTTATATCTATTCTTTCTAGCACAGATTAATTACTTGTTTCTAATTGGTTCTTATCGAAAAGCGATTCTTTTTATTAACATTTCCCAAGCACGATAGTTTCAGAAAGGGTGGAAGACCATTAACTTCAAGAGTTAGAGGAGATTCAAGTTAGTTAATTAACTTAACTCATTATCAAATGATGACTGTGAGGCATAAATGAAAGTTGAATGACTACCACGACATTCCCTTTACAAGTTTAAATATCATAGTGATAGTAATAGGCAACATGTATTGAGTATATCATTTGCCGCTTTAAGCATTTTTAATATATCACCTGCCTTAATGCTTGAAATACTGTTTTAAGGAAAATACAATTACTGTCTTAATTTTAGAGACAAAGCATAAAGTACCTTGTTACTGAGTAGATTATCTTTTTATCTATTAATCTGGGTCCTACACCTTCAATTTTACCACTGTGTATTGATCTGGTTTTAAATGATTTGGGTTTTAAATATGTAAGGTATGACAAACTTTTTTAAGGCAAACTTTTTAAAACTAAAAGAATGTTTTTCCTTCCATATTTAGTTTTATTAAATTTTTTTAAAATATTTATTCATTTTTGAAGGAGAGGAACAGAGCGTGAGTGGGGGAGGGCAGAGAGAGAGGGAGACACAGAATCCGAAGCAAGCTCCAGGCTCCAAGGTGTCAGCACAGAGCCCCATGTGAGGCTCAAACTCAAGAACCACGAGAAATCATGACCTGAGCCCAAGTGGGACGCTTAACTGACAGCCACCCAGGTGGCCCCAACATTTGATTTTCATAAAGAAATGATCCATAGTCTAGAGTTTCTGGAATCATGATTTTATTGATGGAGTACCACATTTCACCCTTCACAAAATAATTTTCATTTATGTATTCATATTCTAGTCACTCTTAATATAGTGTGTTTTATTCTCTTCATAAACAGATTCCCAGATTAGCTTATATGAGAGATTTCTGGTCTATAGAGAGTTCAATATTTGACCCTTATCTCTAGCTCAGCGTTCCTCAACTTTTTAAACACATGATAAATCTGCCCCATCTCCCAGGCCCCAATGCATATAAGAAGTAAAGTCCTGGGTATGACTTCCAAATAGGATGCATTCATTATGTGTGTTTTAAATGGATGTTGGCTGAGAGTAGTTATCAAGTGTGAGAACTAAAAGTAGCATGTTTCACTGTGTAAACTGGTGTTTGCCAATACCACCACGATAACGACAACACTACTAATGCTGGTGATATTTTAGTAATTCTTAAGAATAGATTAATCTATCTGGTACTGCATTTGAAAGATGGTGCATTTGATCTGCAGGAATTGTGTTTATTATATGAGAAAGGGCACTAGGTAAAAAAACCAGGCCAACAAGATTTTTTTCCCTACTTACACTACTTATTAGTTACGTGAACTTCGGCATAAATTTGGCCCACATTGGTTAATGTGTGTTCACAGTTTACAAAATGATTTAACACACTTGAATTTATTTGATTTTCAACCAAATTATTTGCACGCCTACATATTTGAAACCTGAAGGTCAGAGAGTTTATATGATTTCATCGAAAATTTTACCCAGAGTAAGAAGTGAGCCCAGGCAAACTGCTGGGTGTGTGGAGTGCTTCCTTGGCCATACCACACTTTTCTTGATTATATGGGGTTGGAGTTGATAATCAAATGAAATACTATATCTAGAAGGAGTAGGTGAACTCTGAAATATACAGAATACAGTATTTTTCTGTCAATTTGTAAAAAAAATGCATTTAATTTTTGTATTATATGTGCACTAATTAAAAAATAAAATTAATATTTATTTCTTATAAAATCAAACCCAGTACAGAAGGGCTAAAAAATAAAGTTGTCTATCACTTCTCATTGTTTACTCCATAGAGAATTTATGGTTAGTCTACAATCACACACACACACACACATACACATACACACAGGCATGTCAGTGCTTAGTTACTGAAATATTAATATCTGAAAACAATTTAGGAACTGCATGTCAATAATTTGTGTTAAGATAGCTATCCTGATAACTGAATATTGCCCAGTAGTCTGAGAATGTGATAGTTAATTTTATGGATCAAGTTGGAGTGTGTTTTTTGCTGTGATTAATTTTTAAATTGGTGAAATTCAGTAAGTAGATTGAGATCTACAATGTGGGTGGACCTTCCCAAATCAGCTTAAGCCCTGAATAGAACAGAAAATGACCTCCTGGAGAAAGAAAGTATTCTCGAATAGATTACTTTTGGACTTCAGCTGCACAATCAGCTCTCTGGGATCTCTGCCTATAAGCCTTTGGACTAGAACTGCAGCATTGGCTTTCTTGGATCTCTGGCCTGCTGGGCTACACTACAAATTTTGGACTTACCAACCCCCATAATCATGAGTCAATTAATTATAATAAATAACCTTTTATATAAATATAGATAAATCTGTTTATATCTATTTATATATCTATCTATATCTATATCTAATCTATACCTATACCTATATATATCTATCTATCATCTATCTATCTATCTATCTATCCCATTAGTTCTGTTTCTCTGGAGAACGTTGGCTAACATAGATGATCATATTTTGTAATAGCATCCAATACTTCACAGGCAGTAAGCATTTATTTCTGAAATAATTTTCTACAGCTTTTACTTGTACAATTTGAATTATAATTTTAGTTAAAAATTCTGAAAATTACTTATATGCGTTTATGCTGCTTTAAAGCCCAAGTCTTAATTGAATATTTACCACATCACAAAGGCATTTCATTTTTAGAGATGTTTTCTTTTTTAAAAGTAGATATAAAAATGAACTAGAATGATTTATGGAGCATGTCACATGAATTTTAGAGATTGCTGTTTTCTTAAGATTGCTTTTTTATGAAAGCATTTTTCTTACATTCCCTCAAAAAGGTACACCTCTTTTACTGCAAGTTAAGGTTTCTACTTTTTTTCTATTTTTGTATATTTATCTTTTTTACCCTTTAGTGGTTTAGTAAAGAATGTCATTGGATCACCACGTATAAATTAAAAAAAAACAAACAAAAATGGACACAAGCATGAATGTCACCTAGTCTTCCAAGCCTATGAGAAATTTTTAATCTTTTGGAGATAGGCATAATTGAAAGGAAAACAAAAAACCAGGAAGCTTTGGAGAGCTAATGACCTTAAGAATAGTTTTTAAACTATTCAAGTTTTTTTTTTTTCTTGACTGTAATCACATTGTTGGAGCTGGATTTTTTGAAAACTGATATATATTGCAAAACCAATTTTAATATAACCCAGCTTATGTTTCTATCCAATGTAATATAACTATTATTATAAAAGTAACAATGATATAATAATTTGATATGATGGTAGATACAAAGTACATTTCTGTATCATTTTTTTAAATTAGATGCCCCAAAAGCTAGACTCCTTCATTGCCATACTGAGAACAGGCCTGTATCTGCTCCATAACTATTTTATAATAAAAAAAATTTTGCTGGCTTTTATCATGATTCCTGGAAGGGAAACTGTAAACCCTTGTTATTTCCTGAGTGATAGATCATCTCTGTTGTTCACAGTGAGATACCCAAGATCACACATTAGTCTGTGCTCATAAGGTGACTCTTGGTGGGTACCTAGATACTTTATGTAAATAAGATGGTTGAGGGTAGGGGTTGGCCTGCCAGAAAGATCAACCAAGTGATTAGAAGTTTGGAGCTCTGATCCAGGTGATATAAACCTGACCTCCTTGGAGAAGATAAGGGCTGGAGATTAAGTTCAAATTATGTGACCAATGATGCCATCTAGCCTGTTTTTGTAATGAACAAAAGTCAGCTTCCCTAGTTAACAATATTCTGTGCATACTGTTATGCATCAAACTGCTGGTGGGGGAGGGGAGGGTGACATGTCTTGACACCAAAGAGAAAACATGGAAGCTTCAAGTTTGAGCTCTCCTAGACCTCACTATGTGCATGACCCTGACCTGTATCCTTTTTGTTTTAATAAAATTGCAATTGTAAGTCAAGGATGTCTCTGAGTTCAATGAGTCTTTCTAGTGAATTGTCATACCTGAGTGATCAGTAGGAAGCCCCAAATTTGTAGCCAATTGGTCAGAAACATTCTATGAATACTTGAGTTAGCCCCTGGTTTCTGAAGTTGACCTAAGGGCCCTGGAGTCAGCACCTGGTCTCTGAAGTAAGGTCAGTCTTGTTGGAGATTGTGCCATTGTAAGCAAAGTTAGGGGTCCTCCAAAAGAAAGAAAGACGTAGCCTTTATGACACATACAAGACAAGTCATTCTAGACCTCAAGCTATTTTCTATAATCTACGCCTTACTGTGTCTATTTTCTCTAGCACAATTATTGCAGAACTTTCAAGAAGGCATTAGAATTACAAAGAAATACAAAACCTTAATAATTAAAGATTTTAAGGGAATAAAGGGAATGCAAAAACTAACAGTCTCTTCCAGGCCAGGAAGTAGCCTAACCATATCAGAGACAATAAATCAGTGCTGAAACTCCCAGTGCTGTTTCAGAAGTAATCAAGACTCTTCATTCCTTACTTGAGATAAGGAGCCCCAAACCCCATCCAATTCATACCAGCTGTCAGAGCATGCCCATAGTCCCTTGCTCTTGTCCTACAATTACCTCTCCTTCAATACAATGTTAAAATCACCACCCAGCAGAAGAACAAGTTTCATTAACATAACATAGCTCAAGCACGTAGGCATGCTTTCTAAGTAACCCTGTGCAACCTTACACCCAACTTTACATATGATAATAAAACTCCTTTACTGAATATCTATCCTAATCCTAAATTAAAGAAACCTACTCACCCCCACTCAGAGAGTCACTGCTTTGGGAGTTATTTCCTGTGATCTCCTTACTTGATCCCAATGAAGTTTCCTTTGTGTGACAACTCTAGCTGATATAGTCTCTATCAGTAACGCATCAGGAAGCAAACTCACATTAATTTGGTTACATCTTTAATCTGTGGAGTCTGTACTAAGTCCTGCTGGTCAGTATTGGAAGTCATTGTAGCTACCAGGAGGTTTTCTATTCCCCACCTTATACACTGTAAATCTGTGGTCAAACACAATTTGGGTCATATCCCTTATTATTCCCATTGTCAAATCAGAGACATTTAGTTCAATAGTGTATAACCTTGTATTTGATTACTTTAGATGCTAGTTTGGATAACTATCCATAACAGTTAACAGAATCAGTCAAGGCAAGTTTCATTTTTACACAGCATTAAGTACTCTTGTCTTTTCCAGTTTAGTAAACTGCCCGATATTTTGCAGTTACTAAACACGCTCTAGTCTATTCAAATAGTAGAGTCAGAATCAGTTAGATGTTTTTGAAGCTGAATTTACATTGCTAAAACATGAAGGTACAATTCTCTTGATCAGGCTCTATTAGACACCTGAAAGGCTTAGTAAAACAGAGAGTTGAAAATACATTTGTAGTATTATTTTTTAATTGAAATTTCTCAGTAAAATGGAGCAAAGCATTATGTGCTAGATAATATGAAGTTTAACAAATAGAATTAACCTTAATTTGTGAAGTATACTTCAATATATTTGACAAGACAGTTGATAAAAATTGCAACTGTAAGTATAACCTTTAGAAAGTTCCCTTGACATTTTTTTTCATCTTTTAATCTTCATTCTCTTTGATTAATTTGTAATTGCAAGCCATTTACTTTGTTTTTAGTCTAACATGTTTACCTTATCAATTTTTGAAACCCCATTCTTTGCATGTTTCCTAATTATCTATTCAGGGACAAAATCCCTGGGATTTTACAAAAGTAGCATTGATTATGTATTACATTATCCCCTGGAGGAAAAGATGTGAAAGCCATTGACTTTGGTTTTTGCCTCAGTTTGACTAAGATGAATAGGGTAGTGGTATCAGTACAATCTTTTGGAAATAAATAAGACTATATATATAAGAACACTGCTATACTCAAGATGTTAATAATTTTGAAAAGAAGTGCTAAAACTTTCCTCTGAGGTGACAAAGAGCTCTTCTCTCACACAGACACAAAATAAACACACAGGGATGGTAGTTCAGTAAGATATTTTTATGAGCAAATTCAGTTTAAGTTAATACATTATATTTACAGTAGAAATTCAATGCAATTTAATCAATCAACCAACTAGGACCCAAAGACAAAGAGAGTCATCTCTAAGTAACTCAGAATCATTTGATTAGGAATAGCCACACCTTTAGACAAAACAGTCTACCATTTTACCATAATGGGAACAATCAGAATAACTGATTTTTATTTTCATTATTTAACAAAGAGCAGATTCTTTCAGCTGTAGGTATATTCCATTGAAATAACTCTGTGGAAATGCATACTTTCATTCAGACTGATGAAAGAAAATACTATTTAAATGGAAAAATATTAATTTACTGAAACCATATGGCTCTCCTACATTGCCTAATGCAGAACATGAGACCCTTTTGTAGAATATGGAATTGTGCTAATGTAACATAGGTAAATATAATTCTACAGGTAAAACTTATGTCCTCCATATGTTCCATTATTTTAATTTTTGTTATCGTTAAAATGGAGAAAATGAGCTATATTCACATTTTTGCAGAGTGCTAAAAAATAAAAAAGCAAATTTACAAGAAAAAAAAAACAGAACATGAGAACATGATAAGTACGCTACTTCCTTAGTAGGGAAAGATAAAAAATTATGTCTATCTATCTACATGTATATATCTGTGTGTATGTGTATGTATACAAATATATAGTAGATATGTTTGCAATGAAGGATAATATCTATTATCTTTTAAATTACACTTAAAATTGATAAACAATTTTTGTAGAATCTGTGTGTTTTTAAAAAAGAAAATAAAACCAAAGAAGATCTTCAGAGAATATTATGACCAAATTATTATTATTATTAAATTATTATTATAATTATAATTATTTATTAATTATTACCAGTATTATTCCTGGCATGCTAGTATTGCTAGTATAAAATAATCCATTCTCACTGTATTGATATTCTTTTTCTAAATAATATGTATATATGATCACTCTAGCTGTATTCTTGCATTATTTTGTTTTTCTACTCTATTTTTATTATTTTTTTATTTAAAAAATTTTTTTTCAATATATGAAATTTATTGTCAAATTCGTTTCCATACAACACCCAGTGCTCATCCCAAAAGGTGCCCTCCTCAATACCCATCACCCACCCTTCCCTCCCTCCCACCCCCCATCAACCCTCAGTTTGTTCTCAGTTTTTAAGAGTCTCTTATGCTTTGGCTCTCTCCCACTCTAACCTCTTCTACTCTATTTTTTAAAGTATATATGATTATGGATGAATCAATTTGAAGACTGAGTATTTATCAATAAAATGTTAAAAGAGAAACTTATATATAATTTGTTAAAGGAAAGAATCATAATCCAGAAAGAATAAATTGATCTAAGTAGTTTAGCTTATATAATGTTATGCATTTTTCATTGCTTCTAGGTGTCTATGAAGTGAATGTTTTCAATCATACCTTTAGTAAATCCAAATATCTTCTGAACACATGCCAATAGATGACATTCAATTTCATGAGTGGTGCTATTGATAGAGGAACATTTATAATGTGATTTTAGAAATTCGTTTCCACATACATTCTAAACTCTTCATTTTATAATTCTTCGTAAACAGAAAGAGAGCTATCATATGTCTCTACAGTGCCGTGCAGAATTACATCGAAATTATTCTCCTGAAAGACATTATGGCTCACATATATCATCATTATCTACAGTACTGCTATGACAATAAAGTGAAAACTTTTATTTTAACATGCTCTACAAAATAACAATAATTATTCAGAAAAGATGATCAGGAAATACCATTCCCATTTTAAAGAATGTATTGTACATTTCAGGGAGAACTGTTTCTCCTGAGATTTTGCTTACCCTTCTGCCCCTTTGAGGATAATGTGTCCTTCAAATTGATGAAAGAGTATCAGAAAAATAAAATTTCCATTCTATGGGAAGCAGTCAAATTCATGCATGTGAATCCTTAAAGCCTATGTGATGACAAACTATTCCTGACTAGGACAGGTATGGGAAGAAAAGCACCAGTGAGAAAAGATGAAGACTGGTGGGTAGGCGTGGACATGGGCGTGAGCAGAAAGAATTAAAGAGATGATACCAAGCCATTTGACTTTTTTTTCCCAATAGAAACAAAATCTTATGTGTAAATGGAAAACAAGAATGATTAAAACTCACCCACATGAAAATGTTGAAATGGGAGCTATTGGGTTCCGTAAAGCCTTTCAAAAACCAATATACACAGGGTCCATTGTCATGATCTAATTATTGTTTTCTGGATAAATGATATAATGCCAAGTGGCAATTGACAATGCCAGTTTTAATAAAAAATAAATGATTATAGAAATTTAAAATTAAATGGACATATTCATTTTAATATAAATAGCAACTTAACATCTGCTTTGTTGTTCACTTTAGCTTCTTCATTTTGTATTTTAGATCTCCTTACTATAAAAGAAAAAAATCATTCTGTAGCTATTTTATAAATTTATGCAAAAGGAAAACCTCTGTCTTCAGAGTGTTTGAATTTTGCTATTTCAGTTTATTTTTCAAATTGCATTACAAAATTACAAAACACTTAATTTTTGTAATGAGATTATAACACTTAAAAATGTGTATTATGATAAAAAATAGTCTGCATAAACCCCCTTTTAAAATCCAAACTCTTGGGGCGCCTGGGTGGCGCAGTCGGTTAAGCGTCCGACTTCAGCCAGGTCACGATCTCGCGGTCCGGGAGTTCGAGCCCCGCGTCAGGCTCTGGGCTGACGGCTCAGAGCCTGGAGCATGTTTCCGATTCTGTGTCTCCCTCTCTCTCTGCCCCTCTCCCGTTCATGCTCTGTCTCTCTCTGTCCCAAAAATAAATAACGTTGAAAAAAAAAATTTAAAATCCAAACTCTTGATCTATGCTGTATCCATCTATATTCAGGGTCACATCTACTTCCGGAATAAAAAATAATGCATGTTTTTATTCTTCCTTATAAAGTTTATTTTTAAATAATATTTAATTTCCTCAGATTTTGTTATTATGTAATCTAATCCTTTGTCACTTTATCACCTACATTGCCTATTGTAAACACTGTAGAGAAAATGAGGTTTAAGGGACATAAAGCATCTGAGACCACAGTTACATTGTTTCTAAAGTGTCAGGATGTGTCTTCAGGCTGAGAACAGCTGTCTTCAAGTACTCAACGCAATGTAAATTAAGGGAATTATTCAGGAGATTACTGAAAAAAAAGATTAGTGGTAAAATTAGGCAGAACTGTGCGCCTCTATACCTACTTGATTGCTCTACACTCTCAAATGCCTGAATGACAAAGATAACACCGTTTCTGTACTGTGCTTTTTGAAGTCATTGAATAAATCAGAGTTCTGTTTTTCTAAAAGATTAGTAAAGTAAAAAAAAAAAAAAAAGAATATGATATCTATATGGAGTGTCGTCACCCAAGAAGAATCATTATCAATATATACCATTACATATAACAGTGCTATAACATTGTCAGCACTTAGTACATATGCAGTTATAAATGTGATACACTCATTTCCAAAATCAAATAAGTATCAATGACATCTTATGGGGTTTCCCTTAATTCCAATATCTGGAAATACTTTCTAATCTACTTTGGTCCTTGATAGGAGTCATAGGAGTCTGTAAAAGGGTGTCTCTTGTTCTATGGGATAGTAATACAATCCTGAACTGGTTAGAAAAGAAAAATTTGGGTTAATATAATGACAAAATAAATACAGTGCAAAGGTCTTACTGTCACAATGATTGAGATCAACACAGACTTTCTTTACTGTGGTAATTGGTACCTATCATGAAGATACTTGAAATGTAAGAATCAGTTGTGCCAAAGGCAAATTGACCACTCATTGGTAAAATAGGCCCACTAAGGAAGTTGTACCAAGGAATTTATCAAAAACACTATCAGTTAACATCCTTGACATTAACCCACTATCCACATGACCGTGTATGCAGAAAAGACAATACACATTTAAGAACTGGTGGATTAAAAATCACATAAACTGGGGCGCCTGGGTGGCGCAGTCGGTTAAGCGTCCGACTTCAGCCAGGTCACGATCTCGCGGTACCTGAGTTCGAGCCCCGCGTCAGGCTCTGGGCTGATGGCTCAGAGCCTGGAGCCTGTTTCTGATTCTGTGTCTCCCTCTCTCTCTCTGCCCCTCCCCCGTTCATGCTCTGTCTCTCTCTGTCCCAAAAATAAATAAACGTTGAAAAAAAATTAAAAAAAAAATCACATAAACTAAACATTACATGAAGCAAAACAAGGCAAAACAAAAAACAAGTTACAGCCTGTATGTCTGAAAATAAAAAGAAAATCCTAATATACATCATCATTAAAATTCTTTATATTAATGCTGTTTGGGTTTTAATTGTGTTGCCATTATTTATCTATGTAACAATTACAAATAAAGATTATTTGCAATTATTTATTTCTTTATTAACTTGTTTTACCATCTTTACTGTTTGGAAAACGTAGCATCATACAGTTTCATACAAATCACTCCCATCATTTTGTCTAGCCAGTTGACTAAGGAAGGAGAGCTCTTGGATCACCTGGATGTGGATACTTTCAAAACATATTTAGGGAAGAAATTTAGAGTGTAGTGATTGTTCCAAATTCCTTATATATCATATTGGTTACCATTGGTTCATTTGCACATTAGAGAATCAAATCTGGAAGGGCTTGAGCTCCCTATAGAACACAAAAACAAGCCACCATGCAGGTAGACATCCCAGGCTTTGTTCAAGTGAACTCCACAAGAGCACCAGGTTCAGATTCTTTCTATGTTTTCTCTATGGTTCCTAAGGCTTGACGATTGTTCTTATGGCCCTAAGAAACGTTCTGTTCTCCTGGTTTGATAGTAGTATTCCAAGTGGGAAGAATGAGGAAGATAGTGCCTGCCAGATGAGACTACCATCTTCCCCCCAACCACTTCTGTGAGCTTTTGGGAATGAGCCAGCATCCAATCATTTCTGCTTATATCATTAGTCAGATCTGTGTCACTTGGTCACCATTCTTAAAAGAACCTGGAAATGTTTTCTGAGACGAGTACATCACTACTTCCATTCAAATTGCAGTTCTTCTTTCTAAGAAGGAAGAATAGAAAAATGGGTTTTGACATATAGCAGTCCTTTGGCAATATCTGCAGCAAATAGGGTGATTCATTTAGCCCTCAGAAAAACCCTATAGAGGTTACCCTACATACAAGTACCGTTATAATACTCATTTCATGTCTATATATTACATGTAATATACCCATTTTATACTAATATTTATATACATATATTATAAGCTCCATTTTGCAAATAATATATTTGAGGCAGAAAGAGATCAAATAACATAAAGTCATAGAGTATCAAGAAGTAGAGATAAGATCCCATCAAGAGTAGTTTGATTCAGAGCCGTGGCAAAACTCCACATTCAGGGAATTCTTCCCAAAGGCTTTCAAGACAATATTTTAGTAGATTTTAGGGGTTCTTGTGAATAAAAATTTAACATCAATAATTTTTGTCCCTAAAAAACTAATCTCACCTCTAGCCACTACATCCCATTCCCAATTCGCCATTTATATTAGTGTTATTGCTTTAAGTTTCTACATCAGTCATTTTTCCCTTCTACATCTCTCATGTTGTACTTTTTTCATTTATCTTTACATTATATTGGCTCCTTTTTATCTGGTTGCCCTCCTTCAAGTACTCATTTATAGTTATGGAAAAGACCCTTTACACTTGGATTCATTTGTTTATTTTCTATGGTGAACAGCATATGTGTGAGGTATTATGCTAATACACTTCAAAAAGAGTTAAAAACATTTGTTAATTCCTTCTTTTACTAAACTATTGGTAATTTTATTCTAAAGAAAACACACACACACACACACACACACACACACACACACACAATGAAACCTCTTATCAGATACATGGTTTGCAAATACTTTCTTCCATTCCTTTGGTTGCCTTTCACTCTGTTGATTGCTGCCATTGCTATACAAATTCTTTTTAGTTTGATGTAGTCCCACTTGTCTATTTTTGCTTTTGTTGCTGGTACTTTTGCTGTCATATCAGAAAATGTATTACCGAAACCACTGTCATGAAACTTTTCCCCTATGTTTTCTTCTAGGATTTTTACAGTTTTCAGCCTTATGTTTAAGTCTTTTTTTTAACATGTTACTGTCTTTTGTTTAATTTAATTTTATTTTTTAATTTACATCCAATTTAGTTAGCATATAGTGCAACAATGATTTCAGAAGTAGATTCCTTAATGGACCTTACCCATTTAGCCCATCCCCCCTCCCACAACCTCTCCAGTAACCCTCCGTTTGTTCTCCAAATTTATTAGTCTCTTATGTTTTGTCCCCCTCCTTGTTTTTGTATTACTTTTGTTTATTTCCCTTATGTTCATCTGTTTTGTCCTCATATGAGTGAAGTCATATGATATTTGTCTTTCTCTGACTGACTAATTTCACTTAGTATAATACCCTCCAATTCATCACATAGTTGCAAATGGCAAGATTTCATTCTTTTTGATTGCTGAGTAATACTCCATTGCATATATATATATATATATATATATATATATATATATATATATACCACATCTTCTTTATCCTCTCATCCATCAATGGACATTTGGGCTCTCTCCATACTTTGGCTATTGTTGATACTGCCGCTATAAACATTGGGGAGCATGTGTCCCTTCAAAAGAACACACCTGTATCCCTTGAATAAATACCTAGTAGTGCAATTTCTATGTCATAGGGTAGTTCTATTTTTAGTTTTTTTGAGGAACCTCCATACTGTTTTCCAGAGTGGCTGCACCAGCTTGCATTGCCACCAACAATGCAAAAGACATCCTCTTTTGGCCTTATGTTTAAGTCTTTAATACATTTTGATTTGATGTTTGTGTATGGCTTAAGTGTCCAGATTCATTCATTTGTATATGGATATTCAATTTTTCCAACAAAATTTGTTGAAGAGACTATTCTTTCTCCATTGTGTATTCTTGGAACCCTTGTGCTAAAGTTGACTTAAATGTGTGGATTTATTTCTGGACTCTCTCTTCTGTTCATATGGTGTATATGTCAGTCTTTATGCCAGTACCATACTGTTATAGTTTCTGTAGCTTGGTAATACATTTTAAAATCAGGAAGTAAAATGTCTCCAGCTTTGTTCTTCTTTCCCAAGATTGTTTTGGCTATTCATGATTTTAACCCTTACAACTCTATAGCAATCAAACCAAAACAAACAAAACAAAACAAAATGAATAAAAAGACTAATGACCAAAATAAAAATGAGCAAAAGACTTGAATAGACATTTCTCCAAAAGAGACATACAAATGGCCAATAGGTATATGAAAAGATTCTCAACATCACTAATCATCAGGGAAATGCAAATAAAAAACAAAATGATAGATAAACTTACAACAGTCAAGTTGATTATTATCATAAAAAACAAGTGTTGAAAATGATGTGACACTTAAAAACTGAGAACAAACTGAGGGTTGATGGGGGGTGGGAGGGAGGGGAGGGTGGGTGATGGGTATTGAGGAAGGCACCTGTTGGGATGAGCACTGGGTGTTGTATGGAAACCAATTTGACAATAAATTTCATATATTGAAAAAATAATAATAAAAAAATTAAAAAATTAAAAAAAGGGAAAAAAAGAAAATAATGTGACAAAGTGGAACTTTTTTTTTAAGTTTATTTATTTTGTGAGAGAGAGAGAGAGAGCATGCTTGAGTGGGGAGAGGCAGAGAGGAGAGAGAAAATCCCAAGCAGGCTCCACGACATCAGTACAGATCCAGACGTGGGCTCCATCTCACTAATAATGAGATCATGACCTGAGTTGAAATCAAGAGTTGGACACTTAACCAACTGAGCCACCCCAGCGCCCAAAGAAATTGGAACTCTTGAACATTGTTGGTGGCGATGCAAAATGGTGTAGCTGCTATGTAAAACACGATGACAGTTCCTCAAAAACATTGAGAATAAAATCACCAAATGATCATAACACTTCTGGGTTGAAATCAGGATTTTGGAGAGATACTAGCACTCATATATTCATTGCAATACTGCTCAACATAGATGACACTTGAGGACACTATGCTAAGTACAATAAGACACAGAAGGACAAATATTACATGTTTCCACTTGTGTAAGATATTTAAAATAGTGAAACTTATAGAGTGGAGGAGTATAGTGGTGGTTAGCAGAACCTGGAAGGAGGGGGAAATGGGGAATTGTTAATCAGTGGGAATAAAGTCTCAGTTATACAAGATCAATGAGCTCTATCAAACTATTTTCTGTACACTGCCTCTGTAGTAACCCACACTATATTTTACATTTAAAAATTAAGAGGGTTCATCTCATGTTAAGTGTTCTTGCCACAATTTAAAAATTTTTTTAAATAGATGGCCTTAATGTTAGCATGAGGAAGAGTTTGCCTAACCTATAATCGTCATTCTCTGTCTCTTGTTTCTTGTTTCTGTGTCTCTCCCTCCCCTCCCACACTCCATTCTCATAATATTTTATTTGAATTTCATTTACCATACCCATTATATTTACTGGATTAGCATAGCTACTTTTATGAGACAAGTTTTCTCTAGCATCAGCTATTTGAAAGCAAGGCAAGCAGGGCATTGTTGAATATGTTCTCACAGCAACGTGTAGTTTCTGACGTGATAGTGATGTTTGATAAATGTTTGTTGAATGTATGAATTTTGAAAATGATTTGTTTATATCATAAAATTTTTTACTGGAGTGACACTGACTAACTACTGAAGTATGTATTTTGGACCATTATCTAGCTATTGGTCAGAATATATAGGAATACATATTTTACACACAGGAATGATAACAGAATATAATCTCATATTGAACTTTTCATTTTGCATTATCATTTTTTCTTTCTCTACTTATTAAAATTGCAAAATAAAAAAGTTTTCTTAGCTCAAGTTGCTGATTTTAACAAATGAATGCAAATAAATGCAAACTGAATTTGTATTCAAGAAACTATAACTTTTTCTAGGGAAAATTTTATTTCAGTTACAATCTGCATTCCACAGTACACAATCCGCGGCTAACGTGTATTTATTTATTTTTATTTTTTATTTTTATTTTGGGGAGGCACGCAAATCAACAAGCAGGGGAGAGGGAAAAAGAACAAACAGGGAAGGGGGAACAAGCAGGGGAGGGGGAAAAACAGGGGAGGGGAGGGAGAGAATGTTAAAAGCAGGCTCCACACTCAGCCCTCAGTGCGGAGCCCCAGGCTGATCTCACAACCCTAAGATTATGACCTGAGGCAAAATCAAGAATCAGACACTTAAACAACTGAGCCACCCAGGCACCCTTAACTTGTCTTTACAATGATTAGATCTATAAAAATGAGAGTAAATTCATAAGCACCATATTGTCTAGGAAACAATCTCATTCTTGAAAGCTTGAACTACAGAAATGTTTCTAGTGAATGACAAAGATAAAGGTTTACATCTACTAGATCATTTATTAGAAATAGTGGTCAATATTAGTTCATCTAACATTATTAGTAAGTCTCTGTCCTAAGAAGATAACATATTTTGAAAAACACTTGGCATGATCGTGAAATCCAGACAATATTTGGTAAAACTCAACAATTTTTTATTTTAAAATGTATGTTTAAAATAAATTTGTTATTTTAATACAGATTGCCTATTTTAAGCTAAGAATGAAAAATATACCAAATATTAAATTGAACTTGAAACAGTGGCTTTTAACCTTGTAGGTTATGTCTTAACTATAATAATAATAAAAATAAAATATTTTTGATTAAAAAGCAATACAGTATGATATAAATTAAAAAGTAACTCTATAGTTTCCTACCACCATAATCCACATATGCCCACACATACAAATACACATTACATCCTATCCACCAGGCATCACTACTATTTACAGTATGGATTGGATTATATCTCTTTAGACATTCCTTCCTGACCTTCCTTCCTTCTTTCTTTCCTTTTTTTCTTTAATTCATTCTTTATTTCTTTTCAAATTAACTTATATAAGGGCATATCTTTGTCTTTAGGTATATGTGCACTTATGTAATATAGACATAATATAAAAATAACAGTATATATTTATATACTGACATATTTCTATATCATTTTACCCAAACTGTGTCATATTGTACTTCTTTTTCTACAGGATTTTTTTTTCAACAGCATGGTAAGGATAACTTCTCATATCAATACATACAGGTATTTCTCATTCTTTTTCGTATTCATTTATTTATTAAAAATATCTTTTTCATCAGTGTGTTTCTACTCATAGTTGCTGGGACTATGGCAGTGAGCAAAACAGAAAAATGAACACAGGTACTGGAAGATTTCTATTTTATAAAGAGAACTAGAAAAAGCCTATTGGCGCTTCTGGAGAAAAGTTGAGGGTGAGCACATGTAGATATGGGGCGGGGTAGGAGAAGAACTCCAGGTGGAGAAACACAGAGCCAAATCCCTGAGAGCACTTGTGTTGTGTGAGATTGAAGCCTGCTGACCAGAGTAGCGGAGGCACAGTGGGAAAGGGGAGAATAGTGCTGACCAAGATCAGAGACATAGACGAGTGGATTCATTTAAGGCTCTGAGTCATGATAAGGGTTTGGATGTTGGAAAGTCTGAGTGAGATGGAAAATCACTGAAAGATTTGAGACAGCAGTGACTCTGATCTGGCTGCAGTTCTGAAACTAGACCCCAGGAACATGAAAGATAAAATAAATCTCTTTAAAAGGGACTTAGGTGAATTTATTCTGAAAGAATTAGAAGTTACTTTAATTAAGGGAATTGTTTTCCGTATTATTAGTTTAACATGTGCAACTTAAAATGCAATGTATAAATTACCCCAAAACAATGAAATGAGGGGACTATGCTTTTATATGATCTTTGCCCTAGAATATTTAAAAAAATGTCTACCCTATTCTACCAATCTTGAGTTAAGAGGTATTTAGAACAGCATGAATTTAAAGCATCTGGAATAATAACGAAAGAGTCAATGATCACATGTAAATATTCACTTTTTCTGACTGATTTGAAAAAGGAAAGCTATCATAATCCAATGGCCAATTGTACTATATCAAATAATCATAACCTAGACCGGAGATCAGCAAACTTTTACTGCAAAAGGCTATTAAGAAATATATTGGGTTTGGGGGCACGTGGGTGGCTTAGTCAGTTGAGTTTCCGAATGTTGATTTCGGCTCAGGTCATGATCTCACAAAAGGTGAGATCAAGCCCATGTTGGGCTCTGCATTGACAGCACGGAGCCTGCTTGATTGTATCTCTCTGCCTCTCTCTCTCTGCCCCTCCCCTGCTCACGTGTGCCTGTGAGCACACTCTCTCCTCTCAAAATAAATACATAAACATTTTTTTAAAAGAAAAAAGATATATTGGGGTTTGCTGACCATGTTGTCTCAGTTGCAACTACATGACTGCCATTATAGTGAAAAAGCAACTCTAGATGATACCAAAACAAATGGATGCAGTTGTTATCTACAAAAGCAGTGGTAAGTAGAATTTGGTCTGCAGACCACAACTTGCCAGTCCTTGATCTACCAGATGAATCTGGTGTGAACTAAGGATTCTTTTCTGTAAAGCCACAGGACCGTATGTCACACATGTGTGTTGTATAATTGCAGAGGCTCTACAGCCTTGCCTTCACTTAGGTCAAATAGCCTATGTGTGTTCTTGCCTACCTGTTGAAAGATATTTGATCTTTAGTAATTACTTTACCTTCCTCTGTCTCACTTGCATTTGTAAATGGACATAAAATTCATGCCTACCACATAGAATTGCTCTAAAAAATTTTATTTATTTATTTTTAGTTTTTTTTTTTAAATTAAATACTAGAATGAACTTAAAGCATTTGGAAAGTGTCACACAGTGCATGCTCAACAAACACTGACTCTTATAGGTGTTACTTTTATATCATAGATTTATGATTTTTAAAATGCCATAAAATTCATTGCTAATACTACACAAACATATAAAATACTTTTCAGAATCAACCATACAAGCAAATTAGGGCATTAGGTACAAAACAGAAAGATCTTCAACAACAGAACTAGAAATTTTAAACATAGGTCTCAAGGTGATTTGAAAAATATAGATTTATTAGATTAAGAAAGAAAATCATCAAACCAATATTTTACTATGTGCAACCTATATTACAGGTTACTTGTATCACAGTGTAGATGAGACCAAGGCGGGAAGGACCCTACATCTGTGTATGGCCCAAATCAATTCCCCAGAGTCACAGGAGGGTGCACAGCCCAGCTGACATCTTGATTTCACATTTCTGGGCTCTAGATTGTGAGAAAATAAATTTCTGCTGTTGTGGTAATTTGTTATGGAAATCAAATCAGTTTCCCGAGAACCTTAAGTGCAGAGTATATTAATTCCTAAGTATCAGTTAGTGGATATTTTTATCTTTTGTCCATATTTTAGGCTTACTCTGACTTAGAATATAGCTCCTGCAAAGGGGATTTAGTCTATGTCATCGCAAACTTGCAACAAATTATTTGGTATTGTATTTGCTTTGTGCAGTATTAAATTAGTCCTATTACAACAGACTTGTTAAATACCTATTTACTTTATGCCATTCATATTTTTGCAACTAATATATTTTTAAAATTCCCACTGAGTTCCATTTAAGATAAGAATAGGATGCTTTTCTGTCAGAATAAGTTTTATTTTTGTTTTCAGGCTCTCAAATTTTCACAATAGAATGTTAATGTTAGCATCTGTACACTAAAAAATAAGAACTTATCTTCAGTCAGTAACACAAAATATCTATCAGGATATAAGGCATTCATGTGATGTGACAATAAATTAATTGATTTTCAGTACATGGCAAAATTGTAACTGAGATCATTATTATTTGAAACAGTCTGGATGGATTGCTAATTATCTATTCCTTCAGATCTCTAGTTGTCAAGTGTTACTGTGTTTAAAAATCATCAGTTGGACTTATTAGTATTCAAAACCTTTGTTCTCTGATTTAATAAATGTTGAGGAAGAGGATAACATTGATGATCTCTCTCATTTTTTAATTTCCACCTTGCCCACAGTGGGGGAAATTTGTTCCCTCTCTCATGTTTGCCCTCATGCTCTTGCTTCTGTCTTCCTCTGTGGGCAGCCATCCACTACCAGCTGCTCTAGTTCTCTAACTGAAATGTACCTAAGACACTCATTGTACAAGGTTTTATTTATTAATGGGTGGCAACACTGCCTCATAGTTAAGAACAAGTTTCTGTTACCTGACAGAGAACCGGTTCTGATCTCACATTCTGCTGCTACCAGCTTGAAAATCAATACTCAAGAGAAAAGTGATGGTAGGAAAGAAAAGTTTGCTTCATTCAGGAAGCAGGAAACCTGGGAAGATGATGGACTAATGTTCTAAAGACCATCTTCCCAGTCCTGGTGAAGCCAGAGCATTTTATTTATTTATTTTTCTCTTTTTATATATGAAATTTATTGTCAAATTGGTTTCCATACAACACCCAGTGCTCATCCCAAAAGGTGACTTCCTCAATACCCATCACCCACCATCCCCTCCCTCCACCCCCCATCAACCCTCAGTTTGTCCTCAGTTTTTAAGAGCCTCTTATGTTTTGGCTCTCTCCGTCTCTAACCACTTTTTTTTTCTTCCCCTTCCCCATGGACTTCTGCTAACTTTCTCAGGATCCACATAAGAGTGAAAACATATGGTATCTGTCTTTCTCTCCATGACTTATTTCACTTAGCATAACACTCTCCAATTCCATCCACGTTGCTACAAAAGGCCTTATTTCATTCTTCCTTATTGCCACGTAGTATTCCATTGTGTATATAAACCACAATTTCTTTATCCATTCGTCAGTTGATGGACGTTTAGGCTTTTTCCATAATTTGGTTATTGTTGAAAGTGGCTGCTATAAACATTGGGGTACAAGTGCCCCTATGCATCAGCACTCCTGTATCCCTTGGGTAAATTCCTAGCAGTGCTATTGCCAGAGCATTTTAAAGGGGAAGAAGGAAACGGGTAGGGAAAGGTTGGGACCTACGTTTAGAAGAAGATTAGGAGACATGACTGTAAACAAACTTGCTGTTATCTGTTGCAGCTGTTTTTGAATATAGTCAAGCCTTATCTTATGGGAAGTCTGGCCCTTCTCCTCAAGGCCAGTGGTCTGCAAATCTCAAGGAAAGAAGGTTAGTTCTGCCACAGAGCAAAGGGTTTAGGTCAGCAGTCAAGGAGTTTGAATCAAGTTAACCCTTAAGACCAGTTAGAGTGCTGTTATAGTTCTACCCTTCCTTTTTTACCTGTTGGGATCATGTTTCACAGGATCTTCTTTCATTTTCTTTTTCTCTCCATATTGTAATATCACTCTGGATACCATCTGACAGAGGTAAACCCAAGCACATGTGTTAGGTTTATGTAGTGGATTGAGCTATGTGGGAGGTGGGGATGAATAAGGTAGTATATGTGAGTGGCTTGTCTCATCCATGATTTGCCTATATTGGAGATTTATTTTCCTGTGTGCATTCCTTTCCAAGACTGCAGCAGAAATGAAATGTAGAATTTGGGACTTAAAACTCGACGCTCTAACTTGAACATTCTTAAAAGCTATACATTACTATTGAAAGAAATAACCAATTGAAGAACATTTCTTGATAGATATCAATAAAGACACCACTATTTTAGTTAATATTTTGTTGTGTGCATATGTGTGAGAGTCTGATAAACCATAATCAAAAATTACTCATGAGTTTTTCTCATGGGAAAGTTTATATCCCCATGGGCCCTGTATACTGATGCTTATGAAAACATTGATTTTGTATTACAGATGAGCTTAAATTTCTGCTTTGTTTTCTGGGAAGGAAAGTTAAATATTCTCAATTTGAGTAGGAAACATCTGACAAGTTGCATGTAGACATTTCTCTACTCTTTCTAAATGTTTCTTGAACATTCTAGGATTTCAATCTCAACTGGAATCTGAACTCATCTTGCAATGTTCCTGGTCACCACTCTCATTTCCTTATCAATTGTTTCCAATTATTTTCCATTTTTATCAAACTACACAGGTTCTCAATAGACAAGCTCAACTTCTACATCTCAGGCCATTATACAGGACCATATATATAAAAATCTATATATATAAAATCCATATATATAAAAATCTATATCCGCCACAGTTATGACCCCTCTCATTTTTTGTAATAAAGGAAAGGCTTTTGTCTACTGTTTGAAATTAGTCTCTGTACCTTTGTCAAGACCACATGCCCTCCTTGCTCCACACAGATGTTGCTCCATCTGTTACTTCGTTACTCTTAATCTTCATTCTGTCTCCACTCCTTTTTAGCAGCAATTTGGTTAGCTTTTTAAAACTTTTTTTAATTTTAATTTGTTAACCACAATATACTTTTTACTGTAAAATAACAATAGGAAAACCATCACGTAGATGTTCACAAATTAGAGAAAACAATTACTAACATATTTTAGTTTGGGAAACAGAGTTAATTCAATTCAAAGAGCCAGAGAGCTAAAATCTAGAGATCCAAAATGCAGCAAGAGTAACTACTAGTGGAATTCCTAAAAGTAGCATTTAAGTAATATTCCAGGAATGAAAAAAGGGAAAAGAACTCTAGAAGAATTTTGAGTGTCAATCTGTAGGACAAGCCAAAATATATGAGTATGAAAACAAACACATAAAAACAAACATAAAAACACATGAAAAACTATGATTGTGTAGATACTATTACATAGATACTACTTTTCTTAGGTATTTATAACTGTGGCCTAACTTAGATGTTTCCTGATGTGTTTATAATGTTTCTGTTTTAGACTGAATTTATTTCTAAAAAAAAAATCAAAATTTAGTGCAACTGAAATGGGAATGCCCCACAGGCATACCCTGTACACACAATAAGTAGTGTCATTCACGATTCAAACTCTGAACCCAGCGATTCACATGTTAATCAGGTTAGAGTCATCGTTCATTAATCAATTGATCCCAGCTTATAGTTTGACCATTGAATGAATTTAGAAAAATAAATTGGTTTTAAAAAATCAGTCCAAAGCCTCAAGGAACAATAAGTATTTTCTCCAGAGATAGATGTTCTGTGCAACCTCTTAGCGATTGTTCACTGGAGACATGTTAACATCTTGAAGCTCTCTCCTCATTAACAAAATAGAGTTTAGAAGATTAAAGTCACCCATATAAATGACTTAGCATATTGTCTGGTATATAATGAAGCATATTGCTTTTAATGGTAATAATTTTTTAAATGATTACTTATTGTCTTCCAGACAACTATTTTATAGTATTTTTTTCCTCAAAGAGAATTCACCTATTTTATTTTTATTTCTCACTATGCCTGTGTTAGATAGAATCATCACAATTATTCTTTCCTCTCAAGATATACATCATTTCTCTCTGAACTTATTAATTGAATAAGTATTTAAGTGAATTCCTACTATGTACAACATAACACCAGGCACTGGGATAACCAAGATGGCTATTACATAGCTTTGTTGTCAGTCCGTTGGCAAACACAGATCCAAATGATAGTTAAGAGATGCATTTATTTAGCAATGGAGACCTGCATAAATGCTTCCCTTCTAGAGAAGCCTTTACTCATTTACTCATACTTCAAATTGAATTTGAATATTTACTCATATTTTAAATTGAATTTGAATGTCTGCTGTGTTTAATATTGTAAAAAGGAGCTTATAGGTATAACTAAAGTGCACACCTCAAGAACTTAAATAAAAGATTTAGAGACTGTCCTTGGTGAAAATGCCACAGGAAAAAAGTAGAATGACATCAAAGCTTATTGAGTGATCTTATAGAATTGATCTAGTTTAAGAACAATACCCAATCCAGTGAGATAATATTTACATAGAAATAAGTATTTTTTTTGTAATCAACCTCACAATTTTCCTTCATGTACCAGCAGTAAACACAAAATAAAAGATATAATAGCATGAGAATTATAAATTACCTGACAATCGGTCTAAGAAAAGTTATGTGGGACTTCTTTGTAGAATCGTATGTAATATTATTGACAGAAATTTAAAATGAATAACACAAATGGAGGACAATGTGGTAGTCGTGATCACTAAGGGGTCAATGCAAGCAGCAAAAGGAAGTCTACTCATAGAGTCAAAACATCAAATGAGACCAAGAAGGAGAAGCCAACATAGAAAGAAAAGTTTTAAAGTAATCATCACTTTTGTTATACATCATCAAATAGACATTGAGGAACTTTGCACCAATTTATATTCTTGTAAGCCAAGCAAAACGGCTGGTTCCAGCAGCCTCACTAATACTACTAATTTCACATCTATAAAATGTGTGTAATTATTGTTTGAATTTACATTTTTGGTTAGCTGAAATTTCTCCTATAACAAATGAGAAAGCCTCTAGTTTTCATAAATGAGTAATAATAGAATAACAAGTTATTTCATAATGTTCAAAAAACTAAAATGGATATTAAATGTTAAGTAAGGCTCACTAAGCATAAAGTAACCATATAATTTTTTTTCATATTCACTGATGTAATATTTTAAATAACTGCTAATATAAAGCAATATCGATATTTCTGGAAGCCACTATATATTCTGATATGACAATAATTTATTGAATGTAGTAATTATCACCTATTTATATTATAATCAATATATGTGCACATATGTTGATAATTGAAACTATTCAGTAACATGAGTTTATGATATAATTGTCAGGTGCTAGTGTAAGGCTTCTCCCTCCTACTTCCTGCCCATCATGCTCAACTGTGACTCTGTCACAATTTGCTGCCTCATTGAAGGTCCCAGAATAATGCTAATGGAGCAGTCTCTATCTGGAACATCACCAATTGCCAAATAAGAAAGTTTTGATAGCTAATTTTAGAAATGTTGTAATTGTTAAGATTTTGAAATATAATGTTGTCATAAAAGAAAAAAATAATTAGCTACCAAATTGATTAGCTGGATATTTATGTTTGTCTCAGGGTAATATGATATACTTGAATTAAATTTTGAAAGTGATTGGGGCACCTGGGTGGCTCAGGTGGTTGTGTCCAACTTTGACTCAGGTCATGATCTCTGGGCTTGTGGCTTCAAGACCTGCATCAGGCTCTGTGCTGACAGCTCAGAGCCTGGAGCCTGCTTTGGATTCTGTGTCTCCCTCTCTGGCTCTCCCCATACTCACACTCTGTCTCTGTCTCTCTCTCTCAAAAATAAATAAACATTAAAAAAAATTTGAAAGTGATTAAATTTACTAACATAAAAAAGGCATGATTTTGAATAAAAATCTTAGGAATTCTTATTGATTCTCAAAGTATTATTTCAGGAGCTGATGTTTCAGTAAATGTTTCCTGATCATCAGTAAATTGTTAATATTGGTTGCCCTTGACATTTTATATTTTATGACTATAGAGGGCATGGCACAGTGGTTGAACTCCAGAATGCTGAACTGTAAAACATTAAGAACATATCTTTTGTTGATGTAATTAAAAGACACCTGTGCATTTTCAATGGAAAGTCCTCATTATTATTTATTTCTGTACTCTAATAAAATGTGTGTGTGAAGGGGAAGATTTCACTTGAAATCATTAATGACATAATATTTTCAGAGAATAGCTAAAGTGAAGGTAATTCATACCTAGATAAAATCCCAAATTTCTTCTATGCAAATAATCAATTATATTTTAATTAGGAAAGCTCTAGCATTATCCACAACATCAGTAACAATAACTATAGGTATTTAAGAATAACTTTGAACATTAATTAGTACTGTATCAAAGATCAAAGTAGACTAAAAGGAAGACATCTGTCAACAAATTGACAAATATAGTTTGATAATACAGGATATAATCTTAACAGGGTCTTCAATATAGATTTGAAACAAACTCAACTGTTAGCATTCCCCCCTTCTTATAATAGTTTCATAAATATTAAGCTTTTAAAAACATTTTATGAAAAGGAATATTTTTGTGCTCCACAAATATGATATTGCCTGGATATAAAACAATGAAATATAACTGCTATAGGGACACATAACATTGCAATGAAATCTAATATATCCCATTGTGTTACTATTCCCAAATCTATAACAAAAGTAGCTCATATCTCAGTGAGGGATGAATGTATGCCAGTAAATGGGAAGCCTCTGCTAGGAACCCAACTAAACCCTGTGACACAATGTCTCAGCAAATGCATCATCAATCAGCTAGAAATTCACAGGGTCTGTTCTGAAATATTGTTTTCTGTTCTCATTCTCCCTACGTGGAGTCTGAATTACTCTATGTGTGGAAGGGGGTTGCTGGTTACTTACTAAAGGTCAGAGCATTGATTCAGACAGCCCTTGACAGTAGTGGGTGCA
The DNA here is from genome assembly GCF_022079265.1 of Lynx rufus. Classification (NCBI taxonomy): domain Eukaryota; kingdom Metazoa; phylum Chordata; class Mammalia; order Carnivora; family Felidae; genus Lynx; species Lynx rufus. The sequence goes on along the minus strand of NW_025814845.1, from coordinate 96,087,960 downwards.
ATAGGGTATAGTCAGTTATAGAGAGAATAAAAATGATGTAGTGTCTAGTTACAAGTGCATGGTCTGCAAGTGGAATGATGGGAAGTTATGTTTTGTCTTACCAACACATTGCTTAATGTATTCTGAATGGCAATGCCTTCACTCTTTCACCTTACCTGAGTATTGAATTACTCTGCATTTGACAAGTTACTCTAACTCCATTGTGATTGGCCCTGAAAGGCATCACATTCACACCTCAACAGCAGGGAAATGTTTCCATTCATTAAAATTTGTACTTTCTGTAAGTTCAACCACTATCAAGTAAATAAGAGAACTAAATTTGTACTTCATAGTGAAATTTAAATGGAAATTTGTTTTTTACTCACATTTATGCAATGTTATATTTAATGTTTAACACTGCTGAGATACTTCAAATCTAAACCTTTGCCTGGAGTATCAATGATGAAATGATAAAGACAGTGTGACTTTTGACAATATGGACAGGTATAATTCTTAGTGTAATCGATAAAATAATTGAGTACTTCATTAAACAAAAAATTACCAAGCATATACTAAATACATGCTAATTGATCGGGCACATGAATATGAACACTAAAAGATATTATAATTTGGGTTGCCTAGGTGACTCAGTCAGTAAGCGTCTGACTCTTGTTCTCAGCTCAGGTCATGATCTCACAGTTTGTGAGTTTGAGCCTCGAGTCCGGCTCTGTACTGTCAGCAGAACCTGCATGGGATTCTGTCTGTCCCTCTCTCTGCCCCTTCCCCACTTGTACTCTCTCTCTCTCTCTCTCTCTCTCAAAATACAGAAATAAATGTAAAAATAAGATATACTAATTTTGAATTATGCTTAAGGATTTCAAAGTGCAGTGGCTGAGTGACGTTTTATTTTTAATTAAAAAAGAAGGGTTATGAAACTAAACAATGAATTGGTTGTACCTAAACAAGTAATAGGATATCAAGAAATGTTTTAAATTACAAGTAATACTTTAGCTTAGCCTTAATTACGTTTAACCCATCAACATAACAGAGTGGGGTAGAAGTGTTTTCAGGTGAGATAAAAAGTAAAGAATGGAAGGCTATGGAAATTTTCCAAAGCATGAAAAGGTACATAAACAAATTGATTTGGAAGAAGAAACGAGTGAATATTGGCTTCATGGGAGATGAGATTAGAGGTTAGGTGGAAGAAGAATATTAAATCTAATTTATTAAAAAGCAACAGGCAATATGGAAGCATTTTTAAGCCAGGGAGTAACATGATTAGCTCTTCATTTTTAAAGAAATTATGCTGGCAGTGACGGGACAAACAAAGTAGGAAGATCTTCAGTCTCAGGGTAGTTTGATATTAAAATTTTAATTAGCTTTCACTGGCAGAAGATATCATAGACATTTGTATATAGTGGTTAATGAAATGTGTTGGCTCTATGGAAAAGGCTCGAAAAAAAGATCAGAAGCCTCTGTCTATCTCTATTTTCCTTGCTCAATTATTTCCTCTAATTGGAGAATGGACATTAAGTACCAAACTATAATTGTCTTTCTCCCTGTAAACCTAATAAATTAGTACTGTTTGATCTGCCTTCCCTGTAAAGGCCAATGACAGTACAGCCCAGGAAGCATTCTATAGTGATTATAATGGCTGGAAAGAAAGCCACACATCCATTATGCACTGTTTATTGCTACCCTAAAAGTGAATTTCATTGCTGTAATAGTCCAGTTTTGCTATTACGTGTATTGATTATGTGATTTGGGTCATTTAATAGTTTAACTTTTGTGAAGGCCACACAGTTTCTTTTACCACCATGCACCTTCATCTGTTCTACCCAACTCAGTACTTTCAGCTTTAACAGGCAGGAAAATTGAGAGATGTGCTATTGTTGGCCCTAGAAATGGATGGGATGGATAAACACCCTTAGGATAGTTGTAATTCATAATATTTCTTAAATAAATAAAAACCTTTTTAAAGGTTGAGAATCCAAGGCAGGGTCCACACTCTCAGCTCAGAACCCAATGTGGGGCTTGATCTCACAAACCTTGAGATCACAATCTGAACCAAATTCAAGAGTCAGATGCCTAACTGACTGAGCCACCCAGGTGCCCCATCATAATATTTATCCAAGAAAATATTATGTTTGAAAATATTTTCGTCAAGAAAAATGTGAATGTTCAGCCAGACAGCATGAAAGTCTACTCTGGTTCTAAGATTTTATTTTATTTTATTTTATTTTATTTTATTTTATTTTATTCTTGTAGATTGATTTTTCTGGCATATTTAGTATAAAGCAAATGAGACTTTCTCCTCAATAAACAAAAGAATGTATTGAAATATTTAGAGAATATATAAGTTTTTCAATTGTGAATATAAATCAAAGAGAGGCCTGGAAATGGAACCCAGATTCAAATTCAACTTAAAGAATGTAGTAGAAGGGTTAACATCTGTACCCAAGAATGGTAAATACTAAAGGAAATCCAGTTAACAAATAATTTTTCAGAAATAATTATTGATGTAAATTTATGACCAAGTTATTGTTTATAATCAGTTTTGTGGTATAATTGTTTTATTTATTCTTCAAATACATTTTAAGAAAATACTAGTCTTCACAATATAGTAGATAACAAAAGAGGTTAAGATTTTATTCATAAGAGAACTTACAGACTTAGGCAAGTAATACAAATAAATATGTATAATGTACAGTATATGATGATAAACTGTAATAATGAGAAGAATTCTAGGGGGAAAAAGTAATTCTAGGGGGAAGTTCTGAGGAAGAAAGTGTAATGTATCAGGTAGTCAAGAAAGGGTCAATAATGTAACTATTAACTAGAATCCCAATGTAGCTGAGAAAGTAAGCTAGAAGTGCTCCTGAAGGAAAAGTATTATAGGCAGAAAAATGAGCCCTAGGATGAGGTTACCTTGTAATATTGAAGAATGACAATGTTAACAAATACAAGTAGGAGGGAGAATATTAGAAGATGAGGCTAAAACATAACAAAAAAGTAGATTATGTAGGGTTCCATTGGTCAAAGTAAATTCTTTACTTTTTACTGATTTAGGTGAATTGGAAAACTTTGACCAGGGCAGCAAGTTGATATGGTTTATGTTTTAACAAAATCACCGTGGCTGCTATTTTGAGAACAGTTTGCAAGGTGGTGGGATGACAGAAATTGGAATCAGGAATACGATGGTGGTGTGGTCCAAAGTTGTAGTAAAAGAGGTGATAAGAAACACAGTAAAGCTTTGGATTGCAAGCAACTTGTTCTGCGAGTGTTCCACAAGATGATCAAACATTTCTAATAAATTTTAACCTGATAAACGAGCGACGTCTAGCAATATGAGACCAAACATCACGTGATTACAACTGAGCCAACGATTCTTGAAATTTGCTGTGATATACAAGTGCTTTGAAATACAACCATATTTCTGGGATGAATTATGTTTGCAAACTAAGGTTTTACTGTACTGTATTCTGTATATCCTGGAAAGAAACAAAATCTTTTAATGTATTGTATTGGCACAGGATAATATCAAAAATTTTGATTGAGTTAGTAAAAAGTAAGATTACCTTAATATAATAGAAGGAAGATTATGACAGGAGCAGTTTCGAAAGGGAAGTTCAGGAGATTAGACATGTTATATCTGAAATCATAAAATGTCTGTAATTCATATGTCTGAAGTTCAGAGAAGAGATCTAGACTGTGCATAAATTTGACACACTTCAATATGAAATTGGATAACATCACCTCTGCAGTGAGTGTGGATAGTATATAAAATGATTCTGTAAGTAAATGCTCAAACAAGAGACTTGGAAGAATATTAAGGAGCAGTATAAAAAGAGACACCAACAAACTCAAAAGAAAACCAGACTGTGAAGATCTGGCAATCAAATAAATGTATCAAACACTATTTTTTTCCATTTACCTACTGAAGGAGATCTTGGTTGCTTCCAAGTTTTGGTAATTATGAATGAAGTTTTTATAAACATTTATGTGCAGGTTTTAGTGAGGACATATGTTTTAATATTTTGGGGGTAAATACTAAGGAGCATGATTATAAGATCATATGATAAAAGTATGTTTTGTTTTGTAAGACCCACAAAATTATCTTCCAAAGTGGCTATACCATTTTGCATCCCCACCATCAATGAATGAGAATTCTTGTTGCTCTATATTCTCACCAGCATTTGGTATTATCAGTGGTTTGGATTTTAGCCATTGTAATAGATGTGTACTGATATCTCATTGTTGTTTCAATTTGCATTTCCTTGATCTTTGGCTCATTTTTAAATTGTGTTATTTCCATGTATATTTTCATTATAATCCTTTATCGTGTGTTTTTACAATTACTCCCTTTCAGTTTGTGGCTTGCCTTCTCATTCTGTTGACATTTTGTTTCTCAGAGAAGAAATTTTTTAATTTGAATAAAATCCAGCTTGTCAATGACTCCTTTCATGGGTTGCGCTTTTGATCCTGTACCTAAAAAGTCATCATAGATGCTTAGGAAGATGGCGGCGTAGGAGGACGCTGGGCTCACCGCGCGTCCTGCTGATCACTTAGATTCCACCTACACCTGCCTAAATAACCCAGAAAACCGCCAGAGGATTAGCAGAACAGAGTCACCGGACCCAAGTGCAGACGAGAGGCCCACGGAAGAGGGTAGGAAGGGCGGCGAGGCGGTGCGCGCTCCACGGACTGGCGGGAGAGAGCCGGGGCGGAGGGGCGGCTCGCCGGCCAAGCAGAGCCCCCGAGTCCGGCTTGCAAAAGCGGAGGGGCCTGACGGACTGTGTTCCGACAGCAAGCGCGACTTAGCGTCTGGGAGGTCATAAGTTAACAGCTCTGCTCAGAAAGCGGGAAGGCTGGAGGACAAAGGGAGGGTGAGCTGCGGAGCCCCCGGACGACAGAGCTCAGTTTGGCGGGGAACAAAGGCGCTCTCCAGCGCCATCTCCCCCGCCCATCCCCCAGCAAAAATCCCAAAGGGAACCGGCTCCGGCCAGGGAAATTGCTCGCTCCGCGCGAACACCCAACTCTGTGCTTCTGCGGAGCCAAACCTCCGGCAGCGATCTGACTCCCTCCGGCTGCACAGGGCCCCTCCTGAAGTGGATCACCTAAGGAGAAGCGAGCTAAGCCTGCCCCCCCTGCCGCCGTGCACCTTGCCTTCCCACCCCAGCTAATACGCCAGATCCCCAGCATCACAAGCCTGGCAGTGTGCAAGTAGCCCAGACGGGCCACGCCACCCCACAGTGAATCCCGCCCCTAGGAGAGGGGAAGAGAAGGCACACACCAGTCTGACTGTGGCCCCAGCGGTGGGCTGGGGGCAGACATCAGGTCGGACTGCGGCCCCGCCCACCAACTCCAGTTATACACCACAGCACAGGGGAAGTGCCCTGCAGGCCCTCACCACACCAGGGACTATCCAAAATGACCAAGCGGAAGAATTCCCCCCAGAAGAATCTCCAGGAAATAACAACAGCTAATGAGCTGATCAAAAAGGATTTAAATAATATAACAGAAAGTGAATTTAGAATAATAGTCATAAAATTAATCGCTGGGCTGGAAAACAGCATACAGGACAGCAGAGAATCTCTTGCTACAGACATCAGGGGACTAATGAACAGGCACGAGGAGCTGAAAAACGCTTTAAAGGAAATGGAAAACAAAATGCAAACCACCACAGCTCGGATGGAAGAGGCAGAGGAGAGAATAGGTGAACTAGAAGATAAAGTTATGGAAAAAGAGGAAGCTGAGAAAAAAAGAGATAAAAAAATCCAGGAGTATGAGGGGAAAATTAGAGAACTAAGTGATACACTAAAAAGAAATAATTTACGCATAATTGGTATCCCAGAGGAGGAAGAGAGAGGGAAAGGTGCTGAAGGGGTACTTGAAGAAATCATAGCTGAGAACTTCCCTGAACTGGGGAAGGAAAAAGGCATTGAAATCCAAGAGGCACAGAGAACTCCCTTCAGACGTAACTTGAATCGATCTTCTGCACGACATATCATAGTGAAACTGGCAAAATACAAGGATAAAGAGAAAATTCTGAAAGCAGCAAGGGGTAAACGTGCCCTCACATATAAAGGGAGACCTATAAGACTCGTGACTGATCTCTCTTTTGAAACTTGGCAGGCCAGAAAGAATTGGCACGAGATTTTCAGGGTGCTAGACAGCAAAAATATGCAGCCAAGAATCCTTTATCCAGCAAGTCTGTCATTTAGAATAGAAGGAGAGATAAAGGTCTTCCCAAACAAACAAAAACTGAAGGAATTTGTCACCACTAAACCAGCCCTACAAGAGATCCTAAGGGGGACCCTGTGAGACAAAGTACCAGAGACATCACTACAAGCATAAAACATACAGACATCACAATGACTCTAAACCCGTATCTTTCTATAATAACACTGAATGTAAATGGATTAAATGCGCCAACCAAAAGACATAGGGTATCAGAATGGATAAAAAAACAAGACCCATCTATTTGCTGTCTACAAGAGACTCATTTTAGACCTGAGGACACCTTTAGATTGAGAGTGAGGGGATGGAGAACTATTTATCATGCTACTGGAAGCCAGAAGAAAGCTGGAGTAGCCATACTTATATCAGACAAACTAGACTTTAAATTAAAGGCTGTAACAAGAGATGAAGAAGGACATTATATAATAGTTACAGGGTCTATCCATCAGGAAGAGCTAACAATTATAAATGTCTATGCGCCGAATACCGGAGCCCCCAAATATATAAAACAATTACTCATAAACAGAAGCAACCTTATTGATAAGAATGTGGTAATTGCTGGGGACTTTAACACCCCACTTACAGAAATGGATAGATCATCTAGACACACGGTCAATAAAGAAACAAGGGCCCTGAATGAGACACTGGATCAGATGGACTTGACAGATCTATTTAGAACTCTGCATCCCAAAGCAACAGAATATACTTTCTTCTCGAGTGCACATGGAACATTCTCCAAGATAGATCATATACTGGGTCACAAATCAGCCCTTCATAAGTTTACAAGAATTGAAATTATACCATGCATACTTTCAGACCACAATGCTATGAAGCTTGAAGTCAACCACAGGAAAAAGTCTGGAAAACCTCCAAAAGCATGGAGGTTAAAGAACACCCTACTCACGAATGAGTGGGTCAACCAGGCAGTTAGAGAAGAAATCAAAAAATATATGGAAACAAACGAAAATGAAAATACAACAATCCAAACGCTTTGGGACGCAGCGAAGGCAGTCCTGAGAGGAAAATACATCGCAATCCAGGCCTATCTCAAGAAACAAGAAAAATCCCAAATACAAAATCTAACAGCACACCTAAAGGAAATAGAAGCAGAACAGCAAAGGCAGCCTAAACCCAGCAGAAGAAGAGAAATAATAAAGATCAGAGCAGAAATAAACAATATAGAATCTAAAAAAACTGTAGAGCAGATCAACGAAACCAAGAGTTGGTTTTTTGAAAAAATAAACAAAATTGACAAACCTCTAGCCAGGCTTCTCAAAAAGAAAAGGGAGATGACCCAAATAGATAAAATCATGAATGAAAATGGAATTATTACAACCAATCCCTCAGAGATACAAACAATTATCAGGGAATACTATGAAAAATTATATGCCAACAAATTGGACAACCTGGAAGAAATGGACAAATTCCTGAACACCCACACTCTTCCAAAACTCAATCAGGAGGAAATAGAAAGCTTGAACAGACCCATAACCAGCGAAGAAATTGAATCGGTTATCAAAAATCTCCCAACAAATAAGAGTCCAGGACCAGATGGCTTCCCAGGGGAGTTCTACCAGACGTTTAAAGCAGAGATAATACCTATCCTTCTCAAGCTATTCCAAGAAATAGAAAGGGAAGGAAAACTTCCAGACTCATTCTATGAAGCCAGTATTACTTTGATTCCTAAACCAGACAGAGACCCAGTAAAAAAAGAGAACTACAGGCCAATATCCCTGATGAATATGGATGCCAAAATTCTCAATAAGATACTAGCAAATCGAATTCAACAGCATATAAAAAGAATTATTCACCATGATCAAGTGGGATTCATTCCTGGGATGCAGGGCTGGTTCAACATTCGCAAATCAATCAACGTGATACATCACATTAACAAAAAAAAAGAGAAGAACCATATGATCCTGTCAATCGATGCAGAAAAGGCCTTTGATAAAATCCAGCACCCTTTCTTAATAAAAACCCTTGAGAAAGTCGGGATAGAAGGAACATACTTAAAGATCATAAAAGCCATTTATGAAAAGCCCACAGCTAACATCATCCTCAACGGGGAAAAACTGAGAGCTTTTTCCCTGAGATCAGGAACACGACAGGGATGCCCACTCTCACCGTTGTTATTTAACATAGTGCTGGAAGTTCTAGCATCAGCAATCAGACAACAAAAGGAAATCAAAGGCATCAATATTGGCAAAGATGAAGTCAAGCTTTCGCTTTTTGCAGATGACATGATATTATACATGGAAAATCCGATAGACTCCACCAAAAGTCTGCTAGAACTGATACATGAATTCAGCAAAGTTGCAGGATACAAAATCAATGTACAGAAATCAGTTGCATTCTTATACACTAACAATGAAGCAACAGAAAGACAAATAAAGAAACTGATCCCATTCACAATTGCACCAAAAAGCATAAAATACCTAGGAATAAATCTAACCAAAGATGTAAAGGATCTGTATGCTGAAAACTATAGAAAGCTTATGAAGGTAATTGAAGAAGATTTAAAGAAATGGAAAGACACTCCCTGCTCATGGATTGGAAAAATAAATATTGTCAAAATGTCAATACTACCCAAAGCTATCTACACATTCAATGCAATCCCAATCAAAATTGCACCAGCATTCTTCTCGAAACTAGAACAAGCAATCCTAAAATTCATATGGAACCACAAAAGGCCCCGAATAGCCAAAGGAATTTTGAAGAAGAAGACCAAAGCAGGAGGCATCACAATCCCAGACTTCAGCCTCTACTACAAAGCTGTCATCATCAAGACAGCATGGTATTGGCACAAAAACAGACACACAGACCAATGGAATAGAATAGAAACCCCAGAACTAGACCCACAAACATATGGCCAACTCATCTTTGACAAAGCAGGAAAGAACATCCAATGGAAAAAAGACAGCCTCTTTAACAAATGGTGCTGGGAGAACTGGACAGCAACATGCAGAAGGTTGAAACTAGACCACTTTCTCACACCATTTACAAAAATAAACTCAAAATGGATAAAGGACCTAAATGTGAGACAGGAAACCATCAGAACCTTAGAGGAGAAAGCAGGAAAAGACCTCTCTGACCTCAGCCGTAGCAATCTCTTACTCGACACATCCCCAAAGGCAAGGGAATTAAAAGCAAAAGTGAATTACTGGGACCTTATGAAGATAAAAAGCTTCTGCACAGCAAAGGAAACAACCAACAAAACTAAAAGACAACCAACGGAATGGGAAAAGATATTTGCAAATGACATATCGGACAAAGGGCTAGTATCTAAAATCTATAAAGAGCTCACCAAACTCCACACCCGAAAAACAAATAACCCAGTGAAGAAATGGGCAGAAAACATGAATAGACACTTTTCTAAAGAAGACATCCAGATGGCCAACAGGCACATGAAAAGATGTTCAGCGTCGCTCCTTATCAGGGAAATACAAATCAAAACCACACTCAGGTATCACCTCACGCCAGTCAGAGTGGCCAAAATGAACAAATCAGGAGACTATAGATGCTGGAGAGGATGTGGAGAAACGGGAACCCTCTTGCACTGTTGGTGGGAATGCAAATTGGTGCAGCCGCTCTGGAAAACAGTGTGGAGGTTCCTCAGAAAATTAAAAATAGACCTACCCTATGACCCAGCAATAGCACTGCTAGGAATCTACCCAAGGGATACAGGAGTACTGATGCATAGGGGCACTTGTACCCCAATGTTCATAGCAGCACTCTCAACAATAGCCAAATTATGGAAAGAGCCTAAATGTCCATCAACTGATGAATGGATAAAGAAATTGTGGTTTATATACACAATGGAATACTACGTGGCAATGAGAAAAAATGAAATATGGCCTTTTGTAGCAACGTGGATGGAACTGGAGAGTGTGATGCTAAGTGAAATAAGCCATACAGAGAAAGACAGATACCATATGGTTTCACTCTTATGTGGATCCTGAGAAACTCAACAGGAACCCATGGGGGAGGGGAAGGGAGAAAAAAAAAAGACGTTAGAGTGGGAGAGAGCCAAAGCATAAGAGACTGTTAAAAACTGAGAACAAACTGAGGGTTGATGGGGGGTGGGAGGGAGGGGCGGGTGGGTGATGGGTATTGAGGAGGGCACCTTTTGGGATGAGCACTGGGTGTTGTATGGAAACCAATTTGTCAATAAACTTCATAAAAAAAAAAAAAAAAAAAAAAAGTCATCATACTCAAAAGCAACTGCATTTCTTCCTAGGTTGTCTTCTAGGAGTTTTTTGTTGTTGTTGTTGTTGTTGTTGTTGTTGTTGTTGTTTTTGTATTGTGTTTTACATTTAGATCTGTTCCATTTTGAGTTAATTTTATGAGGGGTATAAGGTCTATGTCTAGATTTGTTATTTTGCATGAGGATGATAATTTGCCTTAGAACTATTTGTTGAAAATAGTTCAACAAATTGAACTATTTCAATGCTCCATTGCATTGCATTTTTTCCTTTGTTAAAGGTCATTTGTTTATATTAATGTGAATCTATGTCTGGATGCTTAATTCTGTTCCATTGATCTGTTTGTCTATTCTTCATCAATACCACACTGTCTTGATATTGTAGCCTTACACTAAGTCTTGTAGTCAAGTAACATCAGGCCCAGTACTTCTCTTCAGTATTATGTGAACTATTCTGACTCTTTTCATTTCCATGTAAAATTTAGAATCAATTTGTCAGTATAAAAAAATAATACTTGCTGAAATTTTGATTGGCAATGAATTTATAGTTATAAATTAATAAGTACTGAAACCTTGACAATATTTAGTCTTTCTCTCCATGACCATGGAATATCTCCCCATTATTTAGTTCCTCTTTGATTAATTCATCAGTTTTATAGATTTTTTTCATATATATCATGTACATATTTTGTTAGACTTTAAGTTTAATTTCAGTTTTTGCATGCTAATTTAATGGAATTGTGGTTTTAATTTTGAATTCCATTTGTTCATTGTTTTTATATAGGAAAGTAATTGAATTTTGTGAATTAATCTGACATCCTGCAGCCTTGCTATAGTCTCATTAATTTGAGGAATTTCTCAATTTTTGAATATTCTCTATAGATGATTATGTCTTCTGTAAACAAATAATTTTATTTTTCTCCTAATCTGTATTTCACTCATGTGTGGAATTTAAGAAATAAAACAATCATAGGGAAAAAAAGAGAGTGGCAAGCCAAGAAATAGATTCTTAACTACAGAGCACAAACTGATGGTTACCAGAAGGGAGATGGATGGGGGGATGGGTTAAATAGGTGATGGGGATTAGGGAGGGCACTTGTGATGTGCACTGGGCATTGTATGTAAGTGTTGAATCACTAAATTGTACACCTGAAATTACACTGTACATTAACTAATTTGATTTAAATAAAAACTTTAAGAAAACACAGGCCATAGTATGTAGTGAAATGGGAAATCATTCTATAGTCCTATGATTTGGGCTCAGATTTTGGTGAGCCTATGCACTGAATTGTGAACTTCACCAGTGCCTTTCAGGGATTTTCCCCTTTAGGTGGAACAAAATGGCAAGAGGAGGCTGAAATTGGGTATTTTCCCTTTATGTGGAATATAAGAATCACCTGGAGTTGAGTATTACCATGCCTCAACTGGGTTAGGTTCTGAGACAACCCTAGCAGGTTAGGCTCTGGTAAAAAATTTCTTTTGAAGACAGGTCTTATTAAAAACAGAATGCTCTAGGGGCGCCTGGGTGGCTCAGTCGGTTGAGCATCCGACTTCGGCTCAGGTCATGATCTCACGGTTCGGTTTGTGGGTTTGAGCTCCGCATCAGGCTCTGTGCTGACCGCTTGCTCAGAGCCTGGAGCCTGCTTCAGATTCTGTGAATCCTTCTCTCTCTGCCCCTCCCCTGCTCATGCTTTGTCTCACTCTGTTTCTCAAAAATAAATAAAAAATGTAAAAAATAAAAATTAAAAAAAACCCACAAAAAACAGAATGCTCTAAGCACATCTCAAAATGGTTCCTTTTCCCTCACCTTGCCAGATGCATGAGCGCATTTTTCTCCAGTATTCACTGCAAAGGACCTGTAGTACTCCTTTCGATATAAATCATAAATTTGGGGTCCTCTGATGACTGGATCCCCCTGGAGTTTTTAATTATCAGACTTGTCCTCATTGAGGCTCTAGAAATTTGTCAATTAGTTTGCTTTCCCTACCCAAAGAGTGCTTTCTGCAGAAACTGCTGCTCTGGTTAGTTGTGATACTTTATATATACTTGTCTGTTCTCCAATGTTGGAATCCTATGACCTCACTTCTCTAATAAATCTAAGAAAAGTTGTTGAGTGTTCAGGTTTTTCAGCTTTTTACTTGTTAGGATAGAATCATAACTTCTAAGCTCCCCAGCTGCTTGAGCAGAAACCAGAAGTCAGACAGTTTATTTGTAAAGTTGGGAGAAATAACCGTCTATTTGAACATTGTACAAAAAATACAGTAGACAGAGAAAATTTGATGATTCAAGAAAATCCTCAAACTAAAATAATTGAATAAGTGATATAAGGTGGTTCTAGGGAACAACCTGGATTAATTGATTAATAATCTGCATTGAATCTTTTGGAGTTATCAAAGTATTAACTTCTCAGAAAATGCATTCAAAATAATTCATACTGGAATTTAAATGCTGAGTTTCATTGTAGATCTTATATTCTTTACATAAACAATGATTACTTTGAAATACAACTTTCACTGTAATAGCAAGCTTTTTGTTTCTTTATTCAAATTACTTTCTGCTCTTGGAAAATAAAAATTTAAAAGCATATTTGCAATATTTTCTTTATGAATAATTTTATGATAGAGTTAGGATGCTTTTAAAAACTACTCATCTGGTAATCCATTGCTACCTTTAGCATTTTGTTTTCATCTTTAAGATTTTCAGATTGGAGGCACCTAGGTGGCTCAGTGGGTTGTGTCTGACTTCAGTTCAGGTCATCATCTCACAGCTTGTGAGTTGAGCCCCACACCAGGCTCTGTGCTGAAAGCTCAGAGCTTGGAACCTGCTTCAAGTTCTGTGTCTCCCTTTCTCTCTGCCGCTCTCTGGCTCGCGCTCTCTCTCATTCTCAAAAATGAATAAATGTTAAAAATACAAAAAAAAAAATTCCCAAATTGATTTGTTAAGGAAGATTAGCTCACATAGTTAAACCCAATACTTAAAAAAAAGATTAATTAATTATATATTTCTAAAGTTCTCTCTTCTCCAACTTAGTATTTCTTAGAAGAATATCTTTTTAAATTAAAGATATTAGAAAAACATTTATGTGAAAACTGAATTCTATTATTTGTAAAAAATAATGTGAGTGATAACTGAGTACTACAATGATTTTTAAAATAAATTTGATGTTATAATTACTTGGAAGAAATAAAAACAAACAATATTTTGTATTTCAAAGTTGACTTGTCTCTGAAGAACAATTGTGGGAATTTCCAAAGCCATGTTGTATAAAACTACTAAAATAAGAGAGTGAAACAATAATCAAGGATGATAGATAAATGTACACTTTTAATAATATCAATCTTTAGCATGTCTTGGATTTCTGCTCTTGGAATGATTTCTTTTTTCCTTATGAAAAATAAAATGAAGTTTTTAATATATTTATAAGATCACTCAAAAGCGATGAATTGTATATTTCCAATGCTTCAGGCAATTTTATACCATGTACAAAATGAATAAGAATTGATCTCTGCCTTCCTAAAGGCAGATAAGGACTTGTCTTTCAAATTTACATTACTTCTAAAACATAACTTTTACATTTGATGTTTGTGTCTTGATCGACGCTAATGCTGCAAATGATTTCTAAAACTGAAAATTAGTTCTAAAGATTTGTTCCAAGGGATTAGAAAACTGCCATTGAAGTGTGGAATTGGGGTCCAAGAACTGTGAGAGCAGAGAGGGGGTAAACATTTGTTGTGATCATTTCCCAAAGGTGCTGACACCTTTGTCATCAGTGGTTGAGAAGCTACGAATCTGAGAAGAGCTTTTGACAGGCTGAGGAACACAAATCAAAATTCAGAGTTCACTAAGGAGTAAGGTCAATGGAAAACACTTAACGTTTTTGTTGGTATCTTAGCAGTAGAGGTGAACAGGACATATAATAACTTTTCTGGGTCAAAAGCCCAGGTTTAAGTTTGAATTTCTTCATGATTTAAAGTAATCAGGCAAAACTAGTGTCTCCAAACTAGGTACCAATTAGAAGAAGAGAAAATTGATATTGGGATGCAAATAGTATACCAAGTTTCAATTAACAATAAAACTTTTCATGTAAAACATCAAGTGCACAATCAAAATTTGTCATTCATATGACAAAGATGAGCCGTGACAGAGTAAGAAATGAAAAAAGAGACAGTACAGACATGACTCTCTCAGGATTAATCAGATACTTTAAGTTAATTATTATATTAAGCAATGAAAATATAAAATTGAAATATCAAGAAAGAACCGGAAATTATAAAAACAAATGGCTGTTGAAATGAAAAAATATATATATTACATAAATTCAATAATGCAAACAGAGTTTTGCTTCTGTTTATGATGTAAACAGAAGTTTTTAGAGAAGTGCTAAGAGAAACAGAAGTGCTAAGAGAAAAAAAACTAAGATAAGTAAAGTGATGGATACATAAAAGTCTTGGTGCACTAACTCGAAGTGGGCAGAGTATTTCACAGATGAGTTACAAGCTATTGTAGTTCAGATATTAGGTCTGTGTACTGGCAAAGCAAAGAGGTTTTTTTGCCAAACACTGTGAGGTCATTGCATCTAGAAGAGGCAAGTGAGATATAAAATTCAGACTGGGACAAATGCAGCAGTACTTTGCGTGGCATAGCAACCCTCCATGCCCTTTTAAAATTTGCCTAGATAATGGAAGAGTAGCACTGATAAGCAGAAATTGCCTATAGGGTTTTGCATATTCATATTGTGCCTGGAATGTCTAAATACAAGGATCTTATGAAAGTCCAACTCTCTTCAGGCATCAACATCAAATATTTAAGTAGATATACTGTTAGGCAATTACAGTCAAAGCAGGGTAATTTTATGAGTTTGATGAAAAATGTACCTACCAATCCAAGAAGCTTAGTGAATCCTAAATACTATACAACCTCAAAAAATCAAACAATATATTTAAAATACTAAAAGAAAATGTCAACCTAAAATTCTAGATGCAGCAAAAAAAAATTTTAATTCATGGTAGAATAATGACATTTTCAGAGAAACAAAAGCTCAGAGTATTCATTACCAGCAAAGATGTATTATATTAAATATTAGAAAAAAATAAGATCAAACTCTCTGGATTAAAGAGAAAGCATACCAGCAGGAAACTCAGATATTTAGGAAAGACTGAAGAGTATCAGAAATATTACAGAAAAAAGTAAATATAAAAGACTCATTGAATATTTTTTTTTTAGTTTTATTGAAATACATTTGATTTCTCAAAGTGAGATCTCCTTCCAACAGCCTCTCAATTTGTTAGTGTTGTCAGTGAGTCACTTTGAACCTCAAGCCTCCAGCCTCTGTCAAGTCTTTAGATGACTGTGGTCCCAGCAATTATCTGACTGCAGCCTCATAAGATAACCCAAGTTAGAACCACCCACTCAATTTGTTCCAAGTTCCCAACAAAGGGAAACCATGAGAGTTAAAATGGTGGTGGTGGTTTTAAGTTTCTAGTGTGATATGTTAAATTGATACCTAACACATATATCTCTGCTGATAATGACTTTTATTTTTCCTTTCACATTTCAATCATTTATTTTCTTTTTCTTGTTTTATCACACTAGCTAAGAACTCTTTAACAAGGTTGAATATAAGTTGCAATAGCAGAATACTTGTCTTATTCCCAATTTTAAGAATAAGTCATTTCACCATGAATTACGATGTTTTCTGCAAGGTATAGTGTATATGCTTTATTGTATTATGGAAATTTTTTCTATGCTTAGTTTGTTTAGACATTTATAATAAAGAGATGCTGAGTGATATTTTCCCATCTATTAGAATGTTTATTTAATGTATTTTTTTTATTTATAAAGGTAAATGTCATTGATGTTCAAAATGATACTATCATTGCCTTCCTAAAATAACCCCCACTTAAAGTGAATTGACATTTCTATACATTCTTGCAATTAAATTTGAAAAGCTATGTAGAAATTTTGCATCTATACTTGTATAAGTGACTAGTCAATGATTTCCTTTCCTCTTATCATGTCTTTGTCAGTTGTTATCAAGGTTTTCTGGCCACATAAATTAGATTGAGAAGTAGGCCTAATATCTGTATTACTGGAAGAATTTGTATTATAAGATTAGTGTTGTTTATTTATTTATTTATTTATTTATTTATTGTTATTCGCTCCTAAATGTTCAATAGAATGTACTGGTGAAGACATCTGAGCCTGGGTTTTGTATTTTATGTATTTATTTTTTATTTTTATTTTTTTGATGGAAGATTTCCAACTGGAATTACCAAAAATTCATGTTAACTTAGTCAGGGTCTGCTGTGGTCAATTCTTTAAGTTTTCTCTTAAATAACATTAATTTTTACCATTTTAAAATATATGATATTGGATAAAGAATTTGAGCTTAGCAATTGTTTTATTTCAGTACTGGCAAAAGCTCTGAGACCAAAATAAAATAAAAGAAGATTTGTGGCAAATAAATCCTATTTGAGGAGAAAAACTTCCCTCTCGGGTAGATAAAGAAAATGAAGTCATATTTATAGTGAAGCAGGATTTCAAATAGCCACATTCTTGGGCAGAGGACAGACATTGAATAAGATATAATTAAATATGGGAAAAACATTAGAGATGATCTGTTCTTGTTCTTTTATTTTAAAGACAAGGAAAAGAACATCAGACAAATAAAATGACACTTTAGAGTTCAGATAGCTTGTTAGTGGCAAAGCCTGAATATGAACTCATGTCCTTAATTCATAATCTGAATTGAGAGTAATTTATTATATCATTGGTTTAAGAATATGAGTCAATGAGCAAAATGTGGCATTAGATATGAAAACAGTAGGGAAAAACTCAAAATTAATCAAGAGGCCCTAGTGCTAGGAACTCTTAGTAATGTTTCTATCCGAATTTCCTGTAAGGAAATACATATATCAAGGTAAGTTTTATGCATGTGGTCCCATACATTATATATTTTAAATTAACTCTGTAGTAAAAATATTGACACTTTTATACTAGCAGACTAATGTAATATGTTAATCACAAATGAGCATCATATGGTACTGAGCTGTGTTTTGGAGGTTAGCACCATTGGTCATACGAGCATATCGCAAAAACAAACACATATTAAGAATTAACTACACCAATTTTTAAAAATGCAAAGGAATTCAAGTAGCTGGAAATTAATGACTCTTCTTTTTAATTGCTTTGAATATTAACCAAGGTACTGGGCAATCATTTTTTTAAATAGTTCTTTCATGATGATTTCAGCTCATTCAGGAGTCATTAGGTGCCAAAATTACCACAAAAGGAAAGACAGTACTTTACTGTGTGAGATTTTGAGAAGTGAATTGAGATTTGCTGACATTAGCACCATAATATGTTTGTAGACAACACCAAGTATGTCATTTGAATGGTGAGTACTATGGGCTGTATTGTGTCCATTCCAAACTTTATACAGCCTTAAGCCCTCCTGGGACAGGATTGGAGCTAGGGTTTTGGAGAAAGTGAGTACAGTTAATGAGGTCCTAAGAGTGGAGCCCTGATCCAATAGATCTGGTGCCCTTAAAAGAAGATAAAGAGATACTAGAGCTCTCTCTCCCTCTGCCATGTGAGGACACAGTGAAGAGGAAGAGAGTCTTTACTAGAAACCAACCATTCTGGCACCTTGATCTCAGACTTCTAGCTTCTGGAACTATGAGAAAATAAATTTCTCTTGTTTAAGCCATCTGTCTATGGTTTTATTATAGCAGCCCAAGCTGACTAATATAATGAAGTATGCATTATGTTTTCTGATATGACTGAAATATGACTCCCTAAATATACTCTGTCAATCATTCTAGCTATGATCCTAAGTACAAGCCATGTCTTTCCCTTTCATTTTGTGTTTATCAAATTGATTGGTTATTTTTAACTTCTCATTTATCAGTAATGACAGAAAATCACAGTCATTCATCCAACAGGCAGAGGATGTAATAATATTTGTAATTTATATATTATGTGTGTTATGCACCTTGATTTTAAATCATGTAGTCAATTAAGGATAACTCAGAAATACTTCTTTGCAAATGGAGCACACTTATATGCTTTAAAAATAGCAGCATCAAAATGAATAATGTATATTGATAAAAATATATTTTCATGGTATTTCTATATTATTGACTTGATTGTCTTTAGAGGTTTAGAATATTTTTGCATTAAACCGGGTTTTCTGTCTTATTGATCATTTGTTTTGATGCATACATTTTCCTGGAAGAAATAACATAGCATATTTCATCTCCAATTTTTCAATTACTATGCATTTAGAGCTTTTTTCAAAACCTAGTTTGATGTAATGACTTATCTATTCTTGAGTCACTACAACTTTCATAATCTTAGGTAAAGTTTAATCAAATTTTGTTAATTTTATCAACTCACAAGATGTGGAGTGTCCACGAAACTTATAAAAGAGACTTAGAAAAACAACCTAAATAATTTCCGTAAAAATTTTAACATTGGGTTCATGAATAAACACTGTCTGCCCTACGCATCCCAGATTTCTTATTAATATCACTTATGTATCAACTCTAAATAATCCTTAAGAATTAACACCCTGATTCATATGCATGCTTTTTAAAGGTATCTTTGATATTCAAAAGAAAATGGAAAAAGAAAAGATAAATGCAACATAGGGTGAAGTGTAAACCTGTTTTCAGTTTGAGGTGCTTGCTAAGTGGACAGTAAGTCTTCTACCTGTAACAAATTGTTTATATTTCTGCTAGGTCTTCCTTGTAAAGATAGGAAGCTGCAGGGGGAGTGCATGGCTAGAGCACAGTATAATGACTTGGTTCTTAAAAGGGCAGACGGAGAAAACCTAGAAACAGATGATATTAACAATAAAACCACACCAAACATCTTAGTAAACAAAAGAAGACAATTAAGTGAGTTCTCTTTTCTATCTACCCACCAGCTGGGAGAACTGCACTCTGCTCCAGGGAGCCCACACTATGTAACTGTTTTCTAAATAAAAATTAATGCATCCACTAAAAAGACTACAGAGAGAATTCATTTTCAGATCTCTAGGGGTAGTTACTCTGATGTATTTCACAAATTGTGTTATGATTTAACAACTATATTTTTTTTTATATTTAGATGGAATTGTTTTCAAAGCAAGATACTCAACCTATATAAAATCATTATTTAAAGTTCATAATTCATAGGCTACAAACAAGTATTTGCTGAACTTAAAAAATTTGTTTTTCTAAGCAATGGCAGCAATAAAAGATCTTACTTTAATATTGTACTAAGCTACCCTTAAAAATACTGCTTAGTGCTTGGACCAAGTTCAAATACTCCCTTTGCCTACATATAGTTTAAAATTTTCATACAGTTTTTCAAGTTTCATGCAGCCCAAAAAGAGCAGCATAACATGTTAAAATGTGAAATACTTCTTTTAAATTAGATACATCTTTTGAATAAATATTAACTAATTCAAGAGGAAAATAGTATAAATAAGCAGAGGGAAGACTAAGTGAATTATGTACATTTTAATAATTTTACTCATATATGGCTGAATCTTATGAACTGAATTGTGTTCTCCCAAATTTATATGTTCAAGTCCTAAACCCTAATGTGATTATGTTCTGAGATAGGGCCTTTAGGAAGATGATTAAGGTTAAACAAAGATATGGTGTGGTCATACTCTGATATGTCTGGTGTTCTTTTATGAAAAGAAAGAGACACCATAGCTTGCTTTCTTGTCTGTCTGTCTGTCTGTCTCTCTCTCTCTGTCTGCACATGTGCACAGGGGAGAGGCCATGTAAGTCAGGAAGAGAGATTTCACCAGATACCAACCCTGCCAGTACCTTAATGGTGGACCGCCAGACTCCGGACTGGGAGAAAATTAACTTTTTGATTTAAACCACCCAGTCTGTGGTATTTTATTATGGTGGCCCTACAAGACCAATATAGTATGTTCATCACAAATGAGTATCACATGGTACTGAGCTGTGTTTTGGAGGTTAGCGCCATCAGTCTAGCTATTTTCAATACTGCTGTCTATCAGATAATGCCTAGAGACAAATTTGATCATGGTACTACAGCTGCTTAAAGGTCGAAAGATTAATGAATGGGTGTTTTAAGCAGAAACTGTGCTTTCTTCTGTGTGTTTATCAAAATCATCATCTCTAGGGATCTTGTGTCAGGAAAAGAAAAAGAATGTTCACAAAACACTGGGTGTTAGTTACAGCTCTTTATAAGTGGGGCTCTAAAATAACCACTCAGGGTGCTAGAGGAGATACTGTAGTGGCTTTTAAAAAATGGGGAATAAATGGTCACCGTTTAATAAAAATGTTTTCTATTCATAATTACAGAGGTTATTCAATAATAATGTGACATTGCCATTCCTTCTAGTCAGCCAAAGATGCTGATTACCAAAGCAAGTTATATGGTAAGCATGTAGATCAGTAAGCACTTAAGTATGCTTTTTTTTGTATGAACCAATGGTTCTAATTCTGGACAGCATCCAGATTTGAACAGAGCACTGACTACATATGGCACCTGCCCTCCTTTATGTCCCAGATATTTCTAGAAAAAGTCTTCTTGTTAAATTGACTGAACTTCAAGTGTGCCTAACAAAAAAGATATTAATACTGCCAAATGAAAGAAAGGACTAGGCATGCACTGTTTGTTAAAACCATACAGAACCTTATGCATGGATAAATCTCATGAAGACAATGGTAGGCACATAAATGCAGAAGGGAATAGATAAGTGGTGTCATTTATTTAAAGTTCAAAATACATATAAATGTTATATATGTTATAATATATACAAATGTAATAACTGTTACAAGAAATTTATAAAGCATTCCAAACGTATCTGTGGTCTCTAGATAAGGAGAGAAAGGATGGAGTTGAGGATATATTATATATATATATATATATATATATATATATATATATATATGATCATCACAGGTATTAGAATTAATTCTATCCTTTAAAAATGTTCGATGCAGGGGCACCTGTGTGGCTCAGTCTGTTAAGCGTCCGACTTTGGATCAGGTCATGATCTCACAGTTCATGAATTCGAGCCCTGCATTGGGCTCTGTGCTAACCTCTCAGAGCCTGGAGCCTGCTTCAGGTTCTGTGTCTCCCTCTCTCTGTCTCTCTGCCCCTTCCCTGCTCACACTCTGTCTCTCAAAAATAAATAAACATTAAAAAAATTTTAAATGTTGATACAAATATAAACAATCAATAGAATTAAACAGATTTAAATAAAGTCTGTAATGTTATTCTTTGCACTGAAAAAACTAAATAACTCAGCAACGAATAAAAAATACACTAATGCACATGACATATTACCACATTTACTGATTATTATTACCATTTTGAAATCACATTACTCTCTCAAAATAAGATTGTTGGTAATATAGTTGTTATCATTGTTACTAAATCTATTCATTGCTAAAATAAGTTTTTAAATTATTTAAACTTCCAGATCAGTTTAACCATACTCTCTAATCTTTCTAATAATTTATCATTTAAAATATAATTTTTAATTGTCAGTCACTTTGTTTTTGTTTTGTTGTAGTTCAGGTAAAACATAAATAAGATAAGGTATGTAGCTTGGAAGCACAAGACTCCATCCAGTTTGGTAAAATTTGGCAACCCCTGCACTCATCACCATTTACATCCAAATAGAAGCTCTTCATCATTCCAGAAAGTTCTCTCAAGGGCGTTTCCACAAAATAAGTGTTTATATGTGCGTGTGCACCTTCAGATACTTTATTCTGTTTTATTGACCCATTGTCTATCCTTACAACTTGTAATCAGATGTTGTAGGATTGAAAATAATGATGTTTTTCAAGATCATTTTCACTTCTAGGTCCTTGTTTCACTACGTAAAACAAATCAGTTAACTTCTCGATTTCTGCACAGTCTCTTGTGATTTTTATAGGATTGTCTTCAATCATGGATCCATTTCATCCCATGAGTGTTATTTTATAGTTTTCAGTATACAGTTCTTACATATCTTTCTTTAACTTTATTCTTAAGTAACTGGACAAGGAAAGTGTTTTGGCGATATTTGTAATTGAAATGTACTATTTTAGTTTGCTGGAAGCATAAACAAAATATCAGCAGAGTGTGGAATTGGCAAAGCAGAATCTGTGAAAACCAGTCAGTTAAACTCTGACAGTACAGGGTTTGCCCAGCTTATCTGATCGTAAAAATATAGCAGTGGTATTCATAAATTCGTGGTCACAGAACACACATAGCAATGGTACTCAAGAGAAAAACATTTTGCAGTTCCAAGAAGTCCTGGTTATTTTCTACATTGCTCAGCTCTTGCTACCTGACTGCAAGTGCAAATTGCAAGACTGCAAGTGCAAATTGCTCTTAAAACTGCCAAAGAGAGAGATACAGGGAGTTCTGTGCTTTGGATGACATAATGAAAACAGACATAGCTATAACTGAATTAAGTTGGCTCCAGATCAATAATGTAGATCAAAGGAAAATAAAACAAAAACAAGGAAGGGATAAAGAAGTAGGGCTCAATTCTGTTGGAAACATAAAAACTATGATTAAAAGTCCATTCCAAAAGAAAGCAGAGAATAGCTTTAAGCAAAGGAGGTATTTGATCACCAGGAGGAATTTAAGTGCAACATGCAAATACAATCTGTCTGAAAAGATTGTTGGCAATCAAATTTCTAAGGTTTTTTTGTCCACTTGCTGGTCTGATCTATTAAAATCATAACACTAAAAGGGAGAAAATAGGAATCTATTATTTAGACAGACTTTGGAGATATTGCAAGTTCAGTACCAGACTACTGCAATAAAGCAAGTATCACAATAAAATGAGTCAAAAGAAAAGTTATGTGTACAATATACTCTAGTCCACTAAGTGTGCAGTCACATTATCTCTAAAAAAAACAATGTATATACATAATTAAAAATACTTTTTGCTAGAAAATGTTAACCATCATCTGAGCTTCCAACAAGTCCTAAACTTTTTGCTGGTGGAGAGTGTTCCTTCAATGTTGATGGATGCTGACTGATGTCAACCAAAATTCATGGAATGCAAAGATTCAGTCAGAGGCAAGGAAGAGTTGTATTGCCATACAGCTTGTAAACTGAAGAGACGTAGCCTTCAGCTATAAATCTGAAGTATGCTCAAGAGGGGATGGTTTAGGCTAGAGGTTAAATAGGCAAAACCTACAAGTTCTGTGCCCTTTAGGTTGGTCAGACTCAGGTCCCAAACTACAAACTTCAACAGTGAAGTGACAAATAAGATTATAGCCCGTTATTTCTAATAGCAGCGTCAGGATGTGGCAGTTTCTGAAAAGCATGACAGAATGGGCTGCAGGGGTCCTTCTGTGAATTTTGCTGAATTTTGTGAAAGTTTTTCACCTCAGACTATGCTGACTGGTTTTGTTTTCCATGGTCTTTTGGCCTGATTAAAATTTTACTTTCTCTCCCTTGACATGAGCAAACCCATCTTGTCTGTTAGCTGTTGCTAATTATTGAAGTCTTGTTTTTACTGATCAGGGTAGTGTTTGCTGAAGGTTGGGGTGACCGTGGCAACTCCTTAAAATAAGCCAACAGTGAAGTTTGCCGCATCGGTTGACTTTCCTCTCGTGAACAAAATCTCTGTAGTATGTGATGCTGTTCAGTAGCATTGTACACAGAGAACTTTCAATATTAGAGTCATTCTCTCAATCCATGCCACTGCTTTATCAGGAAAGTTTATGTAATATTCTAAATCCTTTGTTGACATTTCAATAATCTTCACAACATCTTCACCAGTAGACTCCAACTCGAGGAACCACTTTTTTGTTTCATCCATGAGAGTAACTGCTTATCCCTTAAAGTGTTATCATGAAATCTTACCAACTGAGGCAAAATTGTATTCTTAGTTCTCCTGTGATGTCTACCTCATCTGCAGTTACTCCCCCCATTGGTCTGGAACCCCCCAAAGTCATCTGTGACAGTTGAAGTCAGCTTCTTCCAAATTCCTGTTCTTGTGTATATTTTGACCTCTTTCCGTGAATTACCAATGTTCTTTCTATCATCTAGAAAAGTTAATCTTTTCCAGAACGTTTTCAATATACTGTCCTCAGATTCATGAGAGGAACCTCTGGCTTTATGGCCTTACAACATATATTTCTCAAATAATAAGAATCGAAAGTGAAAATTACTCCTTGATCCATCATCTGAAGAATTGATATTTTGTTAGCAGGGACGAAAAAATTAATCTCATTGTCCATCTCCGTCAGAGCTCTTGGGTGACTAGGTGCATTGTCATTGAGCAGTAAAGTTTTTTTTTTTTTTTATTCCTTAAAAGTAGTTTTTAACAATTGTTTTAAAATATTGGGTAAATGATGTTGTCAACAGTTGTATCCTCCAGACTTTGCTCCACATAAAATAAAGAGCACAGGAAGAGTAGATTTAGCATAATTTTTAAAAGCCTTGGGATTTTTACAATGGTACATGAACACTATCATCAACTTCAAGTCACTAGCTGCACTACTCCTTAACAAGAGAGTCAGCCTGTGCTTTGAAGCTTTGAAGACAGGCATTGACTTCTCTCTAGCTGTGAAAAGTCCCAGATGGCATCTACTTCAAATATAAGGCTGTTTCATTTACACCAAAAATCTGTTGTTTACTATAGCCACTTTCGTTAATTACTTTAGCCAGATCTCCTGGAGAACTCGCTTCAGCTTCCACATTAGCACTTGCTGCCTCACCTTGCACTTTTATGTTATGAAGACAGCTGCTTTCCTCAAACCTCATAAACCAACCTGTGCGAGCTTCCAACGTTTCTTCTGTAACTTCCACATCTTCCACCCAGGTGCCTCAAAACTGTTTCACTTTCTTATCATTTGTGTGTTCACTGGAGTAGCACTTTTAATTTCCTTCAAGAACTTCTCCTTTGGGGAAAAAAAAGAAAAAAAAAGAAAAAAAAGAAAAAGAACTCCTTTACATTCACAGCTTGGCTATTTGGCAATTAAGTCCACTGTCTTATCTGGGTGTGGTTTATGGTGCCCCAAAACAGTTACAATAGTAACATCAAAGATCACTCATCACCGATCACCAAAACAAATATAATAAGAAGGAAAACGTCTGAAATAGTGTGTGTGTCTTGACTGGTCTACCAAAGGGCCATTCCCCTATCTCGCTCCCTTGCCTGGAGCCTCCCTATTCCCTGAGACACAATAGTATTGAAATTAGACCAGTTAATAACCCTGCAATGGCCTCTAAGTGTTTCAATGAAAGGAAGAGTCACACGTCTTTCATTTTAAATGAAAAGCTAGAATTAATTAAGCTCAGTGAGGAAAGTTTATCCAAGCTGAGATAGGCTGAAAGCTAGGCCTCTTGCACCAAACAGCAAAAAAGCAATAAAGTTTTTTTTTTGTATGTAATCGTGTATTTAAAAAATATTGATATATATATTGCTCTTGCATACATAACAGACTACAGTATAGTATAAATGTAATTATTATATGCACTAGGAAAGCAAACAATTTGTTTAGTTCACTTTATTGTGATACTTGCTTTTATTATGATACTCTGGAACTGAACCCATGATATCTTTGAAGTATGGCTCTAGTTCTCCATTTTCCTGGGGGGAAAAGAAAACAATTGAAATACAACTTCTGGAGTTTTCCTGTGTTTTGTTTTAATTATAATTGAAGTCTTTGTCCTGTCATTTATTACCTCTGTGACATATATTTATTTTTTTTTAATTTTTTTTTTCAACGTTTATTCATTTTTGGGACAGAGAGAGACAGAGCATGAACGGGGGAGGGGCAGAGAGAGAGGGAGACACAGAATCCAAGGCAGGCTCCAGGCTCCGAGCCATCAGCCCAGAGCCTGACGCGGGGCTCGAACTCACAGACCGCGAGATCGTGACCTGGCTGAAGTCGGACGCTTAACCGACTGCGCCACCCAGGCGCCCCTGTGACATATATTTAAAGAAATGTTATTAGACAGCTGTTACAATTTATAAATGTAAGGAAGCATTCCTGAGTAAAAAGATGTTTCTGTGAGGAAATGTGTCCTTTTCACACCCACTACTAAAGCAGCAATACAGATTAGTTTAATTTTCTGAGTAGATGATCCATTGCTCCAAACACTTATTTTCTTTTTCACTCTGGTGTTTTCTTGTGTATATGTGTGAGCTGGTTAGAATTGACCCCACTGAGGCAGTTCCATGCAAGACTGAACTGATCCTCCTCTGGATGCACCACCACCACTCCTATTTCCTTCTAGATCTAGAACTAGACTCAGAAATTTGGGAAAGATGTGTGGGAATGAAAACTAAGAGTATTCAATATAGAACAATTATGGAAAGAACATATAGGTTTATAAATTAAACAAACAAACAAACAAACAAATAAATAAGAGGAGACCCTGGTTCACTCAGTCGGTTGAGCATCAGACTCTTGATTTCTGTTCAGGTCATGATTGCAGGGCCATGGGATCAAGCCCCATGTCAGGCTCTGAGCCAAGCATGGAGCCTACTTAAGATTCTTCCTCTCTCTCTCTCCATCTCCCTCCGCCTCTCTCTTCAACTCATGCTCTTTCTCTCTTTCTCAAATTAAAAAAAAATATATATATATATATATATATATATATATATATATATTAAAAAAAGGAATTTGGCGATATTTAAAAAAAAGAAAGAACATAAGCCTGGATCAGGCAATACTTCTTTATGAGGGCTCTCAAAACAGAGATTCTGCACTTAATTTGCAGCTGAGCAGTTAGAAAGGACTCTAAAAGTTGTTTTGCATGCTTTGCTGAAACATGGACCAAAAGGAGACCTACCTTTTGGTGAAATAAGAAATGCAGACGTTAGTGGAAGGAATTTGAATGGCTTAGGGAAATTGGAATTTTAGAGTAAAGTAATTTTAATTTGTCATTTAAGACCTACTCACAGTGGGAGGGTACAGACATGCCTTTCACCAATACTGCGTGAACTAAATTTGTGAGGGGAGCCTGGGAATCTCTGAAGAGCTCCATAATCACTCTTCTCTGTAGGACTGTCCTTACAATGGGAACTGAGGCCACTGAATTGAGAAACCTAAATGCAGTGGGAGTAATTAGATTCTGGGGTAACAGGGGTAAGCGGTGGTGCTCAACTGCCCAAAACAGGCATGGTATATTTACTGTGATGCCAGCAGAGTCAAAGTAGCAATCAGAATAGTCCAATTCACCCAGACCTACAGCATTGGCTGGTTGATCACAGTATTCCTAGAAGTGAAATAGAGAAGAAGCTTACTAAATTCTTATTTGATATGTTTAAGCAGAAACATTCTGGTCAAATAAGCAAAGGTCTGAATCTGAATCAAAAATAGATTCAGAGCCCCTCAATCAATTCCCGGAGTTGTGCCAGTTTACAGACCCAGAGTTCCTTAAATGAAGGGGAGGGTGGGTCCTTTTGAGGAAGGACTTGGACCCCAGTAGGTAAACTATTGGAAATTCATTTTGGTTAATCTTTTACCTGGCCTACCCCCAAAAGGACCTACAGCCTCTTACCAGGCTAACTGAACTGAAAAAATAAAATAATTAAATACTTCAGGGACTACTGGACACTGACTATGGACTGACACTAAAGCCAAGAGACCTGAAGCATCACTGTGGTCCACCAGTGAGAACACGGAGTTTATGGGAAGTTGGGTGAGTAATGGAGTTTTGGCTCAGGTCCATTTTACACTGTGCCTACTGGGTCCCTGAATCCATCCTGTGATTATCTCTCCAATTCTGGAACGCATAATTGAAATAAATATACTCATCAGATGGCAGGATCCCTGCATTTGTTCCCTAACCTGTGAAGTGAGGTCTATCTTGGTGGGAAAACCAAGTGACTTTTCCATATTCCTAGAGGGACTGACATGATTAGCGCTATCATCAAGGAGTTGAAGGCTGTAAGGGTGGTGATTCCCACCACATGCCCATTTAACTCTCCTATTTGGCCCGTGCAGAAGACAGATATCTTGGAGAATGGCAGTGAGTTAGCATAAACTTAAACAGGTGATGACTCCAAATGCAGCTGTGGAAGCAGATGTTTCATTGTTTAAGCAAATTAACACCCCCCCCCCAACAGTACCTGGTATTGCAGCTATTGGTCTGGCAAAAACTTTTTTCTTAATAAGTATTATTAACTACCAGAAATGGTTTTCAACTGGCAAGGCCAACAATGAGCAGTCACTGTTCTACCTCAGTGGTATATCAATTCTCCAACCTTATGTCACAATTTCAGTTTGCAGGGATCTTGATTGCCTTTCTTTCCTTTCCTTTCCTTTCCACAAGATATCACTCTGGTCCATTACATTGATAGCATTATGCTGACTGAGACATGGTAATCAAGAAGAGGCAACTATTATAGACTTCTTAGTAAAGCATTTGCATGTCAGATGGCAAGAAATACTGTAAATCCAACAAAAGTTCAGGGACATTTTACCTTAGTGAGGTTCCTAGGGGTATAGTGGTATGAGGCGTGTCAAGATATGCTTTCAAAGGTGAAGGGCAAGTAGTTGCATCAGGATCCTCCTATAATAAAAAGAAAAGGGGTACAATACCAGATGAACCTCTTTGGATTTTTGAGGTAACTTATTTTTCATTTCAGTGTGTTACTACATCCCATTTGCCAAGTGATCTGAAAAGCTGCTAGATTTGTGTGGGGAAAAAGCAAGAAAAGGCTCTGCAATAGGTCTGGGTTTCTGGGCAAGCTGTTTTGCCACTTGGGCCTTATGGTCCAGCAGATCCACTGGTGCTTGAAATATCAGTGGCAAACAGGGATGCTGTTTGTTGTGTTTGGCAGGTCCCTGGAGGTGATTGTAGTACAGACCTTTAGGATTTGGGAGCAAAGTCCTGCCATCCTTCACAGATAACTACTCTTCTGCTTGGAAACTGAGTCTGCTACAGAACCTTGGTAAATATTCAACACTTAAACATGGGCCACTGATGAGCTGCCTAAGCTGCCCACTGTGAACTTGATATTGTCTGATGCACTGAGCCATCATGTTAGGAGTGCACAGTAGCACTTCATCAACAAATAAAAGGGGCATATATGTGATAAGGACCAAGCAGGCCCTGAAGGTGCAAGGAATTTACATGAAGAAGTAACTCAGATGCCCATGGTCCCCACTCCTGTTATACTGCCTCCTCTCTCACAGTCTGCACTGATGGCTTCAGGGAATGTTCCCTACAATCAGTTGAAAGAGGAAGACAAGACACAGAGAGGTTTACAGTTGGTTTCCAGGTAAAATGCCATGACCAGCTTAGGTACTTGTTGAAGGCAAAGGGAATATGGAATAGATTGTAAAAAAAAAGGTAGTTATGAATACCAGATATTACCACTAACTGGTTATGGAAATAAAGACTGTATTGTCATGAGTATTTCCTCTTATTTTATTATTCATACATTTGTGTGTGTGTGTATGTGTGTATATTAAGCAATTTTTCTCTCCTCTCTTATTCTATTATGTAACAGAAGATGTATTACTGTATATCACAGTATTTAAGTATTTTTTAAATTTTTAAAAATATTTTTAACTTTATTTTTTTGAGTTTATTTATTTTGAGAGAGAGAGAATGTATGTGTGAGAAAGCAGAGGAGTGGCAGGGGTGGGGGGAGAGAGAATCCTGAGAAGGCTTCGTGCTGTCAGTCCCAAGTCAGATGCTGGGCTCGATCCCTTGAACCGTGAGATCATGACCTGAGCCAAAATCAAGAGTCAGACACTTAACTGATTGTGCCACCCAGCTTCTCCCTGTATTGTCAACTTTAATAAGGTATGAGATGACAAAAAATATCACTCAAGGACCTTACCTGTTTTCTGTGGATGAGGTTAGCATGTTTTCAGTTGTGTGCAGGGTAGTTGTACCAGGTTAGATAGAATTACCCTTGTTATTGTGTTTATTTAGGTATTAAGTATGGTTTGCAGAGATCAGTTTGAATGTAATTAACCAGTAAGATGATTAATTTTATGTGTCAACTTGACTGGGCCACAGAATGCCCAGATGTCAGGTTAAACATTGTTTCTGGGTGTGTCTATGATAGTGATCAAAAGAGATGAATATTTGAATTCATGGACTAAGTAAAACAGATTGCCCTCCCCAGTGTCGAGGACATTGGTCAACTCATTGAGGACTCAAGTAGAACACAAAGAGGAGGGTTGAATTCTTCCTCTCCACCTGATTGCTTGAGACATTGGTCTTCTTTTGCTCTTAAGCAGGAACTTACACCATTGGCACTCCTGGTTCTCAGGGGTTCAAAGTTGGATTGACATTTATTCTGTCAACTCTGCTGGGTCTCTAGCTTGTAGATTAGATGGCAGATTATGAGACTTCTCAGCCTGCATAATCATGTGAGCCAATTCCTTATGTTAAGTCTCCCATGTCAATGGACATATGTATACATATATTTTCTATTGTTTTTATTTTCCTCAGTAGAACACTAAGTAATACAGTGTGGGGGGCTGGGCCCCGGTGCCAGGCTGAGACCGGGTTGAGCAATGTTCCCTGTTGACTCAAGCCAACCCGGTGGTTCCCCCTCCCATTCATGTGGGAGGCCGGCCCAGGCGCCAGGCTGAGACCGGGTCCAGCAACGTTCCCTGTTGACTCAAGCCAACCCTGTGGTTCCCCCTCCCATTCCCCCACTTTCAAGGGCATACGAAAGCCTTGTCAAGGCTGAGAAAGTTAATTCCTGAAGCCTGTGGTCTGCAAGTGTTGGCAGTAATGCTACCTCCCTTTTTCTACCCCGAGTCAGATAGAAACAAACATGGGAACTGTGTTTTGCTAGCAATCTATCAACAAGGTCTTGCGACCCATCTAGAAAATGCACAAGAAACACAGAACTAAATGTTTTGGCTGGCAGTGATCATGTGAAACCTGTTTATTCTTAGAATGACCTGATCCATAAGAGTCTTATATTATAAAAGATTGTGTACAGCAACAATAAAGCCGTCACTTGGGCCATCAGCCCAGGGGACCCTCCTGTTCCCAAACTTTCTCTTCTCTCTTTTTTCTTGCATTCCCCTACCCTCAGGACCCTGACCTTGGTGATTGTCGCGCTGGTCGCGACAATACAGCATGTGTGTGTGTGTCTAGAGTGATGGAGAGATAAAGGCAGGGAGATAGCAACAATAAGGAGTTATATATACACCAAAAATTAACAGTGAATGGACTTAAAAGAAAAAAAATCTATTTTCACTTATGTAATTTCCCAAGGTTTTAAAGAGTATGATGTACAATGCTATCAGAAATATATAACCTTCATTTTTTAAAAGAAAAATTGGAGAAAGGGATGTTTTCCCATGAAACTTGATGGATAATAATATCGTGAGGAAGATAAAATTCATGTATACCATCCATCTGTATAGAGAAATTCAGAAGAGGTCAAGAGCTATTAGATTTCTATTTTCTAATTATTTAGAAAATATTAACTTGTCTCTATTTAAATGCCTTCCTTGGAAGACAAGGACTCAATTAATTACACTTCTGTAATAGAAGCATGAATATCTGGTTAAATTTTATCAAATGCTTTACTGTATCTATTGACATGGTAATGTGACTTTTATCTTTCATTCTGTTAATGTGCTGTGTCATACTGATAAATTTTCCTATATTGAACCATCCTTGCATCCTAGGGATAAATCCCACTTGATCATGGAGTATTATCCTTTTAATATGCTGCTGAATTTGGTTTTGCTAATATTTTGTTGAGAAATTTTTTTCTCTCCATATTCATCAGGGTTATTGGCCTGAACTTTTTTTCCTGTGATGTTTTTGTCTGGCTTTGGTATCAGGGTAATGCTGACCTCATAAAATGAGTTTGGAAGTATTCCCTTTTCTACTCTTTTAGAAGGGTTTAAGAAGGATTGGTATTAATTCTTTAAACATTTGATAGAAGTCACCAGTGAAGCCAGAGTTTTTCTTTGCTGACAAGTTTTGAATGTTAATTCAATCTCCTTATTTGTTATTAGTCTGTCAGGTTTTCTACTCCTGCATGATTCACTGTTGGCAGGTTTTTGTGTGAACTTATCTATCTCTTCTAGGCTGCCTTACTTGTAGGCATATAGTTATTAACAGTGGTTCTTTATAATCTTTTTGTATTTCTATGGCATCATGTGTAATATCTTCTCTTTAATTTCTAATTTAACATATTAATTTAAATTAAATACAGCTTTTGCTGTATCCCAGAAAGTTTGGCATGTTGTGTTTTCTTTTTTGTTTGTCTTGAGATACAAACAGAATGGTATAGCAAGGCCTCTAGGAGCCAATGTACTATTATAAAATGATTCGGTTATTTTACTAATCAATTTGCTTGGGGCAGCTGCATATAACTTCATATGACTCCCTAGTTCCAATTATATACCCCACTGTATC
Organism: Lynx rufus; assembly: GCF_022079265.1. NCBI lineage: Eukaryota > Metazoa > Chordata > Mammalia > Carnivora > Felidae > Lynx > Lynx rufus. Next base: position 96,055,190 of record NW_025814845.1, on the reverse strand, counting down.
AAGAAATTATTTTTAAAATACCTTTTTGTTTCTTGGATGGAAGATCTAACCTATAGCATCTCTGGGTTATTATGAGGAGTGATTTTTAGAAGCAAGGTTTTTTGGTCTTCCCTAGAAGTCTGCGTTTACATCAAACAGGCAATCTGGGACTGGAATGAGTTTTCCAGAATTTACAGGATGGGTACTCTGGCATTACACAGGGAAGAAGTCTTATAATATTCTAAGTTTAAGATATGAATCATACCCTCAACTCTTTTTATTATATTCACAGATACTGGCCCACATTTAAAATAATAAAAATAAAAGCTAAGTGGGTTTCCACTCCAATCATGAAAGAACAACAGGGATAGGACTTAAATTCCTGCTGTACACTGCTAAACAAACTGGCCGAAATATGTGAAAATAACATTTTTCAACATTGCTGTGAGCTTTACTTACTTCACCTCCCTCGACGACACAATCCATGCCAGGGAGCAGGGGTGGGGCTACCAAACAGAGCTTGGTGATCACCCTAAGTTGAGATGATCAGAATTCAGGGAGGCTGAAGTGACTGTAAGTTGCAAAGCAGAGTTCCAGAGAGAAAGAAGCAATGCTAAAATATAAACAGGGGATCTCAGCAAGGCAGCTGAATACTAACCCAGCCATAGAGGCATCAGGCAAGATTCCCCAAGGCTGTGAAAAAAAACTCACGCATGGTAAACAGTTGTGTAGTTGGAACAGAAAATGCTCATTCATCACCTGGGGCTTTGAGGGGAGATCCTAGAAGAGTTAAACATTGAATAAGAGAAAATTTTCCACAGATTGAATACTGCTCTAGGTACACTCAGCAATAGGTTTAAAGTAAATCTGTAAAACATGAGTGCACAGCCTTTTCTTACCCTCTAGTAAATATATTATACTTTGCAGGCCACATATGATGTCTGCGACATATTTGTCTGTGTTCTGTTCTGCTTTGTTTTAATAACCCTATAAACATATGTATTAGTTTCTAAGGGATGATATACCAAATTACTATAAACTAAGTGACTTGAAATAATAGAAATTTATCCTCTCAGTTCTGGATGCTAGATTTCACTGTGTCAGTGGGGGCATGCTCCTCCCCAAGGCTCAAGAGAAGAATCCTTCCTTGCCTCTTATAGATTTTGGTAATCTGCTGGAGAGTCCTTGGCTTGTAGATGCATCACTCCAATCTCTGTTCCTTCTTTACTTGGCCTTCTTCCCTGTTTGGATGTATTTCCATGTGCTTGTGTCACTTCTTATATGGAAACTGGTGACTGGATTTAGGGCCCAGCCCAATCCAGTGTGACCTCATCTTAACTTGATTACATCTGTAAAAAAGTATTTCCCAGTAAGTTCACATTAACAGGTACCAGATGGACATGAATTCAGGGCGGGCGGACACCATTGTGAAAACCATTCTTAGTTCATAGGCCATAAAATAGCCCATGGGACTAGATGTTGTAGTTTACTGACCCCTGTTATAAGTTAGTAACATCAGCTCAAACTACAGTAAAGCGAAAGGCTTTATTTTTTACTATGTGACTTAACTATGAAAAGTCCAAATATGACAAACTTACTTTTAGATGCCAGCATATTTTGTCAAGTATAGCATACCAGGGGCTATCTTATTAAAGAAACAGAGTAAGGTAGAGCACACCCTAATAATATTTAATTAGAAAAGATAGTCCTGTCAAGTTCGGCAAAAGGCACCATAGTTTGAAACAGATTGTGTTCTTATTCTTAGTTAAAAAAAAATAAAGAATTCACCACTACAAAGTTTAGGTGAAAAGCAAATTCTAATTTTAGCACGTTGTTTCCCTGACAGAGTCAGAGAGATACTATCAAATAGTAATAAAGTACAATAGAGAAAAAAAGCTGGCACGTCCTTTTTAATAATCATTTCTAACCTTCATTGTCCCCTTCTCTTCTCCAACAAGGCAGCTACTTCCTTAACTGCAAATTTACACTAAAGAGTTTCTTGATTTTAGCCTAATTTCATGCCAGTAAAATTTTAGATGAATACACTTGGGTCAACATCACTATGTTTTAAAGTAAGTTTTCTTTTTTTTTTTTTTTTTTTTTTATGAAGTTTATTGACAAATTGGTTTCCATACAACACCCAGTGCTCATCCCAAAAGGTGCCCTCCTCAATACCCATCACCCACCCGCCCCTCCCTCCCACCCCCCATCAACCCTCAGTTTGTTCTCAGTTTTTAACAGTCTCTTATGCTTTGGCTCTCTCCCACTCTAACCTCTTTTTTTTTTTTTTTCTCCCTTCCCCTCCCCCATGGGTTCCTGTTGAGTTTCTCAGGATCCACATAAGAGTGAAACCATATGGTATCTGTCTTTCTCTGTATGGCTTATTTCACTTAGCATCACACTCTCCAGTTCCATCCACGTTGCTACAAAAGGCCATATTTCATTTTTTCTCATTGCCACGTAGTATTCCATTGTGTATATAAACCACAATTTCTTTATCCATTCATCAGTTGATGGACATTTAGGCTCTTTCCATACTTTGGCTATTGTTGAGAGTGCTGCTATGAACATTGGGGTACAAGTGCCCCTATGCATCAGTACTCCTGTATCCCTTGGGTAGATTCCTAGCAGTGCTATTGCTGGGTCATAGGGTAGGTCTATTTTTAATTTTCTGAGGAACCTCCACACTTCTTTCCAGAGCGGCTGCACCAATTTGCATTCCCACCAACAGTGCAAGAGGGTTCCCGTTTCTCCACATCCTCTCCAGCATCTATAGTCTCCTGATTTGTTCATTTTGGCCACTCTGACTGGCGTGAGGTGATACCTGAGTGTGGTTTTGATTTGTATTTCCCTGATAAGGAGCGACGCTGAACATCTTTTCATGTGCCTGTTGGCCATCTGGATGTCTTCTTTAGAGAAGTGTCTATTCATGTTTTCTGCCCATTTCTTCACTGGGTTATTTGTTTTTCGGGTGTGGAGTTTGGTGAGCTCTTTATAGATTTTAGATACTAGCCCTTTGTCCGATATGTCATTTGCAAATATCTTTTCCCATTCCGTTGGTTGCCTTTTAGTTTTGTTGGTTGTTTCCTTTGCTGTGCAGAAGCTTTTTATCTTCATAAGGTCCCAGTAATTCACTTTTGCTTTTAATTCCCTTGCCTTTGGGGATGTGTCGAGTAAGAGATTGCTACGGCTGAGGTCAGAGAGGTCTTTTCCTGCTTTCTCCTCTAAGGTTCTGATGGTTTCCTGTCTCACATTTAGGTCCTTTATCCATTTTGAGTTTATTTTTGTAAATGGTGTGAGAAAGTGGTCTAGTTTCAACCTTCTGCATGTTGCTGTCCAGTTCTCCCAGCACCATTTGTTAAAGAGGCTGTCTTTTTTCCATTGGATGTTCTTTCCTGCTTTGTCAAAGATGAGTTGGCCATATGTTTGTGGGTCTAGTTCTGGGGTTTCTATTCTATTCCATTGGTCTGTGTGTCTGTTTTTGTGCCAATACCATGCTGTCTTGATGATGACAGCTTTGTAGTAGAGGCTGAAGTCTGGGATTGTGATGCCTCCTGCTTTGGTCTTCTTCTTCAAAATTCCTTTGGTAGTTTTCTTATTTAAGAACATTTTTACATTAGCATAAAAGTTGTCAGGCTACTACAGCAATTTCCAGCATACCCTATATCTTACATTCCAGTACTACCTCTGTCACAACTAATGAGCCAATAGTAAAACGGGATTATTAACTAAAATTAATGCTTTATTTAGATTGTCTTTGTTTCTGTGAAAGGACCTTTTACTGTTCTATCTATACAGGTTGCCCTGCTGTCCAAAAGGAGAACGTTCCTATGACACCTTGCATAAACTGAAATGGCATAAAGTAAAGGAGCAATTGTCATTAATTTTTTAAGCACATATATTTATTTTGAGAGAGAGTGCAAGTGAATAGGGGAGGGGCAGAAAGAGAGAGAGAGAGAGAGAGAGAGAGAGAGAGAGAGAGAATCCCAAGCAGGTTGCATGCTGTCAGCACAGAACACTATGCGAGGTTTAATCCCATGAACTGTGAGATCACGACCTGAGCTGAAATCAAGAGTTGGATGCTTAACCGACTAAGCCACCCAGGCACCCCAGCGATGGCCATTAATTTATGTAGAGACATTTTTGAGCATTGCCAGAGCTCCAAAATAACCTCTTAGTTTTTCTGATACCTGAGGACACATCTTGCTAAGAGATGCACAAAATCAATCAATATCAAGCACAGATGCTCACAGGCACAGTTCTAAGCTATGGTGGCTTGATGCTGAGATGCTGAGTATCATTCCAGTGGAAGGAGCTTGGTGGTCCCACTCTTGGTTTCCAGGATATGCACTGCCTTTATGACAGCTTACTGTAAAATGAACACATAATGCTATTTCTTCCTTTTGCCTTTTTTCAAACAAACAAAAAAAATCATCTTCGGATTTCTTTCATTTAACAGGTACTAATATAGGTCTTTCAAAAGAATAAATGGTATAATCTGAACTTTCAAAAATCAGGGGTTACCTAAATGTAATACCATACTACTTTTAGTTATTATGCTTCCTTAGACTCCTCTGGATTATAAATGTCTTTCAGACGTCCCTTATTCTTATGACCTTGAGAGTTTCAAAGAATACTGCTCAGGTATGGTGTGCAATGAATTTCCCTCTATTCATGTTTGTCTGATGATTTTTCTTTCTTTTTTTTGTATTTTTCTCTTTTTTTAATTTTATTTTTTATTTTTTTTTAATTTCAATACAAACTAGCATATAGTACAACAATGATTTCAGGAGTAGATTCCTTAGTGCCCCTTACCCATTTAGCCCATCCCCTCTCCCACAACCCCTCCAGTAACCCTCAATTTGTTCTCCATATTTATGAGTCTCTTCTCTCAATATGTTTTGTCCCCCTCTCTGTTTTTATATTATTTTTGTTTCCCTTCCCTTATGTTCATCTGTTTTGTCTCTTAAAATCCTCATATGAGTGAAGTCGTATGATTTTTGTCTTTCTCTGAGTGACTAATTTCACTTAGCATAATACCATCCAGTTCCATCTACATAGTTGCAAATGGCAAGATTTCATTCTTTTTGATTGCCAAGTAATACTCCATTGTGTGTGTGTGTGTGTGTGTGTGTGTGTGTGTGTGTACATCTTCTTTATCCATTTATCCATCGATGGACATTTGGGCTCTTTCCATGCTTTGGCCATTGTTGATAGTGCTGCTATAAACATGGGGGTGCACGTGTCCTTTCAAAACAGCACACCTGTATCCCTTGGATAAATGCCTAGTAGTGCCATTGCTGGGTCATAGGGTAGTTCTATTTTTAGTTTTTTTGAGGAACTTCCATGCTGTTTTCCAGAGTGGCTGCAGCAGCTTACATTCCCACCAACAATGCAAAAGAGATCCTATTTATCTGCATCCTCGCCAACATCTGTTGTTGCCTGAGTTGTTAATGTTAGCCATTCTGACAGGTGTGACGTGGTATCTCATTGTGGTTTTGATTTGTATTTCCCTGGTTATGAGTGATGAGCATTTTTTCATGTGTCGGTTGGCCATCTGGATGTCTTCTTTGGAGAGGTGTCTGTTCATGTCTTTTGCCCATTTCTTCACTGGATTATTTGTTTTTTTGGGCGTTGAGTTTGATAAGTCCTTTATAGATTTTGGATACTAACCCTTTATCTGATATGTCATTTGCAAATATCTTCTCCCATTCTGTCGGTTGCCTTTTAGTTTTGCTGATTGTCTCCTTCGCTGTGCAGAAGCTTTCTGTTTTGATGAGGTCCCAGTCTGATAATTTTTCTAATAATTGGACTGAAGTCATGGTGATACTGGAGACAGGAAGTTCTCTGTGCAAGAGCTCTCAATCACCCATTGGTACCAGGTTCTTGACTTTACTGAAAGAAAGAATTCAAGGAAATGTCAAAGTAAAACATAAAAAGCTTTTTTGCAAAGCAAAAAGTACACACTTGAGAGGGGAGTGTGAGTGAACTTAGAGGATCTGAGTCATGCCAGGTATATGTGGGATTCTGGTTCCTATAGGCAGTTGTAATCATGGGATGGAATATCCATATAGAGTTCTGGAAAGAGGCGGGGGATTTTTAAGAATTCTCTATGTCATTACACCTGCTGTATAACAGTAACTATGCATAGGTGCAGTCTGAATTGTTTTGCTTATACTCCAAATGTACTCAGGATATACTAAGAGTCTGCTAGCATCCCCAGTAGAGGGATGATTTTCCATCAAGCTAACTGGGACTTCATGTGTGTGCCTGATGGCAGTTGAGGAACCTTGTGGTATTTCTGGGGCTTCTCATGGTCACACCTCCTCTATATTGTCTTTCTCCCTCAGACAGTCGAAACCATTACTGTGATCCCAGGTTGAGTGGCTAGCATGTTATACCTGCTGACAAAATTCTTCCTAATATTATTACAATACTAATTTACCCTGAATTTCTAGCATCATGTTGCACATGCCTATCACACTATGCGTCTTAGAACTTGTTATTTAATACTCAAATATGCTCTCTATTAAAAAGTAGTTATTCTACTTCAAAAAAAATTATGTCATGGGGTATTATCAAAGAAAGATGCTTAAATCAATCTTAATTTGCAAAATAAAATACACAATGACCTATTATTTCTTATCCAAAATTTTTTTTGCAATTTAGCTAGTAAGAATGCATTGGTTAAAAGATAAATTAGCACTGAAAAAAAAACAGCTTGTGGTTGTGAAACCATAAATAATTTCACATTAACTTAATACTTCCAAAAAGCATGAATTATTGGAAGGCAAGAGTCACAAAAAGATACTGCACAAAATTAGAGCACTTTTAGTTGCATTATTTGCAAAATTTTAGGTTTTATAACAGAAAAAAAATAAGGATTTCTCTCAGCCTTGGGACCTTTATTGTAAAATATTTCTACTTTGCTTTTAAGATGCAGGTTTTTCTCTATTATTTAATTTTCAGATTGTGTGAAAAGATGCAACTGTCCATTTTGTGACATTGTCAATAACTTTGTGGCAAGTGTCGGAAAGACAATAACATCAAATGGTGGTGAGCCAACAAAATGGGTACAGAAATGGATTTCTGTTCTCCTGCAGTGATAGGCTGTAACTGAACCTATATGAGGGCCTGCAAGGTGAAAGAGTTTCCGGGAGGTCTACAAACCATGACTTCCACAAAAGTGATATCCTCTGACTGATGTATTCTATAAAAAGGAATTTGTGAGAAAGGTGGTATGTTAGGGATATTAAAATCAGTTTTTCTTGTCAGAAATAAATGGTGCACAACCTTCTTGGCCCTTGCTAACATATTGTAGACTTGGGTTTTCAAGGTATTTGTATTTCATGTTATTGTATATAAGACAATTTTTTTAAATTAAAATTAATTACTGTCCACAACCTAAATCAACCGAGAAAAAAGTGGACATTGGTAATTAATTGTTCCTAGAACTACTACACAAACAAGAACTTTCTTCTCTAGGTTAGACTTCAAACTTCACTTGTAGATTCAATCTACCAAAAACTGGATTTTCGTACCTTGCATTTTAACCAGAAACTTGGAATACCTTCCATGTCACTTAGTGCCATGAGAGTTGTTTTGATGGAATAGAACTCAGTAAGACCAAAATGGTGTGTGATGTCAATGGTCGTTTCAGCAACAAATGTTTGTTCAACAAATAAATTGATTAAAGACCAGAAGAAACCTAACTTCCCATCATATTTTGTAGACATCAAATAATCCATACATAGCAAACTTGAACAGATTTTAACATCTTCAAATCATTTCTTTCTAAGATAGAAGAAAGTTACAACAATCTTCTCCACAATCAGAATTTGTATAGCATCCCTTTTATTGCATTCTATTCATCAAAGAAAATTGCATGGCGAGCACAGAATAAAGGGTTGAGGGCAACACTGTCCCCTGAGGAGAGGAGCTGCAAACATTTGTGGCCATTTTGAATAAACCATGCCCACTGATGAAGGCATCAGTATAAGTATGCAGATGTCACTATTCAGGATTTTATTTTCTGAGCCAAAGCTGTTAAATTCCCACTACTCTCCTACTATTTTCTCCCTATTTTGACCCACTATCTAATCTACATTATATTCTTATGTGAGGAACATTATTGGATTATTTTCTTTCCTTTGTCATTAAGACAACTAAAAACCAAAAGGCAGCCGCTCAAGATATAAGTAATATGTTTGCAGTACAAAAACTTCATTTTATTTTTTTCCTCAATTAAATCTGGGAAATGTGTAAATGTCCTAGAACAAAATATTTTAAACATGCGTTGGGTTGTTTTAGTGGAAGAAGCCGGACACAACAGGCCATATATTGCATGATTCCACTTATATGAAATGCTCAAAATAGAGTATTCCATAGAGCTAAAAATAGGTAGTTAAAATAAAAAAATAGATGGGTAAAAATAAAAAATAAATAAAATGAAAAATTTTAAAAGATGGATAAAAAAATGGTTATTAGAGGCTGCTGAGATGGAGAAGTTGTGAGAGACCGCTGTGAGTATGAATTTTTTTAGGGCAGTGATAAAAATATTTTAAGATTAGTTGGTGTTAATGTTTGCACACCTCTGTGAATATAGTAAAATTTGCTGAAGTGAACACTTTACAGACATGAATCTTATGTTATGTGAATTATATTTCAACTAAAAAATATATGCTAGACTCTGGGGTGCCTGAGTGACTCAGTTGGTTAAGCATCTGACTTTGGCTCTGGTCATGAGCTCATGGTTTGTGAGTCTGAGCCCCCATCAGCCTCTGTGCAGATGGCTCAGAGCCTGGACCCTGCTTCAGATTCTCTCTCTTTCTCTCTCTCTCTCTCTCTCTCTCTCTCTCTGCCCCTCCCCTGCTTGTTCTCTCTCTCTCCCTCTCTCTCTCTGTCTCTCAAAAATAAACACTTAATTTTTGAAAATAGTAATAAATAAAAACTATATGCTGGATTCTTTCATGATGAATGTTGCAATATCTTTTAAAAGACCATTGTTGGACTTTCTAATTAAAAAGGACATTTTAATTTTTTAGTGGTTCAGCAAAGTTGAATGATGTGTCAGATCAGCAGTTTGACTAGTATCTGTGATTATATGTCTATAAAATGAACATGTAGTCTGCTAGATAATAATATTAATTAGTGTCATAAAATCATTGAACAAGGTGCTTTTAACAATAGGAAGAATCACAACAAGGTGTTATAAGATTTGACACTTTCCAATAATTTTAGACTTACTGAAAATCAAAACTAAATTTTAATGTATTTATCTGCATTACAATTTTAGTAATTGATTTTTTCTTAGGGTTTATTGCAAAAAAATCTGTTTATCATAAGCTTATGCTTATTTATGGCAAAAACACTATAGAAAATTACATCTATAGACGATAAACGTTCAGCCATAAATGGTGTATCAGTCAGTACTTAGGAAAATACAGCAAATGTTTTATGAGAATGGATTATTTACAACAGAAATTAGACCTTACATAAATATAGGACATACTGGGGAAGGGAAAATCTTGGTAATTGAAGGGATTTGGAAGATCAGAGACAGTGAAGGGCTGAAGCATCGGTGGGAGATGGTTTGAGTTTGTAGGAAAGTTCCAGATGCTTTGCATGTCTGACCATCAAAGAAGAATCAGAAAGGGAGAACTCATAGACAGGTGTATAAAACCTGCCAACACTAAAAAAAACTTACAGCCAGATGCTTAGGGAAATGCTGCTGGTCAGTGGAACCAGCAGTTGGGAAGAAAAGCTGAAAGCCGGAGTCGGCTGGCATGTCCACAGTTGCTGTCACTCTGCCTGAATGCTGTCATCTTCTGAGAGTAATGGTTTCTTCTTACTCACATTCCATTTAGTAGTTAAAAATGAGAACGAAGTGGATGGAATTTTTCAATTCTGTAAATGAATGTTGGGTAAATCAAAATTAAATTGTGCAATAAAGTGTAGTATGATATCATATGTAACACTTAAAATACCAAAAATACTATTCATTGATTATGGGACAAAGGGTTTAAACTGAGTTCATAATGTTATAGCTCCTTAAAAAAAAGACCATGAATATATAAGAATGTTAAAAAAATTAATGTGTGCATTGGGAATATAAATGCTCTTTCTATTATATTCTCTAAATTTATTTGCACATTCAAAATATTCTGTAAACATTTAAAAGAAAATTCAGGTGGGAAAACTTTATATTTTGGTTTTCACTACATCTTATTATAATAAAAAATATGAAAATAAACATTAAATAATATGGAAATTGTACATTTATATTATAGTCTATTTCATGGTCATTAAAAGAGTGTTTTGAAAATTATATCACAGAGAAATGCTTATTTCATAATGCTAAAGTTAAGCACAATTCAAAATATTCAAATTCCATTCTTAATTATGGATGTATATATATGTATGTGTATGTATATATACTCATATATAATTAAGGATGGAATACCCATATATGTATATATATGCATAAACATACACACATGTATGCACACATGTATATAAACATATATGTACAGACCTGCACATACACATATATTAATATGTACTGAAATGCCTAAGAGAATGTATATTTCAGCAGGGCAATTTTGAGATAGTGTGCGGGAACTTCAAAATTATTTCAAGTATTGGAAATGTAATGAACTGCCAACTAAAGGGATGATTTTCCTCACTAGTAAGTAACCCAAACAAAACTTACTACCTACAGGGGTGCCTGGGTGGCTCAGTCAGTTAAGTGTCTGAATTCAGCTCAGGTCTGTGCTCACAGTTCTGTGCTATCAGCACAGATCCCACTTCAAATCCTCTGTCCCCCTCTCCCTCTGCCCCTCCCCACCCTCTCAAAAATAAATAAACATTAAAAAAACTGAAAAAAAAAACCTTACTACCTACAGCAGGAGCTACGGAGAAGATTCATATATTACGTGAAGGTTTTGATCATAAGCTATTCTTTCTAATATTTCAGCCAAATTGCAACAGTACTACCATAATGATACTGAGTTTGATGTTCTTTACCTGATTAGGCAATTAATATGTTGCCAATCAATTTCATTTATTTATTCACATATTTCATTATAAAGACAGTTGTAAATCTGATTCTCTGCAGGCACCATTTAATTTCTAAAACATTTACTCAGCAATATGTACTAAGGACTTTGTGCCAGGCACTATTCAATGCAATGGGGATACCAAGATTGATAAAATTGTGATTCCATCCAGTTATTGCTTTTGATGAAATATAAATATAAAGTCTGCCAATAACCTGTTGCAAAAATTATTGCTAGGCATTCAAAAACTTAAACATAAAGGGAAACATCACTTTTGAATGTAGAAAGCATTCCCCACCTTATGGATCAGTATTCAAGAGATAAGTTTGTGCAGGCTTATTGCAATGCTCACACAATTTCTATGCTATTTATCACTATGGTATTTTGCATGTGTAATTTCCTATTATTCTCTCTCATCACTGACCCTATCTCAGTCACTGTTCAGTTGCAGTTTGGTTCCATGATTATTTGCTCCTTTAGAATTTTTTTTTCTATAATCTCTAAAAGTTAAGGCATTTTAGCATGTATTAAAGGCTTTGATTAACTGCAAAAATGTTCATAATACACAGTATTCATTATTTAAAAATTACTTGAAACTTATTCATTCATGTAAATACATGATACCTCAAGGCAAATGAGATTAATATAATCCATAAGGGGTGCCTGGGTGGCTCAGTCAGTTAAGCGTCTGACTTCAGCTCAGGTCATGATCTTACAGTCCGTGAGTTTGGGCCCCACGTCAGGCTCGGTGCTGACAGCTCAGAGCCTGGAGCCTGCTTCAGATTCTGTGTCTCCCTCTCTCTCTGCCCCTCCCCTGCTCATGCTCTATCTCTGTCTCAAAAATAAATAAAAACATTAAAAAATTGAAAAATATATAATCCATAAATCATAAGCACATTGTTTTTTTTTTTTTAATTTTCAAGTTAGTTAACATATAGTGTAGTCTTAGCTTTAGGAGTAGAACCCAGAGATTCATCACTTATGTGTGACACCCAATGCTCATCCCAACAAGTGCCCTCCTTAATGCCCATTACCCATTTAACTGTTTCCTCCACCCCTCATCAACCCTCAGTTTGTTCTCTGTATTTAAGGGTCTCTTATGGTTTTTCTCCCTTTCTATTTTACTTATTTTTCCTTCCCTTTCCCTATGATCTGTTAAGTGTCTCAAATTCCACATATGAGTGAAATCATATGATATCTGTCTTGCTCTGACTGATTTATTTCACTTAGCATAATGCCCTCCAGTTCCATCCACGTTGTTGCAAATGGCAAGATTCCATTCTTTTTCATTGCCGAGTAGTATTCCAGTGTGTGTGTGTGGGGGGGGCTCTTTCCCTAATTTGGCTCTTGTTGATAGTGCTGCTATAAACATTGGGGTACATGTGTCCCCTTTGAATCAACATTTTTGTATCCTTTGGATAAATTCCTAGTAGTACAATTGCTAAGTCACAGGGCAGTTCTATTTTTAATTTTTTGAGGACCTTCTATATTGTATTCCAGAGTGGCTACACCAGTTTGCATTCCCACCAACAGTGCAATAGGGTTCCCCTTTTTCTACATCATCACCAACATCTGTTGTTTCCTGAGTTGTTAATTCTAGTCATTCTGAATGGTGTGAGGTGGTATCTCATTGGGGTTTTGATTTGTATTTCTCTGATGATAAGTAATGCTGAGCATCTTTTCATGTGTCTGGACGTGTCTTGACATCTGGACATCTTCTTTGAAAATGTGTGTATTCATGTCTTATGCCCATTTCTTCACTGGATTGTTTGTTTTTTGGGTGTTGAGTTTCATAAGTTCTTTATAGATTTTGGATACTAACCCTTTATCCAATATGTCATTTGCAAATATCTTCTCTCATTCCATCCATTGACTTTTAGTTTTGTTGATTGTTTCTTTTGCTGTGCAGAAGCTCTTTATCTTGATGAGGTCCCAATAGTTCATTTTTGCTTTTATTTCTCTTGCCTTCAGAGACTTGTCAAGTAAGAAGTTGCTGTGGTCGAGGTTAAAGAGGTTACTGCCTGTTTTCTCAAGTGGAATTTTGATGCTTTTCTATCTCACATATAGGTCTTTCATCCATTTTGAATTTATTTTTGTGTATAGTGTAAGAATGTGGTCCAGTTTCATTCTTCTGCATGTTGCTGTCCAGTACTCCCAGCACCAATTGCTAAGGAGACTGCTTTTTTTCCATTGGATACTCTTTCCTGTTTTGTCAAACAAAGATTAGTTGGCCATACATTTGTGGGTCCATTTCTGGGTTTTCTACTGTATCCCACTGATCTGTGTCTGCTTTCATGCCAATACCATACTATCTTGATGATTACAGCTTTGTAGTATAGGTTAAAGTCTGGGATTGTCATGTCTCCAGCTTTGGTTTTCTTTTGCAACATTACATATTCTTAAATTATCTAAGTAAATGAATACTAAGAAAGTCACACTCAACTACATGTCCCTGTGACTGCCAACAGTTAAAAATTATTAGATATATTTTTCAGGGGCAAATAGGGCTTTATAGGACATCGAAGGTGCCACCAATGTGATCTATGTGCTCAGTATGCCCAGAACTGGGGCTGTAGCTGGAGTGGTCAGTGGATAGTAATAGCCAGAAAAGCTGCAGCAATCACAGTGTATAAGTTCTCCCTGCATTTGGCCCCAGCCATCTGGATACCAGACGCCAAGGGAAATCAGCCTCCTCCCCATTCTGCTTTCCTTCCAGTGTTGTCTTCATATTTATACCATACACAGAATGCCACAGGAAAGATCCATCTCTGCCCGTAAATTGCCTTGTGCTCCAGGTGACTTAGGTCACAAGAGCCCCTTCCCCTCTCCCCAGTAACCCTGAAGTCATTTAACTCTAAATAACCTCAAACACAGATACCCATCACTCGTCCTCGCCCACATGATGTCCTTTCCACAGAGCTGGTGGTAGGCTGACCAGTTTTCTGGCAACAAACACTCCATCCTGAGTTAGACTGCTCAACTTCCTGCTTTCACTCTGGCAATTTGCGATCCTTTATGAGCTTCAGTTTCCTCATTTTTAAAGTGGAGGGAATGGTACCTACTTTAAAGAATTGTTACGGGAATTAAATGAACTCTACCATACATAAAGAACTGAGCAGAGTAGAAGGCCAGAGTAATCTCTCAATAAATGGTAACTCCCATTTCTTTCTATCTCTATATAGTAAATGAGCCTATGCTTCCTTTAAGCTCAGCTGGGGATAGTTATGCTTCATCATTAACTGCTTGCACACTCATTGGATAGAATTAGCACGTGAAACTAGGAAATCTAAATCTTGGAGAAATAGGTCTGAGAAATTTTTGTGGAGAGATCAGGTGCAATCTATGTTGCCATTTTGTTCTGGAAACAGGAATCAATTTCATATCATGACTTAACTCTCAAAGCCTCAGGAAAAATAAACTTAAATATATTTTTTTTCATTCAAGCCCACTAATAATCCATTTTTATGCTTACTAGCATTGGGATATTTGCATGAGAAAGCTTCTTCGAACTGAGTTTTGTTATATCATGTAGCAGAGTTTCTAGATGGGGAAATTCCGCACTAGTCCATGTGTAATAAACGGAAGAATGAAAGAGTTGACAAAAGACTCTCACTGAATGAGAAAGTCCTCATCAAGAGAAAGGACAGTATAATGTTCCAGTCTGCTTAAAATTTCCTAATATTATTTGGGCAGTTATAATTTTTGGATATTCCTAAAAATCATTATTCACTTTTAAACAATTAGGAATAAGTGTTCTATTACCAGACTTAGCATATCTAAATTAATCATATAAACTAGCAATACATAAAGGAATATTAGTCTCTTTCAGCATATATTTTGAAGCATTGTTTAAAGGATCAGAATACAAATAGATTAGAAATAAAACACAACAACAAAACAACATAAAACAAAAACCCAAAAAACACAAAACTTCAAAGGATAGCCACCTCAGAAGATTCTCAAATTACTTTAGTGTTTTATGACCCTTAGGTCAACATGATAAATCTCTCTAAAGGAGAATTTGTCAATGCTTTAAGTAACTCTAAGAATCATTTCTTTCATGCAGAAATATAAAGTAATGACATTTACAATGGGTATAAAAATAATGTTTATCATATATGTGGTTTATTGAAGTTAGATTAACTCTGTTCACAAAGTTTTTAAAACAGTTAAGATACTATGGAATTTTCCATCTATATTAGCATCAAAATAGAATTGCAACAATTCTGCTAAAATGATCATTTACTTTTCATGGCACTTTAACTTTTGAGTTCCTTTTGTTTTTTCTCTAAAGAGAGAGAGCGCAAGCTGGGGAAAGGGACAGAGGGAGAGAAGGAGAGAGAGAGCATCTTAAGCAGGCTCCATGCTCAGCGCAGAGCCCAGTGCAGGGCTCAATCCCACAACCCTGGGATCATGACCTGAGCCAAACTCAAGAGTCAGACGCTCAACTGACTGAGCCACCCAGGGTTCCATGAATTCCTATATATATATATATATATATATATATATATATATATATAAATATATATATAAATATATATATATAAATATATATATATATTATAAATACTATATATTTATTTATATATATATTTCATATATATAATATATTTATAATATTATAAATATATTTATTTATATATCTATTTCATACATCATATATATCTATTATATATATGTACATACAGACCCCTAGAGAGAAAAACTTTGGGAAATCCTATAGAAATCATTGGAGAGGGATTGATTCTGTCAAAGTAGGTCTTTTGAAGAAGTCATCTAGGAAATGCCTACTGGTCAATTGAACATGGCTACCAAAGACATAGACATAATTGTATCAGCATTGTTTTCTAAATGTAGAAAAATCATATAAGGGGTTTCCTATTATATTCCACGTCATATGCATTATGTAACCAAATGAGTTTTAAAAAAATAGAGGAATACTAGTATCACGGGAATATCCCTCATCTATTTAATGACTTCATAGGCAGCACCAAATTTAGATATTAAAACAAAAAAAAAAAAGGAAAGGAAAAAAAGAGTCATGAAATACAGTAGTTCAATTGTAATGTTTACAAATTGCAGTGATACTTTTGTCCCTTCCACAAATAGTTATTTCATGCAGAAGCCAAAGTGCCCCTTTAATGCTCAAATAGTCTTCTTGTCAATCTTAGACCAAACTTCAAGGTCCTTACAATGTCCTACAAGGCATTACATGGTATGCCCCACCACTCTACCTTTGTCAGCCCTCTCATTCCACTCTTATTCTGGCCTCTGCTGTTTATGGAACAATCATTCTTGCTTTTGCCTCAAAACATTTGGACTGCTATGTCATAGGACATTCTTCTCCAGATACTTGTGTGGTGTTCTCTAACTTCATGCATTCTCTAGTCAAATGTGTCCTATTCAAAGAAATTTTCCCTGTCCTCTGTCTACCCTATCCAAAGCAACCACACACATTCTGCTTCATTGTCTTATCCATCTTCCTTGTTTAGCATTTTTCACTATCTTTCTGCCAATTATATGTATAATGTTCAGGTCCTCTAAATCTCCATGTAAGCTCCATGAAGGTGGGTTCGAGGTTATTTTGCTCAATGACAGTGGCACTTGACCAAATAAATTACTAAATATTGTTTTTAATTGTTATCAATTATTCAATTTTAGTGAGAGACTGCCTTTAATAGCCTATTTTAGGAGTTTATCCTTAAACAATGCTTCATATTATTTTTACTTGCTAGGTAACTAAATAAAAACATTTGCAAAAAGGTGTTTTAGAATTTAGAAATGCTATGTTAAGGTTTTTCCTTAGAAATTAAATATTCAATCATATTGCAGAATGTGTTTTTAAACAGTCTTTGTTTTCACATGTCTTATCAGTTATAAAAATGAGTTAAATATAATAAATATCTCTTTAATTGAATTACTCAAGACTGAATCAGTCAAATCTCAAGAGACTGTAATTTCACGCACAAGCTAAATTGTATTATGCTTTGCTTAATGGAGCTAAAAATTTGGTGATCACAGTTAATTATGACTACTTGTTATGCTAATTACAAACATTGATTTAAAGTGACTAGGGTCTGATTTTTTGAAGCAGTTATTTTCCAACATATTACTTCTTTAAATGCTATTAAATTCTAGTGTGTTTCTTTTTTATAGAATTTATTGTCAAATTGGCTAACATACAGTGTGTAAAGTATGCTCTTGGTATTTGGGGTAGATTTCCTGTGGTTCAATGCTTCCACACAACACCCAGTTGTCATCCCTAGTATTTGGATATCTATTTCATTTACTTGAGTTATCTAAATTTGAATGATTGGAAGGTTTTTAGTACAGAGGTATACAAACATATTTTTTACATTGTGAGATAGAAAAATATTAAAAGATGAGGCAAAATCTATATGATAAAGTTCCGAATGTACTTCATATCTTATCAAAATTCACAATCAATGTCAGTTTATCTATTTTGGAAAATCACATTTCAAAAAGACACATAGTGTGCTCGCTTCAGCAGCACGTATGCTAAAAAAAAAGACACATAAGTAATTGAAAAGAGGTTTTTAGCTAAGCTATTTATATAAATAATAAATGATAAAATACTAACATCAAAATGTTATATTGCATACCTAATGAAAAGAACTAATTATTAGTATTGATTTAAGATATAGTATCTAAATTATAGTGCGACTTTCTACCTACTTTTTTAAATCAAGTGTTTCATATAACAAAATCAATACAGCATTCTAAAACATACTTTTCCCAAGATTTGACAATAGACATGGAGCCCTCCATTCTTCTCCTGGTTCTACTGGAAGGTGTTTAATGGAATGTTAATTTCTTGATGTACTGTGGTATATTTGATAGGCCATAATTAATAGTATAATCGACAATTATATCAGGAAAACAAAAATTAACATGAACAAATTAACATTATTTAGCCTCTAGGGTCTTTTATCTTTCATATATATATCTTTTATATATATATTTTATTATATATTATATTACATATTATATATATCTTCTATATATCTTTTATATATATGTATAATACATATATGTATTATACATATTATATATATATATATATATATATATATATATATATAATCTTTTACCATTTCCCAGGGAAGAGGACTGAGTTCACATCAAAGATTTCGGGATTTTCGGGAATTTAAGGATAGATCCCATAATTATTATTGACCATTGAGTACTGTGTACATCCCATTTGCCTACATCTTGAATATAACTGTCTATTGCCTTTATCCTATGCCTTTGGTGTATGGGTGCCAGAAACCTCTCTTTAGTTCACAAGTCTTCAGATGAAGAAGTGTAACAAAGGAAAGAACCCAAGGAGCCCTTCAGTGCCTGGATCAAATTTAGCTTTCAAGTTCCTATGTAATAAACAAGACTGTGGCTATACTGGCAAGACACTTTTGTTTGCAGAAGGGAGAAACAGTGTATATTTAATGTGAAAGTAAACATTTGTTACCAAAGGAAAGAAGGTAGATACCTAAAAATTACCCACAAATACTGTGGGATACTACTTATTGAGGTGATGTCTATGGTCCCCACCTTCCCCTGATACTACTATTCTATACTACTCTACCTTGAGCCTGAAAGTTTTGTGCCTACTTTAACCAGAAAAATGCTATGATTTAACTTCTAATGGTAGGTCACAAAAGGCCATAAAATTCCTGCCTGTTTCACAAGAAAACTCATTATTGGGGCCTATAGCCCCTGCTCTATGACAATACCATATGGAGAGGCCACATACAGGCATTCGGATGGATAGTTCCAGCTGAACAAGCCTCTGCTTCGTAATTTTTATTAGATACTAGACAATGTGAATTTCACACTGTTGAGGGCTGGATCTTTCTGGCAGAGTAAAGATCCTTGCAGGGCACCTTGATCCTTTCAAGACTTCTTAAAAACTTCATGTGGGCAAATGTGAATTAGCTTTTTCCTTAGGGCAAGTTTTGCCTTACTTTTTCCTTGGGTCTCTACTGAAAGTAGAGTTTCACAAGTATTCCCAGAAAATTCTAATTTCTTTTTTTATAATGTTTATTTATTTATTTTGAGAGAGAGAGAGAGAGAGAGAGAGAGAGAGAGAGAGAGAGAGTCCGTCCCAAGAAGGCTCCATGCTGTCAGCACAGGGCCTGACACGGGGCTCCATCTCACGACCCGTAAGATCATGACCTGAGCTAACATCAAGAGTCGGATGTTCAACTGACTGAGCCACCCCCTCTGCCCCGAGAATTCTAATTTTTAACTGTTCCAAACTTAAAAGTCTCCTAGTCCTGTTGGGATTCTTGGAAACTTGTATATTTCCTCCATCGTTCTTTGGTTGGCTTCATGTATTTTAACCTTATGCATGTAGGACTTAATACTAGTAGCAGAATCTAGAGAACACTTATGCAAAGTTCTGGAGCACTTGAATCACCTAACTTTCTCTGCAGTTACTATGCCTAGCAAATACCAGTGGCCTCAGCATCTCCTAACTCCTGTCTCTCCTCAATTCAGCAAGGTTTCCAGGCTTTTCGTAGGTGTTCCCTCCATGTGTAAGTGAACCAACACAAGTTCTCTCCTTGGTGAGCCAGAAACTGCACCAAGTTACGTTGGAGCTAAAGTCGGATGCTAAACCAACTGAGCCACCCAGGAACCCTTATTTATACACAATTTTAAACTAATTCATAATGACCTTCCTTTTAGTAATAAAATAACATTTCACATCTATGCATAAGTATTTGTGCTCTTCACTTTGATATGTACATTATCTGAAGGCAAAATCTATTGCATTTGCAGAGGTAGAGTTGGAAAGCCTACCAAAAATAAGCCAAACAGAAATATAAACAGAAGTTTCAGCTCAGGAATTATACAAGTATTTTTTTATATTTAGTTAGTATGCCAGAAAACGGTCACAGCCATTGTATACTCCTATAGAAAGACTGATGAATTCTATATTTAAAATTAGTTTCAAAAAGGTAAGTATGTATTTTTCTGAATAAACTCTTGATAATTTCCATAAGGCACCACTCTTCTCTTTCACTGTTTCCTCCTGACTGCTTTCAACAAATTTGATCTTTTTTTTTCATTTCTTGATGTCCTAATTTTTGCACCTCTATTTGTCATTCCTCACTGATTTAGTTAACCTCAAATAGTACTCATAATTGAGCTGTCAGAACCAAGAGCTGAGTAATAGCTAGGAAAACCAAATAGAGACTTCTTACTGTGGTAAAATAGGTAGTACTTCTCCTAACTCAGGAACACTGTCCGCAACAAATTCCATATGTAACTGTTTGGCTATTTTAGGAAATGCAGGCACACTGTCCATTGATCAGAGTATTTTGTTCAGTATCTTAAAAGTAATTGCACCAGTTGGACTGCATCTTTTGTTAGTGCACAGCTTGCAGAGAAACAGTGATAAAAGGCATTTGGCCATTCTAAATTTAACGTGCGCTTTATTCTTTGTATCATGTAGTACTTTCCTTCTGAAATGTATATTCCAAACTTCAAACTTTAACTATCAGTAATGATAATGTCTCATGGGACCCAGAAGAAACAAGAAAATGCTGTGGATTCCAAGAGAAACTTGAAGACCGACAAGAAATTTGAATTGAGCAAGGCATTAGCATTTAAAAAAATGAGCTGTTTTTCAAACGTGTATTTTAGCAAATTTATATACAACAATCATAAAAAATGAAAAATGAGGTTCTTATCTGCTAGAGTAGGTAAAATCAGTTTGGGGCTTTACAGCCAAAATACTTTCCTATGAACTGATAAATAGCTCTCTCCTTCCAACCATCACTCCACCTTTAAAATTATAATAAATACAATTAATGCCACAATTGTTATTGCTAACAAGGGAGTTATTTTTTAGTATGGTTTGTTGTTGCTGTAATAAAATACTTCCACGAGTGAATGATTTACAATAATAGGTAAACTATTATGTACAATATTATTATGTACAATAGGTATATTATCATGCACAATACAGTACAATCGTCAAGAGCACATGCTGTCTCTGGATCCAGACTGGATTCAATTACTGGTTCTGACATTTACCAGCTGTGTGATCTTAGGCATCTCACCTAACCTCACTGGACTTCAGTTTCCCATCTGTAAAAAATAATAATAATAAAAATTAAAAAAAAAATGATTATCACCCTGTATTTACCTCATTGGGTTTTCCTGAAATGATACATTTATAAATATAAGCGAAGTGCTTAGAACAGCACCTGGTAAATGCTAAGCACTAGGAGAGTTTGCTTCTATCATTATTACTATTATGCTGTTTTCATAATCATCCTGATGAAGAACAACCAGAGTGCTGCCCTGCTTTGTCATGA
Organism: Lynx rufus; assembly: GCF_022079265.1. Lineage (NCBI taxonomy): Eukaryota > Metazoa > Chordata > Mammalia > Carnivora > Felidae > Lynx > Lynx rufus. The sequence continues at coordinate 96,033,811 of NW_025814845.1, read as the reverse complement.
CTACTAAGGAAGATGCCATTGGAAAATAATTCAGGAGCCTCTCGACGGCGGCAGTGGCTATCAAGAGGCGACGATCAACGTGCGAGATCAACGCTCGCAACCCCGGGCCTGACGCCGGGCAGGGGCGCGGCGCTCGATTTCCTTTCCTGCCTCCGCCGTCCCCCTGGTGCGCATGCTCAGTCCTGCTCGGCCCTTGCCTTTGATTTATTTCTTTCTGGGCGGCCGCGGCGACCCGGGACCGGCTCAGGGATGGGAAGTGAAGCCCCCGGAGCTGCGGCAGCGGCGGCGCTGTGAGGAGCAGCCAGGGGGAGGCAGCTGCGGCTCGTCGGTGAGTATCTGGGAGGCGCTGCCATGGCGTTTCGTAAGAAGAGCACCAAGAACCCCCCAGTCCTGAGCCACGAATTCATCCTGCAGAATCATGCGGACCTCGTCGCCTGTGTGGGGATGTTCTTCGTGCTGGGGCTTATGTTCGAGGGAACAGCAGAAGCGTCTATCGTTTTTATTACTCTTCAGCACAGCGTTACCTTCCCTGCAGCAGAAGACCGAGCCACAGAATCAAAGTTCCTTTACTATTACGGCATCAAAGACCTGGCCACGGTTTTCTTTTACATGCTAGTGGCAATCATCATTCACGCCACAATTCAGGAGTATGTGTTGGATAAAATTAACAGGCGAATGCAGTTCCCCAAACCGAAACAAAGCAAATTTAATGAATCTGGTCAGTTCAGTGTATTCTACCTTGTCTCTTGTATTTGGGGCACATTCATTCTAATTTCTGAAAACTGTCTGGCAGACCCAACTCTCTTATGGAGGGCTCATCCCCATAATATGATGACATTTCAAATGAAGTTTTTCTACATATCACAGTTGGCTTACTGGTTTCATGCCTTCCCCGAACTCTATTTCCAGAGAACCAAAAAGCAAGATATCCCTCGTCAACTTGTCTACATTGGCCTTCACCTCTTTCACATCGCTGGAGCTTACCTCTTGTACTTGAACCATCTAGGACTCGTTCTCTTGATGATGCATTATTTCGTGGAATTACTTTCCCACATTTGTGACCTGTTTTATTTTAGCGATGAAAAGTATCAGAAAGAGGTTTCTCTATGGGCAATTGTGTTTATTTTGGGTCGACTTGTGACTTTAATTGTTTCTGTACTGACTGTTGGCTTTCACCTGGCCGGAGGGCAGAATCGGAATCCGGATGGCATTACTGGGAACGTAAATGTGTTGGCAGCTAAAATTGCTGTTCTGTCCTCCAGTTGCACTATCCAGGCATATATAACATGGAATTTATTTAATGTTCAACTTCAGAGGTGGATGGAGGAAGATGCTACTCTTCAGGCCCCAAGTGTGAAGAAGAAACGGACCAAAGGGAGGTCTTCTAGAAAAGGGACAGAAAATGGTGTGGCAGCTTCACACAGAGTAGACTCTCCCCATAAAAAGAAAGAGAAATCTTCATAATGAATTGCAAGCTAATCGATTATGGTCCCCAAAGAAGTCTGCTCTTTACTACAAGATACCTTTCTGTGCTAGAGATTTTTCTCTTCTTGAAAATAGTTTGTGCTGTCTTTGGTTTCTGATATTGTACTGTGTAATGTATTTTTTTTTAAAGGTATTTGAGGAGAGGATGATCATCATGAGTGGAAAAAATTTTGATATAGATTAAGCGACTCATCATCAAATGGTTCAGGGATCACCACCATAATTTGTTTAGTTCCCTTTGAACATTTTCCTAATGATGTGTAGCTATAACTACAAAATTCCGCATATCAGCGGCACAATTTCTGGCTCCTGCTAATCTTTTATAACATTAGCAAGGTGGTCTGTTATAGCAATGTCGTATTTTTTAAAGTTCTCTTTTAGGATAAAGTGGAAATATTATGAAGGTGGAATTCAACTTTGTTATATTTTCAGTATCCTCTAACTCTTACAATTTTTTTTATTTCTATTTTTGTTTTTATTTTTATTTTTTTAGAACTTACAACTGGAGAAAAAATTTGTAAAGCCACCAAAATAATGATGCGTTTTATAGGTAGTGGTTGTTAGTGTTACATCGCCCTTAAAAATAAAAAAAGAAAAATACTAATGGGGAATGTGTGAAGATTTATTACCATATATTAAATCAAAATATCTTGAATTAATATAAAAGTATTACTGAAGAGGTAAAAACATTCTTGTCCATTGTAAACACTTGTAAACTAGAAATGAAAAAAATTAAATATTTACTGTAAAAGGAAATCAGACTTAGCTTTTTTTTGCTATGTTTATTAAAAATTATTCCTAATGAGGCTTGTTATAAGTTTGGTATCCACAGCATCTTGGAAAAATATTGTTTAACCTGTAAATCATTTTGAAAACCAATGCTTACTTGATTTATATCTGTAAAAAGAGTGGATAATTCCGTGTGGAAAACACAACACATTAAGTAACTTACAAATTAGGGGGATATATAGTCTTATGAAAGGCTTTTCAAAAATAATGTTATAACGATAGTGCTGTTTCCATCTTTAATTGGGAAATGTTCATCTGTATGACCCTTATTTTGGATATGTGTGTATACTAAAGTGTATGTGTATATGTAGATATATAGGTAGTATCTTTACCAAAGCCAATAGAAAGAATGGGCTGTAGTGGGTATTTATTTTATTTATTGCCTTGTCTTAACCTTCATTTTAACCACCATAATGTGAGTGTTTATACTTTTCTTAGGAGACCGTGTTTAAAAACTATGCTAGAATAGGGCCATATATATATATTTTAATGTTTTAATGTTTGTTTATTTTTGAGAGAGAGAGAGAGAGAGAGAGAGTGAGTGGGGGAGGGAGGGCAGAGAGAGGGAGACCCAGAATCTGTGGCAGGCTCCAAGCTTTGAGCTGTCAGTACAGAGCCTGATGCGGGGCTCTGAGATCGTGACCTGAGCTCAAGTGGGACACTCAACCCACTGAGCCACCCAGAAGCCCCAAGACTGTATATTTTCTGTTTCTCTCTGTTTTCCCCCACAATGTCTCTCATCTCTCTGCTTTTGATAGCCTTCTGTTGTGGGTAATTCAGCTTTAACAATTATGGGGGTCCTTGAAAATTAAACTTACTATACTTGTATTACAGAGGAAAGACAGGGGAGCCACTCTTGGCCAATCTTTCTTTTATGTTTGGTTTGAGAAGTGCATAACAAAGCAATATTGTTTCTTTTTAGGCTATAGAATCCATTGTCCTACTTTTCCCCCTCAATTGCCTAATGCTCTCTTGTTAGTAGCACATGCCTTGAGACCCAAATTACAATAACTCCACAATAACCAACCATTGTGCAATTGTAAAACAAAGATCTTTGACTTCTGTCTAGAGTGGTCTTTCTCGCTTCCCTTACTTGGAAAGAATTCTAGCCTGTTATTGAAACCCCACTCCTGGTAACAAATTTCTTTTCCATTATATACTCATCTGAAAATAAGTGCAGGACTGACTTAAACTGGTAAATGATTACAAGAAAATCGTTATCTTATGTGACTAACAATGCCAAGAGTTAAACTGGGTTTGACGTTAAATATGATTAAGGCCCAGATGAATTTCCCTGGGATTCTCTTGACTTTATCCCTCTCAGATTAACTTTCTGCTTGGTAGCAAATGACTACAGCTATTCTAGACTTCATATCTGCACACTACATGGTAGAGAGTAAGAGAGAAAACCAGATTTGTGGAATTCAGAATACTGAGAGTTACCTTTAGTGAACGCATTTAGATAAAGGGGTATACTGGATTGATTGGTCAAGTGAGGTTATATGCTTCACCTGTGGAAAAAGGCACAGCAAATTTCTTGTAAAATATGGGTTCACGAAAGGCAGCAAGGTTACTGAAAGAGAAAAGGGGAAAGATGTCATGTACATCTCAACTATTCGTAAAAATTAAATAAGAGTTGCCAGAATATAAATGTATGCCAAATATATGATGAAAGCAATGTTACAAATGACATTCTGCAATACAAATTGTTAAGTCCCTCATTAATAGTACACTCCAAAAAAACCATGCTATAATATATCTCATTGTGACAATTTGGTTCTGTCAAAATGGACCACGTGGAAACAAAATTTCCATTATGATTATGCCAGATATTAAAGCAGGCATTTATTAACCCTATGAAAACTCAACTAATCACCAAAAGTTGCAAAAATCATAAAAGTATGTGTGATATTTGAATTTAGAGATTCTGTTCTGATTTATTGGCCTCAGTGATTGCCAAACTTTATTCCTTAAATAAGTTTACAAGAATAGATTTACTAGGATGGATTCAAAGTGAATTTTCTTTACAAAAAAATATTCTAGCATTTAGCTAAAATTGTATCCCATTTTTCTTAAACAGTGTAAATGTGTTTCTCAACATACATATTTGTAAAAGACAAGCAAGTTTTAGGTCCTATTATTTTCCTGGGGTCAGTATAATTCTCCATTTCTTTTCAATAAAAATAAACGATAACCTTGTTTTCCTCATTTACTCTCATAAGTATTTGTTCACCTGTAGAGGAAATGTATAGCCAGTATTGTATTAACCTGGAATAGATTCAAGAAGATTATTTACAACATTATTTTAAAGCTTTCTTGAAGACAGAATATATTCTGATATTATTTTAATTTGGAAAAACAAGGGAAAATTTTTAAATTCTCAATTAGACTAAATGAGAATCGTTTATATAAAGTAATAAAAGACTACTGATGATTTATACTAGAAATGACATTGGAGCAGTTCCTACGAGGAAGTGCTTTCAGAGAAAGGATGGTTGAGAATGTGGCATATGGAGCAGGCTAGGATTTGGGTACTCGTATTATGGCAGAGGATGCCAGTTGGGCTCTCTGTTGGGAGCCCAAATCATTGTAATCTGGAGATACAAGGGTGGCTTGGAGGGCAGGAGAGGGTAAACATTATGAGTGGGTATATGGAGGTAATTGAGATTTAATATCAGAGCAGATTTCCAGAGAATTCACAAATACTCCCATCGCTGAATTTCTCTGGAAATAGAAGAGTTTTGGTTTTTGTTTTTTTCACTGCTATCTTTCAAACAAACCCATATCCTAGAGGAACTATCCACACTGAATAAAATAGTAGTACCTACAAATTCCTATCAACTATGTAGAAAATTATTCTAAATCCATCATACAAAAAAAATCACACAATCCCAAATATTAGAATTTTCCTCATGATTCCACAGTCATGTGACTGTCTAAATTTTAACATCTAAATCCATATAAACAAACCTTTTTAAATCCCTGCACCACCGCTGGAAGTTTTAAGTATTCAATAAATGTGAAATAAGTCAAAAGTTGGGATATTGCCCAACGTGATTCACCTGCTTCTTGCTCAATCCTGGCAGGTGCCATCACCGTGTTTGGGGCTATGGCATTGGGTCATGAATCTATTTTTTGTTTGTTTGTTTGTTTTACAATTTGAAAAATACATTGGTGTACAAACTGACCAATAGAGGATATTTACCTAATTTAAGAAATGAAAGTGGAATGTGACATGTGGTTAAAGTTTTGCTTGATTTAAAAATGAACAGTTAAATTAACATCACAGTAACAATATACTAGCATTGCTGTTAAGAGATGTGGCTACTCAATAATTCAGGCAAAATATCTATTTTATTTATTTACTTTTTTTTTCTTTAAGTAAGCTCCATGCCCAATATGGGGTTTGAACTCACAACCAGGGAGTAAGAGTTGCATGCTCTACCTGCTAAGCCAGCGAGGCACCCCAGATAAAAATCTGTTTTAAATAAAGGTGAAGTGAATATCCCAAATTAAAGGTAAAAATTCCTCAGTTTCAACACCACCAGCACAATTTAACAAATCAAGTCATGTCAGTGCCTAGAATCTCATAATGTGAGAAAACATGAGAAAGCAGAACATTCCTAGTGCCCAGTAGAGATTTCACCTAAGCCATCACAGACTTGCATACCACCATAGAGTTCATATTCCCACCTCTTGCTGGCCTTATTGTTTCATTAATATAAAAAAGCTGTCCCTTAAATGAACCAATAAATACAAAGTTGCCAACAAAAATATTAAAATATACTTTGTAAATTTTAATACTTTTTAAAAAGATGTTTCCAGTTGTATTGATATAAATTCAGCCAAAGAAAGGTAATAATATGATTATAAATAATGGTCAACAAAAGAAATCAGAGTTGTCCTTGCTGTGGTCCTTAGAGCTGTGTGAGCTTTGGAAAACGCCTAAGTATTCTAAGTCCTGGATGGCATGTCACTAAAATGACAAAGATGTTTATCTCAAAAAGCTGCTATGAAGATTAAAAATATATGTCTATACACTGTCATAAACTGTGTGTGCATAGACTGATTCATATAACCTATATATATAAACACTTAATGGTCTCATTTAACATATACATATGTGCATTTATGCATACATATATATGCACGTATGCACACACATAAGTAGATATTTCCCCCTATACATTTTCTTGTTTATTTTTTAATAGACTTTACTTTTTAGAGAAGTTTTAGTTTCATAGCAAAATTGAGCAGATAATACAGAGTCCCATATAACTATTAATTCCCTCCCCCACACAACTTTCCCCATTATTAACATATCCCCTGAATTAGTATCATACATAATAGTTGCGTTGTCTAAAAGTCCTCTGTGCTCAATCCATTCATCCTCTCCCCTATTCATTTTTAAACACTATATAAATGTACGGCATTGAGTTTTCCCCTGTCTTAGCAGGAGGAAATGGGAAAGTATGGTGATAGTTCAAGTATAGCAATAGCTCCCTCTGTATCTAGTTGATATTTTATAAGGAATCTTTTCCTGAATGTATGATTTATTGTTGACTCAATAATGCACATTACAAATACACATATTACTATATTTAAAACAAGTAGAATTGTCTTCTGAGTAAATGCACTTATTTTCAAGAGTTACTAAATTCATAGTAACTATTAACTATTTTTCCTACATAAATGACAAAATACAAATTATATCATGTAACTTTTGAGATATATATATATATATATATATATACTTTTGAGAGAGAGAGAGTGTGTGTATGTATGTATGTGCATGAATGGGAGAGGGGCTGAGGGAGTGGGAGAGAGAGCATCCCAAGCAGGCACTGGGCAGTCAGTACAGAGCCCCACGCAGGGCTCCATCTCACTACTATAAGATCATGACCTCAGCCAAAATCAAGTGTTGGATGCTTAACTGACTGAGCCACCCAGGTGCCCAAGATATACAATAATTCTGAAGATAGATCTTTATACTTATTTGAAAACATTGGTCTAGGTAAATTATAGTACCAATAAAAACTGAGTTCTTATGTATTCAAAATTACATTTCAGACTGAGTATATTATCTAACCATTTACATAAGAAAATTCACGAGAGCATCAACAACCATTTCAGTAGTTATGAGTACTAAACAAGCTCCTTGGTACCAAGTAGTATACATTTTTCATCATTGCATTTTCATTAACTGTCTCTAAGTATCTCTTAGACAGTAGTTCTCAGAATTTGGTGAAGTCAATTGAAATAAACTTTTATCTCATAATTAAAACAAATAAGCACACCAAACTTAATATAACATTCCTTTGCTGTCTTTTCTAATATTGACTTCCTTTCCCTTTTACACCCTTTTGCAGTTTTAAGTATTACTTATTGATTTATTGCCTGTCTCCTATGCCAGTTTGAGATCTGGGGTCATGAGTCTTTAAATCGCTAGGGTAAAGTTAGCATCTACTACACTGGATGCACACAATGAAAATGCGTAGTCTGACAGTGTACCTGATTTGTGGCAGAGTATACATTATTTATTGGCCTACACATAGCTTACAAAAACAAAATATGTAAACTTTAATAGTTTGTTCTTCAGCCACATAAATGAAAACCATGGTTCCAAATATGAGACATTTCTTTAGAAATGGCTGAAAGTCATGTGTCATCCTAATGGTGTTTGTGATTTGTCAAAGTCTGAAACTTGAATGCTTTTTCTAAGAATTAAGCTAGTATTGCTTCTAAATATGAAGCTACTGTTAAAACCTTCAATATACGGATTCAGCGTGCCATTTTTAATGCACACGTGAGTAAAAGCATTGCCACATCCTCAAAAGCTCTTTTGTAATGATGAAGAACGAGGATAACAAAGCTATTTGAAAAGATGAAAGGGGCTCCTGGGTGGCTCAGTCAGTTAAGCCTCCCTCTTGATTTCAACTCAGGTCAGGATCTCACAGTATGTGAGATGGAAGTCCTTGTAGGTGCTCTGCACTGGCTGCCTGGAGCCTGCTTGGGATTTTCTCTCTCCATCTCTCTTTGCACAACCCCCCCCCCCCCGCACTCATTCTCCCTCTTCCTCTCTCTCTGTCAAAATAATAAACTTTAAAAAAGAAACAGCTGCATACAAAACACACATATAAGCAGATGTACACATCGTCTTGCCTTTATGCTATATTATTGCATTATAGTAGATATTAGATTTTCCCATTACAACCATTAAAATCCAAGCAGAGGTAGTAAGTAATGTAAAATATTTTCAAGGATGCCATTAGTAGATCCTTGTCCGTCTTTTCAATATGTGTTGTTCTAACTTAGATAAGTTTTTTTTTTCTCTCAGAAGTGAAAATTAAAACTGATTCAAATAGAGAAGACCTTGAACTAAGCATTTGCTTTTTCTTTGGCTAACATATTGACAAACAACTCATATCATTTTGTAAGGGTTGGGTGGATGTCTATTTCAGTCAATTAAAGAACTTGTCAACCCAACAGAGGGTAATTATCCCAAAAGAACAGCAAATTGCCATCCAAAGGGTTGTGAAATGTGTGCAAATACAATTTATTCAACTAAACAAAATTTATTGCTTCTATTAGCATGTATTCCACACTTCTCAAATCCTAGGAGTACTTTAGATGCATAGAAGTCCTCTTAAATTATTTTTAATGATGCAGCACATAACCATTACTCATATTAGTAACAATATGTCCATTATAAGATTTTAAAGTTTTATTAAAAAAAAAAACAATTCTAGGGGCAACTAAGTGGCTCAGTCAGTTAAGCGTCTGACTCTTGATTCCAGTTCAGGTTATGACCTTATGATTTGTGAGTTCAAACCCTGTGTGGGGCTCTGCACTGAGAGCATGGAGCCTGCTTAAGATTCTCTCTCTCTCTCTCTCTCTCTCTCTGCGCACCCCCCTGCCCCCCACTCACACTCTCTCTCTCAAAATAAATAAACTTTAAAAAATATTTTAAAAAAAACCACAATTCTAGAATTCCATGGGTTCAACGATCTACGTTGTTGTTTGGGAAGCTAAGCCATTTGTTCAAAGTAATTCAAGCAACCAACCACCAAATATCTTTAAACTCTTATCAGAAAATAGCTTAACCCAGGCAACTACAATCTCAGAACCTATACAGTGTTTTTAACCACAGAATTACTGCTGGAGTTTTTATATATGTTACCACATTCCAAGTTAGAATTGAAATCAATATAGACCTGCTGAAACTGGATGAAATCTAATATCCACAAATTCTACACTCATGATACTAGTAATTAAAACCATTTTCAAGAACAAAGTGTACATTTATAAGATTTTTTTTGTTTAATGCTTCATATCCTTAAAATACCTATAGCAAAGTCTAAAGTGCTAGATCCTATTTATATATAGCAGAGTCAAAACTGTAACTAAATCTGTAATTTTTAGGGGAAAAAGTCAAATAGTTAAAAAAAATGCCAGCAAGCTGAATTTCAGCAAATACTGTATACATGTATGGCATCAGCAGATAATGAATAGATATTTGAAAGTAACATATCTCTAGCCTTAATGGACAGAGATCTTTTTTGCTTTATTTTTGCTTCTTAGTCCAATTTTTTTTCCTCTTCATCTCTATTTTTCGAACAAATTCAAATAATATAATGGATTTCAAAGGCACCAGGTGCTGTTCATTTGATTCTGAGAAAACTGGAAATCTGAGCTGTTTTTTTCCTTTCAAGTGAAGTTTCTATCTTTCCATTCAATTATGATAGGATTAGCCAGAGCTAATGACAATCAAAAAAATAAAAGGAAAGGAAAGAAAGTATGCCTTATTGAAAATCCACACCAAGAAGAAAAAGGCCAGCTGATGTTTTTAATCAGCTTCATTATTCCTGTCATTAATGCCAATCCATAACAAAACATCCAAAGACTCTGAGATTCATTAATGCCACTTAAATATCTAATTTTACTACATTTTGGAGGCTGACTTTTTAATATCATTATGTGTTCACAAAAGGGATATATTTTGAATGCAATTCCTCCCATTTGAAAATAGCCTATTAGTCACATTCTATCACATACATACATATTAGTATGAAATAAAACAACATAAATTTTATGAAGAGCTGAGGTTCATATTTATATAACATGTCTGATAAAATAATTTGATTGCATAGAGAGAGAAAGAGATCTAAAAGATAACAAGAAAACAGCCAGTAAGGGAGGGCTTCAGTGATCCTCTGGGAAGTTTCCTTGGGTATTCAGTTACAGTGCGTAAGTAAGTGTCACATGAAACAGTCATTCCAGTTAAAACCGCATGGCTGTTACTTGAACTTGCTCCAACTTTGGTGATAACAAAGGTCTGTAAAACCAAAGAACTGTTCTCCTAACCTAAACTTCTTAAGCCTAAACTTCTACTCTGTTTTCTTTAGAAGAAAAGTCTCAGTAACCACAATGAAGTGCCCATTCCTCAAATATTTATTAGGTATTTTCCAGACTTGGTGGTAGGCAGTGAGGATGTAATGATAAGTAACATTCCCAGTGACAGACTGTAGTCAAGGGTGTGTACAGCTTGAGAATCAGCCACTGTGCAATATTCCGAAGCTGTCTAGACAAGCAGCGTGTCAAGTGACATTGCAAAGACAAATCCAGTAGTGCAGTGTGCATCGTCCTTGTAAGGCCTCCAATAGCAATGCAGAGGTAAGTGACTCTGAGGCAAATAACATATATCATGACTTCAGCACAGTCTTGAACTAGCTGTTCCAAAGAATACAGTCAGTAACCTCAGCATTGCTACCATATGAGTCTTCAGCTTCAGTGTAGACAAGATGGCTGGTGCTGAGGGTAGTGGGATAGCAGAGTTCCCCGGCTGTGCAGAGGAATCAGTGGACTGGGTGGAAGGGTAGCGGTGGAAATGGCACAAAAATTTGCTCCAGGGAACATCATGTGCTGACCTGAGGCAAAGTGGAAATGGTAGAGGAAAGAACAGCTGGAACCAGCTTGGGAGAGTGTGTGTGACAAGACACTAGAGAGAGGAGGGCAAACTGAAAGCAGTCAACAATTGCTGAAGCTATGCTTGTTGGAGTTAAAGTCACTGATGAAACTCCCGCTGGAAGGATGTTGTTGGTGAGATCTGGAGAAAACAACTAGCTCACCGAAATATATCGTACTCAAGACACAATTTAGTGTGATACATCACAGGAAAGCCATTTTGAAAAAAACTCTGAGAACACGTCTAATTTACCGAAGCATAGGCATATCTGAGGTTTCATGTATAAGTCTGTGAGAATAGTTGACAACATAAGAATATTTGTAAATCAGAAATGTAATCACGTGCATCCACTTCAAGCTTCCTAGGAAATTTTATGACAGCTGTCTGAATTAATCCTTGGTGCCCTGATGGCAACATCTCTGTGCTACATCACTTATTATCTCCCTGCATGATGGTCCTTATATGAATAACTAAGCCCTTCAATAGTCTCCTCATTGAAGTCACTCTTTGGAATGCGACATTATTAAAGAGATACTTGATCTCAGTTTTCAACCTTGGAGAAAGGAAACCATGACTGGGTCAAATGAAAGTGTCAAGCAGGAATAGGCCTGGCAGGGAAATCTATAGTGGAGTGCCAACTCCTTCTCCATGGGGGTGGTGTTATCAGGATGACCTCCAACTCACTCAGCAGCGTTTTAAATGTGCAGTGCTGCTGGCCAGCCGCACATATCCTGTGAAGTTCTCAAAGATTGATTTTGCTTCCTGGGGAAATGCTATTTATTCGCATCTGTTTTCAAGGTTTTTAAGAAGGAAAAAAAAAAAGCAAAAAACACTTGCCTTCCCACTGCCTGTAGGCAGGCTTAGAGAAAGACATTACCATGCCTTTTAAAAATATTGAATTAGTTGCCTAATAATGTTTTCTTTTAAATTATTCTAAAAAGAAAAACAGTTGGCATATATTGGGGCATGTTTTACATAAAAAAGCAATTTCAGTAATGACTGAGCTAATTTAAATCAATTGTTCTAGTTTTAAACAATAAAACATAAAGAAGGGAAGAAAACTTCTCTTTTTAGTTACTTCTATGCATTTCACTTAAGAAATACATTTTCCATGTTAGAAAACTTGTAAGAAAGTAATGTTTCACTATATTAACACTGATATTGAGATATAGGTAGATAGAGATAGATACAGATCAATGTATCTTCTATCTATCTATCTATCTATCATCTATCTATCTATCATCTATTTATCTATCTTTAGTTTCTACACTATAGAGTTAATCCTCGTGGTGATTATGACATTTGCCTTAAATTCTTTAAGTTACTATTATTTCCTCATTATTTAATTTCTCCTTCTCCCCCCTCCCCCTGCCACTGCATTATTTTAAAATATTGGAAGAAAAAAATCCCTGACTGTTAGGGATGGAAGGTTTTGCTGAAGTCAATCTATGTATGAAAATTTATGAGAAAAAAATTATTCACAAGTAATTAAGACTTAGATTCTCCATTTTCATTATCATTCTTGAAATCTGTTTTGTCAACTGAAATACATATAATAGAGAGGTCAGAAGATTTATATGACTGTGCATATCAGAAAAAATACACAGCTAAATTTAAATGGCATTTTTAGAATAATTATATTTAGATTTGTTTTATGTTATTCACCCGCTAGATTCTGTACATTATTATAACATCAAATATGTCAAAGCCTCGTAGCTATTCAAGCTAGTTCTGATGATTACATACTGTTACATTCTGATTAGGGGCGTCATTGCAATCACTATGCTGCTTTAAATTACATATTTTGATCACTATCTCTCTCACTAAGCTGTAAGCATGTGAAGGAAACTGAAAATGTTTGTGGAATTGAATGTGTTTATTTACAAAATGTTTATTTTTCAAATTGGATAAGGATGTTCTTATTTATCATGGAAATGGTATTCTTTACAGGCAAGAAATTGGGCTTCATTAGGGGTTAGCAGAAGAGAGGCATGATAAAATTTCAAGGAATCATTAGGATAAATTGTCCAATGATGTCCTATTTGAATTGTTCTCTGTAATATGTATTTGATGGGAGTAAACAGCTTATTGTTCATTATCTTTATCTGCTTACATTCATAATAGGTTTAGGTAATTTATGGCTAATTAAACTATAACCACTTGAGTAAAGAAATCTTATGTTTCATTATATGCCTTAAATTCCACAACATACAGTATGATGACCTATTAAAATGACACTTAAATTATATATTTTATTGATTATATAATACATATATATACTCGATATAAAAGTGTAATTCACTCTCAACTCAACAAATGTTAACTGAGTGCCTACTGTGGCCAACGCCATGCTCAGGCCCACAGGTAAGATTAAGGAAACACAATCCCTCACTGAAAGAGACAAGTTAGGAAGCAGGTATAATAGTCTACGGCCAGCAATGTAACCTGGTGGGTTATTTATGATATGAGACATACTAGTCTCATCTTACTGGTTTATGGAAGAACATCAAAGAGCTAATGACTATGAAGAGAACTTTAGGAAAGGTAAAAGTTAGGCAGTTTAAACAGTGGAGTGCACAGTTTTCAGACAGAGAAGAGCATATGGAAAGGTTCAGAACTGCAAGATGACAAGAAGGTCTTGAGCACTAATAATATTGTCAGAACATAGAGCACAGCTGAGGGAGGAAAGTAAGATCTTGAATATTGTATTAAGAAATTTATACTGATCTAAGATTAATTTCTTGTCAATATCTTCTTTTGACTCTTTGGCTTGGGTAAATGAACCACTGGAGGTACTGTTTTCTGAGATAAAATAAAAGGGAAGAAGTCAGTTTGTGTCCTAACAGCAATTGAGTTTTTAGATATTTTGTAATTGAGATGCTCTTGAAACAACAAAAATATCAAAATAGAGAGTATCAATACTACCAAAATATACCAGACTTGAAATGAGAAAGAGCTCAGATGGAGATACATACACTTTGTAAAGTCATCCTTATGTGGATGACAATTGAAGTCACATAGGTTGAAATCTCAAAAATGAGTATGTAGAGGAAAAACATTCAAGGGTTTATGAAGTCTCTGTGGATTGATAGGTCAAGAAAAAAAAATGTGAAATTACCTAGGAAGAATCCTTAAAACACTGAGCAGCATTTCTAGGAATGGACAGACGGTGTCTTTACCAAGGCAAATGCTTAAGCAAATCAATAAAACCAACAGGAACTATTCCTGGGAACTATCTTCCATGTGGGTCCAACAAAATGCAGCCTGAGATAAGAGTTTGAGACATTAAATTGGCTACATTATTTAACAAAAGAACTTCTTTCATTCAGTTTTCCAGGGAATTGTTTAAATTAGTGCCAAAAATTATTTTACAAAGAAATATGCATCTCACAATAAATCAAATAATACTAAACACACAAGGAAGCAAAGCATCATCAACATATGGTACATGACTAACAGACTTTTTATATACTAATGTTAACAGATTTCTTGTACTAAGTACCAGAGATTTTAAAACTATGATTAGTATGTTAAAAGAAATAACACAAGTGTAAACATATTTTCAAGCAACAGAAAACTACAGAATGTGATGTAGCTGATTTGGATAGAAAACAGAAGTTGAAGGAAAAAAAAATATATATATATATATAATGAGGAAAATATAAAACTCAATGAAAAAGTTGGACAACAAATTAGAAACATATAAATCTGGAGGAGATGTCAAAAAATTATGCCAAAATAACACAAGGGAACAGAGAACATAAAGACTATAATGAGAAGGTTTAATGTGCGTTTAACTGGAATTCCAGAAAGAAGCGAAAGAAGAGACAGAGAGCATATTTTAAAAGGTAACAGCTGGAAAATTTCCCAAATTGTCAAACAACACCAATCTTCACATCCAACAAGCCTAATAAATTTCAAACACAATTAAAACACACACATACACACATAGACATGTCTCATCAAATCATAGTGTCACTTCAGAAAATTAAATGCAGAGAGATGGTCTTAAAAATTGTTAGAACAAAAAGAGAAATTAAACACAGAAAATGGACGGTCTGAGAAGAACTGATTCTTCACACTGATAGTGATGGAATGTAAATCTCTGTAATGACAGAAACTGTCAAGCAAGGAGTCAAATCCATAAGAATGTTTTTCATGTAGAAATAGTACTACTCTCAGATGATTCGTAGGCAACAGTGACTCCTGCCCTGACCCTTTGGCTTTAAGGTTTCTTTTCCGGGCCTCTTTTCTTTTTCTTTTTTTTTATGTTTTTTACATTTTTTTTTAATTTAATGTCTGTCTTTCTTTCTTTCTTTCTTTCTTTCTTTCTGAGACAGAGAGACAGAGCACGCATGGGGGGAGGGGCAGAGAGCTAAAGAAACACACTCCAAAGCAGGCTCCAGGCTCTGAGCTGTCAGCACAGAGCCCAGCGCGGGGCTCAAACCAAGGAGCTGTGAGATCATGACCTGAGACAAAGTCTGATGCTTAACCAACTGAGCCACCCTGCTACCCCACTAGGCCTCCTTTAGTATGATGCTAACTGACAAGGCTGTGAATCTATAGGGACCCAGGATATGCCCATCAAAGCGCAGGGCCTGTTTCTTCCTAAATTGTGTTCTATGGATCTAGAACCCCAGAATTCTGTGTTACAGTAGTTTCAAATTACTTTTCAGCCTGTACAGGACACATCCCCAGGCATATCTGCCACTGGCTGGACAAAAAACTCTGCTATAACTCTTATCGCACTCCCAGGCTTGAAGACTAACCAAAAGATGGCTCTTTGAAGAGACAGGCTAGGTTTTGAACAGTCATGCGAACAAGGTGTCTACACTCAGGTGCTCAGGAGCCCAGGAGGTCAGAAATGAAGGAGGGAGGAGAAGGACCAGGAGTCTCCAAGTGTAATCCTGCACTGGGCTCTAAAAATATTGAGGGTGGGTATGTATAAAGAGGTTTTCAAGAGAGTTCCTTAACAGTGGAATTTTGTTACAGAATTGTTAAGGCAATGTTTCACTCAAAAGGAAAAATGAAAGAGGAGTTACAAAATCTTCAAATATTCAAAAGAAAAGAAGGATAGAAAAATAAAAATTAAGTGAGACCAATGGAAAACATAAAACAGGACTAAATAAAAAAATAAAATTATTAGTAGTCAGCTTAAATCTAAATGGTGTAAATATGCCAGCAAAAGATAAAGAGTATCAGACTGGATTAAAACCTATACTCACCTTTATACTGTTTAAAAGAAGCACATGTAAAATATAAAGAATGAAAAAGGTCAAAATCCAAGAACACACACACACACATACAACACACACCCATAGATGTGTGCATAAATTTATATTTATACATAAACTCTGCACAAAAGCAGTTGTAGCCATATTGACATCAGACAAAAGAAACTTTAAGGAAACAGGGAATACTGGCTATCTATATGAAAACTGCATGGTGAGTAAAGCTTCAACTTAGCAGGAAGATTAAAAAATGTGAAGTTAGCATGCATCTATGAACATAGCTCTACAAAGTGTCTTTGAGTCAGGGTTCTCTAATAGAAAGAATAACAGTAAGAATAACTAGCTTAGGTGGGGAAAAAAAAAAACTTTTGATGCAAAATGAAGTGATTAGCTCATGATGTCTGGAGGGCAGGAAGACAGTGAGGAAATGGCTAAGAATTCTAGGCTTTAACACCTGCACTCAAGGACACGGTGCAAAGGGGAGTCAGGGTGTTGAGTCACCGTGGGCAGCTGGCACTGCATGGGACTGTCACTGCTGCCACCACCAGGTGCCAGCAGCGCTTCCACTGGGATGTCTTGGTGAGTCCATTGCATACTCCGTTTCATCTTTGAGTGACTTGTTAAAGGTCAGAGGTCCAGAGGAGAAGTGCCCCTGTGTGTCTCAGCTTTTAGAAATTAGGGAAGAAGTCTATCCCTTTGGGCTCCCATGTTGGGAATAATGCAATATTGTATCCTCCTTTTTAAAATATATTTTGTTTGGATTAGGGGTGAGGTAAAGAGCTTCAACATTTAGGCAATTGCCTCCGTTTTCCACAATACTAATTACCATATAATTTCCTGAGAATTACACGACCACTTAGAATGAGGTAGGTGTGTTTGTGTTTAAGAATGTAAAACATCCAACTTTGGGAACCTGGGCGGATCAGTCTTTTGAGTGTCTGACTTCAGCTCAGGTCATAATCTCTCAGTTCTTGGGTTCAAGCCCCACATGGGCTCTGTGCTGACAGACAGATTCTCTGTCTCCTCCCTCTGCCCCTTCCCAGAAGAATGCTCTCTTTCTCTCTCTCAAAAATAAATAAACATTAAAAAAGTTTTTAAAGAAGTTGAAACATCCTGACTACCAATTCTGTCTTGTGTTCTGCCCCCCCCACACACACCCACATCCACATCTACACCATAGATACTCACATTTATCTAGCAGTGGCATTTAGTAAAAAAATGAAATGAACTGAAAGACTAAGAAATACTAAGATAGACTATTGCTGTAACAAATAACAGAATAAAAACTTCCCTTAAAACTATAGCCTAAGGTTCAAAGAATCAATTTTTCATGGAAATTACTACGGAGAAGGAATTCAACTTGCCTTTTCATGCCTAGCTCTGAATGGTATTTCTGAATTATTGATTCACCTATAAGAAATGTTCCTAAAATAACCTTAATAATTAAGGGAATGAAATTCAATTTCCAGATAATAAATAGCTTGTCTCACACCACTCTGACCACACGCACACGCACACACACCCACACACGCACACACACACACCATACAGAATTGAGACCTTTATATATGGAGCCCTGCTTGCCACAATCACTTACTAAACAGTCTTGAGGATGTGGCTGGCAATTTGACAGGGAGAGGCAAGTTGACAGCTTCTCATCAAATATCAAGCACTCCTGTGTTTCCTATGTCAATCTGGATTTGACATTTAATTTAAAAAGTATCTTAACATAGGTTTATATACAATAAAACAGATGGCAGCTACAAAACAATTTTGTCTTATTTAATGCTGAAAAATGCCTGTTGCCCAGAAGGCAGAATTATTTTAAGAGAAGCATCGCTGCTTTAATTCTGGGAATATTGGCAGTACTAAGAAAAAAGCATTTTCAGTAGTTCAAGATATTGCATTTGGCTCAGAAACAGAAAGTAATGGTGTCTAATAAGAAAATAGTGTTACTGTGAATATAGAATTTTTATTGATATGTTTAGTAACCAACTTGAATAAAAGTATACTGCATCTGTGTGTGTGTGTGTGAGAGAGAGAGAGAGAGAGATGTACATAAACCATAAGTATATAAGAATTGGCACATTGTGTTTCATAGATTATTTCTTTCTTTTTATTTGAAAAATAAACACTTTATTTGCTCATGAAAAATAGAGAATAGAAATGGCAATATTCTGATTTTACAGAAAAACAAGTACATTCTTAGTATAAAATAATTAGTGATAGAATCAATGTTTTTCATCATATCATCAACCTGATAATAATTGTTTTGAAATTATCTAAATGTGACAAGCTAAGGAAAAATAACATTTTGTAGATAATGATTTCAGTGTACTACTTTCAGTGTATTAGATTGTATTAGGAAATGAAAGCTTAATATTCATCATTATCTCTTAAATTTCAAAATTACATTATAAAACTATGCTAAATTTAGCATAATCAAAATCATAATCAAATTAATTAATACCATAAAAATACTGGGTAGCAATGTATTAGGATAGCAAAAAAAAAGTCATGTTTAAAATACTAGGTCTTTGTAAACTTCGTAAACTTTGCATTACTACCATTTCAGGTACTACTTTCTTAGTACTTTCTTCCCTCAATGGTTTCATATTAGTACTGGCCGGTGAATGGCTCCATCTTTGATATGAAAAACAGAAGTAGGGAGAAGTCATTATATTCTCAAGAGATACTGATCGCAATATGGCTGCTAGTTAGATTTCTTAGCAATTTCCAGCTTTCCTGTTGCAAGTTGATACAGTTTGTAGTATACTATTCAAATGATTCCCAATTGTGGTGTTTTCCCTGCAAAATTTCAAAAACCATTTCCTTTGGTTATGCAGGCTGATGTCTTCTGTGACAGTTTCCATGACTTTCCAGTAGCAACCCCATGATCTGTCTGTGCAGCCTCTGCTCTTTCTACATTTGTGAAATCCCTAAGTCCTTTATTAATCCCTTTTGTCTCATAATGCTTAATGTGGCTCTGTTTAATTGAAAAAATACAGAATGTTGACCTTAACCAAAAGATGTATGGCTTACACATTAATGACCTACACTGAAGACCTATAACTACACTGGCTATAAAGTAGTTTTACAGCTTCTGGGTATTTGCTATCTCTATGTGCCATCTAACGACAGGGCTGGCCCATTATCCAAATAAACAACAATCAAAAAAAGCAACAACAAAAAAGCAAAAAGCTGTCCTTCCACATGGAAGTTAATAATCTAAATTTTAGGGGTCCCTGGGTGGCTCAGTACATTGAGTGTCTGACTCTTGATTTCAGCTCATGTCATGATCCTAGGGTCTTGGGATGAAGCCCCACATTGGGCTGTGCCGAGCATGGAACCAGCTTAAGATTCTCCTTGTCCTGCTCTCAAATAAAATTTCAAAAAAAAAATTAAAGTAACTTAAATTTTATTCCTTAATAGCAGTTCTTGGCAGGGTTTTGTTTCCTCTTACATAGGAATGCTTGAAGTGGTATTGCCCTAAACAGAATCATTCATATATATCTTATTGTGAATAACAAATCTAGGGCTGTATTCTCTACCCAACCACGCTGTTCCAATATTCTTTATTAATTTCGCTTCTATCTGGTTTTAACTTCTCTCTTCAAGCAGAGAATGATTATCATCTTTTGTCTGAGACAATACTGGTCTTTAAAACAAATTATCAGTGTTGTCTTTTTGGGAAAAATAAATGAAGAGGTCTATCTCAGATAATATTTTGTCCTTTTCTTTCTAGTGTAAACTGATTGCAGGTAAAAAACAAACCTTGTTTATCAACACACGCACCTGTTGCTTTCTCAACCACAGCTTACAGCACAGTGTCTAGCACATAAGTAGGTACTCTCTGAATGTCTGTAATTAAATAATATAGTTTAAGTTCAAGTGAGGTGAGAGACAGGGATGTCACAGAGTCCCTCACTGGACAGAGAGTCATACTGGGTAAAATAAAAAAACAGAAACAAACAAACAAGAAAGAAAACACAAAACAAGAAAACACAAAATGGTCAGATTACACTTATTGCATAAATGCAGTAGGACCAGTCCACGGTATTGTAAGAATAATAACAGAATGACAAAGATAGACCATCTTTCATAGGAGGCTATTAACTTTCTTCTGCAATTATATATGTACACATCTATATAGAAGAAAAGAGGCCATTGTGTTTTACTTTTTGAACTTGTCAAAATTATTCTATATGTTTCATAAACTTTGACACTTGTAATAATCTTATGTAGGAGATATAGCCACTACTTACATAATCAAATTCAAATTTCTCATATATCAGTTCCTCTAAGAAGAGTTTGTTTTCCATCTCAAATCAAATTATTCACTCCCCTCTTTGTGATTCCATTTTATATTACACCAGATTTTACCATAACGAGTTTAACATTTTATTGTACTTGTCTCTCTACAAAATTGCCTACTCTGGAGAAAGTAAGCATTAAAACAAGAAGTGCTTGGCTGGCTCAGTCAGTTTAGCAACTCACTGGTTTCCACTCAGGTCATGATGTTACGGACATGAGATTGAGCCCCTTTGCATCAAGACCCTGTGTAGAGCCCTGTGCTGAGCATGGAGCCTGCTTGGGATTCTCTCTTTCTCGCTCTCTCTGCCCATGCCCACTCTCTCTCTCTTACTCTCAAAATGAATAAATAAATATTACAAAAAAATACATACTTCCAGAGGTGCCTGGATGGCTCATTTGATAGAGCATCTGACTCTTGAGCCCAGAGTCATGAGTCCCAAGTTGGGCGTGGAGCCTCCTTAAAAAAAATACATCCTCATCAGCTAGTATAGTTCCAAGAACACTGTTTGTTGAATGAATAAATGAATGAATGAATGTTTCTTCAATGAATGTATAGAGAAACTGTTTTTTTTTCCATATAGGCTTATTCTTATTTGAAGGCTTGGATATGATGTTCTTCATTCCTAAATCAGCCAAGAAGAATGTAACAAGAGAGGGCCCAGAGAAAGGTAAGAGAATATTTGGCTCATTACTCACAAAGTAGATTACACAACATTAATCTACCCCTGCACACTTGATATAGTGAAGCTTGGAATTATAGTTTGTGTGCACAGAAAGAAGAGGAGAAATATAAACATTGGTAAGCACCAGCATTCCATGCCACAGCAGGCGATGGCTGTGTAGTATGATTTTACAACGTGTTTTGTAGAGAAGATTTTTTCGTGGGAGAAAAACCTCATGGGGAATAGAGAGAATAGAGGGTAGATGATGACATGCCTATTTCCTTTGTGGCACCAGGAAAGAAACGTGAGCCACTGCAATCAAGGGGTGAAGGCCATAGGTTCTCAGGATTGCAGAGGAAAACTGTGCAAGTCTCTGGTCAGAAGCCCATATAGGTTGATGTCCAGGTGACCACACAAGATTATATATTGAGAGGAAACCCTTTTTGTCTACCACAGGGGAATCTGTGCATCATTCTGACTCTTTAAGGAGGAGAAATACTCAGAGCATTGGGTGTTAGCATCTCTGGTAACGATGCGGGCATTTCAGTGTGGTGACTGGCAGTGGTGAAGCTTCCACAAGCAAGTGTGTGTGGAGCAGGTTTGGACAAGTGGCAGATGAGATCGTGGTGGGAGAGCAAGGCAGCACAGTACAGGACTGCAGTTCAAATCCACAGACAGGTGTGTGTGTGTGTGTGTGAGTCTTCCCTGAGAGCCCAGAAAACAGCACAACACACTGCGGAAGGAAGAGCTGTGCTCACACCATTGCATAGGTCAGGGCTATCAGACACAGAGTCATTTGAGTACAAAAGATTTGAGTAAAAGTTTCCAAGGGCCCAACTGAAATTGGAAACTATAAATCTGCCCCACCTGGCAGAGCTATGTGATTTTCTCTAGGAAAACACCGCAGCTCAGAAGATGGGAAATGAGATTAGAGAGATCCAGGTTGAGAGTGTGTTCAGATGGAAGTGGAAGAAAGGCAGGATCACAGGGAGATTGAAGACAAGAATGATAGGAGGTGACTCAATATGATGATGAACCTCATTAGGAATATAAACCCAAGAAGCATAATATGAAAGAGAGAGAGAGAGAGAGAGAGAGAGAGAGATATTTAAGGCCTAAGTGAATGAATGGTTATATTTACTGAGGAGAAACATTTGTTATTAGAGAGAGAGATTTAGGATGCAGTTCAGTTTATAGGATTATAAATCTTGTTTCTGGCCTCAGGAAGAGTTTACCGAAGAAAAACGATGTGCTATCATTGTCGTAAAAAATATTTAAAAATTTGGAATGCAATAAAGTTACTCAGCCTAATGAAAACTGTGGAAATGGGGAGAAACAAAATGAATGGCCCATCACATTCTTCTTGGAATGAAAAGCTACAGCCTGGCATTTAGAAGATGTATTAATTAAGAAAAGTATAATAGCTCTTCTTAATATTCTCAAATTTTGTTGCTTGAAACCAGAAAGCTCTATTTTTCATACATGGCATAGTACAAATGACTATGTGGCAGGGTGATACAGGGACCCAGGATCCTTTCAGGTGCTAGGGCCCTTGGCAGGATTTGCTTCATGTGGTTGGAAGACAAGAGATGGGATAGTGAGGAGGTAGGAGTGAGGTGTTTTAGGGACTAGCCCTGGAAATGATACACTCCAAGGAAGTGGTACATTCTTTTCCATTGGCTGCAACTCAGATGGTACCACATAACTGCAAGAGAGCTGGGAATTATAGTTTGTGTGCACAGAAAGAAGATGAGAAATATAAACATTGGTAAACACCAGCATTCTCTGCCACAGCAGGTGATGGCTGTGTAGTATGATTTACGATGAAGGATGACAACAACAACAAAAAAGGTTGTAGTCTGGAAGGCTGATGTAGATCTAGAAAAACTCTTAGCTTGTCCCCAGACAAGACTTTTGTGAGAAAACAAATAACTTTCTGAGAATCTTGTCAGGAGAAAATATTATTCAACTTGTGGGCCCTAAATATAATCTGCAACAACAATGGGAACAGATTAACATTTTTGGGGTCATTGTATCAAAGTGAGGATTAGTGTCAAGTGTTTGAGGAGAAGAGGGATGACTGGGTGAAGAACTGAGTTCCGATGGATGAAGAAAGGATTCTCCACATTGGTATCACAGGATGACATGGAAAGGAGAAAGGACCATCTGACAGGGAGAGAATAGGGAGGCCACGTATGCCAAGGATTTCAAGTATAAATTCATAGAAATAAATTATTTAATTATCTATAAATATTACTGTCAACAGTAATATTATGGCACAGAATGGTTATGAAGGCACAGAAATAAATAACTTATAACAGTTATCAGCAACATTTCTGGTGGTATATTTCTGTGACAGGAGAAAAAAAACAATATCTTATTTACTTATATTCAGGAAATATTTATCTATGATGTATCATACACATTAAGTTATTAATATTTTTATTCTCTACAGTTTTACTCATTTTTTTCAAATAATATATGTTTAGGGTCACTTTTAATGTACTTTGTTAGACACTGATAGAGGAAAAAAATGGGACAGTCTGCCCTCAGACTACTTAAAATATAGTAGAAATAATTTTGGATATACAGGTGAGTGCCACAAATGAAAGAGGTATACACAAAGAGTTTATGTACATAAATATGACCGGAATAAGAGAAATATGACTGAAGTGGATAACACTTACACAAACAATCATGTAGACCTCACACACACATTAGAGAGCTTGCTTGACTATCCAAGAAATGTGTGTGTGTGTGGTGTGTGTGTGTGTGTGTGTATGTGTGTGTGTGTGTGTGTGTGATGGGATAGTAGATAAAGAGAGGAAAGAACAGTGCAGAATGGCATGCTTCCCCAACAGTAGTCACTTTCAGGGAAATATAGTGAGACTTCTGTGTAGATGAGGAAGAGGGAACACCTGAGGCATTGGAAGGAGACAAAACTGTAGAAACTGGTACCTACCAAAACATGAAACCACTTTGGCTCCATGTTAAGGCATTTGAGCCCCTAGGAATCCACTGAAGAACTGTAAATGGAGAAATGGCTTCACCAATGAATGTTATAGGAAGGTCACCCTGGTTGTTGGGTAGAAAAAAACATGAGAATAGGTATGCAATTTATTAGGAAGTTAATTCAGTTGTTCAAGTAAAACTAGTAAATCCTAAATGAGGTAACTACTGGTAAAATTGAGAGAAAAGAAATGAATATAAATGATACTAAGAATATAGACTCTAACTCTATGGGTTATTGCAAATATAGGAGTGAGATCAGAAAGCCTGGAAGTGATCTTGGCTGAGTGGTTTCATTCACTGAGACAAGGAGAACAGGATAAGAACATATCATAAATATTTTGTATTGAGATGCCTATGTGGAGATGCTTTGTATGTGACTTGGACCTTTGGTATGGCACTCAACAGAGATGGCTTGGTTGGAGATCTTACTCTAAGATTTGTTAGCATTTACATGGTACATAAAGCCATATTGTATATGAGGTCACCTGGGAAGATGCAGATAATAAGAATAAATGCCCAGGGCAAAGAGTTGGGAATATAAAATGTAAGAGATGATTGGAGGAAGAAAGTAATGAGAAGGAATGAAATAAATAAATTTAAGAAGGAAAATCAGACATTATAAACTTAGAGAAATAAGGAGAAAAGAGCTTCAAAAGGGAGAGAATGGTCAACAGTTGCAAATAATGTAGAAAGCTCCAGGAGGCAGGAATGTATTGATTCAATTTTATGAGCAGGAGGACAAAACCATTATCTTAATTATACAAATTGTAGAGACATTACAGACATCAGGGTGATGAATTTTTCTAAAAAGGATGCTTCTCTTGGCAATACTTTTCCAAGTATTTCCAGAAGTCTACTAGGGTCACATTTCTATTGTAAAAGTAATTTGAACATGCGGCCATGTATGCATATTTAATACATAAAGATACTGCTCAAGATCTTTGTTTAAAAACACAAAAACAAAAACAAAAAAAAGAAACAGCAATAAAATAGATACAAAAGAAACCGTGATTGGAGCAGCAGAATGTTGTCAAGGAGAGACTCAGTTAAAATTATATCTTGACCCCAAGATTAAAATATGGTACAGACTTTGGAAGTTCCATATTTCCCGTAGTTGATTTAATGTTTAGAGAGGATTCAGCAAAGAGATGAAAGTAAGTGATTTTCTTGTACATGTGGACTTTAAACACCTGAGCCTTAAAGAGGATATGACTAATACTTTCATAAAATAGATTACAAGACTGATTCCAAGGCAAGCCACCCTCATTATAATGAAATTCTACCCATCCATAAATTGTTTGACAGGTCTTACTTTACTAAAATTAAATAATCAAGCTCATTTCTTATATAGCTAAAGGCTTTATTTTTCTGAGCAAGGAAAATATGACTAAAATAGTGTTCTAAATACTGAATATTAATACAAAGGTCTTCCAAGTAGTTATGGAGGTCATTGATTTATTTTAAATTTTAGCTTTCTTTTTTTTTAAATATTTCTAATGTTTATTTATTTTTGAGAGACAGAGAGTGAGCATGAGCAGAGAAGCGGCAGAGAGAGAAGGAGACACAGAATGTGAAGAAGGTTCCAGACTCTGAGCTGTCTGCACACAGCCTGATGCAGGGCTGAAACCCACGAACCACAAGATCATAACCTGAGCCGAAGTCAGGGGCTTAACCAACTGAGCCACCCAGGTACCCCTAAATTTTAACTTTCTTAATTGCAATTATACATTTTCTGAGGATTAGGATAAAGTCATTATTATTACTTTACTTTGTAAAATAAAATATTGAAAAAATTAAAATGGGGAAACTAGAATGTGTCTTCTTGTGAAAAGGTTTCTCAGGCAATCTCAAGGACTAACCAAGAAGGAAGTCATTGGTAAAGAGGGTATGACAGCCACTTGGGAGAGAGTAATCATAATCAGGCCATCTTCACATTTATGATAGCCATGCAAATGAAGGTGTATCATAATTACCCATGAACCCTATAGTTTAGGAAAACGGGCTCTTAAAACTTCAGATGCAAGTTATTTATGCCATACCTCTAAAATGGACAATATCTCAGGCAGTATGGAAAGCACAAAAAAGTACATCTCTCTGTGCAATTATATATAATAGTGTAGAAAAAAAATGGAGGTGTATTTTAAAAGTTAGTACAGCTGCACTTGAGTTACAAGAAAATTAAAGGATGAGAGAGTATTTACCTAAGATGGAAATAAGGACATAAAACATATGAAGAATTTACCACAGAATTTTAAGAATAATATTGGTGGGTCCTAAGCTTTAGTAGAGCTGATTTGAGTATATGAGCATTAACAATTGCTAATAATTTCAAATATTGCTTTATTAAATGTATTTAGAATTAAATGATGTGAGAATACTTGGATCACTGCTTGAAGCTAATGGCTTAGTGTTTATGGATACTATCGCAGTTGCAGAATCCAACATTCCTATTCACTTCAGTTTTCTCTAGGCCAGATTTTTTTAATTGAAAAAGATCTAGGAATCTTTTCCACAAATGAATTGACATCTAAGATGAAATAGTGATTATGTGATCACCCTAGCTTCTCTCTGTAAATTCAAGTTTCATCATTAAGAATAATTGCATCCCATTATACTGAAAGTAGCTGCAAATTAATTGTTTGACCAGGGCAAATAATGACTGAGTAATGATGAAAACAGTAGAAAATTACCAGACCACTGAGAGCAGTCAAGTGTGATTATTTTAATCTACTCATTTTTATGTTGGTTTAGAAGTAGATAATTAATCAATATTTTAATAAAAGGTGATGTAACCACTATCAGTATAGATACATTCATGTTTATAAACTATCCTATGCTTTATTCTCAATCTTGCTCTGTTAAACAGTGGCAGTGATACGATCAGAGAAATGGAAAGCAAGACTAACATTTAGCTGAGGTGAAGAATATCTCTACATAAAGGAAAAATGAGAAGGTAATTTAAATATCAAGCTTTCATTGTGTTGGACTTAATATATTCATTCATCCAACCCTCAAATCAACCTTATAAGTTAGATATTATTGTATATATCGTGATTGTTAGTTATCTGTCAACTTGATTAATTCAGAGTGCCCAGTATCCAGTCAGACATTATTCTGAGTGTGTCTATTAGGGTATTTTTGGAATATTTTTAACATTTTTTAAAAAATTTTTTGTTGTTTATTTTTGAGAGAGAGACAGAGTGCGAATGGGGGAGGGGCAGAGAAAGAAGGAGACACAGAATCCAAAGCAGGATCCAGTCTCTGAGCTGTCAGCACAGAGCCTGATGTGGGGTTTGAACTCACTAACCATAAGATCATGGCCTGAAGTCAGATGCTTAACTGACTGAGCCACCCAGTCACCCCTGGGATATTTTTAACATATAAATGGATAGATTAAGTAAAGGAGATTGCTTTTCCTAATGTGGGTGGGTGTCATCCAATCATTTGAAGGCCTGAATAGAACCAAAGGCTGAGCCTCTCCTAGTAAGAGAATTCCTCTTGCCCAACTGCCTTCAAGCTGAGACATTGTTTTTGTTTTTGTTTTTCCTGCCTTCAGACTCAGCTGAAACATTGGCTCCTTCTGGGTCTCCAGCCTGCCAGCTTTCAGACTGGGTATACACCATGAGCTCTCCTATGTCTGTCTCTAGCTTGCTGACTATAGACCTTGGGATTTTGAGACAATTCTTTGTAATCTCTCTTTCACTGTCTCTTTGTCTCTTTCTGTGTCTCTGTGTATGTATATGTATATGTTTTGTTTCTCTGAAGTCAATTCATGTATATGTATATATATATATATATATATATATATATATGTATACACATATATAGATATATATATACACACACACATACACATACACATATATAGAATATATATATTCTATATATATATTTGGAGATCTATTGGTTTATTCTTGGGAGAACTCTGACTAATACACATATTTACGGTTGAGGTAACAAAACCCTAGAGGACATCACTAAATAATTGCAACTCACACAGCTGTATGTGTGAACTGAGATACAAATCTACACCTCATTGATTCTAAAACCTCAGCTCACTTGACTACCTCACCTTGACTCCAGCACAGACTGGAAGGTGAGCTTAAACTCTCAGAAGATATAGTTGAATGGTTTAAATAAAAATGATGTGCTCTAGGACACGTATTGAAATGATCCAACTGAATAAAGAGAGACTATAGCAACACACATGAAAATGACATATGAAGGTTCATTCATTTCCTTAGTATCTATTAAGCACGTCTGTGCCAGGCACTTTTTTAAGAATTGGGGTTACAAAAGTTAAAAAATCTCTCATCTCCTATAGTCTACCTTCTAGTAGATGAAGATTGTCAATTAACAATACAATTAAGGGAAAAGAGTACATTAGATAAGGATAAGTGCTAAGGAGAAAAATAGAACAGGGAAGGAGGATAAACACTATTAATAGGAAGGTTTCAATTTCTGATAGATTAATTAGGAAAACCTTCATTTGAGTAATGAAAGAGGTAAAGAAAGTAGCAACGTAAATATCTGATGGAAGAGAATTTAATAAGCCATCATTTTTTTCTTTCTAGTATCTCTTATTGAGATAAAAGTCAACATAAAGTGAACCATTTTATGGTGTGCAATTCAGTTGCATTTAATATATTCAGTCTATCCAGTTCCAAAACATTTTTATCATGCCAGAAGGAAACTCTGTAACCACTGCCATTCCCCCAGCCTCTGACAACCACTGACCTGCTTTCTGTCTCTGTGGGTTGACCTATTCTTGATCCTTCATATAAATGGAATCATACAAAATGTGACCATTTGTGTCTGACTTCTTTCAGTTTGTTTAATGTTTTCAAGGTTCATCCATGTTGTGAGTGAGAACAGCCAGTGCAAATGTCTATAGCAAAAGGATTCATTGGATGTTGGAGAAATTAATGGAAGATGAGTTCTAACACGTAAAAGGGCTGATTATGCAGGAGATTAGCTATTATGTGTGCACAGTTTGCAGGGTAATTTAATACCAGCGATAGCATTATGGGAGGGAGGGTTGAGAGATGAGAAAGGACCTCCTTGCAATATGAGGAAGCAGAGGTCTCTCACGTCATTGAAAATTAAAAAGTCAAGCAAAAAAGTGTGGAACACTGTCGTCTGAAAAACTAGGAAAGGCTAATTCAGGTTTCACAGCATGACAAAGCCCAGAGTGATGTTTTGAGGCTCCAGTATAAAGCCCATAGTACAGGAGCAGAGTCAGAAAAACATGCAAATGGAATACCAAGAATAATTGTAACAAGCTAAAGGAGGAATTTCAAATATAATTACCAGGAAAGCTCAGTTACGTCCATGGTTTGCTTTTTATGAGCCAATGTATTGTTTAGGGCAAGTAAAGACTGAGAGACAATTTATAATATCCCCTTCCCGTAACATCTCTCCTCTTGTGGTGTATGTTGGAGTGGCGGTTCAGACTTTACCATGGTGGAAAATCCTGAGAAGTTCTAGGCTGTTTTTGATATTTATTGAAGATGGCTTCCATGTCACTTTCCACTAGAGGAACTTCTCTGACCTTGGATAGCCCCAAAGGGATTTTCTCTGTTTTGTGGCATTGTCGGAAGAACTGTATGCTTATGAGAGGAGGGATGTCAAATAGCATCCCACAGACCATCTGACACAGTGCCCAGAAATGCCTGCCATAGGCTCCAAATCACTATGTCCTATTTCAGAAAGTAGCATAAATTACCTATAGCTTCTCTGAGTGAGATACAGAACATAATCTGTATACATGGAATTGGAGGATAGTGTGTACTATGAGTTCAGAATCTGGTGTCATCGTTTCACTTCAACCTAACTATTCAGCCATTTTTCAGCTTGACCTTGGAACACCACCCAAGAAGTGAAGGATAACTTTATTTATTAATTTTTTTTGAGAGAGAGATAGAGCAGAGAGAGGCTGAGAGAGAGGAAGATACAGAATCTGAAGCAGGCTCCAGACTCTAAGATGTCAGCACAGAGCCCAACTTGGGGCTTGAACTCTTGAACCATGAGATCATGACCTGGGCTGAAGTCGGCTGCTTAACCGACTAAGTTACCCAGGTGCCCCAAATAATTTCTATTATTAAACAAGTGAAGAGTTGACCTGGGAAAGGAAAAGATTTTAGAAAATCTTTCTGTGAACATATTTGAAGTAACAATTTTTTTTTCATAATTAGGGCTTTACATTGATTAAGTGTATACCTTAGAGGAATTAAGGATTCTTCTGGTTAGAAATCCTTTGGTAAAGAAGATTATATATATATATATATATATATATATATATATATATATATATAATATTATATATAATGGTATAACTTTGGTTAACCTCATTTCTATTACAACAGCCCCGAATTGAATGACTCAAGTTCCTGCCATACCCATGAGCCAGCATAAGCGCATGTGATCACACACTGATTATCTCTCCCTCTCTAAAAGCAAATGTTTCCAACTGGCAGATTATTGTCCTCAGTGTGGTGATTCAGGCACAGGGTGTAACCGTGAAGTTGGTCTGCAATTCCCAGAGCCATACTAATCATCATGTCCCCCCAGAATTGGAGGAGTAAAGGGGACATATTCTCTTCTTAAAAGATTTGGCTCCCACACAGCAGACATCACGTCTGCTCACATTTCACAGTTAGAACCCAGTTATATGGCAATGTGTAACTGCAAGGGAGATTGTAAAATAAGGTTAGTTATAGCTAAGAAAAAGGGGAAACATTTTTTCGTAAATAGCAGCATTTGCTACACCAGCTATTGGTTGTTCATTTCCCGAGTTACCTTAGAGATTCCCTTATATGAGTCTGTGTGTCATATTTAACCCAATGATCATGAACCCACTGGCAATATTTTTGTTATTAATAAGTTAAAATTATAGATTTGCTATGAATAAAAATTTTCCCATGAAGTTAATCTAGTTATTGTTACAATAGGATTTTTTATTAGAATTTGGGTAGCGTAATGTATATATCCTATGTGTATTTTGTCAGATATTTGACAAAGTTTCTTTACTAATTATTTTGTCTAGGGAGTAGAAATATGAAGTGGATTTTGGCTGAGTTACATAAATTAACACCTGTAATAATAATTATATTCAAATGGCGTCAATAAGTATATTCAATGTTTGTCTCTTGAAGTGTCTTCAGTGATGTGGCTCAGGGCTCAGACTTGACCCTTTAGTCATTAAATGTTTTCATTACCAAAATGTTTTTTTTTATCATTCTTTGCCACAAAGTAAAAAAGTATGCTTTTAGAAGCATAATTTTTGAAAGATCTGTTCAGTCTGTCATGTGGTCCATAATAAAATAATGGGACTATGTATGGACAACGAGAAACTGCTATTTTAGTCTATTTCCAGAGCAACTGTGGTAACCATCAGTGAAGAAACTGGTCTAATTATAGATCATGTGAAAAAACAAAAACAAAAACCTCCAATGGGCTATCAGTATTCCATGACTGCAAAAAGGAAGAAAATAGTTCTCTCTAGATTCTGTACTCTCCTCAGGACATATCTGGAATGAGTTTTTGTTCTGGGTATCACATTGTAAGAAACAGTGAATGATATGTTCCAAAGATAAGCACCTAGAAAACAATTCTTATAAAGAATAATTGAATAAAAAAACATTTTATTGCTTAGAAAAATAAAAGCCAGTGAAGTAAATATCAAAAAACTTTTCCAGTGACAGAAGAATTGGGTTTAGGATATCTAACTAGGAACTAGTGAGCAAATTATTTTGGAATAACTACATGACAAAGAATAATCGCGCATAATGGACTACTGTGACACTGGGTCTTAGAATTTAGGTGACGTGCCAAATTTGAAAAGGGATGAATACAAGTCCTCAGCAGTCACTGGTTCCTCACAGTTCTGAAGTCTCACTGGGCAAATGTTGCCAGATCCCCCGGCTGCAGGTCCTATGTATTCCTTCATTAGGTCAGGTCTGCTCTCTGAAAGAGTTCCCCAAGGCGGTTTGCTCCTCAGTTCTGCTAATCTTTGTCAGATTCTGCTAGTCTCAGTTCAGCTTCCTCCTTCTAATGGGTTTGGATGGTTTATGATGGCCTGGTTAGAATGGCAGGGCTTAGCTTCCAATCAACTCCCATCCTCTCTGTCAGGCTTGTTTACACGGCAATGGCCATGCCTTCTGAGGCCTGGATTACACATTAAGGTACTGTCACTTCCACTGCTCTCTGTGGGCTAAAGCCAGTGACAAGGTCAGCCCAGATTCAGACAAAGTGACACTGTAAACCACATAATAACAGGGCCGAGTGGAGAATTGGTGTAATTTATATAATCTATATGCAACAAGAAGTATAATAAAAGTATTATAACTAAGAGAAACATACTTTGTTTACCATAAATATAAACAATTATTCTGGGCTCTAATGTTCAAATGTTAGCTTCAGTATTTTTTATTAACTTAGATACAAGTAAGTTAAAAAAAATTTTTAATCTCTAATATTTAATCTCTAATATTTAATCTCTAATAATCTTTCTTATGTGAAGCTTTGTTTTCAGAAATTTGTGGTTTCCAGGGACATAAACTTTAATAAAAGGGAAAAAAGATTTTAGAGATATGTAATAAAGGGGACTGAAAGAAGATTTTCATGGAAAAATATATTACTGGTAATGATTTGGACAAAATCTATGATATATTTAATGGGGTAAAACTTATAAGACTTTCTCTCTTTGATCCATTTAAAATCCAATTTAAAGATAAATCTTAAATACTTAAAAGGAAAATCAGTTGTACCAGGCAGTAAATTGTAAATGTCAAATTAGTTGTACATAACATGAATTCTGTAAAAATTCAAAGGAGAGTGATTTAACTAGTCTGTCTGAGTGATCAAGAGACTTCTCTTGTCTGATGAACAGCATAAGCTAAGGCTCAGAGAATAATGCACACGTCATGGTTAGAAGCCTCTGAGAAATGTATTGCAATGTGGGGAAACTACAGAGAAGCCATGAAGATTAACTGAAATTGAGATTAATCACAATTGAGAGACTTAAATAAAAGTTAGAACTGTTAGGCATTTAAATTATTAAACCGTGAAACACTAAACAAAATATACAGGGTAGTTAAGTAATTTTAAAACAGTTATATTTTAAGAACACAAGGTGGGGCTAATTTTGTATTTATTTAAAAATTTTTTTTAATGTTTATTTATTTTTGACGGAGAGAGAGACAGAGCATGAGCGGGGGAGGGGCAGAAAGAGAGGGAGACACAGAATCCGAAGCAGGCTCCAGGCTCTGAGCTGTCAGCACAGAGCCCCATGCAGGGCTTGAACTCACAGACCGCGAGATCATGACCTCAGCTGAAGTCTGATGCTCAAGGGACTGAACTACCCAGGTGCCCCGACTAATTTTGTATTTAAATTAGAAACTGATGAGACTGAGAGATCCACTGGAAACTGTTGCCATAAATTTTATAGACATTGGTGTTGAATGTTGGGATTACAGTTTTGATGATGAAATAGAGGAATTTATAATAGGACTTTCTTTAAAGGGAAGCGAAAGGTAAATACCAGTAAGTGCTCTATCATCAGTGCAGTTGCGTCTGTTTCTCTAAGTTGTCTGATGGGAATATACGTGCTGAGAATGCAGGACAAGTGAGGTGCAGGCCTGACCTAACGAGGTTGGAGAAACAAAGAGGAAGGCTCTAGCCTAGTTGCCCTCACAGAGAGCTGGAAACTGCCATTTTTTTTTTCCAATTTGAAACCATACATTATCTTAGGAAAACCACAAATAATTAGAGCCACTTTCCCTGATACATCTGTTGGTCAGCTGAAGAGCAAATTGCTTCTCTTGACACCTTCCTGCCAAAAGTTCACCCAGACTCCCTTTTCCACAGACTCAATTTTGCCTTTATAAATGTTACACTTGCCTGTGTTTACAAACTATGTGATTGATGTCTTCAGTATGTGAGAATGTTCAGCTGTGTTCTAACATCTCTGAGTTATTCTTTGACACTGCTGACAAAAATACGGCCAATGATGGCTTCCACAAGCGATACTACCCAGTATTGCTATGATTTCCAAATCCCAGTGAATTTTTTTATACCAATGTAATTCACAGTTTCATATAGAAATCAAGATTCTGAGTAGCCGGGTCATGGAAAAAGTTTTTCAAAACAAATTTCACTATATAAGGACAGGTACCAATCATAATCAAAGTATTGTTAAAATTTATCCCCAGTAATAAATATCCCAGGATAGCAAAATATTTACCTATCAATAATATTTTTCTCACATTATTGTTACTCAAGCTATATAAACAACATATTAAACTGTTATATAACAACTGCATTTTCTTCTTGTTTGTTGTAACTAGAACAATAAAATACTGATTTTGAGGATGTTTATTTAAATGCTTAATAATTTCATAACATATTTATTTGGTCATAATTTTATTAAGGATTTAGAGAAAGTAAGGGAATATTCTAGTGCTGTGGACACAGAGATGACAAAGCTCCCGCTGTCAGTTTCCCACATTCCTGGTGGTAAAGCCTGTACCAGAAGGCTGCTGGGACTTACCAGAGTGGAAATTAGGAGGGGGGCACTGACTGTGCATTGAGAAGTGAAGAGAAGTTTCCCAGGAAAGGTGACTTTTGAGGTGAGTATTAAAGAATAAGTAACTTCTGGAGGCACATGGGTGGCTCTGTCAGTTAAGTGTGGGATTCTTTTTTATTTTTTAAATATTTATTTATTTTTGAGAGACAGAGAGAGAAAGAGAGATAGTGCCAGTGTGTGTGGGTGGGGGGGGG
Organism: Lynx rufus; assembly: GCF_022079265.1. Lineage (NCBI taxonomy): Eukaryota > Metazoa > Chordata > Mammalia > Carnivora > Felidae > Lynx > Lynx rufus. Next base: position 95,998,574 of record NW_025814845.1, on the reverse strand, counting down.
GGCAGAGAGAGAGAGGGAAACACAGAATCCGAAGCAGGCTCCAGCCTCTGAGCTGTCAGCGCAGACCCAGAGGGCTCTAACGCATGAACCGAATAGTGAGATCACGACCTAAGCTGAAGTTGGACGCTTAACTGACTGAGCCACCCACATGATTCTAAGTGTGGGACTCTTGATTTTGGCACAGGTTGTGATCTCACAGTTCGTAGGATCAAGCCCTGTGTCAGACTCTTAGCTGACAGCGTGGAGCCTGCTTGGTATTCTCTCTCTCTCCCTCTCTTTCTCTCCTCTCCTCATGCAAGTGATCGCACAGTCGTGCCTCTCTTTTGTGCTCTTTCTCTCTCTTACTCTCTCTCAAAATAAGTAAATAAACATTAAAGAAGAAAGAATAAGTAATTTCTCTACACAACAATAGGGAAATAATTCTTGATGGAGGGGCTATTGTACTAAACATTCTTTACATCAACATTTTTCTAAGGGATAACAAATGTGTGCACTCTATATAAGCAATGAGAATGGACCTGGTTTCCATTACTATAGCTATTCTGTATTATCTAAAATATTTAGCCAAATCTGGTATTTGGAATTTACTGAGTGCACTGGTAGGAGAATATGTGCTTTGGGAGAGGGAACATAGGTCTTACGTATATGTAAGGAGAAAAAGGAAACAACAGATCACTATGCTAAGTTTATAGAAACAAATAGGATGCAAATGTTTTCCAGATTAAGCCCTCAGAACATATTCTCTTAATGGCCTATAAGAGAACATGGAAAGTTTCTTGTATGACTTAATGTATATTTTTTTGGTCTAAAATAAATACAGATAAATTGAGTTTAAATGAATTGATTGGTCAATTGCAAAATATTCATTTATAATCATATCTCTTTTTATTTTGACTCTTCTAATATAAAATGTCATGCATTTGAAAGCTTCTATGGAATTCCCTTTTTTCTTTTTGGAAATTTAGAAAATGTACAAAAGAGTCTAAGCGCACATGTTAAACCCCCACACCAGTCTCTATTTTTAGTTTTAAATGTAGGAATTCCTGACTCAACAAATGGCAGCTATGAGGAATATCTACTATGAACCTAAAAGTAATTGGAAATAAGCAATTTAAAAGTTTAAATTTATTTTTTAGAAAATTTGGGGCGCCTGGGTGGCGCAGTCGGTTAAGCGTCTGACTTCAGCCAGGTCACGATCTTGCGGTCCGTGAGTTCGAGCCCCGCGTCAGGCTCTGGGCTGATGGCTCAGAGCCTGGAGCCTGTTTCCGATTCTGTGTCTCCCTCTCTCTCTGCCCCTCCCCCGTTCATGCTCTGTCTCTCTCTGTCTCAAACATAAAATAAAACGTTAAAAAAAAAAAACAAAATTTATAAAAATGCTTTACTTTATAAAATTAAGCCATGGACTTTATTATTTAATTTTTCTGTGTGATTTAAAAAATAAATTTGACTGAATGATTCCTGACTAAACAAATTTATTTGACAAAATGTTATATATTGCTGTCAGATTTTAGAAAGAACATATTTAATTGGTGGAGTTTTCTAGATTAAAATATATTCAATCTCTAAATACTAAGAGATCTGCTAAGTGCTACAAACATAATATGCTACCTCTAACTTTCTGATATTTAAGAAGAAAATTAAACACAAAAAGTTAAGTAGTATTTTACTCTTTTATAAAATTTACCAAGATTTCCCTATTTCCTTTACCTATTTTATTTTTCTTCCCCTATTGTTTTTGTATAATAATACCATATTAAGATCATTACTTTACAACTAAGATAAATTAAAATCAGCTTAGAAAGCTCCATAGCAAATTTTTATTTTATAGAAAACTCTTTATTTCCCAATTTTATTATTCTCAATCTAACAACAAAATTCCAGTTCTTATTTTGTAAATTTGCACTGATAATTATAAACACCTCAACTGTCTAATGTAATACATGCCAAAGTAATAGGTATAATCAAATTGTGTCACATAAATAAAATGTATTTTGTATATCATTGCCCTACTAGTAATATTCCTTTTTATTTTTAGTGGTCCTTCTAAGATGAAAATGTTGCCTAATTATACCCTAATGTTTCTTCACCTTAATATTTCCATTTTATTAAGGCAAGGCTAAAATGACAGGGGAGTCATTGTAGATGTCATTAGTTTTTATATCACTAAAATTCAATTCATAAGAGAACACCTGTGTTTTAGCATGCATCCTTAATTTTATTTCCTTAGCTTATTTTAAATATATAATCACTTATTTGGGGAAAATAAATGTTTACAGTTTGAATCTATCATTTCTTTCCCTTTTGATATATTTTCTTAATTTGCAGAGATTAGAGTGGGGTGATGGTCATGTGGAGTTTTTAGATTAATTAGAATAGTTAATTAAAAAAACAATTTTACTTCAGAGCATCTGGGTGACTCAGTTGGTTGAGCATCCAACTTCAACTCAAGTCATGATTTCCCGGTTCCTGAGTTCAAGCCCCAGGCCAGGCTCTGTTCTGACAGCTCAGAGACTGGAGCCGGCTTCTGATTCTGTGTCTCCCTCTTTCTCTGCCCCTCTCCCACTCGTGCACACTTTCTGTCTGTCTCTCTCTCAAAAATAAATAAACATTAAAAATTTTGGGGCGCCTGGGTGGCGCAGTTGGTTAAGCGTCCGACTTCAGCCAGGTCACGATCTCGCAGTCCGTGAGTTCGAGCCCCGCGTCAGGCTCTGGGCTGATGGCTCAGAGCCTGGAGCCTGTTTCCGATTCTGTGTCTCCCTCTCTCTCTGCCCCTCCCCCGTTCATGCTCTGTCTCTCTCTGTCCCAAAAATAAATAAACGTTGAAAAAAAAAATAAAAAAAAACCACAATTTACTTCCACATCAAAACAAAGATTGTGAAATCATATAGTTACATGAATTTTAAGATTTGTTTTCATTGGTGAATTATTTGGTGCCTGTTACATGCCAGGAACTGTTGTTTGAATCTAGTAAAAAAAAAAAATTAATCATATTACCCAATCGCTAATTTTACTTTTGTAGTCACAATTACGGGAAGGGGAAGCATATTTTGTAAAATATAGCTCTCATAAATTTGGAAACATTTGTGGGTTGTCTATTACGGGCCAGGCAATGTAAAAGTGCTGGGGTGTCCTAAAAGATGAATTCACCAGAGTTTATTAACTCTGAGAAACTTACTGAATTATAAAATCTTGATGATTTTTTTTCCCGTGGGCATTTTTCTATACAGTGAAAGTTTCTGGTTCATTTTTTTACAACAGATTTGTTATCACTTTTGGAGTAAGTTTGGAGAATTTGTATATGTGTCCATTCTTTAAAATAAGGGCATGTTAAATTTATGAAAACTCATGAACTGTAGAATAAAACACTGGACTCACTAGAATATAAATCTATAATTAGCTACAAGGTAAGCAAAGAGTAAAGATATACTACTTGTGTGGCTCTGGAAAAAATTCATTCCTTAAAACTAAAATAAAAATACATTCAAATACAAAAGGCCAGGTTCATGAAATGCCTCAGGTCAAATACAAAGGTATTGCACTGAAGATCCATACATAGGAAAGACAGTGATCAAAACAGAACAGTGAAAATCATGAAGAAGCTTGGTGTACTGAGACAAGTTTAAATCCTTATTCTTTTATTTTTTCACTTATTTGTTTTGATGCCAGTAAGATATTATATGGCAATATTTTGTCCAGGAGAACTCTAATCTTGAAACATTTTATTTTTAAGAGAATAAAAGGAACAAAACCAGCTATCAAAATCATGTATTGTTCTTTCAGAGAAAATATCCAGTAAGGCATTAATAACACAGTCCTAATCTTTAAAAACAAATTTTAATGTCTATTTATTTTTTGAAGGAGAAAGGGAGCACAGTGCATGCCAGCAGGGGAGGGGCAGAGAGAGACAGGGAGACCCAGAATCCCAAGCAGGCTCCAGGCACTGATATGTCAGCACAGAACCTGATGCAGGGCTTGAACTCCCAAGCTGTGAGAGCATGACCTGAGCTGAAGTCAGATGCTTAACCAAGTGAGCCCCTTAGGTGTCGCCCTTGGTTACTCTTTATCCACCCACACCCCTGTCAGTCTGCTGTCACTCTGTAGCTTCACAATGATGATACTTAGTAATTATCTAATTTTGTCTGGTCATTAAAACTGGTTTCCAAGGCCCATCTATATTTGGTTTTTAGATTCATAATGTTTTTTCTATTTCAGCTCCCATTGACAACTTTGTCTTTTTGAGTTTCTATTTTGTTTTTGGAAATTGTAAATTTCCTTATCTTATTTTAAAGCTGAAGCCACACACACACACACACACACACAGATAGATATAGATATAGATATAGATATAGATATAGATAGATATAAATACAAATATAGATATAGATAGATATAAATACAAATATAGATATATATACAGAGATACAAAATCAGACAAGAAGAGACAGAGATATAAACAGAGAGGTGTGTGTGTGTGTGTGTGTGTGTGTGCATGCACACGTGCAGGGATCTTTTCATACTGATTTTATTTATCATGGAGAAAAGCCTTTTAAAACTGAAATTGGATAAAAATGAACTCATATTTTATAGAGGAACTGGAATGATTTCTAAAGATTCCTTTACTTAGCCAAATATAATTTTGGTTCTATGTAAGCATTAAAAAATTATGTAAAATTAGAGAATAGTCTAGGAATATTTGAAGAGTCCTTTATGTAACCCAATTTGCAGTAGTTGCAGAAGATGTTAAGAATTGTGGCTATGTTGGCTATCTTCATGGATTGAAAAAAAAATATTGTTTAAATGCTCATACTACCCAAATAAATTTACAGATTCAATACATCCCCATCAAAATCCTAATGGCATTTTTTTCATAAATAGGAAAAAAAATGTCCTAATAACAATAGGAATGGGAATAATAATAATAGGAAAAAATCCATATAGAATTTCAAGGGACTGCAAATAGCCAAAAGAATCTTGAAACAGAAGAATAAATTTGGAGGCTTCACACTTCCTGATTTCCATACATATTACAAAAAATTATAATACATACATATAGTACTAGAATAAAGACAGACACATAGACCAGTGGAACAGAATAGAGAACCTAGAAATAAATACTTGCATATACAGTCAAGTGGTCTTTGACAAAGATGCCAAGACAAAACAATAGGGAAGGGACAGTCTCCTCAACAAATGATGCTGGGATAGCCATGAAAAATTATGCAATTGGATACTTACATTATTCCATGCACAAAAATTAACTTAAAATGGATTATAAAACTAAACATAAGATCTAAAACTATAATACTCCTAGAAGAAAACATAGGGCGGAGGCTTCATGACTTTGGATTGGGCAATGATTTCTTGTATATATCAAAACATAGGCAGGAAAAGCAAAAAGAGACAAATCAGACAGGAAACTCAAAATCCTCTGTGCATAAAAACAAACAGGCAATCAGGCGAAAAGGCACCTTACAGAATGGGAGAAAATATTTGCAAACCATGTTCTGGTTAGGAATTAATACCTGGGATATATAAATAACTCCTACAACTAAACAACAAGAAAAAGTAATCCAATTAAAAAATAGGCAAGACTTGAATATATTTCTCCAAAGCAGACATACAAATGGCCAACAAGCGTATGTAAAGATATTCAATAGCAGTAATCTTTAGAGGAGTACAAATAAAAACCACAATGTGTTATCATCTCACAACCATTACAAAGCCACCATGAAAACAAAACAAAAAACAAAAACAAAAACAAACAAACAAAAAAAAAACAGCCAACCAACCAAATAAGCAAACAAACAAAACCCCAGAAATTAGCAGGTATTGGTGAGGATGTGGAGAAATTGGAACACTTGTGCACTTCAGGTGGGAATATAACATGGTGCATCTGCCAACGAAAATAATAATATGGAGGTTCCTCAAAAATTAAAAATAGAATTACTCTATGATCTATCAATCCTACTGCTGTGTGTATATCAGAAGTAATTGAAAACAGTACCTTGAACAGATATTTTCACATTCATGTTCATTGCGACTTTACTCACAATAGCCAAAAGGTAGAAGTAACCCGATGGTCCGTGGAAGAATGAATAAAGAAAATGTTTTATGTACATACAATGGAATATGACACATCCTTATGAAAAAGGAAAGCCTGTCACATGTTACAATATGGATGAAACTTAAGAACCTTTCGTTAAATGAAATAAGCCAGTATTAAAAAGAAAGATATTGTAGGGTTCCAGTATATCAATGAAACTCATAGAAGTAGAGAGTCGAATCGTGGCTGCCAGAGCTGAGCTGGGGGGAGGAGGAGAAATGAGGAATTGTTCAATAGATATTGAGTTTCAGTTTTGCAAGATGAATATTTCTAGAGACCTGTTGCATAACAATATGAATAGAGTTAGCACTAACTACTAAATTGTACATTTAAAAATAGTTAAGAAGCAATTTTTTTAAATTAAAAAATTAAAAATAAATAGGTACATAACTCTAGGGCTTTATCAGCCCTCTAATACAAACAAAGTGAAGAAGAAGAAGAAGAAGAAGAAGAAGAAGAAGAAGAGGAGAAGGGAGGGGAAGGGGAAGAAAAGGAAGAAAAGGGGAAGGGAAAGAGGAAGGGGAAGGGGAAGGAGAAAGAGAAGGAGAAGAAGAAGGAGAAGAAGAAGAAGAAGAAGAAGAAGAAGAAGAAGAAGAAGAAAGAAGAAGAAAAATAATTTTGGATACGTAGACAATACATTAATTATGTAATTTAAACTAAATTATTTGTAATGTTCTAAAGAAAGCAGATAAGAGCACACATTGAAACAATGTGAACAAGTTCATCTGAAAATCTTACATTTCTTGTATCAGTACCTGATACCTCACTAGTAGAAGCAGAAACCACTTACTCTGCAGCCAGCCCATGAACTCAGCGTCTGATGTAATGTTTTATATTAAACACGGCTATCCACTGCTGCATCCAGCCTTCCTCCCACAATGTGTGTCAACATCACTACCCCAAGCCAGCTCTTTGGAGCTGTGCTCATCTGACATGTCTCTAAGTCATAGCACTTTGCTGCACAACTAAGCTTATCATTTATGCACAGTGAAGAATGTACCGGGCAGCCTGCCTAACATATGCCGTGTTATTGCCTTTTTAAAAAACATGTAACACAGAAACATCGCACATCCTTTTCTTTATACATATCACTCATAACATTTTATTTATCTCTTCTCTCCCAACATTGTAATACTTACCTGCTGTGATAACAGGAGCCTCTGATTATGATTATGATTATGATTGATTATGATTATGCCAACCTATGATAACAGGCTGTGGGAGCACTAACATACTGGTTAGAATTTGAATCCTTTAAAAATTTGGAACAGAATGGGCTCAAGAAGGCATTTCACCTGTCAGAATCTTCAGGCTCAGAGTCTGAACCTACGAACAGGACTGCTGTCACCCTCAGAATGAACAGATAGCTGGAATGTGCATTTCTTATATTTTGATGAGAATATTTTATATTCTACTAGCAAACTGTCCTGCTAATAAGTGATGGACACCATTTATGTGAGAAACTGCTTCTTAAGTTTCTCTAATTGCTAGTGCTTAGGCACTTTTTAAGGATTTTTATATTGGACGTATTTATTTCAGAAACATTTTAAAAGTGGAAGACTTTATTATTAACTACACATAAAAGGTAATCCTGCAGCATATCATTTAGGACATCTCAAATATCATTTTGATAAGCAGTATAAATAGCAACATTGTCTCTATCAAAGATGTCTAATTTGGGCATATATTTATGTTGCTACTGAGAATTATAAAGGCCAGATTTCCATAATTTTATTGTCACTGAGAAATGGTTTTATATTTGCTTGGGTTCCTTTCATATCCCAGAACACAGAACACTTTTTTCCCATAGCTCTCTATATTGCCTGCTTCAAGCTAGATTGAACATTCCAGAACGTATGAATCCTGGGAATAAGGACAACGGACATCACACTCTTAAATAAGTCTCAAGGGAGATATTTTAAACAATGCTGGTTTCCAAAGTTAAGGGCATGTTTAATTATTAAACAATAGCTTTTGAGAATGGGTTCTACTTTCTCGTGGTGTTAGCATTGGCTTTGTCAGAATCCTAACCTCGATGGCAAAATGTGTATCAGTGGGAGTAAACATTCCAGGAACCAAGAGATTTTCAACAAAGAGTACTGTCAGCAGCACCTACCTAATTTGTGGGGCTCAGTGAGAAATCAAAACATGGGGCCACTTGTCCAAAATGCAGGGGAAAAGATGCCATTAAAAGTACTAACACAAAGAGGCTTTTCTATATTTTCAGCACTTTCTGACTTCTTATGGTATTTTTATGTGCTATTTAATGTCAATCTGAGTAAAAAAATATACTTTAGCTTTCTCTTTAACATAGGGGTAAGCAACAGAGGAGGCAGCTTTGTGTGTGCTCTGACAGTGACCCCCCCTTTTCTCCCAGGATTCTCTTTACCAACAGAGAGGAGGAAGGAGAGAAGATGGCAGCGTAGGAGGACGCTGGGCTCACCACGTCCTGCTGATCACTTAGATTCCACCCACACCTGCCTAAATAACCCGGAAAACCACCAGAAGACTAGCAGAACGGAGTCTCTGGAGCCAAGCGCAGACGAGAGGCCCATGGAAGAGGGTAGGAAGGGCGGAGAGGCGGTGTGTGCTCCACAGACTGGCGGAAGGGAGCCGGGCGGAGGGGCAGCCTACCAGCCAATCAGAGCCCCGCAGTCTGGCTTGCAAAAGCGGAGGGGCCAGACGGAGTGTGTTCTGAAAGCAAGCAGGACTTAACATCCGGAAGGTTATAAGTTAACAGCTCTTCTCAAAGAACGGGAGGGCTGGAGGACAACGGGAGGGAGAGTTGTTGAGTCCGGGACTACAGAGCTCAGATTGGTGGGGAACAAAGGCGCTCACAAGCGCCATGTCCCTCACCCATCCCCCAGCCAAAATCCCAAAGGGAACCAGTTGCTGTCAGGGAACTTGCTTGCACCACACAAACACCCAACACTGTGCTTCTGCGGATCCATCCCTCCAGCGGGTCTGACTCCCTCCTGGTGCCACAGGGCCCCTCCCAAAGTGGATCACCTAAGGATAAGCAAGCTGAGCCTGCCCCTCCTGCCCCTGTGCACCTTGCTGATCCACCCCAGCTAATACACCAGATCCCCAGCACCACAAGCCTGGCAGTGTGCAAGTAGCCCAGACAGGCCACACCACCCCACAGTGAATCCCGCCCCTAGGAGAGGGGAAGAGAAGGCACAAACCAGTCTGACTGTGGCCCCAGCAGTGGGCTGGGGGCAGACATCAGGTCTGACTGCAGCCCCACCCACCAATGCAAGTTATTCAAGACAGCACAGGGGAAGTGCCCTGCAGTTCCACAATACTCCAGGGTCTATCCAAAATGACAAAACGGAAGAATTCCCCTCAAAAGAATCTCCAGGAAATAACAACAGTAACAAACTGATCAAAAAGGATTTAAACAATATAACAGAAAGTGAATTTAGAATAATAGTCATAAAATTAATCACTGGCCTTGAAAACAGTATAAAGGACAGCAGAGAATCTCTTGCTACAGAGATCAAGGGACTAAGGAACAGTCAGGAGGAGCTAAAAAATGCTATACCCGAGATGCAAAATAAAATGAAAACAACCATGGCTCAGATTGAAGAGGCAGAGGAGAGAATAGATGAATTAAAAGATAAAATTATGGAAAAAGAGGAAGCTGAGAAAAAGAGAGAAAAAAAAATCCAGGAGTATGAGGGGAAAATTAGAGAACTAAGTGACACACTATAGAGAAATAATCTATGCATAATTGTTATTCCAGAGGAGGAAGAGAGAGGGAAAGGTACTGAAGGTGTACTTGAAGAAATCATAGCTGAGAACTTCCTTGATCTGGGGAAGTAAAAAGGCATTGAAATCCAAGAGACACAGAGAACTCCCTTCAGACGTAACTTGAATCGATCTGTTGCACGACATATCATAGTGAAACTGGCAAAATACAAGGATAAAGAGAAAATTCTGAAAGCAGCTAGGGATAAATGTGCCCTAACATATAAAGGGAGACCTATAAGACTCGTGACCGATCTCTCTACTGAAACTTGGCAGGCCAGAAAAGAATGGCAGGAAATCTTCAATGTGATGAACAGAAAAAATATGGAGCCGAGAATCCTTTATCCAGCAAGTCTGTCATTCAGAATAGAAGGAGAGATAAAGGTCTTCCCACACAAACAAAAACTGAAGGAATTCGTCACCACTAAACCAGCCCTCCAAGAGATCCTAAGGGGGATCCTATGAGACAAAGTACCAGAGACCTCGCTACAAGTATGACACCTACAGACATCACAATGACTCTAAACCCGTATCTTTCTATAATAACACTGAACGTAAATGGACTAAATGTGTCAACCAAAAGACATAGGGTATCAGAATGGAAAAAAAACAAGACCCTTCTATTTGCTGTCTACAAGAGACTCATTTTAACTTGAGGACACCTTCAGATTGAGAGTGACGGGATGGAGAACTATTTATCATGCTACTAGATGTCAAAAGGAAGCTGGAGTAGCCATACTTATATCAGACAAACTAGACTTTAAATTAAAGGCTGTAACAAGAGATGAAGAAGGGCATTATATAATCATTACAGAGTCTATCCATCAAGAAGAGCTAACAGTTATAAATGTCTATGCACCGAATACAGAAGCCCCCAAATATATAAAACAATTACTCACAAACATAAGCAACCTTATGATAAGAATGTGGTAATTACAGGGGACTTTAACACACCACTTACAGAAATGGATAGATCATCTAGACACATGATCAATAAAGAAACAAGGGCCCTGAATGAGACATTGGATCAGATGGACTTGACAGATATATTTAGAACTCTGCATCCCAAAGCAACAGAATATACTTTCTTCTCGAGTGCACATGGAACATTCTCCAAGATAGATAACATACTGGGTCACAAAACAGCCCTTCATAAGTATACAAGAATTGAGATCATACCATGCACACTTTCAGACCACAATGCTATGAAGCTTGAAATCAACCACAGGAAAAAGTCTGGAAAACCTCCAAAAGCATGGAGGTTAAACAACACCCTACTAACGAATGAGTGGGTCAACCAGGCAATTAGAGAAGAAATTAAAAAATATATGGAAACAAACGAAAATGAAAATACAACGATCCAACGCTTTGGGATGCAGTGAAGGCAGTCCTGAGTGGCAAATACATTGCAATCCAGGCCTATCTCAAGAAACAAGAAAAATCCCAAATACAAAATCTAACAGCACACCTAAAGGTAATAGAAGCACAACAGCAAAGACAGCCTAAACCCAACAGAAGAAGAGAAATAATAAAGATCAGAGCAGATATAAACAATATACAATCTAAAAAAAAACTGGATCAACGAAACCAAGAGTTGGTTTTTTGAAAAAATAAACAAAATTGATAAACCTCTAGCCAGGCTTCTCAAAAAGAAAAGAGAGATGACCCAAATAGATCAAAGCATGAATGAAAATGGAATTATTACAACCAATCCCTCAGAGATACAAACAATTATCAGGGAATACTATGAAAAATTATATGCCGACAAACTGGACAACCTGGAAGAAATGGACAAATTCCTAAACACCCACACTCTTCCAAAACTCAATCAGGAGGAAATAGAAAGCTTGAACAGACCCATAACCAGCGAGGAAATTGAATCAGTTATCAAAAATCTCCCAACAAATAAAAGTCCAGGACCAGATGGCTTCCCAGGGGAGTTCTACCAGACGTTTAAAGCAGAGATAATACCTATCCTTCTCAAGCTATTCCAAGAAATAGAAAGGGAAGGAAAACTTCTAGACTCATTCTATGAAGCCAGTATTTCTTTGATTCCCAAACTAGACAGAGACTCAGTAAAAAAAGAGAACTACAGGCCAATATCCCTGATGAAAATGGATGCAAAAATTCTCAATAAGATACTAGCAAATCGAATTCAATAGCATATAAAAAGAATTATTCACCATGATCAAGTGGGATTCATTCCTGGGATGCAGGGCTGGTTCAACATTCACAAATCAATCAACGTGATACATCACATTAATAAAAGAAAAGATAACCATATGATCCTGTCAATCGATGCAGAAAAGGCATTTGACAAAATTCAGCAACGTTTCTCAATAAAGACCCTCGAGAAAGTCAGGATAGAAGGAACATACTGAAACATCATAAAAGCCATTTATGAAAAGCCCACAACTAACATCATCCTCAGTGGGGAAAAACAGAGCTTTCTCCCTGAGATCAGGAACACGACAGGGATGCCCACTCTCACCGCTGTTGTTTAACATAGTGTTGGAAGTTCTAGCATCAGCAATCAGACAACAAAAGGAAATCAAAGGCATCAAAATTGGCAAAGATGAAGTCAAGCTTTCACTTTTTGCAGATGACATGATATTATACATGGAAAATCCGATAGACTCCACCAAAAGTCTGCTAGAACTGATACATGCATTCAGCAAAGTTGCAGGATACAAAATCAATGTACAGAAATCAGTTGCATTCTTATACACTAATAATGAAGCAACAGAAAGACAAATCAAGAATCTGATCCCATTCACGATTGCACCAAGAAGCATAAAATACCTAGGAATAAATCTAACCAAAGATGTAAAAGATCTGTATGCTGAAAACTATAGAAAACTTATGAAGGAAATTGAAGAAGATATAAAGAAATGGAAAAACATTCCATGCTCATGGATTTGAAGAACAAATATTGTCAAAATGTCAATACTACCGAAAGCTATCTACACATTCAATGCAATCCCAATCAAAATTGCACCAGCATTCTTCTCAAAGCTAGAACAAGCAATCCTAAAATTCATATGGAACCACAAAAGGCTCCAAATAGCCAAAGTAATTTTGAAGATGAAGACCAAAGCAGGAGGCATCACAATCCCAGACTTTAGCCTTTACTACAAAGCTGTCATCATCAAGACAGTATGGTATTGGCACAAAAACAGACACATAGACCAATGGAATAGAATAGAAACCCCAGAACTAGACCCACAAACGTATGGCCAACTCATCTTTGACAAAGCAGGAAAGAACATCCAATGGAAAAAGACAGTCTCTTTAACAAATAGTGCTGGGAGAACTGGACAGCAACATGCAGAAGATTGAAACTAGACCACTTTCTCACACCATTCACAAAAATAAACTCAAAGTGGATAAAGGACCTGAATGTGAGACAGGAAACCATCAAAACCCTAGAGGAGAAAGCAGGAAAAGACCTCTCTGACCTCAGTCGTAGCAATTTCTTACTTGACACATCCCCAAAGGCAAGGGAATTAAAAGCAAAAATCAACTATTGGGACATCAACAAGATAAAAAGCTTCTGCACAGCAAAGGAAACAACCAACAAAACTAAAAGGCAACCAACGGAATGGGAAAAGATATTTGCAAATGACATATCAGACAAAGGGCTAGTATCCAAAATCTATAAAGAGCTCACCAAACCCCACACCTAAAAAACAAATAACCCAGTGAAGAAATGGGCAGAAAACATGAATAGACACTTCTCTAAGGAAGACATCCAGATGGTTAACAGGCACATGAAAAGATGCTCAATGTCGCTCCTCATCAGGGAAATACAAATCAAAACCACACTCAGATGTCACCTCACGCCAGTCAGAGTGGCCAAAATGAACAAATCAGGAGACTATAGATGCTGGAGAGGATGTGGAGAAACGGGAACCCTCTTGCACTGTTGGTGGGAATGCAAATTGGTGCAGCCACTCTGGAAAACAGTGTGGAGGTTCCTCAGAAAATTAAAAACAGACCTACCCTATGACCCAGTAATAGCACTGCTAGGAATTTATCCAAGGGATACAGGAGTACTGATGCATAGGGGCACTTGTACCCCAATGTTTATAGCAGCACTCTCAACAATAGCCAAATTATGGAAAGAGCCTAAATGTCCATCAACTGATGAAGGGATAAAGAAATTGTGGTTTATATACACAATGGAGTACTACGTGGCAATGAGAAAGAATGAAATACGGCCCTTTGTAGCAACATGGATGGAACTGGAGAGTGTTATGCTAAGTGAAATAAGCCATACAGAGAAAGATAGATACCATATGGTTTCACTCTTATGTGGATCCTGAGAAACTTAACAGAAACCCATGGGGGAGGGTACGAAAAAAAAAGAGGTTAGAGTGGAAGAGAACCAAAGCATAAGAGACTCTTGAAAACTGAGAACAAACTGAGGGTTGATGGGGGGTGGGAGGGAGGGGTGATGGGTATTGAGGAAGGCACCTTTTGGGATGAGCACTGGGTGTTGTATGGAAACCAATTAGACAATAAATTTCATATATTGAAAAAAAAAAGAAAATATACTTTAAGTTATTAACATGAAATTTGCCATTCATTATCATCTTGCACACTGACAGTTCTAAATGCAATATAACAGCTTTTCCTCATATACAGAATCACCAAGATCACACATTCTGTATTTCATAGCTTGTGTATGCATATGTATTCCATTCTTTCCAGAACAGGGAAACAATACACAAACCAACTGAAATGTTTTTGTTTTAGTTCTTTATACACACACAGTCAACCAACACCTTCTCCTTTTGCCTTACACTGTATAAGAACTGAAAGGAGTTAAGGATTTCACTCCACTTCCCTTTCCTTCTGTGTCATCATTTAAGTGGTTGATTCGAACAGCCAAGGGTTATTCCTTGGTTGCCACAGGGTTCCTTAGTTGTCCGTCTTTCATAGAACACCATTGCCTTCTTTATGCATTCAAAGCAAAACCTGTTTCAGGTGAAAAGCTTGGCCTCCCAGTGCTGCTGGTGCCCACACTTAATCACAGACCTCCTGTGCTTACCCTGTATTTGAACTGAGTCTTGCTGGACTCCTTTCCTATGGATTACCGGCTCACCAAATCCTATGCTCATGTGGTCTCCTGAGCACATACACAAATGAACGTATCTCTTCTACTCACATATTTGTTCTACTCTCTTAATAAGTTTATAAAACATAAATTCTGAGATAAAAGGTTTAATAATTTTAAGAGAGTGACAGCAGAGCATTAAACGAGGCCTGGGGCCCTCCTCAGTGCAGGACCCTCCACACTTGCATGTCTACCGGTCACCTGCCTGTAAATTCAACTCGGAATGTTCTAGTAATCCAAAAGGATTCAGGAGTAATTTTATTTTGAAATTGCTGCAGCCTATAATTTTGACAATAAAAATTATTGGGAATCATTGTTAACATGTCATTGTTATATAAATCAGGGAAACCTGAGCAGAAAACTAACAAGTAGTTATGAAATAGTGTGAGTTCTGGCCCTGGCCCTGAGCCTGGTAAGCAGTAGGCTCTCATAATGATGTATTTTAGAATTGTATTATTTAATTGAATCAAGTATCTTATCATGGCTCATTTTCATTCTTTACTATTTTTAAATTGTTGCATGTTTAAAAAATAACTCCTGCAGCCCTGTATCCCAGGTATAAATCTCACTTTGTTTGGAGAATAATTTTTTTAATGTATTGTTGGAGCAGTTGGCTAATATCTTGTTGAGGATTTTTGCATCCATGTTCATCAGGGAAATTGGTCTATAGTTCTCCTTTTTAGTGGGGTCTCTGTCTGGTTTTGGAATCATGGTAATGCTGGCTTCATAGAAAGAGTTTGGAAGTTTTCATTCTATTTCTATTTTTTGGAACAGATTCAAGAGAATAAGTTTTAACTCTTCCTTAAATGTTTGGTAGAATTCCCCTGGAAAGCCATCTGGCCCTGGACTCTTGTTTTTTGGGAGATTTTTGATTACTAATTTGATTTCCTTACTGGTTATGGGTCTATTCAAATTTTCTATTTCTTCCTGTTTCAGTTTCGGTAGTCTACATGTTTCTAGGAATTTGTCCATTTCTTCCAGATTGCCCATTTTATTGGCATATAATTGCTCATAATATTCTCTTACTATTGTTTTTATTTCTGCTGTGTTGGTTGTGATCTCTTCTCCTTCATTCTTGATTTTATTTTTTCGGGCCCTTTCCTTTTTCTTTTTGATCAAACTGGCTAGTGGTTTATCACCTTTGTTAATTCTTTCAAAGAACCAGCTTCTGGTTTCATTGATCTGTTCTACAGTTTTTTTGGTTTCAATAGCATTACTTTCTGCTCTAATCTTTATTATTTCCTGTCTTCTGCTGGTTTTGGGCTTCATTTGCTGTTCTTTTTCCAGCTCCTTAAGGTGTAAGTTCAGGCTGTGTATCTGAGATCTTTCTTCCTTCTTTAGAAAGGCCTGGATTGCTATACTTTCCTTTTATGACTGCCTTTGCTTCGTCCCAGAGGTTTTGGGTTGTGGTGTTATCATTTTCATTGACCTTTATATACTTTTTAATTTCCTCTTTATCTGCTTGGTTAGCCCATTCATTCTTTAGTAGGATGTTCTTCAGTCTCCAAGTATTTGGTACCTTTCCAAACTTTTTCTGGTGGCTGATTTCGACGTTCATAGCGTTGTGGTCTGAAAATATGCACGGTATGATCTCGATCTTTTTGTACTTACTTAGGGCTGATTTGTCCCCCGGTATATGGTCTATTCTGGAGAACATTCCATGTTCAGTGGAGAAGAATGTATATTCTGCTGCTTTAGGATGAAATATTCTGAATATATCGGTTAAGTCCATCTGGCCCAGTGAGTCATTCAAAGCCATTGTTTCCTTTTTGATTTTGTGATTAGATGATGTGTCCATTGCTGTGAGTGGGCTGTTGAAGTCTCCTACTATTATGGTATTACTATCGATGAGTTTCTTTATGTTTGTGATTAATTGATTTGTATATTAGGGTGTTCCCACATCTGGCGCATAAATGTTTACAATTGTTAGGTCTTGTTGGTATATAGACCCTTGATTATGATATAATGCCCTTCTGCATCTCTTGATAGAGTCTTTATTTTAAAGTCTAGATTGTCTGGTATAAGTATGGCTACTCCGGCTTTCTTTTGTTGACCATTAGCATGATAGATGGTTCTCCATCCCTTTATTTTCAATCTGAAGGTGTCTTTAGGTCTAAAGTGGGTCTCTTGTAAACAGCATATAGATGGATCTTGTTTTCTTATCCATTCTGTTACCCTATGTCTTTTGATCGAAGCATTGAGTCCATTGACGTTTAGACTGAATACTGAAAGATATGACTTTATTGCCATTATGATGCTTGTAGAGTTGGAGTTTTTGGTGGTGTTCTCTGGTCCTTTCTAATCTTTGTTGCTTTTGGTATATATATATATAAAGCAATATAAATATATATATATATATATATATTTTTTTTTTTTCATCTTTTCTCCCCTCAGAGAGTCCCCCTTCAAATTTCTTGCAGGGCCGGTTTAGTGGTCACAAACTCCTTTAATTATTCTTTGTCTGGGAAACTTTTTATCTCTCCTTCTATTTTGAAGACAGACTTGCTGGATAAAGAATTCTTGGCTGCATATTTTTCTCTTTCAGTACATTGGATATATCCCACCACTCCTTTCTGGCCTGCCAAGTTTCTGTGGATAGGTCTGCTGAAAACCTGATCTGTCTTCCATTGTAGGTTAGGGATTTTTTTTTCCCCTTGCTACTTTCATGATTCTCTCCTTGCCTGAGTATTTTGTGAATTTGACTATGATATGCCTTGTTGATGGTCGGTTTTTGTTGAATCTAATGGGGGTCCTCTGTGCTTCCTGGATTCTGATGTCTGTGCCTTTCCCCAAGTTAAGAAAGTTTTTCACTATGGTTTGCTCACATAACCCTTCTACCCCTATTTCTCTCTCTTCCTCTTCTGGGACCCCTATGATGCTGATGTTGTTCCTTTTTAATTAGTCACTGATGTCTCTAATTCTTTAATCCTGCTCTTTGGCCTTCATGTCCCTCTTTTTTTCTGCTTCATTATTCTCTGTAAGTTTGTCTTCTATATTGCTGATTCTCTGTTCTGCCTCATCCATCCTTGCTGCCACTGAATCCTTTGGTGATTGCAGCTCAGTTATAGCATTTTTAATTTCATTCTGGCTATTTTTTCTTCTTTTATCTCTGCAGAAAAGAATTCTAATCTATTTTCGACTCCAGCTAGTATTCTTATGATCATGATTCTAAATTCTGGTTCAGACATCTTGCTTTTATCTGTGTTGGTTAAATCCCTGACTGCCATTTCTTCGTGCTCTTTCTTTTGGGGTGAATTCATTCATTTTGTCATTTTGAAGGGAGAAAAGGAATTAATGAGGTAGAAAAATTGAAATTAAAAAGAATTAATATAAAACAATATTAAAATTAAAAATTAACAACATGCCCACACAAAAAATTTGAATACATTATGCTAGATCCTAAGTGTGTTTTGGTCCGAGTGTTGAAAGTGGTTTGAAAAATTAGAGAAAAAAAAAGGGGGGAGAAAAAGAAGGAAATTGTTTGAGTCTGAAAAAATGAATACACTGAAGTAGACTAAAATGAGATGATGGGGGTAAAATCGAATCTGAAAAAATATACACAAAAGTAAAGAATATAGTAGAAAAAATTAAAGAAAAATATTTTTAATAAAAATTAAAAATAAATATGATTTTTTTTCTTTTTCTGTATTTAAGAAAAAAGAAAAGAAAAAAAGATTAAAAAAAGGAAATCTTTTGAAAATTTGAAAAAGTGAATACACTATAGTAGACTAAAATAAAATGATGGAAGTAAAATAGAATTTGAAAAAAATTTACACAAAAGTTAAAAATATAGGAATAAAAATTAAAAAAATATTTTTAATAAAAACTGAAAATAAAAACGAATTTTTTCTCTTTCTGTATTCAAGAAAAAGAAAAGAATTTTAAAAGAAAAAAAGAAAAAAAAAAGAAATTGAAGAGATGGACCTGCTAACAGATTGAAGTAGGACTGAAATTGCTTCGTTTTTCCCTAGAGGTCAGTCTATGTAGCTCTTTATAGTCTATAAACTAAGCCAGCGGTGAGACTTGTATTCTTGAAGAGGTAAGTTGGCTCAGTTGGGCGGGGCTCAGTGTAACAGCTCCGCTCTCCACTAGATGGTGCTGCTAGCCTACTGTTGTGGATTGTTGGCCTGCTCCTAGGTGCACATGCGCATGTGCAGGAGCACTGAAAATGGCGCCACCCAGATACCCAGTCTGTTTTCCTGGACCAGCAGTCACGCACTGGTCCTCCGTCTTCAGCTCTTGTCCACTCCTTGCTTTTTCACACTCCATGACCAGGCCCCAGGCAGTACCTCTCTCCCGAGTTTTGTCTCAGATGTGGCTGTTTTCCCCGGCTCCTTACTTCTGAAGGACTGTGGCTTTGACCCATTCTGCCCCTCTGTGGGAGGGTCTTACCAAACAATGGCCAAATGAGCAATGGCCGAATGTGGGCTGCAGCCAGGAACGCCTGCTGGACCCTGCTGCTGCTGGTGCCCCAAGACTGCAGCCAGGTGCCAGCCCACCCCAGAAAAAGTTCGTGAGACAGTGTAGCAGCAGCATTTCAGGGATTAAGGAAAATCACAACACACATCTGGTACCAGGCTTCACCCTTAATGACGTTGCCCCACAACCAGGGAATGTGGCCACCTTCTGGGGTCTGCTGGGACCAGGTGGCTTCAACAGTCTCTACCAAATGTCCTCCCAGCAGTGGAACTGCTTTTCCCTGTGTGGCCCGAGAACCTCTCAGACCCCACTCTGTTCCTGGGGACTCGCCTTTCCCACCAGAGCACCACCAGGTATCAAGCTACGGAATTGCAGACTCTGCACTCCCCTTATTTACAGTGTTAATGGAATTTAAACCCTCTCCTTTCTCCTTTCTCCTTTCTCCTTTCTCCTTTCTCCCTTTTTAGTTTAGTTCTTGTGGCTGTTTCCAATTTTCCACTTTCTCTCCAGCTGCTTTTAGGGAGGGGTGCTTTTCCTGTATTCTTCCCCCCTCCCTAGTCTCTGTCCTCTCTCCACCCCCAATAGGGGTTCCCTACCTTTCACGGCTTCTCACTCCCCAAATTCACCTCTGAGCACCACGTACCTGCTGAATCTGTGGTGCAGGTTGTGCAGCTTATTGTATTAATACTCCAATCAGTTTTCTAGGTGTGTAGGATGGTTTAGTGTTGGTCTGGCTGTATTTCATGGATGTGAGACACACAGAAAACTTCCATGCTGTTTTGCCATCTTGGCTCTTCCTTCCTGAGGTAATTATTTTTGATGCTGTTATGTCACTACACTTATTTATTTCTTTTTCTCAATCTTGGGGAATTACATTTTGCTTTTTATTAATTTTTGTGCATTTAAATCATTCATAAATTTTCAATCCAAACCTTTAAGATATATTTAAAAGCCAATGTATGTGTAGAGAGAAATTTTCATTCCTTTTCCTAGCTGAAAAGTATGTTAAGTGGTTGTAACACAGCTTCTCCAAAAAGTCCTCCCTTTTCATTTTCCTGAAAGATAAAGCACTATCTACAATAATGCTCTCTATCCTATAACATTTGAGGAAGGCCTCAGTGGGGAAAACTTACGCAGCTCATATAAAGCAAGTCTAATTTTGTTGTTAGTGCTAGTGACCATATTGCAGTATGAATTGTCAACTAAATATTTATAACAGAGTTATGAAAATGTATTCTCAATTTGAAAAAAGATATCACTTTATCATTTTGCCATTATTCTTTCTGTTGCTTAAGCCCCATTATTACATTTAAAGTATTCTCTGTAATTATTAGCTATTGTTAACATGATGGGTTTCATTCTGGATAGCACTTTTGTTGTTTTCTTTAGGAAGGGTAAAAGTGTAGAGCATGTTACCCCAAAAGATGCCACTTTTATATATTGAATATTTTGAATTAAAGGCACTTGAGAAACAACAGATGAAAGAGCGACATTCTGACCTTTTTTTTTTCTTTTTTTAATTCCTGAAAACAGGAAATAAAATTCCCACATGAAAGTTACCCTCCTATACCAGAAGAAAGGAAGGTAGACACATTTTTTTTTCTTTTTAATCTTTACTCATTTTTCAGACAGAGACAGAGAGAGAGAGAGAGAGAGAGAGAGAGAGAGTGATCAGGTGAGGGGCAGAGAGGGAGAGACAGAGACAGAGAATCTGAAGCATGTCCAGGCTCCAGGCTCTGAGTTAGCACAGAGCCCGATGCAGCACTCAAACCCAGGAACCATCCGATCATAACCTGAGTCAAAGTTGGATGCTTAACTGACTGAGCCACCCAGACACCCAGAAGGGAGACATTCTACCTGGAGATGGAGAGTCAAGGCTGAGAGGAACCCAAGGAACATGTCAAACTAATCATTATCTTCTTAATTACTTATCTTCCATTAACTTCCCTAATCCAAATCCCTTTGCTGTCATTCTTTCACAATTACTACTCTTTGTCCAACTTAGTATGTAAGTGATCACCTCTAACTGCTTCTTTGGGGGTCTTCATTTTTCTTGTGAGTGCTCTCACTTAATATGAAAAATTTACTAAAAGTTGTATGCTTTTCTTCTATTGAACTGTTTTATATCAGTCCCTGCAGAAGAAACTGAGATGGTAGAGGAGAAATTATACCTTGTCTATGAAAGTAGTTATTAAATCAACTTTACTCTTTTTCCACACCGAAGTTTCTGTACTATCAGCTTTTTCCATTTGTTTTTGTTTTTTGTTTTTTGTTTTTTGGTTTTTTTTTTTTTGCTTGATTCACCTTGATGGACCTCCAATTTGTGGCTATTAGAATATTTAGACTCGTTTTAAACAGGAAAGCCCGTATATCCATCTGTTGTCATTATTTCACAGGATTTTTTTTTCTATGTTGGATAAACCATTACTCTCATTGTTCAACAGAATAACCAAACCTATTTCAAAGCCTACACATAGAGACGCCTGGGTGGCTCACTAGGTTACATGTCTGTGTCTTGATTTTGGCCCAGGGTGTGATCTCACATGAGTTTGAGCCCCATATTGGGCATTGCACTGACAGTGTGGAACCTGCTTGGGATTCTCTCTCTCCCTGTCTTTCTGCCCCTCCCCTACTCACTCTCTCCCTGTCTCTCTCAAAAAATAAATAAATAAACAAACAAAACCTACACATATGTTTCAAAGTGGAAATATGGAAATGGGCTATGGGTGCTAGCTTATATTGAATGAAAGTATTCTATTCAGTCTAATCATTTTCTGATAATATTGAGATAAATAAATTTGTAGCACAGATAAAGCTAAGGATCTATCACAGATTTCATGCACTTGGAAACAAAGAATATAGTATTATACATACAGTGTATCCAGCTTTTCACAGTTCATAGCATCCTAACAAAAAGACATTCTCTCTCAATTTATTTTGTAAAAGACTTCTACCTTCCTTTTGCTCTATCACCTGTAGGAAAAGTGTTCACATCACCTTGTTTTAAAGTATACAAATTCAAATACGTAAATTTGTTTTTTTAGCTGAGAATTTCAGTCCTGTGAACAATAAGCTGAGCATGAGTATTTCATTTTCATTATGTTGGTAGACCGCAAGTCTGGAAATGATATTAAAAACAAAACTTCTTTCCATAAGCACACATTATGCAGATAATTACTTAATAAGATTTTTAAGTGTCCTTCTCTACTAAGGCCTGTGCTAGCATTCCAAATCATACATACCAGCTCCCCTCACAACTTTCCCTCTCCTGCAATTTCTTCCACTTCAGACCTATCTTAGAAATCTTTGGGATTGAGTTGCATGGAAAAGGAAAAAATCAAGGGCACCTGTAGTTTGAGGGATGACTTTTATCTGACACCTACAGTACAATAATGTGCACAGCAGAATATCACAGTGAAAGGGAACCTCAAGTGCTCACTATTTTCAAATTTACTTCCCTCTCTCTAAATTCCTGTATTTCTAGAATTCCTACTACAGTGTGTAAATATGTCTTCCAAAGTAACATTTTGGATGCTATATAAGGAAACTGACAAGTATCCAGTACCTTCCATCACACAAGATCATAATGATTATTTTAACTAATACAGAATTCTTATACATTGCTAAGCAATTTCCATACCTTAACTTGCTTAATTTTCACAACCAATCTTTTAAGGCATGCAAATTTATTAACACCATTTTACAAATAGGAACCATGCCAGTAATTGGTAGAGCTGAAATTTACACTGACACCGTCAAGCTCCAGAGTCTGTGTTCTCATTCAGTCCATTCTATTGCCTCTTGGGTTCAGTTATTGACTCTTACTAAATTATGCAATATTGCATGAGCCATGATACCCACTAAAGATCACTGTGTTATAGAGAATAGAAAACATGGATTAGAAGAATAAAATCAGTATTGAGATTTGAGCCTGGAATAACTTTGTTCATTTGAATTGTTCATTTTTGAATGCTATCTTTAAAAGACTCAAATTGATGTACAATGTACATAAAGAAAAGTTCACAATGAAAAGTATACATCTCAATGCATGTTCAAAAAAGGAACACATTTGTTTAAGCAACACCCAGATCAAGAAACAGAACATTATTAGCGTGCCCAAAGCCGGCCTTGTGCTCCTTTCCAGTCACTAATCCCCTTTATTTTCTGATGCCCAGTAGCACAAACTAGTTTTTCCTGTTTTTGTTTATATAAAAAGAATCCTACAGTGTGTATTCTTATGTGTCTAGCTTCTTTTTTTTAACTTATTTTTTCCCCTCCCCTCTGGCAACTCCCAGTTTCTCCTTTGCATTAATGAGTCTGTTTCTGTTTTGTTTGTATTTGTTTTGTTTTCAAAATTCCACATTTAAGTAAAATCATACGGTATTTGTCTGTCTGACTTATTTTATTTAGAGTGATATCTTCTATAGCCACCCAGTTTGTCAAAAATGGCAAGAGTTTAGTCTTTTCTATGACCAAGTACTATTGCATTATGTATACATACCACACCTTTATCCATTCATCTAATGATGTACACTTATGTTGCATTCATATCTTGGCTATTGTAAACAACGCTGCAATGGACATGAGTGCATAACTCTTTTGGAACAATGTTTTCATGTTCTTTGAATAAATACCAACACCTGGAATTGCTGGATCAGATGGTATTTCTATTTTCAGTTTTTTGAGGAAACCCCATCCTGTTTCCCATAGTGGTTGCACCGATTTACATTCTTACCAAAGGTGCACATTTCTCCACATCATCACCAACACTTGTTATTTCTTGTTCTTTGGTAATAGCCATTCTAACAAACGTGAGGTGATAGCTCATTGTAGTTTTGATTTGCATTTTTTTAAATAATTATTGACATTGAGCATCTTTTCATGTGTTTATTGGTCAACTGTGTATCTTCCTTAGAGAGATGTCTAGTCAGGTCCTCTGCCCATTTTTAAGTAGATTCCTGGTTTGATATTGAGTTGGTATGAGTTCTTTATATATTTTAGATATTAGTCCTTCAGCAAATATACCATTTGCAAGTCTGCAATGGCTTCTGTGAACTTTCTTGTCCCCAGTTTTCTCATCTGTGAAATAGAAAAAAAAAAAAACTGCTCCAATAAAGTTTTAAGAGTACAATGAAATGGTTAATGTGAAAAGACACTGAAACAATAAAGAATTACTATGTAAGGCACATTTTTTTCCTACAATATAGCTCATTTAAATATTAGAGTATTTAATTATTAGAGTATTCTTCTGAATACTGACATCTACCCACCTAATATGTGCCCACTAAAGTTTTTCCTTTTTGGTCTTTTTTTTAAATTTTTTTTAACGTTTATTTATTTTTGAGACAGAGAGAGACAGAGCATGAACGGGGGAGGGTCAGAGAGAGGGAGACACAGAATCTGAAACAGGCTCCAGGCTCTGAGCAGTCAGCACAGAGCCCGACACGGGGCTCGAACTCACGAACCGCGAGATCATGACCTGAGCCGAAGTCAGCCGCTTAACCGACTGAGCCACCCAGGCGCCCCTCCTTTTTGGTCTTAAGGGTTCAGGTTTTTCAATACACTTTCTAAATCTTTCGTCTTCCTCTTGATAAATTCAGATTTGAATACTGCTCCAGATTATTCAACATTGTTTTCAAATTTTACATAATCCTCTGGATAACTCCAGTTTGAAAGCAGTGCTATGTTAAAAATATACCAAGAAAAAAACCTGGTGTAACCAGTGCATATATATTCCTAGGTTTTCTGAAGACCTGTTTTCTCAGTTATTCTAGGTATGTACATATGTCTACTACTAAAGACTTTTTTTTCTTTTCTTTTTTTTCTTTTTACTTTTTTATTGGCCTCCACACATCATTAATGCTAAATTTGAATGTTTTCAAAGATCTTTATATCTTTACTGTAAATCTAGAAAAGTGTTTGACCACACATATAGGCAGATTTAAAAAGAAGTCTCACACCAGTCAAATGATTAAACTGTGGATTTGGAAACAAAAACAAAGAGAAAGTCAGTGTGTGTGTGTGTGTGCGTGTGTGTGTGCCTATATTATAATCTTAAATTTGTACTCACTAATATAACTTGTAGAAATATGAATAGCTGAAATGTTCTTTGCATCAACCACTGAGATCATTGCTTCTAATCCATCCCCTTCCACACACTTATAAAAGTAATAATGTTTAAGAGTTTTCTACTGCCTTACAGACCATTTTTAAGAACATGGACAGTAGTAAAATCTCAGAAATGGTCATTTGAAAATATGGGCAGCAGTGAATGAATTAAGAAGAGAATGCAAAGAAAAAAATTATCCTATGAAAACTAACTCTATATGTATTTATTGTAAGCTAATTGGAAGATGCCACTTTAGTTGATATGAAAAGTTCAAGCTAATCTAATTAGGTACTTCTACAAATATACATGTTTCTTCTCAAAATAAACAGTTGAGGGGAGGATCTTTATGACCATTGGAATAAACAAAGCTCACCCTGGGTACCTGATTGTAGATTGTCCTAAATTACAAAATGACAAAATCCTAATAGAAATTCTCTTTAAAGAGATAGTTATAGAGCAAGTTTAAAGAACCTAGATGTATTTAATCTATTTTTTTTTTTTCTTTTGGACAGTTTCCTGAGTCTGAGACTTGGTCACTTATAGTATCTCCTTCAGTAATACCAGCCTGACATATTCAGAAACCTGTTAAATTTTATCTCTTATAATATGAATTATGCTCTTTTTAAATTGAAGTATAGTTACCACACCATGTTACATTAGTTTCAAGTGTACAGTATCCGTTATAAGATGAAGTAATTGCACTCTTTAAGGAGTAACTGTGTGAGTGTGTACGTGTGTGTGTTTGTACACAAAATTGTGGTAAATTATCTCTTTGACTCAAGGTGAGACTTGGCTTTTTGACTAAGAAAAACTTCTTAATGCTAACATGATATAATTTTATTTTATCTTTTTTAGTACTGTCCATCAAACATAATCCTTGGAGGCAATCTTAGATCCTACAGAATTATTTTATTTCTTTCTACTTTCTATTTTCTTTCTTATGCAGGAAAATGGCACAACTTTCTTCCCATCCCCTGTAAGTGTCATAGCAGTATCATTGGCAGCTGCTAAGTCATTTAGTTAATGGAGCAGAAAGATGGTACAACAAGCCTGTAGTGTGGTAAGACCAGGAATATAATGAGAGTACCTTAGAAAACACACTTATTTTAAGTCAGGATTCTAGACTGAAGTTCAACAATTTCAGACACTTTTGACAATCAAAGAGAATCTTGACGTTTTCTTCTTGGACATATAAGTGCTCTCTGTCATCACAGAAAGCAGCTTTTGCAAAGCAGATCTGTCTGTGGAAAACATCTCAGTGAGAAAAGTAAAGCCAAGTAGGTTCAATTTAAAATGATATTCACATAAAATATTTAAAAAGATGAATGGATATACATTAAATAGAAGTACTATATGAATATGAACCTAACAGAAATAAAAAAAAATTAAAAGGTAAAGCAATTATTGAGGGCATTCCAACATCTGAGGAGAGTAAAGTATATGCTTTATAAAATCTTTTTTGGTCTCAGATATTAATGATTTGATTCATTAATTCACATTAATATGAATATTTTTGAGATGGGATTTTTAACCCCAGGGGATGTTTTTCATGAGTATTTAACTCACTTTTCAGATTGGATTTCAATTCCACAATTTATTGGTTATGTGGATGTGGACTTAGGCAGATTATAAAACCCTAGTATTTCCATTTCATTATATGTAAATTGAGAATAAGGGTACTATCCTCAAATTGCTTGATATCATTTTTTTATTTTTTTAAGTTTATTTATTTTTGACAGAGACAGAGTGCGAGCATGAGCTGGGGAGGTGCAGAGAGAGAGAGGGAGACACAGAATCCGAAGTAGGCTCCAGGCTCCAAGCTGTCAGCACAGAGCCTGAGGTGGGGCTCGAACTCACGAACTGTGAGATCATGACCTGGGCTGAAGTCAGATGCTTAACTGACTGAGCCACCCAGGCACCCCAATTGTTTTGATATTGTTAAAGAGATAATCCATATAAGGAGTTCAGAAAATACTTTCCTCATGAGTGTTCAATAAGTAAGTTATTATTAAGGTAAATGTATTATCCATATTTATGACCATAAATATGGGGGCAACAGTTTGTATAAATTTATGATGTGCAATTTGTGATTTTCAGAAGCCCAAATGGTGTGACTCTTGGCTTTGTTTTTGAGCAGCGTTTGTGATATGAGACTTTTGGGTTTAAGCTCCTAAATTATACAAGCTTTAGATGATCGTTTACATGAGGTTAAGTGTAAGTGGGTTAAAAATCATGTGAGATATATATCATGGCTTTGGGAAGTAGAAAAAGGAAACAGAAAGTTTCCCAGTGCTATCAATTCCCACCCTTGCAATAATCCAGTTAGGTGGCAAAGAGAGAGGAAGAGAAAGGCAACAGGAGCTCTCTATTATCAACTTCATCGTATCAAAACAAGCAAGCACAACACGAAATGAAAGTCCTTTCTTAGAGCAAACATTTTCCCCTGTGTGTTTACTATAAAGAAATATGTTATTATCACCCAATAAATAATAAAAACTAAAACTTAACAAATGGATGAGGTTATAGGCTAAAATACCATTAATAGAATGTCTCTGTTGAAAGGAAGAAAAAGTAACTTCATGCCAACAGATAGTGATCTGAATAAAAGATTCACTGAAGCAGAGATAAGGCAAGAGATAGAGAGTTTGCAGATCCCGTTGGGCGTCACTCGAGGGAACATTTGGGCTATATGCCAGTTCTCTTTGAAGATTTCCTTGCAGGCAAGTACCAGATGGATTGTGTATTAGAAAAGATTTTGTCTGGAGCATTTCCAGATGTCATTATACAGATACTGTCTTGTGAGTCTTTACTGCAGCAATCTAGGTTGACTCCTTTATGAAACCTAAGCAAGAATGTATTATTTCTTAGTGAAATAGAATATAATGTGAATATATTGTTGCTGGCAGGCCAGGAGGTTTTGTTGTTGTTGGTGGTGGTGGCGTTTGTTTGTTTGTTTGTTTTGGTTCTTTCAAACAGATATTTTGTAAGTTGTAAATAAGTATTTAATAGTTCAGTATCCACTTCTAACTGAAAGAATAAATATCCTTGATAAAACATCACTTGCAATAGAAATCTATATTTATTGCCTGGAAAGTGACAGAGCCAAATGGCATTGATTCTGGCATAATGTATGATAGCCCTCATCCATCTGTTAGAGACTTGATGCAGCGTTCAATTTGTTCTTTGCCTGGAGTAGTACAAGGCATTCCCTCACTTTAGACATAGAGTCTTTATATTGTTGATGTGATTAAAGAACAATCAAGGTCTATTTTAGAAGCTTTATTTCCAACATAGTATACAAAGAAAGCTTTTACCTCAATTTTTTTTTTCTGATCAAAATTTTGTCTTCATATTTTTTTGTTTCAGTTCTTGCAAATCTATCACAAGACAGTTTTATAAATTATATCTTTTGAGACTCCTAACTGAGTTTAAGTAAAGGACATATGTATAATAATCTAAAACTTAGCACTAAGTGCAATGTAACTCTTTTTTTTAATTACCAATAAATATTTATGATAGAATATTACAAAGCAGCTTGAACACTGTTTTAAGATCTCTGCCTTGCAAACCAGGCAGAATTATATGCTTTATATAATTGTCACAATTTTGTAGGTTTGAGGATTGTTTCAAATGCGTCTAAATTTGTTGATAGATTTTTTTCAAGACTAAAAATAAAAACTATTAAACCTGTAGTGTAATGCCAGGACAATGTTAAACAATTAAAATTTTTATACTGCTTTAGGGGCACCTGGGTAGCTCAGTCAGTTAAGTGTGCGACTTTGGCTCAAGTCATGATCTCACAGTTATCTCACAGTTCATGGTTTGAGCCCCGCATCAGGCTCTGTGCTGAAAGCTCAGAGCCTGGACCCTGCTTCAACTTCTGTGTCTTCTTCACTCTCTGTCCCTCCCCTACTCATGCTCTGTCTCTTTCTGTCTCTCAAGCATAATAAACAAACTTTAGAAAATTTAAATTTATACTGCTTTAATAATTTTATGGCCATTAGTATAATACACTAGACATCTGAAGTGTAGATTGTTCTTCAGTTTAAATAGATTCACATAAAGCAGAAAGAATTTTGTTCTTCTGAGTCAAAAAAAATTAAGAGCTTTCCATTAAAAGGATTATAATATAAAAATGCCTGCGATGTATGCTTTACTTCTGGATGAGGGGAAGGGTCTTTGAGATAAGTAAGTGATTGAATACATTCTTATAGGTCCCTCTTTCTTTCCATACAATGTTAGGTCTTACTTAAAGGACATTTAAAAAATACATTTGTACCTAAAAAAGTAATTTGGCATAAAAATAAAAAGCAAAGATAAACATTCTCACACTATGTTGAATACTCAATGATTCCAACTGGTTATATCTGAGGCAAACCAACTGTGAAGCAGTGACTTTTACTTAACAGATATCTCTACAAGTATGTCACAGTTTTAGAAAATGTGGCAGAGGTTTTAATTTTGTATTAGTGGGTAGCCTATTGACATCAATAAAATGCTTTGCAGAAAACGAAAACAGAACCATGGTTACCATCAAGGACAAATAATGGAATATAACTATTGTTTCCCAGGTACCACACTATCCATATCTGCAAGCTTGATAGTGACTAGCTCGTGCTGTCCTTTGAAGCATTATTTAATAACTGATCAGAAATTTTTGGTATCAGTTGTGTTCCTGGTGATATGCGGTGTAAGGGGTTAAAGGACAGTTTGTGGAAAACACCTGAAGGAATTTTAAGACAGAAGATGAAGACAATTGACCTACTAAGCCTTAAATTGAATGGAAACAGAAGCCATGTTAAGAATTATCAAGAAATTATAAACCCACTTACGGATGGGAATTTGAATTATTTCATATTTTGTTACATATGGAGAGACCTTTAACCAAAATAGTTGATTATTCACTGGACTCTAATATTTTCTATATGGCATAATGATAGAAAATACTATCTTCTGGATTAAGGATTGGGTTTATGACATTGATAACACTGATTGCCAAAAAGCCCAAGATTATTGATAGAGCAGTTATCAACTTGTGATATGGTTAGAAAAGTAGAATTATATGTTTAACTAAAATAAAGACAATAATTTAGCCTCCAGACCTTACATGGATGACTTCATTTCAAAAATTTGAACACTAGGGCACCTGGGTGGCTCCATCAGACAAACATCCAACTCTTGATTTCTGATCAGGTCATGATCTTGAGGTTCATGAGTTTGAGTCCTACATTAGGCTCTGTGCTGACAGTGCAGATCCTGCTTGAGATTCCCTTTCTCTCTCTCTCTCTTTCTCTCTCTCTCTCTGCCCCACCCCCAATCTTACTTTCTCAAAATAAATAAACTTTAAACAATTTTGAACACCATAAATTATGTAATAAATTTTTAATACATAAGTTAATGAAAACATAGGACAAAATATATCCAGAAATTACTTTGGGCTATTTTATGACCTTTCAAGTTGCAAAAAAAAAAAAAAATGAGATTATCATGGGTATATGTCAGTATTTTTAAGTAGTTTCTGATGTTCAGAAATTCATAGGAATTTGAACGTTCCAGAGAAAGTCACTCTTTAAATGTAATTTGGATTTGAAACATATATAGTGCATATGAAGAAAATAACATTTTTAAACTGGATGAATTCATACGTTTAGATTAATATTGAGAAAAGATACTCCAATTTTTAAGTGCTTGTAAATAAAACTAAAGCAGAATACCATGTTTTATATAACAACAGACTATACAATCTTGGACACAAACTTTAGTGAGGAAAAAGGGGTGATTAGGAAAGACAATTTGGGGGACCCTGGGGGGCTCAGTCGGTTAAGCTACTGACTTCCGCTCAGGTCATCTCAAGTCATGACCTTAGGGTTCTTAAGATCGAGCCCCATATCAGGCTCTATGCCAACAGCTCAGTGCCTGGAGCCTGCTTCAGATTCTGCGTCTCTCTCTCTGCCCTTCCCCTGCTCATGCTCTGTCTGTCTCTCTCTCAAAAATAAACATTAAAACAATTTTTTTAAAGACTTATTTTTTTTTCTTTTTGGAAGAGATGGGTTTGGCAACAATGACTACTGCTGCTGAGGTTCAACCTCACTCATCTGAGTGATTTAGTTCGAGAAGTATTTGTCTTAGGCTCTTCTCTGTCACCTGGAATCAGAGCAACTGTACTGTTTGGGGAAATGCAACCTAAAAACACAATAGTTATTTTGAAACCTCTCAGGATGCTGGGAGCATGGGTAACACAGGCATCACTTGTTCAAATTTATGATGATCTCACTAAGATCTTGTACTTTGCAAAACCAAACATGAATAGGATTATTACCCTTATAAGAGAGATCCCAGTTAGCTCCCCCAACTGCAGTCAAGTGAGGACAGCCAAAACAGAGCCATCTATGAACTAGGAAGTGAGTCCTCACCAGACACCGAGTCTGTTGGTTCCTTGATCTGGACTTCTAGCCCCCAGAGCTACGAGAAATCAATTTCTGTTTTTTGTAAGACAACCAGGGTATAGTATTCTGTCAAGCAACCCAAAAGGACTGACATATTATTTATGTTAATCATAACCTACATGAAATATTAAGTTTTGGGTTTTTTGTTGTTGTTGTTGTTGTTGTGTAGTTTCATGTGAAAAAAAAAACAACAAGCTCCTTTATCTTCAAGAGTCCATATTTGAATTCTTTCACTTAAAGGCAATTCTTTAAAATGAAAAAAAAAATTGACCTTCAGAATTGAGCATATATTCTCAAGAAGGCATATACATATTAAATGATAATTTTGTGTCCATTATTCCTAAACATATTTTGTACATCAGCTTTTTTGAGTAATTATCTATGTTATTTTTCCAAATAAGTGGTGACTACTTAGTAGGTTTTATATTTTCTTCAACATGCCTTCATTGCTTGAATTTTTTTTTTTTCAATTCCACTCATAATCTATCTACAACCCATTCTCTGAATATCTTCATTGGTGCCCACAATTCTCTGGTGCTATATTTAAGTGGTGTGTGTGTGTGTGTGTGTGTGTGTGTGTGTGTGTGTATTTAATAGCCAAAATCATTTGGAAATCATGCTAGAGGATTAGGCAGTTGATCATGACTAACCACCATGACTAACAAAGGCATAATTTAATAAGATTGTTTGTCTTGGTATAGAAACTATTTTTCACAGTCTAAAAGTATCACAATTACATACCCATTGGATAAAGTGTGCAGGCCTGAAATTTGACTACCAGAAACTGTACAATAAGTAGTAGCTGTGTAACTTCAGATACATCTGTCTAATTGCCATTCTTATGACTGACTACACTTCACATGCAATTGTGTTTCCAGTGATTTATATGATTAGTTTTAAGGGAAATAAATAATGTAACCTTATTTGTATATATAAAATTTATATATTCTTGTTTTGATTTTACTTTTATTATACTGTTTTGATAATTTACAACAAGATAAAGAGCCCATTTCTAGACCGGGATTCACATGAGTAAAGGAAATAGAATGTAGAATGGACTAGTTTTTAGTTCCAAAAGTGGAATTAACATTTTCTCTCACCATTTAGCCCACACCTAGCTCAAGCCCTCTTATTTCTATGAAGTCAGAAAAAATGTAGTTGTAAGCTGAATGTTCACTTAGTTCAAAATTTTCCCAATTTTCAGGTGATTTGTGAAAAAAAAAAAAACCTCATAATTACTTTGAACATAATTGCATCTGTATTTAAAAAAAAAAAAAAAACAACGCACTTTTGAACATTTTTTCCAGGCTTTGTCTCTAGTTTCTTAACTACATTTGTTAAGTTGCTGAAAAGTTTTATATCTCTTACATACACACCCCTCCCTAAAAGAAATATTCTCTTTTAGTGGTATTTGCTTAGTTGTTTATAAAGTCACCAAGTTTCAGAGGTCAGAGAAACTATAGGGATGATTTTATCCAACCTTTCACTACATCATTTCATAATGAGTAAATGGAAACCCAGAACCAAGAGGTGACTTATATGTATCCAAAATTCTTAGCCTACCAGTAGGCTAAGTTATGATATATGATGTTATAATATGTAATATATAAATAATATATAATTATCTTAATTGAATATGTCAAACTAAGTTTTAGAGTGTGAAATCTATATATGGAAAAAAATATATATATATATAGGCACAAAATACAGAACTTCTTCTTATCTCCTCACTGACTCCTCTCAACACCGATAAAGAAAAAAAAATTGTTCTGGCACTTGTTAAAGACACAAAGAAGGCTTTACTTAAGACAATTATAGTCAAGGTCATAACTATTGCAATGGGGGAAAGAGATTGTGCTCAACTCTGAATACAGCACAGATAGCTGGAGATTTCTATTTAATAAACAGAGTATAGTAGTCAGTGGATAGAAAATTAGTAAGGGGAAAAATTGAGGGTAGGTAATTCTTGCTAAATTGGTCTGACAGGATTCTTGGTAAAGGCAGACCAAGGATTTATCATTAAAGGTGGGAGATGAGAAACTTGATGAGGTATCACAGGTGATCAGATATCAAGGGTGGGGATGACCCACTAGGATTCTTTTCTAAGCTGGGGATGGGCAGCCCAAAGACAGGACAGGAAGCCAAAGATGAAGCCTAGTCAGAAAGAGTGTTCTAAGGGTGTGTGGGTGGCCCAGTCAGTTAAGCATCTGACTCTTGGATTTTGGATCAGGTCATGATCTCACTGTTCTTGGTTGGGATGGAGCCCCGTTTCTGGCTCTGCACTGTCAGGGCTTGGGATTCTCTCTCTTCCACTCTCTCTCTTTCTCTCAAAATAAATAAATAATCATTAAAAAAAATAGTGTTCTGTGGAACATCATTAAAATTTAATAACAGAGTCTGTCACCACTGCATGACCTATGTTTAAGAGCTAGTATACTTTTCATTATATTTAGGTAATATCAGAAAAATGCAACCATATACCTGTGGGAAATCTCACATATATTCTTTTATTCAATGTCTTTATTTTATAGACTTACATATGCTGATAACCAAATGAACAACTTACAAATTGAATCCAGGGTAGAATCAAGTTCCTCTGACACTAAACTCACATTTTAGTTTGCTTTATTTCTTTCTCCTCACATAGATATTATCTTTTTTTTTTCAAATACGATAATTTTTCCTTTCTAAACAGAGAGTAAACCTTAATAGGGTTTATTCTACCAGGCAAAAATGAAACAACATCTTCTTTAACTTCAAAATGATATTAAGAAACTGTTACTCACTGTGAAGTCTTTCTGAAGTTCATATTAAATGATTCCTTGGGAACTCTTAGAAATTATGATCCAAATCTTATAACTAAAGTTTTATTTTTGGCTATGTAGATAGGCTCTAGGACACATTGTGTATTTAAATGCAAGTTCAAAAAGAAAAGAAAGATGAAGAAGAAAGAGAAAGAAAAGTAGGAGGAAAAAAAGAAAGGAAAATAAAGAGAATATGCAACAGAGGGGAAACTTTGATTTAGCTGGATTATCTAAGTGCCAAGCTTCATTAACTTTAAACTCTTCATGTCAAAGTAATATGTTAGCAAGAAAATTAAATAAAATATTCTTTTGGAATCTGTCCATTTTAGTTTACTATCCAATATAACACTTTAAAAGTGTCACAATATATTATGCTTTACATGATATAATATACACATAATTACCAGCAAGTTCATACATATCTTTTGGGATTGACTAAACAATTCAATATTAAAGATCAAAGGAGAAAATGTTTTTTAAATAAAAGAATATTTCAGTAAATATTTGTTGAATTATTTCCCTTACTGGTACAGGGGACTGAACACTTGGGTCATTCTATTTTCTTCAACCCAAAGAAAATTAAACTTTTGTTCATGATAAAATGTGTATTTAAAACATTTATTGGGGCGCCTGGGTGGCGCAGTAGGTTAAGCGTCCGACTTCAGCCAGGTCACGATCTCGCGGTCCGTGAGTTCGAGCCCCGCGTCGGGCTCTGGGCTGATGGCTCAGAGCCTGGAGCCTGTTTCCGATTCTGTGTCTCCCTCTCTCTCTGCCCCTCCCCCGTTCATGCTCTGTCTCTCTCTGTCGCAAAAATAAATAAACGTTGAAAAAAAATTTTAAAAAACATTTATTAAATACACTATATTCATGTAGAACGTTCCTTCCAACATTCTTTTTTGTAGATTTACCCTGTTGAATTATTTTTACTCACTTATGAAAACCACAAAGGATCGTTTGCAGAAGTAATACATTGATGTTGTTACTATTGTTGGCAATGGGAATGAAAATTACAGGGTTAAATTTCATTAATTAGCAATAATTATTTATTTCAAAATTGTTACAGCTGAAGCATGGATCTCCAGTTCTTTATTATTTAGAAGATACCTTCCCAATGCTGTTATTCACCATTGGGAAAGATATATATATATATATATAGAGAGAGAGAGAGAGAGAGAGAGAGAGATGTATAATAATATTTAATGGAGATTACATATTTATGTGTGTGTGTATATACATATATATATATAATTTTGATAATCTTTATAACAGTCACAAAATGTTTATCTCTAATTAAAAAGATAATCCAATTACCAGCATGCTATTGAAAAAAATAGCCTTGTAGTGTCTTAAACTCTAGTAAAATCTTTGATACTAAAGGTAACATAAGTCCTTTATCTGAAATAACATTGAACTCAAAAGGAACCACTTGTATGGACAGAATCTATCGTGTATTTAATCTAAAATGCTTTCTGGCTGGGGCACCTAGGTGGCTCAGTCAGTTAAGCCTCAGACTTCAGCTCAGGTCCTAATCTTGCAAATTAAGAATTCAAGCTCCACTTCAGTCTCTGTGCTGACAGCTCAGAGCCTGGAGCCTGCCTCAGATTCTCTGTCTCCCTCTCTCTCTGGTCCTCCCCTGCTCATGCTCCGTCTCTGTCTCAAAAATAAATAAAAACATTTACAATAATAAGAAAATTAAAAAAAGTTAAAATGCTTTCCGACTAGAAAGAAAGAACAAATAACAAAACTTAAACTTAATATAGAAATAACACAAAATCTAGCAGTACTGTGATATTAAAATTTGGTTGGGTTTTTGTTGTTGTTGTTGTTTATTTGTTTTGGTGGTTTTTTGTTCTGTTTTGTTTTTGTTTTTGTTTTTCTCATTGGGCCTCTCACTGGGCCAACTAAGGCTTTGTGCCTATTTTATTTCTAAGGGAAAAATTACTGCAATTACAGTACCTTAAATACCTTAATTAAAATATTTTAATTCTGGGGCACCTGAGTGGCTCAGTCGGATAGGCTGCTGACTATTGATTTTGGCTCAGGTAGTGAGATCCAGTCCCATGTTGAGCTGAGTGTGGAGCCTGCTGAAGGTTGTGTTGAGTGAGTCCACACGACTACTCTCAGGTTTGATCATTCAGTAGAAGGATTCATAGAACTCAGAAGCTATCATAATACAGAAGTAATGCAATGCATTGCAGTTAAAGGATACAAATTCAAAATCAGCAAAGAGAAAGGGTTCAGGGAGGCACAGTCCAGGAAAAGCAGTCTCAAGCTTCCAGCTATCCCTTCCCATTGGAATCCTTCGAGGATGCACTTAATTCTCCCAGCAACACTGTGTAAGAACACATGCAAAGTGTTGCCAACCTGGGAGGGTACTGAGGTGGGTCAGTTGGTTGAGTGCCTTCAGCTCAGGTCATGATCTCACAGATGATGAGTTCAAGCCCCACATTGGGCTCTGCGCAGACAGTGCAGCTTCAGACACTCTGTCCCCCTCTCTCTCTGCCCTCCTCTGCTTATGCATGTGCTCTCTCTCTCTCTCTCAAAAATAAATAAACATTAAAAAACAATGTTGCCAACCTGGGGAGCTCACCCAAGCTTTGGTGTCACAGGGGCAGTGAGTGCCCAGGTGACTGACCTCAGCTACTCAGAATGCATCCTCGAATCTCCATGACAGGCAATCATGATCTATCACATTGTAGGGTATACTTATATCTTCATACAGCATGGCTACTTATCAGGCAGAGTATTCCAAGGCCTCAGAAGTTATTTCCTAGGAACTGACTGAAGGCCCTTCTTTGAAATATGAAGGGTATAAGCAACCAGTCCTGCTGAGTTAACACTTTTCTGACCAGTGAGCCAAACACTGACAA
The DNA here is from genome assembly GCF_022079265.1 of Lynx rufus. Classification (NCBI taxonomy): domain Eukaryota; kingdom Metazoa; phylum Chordata; class Mammalia; order Carnivora; family Felidae; genus Lynx; species Lynx rufus. The sequence goes on along the minus strand of NW_025814845.1, from coordinate 95,960,954 downwards.
GGGAGATGGGTGTCATAGCTAGGCTAAACTAATCAGGGCCCGCTCCTGGACTTGAGGTATTTTCTTAAAACTGTATTTGTTTAACCAAGGGCAGAAGGATGGAATGGGTATTAGGTCCCAGTTATGACAGGGAAATTTCCCCACTTGTTGGCAATGTATAGCCAAACATAAAAGTGAAAGGAGTAAAGAAACTGATTAGGAAAAAAAATGTCAGTGAATAAATATGCCAATGAATGGAAATAATATTTTCTTTTTTTGTTTAATTTTTTTAACGTTTATTTATTTTTGAGACAGAGAGAGACAGAGCATGAACAGGGGAGGGGCAGAGAGAGAGGGAGACACAGAATCTGAAGAAGGCTCCAGGCTCTGAGCGGTCAGCACAGAGCCTGACGCGGGGCTTGAACTCATGGACCGTGAGATCATGACCTGAGTCGAAGTCGGCCACTTAACCGACTGAGCCACCCAGGCGCCCCTGGAAATAATATTTTCAAGTGTCTTAAATACAAATTAACTACCTCCCTATTTGGAGAAGCTAAATGACTATTCATTAGAATATTATTTGCTCTTTTTCAAGATCGTGAAAATAGTAAATACATTACACGTAATTTTTAAAATATAGAATTACAGTATCAAAGCAAATCTAACTTTGAGTATATCAATAAATCATTAACTTACAATGTAGTCAATTAATGACTTTTTATGAATTACAAATGTTATACTAGCTGCTTTAACAGCAAAGTTTATATAAGCATGCCTTGGAGATACTGTGGATGTGGCTCCAGGTAACCTCAATTAAGTAAATATCACAATATAAACATTAGGTTTACACTATACTGTACAAAAGTGTGTAATACCATTATGTCTAAAAAACAATGTACATACCTCAATTAAAACAAATTTAATGCTGGGGCACCTGGATGGCACAGTCGGTTATGCTTCTGACTCATGATTTTGGCTCAGGTAGTGAGATCTAACCAGCTTAAGACCATCTCTCTCCATCTCCTTTTGCCCCTCTCTCGCATGTGCACTCTCTTTTTTCTCTCTCTCAAAAAAACAAAAACAAAAACAAAACAAAAGACACCTTTAATGTTAAAAAATGCTAAACCTCATCTGAGCTTTTAGTGAGTTCCAATCTTTTTGCTGACAGAGGATCTTGCCTGCATGTTGATGGTTTCTGACTAATCAGAGTGGTGGTTGCTTAAGGTTGGAATGACTGTGGCAATGTCTTATAAGATAGCAATGACCAATTGACTTTTCCTTTCATGAATGATTTCTCTGTAGCATGTGATGCTGGTTAAACAGCATTTTGCCTACAGTCAAACTTCTTTCAAAATCGGTCAGTCTTGGGGCGCCTGGGTGGCGCAGTCGGTTAAGCGTCCGACTTCAGCCAGGTCACGATCTCGCGGTCCGTGAGTTCGAGCCCCGCGTCAGGCTCTGGGCTGATGGCTCAGAGCCTGGAGCCTGTTTCCGATTCTGTGTCTCCCTCTCTCTCTGCCCCTCCCCCGTTCATGCTCTGTCTCTCTCTGTCCCAAAAATAAATAAACGTTGAAAAAAAAAAAATTAAAAAAAAAAATCGGTCAGTCTTAAATCCTGTCACTGCTCTATCAACTGAATTTATGTAATGGTCCAAATTCTTTGTCATTTCAACAGTCCTCACAGCATCTTCACCAGGATGCTCAAGAATCCACTTTTTTTTTCCGCTCATCCATAAGAAGCAACTCCTTATTCGTTAATATTTTATCAGAGATTGCTACAACTCAGTCACAGCCTCAGGCTCTAATTCTGATTCTCTTGCCATTTCCACCACATCTGCAGTGACCTCCCCACTGCAGTCAAACTTTAAACTGTAAAAAAAAACCCAGTATCTACAAAGTGCAATAAACAAAGTGAAATGCAATTTAACACAAGGTATGCCTGTATCCCAAAGCACCCTGGGGTTTAGGAAAATCACAGTTATTGAATCTCTTTTCCATTAAATAATAGATGCAGGACCTTGGGTAGCTTACTTAATCTCTCCAGTTCTCAAATTTATCATCTCTAAAATGAGATGATGAATCATGCCCCTCCCCTGCTCATGTTCTGTCTCTCTCTGTCTCTCAAAAATGAATAAACATTAAAACATTTTAAAAACAGATGACATTTCATACACTGCCAAATTTGTATAAGCAATAAACAAAGAAATAAATAAATAGGGATTTGCCAAATAATGTAGTACTTTTTCAAAATTGTGTTTAGAATGACTGCAATCGGTCTTAAGACATAACTATTACAGACCAAATGCTTAATGTCAAGTGTAGGTAAGGCTCAGAGGCCTCAGCCATTAAACTTTTAGGGGCTGCTATTCACCTACTTTTGTTTTCTTGGGGAAATATATATTTCTTTCTTTAATTGATTATACAAAATGTATGAATTATTTATTATGGCACAAGAAAGCCTTAGATTTGAGCTAAAATCCAAAATATCAAATCATTTTTATTTTTTAAAAGTTTTTTTAATGTTTATTTATTTTTGAGAGAGAGAGAGAGAGAGCAAGCAGGGCAGGGACAGAGAAAGAGAGGGACAGAAATTCCAAAGCAGGCTCCACGTGCTGAGAGCAGAGACCCTGATGCGGGGCTCAAACTCACTAACGGCGATATCATGACCTGCGCTGAAGTCAGGTGCGTAACCTACTGAGCCACCCAGGCGCCCCTCAGATCATTTTTAATATTGTCTCTAGGTGTTTTCTAACTGTAAGTCAGGCACATAAATGCTCAGCATGCTACTTAATAGCATTTAGATGTATTTCCTCCCTCAGGTTAGAGAAAGATTGTGGGCATTTTCTCCTCCAGACCTTTCCTCTTACCTGGGATTTGAGACCCATGTGCTTCCATCTCTTCCTTAATAATGTTTTTTTTTTCCTTCCAATTTTGCCCCTTCTTACATGATTCTTCAATTATTTGCACACTACTACCTGCCTTCTTAAGCAAGCAAACATTCTTAAGACTCTATGTTAAAAAATCAGATGCCCTTCTCCAAGCTTTATCCTTGTCTAACAATATTAAACATCTATACTTCTCAATTCATAGAGACCTCAGGAAAAATATCCTGAAAGGATCAATCAGAAATAGAAAAACTTAAAAAGTAACAGAGAAAATAAAGGAAAGAGAGAGAGAGAGAGAGAGAGATAAAGGGAGAGAGAGAGAAACCAAGAAAAAGACTCAACTCTAGAGAACAAACTGGTGGTCATAAGAGCGGAGGTGGGGGGGATGGGTGAAATAGGTGATGGGGATTTAGGAGGGCACTTGTCCTGATGAGCACCAGGTGAAGTGTGGAATTGATGAATCACTATATTGTACACTTGAAATTAATAGAATACCATAGGTTACTATATTATAATTAAAATAATATTAGAGAAGTAACAGAGAAAGAATAACATGAGGAATCTCTCCCTCCCCCACCTCCTGCAAAAGATACAAAGAATGCACAGAATGGTCAGCAATATTAAACACCAAAGAAGGAACAAAACTACAAAAATGTCCAATAAATTTGACGAAGGAGGTTTTCTCTGATTTTAAATCATTTTTCAAATTTCACTGAAAAGCCAATTTTTCTTTTCATCCAATATATAATATTTAGCTTTCTTTGTTGTTACATATTTCTCATTTTAAAGTGATGGCAAGGGGCCCCTGGGTGGCTCAGTGAGTTGAGCATCAGACTCTTGATTTCGGCTCAGCTCATGATCTCACAGCTTGTGGGTTTGAGCCCTGCGTTAGGTTCCATGCTGACAGTGTGGATCCTGCTTGGGAGTCTCTCTCTCTCCATCCTTTCCCTGTCCCTTCCCTTCTCACACTCACTCTCTACCTCTAAATAAATAAATAAATAAATAAAACTTATAAAACGAATGTCAAAGTAATGGCAAAATATAACATACTATTCATATCAAAAAATAGAAAATGGCAATTGAGTATTTTATGTAGTTAAGTTTTAGGTGTTTAGTAAGATTAGAACTAAATAATCATTTATTGGACATATATAGAGGTCTTTATATCTCTCTGATGCCTAACAGCTTTTGTTCACATTTTCTTTTTTTTTTTTCTTTTTTTTTAAACGTTTATTTATTTTTGAGACAGAGAGAGACAGAGCATGAACGGGGGAGGGTCAGAGAGAGAGAGGGAGACACAGAATGGGAAACAGGCTCCAGGCTCTGAGCTGTCAGCACAGAGCCCTACGCGGGGCTCGAACTCACTAACTGTGAGATCATGACCTGAGCCGAAATCGGAAGCTCAACCGACTGAGCCACCCAGGCGCCCCTGTTCACATTTTCCATACAAAGTGAAACCTGAAATAAAAGCAGTAACGATTCAGTGGTAGGTTTTTTTTTTTTGTTTTTTTTTTGTTTTTTTTTTAATTTTTTTTTTCAACGTTTATTTATTTTTGGGACAGAGAGAGACAGAGCATGAACCGGGGAGGGGCAGAGAGAGAGGGAGACACAGAATCGGAAACAGGCTCCAGGCTCTGAGCCATCAGCCCAGAGCCCGACGCGGGGCTCGAACTCACGGACCGTGAGATCGTGACCTGGCTGAAGTCGGACGCTTAACCGACTGCGCCACCCAGGCGCCCCAGTGGTAGGTTTTAATGACATTAATATTTACACAGTAGAACCTGTATATGTAAAATATCTCTAAGGGAATTTATTTTATCTATAATACATATGTTGCTCACAAATTTTCAAATTCACTGAGCATATGTCACCATCCCCCCTATTTTTTTTTCAGTCTAAATGAGTTATTCTTTTGAGTTTCTTTATTCAGTCAATTTCAGTGTTCTAACTCTCTACGCAACTTGTCCCCTGGGTTTTTCCACATCCTCCTCATTTCCTGATGTGTAAGGACAGAGAAATACAACTATTTCCTCTTCAAGGAGAGGACCTAGCCTCTCTCTACAAGATGCCACTGGCCACCAGTTGTATTGGGCCTCGTTAAGCTGGTGTGTCGGTGGGGCACCTGGATGGCTTAATCAGTTAAGCATCTGACTTCAGGTCAGGTCATGATCTCTCAGTTTGTGAGTTTGAGCCCCGCATTGGGCACTGTGCTGACAGCTCAGAGACTGGAGCCTGCTTCGGATTCTGTGTCTCCCCCTCTCTCTGCCCCTCCCATGCTCATGCTCTGTCTCTCTCTGACTCTCAATAATAAATAAACATTAAAAAATTAAAAAAAAATTAAAGTTGGTGTGTGGGTCACTGAAACACAGCTGGAGTGTTTGCAGTAAAAGAAGCTTTCAATCTATTCTCAGCGCTGGGTGATTGCTCCCAGGAGCTGAGATCTACGTCCTTCCTGCCTTGGCACGACTAGTTTCTCACTGGCCTGCGGAGCCCGTCATGTCTGGCTGCAGTTACTGAGACCGGTGACTTCAAGATCCTTCCTGAGGGACTAGATTCAAAAATATTTTAGCTCTTAATGGTGGGCCTTCCCTGGTATGTCAACAGTCAAGTCAGCTATCTTTTATGAGCTCCCTGACAGCACATGGCACCTACTTGTAGTCTTTTGGCCACTAATGAGTAAGAGAAACAAAGGAGAACTGTTCTGAGCTGAGCAGACACTTCCCTCTGCTCTTTCTGCTCTCCTCTCCTTGCACCACATTGTGGTCAGCAGGGAAATAGGAAAATCGTGCATGTATTTCTGTAGTCCTTTGCTATCTTCCTATCTCAATACCTAAACCATTCCTAGGTAGGGTGCACTAGGTCCCTCTAGGGTCACTTTCCTCTAGGTCAATTCTCTTTACACTGCAGTCTCCAGCCCTGCCATCTGGGAGCACTCCCCTCTTCCTTCCTAGACAAGAAGGCGGTGTTAGCATACACCAAGATCTTTCTACTTGGTGTATCTATACTCAGACACCAAAATATTGGTGCTGGTAAGTAAAAAAAAAAAAAAAAAAAAAATTCTTATTCAATAAAAGCAGATCTTCAATCTTCCTGCCACAAAATTATTTCAGGATTTGTTATAGTTAATTATTTCAACCACTGCAAATCTATATTCTATGTAAGGTTTGAGATTAGGTTGACTTTTAAGTGATTACATATGGATTGTCAGTTTTTCCAGCAACATATATTAACTGACCCCTTCTTTGCTTTCTGATTAAACTAACAGCTATACTGAATATTATCTTTTCATGCATACTAAAATCTCTTTCTGGATGCCTTATTCTACTTCACCCATTTATATTTTTCCTAAATCAAGACCATATTGATTACATTACAAATTCTTCATCACTTATTGTGAAATTTGGTAAGTCAAGCCTGGCTCAGTGGTCTTTCATTAATAATGTTCTTAGATATGCTGATATATTTATTACTCCTATTAACTTCCAGATCACTTTATACAATTCCCAAAAAAAACAAATTATTTAAAGTCTAAAGGAAATATGTGAAAAAAATAAGTTAAAGTAATTTTATTTTCTATGACTATAAATTTTATGTAAGAATATCATATACCATTCCACTTGCTTATTTGCTATTTTGAGACTTTTTAACTATTATACTACATTGTTCTTAAAGCTCAATCATTAGGCAGATCATTTTTCCTGCCTAATTTTTCCTGCCTAATCATTTTTCCTTTCCTAGTAGCCTGCCTTGTAGTGCTATTGATGGATACTTGCATGTGTCAAGTGGCTGGGCTTCAGGATGCCCAGAAAGCTGATAAAACACATCCACCACTCCTACTTACTATTGTGAACAATGAGGATCAGCTGCACAGATGTGTTGCTGTTGTTGTGGCGGTGGTTTTCTCTTACAAACCACAATTTTCTGGAAAAGTGCTATTTGTAGGGCACCTGGGTGGCTCAGTTGGTTAAGCGTCGGACTTCTGCTCAGGTCATGATCTCAGCATTAATGGGCTCGAACCCCGCATCAGGCTCTGTGCTGACAGTTCAGGGCCTGGAGCCTGCTTCAGATTCTGTGTCTCCCTCTGTGTCTCTTTCTCTCTTTCAAAAATAAATTTTAAAAAGTGCTATTTTTACTCAAAAATATATGATAGACATCTTTCATCTGTAAAGAAGGTTAAATTAAGAATTCTGAGGTAATCCCAAACTATACTTCAATGAGTAAAGGCAAAAAAGGTAATTCCCTTGGGAGAATATTTTTTTGAGCAGTTGCCTCAAACAGAATTTTCTCTCCAAGGGGCTTTGAAATTCAAGAGCTGACACTGGCAAACAGACCTATTTTACTCAATTCAAGGCAAAATATTCAAAAAGAACTGATTGATTCAAAATTTGATCATACTGACTCATTGACCAAAAAGACGCATGATCCACAGTGATTATTTCTAGTCATTTATTTTTAATAATTTGCAATCTTGTGCACATGGGGGTGTTTTGTCATTTTATTGCAACTTGAAGCATTTTTATTCTTTTGTCTAAATCTTGGAGAAATTTTTGCAATTTCTGAGATGGTTTTGAAAACTTACATATGATTCTTAGCATCTTAGTTCAATTTTCTATGTCTAAACATGTCACTGAATGGGATTGAGACTGCACATGATTTCTTCTAAACCTTTAGTCTTAAAGGAGAAATTGTTTTACATCATAGCAATATAACTACATTGAGTGGTAGAAAATATATGTAAAATGCCACTGGAAATCCTGCTTTTATAGAATTAAAAATGCAAATAAAATGTGAAAACAATTAAAGAGGCAATACAGCCACTACTGATCGAATGCAACATATCTTTACAGTAAAAATACTTCACAAAATGTAAAAATTCTTTCAAATTGATTTTAAATTTTTTAATCATCTATTTTCATGAAAACAAATATATTTGGACAATTTCAAAGCAATCATTGGTGGCTTTCTGCTTTCAGACAATTCACTAAGAGGCAGAACAAAAATTTAAATGTATGAAAACAGGTAAAACAAAAATAATTGACTAAAAATTAAAATAGGAAAGTATCTGAAAAAGAGACCAAAAAACAAAACAAAACTTTGAAATGTTATAAACTCATCCCTAAGATGCAGACCCTCACACATATGCAAACAATTAACAACTTAAAATACATTTGTAATTTCAACCAAATTATTTTTGACCCTCCAGTGACTGCACATAAATATTTTAACTGACTTTGTTATTTTCTGGCAGTAATCAGGTCTTCACCATATCCATACAAATGACTCAGTTCAAATGCTCATAGGATAAGTTTTCCATCTTTTCATATGTGACTGTAAGACAAAAATGAAAAATATCTTTATTAATGGCATCTGACTTATACCTTTAATGACATCTTAGTCATAAGTAGATTAAATTTAAGTCTTTGAAAATTTACCATGCCTAAAAATCCCAATAAGCAGGCTTATTGTACAAGCATTCTTTATTTCTATGCTCTGAGATCATGCTGCTATAGAAACTCCCATTATCTATTTGTGCCTTTTATTCTTTCTGGCTTCTGATTGCTGGCAATACATTATAGAACATAGACAAGACAAACAACGGAACTATGACCAGAATTGTCATTAAGAGACATACTACAATTCCCAGAACATTCCCTTGCAAAAGTTATAAAGTGTTGAATTTTAGGGAAAATGAAATGTTTCCTTAAAATTTAGAGAGCTTTAGGAAATATAGTCTACATTAAGTATTAATATTATTTTGAAATCTTTCTAATTAAATGGAATGTAAGTACTCAGAGTTCATCAGTAATAAATAATAATGATAAAAAAGTAATAGGCAATAAATATCATCTCTTCAAAAATATATTATTTTGAATAACTCAAGTATAAAAAATAAACTTCACCTATTCTTTTGACAAAATCACCCAACTCATTCAAATTTTTTCACTCAAGGTAGAAAATATATAGAAAGGCAAACCTCCCCCGTAACGACCCCTTTATTCAGCAAGGTGACTGATGTTTTGAAATAATCTACAGCCTGGAGACTATGGAAAGCTTAAGGGAAATTGGATGGACTAGGGCCAGTGAATCTTAGACTAGTGTTTCCATGGTAGTGATAAAGTATGTCTGTTTCCCTCCTAAATTCCAGGGTGTTTCCCTATCCATCTATTACCATACTCAACTCTCAGGTGTTTACAAATCTTCAATCTATTGGGAAAAGAAATATCTTTTAAAAGGCACTATAGCACTGTGACTTTCTTCTGGTGTCAAAGAGGAGATTTCAACAGAGAAAAGTCTCTTTTATGAAATGAAAACTGAAATTATGAAAGTTGTAAAATATGACAGTATCACAGGGTAAATCTAAAGTTCCGTGTTGAAAATGTTTTCCTGGGAGATTTACACTGTAGACTTCTATTGCTGTCAAAAATAGTTCTCGCAACAAAAAAGGAAGAAATCATTTTAGATTTAGTTTAATTTTTTTTCTTTGTGATCCAGAGCCCCACTGATGGTGAAATATTTTTGCTTAAAGAAAACAACATGTGAATATTTGTGTAAAATTTTTCCAGAGCTTAAGTTAGCCTTTTCATTTATCATGTATCAAGACCGTCGGACAGCTTTCAGAAACTCCGTAATTCTGAACTAGTTCTACATACAAACTCTAATCTACTTCTGGTTAGGATGGAACTTTCCCATTAATGTGTTAATTATATGAAGAAAGCCGCTAATCTTATAATGGTTTCAGAGAGTTAATGTGCTTGGGAAAATAAATAATTTACTCATGTTTCATTAAGATGCATAAGTATTGGCAAAAGTCAATCCATATGTACTTTCTAGTCCAGAGTTTCTCAACCTTGTCACTATTGACATTTTACACCATGTAATTCTTTGCTGTGAGAGGGTATTCTATGCATTATAGAATAATGTATAGTATACTTAGACTGCATCCATTAGGCAATCATCAATAGGCCTACCTCTTCCAGTCCTAACAATTAAAAATGTCTATAGACATTGCCAAATGTCTCCTAGGGTATGGGAACAAAAATAATCCCTGGTTAAGAATCAATCTTTTAGTTCATCTAAACTTGTAATACAATCTGAGATGAAATTAGAATAATAATTTAAGGACAAATAATGTTTGAAGATAAACATGAAAATGTATGGCCTCTAAAAAATATGCTTCTAAAATATATATTGTCAAATTTTAGTTTTGTTTTATTTAAGAAACATGCACTAACAGCAATGACAGCTCTACCAAACTTTTTCATTATTCGAAATGTCACCAGACAACTCAGTAGAGCTACAAGAAAATTATCCAGGCATTATTAAACATGAGCCTTTATTGTAAATACTGAGCAATTTCAAAATTTGCATTACCTTAGGGAAAGGAAGGTAGGGTTCTTAGGGAGTTTTATCATGAGGATGTATTAGCTATTTCAGGAATAGTCTTGATTGGTTCTCAGAAGGAGAAAGTGCTCTTCCAGTTTAGCAGCCACTGATAGGCAATTTGGTTTTATCAAAAAGGGTAGGGAAAACAACTAGGCGAAGTCAAGTTCTTTATGTCCATAATGAGCATTTTCATCCTTCAAGGTCTTTTCCAAAATCATCTTTGAAGTCTGGCAATGGTTGTTTTTGAACAGAAGGATTTGGGACTTTTGCTCTTCACTTATAAGATTTATATAGGTCTTCCTATGTTGCTGTCAAAGCAAAATTATGATAGATAAAGTTAAACAAGCAAGGAAGACTTTATTGAAACTACCGCAATAGAGAGGAGAGACTAAATTCAACAATGCTAAAACAAAAGATAGGTGAGTTTTTAAACCCGGGGTGAGCTAATATAAAGTACTTGAAGGGCGCCTGGGTGGCGCAGTCGGTTAAGCGTCCGACTTCAGCCAGGTCACGATCTCGCGCTCCGTGAGTTCGAGCCCCGCGTCAGGCTCTGGGCTGATGGCTCAGAGCCTGGAGCCTGTTTCCCATTCTGTGTCTCCCTCTCTCTCTGGCCCTCCCCCGTTCATGCTCTGTCTCTCTCTCTGTCCCAAAAATAAATAAAAACGTTGGAAAAAAAAAAAAAGTACTTGAGAAATATTAAAGGGGAGGTTGACCAATGAAATGTGAACATATTGGGTTATTTCTGAGTTGGCAAATGTTTTTCTCTGTGATTAAGCCATAGGCTCCTATCCTGTGACAGAAACTGGAAGATAGGAATGCTATGACCTTTGACGTTTACATTTAAAAGAGATGATTTTTCAGGTCCTTGACAAATTCAATCCTGGGTTATAAAACTGGGGAAAAGATTTATATCTATTTAAAAGGGGCAGAGAAATAATTAACAATTACAAGTTTTCTCAAAGTAAAAGCTCTAAGAAAAAGGAAGTTAATGACCTATAGTCAGGAACAAATCCGTCTTTGGTTAAGCTGATGGAATTATTAAGGCTGCTTGGCCAATGCTCTAAAAGTGTAATGGATTCACACTTCCAAATGAAGTTCAATATTTTTACTTCCTTACTTTCTTTGTAGGGATGGTAGAACCCAGGAAAGGAAACCAAAACTGTGTTTATATTTGTGTTTCACAGTAGAGCCTTATAAAAAGACTTTAGGCACAATAGCATGGTATTGCTCCACTGCAAAAACTTGAGAGGGGAAAGTTTATTTTCTAAACTTCAAGTTTTTCCTAAATGCCATAAAAGGATAAATTATCAAAATGCCACGAGAGCATTTCATCTCATATTAGGATTTAAAAGTCCTTCTTTTCTGGGGGAGTGGAATTTCAAGCAGCAATTTAATTGGGATAAAGCTGGAAAGAAGATCCTTCCCTCTGAATGAATTCTCCGTGACCATCCCCTGCTCTTTTCTGCAAAAATTGGGAAAGTATGATTGCCTTCAGGAGAATTCCAATGAGAAAAAACTTTCCTCCCATTAAGAACTCTGGAAGAAGAGAAACTTGAAAAATACTCATTGCCAACATACAGTGATTGCTAAAGATGTAAAATGGCTTGTATGGATGGAGAGAAGGCCCAGGATAATGCTTTCTGGTTCTCATAACCTGGTTATGGTCTGCATAAAATTAAAGTGTTTTTTATGCCTCACTGGAAAAAAAAAGGCTTAGGAAAACTGCATAGTGTACATAAAATCCTTGAGTTTTGACATGAAGGCCCAAAACATGGAGATCTCAAAACCAGGGGCATTTGAGGTAGTTACATACAGCAGGAATGGAGATCTACACACACCCAAAGGCTGGGTTGGATTCATTACATTCCTGATGGATATCAACAAGGATTTGTAGAAGAGTATAGGGCTAGAGGAAACTTCCAATGACAATTTTAAAGCTTCTCCTAAAGCTAGGAGCCATCTAGGATGTAGGAAAACACATATGAATAGAAAAAAATACGTAAATTGGTATTTTTTAAGTTGTAACATAGAAAATGAGGATCCAAGATGGCGGAACAGCATGGAAGTTTTTTGTATGTCTCACATCCATGAAATACAGCCAGACCAACACCAAACCATCCTACACACCTAGAAAACTGACTGGAGGATTAACGCAACAATCTGCACAACCTGAACCACAGAATTCAGCAGGTACACAGCACTGAGAGGTGAACTTGGGGAGCGAGAAGGTGCAGGAAGGGAGGTGCTTTTGTCAGCAGAGAGAGGACAGAGACTGGGGGGGGGGCAAGGAGAATACAGGAAAAGCACCCCTCCCCAAAAGCAGCTGGAGAGAAAATGGAAAAGTGGAAACAGCCACAGGGACTAAACTAAAAAGGGAGAAAGGAGAGGGTTTAAATTCCATTAACACTGTAAACAAGAGCAGAGCGTTCTGCAACTCCGCAGCTTGATACCTGGCTGTGCTCTAGTGGTAAGGGCGAATCCCCAGGAACAGAGTGGGGTCCAGGAGGTTCTCGGGCCACACGGGGAAAAGCGGTTCCACTGCTGGGAGGACATTTGGTAGAGACTGTTGAAGCCACCTGGTCCCAGCAGACCCCAGAAGGCGGCCACATTCGCTGGTGCTGGGGCAAGGTCATAAAGGCTGAAGCTTAGTGCCAGATGTGTGTTGTAATTTTCCACAATCCCTGAAACGCTGCTGCTACACTATCTTGCAAACCTTTTCTGGGGCGTTATAGCACCTGGACACAGTCTCAGGGAACCAGCAGCAGCAGGGTCCAGCAAGTGTTCCTGGGTGCAAGCAATATTCAGCCATTGCTCATTTGGCCATTGCTCAGTGAGACCCTCCCGCAGAGCAGCAGAACAGGTCAAAGCCACAGTCCTTCAGAAGTAAGGGACCAGGGCAAACAGCTGCACCTAAGACAAACTCAGGAGAGAGATACTGCCTGGGGCCTGGTCACGGAATGTGAAAAAGTGGGGAGTGGATGAGAGCTGAAGACAGAGGACAGGTGCATGATTGCTGATCCAGGAGAAGACTGGGGAGCTGGGTGGCGCCATTTTCACTGCTTCCACGCATGTGCATACCCACCCACTAGCACTGCAACAATTCACCCCAGTAGGCTAGCAGCGCCATCTAGTGGAGAATGGAGCCTTTACACTGAGCCCCGCCCAACTGGACCAACTTCTCTTTCAAGAACTCAAGTTTCACTGCTGGCTTAGTTTATGGATATAAAGTGCTACATAGACTGACTTCTAGGGGAAAACAAAGTAATTTCAGTCCTACTTCAATCTGTTAGTAGGTCCATCTATTCAATTTTCTTTCTTCCTTTTTTTTCTTTTTTCTCTTTTGCACTTCCTTTCTTTTTCTTCAATACAGAAAGACAAAAAACTCATTTTTAGTAAAAATGATTTTCTTTAATTTTTATTACTGTATTTTTTACTTTTATGTAAATTTTTTCAAATTCTATTTACTTCCATATTTTATTTTAGTCTACTACAGTGTATTCACTTTTTCAAATTTACAATTTCCTTTTTTACTTTATTTTTTAATATTTTTTCTCTTTTTCATTTCTTTCCTTTTTCTGTATTTCTGTATTTCTTGAATACATAAAAAGAAAAGATTAATATTTATTTTTTATTTTATTAATTTTCTTTTATTTTTTTCTACTTTATTAGTTACTTTTGTGTATATATTTTGCAAATTTTATTTTACTCACATCATCTCCTTTTGTCTATTTCAGTGTGTTCATTTTTCAAATTCTTAAGCGATTTCCTTTCTCCCCCCCTTTTTTTTCTCCAATCTGTCAAACTACTTTCAACACCCAGACCAAAACTTAGAATCTAGCATCATTTATTCAATTTGTGTCTGGGTGTGTGTTCCATTTTTTAATTTTAATATATTTTGATTTTAATTTTTTTAATTTTAATTTTTCTACCTCATCAATTCCTTTTCTCCCTCCAAAATGACAAAATGAAGGACTTGACCCCAAAAGAAAGAGCACAAAGAAATGACAGCCAGGGATTTAACCAAAACAGATACAAGCAAGATGTATGAACCAGAATTTAGAATCATGATAATAAGAATACTAGCTGGAGTCGAAAATAGATTAGAATCCCTTTTGGAGAGACAAAAGAAGTAAAAAATAGCCAGAATAAAATTAAAAATGCTATAACTGAGCTGCAATCACAGATGGAAGCAATGGTGGCAAGGATAGATGAGGCAGAACAGAGAATCAGCAATATAGAGGACAAACTTACAGAGCATAATGAAGCAGAAAAAAAGAGGGAAGACAAATGAGCAGGATTAAAGAATTAGAGACATCAGTGACTAATTAAAAAGGAACAACATCAGAATCATAGGGGTCCCAGAAGAGGAAGAGAGAGAAATAGGGGTAGAAGGGTTATGTGAGCAAACCATAGTGAAAAACTTTCTTAACCTGGGGAAAGGCACAGACATCAAAATCCAGGAAGCACAGAGGACCCCCATTAGATTCAACAAAAACCAACCATCAACAAGGCATACTATAGTCAAATTCACAAAATACTCAGGCAAGGAGAGAATCATGAAAGTAGCAAGGGGAAAAAAAATCCCTAACCTACAATGGAAGACAGATCAGGTTTTCAGCAGACCTATCCACAGAAACTTGGCAGGCCAGAAAGGAGTGGTGGGATATATCCAATGTACTGAAAGAGAAAAATATGCAGCCAAGAATTCTTTATCCAGCAAGGCTATCTTCAAAATAGAAGGAGAGATAAAAAGTTTCCCAGACAAACAATAATTAAAGGAGTTTGTGACCACTAAACCGGCCCTGCAAGAAATTTGAAGGGGGACTCTCTGAGGGGAGAAAAGATGAAATATATGTATATATATATATATATATAGAGAGAGAGAGAGAGAGAGAGAGAGAGAGATACCAAAAGCAACAAAGATTAGAAAGGACGAGAGAACACCACCAGAAACTCCAACTCTACAAGCATCAAATAAAGTCATATCTATCAATACTCAGTCTAAATGTCAATGGACTCAATGCTTCGATCAAAAGACATAGGGTAACAGAATGGATAAGAAAACAAGATCCATCTATATGCTGTTTACAAGAGACCCACTTTAGACCTAAAGACACCTTCAGATTGAAAATAAGGGGATGGAGAACTATCTATCATGCTAATGGTCAACAAAAGAAAGCTGGAGTAGCCATACTTATATCAGACAATCTAGACTTTAAAATAAAGACTGTATCAAGAGATGCAGAAGGGGTCATAATCATAATGGTCATTATATGTCATAATCAAGGGGTCTATCCAGCAACAAGACTTAAAAATTGTAAACATTTATGTGCCAAATGTGGCAACACCCATATATATAAATCAATTAATCAAAAACATAAAGAAACTCATCGATAGTAATACCATAATAGTAGAAGACTTCAATATCCACTCACAGCAATGGACAGATCATCTAATCAAAAAATCAACAAGAAAACGATGGCTATGAATGACACACTGGGCCAGATGGACTTAACAGATATATTCAGAATATTTCATCCTAAAGCAGCAGAATATACATTCTTCTCCACTGAACATGGAATGTTCTCCAGAATAGACCATATACTGGGGCACAAATCACCCCTAAGTAAGTACAAAAAGATCGAGATCATACCATGCATATTTTCAGACCACAACACTATGAATGTTGAAATCAGCCACCAGAAAAAGTTTGGAAAGGTACCAAATACCTGGAGACTGAAGAACTTCCTACTAAAGAATGAATGGGCTAACCAAGCAGGTAAAGAGGAAATTAAAAAGTATATGAAGGTCAATGAAAATGATAACACCACAACCCAAAACCTCTGGGACGCAGCAAAGGCAGTCATAAAAGGAAAGTATAGAAAACCAGGCTTTCCTAAAGAAGGAAGAAAGATCTCAGATACACAGCCTAACCTTACACCTTAAGGAGCTGGAAAAAGAACAGCAAATAAAGCCCAAAACCAACATAAGACAGGAAATAATAAAGATTAGAGAAGAAATTAATGGTATTTAAACCAAAAAACCAAAAACAAAAACAAAAAAACAATAGAACAGATCAGTGAAACCAGAAGCTGGTTCTTTGAAAGAATTAACAAAGGTGATAAACCACTAGCCAGTTTGATCAAAAAGAAAAAGGAAAGGGCCCAAATAAATAAAATCAAGAATGAAGGAGGAGAGGTCACAACCAACACAGCAGAAATAAAAACAATAATAAGAGAATATTATTAGCAATTATATGCCAATAAAATGGGCAATCTGGAAGAAATGGACAAATTCCTAGAAACATATATACTACCAAAACTGAAACAGGAAGAAATAGAAAATTTGAATAGACCCATAACCATTAAGGAAATCAAATTAGGAATCAAAAATCTGCTGAAAAACAGGAGTCCAGGGCCAGATGGCTTTCCAGGGGAATTCTACCAAACATTTAAGGAAGAGTTAACACCTATTCTCTTAAAACTGTTCCAAAAAGTGGAAATGGAAGGAAACTTCCAAACTCTTTCTTGAAGCCAACATTACCTGGATTGCAAAACCTGACAGAGACTCCATTAAAAAGGAGAACTATAGACCAATTTCCCTGATGAAAATGGATGCAAAAATCCTAAACAAGATATTAGCCAATTGCTCCAACAATACATTAAAAAAATTATTCACCGCAACCAAGTGGGATTTATACCTGGGATGCAGGGCTGGTTCAATATCTGCAAAACAATTAATGTGATTCATCACATCAGTAAAAGAAAGGACAAGAACCATATGATCCTCTCAGTAGATGCGGAGAAAGCATTTGACAAAATACAGCATCCTTTCTTGATAAAAACCCTCAAGAAGGTAGGGATAGAAGGAGTATACCTTGAGATCATAAAAGCCATATATGGATGACTCAATGCTAATAACATCCTCAATGGGAAAAAACTGAGAGCTTTCCCCCTAAAGTCAGGAACAAGACAGGGATGTCCACTCTCACCACTGTTATTCAACATAGTATTGGAAGTCTTAGCCTCTGCAATCAGACAACACAAAGAAATAAAAGGCATCCAAATTGGCCAGGAGGAGGTCAAACTTTCACTCTTCGCAGATGACATGATACTCTATATAGAAAACCCAAAGATTCCACCAAAAAACTGCTAGAATTGATTCATGAATTCAGCAAAGTTGCAGGATATAAAATCAATGCACAGAAATCGGTTGCATTCCTATACACCAACAATGAAGTGACACAAAGAGAAATTAAGGAATTGATCCCATTTACAGTTGCACAAAAAGCCACAAAATACCTAGGAATAAATCTAACCAAAGAGGTTTTATACACTTTCTATACACTGAAAACTACAGAAAGCTTATGAAAGAAATTGAAGAAGACACAAAAAAATGGAAAAATATTACATGTTCCTGGATAGGAAGAACAAATATTGTTAAAACCCAAAGCAATCAACATATTCAATGCAATCTCTATCAAAGAAAACACCAGCATTCTTCACAGAGCTAGAACAAATAATCCTAAAATTTTTATGTAACCACAAAAGACCCCGAATAGCCAAAGCAATCTTGAAAAAGAAAACCAAAGCAGGAGGCATCAAAATCCAAGACTTCAAGCTATACTACAAAGCTGTAATAACCAAGACAGTATGGTACTGGCACAAGAACACTCAGATCAATGGAACAGAATAGAGAACACAGAAATGGACCCAAAAACATGTGGCCAAATAATCTTTGACAAAGCAGGAAAGATTATCCAGTGGAATAAAGACAGTCTCTTCAGAAAAGTGGACAGCGACATGCAGAAGAATGAACCTGGACCACTTTCTTACACCATACACAAAAATAAACTCAAAATGGATGAAAGACCTCAATGTAAGACAGGAAGCCATCAAAATCCTTGAGGAGAAAGCAGGCAAAAACCTCTTTGATCTTGGCCGCAGCAACTTCCTACTGAACACGTCTCCGGAGGCAAGGGAAACAAAAGCAAAAATGAACTACTGGGACCTCATCAAAATCAAATCTTCGGCATAGCGAAGGAAACAATCAGCAAAACTGAAAGGCAATCGACAGAATGGGGGAAGATATTTGCAAATGACATATCATATAAAGGGTTAGTATCCAAAATCTATAAAGAACTTATCAAACTCAACATCCAAAAAACAAATAATCCAGTGAAGAAATGGGGAAAAGGTATGAATAGACACTTCTCCAAAGAAGACTTCCAGATGGCCAACTGACACATGAAAAAATGCTCAACATCACTCATCATCAGGGAAATACAAATCAAACCACAATGAGATACAATCTTACACCTGTCAGAATGGCTAACATTAACAACTCAGGCAACAACAGATGTTGGTGAGGATGCAAAGAAAGAGGATCTCTTTTGCATTGTTGGTGGGAATGTAAGCTGCTGCAGCCACTCTGGAAAACAGCATGGAGGTTCCTCAAAAAATTAAAACTAAAACTACCCTACAACCCAGCAATTGCACTACTAGGCATTTATCCACGGGATATAGGTGTGCTGTTTCGAAGGGACACATGCACCCCCATGTTTATAGCAGCACTATCAACAATAGCCAAAGTACAGAAAGAGCCCAAATTCCATCGGTGGATGAATGGATAAAGAAGATGTGGTATACACACACACACACACACACACACACACACACACACAATGGGGAATTACTTGGCAATGAAAAAGAATGAAATCTTGCCATTTACAACTACATGGATGGAACTGGAGGGTATTATGCTAAGTGAAATTAGTCAGTCAGAGAAAGACAAAAATCATATGACTTCACTCATATGAGGACTTTAAGAGACAAAACAGATGAACATAGGGAAGGGAAACAAATAATATAAAAACAGGGATGGGGACAAAACAGAAGAGACTCATAAATTGGAAAACAAACAGAGTTACTCGAGGGGTTGTGGGAGGGTGAATGGGCTAAATGGGTAAGGGGCACTAAAGAATCTACTCTTCAAATCATTGTTACAGTATGCTAACTAATTTGGATGTAAATTTAAAAAAATTAAAAAATTAAATTAAAAAACTTAAATTATAAAAAATTCATTATTGATAAAAAAATAATTACCTCAAGTGGTTTAAACACTGACTGCAGTTTGTACATTTTTAGAAGAATGTAGTCTGAGAATAAATAGATCTGCATTAAAGCTTAAAACTGTGTTAAGTAGTTTAATTAGCTAAGTAATACTGGTATCATTTAGAACTATGAATATATTTCAGAGAATAATACAAACAATAAATCTTTAGCAACCAAAGTGTGCAGCGTGACAGAATTGATATAACTGTATAGTCAAACATTTATAATTTTTTAATATTTAGTATGTTATTGGGAATGCTGCTCCATATCCTTAAAAAAAAAAAAGTACCCATGTTTTTGCTTTGTTAGCTGAGTTTCTCTATATGTAATTCCAATCCCGTGACAGTAGACAACCAGTGTTTGAATTGTGGTATCTAAATTACATTCCAGGTATGGGGGTGCCTGGGTGGCTCAGTCGTTTAAGAGTCCAACTTCGGATCAGGTCATGATCTCACTGTTCATGGGTTCAAGCCCCGCATCGGGCTCTGTGCTGACAGCTCAGAGCCTGGAGCCTGTTTCAGATTCTGTGTCTCCCTCTCTCTCTGCCCCTCCCCCACTCATGCTCTGTCTCCCTCTGTTTCAAAAATAAAAATAAAACATTAAAAAAATTTAAATTGTATTCCAGGTCTGAGGAAGAAAACTATGCAATAAGACCTTGGGACTCTTCTTTACCAGAATGCAATGAAGATATCAGAAACTAATGAACATTAATGGACTTGTGCCAAAGGAAGCAAGAACCTGCACTGAGGTCTCCGGTTCCAAAGGTGAGTCAATTAAGTATAAAAAAACAATTGTGAATGTAATGAAAAAACATACACTGAATACATAAAAATTTGTGAGCTGTCAATAATAGTCATATATAAGAAGAAGCCACAGCCACAGCTATAGTCCATTTAAGCCATTTAACTAAAGCATGAATATTTTATTCTGAAAATTAGCTATTTAAGTGGAAAAACTAGGCTATGTCTAATTCTATCCTACATTTCCTGTGTAAATTGCATTTTAGCTTTGATGATAAAAAATTCTTCTTCATAGAAGCTTTCCACTGAATAAAGGCAGAAAAAATGATAAAGACAATAAAGAACTAGCCATCGTGCAGGTTTTTTAAATAATTGGCTCTGACAAAGATTACCAGTGGATAAAATAATTAGATGGCAGGTTAATGGGGATTCCACAATGACCAGATCAAAGGTCACAAGATGAACCTGTTGATCAAACTAAGTATGGTTATAAAAAGTTAAAACGTTAACTGTCAGATAAAGGTGCTGAATAACCTACTTAATTTGCTTAGCCTTGAATTTTTATTTTTATAACTTAATCATTTAATTCTAATATTTTTGAGCAATTAAATACAAATTATTATCTCTGAATTAATAGATGTCATAGATTCAAAGTTCAAGGTAAGATTAGACACTGAGTCCTTAATTACAGTGAGTTCCAGGAGAATACATAGGACATTTATTTAATTACTCAGAGACAGTATATTTGGTCTTCCATACCAGTAATCTTTGGATATGTGACCCCATATTAAATTTTAATTTCTTTTTCTGTCTTAATAATTTTTGCCACAATTATCAAATTGTATCAGTGTTCCTGGGTGGCTCAGTCAATTAAGTTTCTGACTCCTGCTTTCAGCTCAGTTAGGTCATGATCTTGTGGTTCATGGGTTTGAGCCATATTTATTTCTATTGAACAATTAAAATAAGACCATCCTTAGATGATAAATGAAACATGGACATTACAATGTAATATTTTCAGAAATTTCTCCCTCTCCCCATTTGCCAAACAGGTGTCACAGAGATTTGAGAATAGGAGAGTCACATGCCAGCACTGTCAACTATTTCCTACATATAGTCTGTAAAGCTAAGTCAAATTTACTCTGACTTTCTGAGACAGCTACAGAAAAGATGCTTTCCAAGAAGCATTTTTAGTTTAGGTGAATTCATAAATTTTTCATTAATGAAAGTTGCTATGTATTTGTATGCAAACAGTATCTTCCTTTTATGTGCATTTTCTGAAGGCAAAAAGGACATGTTTTGCTGTAGGCATTTCATTTTTATATGGAACCAGACAATAATATACCATATTACTCTTCAAGGATCTTTCTAGTTAGAGTAGAATTAAAGTTAACTACCTTATAAGCTTGCTTCCGCTTATGCTTTTGTGGTGTGCAAAAGCGTATTAAAAAAAAATCTTACCAAGAAAGTTAACTTGAAATATGTACACAGTTTTTGTTTTTATAAGCATAAAAGTTTAAAATTTTGAGAAATATCTATTAATATATATGATATTTAATGTGGAATATTTATGTTTTTAGATATTTGTGCTAAGTGGTAAAGTTTATTTCACACATTAAAGAAAGGAATACATTTGGAAAAATTATATGTATATATATATATATATATATACAGATGCATATACATTCAATACAGTTTATGGTAGACAAATTAAAATAAATCTAATTGAATTTCCTCATATAGATTTATTTGCATTGCCCACAATGTTATATTTACCTAAATACACACATATTTATGTGTACATATATATTTGTTTACATGGATGCATACATATATACATACATATATGAGGGAAAAACATAATCTAGAGGAGATTAATGAAGTTACCATGAAAAAATGTATTCCTGTAGGCAGTGAAGATAATACATTATTTTAATTTAATGTCATCACAACTATTTATGGAGATTTCAAAGAAGAAAATGTATTTCAGGAAAATTGAGCAGAACAAAGACAGTAGAGTGATCTATTTTTTACAGAATGATTTTTCATAGATATTATTTAATATTTATACCAATATAGAGGAAAAAGAAATCAAGAGACAAAGTGGTGAAAGAGGCATATGGATATCTATATATCTACATCTATATGACAGCTAGTGGAATTATACAGCATCCATTTCTCTCCCATAACCTGCCTTTCTCATTTGAGTTTTTTCTTAAAAGGCTTTGATATAAGTATCACCTTTATCTACCCAATAATGACATGGATGCACAGCAAAAGCCCATGAATTGGGGGGAAGTGGGAAAACGAGGGAAATTATCAGACACCAGAAATTAGTAACACTATATTCAAAGAAGTAAATAACAGCTGAAGTCAGAAAGAAACTTGCAGTCATCGCTCCATTCTAAAGCAGGCAAGATTTGGTATTTATGAGACAATGCGTGTATTTGTTCATGTTGATGCTAAGAGACAAAAATATCTGTGGTACATGTAAAGCCTGTTTCTATGCAAGTGGGAAGTGAAATTACAAATACTAGAATAAAGCTAGGACCAAAGTAGGTATGCAGTATCAGTGAATAAACAAGAAACAAAGCCAACTAAAAAAACAGAGTGGCCTGATTTCTTGCCTTAATTTTAGTTCTGCCCTAAGCAGGAATAAAAAAATATATCACTTGAGACTCTCTACCACAATTTTGCCATGAGTTTGGAACAGATTCACATTATCTCAAAACTTGCTAAGCATAAATTTGTATCCTCAGAAATCTAGAAAAAAACAAGCTCAAAACAACAGTTTTGTGCTCTAAACCTACACTTCCAGGAATTTCCATAGATACATTTCCAAAGATCGTTTGGTCACAACAAAAACACAGGAGAACATAATAGACCATGAGAAAACAACAGCAGTTAAAGAAATCAGACATAAAGTATGGCAATATTAGAATTATAATGTACAGTAATATAATATTTATACTGTATTTGTTAAAAGTTATAAGAATATGAAGTTTATGACTACAGAGCTGGAGGTTACCAAAATTGACCAGGGAGGTAAACAGGCCTTATAAAATTAAATGTACATACATCCATATTAAAAATTGTTAGATGATATTTATAGCAAATTATATTCAGCTAACAAAGGAGCTCAGTAACATAAAGTTAAATTTATGTAAATTATCTAGAACATATCTCACAGAATCGAGGAAATAAAGATGATGAAAGAATGACTGAGATGTTAAAAATGGGAAAAAAAAAGATCTAACATGCTTTTAATCAGGGTTCCTAAAAGAATAGAATGGAATATATGCAAAAGCATAAAAAGTTTAAAATTATCCACAATACTAAAAGGCACCAATTCATAAATTAAAAATCCTTTATAAATTTTTATCTTAGAATGGTAAACCCAATGAAATTGTATTTCTAAATAAGTATGAATATAACATTTTGGAACAAACATAAATTGGGTTTATCACCTACTTTGCATAGAGTAACTCCACAAAAAACCATTTGAGGAAAAGAAAAATTAATATTAGAGATGATTCTTAAAAACTGAGTGAAAATTCAAGGTAAGTGAAAAAATACTTACAAAAAATCTTATGCCATAATTTTCTTTTTCATTTCTATAATGTTCTAGAAGAGTTAAAATTAACCTATGATGAAAAAAGTTAACTTTTAGCCTCTGGGAGTTAGGTACAGGGATTGACTGACAGGAGTTTGAAGAGATTTGGGGGATGATGTTCTGTCTCTTCATAGATGTTTGGGTTACACATGTGTATGCACTTATGAAAATACATTGAATGATACAGTTAACTTGTTCATTTCATTGTATATAAATTTAACCTCAACCAAAGTATAAACACATAGTGAAATCTTATTAATGGTGTGTATGCTATGGCATTTAGGGTTGAAATGTAATGATATCTGCAACTTACTTTTGGGGTGTATTAAAATAAGATGCATTGACGGATGCATAAAATAATGAATATATGGCTATTTATGTGTTAAATCAAATATAATGTTTAATATGTAGACGTTCACTGTGTATCCTTTGACTTTTTCAACAAATTCTGGGTGGGAAAATCAAATAATTTACCTTAAGAATCAGCATTGTCAATATTGGTAACTTCAGTGAAGAGTTTTTCCCAAATACCAAAAGGATATGGAATGTTGTAAATATTTACTAAGTTTTAAGGCTGTGCAACATCCATATTCACATAGAAACACACACACACACACACATTTAGTTTTTCAAATGGAGTAATAAGCTAATTTAAAGATATTAACTTTATGTACATTTTACTTGAGTGAAATTTCTGAAAACTTTTCATACTAGGAATTTAAGCCCAAACTAATAGCCTTCCCAATGATTATCATTTCCTGTATAAAAATATATTGACCACTAGGAAATTAAAGAGAACATTAAAAATATTTTTAAGTAAGATTATCAAAATGAAAAACTTAGTGTGAGTTGCATATATAAAATGACTAGCCAGGGCTAATATTTTTAGCATAATACTATATACACTTTACCATTCAAATCTAAATAATATTTTGTTTATTGAATAATATTCCTAAGTATCTGTTTTATGCACTATGATTCTATTTTAATACCACTTCCTTAAGAATTATCTTAAATGATAGGAAAGTATAAGAAGATAAAATCAGAAATCTATCATACACAAGTGCACACACACATAAAGTTAGACTTTATTTCTAAAAAATAAATATAAATGATAAAAGCAAAATATGTAAAGAGCAGTAGTGGCTTTCAGATATTAGAATTTTGACTGCCAAATAGGGCTTAAAGTTATTTGAAGGATTTCAGTTTCATGTAATCATAACCCATTAAGTCTTCTTTTGCATTTGAGCAATAGGTAAAAATATACATATTTTTATGAAGTATAAAAAATATAAAGTAGAAAATATATAGTATTTATAAAAAAATAAAGTAAAAAATACATAAAGTATTAAATCTTTGAAGCTGACAACAGCATATCAGAGTATGAAAGGAGAGAAAGTAAGAGTGTTTCTGACTCTGGGTATAGTGCAGGCTCTCTTGTTAAAAAATTGGAAAAAAAAGGGGCATCTGTGTGTCTCAGGCAGTTGAGTATCTGACTTTGGCTCAGGTCATGATCTCATGGTTCATGGGTTTGAGCCCCACATCAGGCTCTGTGCAGACAGCACGGAGAGTGCTTTGGATCCCCTGTCCCCTCTCTCTCTGTCTCTCCACTACTTGTGTGCTCTCTCTCTTTCTCTCTCAAAAATAAATAAGCATTTTAAAAAATTGGGAAAAAGAACCATCAAAGTTACTAAAATATAAAGGTTTTCCTTTAAAAATACTTTAATAACTTGAAATAAGACCAACAGTGATACATGAGTAATAACATAAACTTAAAAATCTAAAAATATTTAGCTTCATAATTTTACACAACACAATACATGACATAATTAATATATCTTAATTGATTATAAGATCCCATCAGCTCACTTTTCTGCAAATATGTTTATTAGTTGCCAAAATTTTTACTTTGAACAATTTCATTTTCAGTGAATATAATTGAAAGTGACACCATTTGCTCTTGGAAAATGCAAGACTGCAAGTAATTTTTGGTAATTTTTCATTCAGAGTAGGATCTTTCTGCTTAGCAACTCTGACCAGAGTTGTTAAGAGTACTTATAGGCTGTGACAACACTGGGGGTAGATTCTGATACTTTCAAAAATACGTATATTTTAATACATGTCGAGTTGATTTTTCTAGTGAGATAATTTCTTCAAAAGGACAGAATTCTTTTTACAAATCTGGTTTCGTGTAAGTGTGAATTTAATTTTAAATATAAATTTATAAAATAGCATTTTTATATTTATTTTGACATTTCTTGTAACTTGCAGAAATCACACAAGAAACCAAAAGTGGTTTTATGATTGGCATTTAATTCAAAATGCATCTTTATGCGTTCTACTGCTGTATCTTAAATTATAAAAAAAATTCTAAATTTTTTTTCACCATTAATTTTTTATTTATTTAAAGCTTCATGTGAGATCAGTATTACCTCCTGTTGAAGATGGTAATTTTTAATTTCTAAACCTGTGGATATTTCTTTTGCAATATTATAGCCGTTTTTAAAACCAGAAGTTCTAAACTCTTTAAAGAATTCTAATAAATCCATGACGTGCTGCTTTTTTTCTTTTTTTTCTGGGGGCGTGTGTGAAAATGTCCATGTGTACATTGGTTATTTTGCAATAATTTACTGACAAAGTTTATTGCAAAGTGTAGCAACTGGTATGTCCTATATTGGTGCTTATGTCTAAGTATAAATGTTGCAGATGATTTAGGGATGGGTTCCAGAAAGGGACAAGCAAGCTAGTCTTAGCCACTGTTCCCATACAGAGAGACTCTTCTCTCTGGAGTCCATAACCAGTGCCACTAACACTGTTAACTTCTGCTGCTTCTATGCCCCCATCAGTCTGGGCACAGACCTTGGCCCAGGCCACCTAGTTTGAGCCCCCACAGCATATTAGATCACCCCAGGCATGATTATATATGCCAGGTGGCCAGGTCAACTGCCAGTGTACCTGACCCCTTCTGTCCACTGTGTCTGCTGGCCTGAGTCTGAGTGAACATGCTACTAGATGGATTTTCTGTGTTCAATGAATGCTCCTTTGTACCATAAATTTACTTACAGAATGATCATTTAAAGATAAAATGAATAGAATTTCAAGGCAGCCACTACAGAGCTTTAAACCAAGCGTGGGTGTCTTTCTGAGAGTGAGCCTTGGTGCATCTGCAGATGGATCTGTGTTTCTATGGCCACAGTCCCTTGTGTGCACCCTCTTACACAGTTCCAGTCCTTCCAGGCTCTGATAACACTTGCTCCTTGTTTAGTTGTCAAAACTTTCTGCTCTTCCAAGTTCCTAGATTTTCATAATCTGCCACTCCCATAAATAATCGTGTTAATTTGGAATGTGTTCTCTCTATTTTGCTAATGCAAATGCGTGATAATAAAACCCCTTTTTGGTGGACCACATCAAAGCTAACACTTGTAGCATGTGCTTTGGGAGAATTTGATAGATGTAATGGGTTGTTTGTTGTATAACTTTTCTCCTAGTCTCAGGTTGCTGGAAGATTTAACTCTTGGTTAACCCTCTTTAGAATCTTAATTCACAGCATTGTTCGAGAACAAGAGAGATGAGGGTCTTGGTGAGAACTGCTTTCTGGAGCAAATTGCTATACTGCATTGTTGAGTGTGTTATCAAATAATGGGTAACTGGCATCAAAAAGATGCAGCTGTATCAGAAAATGGAAGCCATTCCTGTATCTCTTAGGAAGCTTTATGAATATCTGTATTACAAATGAGAACAGCTGTTTTAAGTTTCCAGGAAGATGGGATAAATGTGTTTATTTCAATTTTTCCCACTAAATAAAACCAAATAGACTCATAATAACAGAGAACAAATTTGTGGTTGCCAGAGGGAAGTAGGCTGGAAGGATGGGTGAAATAGAGGAAGGGATTAAGAGGTAGAAATTTCCACTTGTAAAATAAATAAGTCACAGAATGAAGAGTACAACATAGAGAATATAGTTAATAACATACCTACATTTATTGTGATGAACATTTTGCAATGTATGTAATGATCAAATCACTATATTGTACATCTGAAACTATGTAATATTTATTGTATGACGCTTAAACTTCAATTAAAAAAAACTAAAAGACTTGGATATTCTGTAAAAAGGTAAACATAAGGAGGTGTGCCTGCATGGCACAGTTAAACATCTGAGCCTTGATTTCCTCTCAGGTAGTGAGATTGGGCCCCACGTCAATGGGAAGCCTGCTTGGGATTCTCTCTCCCTCTCTCTCTGCTCCTCCCCTGCTCACATGTGTGTATGCTCTCTCCCTCTCTCAAAATAAATAAACTTAAAACAAACAAAAAAAACCATAAGGATATGATTCTGAAAGGTGAAGAGAAGTCAGACAAGCTAGGGTCTTGGGAGCCAATGAACAAAATAATGGTAAGTTCCCAGGGTTTTCTTTTGGCCTCACATAACCCAGTCTTGGAAATGAAGATAGCAATGCTGACAGGTCAAGAGAGGCAGACAAAAAAAAAAAAAAAAAGCCCTGAACAAAAACATGGTCTGTCTAGCTGAAGAACCAGAAAAGGGCTCTGGAAAGATATAAAACTTTTACACAATAATTGCTCTAATCTAACCAAACACACATACGCGCGCACAGACACACACACACACACACACACGCACGCACGCACTGGGTTGCCTTCACTTCCCTAGATTTCCTCTACATTCTCCTGGCTGTAAAGAGGCATCCCAAGTCTCCAGAGGGGAGTGGCATCAGTGAGGCTAGATACGGATTCTCATTCCCATCAGGCAGAGGGAAGTGATCGTCTCCTTCACAGTGGAGACTCTATGGGGGAAAAAGAACAAGGCAGTTCTATTTCTCTCATCCAGGGGTGAGAAGAAGCCTAGTTGAGCACCAGAACTTCCTCTTCTGCCTGGTAGTAACAATAAGCCCTTCCCGCCTTTGGATG
This sequence comes from Lynx rufus, assembly GCF_022079265.1. Lineage (NCBI taxonomy): Eukaryota > Metazoa > Chordata > Mammalia > Carnivora > Felidae > Lynx > Lynx rufus. Next base: position 95,932,322 of record NW_025814845.1, on the reverse strand, counting down.
TTACAAAAGCTAAATGCAAAACCTGTCCCTGGATTCCTAACCCACCTTAAAGTGAAGAGGTAGCACTTTTTTTTAAAAAAGAATTTTTTTTTTCAACGTTTATTTATTTTTGGGACAGAGAGAGACAGAGCATGAACGGGGGAGGGGCAGAGAGAGAGGGAGACACAGAATCGGAAACAGGCTCCAGGCTCGGAGCCATCAGCCCAGAGCCTGACGCGGGGCTCGAACTCACAGACCGCGAGATCGTGACCTGGCTGAAGTCGGACGCTTAGCCGACTGCGCCACCCAGGCGCCCCAAGAGGTAGCACTTTTATTTACCTGCTAGAGCAGTATCAGAAGCCAGTTAAAAAAGAAGGTTTGGATATGATACAGAGTCACATAATCTAATAACAAAATGTCCACAGTTTATAAAAAAAATTTATACTAAGAACCAGGAAAATCTCAAGTTGAACGAAAAACTGAGATGACAGAGGTATTAAAATTATCTGACAAAAATTTTAAAGCAGCCATCATTAAAATGTATCAAGAGCAATTATAAACATGCTTGAGGCAAATGAAAAAAAAAATTTAAAAATCTCAGAAAAGAAATAAAAAAATATGAAAGAAATAAAATATATAAAAAGAAACCAAATACAAGTTTGAAAACTAAAAATATACAACTGAGATAGAAGAAGGAAAACAAAAACACTAAATGAGTTCAACAGCAGAGTGGAAGAAACAGAAGAAAGAATCAGAAAACTGGAAAAAAGAACAATTGCATAAACTGAACAACAGAGAGAAAAACAAGCTGAGGGAGCAGGGATAAACATGGCTTCAGAGACCCTGTGTGCTATTACAAAAGTCTAAAACTCATGTCACCAGAGTAATGGAAGAAGAGGAGTAAATGGATACAAATGAAAACTTACTTGAAGAAATAATTGAAACATTTCACAAATTTCCAAAAACCCCATAAACCTACAGATTCAACAAACTAAGTGAACCCAAAAGCTTACAAACCCTAAGAAATTTATACCAAGACACATCATGGTTAAACTTCTGAAAAATAAGACAAAGACATTTTTTAATGTTTTATTTTTAATTCTAGTTAGTTAACATACAGTGTTATATTCATTTCAGGTGAACAATATAGTGATTCAACAATTCCATACATCACCTGGTGCTCATCAACAATTGCCCTCCTTAATCCCATCACCTATTTCACCCATCCCACCTCCTATCTAGTAACTATCAGTTTGTTCTCTAGAGTTAAGATCCTGTTTTGGTTTCTCTCTCTCTCTCTGTCTCTCTCTGTCTCTCTTTCTGTCTCTCTGTCTCTCTCTCTCTCTCTCTTTCGGTTACTTTTAAAGTTTTTCTATTTCTGATTGATCTTTTCAGGTTATTTTTCCTGAGGCCTTAGTTGCTATGGCCAACGTCAAAGAAATTACTGCCTGTGTTCTCATCTAGAATTTTTATGGTTTCAGGTCTCACATTTAGATTTTAATCCAGTTTGAATTTATTTTTGGGTATGGTGTAAGACAGTGTTCCAGTTCTTTTGCAGGTAGCTGTTCAGTATCCTCAACACCATTTGTTAAAGAGATAGTCTTTTTCCCATTGGATATTCTTTCCTACTTTGTCAAAAATTAATTGACCATATAATTCTGAGTTCATTTTTGGTTTTTCTATTCTATTCTAACGATCTAGGTGTCTATTTTTGTGTCAGGACCATACTGTTTTGATGACTACAGCTCTGTATGACTTGAAATCTGGAATTGTGGTGCCATCAGGCTTGGTTTTCTTTTTCAAGATTGCTTTGGCCATTCAGAGTCTTTTATGCTTCCACACAAATTTTAGGATTGTTTGTTCTAGCTCTGGGACAAATGTGGTGGTGTTTTGATAGGGGTTGCATTAAATGTGTAGATAGTTTTGGGTAGTGTAGATATTTTAACAATATTTGTTCTGCCAATCCATGAGCATGGAATGTTTTCCATTTCTTTGTGTCGTCTTCCATTTCTTTCATCCATGTTTTATAGTTTTCAGAGTAAAGGTCTTTTACCACCTTGGTTAGGTTTATTCCTAGGTATCTTATTATTTTTGGTGCAGTTGTAATTGTTTTTTTTTCTTAATTTCTCTGACAAAGAAAAAAAATCTTAAGAACAGTGAGTGAGAAAAGATACTGTACCCATAGAGGAAAAATAATTCAAATGATGGTAGATTCTCATCAAAACCTTTGGAGACCAGCAGGAAATAGCACATTGGTCAAGTGTTGCAAGAAAAGAACTGTAGGCCTAAATTGCCAAATTAAGTGAAAATATTCTTTAGAAATGAAAGGGAAATCAAGAGATTTTTCAGATACAAGAAGATTTAGAGAATTTATCGTTAGTAGACCTACCCTGAGTAAATGGCTAAGATATCTCTCTAAGCAGAAAAGAGTGATAACAGAAAGAATCTTGAAATATCTGGAGGGAAAAATATAAATAAATAAATTAAATAATTTATGTGGGAAAACATGGATAAATTCCATAAGCCTCCTTCCCTGCTTCCTAATTATGTTTGAGAGATGTAGCAAAATATTGTATCACTATGTGATATGGTTGTGCATTTATATAGAGGAAATGTTTAAGATAATTTTAAATGAGGAGAGTAAAGAGACATACAGGGAGATAGTTTCTATACCTCACTCATATGAGTAAAATGTTGACACCAGTAGACTGTGATAATTTATGTAAATATAATGTAATGCTTATATCAAGGCATTACATTATATTAATGTAATGCCTTTTTTCATCAAGGAAAAAAGTATACAAAATGCTGTAAATAAATCAAATAAAATTCTAAAACATGGACATTTCTGTAACCCACAGGATGGTAGAAAAGAAGAAAAAAAGGAAAGGAAAACAGGCAAACAAAAGTAAAATGTCAGACTTAATTCTTAAAATATCCATAATTGCATTAAATGTAAATGGTGAATATAGCAATAAAGACATAGATTGACAGACAGGATTACAAAACATAACCTGTGCTGTGTAGAAAAATCTCAAATATAACACTATAGATAGGTTGAGAATAGAAGAGTAGAAAAAAGATACATCTTGAAAACATAAAAATAGAGTAGGTGTATTTATAAAGTAGACTCCAAAGCAAAGGGAAACCATCACAGAGAGGAAGATTACACAAAGATATGGGTTGGTTCTCCAAGAAGAGATGGTAGTCTTGAATCTGTATGCACCAAACAATAGTGCGGTAAATATGTAATGCAAATATTCTACAATTAAAAGGAAAAATAGACAAATCTCAATTATAGTTGGAATCTTCAATACCCATTGGTAACTAGAGAGAGAAACAACTGAACTAGATATCAGCAATACACAAAACAACTAGACAGAAAAACAGCAAAGAAACAGAAGAACTCAAAAATCTCATCAACCAACAAGTTATAATCAGCATTTTTTAGAACATTCCATTCATAATAGCCAATATTATATAATAACCACATTATAATGATCTAAATATCTGTAAACATTGTTTTGGATGTATTTGAAGTATCATATGGAATTTTGTGATTAACATATACTTTAATATGAGAGGTTCTCGACTGAGGTTGTTTCTTCACTTCTATCAATGCTAGGAACATCTTTGGCCATAATCTCTAAATATAATGAAAACTTAATCTAAGAAAAATCAAGACAGTTGTGAAAAACTACACTTTATGCACAAATTTACTGAGGTCAAGAAGAAAAAGCATCAGCTATGTAGGTATCCAAGCTATAGGTTTAAGATATCCATTCTTTTTGTTTGTTTTTATAGTACCTAAAATTTCTATTTACCTTTTATTAATAAATTAATTCTTCCCCTTTTATACAATCCAATAAAATTTCTACTGTGTTTTGTAGGACTATGCTACATTTTCTCCAATTTAAACTGTCTCCAAGGCATACTTTTAAAAATATCACTGCACAAGTGGACATCCACATACAAAAATATAAATCTAGACAAAAACCTTACACACTTAACAAAAAATAAATCAAAAATGACTAGACATACAAAGAAAGACAGATACCATATGTTTTCACTCTTATGTGGATCCTGAGAAACTGAACAGAAGACTATCTGGTAGGGGAAGGGAGAAAAAAAAAATTTAGAGAGGGAGGGAGGCAAACCAAAAGAGACTCTTAAAAACTGAGAATAAACTGAGGGTTTATGGTGGGGGGGGATGGGAGGGAGGGGAAAATGGGTGATGGGCATTGAGGAGGGCACCTTTTGGGATGAGCACTGGGTGTTGTATGGAAACCAATTTGACAATAAATTTCATATTAAAAAAAAAGAGACAAGACACTTCAGGCTTAAAAAACCACATCCAGACAAAATGTTTAAATACAAGTTGTTCACTCATGGGACTGAGTGGAAGGAAATAAAACAGAAGCCCACCAAAAAAATAATAATAAAATAAAATAAAATAATAAAATAAAAAATAAAAATGACTGTAAACCTAAATGTAAAATGCAAACCCATAGAACTCCTGGAAGATAACAAAGGGGACAACCTAGATGACCTTGGATACAGTGATGACTTTTTAGATACAACATAAAAGTCATGATCCATGAAAAAATTGATAGAGTAGACTTGATTGCATTTTAAAACATACACTTTGAGGGGCGCCTGGGTGGCGCAGTCAGTTAAGCGTCCTACTTCAGCCAGGTCACGATCTCGCGGTACCTGAGTTCGAGCGCCGCGTCAGGCTCTGGGCTGATGGCTCAGAGCCTGGAGCCTGTTTCCGATTCTGTGTCTCCCTCTCTCTCTGCCCCTCCCCCGTTCATGCTCTGTCTCTCTCTGTCCCAAAAATAAATAAACGTTGAAAAAAAAAATTAAAATAAATAAATAAATAAATAAATAAATAAATAAATAAAAAAACATACACTTTGAGAAAGATAATGTCAAAAGAATGAGAAGGTATCAATCAACGTGATACATCACATTAACAAAAAAAAAGAGAAGAACCATATGATCCTGTCAATCGATGCAGAAAAGGCCTTTGACAAAATCCAGCACCCTTTCTCAATAAAAACCCTTGAGAAAGTCGGGATAGAAGGAACATACTTAAAGATCATAAAAGCCATTTATGAAAAGCCCACAGCTAACATCATCCTCAACGGGGAAAAACTGAGAGCTTTTTCCCTGAGATCAGGAACACGACAGGGATGCCCACTCTCACCGTTGTTTTTTAACATAGTGCTGGAAGTGCTAGCATCAGCAATCAGACAACAAAAGGAAATCAAAGGCATCAAAATTGGCAAAGATGAAGTCAAGCTTTCGCTTTTTGCAGATGACATGATATTATACATGGAAAATCCGATAGACTCCACCAAAAGTCTGCTAGAACTGATACATGAATTCAGCAAAGTTGCAGGATACAAAATCAATGTACAGAAATCAGTTGCATTCTTATACACTAACAATGAAGCAACAGAAAGACAAATAAAGAAACTGATCCCATTCACAATTGCACCAAGAAGCATAAAATACCTAGGAATAAATCTAACCAAAGATGTAAAGGATCTGTATGCTGAAAACTATAGAAAGCTTATGAAGGTAATTGAAGAAGATTTAAAGAAATGGAAAGACATTCCCTGCTCATGGATTGGAAAAATAAATATTGTCAAAATGTCAATACTACCCAAAGCTATCTACACATTCAATGCAATCCCAATCAAAATTGCACCAGCATTCTTCTCGAAACTAGAACAAGCAATCCTAAAATTCATATGGAACCACAAAAGGCCCCGAATAGCCAAAGGAATTTTGAAGAAGAAGACCAAAGCAGGAGGCATCACAATCCCAGACTTTAGCCTCTACTACAAAGCTGTCATCATCAAGACAGCATGGTATTGGCACAAAAACAGACACACAGACCAATGGAATAGAACAGAAACCCCAGAACTAGACCCACAAACGTATGGCCAACTCATCTTTGACAAAGCAGGAAAGAACATCCAATGGAAAAAAGACAGCCTCTTTAACAAATGGTGCTGGGAGAACTGGACAGCAACATGCAGAAGGTTGAAACTAGACCACTTTCTCACACCATTTACAAAAATAAACTCAAAATGGATAAAGGACCTAAATGTGAGACAGGAAACCATCAAAACCTTAGAGGAGAAAGCAGGAAAAGACCTCTCTGACCTCAGCCGTAGCAATCTCTTACTCGACACATCCCCAAAGGCAAGGGAATTAAAAGCAAAAGTGAATTACTGGGACCTTATGAAGATAAAAAGCTTCTGCACAGCAAAGGAAACAACCAACAAAACTAAAAGGCAACCAACGGAATGGGAAAAGATATTTGCAAATGACATATCGGACAAAGGGCTAGTATCTAAAATCTATAAAGAGCTCACCAAACTCCACACCCGAAAAACAAATAACCCAGTGAAGAAATGGGCAGAAAACATGAATAGACACTTCTCTAAAGAAGACATCCAGATGGCCAACAGGCACATGAAAAGATGTTCAGCGTCGCTCCTTATCAGGGAAATACAAATCAAAACCACACTCAGGTATCACCTCACGCCAGTCAGAGTGGCCAAAATGAACAAATCAGGAGACTATAGATGCTGGCGAGGATGTGGAGAAACGGGAACCCTCTTGCACTGTTGGTGGGAATGCAAATTGGTGCAGCCGCTCTGGAAAGCAGTGTGGAGGTTCCTCAGAAAATTAAAAATAGACCTACCCTATGACCCAGCAATAGCACTGCTAGGAATTTATCCAAGGGATACAGGAGTACTGATGCATAGGGGCACTTGTACCCCAATGTTCATAGCAGCACTCTCAACAATAGCCAAATTATGGAAAGAGCCTAAATGTCCATCAACTGATGAATGGATAAAGAAATTGTGGTTTATATACACAATGGAATACTACGTGGCAATGAGAAAAAATGAAATATGGCCTTTTGTAGCAACGTGGATGGAACTGGAGAGTGTGATGCTAAGTGAAATAAGCCATACAGAGAAAGACAGATACCATATGGTTTCACTCTTATGTGGATCCTGAGAAACGTAACAGGAACCCATGGGGGAGGGGAAGGAAAAAAAAAAAAAAAAAAGGACGTTAGAGTGGGAGAGAGCCAAAGCATAAGAGACTGTTAAAAACTGAGAACAAACTGAGGGTTGATGGGGGGTGGGAGGGAGGGGCGGGTGGGTGATGGGTATTGAGGAGGGTACCTTTTGGGATGAGCACTGGGTGTTGTATGGAAACCAATTTGTCAATAAACTTCATATATAAAAAAAAAAAAAAGAATGAGAAGGTGGGCAGCAGACTGAGAGAAAACAATTGCAAAGACACAACTGATTAATGACTGTTATCCAATATATACAAAGAAACCTTAAAAGCCAATAATCAGAGAATGAACAATCCAATTACAAAATGGGCAAAAGACATGCACACACCCATTAGAATGACCAAAATTCAAAATACTGAGAATACTAAATGCTAGTGTCATGTGGATCAGCATGAATTCTCGTTCATTTCTGGTGGGATGCACAATGGTATAGCTATTTCCAAGACAGGTTTTTTCAGTAAATTTATCATATTCTTGCCATAAAATCCCATGATCATACTCCTTGATATTTACTCAGAGGAGTTGAAAATGTATGTCCACAGAAAAGCCAGCAGAGAAACGTTTACATCAGTTTTATTCATAATTGGCAAAACTTGAAAGCAAGTTAAGATGTCTTTCAGTAGATGAGCAGGTAAATAAACTGTATCACAATACAGAAAATGGACTATTACTCAGCGCTAAAAAGAAATGAATTCTGAAGTCATGAAAGGACATGGAGGAATCTTAAAAGCATATTACTAAGTGACAGAAGTCAATCTAAAAAGGCTATGGGGAGCCTGGGTGGCTCAGTTAGTTAAGCATCCAACCCTTGATTGGTTCATGTCATGATCTCATAGTTCATGGTTTTGAGCCCCATGTCCAGTTCTGTACCAACAGCATGGAGCCTGCTTGGTATTCTCTCTTTCCCTCTCTCTGCCCCTTTCCCTCCCCCCTTTCAAAATAAATAAATAGACTTTAAAATAAAATTTTAAGGAGAGAGAGAGAACTGTTCTGTATAGAATCTGAATCAGGCTCCAGGCTCTGAGCTGTCAGTGCAGAGCCTGATGTTGGGCTCGAACTCACAAGCTACGATATCATGACCTGAGCAGAAGGAAGTCTAACACTTAACCAGTGAGACACCCAGGTGCCTCCCCCAATTAAAACAAACCAACAAAAAACGGCTACACTATGTGATTCCAACTACATGGCATTCTGGAAAAGGCACAATTATGGAGTTAGTAAGAAGATTCATGGTAAACGGGAAGGAGAGATGAAGAGGCAAAACTCAGATACTTTTGGGGACAGTGAAAATATTCTGTCTGATACTATAGTGGTAGATACTTTTCATTGCACATTTGTCAAAATCCATAGAATGTACAACATCAAGAATGAAACCTAATATGATGTGTGACTTTAGGTGATACTGATGTATTGAGGTAACTTCATCAATTGTAAACAAAGGTATGACTGTGGCATGAGAAGATCATAGTGGGGGAGGTTGTGTGAATGTGGGAGTAGGGTGTACACAGGACGTCTCTGTGCTTTCCACTCAGTTTTGCTGTGGAAAATAAAGGATATATTTTTAAGAAATTATCATAGCACTACCCTCTACCTTCACATTAGTCTTTCTTCCCCATCCATGCCTATCAGAAAAGAAAATATAGAACTTTATATTAACGTGTTCCTTTAACAATTAATACTTCCACCTTCCCTAATCTGAACAATGAAACCAAGAGGAAAAGACAAATGTCTGAAGTCATAGAACAAGTGAATATTTTAAAAAAATGATGGTTTTTATAATCTGCTCGTCCTTAACAAAACAATGTTTTGAATTATTAATATTTTATATAAAAGATAATATTTTAATTTATTTCTAAACTTCCTGTTTTAAGACACTATCATATATAGAATATCATTAAGATATATATATACACACACACACATATTTGTATTATAATCCTTGCAATTTAAAATTTTAACTAAATAAATTAATAAAATACACCTTGAAATCTTTATATTTTCTTTACCTAAAAACAAACGTGATTTATGTACTCCATTCCCCACCCTCCCTCTCACTGTTGCTCATTTTAATCTCTAAAAAATCTTTTCATTATACATATTTATATCCTAATTGATATTTTCTTCTTCATTTCTGTAGGTCCCATCAGCCAAAAACAAATTTTACGTTAAGTCCTTCCTTTGGGGAATGATTGACTCTGTTAGTTCCTTCATGGGATACTCAAAATACCTTCAACTCAAAATGCCTTCCAATGTTGGAGAGTTTTCTGTTTATTTTCTTACTATATAGTCTATTTCCCACCTTGTTTTATAATTGTGATGTACTTCTCTGTATTGTAAGGATAGTAGCATTTGTATGTGTATTTGTGTATGTGTGTGTATGTATATATGTATATATATTGTGTGTATATATGTATAGATACAATATATATATTCATATCTGTGTTTATATTTATCACTCCATTTGGATACTACATTTGTTCACTTTATTCTTCCTACATATTTACATACCAAATAACTTATGATTAAGGTATTTGTGTGTATAAGTCATTTGCTTTCACTTTGGAAGACACCACTCCATTTATTCCGCCCCAAAATATGCAGTAGATGCTTACTTTCTATTGGGAACTGTTCTGTATTCCAGGGACGCAGAATGTGGCTGGAGCCTAGTAAGCGAGGGGAAAAGAGCCCAATATGAGGTTGAAAGGCTAGGCTAGTGCAAGATCACAGAGGGTGATAAGGAACACAGTAAGGCCTTGGAATTTTATTACGACATGAAACAATTTCAAACAAGGTAATGAAATGACCTGACCTATATATCCAAAGATCATTCAGGCTTTTGTGTGGAGAATATCTTAGGGCTATAAACAGAAGCTTCTTTGGAGCCTGCTGTAGCAGTCCAGGTACTGATTATGGTGTCCTGGGCTAAGGCAGGAGGGAGGAGGGAGGGAGAGAGGTGGGGGAGAGGTTACTGATGTGAAATGAAGACTTGCAGATTGATTGAAGTGGGTGCTCTCTGATAATGAAAACTTCCAGCTGACATCTAGGTTTCTGGCTTGAGAACCTGTATGGTTTTAATAAGACTCTATGAATAGCATTTCAGAGATTGCATAGTACATTATTTCATTTATATACAACCTTTGATTTATATGTTAATTTTCCTATGCAGGTAAGAAAACTGAAGTTCTGAAAAATCATGTTTGTCAAACTTATATGGATAGTAAATACCAAAACCAAAACATGTATCCAACTCAAAGCCTACTATATTATCCACAGTCCAACCAGTGAGGTGAGGGGCTACTTTTTCAACAATCCCAACCATTTTTCTTCAACAACAAAATAGCTCTCAAACTGATCGTATGGGGAACGTGAGTAGGAGTGGAAAATATACGGTTGCTCAAGAAGTTTAATGAATAACAAGGGCAGGAAAACAAGAAGCTAAGTCAGTTGAAATGCAAAACTTTTTCGAGTTATTTATTGATTATATTTTCTGTAAAAGCACAATGCCTAAGGCACAAATCGGTCTTATAAACAATTTCAGAAAACATCAAGGCTGCTAGAAAACAGTTTTGCTGTTAAGATCCATTTCTGTGTCCTCCTTGACTCTTATCTTCTATATAAGCATTTTAAGACTCCCCTGCTGGAACAATAATACAGTTAAATAATATATCAAAACATGTCGGTTATTGAAAGATTTTACCAGAGGTGGAATTATTTTACATGCTAAAACTTCTTTCAACACAAAACCTGAACATATTACTACATGAAAGAGAATTTAAAAAGCATATATTCACTGAAATGGCCAAAAGATCAATGAAAAGTTGGAAAGAAAATGTCTTTGATTTCTAAAGTCTCCACAAAAAGAAAGGAGAAAGAAACCATTTCTTGAAGCAGCTAAAATTGAAATTGGCTTTACATCATCAAGATGGTGAAATGTCAGGAAAAGCATATATTGAGAATTTCTATTTTGAAGAACTAGAGTGTCATCATTTTACCTCTTAATTCCACAGAAATATGTTTTTGCTTTTAAAGAACTTGCTGTGCTTAGAGGAAATAAACAATACATATAGAAACAGCAATTCTAATATTTCAAATACATTATTAGAAAGACATTTAAAAATAATGTAAATAGAGATTTATTTAAAATTATTGAAGTTTTAGAAATTACCTTGGATAAAACTTTTTTGAATATGTTATGACTAAAGCCAAATGTCATGTTCTTGCTCATATTAACTAGAAACTAGACTTACATGTTTCAAAACTAGAATATAGGGGAATAAGAATTTAAAAGATTAATACAAAATTGATGAGCACTATTAGGCATTATCCTCTTTTCTGGATTCTAGATTCTTTCCAGTTTTTAAAATTTAGGCATACACAAAATTTTATTTTCTTTTTATCTCATTATATCTGTTCCATGCCCAACTCTATGAATGATTATTTACTGTGGTTAAAGACAATAAGCAGTTCCCAGTCTTCAGTGCACATGCAAGTCACTTGGAATCACTTACAAATTGAGATTCCTGAATTCCATTAGAGAATTGAGAAAATAAGCGTAAGGTTCAGCATTTTTTTAATTTAATTTTTTTATTTTTTTTACATTTACATCCAAATGAGTTAGCATATAGTGCTGGGTTTAGCAATTTTAAAAGTTATTCTGGAGGTGTGCCTGGGTGGCTCAGTCAGTTAAGCATCTCCCTTTTGATCTTGGCTCAGGTCATGATCTCATGGTTCCTGAGATAGAGCCCCACCTCCTCTCAAGCTCTGTGCTGACAATGTAGAGGCTGATTGGGATTCTCTCTCTCCCTCTCTTTCTGCCTCTTCCCTGCTTGTGTGCCCACGCTCTTTCTCTCTCTCAAAATTAAATAAATACGGGGCACCTGTGTGGCTCAGCTGGTTGGGTGTCTGGCTTCAGCTCAGGTCGTGATCTCAGTTTGTGGGTTCAATCCCCATGTCGGGCTCTGTGCTGACAGCTCAGAATCTGGAGCCTGTTTCAGATTCTGTGTCTCCCTCTCTCTCTGCCCCTCTCCTGCTCATGCTCTCTCTCTCGCTCTCTCTCTCTCTCTCTCAAAAATAAATAAACATTAAATTTTTTAAATGTTTAAACAAACTTAACAAAAAGTTATCCAGAGCCAGTTTATTTGGCTCTCAACTTAATTCTTAGAAATCCATTGTTACAAGGACAGTGTGTGAACATTTTTTTTCTTTCTTTTTTTTATCATTACCAACATTTGGTGTTATCCAGCTTTTAAATTTTGCCAATCTATTCAGTACAAACAGCTATCCCACTGTTATTTTAGTTAATATGCCTAATTTATGCAATTAGTACATATGTAAATATTTTCTCTCTTATTTTTGTTAGCTATCTCAGCTTCTTCTTTGGCCAATTGGAAATTATTTATGTTTTGGTAATTTTTCCCTTAAAATCTCTTTCTTCTCCTTGACTTTCAAGATTTCTTTTGATAGTTTCATACTTATATAATATGATTTTGGGACTCTTTTTCCTTTATAACTTAAGACAAAAAAAAAATCATAGGAATCCCAGTAGTAAACATCACTAGAAACCTTTGTAGCTTCCCCAAGTGCTTCTGTATTATTCTTTGGTTTTGTCTTATGTCTCTCTTCTAACCTGTATATCCTTTGCAGGCGTGGTTCATATGTGATTCATCTCTGGAATCAACAGTGTGTCTCAAAAATGTTAGCATACTTTTAACACGTTTAATATTTTGACATAAATAAATAATTATGTCACCAGTTGATAGATCATTGAAAGTTATCTTTAAAGAAAGATGATTTTGTGATTTTAGCAAATAACTTAGAAGAGTTCAAAAGTTGAGGAACATTTTGAAAACAAAACTTTTTATTCAAATCCACTTGTTTATATAAGAAGATTGTCTCTGCACTGGTTTTTTAATGAAAAATCAGAATTATGCAGTTATACGTTTACGTTTAAAAAGATAAATCCCAACATAGTGAAATATATGTTAAATATACGAGTTATCTGTGGCTAATGATCTTATTGGAAACACCCTTGGATTCTTAAAATTTTAAGATGTACTAGAAGATTACATTTCTTAAAAAGCTGGGAGACATTTGTTACTGTCACCCTATTATTCAGCCATTTGAGCATGGCAGAGGTAAATTTCACCTAAAATGTTCATAATAGCTAGTCATGTCAATTTACCATCTGTTACGAATATTAACATCTTGTTCTCTTGATCTCCTGAGTCTATACATATTTCATCATGATTCAAGATTCAATGGTTATTTGACAAGTATCAATATATTGCTTGGGTCTATTGGGTTGGAGGAGACCTGAAAAAATATTAAATTTGTAGATTACACATTTATTTTATTTGTAAGAAATTCTGCTAGCCAATGAAATCAACCATTTATACAGGTATTTTTAGATTGCTATGGCAATTAATTCAAATATTTATTTTATATTTAAATGCTAAGTATAATTTTTTATCCAACTAACAAGCTATTTTATAAATTATATTTATTATTTTTGATGATACAAGCAGAAAAACAAATACTACACGATTTATTTATATGTCTAGGTACAGAAGATTATTTGTTTTCATTTTCCATGACAATATGAGCATTTGCCATTCTTCTTAAATCATGTCATCAAGGTTCTGTTGCAGAAAAAATAATCTAGGTATTTTAAGTAAAATGATTTAATTATAGTATTTAAGTGCTTATGATATTAGTAAAAGGGCTAGAGGAGTTGGCTGTAGACTAGGTCTCCAAAAATAACTGCAAAATGCCTTGAGAATGTCCTCTGGGAGACCCCTGGCACTATTAGGAAATAAGAGAGAAGAGAAACTTCTGGGGTTCTGCTGCAATTACTTCATGACTCCCAAAGTAAGAGATTGGACAGTGGAATGCTGCTCAGAAAAAAAAAAGAAAAAAAAAAAGTCACACTTGTTTGTTGCCAGAGAAACAACCAACCCAGAGTCATTTCTACCTTCCAAATCTACCATGTAATTGACAGAGGTCAATCTGGGAACTAACAATTTTATCTTTACACTGTCTCCAGGACAAGAAGGCAAAATGAAAACAAGGGTGACAACAGAACTAACTCCCTATATTCATCACAATCTTAACTTATTTTTATTTCAAATTTTTACTGATTCTATGTCCTTTTCTAATGTAAAACAACAAACTGAAAATAAAAATACACAAACATACCAGTGAATAACTGGCATGTGTCTAATGAATTTTACGCATGAGAACAGAGAGTATATTCAATTGAAAATACTTTTTTGGGGGCGCCTGGGTGGCTCAGTCAGTTAAGCGTCCGACTTCGGCTCAGGTCATGATCTCACGGTTATGGGTTCTGTGCTGACAGCTCAGAGCCTGGAGCCCGTTTCAGATTCTGTGTCTCCCTCTCTCTCTGCCCCTCCCCTGTTCATGCTCTGTCTCTCTCTGTCTCAAAAATAAATAAACGTTAAAATTTTTTTTAATTAAAAAAATTAAAAAAAAGAAAATACTTTTTACTGAAACATATGCAAACTCCATTTGCAATTTTTTAGAGCCCAACTTTTCTCACATGCTAACCTCAGCTTACTTTCAATGTCATGCTGAAATTTATACTAGTCATTGAAAAAGCATACTGATGATCTTCACACTCACTGTAGCCACATACAGAGTCAGGGACCCTCCAAAAGCCATCACATTTTGAGGACATTACAAAATGGAAGAAGGATGGGGTAAGAGAAAAGCAGAAGGAAAGAACCCAAATTAAGAAATGCTTTCAGTCTGCAGTGACAGGGCCACATGTGTGTCATATGGTTAATGCAGTATTACTTCTACCCTATCCAATTCAATTATTAGATTAATTGACTGTCAAGATTCTGAGTCTTTCCAGGTCATTTCTCCATGTCTTTTGTAGTCTTTGGACAGCATGAGGCAGTTGAATGCAACCCTTAAGATCACAATTACCTAAGTCAAACCACAGGAGGATGCATCTTGGGTTGACTACTTACTAGCTATGTTTCCTTGGAAAGGTTGCTTATTCTCCCTGCCTCAGTTTCTTCATCTGCAAAACACACCTAAGATAAAATAGCACCTAAAATAAAACTGTTGTGTTAAATTTTATAATCCTGCCAAGTTCTTAGTATAGTGAGCACTCAATTTATATTTATCATGGTAATGCTAACACAATCAGTCAGATTATTACAGTAATTCAGAAGGGATATTTTCTCTATTTCTCCTGAAGAATTATGAAAATATTATATAATAGACCCAAGTACATAAGAATAGGTGCTCATGTATTTGTGCATTTAGCTATTAATATTTAGTAATCTTTTTCAGAAACACAGCCAAAATTGCATTAAATTCCAACAACACACACATTCACACTCATACATACACATGCATACCATAAAAATAACATAGGAATTATTTAACTACTAAAAGTATTTTAGTATTTACAATTAGAACCAATGGAAAGAGAGGTGAGTAAATGATGAGGCCAAGATATCTAGAAAGTTATTGCGGTATTATTAATTTCAATGAGATATAGTGACTATTATGATTTGCATATTTCCAATACCTATACGCATTTATTATTAAATTCATTACAAGGTGAAAAGTCACCAAACTGCAACTTTCATAGAAAGTTTACATATTATATAGTACCTAATACTCCAAATACTCCAAATACTTTACATATTGTACAGTACATAATACTCCAAATTTGTTTTCTGATATATATCATCAAATTCCTTGAAGGTAACACTTTTAAAATAGAGAGCTGTTATCCAACCTAAGATTGATATGCATCTGTAGATAGTCAAACTGTGACATAAATTGTACAATCACAATTTTTTACAATGCTGATGAAAGTTCATATTAATAAAAATTCAATAAATACAATGGATTAAGTTTCATTGTAGAATGTGCAAATGTGTATAAATGATTCATAAACACTTAAAAAGAATTAATAACTAATGCCAAAAGTTAGTTTTGTGCATTAATGAAAATAAAATAAAACTTAGAAATTAAAGTAAAATGCTTTTAAATAATATAGCTAATAGGAATTTTTATTCTCTTTTATTCACCTGATTTCCATAATTGATTCACTTACCCTTTTAAAAATCATTATGGCATGTTGTTATGATTTTAAATATACATGTATGCATGTTTTCCCATCATCTTCAAGCACTTTATTTTGTTCTGCTTCTGGTAGGGTTCTGATATATATTTTGGTTGAATCTATTGTTGACCTTCTGATTGGTGTGGGTGACATAAGTGTTGATAATCTGGAGGATGAAATATCTAATAAATCTTTGTATAAAAATAATGATTAATGGTTTATTTGGGATTCTACAGAAATAGCACAAACAAGTCTACTGAGGGGTGTTTGAACCTAATGCATTTTAGAGAGAAGTTTTATTGATTACATAGAAATGGGGCACCTTTTAATCATTTTTACATCACTGTACTGCCAGAGGCATCAAAATTCATTAAATGAGGATTATAAACTTTGTTTTCAACTAGATCCTAAATTGAATCTTGATGTATTGTCAACAGAAGTTCTGGAACATCAATCAGAAATACCAACCTATATTAAAATTAACTTATTTATATTTAATTGTTCATATTGTGCCTCTCTGAGATGCTGTTCATAAATTGAAATTACTTTCCTCTCAGCTAAAGGTTCTATTTTAGTGTACCTAGCAATAATTTTTCTTCACATGGTCACTGCTATGCTATATCCCTTACATTTTTTTTTCGTATAATAGTTTCATGCCCCCAGCCCCAAGTTTACCAATCCTTAGAAATGTTTCTTCTGGGGCTCCTGGGTGGCTCAGTCAGTTAAGCATCCGACTTCAGCTCAGGTCTGATCTTGTAGTGCTTGAGTTCGAGCCCCATGTAGGACTCTGTGCTGACAGCTCAGAGCCTGGAGCCTGCTTTGGATTCTGTGTCTCTCTCTCCCTCTTCCTCTCCCCTGTTCGCTCTCTCTTTCTCTCTCAAAAATAAATAAACATTAACAAATTTATAAAAAAAGAAATGTTTATTCTGTTCTTATTACCTTGTTAGTAAGATTTTTAAAATAAATCATTATACTTGAGAGTTTAAAAATATTGTGCGTACAAATACACACAAATATTTTTATGTAGGTATATCCTTGCAGATTGGCTTACTTTATTTGACTGTACACACAAGAAAATTATATTTAGTGTGTTTTAATATGATATACACTTTAAAGCATAGCTTAGCATCTGATGTTGCATAAATAAATAAAAATATGTTACATATATTTAACCTTTTTATCACTTAAAAGATTCTAAATCCATTTTTTAATTCTATATCAGAGAATAATCTATGAGAGAGAGTGAGGGAGAACAAGTGAACATGAATAATATACAAATTTGTAAATAACATGGTTTTTGGAATCAGAAGACCTGGATCCAAAACCATTATTCCCCACTAACTAATTATATCTCTTAATTTATTAATTTCTCTAGGGGCTTTAGTTTCTACATTTCCAAAACATATAAACAAATGTAACCACTAACTATGTGTTACAGATTCTATGTGTATGTTCACACACATGTGCGCACACACACACACTATATATATATGTTTAATTTGGGTAGAAAAGACTTTCAAGCTGTCCAGAGATTTCAGTTATATGACAAAATGTAGTCAATGGCTGCTATTTTTGTGTTTCTGGTATTGCTGTACAGCCACTTCTAAAAGGAAAAAAAAAACAGTGCTCCTTAACCCATTTTCAAGAAGTATCGTTTTAATGCTGTTGATCTCACTTCAATATTGTATTTTCTTCACCAAGATGATTGGATCAGGAATAAGCACGTGTACAAACGGGTGAGATGAGAATGTAGGCGAAGACGTTGCAAGACTCTCTTCTGCTGGGGTTTCTTGGGGCAGAAATGACCCCAGAGCTACTGAAATCCACCTTTGGAGCCCAAATGGAGTACCTAATGACAAAATGAAAACCTACAATGAGAAGCAAAGAGGGAGCAGAGTGGACTCTGGGACTTGGCTGAGCTGCTGAATTGAACATCCCCAAAATCTACATCTCCTTTAAACTTTAAGCTGACTTTTTAAGGACTTAATTTTATTTGATTTAAATCAAGAAGGATATTGAACCTAAATGGAAAAAAAAATTATATGCAAAAATGAATGTTGTGTAGGGAAAAAGAAAAACAAAGGAATGGACATAATATGAGTAAACTTAAGTAAGTAGACTATAAAACTAAACAAAAAGAACTGATCTGAGGATGGTTAAATGACAAATGATTCTGTGATTCTGATCTGTTTGTGAACAGGATAAAAATAATGATTAGCTCAAGAATTTGGCAAAAGGAGGAAACATAAACTAAGAATGTATGTTGTAAATGTATCAGCTACCACTGAAAATAGATTTAGAATTTATCTGCTACAAATTAGTAGAGGAAAAATATTAATATAAAATGTGTTCGATGCAACAGAAGACTGTCATTCAAAGTGGTGTTGTAAATTCACACTTTGGAACCCTACCATCTACTCATTGCTCATAACATGTTTATGATAACTCGTCAAGGTTAATAATGACATACCCATACTCCTGAACAAAATAAATGTCTTTTTTGGACAAAAATACAAAAGGAGGACAAGAATTATGTCCAAGCACTGTTATCTAAAAACCAGGCTGATGGTGACATGGACTAATTTTTTCCATATGAAATGGGAGACTAAGGCCACGAGCACTGTCTGAAATCTGGGCTGCAGTTTGTCTTTCTCTTTACTCTTGTTAAGAGATCTAATGATACTGTTGTCAATAGTTACCTGCAGATATATGAAGCCAGTTACCTATGAAAGCCATGGAAAATAAAAGTTTCTTGCATCAGGAAATAACCCACCTGCTCACCTACTCAGGTACTACATATGTGGTATTTACAGTGTCTCCAATGAGCAGGAAGCCAGAACCACAATATAAAATTTGATCATGGTTGCTAATAACATGGAGCAAAAAGAGGAGCAATACCAAGATTGCAAGACATAAGGAAATAAAGATTAAAAAATGAAATGAGAACAAACAAGAATGTATTTAAATGCATCATATTGTATTTAAGTAATCAAGTTGTTTCATAACATATAATATGTCTTGTTTATGCATACAGATATAAATAATTCCAAACATAATTAAAGAGTGACTAAGTTTACACATATGGAAGAATTGAATTTGCTTCTTTTAAACAAATCTGTCTAACATGCAGTACAATTGCAAAAGAATACCTTATTGCTCTGATGAATTTTTGGCATGTCAACTTAAATAAAGTCCTGGAATTCTCTCTCTAGAATGTTCCAGATTCGTGAGACCTACAAGAGCAAGTCTCTTATAAGAGAGGAGAAATAAAAGGGAAGTGTTGTCCATTTTGTAGCTTATGCATGTCTATACCAAAGAGTCAATCAAACTACTGTAGATGGCACTGTGAAGGGATTTAGCAGATGTGGGTAAAGTTCCTAATAGAGTTCAGTTCATCAAAGGTGAGATTATTCTGGATAAACCTAATTTAATGAGATGGAAGTCGATTAAAAGAGGGTTTAGGTCTTTTCTGAGCTTAGAGTTCATACAGCAGATGGGTCTGCAATTACCTTCTTTCCCCTGCGTCTTCCTTTCTTGACTGCATGTGGAAAATAACATTCAGCATGTGACTATAGGGTTCCATTTTGCTCATGGTCTTCTCTTCCTGACCATCTGCCCTTGGACTTTGAACCTAGTCAACATCCACATTTTATAAGCAAAGATGGAGAAAAATGGACTCTGGGAGTTGGCTGAGCTGCTGAATTGAACATCACAAAAATCTGTATCTCCATTAAACTTTAAGCTAATTTTTTAAGGACTTAATTTTATTTTATTTAAATCAAGAAGGAAATTAAAACTAAATAGAAAAATTATATGCAAAAGTGAATGCTGTGTAGGAAAAAGAAAAAAAAACAAAGGGAAGAAAATAATATGGGTAAAGCTAAATAAGTAGACTATAAAACTAAACAAAAAGAACTGATCTGAGGGTGGCTAAAGGTAATTTTGTGTCGGTTCTGCTTCTGCTTCTCTAGTTGAACCTAGGCTGATACAGTTACCTAAAATACCTTGGAGGGGGGCGCCTGGGTGGCTCAGTCCGTTAAGCCTCCAACTCTTGACTTCAGCTCATGTCATGATCTCATGGCTTGTGAGATGCAGCCCTGCGTCAGGCTCTGTGCTGACAGCACACAGTCTGCTTGGGATTTTCTCTCTCCCTCTCTCCCCCTACCCCCTACACACTTTCTCCTCTCTCCCTCAAAATAAATAAATACTAAAATTAAAAAAACACCTTGAAGGGTTTTGAAATAAAAATAGAATATACATTTTATCCTCGGTTAAAGAAAAATTACAATGGAAATTGTGAAATATTTGATCCAAATTCTAATGAAATCACTACACCCCAAAAGTACTCATATGATGTAATTAAATGTTATAAATTGTATAGTATAGGGTATGGTTTTGGGTGAGACACAATGAATTTTGTTTTGAACAGATTGAATTCTGTCATGGATATGCTATGCATTAAGAAATAATTAGTGCCACTTTTCAGATGAAAGATCAGTATTTAGGATGAAAATTGATTTATGTGACAATACTATAAGAGAACAGACAATCAAATAGAATATTTGGGAATATAAATCTCAAAAGTGACAGAAAAAATGGGAAAATCATATGAAAGAAATTGCACAGGAACAACCAGAACATAACAATCAGAACTAGGAAAACATAAGCCAAGCCAAGCCAAAACAAAGCAAAACAAACCTAAAGCAAACAAAATCCCTTAAATTGGTGGCAAAAGAATATTTGGAATTACAAATGACAGTTTGGGGATAAAGAAGTCACTAAATTACATAATTAGAGATTATCAGTAACTAAAAACTTTATATTCATTGGATAGCCAGGTATATTAGTCACGAATCACCAGAGGAAAAGAAGCAATAGGAGATATATAGATATAGATATAGATGATATAAATATAAATAAACACAGAAATAAAGGTAGAATTGAAGAGTCTTGTAAAAGTTGGCTCTCAAGAGGACAGGAAGTCCTATGATCTACAGTTTACAAACTGTAGACTCAGAAATACCTGTGATACTGTTCCAGCCTGAACCAAAAGGCCTGACAACCAGGAGAACCAATGGTATAAGTTCCAGACCAAGACAGGAAAATACTGACTTCCAGATCAGGCCTTCAGGCAAAGAGAGTAATTCTTCCTTCCTCTAGTTTTTTGTTCAGTCAGGCTCTCAATGAACTGGATCATGCCCACCAACACTAGGGAGGGTAATTTGCTTTAGTCAGTCTACTAATTCAAGTGCTAACCTTCTGGAAATGCCCTCACAGACAAAGCCAGATATAACGTTTAACCAAATATGAGGTTACCCTGTGATCCACTTGACACATAAAGTTAACCTCCATCCCAGGCTAGAGAATTCATTAAAGAGACAATGATAGGGGAAGTCTGTGACCTACGACCCAAGACCACTGGGAACACATCTATAGCTGATTGGGTGAACGGATGGGTGTACAACTGGAAAAACCCTAGAGATCTCAGTAAGATGACTTTAGGAAGGATTTACTATAGATTTTGTTTTTGTGCTAGATGATGGGATACAGTGTCCAGAAAGAGATTTTTTTCTGGATCTTATGCTGTCAGGAAGCAGAAGTTATTACATGGTTGGGGAATCTTTACAATTCTCATCTGGAAGGTAAAGAAAACAAGGCAAAAGTTAATATAGAATTAATTAAGAAGCAGTAGTCATTCATATTTGCCAGGCTAGGGGGTATTTAGTTACTTTGTATTGTGTTCTTGATTTTGTCTCTGTTTAGATGGGATTACAGAAGGGTGTTTGTTTTGGGGTCCATTATGATCATGGAGTAGTGTTGTCTGGTGTTCGTGTGTTTTGCAAAATTGTGTTTGTATTCAAAAGGAGAATATTGAGTACTAGGCGAGATCATACAAATGCCACAGCTGAGTTGATTGTACGAGACCAGCACTTGGATGCTGTTCTCTCTCCCAGTGATAGAATTGAAGCAATGCAATGCAATTCATTCATTTATGCAGTATATATTCATTGGTTTTCTACGTTGTGATAGGTACCATTTCAGGGAGCTTTTTCATCATTTCTGTATTGATTGTAAATAAATCAATTTTATTTAAAAAATTACACATCAAGGTTTTGTTTTGTTTTGTACACTAATGGCACACTTACAAATTAGAGTCTGTTTATGCCAGTTTCATGTTTTTCAATTAAAAAGAGCAAGTAACTTTATTTCTATGGAAACTAATTTAATATTTCTAGGCCTTAGTTTCAAATATAGTATAAATAAAAAATACTAGATCTTTGTTCTGCCTATTTATTTAATCTCTCCAAACATGAATTGAAACAGTTATAGCAATATCCCATTCTGATCACCTAACAGAATCTTTAAAGTAAATGAAGTTAACATCTGTAAAAACCCTTTGTAAACTAAAAAAAATCTCATATCTAACTTGAAATATTAAGATGTTTATGAGAAAAAATATTTAAAAGGATAAGCTTTAGAGCCATTTCGTGTATACTGTTCTATGAGTGGGATCGTAATTTTCCTATTTCAAATTATTTTGAGAAAAAACTGAGGATTGATGGGGGTGGGAGGGAGTAGAATATGGGTGATGGGCATTGAGGAGGGCACCTGTTGGGATGAGCAGTGGGTGTTTTATGAAAACCAATTTGACAATAAATTTCATATTAAAAAAATGAAAAAAAAGTAGTTTTAAAAATGCAGATTTTTATCAAAACTAAAAAAAAAAGAATTTTAGCCATTTTACTCAGAGTTAATAACATGCTGCTAAACATATCCATTATCCTGTAATATCCCTTTTCTGTAATAAATACTTAATTATGATATTATTCCAAAGGAAAAATAGGGTATGCTTCACTATGATTTGATTTATGACAATTTTAGGAAACTTATCTTGTAAAGAAGAAAAGATGACTTATTTTTTTCTAGATTAAGGAAAATAGGATTTTGTTTCTCAAATGGGGAATAGTGATGCAAATAAAGTTTTTTTAATCCATTATTGTCTATACCTATCTTTAATAATTACTACATTAAAATTCTTTATTTATGCCTACTGGTCTCACTTGAGACATTGACCTTCTAGGCAGGACATTTTGTTTGTTTTGTTTCTGTGTTTTTCTCACTCAGTTTGTTTGGCACTCAGCAGAGTTCCTGGAAAATGGTAAACATTAGATACATGAATTAAATGAATATCATGTGTATTTTGGAAAAGCTAATTGACATGTGGAATATAGTAAAAGGGACCATTAATTAGCCTTTGATTTAGGAGAGTGAAGCACACGTCCAGATGTGCAATGAAGAAGGCCAGCCAGCGGGCAGTGGAAGTATTGAAAGAATGCAAGGCAGGCAAGAAAGATAGACTGAGACAAATAGTAACTCTCTCATGTCCACAGCTGGACTTTCACTTAGACTGATTTCTAAATCCAGCAAGCCCAATCTCTTCTTCAACTAGAACTACCTCTCTCCAAAAAAAAAAAATAATAATAATGATAAAAAATTAAAAAAATTAAAAAAATAAAAATAAAAAAAAGAGGGAAAGATAGAGAAAGGATGAAAACCACTTATTGCTTAAAGTTTTCTCTGAATATTACGATCTATATTACTTGTTCCCGTCTCTGGATATCTAAAAAAGGTCAAATTGGTGCAGTAGAAAGATCATTAACATTGAATGCAAAGAGGACTGGGTTAAAATATAGCTCTGTTGGTCACTGGGTATTAATGCAGATTTCACCAGGTAAATTACTTCATATTCCTGACACTCACTGCCATTGTATCCTTTAGGATTGTTGTCGGAATTAAATTAAATTAAATGACTTATAAAATATTTTTGTGTAGCATGTCAGTCATAATCTCCACTGTAGTTAAAATAAATGGCACCGATTGCAAATTTTTCTTAGTTTTGCCACTGAACTAAAATGTATTATATAATAATATCTACATAGGTCTTCATAACTTCCATATCACCTAGTGTATGGTTAATACATTCTTGTTCACAGTTTGAAATTATTGCAATTAACTCTATATCTTTATATCTGCTTTTGTTCGCCACCTATTGACTAAGTAACTTTGAAAAATTTCTAAAATAGTGCCACAGACGTGTGAGTATTTAAAACTTAGAGATATGGGAAACAATGATGAATTATGTGGGTCTACTGAAACCTGAACTTGATTGTTGCATATATTCACAATACTAGATAGAAATGTTAGTATTCTATTCATTAGTGGCTAATTTGAGATGCAAAATAAATAATTACATCTTTGATGATTTTTTCCAGTTTTTTTTTCATTTAAAGATAAATACAAATTGAAAACAATCATCAAATATTAATGTGTTTAATTCTTGCATATATCATTTTTTGACTATTATTTTGCAGCTGATAGAAGTAACTCGACCAACAAAATTTAAATTTTTAAATTAAATGCTGTCTTTGGATTGAATCATTGATAAAATGTGGAATAGCAAAGAATAAGTATTTTTGTAATTTGCTATGAATTTAACATTCTAATAAAATGACATATTTAGACATGATGCCAAATACTTGTACTAAATATTTCTAGTAAATAATAAAATACAAAAATTATTATAAAGTGCATTAGTTTGTAGTCTGCCACAATCTTTACTTTGTCTTTAGAAAGTTTCTGCATTATCCCTGGTACCCTGCTTAAAAATATGTAATTTCTATTGATTTCCCAGAAATTTATATTAATTTAAAGTAATGGAAGAAAACTACATAACTGAAAGACTTGTGAGAAGTTGTCAGATTTGCTTCATTTATTCACTTCCCTGTATGCTCACATTCAGCTCTTTCCTGTCTTATGGATGCGTGTTGACAGGAAGTGATTAGAGCGCTACTGAGTTGGAAATTCATGTTTCCATTGGAATCAGCATACAGGAAATTAGAATTCACAAAGAATCTTTCAAAAGAAGCAAGTTAATAACTGAAAATGAGACATAGAATTGACGATAATAGCAAACACTATTTTAAGTAAAAAAATTAAAAATAACTTGTTGTTGATAAAGGTTGAATGGATGGTCTTTGATTACTTGTTTTAATGTATTTATGTTCTGCTTTCAATATTTGGAATCTAGTTTTTAACTTCTTACTCCGTCGGAACTTATTTTTTTAGTCTTTCTTTGATTATATTATTATCTTCCTTATTCTTATTTGTTTCCTGGACAAATGGTGATGATTAGTATCAATTTATAGAAGGACTATTCTTTTAAAGATTGTTTTGATAATCTACATTGGCTGGAATTTTTCTTCTAAACAAATTGGACATTTGAGTTTTTCTTCACATGTATTATATCTTGGGCTAAAACAAAAGCAGAGGAAAAACTAACATTTATTAATTAAGTCTTGATGATCTGTTTGATAATTATTGCATTGAAATGTTAATAGTAATCATATTTGCCCTACTTAAAGATAAAGAAATGAAGACTCATCAAAGAAATGGTGGCATAAAGATTTGAACCTTGCTTTATGTGACTTGAAAACCTATTTAGTTTCTTCCTCCAAAAGGACAATGGGTAGATTACTTTGAGAAAAATCAGTATCTTATCTGAAAAAGAGAAGGGAGACAAAGCAAAATCATCACATGACATGATACTGCAAATAACTGAGGTTGCTGTAAATTTAAATCTAACTTTGTAGTCAATATGGAACACATTGATGGTAAGGATCACATTAGTCCTTGATGAGACCTTTACTTGTGTGGTCTTTAAATGTCTCTGGACTAAGCACATAAAAAATATTCAGCTATAACCCAACATAAAACAGTCAAGTCAATGCCAATTCAAAACTTAAATGTTTT
The DNA here is from genome assembly GCF_022079265.1 of Lynx rufus. Taxonomy (NCBI): domain Eukaryota; kingdom Metazoa; phylum Chordata; class Mammalia; order Carnivora; family Felidae; genus Lynx; species Lynx rufus. Next base: position 95,906,319 of record NW_025814845.1, on the reverse strand, counting down.
CTGCTAAAATTATATTTGACTTATACTTTGTTTAATAAATACTTTATATGAATTCCAGCCTTTTTAATCCACCAAGAGGATAGTGCAGCCAGGTTTACAAGGCTTTCCATTGCTCTCTTGTCCAGAAGCTCATGGCCCCAAGCTTCTAAATATTTTTCAAACAACAGCTTCATCAATCACTTTGACAGCCATTGGGATAGATCAGAGACCCATAAAAGGTTGTATTATGGATGCAAAAAAACAATACAGTAGAATAGTGTTACAAATGAAAACTCTTCATCATCCCTATATGCAACCTACTTGGATTTTCATGCATTCACAGAATAAAAGAGGATAAAATCAGCAAGTCCAATGACAGGTAAGGATTGAAAAGGCAAGAATATTTTTAACTTTTTAAAAGCTACCAATCTGTCTTGCTGAAACATGTCTTTCATAACACTTAATTATTCATCATGATTTGAATGTTTATATAATTTATTTTTCAAACTGCTCTAAAAGCATTATGGAATAATGATTTATTAAAAATATAATAATTTAATAATTATCCCAATATGGAAAGCAAGACAGTAAATGTATTTAATAATAATAATTAAAGAGTAGATTCCTTTTTTAACTACTGAACTCATGCATTCTTGACAGTTTTATAGAAAATAGATTTGGCACTGATTTATAAAAAAATCGCAATCTCCTGACTTTCTAGACTCCTAATCATTGCTTGGAGGCTTTATCTATTTATAAAGTGAATTCAGTTACTCTCAATTATGTTTTCCCAAGCTTTGATCTTGCCAACAAATATCGATCTCAAAATGCTAGCCAACTAATTGTTAAGTGATCTGCAAGCAATTAGAGATCTTCTTCTCTTACACAAACGGATGGTCAGCGCTATCAGCTGATCAGATAGGGTTATGGAATCCTGAGAAACGTCCACCACATCTGCCCTTTTCCCACTTCTTACCGTAAGCTCTTATCGTGCTTTATATTTCTATAGTTTTCTTTCTAAGAGATATTTTACAAGGGTTTTTTTGTTTTTTTGTTTTTTTTTTTTGTTTTTTTTTTTTGTTTTGTTTTTTTTACATATATAAGAACAAAAGTAATGTTGCTTCACAACACCTCGCTTCTTTGGCCAGTACCAGTGACAATTCAGGCTCAGAATTAAAAAAGCAAAACCTGTGAGCATGAGAAAAGAGTCAAACACATATGTAAGTTAAAAATATACTGTGGTAAAAAATAAAACTATTATTCAAAATCTATGCTTGGATGTGACTAATGTCTCTAATTCCTGAACTAAATAGAATTCACCTTTGAGAAACCTCCCAACGCATCAGTTTTCATCTTGGTTCAAAACTGAGTCTTCCAAGTTCAAAAGCATAAACTTTATGTTAAGATTTGAATAATTGTAAAGGTTTTCATACACTCTACCTCCATAATTAAGAGACATTAGAATGACTTTTATTGACTTTTAGCACTAGCTATAATAGTAGTTTCTATTCTTATCTGTGAGATGAACTAAAATATTCGAGAATATAAATATCAAAATGATCTCTTTTATATACATGGTTTAAAATTTGAATCATAGTTCATATTTTGAGGCTATTATGAGTGCGGGGTCTTGTCCTTAAGCTTAAATAGATAAACTTTCAACAAACTATTAAAAATTGGAGTATTTTTACCTTTGTAAATAAAGTAAAATAATAGCATTTTATTATTTCTCTAACTTTTCAATGTATATTATTCTTATTTCACCAAGAGAACAAAAAAAAAACACAGAGTAATGGTGCGTTTCTTGGTGTTTTTTTTTTGTATTAACATACACAACAGTGAATTTCACACAACGTCTAGTCAAATTTAGATACCTGGTTCATTTATTTATTTGATCATCCAAGGAACATTTATCTTGCACCTACTTAAGGCTAAGTACTGTGCAAACTATGGAGATGCTGACGGGGAACAAAAACATGAGATCTCACCCTCACTGATCCAGTTCCTTTGGAAAAATGTGTATATATAGACATTCATGGTAGTTTGAGCAGATTTTCCTTCTGTTCATTCAACTCTGATTTTTTAAACAAAATTGTGGCGATGGTTTAGCATAATAAGAGGGAGAAATGGCCCATGACTTGAAAAATTTGGATGCAGAAAGACTTAACCTTTTGAAGTAAGACCTGAACTGTGTCTCGTTTTTGTTTTTGTTTTTTTCTGACCCTAGGCTTGGCTTAGTATCCATGGAATAGTAAGAGTTCAAAGACAGAATCTTTCGACTAAACTGAACTTACAGAAAAACAAAGTCTGAACCAAATATCCCCTGTGGTTCTAGCAAAACTATAAACATAACTATGGTTAATACTTATTTTAGCCATTATTCCAGGAAATAACATTAATAGCTAATGTATATGAAGTTCTTTAGTCATTGTTTTACCTGAAAGTATTCTTCTCACTTAATATTTTCATATAATCACCTCAAACAGCATACTATTTTAAAGACGAGAAAACTGAAGTGCAGAGAGATATGGTAACTTACCCAAGGATGCTCACTGGAAGAATGAAGATGTCTTTATTCCTCACATTAATGTAAAGTTCTCCCCTTTCATAGGAATTCACTATTAATTATAATACTGTGTTTTTGTCTCTTCTTTCCTTCTTTAACTTATTATTTTGGAAATTTATAAGTATATGCCAGCATAATTAACAACATTCAAACATTCTTGTTTCATATGTACTCCCAATTCACCTCTACTAGATTATTTTAAACTAAGTCCCAAATATTGTATCATTTCATCTGTAATTATCATGAAAACATGATAATCACATTTACATAAAAATAAAATAATTCCTTAATAAAATCTATATGTACTTGCTCAATTTTAAAGTCCCTCCTTGCATAATGATTATTTTTTTTTTAGGAATGACTTTTCAATTCAGGAGCTTAACCCGATATAATTCTTTCTTGATATCCTTTGTTTAATAGCCTTTAATACCCTACTGTCCCCAGTCATTCCCTCTACTACTTTCCTCTTCACATCATTTATGGCTTTCCTCATTTTACTCTTCCACTATTTTCAAATCTAATTTTAATACTCTATCTTAGCAAAATATCGATGAATTCTCCTTTGATGATCTTACTAACTTACTGTATAAGAAGCATCCCAGGTACTCAGGCCAGACTTATTTTATGTCACTGCAGGAACGAATACAGTCCTGAGGGACAGGCAATGTGCATTCTGCTCATTATTTTCAATTATCATTAAATCAAGTATAAAATCCAGTAATCTTTTTCATGGCAGTAAAACATCAGTTCCTTTAATCAATCTGACATTATATTAATAGAACTTAGTGTATATTACTGTAAAAATATTGCACAAAATATTTTATATGCATAAGGGTTAAATAGAAAAATAAAGATTGTCTTGAATCAGATCAGAGATAACTGCAATTAATATTCTGATATATTTTATTTTATTACTTATAATTGTGTATAAAATAAATTTAGCAAGATATACATAGATACATTTTAAAAAACTGAAAGAATTATAGGATGGGAAATAGATTCTAGATGCAAACAGAATTAGATTCACTCTACTAATTCCAAATTTTTAGATTATCAATAAATCTACTAAGATATATTACTACATTCTCACTATAAAGTGGGATCATTATTAGTATTTACTTTTTGGAAATTAAATGAGATAATATAGGAAAATACATAGAACAGAGTCTGACGGGAAGCACTGAGAAGAGGTCCATTATTTTGCCATTATCCTCATTACCCTAATATGAATCCTGAAACACAGAGGGGATAAAACTTCCCCAATCCTTTCTTTGTTACAAGTCTGCCTGACTGAGAGGGAATCACTTCTTGGCTCTACAAACTCTTTTCACAGACATCTGAACAAATGGAGTGCAGGAAAACTTCAAAGCCTAGTCTGTTCAGTTACCAAGTTTCTCTCTTTCTATTATCCTATCCATATAATTATCTTAAATACAGTGCTCCATTTATGGTAATAGATTTCACAGGAAGCAACTCCCTTCTGGTATTGAAATAACAGAGGAGAAATAAAAGAGAGGTGAAGATGAGGACAACATCTGGCTTCCTTGAGCAACCCCAACTGAACAGGGGAATAGATTTCAAATCTTTTCCCAATAGAGACACTGAAACATATAATGGATGAGATATAAAACGTTCTCCAACCTTCTACTAGTCTCACACTTGCTCTTTTTGGATGGCATCACATCACTCTTGAGGGCCAAGGATTTTTCTTATCAATAAAATTTTATTATACTCGCATTATATAGTAGTCTATATAATGGAATAATAGTCTAAAATCCTAGCAATATACTGATCATTACTTCTTTTAAAAATATTTTATCAATATCTATATATTTTTTGTTTCCCTATCCTCAGAAATATCTTGTTAGAAATTTAAGAAAGGCCAAGAGAATGACAAGCAGAAACCATTATTTAAAAGCCTTTATGTTTAAATTTCTAATCCTGCTCCTGGCACCAAATTTAAGACATGTTAGTGACCATGACTAAGCTTACATGTAGATATAATCATATAAAAAGTACTCAACAAATATAGCAGCCAAGACTAATAATATCTCCTCTTGCCAATTCTATTCACATCATAATATGTGGTTATTTTTTTACACAGATTAGTGAAAAATTAACCTCCTTAAATATAAGCTGTCAAACTTCAACCATATAGGGATTATAGTTCACTAGTGTTGTGAATGTATACGATTAAGATCTCAGGTGGTAATGTTAGAAATAATTCTCCAGTCTTATAGCAATCTGAATGTAAACAAAATATATGCGTTAATATTCACCTCCACTCACTTTCAGACCTAGTAGGCACAGACTATATCTGTAGCCAAGAGATCTGCAAAATAAGCAGATGTTGGTTTATTTTTCCAATTTCTATTAAATTTCAAATTTATGCAAACCAAAAGATAAATGTGGAAGCAAGTGTAATGTATTCCCACTTGCATAAAATTAAATTTCTTTAAGATATAATTACTTTGATGTTTTTAAACAAATATATATTCAAATGTTGAGGAAAGCACAGATATTCATCTTTAGAATTCAGAATTTTCAACTTATATAATTATTTTTCCATTATACTCTCCTTTGTCACCCAGGCAGAGCACCATAAAGCAGAAGCAAAATGATTGATTTTAAAAAGAAAAAAAAAGTAGGAATTTAAATACATGAGAAGTTTGGTGAGCTCTTTATAGATTTTAGATACTAGACCTTTGTCCGATATGTCATTTGCAAATATCTTTTCCCATTCCGTTGGTTGCCTTTTAGTTTTGTTGGTTGTTTCCTTTGCTGTGCAGAAGATTTTATCTTCATAAGGTCCCAGTAATTCACTTTTGCTTTTAATTCCCTTGCCTTTGGGGATGTGTCGAAAAAAAAAAAAAATAAATAAATAAATAAATACATGAGAAATTTTTTAAATGCATGCTGGGGGCACAGTCCAGAAGCCTAGGAAAGAAGAAATTTGTAGCTCTGAGAGAAGAGGCCCAGATATGACATTTGTTGTCTATATTTTAGAAGTTTCATTAATGTACTAGAAAACGTGAGCAGCCACAGACTAGAGACACTGTTCTGTTTCTTTGATTTCACCTTTTCTGCTTGATAACTCTCCCTGGGAATTTAAGGACTGACTGTGTCTAAACTACAACATACTAACCTTGGTAAAATCAAGAATGTGCTTTAAATTAATCCAAATGTGTACTATATCCAGGCAAATATAATAAATCCATGAAAGATAAAAAATAATTTAAAGCTGTAACGTTCAACCATCCCCAAATTAAAGTGAGTTATGTCTTGGGAAATATGTAGGTATACATGATTAAATTGGGTGGTGGCTCACAGAAAGAGGGGAATATGGCCGTTGTGGTAGAGAAGGTAAAGAGGAAGTTAGCCAGATCAGTGAGACACCTGTAGAGAGACAAGTGCGAGAAGATGGTACTCCCAAGGATGCAGATATAATGATGATCACAATCATCTCAATAAACCTGAAGAACATATAGTTTAATAACTTGTCCAAGGTCACACAGCTAGTGAGCGACCTGGTGCTGGAATGTGGCTGAATAGACACTGACTCCAGACCTCATACTATCAGCAGCCAGACTATGTTTGCATATGTTGAAGGACGCTTATCTAGAATATTTCTCCACACTTTTCTCCTTATCGGCTGAAGAGAGGGGGGAAAAATCACATTCTGCATTTTCTATTCTCTTAGCCTTTTTTTTTCTTTTTTAAACCCAATAGAGCAAAAATATGTAAGTTTCACCAATAAAGACTAGGTGTTACATATGACACCCTGGAGTTTTAAATGTTGATTTTTTTTTCATAGGTAAAATACAATTTACCTAGAAGCACTAATTTTAGGGACATCTTTTTTCTTATAAGGAATACCAAAGAAAAGCATCAGTAATTGCAATTATTTTCTCACTGGAGAATAATATTAAAAAACCGGTAGTGGTGATTCATATTTCAGTTCCAACATATAAAAACGTTGAAAGTCACCAGTCTTTCCTTAAAATAAGAAAAAGCTGGGCAAACTAAAAATCAATGACTTTTTTTAGCATCAGCAGAGAACTGAGATCATAGGGCAAACCAGACTCCCCAATTTGGGGACATAGGCACAGGCAGAGACAGGCAGCGACTGAGATAACCTGGAACAGAGGACCCTGGAGCCGGAATAGGAAGAAACCAGTGGTAACTTGAACACTCACTGGAGGCTCTGCATGGACTAACATGTGAGTGAGACAGTCCTGGGAAGCCAAAGTCTAGCAAGGCCACAAGAACGTTCTGGATCTTTCTCTCCAGGAAACCTGCAAGTTTCTCATAGTGAGCATAGAGTAAGGATTCTCTTAAGGCCCTGATAGTAGTGCAGTTGCTTCATGTATTTCGTGTGACTTTTTTTTAATTTTTAAAATTTTTTTTTAAATTTATTTTTATTTTTATTTAATTTTTACTGGGAGGGTAAATCTTATCCTAGTTATACTGTTTCACCTGCATTTGGATTTTCATGCATTTTAATGAACTACTATGTAAACTTAGTTACTATCTCTTCTCACCATAAATTAAGTGTTGCAGGCCAGATTGGTTGGAAAGCAGTCTCCGATACGTAGTTCAGTATAATGCATGTGTATTAGGTTTGACGCTTGTGGGGAAGGAAAGAAGCAGGATTAGACAATGGGAGAATTTTGGTTGCTTTCAAACCTTGACAAAGACCTCACGCCACCTCACAGAGAGCCATGAGTCTGGGATGGCCTTACATAATTCTCCATAGGTGGTGGGAGAGGTCCGCATTTTGCACCCATGAATCAAGCAGTCCTTGAGACCAAGTTGCTCCTAGGGGGTGTGCTTGGCAAAATAGGCTCTTTGGCCAAGAACAATCAAGATGTGGGTTAACAGCTGAGTACTGTCAATTTGCATTACTCCCCAAATAAAGGGGATCAGATGGCACAATAGAGAGACTACTTCAGAATTGTAGATTATAAGTCATTTAGAATGAAAGAGTGATCTGAAAACAATAAAGTCAAATTATCACCATTATATTGTAGACTCATACAACAAATAACATGAAAAGCATACAACTTACTATTTATCCATGTTGGGAATGCAAAATTGTTCAAGTTGTAATTGGAAACATATCTTCCAAACCCTGACTATTTAAAATATTTTGTGGTTAAGAATAAATAATATTATTTATTTAAAAATTTACAAGCAATAGGGTGTCTGGGTGGCTCAGTTGGTTAAACCTCCAACTTCAGCTCAGGTCATGATCTTGCAGTTCTTTGCGATTTTGAGCCTTGCGTGGGGCTCTGTGCTGACAGCTCGGAGCCTGGGGCCTGCTGCAGATTCTGTGTCTCCCCCTCTCTCTGCCCCTCCCATGCTCATGCTCTGTCTCTCTCTGTCTCTCAATAATAAATAAACGTTACAAAAAATTTACAAGCAAGATTCAGCCTAAAACCACTTTTTTAAATGTTTATTTATTTATTTTTGAGAGAGAGAGAGAGACAGAGAGACAGAGAGATAGCAAGGGAGAGGCAGAGAAAGAGAGAGAGACAGAGAATTCCAAGCAGACTCCACAGCTGTCACACAGAGCCCGATGTGGGGCTCTAACCCATAACCAAACCATGAATGAGGTCCATGACCTGAGCTGAAACCACGAGTCAGACACCTAACCAAATGAGCCACCCAGGTGCCCCTAAAACCACTTTTTAACAAAGTATCGGCAAGTTTCAAAACATGATATCAATAATGGTTTTCTTGGAGTAATGTGAAATCAATACATAGAAACAGACTCATCTTTAACCAAAAAATTATTTAAAATTGTTCTAGTACTCAAAATGCAGACTATGCCAGAGAAAGAGGAGATGATCTGATTCAAATAGCGTGTAAATTATTCATAACCATCATCTGTTCTACACTTAGAAGTGTCTGATGGGAGAAGCAAAGAAAACATTCCTTCAACACTCAGCAAAAAATCGTGTTTCTTTTCACTTGACACAGTAGCTGTATCATTGTTAAAGAGCACATCACGACTTTTGACATCATGTGCTCTGCCAGATTCAGGTGTTCTTTAATTTCTCAGAATGCAAGTGGGATGACAGCCATTAGCAACATCCCACCAATGAATACAGATAAAGGGTAGAAGCAAGGAAGTGTCATTCTATGTCCCCCAAACCTTGAAATGAGCGTTTTAATAATTTTTACTTTTGTGTTCTGAACCTTCTGATGATGTGTACAAAGTAAGTAGACGTGAAGAAATTGACATGCTACTGCATATCTTAAAGTGTTTATCATTTCTGTGACTCAACAAATTATTTTGACATCGCAAGTAGAAAATATGGATTAAAACTTACAGTAACTCCGAGCTGTCAGCACAGTGCCCGAAGCAAGTATTGAACCCAAGAATCGTGACCATCACCTGAGCTGAAGTCAAATGCTCAGCCGACTGAGCCACCCAGGCACCACCATAGCATAAGGCTCTTTGAATACCAATATGTCTGTTACTTCATAGCCATCTTAGAAACTCAGTCTCTTAATAAAGTAGCAGTTCTTATCATTTATTTTCCTATTAAAACTCAGCTACGTTAATTCCATTTTCTCTTTCTCTGTATGGAAAATATCTCTATAGACAACAAAGGGGAAAAAATTTAAAATTTTGAACAAGTTGTATCCAGAAACATAACCAATTGAGTTAACTTCTATAGTGAGATTCAGATGAAAGTGAGTACAAATAAATTTAAGACTGACCTAATTTGTATGCAGATTTATGTTCCACAAATTTTAATGTCAGTGGGTGGCTCCATATTAGTATAAGTTTTTCAATAAATAGTAGCAATTTCTTACTTGACACATCCCCAAAGGCAAGGGAACTAAAAGCAACTAAAAATGAACTATTGGGACCTCATGAAGATAAAAAGCTTGCACAGCACTGGAAACAATCAACAAAACTATAAGGCAACCAACAGAATGGGAAAAGATATTTGCAAATGACATATCAGACAAAGGGCTAGTATCCAAAATCTATAAAGAGCTCACCAAACTCCACACCCGAAAAACAAATAACCCAGTGAAGAAATGGGCAGAAAACATGAATAGACACTTCTCTAAAGAAGACATCCGGATACCCAACAGGCACATGAAAAGATGCTCAACGTCACTCCTCATCAGGGAAATACAAATCAAAACCACACTCAGATATCACCTCATGCCAGTCAGAGTGCCCAAAATAAATAGTATTTTTGAAATTTACTTGTGTGGATCTGATTAGGTATTCACCTACAGCGTTGAGATGGTGGCATTGAGTGCAAGGATCTAAGACATCATATGGAATTGACTTTTGTATTACTCTACTCTTGTTCCCTTTGAGGGAAAGTGCTCAAATTATAAGTGACAACATATAGTTTAAACAATTAGGCAATATATCTCACTAGAGTGGGCCCAGTGGGCCAGGGATGAAAAATTTCAGAAACTTCTCACAAACCACTGATTGTTCAGGAACACTTACAATGTTAGTCTAGGCATCAGGGCATCTGGGTGGCTCAGTCTGTAAAGGGTCCCACTCTTGATTTCAGCTCAGGTCATGGTCTCACAGTTCCTGGGATTGACCCCTGCATGGCGTTTTGCACTGACAGCACAGAGCTTGCTTGAGATTCTCTCTCCCTTTTCCTCTTGCCCCTCTCCTGCTCACACTGTTTCTCTCTCTCTCTAAAAAATAAACATGAAAAACATTATTCAAAAAATTGTTAGTCTAGGCTTAGAATCCATAAGCTTTGTAAGACAGAATTTAAATGTAGTCCCAATCTGTTTCAAACATAGACCTGTTTGAATTCCAGGAGCTAAGAGGTTGGAAAGGGCTCCAAGGAAGGTTGCACTGGAAGGAGCAATGATAAGTCTCTGAAAAAACTACCATGAGTGGAGAAAGAAGTTCAGCATGAGCCCTAACTAAGCAAGAGGACATAATGGAAAAAGGAGCATTGCTTCCATGTGCTGTGTGAGAGACACTGAAATATATGGAGGGACAAAGCGCTGTGTTTGAAAGAAAGAAGCATGTCAGTGAGGCAGTAAAGGCAAGAGGAGCCCCTAATCTGGAGAGCTGTTCTTTAGAAGTTCTTCATATTGTACGCATACACATGCACACATACACACACTCATATGCATATATTAAATGCATTCTATCTAGAATTTTCAGGTCTTTAGGTAACTCGGGATCTGGCCCTCCCTCAGGTCTGGCATAGCAAAGCTTATGGTCATCAATATCTACCTTAAAAATTATTGCATTTCAGTCAAACGGGGAGTTGATTTTTCTCAATTGTTGGTTTTGACATAAAAACAAGAGGCAACTATGTCAAATATGGAGAGTTTTGTGGCTTGTGCCATGGAGTGAACATCACAGACACTGTGTTGGAGTTCAGGGAGGACTTGAGCAGTGCAGGTGTTTAGAAATAGAAGTGACAAATGATAAACATGTCAAATCTTCACCTTAGGTCACATTAAAACAAAAGATTTATGCATTCTAAAGCATTCTTTCTAAGGAGTGGCAAGGGCCTCTTTTCTTGTCCTTTGTTCTCCAATACATGGTTCTGGTGAAATTCACAAATTCACAACATTTCCAACAGCTGCACATAGTAACTGAAGATCAAAGTTCATGTTTACATTTCATTCTGTTTATTTGTTCTGAAAGCATATCTGCCTGATTACTAGGGGTGAAAACATTTTCTTTAAGTTCATTTTCTGGTTTTTAGCTTTAAAATATTCAAGTATGGGTATGTGATCCTACATTTGTATTCACATGCCACAAATATGAGAGGCTCGTCTGGACTACTGGCCCAATAGCATAGCCATGAGAAACTATCCGATAATAAGAGTAAAGCATTTTTCTAGTAACTTGTGAGATAAAAGAAAATTATTAAAAGATAGGAGAAGACTCAACATCAGATAAGATGGGCAACAGAAGTGTCATAATTGCAAATAAATCATTCAGGCACTCAGGCTGATTATATATGAGACAATCTTGTCTATTACAATCCTTTAAAAAAGAAGTGACTTCACCCAGGACCTAAAAGCTTTTAGACAGTAGAGTACTTTGGGATATTGCATATAAGCATTTCTGGGATTTCTTTAAAACAATTTAGGGGGCGCCTGGGTTACTCAGTTGGTTAAGTGCCCTACTTTGGTTCACATCATGATCTTACTGTTTGTGAGTTTGAGACCCACATTGGGATCTCTGCTGTCTGCACGGAGCCCACTTCAGATCCTCTGGCCCCCTCTCCCTCTGCTCCTCCTCTGCTCTCTTACTTTCTTTCTCAAAAATACATAAAACGTTTAAAAAATAACTTAGGAGATTCTAGGGAAAGTCTATAAATTCTGAAAATGCAATAGGTGAAGAAAACTTAGAATAACATGATTTAGATCTTGTAATCTGAACATACTTTTCACCATCAGCGGATGAAAATGGAGGCATACCAGTCAAGGTAGTTGGTCAGGATAATAGTGAAAATATCTATCCTGCATATTTTGTACAAGGAAATATAAACACTTCACATAAAGTTTTAATTATGACTTAGTGTTTATGTGAAATAATATGAAGGAAAAAAACCACATATTTTTGATAGAAAGCAAAACAGTACATAATGAAATGGAAAAACCCATCCAAGAGAACCCAATTACTTAGTGATTCCTAAATTTCAAACCATTTTTCCATTATCATAAAGTATTCCCCATACCAAATAATGCATTAATAAGCTTTTTGTCTTTTATGATTCTTAAAACTAAAATATGGCAAACCATATATGTGAAATAGATTTAAAATCCTTAGGTGTTATAGACATGTAAAGAATTATCATATTATTATTTATACTTAAGTTGTAAGTAGTGTGACCATTTCAAGCCTACTGATGCTAAGATTGTTTTCTTATTGATGTTTAATCTTTATTTCTTAAGACTGAAAAATATATACAAAAAGATGGCACTGTTTCTCTGATTTACTTCCACTCCAAACCCAAGCAAACTAGAGACTATTTATTGAAATGAAAGGTGTAAGCTGGTTCTTCTCTTACTACTAACCGATACTAATTCAGCAAGATAGCATACAAGGAACAATAAACTGTAAGGGTCTGTGTTTAGTACTAACTTGTGTTCCTAGGAAAGAAAACAACTCATATTTAACCTGAGTGTAATCTGACTACATTGAACAGAATATAATGGGAGTGACTTTTCACTCTGAGTTACTTTTTTTTGCAGGAAATACTCATCATCCCACTATAGTACAGTTATTGACTAGTTTCAGACAATCCATGGTTTCTAAGAACCCTTCTTGGTATTGGCTTGCAGATGCAAAATTTAAATCCAAAATATTTTATTTTATTTTATTTTATTTTATTTTATTTTATTTTACTATTTTATTTTATTTTACTATTTTATTTTATTTTACTATTTTATTTTATTTTACTATTTTATTTTATTTTACTATTTTATTTTATTTTATTTTATTTTATTTTGAGAGAGACACAGAGAAAGCACCAGTGAGGGAGAAGGCAGAGGGAGAGAGAGGACTTAAGCAGGCTCCATGCTCATCATGGAACCGCCCCCACCTTTCCACACTCCACACCCACAGCCCCCCATTTCTGGTTGCAGGGCTTGAGCCATGACCATGGGATCATGACAAGAGCTGAAATCAAGAGTCGTCAGACACAACTGATTGAGCCACCCAGGTGCCCCTAAATCAACCTGAAATTTTATTACCATGTAACAACTTGCTAGATTCTGTAAAAAATGAGATTTAAATTTCATTCAAAGAGAGAGGCTCAGTTGAATTGGCTTGTTCTAGTCAAATGTCTATTTTTATTGAACACCTAAAAATCCACGTATACTCTCTGCCATGAAAATTGCATTTTCAGTAGAAATGATATCACCTTATTAGTTCCAAATTGCTTCAAAGAAAAGTCTATTAACTTCTAGAGTCTTGTTTTGTTTTGCTTTGTCACCCTTACTAGTAACAGACTGTGTCTATCAAAAGAGAAAATTAGTAACTGCTATGCACAACCCTAAACTTTGCATTTGGGTCAGAAGAAATTTAAAAGATATGCAGTAGAAAATAAAAGTTAAAATTCACCCCCAATGACCGTGGTTGACACAAGTACAACTGACTGCCAGTTTAAATGATATTAGCACCTTTCTTATTGTGAGATTTAATTCTCTTTTATATGCTAGAAATGTCTTGTGCCATTTCTTATAAACTGGTCAGAACTTGGCACTGAACGTGGTGAGAAACATGCTGAAGTTGACTACAGTGAAGAAAAAGTGAGCCAACTCTCTACAGTATATCAATACCAAGAGACCTTATTCTCTGCCATCAATAGGTCAAAAAGTAAGTAGATATATAAGTCATGTCCATGTAGTCATGAGAATCACACTTTCATTTCCTGAGGCAAAGGAGAAAGTATTTATTGAAATTTATGCAGTTAAGAAATACCGGACTGCAAAATATAGCAGGAGTTGTTATATGATTATTCCCATCAATTTTATGTAAATGTGACTTTAGATTAATATGAGCATTTACAAAACCTAATATGTTCCATCTTCAATAGTCCATTCCTTACCAAGTCACTTCCTTATTCTCCACCAAAGATAAATTCCACGACAGAAGGAAATTGTGTTGATTTGTTTTCCCTGATGAATTCACAGTAACTAGAAGAGTGGCTGACTATATATAGTAGGCAGTAGGTAGATAATGATCAAATGAATGAGTGAATGAATGCATGAACAACATGGTGTCAGTCAAAATGCCAATTATGAAGAAAGCCCTAGTTAAACAACAGTGAAATACTCAGAAAACTAAGCATCTTTATTTAAAAACATCATAAATTGGGGCACCTGGGTGGCTCAGTTGGTTAAGAGTCTGATTCTTGATTTCAGCTCAGGCCATGAGATCATAGTTTGTGAGATCGAGCCCCATACTGGCCTCCATGCTGACAGCGCAGAGCCTGCTTGGGATTCTCTCTCTCTCTCTCTCTCTCTCTCTCTCTCTCGTTCTCTCTCTCTTATTCGTCTATTTATCCACAGAAACCCATATACATAGTACACTATAGCTTCTTAAAAGCAATTGTTGAAATACATAATAAATTTATAGATTCATATAATATTTTAAAGTATTTATGCTATTACAGAAAGCTTGCTAAATGCTTTTGACATACAAATGAAAAGACACACTCCTATGCTCAAAGAATTTAGAATCTAGTTAGAAGATTCATATGCAAATAACTATTATAATACCATATTATATTTGCAGAAATACAGAAAGATATTTAGTTTGTAGAATCATCTTTTGAATCTGTCTTGGGAAAAAAGAAAAGATTCATACTGATAATAGCATTAAAATTTAATCTTGAAGAAGATGCCTGGCTGGTTCAGTTGGTAGAGCATGCAATCCTTGATCTTGGGGTTGTGAGTTCAAGCCCCACATTGAACCTAGAACTTACTTTAAAAATACATACAGGGGCGCCTGAGTGGCTCAGTCAGTTGAGCATCCAGCTTCAGCTCAGGTCATGATCTCATGGTCTGTGGGTTTGAGCCCCGTGTCAGGCTCTGTGCTGACAGCTCAGAGCCTGGAGCCTGCTTTAGATTCTGTGTCTCCCTCTCTCTGCCCCTCCCCTGGTCATGCTCTATCTCTGTCTCTCAAAAAAATGGATAAACATTAAAAAAAATCCATACATACATGCATACACAGATATATACATAAATTTAAAAAAATTGAGACTTGAAGAATAAAGGAGTTTACCTATCAATCAAGAAAAAAATTCCATGTAGAAGATTTAATACCCAGGGGTGCCTGGGTGGCGCAGTCGGTTAAGCGTCCGACTTCAGCCAGGTCACGATCTCGCGGTCCGTGAGTTCGAGCCCCGCGTCAGGCTCTGGGCTGATGGCTCAGAGCCTGGAGCCTGTTTCCGATTCTGTGTCTCCCTCTCTCTCTGCCCCTCCCCCGTTCATGTTCTGTCTCTCTCTGTCCCAAAAATAAAGAAATGTTGAAAAAAAAAAAACAAAAAAAAAAAACAAAAAAAAAAACAAACAAACAAAAAAGAAGATTTAATACCCAAAAGATGAAGACAAACTAGAGTAGCTTTTAGTTAGTCAAACACTAAGTGAATTAGGTTGACCTTCCACAACTTTACTAAAGGGTGACTGGCAAAATCTAGGAAAACTACTATCTGCTATGCACAAGTTCTGGCATTAGGGCCAGGACAAATTGAAAAGAGGAATTTTCTTTGAAGGAAGATCAATGGGAGCCTCAAAAATGTCACTAACATTTTTCATAAACTATGTCCAAAATACAGTGAAAAAATTATATGAAAGACCAGGAAAAAAAAGAACAAATGGCTGAAATAAGAGAAAGAAATAGCAGAAAACAGACTATGAAAGTCCATGTAACTGAGGTATTTAATATAGACTGTACAATAAGCATAATTTATAGGCTCAAGAATTATAACAAATTAAAGCAGAGAATTATAAATTGTAAAATATTAAACTAAAATTCTAGAGATGAGATACAAAATAATTAAAATTAGCTGCACAGGGAATGAGTGTAAGAGCTAATTAAATAGAAAAAAATATTAATTCATTAGAATAAAAGTTAAAAAAAAACATTACCAGGTAAAATCTTAAATAGAAATACAAAGGATATGGTGCACCTGTGTGGCCTCAGTTGGTTGAGCTTCTGATTCTTGATTTCAACTAAGGTCATGATCCCAAGGTTGTGGGATCTAACCCCATGTCAGGCTCCAGGCTGAGTGTGGAGCTTGCTTAAGATTCTCTCTCTCGCTCCCTCTGCCCCTCTCCCCCACTTGCTCTCTCTCTCTCTCTCTCTAAAATATATATACTCTAAATATACATATTTATACACACACACACACACACACACACACACACAGGGTAACTTCAAAATCATAGAGAAACTGCTAAAACTAAAATATAGGAGAAATTCCTAAAACAAGTCATAGAAAAAAGCACATTAAATACATAGGAACAACAGTAAAATTGACAGATAATCCATCAGCATAAACAATTAAAGACAGAAAACAATGAAAATTCTCTTGAAAGTGAAGATTTCTTTCTCTGAAAGAACTCAAAGCAGAAAATCTTCATACATGCAAATATTTTGTAGACAAAGTACAAAAGTAAGAAAACATAGCAGAAAAAGAAATAATAAAATAAGCATCATAAAAAGTACTCTTCAAAAGATCCATCAACAAAAAATAAACAAATGATATATAAAAATAAATACACAAAGACCAGCACAGACTAAGTGCATAAATTCAGGATAAATTTACCTGACCAAAAATTTGCTTTCAAATTATATCAGAACTGTTATAACTTAATAATAATAAAAAAAAGTAATCCAATAAAAATATAGTCAAATAATTTGAACAGAAACTTCAAAAAAGACAAGGTTCACAACTACATAAAGAGACAATGTACAAATAAAAGGATTTTCATCAATATTAACCATCAGGAAAATGCTCATTATAACTACAATAGAAACCACTATACAAACTTAAAAAGATTTAAATTTAATAGTCAAAGCTCTTATTTTATGGATATGCTTGCTTCATACAGAAATGTAGCTACATGTTAATTAGTATGCTTCTGTAACTGTCATACAAAATCTGAATTATGCTGTTTCTATTTACTGCAAATTTTAAAACAGTTTCACACGCTAAAAACATTACATTATTATTTAAATGAACATACCTTACAGTTTTTCATTAACTTAACGGTTAAAAAACAAAATGGATATCATATGTTTTAATACAGTTTTTTTTAATGTTTTTATATATTTTTAAGACAGAGAGAGACAGAGCATGCTTGGGGATGGGGCAGAGAGAGAGGGAGACACAGAATCTGAAGCAGGCTCCAGGATCTGAGCTGTGAGCACAGAGCCTGATGTGGGGCTCGAGCTCACCAACTGTGAGATCATGAGCTGAGCTGAAGTTGGATGCTTAACCAACTGAGCCACCCAGGCGCCCCCGTTTTAATACAGTTTTATGTTTTTAATTATTAGTCGGTTGCTTAATAAAAATGCTATACACATACCCCCACCCAAAAAACATAAATCCTCTATTTCTCCATAAAAGGAAAAGCCAAGAAAAATCTTGGCACAATTCCCAGAACAATTTTTTTTGTGTGTGCTTCAATTCTTATTTCAATGTAAGGGGTTAGATATTTGAGATATGTGGTTTTATACTGATATCCTTACACTCCAAATTATTTCATACTGAGCATATATCAGAGATCATCATTTACAACATAATGAGTTTCAACAATGCCACTTATGATATAAATTACTAGGCACCAGTCTCTCGAGCTTTTAGGCTCCATTAATTTGCTGTGAAATAATTAGTTTTCCTGTAAGTACTGATTAGCTTGGTTATAACTAAGAAATTTGACATATATACTTAGGAATGCTAAAGTGTAAGTGTAGTATTAATTATCAGGTAGTCATACATTATGAGCATATATCAACTAACAAATTTAGACTTGATATTTTAATTTTACACTAAAAAGTATCAACTCAGAAAAATTAATGGCACATTGCAGAGTAATCATGATTCAAGTGCTTGATACATTTGATATCTAAGATGAAATTCGGTTAGCTTTTTAAATGTTTATTTACTTTAAGAGGTGGGGGGAGGGATAAAGAGAGTGGAGGGGAGAGAGAGAATCCTAATCAGCCTCCATGCACTGTCAGTGCAGAACCTGACACAGGGATCAAACCCACCAAGCTTGAGATCATGACCTAAGCCGAAATCAAGAGTTGGCTGCTTAACTGACTGAGCCACCCAGGTGCTCCTACGTTAGTTTTATGTCCCCTTCCTACCAGTTTTCTCAATTTTCTGAAAAATGAAAATATTCAAAAATACATTTTTTTAAAATTTTTTTAATGTTTATTTTTGACAGAGAGAGACAGAGCATGAACGGGGGAGGGGCAGAGAGAGAGGGAGACACAGAGTCCCAAGCAGGCTCCAGGTTCCAAACTGTCAGCACAGAGACCAAGGCGGGGCTTGAACTCACGGATCGCGAGATCATGACCTGAGCTGAAGTCGGACGTTCAACCGACTGAGCCACCCAGGCGCCCCTCAAAAATACGTTTTAAAGCAATAACCTCAAATTTTTTTCTATGACACTTTAGAAAATTTTAAAAGTTGCCTAGAAATCCAAATTCTTCATTATTCTCCAAAGCCTATTTCCAGTTATATCTCTATTCCTGTGATATTTTAATAACCTGCATTTCCCCTTGCCAGCAGAGGCATTTTGGAATTATGGTCTCCTAAAATAAAATGAGAAAGCACTCATTCTGTCCTTTTTTCATTCCCAAGTTTAGACCTTACTGAAATAGTGAATTTTCTCTATGTCAACCATACCTTCTTGTAGAAGAGAATTTCTTGGAATCAAAAGAATAAGAGGAGCAGAAACAATTATAATTCAGGTTCTCTCTATATTTTATCTAGTGAAGTCCAGGCAATGATTCCTTCAGAGCAATAACTCTCTTCCCTTCCAGCCCTGGGCTCCTGTGGAAGAGGAGCAAGGCCAGATCCTCAGAGAATACTAGGCAAAAAATATGCCCAAGTTGCCCCATTCTTGCTCTGTCAACAGAAAAGTTAAGAAGAAAGAGAGAAAAAAATGCAGTAGTGAATTGGGACTTAAAAAAAAAAAGTGCTATCAGAAGTTTGAGGAAAACTTAGACAATAGCTTTACAGAACTCATGGGCCAAAGGATTTTTTAAAAATGTCTCTGTAGGGGTGCCTGGATGGCCCAGTCAGTTAAGCGTCTGACTCTTGGTTTCAGCTCAGGTCACCATCTCATGGTTTTGTGAGGTCAAGCACCACATTGGGCTCTGCACTGGCAGCATGAAGCCTGCTTGGGATTCTTTCTCTCTTTCCCTCTCTCTGCTACTCCCTCACTCACACTGTCTCTGTCTCTCTCAAAAATAAATAAATAAACTTAAAAAAAGGACGTATTTAAAAAAAAATGTCTCTGTAAAGAGAAGACTTAGCGAGTAGTATGCACGGAAGAAGAGGAAAAAATAGGATTGATATTTAGGGCTAGTCATTGATAACCCCTGTGTGGGAGAGTGAAAGAGAAAGGGAGGTTTCACTCAGGGGAAAGGTAAAGAGTGGAAAATTGAACACATATTTTACTCTTCTTCCCAGGACCTGAAATCTTTCTCACGTAGGTAGCTGGTTATCATCTATTTTACCTACCTGCCTATCTATCTACGCATCTATGTATCGATGCATGTATGTATGTATATATGTATGTATCTATCATTTATTATATATCTGCTTATATGTATCTATATTTCTCTCCATCTATCTAATCTATCTGCCTCCCTATAGAGAGACAGGCAGAGAGAGAATACTAGAGAAGAGATGACAGCAGGGGAGAGGTGAGGTTTCAACATATTTTGGGGATGTGTGAAGCAGGTGGATAAGTAGTAAATGACCTGTAACACAGAGAAAGCTGAAAACCCGGTGTCTGCAGGGGAGGATGACAAGATGAAACAAGTTGTCTGTGCAGCAGAAAGAACTCATGAAAAAATTCCTAAAAGCAGGGCGAGGGGTGGACCTAGTTAACAGTCTGCATGAATAAAGAGTTAAAATGCCCAGATTTCTCCTCATCATACCCTTCAGACAGGGAATATCTCTCCATAATTAGGCAAAGATGAATGATTTATTTATCTTCTGGGAAAACTGAGTGAGAGCAAACCAAGGTTCAGGAGTGACAAGGATACCCAAGGATGAGGGTGAAAAATGATCCTGACAACAAAGGAATTAAATGGGATTCTAAAAATTAACCCTGCAATTTCAGTCCCACTTCTCTAACCAGCTACAGTTGTGAGGACACTCAGATTATAGCCCTAAGCAAGGGATTAGAAAATTTACCTCTGAAGAAACCAACCAGCCTGAAGATTAAAACAAAACAAAACAAAACAAAACAAAACAAAACAAAAGCTACAGACATGGACAGTTTGCAGCCCAAATAAAATAAAATAAAATAAAATAAAATAAAATAAAATGACTAGAGAGTAAACCCATCTCCCAGTAAGACCCCTTCATACACAAGCACACACAGCATTTCAATAAGCTGTTTTATTGTGCTTTAACTGCCTTGTTGAGACATAATTTACATACCATAAAACTCACCCATTACAGTGTCCAATTCAATGAGTTTTATGTATGTGAATCCTTGATGTATTCACAGAGTTGTGAAACAATCACCACAACCAGCTTTTAGAATATTTTCTTTACCCCAGAGGAAGCACTATCCTCATTAGCCTTCCATCTCCACTTTCTTCAACTCCTGCAACCCTATGCAACTATTAATCTACTTTTGTATCCACAGAGTTGCCTATTCTGCACATGTCATATAAATGGAAGCATACATTATGTGACCTTTCGTGGTTAGCGTCTTTGACTAGGTATAATGTTTCCAAGGTTCACAAATAACCTTTTAAAATATACATAATAATTTTATTACAATACGATTCATGTGTCTTACAATTCACCCATTTAGAGTATACAACTCAATGTTTTTTAGTATATTCACAGAATTTTATATCCATCATCATCATCATCATCATCAATTTTAGAACATTTCATTACTCTAAAAAATTATTTCTATTAGCAGTCACACTGTATTTCTGTCTAACACCTTCAGGCCTAGGAAACCACTAAACTAATTTATGTCTTTATAAAGTTACCTATTCTCAACATTTTATATTGAATCATACAATATATGGTCATTTGTGACTATCTTCTTTTACTTAGCATAATGTTTTCAAAGTTTGTTCCTGTTGTATGTGTCAACACCTGAGTTCTTTTTTTGCTTGTTTTCATCACTAAGCTTTTTAGTACATTACTCTTAGTTATCAATAACAGACAATGTTCAATAAATATTTGATGCAATCTCATAATATGATAATGTTGAAGAAAATACCAGAAAGTAGGGGAAAAAGGAAAAGAGATAAAATAGAAAAGAAGAATAAAGTATTATATAAAATGTTCAAGGAACAGGAATGAAAGATTGAACCAACAAGAAATAGGAGGCAGTTATTGAATAGATATTTAAAATAAATCACATCAAGATAATGTTAAAAGATTACAATTGCTCCTCATCACAATTGGAAAAATGATCTTTCAAAGGATGATCATCCAGTAATTTAGAATACTGGGATATGAGGGAAAGAAATCCTAAGGAGAAAAAAAGTTAAAACCAGTTGTATACAATACAATAGACAAAGTCATTAGACTGTTCAGTAGGAATCTGAAGACAGAGGTGCATGCCTTCAGAAGGCTGAGAAAAATGGATTTACTATCCAAACTATCCAAAACTTTATATCCAAATGCTAATTAGGGTTTAGGCTGCTATAAAGCTATTTTCAGACTTTTAAGTACTTAAACTTATTTCTCATGTATCCCTTCCCCGGAAACTTGGGCTATGAGTAGCTTCCCCAAAAGAGTGGGTCAGGAAAGAGCATGGTACAGGTCCAGGAATTTGTGATTGGACACAAGAGAGAAGTCAAGGACAGAAGATGGATTGTAGTGAAAGGACACCCTAGGACTATGGCTGTAGCTGGCAAGAGATCACACAGGACAGATGGATAAGGAAAGAGATTAGAAAGATTCCTTGATGGGTTTTACTGTACGGAGAAGAGTTTCAGAGTTCCTTTGGATACACTGTTAGAATGAAGGAAATAGAACCATGCTGGTGGGTGAGGGATCGGGAATCTAAGACAATTTTCATCCTGCATAATGTAAAATAAATCAATGATTTTGAAAGTGAGAAAATAAATGTTTATTAGTTTATCAGTATCAGTTTATTTAGCAATAAATGCTGTAATAAGGAGATAATTTACAAGAGATTGCCTTTGGGATTCAGAACTCAGTAGAGGATGAGATAAAGTATATTCTGCAATTTTCTTTTCCTTCCTCCCTTCCTCTCTCCCTTCCTCTCTCCCTCCCTCTCTTCCTTCCTTCCTTCCTTCCTTCCTTCCTTCCTTCATCCTTGTCCACATCTTTGTTTTACTCTTTCTCTTCCTCCTTCTCCTCATCTGTTTCTTCCCTTTTTTTTGTTTTGAATATTATGTACTTTTAATTATTTAAATAAAAACATATTATTTTGATAAAAAACACTTTGCAATTATTTCATTTTTTAAAATTTTATTCTTAAGTAATCTCTACACCTAACATGGGGTTCAAACTTACAACTCCAACCCCTAGGATAAAAGTTGCATGTTCTTCTGACTAACCAGCCAGGCACCCCTATAATTCTTTTAAAGTGGTGGGTAGAAAGAAAGTGATTTCTATACAAATTTCTATTATTATAAGTTAACTTAATAACTTTAGCAGGTAAGAAAGAGCACAATAGCTTGCAGTAGGTAGCAATGTTTTTTGTTTTTATTTTTTGCTAATTGTTTATTTTAAAAATATAGACTTTTTATTTGCTTGGTTTTGTTTGTTTGCACCAGGATGAATGAAATCAGGTTGTGGATGCAGTTTGAAAGTTAAATTCCAGTGGGTAAGAATAAAATTGACCAAAGAAATGAAAAGAGATATAACTGATCGAGAATTTTCTGGGAAAGATGGGAGAGAATGGGCCCAAAATCTTGGGTAGGGCAGCTAGGTCTCATCACAGTAACTACTCTTTACTAAATGCTCATTTTTTGAGCAGGGAAAGGGGCAAAGATAGAGAGGGGATCCCAAGCAGACTCCATGACGCTCCACGAGGCTCCATGCTTCGTGCAGAGCCTGACGCAGCACTAGATCGCATGACCCCGGGATCATGACCTGAGCTGAATTCAAGACTCAGATGCTCAGCTGAATGAGCTACCCAGGATCCCTTGTATCAGTCCTGGATTACCTCCTTTCAATGTCACCATAATCATATGATGTAGGCATTATTATTCCTATTTTATAATCAATAATCCTGAATTTTATTTATTTATTTATTTATTTATTTATTTATTTATTTATTTATTATTTTTTTAATGTTTTTTTATTTTTGAG
This sequence comes from Lynx rufus, assembly GCF_022079265.1. NCBI lineage: Eukaryota > Metazoa > Chordata > Mammalia > Carnivora > Felidae > Lynx > Lynx rufus. The sequence continues at coordinate 95,882,736 of NW_025814845.1, read as the reverse complement.
ACAGAGAGAGACAAAGCATGAATGGGGGAGGGTCAGAGAGAGGGAGACACAGAATCCGAAGCAGGCTCCAGGCTCTGAGCTGTCAGCACAGAGCCTGGCGCGGGGCTCAAACTCACAGACTGTGAGATCATGACCTGAGCCGAAGTCGGAAGCTCACCCGACTGAGCCACCCAGATGCCCCAATAATCCTGAATTTTAAATATGTTACTAGTTTGCTCAAGACAACACAGTTAGTAAATGGAAGAGCAAGGATTTGAACTGATGTCCTACTCTTAAGCTTATGAACCTGCACCCCAGAGCCCCAGTTTCTTTATGTGTAAAATATGGCAATAGTGCCTTCTTCATCTGATTAACAACTGAAATAAGGCAGATAAAGAGCATAATATCGTAACTGACGAAGAATACAGATGTCATTAAGTGCCATCATCATTACTATAACAGCTACTAAGAGGCGAATAAGAAAGATAAGATTAATGAATAAAAGGAAATAATATTTGAACCTTATTTTGTGAGGCTAAATTCTCTTCGCATGTTTGCTTTCTGATGGCTAAGCACAATTGCTAATGTAATGACTTACTCTAATATCGTGCCAGACATAAATGACCAGAAAACCTATTATTTAAAAAAAAAAAAAAAACAGGAAGAAAGAAGATAAGGCACCTTTTTCAGATAAAAAAAAGTTTTATAGATTGAAGTGATAAAAACATTTTCACACATTCACCAAAGAGCTCTAAGAGTTTTATGTAAATCCAATTACAGCCATAAAAATAGACTTCTAAAAATTAGCGTAACTTCCAACTTAAAATACTCTATTGGAATGAATACTTTAAATGATTATGTATATATATGCATACACCCACACATATATACTTGTGTATGTGTGTATATATATATGTATATACACACACACACAAATATATATGTGTATATAAGAATCACTGGTAAATAAGAACTCACAATATCACTGCTGCATATTAATATAGTTTTGCCTAACTGTAATTTAAAAAAGGCCACACAGCATATTACGCTGCCATGACCTCTACAAAAACAAGACTACACTTGTTGAAATTGTTCTTGATTATTGGGTTCTTTATTATTGTGCGGTATTTTCCACTTCTGTTTGTCAGTTATCAAAGACTCAAGAACACTTTTTTTTTTGTAAGTTTATTTATCTATTTTGAGAGAGACAGAGACAGCGCGGGTAAGGGAGGGGCAGAGAGGGAGACAGAGAATCCCAAGCAGGTTCTTCATTGTCATTGCAGAGCCCAACATGGGGCTCAAACCCACGAAACCATGAGATCATGACCTGAGCTGAACCCAAGAATCAGACATTTAACTGACTGAGCCACCCAGGTGCCCCAAGACTCAAGAACACTTTAGTGTTCAGAGGATTCATTCCTATTTCCTCTGAATTTCAAATGGGAGAAATCAAGCATTACAGTTAAATACATCCTCCCAAACAGGAAGAAAAGTTGGAACAGAAACAAAGAAAAATTAAGCTCAACTGCTATATGACAGCATAGCTGTGCACCTGTGATTGCAACCAGATGATATGTAATAAGCATGTGTTTCACCCATGTGGCAGTCATGTGACTACGTCCCTCCTTTTATCTCTGAAGTCATACCTTGGTGCTCTTTCTAATTCTACTAGGTGTGCTTCACTGCCATTCACATCTTAATTTCTTTCTCAGCTGTCAATGTGTCAATGTAATGAAGAATGAGTCTACGCAGCCATTACAGAACAATGTGATAAGAAGAATTACTGATAAGTTACTTGATATTTGCAACCAGCAGCTTCAACTTTAGCTTATTTAGTATGTAGATTGAATTCACCTTCTATTGATGAATTAGCAACATTTATAAATGCATGGGTAGACACAAGATGCTAAATTAAAATGACTAGGCTGCAAAAAATAAAGCTGGCAAAGCCAAAACTAAATGGATTTTTCTGTAATTGAAAAAAACACAACAAACTGAATTAGTCACATTAAGTAATTCAATCTTAATTATTGCCCTAAGAGTCCATTTAAATATTTATGAACAATTCTTTCCAAATGCCTTGTCAGCTCTATTCAATTAAAGAACATGCTGTCAGTTGTACTTTTCCAAAATGACTTTGATTTCTTCATTACACTGTGACCCTTACACTTAAAAATTTGTACCTGGGAGCCATAAGCATCTAAAGCAGTGTTCATTTTGGAGCCCAGATCCTGGCAGTTTCTGAGACAGTGGCTCTTAGTTTGGAGTAAGTACCTTGCAAAGGAAACTAGGAACATATATATAAACTACTTGGCTTGACAGTGTTTGTGCCTGGGTATTAAGAGTTGCTTTTCTATCTGCTCAGCTGAAGGTCATTTGTCTGTCTCACAACAGAAAGTCAATAAATTCATGGAGAAGTTAGAACCAGCACATCATTGTGTTTCCTATGGAAGGGATGCTGAGCTAATACATTTGCCCTTTAAGATGTAATATTACTCCTATGCTGTCACACTTTTGGAAGAAAATGGGGGAGATGCTGGCTCTCAGGTTTTGAGATTTAACCCATTCACTTATCAGGATATATAATATATACTTAATTATTTTTCCCTTACTGAAATGACCTATATCATATGCAACTCCTTGAAACATATCAGCCATCCTTGTCCTAAAGATCATATTTCATTTTTTTTAATATTATCTGCAATCAACATTTCCCAGTGTGTCTGTACATTTTCATTTACTATCTTTATCTTAAAAGTTCACTTCCAAAATTCACAATAAAAGAGTTCCATTCATTATACAAATCAGGAAAACAATCTTTGGCAGAGTAACAACTCATTGTGCATTTTGTTCACTAATCATTAACCAGTGCCTTGGATTTACAGATACAAAAAAAGGTAAATGCTCCATTAAAAAGAAATTTTGGAAATATCTGCCTGTCATAAGGAAATGATGAGCAGCTTTTAAAAAAACTGTTTTTAATGAGTTATAGATTATCAGGAAATTCTAATCCTGCTCTTATCCAATGTGTTTTAGCAAGTGAGGGAGCAAGTTTATATTTGTAGTCTAAATGAGTAATTACAAGTTTAGGTCTGAATCTGTTCTTAGTATGTAAAATAATAGGATGCAAATGAAGGAACCATGTTCACTGCTTTTCTCCTACCCTGACTTATTTTTTTCAGAGTAATTCTCCTTTATTCAACATTAGAATTAGCTAAAAATAAAAATTATTTGACTAGGAAATCAAAACATTTTTTAAATCCTACCCTGAAAAAAGGAATTCCTCCTTTGCCTATTGTTTGACTCTAAAGCAAGAGTGGAAAATCCATTGGGTCAAGTACATTTTCCTATTTTCATGCCAGGTGAGTAGTTAGAAAATCATCGTCAAACTCTTCAGTGGACTCATTCTGACATGATTCTGATACATGTCTACCAGTGATTCAGGCTTGGTCCATAAAAACCTCCATGTATAAATAGATTTATGTCAGCTTGGTTATGCCAAGAACACAAGAGTTCCAAGCAAAGCAACAGTGATACTTTTCCTCTTCTGTATATGTTGAATATTTGGAATGTAGGTAGGGGAAATATGTCTTGCTTAGCTTTCTTTAATTCATTAAAATTTTATTTCAGTTAGGTAAATTATAAGTAATCCAATTATTGCAATACAGTTAAATAAGTACTTAAAGAGATATAAATACAGAACATATAGAGAAGTATGTTTTATTTATCATACACACAACGCACCACAAGAAAGCATGCAGATTATAATTGTCTGATTTCAGTCCAGGGTTGTCAAACTGCCTTTTGGAATGAAGCAATCTTAACATCTCTTCGGATTCATAAAACTTCTCATTTTCTGAAAACCTTTATCCACCTTTTTGCCCAAAAGTTATTGCCTATACACAAATGTAGCCAAACTCTATTATACCATACAATGAGATGTTAAAAATGTCGTGACAATGTTCCATATTTACTTTCATAGATTTCCTACATCAGCATTTTTAAAGCCCAACTTATTTTCTATACATTCAACATTTGTTACCAAAAATAAATATTATCTAACAAAGCTAAATTGGCTTAGAAATTTTGTTGGAATGACATGAGGCAGATTTGAATCAGCCTCAAATCTCAGATACATTAATTCGTATGGCTGTGATTTGTGGAGATTTGTTTTATCAGTAATAAACAGAAGTGACCTAGAAAACAAAATTCATAAATATATATATTTATATATTATATCCTTTAATAGTCAATTTTCTGCCCATAAACAGTATATTTCAAACAGGTGTATAAAAGTACAGACAAAAGAAAAGGCAGTACTGATATGTGAAGTGGAATTTGAATTAAGACTTTTTAATAGTTGAACAAATTAAGTTATTACAATAGTCAATTATAAAAGAATTAAATATTTTTAAAGTGGAAAATAGTATTAATTATAAAATCTCTAGTATATACCCCTTACATGGATGTGATTGCTGTTTTAATTATATATTCTAATTTTTACCTGTATTATGTACTTCAGTTTACAAAGAAAGTTTATACACCTTAGTTAAACCAACTATTTCACACTAATTCAGGCTTTATCATGTAGACAGGGAAACTGGTTGAAATGTTAAATCCAAGAAAACAAACTCAAGAATCCGTAAGGTCTACGTTCAGATTAATATTAGAATAAATGATAATAAAGTTTTTATTCTTACTCTTAGAAATTGATAAAAGTTTAAACATGCTAACCTGTAGAACTGATTTCCAGTGGGAACTAGAAATACAGGTTTGGAGCACAGAGCAGTGATCAGGACTGATCACATAGATTTTATACTTATTTGAAACTTATGTTGATGTAATCATGACTCATATCAGTAAATTCTGGAAAAGATAGATATTAGTCATTTCTGCACATAATATACAGAAACAGGGTTTATGTTTAAGATTTACTTTTGGATACTCAGATTAAACAGTTTAGAAGAAAATTTCTAAAGGCATTAGTCATATCGCCTTCCCTTAATACATATGTGAAGGAGATTTAAAACAAACTGAAAGAAAGGCTAAAGCAGGAATGCAAGAAAAAGTGAGGAAGCATGTGAATACTGTGCACCTTTAAAGCATTAACAGAAACATGTAGGTTTTTTATAATTTGAATTGATATGAATTGATAGAAGAAACACCCATTTTTAATGGTGTTTTCAACCTTCGATTTCTTTAATGTTATTTTTAGTCTCTGTTCATATGTCAAAAAAGACATTGTACTTTTAAATTTTAAAAATTCAGTTCATATTATTTACACGGCTGAACTTTTTCACATTACATATTCCTAGTACATTGAATGAGAATAAGATATTGAAAATCTACTATAGCCACGGCTCCAAAATTGAATTTCAGATATAAGTTAAGTATATAACTAGCTGTTATCCCAAATGACCACGGTACCTTGAAAACTCTCTGATAATTTTGCTCTCTAAATAACATAATTATATAATCAAATATATGTTAATTAAGTGGACTATATGCTGTTGTGTTACTGAGAGACAGAGCATTGTGCAAATGCTTCCTTGTTGGTGGACAGTTGCTATCTGTCTCCAACCTCTAGGTATCCCTTTGAACCAGGTATACAATCTTGCAACTGGGATGATCTTGCTCATGTCCTGATTGCCAGGATCTGAAACAGCATATGGCACATGATTGCAGTTATTAATACTTTTTTTATTAAATCAAGTGGAATTAAGGGATGCAGTGAGAGGCTGGAGAAAGGGTCTTCTGAGACAATTTCTATATTAAGAATTTAAGTGGCCTAGTTTTGTGACCATTTTTTTCCCCAGAAGAATAGAATTCCAAATAACTTGTGTAGACACTGCCTCTTCAAAGAGGTGATATAACCTTCCATTCTTTTTTTTTAATTTTTTAATGTTTTATTTATTTTTAAAGACAGGGAGAGAGCATGAGTGGGGATGGGGCAGACAGACAGGGAGACACAGAATCTGAAGCAGGCTCCAGGCTCTGAGCTGTCAGCACAGAGCCTGATGCAGGGCTCAAACTCATGAACTGTGAGATCATGATCTGAGCTGAAGTCGGACGCTTAACCAACTGAGCGACCCAGGCACCCCTTAACCTTCCACTCTTTAATTGTGGGCTGCACATGCTGACTTCTTTTCCAAGGGTACAATAACAAAACAGTAAACACAGTGACTTTGCAGTAGAGAAGCTGAATACCTCAGCCAACTGATTGACCAAAAGTATCCGTAGTGATATATCATGAAGTATATTAATTGTTGCATGTATGTAAAGACAATTTAAAAATCATTTAAATAAAAACGTTTGCTGGAGAAATATATCTATGACAGAAATTTTCAATTCCTCTGTTTCTAATATTGCCTCAAAGTCAAGTAATACTAGAAATTTGTAAATTTTTATATCTATGTTTTTTATAGCACAGGTTTTTTTCCTCCTTTATGAAAAGTAGGACAGGTTTGTCCATTTTAGATGTTTCTACATATTGCCATTCTCAATAACTTTTATGGAAGATAAAAAAAGGTAGCTCTGCTATCCATCCAAAGATCAGCATTTTAATTATAGAATTGCATGAGTTTCTTTGCTCCTTAATCTCTCATCGGCCTTTGATAATGATGATACCGCATTGTAGTGTAATGAGAACCAGCAAGAACTTTTCATTGCAGTTGTACTCACAAACATCTAAAACCTTTTTTTTTGCCAACAATGAAAATATAGCAGGCTTCAGTTGAAGAGAACACATTAAGCGAACTTCTGTAGTATCTTTAAGAGCATCTATTTTAAGAAAATCTATAGTAAGAGTCTCTCTAGATATAAAGCTTGTATATCTTCTGCTGTTTTCAAAAATTATTGTGCCATTTCTTAAAATATTTAAAGATGCTAAATGAGTGAAATCTATAAAAATCAGTTCAATAGTGTAACACATTCTTCCCAGCTTAACAATCTTAGAAATTAACTTGTGATAAATGGAGCTTTATTTACAAGTCATCTTTTTAAATATAAGCAACTGTTTCTAGCTCCATCTGGCCAAGAGGTTAACTGGTAAGACAAACCCTTTTCACATAAAACTACTCAATCAGTCGTATCTTTACTGTAAAAGACATAGTTTATCTGCCCTAGGGATAATAGACCCATCACCGATGTGACCAGTGAGCTGAGGTTATCAAAAGAAGAGAGGTATTCCTGTCCTACTTCTTGGCCCAGTTTCTCTTTAAAAGGAGCTACAAAAATTTTGGTTTTATCATCAACTTCACAAAGCACTTTCAGTATTTATTCTATAAAGTATTATAAATATACTATTGATAACACAATAGAGCAAAAGGCATTATCTCCATTCACATAGCACAATTTCTATGAATAAATAACAAATATGATAAGGTTGAAATTGGTAATAATTGGGTCACTAAATATATGTAGCACCAGGTTTTTCTCTGCCCAGGAAAAAAAGCAAAATTAGACATGTCATTAAACCATAATAGTAAATTAAAGGATAACAATCACTCTCACCAAGTACAATTTCTATCTTATAGCTTTTAAAGATTTGAATACCTTGACAGAAAATAGTAAACAAATTTATAAATCTGTTCTTGATATCAAATCTGCAAAGCTTTTCCAAGAACATTTATAAACGTTTTACATAAACCAATAATATAGCTGTGTAAACATAGATAAAGATGAACGAAATTTATTTTTCTATGGAGAATTATACATTGAAAAAAACATCCCTTGCAAATTGAAAAGAACATAATTAGAACCTTGAAATTAAAAAGAAAATTCTCCCTTTTTCCCCCCACAAAATAAGATTTCTAAAAGCAGCATGCCCTACTAAATGTCAAGATAGTGTCACGGTGCCAATATATGGAATTACTTAGATCTGCTTTTCTAAAAAGATGAAATTTTATTAGGCAAATCACAAAGGTCTATTTTTCACTCCCCTTCCAAGTCATAAAGAAAGCAAAATGAATGTATTAGAGACAGTATATTTTACTTACAGTCTGTTGTGTTATTTATATCAGTAGCATATGAAATTATTCTCTGATAACATCAGAAGTTTGAAAAAAGGATATATTGACTTAACATGTTTTTTAATATCTGATATTATATTTAATGTCCTAAATCAGATTCCTCTCTTAATTTTGGATGTGTAAGTTTCCCTTCATAGGCTCTTTTTATCCACCATCATTAGTAAAAATAAAACACATCCAAGTCTCCAATAAATCTTCTGCTGTTCCAACTACAGATTTTAAAATTGTTCTTTCTGAGCCTGATATGTCGTAGTAAAAGATAAATCCACTTCCATAAGAACTATTGCACTTTGAAGAATCTATATATTTACTCAGAGTTGAGTACTATTGAGATTCTTTAATTAAATTATGCCGTTTGAGAGAGTAGGTTGAGGACAGTAATAGAACTTAAAGAGGAATAAGGAAACCAAGGTATAGCATAGCTGTGTTTGTATAAATACTGCCTATTTTAGTATTGCCAGCCAGTGTTCTAGAGAATCACCAAACACAAAATCTGTATTAAATGCCAATAATGTTCCCACCTGTTTGGAAGACTTTGTGAGATAATATAAAGATCTAAAATTGTAGAACCATAAAGGGAAAAGAAGTGAGTAAAAATGAGCACGTGATAAATAACTTAAAAGAATAATTTTTAAAAAGCCTTTATTAGGTAATAACATTTCAAATTCAAAGGTCTAGGGGTTTTTCTTCACTTTTTGGTATTTAGTTCTAATCTCTGTTAAGTTCCAAATAATTTATTAATTTTATTACAAAATAACTTCAAACTAACAGGGAATTTACAAGAATCATACAGAGAAACTCCATAACATTTCTCATATTCTTGGTTTATAATAATTTGTCTTCTTTGCTGTATCATTTTCTCTCTTATTGTGGATTTCAACACACAGCACACTCTTTCTTATCTTCATAGTTATTTTCACTGTATCTTTTTTGCTTGAAAAGACCTCTCTTCTATTCTTCACTTGGATAACTCCTACTTATGCTTCAACACTCACCTCATTTATTCAGCAAAATCTACTTACTCATTAACATCTGCTTAAGTATTATTAGCTCTGACCATTAAATGGTAGAAAAGTAGACCTTAAAATAAGTTTTCAAGAGACTTACAATTTTCTGCAAAACATAGTCAGTCAAGTTATAATTATTACTTTATTACATTGAGAAGAGTAATTTGAAAGGGGAAGCATCAGGTCCTCAGTACATCATACATGACCACCTCCAATTCAGATCTTGGTGTTAGGAAGCTTAATCCATAGGAATTCTATATGAACTAATATTTGATAAGAGGAATTAACTAGACAAATTGAGGTAAGAAGAAGAACATTCAAGGAGAGTGGGCAGTATATATAAGTAATGTGATGTGAGGAAAGAAGTATATTATATAAGAACACAAAATAGTTTCATCTCTCTGGAACATAGACTGTGGAAGGGAAAATGAAAAAAAAGATGATTGGCAAGCTAATTCCACAATTTCTATTTTTAGGAATTTGGATGTTATCCTTCATCTAATGGGGAGCTACTGATGGGTTTTATCAAAGTCCATTTTTAAAAAAACAACCTGCTGCCATTAGAAAAAGTCAGAAATAATATGCCTTACCTATGTTATCTTCAAATGGTAATATTTTTGAAAATTGTTTAATATCTCATTGAGATATAGTTATTTATAGTAATTGGTTAATAAGTATTGACTGCTTTCATTAAATTGATGAAGTGCATTATTTATTAAATATATGAATTAGTCCAACCAATAGACTTTTCTTTGTTGCTAAGTAATCCTTGTCTAATAAAATTAGAGTATTGGAGAAGCAGAAACATTGATTAATATGGTAATGATTTTGATTTATTTGTCAATTATTAAATAAAAATTTTTAGATGAATTTGTATCAGCATTCATTTTTCTTTTGTTTTGTATCTTTGAAAATAGTTCCAGACATGGGCACCTGGGTGGCACATTCAGTTGGGAATCCGACTCATAATTTCAGTTTGGGTCATGATGACAGAGTCATGGGATGGAGCCCCACAACAGGGCTCTGTGCTGAGCATGTAGTCTGCTTGGGATTCTCTCTCCCCCAACCCTCCCTACCTCTCTTTCTTTTAAAAAGGGATAATAGTTACAGACATACATTGATACGCAGAGTTCAAAAGAAACCTGTACTGGTTTTCTTTGCTTCCATAATAAATTAACACAAAAAGAGCAGCTTAAAATAAGACACATTTATATCCTGGGTATAAAATCAATGAGCAGAAATTTGTTGCATTTCCATACACCAAAAACAAAGCAGCAGAAAAAGAAATCAAGGAATCAATCCCATTTACAATTGCACCCAAAACCATGAGAGACCTAGGAATAAACCTAACTAAAGAGGGAAAAGATTTGTACTCTGAAAACTGTAGAACACTTATGAAAGAAATTGAAGAAGACACAAAGAAATGGAAAAACATTCCATGCTCATGGATTGGAAGAAAAAATATTATTGAAATGTCTACACTACCCAAAGAAATCTACACATTTAATGAAATTGCTATCAAAATACCACCAGCATTTTTCACAGAGCTAGATCAAGCAATCCTAAAATTTGTATGGAACCACAAAAGACCCTGAATAGCCAAAGCAATCCTGAGAGAGAAAAATGAAACTGGAAGCATCACAATTCTGGAATTAAAACTATATTACAAAGCTGCAGCCATTAAGATAGTATGATACAGGTACAAAAATAGACACATAGATCAATGGAACAGAATAGAAAACTCAGAAAAGTGCCCACAACCGTATGGTCAATTCACCTTTGACTAAGCAGGAAAGAATATCCAATCAAAAAAGGCAGTCTTTTCAATAAATGATGTTGGGGATACTGGACAGTGACATGCAGAAGAATGAAAATGGACCACTTTCTTCCACCTTACACAATAAATTCAAAATAGATGAAAGACCAAATGTGTGTACGAAACCATCAAAATCCTAGAGGAGAACATAGACAGCAACCTCTTCACCCTCAGTGAAGCAACTTCTTACTAGACACATCACAGAAGGCAAAGAAAACAAAAGCAAAAATGAACTATTGGGACTTCATCAAAATAAAAAGCTTCTACACAAAAGAAACAATCAGCAAAACTAAAAGACAGCCTACAGAATGGGTGAAGATATTTGCAAATGACATATCTGATGAAGGGTTAGCATCCAAATCTATAAAGAAGGAATCAAACTCAACACCCAAAACACAACCCAATTAAGAAATGGGTAGAAGACATGAGTAGACACTTTTCCAAAGACATCCAGATGGCTAACAAATACATGAAAAGATGTTCAACATCACTCATCCTCAGGGAAATACAAATCAAAACCACAGTGAGATACCACCTCACACATGTCAGAATGGCTAAAATTAACACAAGAAAAAACAGGTGTTGGTGAAGGATACAGAAGAAGGGGAACCCTCTTGCACTTTTGGTGAGAATGAACACTGGGGTAGCCACTCTAAAGAACAGTATGGAGGTTCCTCAAGACACTAAAAATAAGAACTAACCTACATTCCAGCAATTTTACTATTAAGTATTTACCCAAAGGATAAAAAATACAGATTTGAAGGGATACATGCACCCCAACATTTATAACAGTATTATCAACAGTAGCCAAACTATGGAGAGAGCCCAACACTGACTGATGAATGGATAAAGAAGATGTGCTATAGATATACAATTAAATATTGCTCAGACATCAAGAAGAATGGAATCTTGCCATTTACAATGACATGGATGGTGCTAGAATGTATTATGCTAAGCAAAATAAGTCAGTCAGAGAAAGACAGATACTATATGATTTTACTCATATGTGGAACTTGAGATGAACAATGGGGAAAGAGGGGAAAAAAGAGAACAGATAGAAACAAACCACAAGAGACTCTTAATGATAGAAAACAAATTGATGGGTTGAAAGAGAGTGGTGAGTGGGAGATAGGCTAGATAGATGATGGGGATTAAGGAGAGCACTTGTTGTGATTAGCACTGGGTGTTGTATGTACGTGATGAATCACTGAATTCTACTCCTGAAACCTATATTGCACTGTATGGTAACTTAACTAAAATTTTAAATTGAAAATAAACAAAAAAAAATTTATTAGTTCACCATTCTATTAAATCAGAAGTCCAGGCAAACTAGATTCTTTACTTTGAGTACCACAACGCCAAAATCAAGTGTTAGCGAGGTGGGGTTCTTATTTGGGGGAACAGGGGCAGAATCCTCATCTGAGCTTATTGAGATTGTTGGAATAATGCAGTTCCTTATAGTTGTAGAATGAAGGTCTCTTTTCCTTTCTGGCTGTCAGTCAAGGGTTACCCTGAGTTTTCTGAAGCTGTTTCCAGGTCCTTTCTATGTGGCTCCCTCCATGTTCAAAGGTAGGGCAGTGCACCAATCCTGATCACGTTTGGAAAACCTCTGTTTTCCTTCTTGTTAATCAGAGAAAATGTTGTTTTAAAATGGCTTATAATTAGATTGCACCTAGTAAGTCACTGTTCCTTTAACTTAAAGTCTACCCCCAAAAAGTATCTTTCCATGAAACAAAACATAATCACCTAATGATATTTTATAATCATAGTCCGGGGTTTAGGGCAGGATATCTCGAAGGGCCATTTTATAAATCTGACTAGCACAGAAAGCAAAAATTAAAATTAAACCAGCTGACTTCACATATTCAGTGATATCAGACAGCTTATGAGAAAGCATAAATGATGACACAAATTTATCCCTGAATTTTCATATGAGTCAAAGACCTCAGACGGGAACTGAAGTAAAAATAGTTCAGATTCTACTTTAAATAAAATCATTAATATTCTTTAATACAAGCCTCTTAGTTGATTGAGCTTTCTCTTAAAATTAACATTTCCATTTACTGACTCAAGTAGGTGGATTGATGAAGGAAAGAATGCCGTAATTAATATGATAGCTTCATCAGAATATTTCCTGAAAATATAACTGCATTTGTGCAATAACCACCAGGAACTCAGAGAAATGCTCCTGTAGAAGCTTTAATCATATCCAAACCAGTGGTCTATTGACAAAGCTTTTGTTATTTTTTGCATATTGTAAGGACTTACAAAAGTTAAAATGCATTTATTTCAATACCTGGCATGTAAATGTGCTCAATGCAAAAGGGATATACAGGGGAAGGGACCAAGGACAGGGGGCCTGGGTGGCTCATTAGGGTAAGCATCAGGCTTGATTTCAGCCCAGGTCATGATCTCACAGTTCATGAGATGAAGCCACGCATGGGGCTCTGTGCTGACAGTATGGAGCCTGCTTGGGATTCTCTCTCTCCTTCCCTCTATATCCCTTCCCCACTTGTGTTCTCTCTCTCTCTCTCTCTCAAAATAAATAAACTTAAATAAATAGAAAGGGAAAGGGAAGAATGAGAAAAGACAAAAATGACAGGAAAGAAAAAGAAAAGGAAACAAGAGGGAAATAAAGAGGAAAGAACTATGGAAGGAAAGATGGAAGAAACAAAGGATGAAGAAATAGAGTAAGAAAGAAACATTTTTTAAGTCTTTAGAGGTTAAATAAATGCTGTTAAATGCCTTTTTCACTCCCATGGTGGGGTAACCTGAAGCCTGCTGGAGATAAACACACATGCACAGGTTAATGCCCCTCTATTTTCATGTCTTCTGACTCCTGAGTCTCCAGTGTCCTCCATTCTTCCATTTGCCAACTTCCATAACTACTAACTTTTGCTTTCCTTCAGCCACCTGCTTATCTCCTCTGACAACTGACTGGGCTTATAGTTGAAGTCACAAAACTATTTAGACACCTGGGTGGGATTTTTCTTAAATTCACAAACTTTTTCCTATAAATTAACCTACTTATATCATAAGTATTTAAATGTAGGCCTGGAAATTTATGTGTTTCTCAAGCTAACCAAATTCATTTGTGCTTTAATTTTTTTTTTTAACTTCATGTCTTGTATATTTCTTACAGACAGCACATCGTTAGGCCTTGCTCTTCTTTTTTTTTTTTTTTAATTTAATCTGAAGTTCTCTACCTTTAATTGGGGTGTTTAACACCATTTACTTTTTTTAAAGTTTATTCATCTTTGAGAGAGAGAGAAAGAGAGAGCATAGGCAGGAGAAGGGCAGAGAGAGAGGGAGACACAGAATCGCAAGGAGGCTCCAGGCTCCGAGCTTTCAGCACAGAGTCTGACTCGGGGCTCAAACCCACAAACCGTGAGATCATGACCTGAGCCAAAGTCGGACACTTAACCGACTGAGCCACCCAGGCGCCCCTAACACCATTTACTTTCAATATGATTATTGATTTGGTAGTGTTAAAGCTTATCATTTCGGTATTGTTTTCTATTTGTTTTATCTCTTTATTTTTTGCCTTCCTTTGGATTGAGTTTTTTTCATTATTTCATTTTCTTTACTGTGTTGATTTATGGCTAATTTTTTTGGACTTGTTTTAGGGATTACTTTAGAAAATTTATAGTATGCATTTTTAACCTATCATTGTCCTAGTTTAATTGATATATAACTTTGTGTATATTATGAGATCCTTTCAATATTATACATTTATTTCTCCCTCTCTATCTCTTGTCTGTTTCTTATGAATTTTACATATACATTAGTATAGACTACATAATGTATCATTATTCTGTTTGAACAGCCAATTATCTTTTAAAGATATTTAAATAATAAGAAAAACACATTATGCATACCCATGTAATTACCATTTCTGGTGCCCTTTATTTCTGTGTTACAATCTATATTTGTATCTAGTGTCATAATTCTTTTCTGTGACAGTTTTTCTTTATTTCTTATACTGTAGACTTAATATTGATGAATTATTTCAACTTTTGCATGCCTAAAAAGTCTTTATTAGGCATTCATTATTTTTATTTTACTGGGCATAGAAACACAGGTTGATATTTTTCTTATTCTTTTTCTATTTTAAGGATATTTTTGCACTATCTCTTCTGAAATTGTTTACGATAAGGAACATGTTGTCATTCTTTGTTCCTCTGTGCACTGTCTTTTCTTTCTATTTTTAATATTTTCTGTTTATCACCTTTTTTGAGCTACTTAAATTATGATATTGTAAAGTGTCTTGGTATAATTTTCCTCACCTGTATATTACTTGAACATCTTGGATCTATGAGCTTATACTTTTTGACACATTTTTAAAATACTCCACCATTATTTCTTTAAATATCTACTTTTGTATTTTTTGAAGAATACAGTTACATACATGCACATTAGAGCATTGCAGTTTACCCATAGCCCACTCACATGATATTTATTATTATAATATTTTTTTCTTTCTGTGATTTGTGTTGGATAGTTTATATTGATTTGTCTTCATGGTCACTGCAATTTATTTGTCATTTATCCCAACCAGCACATTTTACATCTCACATATTGTAGGTTTCATCTTGACAAGTTTGATACTGGTCTCTTACATATCTTGCATATTTCTACCTACTTTTTTTGAGCATATACTATAGAATCATAATTACATTTGAGATTCTTGTATGTTAATTCTAGCGTGTGTATCAGTCCTGGGTTTGTTTACATTGGTTGCTTTTTATCGCTTTTCCTTTTTACCATAGGCTTATTTTCCAGCCTCTGCTGCCTGCTAATCTTTGACTGGATTCCAGTCATCATAAATTTTGCCTAATTTGGTACCAAACGTTGTCTGGAATGCAGTTTTATTACCTGGAAATAATCTGATACTTTTGGTCTTGCTTTTAATACATATGAGTTAGGACCAATATGGTTAAAGATTTGTGATCCTATGTGCAGATGATTGTTACATTTTTTTGTTTGTTTGTTTTACTAAGATTGGTATAATGGGAGAGTATGGGTATGTGAATGCACACTTATTTTATAACATACTCTAGGAAGTTATTCTAGCTTTTATTTCCCCCATGTAATCTTTCCATTTGATTCATTAACCTCCCTGAATTAACTTATTTGAAAAGAACCATGTGGAATTCTGAACTGGTGACATGAAAAGATCTGCGCTCTCATTCACCAGCAAAACAACAATTGGTGAAAATTATAAACAACATCAAAAACTACAAAAAAACATTTAAAGTCCCTGGAAATTCTCCTTAGAGCATATAGGAAATAAAGACACCTTTGCTCAGGGAAATAGACTAAATTCTGGAATGAACAGCAAGAGTCTGTGCTGCCTCAGTCCATGCTTACTCCCTGAGCCCTCAGCACAGTGTGAAAGAAGCTCTACTCTTCTCAGGACTAAACAGGAAAATGCTGTTCCCATGTCCCAGCTATCAGTCAAGGGTGATGCTATATTCCTCTTCCAGAGGGAAAGTCCAGCAGAATTTCTCATGTTCCCCACCCCCCCATTCCAGTTCTGTGGTACAGAGGTTAAATTCCAGATGAGTGCTATGAAGGAAGAGCTCCCTTCCTCCACTCAGGCCCATTCACCACGTGAAGACCTACCTCTGGCATGGCAGGCTGAGAATACTAAAGTCCTGACTGCTCTTGCTGCAGTGTGCTTTCAGAGCAGAAGTTCTATGCTAAGAGAGTTGAGCTAAGAAGACCAGAGCCAGCTGCCCCCACTCAGCTTGCTATTTATAAAGCAGGGATTCTACTTTAAGAAATGTAGGCTACAGTCCCCAACCCCAGCTCAAAGGGGTAGCTAAGATATTTTGCCAAGGGAGGATGCACGTCATAAGAATGAAGGGCTTTGTGCTCTCCTCACAGTAACTGACTATGAAACAGAAGCTGAGGAGGTTCCAGTCTGATGGTACTCTCAAAACTAATAGAGATTTTGGTGGCAAACACTTAAGAGGCTGGTAGGTCCATAAGAGCAGCAAGCTAAATTATAGGCTCACTAGTGTATCAGAGTGAACAGGAAAATGTACAATTAAAAAGAACCTTCCTGGTGTCAAAACATACATCAAAGACTAGCTTCATAAATTATCTCTGAAAAGAAGCCTAAATTTAATTGAATCATTCCATGAAGGAATTTATGCCCCAGGACATTGTCCCACATAAAGCAAGAAGCCACACGTGGTAAAGTGTAACAGCTGGGTGTAACCAACCCAGGCTGAAAGTTTAACAGAAATATTAGGGGGAGAGCCCAAACAGAACCACTGTCATCTCAAGGTGACTTGTGTGCAAACCTTGTCCGCCCCCTCTGAAGAATGACATCATAGGCTTCACACTGTGTGGAAAATATACTTAAAAAATAGTCGAACTAAGTCACTACACAAATGGGCAAACAACCCAGAATAATCCCCCAAGTGGTTGACAGTATCCAGAGTTGCTGCAATGTATTGATTCAGATTTCCAATGTTAAGCAAAATGTTATTAGACATTCAAAGAAAGAGGAAAGTGTGACAGACAGAAAAAAAAAAAGGCAGATGACAGAAACTGCTTATAAGAGGGCCCAAAGGTCAGACTTATTAGACAAAGTCTTTAAAGGAGCCATTATAAATATATTACGTGGTTAAAGAAAAGTATGCTATAAAAAGTAAAGGAAGGGGGCGCCTGGGTGGCTCAGTCGGTTGAGTGTCCGACTTTGGCTCAGGTCATGATCTCGCAGTCCGTGAGTTCGAGCCCTGCATTGGGCTCTGTGCTGACAGCTCAGAGCCTGGGGCCTGTTTCAGATTCTGTGTCCCCCTCTCTCTCTCACCCTCCCCTGTTCATGCTTTGTCTCTCTCTTTCTCAAAAATAAATAAAACGTTAAAAAAATAAAAAAAATAAAAAGTAAAGGAAGGTACAATGATGATGTCTCATCAACTAGAGAATATCAATAAGGAGGTACAAATTATATTAAAAAGCCAACTGAAAAATCAGTAGTTGGAATGTAAAATAACTGAAATGAAAAGGTCACTAGAGGTACTCTAGTGTAGATTTAAATTGGCAGAAGAAATAGTGAACTTGAAGATAGGTCAAAACAGTTTATGCAGTCAGAATAGAGTGGGGGGTGGTAGGGAATGTAAAGAAAAATAGATAAAACCTTGGAGAAGTGTGGGACAACAATATATGTTTCAACATAAACACATGATACTACCCTGAGAGGAGAGAGAAAGGAAAAGAAAACAGAAAAAAACATATACATATATCTTTTAATAATTAATGGCTGAAAACTTCACCAATCTGATGAAAAAGATGAGCTGCACATCAAGAACTTCAATAAATTCCAGGTAGGAGAAACACCAAGAGATCTGCACCTGGACACATCATAGTAAAAATGTTGAAAGAGAAATATAAAGGGAAGATTTTTGAATGCAGCAAGGCAAACCAATTATGTATGAGAAAACCCCAATAATATTTCTGGCAGACTTCTCATCAGAAACAATAAAGACCAGAAAATAAGGAGTTACATATTCAAAGTGCTGAAAGAAATCTTATCTACGACAGAGAAAGAATAACATTTTATCATTTTGGTTATTAAAACAAAAATGTTAGTTTAGAATTCAAAGGCATATGAAAGTTTCAGTGTTTGCAGAAAAGTATTTTCTATATTTTAGCTTCCCT
This sequence comes from Lynx rufus, assembly GCF_022079265.1. Classification (NCBI taxonomy): domain Eukaryota; kingdom Metazoa; phylum Chordata; class Mammalia; order Carnivora; family Felidae; genus Lynx; species Lynx rufus. The sequence continues at coordinate 95,864,233 of NW_025814845.1, read as the reverse complement.
TTAATTAGCATGGAAACCATATTGCCATCTAAAGTATAAAGGTAAATAAATGGCTTGATTAATAAAACATGGTCTGTGAACACATTTAATTGGTAATGCCTAAGCTTATGGGGGAGTAAAGAGGTTTGTAATGAGACATAATGTGGTTGTGAGAAAAGACATCACAGACAGTTTCTTGACAGAAAGACTTAAGATTTAATCACGCAAAGCTGCTTTTGCAGCCACTGCCAAAGCATGTTAGCTTCACCGTCAGGGAGCGGGATGCCTGTCAAGTCTGCCGTAAAGCAAAGGGAATCGCTGCCATCGCGCTGCCTACAGACAACAGATGATCCTCGTCCGCCATTTATTTTACTTCTGCACATTCTGATCTCGTGTTGTGGTATCTATAGAACATATTGAGCCTGTACATCACTACAAAAGGACTTTTAGTGGGGAAAGAATGCTGCTAAGTTAGGAAAACAGAAAATGCTTATTCAGAGTTGATTTAAGCTATTAGAATATTGCTGCTGATATTCATAAAGTAGATATCAATTTTGATCATAATATCAAAAGGTGTTAAACTTTAAAGGAACATAAAGAAAATATTTTGATTTGAAAATGGGTAGCTGGTAAAAAAGGTTTCCATAGTCTATATCCAATCCTACCTAGTTTCCTAGCTTCTAATTATTTATCATCATGGTTATTCAATAATTATTTAATTAATTTATTAACTTAATCTATGAGCGATTGTGTGTTCTAATGCCTATCCGTGCTGCAAGAACGCAATGCTAGAGACAGAATTGATAAACTATGAGGACAAAAGAGGGAGATTTTTCTCAATATTGGAGAAAATGGCTTAAGATTTGCTAAGGGATTCATCTTGATTCATTTTGGTACCTACAGGAGTGGAACTATGTGAAGTTTTGGGTATTAGAGTAATTGCTATAGTTATCTATTATCCATTATTAATTTATAAACTAGTAATTATAACAAGTTATTTAATATTAGCAGTTACAATGTGTTCATTACAATAGACAATTGATACACTATTTCATTTAATTCTCATAGTGATTGTAAGAAGTAGATATCACTATTCCATTTTTTATGTTAAGGAACTCTGACTCAGAGGAAAATAACTTACTCAGCATCACATAGCTAGTAAGTGACTGAGCCAGTATTTATACACATATCTCTCCATTCTTTAAGTTTATGATTTTTTCTTTATACATCTCACATTTTTCTAGCCTTTTGGCAGAAACCATCTCTTTGACTGCTCTCTTTCCACTTTCCCACCATGTTTTAGAAAAAAAAAATGAGTAAGTTCATGTTATCCATACAATAAATACATTAGGGCTTAACTCATTGCTTTAGGTCTCTGAAGTGGGTTGATTGGGGACAAAACATTGAAGATCTGTTTCATTAATGAATAAAGCACTATAAGGTCATTCTTATAATTTACTTAGCATCCCAGAGTATAGAAATACTGCTGGCTGACTTTCTGTGGTAAGTACTGAACCTGAGCAGTAGTATTAAACCTCCTACTTGTGTTTTTTTGTTTTTGTTTTTGTTTTTGTTTTTGTTTTTGTTTTTGGAGTTGGAGTTGGAGTTGAGGAAGACGCTTTTGGATTCCTAGACAATAGCTCCCAAGGATCTAGGGTTTGCCAGATCATCTTTGAGACAACTCTGACTGGTTCCACTAGGAATAACTTGCTTTGTAGAAATAGTGATTGCCAGGGGATTTCCCCCAAACAAAGTCAGACCTGGAGTCAGCTCCAGCCCGGGGCATCCATGACCTCTTGAAGGCAGTCAATTGTCACAGATTATTTACAAAAATGAGTCTGCTAGGACTCTCTCTTTATCCCATTTTTTAAGTCATTTCCTCCTTCTAACTTATTTGTCTTGTGTATTTCATTGTTCTTTCTCTTCTTCCTTCTGTTGGTATCCTTAAGTCCTTCATTCTCTTTCCCATTCAACATTATCTAGAAATAAAGTAGAGAATGATCAGGAAAAGAGGAACTTTCCATGAAATTCATTATGAGGTGAAAATTTTAAAATATTAATCTCTCTGATTTGACCAGGGAAAATAGAGAAAAAAACATAATATATGATGTAAAATATTAATGTTTTAAACTTTCAGTTAAGGTTGAATCATTATATTGATCGATAATTCTGTTCAAGGAAACCGCAGGTCAAAATCAAATAGGATCTCTGCTTAAATATTTACCTTAAGTGCAAATGAGTGTTTGATAAGACAATGGTTTATCACTGAAATAATTGCCAGCAGGGAGAAAAAAATAAATCACTGTATTACTGACCCCCATAGACCAGAATCAAATTTATTATATTTCTCTAATTTATCAAAAGTCTACCACAAACAAATTTTTTACTACCCATTGTTTCAGTGACCTCTATATATCCAGTCATTTTGCAGCCTCTGCAATTTGATAACTAGCAAGTAAACCAGTTCTTAGCTGAAAAAAAATGGTCACTTAAGATATTTTAAAATATTAAGATATATTTTAAGATATTAAGATATTTTAGGTGAATCCATTCAAATACTCATTTTGGAAATATGTTACAACATCCAGTGTTAAAAGTTACTGGACTTTGGCAAAAAATATGTATTTGATTCAGTGGTGTTTCTAGTGTTTTTGTTTTGTTTTGTTTTGTTTTGTTTTGTTTTGTTTTGTTTTTGCCTGGAGAATTTGGATTTGGTTCCAGGCTCCAGTCCTTGTGACCTATATGATTCAGGCCACATCTCTTAACTTCTCTGAGCCCCAGTAACTTCATCTGTAAAATGTAGAAAGCAACCATTAATGAAAACACTAATTACTGTTTAAATGAGATACTTGCATATGCAGGGCTTGCACATAGTATGTGTTTCACACATATTGATCTTCTTGCTGCTTTCAATCAACATCTTCCCAGCAATAATTAATTACACAATACAGTATACAAGCACAATAATTTTTACAAACTCTTTATTAAAATATTTGTGTAAAAATCGAAAAATATTATCATGTAACAGAAGCATACAGGTATATATTTCTTATTTCACATATATGAAATCTAAAAGTTACCTAATGTGAACTAGTGAGGGAAATTTCATAGTACTATTATGTTAAACCTTACTTGAGGGGCACCTGAGTAGCTCAGTAGGTTGAGCATCCACCTCTGGCTCAGGTCACAATCTCACAGTTTGTGAGTTCGAGCCCCACGTCAGGCTCTGTGCTGACAACTCAGAGCCTGGAGCCTGCTTCAGATTCTGTGTCTCCCTCTCTCTCTGCTCTTCCCCTGTCATGCTCTGTCTGTCTCTCCTTCAAAAATAAGTAAACATTAAAAAAATTAAAAACAAAACTTACTTGAATAATTACACACACACACGCACACACACACACACTCACTCACACAAGATACCAATTTACCTAGCGGAAGACACAAAAAGCTAAAGAAGAATGTAAGACCATAAGTGTGGTAGCAGAATAGTAGCTCCCAAATTATATACATACTAATTCCTAGAACCTGAGAATATGTTTCCATATATGGCAAAAGGACTTTCACATTTGGTTAAATCAAGGACCTTGAGATGGAGAGATTATCCTTCACTATATGGGTGGGACCAGTCTAATCACATGAGGAATCCTTTTTAAATTGTAATATCATTTGGGACAAATTTTACCTTCCAGGTAGTATAAATAATATTATTTTACAATTTACAATATGGATAGATGTCCCTGCTTTGGGGGAGCTGTACAATACATTGAACATCTTATTCACTAATTCTGCAAGTAAAAATTTAAAAAGTACTTCATAATGAGTGACAGAGACAGTCAAACATGATGGGTCAGGGATAATACTTTTCATTCTTTCTTCAGAGGATCCAGGGACTCAGTGTTTGGGGTGAGTGCCACGTGGTTATTGCAAATACAGTTGACGCTGGAGGATTCAAAATGCTTGAAATACACTGTTTAGTGCTTAAACACTCCCTCCTATGAGGAAGAAAATGTCTTTTTTATGCAAGGATTCCTTAAGGAATTATATGTCTAGTGAGGAGAAAAGGAGCTAGAAGGAATAAAAACAATGGCCAGACCTGGGATTTAATAAAGCACTGTCTTTTATTAAGAAGGAAAAGAAGTATGGGGCTTCTGGGTGGCTCAGTCAGTTAAGTATCCAACTGGGTTTCAGCTCAGGTCATGATCTCATGATTCCCAAGTCATGATCTCATGGTTCCTGAGTCTAAGCCCTCACTAGGGCTCTGTGATGACAGCACAGAGCCTACTTGGGATTCTTTCTTTCCTTTTCTCTCTCTCTCTCTCTCTCTCTCTCTCTGTCTCTCAAAATAAATAAACTTTAAAATAAAAAGAAGTAAAGAAAGTAAAGAAACGCTGAAATGTATAGTTGACTATTTATTTGTTAACCTTAACTTAGAAGTTACATGCACTGAGGTAATTTGTAGAGAGACTTTTCTGTGAGGATGGTCTTTCTTACTATGTTTCTCAAGCAGTAGATTCCAGATGGTTTTTTGTGCACTTAAAAAATAAGAACCCTGGCAGTTATATTAGAGCACCTTATTCTCACATGGCCTCCCAGGTTTCATTTGATGGATTTTCTTCATCCAAAGAGTCTTTTCATGGGACATTGACACTGAGCATTCAAGGTGTAACTAAGTAAAATGAAAAAGATGCCCAAGAAAGTAAGAAGAGAGATGGAAACCTACATTGGGGAATGTTTATGAACAGCCATGTGTACTTTTTATATTTTTTTATGATACATAATATCATCAATCTTTTATGCTTCACAAAAGTCTTACCAATCTTATACTCTTCAATTTTCAGTGATTTCCAGTGATAAAGTATGTAGTATGCATAAAGATAATTTTATTATGTGTGTCCTAAATATCAGTTAACTTCATCTTTCACCTCATGCATCTCGTCTTAAATGCTGAAGAAATTTAAAGTCATCTGTAGTTCACTAACAATTCTCTTATCATTTGCATGTACTGTTGCCTCTGCCTAGGAATTCCCCTTCTCCTCACCATCTGGAAATCATTTAATCTTCCTTTATAACAGGTTTCACTTCCTGTGGGAGATCCTCCCTGGCTACTCTAAGCTGAATAAAGCTTCCATTTCTCTATATGACTTTTTAACTCTGTAAATACAGCCCTTAAACTTTTTGCAATATTGTATCATATTATGGTTGTCAATATGCTTGTTGGCTTCCTACTAAAAACCACTGTAGGTATAAATACTATAACTTTTTGTGGTACTTATTAAATGCTTGTTGCTAGAAGCCAAGTAAATATATAATTGAAGAATGAAGGGAAAAAAGTGTTTACTAATGGTAGGGGGGGAGATAAGTAGTAAGTCTTGATCAAACTAAAAGTCAAAGCAGAATCATTGATTTTTAGTCAGAATTAGATAATAGTAAACTCATTGTCCTTAGGATTCAGGCTATGGAGGCAGATAGGAATCACTAATAATAACACAAATAACTTGCTCATGTCCCCAGTTATCTGGGGAAATTCTCCAGTTTTTTCATGGTATCATGTATTTCTCAGTAATTCATAGGGATGGCCCACATGAGCTCTCAAAACTTATTTAAGCCATAATACCCTGAAATGTCTGCCGACCTTCCTGTCTTGCCCCAGCTTCCTCTTGGCAATATGTCCTGCTCATCAGTGTGCAAGACAATGCCTCACTGCCACCATTCCTGATGGCACCTACCATGTGAAGTCACCAGAGATGCTGGCTCCAAAGGTCCACAATCCTCAAAGTTCAAAAATGCAGTAGTAAAAATGAGAATGAACTCAGTTTCCATTTGTATGCATTTTTCAGTTTAAGCATCCTGGACAGTACTATTGTTCATATCCCTCCACGTACCTCAAAGAGTTCTCCAGGAAACAGTGCTTTTGGGCTCTGCTCTTCTCCACATGGGCTCACAGAATCAGAAAAAAAGTAGTTCAGAAAGATGAAGGAAGTTCAGACTCCGTTGGTCTCTTTTCTTGCTCCATAAAGACCTTGTGTACTGTATTAGTTTCCTAGGACTACTGTAATAAAGTGTCACGGAGTGGGTGACTTAAAGCAGCAGCTTTTATTGCCTCATGTCTCCACCCAGAGGCCAGAAGTCCAAAATCAAGATGACAGTAAGAACTTGCTCCCTCTGAAGACACTAAAGAAAGAGGTATTCCAGGCCTCTTTCTAACTTCTGATAGCCTCACACATTCCTTGATTTGTAGATGCTTCATTCCAATTCTCCTTCACAAGGTATTCTTTACATGTGTTTTCACAATATGTTCCCTCTGTGTTTGAGCACCGAATTCCCTTTTATTAAGGACACCAGTCATAGTGGATTAAGGCCCACTCTAATTACCTCATCTTAACCTACTTAAATCTGTGAAAACCCTGTTTTCAAATAAGGTCACATTCTAAGGTGTTGGGGGTTAGATCTTCAACATACTTTTCTTGGGGGACTCAGTTTGACTCATAATGTTTTCCAAACATTCTCACCTTCCCCTGAAATCACAAAGACCTTCTCAACTGTAGATCACAGGGGGCCTACAACCAGAGTCCCCAGATAGATATAAAGGAATCTGAATCTTCCTTGGCCTCAGCCAAGTATTAGGTTGTTGGAAAATTTTGGAAATATTAAAGAGAAAAAAAGTAATCTCACTCTTTCAAACATTCTATGTGTGAGGGAAAATTAACTACTGTTATATATCACCAATATCTACATTTTGTATGCACTGTAAAATCTACATAACATGGGAAAGCAGAAATCACTTAGAATGAGAATGTGAGCAGCAGGGGCCATTCAAAATGGGGGAATACTTATCAAAGACTAAAGTTTACCATGTGTAATGAAATGCTTAGGATTCCCCCAGAGATATGTAAAAGGTATTTCACATTATTTTATTTCTTGAAGAATATTTTTGTTTTTCTCAACATTTTACCATATCTAAACTCTTTGCATTAATTGTCCATTGGAAATTATACCATTTTACACTCCTTGCTTTATTCTAATAATTTTATGGTTAAATATCATCAATTTAATACCTTATTCATCCAGAATTGATTTGGTAGGATTTTTGCATGGTATAGCTACTCAATTTCCTGACAAAAAAATATCAAGTAACTCACATTTTGCCACTCATTTAAAATGCCATCCAGAAGTAGAATGAATTCTTATATATCTGGGTATCTATTTCTGAATGCTATTATATCCCTTTAACCTGTATGCCGAGTTGTTCCACAACACTCGCCCTTTTCTTATCACCCAGGATCTTCGTGCACATTTTTCTATGTAAATTTTTGAATCATTTAGAGCACACACACACTTGTGTGCAATTCTATTGGTATTTTTAATGAGACCTCATTAAATGTATGGGATAAAATAAATGGGATTGGCAAGTTTATAATTTCATATACTCCAAAACAGGTTTCCCCCCTTCATAGTAACAATAATCTTTATATATATATATATATATATATATATATATATATATAATTTATATATTTTTTTAACTATTTTAACTCTTTTGTTTCCTATGTAGGTAGATCATTCGTTTCAATTTCCTCACTGGTTGTTTATATGCTTTCCTTGTTTTGTGTTCCTTTTTTCACCCTATAATTCACTCCTAAAGTAAACACAAGGAAGGCATCCATGAGAAGAGGATCCAGGACCCATGCAGGACCAGGCACGGGATCATACCCGGGGCTGGCCTGACATGCGAAGTTGGAACCAAAGCAGGGCGAGTGTTCTTTGGGGCTGGGTGTAGAGAGGACTTGAAAAGGCAACAATCCAAGTACAAGCTGCCTCTGGAATACATGATGATCCTGAAAGCCAGGAGGTGCTCAAAGCATGAGGAGCCCTTATCAGTCAGCTTCAGCCAACTTGAATGGGTTCTGTGGGCAAACTGGGGCTTATCTGAGTCTGTTTGGAAATACCATGTATTTAATAACATGGTTTAATCTTAACTGAAGAGAACTCAACCTACACGGAAACTGGAGACAGCTCTTGTCATGTGAGGGTATTTATTTCGGCAAAAATTCTTTAAATTGGTTAACATAAACTTTTATTTTGGGTCATTTCTCTAGGTATGGAAATTATTTTATTGTATTGATAACCAGAAATCTTTCATAAAGATGTATCAAATGTTTGTGAAGAAAGCACAAAGGCAGAAAAAAATTGCATTCTGCAAGACACAGTGGCATCAATGGCAGCTCCAGTTACTGTCAGAGTTGGCTGCCTGAGTGGGGAGCATAGAGGACATGTCTTAAAATCTCTTTGTACCTGGGGGCGCCTGGTGTCTCAGTCAGTTAAGTGTCTGGCTTCGGCTCAGGTCATGATCTCATGATCCGTGAGTTTGAGCCCTGCGTTGGGCTCCGTACTCACAGCTTGGAGCCTGGAGCCTGGAGCCTGCTTCAGATTCTGTGTCTCCTTCTCTCTCTTCCCCTCCCCTGCTCACTCTCTGTCTTCTCAAAAATAAATAAACATTTAAAAAATATCTCTTTGCACCTCAAACACCCTCATGTAGAGTGAATATTTTGGATGCCTTAATGGGGGTTATGTAAGAGAAAAATCCTCCACTCAGGTCTTATTCTAAATGAATAGCATTTATCAAAAGTTACCAATGCAAAATCATGCAGTATTTTTCTTCCAAACCACTTTCTTTGTGTCCTGCACATTCCAGTTCTTTGCCTATAGCCATTGTTCACCAGATGTTTACAGATTAACCATGGACCCAGTTAAAAAAAATAATAATGTTTATTTATTTTTGAGAGAGAGAAAGTGACAGAGTGTGAGCAGGGGAGGGGCAGAGAGAGAGGGAGATACATAATTGGAAGCAGGCTCCAGGCTCTGAGTTGTCAGCACAGAGACCGATGAAGGGCTCGAACTCACGAGCAGATCATGACCTGAGCCAAAGTCAGATGCTTAACCTACTGAGCCACCCAGGTGCCCTGGCCCCAAATTTTTAAGAGTACACAAAATACATTTCTTGTAGTTGAAGAAAAGAATAAAGAAAGGAGAAACTCTCAGGGCATAGTCAGGCAAAATATTTTTATCAGCAAATGGTTTGGGGGATCATAAAGTAAATGAAGGGACTTAGCTAATAAGATCAGTGGCTACAAGAAAACTAGAATCTCAATATCAGTCATGTAACCACCATTGCTAAAGCAACATGAAACATTTTGCTCTTTAAAAAAGTTAGTATCAAGTACATTTTAAGAAAAACATTCCCATATTTATTTTTATCTAATCTAATAGTCCTGAACTAACCTTATATACAGAGATTATGTTTTGTCACCAACATCTTTGTGTTGCATGCATCAACACACCAATATACCCTATTCTTCCTATATCAAGGTTTCACCATTTACAAAACTGGATTAGTAGCTTTTTCTTTTTGTAACAATGGTATGTACTTCGTGCTATTTTTATACTGTTTGTCTGAAGTCAATTATGAAGCAGGAAAAACAGTATAAATTTGCAAGTGGAGGTTGGGATCAGTATAATATATACTAGGACTGTTTAGATTATTTTAGAGTAAGCAAATATTTGAATGGGACTTCTAAGTGCAATGAGAGAACATCATTTAGACCTCTGTCTTTCCTTTCCTTTTCATAACCATAGGAAAAAGGTCAGCATCTAGTCTTATATTTCATAATTTTTGCAGCCCTGGAAAAGCTCACTGTTTCTGTTCAAACACAGGCCAAAGGGTGGGTTAGATGTGATGCCTGTGCAAACATCCTGTAACTTTCACAAAACAATGCAAGAACAATAGTAATTTGATATGAAAACTTATGCTCAAACTTAACTGATTTAGTAAGTTTTACATGGCCCTGAGTTCAAAGAAAATAGAACAAGAAAAAAGGAATACACTATGGATTTTAATTGTTTCTCTGTCAACCACACCATACAAAAGAACTATAAAAGTTTATTACCTGTTAAGTTTTTCCCTTTCATTGTAGTGTATAACCCAGCTCTATATGACATCATGTTCCAAGTCATTGGCTCCAAAGTGTTTGAAGTTGAAGGAAGTGTAGCGAGGGGCACAACATTTTGCATATGGCGCAACCTGTGTGTTTCAACAGCTTTGACTTTGCCAAGAGCCATCCTCAAGTGGCTGGCAATGCTTAAATGCACACAGACTGAGAACATCTGTAACTTCCATGCTAACACTTCCTATGATAGAATCAAACAAAGTTGTATCTGTAAAAACAGAATCTAAAGAAAAGAAAGCTGGCATTTAAAAGTCAGGACATGGGTAAATCCGAAGTTTAATTAAAATATCACTCACTAGGATAAGCTGTTCTGTTTTCTTTTTCCATGGTGATGACAGATGCACATGGATTCCTGGATGCATGGAATACATATTTGAGAACAATTTTGTTAAACTTAAGGACTCATCCAGCCATTGACAAAAATTAAAACAGTGTATTATGGAATAAAGCATAATGTTATGTATTGTAGGCTATCTGCTGGCGCGGTGCTCCATGGAATGGAAGAAAAATGCCCTAGGTGGCTCAAAGGTTAAACATTGAAACAAAATACAATCAGAGCCTGGCTGAGGTAAAACTGCGGTCATAATGGTAGTAATAGTCATAATAATAATAACTATGTTTACAACCATTCGGTAACTATCATAAGCCAAATATCATAATGTGCCATTTAATTTATCTCATTTAATTATTAAATGAATATATATGTCCACCTTCCTCAGCTTGGGGTATATATAATCAATGTCATTCCAAAGTGGTACCCCGGATGGTCGGTGTGCCCAGATAAGCATCAAGAAGAATTTCTCATGGCTCAGTCCTCCAGTATGGCACAGACTATATCCTCGTATTTAAGCAGGCATGCAGGTAGGTCCCCTTTATTCTCCTAGCTTCCAGGGATGCAGGAAGTTGCAAAATGCCTGGGGATTTCTCAACCAGGCTCTGGAAAACACAGAAAGGGGTTGCAACACCATCACCTCCCCTAAAGAAGGAAATTATCAGGCTTATGAATATTGTGACAGGAACTTGAACTGCCCCAAAGAGGCAGTCATGTCAAGTCAAGGTCAGACTCCAAATTCGCGCTGTGTTTCAAGGATGGAGCCCTAGGTCTGGCCAAGAGCTACATGCCCTGCTACATGCCATGACAATCCCTCAGAGATGGGTTCCATTGTGATCCCTCTTTCCTCTACTGATCCTGAAGTCTTATTGACACAAAGGGCCAAGGTTCAAGGTCACCCCTATTTTCTCCACTTCTTGTTTTCTCCAACTCTTGCAGCTGCAATCCTTGAAACCTGGGCACGAACTGCAGCTGTGAGGGCAGGGGATGGATATAGAAGGATTAGTTAAGTGAAGTGTCCTCTATATTCTGGAAAAACACAAAAATGATCTCCAGACCTAGTTACTGCTTTCTAGCATAAACATTTGCTTCTCAGGTTAATACTGATGTCTAACACTACAATGTTGTTTTCATTTTTAGAAACTAAAACTTAATGGTGTTTTCCCCAATTTTATTCACTTTAAAATAATTCATATAATAATAAAAATACAATGCCTGAGCAATAGCACTACCATGTTTTGCATGCTAGTAAAGAAAAAAAATAATGAAATATATCCTAATTCTTTATCAGAGTCATAAATTATCAATTCAATGTTTTTTAGATGCCCTTGAGGCTGCATAGCATATGACTTTATTTTTTCTTTTTAGACAGATATCTTTCAAATAATTTTCAGAGTTTCTCATTTTGATCTCAGTCAGGGACAGACTTATAGCAAGGTAGAGTTGATCACCTGGTTCTTGCAGTTTAAAAAGTGTCACAAACAGCACACTAATACTGGCTCCATCCAGAAACGTCTTGCCTATTAAGTAAAACTCTTTTGTTTTCAGCATCAGAAATCCAACTCAAACTAGCATGCAAAAGGGAAGGCAATTTATTGTATCAATAACTGGAAAGTTCAGGGATGCATCAGGCCAACATCCAGATTCACGAACACGCCATTGATCCTTCTATCTATCTCCCTCGCACACATGAACAGCACATTGATACATAAGGCAGATAGAAACACACGGACAGACATATATAGCTTAATCTTAGCAATGTTTTGGTGTGCTTTTCTTATTCAATTCTGCAGACAGGCTTACTTACCATAGCCAGGCAAGGTAAGACAGCTTGAGAAATCAGCTCCTTCCAAGGTTATAAATCTCTCTGGGGAAAAATAACGTCTTTAATGCCCATTTATGTTTCTTACAAGATACTGAATTTAAACAGGCTTCCTTCTACATGATCTACAATTTGAGAAACTGTAGAGAACAAATGAGAGAAGGCTGTGAGACAACCCTTTGGGGGTAAAAGGTTGTTTGAACTGTTGTGTGTTGGGCTTTGGGTAGCTGCAGCCTGAGGCAAGGGTGCATTTAAAACACAGTAAGGAAGGGGCACCTGGCTGGCTTAGTGGGCTAAGCATCTGACTTTTGATTTCAGCTCAGGGCATGATGTCACTGCTCCTGCATTTGAGATCGAGCCCCACGTTGGGCTCTGTGCTGGCAGCACGGAACCTGCTTGGGATTCTCTGTCTCCCTCACTATCTGCCCCTCCTCTTCTCATGTTCTCTCTCAAAATAAATTAAAACAAAATAGAAAGTCAGTTGGAGAGTTGCTTTTAGTTCTCCTGGTAGTTGCCTTTTGATATGCAATGCCTGACTATTCTGGTGGGGTTTGGTGCCAGCACTCAAACTGGTAGGACATCTAGTAGAGTTGATCAGGGAAGCAGAGAAACCTTGGTTGCCAGAGGTTTGAGGTAAACCTCTTCCAGAGAGATCCACTCCAACCCCTACTCCCCATACCCCCACCTCAGAAAGAAAGAAAAAGGTGGAGGATTTTAGTAAAGGGAGGACTTCCTTCTAGTATTATTTTTCCAGGACTATTCTACATACATGGCATTACATTCTGAAATTTTAAATAAAAGCTTCTTAATTTCTACAAAACTCTACTGGGGCTTTGAATGGTATTGCATTGACTCTATAAATTAATTTGGAAGAATAGAGCTCTGTCCTTGCCCGAGATCAAAATGAGAAACTTTGAAAATTATTTGAAAGATAAATGAAAACAGAAAGAAAGAAAGAAAGAAAGAAAGAAAGAAAGAAAGAATCCTCAAGGGCATCTGCAAATGTTGAATTAATTTAATAATAGTGGGTCCTTGATCCCATGAACAAGGTAAATTTAGGTGTTTTTTGATTTTTATCTGTAATATTTTGTATTTTTTAGTGTAGAATTCTTAGACAACTTTTGCCATATTTACTATTTCAAATTGTAATGTTATACTACATGGTACTGTTTTTAAATCTCAAGTTTCTAATTATCTATAGTTACTATATATAAAGGCAACAAAATTTTGTACGTTGGTCTTCTCTCCTGAAAATTTAAAACTCATTTGTTAATTCAGGTAGCTTTTTTGTAGGTTCCATCAAGTTTTCTAGATTAAAAAAAAAACTATATTGTCTGTAAATAAAAGCATATGTAATTTTATTCCATCATCTCTAAAATTATAACTTATCCCTAAGTTGAACAAACAAACGATTAAAAAAAAAACTTTTTTTTTTTTTTTTCTGATTGGTCTCTGAACACCAGACCTCTGAGTTTCATCCTTCTTTGGAACTTCCTAGTGTCTTTTTTTTTTTTTTTTAATGTTTATTTACTTTTGAGAGAGAGAGTGTGTGAGCATGGGAGGGCCAGAGACAGTGGGGGCAGAGGATCTGAAATGGGCTTTGTGCTGATAGCAGTGAGCCTGATGATGGGCATGAGCCATGACATCATGACCTGAGCTGAAATGGGATGCTCAATTGACTGAGCCACCCAGGCGCCCCAGAACTTCCTAGTGTCTTTGGCCTTAAAGGGATACTAACTCCTTTGTTACATAGGGTGCCTCACCCAGGCCAGGGATCCCTTCACTAGTCTATCCTGGCACTGGTGTTCTCTTCTTTCCCCACTTTTATAAAGAATCTCTAGGATCATATCAAGTATCCCTCAGATTTATTCCAATAGGCTTTGGGAGCACACAGGAAATATCCTGAGAAAATCCAGGTGTAAATGCCAGAAATGCCACTTTCATTTCAAATAGTTGTGATACCTGTCCTCACAAATATAGCTCTCACTACTTGTAGTTATGAGTCATTTGGGAATAATTTGCTCCTTAGGGGCTTGAGTTGTCAGTAACAAAGTGGTATTGTTTGACTCAGATTTCACTGAGGCAAGCAATAAATTTAAAATAAGCTATTCCACCCCATTACCTGTGAATAGCTCACAATCACATGTTAGAGTCTTGAAAAATGATATCCCTCTTTCAGTTATTTCAGTTTTTCTATAAATAAATAGTATCCAGTTGGTAAAATTAAAAAAAAAAAAGTTTAATTTAAATGTCATTCTACAAGATCAACTTCTATGGATATACACATTAAAAAAGAAAAAAGTCGAATAAACATTAAGGAAGATGGCGGCGTAGGAGGACGCTGGGCTCACCGCGCGTCCTGCTGATCACTTAGATTCCACCTACACCTGCCTAAATAACCCAGAAAACTGCCAGAGGATTAGCAGAACAGAGTCACCAGACCCAAGCGCAGACGAGAGGCCCACGGAAGAGGGTAGGAAGGGCGGCGAGGCGGTGCGCGCTCCACGGACTGGCGGGAGGGAGCCGGGGCGGAGGGGCGGCTCGCCAGCCAAGCAGAGCCCCCGAGTCCGGCTTGCAAAAGCGGAGGGGCCTGACGGACTGTGTTCCGACAGCAAGCGCGACTTAGCGTCTGGGAGGTCATAAGTTAACAGCTCTGCTCGGAAAGTGGGAAGGCCGGAGGACAAAGGGAGGGTGAGCTGCGGAGCCCCCGGACGACAGAGCTCAGTTTGGCGGGGAACAAAGGCGCTAGCCAGCGCCATCTCCCCCGCCCATCCCCCAGCCAAAATCCCAAAGGGAACCGGTTCCGGCCAGGGAAATTGCTCGCTACACGCAAACACCCAACTCTGTGCTTCTGCGGAGCCAGACCTCCAGCAGCGGATCTGACTCCCTCCCGCTGCCACAGGGCCCCTCCTGAAGTGGATCACCTAAGGAGAAGCGAGCTAAGCCTGCCCCCCCTGCCCCCGTGCACCTTGCCTTCCCACCCCAGCTAATACGCCAGATCCCCAGCATCACAAGCCTGGCAGTGTGCAAGTAGCCCAGACGGGCCACGCCACCCCACAGTGAATCCCGCCCCTAGGAGAGGGGAAGAGAAGGCACACACCAGTCTGACTGTGGCCCCAGCGGTGGGCTGGGGGCAGACATCAGGTCGGACTGCGGCCCCGCCCACCAACTCCAGTTATACACCACAGCACAGGGGAAGTGCCCTGCAGGCCCTCACCACACCAGGGACTATCCAAAATGACCAAGCGGAAGAATTCCCCTCAGAAGAATCTCCAGGAAATAACAACAGCTAATGAGCTGATCAAAAAGGATTTAAATAATATAACAGAAAGTGAATTTAGAATAATAGTCATAAAATTAATCGCTGGGCTGGAAAACAGCATACAGGACAGCAGAGAATCTCTTGCTACAGAGATCAAGGGACTAAGGAACAGTCACGAGGAGCTGAAAAACGCTTTAAAGGAAATGCAAAACAAAATGCAAACCACCACGGCTCGGATGGAAGAGGCAGAGGAGAGAATAGGTGAACTAGAAGATAAAGTTATGGAAAAAGAGGAAGCTGAGAAAAAGAGAGATAAAAAAATCCAGGAGTATGAGGGGAAAATTAGAGAACTAAGTGATACACTAAAAAGAAATAATATACGCATAATTGGTATCCCAGAGGAGGAAGAGAGAGGGAAAGGTGCTGAAGGGGTACTTGAAGAAATAATAGCTGAGAACTTCCCTGAACTGGGGAAGGAAAAAGGCATTGAAATCCAAGAGGCACAGAGAACTCCCTTCAGACGTAACTTGAATCGATCTTCTGCACGACCTATCATAGTGAAACTGGCAAAATACAAGGATAAAGAGAAAATTCTGAAAGCAGCAAGGGGTAAACGTGCCCTCACATATAAAGGGAGACCTATAAGACTCGTGACTGATCTCTCTTTTGAAACTTGGCAGGCCAGAAAGAATTGGCACGAGATTTTCAGTGTGCTAGACAGAAAAAATATGCAGCCGAGAATCCTTTATCCAGCAAGTCTGTCATTTAGAATAGAAGGAGAGATAAAGGTCTTCCCAAACAAACAAAAACTGAAGGAATTTGTCACCACTAAACCAGCCCTACAAGAGATCCTAAGGGGGACCCTGTGAGACAAAGTACCAGAGACATCACTACAAGCATAAAACATACAGACATCACAATGACTCTAAACCCGTATCTTTCTATAATAACACTGAATGTAAATGGATTAAATGCGCCAACCAAAAGACATAGGGTATCAGAATGGATAAAAAAACAAGACCCATCTCTTTGCTGTCTACAAGAGACTCATTTTAGACCTGAGGACACCTTTAGATTCAGAGTGAGGGGATGGAGAACTATTTATCATGCTACTGGAAGCCAGAAGAAAGCTGGAGTAGCCATACTTATATCAGACAAACTAGACTTTAAATTAAAGGCTGTAACAAGAGATGAAGAAGGACATTATATAATAGTTACAGGGTCTATCCATCAGGAAGAGCTAACAATTATAAATGTCTATGCGCCGAATACCGGAGCCCCCAAATATATAAAACAATTAATCATAAACAGAAGCAACCTTATTGATAAGAATGTGATAATTTTTGGGGACTTTAACACCCCACTTACAGAAATGGATAGATCATCTAGACACACGGTCAATAAAGAAACAAGGGCCCTGAATGAGACACTGGATCAGATGGACTTGACAGATCTATTTAGAACTCTGCATCCCAAAGCAACAGAATATACTTTCTTCTCGAGTGCACATGGAACATTCTCCAAGATAGATCATATACTGGGTCACAAAACAGCCCTTCATAAGTTTACAAGAATTGAAATTATACCATGCATACTTTCAGACCACAATGCTATGAAGCTTGAAATCAACCACAGGAAAAAGTCTGGAAAACCTCCAAAAGCATGGAGGTTAAAGAACACCCTACCAACGAATGAGTGGGTCAACCAGGCAATTAGAGAAGAAATCAAAAAATATATGGAAACAAACGAAAATGAAAATACAACAATCCAAACGCTTGGGATGCAGCGAAGGCAGTCCTGAGAGGAAAATACATTGCAATCCAGGCCTATCTCCAGAAACAAGAAAAATCCCAAATACAAAATCTAACAGCACACCTAAAGGAAATAGAAGCAGAACAGCAAAGGCAGCCTAAACCCAGCAGAAGAAGAGAAATAATAAAGATCAGAGCAGAAATAAACAATATAGAATCTAAAAAAACTGTAGAGCAGATCAACGAAACCAAGAGTTGGTTTTTTGAAAAAATAAACAAAATTGACAAACCTCTAGCCAGGCTTCTCAAAAAGAAAAGGGAGATGACCCAAATAGATAAAATCATGAATGAAAATGGAATGATTACAACTAATCCCTCAGAGATACAAACAATTATCAGGGAATACTATGAAAAATTATATGCCAACAAATTGGACAACCTGGAAGAAATGGACAAATTCCTGAACACCCACACTCTTCCAAAACTCAATCAGGAGGAAATAGAAAGCTTGAACAGACCCATAACCAGCGAAGAAATTGAATCGGTTATCAAAAATCTCCCAACAAATAAGAGTCCAGGACCAGATGGCTTCCCAGGGGAGTTCTACCAGACGTTTAAAGCAGAGATAATACCTATCCTTCTCAAGCTATTCCAAGAAATAGAAAGGGAAGGAAAACTTCCAGACTCATTCTATGAAGCCAGTATTACTTTGATTCCTAAACCAGACAGAGACCCAGTCAAAAAAGAGAACTACAGGCCAATATCCCTGATGAATATGGATGCCAAAATTCTCAATAAGATACTAGCAAATCGAATTCAACAGCATATAAAAAGAATTATTCACCATGATCAAGTGGGATTCATTCCTGGGATGCAGGGCTGGTTCAACATTCGCAAATCAATCAACGTGATACATCACATTAACAAAAAAAAAGAGAAGAACCATATGATCCTGTCAATCGATGCAGAAAAGGCCTTTGACAAAATCCAGCACCCTTTCTTAATAAAAACCCTTGAGAAAGTCGGGATAGAAGGAACATACTTAAAGATCATAAAAGCCATTTATGAAAAGCCCACAGCTCACATCATCCTCAACGGGGAAAAACTGAGAGCTTTTTCCCTGAGATCAGGAACACGACAGGGATGCCCACTCTCACCGCTGTTGTTTAACATAGTGCTGGAAGTTCTAGCATCAGCAATCAGACAACAAAAGGAAATCAAAGGCATCCAAATTGGCAAAGATGAAGTCAAGCTTTCGCTTTTTGCAGATGACATGATATTATACATGGAAAATCCGATAGACTCCACCAAAAGTCTGCTAGAACTGATACATGAATTCAGCAAAGTTGCAGGATACAAAATCAATGTACAGAAATCAGTTGCATTCTTATACACTAACAATGAAGCAACAGAAAGACAAATCAAGAAACTGATCCCATTCACAATTGCACCAAGAAGCATAAAATACCTAGGAATAAATCTAACCAAAGATGTAAAGGATCTGTATGCTGAAAACTATAGAAAGCTTATGAAGGTAATTGAAGAAGATTTAAAGAAATGGAAAGACATTCCCTGCTCATGGATTGGAAAAATAAATATTGTCAAAATGTCAATACTACCCAAAGCTATCTACACATTCAATGCAATCCCAATCAAAATTGCACCAGCATTCTTCTCGAAACTAGAACAAGCAATCCTAAAATTCATATGGAACCACAAAAGGCCCCGAATAGCCAAAGGAATTTTGAAGAAGAAGACCAAAGCAGGAGGCATCACAATCCCAGACTTTAGCCTCTACTACAAAGCTGTCATCATCAAGACAGCATGGTATTGGCACAAAAACAGACACACAGACCAATGGAATAGAATAGAAACCCCAGAACTAGACCCACAAACGTATGGCCAACTCCTCTTTGACAAAGCAGGAAAGAACATCCAATGGAAAAAAGACAGCCTCTTTAACAAATGGTGCTGGGAGAACTGGACAGCAACATGCAGAAGGTTGAAACTAGACCACTTTCTCACACCACTTACAAAAATAAACTCAAAATGGATAAAGGACCTAAATGTGAGACAGGAAACCGTCAAAACCTTAGAGGAGAAAGCAGGAAAAGACCTCTCTGACCTCAGCCGTAGCAATCTCTTACTCGACACATCCCCAAAGGCAAGGGAATTAAAAGCAAAAGTGAATTACTGGGACCTTATGAAGATAAAAAGCTTCTGCACAGCCAAGGAAACAACCAACAAAACTAAAAGGCAACCAACGGAATGGGAAAAGATATTTGCAAATGACATATCGGACAAAGGGCTAGTATCTAAAATCTATAAAGAGCTCACCAAACTCCACACCCGAAAAACAAATAACCCAGTGAAGAAATGGGCAGAAAACATGAATAGACACTTCTCTAAAGAAGACATCCAGATGGCCAACAGGCACATGAAAAGATGTTCAGCGTCGCTCCTTATCAGGGAAATACAAATCAAAACCACACTCAGGTATCACCTCACGCCAGTCAGAGTGGCCAAAATGAACAAATCAGGAGACTATAGATGCTGGAGAGGATGTGGAGATACGGGAACCCTCTTGCACTGTTGGTGGGAATGCAAATTGGTGCAGCCGCTCTGGAAAGCAGTGTGGAGGTTCCTCAGAAAATTAAAAATAGACCTACCCTATGACCCAGCAATAGCACTGCTAGGAATTTATCCAAGGGATACAGGAGTACTGATGCATAGGGGCACTTGTACCCCAATGTTCATAGCAGCACTCTCAACAATAGCCAAATTATGGACAGAGCCTAAATGTCCATCAACTGATGAATGGATAAAGAAATTGTGGTATATATACACAATGGAATACTATGTGGCAATGAGAAAAAATGAAATATGGCCTTTTGTAGCAACGTGGATGGAACTGGAGAGTGTAATGCTAAGTGAAATAAGCCATACAGAGAAAGACAGATACCATATGGTTTCACTCTTATGTGGATCCTGAGAAACTTTACAGGAACCCATGGGGGAGGGGAAGGAAAAAAAAAAAAAAAGAGAGGTTAGAGTGGGAGAGAGCCAAAGCATAAGAGACTGTTAAAAACTGAGAACAAACTGAGGGTTGATGGGGGGTGGGAGGGAGGGGAGGGTGGGTGATGGGTATTGAGGAGGGCACCTTTTGGGATGAGCACTGGGTGTTGTATGGAAACCAATTTGTCAATAAATTTCATATAAAAAAAAAGAAATAAACATTAAAAAAAAATAGCAACCACAAAAAAAAAAAAAAAAAAAGTCTCTTTAAAAATTGAAAGTGACATGGAGTACCTGGGTGGCTTAGTCGGTTGGGCATCTGACTTTGACTCAGGTCATGATCTCGCAGTCCGTGGGTTCGAGCCCCACATCAGGCTCTGTGCTGACGGCTCAGAGACCAGAGTCTGCTTCAGATTCTGTCTCCCTCTCTCTGTCCCTCTCCTGCTCATGCTCTGTCTCTGTCTCAAAAATAAATAAGCATTAAATTTTTTTTTAATTGAAAGTGACAAAGTTACTTAAACACTAAAGGGAATTTACTGGTGTACATAACTGAAAGCCCAGAAATGGCTAATTTCAGACAAAGCTTGATACCATAACATATAATGTCATGAGAGTCCTATTTTCTTTCTTTCTTTCTTTCTTTCTTTCTTTCTTTCTTTCTTTCTTTCTTTCTTTCTTTCTTTCTTTCTTTCTTTTCCCTTCCTTCCTTCCTTCTCTCTTTTGTGTCAGGAGTAAAATTTAGCAATTCATCACTTGCATATAACCCCCAGTGCTCATCACAAGAGCCCTCCTTAATACCTATCACCCATTTAGCCCATCCCCCCCACCCAACACCCCTCCAGCAAACCCTCAGCTTCTCTTTCATTAAGAATCTCTCTCATGGTTTGCTTCTCTCTCTCTCTCTCTCTCTCTCTCTCTCTCTCTCTCTCTCTCCTTCCCCTATGTTCATCTACTTTGTTTCTTAAATTCCACATATGAGTGAAAGAGTCATATTTTTTTTTCCAGGTCTCCATGCTGTCTCCTGTAGTGTAAGTGTGAACCATAATTTTCACACAGATAAAGTCTCCAGTTTGTATGATCACATACCAATAAAAATTTCCTTTTATCTCCTGAGATGTGGCTGGGTTATATGTTCATCCCGGAATTCATCACTACTGCCAGTATGATGGGTCATCCCTGCAGTCAGATCCTACTTATGTGAAGAACATTTTTCAGACTGCAGATGATGTCTTAATAGTGGGTCAAAATCAATACATCAATTTCTACATCATTTTTAAAAATAAAATACTAGAATAGAATTCAAGGGTAATTATCACAATGCATCATGGTTAATAGCAATAATTGATATTTTCTGAACTTTTTTGTTTTGTGTGTATGGGGGAGTATTTGCATGACAGTTTATTGTTCTTCCATAAGGATATGACACAGAAAGTTTGAACATTTTGGACTGAGAAAGGATGGAATCAGAGAACTGTCTGAAAGGTGAAATGGATATTATGTGAAACAATCGGATATCCAATCCACAATATATTTATTTATCACCTATTGCATTTATAATATTTACTAAAAGCAGTAGTGACAGCTCAACAAATATTTACTCTTTTGAAGCTAATAATTTTACTGTTATTTCTGAAACCAATATTCTGAAAACAGTTTAATGCTTTTCTCTGTATTAAATAAAATACTATGTATAAAACATCCAGTGTATTGTTTGGCTAAGCAAGGAGACTAAAAGACCAGACAGAAACTACCAGTGTCCTTAAGGGAATGGCTGTTTTTACCAACAAGACAAAAATCTAATTACCTGCCTTGGGCTAGAGTGAGACTGACATAAAGGAGGTCTGCGACCTGAATGGAGGGCATGATTTATCTCAGAACCGCAGGCACTGCTCAGCCTAGATGTAGAGGTTTAAAGGGCCCAGCTGTATAGATTGGACATCCAAAAGCAGGGATTAAGGGAGATTGTTATATCACAGAAATCAATAGGGAATGAGGAACTTGACTTGTATTTACAATATATGAGTGAAATGGAGTTTTGCATTTTAGAAATGACTATGAACATTAATGGGATTTATTTTTTCCGTTTTGAATTATTTTCAGTTCCAATACAATCTAAAATGTATTCACCAGGGAAACAACCAAGTAGAGCAGAACATTCCCATTAGAATATTGACGGACTTCCAGAGCATTTGTTTGTTTATCAGATTGTATTGAATGCATTTCATACTTAAGCAGAAATTGCCATAAATATATATATATATATAGTATGTATATGTATATATGTATATATTTTTATTTATTTTTATGCGTATAATTTATTGTCAAATTGGCTTATGTACAACACCCAGGGCTCATCTCAACAAGGCCCTCCTCAGTGCCCATCACCCATTTCCCTCTCCCCCACCCCCCACCAAACCTCAGTTCATTCTCTGTATTTAAGAGTCTCTTGTGGTTTGCCTCCCTCCCTCTCTCTTTGTAACTATTCTTTCCCCTTCCCTTCCCCCCATGGTCTTCTGTTCAGTTTTTCAATATCCACATATAAGTGAAAACATATATCTGTTCTTCTCTGACTGAATTATTTCATTCAGAATAATACCTTCCAGTTCCATCCACATTGCTGCAAATGGCATGATTTCATTCTTTCTCATTGCCAAGTTGTATTCCGTTGAATATATAAACCACATCTTCTTTATCCATTCATCAGTCGATGGACCTATTTTTAATAAAATAAAATAAATTACCAATTCAAAAACTTACTAATATTGGTTATCAACATTGCTCAGGAAACAATCCTGGTTCTCATGAGATGCCAAGAAATGTTGAAAATCAGCAATGGGTTGGTTGAGACATTAAACATTATTTTCAGGCTCAACATTCTGTTATAAAATATTTTCTTATAAGAAATTATTTTAAAATATTTTAAGTATCAATAAGTGAGGAGAATGATAATCATCAAGCTAAATCAATATACAGAAAAGGAATGAATTAAGCTAGGAATATTTCAGAAAAAAAAATGGAGCAAAGGCAGAGTTTTATTTCAGCCTTGGAGAATGAATGGGATCTGTGAATGAGGATATAGTATCTTATTCTCCATACTTGGATGTGAAAAAGATGTTAAGTTATTATATTCAGATTAAATGTAGTTCAGTGCATTCAAGACTGCAGTCCCTTGAATGCAGCTGACTACTACTTTCATTGCACATTGAACACAATAATCTTTGCTTGTCTGGGAAATATGGCACCATGTCTCTCCTTCCCAGATGTAGCTGGAATCAAGTCATTGTCATCTGAGATTTTTGTACCTGCCCTAAGACTGTATCCAGGAGTGTGCTAGCTAACTGCCAGTCTTTCCCCTCCAACTCATGAGCTTCCCCTCTCTTTTACTCTTTTTCTTCCATCCCAGGATAGTATTTTCCCTTCTCTCCCCTTAGCCAAATCACAAAACCCACCAGGACATTTGCCTTCTTGAAAAACAAAAACAAAAACAAAAACAAACAAAACAAAACAAAACAAAACAAAAACAAAAAACACAGCCAGGAAAATAAGAAGTCTATGAACAACTTTCTACTTTCTGTCTGGGAAAAATACATTTCCTTGTGTTAAGGAAAAATAAAGGCCTTTTGCTTACAATAATGAGGGGGGAAATACCCATATTTAAAAAGAAAAATTAATATTTGCCAATATGACCTTGTTTAATGTGAAAAAGTATTTGTCAAGAACTCTAGGAAGTGAAACAAGTATCTAAAAGATTGGACAAATAAGGTTAAGATACAATTAATAAATAGTTTCTATTTATAGTTTCTATATTCTATAGTTTCTATATTCTAAATATAGTTTCTATAATTTTCATTTTAATAGAGAAAGCATAGAGAATATTCTGAATTAAAACTAAGGTTGAGACAATTTTAAGAAAAGTTTGTAGATAGAATTCTAGGTAATGAGGAGCGTCTTGGGTTTTAAGCAGAGGAATGACCTAATCAAAGCAGTGTTTGGGGAAGAATCATTTCACGTAGAATGTGGAATAGACTGGAGAAGAGAAATGCAAAAATAGGACAACTCAGTGGACAGTCAAGAGGACCCATAGTCAAGGGGTTTATTTTTCTGAGTCTTTCCTTATGATAATGTTTTAGCATATCTGGAAATTTAGTATAAATAAATATGCCATTGAGTTACCTGGCATGCCTAGAAGTGTTAAGATAGCAAAGGAAAGGAGATAATAGAAAGAAAGATGACATTGAGAAGGCATTCAGAATGCAAGCAAAATCTCAGAGTTAGGCTGGAGGATATGATCAATTATACATAAAGAATTTGAAAGTATAAATGATATTGTACATCATTTATTATTTTGACAACTGCAGGAAAACACGGATGTCAACATTCTGAAATCCACTGCTTAGAATACACATTTGATAAATAAGCTATGCAGCACACAAATCTCCATGTAAATAATTGTCCTCAAATGCCAACACCATTTGGGATGTAGAAAGGTGGATACATTTCCACTTCTTTCTGATTTCGGCTTTTGAGAGAATAATCTGTTGTAATACAAATGGAATTCTCCATACTCAGAATTATTTTGTCCTTTTTTAGCAAAGTGGAGGTTTAGGAGATTCCATTAAAAATGAGCTTTAGAATTTTCAGATATTCTAGAATTACTAAATATCCAGAGAATAAAATATTTTCTGTTTGGCAGATCCAAATGCCCAGAAATATTTATAGGCTATTATATTATACTCAGGCAATAATTAAAATATATTTTTTTAAAAATAGGCATTAAAGAATGTTTTCATTAGTATTAATGGGTGTATATGTGTGCTTATGTGTGTGTGTGTTTGTGTGTGTTTGTGTGTGTGTGTTTAAGGAATGATGGATGAACCCTCTTTGCTATTGCCAGCTTTGTGACATATTAGCTGTGATTCATTTTACAAGAATTATATCTTTTCTGAGGCGCCTGGGGGGCTGAGTTGGTTAAGTGTCTGCCTTCAGCTCAGGTCATGATCTCTCAGTCTGTGAGTTCGAGCCCTGCATCAGGCTCTGTGCTGACAGATCAGAGCCTGAAGCCTGCTTTGGCTTCTGTGTCTCCCTTTCTCTCTGCCCCTCCATTCCGCCCCCCCTTTCAAAAAATAAACATTTAAAAATTAAAAAAAAAAAACAAAAAACCCTTCTTATTAAAAAAATGAATTGTATCTTTTGTAAAATAATATAACTACATCCAGAAGTCAGCAGAGGCTGACATCAGATATGATCTGCAAATTTGTTTTTCTTGGGTCATATTGTTATTTGTTTTATAATAATTTCCAACATTAAAAAATTAAGAGACTTCACATAACCATGTTGATGTCTGGTCTCTTGAACCTTCTCTTGAAAATTGTAGTTATGCATGAGTTATTTTGTGTGTGCTCCATTTGTATCATACATGCTTGGATATAAGTACCTTGAGCAGCATTTATATCAATGATAGGAAATATTATAGCAGTTAGACCAAGAAAAGTAAGTATACTTTTGTCAAAGGTTTATACTTCACTTCTACTAATTTATTATTCAGAACAAGATTCAAATGGCTATCTGAGTTACAAAAATGGAAAAATAATATAACAAGAAAATTTGTGTTAAAAACATTCCTAATATTAGCATACTATATGCCTGGCTAACATAATGAAACAGAATTGTTTCAATCTTTTAGTGTCTAAATTTACCACCAGTAATATTTTTATCAGGCAGTGTAACAGAACTGACACATTAAATCACTCATTTTCAGTGGCATAAAAGTTTCAATTCCTTTTCTGCATATCTTACACTATCAACGCATTGTACGTTGATTGCTTCTTGTCACTAATAATCTATTTTAGGAATGGTTTCAGTGTCTCTCATTGATTTCACTTTTATTTTCTATTACTATACTTCTCTCGATGGGTCAGGATACTCCTTGAAGATCTGTTTTCAAAGCTATTTTGACAAAATGTAGAAGAAAATTCACTGGTGAAATAACATGTAATACAGTAGTGTGTGTCTAATAAAGAAGTCACATAGATTGGCACTTAAAAAAAAAAGACATTCGTGGCTGCATGAAGTGATACTGGACAACGTTAAGGGAATAGAAATGCAGAGTACTAGAAACGTTTAGGAGAAACACAAAAACGAGCACACAAAGACAAACATTTCCCCTTTCAGCCTTTGCATGTTACTGCGAGAAGACATGAAGCTAAGTGCTGCCACGATTTTGTTACCACTCTAAGAAGAAACCAGAAAGAAAAACTGGGGGGGTCAATGGAACTGAACACAGTGCAAACTTACTCAGTTACATCTGCATTTGCAAATAAAATAACTTGACAGTTTTACTAACTGGACAGGAGAATCTAAGAGTCATTTTATATAATTTGATAAATATAAATATTTATTTATATCTATATCCTTGGTACCACACCAAAGTCGGAAAATAGGACTAAAACGGGCAGATCAAAGTGAGAATCTACCCTTTACCAATCTAGTTCATCCTAAAATTTCACTGGAAGTGATTCACTTCCTTAAAAAAAAAAGCCTTTTTTTAGAAATTTAGAAATATTTCCACAATGCTATTGTTTTTGTTTTTTGTTTTTGTTTTTGTTTTCAGTCTTCCTGGGTTCTGAAAAATCTTGGGCATTTTTGTATACACACTTCAGGCAGTGTTTCCTCTAAAAAAGCATCCTCCCATCATGTCTTTTCTTTTATTACCGGGACATTAGAAATTCTTTTTCTATTTGAAATATTTACTTCATACACTAATATTTCAGCACTGGGATGCCAAAATGTTCTCATGTGTGTGCTATATTTGAGTTAAACGTCATCACTGTAATAAGCATTTAGGAGACACATGAGATGATTTTTCCCAGAGATGGAAATTATGAACTACAGCCAAGATCTTCTATCTAAACTAAAATCATTTTTGTAACTCAGAACAGTGGAAGAGTATCATTATAGTGATAAATAAAATGTTGGACTGAACCCAATGCTTTTTAAGATGTGATCTCTTCATATAAATGACATTACTCCCAAGGCAAAAGTGAATAAAGTGTTTCTTCTCATTTCTGATCAAAAATTCCTCTCCCATATGTCCCTGTTTTATTTCTTTTCTTTAATCTTATATTTATAGAATCTTAAAGCTGATTATTTCACCTCTATAAAAATTTGGGCAGGATGTAAGGGGAGGATTATCCATAGTATCCTCAGATGTCCCAGATCTCAAACACCATCTCACATTGTCTTACCCAGAATTCTTGATTTATACTCTACATAAAACTTTCTTCCTTTGAATTAAAAAAATTGAGGTGCCTGGGTGGCTCAGTCAGTTCAGCTTCTGACTCTTGGTCTTGGCTCAGGTCATGATCTCACAGTTTGTGGGATCGAGCCCCACATTGGGGTCTGTGCTGACAGTGTGGAGCCTGATTGGGATTCTCTCTCTCCCTCTTTCTCTGCCCCTCCTCTCTTTCCACTCTCTGCCTCTTTCTTCTTTCCTTCTCTCTTGCAAAATAAATAAACATTAAAAAATTTTAAATATAGATAGATAGATAAGTTTTCAACTGTATTTTCTTCATGTGTGCAAAGAAATTAGGCATGTTTACTCTGCTGTTGAGAGTAAGCACAATGTGTTGTTATGAAGTGGTATGTATTTAAAACTCAAGCTAAATTCATACTCAGGGGCATTTTGTAGGAATCTGCTGTTTTGATGGAGGATCTGGAGAATCTTCATCTCCAAATGTCTCTTTATCCAGGAAAGTCATTTGAGAAACAGGGACTTCAACAGAAGGAGACCCATCATTCCAAGCTTCAGGCTTTTTCCACTTTACCACAAAGTTCCTACAGTATAATGGGTATGTGATAAATGAATTATAGATTAGTTCAGAGTCATAGTAATTCTTGATCATAGATTATTAACATCGTTAGCTAGAAATGTCACTCTTTATTCTTGGGAGTACTTGGCTTTACCTACCAAGCTACACAGCAGTCATTTTGGCTATTTTCATATTATTGTGGTTGTGGCTACAGAGAAGGATAATTAAGATCTGATATGTGGTTACCTTAAACCACATATCAGATCTTAATTAAGGTATAGCTGGGAATAAAAAATAAGACCTTTGGGTCATGAATTTACAGAGAGTTTTCAAGGAACATTCCTTGCAAGACATATTTGGCAGCAATTTGCCATTAATAAATGAACATTAGTATGGAAAAAAATCACTACTCCTTAATTCTGAGATGTAAATTATTCACAAAATGACAAATTATTGAAACATTTGATTTTACCTAAAAACTCAGAGTATACAATACATCAAAATGGATTCTAGAGTTTCTATACCAAAAATATTAAGTGAGTTGCCAATGAAAGGAAGAACAATAATAGAAATTTCCCTTTTCATCGGCTTTGTACTTCACCATGTGTAGGCAGATTTGTCAACTGATTAGCTCTTGCTTAAGCATGAAAGAAATTGTATCTAAAAATGTATCAATTACAAACAACATTCTATTTATTTATACTTTTTTTCTTTCAGAGAAAGAAAAAAATGAGATATTGTAAAAGCTTTGTTGGACTGTTTGAAAACAATAATCTGCTTTCAGAAATTTATGTGAGAAAAAAATTATTCTTTTTATCACTTTTGTTTTTCTACTTCCTCCCAGTTCAGTTTTGGAAAACTATATTTCTAGGAATTTATCCATTTGGTGACGTATAACTTTTTATAGTATTCTTTTATAATCTTTTTTATTAGAAATTTTTATTCCTTAAATATCTGGGATGGTTATTATAACACCTTACCACCACTATAGAAGTGCCCTTCCCCCGCTCCCAATTTGTGGGTTTATTTTTAGTCAGAAGAGAAATTTTGAGTCAAAAGAATAGACTTGGGGCTTCTCTCTGTAACTGACTTACAGGTTGAACAAGTTAATATATTCACTTCTAAGATTTATAATAATGCAGCAATCTCAGTGTTTAATGAGATGAAAATCATTAAATATTTAAAAAGTATGATGTCACCTCATTGATATTAGTTGTTCTTTGGTTTTCCCAGTAGAAAATCAAATCAGTTACAAACAAAATTTTATTAGGTAGGAGTTATCAAATACAAATATTTTGCAGCTATGTCTTTATGTACCCTAAATATGCACATCTCGATCCTTGTTCCTACAGGCTTGTAGTATCAAAAAGTTGGTATAAACTTGATAAAAATTTCCAAAAAGGGAGCAGTTCAGTTTATCTTTTATTTGTTTTTATTTTAACTTTGTGAAATGCCTCTTAAATGTAACAGCTTTTGAGTACAAATAATTATTTTCACCTTGAATTGGAGAGCGATACTTTATAACAATGCACCCTCCATAAAATACTATCTTTTCTTCCTCTTTGCATGTAATGCATGCATATTTCATTCATTTTTTGTTTATTGAGGATACAGTACAATTAAATGTACAAGATTTCTTTAATTCAGAACAATGTATACTAAAGACAATGATAATCAGCCAACCTGTTTAGTGCAAAAGGTATTTCTATTAAGAATTTTTTAAGTCTATATACTTATTTTGAGAGAGACAGAGACAGCATGAGGAGGAAAGGGACACAGAGAGAGGGACAGAGAGAGAATCCCAAGCAGACTCCACACTGCCAGGGCAGAGCCCAACGCAGGGTTCAAACTCATGAAGCCACAAGATCACGGCTTGAGCTGAAACCAAGAGTCAGACACTTAACTGAGCCACCCAGATGCCCTCTGTTAAGAAGTTTTTATGTGTTAAGAGGCTGTGTTTGTCAACCAACTGTCCAGCAAATCACATAATAAATATCTACCATGCAGATCAGTAAATGAATAATAGGATGGAAAAGTTCACTCAGGGAGATTCTGTTAGGGAGTCAGGGATGTAAGGAAGTAGCAAGTGTGTAATGCTCTCTAAAATGTATATACCAGTAGTTCTTTAACCTGGTTTCTAATTGGAATCACTAGGAGAGTTAAAAAAATAATAAAAAAAAAGAAAAAAAATGATGTCTAAGTCCCTTCTAAGAAATTCTGATTGAATTGCATGGCCTCAGCAGCAGGCTGTTTACTCTCCTCAGGTGATTCTAAAGTGCCAAAAAGAGCATCACTAGCATAGACAGAATATGCTATGACATGAGAGGAGAATGGTGATCTTATTAATCCAGGAGACAATCCCTGGAGAAGTTGAGAGTTAAATAAACTGTGCAGAAAGGATAGCATTTGGATTTTATTAGCATTTTAATAAAATATCTCCCAAAGAATGACTTAGCAAATTTTCAACCTTTTAAAAGCTTATGCTAAGGAAGCGGTAAATTTGTGCTGTCATAGCTTTTTTTTTTTTTTTTTTTTTTGAGACAGAGAGCATGTGAATGCAAGCAAGCACAGTGGGAGGGGCAGAGGGAGAGAGAGAATCTTAAGCAGGCTCCATGGTCCGTGTGAAACTTGACATGGGGCTCGATCACACAACCATGATATCATGACCTGAGCTGAAATCAAAAGTCGGACCTTTGACTGACTGAGCCACCCAGGTGCCCCAGGGATGTCATAACTTTTATTAGCACTTTACAATATTAATGAAAATGACAGTTTGTATTTGTTTATGTGAAATTTAAGACTTGAATGATTATCTGAGATCCCTATGAGGAAAAAAGCTCTGAATAATTTTTGGTGTTAAAAACGATGAACATAAAGGAAGGGAAACAAAAATAATATAAAAACAGGGAGAGGAACAAAACAGAAGAGACTCATAAATATGGAGAACAAACTGAGGGTTACTGGAGGAGTTGTAGGAGGGGGGATGGGCTAAATGGGTAAGGGGCACTACGGAATCTACTCCTGAAATCATTGTTGCACTATATGCTAACTAATTTGGATGTAAATTTTAAAAAAGAAAAAAATAAAAAAATAAAAAAAACCTTTGGTATCAGTATCAGCAGCTTGGGTTTGAATAACTCTAAATGGCATCTTTTCCCACTTAAACCTCTAGTTCCACAGGATTTACTAGGATTAAACACCGCACTGCAGCCCAAACTTACTACAGTATTTTCCTGCTCTTGTCCCCACACAGCTGGTGACATTTATGGTTACCTGATGTATTGGTCAAAGCAGTATTCCCAAACATGGAATATGTGGCTTCCAGAATTCAAAAAGGCGTACCAGGCATTCAGCTTCCTTTTTAGCAGTGAGAGGTACAAGTTGTAGTAGTTCTTCCTTTACTTTGAAGGGATATCTTAACATGTCCCAGACCTTAGGACTTCTAAAAGTTTTTCTGATATGTATCTTTGTAGGATTTATGTACCACCTTCTAGAGTCCATGTGTTTTATCAAGGCTTCCAAGATACTAGTCTCTTCTTGTCCATCCAGTTTGCTTAGCAAAGGATTATTATGTGGACCACTGTTACATTCTGTCGGATGTCCAGCTGGTTTGGATTTTTTCAGATTCCATCACAACGGGTGGCTGGAGAGTTAAAAGAGGCTGGAGAATTAACATAGATGTGGAGTGTGAATGTATACTCTCGTCCAATCCAAGTGAATGCAAAAATTCTGATAGGGATAGCTATCTTTTTTGTCTCTGAGGAGCTTGATTTCTACCACAATCATCTCTGAAACAGTATCTATATTGTGGGGCGGGGGGTGGGGGTACAATGACATCAGTGCAAGTCTGTAACATATCACCCGAGGTCAGGTCAGGAATTTGTATAGGGTGATGGAAATGGACAAACGGCTCCTCTTTGTTTTCGGTTACCAGAAGCAAAGGGCTGGTGGAGGTGGGGGTGTCTCAGCCCCCTAATCAAATGCTGATTCTGGAAAACAAAACAACAAAAATAGTATTAAATTGGTGGTCTTGTATTTGCCTGCTAAAGCCTGGGCAAAATGGTCATTTAGAAAGGGAAATACCCGCTTTCCTCTCTGCATCAGTTCATTCTGTACATGCAACAAAACCATCTGTTACCATGTGCCTACTATGTTCAGGGAATTTGTGCTGGATTCTGAGGACAGACAAGCAACATCTCAGCCTTTTCCTTGGGGCTCTCTTGTCATTTTTAGCGTCAGGAACATACAATCCTAAAGACACTTGCTGAGGGTCCCACGAAACCCAACGAGACATGTGATCTGGACTCATTCACTGTCAGGCCAAAATGACAGTCACCTGTTTTGATAATAAGTTTATATTATGAGGCCAATAATGGGCCTCTTCCCACCCACCGTTTTAGGATTGGGGAGTAAACCATCCTCTGTGCCTGCGTCCTACTTTGGGCTCTCTGAGCAATTCACTCCTTGGCACAGCCCATGGAGGGGCCTCCAGTCGGGGTGTCCCGCCGGGTTCCTCTCCTCCTCTCCGGGCGGGGGCGCTCTCGGGCCGGGAGCCGGGACGCGGCGGCGCGGCCGGGCGGTTCCCGGGACGCGGTGCGCGTCGGGGTGAGCGCGCGAGTCCCCGGCGCGCCCTCCACGCTCGCCCGGCAGCCGCTTCCTTCCCCGCGCCGCCTGCGCCCGGGACCAGCCCGAGTCACCCCCCGCGCCGGGCTCCCGCCACCGCGTCGCCTCCGGACGCCGCCCGGACCGCGGGGCCACCCCGGGAAGGAGGATCCCGTGGACGGTTGCAGCCCGAGGTAATCGCCAGATGACGGACGGGGCCGGTCCTCGCGCAGACACCCGACCCGGGCGACTTGCGATGCGGACTCCGGAGGTGGCACCGTCGGTCCGAACAAGTTTCTCGCGGTTTGAAGGGGTCCTGAACTGTCACTCGTTTTATTTAACCAGTTTTTCTTTTCCTGTTAACAAGTTTATTTAGGTAACAACAAGGTAGTGTCTTGGTGACGGTCGAGTTCCAAACCTAACCCTGGAAGTTTTGCTTGCTGTGGTAATTTACATGTGCAGACTTACCTACTTGTTATTTTCCTAGTCGGAAAATTGGCATTTTTTTGAAGACACATCTTAACTTGACATTGTGTTTGCAAGAGCTGTTATTTTCCACTACTATTAGCATCCCTCTTACTACAGTAGTACCGAAACTAGTCCTTCAGGAAAGGTTTAGCATGAAACATCTCCCCTTCACTGACCTTCCCCAGTTTGACAAACTTCTGATGGCTAATATTAATAAGGTGTCAGATAACAAGAAGGTGACAGGCTAGGCTGTTCCTTCTGCCCCTTGTGAAGCCTTTGTCCCAAGGTGGTCGGATACTGCAGTGCTTGGTCGGTTGGCATATCTTGTTTGTTAAAACTTTCTCAAACTCTTTTGTCTTTAACCCAGGTAAGTGTTTCTATGTCTCAGTCATAAATGTGGGAACTTTTAAAGGAGAAAGATCAACTCTGTTTTCTCTTAGTCAACTCAAATTCCAGGTTGAGAGAGTGTTGAAATCTGTTCTATTAGGTACAAGAAAGGCTTTTACTTAAATTGTATTAAAAAAAAAAAAGAAAAGAAAAGACTTCTTTTTACTCTGATGCACTTTTAAACATTCTCTTTTGAAGAAGAGGACCCTCCCCTTAAAATTGTTCAAGATTGCCATCAATTGGTAATTATTAATTTTCTCTTGATTGGTGCGTAGAATAACATCAAACGTTTCCATTCCTTTCGAGTGGTTAAGTACAAATCAATACAAGTAAATATAAATATAAGTATAAATATAAATACAAAGTAGATTAGTGCCCTGAAATAGAAACTCCTGTTCCATTTAATGTATCAAGCCTAGACAATGTCTCAGAGTACATTTCTCCTGCCCTCTGTCTTGAAAGGTTCTAGAGGTAGTTTTCTTGATTGTACTCCATGCAACATTCATTTAATTAGCGTGTTACAATTTCACACATTTTTCCCTCTGAGAAAAACATGTTTTATACTGTATTCTAATATTACTTACTTTTAGCCATTTTATATAATATAGTTTAAGGCCTCTAAATATGTATTTTTAAATCTGTATAGTTAATTTTTGAAAGATATTGTCAAGAACTAATTAATATATTTTAATTATTGGAAAGAACCTGATGTTCCTTATTTACTAATAAGTATATTCCAGGTAACATCCTTTTTTTCCCCTCCTTTCTCATTGTTTGTGTCACTAATTTCAGGATGACTTTGTTTGACTTATTAAATTTTTTACATCCAGGCATAATTTCAGGTTTTGGAGGAACCAAAATACGTAGGTTGAAACTCTTTGATGATTTTACAAAATCTTGTAATCAATACTTTGCAAAACTTTGCAGAATGTACCTTTGCAGGAATTTGTTTGTATCATTGTGTAGACGATATGGCTTGTACTTCCAAAAAGTAATTGGTAACTCTAATTGTTTTTTTTAAAAGTGGTGGCAGATGTTTTCTTTTTTTTTAAACATTATTATTTTTTTAAACGTTATTTTTTTAACTTTTTTTTTTAAATTTATTTTTGAGACAGGGAGAGACAGAGCATGAACAGGGAAGGGTCAGAGAGAGGGAGACACAGAATCTGAAACAGGCTCCAGGCTCTGAGCTGTCAGCACAGAGCCCGACGCGGGGCTCGAACTCACGGACCGCGAGATCATGACCTGAGCCGAAGTTGGCTGCTTAACTGATTGAGCCACCCAGGCGCCCCGGCAGATGTTTTCTTTAGCAAGTTTTGAGGGTAGTGCGCATGCGCACACACACACAATAATAATATATTGTGGGAAAAATACAAATACATCATGATATTATATACATATATATGTATATATGTGTGTGTGTGTGTGTGTGTGTATACCCACACACGCACAAACACACACACACACATCTAATTCCCACTACATTCTAGAAATCCTAAAATAGAAAAATGAGATCCTCAAGTTGGATTCAGTGAAAGGTACACTCTACATCTAAATATGCCAGATTCATGATGGTTCAGTTACTACCATTCAGTGTTGATATTATCACCATCATAGTTTGAATATGATTTATGGAAGTGTCCATTGACTGAAAATGGCTTGACTTCAAGACTATGCTAGGGGCTGAACTTCTATTTGTGAATTTTAGTGGTGGCTCATATTTACTTAACAGGGTAAACAGCCCATGACATGGGCTGCTGTCATGTCAAGCTGTTATGTCATGCCCTGTCATACTGTTATGCTATTTACTATTTAAGAGCATAGAGAGGTGAACAAACCTTCCTGTAGAAACTTTCCACAGTACATGGGTAATCACACAGCTTCTTAATTAAATAGAACTGAAATACATGCTGTGGATGGAAAGTAATGATTGAGGTGTACAGCAGAGAGAACTGACTGATCTGGGAAACCGGCGATTTTCTGAGGCAGGAACATTTAAATGTAGAGCCAAAGGATTGAGAAGATGAAGCCAAACAAAGTATAGGAGAAAGGGTGTAGACAAAGGAAGTGGCTGTCAGAATGCAGAGTCAGAAAAGAGTGGCTCATTTGGAGAATTAATTGAGAAAGTACCCCTTTGCCTAGAACTTAAACTTAGTAGAGGGTGCATCACATATTCGGGCGGAGGCACAATGCCCTGGGACTTATGGGACGTGTTAAAGAATTCAGTTAGCAGCTACAGTAAGACAATTGTGAGAAAAAAACACAAAGGAACTAGGAAATGACTGCTGGGTCTTAACCAAATTTGGAAAGCTAGCGAAGGCTTCATAGAGGAACTGTGTGGAGGAACATAACTTTCCACATGCACCTGCTCTCCTAGTGATGTCCCACCAGTAAGAGGGGTCATGAGGAGGTGAGACCTTTGCCTCTGCCTGCTGCTGCAGTGCCATGACCTGCAGGAGTGACAACAGCATATAAGTCTCTTCTACAGTTTTCAGAGCTGATAAAGAGCAGAGATGAGTAGGAGCTAGTGCAGGATCAGGTCTCAGTGGAGACAGTATTTTCTGAGAGTCATATCAAAGATTAAATTGGGCCACGGAAAAGTGCAGGTGAATAAAACAATTGTAGAAAGTCTTGATTTGGGGTGAATTTTTTTTAAATTTTTTTTGACATTTATTTATTTTTGAGACAGAGAGAGACAGAGCATGAATGGGGGAGGGTCAGAGAGAGGGAGACACAGAATCTGAAACAGGCTTCAGGCTCTGAGCTGTCAGCACAGAACCTGACGCGGGGCTCGAACTCACGGACCGCGAGATCATGACCTGAGCCTAAGTCGGCCGCTTAACCGACTGAGCCACCCAGGCGCCCCTATTTGGGGTGAATCTTAATGTATCGTTGTATACATTGGGGCAAACTGTATACTTTGTATACATTTATACATGTATACATTGGACCAAATCTTACCCTCAGTATACTAATAAATGTTTAACCACCTGCTTTCCAGAAAACAAACAAAATTACCTCATTTAATGTATGTGCTCATTTAATTTAAATACTCCCACCTTGGTATTCCAAGCTATCAGTGTAGAGTCACTGAATGTAGATTTGGGAAGCTGTGGGACATTCATTTTTCTTGAGCTTCAGTACCCTACTGCACTACCTTTGGCTTCAGAAGGGAACATGGAGCATTTAATTAAAAAGAATAGGGGCACCTGGGTGGCTCAGTCGGTTAAGCATCAGACTTCGGCTCAGGTCATGATCTCACAGTTCATGGGTTCGAGCCCCGCGTTGGGCTCTGTGCTGACAGCTCAGAGCCTAGAACCTGCTTCAGATTCTGTGTCTCCCTCTCTCTCTGCTCCTCCCCCACTCGGGTTCTGTTTCTCTCTGTCTCTCAAAACTAAATAAACATTAAAAAAATAAAAATAAAAAAGAATATGTGACTCAGTATTTTAACATCTTCCAAAATGAAAAAAAAAATTGTCCTTGATGATTTTCTAATATCATCCATAAAAGTTGAGAGCAAATGGTTTTCTGCATAATCACAGATAATAATTGTAAAAGTGGCGTGCCTTTCACTTCTGACATTAAGAAATGCTGGCATCTGAGATGTAAAATGTTGAAATATATTTCATATCCAGTCCAAAACACTTGACAAAGACATTAAAAAACTAAAATTGTAATACAGTCATAGAAAGATGTAAGATATTTTACCCTGCAGTTATAACACATGATATAATATAATAAGCTATGTAATATTAAAAGTGCAATAAAGTTAACTATCATTCATAGGAAGAAACTTCAGTTTCAATTAGATCTTTCATTTGGCTACTTATATTTACTTTAATCACACATAGGTAAATACAGAGCTATGACATAGAATATGTCCCTCGCATACATCGCTTCCCCTCACTGTTTCTTTCCTTATCTAAATCCTACTCCCCTTTTATGGCTCTACCAGCTGGAACATCACACTAATTACCCTGGTTGCCCTGGTCTTTTCTTTAACCCCATGACAGTTATTTATCTCTACCAATCCTAATCACTATCTTTGCTTTGTAGCTGAAAACTCTCTATAGAATTTATATGGACACACACACACACATCCATACACATACACCTATACATATATTTTGTATATACAAACACACATATATACACATAAGTGTGTCTGTATATATCCATGGAAATGTTCATGTATTAAATATATTTTATATATACACATTATTCAATAAGTGAATTTAAACATATGTATTTCATAAGATTAATAAGATAATTCATTGTGATAGACATGATATTGTTTCAGTTATCTCTTTCTGTGTAACAAACTATTCTGAAACTTAGTGGTTGGGACAGTACCATTTTAATAACTCTCGTGGTTCTGTTGATTATCTGGGATCAACTGGGTAGTTCTCTTTCTGGTCTCACTTGGGTCTCATGTAGTTGCAGTCAGATGGCATCTGGATCTGGGTCAATGGCACTGCTGGACTGCTTTCCCTCTCCATGTAATTTTCAGAGCCTCCTCTCCCGACCTGAGTTCTCTGTGTGTTCTCTCTAGCTAACAACTGAACTGCTGATATGGAACATAGAAGCTGCCCATAGTTCTTAAGGTTTAGTCTGAAAGTGGCCATGTTGCTTTCTCCACCTCCTGTGGTTTAAGCAGTTACAGGGACAGCTCTGATTCCAGGAGAGGGGAAATAAATACTACATCTTGACTGGGGAAATGACAAAACATTTGTGGCCATATTTAATTCACCACAGTATTCTTACTAATAATCTTGTAAGTAAAGATCACAGAATTTTAGAGCCATAAGTTTCCTTGCAATAATTTAATCAAATGCCATGCATTTACAGGAGTAGGCACAGAAGATATAAAGATAAGGGAGAAATTTGGGTCAATGACCCTGACTTAAAATTTTTATATTTCATAGCACTTACCAAACTGCCTAGCATTTAGGAGTACGTTAATCTGGGTTTTTAACCCATATAGCATAGATAAGCAGAAATCAATGTGGGATTAAATTATTCAGATTTATCAGGGGGAACACACTAGTGAGAGAAAATTGGGGAAGGGGAGGTGAGATCGGCTGAGAGAGCCATCTGACCCACCATGTAGGTCTTATCCTGAGTGGAGGAGAGAGAGAAAGAAGGAAAGGTGGTTTGTGGAAGCACCTATGGTGCAGTACTAAGGAAAGGTCAGTGAAGATTGGAAGACTTCTTGGGGAGGCCTTAAATTAAAACCGTCATCAGAAGACTTCTGCGTCTCCCAGGAATGCTCTGCCACATTTGGTCATTGGCTGGGAGCAGCCTGTGGGAAGTGTGGCCTCCGTACAAACATGGTGATGAGTTACAGAGCTCAGCAGC
Organism: Lynx rufus; assembly: GCF_022079265.1. Lineage (NCBI taxonomy): Eukaryota > Metazoa > Chordata > Mammalia > Carnivora > Felidae > Lynx > Lynx rufus. The sequence goes on along the minus strand of NW_025814845.1, from coordinate 95,825,449 downwards.
TGGAGCTGTCAGGCAGTAATGCTTCAAGCATTTGGAGACTGGAGAACTGTATTCTCATGGCCAACACATACAGCAAGAAATACTTGACAACAGGGATTTGTTAACATGAAGAATGCAGCATTCTAAGGTCTTTTCCTTTAAGAAATACCAAATTTCGTGTTAGAAGCTTAGGGTTTAAAAGTCACCAAAATTTAAAGGAGATCTTAAAGTGTAGTATACAACAGACATTTCATGAAATATTAACTATTTCTGGCAAATAAAATGTAAGTACTTTTTTATACAATATTGTACTTTCCTCGGGAAAACAGAAATAGAGTATTACAGAGAATGATTGTACCAGTAAATATTTTCTTTGACATACATGCCAGCCTCGTGGTCTGTAATCAGAGTTCATTTTGTCTTAAGAAGTATTTCATTTTTTACAGCCACAAGATATCTTGGTGTAAGATAAATACACCTGTATAAATACACATTTCTAAAACAATACATTAGATTCTGGAACCACATTTGCATTGCAAAATGACCACAAATTTGTTGTGCTACTGAATTAAAATGCAAATGTACTGACAAAAGACATTGTACATAAAACTTTGCAGAAAAATATCTATTGCATTAAATGAGGTACTTAGTTAAATATTTCAAAACTTTCCAGACTGTTCAGTATGTGTAATCAAATATCAATAGCTAAGATGTACATGCTGCCTACCTCCATGAAAAAAAAAAATGGTAGTATACTGTGCAGGTGTTATCCTTGGGGTCTTAAATCTGTATTAGGTACAGGATTTCATGCTCAGTGCAGTGAGATGAAGAAAATTCCTTACAGGTCAGTCCCAAGTATTATCTATAGTTTTGTAATGTTTGTTTTTGAGAGACAGACTGCACGCGGGGGAGGAACAGAGAGAGAGAGGGAGACACAGAATCCAAAGCAGGCTCCAGGCTCCAGGCTCTGAGCTGTCAGCACATAGCCCAACGCGGGGTTTGAACCCACAAACCATGAGATCAGGACATGAGCTGAAGTCAGACGCTTAACCAACTGAGCTACCCAGGTGCCCCAATCCCAAGGGTTTTCTATATAGGGAACTGAGACCCCAAAAAGGGGTCAATCTACACTATTCATTGGACCTATGAGTGTTCTCCTCCAACTTTCCCACCAGAAACTCTTTTTCTTCTGCCCCTTCTAAGTACACATCCAGATCTGGGAGAAGAGTTTCCTACTTACCATAAGTAATTCATTTTTTGAATAGTCTTCCATTTCTGCAAGCTAACAGGGTTAGTATTTCAGACTGAATTTTGTATCATATAGTCTACAGAATGTATTTTACTTGAGGTATACCACTTTGGGTATACTGAACATTATTATATTATTTATTATTTTGGTCTTCCACTTGTACTGTCTAGTGTAGGAAAATTAACTGTCTGATATGGATTCACAGGTAGACTGTGGTGATTTCTGACACTTGATAGGGGCTAGTGACAATGACACCTTTTGGTTCCTGGAGAACAAACCCCATTGTTCGGGTGTTTTGGGACAGCCAGAAGTCATCCTTTTTTCAAGTCAAAATTTTGGTTTTGAAATTGGACAGATTCCAGCATCAATTAAAATTGCTCTTGGAAAGGAGGATCTCCCAGCAATTAAAGGCATATTACATAAACACATACTCAGTATTTATGCGATTATCTTAATACGTGTAACTTTGGATCCTTGAGATCAAGACTTTTTAAATAATCATATTTAGAACACATTATAGATGTCATTGGATTCCACAAAACCAATGGAAAATCTATAATCTTTCAACTGAAATCTTTCCCTTTTTCCATTTATGTGCACCTTGCTATAACTAAGGATTGTATTATTTCTCATTTTCTGTTGCTCCTAGTGACCAAATCTTCTGTGTTTGATGACAGTGCTTTACTTAAAACTGACTGGAAAGTTTTTATCAGATGAATCATTAACCAATCATCAGCTAATCAATAAACAATATTTCCCAGAGTAAAGACCCCAGAAGTCCCTCATCTCCCATCTCTAAAGACATTTTGTCTGCAGGGTGCCTAGGTGGCTCAGTTGGTCAAGCCTCTGACTTTGCCTTAGCTCATGATCTGATGGTTCATGGGTTCGAGCCCCACGTTGGGCTCTGTGTTGACAACTTAGAGCCTGGAGCCTGCTTCGGATTCTGTGTCTCTCTCTCTGCCCCTCTCCTGCTCACGCTCTCTCTCTCTGTCTCTCCAAAAATAAATAAACGTTAAAAAAATCAAAAATAAAAATAGTTTGTTTGCTACCATCACACACGTGGGTTTTATGTTGAAATTTAATTTTTTTTTTTCATGTACTGTACTGGAAAAGAACTTCTTCCTAGATGTCATTGCCTCCTTCTCAGAGAAGTGGCTGGCACTGTCTTTGTATTAGCCATTGTTGTGAATATCGATGATCATTGAAAGGAAGGAGGAGGAGGGGAAGGAAAAAAAAAAAAGAAAGGAAGGAGGAATGTTATAAAACATTCTATGCGTATACAGAGACCACTGTGCTGTGTTTAAATTACATTACATTTCTCATTGTGGAAAACTATGACATGCTAATAAATAATTATTTGAAGATGTTTAATATTTTGAATGCATTTTTTTTGCATAATGGTCCATGGTTTATTAATAAGGTATAAATAAAAGCTACCTTCAATCACTTTAGTTTTCAATCACATAATTGGATTATCTTTTCTGTTTTACATTAAATACTGATTACTCAGAGATAAAAGCAGAAATATTTGATTCCTAATTTTTTTTCTGTACAGGTGTGTCAATTTTAGAGCCTAGGCTCAATGTAAAGGCAAAATTATAGTGCTAGGTATGAAATACATCCCAAATATTAGTGGTGTTAATTACCCTTGTGAAATAAGCAAATAATACACTAAATGTTACCAGGTGAGTGTTTGAAGACTGAAAAAAAAAACCACTCTATATATTATGGCAATATTTTAGTCTTTCTTCTTTAACATAATAGAAAATAATCAATAATGAAGTAAAATTGAGTTTTTATGCATCTTTTTGAAATTCTGCATTGTATGAGCAGCCAGAATAAAGGTTCAAATGCATTCCATGCTTTAAAAACATATATTCATAATTTTTGTCCAGTATATTTCAGTTCTAAGATATAATGTTGAAAGTTTTCAAATTTTTAGTCATAGGCTAATATTTACTGCAGTTTTAGCATTGGCAGTGTGGCCATTAATACGTTTTTATGAAAACACAGTTGTATTCAAAGCAGACAACGCCTTTGTGCTCCCTAGATAAAGCCATTTCCTAATAGTATGCAGTGTAAGAAGCCCATCAAACACATTCTGGAGGCATTGAACAAATGTAAAATATTTTATCACCAGCTCATAATTATCACCTGCTCATCAAAATTATACAGCAATGGAAAATATATATTTTGATTATTTAATCTTCAGTATAATTCTTAATTCTGTTACTTGAAATAATTTTAATTATTTATTCTAATTCCAAATCACACATTTGATTCTATCTTTAAAAAAAAAAATCCATAAACAGGGAACCTCCAGTAACATTTGAGAACTTCATGATCCTGAGCCCAGTGTTCAAATTTTTAGCAACTCTTCTTGTCAATTTATGGACCAAGAACAGGTAATTAACATGATACAATAATTAGTAGGGTTGGCTTTCACTTAAAGTGCCTAATGGGGGAGATGTATCGATGGGTAGGTGAAAATAGATAAATTGAGTGATTGATTTGTATAGTAATAAAGATGTTTGTCAGTTTTAAGCGTAGAAGGTTTTTGGAGGAGGCTACAGAAAAAAGTGTGCCTTTTGCTATGTTCTGGAAACTATATATGTGAAGGATAGAATGTGAATACAAGACTACAGTAATATGTTGAGTGAGAAATCTATCATGGATTCAGACAAAATGGTCACTGCTTAAAATTAAAAGGGGGGCCATATGAATAGAAAGGAAAGAAATTAAAAAAAATGGGTGGTAACATTGGAAAAATGTTTGGTGATTGTGTAGATGGTGTTTGTAATAAAGAACTGAACTCTCTTTTATTTTTATTATTACTTTTAAATGCTTAATTTGTTTTTGAGAGAGAGAGAGAGACAGAGGATCTGAAGTGGGCTCTGTGCTGACAGCAGCGAGCCCAATGTGGGGCTCAAACTTGCAAACTGCGAGATCATGACCTGAGCTGAAGTCGGGTGCTCAACTGACTGAGCCACCCAGGTGCTCCTAAACTCTCTTTTTGAAAAAAATAAAATGTTTATTTATTTTTGAGAGAGAGAGCACGAGTGGGGGAGGTGCAGCTAGAGAGCGGGGGACAGAGGATCTGAAGTGGGCCCATGCTGACAGCAGAGAGCCTGATGACATTGAACTCCTGAACCATGCAGTTCTAACAACTTTTTGGTGGTTTTTCAGGTTTTCTATATACACTATCACATTGTCTGCAAATAGGGAAAGTTTGACTTCTTCCTTGCCAGTTTGGATGCCTTTTATTTCTTTTTGTTGTCTGAATGCTGAGGCTAGGACTTCCAGTACTATGTTAAATAACTATGGTGAGAGTGGACATCCTGTCTTGTTCTTGACCATAGAGGGAAAGGTCTCAGTTTTTCCCCGCTGAGGATGATATTAGACTGGGTTTTTAGGCTGACATATATGACCTTTATGATGGTGAAGTATGTTCCCTCTATCCCTACTTTGTTGAGGTTTTTATCAAGAATCAATGCTATATTTTGTCAGACACTTTTTCTGCATTTGAGAGGATAATGTAACATTGGAAGAATGTTATCCTTTCAGGATATTAATGTGGTGCATTTCCTTTATTAATGTGGTGTATCATGTTGATTGGTTTGTGAATATTGAACCACCCTTGCAACCCAGGAATAAATCCCACTTGATCGTGGTGAACAATTCTTTTAATGTACTTTTGGATTCAAGTGACTAGTATCTTGTTGTATCCATGTTCATCAGAGATATTGGCTTACAATTCTCCTATATACTTACTTATATTTATTTCTGAGAGAGAGATACAAAGTACAAGTAGGGGAGGGGCAGAAAGAGAGAGGGAGACACAGAAACAGGATCCAGGCTCTGACCTGTCAGCACAGCTCAGGGCTCGAACTCAGGAACCATGAAATCATGACCTGAGCCAAAGTCAGACACTTAACTGACTGAGCCACCCAGGTGCCCCTATAATTCTCCTTTTTAGTGGGTACTTTGTCTTTGGAGTAAAGGTAATGCTGGCCTCATAGAATGAATTTGGAAGTTTTCCTTTCATTTCTAGTTTTTGGAACAGTTTAAGAAGAATAGTTAGAAGAATAGTTATTGACACTTCTTAAATGTCTGATAGACATTTGTTTGTTGTTGTTGGTCATAGACTTTTGTTTGTTCAGAGATTTTTGATTACTCATTCAATTTGTTTGCTGGGTATGGATGTGTTTAAATTTTCTGTTTCTTTCAGTTTTAGTTTCGGTAGTTTATATATTTCTAGGAATTTATCCATTGCTTCCCTATTGCCCAGTTTTTTATCATATATTTTTCATAATGTTCTTTTATAATTGTATTTCTGTGGTTTTGGTTCTGATCTCTTTTTATTCATAATTTTATTTATTTGGGTCTTTTCTCCTTTCTTTTTGAACGACTAACTATTGGGTTATTGATTTTATTAATTCTTTTAAAGAACCACCTCTTGGAGCACTTGGGGGGCTCAGTCAGTTAAGCGTCTGACTTCAGCTCAGGTTATGATCTTGCGATTCATGAGTTCGAGCCCCACATCAGGCTCTGTGCTGACAGCCTAGAGCCTGGAGCTGCCTTTGGATTCTGTGTCTCTGTCTCTCCCTGTCCCTTCCCTGCTCATGCTGCCTCTCTCTTTCTCTCTCAAAAAGAAATGAAAGAAAGAAAGAAAGAAAGAAAGAAAGAAAGAAAGAAAGAACCACTTCTTAGTTTTGTTGATCTGTTCTGTTTTTGTTTGTTTCTATATCTTTTATTCCTGCTCTAATCTTTATTATTTCCCTTATTCTGCTGTCTTTAGGCCTTATTTGCTATTCCATTTCTAGCTACTTTAGATGTAAAGTTGGGTTGTGTATTTGGGACTTTCCTTGCTTCTTGATGTAGACCTGTATTGCTATACACTTCCCTCTTATGATCACCTTTGCTGCATTGTGAAGGTTCTGGACTTTGTGCTTTCATTTTCATTTGCTCCCATGTATTTTTTTTTTTTTAACTCTGTCAACCCATTCATTCTTTAGTAGGATGTTCTTTAATTTCCACGTATTTGTGGTCTGTCCAATTTTTTTCTTGTGGTTGGCTCCAAGTTTCATAGTGTTGTGGTCTGAAAATATGCATGATATGATCTCGGTGTTTTTGTACTTGTGGTACGGAAACAGGCTGGAATGCTGGCAGAAAAACCAAGCGGCACTCAGAGATCTTGGTGGATCAGAGATTTATTTAACACCAGCTGGCTCAGAGGAGACCATTTCTCCAAAGATCTGAGCGCCGAATGCAAGTGGGAAGGGTAATTTATAGTTGTCAGCTTCCATATCTGTGGCAGGTTTTTGCGCGTGCGACAAGCAGGGCAAGAAGAACCTGGAAGAGGGGTCTCTAAGCTAGAGAAGAGAGCTTGTTTTAGTCCTGTCGGCCATCTTTGGCTCAGTACTTTCTTCATTTCTCCAACATTCCCCGCTTTGATGCCTTTAAAACAAAACTTTTAGTACCCATCACCTTTCAGTTTTACAGGGTGGTACTCGCAGAAGGCTAAGATACGTGCTGTAGTTTGGCAAGCAACAGTGTTTTCAATAAAAGGTACTTCGGCATTCAGTATACAGGAGTCGATGGATACAAGTAAAATTATGGAGAGGAGGGGCAGGAAGCCAGAATGCCCAGTCCATGAGATCCCATCCTTTCCATTGATTGATACTTTTCCTGTTGTCTACATTGAATTCTTTCCTTGAGTTCCTTAACCTTAGTTGTAAGTATTCCTGACTGGTTTACAAAAGAGCAACATTTCTCCCCCAGAAAGATGCAAGTCCCTCCTTTTTCTGAAGTGAGGAGGTCGAGGGCTTGCCTATTTTGGAGGGTCACTGCCGCCAGAGAGTTTATTTGGCTTTGTAAGGTTACCAGAGAATCTGCCACCCTTTCCATATCTCCATTTAGCTCTTGAAATAGACTATGGTATAGTCCTATGGATGAACCTATGCTGCCTATTCCAGTTCTTATTCCTGTCGCAATTCCTGCTCCTATCAGAACGGGTAGCAGGATTGCCAGTTTAGCCCTGGACTTGGGGCTAAAGGCTGTTAGGAACTGATCTTCAGTGTATACGGATATCTCTGGGGTTAGGAAGATGGATAACATATCTGAGTCCAGTTGGCCTCTAAGCATCACCGGTAGGCCAAATTAGAACACAGGTAGAACACCCCAGGGATTGAATGTAGGGTTGTATTCCTTTTTAAGGTTATATTTCTTCTGCATAGAAAGGTACTGTTCATACCCTCAGGGATCGTACAGGTTAGATTGTCGGCATTTGTGAGACAGATCCCAGTGGCCAGGGTCACTTAAGACAGAGGTGTTGGTTTCGAGATTTTCAGGAGCCATCTAGGTCAAAGAGATGGGAGTGGCTAAGTAAGCCCTCTGGCTGAAGGGCAAACACATCCAGCAGGTTTGGGTGTGATTATCTATTTTATGGGGGACTTGTAGAGTAGTGTTGGCCCAATGCTGGAGTGGGGAATTGGTAAGCATGATTGAGGGCTGAAAGGTTCAAACCTTGGTAGGCTGCCAGGGGAGTGGTTGCCTTAACGGCTTGTATTACCCTATCCTGGGTATCCTTTATAGCTTTTTGAAGGGACCTGTCTTGCACCCCTCCCTTGTCTGAGATCCCTCATTGAAGAAGGTAAGTGTAGCAAGCTCACTTCCCTTTCTGGAGGCCCTTGTTGTAACATGGGTTCCCGATATTTTCGGTTATCTCTATGGCCCAATACTTAGTCCTTGGGGCACTGGGTGACTGACAGAGAGTGGGTGTTTTTTCCTTGTAGCAATCTTTGCAGAGTGAGGTGAAGGGGCTGAATGCCCTTGACCCCCTTATTGTCATATAACAATCCTGGGGGCAAAGTGGGTAAGTGGCAGTTGTGAGGGTGAGAGAGATGATCATAATATACAGGCAATACTTAATAATCCTCCCATCCAGAGGAGGTATCTGAGACCCAGCATGCATCTTTTGTCCCATGTCCAGCTTGTTGGTGCAATCTTTATCAGCCCAACAGAAAGAAGTAAGATCAGGGCTGTGACACCAGTTAAGAGGCAAGGGCTGGCAGAGTTGCATCCAACCCCCTGGGCTCGGTTCACGTGTTGATTCCTCAAGCTTCTGCCATGCGGAGACCAGCCAGCTTCCAGGGTGTGGCTGGAGGAGGGCTGGAGGTCTCAGGGGCCAGTGTCTTTTTGAGGGTCAGTTTAAGTGGGTTGACTGGATCTGGATCACTTCACCAGGTTGAGGGTTCCTCTGAGTTGTCCTTCTTAGCTCTGGAGTGAGGGACCCATGGGTTGATACCTGAAACTGAATCCTCTATTTGGTTGTATATCTGTAAAGTCCACCTCCAAGTTTTCAAAAGGGGCGGGTTTCTGGTAACTGTCAGATCAGGTTTAGGGAAGATATGGTTTGTATATTTAGAGATCCATCCTGTTTTCCAGTTGTTTAAATAATCATGTGCCTATAAGGTCTTATTATTATCCCCATAGTATAACAAGCATAGAAGATTGCCTATTTATGAAATACTGTGACAGTTTTCTGAAGTTTATCTCAAGTTGTCCAGTTTAGGCAAACAACAAACATTTAAAGGCAATCATAACTAGAATTTAACATCCATAATGGTGCATTATTGAAACATAGTTGTTCTCTCTAAAAAACCCCCCTTTCCAGAGATAGCCAAATTGAGACCAATGCATTTGTAGAAAAAGTCCAGTCTTAACAAACCTGGCCCATTTACTTACATAAGCTCAACAAGAATAGTGATTGATCATGAGGATCTTTTAAAGTTTGCTTTGCTGGAACCTTTTATAAGGAATCTGTGGATTGAACTTTTAGTAGCCTCTCCAGGCAAGAAGCCAAGCCAAATACTTTCCATCAGACAGGCCTGCAATACCTGTAGAACTGGGCGAATTCCTCTTCATGAGGTCCCCAAGATATCCTGAGGTTCCCGCACCTGCCAGGAAGTGACCTTTACTCACTTGGTGAGGCTGCTGGGAACTCTGTAAGCAAGGTATCAGGCCAACATTTCTAAGGGACTTTATGGCTCCATGTTTCATAAAGCCAACCTTAGTTGCTTAAAGCTGTCTGGTCATATCTGAGTCTATGAATGTCACTCTCAAATATGACATTCGAGTCAAAACCTTGGTAAAATAACCAGTATTTCCAATGGTGACCTGTTACAAGATGAACAGATTCTTATTGAACTTATGCAAACAATTGTAGTTGCCATTAAAGAAAGAATACTCACTGAGAGTTTTTGAATTTCAGGGGAGTTATGTAGAGAGAGAAAAGATAAATGCTTCAGTTTACAAATGAATACTTTATGCCATTTCTGTATATGATAGATATCTTAAGAGAAAGTGTCCTTAATCTAGAAGAGCAAACATTAGAGAACCAACAATATTTTCAACAAGAATCACAAAACTATAATATTCCTCAGTTCATTTAATCCCATGTTCCTAATTCTTGTTCAATTTGAATAAAGCTTTTTAGTTCTAGAAATTCTTACCGATTTTAGTATTAATCTTAAAGATGTCGAATACCTGTATTTGTCCCCAAAGGCCTCTTTATAAATTTCCTTGAAGAAGAAACACATTTTGTGAGAGAATAAGAACAATTATAAATGACAAAATCTCAGAAATAGACATTGTTAAAGATCTGATGAGAGTTCATTATGATGCATTTGACAAAGAAATTCGGTTATTTCTGCAACACATAACACTTCGAGTAATCAGAATATTAAGTGATGACCTTATACCAAAACATTCAAACTTTAGGAATTGCATATATATTTGGGCAGTTACAGCACTTACTTATGCAGTACAACCTAAGGTTTACCGTTGTACAACAGTGGTTTTCCAAGTAACTTAGCATCTCAAATAAAAGGCCCTAATTGGTCAAAAAAACTTCATTTACCATTTAAATCCTGGGAAGTTTGTTAAAACCTTAGGAAGTTATAAGTGCATCCTAAATAGGATTACAGATTACTACAAATATTAAAACTTTATTTATTCAGCCAAGGTGGCAATAAAAGATCCTAAAGGTGAATGTATAGCATTATATAGTTGTTACCAAAACCTAGCTCCTTTAACATTGAGAAGTTTAAAAAAAATTTTTTTAAATGTTTATTTATTTTTTGAGAGAGAGAGACAGAGTATGAGCAGGGGAGGGGCAGAGAGAGAGAGGGAGACACAGAATCCGAAGCAGGCTCCAGGCTCTGAGCTGTCAGCACAGAGCCCAACACGGGGCTGAAACTCACAAGCCATGAGATCATGACCTGAGCCGAAGTCAGAGGATTAACTGACTGAGCCACCCAGGTGCCCCTAACATTGGGAAGTTTTAACTAAGTAATCAAAGACCTGATAAAGATGAAACCTAAAACTTTGGTTTTCCTGGAAGACAAACCTTTGTTTGCATTGTCTTGTCAAGAGCAGATCAGTAGTCCAAGAAAACTTTGTCATTTGAGCAGAGAGAAAAGCAGAATTTCAGCTTTATACCAGTGTACTTTTAAAATTCCATTCATCTCAACCTTAGTCCATCCTGAACACACATAATATCCCTTTTCAGAGATTTCCTTTCATGAACCTTTTACAACGTTCCTTTGCCTTCAAACTTTGTCCCAAAGCCATTTCTCTCCAAATAACCAGTCTCATTTAGGACAAAATTACCTTCTTCTACCCTCAACAAAAATGTATTTCCATTTCTTATATCTTTTTTACATACCTTCTACTTTCCTACATACAGGGTTGCTTTCCTTATTTACATCTGTTTTAAGTACACTTAGCAGAATTTTAAATCTTAGGGAAACGTAGTCTCCAATTGAAGACTTAGTAACCAACTGAGAGGTGTTTACACCAGAATTTTTTAGATGGTAAATTCATGAACCAATTAAGTACAAAGCATGTTTTCCAATAGGTCCAAATAGCCTTAATTTCTCTGCAATAAGAAGTTAAAAACACAAACCTATGTTCAGTAATCAAAGCTTTAGCAATTCATTCTATTTGGAAAAGACCTAGATGTCCAGGGGGGTGCATTTTACTCCTTGACCTTGAGGATTGGAGGAGGAGCCAATGGTGCCTGAGGCACTGAGGAGGGTATAGGAACCAATTATGTAGACCACACCCAAATTGGTGCAGAAAGAGCAGGGGGAGGGGAAGACAGAAGAGGCAAGGTGCCAGTAGAAGGCAGAGAAGGACAACCTAATTCAAAACCTTAACTCAGACAGAGGAGCAGACACCATGTTTTTTTTTTTCCACCAAAGTGGAAATATGGAGTCCACATCAGGCCAGAGAAGACCCGGGTGTTTCCCCAAAACAAGTGGAGTTCAAAAATAGAACATATTTACAGAGGGAAAACAACTGCCTAAAATAACTTGTCTAGATCACTCAAACTTACAACTATACTGTCACCTTCCACTCTGAAACATTAAAGACTGAAAGTGGAGGCCAATAGTTCTTTTACATTTAGGTTTGCCTAATCAATGTATTATTCCTGTGCTGATTTTGTGGAAATAGGAGTCAGCAAACCTGGAGGGCCCTGTAAGATCCGGTCATGACCAGAGGGGTTCCCACTCTGACTCAAGACCCTTTCCTTGGAACCAGACAATTTCATCCATCAATGGAGACCGAGGTTCTCTCCATGTTTTAGCTTTTGTAAATAATGCTGCTATGAATGTGTGGGTGCAAAAAAATATTTTCAAGTTAGTGTTTTCCCTTTCTTTGGATATATTCCCAGAGGAGGAATTGTTGGATAATATGGTAATTCTTTGAAGTTTTTGAGGATCCTCCATGTTTTTTTCCATGGTGCCTGGTGCCATCAACAGTGCAAAAAGGCTCACTTTTCTCCATATACACACTAGCATTTTTTATCTTTTGTCTTCCAGATCATGGCTCTTCTAACAGGTGTGAAGTGATATCTCTTTGCAGAGTTAATTTGAATTTCCCTGATGACTAGTGATGTTGAGCATCTTTTTAAGGTACGTATTGTCCTTTAATGTCTAATCTGGCCCTTTGCCTATTTTTTAGTTAGGTTATTTGTCTTTTAGCAATTGAATTGTTTGAGTTCTTTATATATTTTGGAAATGAACCTTGATCAGATAAATTTTTGCAAATATCTTTTTTCCCATTTCACTGGTTACTTTTTCAGTGTGTTGATGCTTTATTTTACTGTGCAGATAGTTTTTAGTTTGATATAGTTCCAATTACTTACTTTTTTTTTGTTGCCTGTGGTTTAGGTGTCCTATCAAAAAAATTATTACTAAGACCCATGGCAAAGACTTTCTATTCCTTTATTTTTTTTCCAGGAGTTTCATGGTTTCAGGTCTTACATTTAAGTATTTAATTGCAGCTAATTATTGTTAGTGGTGTAAGAAATGGGTCCAGTTTCATTCTTTTACAAGTGAGAATCCAATTCTGTGGCACTATTTATTGAAAGCACCTTTTTCTCCATTGAGTAGTGTTGGCTCCCTTGTCAAATATTAGTTGACTGTATGTTTGGGTTACTTTCTGAGTTCTCAATTCTGTTCTGTTGCTCTTTTGTCAGATTTTATGCAGTGCCATATTGTTTTGATGACTAAAACTTTATAATATATCTGAATCAGGCAGATCTGCACCAAACACATTCCATGGCCAGAGTGTTCCTCTGACTGTGTAGATGAACAAAACTGCTGGTTGGGATTACTACTTTGAGCACTGTAGGTATGAACTTGATCTTCTAAGATATGTGTGCTGGTTGTTGCAAGCCCCTCCCCTCTTCTCCATCACAGTCACATTCCTAGTGGTTGGGTTCTTCAAATTCCCCTGTAATTCTCATAGTATAAGATCAGAGTAAGGACTTCAGCAAAGCAACTCCCAATGCTGGGTGAGGGCTTGTTGTTCCTGTGGGCTTTGTTTTCCCACTGGAGAAATGGAAGACTCAGGGGAGACTTTTTAGTGTGGTGCTGCTCTGGCCAGTGGGAGTGATGATGTAGTTAATGAGTAGCCACTGCTTTTATTCTTCTAATGCAGTTGGCCTTGTCTTGTCTCTATGGTTCAGGGAGGTGCTTCAGCCTCACCTCCATGTTCTAGAATTCTCTCAATGATGTCTTTGTTTTTTTTTTTTTTTTTTTTTTTTTTTTTTTTTTTTTTTTTTAATCAGTTTCTCTTGTGAGGGAGGGTGAACTTAAGAACAATCTATGTCAATCTGTGTTACCATCTTGGTGATATTAACAGACTAATGACTTTTATTCTATGATTCCTCTACCCTGTGCTCCTCCACTACCTGCTTCCCTCTCTTTCTGATCAGCCTTATTTCCCTCCTTGTCAGGCAGAAAGCCCAAAGTTCAATTGCTTATTTATATTAAACTTTTTCAGAAAAGGAAACATTTTTAGAGTTAATTTTAAATTGTGATCATATGAGTTAAAAGTCATTGTTTTAGACTTTCCTAAACCTAGGCAAATAGACAAACATATTCAGAGGAACTTGGAATAATTTTATAAGAAAAGACAACCTCTAGGGGCGCCTGGGTGGCTCAGTCGGTTAAGCGTCCGACTTCAGCCAGGTCACGATCTCGCGGTCCGTGAGTTCGAGCCCCGCGTCGGGCTCTGGGCTGATGGCTCAGAGCCTGGAGCCTGTTTCCGATTCTGTGTCTCCCTCTCTCTCTGCCCCTCTCCCGTTCATGCTCTGTCTCTCTCTGTCCCCAAAATAAATAAACATTAAAAAAAAATTAAAAAAAAAAAAAAAAAAAAAAGAAAAGACAACCTCTAGCTCTGCATCAGTTATTTCCTATGTTAGTAGAAAATTCAGATACTAATTAGGGAAGGTAAAAACAATGCAGGAAGATCCCCAGAGGTGGCTTAAGAAAGAGAAAATTTCACAGAAAACCAGAGAGAATTAGAAAAACTATAGATGTGGGGGTGCCTGGGTGGCTCAGTTGGTTAAGTGTCCGACTTTGGCTCAGGTCATGATCTCGTGGTCTGGTCTGTGGGTTCGAGCCTTATGTCAGCCTTATGTGCTGACAGCTCAGAGCCTGGAGCCTGATTCGGATTTTGTGTCTATCTCCGTCTCTGCCCTACCCTGCTCATGCTCTGTCTCTCTCTGTCTCTCAAAAATGGATAAACGTTAATTTTTTTTTTTTTAAAGAAATAGACACTTAAATATAGAGAGCAACCTGGTGGTTGGTTGACCGGAGGTAGGTGGGGGGGGGGGGGGATGGGTTAAATGGGTGATGGGGATTAAGGAAAGCATATGTGATGAGCCCTGAGTATTGCATGTAAGTGATGAATTGGCTAAATTCTACTACTGAAACTAATATTACACTATATGTGAGTTAACTGAATTTAAATAAAAACTTGAAAGAAAAAAAAAACTATAGATGGGTGACAAGATCTTTTAGAGACTATTTCTAAAGCCTTATCTTTTTATTATTATTTTTTAATGTGTATTTATTGTTGAGAGAGAGAGGGAGACAGAGCATGAGTGGGGGAGGGGTAGAGAGAAGGAGACACAGAATCTGAAGCAGGTTACAGGCTCTGAGTTGTCAGCACAGAGCCTGGCACGGGGCTTGAACTCATGAACTATAAGATCATGACCTGAGATGAAGTCAGAGACTTAACTGACTGAGCCACCCAGGTGCCCAAAACCCTTTTCTTCAAAAATAAATTTTCCCAGTCCAGAAAGGGCAGGAATGGTGGGAATGAATCCTTTGACATTATCAGGAATAGGTTCTTAATGCTTGATATAGTACACAGCCATAGATCTTAATGAAAGTGTGAGTTCAGTGCTCTCCTCACTTGTATACATGACCTTATCCACAAATGGGAACTTCAAAAATAAGAAATAAAGTGGAAAGAAGCTCCATTGTAAGCTCACCAACTCACTGGTATGCATATGCAAAATGTCTTGGAACAAAATAAGACGTATAATAAACTGATGATCTCACAGTTTAAGACCTTAGTCTGGATGGGACGTCTGGGTGGCTCAGTCGTTTAAGTGTCCAACTTTGGCTCAGGTCATGATCTCACAGTTTGTGAGTTTGAACCCCATGTCGGGCTCTGTGCCGACAGCTCAGAGCCTGGAGCTTACTTCGGATTCTGGGTTTCCCTCTCTCTCTACACCTCCCCTGGCTCACACTCTGTCTCTCTCTCTCTCTCATTCAAAAAATAAACATTAAGAAAAAAAAAAAAAAAGACTTTAGTCTGGAGATACCTAACAAGGATTCTTATAGATAATTTAAGCAGAACAAATACTATAGAAATAATTGAGGTATGCTAGCTAAGAAACTGAAGAAAAACTAAAAAAAGATATTCAAAGAAAATGCTCTAAGAAATGAGGACCCAATTTTTGATTTTACAATTATATATACAAGGAAAACATAAATAGCAAACATATTTTTCTAACACAAATGTATCAATCCTGTCAAATCCTACAACCTTTCACTTTTATCATGCTATATAGATAGGGAATTTTTGACAATTATGGAAATAATCACTATCTCTTAGTCAATAAACTTTATCTTGGGATCTAAACAAACAACAAGAAATATTCTTTTCTCCTTCACTAACTTTTCTACTAGTTGAAGGGCTAGTAGAGAAAGAACTCATTATAGTGTTAGCAGTTCTTAAAATTCTCATATGCTCTCAGTCAAAAAACCCAGTGAAAAATATAGAGACATGTTCAGAAGCTCAGAGGCATGATGTGGAAGATTTCTGAGACTGCTCTTATTGTCAAACTACTATAAGCTCTTCCTGCCAATAAATATTTAAAGGAAAACAAAGTATTAATTAAGTTATAACTCTGGTTAATTTCAAAATCAGTCTTTCCCCACTGATTTTTTATGTCAACATAAAGCTGTTATGAATTTGCAGTGCAAGACCAGTTTAAACAAACAAAAATACTATGAACTTATGTAATAGATGTTTTTCAACTTCTTGTTTGGATGAGTTCTTTCTGAACTATTGTGAGTCAACATCTCAAATTTAAAATTTTAAATTTTATTAAATTTACTTTAAAAAATTAATATGAGGGGCGCCTGGGTGGCTCAGTCGGTTAAGGATCTGACTTCAGCTCAGGCCATGATCTCGCGTTTCGTGGGTTTGAGTCCCACATCCGGCTTTGTGCTGACAGCTCAGAGCCTGGAGCCTGCTTCAGATTCTGTGTCTCCCTCTCTCCCTACCCCTACCCCACTCGTGCTCTGTCTCTCTCTCTCTCTCTCAAAAATGAATAAACATTTAAAAAATATTTTAAAATGTTTATATGATTTGACTGACCCAATTAGTTTCAACCTTCTTATAGCTTAATTGTGCATTTTTTTGGTGTGTAATTTAATGGTTCCTGAAAAACCATACTTGGATTTCTCACAAATGTCATATTGTCATAAATATTTTTGAAAGAGAGCTGAAATTCACAAGTCATAATCATATAAGCAGTGAAGTAATAAAAAAAATGTTGACATAGCTTCTGCATTTGTCAATAAAGATATAGCAGTGCTCAAACCTCGATCATAGTGGAACATCACTGGTAGGAAACCTAAACAACAGCCTTAATGTTCTAGTCTCAGGTAAGAGAAAGCCCTGAAATGGCATTGCAAAAGCATTGTCGTCAACAGTAACAAAGGCAGAAAGCAGATTTAAAAAATTTTTTTAAGTTTCTTTGTTTTTGAAAGAGAGAGAGCAAGAGCAAGAGCACAAGTGGGGGAGGGGCAGAGAGAGAGGGAGACAGAGAATCTTAAGCAGACTCTGCCTGGTCAGCATGGAGACTAATGTAAGCTTGAACTTACAAAACCAGTGAGATCATGACCTGAGCCAAAACCAAGAGTCAGACCCTTAAATGACTGAGCCACTCAGGTGCCCCACAAAAGGAAGATCTTTAAAATCCTGAATGCTTAGCCAGTCTCCAAAAATAGAGTAGATTTGGAGCATAATAGCATTGAGTTATTAACTCGCCATTATCATTATCGCCATCATCCTCATCATCTTTATCTGGATTCAGATTTGAGTCAGATCCAGGTTTGATTCATGGCCATTCCAGCTATCACTTTTGTAACCTTGGGGTGAGGTACAAACTTTACTCCATGCCAAATTCTGTGCTAAGCTCTCAACCTACGTCCTTTCATTTGGTCAACTCACAACTTCCACTTTACAGATGGAAAAACAGAGGCACAAAAGCGAATATGATTTTCATGTTCTAAATAACTGAATTTTCAATTTAAAAATAAAGGGGAAATTCAGGGTATTGTGTGTACCTAGAAATATGTTAACAGTTCTTTAAGGCTGTGTATTAAACAATATTCACCTGTTAGACATTCCTTAGAAAACAAGCTTTGGTAACATAAAGGAAACTGCAAATAGCCATAAATACCAAAAGACACACTTTGGGATACTATCTAAAGCAATGATATAAGGACATAATGATATAGGCAATTGGTAATTATCATAACTGGCACTTATTGATGTACCATGTTGATTTTGTGATAGCAAGTGTGTGTGTTTGTGTGTGTGTGTGTGTGTGTGTGTGTGTGAAGAGAGGGATATACAAAGAGGAGAAAGAGAAGTAAACATATTGCTTTAAACCATGGAAAACTAATAAATAAACATAACTGTAAACAGCATTCTGAAGACAGGTGCTGAACATGATTTAGTTATTTTGCTCTTGGCTTGAAAATGAACCTCAGCATTGGATGCACAGAAGCTGTTGGATTCTCTTGGGGTTTAGCACTGCAGGAAAATGCTTTACAACTTAATTGCATGCTCAGAAAGCCAATTGGCTGGTTTGCAAATTTATGCAACATTTATGCCTGGTGAGTTGGGTAAGTGCAGGTATTGAAGGGAGGAAAGAAAGTTTCATTTACTCAGATACAACTCATGGTTAATAAATTGTAACAAGCATTTGTAAAGGAAACAGAGGCTGAACAAGGCCAGAGGCAAAGTGGCATTATGTTTTTGCATTTTAAATGTACATAATTAGCACAGTCCATCCTCCTGGGACAGAAAACCATGAGATCATGTCAGCCTTTGCCTGAATGCCAATATAAGCAACAAATTAATACAAGTGTAAGATATCCATTCTTTACATGTCAAAAATCAAGTGATGATATAAAGGCATTCTCAGAGAAAAGACAAAATAAAAATGTATTTTTAAGGCTTTATTTTTTGAAAGAAGTTTTAGGTTCACAACAGACTTGAGAGGAAGGTACACAGACCGGCCATACAAACCCTTCCCCAATAAATGCGCAGCCTCCCCCATTAATGACATACCCTACCACATTTGATACATCTGTTAGAACTGATGAACCTATATTGACACATCATAATCATCCAATGTCTATAGCTTACTATAGTTCTCTCTTGGTGTTGCACATTCTATGCATTTGGACACATGTATAATGTAACTTATGTCCACCACTATCATATTGTACAGAGTAGTTTTACTACCCTAAAAATACTCTATGTATCACCTACTCAACGTCCTCACAATTCCTGGAAGCCACTGATCTTTTTACTCCTGCCATAGATTTGCCTTTTCCAGAATGTCCCATGGTTGAAATTTTACAATGCACAAAATATTCAGCTTAGCTTCTATCACTGAACATGTACTGAAGGTTTCTCCATGTCTTTTTATGGGTCAATGGCTCCTTTCTTTTTAGTGCTGAATAATAGCACTAATCCATTGCTTGGATGTATCACAGTTTATTTATCCATTCACTTACTGAAGGACATCTTTGTTGCTTCCAAGTTTTGACAATTGTGAATAAAGCTGATATAAACATCTGTGTGCAGGTTATTGTGTGGACATATATTTTCAACTCCTTTGGGAGTTATCAAGGAATGCATTTGCTGGATCATATGATAAGAGTATGTTTAGTTTTGTAAGAAACTGCCAAATTCTTGTATTCCCACCAGCAAAGAATAGTAAAATTTGTAGAGTTTCTATTGCTTCCACACTCTCCCCAATATCTGGTGTTGTCAGTCTTTCAGGATTTGGTCATTCTAATCGGTTTATAGTGAGTGATAAATTATTGTCTTAATTTGTATTTCCCTGATAACCTAGGATGTAGATCATTATTTCATATGCTTATTTGCCATCTATAATCTCTGGTGAGGTGTCTGTTAAGGTTTTTGACCCATGTTCTAATTCAGGTGTGTTTTGTTTTTGTTTTTGTTTTTGTTTTTTTATAGTTCTTCATATATTTTGATTAATGATCCTTTATCAGAGGTGTCTCTTGCAAATATTTTCTCCCAATCTTTTCCTGGCCTCTCAATCCCTAGTTATTGACTTTTGCAGAATAAAAGTTTAAATTTTAATGAAGTCAAGTTTATCAATTATTTTGTGAGTCATGCCTTTGATGTTGTATCTAAAATGTTATACCTAGATCTTCTGCTGTGTTTTATTTTAGGAATTTTATAGTTTTGTGTTTTAGGCCTATGATCAAATCCATAGTGAGTTAATTTTTGTGAAGAGTATGAAGGTTCATTTTCTTGACATTTGGATGTCTGACGGTTCCAGTACCAATTATTGAAAAGCCTATTTTTGCTCGATTATATCGCCTTTGCTCTTTTGTCAATGATCAGTTGGCTGTATTTATGGGTGCCTATTTGGTTTATTTATTTATTTATTTATTTAACATTTATTTATTTTTGAGACAGAGAGAGACAGAGCATGAACGGGAGAGGGTCAGAGAGAGAGGGAGACACAGAATCTGAAACAGGCTCCTGGCTCTGAGCTGTCAGCACAGAGCCCGACGCGGGGCTCAAACCCACGGACCGCAAGATCATGACCTGAGCCGAAGTCGGACGCCCAACCGACTGTGCCACCCAGGCGCCATGGGCGCTTATTTGTGAGCTCTCTGCTCTGTTCCATGGATCTGTCTCTCTTATTTTTCTTTGATTTTGTGTAGTTAGAAAATAATATGCCTGAAGTTTTTCCCCCTCAATCTTTGTTCTCTTTGCTTTTCAGTATTGAAGATCTATACTGATACATCCTCTAGCTCAGAGATTCTTTCTTTTCTCAGCCATGTCCAGTGTACCATTAAACCCGTCAAAATCATTCTTCATTGCTATTGCAGTGTTTTTTTCTACTATTCCTTTTTTTATTCTTTCTTAGGATTTCTATCTCTCTGTTTACATCTCCCTTTTATTCTTATGTCAGCCACTTTTTCCATTACATCCCTTTAATCATGGAGCCTATTAATCGTAGTTTTTCTAAATTCCTGGTCTGACAGTTACTACATCACTGTCGCATTTGGTTCTGATTCTTGCTGTGAGTCTTCAAATTGTGTGTGTATGTGTGTGTTTCCTTTGGTATACCTTGTAATCATTTCTTGATGACAGGATGTGATTTGGTGGGGTAAAAGGAACTGCTGTGAATTGGCGTTTAGTAACATAATGGTGAGGTATGGGAGGAAGGGAAGTGTTCTATAGTCTTGGGATTTCTTCAGTCGTTTAGTAAGCCTGAACCTCTGTTCTGTGAACTTCACAAGTGTTTCTTGAAGTGTTTTTTATTCTTTTTCCTTATGTGGGACAGGATGGCTAGAGTGGACTGAAGCTAAATATTTCCCTTCCTAGGTCAGTTAGGCTTTGATAATACCCTAGCATGTTAGGCTCTGGTTAACTAGTTTTTACTGAGGGCAAGGCCTTGTTAAGAACAGAGTGCTCTGGTATATTTCAGAATGGTATATTTCAAAATTTCAAAATATTTCAAAATATTTCCCCCTCTCTCTGATGGAAGCCAAAGGGTATTTTTTTCTAATATTTACTGTGGGAGTCTGGTTGAGTTCCTGGGGGTAAATCTTATAATACCATGGGGTCTCCTTATGACTAGGTGCCCCTGGACTTCTAGCTCTCAGAAGTGTCAGCACAAGCTTTAAGCAATTAATCACTTAGAGTTCAGATTTACGATCATGACACTGGTTCCAGGGTGACTTCCTCTCCTGAGTCTCTGTGCCTATAAGTTGTGACTCCCTTTGTTCATTTGTCTGTCTCCCCAGTCATGGGGGCAGTCTTCTCCCCTACCATATGGATCCTATAAGAGTTGATTTTTTTTTTCACTTTATTAGGAGGTTGTTAGGAGGAAGAGGCAACTTTCAAGCTTCTTGCATGTAGAACTGGAAAATGGAACTATCCTGATAAATTTTCTTTTTAATATTCAGAAAAATGATGAGGCAATGTGGAGGCCATGTGTACCTTCGCAAGTTTTTGTCTCAGAATGCAGGGCCCCATGGTGTATTAATAATTTGATAAAGTACTCATAGTTTCCTTTACCTACCGTATAGATTTTCTTATCCTATACAGATAAAAAATAAGAAAAAAATAAAACCACTTTTGTATGACCCTTCAATATTATATTTTTTAGGTAAGAAGAACCTTTATAGATTTAGGCCTTGCAAAGGGTCAAAACAACAACAATTTGCAATTTGACTCTTTACAGTATTTCATCTTTATTTTTAAAACACCATGGGAAAAATTTAGCTGCTATAAAATCCATAAAAATGTTTACTCATGATAAATTAAGTCGTTAGATTTTTTCTTTTTCCCCTCAAGGTACATGGTCAAAACAAGTAGTGATTTCTGTTTGCATTCTTTGGCTCTTTTAATACATGACCAATTAAAGTCTCTTTACTTCTAATTTTATTAGAATGATCTAACAAGAAAATGGATCTTACATAGTATGACGTGACTTAGATTTCTTTGTAGATACCATGAGCCTTTTTCTTTTTAGTATTCGTACCCTTATTATTATTGCTTTGAAAACTCAAACAGGTTCAATTTTAAGTCCTGGTTTTGGATTTTTTTTCTTTTTACAATCTTTTCTCCAGCTTATCTTTTAAATTGGTGGAAGATAAGACATATTTGATCATTTTTATGACAAATAATTTAATATGTTATTATGCTACCCTCTGTATTTTAAATTTGGATAATTTATTTCAAGCAATACCATTGCACTATGCAAATGAACTTAAAGTTCATGGGGAAAGATTGAGAGGATAAGTGAAAGGGAAAAAACAAATACCAGCTGTTCTGTTACATATATTGCCAGGATCCCAAAACTTGATAATGACTTTATAAGGTCACAGAGAATTGTAAAGGATTAGGAAATATCAGAAAAGCTAATGATATTAAAAGGAGAACAAGAAAAGACTTCATTCCAATGTTATCATTGTTTTCTAAAATAAAATAATTTTTTAAAGACGAGAAGTTTTAGGTTTATAACACAATTGAAAAGAAGATCTAGTGATATCCACTATACCTCCTTTTGCCACCCATGAATAGCCTCTCATATTATCATCTAGATGATTATATGTCAATTCAGGTTCATACTTTGTAAAAATAATAATAATAATAATAATAATAATAATAATGTACCATTTGATGAGTAATGCTGATAATGTGAGAGATTATTCATGTGTGGAGAAAGAAGGTATATGGGAAATCTCCATACCTTTAACAACAAAAATTTGTTTTTTCATGGTTCTGAAGGCTAGAAATCCACCATCAAAGTGGCATCCATGTTGGTGTTTGGTGAGTCCTCTCTTCCTGGCCTGAAGACAGCTGCTTGCTTACTTTTTATTTTCATCTGGACTTTACTCTTTGTGAACACACACACACACACACACACACACACACACACACACACAGAGAGAGAGAGAGAGAGAGAGAGAGAGCTATCCCTTAGTTCCTTATCTCTTCTAAGGGCACCAGCTCTGCTCTATGACCTCATTCAACTTTAATTACCTCTCTAAAATTCCTGTCTCCAAATACAATCAAATATGAATTTTGGGAGGACACAATTCAGTTCATAACATACATCTTATGGCAGACTAGTACATGCTCATATGCAAGCCTCTTGTCCAAAATATAACATAAGGCCCATTTAATTCCTTGTACTCAGATGAAGATCCCCCATGCCAGGGCATCAGCTTTCCCTACATAACCTTGTGGTGCCATCAGAGGCACTTTCAATTTCATGTCCAGATCAATTGCCACTGTGCAACTGGGACTGTCTTTTCCATGGGGTCTGGTATCCGAGGTGAAGTCTGAGATTAGAGTATTAAAAAAACAAAGGCAAACAAACCTATTTCCATTTTTTTTCCTTTTGTGAGATAAAAAGTTTGTTTCAAGTCTATATGAACTATTACCAGGGAGTCTGCCAGATATTCCTCTAAGTTCATGCAAAGTTGCCATCATGATTATATTAGAGCTTCCTTACTTTTACTTATTTTTAAATGAATGCCATCTCTGAAGATCAGATGAAATTGATAGTAAACAGACCAAACCTTTCTTCCTATAATTAATCCATGATCCCTATAGAAAGTATTGAATTATATGAGTACTATTTGTTCTTCAAAACTATTGATTATTTTCCCACTTGCCTCAGAAATCCTAGGAATTTTGTTCATTTCAACAAATACTTGCTGAATATCTACAGTGTTGGTGCTTTCTTCTGGGCATTTAATTTTCCTTGTACTTAGGATTCTTTTATTATAGGTGGAAGGGAAAGCAACCATAACTGGCTTTCATATATAGGGACACTTGAGCAATAAAATGTGGCCCAAGACCAGGAAAAAATTGAACAAAGTCACAAAATTCTGCCTCACATCTGCTTCTCAAGAAAACATCTTTTTTTTTTTTTTTTTTGGTCCAATTATTCTCCAAAACTCCAGGGTTAATATATCACAGCTTAAACCTCCAGATATATACACTACCTCAATTCAGTTCGTGATTTCCCAGTGTATCCTGTCTTCATCACTTCTGTCAGAGTACATCTGGACGAGTGATCTCTAAACAAGTACTGGGTCTGGTAACAGAGCTCTGATTGCCCCAAGAGAGACTATCCTCCTGAGGAGGACAAGAACACTGGACTGAAAGAGTAAGGCTATTTTATATATTAGAAATGGAGTGGAGAGAATGGTCACAGAAAAGCATGACTGAGGCTGATCAAACAACATATCCTCAGTACAGCCCAGCCTGAGGTTATAACTAGCAGCTCATATGTTATAAGCTCTATGGTAGAGATGGTCATGGATCTATCTTCTCAGCATTATTTTCTGGATCCTGACATCAACCAGAGCTAAGATGTAATATATTATTTAAAATTGTCATTATCTACCACCCTAGGTTCCATCTCATCCTGCTATTGACTAGGCTTTGCTATTACTTAATCTATTAACACTATGAACTTTACCATTGTCTTGATTTTCTTGCAAAAGCTTTTAAGAAATATTCTGCCTTTACCAGAAGGCTGTCGTTTTCCAGAGAGAACAAGCCACCTAGATAGCTTCTGAGCCACGACCTGAAAGTTATATATGCACTGAATTCCAGCAATGATCGTTAGTTGCAGGGCGAAATGGTATTACAGTTAAATTCCCAATACTCTGCCACCCCAGATTTATAGATGAAGAGCCATAAGAGATTATACCTAAGCTCCTTGAGAGAAATGCCTTATGAAACAGTTTTGTATCCCCAATCCTGGCATATATATATATATATATATATATATATATATATATATATATAGTCTGTTGAAGGAACATGTTATTTTTCAAAACAAATTCTATCAAAATATAACTCCAAAATTAGTTGTTAGAATGATTGTTAATCTTAAAAGGCTTTTGAGGAAATGGCGTTGTTTCTCAGCAGTACAATATGTATATTTCAGTCAATTTTTTACTTTTTATGTATTTCTGAATCAGACATTTAAGTTTCTATAGTTTAAGTATTTTGAAGTGAAGCATTTCTAAGTAAAAAACTTAACATTTTGGAGGAATGATTACCAAAATAACATAAAAATATATCTTCTGAATTTTTCACTTCAGTGTTTCCCTTATATTCACATTTCCTTCAAAAACTGAAGATATGTCCCCAATAGAATTTCTTTAAGATATTTTTATCAGATAAAAATAAGATGAGGTTTTCACAGTGGACAGACTAAATCTTTAAAAAATGGAACATTAAATGCTTAAAAGAAGATATTAACAGCATATTATGTGGTTTTCCCCCAAAACTTTTAATTTTTTGGGGGGGTAAGAGTTAAATTTTGTCATTAATAATTCATTTATCAATTACAGTTTGAAATTGTAGCCTTGCGAATTCAGAAGACATACTAGACATTTACAAGAAACATCTACTGTAAACTTCACATCTGGACCATCAAGTGTTGATTATAAGGTAGACCATATGCTAATGGGAAAAGGAGAATAAAGCCTTTAAGACTGTGTGTCAAGAGAACACCTGTCAGCATGGTATGACAAATGTTAATTATTCATCAACAATTCAAAGAAATATTTCTGCTTAAGTTTTACAAAAAGGATGCAGCTTTGACATTTAAACATGAAATAAGAGCCTTAGGAATATTGTGAAATTCAGAAATGTCCATACGATGAGTCCCATTTCAGCTTTGAATCAGTTAAATTTTATTTCCAGCAGCAATAAATAGTTGCTCATGACTCAGGTCAACTAAAACAGTTACACTGAAAGAAATAATGATTAGCCAAAGGGGTCATTCAAAAATTAACTCCTGGAGGACTTGGGTGGCTCAGGTGGTTAAGCATCCGACTTCAGCTCAGGTTATGATCTCATAGTTTGTGTGTTTGAGTCCCACGTCGGGCTCTGTACTGACAGCTGGGAGCCTAGAGCCTGCTTCAGATTCTGTGTCTCCTCTCTAGCCCTCCTGCGCTCATGCTCTGTCTCTGTCTCTCAAAAATAAATAAACATTAAAAAAAAAAAGCACAAGAAAACAAAAATTAACTCTCCAGGAATGTTGATTATTATAAACTGTTTACTCTTATTTTGTTTAAGTTTAATTGAAAAACTACAATTTTAAGAAATATTTGATAATATAAATCCAAATTAAATATAAATATCACATAAACAAATACAAAAACATTCAACCCCAAACTCTCGTCTTGTAGTTCCTGAGTTTCAACTCTCCAGTGATGTTTTTCTCTAACCTACCCTGGTCCGCAACGACTATTGTGATTCCCAAAACTTGATCAGTAGCAATAACCACATCACCTTTACAATATTGATTTTGAAGCCTCGTGTTCTGTTCTTACCACTTTCTATCTTTCCAGCTCACTTATTTAGGCATTATTCATCTCAAAGTCTACAAACCTATAAGATTTTTAATCCAACTTTCACCTTGCTCTTTATCACCCTTTCCCATTTTACCGAATTTAGATTCCACAATGGCTGGAATCTATCTGCTTGACATTCTTTCCACCTTCTTGCCTTTCTGGGAAAAGCAAACAAAACCTAATCAATCCTCACTCTCCATATTGTTGTAGTTATTGTGGTTTTCAGCCACACAATGAAGGTGACTGGAGAAAAGTTTAGAATTTTGCTAACTGCAACTTATTCTCAGTTTAGGATATTGCATCTCAGATTGTCCCTAAGCATTGCCTCCTGCATTTCCCTGCTCACTGCCCTGCTGACACAGAGCTATAACACACTTTCACACCCTGTCAAATCTTCAAAACCCTTTCCCCACCTCCCATTCTAAGCAGATGCCTCGCTCCTTATTTCACAAGAAAAGAAAAGTAATCAGGATAAAACTACCCAGTTGGCTTGTTACAAAAACTTTTAACCTATCTGCATCTATATATAGATTCTTTGCCTTCTCTCTGTTACGCTGGATTAAATGTCTCTGTTCCATATTATCCTTCACCAACACTTTTTATTTCAGTTGTCAAAGTGCCCAGTCATCTCTACAGCAAATAACCATCTTAACCAACATCTCCACAGCACAAACCCAGTGGATTATTTCTTTGAAATGATTTCCTCTAAGAGGATTCCATCCTGTTCTACTTTTACTAATCTACTAAAGTTCACCACACTTATATCTTCTTTTTTACATTCAATGTGTGCTTTTTAGAATGATTGGAACTCAGTCACCATCTTCATCTATTATCTAACTTCATTCCATAGTTTTACTTAACCTTCAATACCAACAGTATTTTATTGACATAAGTTTATACACAAGATTCATAACCAATTGCCTAAATCTCCAATTGGACGTATAACAAATTATTAAAAACATGTTTAAGAACATCACAGTTCAGTCCAATCTGAAAATATGAATTGAATTCAAAATCCTTGTTCATGCAGAGAAACCAACATGAGAATGTAGCCTTAGCTAGTAAAAGAGAGAGATTATGTTGGATTTGGGGGGAAAGGACTGAGTTTCAGCTAGATTTAAATGAAATTGAATGTTTTTGTTTGTTTTGGAACACAGTATAGGGAAGCTAATTACTGACTGAGTAGATTTCTCAAAAGAATCTCTGGGTAAGGACTTTGCTGATTCTGAGGCAGCAATAAGCCTGTGTGCCTGTAGACATAATCCTTCTTAATAGAATAATGAAATATTTAGCTTCCTAACTTATTGCCACCATGGTCTTTTAAGAGAGAGAGCAGAATTTAAGATTCTCCAGTTTTATACTTTTAAAGTTAAGCTTTTGAAATCGACCACACTTCAAATTCATCCCTTTTCAGTAATTAATCCTGACTCATCTTGTTATATTCGTTCTGACAAGTTTAGGATCATGCATTAACCCTTTTTCTTAAATACACACACACACACACACACACACACACACACACACACACACACACAAATGGTCCCCATTTTAAATGGTTCAACTTACAATTTTTTGACTTTGTAATGAAGCAAAAAGGATGTATTCAGTAGAAACTGTACTTTGATATTTGATATTTTCCCAGGCTAGCAATATGTGATAGGAAACTCTGTCCCTCTGTACAGCTCTCCCTTCTTCTGTACCTCAAAATGTGGACTTAATTGCGCAGATGTAATTAGTTAAGATAAAGTCATACTGGACTATGGTGGGCCCCTAATCTACTATGAATGACGCCTTGATAAAAAGGGAGAAATTTTGACACATGCACACACAAAGGTAGAATTCCATATGCAGACGAAGGCAGATACAGGGATGGTCCAGAAGCTTAGGGACACTGAAGACCATTAGTCAACCCCTAGAAGGTAGGAGAGAGATCTAGAACAGATTATCCCTCACAGCTCTGAGACAAAAGCAATCATTGATCATTGACTTCTGGTTCCAAATTGCAAGAATATATTTCTGTTGTTTAAGCCATCCAGTTTATGATACTTTGTTATAGCATCCCTAACAAAGTAATAGAGCAGAGATTGGTAAAAATAAGATTGCTAAGCAAATTAGGTCTCCTGGTGAGGCAGGTGGTGGCAATATGAAAGTTCAGTATAAATTGTCCATGGCAGTAGTCTGTATCTTCCCAAAAGGACTCTTGCCTCCATGAGAATATGAGAATGTGCATAGAAAGATTCTGGAGATTAGATTTATTTCTTCTTTGTTGACCCTACACTTTAAAATTACATCACAATTTGTCTAATATTAAATAATATGGTAGTAGAGATATACTTGTTTTATTTCTGATTTCAAAAGAAGTGTTTCTAAGTATTTGCCATTGCACACTTCTTTGTTTTTAAGTTTGTTTATTTATTTTGTGTGTGAGAGACAGTGTGCATGGGAGAGGCAGTGAGAGAAGGGAAAACAGAGAATCCCAAGCACATTCTGCACTGTCAGCACAGAACCCCATGTGGGGCTCAGATTTAAGAACCATGAGATGATATGACCTGAGCCAAAATCAAGAATCAGATGCTTAACTGACTGAGCCACCCGGGTGCCCCTGCATGCAACTTTTGATTAAACTTAAATAATATCCATTAAGCCCACAAAGTGTTAGGTAAATATGAGGAATGCACTGTCAGCTTACCTCTATACAGAGTTAGTTGAAAATGAGTTCTTAACTATAAGTTTGGAAAATGTGTAACAGAAAAGAAAGGTGATATCTAAGTCAAAATAACAGGGGGCAAAACCAAGAGCCTTTGTAAAACTGGATTAAATTCTCAGTACCAGAAGTCAGAATACAGCCCTACTAAAGGAAAATTCTCTGTTCCCAGGCTTGCGGAACTGGCAACATGAGCCTGGCTGCATTTCAGATCTGCCATCAACTAATGATCCTATGAGCTTCTCTTTCTTTTCTCTTTAAAATGAGATTGTGATGCAATATTCATGATAATCAGTTAATCATTGTATATAGGGTGGGTGGAAGGTAGACAGTTAACTTAGTCTTACTTGATACGTCTCCAGATCAAGAGGAATAGTTCCTAGGAGACTTATACATACCTATATCTGATTTAGATGATTAGATCCTGATACCATGATTAAATGATACTTTGGGGGCATTGGAAGAAAGTAGGTATACTTTGAATGTGGGATATATGTAAGTTATGGTAGGCAAACAATGGTGGTAGGTTTTCTCCAAAGTTGGCTACCTGCAGTTTTTCATATTACCATCCTTCTGTGGATCATATTGTCTTAGTGAGTCAATAGAGTACATTGTATAGCACACCAACTCTTAAATATTTTAGAGTCCCATAATTCCGTAAAAATATGCATATATGTTATATTTCAGATAGACAAGCTATATTAAAGCATGGATTGAGCGATTTTCCCTTTCCTTATCCAAAAGAAATGTATTTCAGTTAGAATCAAAAATATTATATCACTTAAACAACCCTAGACAAAACTATAAAACTTGATTTATTAGGAATGTGATCTTTGTTTTCATCTTCTAATTCACAGTATCTATTCTATCTTCCTCACTGTATGCATTTGTTTTATCAATTAACATTCCACTCCTGCCTGAGAAAGTTACTAACGTCTGAGAACTGCCAGATCAGCCCCATTTACTTTCCATAAAAAATAGACTTTTTAAAAATAGCCTTAGACTTTAGAATTTGAAAATAAAAATTAGCGAGTTTACTTATACCCTAAATGCAGTTTCCCCATTATTAACATCTTATAAGATACATTTGTTATTATTAATAAACTAGTGTTGATCACTATTTTCAACTAAAGTCCATATATCACTCAAATTTCTGTTCCAAGATACCACATTACATTAAGTTCTCATGTCTCCTTAGGGTCCTCTTAAGTGTAACACTTTCCTAGATTTTCCTTGTTCCTATAGACCTTGACCATTTTGAGTATTGGCTAGGTATATCATAGGAGGCCCTCTGTTAGAATTAGTATGATGTTTTTCCCATAATTAGATGGTAAGAGCTTTGAGGAGGAAGATCATGGGGATAAAGCATCTTATGATATTATACAATATCAAGGGGGCTAATACTACCAACATGACTTATTTTTTTTAATTTCTTTTTAATGTTTATTTTTGAGAGAGACAAGAGTGTGTGTGGGGGGCGGGAGGAGGTTGGGGAGGGCAGAGAGAGAGGGAGACACAGAATCTGAAGCAGGCTCCAGGCTCTGAGCTGTCAGCACAGAGCAGGAGGCCAGGCTTGAACCCATGGAGTCATGAGATCTTGACCTGAGCCATTAGTCAGATGCTTAACCGGCTGAGCCACTCAGATGCTCCTACCAACATGACTTATTAAAGTTCATGTTGACCTAGATTACCTGGCTGGAATGCTTATCAGGCATCTTTCTTAAAGAGTTACTTGTCTTTTCCTTTTTCCATACTGCATTGTTTGGTGGAAAGTCACTAAGTGTAGCTAACTTTTAGGGAGTTAGTAGGAGTTCTGCTTCCACTTATTGAGTGTAGAGTATTCCATTATTTGAAATTCTTTAGCATAGATTTATATTTTCTCCACTTACATAATGGCTTATCTATATCAGTAAACACTGATGAGTCCTTCTGGGAGGATTAAAGCCTATCCATTCTATGGAGTTCCATCGAAATGAATGGTTCTTGGGATTACTCTGGATAACACGTCATGCATCTGATGAAATCTGTGCAAAGGAAAAGGATAGGGGAAAAATAAATATAAGCAAAATGGTTTAAGCAATATATTCCAAACACATTATAGATAAAATCCCAAAGCTTAATTACATTTTCATATCTCACACTTTTCAGTTTATTTGAAGTCTCCAGAAATTCTTAGTGTGTACCTACCAGAATTTCTTTCCCAACATGTTGATATACCAAAAAATTGAACATTAGAATTAAGTTCTCCTAGCTGGTTGCTTTTCAAGCCATGCTCTTTTACATTTCAGACCTTCAAAATAGATTTTTGCTTGCCTTATGTAAACCTAAACAAAGATGAAATTGACATATAACATATCACATTAATAAAAAATGGTTTTGTGGCTTTTTTTAAAGGAAATTTAAACGTGTGATTAACATGATCCTATCTTAAGGAAAACTGAGAGCTATAAAAAGCATATGTCTAGCAAAGACTTTGAAGAAGTTTATATAAGTTTACATATGGTGAACATGTGTCTTCAGTGAACATCTGCTGAAACCTGAGAATTGAGCAGATTTGAGAGGGAAATATGGAGGTAAAGACCAAGAGGGATGAGGGAAGTAGGAAATCACCCTACATAGATGTAGTTATTTCAAACCACTACTTGTGCTCCAAGCCATGTTTCACAACACATTCTACACATGCTTATTTTTTCAGGGATTTAATTGAAGAAGAAACAATATAAAGGGAAGAATGAAAATGAAAATATGTAACGTATTAATGATAGTCAACCTAGAGAAACACAGTATTCCATGATAGAAAATTAGAAAATATTACCCAAAGATATTTAGGAAAATATTACCTAAGGACATTTAACTTACTAAATGTGAAACATAGGCAAAATTTATTATTAATAGTAATAATCCATTTAAATGGATTGCATTTCTCTTTAGAATATTTAAAGTAGCACATAAAATGTTTGAAATATAGTATATGCTTTACATAGAACATAGGTTTTATATTGATAGTACAGATTTGTATTTTATAGATGTACATATGTATATATATACATATATACATATATATATATAGTACAATATATTATAGTACGATGTATTATAAACAAATAGATAGTATTGCTTTTTTCTTGCCATAGGAACTGTTGCTTAGATAAATATTGAAGCTGATACATCTATTCTTACTGTCTGGTATTTTCAAAGATTAATTGTCCCGTGTTAATTGCTGAGACATATGCTAAGAATATAAACACTGAATAAGATTTTATATTGAATCCAAAATGAGGACTGCATTTAGAGAATAAAACATTGAATGTGTTTTTAAAATTTGCATTGTATAATGCTACTTTTTTTTTCCTCTGAGGAAGTCATTAGTCATGCTGTTTCCTTCTAGTAAAGTTACATTAACATTGACCCTTCTGTTGTAGGCACATGTTCTGCAGATGCAGAGGAAGATTTAGGATGTGTACTAGTTAAGCAGCCCAGAAATTACTCTCTCACAGATGAATGAGCACCAATGCACATATCATTGTGACCAGCCTCATATTTCCATAGTAGTAATTTGCCAAGGAGACAATCCAGCATACTGTTGTCTCTGTATCTAGAAAAAAAAAAAAAGTATTAGTTTTTCTTAATAGGAGTCATTCATTCTTTTTGCCATGACTGAAATCTTTTTAAAATCTGTAAACATCTACGCAGAAGTAGGTTATTACAATTATAAACATATCGGTTCATGGGGGAAAATAGGATTCCATTTCAACCCAAATAAAAACAAGGCATATTTTGATTCAAATGTGTTGAACTTAGATTTGGCTTATTTCTAGTGTATGTGTGTGTGTATTTATGTATGTGTAAGTGTAACACAACACACATATACATCCATTTATTAATGTGCTATTTTTTATTCACTATTCTCATTATCAGGATATATAGAAGAATCATATAAGTAATCTCATTGAAGGATATTTTCATTTTATAAGAGAGATACTACTACAGCTGCAACTAGAAAATGTGTATACGCAGAAATCAGGAAATTTACATTTGTAGGCATGACAGTAAAACGTTTCCAGATAGTGGAGTGACTGAGTAGAAATTGGAGAGAAAACTACTGAAGCACAATATATTACTAGAAGAAAAATGATAAATAACATAAGAAAGATGAATGGATGGAAAGTTTGAGGAAATCCCTGTAAGCCAAAGAATAGGGAAGAATGGCATACCTTACCATGTAGTATATGTTGAGAAATCATATATATATATATATATATATATATATATATATATATGTATATAGTTATATAGTTTAATAATTCATCCAAAAATTATATATGGAGAAATTTGTACCAACAGTACACCTAATCTAACAAGACTAGTGTGTAGTTATGTAATAGAGTATTTACAGCAAGATCAGTAGAACCATATTTAACAAATAAATTACTGTAAAGATAGTAAAGATTGTAA
Source organism: Lynx rufus (assembly GCF_022079265.1). Lineage (NCBI taxonomy): Eukaryota > Metazoa > Chordata > Mammalia > Carnivora > Felidae > Lynx > Lynx rufus. The sequence continues at coordinate 95,792,013 of NW_025814845.1, read as the reverse complement.
TCATGAGAGCTTACATAAATTATTTTATATTAATTTATATTTATTTGCATATAATTTAGACATCATGCCTCACTTTTAAGTTTTTTTTAAATGGATTTGACCTTTTTGTATTTATAACAACACACTTTTGAATTACAGGTTATTACTATGCTTATTTGAAAGTCAATAAGCTGAGGTATTAACTGAACTTGAACTGAGGTATTAACTGACCTAGTAGCATGTTAACAAATTGCCAAAATCTTTGTTTCAGAATTTGGCTTAGAGCTATGTTTGGGCTTAGAGAAGCGTCTGGAAAGAATATGTTTCCCATCTTTGCAGTTTATCTGTATTGTTTTTCTTTATTGTAAATTAATGGCAACACTTGGAAATAATTTTCCAGTTTTTCTTTTAGAGTTATATTTAGGATTTTTAGTGTGTGTGTGTGTGTGTGTGTGTGTGTGTGTGTGTGTCCTTTTCCAAGTTCTATGATTGAAGATGCTTTTTCAGATCATATTTAATGTAATAACTTTGTTTATATGGTTGATTTTGTAAAGTATATTAAAACGTTTGTGCATCCATTAGAAATGAATTTTCTTTCATGCTTTTCATAATCCTGGTTATGTAGTTATGAAGAGCATGCATATTAAATAACAGTAGATCATATTTGTGAGGTCCTCCTTGTGTGCTATATTCAAAGTGTTTTGAATGTATTATTTTATTCTCAAAGCCATCTGTGAAGGTAGGAATTATATCCTTCGTTTATAGATGAAGAAAGAGAGACATAGGGGATAAACTGCCAAATATCACCTATTTAGGTGGAGATAAGGTTTGACCTCAGATGGCCGCAGAATTCAAAGCCCTTGAAGTATTACACCACACATAAGCCAAATCCAGTTAGAAAAAAGGCCTTTGTTGATAATATATAACTGTACATAGATTTCCATAATTATAGCAAAAGTCATATATGATGAAAACCCCTATTCTTGAATACGTTAAACACTGTTAGTCTGCATGTGATATCTACATGTTTCCTGATTATTTAATATATCAATTTTATTCCAGGTGTTATGTTATTTAACTATAACTAACACTGAATATTCAAGTAATACTGAGGACACTGGGTAAAATATTTTTAAAAATATTTTTCAGGGGGCCAAAAAAAGGGAAAAGTGTCATTTCCCATTCCCATTTCATTGGGGGGCTTATCTGGTGGGTTTATTTTACAAATCCTTATTAATGTGGACCACAGTTTTACTAATTATAATAACTTCATTTTTAGAATAAATTTTGCTAAATACATTGTAAGATCTATGTTCCATTACTTTACTTATGTTATCTTCAATGTCTCACCATTTAGTATTCTTTTACTTAAGTACTATAAAAATTTTACTTTGTTTATTCTTAAGATTGTCTATTATTAATTGCAATATAGTTCACATACAGTGTTATATTAGTTTTAAGTGTACAATAGTGATTCAACAGTTCCATACGCACCTAGCGCTCATCACAATTGCCCTCCTAATCCCCATCACCTATTTTGCCCAACCCCCTACACACCTCCCTTCTGATAACCTCAGTTTGTTCTCCATAGTTAAGAGTCCATTTCTTGCTTTCTCTGTGTCTTTTTTTTTTCTTTACTGTTCTTATTTTGTTTCATATATTTCACATATGAATTAAATAATATGATATTTTTCTTTATGTGATTGACATTTCACTTAGTATTATATACCCTGTAGCTCCATCCATGTGCTTGAAAATGGCGAGATCTCATTCTTCGTTGTGGTTGAATAATATGCTAGTGTGTGCGTGTGCGTGTGTGTGTGTGTGTGTGTGTGTGTACACATGCCATATCTTCTTTATCCATTCATCTGTTGATGAACTCTTGGGCTGCTTCCATAATCAGGCTATTGTAAATAATGCTGCTATAAACATCAGGGTTCATGTATTCTTTTGAAGTAGTGTTTTTGTATTTTGGGAGTAAATACTCAGTGGTGTGATCACTGGATCATAGAGTCGCTCTATTTTTAACTTTTTGAGGAACTTCCATACTATTTTCCAGAGTGGCTGTACCAGTATGATGCATTCTCATCAATAATACAAAAGGGTTCCTTTTTCTCCACATCTACAGCAACACTTGTTTCTTGTGTGTTTTTTTTTTTTTCATTTTAGCCATTCTGAAAGGTGGGGGGTGATCTCTCATTGTAATTTTGATTTGCGTTTCCCTGATGAGGAGTGATACTGAGCATCTTTACATGCATCTATTGGCCATCTGTCTGTCCTTTTTAGAGAAATGTCTATTCATGACTTTTGCTCATATTTAGATTATTTGGTTTTGGGGCATTGAGTTTTATAAGTTCCTTATATATTTTGGATACTAACCCTTTATCTGGTATGTCATTTGCAAATATCTTCTCCCAGTCCATAGGTTGCCTTTTAATTTTGTTGATTGTTTCCTTCACTGTGTGAAAGCTTTTTATTTTGATGAAGTTCTAATAGTTTATTTTTGCTTTTGTTTCCCTTGCCTCAGGAGACATATCTTATATCTCATTATATCTCTTGAAATTGCTAGGGCTGATGTCAGAGAAGTTATTGCCTGTGTTCTCTTCTAGGAATTTTAGTGTTTCAGATCTCACATTTAGGCATTTAATCCATTCTGAATTTACTTTTGTGTATGGTGCACTTTTAATTAGGTGGCACTGGTTCTCTTCCACAGGGGACATACAACTTCAGCAGAGACTGAAGCTGTGGGGGTGGGGTGGTACCTCAAATTGTGCATACTGGTCCTCCTCCACAGGGGATGGGTAGCCTCGTAGGGGACTGGGAACAGCTGGGGCTGCTCTTCAAACCACATGTGTGTCGGGGGTGCATGTTTAACTTCTGTCCTCCATGGGAGGTTGGGAGAGGCTCTGCTGGTAAGATTTGTAAGGGTCTTCTGGGGAAGGAGATCTGTAGCACCTGGACTGAGGCAGGCTTGGCAGGAGGGGGCGGGGTAGAGTGTAAGCAAGTTTAGATAGTGAGTGCTGGTGCGGGGCTGGTTCCCATGGGTGGCTGCCAGTTTATGATGAGGAGCTAGGGAGGGAAATGGCACCTGGCAGCTTCATTCCTGGAAAAGTCCCTCCATGAACTGACATTAGTAATTAACTCTCCTTCCCTTAAATCCCAGGCACCTTTGTAAACTGCTGCTTCCAAGGTGTATCTCCACGGGCTGCTTGCTGTGCTGTGTCTTTAAGGCCAGGGGCTGAGCTTCCTATGCCCCCAGAGGCAAACCCAGTGATTTTTAAAGCTGCAGGCTTTAAGTCCCACTGGTTGTAAACATTCACAAAATTTGGCCCCTCTGATGTTCAAAGCCAAATTCTATAGGGATTCCTCTTCTCCTTGTAGGCTCCCCTATAGACTCTCTCTGTGCCTGAGGCTCCCTCCCTCTGTCAGACCCCCTGGGTCACACAACATCCTGACCCTCCCTACCTTCTTCAGTGCATCCTCTTCTCTACATGTAGTTATAGAGTTTGTTTGGCCAATCTTTGGATCATGTTCTGGGTTGTTTTCACTGATGAGAGTGTTATCTAGTTGTACCTGTGGGGTGAGGTAAGTTTAGGATCCTCCTATTCTGCCATCTTGCCCAGAGTTAATGAGCATTCTTATGTAGGTGCTTACAGTTAAAATTCTATAACCATCTCAGGCATTTGACTTGCATAATGAACTTTATCCATACTATTGTCACAATTTATTAAGGAAACTAATGATTATTTTTGTTCAGATCCACTTTTGGTAATGGTATTTATGTTATAACATAGTTCACGTAGCCATTGAATATATGTTTATCCAAACCATTATTTTCTTCATGAAATATTTATTCAATATGGTTCAAATGATAGTGTATTTTACTTGCTATGTTTAAGGCGTATTTCCATAAAATATAGTGCAGAACAATATTTGGAAAACAAAATCACTTTATATTTTCTTTAAGTAAAACTTGCAATAAGTATAAGCAAACACTTGGAAAAGTTCATGAAATCATGTCATTATTTCAGAAGATTTTTCATAAAATGAGTATAACTTTGTTTCAAGCACACATATCTAGAAAGTCAGTGTTGCCAGAACGACAGTTCCCCCTTTTAAGCACCTCCCTCCTTACCAAACCAATACTCTTTCTATAGAAACTGCTTTCCTGAAATTTAGGTCATAGATTCGCTTCTTATTTTTAGGATTTACAGATATAAAATCATACATTCATATATGCTCTTAAGTATATACATGATTATGTAAGATTACCTGTAAACATGATTGTATGTGCATCTACACATTCTTGTTTGGCTCCACTCAATATTCATGAATTCATCCATACTGTGGTAAGTGGCACTAATCCTGCATAACATAAAGTTCAATAACTCTATGATATCACAATTACTGATCCATTGAACTACTGGTGTTTCCATCTGGGGCTTTTATTTATAATGCTATTGTAAATATTCTTGGGTTTTTTTGGAGGAAACAGACATATGAACAAATTTGTTTGATTAGATGTCTATGCAGGCGATGACTGAGTCATAGGGTTTGCTATGTCTAGTTTTAGTAGATAGTATCAATTTCCTCATCAGCTATGAAGTAAACTCCTATTGTTCCACATTCTTGCTAATGCTTGGTATTATATAACTTTTTATTGTAAACATTCTGGTAGTTGGTAGCAACATTTGATGGTGATGCTTAACTTACCTTTGCTTGATGGCTAATAAATTTAGCATATATTTATGTATCATGATCATTTTAATACCTTAATTTTTGAAAGTAGATCCCAATTATTACTTCTGCCTTTAGTTGTTGACTTATAGTCAGATCCATCAAAGGACCCATGTGCAGATCTATCACAGTTTGATAACTAATGGTAGGTATCATATACACATATTAATGTATATTCTAGTATGGGTTACATTTTCTATCTTTGTCTTTTGTAAAGCACTTTCTTACTGTTAATACAGTTCAATATATCACAGTTTTACATTTGTGCTTTTTTTGTGTCATATAAGACTGTTGCTTCCTTCATTAAGTCACAGAGATATTTCTCCCAATTTCCATTGAAATTTGCATTATTTTATCCCTTAACTTTAGCTCAACTACAATCTATCTATAATTTATTATGTATATGTGTGTATCTCTGTGTGGGTTATGGATACACAGTAAAGATTCTTTTTTTTTTCCCTCATAGAGATATTAAATTGACTTACCAGGATCTGTAAAAAATAGTGTTTATCCAGTATACTGAAGAATCATAAATATCAGGACATATAAGTATTTATCTGAATACCTTTGTGAGTATCTTACTTGTAAACCATTGGGCCAACATCTCACTGCTTGGAGTATTAGTAATACTCCATTAGTAATAGGATAAGGTAATACATGTTTTGTTTCAATTTTTGGTATAAACCTGCTTTGGTTATTTTTAGTGTTTCATATTTTCTTATAAATTTTAGAATTAACTTACCCCAAATAATTCCCCATTTTTTATTCAAGTTGTATTGCATCAACAGATCATTTTGGGAATTACTGACATGTCTGTGCTAATAAGTATTTCAATCCATGATAGCATATTAATTCAAACAGTCTTGCTTAATTTCTCTCACTAGTGTTTTATAGTTTTTAGTGGAGAGATCTCACAAATATTTTGCCAAATTTATTTTCAGATATTTGAGTTTTGAAGCAATTAATTTCATTTCCTAGTTGTATGTTTTTGGTAAGTAGAAATACACCTTATTTTTTATATTGACTTTATATGAAACAACTTTGTGAAATTCACCTATTCTAAATAATTGAAATTCTCTTGGATTTTCATAGGGAATACCTTGGTCTTCTGTTAATTATAATTTTTATACATTTAAATTTTTATAAATTTCTTTGTCCGTTATATCTTATTTCAAAGGCTATAGGACATCAAGTGAAGATTAAGTAGAACTGCAAATGGTCATTCTTGTATTCTTTTCATTATAAGTGAAGAAATTCAACAATTTCCCATTAATTAGCATTAATGATACTGGTAGCTATAGGTCTTCTTGAAGATATTTTCAGCCAATAGAGGATTATCTTTTCTTTCTTTGCTAAGTGTATTTTTTTTTACTCTACAAATAAATAATAGAACTTGATCAAAGGCTTTATCTGCATGCCCTAAGAAAATGTTTTCTTTCTCATTTTTTTTCCTGCTAATTTTGTGAATAATATAGATTTTTACACGCTAAAACCATCATTCTCCCATTTCTTTTTTGGTTTTATTTTTGTATTAACTGACAGTGCAGAGGCTGCTTGGGATTCTTTCTCTGCCTCTCTCTCTGCCTCTCCCCTGCTCGCTCTCTGTCTCTCTCAAAATAAAAATATGCTTTAAAAAAGTCCAATATTGTAATTTTTGTTTTGTTTTGGGATGAACAATTATGCAGCAACTATAACTGGAATACACTTTGGTGTCCTTTCAACAAATGACTTCTGCAAATCAGGAGTCAACAAACTATTGCCCAATCTAGCCTGCCGTCAGTTCGTTGTTGTTTTTCTTCAAATAGACTTTAAGAAAAGTTTTAGTTTTACAGCAAAGCTAAGTGGAAGTAAAAACATTTCCTTTTCCCTGTATCCAAAATGGTACATCTGTTGTAATCAATTAACCTGCATTGACATATCATTAACAACCAAAGTCCATAGATTACAATTGAATTCACTCTTGGTGGTGTACATTCTCTGTTTTTGACAAATGTGTAACGCCACATTGTCTACTACTATAGTATCATACAGAGTATTTTCACTATCCTAGAAATCACTGTATTACACGTATTCATTCTTATCTTCCTGCTACGCCCTGACAACCACTAATCCTTTAACTGTCCATAGTTGTACTTTCTCCAGAGTGTTATATATGTGGAATCCTATTTAAGGATTTAAGGAGTCTCCATGTCTTTTCATGGTTTTACAGTCCATTTCTCTTTAGTGCTGAATAACATTCCATTGTCTGAATGCACCAAAGTTTATTTATCCATGTACCTACTGAAGAGCATCTTTGTTTCTTCCAAGATTTGGCAACTATGAATAAAGCTGCCATAAACACACATGTGTAGGTTTTGTGTGGACGTAAGTTTTCAACTCCTTTGAGTAAAGACTAAGATGTGAAATTTCTGAATTACATGGTAAGCATATGTTTGGTTTTCTCAGAAACTGCTAAACCGTAAGTGGCTGTAGTATTTTGCATTTCTATCAGCAATGTATAAGAGTTTCTGTTGCTTCTTACTCTTGTCAGCATTTCATGTTATCAGTGTTCCAGCTTTTGGCCATTCTAATAGGTGAGTAGTAGTATCTCAATATTGTGTTAAATATTATATGTAATTTTGAGCATCGTTTCACGTGCTTATGTGACGTTTTCTGTCTTCTTTGGTGAGATACTGTTCAGGTTCTTTGACTACTTTTAAATCAGGTTAGTGTTTTTCTTATTGTTGAGCTATAAATGTTTCTTGTATATTTGGATAACAGTTTTTCAGATAAGTCTTTTGAAAATATTTTTATTGCAGTCTGTAACTCGTCTTTTTTTCTCTTCAAGTGTATTTCATAAATCAGAAGTTTTTAATTTTAATGAACTCGAGCTTATCGACTCTTTTGTTTTTTATGGGTCATGCCTTTGGTATTATATCTGAGTCATTGTCATATCCAAAGTCATCTAGGGCATTTCATATGTTCTAGGAGTTTTATACATTATATACAATATAATTATAATTTTAATTTAATATATTATTGTAATATATATTATAATTTTGCAAGTGGGAATCTAGTTTTTCAGCACTGTGTGTTGAAAAGACTACCTTTGTTTCATTTATTGCCTTAACACCTCTTTGTCAAAAATTCGTTGATATATTTATGTGGACTCAGTTCTGGGCTCTATTCTGTTTCATTGTTCTGTATGTCTGTTATTTCACTAATACCACTTTCTTGATTACCGTACCTGTATAGTAAGTCTTCAAATCAAGTAGTGTTAGTCCTTTGACTTTGCTCCTCTTAAATGTTGTGTTGTCAATTTTTTTTAATGTTTATTTGTTTTTGAGAGAGACAGAGAGAGAGAGACCAAGCATGAGCCCGGGAGGAACAGAGACAGAGAGGGAGACACAGAATCCTAAGCATGCTCCAGGCTCTGAGCTGTCAGCACAGAGCCTGACATGGGGCTTGAACTCACATACAATGAGACCATGACTTGAGTAGAAGTTGGATACTCAACCAACTGAGCCACCTCGGCGCCCCTTGTGTTGACAATTCTTAGTCTTTTCCTTCTTCATATAAACTTTAGAATCAGCATGTCAATATCCACAAAGTAACTTGCTTGAATTTCGTTTAGCATTGCATTGAATCTGTACACCAATTTGGAAAATACTGATGTCTCGACAATATTGAATCTTCCTGTCCATGATCACGGACTTACTTAGTTTTCTTTGACTATTTTTATCAGAGATTTTTAGTTTTTCTAAAGTAGATATTGTACATACTTTGTCATATTTATATTTAAACTTTCTGGGTGCTAATATAAATGATACTGTGTTTTTTGACATAAGAAAGTGATTGACTTTATATGTTAACCTTGTATCCTAAAAACTTCTCATAATCATTCATGAGTTCCTGGACGTTTTTGTTTTTGTTTTTGTTTTGTTTTTCCTTTTGATTCTTTGGATTTTCTACTTACACAATCATGCCATCTGCAAACAAAATCAGTTTTTTTTTTCTTTGCAATCTGTATATCTTTTATTTCTTAGGGCATTAGCTATGACTTCAGGTATGATGCTGAAAAGGAGGAGTGAGAGTAGACATCTTTGTCTTCTACCTAATCTTACTCGGGAAGCTTCAAATTGCTTACCATTAAGTATGATCTTAGATGTAGGTTTTTGTAATACTCAAGTTGAAGAAGTTCTTCCCATTCCTAGTTTACTGAAAGTTATTCTTTGTTTTTTTTTCTTTTTCCCCATGATGAATATTGGATTTTGTCAAAATTTTTTATGTATCTTTTGATAGTAGTATTATGTGATCTTTCCTGAATCTGTTGATATAATGGATTGCCTTATTTGATTTTCAAATGTTGAACCAGACTTTCATACCTGGGATAAGTTCTCACATGAGTATAATTCCTTTTGTACATTGTTAGGTTCAATACTGTTGCAAATTTTGTCCAGGAAAATTCTACTCTATCATTGCAGACTATATCTTCAAATATAGTCATTTCTTCATTCTTTTTATTTATAAACATGTCTCCACTTTTGTTCCTTTATAACACATTAATGTCATTCTACTTCACACATTTTACCCCCTTTCCTTTAGTAGCTTCCTTACTTCTATCTGAATTACATCAATAGATCCTAAATTTCTGTAATTTTAAATATAGGTTTTTCTTATCTAATCAATTCTGAAAGTTATGAAATCCCACACAGCTTAAAATAAGAATATAACACAAAGTCATTTATGGAAGAAAAAAAAAACTTCAGAGAAAACACACAGTGTATGAATTTTTAAGTTAGGTAGTAAAACATATAGGAATAAACTATAAATATGGTTTTGATTTAACCCAATTGAAGAGTAAATAAGAAATAGGAAATTACAACATGGATATTGGTAGTATTAAAAAGTTTTATTTATTTTTAAATAACATTTTTTGTTGTAACTCTCACAGCCTAAATATTCTTCACTGCTCCAACTCTTACTGTTTCTCACTATACCACTGATAACATAAATATTCTATAGAGCAGATTTTTATTGAAGGAATGGGTTCCTAATGGAAGGAAAGTACAACAGAACACAAAAGAAATAACAGCTTTATGATATAAAACCTATTACTGTTCTTAAAGGCTTTTCTTCCATGTATATTTTTTTTAATTTTTGATTTTTTTTGAGAGACAGCATGTGAGTAGGGGAGAAGAGCAGAGAGAGAGAGAGAGAGAAAGACAGAGAGAGAGACAGAGAGACAGAGAGAGAGAGACAGAGAGAGAGAATCCCAAGCAGGCTCCATGCTCTGCACAGAGACCCATGCAGGGCTTGGTCGCACCACCCTGGGATCATGACCTGAGCTGAAATCAAGAGTAGGACGCTCAACTGACTGAGCCACAGAGACATCCCATCTTCCACGTATCTTGACTCCACACAGCTACTCCAAGAACCTTCACCCACCTATCCTGTTTTCAGGTTGTGATCTCATAATGCTTATTACTCTTTTGTGCATTGATACTTAGTTATCCACCTCTGCCTTAAAATGGGATCTTGACCTGCTTTTGTATTTAGAATGTGCATTAAATCAAACTGCTGAAACAAGGCAATAGGCATATACTTTATATCAATAATCCTAGGAACATAAGGAAATTTGCAATAGTTTTTAAATTTGTACTTTATATCTATCATATCCTAAATCGAAGTATTGATAAACTCCATGGAATGGGATTTCTTCCTATTATATATATGGATACATATTTCTTAGATTTTAAAACTCAAAAACAGAAGGTTCTTTAAAACTCTTTACATTAAAAAAATGCAGAGTTAAAATTTTCTCAACGTTTTCAAAGGCACATAACTATCTACTACTTTAGAGGAATTTGTTCATTATAATTTGCTGCACACTAAGATTGTATTATGCATATAAATTTGGGGGTAAAGAATTGGACAGTTGGTTACATTTTCAATTCAGACGAAATGGGTCATAAAAATAAAGTGGAATTTCAGTTTTCATTGCATTACTTCTCCAGTATAGGCTTCAGATGTTCCACAATATCATAAAAAATATAAAACCATTAGAATGTTTGTTTTGGCTCATATCTGCTGTAAGCATCAGCCATTCATATAAAAATAAAGTCCTTTTTCTTATTTATATCTGATTTCAAGAAATTGAAATTAATGCATGTATGCTTTTTCAGTGGGAGTAGAAATCACAAGGAAAAAAAAATTAAAAATCAGTTCCCCAGTAGGTTAAAAACAAACAACAAATACAATTAAACAAGAAAATCATTTGTATTATTAAAACTAATATGTTGGGAAAAAATAAGCATCGTGGTTTTACAAAAGTATTCAAATGCAATTAACTTATAAATAACAACTATATTCTGTGTGAGCTTTCATCTCAAATCTTAAAAGTCAGTAATAATATTAACTTGGTACATTGACTTAACCTGTTTGCCTCACCTCATCCTAAATGAAAGCAAAGTTTCATATTTTAAATGTCTTAGTTTACATTGAATTAACATTTTCATACGAAAACTGTTTAGGACAGATATAGTTCTATATTGAGCTGTACTTAAAATAACTTGCTTGTTTTTGATCTTCAGGGATACTGATGATATAATTTTCCCACAATACAACAGGCTAAAGCCTATGGAGCCAATGTGTGAGGTTTACTTTGCAGTTTGACAAAAATATATTAAGTTTGGTGATCAGGTAGCACACCTTTGTAAGTTAAACACGTTATTACAGACATACACGTATATCCAATACAGTATAGAGATACTGAACTGATATGTGCACATTTTCAAACATGGATAAAATTATACACTTCATAAAAATAAACAAATATTTCTAAAGATTTTCTTTTATTAATGCATAGAAACCTTTGTTCTATGTTTCTATGTTCTATGTTTCTAAAATAAGAGAAACAAGATTGAATATGTTCATCATTAACGAGACTCTTCATGTGGTGGTTTGTATATCTGGTACTAAGTTTATCTCTATTATTACAGGATTTTAATGGTTGCCCTTGAGAAAAAAATAGCACGCCATTGGCATGTTTCTTGGTATACTTCTTGGTAAAACCAAGAAGTGGTGATTATTTGTAAACCCTATGAAATTGTGTTATACATTTTCAATAATCTCTATAAGTTAAAATTATGTTGTTGCATTTGTTGAAATTCAGCTAGTAAATATCCATCTTTCTGAACATCAGCTAATATAAAAAATTACATTTTAAAAATTATAACATTTTCACTGGGTTATTTGTTTTTCGGGTGTGGAGTTTGGTGAGCTCTTTATAGATTTTAGATACTAGCCCTTTGTCCGATATGTCATTTGCAAATATCTTTTCCCATTCCGTTGGTTGCCTTTTAGTTTTGTTGGTTGTTCTAAAATTGTATATACATGCATTATACAAAAAATTAATATACTAATTGAGAATTTCTGAATTTTCATTTGAAAAAATTTTTATTTAGCCTGATTCTGTTTTGAATAGCAGTGACTTTTTCACATATTGTTAAAGGTTAGCCTTATTGTGAAAGGGAGTTAAGTAGTTTTGTTTGTGTTGTTTTGTTTTTAAGCTATCTGCAGAGTAGGGAGCTTGTAAGCAATAGCAATTTTTTGACACAGGAAAGATTGATAAATTCACAAGTCATCTAAAAATATTTCCAAAATAGTGATCCATGGACCTTTGGTTTACAGAAGATTTCCCTGGTTACTTCCCAATGTGACTATATTTTAAAGTCTCAGTTTTAGAAAAGTAGCCACGTGGGGTGCCTGGGTGGCGCAGTCGGTTAAGCCTCCGACTTCAGCCAGGTCACGATCTCACGGACCGTGAGTTCGAGCCCCGCGTCAGGCTCTGGGCTGATGGCTCGGAGCCTGGAGCCTGTTTCCGATTCTGTGTCTCCCTCTCTCTCTGCCCCTCCCCCGTTCATGCTCTGTCTCTCTCTGTCCCCCAAAAAATAAATAAACGTTGAAAAAAAAATAGCCACGTAAATGGCATCCTGTAACATAATTTACACTTCTGTTTTTGTTTATTTACTTATTTTGAGAGAGAGATAGAGACAGTGAGCAGAGGAGAGTCAGAGAGAGAGAGAGGGAGACAATCCCAAACAGGCTTCCTGCTGTCAGCGTGGAGCCTGATGCAGGGCTAGAGCCCACAAACCGTGAGATCATGATCTGAGCTGAAAGGCGTAATGGACTGAGCCACCCAGGTGCTCCCATAATTTATACTTCTGACTTTAACTTCTTTGCTTCAATAACTGGCATAGTAACATAGTAAAGAAACTTCCTGGGCTCTGATGTCTTCCAGCTTTATTCTAGAATCCTTCTTTGCAAAAATTCCAATCTGAACTGTTGTTCTACTGGTGATGAATGTTTATACATTTGCCATAGGCAAATTATTTCTATTTGGAGGAAGAAAATTGCTTCTCAAAATGTAAATTCCCTAGAAAATTTTCAGTGGCTTACCAAACTACACATCTTTATTTCAGGGTCTGTAAAACATTGTATTTAAAGGAAAAGATAGTATATTTTTTTAGAGTTTGTTGGGCCAAGAGGTACAATGTGATGTATTATGTATATACTTACATAACAAGAGAAATAAAACTTGCATAAAGTTTTAAAATTTAAAATATATAAATGACTGTATTTTTATAAAATAAGTCTATTAAATGAAAATAATTACATTTTTCTATTAATCAAAATAATGGAGTAGCACTTTGCTTAATTGAAAACACCCTTTTAAAATTATGCAGGTATTAAGATGACATAATGGCTTAAGTAAAATTAATGATCTAAGCAAAGTGGGTCACCGAAAATCAGGTAATGTATCAGTGATGAATAGTTATTTTGAGGAAAAAATGCCACCATGGTTTTAAATAGAAACATAAATTTTAAAAATATATGCATGTATTGATATAATTTGTTCTATAAATGCATAAATTAGTGATACACATGTATATCCTCCCCCAGACATTGATTCCAGTATCTATAATAAAGGTTTAATTCTTAAGAAAGAAGGGTAGTAATTTTCAATGGCAAATGCAACAATCCATCCATCTATGACCCAAACTAAATTCCAAAACTGTTTTCTTTTTATAAAAAGTATTGTCCCTAAAGATGCTAAAATTACTTTATATTATATACCTTATAGTTTTCAGACATTCAGATAACCTAGATAATATGAGGAATTAAAATATATGGTAACTACTGTATTAGGGTTTCTCAACTTCTGTACTTTAACATTTTGGGCTGGAAAATCTTTTGTGTGTTGGTGTTTCTAATACATTGTGGTGACATGTTTAGCAGCTTTCCTGGTTTCTGTCCACTAGATGCCAGTAGTGACATCCTGCTGTGACAAACAAACCGTCTCTCTACATAGATATTGCCAAAAGTTCTCTGGGGACCAAATCTCTCAGGGTGAGAACCATAGAATTATGGCTAGGCAAAATCTACAAATCAGGATTGGTGGACATATAAAAAACGACAGACTGACAGTTATTTTTTCAATAAACCGAAGCTGGAAGCCAGGAGAAAATAGTGACATAGTTGAAATTCAGGAAAAACAGTTTTTATCCTAGAATACTATATCTTGTCAATATATCCCTCAAAAATTAAGAGAAATGAAAACATTGAAAATTTAAAATTTAAAATTGACACAATGTATCACTAATAAATGTTCTTATATAATAAAGATAATCTTTAGGCAGAATGTAAATGATCCCAGGGGAAACAGTGAATTCCAATGTGGAATTAAGGTCAAAAAAGTGGATAAATATTTGTGTAGTTTTTAATGAATATTGGGGGAATATTAACCATACAAAACAACAATAGCATGTGTTCAATAATCAAAATACATAAACTTACATACATCAAATTATACTCAGTAAATGAATACTCAAGATGAGAGATTGTCCCATATGAGTGTTTTAACTATATATTGTATAAAGGATACACTAAATAAAGGAACATAAAGATATTAAAAGTAAGATGATAGTAAAATTATCTCACCAAACACTGAAAGACAGCTAGTGTAACTATGCTAATACCAGGCAGAGAGTTCTGTAAAGCAAGAAACATTACTAGGCAAAGATAAATCTATTTTATAGTGATAACAGATATATACTACAGGATTTTTCAAACCTTAATTTGTGTGCACCAAAAGCATAGTTCTAAAACATGAAAAGTTCTAAAACATTAAAAAGCAGATAAATAATTAGAATCATAATTATAGACTTTAATATACTCTTTTTTTTTTTTCAACGTTTATTTATTTTTGGGACAGAGAGAGACAGAGCATGAACGGGGGAGGGGCAGAGAGAGAGGGAGACACAGAATCGGAAACAGGCTCCAGGCTCTGAGCCATCAGCCCAGAGCCCGACGCGGGGCTCGAACTCACGGAGCGCGAGATCGTGACCTGGCTGAAGTCGGACGCTTAACCGACTGCACCACCCAGGCGCCCCAAGACTTTAATATACTCTAAATAGCTGATACAACAGACCAAAAAAATGCCAAGGATAAAGATCTGAACAATGCAGTTAAAGAAATTTTCTTCCAGCATCCTTATAAGTCAACTTGTTAAATACGCAAAAAGCTTCTATCAGATGAAAAAGTAACATACCTCTTTTCTTCTCATCCCTTTACCAAGCAAACAAACAAACAAGAAATCCCTCAACATAAAGAGAAAATACAGATAAGAACCAATCTATAAAATATTTCATATCATAGGCATAAAGTAGAGCAAGAAGTATTTTTCCCAAATCTTTTGAAGTAGATTGTCTTATCAGGTCTCTAGAAAAAGAATCGATTTTTAATTTGAGTACGTAGGGGAAAAAAAAAAAACTAAAGAGAAAAGAAAATTGTGAGTATTAGAAAAGTTGAATTCAAACTTTACCATCAAAAGCATAACTAAAATATTACATGTCAATGCTATAAAATCTCCATGTGTTAAAAATAATCTAAATATCAATTATTATAGTCAAATAAGGTAAATAAACCTGCAACTTGACTATTGATAAACTACAATATGGGGGATAGAAAAGTATTTTGTCTCTCACTGTCCCATTAAAAATTTACTAAGGGATGCTTTTTCTATGCCACCGGTAGAGCACTGAATCATTCCTATACATTATTTAACCCTTAAAGCACAGCTTCTAATAGAAATTGAAATGGTCTAATAATCCAAGACATAACTTAACTCCCATTGTTTTATTCAACCAACTTTCCCATCTGTAGTTAGGGTCACTTAACTGTAGATGGCAGCTGCCTAGCTCCTAAGGAAGATGATGCAGAGGGTTCCTGCTTCCTACACTCCTCATCCTTCATTAAGGAGATGACTTTTCACCTGACTAGGGTCCAAAAGGGGAAATGAGAAGAACCCAAAGAGTAGTCTTGAAAAATTCTGACTGGGCTGGTGATACAGGATTGTAAGCAAGTTTAGTGCTTTGGCAGGCTTATTAGAGACCCCTACCAGGACATCTCATAATAAAGTTTTCAGGTGCCTTCTCTACATGTCCAGAGCATACGATCTTTCTCACTGTTGGAGTTCCCAAGCTCTCCTTCTGGCATAAATGGTTCTAGGTTGACACTCTCCCCCATGTGACCCACACATTCCCTGGAGAATACTTGTGCCCTATGATCTGACATTGGTAGGCATGTAATTGTTTTCTAACCATAGGGACTATTCTGTCTCTTCTGTATGGTGTCTCTGCAGTTGTGACAACGCCCTCTTTATATACATATACTAAATATAATGCATGTATTCAGCCATTCTCACATGTGCTATTTACTATAACTGAATGATAAGAAGATGACTGAATGGGTCAATGGATGGATGAATGCTATTTTAAAAAGCTTTCCAGGGGCACCTGGGTGGCTTAGTCGGTTAAACATCCGACTTCAGCTCAGGTCATGATTTCATGGCTCGTGAGTTCTAGCCCCATGACGGTCTCTGTGTTGATAGCTCAGAGCTTGAAGCCTGCTTCAGATTCTGTGTCTCCCTCTTTCTGCTCCTGCCCTGCTCATGCTCTCTCTCCTTCTCTCTCAAAGAATAAATAAACATTAAAAAAATAAAATAAAAGCCTTTCCAATAGTTGTAAAGAAAAGCTTGCCAGAGGGTGCCCAAATAAAGTGAAAAGGAGCCAATAATGTATGTGCAAAGAGAAAATGCAAGGAAATTGGTGGAGAGAAAGTGAGAAGTAGACATTGTACCTTTGTTACTTGATCACTATTGGCCTCAGTTTCCTCCTTCTTAAAATGAGGATTACAATAATATCTGCTTTACAGAGGTGACTGAATCAATCACTAAGATATCAAGTTGTGCTCTGTATGTAATTTAACCCAGGTTTGTTGCTTGTTTTCCTTTCTACCTTTAAGGAATTTGTTTCCAGCTCATTTAATAACAGTTTTGCTTGGGGGAACAGATAGTTTAGCGTTCTTTTATAGAAATCTAAAAGTAGAATGATGTAAAATATTTCCCGATACTGGATTTAATGGAAGCTCTATTAAACAGCATTGCTGTTTTTCAAGTTTTAAACCTGATAACTGTGTAGGAGCACCTGGGTGGCTCAGTCTCTTAAGCTTCTAACTCGTGGTTTCACCTCTGGTCGTGATCTTACAATTTGTGAGTTCGAGACCCACATCGGGCTCTGAGCTACCAGGGCTGAGCCTGCTTCAGATTTCTCTCTCCCTCTCTCTCTGCCCCTCCCTGGCTTGCTCTCTCATTCTCTCTCAAAAAATAAATAAACAGTAAAAAAAACAAAAAACAAAAAACAAAAAACTATTTATGTAAAACTACTGACAGTGCTAAACCAGAGACATATGTGCTGGGTTTTTTTATACACAGATTTTCTGTGTGCAGAGGAGAAAACCCATGAAGCCATCATACTTTGTTACTTGAGTAATGGTTCCTTCACTCTGTCAGTTCACTGAGGAGAGCTCTGGGTTACTCAAAGGCTCTAGGAGGCTCAGCACAGAGTGGGCTTATCTTTGTCATTCAGGACGTTGAGAGTACCAAGGAATCAGCAAGCCAGGAAGCACACAGTTTCACTGATTTTACCACCGATCTTTTTTGTCAATAATTGCCTAAATAATTCCCTTCATTTATGCTGTTCTGAGTACTTAGGAACCCAATGCTTCTTCAGCCTACACACTATAAACAGACAAAAAAATGCCTGAAACTTCAGAAAAAAAAAAATGGAACTGCTGCCTCAGATTTTCTTTTATGTACCTTAAACTCATTTTCCTTACCATATTTGAACTATGTTATATAGGTGATAAAGTAGCAAACAGATTATATACAAAATTCTTAAGAAGGGCAATATCTTTTAAAAATAATTTATAAGTGGGGATGAAAACATAAATGTGTTGTGGCTGAGGTCGAGCTGACCTTGACTACAGATGTATACGAGCTAGACAAGGAGTTCATATGAAAGAATGGAATTTTGTGCATTCCATTTTAATTTTATCCATTATCAGAAAAAAAAAAAAAACCAAAAACCTCCCTCTAAAAGAAAAGAAGTATAAAAAACCTGAAAAAAGAAGATTCAAATACTACAAGATCAGAGGGTTTCTCTTTGCATAAATCATAAGATACCTATAAAATTTTTGAAAATCTCGGGGGTGCCTGGGTGGCTCAGTTGGTTAAGTGTCCAACTTTGGCTCAGGTCATGATCTTACCATTCCCGAGTTTGAGCCCCACATCAGGCTCTGTGCTGACAGCTTAGAACCTGGAGCCTGCTTCGGATTCTGTGTCTCTCTCCCTCCTCTCTCTTTCTTTCTCTCTCTGTCCCTCCCTGACTCATGCTCTGTCTCTCTCTATCTGAAAAGCAAATATTAAAAAAATTTTTTTAAAAAGAAATCTAGATTTTAATCATAAGGCTAAACAGAAACAGATGTTAATTTGCTGATTAGTCATAATAAAATGAAAATATCTATTTAGCATGAAAATGCTGTAACAGCATTATTTTCTCTAAAAATACTATAGCTTAAAGGTTTAGATATATAACATTAGATTGTTAATTTGGAAAAAAATATTTTTACATAATGAAAATGAAAAGTGATAGTGGGGGATTTTTGGGTTAGCTGTTTTGTCTTTGACTCCTGAAAAGCTTTGTTTTACTTGATTATCCCTGTCTTGTATGCTCAATGTGGATGGGTTTTAACTCTAATGAATTATCTTGTCTTTAGTAAAACTAACTGAATGTTGGTTGTCTACTACAGCAGGGAAAATATCACTAATGCAAAGAATCACCACAATTTCTTTTATTCATTAGTTTTTCAGGTGTTTCAGAGCACCTATTATGTGCTGGAAATGTATTAACTATTAGGGATACTACAGTAAATAATATAGTCTGGGTACCTGATCTCACAAAACATACTATACCTCATATCTAGATATTCTATCTATCTATCTATCTATCTATCTAATCTATCTATCCAGAAAGATCTTTGATAAGCATACACATACACACACACATTTTTGATGCTATTGTTGTGGCCTCAAAGATAACATGCTTATTATAAACATTAATGATTTCTGGTTGCACTATTTCTTTTTTTTTTATAATTTTCTTTAATGTTTATTTATTTTTGAGACAGAGAGAGATAGAGCATGAATGGGGGAGGGGTAGAGAGAGAGAGAGGGAGAGGGAGACACAGAATCCAAAGCAGGCTCCAGGCTCTGAGCTGTCAGCACAGAGTCCCAAGCTGGGCTCAAACCCAGGAGCAGTGAAATCATCACCTGAGCCTAAGCCAACGCTTAAGCCACTGAGCCACCCAGGCACCCCGAGTCAATTTACTTTTTAAATGCAATCTTTTTAAAGCTCCTTATGTCCACAATTATTCTTATGATGTTTTATGGATATAAGCTTCAATAATTAGAACATATCTTCCACCGATTTTTTTTTATTTAAAACTTAGAGAAAATAGGATAATTAACCCCACAGCCATTTATTGATTCCTAGACATTCTTGTTATACCTCCACATAATTCCCCTGCTTCCAGAAGACTTAGTAATTTGCTTTCTTTAATGATAATATGTTCCAGGTCCTTCTTGTGTTTTCTTGCCTGTGCCCTGGATTTAACAATGTCTCCAAGAACATCTAATATATTTTATGGTAAAAGGTATTTAGAGACCATAATCTAGGTGTTGGTGAACATCTCCTTTTTTGCTGGGTCATTGTTCATAGGCCTTTTAAGTGGACAGATGAGGGTTTTAGTGGAAATAAAACATGAATTCCAACTGATATTTCTAAAATAAGAAATACAAGATTTTATTCCTTTTCATGTTGAAATTTTCACTTCTATGTTGAAAATACTGGTTCCCAATAACATAAGAAAAATTGTTCTGCATTCTGCATATAATTTTTGAATACCAATATTAAGAATAGTCACTGAAACCATTTTATAACTTAGATTATGTATTATATTAAAATATTCTAATTTATATATATTTACATATATGTGATATATTTTATTGTTCTTATGTACATTTAGGATTGTAGAAGCTAATTACTGTAATTTAAAATCATTTGAAAAGTGTTGCTGCTAATTCAATAGAAAATTTCTTTGCATTAAAAAAATCTTGAGGTGCCTGGCTGGCTCAGTGGGTAGAGCATATGACTCTTGATCGCGGGGTTGTGAGTTTGAGCCTCATGTGAGGGGTAGAGTTTACTTTAAAAAAATCTAATGCTTATTTAATTTTGTAATTTAGTTAAGCCATTTATAAGTTCTGTAGTAAAACTTAAAAAGAGTTGCCTTACAGAGGTTCTGTTTCTATCATGTCTTCTGGACAGTGTTTCTATATTGTACCTGTTAGGTTTTAGATACACTGCAATATGTTATACACGCAGATTTACACATTACTCTTTGCCTGATACATTCTTGAAATAATTTTGTAGAAATATAAAGAAATACTATGCATTGCTCTATACAGCTGTGCTGTAATGTAATATAATATAAATATGACCTTTGCAGAAGAGTCTTGAACTAGAAATCTAAGAAAACTAGCATGCATTTCTTTTTGGCATTCAAGTGGTAATTCATGCAAAATCATGTAATTGTTGAGTGCTCAGATGATTCACAAAATCATGCATAATAGGAAAGAAAAATAGAATTAGCATAATCTTTTTAATGAGAGTTTTAAAAGAAATAAAAAGTGTAAGAAATGTAAAATTCCCATAACCATGAGGTGGCTACCTGATCATCTTTGAGCTTACTTTTCTTTGTATACTGGGGAAGGAGAATACTGGAGAGTTTGGGAGCTAACAAGTGCACTCCTGGGAATAGAAATCAATGATTCTGTAATAATAGTCTTTTTTATTGTGGAAAAATTCAGTGTCTTCTGGATATAGTGGTGTGGTTCTTATATTTCCTCTTAGCTATGAATAAAGTGTAGTCACATTGATTAGAGATAACTCTTTGCCATTAGTTCTAAGTATACTTGATTGATTATATTTCATTGAATTTTGATACCTGTCTAATTTCAGTTTCATTTTCAGATATAAATAATCACCCTTGGCATATTTATTTTGGGCACGTGGGTTGGAACGAGTCTTTCTGTAGCTCTGGGGAGAAGTCCAGCACTTCTTATCAAGTTTATTATTAGACTATATGTAACCACCTTCTTACCTACATAAGTATACTTATTTATTTCCTAGTGATTGTAGTGGCAATCACTAAATATACACCCTTTATCTCAATCACACTAAGGCTAAATCAAAGGCAACAGCAATGCTTCTCTCCCTCAAGGAATCTCAATTTTCCTTGAAAGAATAATTAATACACATGCAAAGAATGTGGAAGAAAGAATCATGAAATAGATACAAATACAATAAATACATTAAAATAAAAACAAGATAAATATCTTGGAATTACAAACCAAGCAATAATTAAAAATAGAATCACAAAGAGGCATTGGAAAAAAAAACTATGCATCAAAATTTAAGTGAGCCAGTTTTTCAAAACAAGTATACTATGGTCAAACAAAAGGCGAAATTTAATTCATGGTCAAAATTTGCTTTTTTTTAAATCACAAATTAAGGTGTGTTTTTTTAACTTCTGAAAATCTAGCTATTAATGCATTGCTTCATCTGATTTGACATATTTCAAATAAAAAGTAATCCTATAGATGCATGTTACGATCTTAATCAGTTTTGCCAAGGCTCTTAGTTCCCTAATATAGCCTGTTGCTGATCAAGAGCAATAAATTGCACCTTCATGTTGTAGCAGTTTAAACCTGGATCCAGAAAGATCTAACTGATTCTGACTATAACATCCAAGTTAATTAGAGCTTGTTTAGTAGTTGCAAAATGTTAGGCAGTTAACCAAACTAGAGAAGACAAGGGTACTTAAAGCTGTAAGAAATGTAACTCTTCCTGACTGATCTTATTACCCGTTAAGAACATGTTATCCAAACTAGCACCCAAAGTAATCAAATGCAAGGTTATACACTAATGAAGTACATGTTCTGATTTGAGAAAGGACAGATAGTTTTATGTCCAGAAGTTATGCCTGACAACAGGTCAACAGATTTGCAGTGTTCAAGTAGTATGTGTGTGGTGGGGGTGAGGAGAGGGACACGAAGGGACTGAGTCAGATTTGTAGTAACGGAGAAAACCCCATAACTGTTTGCACCATGGCAATCAATGTAAGTTGTCATCTTGTTTTCTGGCTACCAGTTTATCTAATAAAAATATGCAGGTACCACTTCTTATTTGCAGCATATCAAATCATTTTACCATTTTGCTATTACTGTATGACACATGGATACACGCACACGCACACACACACGTACATACACTTAAACTTTAGCATTGTTTATTTCACACAATATTCAAATTCATGACAGAAATTAAGCTGGTTATCATAAAAATGTTTTGTCACATACTTCTCAGTCTTCAAAAGTCCAGTATAAAACAAGATAATTATTTGTAATAAATTTAGGGTCAACCCTCCCCCCCCCCAATCCAGGCTCACTGTCATTGAAACACTTAAGGGTTCTGGGTGTCTGATTTCCTTCCAACTATGCCTATCCTCAAAAGAATGTGTTAAGAGGCACTTGGGTGGCTCAGTCCATTAAGCGTCCTACTCCTGATTTGGGCTCAGGTAATGATCTCATGGTTCGTGAGTTCAAGCCCCATGTTGGGCTCTGTGCCCACAGCACAGTCTGCTTGAAATTCTGTCTCCCTCTCTCTCTGCCCCTCCCTGCTGCCTCTTTCTCTTTCTCTCTCAAAATAAATAAGTAAATTAAAAAAAAAGAGTGTGTTAAATATTTTTGACAGACTTAAGTTAACATTTATGCTTGTGATTTATATATTTGTTTGGTAATCTAGTAACATTCTTTATGAAACAAAGTATTTTTAAATAAAGGCAAAGATCTGAAATAAAATCAGACATGAATATAGAATGAAAGGAAAATCTTTTTATAAAAGAATCAATCTTGAAAGTCTTTAAGACTTCTGTGGCAAGCCGCATAACCTTGGGTAATTTCTCTAATCTATGCAGACCTGCTGTTCTTATATGTAAAATGAAGACAATAGTAGTCCATGTCTTATAGAATTATTTCAAGGAACAGAAATAATTCATGTAAATCTCTTAGCATTGTGTCTGATATATAGAAGTATGTAAAAGGTAGCCAGTTACGCTGTACAAAAGAGTGAGGTACTTCTTCAGATAAGATGAATACATTCAATAAGACTTAATTATTGTTGGATGCATCAAGTGAGAAGTGGTAGTTAATTCTTTTTCTTTAATCTTTGTAGAAATTTTTGCATTCTCCTAAATTTCACACTTCACCCTCTTTTTCTGAGAGTTTCAAATAAATGAGAGTGGTTACAAAAGAAGTAGAACAAGAGATGGGATTATGTGTTTGATTATAATGATACAATTAATTTCTGGAAGTTAAATTGGGAAAATAGACGTGCCTGGGTGGCTCAGTCCGTGTTCAGCTCAGGTCATGATCTCGCAGTTCGTGGTTTCGAGCCCTGCATGTGGCTCTGTGCTGACAGCTCAGAGCCTGAAGCCTGCTTTAGATTCTGTGTCTCCCTCTCTCTCTGCCCCTCCCCCTCTTGTGCTCTGCTCTCTTTCTCTCTCTCTCTCTCTCTCTCTCTCTCTCAAAAATAAATAAATATTAATTTTTTTAATGTTTTAAAAATTTAAAAAATGGGAAAATAATTTTTATCAGAAACCCGTAATCAGTTACAGCTTAGAGAAAACACAGACTCTATTTGGGGAAATTTGGTTCTGGGGAAGACAGAAAATATAGTTCTTTCTGCTCCTCTTTCCTCCTCTTTCCTTCTCCTCTGTTTCAGTATTTTGTCATTGAGGTTTTGTAGTGGTGTTTATTTCACTACGCCTCATTAGTATCTCTGTTTCATCACTCCTGGAGATGCGGGTTCAAACCAAGTAAGCTTATCCTCTCAGGAATTCTTGGGAAATTCATGATCTTGCTACATACTAACAGACCACATTTTTTCTTGAGCATTGTATGTGACTGCTAGCACTGATTCCTCTTTTGTTACTATCCTTACCTTTTCTAGATTTGATAAGATTACTCTAAGTATATTTCTGAAAAGCTGGAAAAAAGAAAAAAAATCCACTTTATATAATTTATAGACATTTACCAGTTTAATGGAAAAACAGAGTCCCCCTGCATACTTACAAACAAACAAACAAACAAATAAATGGCTGCCTTCTTAGGCAGGTATGATACCCAACAGAGGAACGTCAATCTCTATACATGTCAACAGAGAGCATCTGAAAATTAGAAATATGAAAAGAACGGGTAGCACAGGTGAGTTATTGATATTACTTGTTCAGAATGTATCTCAGACTCTAAGGAAAACAAATCAGATTTAGGACAACATCTATCAACTCATTATTCTTGCTTATTGAGAGATTGGGTACTATATTTAGAAATCTGTCCAAGTTTTATACACCTTATATAGACCTTCAAAGTAGAACAATTAATATTGTTCTATTAAGTTTAGTTATGCTTAGAAGCCTGGAAAACCTGGAGCAATTTTAAAAAGTCAGCTTGCTTCCTAAGTGGATTTTCTCAGCTGCTCACAAATCTTAGTTACCTCAAAAGCATCAGTGCAGACGATTTTCAAAAGGAAAATAAGAAAGCCACAAAAATGTTTAAGGTGCTTTAGTTTATGTTACAATAAACTATTATAGGGAGTAAGAGAAATATAAAATCAGTTCTGTCTTCTATTCTCAATATAGAATTACATTCAATCATGAACTACAAGGATTTTATCAATAAAATCAATACCTTGTAAAGTGACAACAGAATTGTTCAATTATAGTGGTAACAAAACTGTTACTTTAAAAAAAGATGTAACTTTAACTACTGGAAAATAAATTTCTCTCGAGAAACACATTTTACTCCCTGGGTGAAGTTGATTGTGATTGTTTATTGTACTTGCATATTATGGATGCATTTATATAAATTTCTTCCTGATCCTCCATTTTTTTCCTAATGACTTTACATTAAATTAAAAAATTATAAAACAGTATAGATATGCTCTTTTTATAATTAGCACCTTTGTTTCTCCTAGAAATCACATCTTTTTTGCATGTGTGTTATGAATAATCATATATTGTATGATTTGGGAACTAATTAAAGGATAGGCTATATGTGGTAAGAAATATTGTACTTTCTTTTTTTTTTTTTTTTCAACGTTTATTTATTTTTGGGACAGAGAGAGACAGAGCATGAACGGGGGAGGGGCAGAGAGAGAGGGAGACACAGAATCGGAAACAGGCTCCAGGCTCTGAGCCATCAGCCCAGAGCCCGACGCGGGGCTCAAACTCACGGAGCGCGAGATCGTGACCTGGCTGAAGTCGGACACTTAACCGACTGCGCCACCCAGGCGCCCCGAAATATTTTACTTTCTACCAATTAACTGAGGTTTTCATATTTAGCTGGCTTCACTCTGCATTGTTTGCAGTGTTTGAAGTACTTATAGGGTGACTTAGTTCACTAAATAAGAAAATCTCTGGCAGTTGGTAGAAATGAAATCTCTTTTCTTTCTTTATATATGTTATCTCTTAATTAGTTTCCAAATTATTTTATGACCTTGACTAAGTACTTAATCTGAAGTTTATAATTAACTCCAGAGTCATTTCTAGATATTCACACGTTTTATATATAAATATATCAGGAGAGTATAGTGATTTAGAACATGAGTTCTTTTTAATTTTTTTAACGTTTATTTTATTTTTGGAAGAGAAAGACAAAGTGTGAGCTGGGGAGGGGCAGAGAGAGAGAAGGAGACACATAATCTGAAGCAGGCTCCAGGCCCTGAGCTGTCAGCACAGAGCCATCTGATGCAAGGCTCGAACTCGTGAACCCCGATATCGTGACCTGAGCTGAAGTCAGACACTTAATCAACTGAGCTACCCAGGCACCCCAGAACATGAGTTCTAATAAATACTACAATATATTAAGTATGGTTACTTCATATAGGCGAATCATTCTTTTAAAAAAGTCATTCAATGTGGGAAAATAATATTTTTTTCCAACCAATAGGGTCAGGAAAATTATTTTTATGTGTCAAATAAGAGAACTGGACTCTTACCTTTACCATGAACAAAAATTAACTTGAGATGGATCATAGGAGGCCTAATTTTATGTGCTAAAATTATAAAAATTCTATAAGAAAATGGGACTAAATCTTCATGATCATAGATTAAGCTATCGTTTCTTAGATATGACGCTAAAATCATAAGCAGCATTCAAATAGCCAAAAAGTAGAAATAATCCAAATTTCTGTCAGCTGATGAATGAACAAATGTGTCAATACCCATACAATACAATATTATTCATTCATAAAAATGATGCACTTATGTGCTACAAAATGGATGAACCTTAAAAATATGCTAAGTGAAAGATGCCAGGCACAAAATGCCATATAATGGTGCCATTCTACTTCCATAAAATGCTCAGAAGAGCCAAATCTATAGATACCAAAAGTAAATTAATGGCTACCAGGAGCTGGATAGAGAAAGAATGAAAAATGATTGTTCTTGGGCATGAGGTTTCTTTTTAGGGTAATGAAAATATTCTGGAACTAGATAATGGTGATATTTGCAAAATTTGGTAAATATATTTTATGTGAATTAAATCTTAAAAATTGTATGAAAAATAAATGAGGGCAAAATTTTCATTAAAAAACAGCACATCAGAGTATATTACTGAAGAAGAAATTTAATAACAAACTATATTTTATTTTTTTGCTTATATTTCAATTTTAAAGAAATTCCAGTTTTCCTATGTATGATTTATTATCATATTTACAATGAGTAAATATTATAAAAATATAATGCTAATAAACTATTCAAGATAAATATCAGATATGTAATTCCCTGGGAAGTTAAATCTGAAAATGGATTTTTTTGGTAGACAAAATTAAATGCAGTTACAGCCCTTTTTTATAATATAGTACTTGTTATGCATTTTTTTCAAATAAACTTACTATATCATAATTGATAAAATTGGCCATTTTAAAATGGGTTTGCATGTATTAACACAAGATAGGAATCTAAAATCTCAGGTTTCTGTTCTTATCTCATATTTTTGCACAATCCCTACCAATTTGCTATTTCATATGATAATATATACATGATTTATGCATTTGTCAAAGCCTAAAGAACCATTTAGCAGAGTGATCCTTAATGTAAATCAGTGGCTTTAGTCAATAATGCATCTATATTGGTTGATTAATTTTAACTGCTGTACCACATAAGGTAAGTCAGTAATAGAGGGTATCGTGTTACATGTGTGTGTGAATTCTGTACTGTGCGCTCAAAATTTCTATAAATCTAAACCTCTTAAAAAATGAAGTCTATTAATAGAAAAATAGCAATACTGTGCTCATTGCTTAGGCATAACTTATAAATATTAATGATAAATTTCAACACTAATTTTTTTCCTAAGACAAAATAAACTTCTTTATAAGCCGTTGTAAGTATTAAAAAAACATGATGTATAAAATAAATATATTAAGAAATCAGAAAAAAATGGCCTTGGAGTTTTTCAATGCCAAAATGTTTTTTTCTATATTATTAAATGCAATTTTATTTAATATATTTTGGTAAACATCTCCATTTCATTTAATACTCCTATATGCTACATGCAATTGATATTATGAAGCTTAGATTGCTTTCTTTTCCAAAACCAAACTGGTATCAAATGTAGTCACAGTGATTCTATATACAGAAATAAGAATATGATGATTGTTAGTGATACTGTTAAGAACCTATAACCCTATAGTGTTTTACCTCCTAATCCAATTTTTTTTGAGTGTTGATAGAACAGAATTAAGTATTAAAGACATCTACTTTCCACTGTAATGGGATTGCAGTATAACACTATGGTATATGGGTTTTAAATTAAAATGCTACACTTTTTTTCTTTAATTCCATCCCTTTTAGATTTAGTTGGCCAAATCTTTGTGTGCATGATTGCTTCTAGTTAAGATTTAAAAGTTTTTGGGGCGCCTGGGTGGTGCAGTCGGTTAAGCGTCCGACTTCAGCCAGGTCACGATCTCGCGCTCCATGAGTTCGAGCCCCGCGTCGGGCTCTGGGCTGATGGCTCAGAGCCTGGAGCCTGTTTCCGATTCTGTGTCTCCCTCTCTCTCTGCCCCTCCCCCGTTCATGCTCTGTCTCTCTCTGTCCCAAAAATAAATAAAAAATGTTGAAAAAAAAAAAAGTTTGCAAAAGGTCACTGGGAGCCTGGGTGGCTCAGTCAGTTGAGCATCAGCCTCTTGATTTCCACTCAGATCATGATCTCAGGTTCGTGGGATCCAGCACTGCATCTAGCTTTGTGCTGACAGCGTGGAGCCTGGTTGGGATACTCTCTCTCTCTCTCTCTCTCTCTCTCTCTTTCTCTCATTTTGATTTTGATTTTGATTTACATTTTCATTGTCATTAGTGATGTTGAGCACCTTTGCTTGTACTTGTTGGCCATTTGGATGTTGTCTTTGCAAAAATATCTATTCAAGTCTTTTTCCCATTTTTTAAATTGGCTTCGTTGTGTTGTTTTTGTTGTTGTTGTTGTTTTTATTTGATATTGAGTTGTATGAGTTCTTTATATACTTTGGATGTTAACTTCTTATCTAATACATGATTTTCAAAAATTTTCTCCCATTTTTAAGTCACCATTTCATTTTGTTAATTGTTTCTTTTGCTGTGCAGAGGACTTATGTTTGATATAATCACAATTGCTGTTTTTGCTTTTGTTGTTTGTACTTTTGTTATTATATCCAAAAAAGGAAAAAAAAAATCATTGCCAAAGACCAATTTCAAGGATCTTCTTCCCTATTTTCATCTAGGAGCTTTAGAGTAACAGGTCTTGTTTTTAAGTCTTTGATGCATTTAAATCTAATTTTTATGAGGAGTATACGATTGGGGTCTAATTTCTTTGTTCTGAATGTGTTTATCCAATTTTCTTAACACCATTGTGTGTTTTAAGCATCTTTGTCAAATATTAGTTGGCCATAGATGCATGGATTTGTTTCTGCCCTCTCTATCCTGTTTAATTGGTCTATGTGCCTATTCTTGTGCTGGTACTATACTATTTTTATTACCATAGTTTTGTAATGTAGTTTGAAAACAGGAAGTGTGAAACCTCCAACTTTGTCATTTTTCCTTAAGATTGCTTCAGTGACTTGGTGTCTTTTTTGGTTCCATATAAATTTAAGATTGTGGTTTTTTTTTTCTCTATTGTGAAGAATGCCATTTTGACAGGGATTGTATTTTGAATTTAAAGATGGCTTTGATGGTACAGACATTTTAACAATATTAATTATTCTGATCCAAGAACACAGGATGCCTTTTCATTTTTTTGTCATCCTCTGTTTGAACAAAGTCCTTGCAGATTTTTTTTCTAGACTTTTAACTCCCTTGGATAAATGTATTCCTAGGTTTGGTGGGGGGAGGGTGTTTGATGCTATTGTAAAGGGAATAATTGTGTTTATTTTTCAGATGTATCATCATTAGTGTATAGAAATGCAACTAATTTTTGTATGTTGATTTTCCCTCCAGCTTTACTGAAATTGATTAGTTTCAACAGTTTTTTGGTTGAATCTTTGTGATTTTTTATGTACAAAAACTATCATCAAATGGTCTGCATATGGTGCATATGGTGACATTTTTACTTCTTTCTTTCTGACTTGGATGCCTTTTATTTCGTTGTCTTGCCTAACTGCTCTAGCTAAAACTTCCAGTACTATATTGAATAAGAGTGGTGAGAGTGGGTATCCTTGCCTTGTTCCTGATCTTAGAGGAAGAGCTTTTAATTTTTCTGTATTGTGTATAAGGTTTTGGGTTTGTCATGTTTGGTCTTTATTATGTTAAGGTATGTTTCTTCTATACCCAGTCTGTTGAGGGATTTTACCATGAAAGAGTATTGTATTTTGTCAAAAAGTTTTTTTCTGCATGTATTGAGATATAATCATGTGGTTTTATCTTTTATTAATGTATATTACTTTTTTTGATTTGTGTATGTTGAACCATTATTGCATGCCAGGGATAAGTCCCATTTGGTATATAATCCTTTTAATGTATTCTTGAATTTGGTTTGCTAATATTTTGTTGAGAATTTTGATCTACATTCATTAGGGATATTGGTCTATAGTTATCTTTTTTGGTGATGTCCTTCTCTGACTTTGGTACCAGGGTAATGCTGTTCTTATAGAGTAAGTTTGAAAGTGTTCCCTCCTCAATTTCTGTAAGCATTTGAGAAGGATTGATGTTAATTCTTTTTTAAATGTTTGATAGAATTTACCAGTAAAATCATCTTGTCCTAGAGTTCTCTGTGTTGAGGTGTTTTGTTTTGTTTTTTGTTTTTTGTGGTTTTTTTTTTTTTTGTATTACTGATTCAGTTGCTTTACTAATTATTGGTCTATTCACATTTTCCATTTCTTTCCAATACAATCTCAGTAGGTTGTGTGTTTCTAGAAATTTATCCATTTCTTCTATGTTATCTATTTTGTTGACATGTAATTGTTCAGAGTAGTCTCTTATGATTCTATGCTTATCTGTAGTATTAGTTGTAATCTCTTCTTCACTCCTAGTTTTATTTATTAAATAGCCTTTTCTCTTTTTTCTTAGGTAGTGTAACTAAAAGTTTGTAAATTTTGTTCATCTTTTTGAAGAACGAGCTCTTAGTTTTGTTGATCCTTTCTAGTTCTTTGTCTTTATTTTATTTATTTCTACTTTGATCTTTATTATCTTTTCCTTCCACTAAATTTGGGCTTAATTTGTTCTTCTTTTTCTGGTTCCTTGAGGTATAAGTTTAGGTTGTTAGAGATATTTCTAATTTCCTGGTATGTGTATTTATCACTATATGCTTGCCTGTCAGAACTGCTTTTACTATGTTCCATAAGTTTGATACATTGTATTTTGATTTTCATTTGTTTTGAGATAAGGATTATTTGCTTTTTGCTTTCTTTTTTTTATTAAAAAATTTTTTTTTCAACGTTTATTTATTTTTGGGACAGAGAGAGACAGAGCACGAATGGGGGAGGGGCAGAGAGAGAGGGAGACACAGAACCGGAAACAGGCTCCAGGCTCTGAGCCATCAGCCCAGAGCCCGACGCGGGGCTCGAACTCACGGACCGCGAGATCATGACCTGGCTGAAGTCGGATGCTTAACCGACTGCGCCACCCAGGCGCCCCTATTTTTTGATCCCTTGTTTCACAAGGGTGCTGTTTTCCATATATTTGGGGCTTTCTACTTGTTGATTTCTAGTTTTATACCATTGTGGTGAGAAAATATATTTGATATGTTTCCAGTCTTCTTAAATATTTTAAGATTTGTTTTGTGTCTTATCATATGATCTGTCTTGGAGAATGTGCTGTGTGCACTTGAGAAGAATGTGTATTGTGTTGCTATTGCATGGAACGTTCTATGTACATTTATTAAGTCTATTTGTTGTGAACTGTGGCTCAATTACAACATTTTCTTATTGATACTCTGTCCAGATGATCTATCCATTGCTGATGACGGGGTACCTAATTCTCCTTCTACTATTGTGTTGTCTATTTCTCCCTTTAGATCTGTTGGTGTTTCTTCAATATAGCTTAATATTTTGATATTGGGTGCATATTTATTGACAATTGTTAAATTTCCTTGATATATCAATCCCTTTATTATATAAAGACCTTCCTTGTCTTTTGTTACCAATTTTAACTTGAAATCTATTTTGTCCGATACAGGGATGGCTACCCCCACTTTCTTTTGTTTTTCATTTGCCTGGAATATCTCCTTCATTCCTTCATCTTGTGCCTGTGTATCTTTAGAGGTAAAATGAGTTTCCTGTAGGCAGCATATAATTGGGTCTTGTTTTTTTAATCCATTCACTCACTCTGTGCCTTTTGATTGGTGAACTCAAGCAATTTACATTTAGAGTGACTATTGACATGCAAGGACTTATGACTACAATCTCATCATTTGCCTTCTGATTGTTTTGTATCTCCACTGATTCCTTTTCCCTCTGCTTCAGTCTACATTTGTAAATTGGTGGTTTTCCATGGTGATATTCTCAGTCTCCCCTTTTTTTATGTTTCATGACTCTGCATTTTTGCTTTGCAGTTACTATAAGGCTTACATAAAACATCTCATAGATAAAATAGTCCATTTTATGCTAATAGTCGCTTATCTTTGTTTGCCTATAAAGTTACCATCTTTCTTTTCCTCTCCTTTTACATTTTTAATGTCACAATTTGTCTCTTTTTATGCTAATCCATTAACAAATTATAGTAGCTATAGTTATTGTTTTAAAAAAATGTTTAAAGTTTATTTATTTTTGAAGGAGAGAGAGAGAGAGAGAGAGAGAGAGAGCATGTGGTGGGGGGGAGGGGCAGAGAGAGAAGGAGACACAGAATCCAATGCAGGCTCTAGGCTCTGAGCTGTCTTCAGCACGTGGCCCAACATGGGACTTGAAACCACGATCTGCAAGATCATGACCTGAGCCTGTCAGATGCTTAGCCGACTAAGCCACCCAGGCGCCCCATATAGTTATTGTTTTATAAAAGTTTACTTATTTTGAGGGGTGGGGGCAGAGAGAGAGGGAGAAAGAGAATTCCAAGTAGTTTCCACCTGTTAGCCCAGAGCTGGACTCCACTAGGGGCTCAATCTCATGAACTGAGGGGAAATCAAGAGTCAGACAACCAACTGAGTCACCCAGGTGCCCTCTGGTCAAGAACTCATGTTTATGATTCATTGCTGAGTTCATTGAATTGCCTTTCTGTGTTTTCTTGTAGCTCTTGAATTTATTCATAACAGTTATTTTGAATTATTTACCAGATGGCAATATTCCATGCCTTTGAGTATCATTGTTAAAGACTTACCATTTTCTCTTTGTGATACCATATTTCTTTAATTTTATAGTGTTTGACGATTCGTGCTTCTGCTTTCACATTTGACTAGCAGACCTCTTCCTAGTCAAGGCTTTGTTTACTTGAGTTCTTTCAGTTCGGCAAGCTGGAAATTAGAAAGCCTTCTTTCACGTTCCAGAAGGTGGTGCTATAGCTCAAGTTTTTAGTTTCTTTTACTGGAGCTGTCTGTGGCGGCTGCACTTGTGAGTGGGCACAAGAAGCTGGCAGCAGGGTGGGGGAGGTATGGGTTTAGCACCTGGGGTTTGAGGGTACCCATAGTCCACATAGGGAGATCTTTGACTGGGGGGACTCCCAGAGGTCCATGGGTGCACCTCCTGCTGAAATCTCAATGAAGATAGTAGGAAATGTGTTCTTTAATGTCTTTTGATATTTTTGACTGCCTCCTTCCATTCTTCTCTCTCCTCCCAGTCATAGAGGTCCCTCCTCAGAAACTGGGATACAGCTGGAGAAAAACACATTCCTCCAGCTGCAGTCCAATATGCTCCTCATTCCATAGCACTTTTTTTTTTTTTTTTAATCACTGGTCCACATGAGGCTACTCCATTTATTATGGTGTTACATTAAAAATTCAAATTGTTACTTTATCTGCATTTTTCTCATTGCTGATTAGTTTGAATATATTTTAATTTACTACCTCTTAGATGTAAAATTCCTAATCATAACCATAGCTTATTTTAAAATTGATTTGGTTTTTTGATTCACATTTCTTGCATTTTCAAAACCTATGAAATGAACATTGTGCATGATATGTTATAGATATTTTGAATTCTGTTGACTTACTCTGGACAGAGTGATTTTTGTAAAGTAGACATTTAGAGTATTTGCTGTTCTACATTACCTTGTGCAATAATGATTTTAGACCTTTATTAAGGGACATTTGTTTTTGTTTTGTCTTTAGTATAGGCATAAATTAAGTCCACCTAAAATGAATATAATAATAAATGAACAATATATGAGCATATATGGAAGCTAGTGAAGTTTCTCATTTGAGGAACTAAGGGAGGCTTAACAATAAATAGTAGTTTTCAGATCAACAAATCTATGACAAGGTACTAAAATGGAGCAAATATAGTTTTCAATAAATAATGCTGAATAATGTGAAAAATGCACAACTATGAAATTCCTAGAAGATAACATTGAAGAAAACCTAAATCATGTTGTGTATGGTGATGACTTTTTAGATACACACTGAAGTCATGATCCATGAAAGAAAAAAATTGACATGCCGGACTTCATTACAGTTAATTTTCTTTATTTGCCATGCCGTAGCCTCCACTTCTAGGGCACTGCTTTTTCTGTGACAAGGATTTTGTGCACTTTCTTTCTGCAATAGATCACCTTACAAAGTTTATCTGGGCTTTTCACAGCTTATCCAGCTGTCCTATTTATGTAAACAGACAACTGTTTCGGAGATTACTTAACCTCCTTCATGTACTTATTAGCAAAATTAGGGATCCTTTTTCAAGGAAGATCTGTGGACTGATCCTCAATATTATTACAAAAGTTTCATTTTTTGTTTGTTTTGCTTTTAATTTTTTTAACTTTATTTATTTTGTGAGAGAGGAGGGGGAGAGCACGAATGAGTTGGGGCAAAGGGAGAGGTAGAGACAACTCCAAGCAGACTCCACACTGTCCGTGCAGAGCAGGACACGGGGCTTGAACTTACCAACTGTGAGATCATAACCTGAGCCTAGATCAAGAGTCAGACGCTTAACCCACTGAGCCATCCAGGCACCCTAAAAGTTTCATTTTTGAACATTGTGGGCTTCAGATGCCATAATCTCTTAAATACTGGGGCCTCATGGTACCTCGACGCCTCAGTCCAGCCCTGGTGCTGATGAGCTGTGCCCCATGACTTGGAAGATTCCTCAGCTCTCTTGGGCTGAGTCCAGCTCTGAGCCACTCAAATGTGGTGGCCGTGCGCACTGCCTACTGGGATAGCCTGGTTTATGGTTTTCTGCATTTAGGTGTATAATCTATTTTAAGCCATTTTTGTGAATAGCGTAAGATAGGGGTATAGTTTTATTAATTTACATGAGAATATCCAATTTTCTAGCACTATTTATTGAAAATACTGTCTTTTCTCCATTTGATATTCTTGGCTCCCTTGTCAAATACAAGTTGATCTGATCGATTATGGATGGATTATTTTCTGAGCTCTCAGTTCTGTTTCATTGGTCTTTGTGTCTGATTTTTATGCCTGTACTATACTGCTTCGATTACCATTGCTTTATAAAATAGTTTGAAATCAGGAATGTGATGTCTTCTGCTTAGTTCTTTCTTAGAATTGCTTTATCTGTTCAGGGTTTTTTGTGGTTCCATAAAATTTTAGCAGTGTTTTTTCTACTGTAAAAAATTCCAGGGGCGCCTGGGTGGCGCAGTCGGTTAAGCGTCCGACTTCAGCCAGGTCACGATCTCGCGGTCCGTGAGTTCGAGCCCCGCGTCAGGCTCTGGGCTGATGGCTCAGAGCCTGGAGCCTGTTTCCGATTCTGTGTCTCCCTCTCTCTCTGCCCCTCCCCGTTCATGCTCTGTCTCTCTCTGTCCCAAAAATAAATAAACGTTGAAAAAAAAATTTAAAAAAAAATTCCATTGAAATCTTGATAGGGGTTGCATCTATAGATGATTTTGGGTAGTATGAACATCTTAACAATACTAATTCTTCCAATCCCAATGAATATGAAATATCTCATATTTGTGTCTTTTATTCCTTTTGTCAGTGTCTTATACTTTTTAGTGTAGAGATTTTCAGTTTCTTGGTTAAATTTATCCCTAAGTATTTTATTGCTTTTGATGATATTGTAAATGGGATTGTTTTCTTTAACTATTTATTTTGAGAGAGAGAGAGAGAGAAAGAGAGAGAGCAGGGGAGGGACAGAGCGAGAGGGAGACAGAAAATCCCAAGCAGGCTCTGCACTGCCAGCACGGAGACACCAGGCTCAAACCACAAACTGTGAGGTCATGACTTGACCCATCACCAATAGTCTGAGCCACCCAGGTGCCCCTGTTTTCTTTAACTTTTAAGTTAATTTGTGACAACATTAGTATTACTATAGCAATGCTACTGATTTTTGTATGTTAATTTTGCATTCTGGAAATTAACACATTCGTTGATTAGATCTAACAATTTTTAGAATCTTTAGGATTTTCTAGGTATAAAGTTGTGTGATCTGCAAATAGAATGCAATATGAAGTATTGTATTGGTTTATATTATAGTGAACTAAACAAAGGGGGATA
This sequence comes from Lynx rufus, assembly GCF_022079265.1. Lineage (NCBI taxonomy): Eukaryota > Metazoa > Chordata > Mammalia > Carnivora > Felidae > Lynx > Lynx rufus. The sequence continues at coordinate 95,755,685 of NW_025814845.1, read as the reverse complement.
GTGAATGAGGTAAAGTCTAGGAAGTATGTGGCAGAAGCTTCAAGGTGTCCCTTCCCAGTGGATTTGCATGGAGTTATTCTTACTGATCCCAGCAGTGATATATAACAACACATGTGAACATTCTCAAGCAGGGAAGCTTGCCTGTGCCTTGGTGTCCAGGGTTTTGATTTGGAGTCAGTCCTGTAGGCATATAGTACCCACATGACTCAGCTACTCACATTCCAGCCCACCCTACAGAAAGAAGACATTTGTTCACTGTGAATCACATTTTAGGATAAACTTGTCAATTGGTACAATATGGTCTCAGACATATTAAAAAAAAAAAAAGTCTCATCAGTCAAAATGCTCCAATCCATCAGTTCCAAATGTTCCAAATGTTCCAAGCTCCGGTCTGTTGAGCTCAAAGTTTATCTCCTAGAACTGAAGGAGCCATCTTTGGAATGAGCTGGGTTTGAGTAATTAATGCCTGCTGAGTTAAACCTTTTCAGCCAGAAACCCTAGCAAATTATATTATTTCTATATACCACTGTCTCTAATTTTTATTTTTTTTAGTTTATTTATTTTGAGAGAGTGCACAGGGGAAGTTTAGGGGTTTAGCGGTTTAGAGAGAGAGAGCGAGAATCCCAAGCAGAGTCCATGCCATCAGCACAGAACCTGACACAGGGCTCCATCACACAGTGGACCTCAGCCAAAAGCAAGAGTCAGACACTTAGCTGACTGAGACACCCAGGTGCTCCCTGTTTCTCATTTTTACAAATGGGAGCAGTGCACCTGGGTGGCTCAGTCTGTTCAGCATCCGACTTGGGCTCAGGTCATGATCTCGCGGTTCCTGTGTTTGAGCCCCGCGTTAGGCTCTGTGCTGACAGTACAGAGCCTGGAGCCTGCTTTGGATTCTGTGTTTACCTCTCTCTCTTTCTCTGCCCCACCCCTGCTCATGCTCTGTCTCTCTCTCTCTAAAAAATGAATAAACTTAATTTTTTTTAAAATGGAGCATTAACTATATTATACACATAAAATTATGTGTCAGTGAGGTGGTTCATGTAATACAGTTTGTAAAATACCCTGACACAGTTTAAACCACAACAGCCATTACATAGTATTATTAGTATTATTATTGCTATTATTATTTCCACTATTTTTTAATTAAATTATGGAATTTTTATGAATTATGGAATCACATAAAATCCTAATGGAGTCTTCTTTATTCAAAATCATTTGTGGGAAATATAGCATACTTAACTATGGGTATTTATGAGAAAATTGTGCTTGTCTATCAGAACAAGTCTAGTATACACATTACTATGAATGTCTCAACTCATGTGAGTGAAATTAAATCCAAACTATTTAGGTATACATTTAGTGCATACATTTAGTCATTAAAATACCTACAGTGTTTAACAAAAATAATCCTAAAATGGATTTGTTTCTAAAAGCAAGTTAATTTTGTATGGTAAATTTCAAATTGTAAAAATGGGGCTTCTTTAACACAAGGTGCCACGTTTTAAAAAATATTACACAAAGAAGTGTAATTTTATGAAGAGAAGAAAGGAATACATTATGAGCAGCATTTTTGTGGTATTTAGCTTATTAATACACTCAAGTCCAGAAACATTTGGCAATACAGACATATGTAAATTAATATGAGGTCATCTCATTTGATCATTGTAATACATTTCCTAGAATATCTCAAGATTCACTTTTTAAGATTCCCTTTTTATTATAATCAAATCAACTGATGAGAGCTCACAAGGTGCCCTCGCTTCCCCTTTTCTAATATGAAAAATAATCTGTGGTAGGAATTGGGTTCTGAGAGCCCAATCTAGTTTGTAAGGCAATTGAGCTATGATTTCTCAATTGGTGAGCTGACATTTCTCATTAATTCGAACATATTTTCTGAATCTGATTTTAGGACGTTGGCAAGTATATCAAATATATTTTAACTCATTAGCTACTTTTGCTGATTGTTACATCCTATCATTTTTGTGCTGAGAAAAATTTTAGAGCTGCTCACAATCAGATTATTTAAATGCTTTATTATAAGCACTTAGGAATATTTTTAATTCAGACACAATATTCTAACACCATATGATGCCCTAAATAGCTTCATCTTCATATTTAAAAAAAAAAAGATAGTAAGGTTTTGGGGGGTTTTATGCTATCTAAATCAAACTTATAACATCATCTATATTCCAGAGTGTCAAAAAGTATCAAACCAAATGTCACATGCTGGGCTATCTTTTTGAGATACAGGTAACACACAATTGCATTAAAAATGAAGCAATTGATACAAATTCATTCACATTTACATTGCACAGCAATACATTCCCCAACATTCCTTTCATATTGAGTTCTATTTCAGCATCATTATAACTGACAGATAGTGTTAAACAAGGCAGTACTAGCTTTCAGGAACACATTATACATTACTAATCCATTATTTACAACTCCAGAGAAGGCAAAATGACTCTTCTAAAGGCATACAGAGTTCATCAAAGTTTTAGCTATGGAGGTTGCTTTAAAAGAAGTCAAGCAGAACATAATTTTAATGCTATTATAAACCTAAATTATAGGTTTGCCTTTCTAAATTGGAAGAATCTTGACTTCTTTTGAACATGTTTTTAAAATTAAACTAAATGTTATCCTTTAAAATTTAATTAATCAATTTAGGGAGCAATGACCAGTAGTAAAGAAAATTAAGAATATTTATATCTAGCTCTGAGGTATTCTTTTTTTTTTGACTTGTCACCCAAACCAATTATCTAAGAAGATAATTAATTTTTCCATATATAATATGTAGGCTGTTATTCTAATTTTCCCCCTCATTAAGAAATTTTTCCAAGTAATTAAAGAAGGCTAACAAATTTCCTTTTTCCCTTTTTCATTGTTGAGGTAGTATCTTCTCTTATGTGGAAAAAAAAATTCCAGTAACTCAGGCCTTGCTGAGGAAGAAAAAAAAATTGAGGATAGTGTATACACAATGTTATATCAGTTTCAGGTGTACAACTTAGTGATTTGACAAGTTCATACATTGAGCTATCTTCACCACAAGTGTAGCTACCATCCGTCCTGTTACATTGCTATTATAATATCATTACCTATATTCCTTATGGTGTGTCTTTTATTCCCACGAGTTATTCATTCCATTTGAAGCCTATATCTCCCACTCCCCTTCACTCATTTTGCTCAACCCCCCACTCACTTCCCTCCTCTCTGGCAACCATCAGTTCTCTGTACTTTTAGCTCTGATTTTCTCTTTCTTTCTTTCTTTCTTTCTTTCTTTCTTTCTTTTCTTTCTTTTCCTTCCTTCCTTCCTTCCTTCCTTCCTTCCTTCCTTCTTTCTTTCTTTGTTTCTTTCTTTCTTTTTTTTGTAGATTCCACTTATGAATGGAATTATACGGAATCTGTCATTCTCTGTCTGACTTATTTTACTTAGCATAATACCTTCTAGATCCATCAGTGTTCTCTCAAATGGCACAATCTCATCCTTTTTATTGTGTAATACCCCTGTGTGTGTGTGTGTGTGTGTGTGTGTGTGTGTGTGTGTGTTTATTTGCCTTATCCATTCATCTATTGATGGACACCTAGGTTACTTCCACATCTTGGCTATTACAAAAATGCTGCAATAGACATAGGAATGTATATATTTTCTCAAATTACTGCTTTTGTTTTCTTTAGTTAAATAGTGGAATTATTGGAGCATATGGTATTTCTATTTTTAATTTTTTCAGTAACCTTTATACTGTTTACCACAGTGGCTGTACTAATGTACGTTCCCACCAATACTGAACAAGAGTTCCCTTTTCTTCACGTCACCAAACCTTGTTATTTCTTGTCATTTTTGTTTTAGCCATTCTAATTGGTATTGTGATACCTCATTGTGGTTTTAATTTGCATTTCCCTGATGATGACTGATGTTGAGCATCTTCTCACACGTGTGTTCGCCATCTATATGTCTTCTTTGGAAACATATCTATTTGTGTCCTGTGCCCAATTTTTGGTTGTTTTCTTTGGTGTTGAGTTGTAGGAGTTATTTATATATTTTGGATATTAACCCCTTATTGGACATATCATTGGCAAATATCTGCTCCCATTTAGTAGGTTGCCTTTTTGTTTCACTGTGGAAAATCTTTTTATTTTGATGTAGTCCCAATAGTTTATTTTTGCTTTTATTTCCATTGTCTCAGGAGACATATATAGTAAAATGTTACTACAGCTGATATCAGAGAAGTTACTGTTGTGCTCTCTTCTAGTTTTTTTTGTTTTGTTTTGTTTTGTTTTGTTTTTTTATGAGTTCAGGTCTTATACTTAGATCTTTAATCCATTTCGAGTTTATTTTTGTGTATTGTGTTAGTATGTGATCCAGTTTCATTCTTTCACATGTAGCTAGTCCTGTTTTCCCAGCACCATTTATTGAATGGCTGTTTCTCCCCAATCTGTATTATTGCCTCATTTGTCATAGATTAGTTAACCCTATTATCTTGGGTTTAATTTTAGGGTCTCTTTTCTGTTTCTTGAAGATGACACAAATAAATGGAAAAAAATGTGCTCATGCATTGGAATAATTAATATTGTTGAATGTCTATATTACCCAAGGCAACGTGTAGATTCAATGCAATACTTATCGAAATATCAACAGCAATTTTCACAAAACTATAACAAATACTATTAAAATTTATATGGAACTATAGAAGACCAGAATAGCAAAAGCAATCCTGAGAAAGAAGAACAAAGCTGGAGGTACCATAATACTGGATTTTAAGATATACTACAAATCTGTAGTAATCAAATTAGTATGGTACTGGGACAAAAATAGACAGATAGACCAATGAAATGGAATAGACACGTCAGAAATAAAAAGAATAAAATGCATAAGCAAAAACAGGCCAGAGTAGCCTAAATTGTGTCCAGGAATAGGAAGGTGTATTACAGTATATACCATCAGATAAGTGACTTTATCAGTTTTAACCAATAAAGTCCCTGATTAAGATACCAAATACAAATGAGTTTATATAGTATTTGTCTTTCACTGACTTACTTCACTTAGTATAATGTCCTCATACTCCATCCATGTTGTAACAAGTGGCAAGACTTCCTTCTTTTATATGGCATAATAATGGATATTCTTTAAGAAAATCTGCAACAAACACTATGAATAAATCAAGTTTCCCAAACTAGCACTTACATTTTACTATTTGTAAGAATACTAAACAGTTATTTACTGGGTTTTGGAAAGTATAATTATGATTCAGTTTTCATCAAAATAATAACTCACTCAAGAAAGTATGATGTTGGCATAAGTTCAAAAGCCACCAAACTTCCTACGCTTTTGCAGAAGATGTCAATGTAATTATGGTTTATTAACCACCGTGGCACACTATAAGAATTTGATATCTCAAGGGTTCTTGCTGACACTGAGTATTATCCCCAAGTGGAGAAGTGAAAAAGATGAAGATGAGCGAAGAATAAAACAAAGTTCAAGAAATAATCAGGAGAGGGTTAAATTTCAATCTTGAAATATGTGAATGCCTTTCTTCTTTCTATTAACCCATTTCTTCATTTGAAAATAAAAATAGAAGACATCCTCAAGTCTGCTCATGTGTGAGTTGTAAGTGTCCTGTAAAAAAGAAAAAAAAAAAGTGTGTTCTAAACCCCTTTCAATTAGAAGAGTCAGCCCTTTCACACATTCCATTACATTTTAAAACTTAAAATCTATAAAATGAACATTTAATTTTAAATAGGGTTTTTAAGATAATAGTTGAACCCTTGATAATATTTATTACTAGATAGGATAGTTTTAGAGTATATTGTGAAGTTATCTAAATTCGATTGTAATTCATTAGAAATTATGTATGAATAATGCTACATTATGTACATATGACTGGTTAAATTTGTTACTATAATTTGTATATAGAAAAGAAACAAGATTCATTACATTCATAGTACTACTGATTCTTTATATTTTAGGGATTCTATACCATGTTTTGGGAATACACTAGAATTGGAAGGTAAAGAGAAATTATACCAGTAGTATTATCCTACCATTCAAAGTATTAACATTAAATGTGTCTTCTCAACAGTAACAGATAAATCAAGCTTTTCTATATAATTTTCAAGAAGTCAAAACACTGAAAGGTGTTTTATATCTGTTACTGCATGTTGGTTAATTGACCACATCCCAACAGGCAGTGTTTTAAGCAGTGAAACAAATTATTTTACTTATTTAATGCTGGGTATTTTTAAATTTTCTCAAAGGAGCAATGTATCCAGGTTCAGCATTTTCAATAAGACACATCTAGTGACATTATCTCATGTGATGGGTATGGTTCTCCATTGACTTTCTTAAAGATAATTAATGTGTGCCCAAGGTTTCTCCCAGGATGGGTAAAATCAAAGGTGTGTTATATAGAATTTTAATTCCACTGAACTTAAATTCTGTTTTATTTGATATAGTAGGACTATAGCATGTATTTTTTTTTAATTCACAAAGGCGTAAGATGGCTTTTCAAAAAAGTATTCTCAAAAACATAATGCATAATTAGCTAGGTGAGCATTTCAAGTTTTTAGTACTTCATAATTGAAACACCAAAATAAGTTTCAAAGAGGTAATAGGGCAATTTCCAAATTCTCCCTTGCTTTAAGTATACTTTACCTTAGGAAGTTTGCTTCAGAAACTATCAGAAAAAGTGCAAAAAAGAATGTCAACTACAAACCAAAAATGTTTATTTGGTATTATTAGAATGAAATACTGTGAATTCTGAGGATTTTCATATTTTCACAAGAAATATCTTCTTCTAGCATCAGCAGACTATCGTTCTATGTTTTCTATGTAGGGGAATAGTTTAAAAGCAAGATTTAATGCACGGTGATGAATACAAAACCACAAAGTGTGCATTGGCTTTAATAACCTATAAATCATTGATGATGCTTTTAGGAGCCATTTCAGTAGAAACATCTCAGATTTAAGCTTATGCTGTGTTTTCTGTAATGTTGTCAGCTTTTGTCTTAAGCGTTAATGCTTAAGTCTGAAAGCACTACTTTGCTACCAGGTAGGGTAAACTGTGAATGCTAATTTTTTTGTTGTTTACAGCAAAGGAAATGAGTTTTTTGGTTTAAAAATATTACTTTTAGGGAAAGTATTAATAAAATAATCCCTTTACTATAAATTTGATAATTTAGTTCTTAGGCTAGACTATATATATATGTATATATATATATATATATATATATACACACTCTATATATAGAGAAAGACTATATATATATATATATATATACTCTCTCTTTTTTTTGAGAGAGAGAGAGTAAGCATCAATGGAAGATTAGCTCAGCTACTTTAAGATGTGCAAAATTTATTATGTTTAAGTATACACTCGGGGCATGTGGGTGACTCAGTTAAGCGTCCAACTCTTGATTTTGGCTCTGGTCATGAACTCATGGTTCATGAGATTGAGTCCTCTATCAGACTCTGTGCTGACAACATGGAGCCTTCTTGAAATTCTCTCTCTCTCTCTCTCTCTCTGTACCCTGAACCCTGTCTCTCTCTCTTGTCTCTCTCCCAAAATAAATAAACATTTATATATGTATACATATATATATATATATATATATATATATATATATAGGCCCAATAAAATGCATATATATATATATATATATATATATAGGCTTAATTTCATTAGTATCCTAATGTTCCAAGACAGACTGTAGATAATGGAATCTCAATTGTGTCTTGAAAGATCAAAAACAAAACAAAATTCAGTACGTTTTCCAACACTGATATCTTTACAGAAAAGAGTTGTTCTTTTTTTATCTTCTTTTAAATTTATTTTTGAGACAGAGAGAGACAGAGCATGAGCAAGGGAGGGCAGAGAGAGAGGGAGACACAGAATCCGAAGCAGGCCCCAGGCTCTGAGCTGTCAGTACAGAGCCCAACGTGGGGCTCGAATTCACAGACCATGAGATCATGGCCTGAGCTGAAGTCAGATGCTTAACTGACTGAGCTACCCAGGTGCCCCTATAGAAAAGAGTTTTGTATTAACTAAACATCTCCCTTTTACCCATTCTACCTCTCAGCTATTAACAAATTTTATATTCAATATAAGATGATAGCCAAATTATCCAACATTAACTTTTTCCAAAGAAAGTTGTTTAAATAATAAGAGATACCATATTGCAAGAGATTTAGAAATGTAACATTACACAAATTATTTATTGAACACTAATGATAGATCTGCTATTACTAAAAACTATTGGGAATTTTTTTAAGTTTGTTGTTTGTTTATTTATTTATTTATTTATTTGCTTATTTATTTATTTATTTGAGAGTGGGGAGGGCAGAGAGAGAGACAGAGAGGGAGAGAGAGACAGACTCCCAAACAGATTCCACACTGTCAGCGCAAAGCCCACTGCAGGGCTCGAACTCACAAACTGCAAAATCATAACCGGAGCTGAAATCAAGAATCAGATGCTTAACCTACTAAGCCACCCACCCACCACCATTTTTTTAATCCTTGCCTTTCTGCAGTGTTTTTGCTTTTCAAAGACTCCTCAGAAGTACCATCTTATTGGAATTATCACTATACATCAAGGTGGTATGGATATGATTATCTCTAATAAATTAAAACCCAAGATATGTTACATTTAGAATTATAAGAGAAAAAATAATCATGAAATGCTTCCAAGGAAAGTATTTAATTGTCAAATCTGATTTGTTGCTTTTAATTATCATTCTTCTTTCCTTGATGGGAGACCAGGATAGAAACCATTTCCTGTCTTCCCAATGAGTATTCTTTTTGAAGGATATAGGATTCATGGGGTCTAAAAAAAAAAAAAATGCATCTTTACAGTATTGATATTTAGAATAGAGCTCTGTAATGCCCAGAAAGATTGAGTCCATTTTAGGGTTAAAAAATAGGACTGTATTATCAATATCATTGATACTACATAGAGTTGAGCTACTGTCTCTCCACCAGGCAGAACTGACATAGAAAAATGACCCTGGAGCTTAAAAGAATCTTTCACAGTGTCATCTGATCACTGTCTTCTGCAGTCATGGGCATAAAGCAGTAGATGGCCACTGGGTCTTCATCCAGTACGTAAAGATGCTCCTCAATAAAGTAGGTATCAGCTGCTTGGATGCACACATGAGATGCACTTTGCAAAACTCCAATTAGAGGGCCTGAAATGAAACCATATCTAGTTGCTGACACTTGTTTCTGATGTAGAAATACTTTCTGGTAATGATGATAACCAAAAAGTTAGCAGCACCACAACCAAAATACTGATTCCAGCATAGAGTCCCTTAGTGCAGATCATTCATGAATTTTGTGCCACACTTGAGTTTGATCGTTTTGCCAAAGGCCGTTTGAAGGACTCAATCACCCTGCCATTCCCATTTGTTGGACTGCAATGCTGAGCTGATGGAGTTCTTCTTGTTTCCCCCAGTGTCTTCGGCGGGGTTTCTGGTGTCTCTGTCGAGGAAGGTGATGTAGCTGCTGGTTTGTAGTTTTCTAAGGAAGCTGGCGTTAGAGGAGCAGAGATAGATACCCTAGGTGACACTGGAGCACTGATGTTCCTAGCTGGTCTAGGTTTGTGTTTCATATCATAAACCACCAATGATCGGATGTGTTTCATATCATAAACCACCTCTTGTGTTCAATATGGCAACGATGCAGGCCACTGTCTACCTTGGCCTTATTCTCCCATGTGTCACAGGCACACTCCCTCTGCTTTATAATGCCTGTGCTTCTGAAAGTGACATGGGATCATGATATCATCAGGTTAAGAGAGAGATTCTCAGCTTTTTGTTTACCATCTGTCCTCGTGGTCTTTGTTAAAAAATGATTTTTAAAAATCACTATGTGTGATTCTTTGTGTTTCACAATTAAAATGATAGCCTGCAGTGACTGTCAAGTTGCACACAAATCCTGGTCTCATTTTATATTAGTTGTGTGGCTTGTGTTGTTTTCCTTCTGAAACTTCATATATTAACAGCAGATAATAATGGCATTTTCTTGGTAGAGTTGTGAGAAAAACATGTTACTGTATATAGAAGAGTGAAAAAATGTTTGAAGCATATAAGTGGAAATTATAAATTATAATTTACATTTAAAATATTACATTTAAAACAAAAATATTACCATAATTAGTAGTAATCGTGTCATTGTCTTCTAGACTTGCAATTTTATCCCACATCCTCATTTATGTTGCATGCCATGCTGTTTGTTACATGACAAAATGTGTCATTACTTTATTATCTCTATCATTGTTTTATGATAGATTCTTACAATGCTGCTAGTGTCATTTAATTTCTATCAAACTTCATTCGTTTATATTTTGGAACACTTTGAGAAGCATTAAACTCTTTTACACAAATGCTTAAGTGAGTCATTAAATAATATTGTTATTGTTGCAATTTATAGACAACATAATGCTGTAATGTGTTTATAAAATTTTGCCAAACTTCAATATAGAATTCTTTAGGCAAACACTAATATTTGACCTGGAAGTCGAGTTATATATTTAGGGTGAAGGTTATATCATTTTATATCTTGTGACTCAGGAATAAATAAAAATACATACATATCAAATTGTCATCCCTACTTTGGAATATGTGATTTAAAAGTGGTATATGAAGGGGGCGCCTGGGTGGCTCAGTCTGTTGAGTGTCCGACTTCAGCTCACGTCATGATCTCATAGTCTGTGAGTTCGAGCCCTGCGTCAGGCTCTGTGCTGACAGCTCAGAGGCTGGAGCTGCTTCGGATTCTGTGTCTCCCTCTCTCTCTGCCCCTCCCCCGCTCATGCTCTATGTGTCTCTTTCTCTCTCTCTGTCAAAAATAAATAAACATTAATTTTTTTTCAAATGGTATATGAAGTAACCTATTTGAGAAAGTTAAAGTTTTCCACAGTCATATAATTTCCCAGAATCTGTATTCTGTTCTCTAAAGGATATTGTTTTCATATACCTCTTACTTATAATTTCTTGTGACATATGTTAATCATAAAAATCTTTAATATTTTCATTTTCCTATGTAAAAATACTTTCAGCTACCAAAAATATAGGAAAATAAATGACCAGTTCCAAGGCTCTGAGAGAGAATGTTTATAATTTTCAGTTTTGTATATTTGGAAATCATATCCAATTCTTATGTAAAATCAAACTTCCTAAATTTTGCTAAAAATATTATTTTAAAATCAATTTAAAAATATCAAGCAAAGATTGAGGCAGCTGCTGCTGGAGAAGCTGTCTCCCCATCAACAGAACATTAACAATTCCATCTTCTGTTCAAAAATAAAATTGGCTGTATAGAAGTGATTGCATTTGAAATTATTGGTATGTTTGAATGCAACTACCAAACCATGAAAAATGAGGCTTTCATTTGCTGTAAAAATAAATTAGGAGGCGATGCTTTGCTAACAAAGCCATTTGAGCACCACAGTTCATATGTATTCATGGTACTATTAACAGATGTCTTTGCTTATACTGTAAGCTGTTTTATGATGTTGTGGAATTCAGCATTACTTTATATCTACAGTAAGCACAGGCAACATGTTCTAGGATATAATAAAAATGTATCAAATTAGAGATCATATGGAAAAGTGTACAATAATCTTATAAAACTAATTTCTTCTTATGAAGTCATGTTTCCCACTGCACTTGTAGAGTATTGTTTAACAGCACTGTTTCCCTGTTAATATTTCAGTACATCACAAAAATATAAAACAGTATAGAATGTAAGACCTTCTGTTGGGAAAATGTTTTTGCTTCTATAATAAACATAATATAAAGTAAGTATCAAACATGCTCTATGTTACTTGTTGACCCTAAAAATGCTTTTCTTTTTTAAAGTTTTTTTGTTTGTATTCCAGTTAGTTAACATACAGTATATCACTTGCAAGCATACAGTATAGTGATTCAATTTGTATACAACACCCAAGCTCATCATAGCAAGCACACTCCTTAATCCCCATCACCTGTTCCTCCATCCCTCCCCTCGGGTAACCATCAGTTTGCTCTCTGTAGTTAAGGGTCTTTTCTAAAAGGATTAATTTATCTATGATAATGACATGATGCTAGTCACCAGAACACTGTAAGATTTGCTAATAATCATCTATTGGTATCAACTTTCTAAGAAACATTTAAGAATTCATATGTAGTACCTTCAGTGAAGCAGTCCTGAATTTGAATACATACCCATACTTGTGAACATGCCCATTGGAAATAGTGTATATAGCTGAAAAAATTTCTACAACTGTTTGAGCTTAGGCAATTCCTTTCATCCTGAAAGACAATTCCTTTCATCCCATTGTGAAATGGGACTGATAGCTACCTTGCGTTGTTGTGAGAATTTAACTTTAAGAGAATTTAGATAAGGACTAAAACATGTCTAGTTCAATTTCCCGTATGTACCACATTCTAAACATTGGTGATATATTCTATTCATTGTTTCGACATGTGTTCCTCTGAGGGGTAAAAAAAGACCTATAAATGATACTAGAAACCTTTAAAAATATGCAGCCTTGTGAAAATTAAAAACAAAATGATTGATTAAATATCCCTTTCTGTGCTTGCCTCAATATCTTATTATAAAAGCAGTAGTTGGTAATAATTATTCATTATTTAGAGTTCCTAGCCCATATTTCTCAAACTGTGAGCAAACCAAAAACACCCCCAAATTATGTAAACTTTAGGCATAGAAACCCAATTCTTGCCTCTTTCCCATTATTTTGCCTAAGATATGAATTTACTTTATATAAACTCAGACTACTTTCATTAAATGCTATCAGTAATATGTCACATTTTATTCACTAAATACTGTTGGAATCTTTTTCTCTTGTAGATATTTCACATAATACTATTCTTCATCTTGGAATTTGACATTCCTGTCTGTTGATAAAGTTTTAGGAAATGTATCTATGTAAATTCTGTCTCCATATATACAATAAGCCCTTTCTTATGTGCTTACACAGAAGTGTCATGGTTGGTGTTGTTAAGGACAGCTGGCAATACAGTATATGAGATACAGGAAATTCACATGATGTAATTATGCTGTGAGACAAAACATACAACCTGTAAGAGAAAGATCCTGAGTAATTAAGAACTGTAAATACGGGACTCCAAACCAGAAGAATATGTTATAAAATAACTTCAAAGAAAATGCAGAGAAATATGACTTTAGGTGAAATATCCCAAGAGTACTTCTAAAATTTGATAAAATTGAACCTAAAATCTTACTATCCTGAAAATTAAATTAAAATCTTTTTTTCAAAAAATACTTTTTATTCTTTTCAACAAAGCATACTTTAATATAAAAATATGACTCAAAAATTTATAGATCAAAAGAAACTCCTGAATTGTTATAAGCCTGTTGTGATTTTAATTATAAAATTTATGCTTTTCTTTTTTTCTCACCCATTGACTATTAGATCTAAAAGTTTAAGCAGAAACATCTGGGTAACTATTATAAAAAAGTACATATCACTTGGACATCTCATTGAATAAAGCTTGCATCTCTAAAAGCATTTTAAAATACTTAAAATTACTTTTTTATCTGACAAAGTCGTGTATTTTCAGAGCTGGAAAGAAACTTAACCCTCTAACTGAACTTTCAAATTATACATATGAAAAATCTCAAGTGCAGGAAACAAATATTTTGCCCCATTCTGTGTTTGTAAGGTAGTGGTGGAATTATAATTAGAACTCACACCATCTCGCTCAGTCTAGAATATTTACATTGCATTTTATTCATCAATCAATAAGATTTTAATTTTTAATAATAAAAGTATTAATAAGACACACATAATAAATTTGGAATGTAGTTAGTGTATTTCTTGCACTACGTTAAATATCTAATACTCTAGTGCAACTCATTTTACTTTATATCATACTTCTTAATATTTCTTAATGATACATTTATTTTATCATTCAAAACCCCAAAACAATTAAATATAAGTAAGCCAAGCTCAGTTTAATTTGGCACTGCATATGAAAATATTTAAAATCAAAAAGTAGAAATTTTAATCTATTTTCCTTTCTTTATAAATATTACCTCAACAATAACAACAATACCCACAAGCATTCACAATGGCCCATTGTGTTTTATGATGAAGTTAAGGTGTCTAATACAGGTACTTATTTTTTAATCTTATTCTTTTTATATACATGTTTGTATATGCCTTATGATGTAGCAGGTGAATACATTTCCATATTATGTAAGTTCAGTTATTTACTTATTCATACATCCAGTAATTATTTATGAATGTGTAAGCACTCTTCTGTGCACTTAGAATCTACTAGTGAAAAGAACTTCAAACGATCTCTGCATTCAACATTCTGGAAAGGCAGAGAATGAAAATAGTATAATAAATAATACAGTATATTATAAATATGAAATCATTTGTTATATAACAAAGTATAAGGTTATAAATGTCATGGAAAAATTAGGGTAAATAGCATCAAATGAGTTGGGGAGATTAAAATCCAAGGTAGCTGATATTTGAGTGGTATCTGAGTAGAAATATCAAGGAGGTGAAACTGGAGAAAGTTATATGGAGGAAGAACATTCCAGATGGAGGCAACAGACAGAACAAAGATTATATGGCAGGTTAATGCCTGGTGTGTTCTAGAATCAGCAAAACCCAACATTGCCATAGCAGAGGAAATCTGTAAGAGAGGAAGGAGATAAGGTTAGAGATGAGTTAGAGGTAGGTAGTATTCAACCATGTGGATTTGGCCTTTGTCCTGAAGAAAATGGGAAACCATGGGGGAATTTGGAACAGATGTGGAATGATTCGCATGTTATAAGAATAATTCTTGTTAGGAGTATGAAGAATAAGATGGAATCTGAAACATCAGTTAAAAGGCTACTGATGTAAATCCATATGGCATAGAGTGAGGTATCACAGTTAAGGTGATTGAACTGTGACCTTGAAAACAATTCATATAGGGGTGCCTGTCTGGCTCAGGCCATGGAGCATGAGACTCTTCATGTTGGGGTTGTGAGTTCAAGTCTCACACTGGGTGTACAGATTACTTAAAAATATTTTTTTTTAAAAAAGGAAACAATTTATGTGTTGGGGAATAGCAAATGATTTCAAGCTTTTCAACTGAACAACTGGAAGGAAGGGTGAAGTTAGCATTGATTATGAAGGGGTAAACTGAAGACTGGGTGAGGATGAAGTCAGGATGGAATAACGTAAGAAATTCAGCTTTATACATGTTAATTTTGAGATGTTAATTGTACCCCCATGTTTCTATGCCAAGTATGTTTTGTGATATAAAATTTCAGAAGTCAGGTCATAGGCTAGGGCTTAAAGATACAAGTTTGGGGAACTCAATATATAGATGATATTTAAACACAAGAGGCAGGATGAAATCCCCAGAGGAGAGGGTAAAGAAAGAGATGAAGAAAGGAATGAATCCTAAATCTTGGAATTTTCCAATCATAACAGGTTGGGGAGAAATTGAAAAGATGAGATGGGAAAACAGTGTGGGGTGCTGGAATAAAATGGGAAAAGTGTGTAAAATGAGTGGGGTGAATTTATGTGACATATAATGGTCTTTGATGACCGTGACATAACAGTTTGGGTGAAGCCATGTGGATAAAGGTGGATTAGACCAGAGAATGTAAAAAGAAGTATTGGAGACATAAGGTAGAGCCAGTTCTTTCAAGGATTTTTAATGGAGTGGGGAGCGGAGTGGTATCTAGAAGATAAATGAAATCAGGTAAATGATTATTATTAAAACGGTGGAACCAACATGTATTTATGTGCTAATAATGGAAATGATTCAGTAGAGGAAAATAAATGATGTAAAACAGTAATGGGAGATTTGTGAGACTGATGACCCTCAGTAAAATAAAAATAATGAATTGATATATATCTTTGAAAGGACCTGACTGAGATAGTAACATAAACAGTTAACATATTGTAGCAGATCTGGAAGCAGGAAATGAAGTTCTGGAAACTAGTAGGTGAGTCATTGAGTGCTTAGAACATGTGGAGTTCCCTTGTAAATTACTCCATTTCCTCAGTGAAGTAGGAGCAACAGTGTAACTTAAGAAGGTGCACAGAGAGAGGTGCCTGGGTGGCCTAGTCAGTTATGCATCTGACATCTGATGTCAGCTCAAGTGTAGATATCAGGGTCTTGTTCAAGCCCCACAATGGGCTCTGCACTAGGTATGGAGTCTACTTAAGGTTTAAAAAAAGGGGGGTGTTGGTGCACCCTAGGGGCTCAGTTGGTTAAGCATTCGACTTCCACTTAGGTCATGACGTCATGGTTGCTGGGTTTGAGCCACACATCAGGCTGTGTGTTGACAGCTCAGAGCCCAGACCCTGCTTCGGATTCTGTGTCTCCCTCTCTCTCTGCCCCACCACCACTCATGCTCTGTCTCTCAAATATAAATAAACATTAAAAAAAATTATTAAAAACAAAAAGAAAGCAGGTGCACAGAGAAAAGAGTACAAGTTTGAAGAGACAGAATGGGTGAAGTAGTTGTCAAGAAGGGTAGAGTAAAAAGCAAAGGAATCAGTTAAATTGGTCAATAGCAGTACAAAATTAATAGTGATTAATTTAAAATATAACTTGTATGCTTAATCCTCTTTCTTTAGGATTTTCCTTCAAAAGTGTTAAACAGTACCACATATTTGTCAATTACCAACCTAAATCATCTAGCATTTGCTTTATCTTATGTTGTGTCTATCATAGCATCTTTCATTTTAGTTGCTTTTTAATATATAGTAAAGGTCTCCCTTCCTTTCTTGAGAAAGGAAAAATCTCCAAATGTAACTAATTAATTCCTGTCAATATTTAAGACGCGAGTACAGGCTAATAGAAAGCTCACCCAAATGCTGCAATTTAACTGATGGAAACATTTCAACCAGTGCCTAGTGACAGTAATTTTATATTTCATAAAAATTAAATTATTTTTAGATTTGAAAATAAAGATTAAAAAATATAATATAATTCTAGAAGTAACATGTATTATAATATTATTTTGAAATAGCCTAAATTTATGTTGGTGTTTAACTTTTGTTATTTTAATTATTGCTGAATAAATTTCCATCACCCAAGCTATCAAAAGTGTTTATCAGGATCATATCTACCATGATCTTGTGTTTCCTCCATACAACTCTACCTCAACCTATACATACATATTTTCTTTACTAATTGAATATGATTAATTTCATCAGAGGAAAATATCATTTAAGTATAAAAATTCTAAATCTTTAGATCTTGCTAGTGCTACGAGAAGCTATATTTGAAGAACATTGTCATTTACTCTTTATTAAGCAATATATTTAACAATCTGTGTTTCAGTCACTACAGTAATTAGAGAAAAAGAGGCTGTTCAATTATTAATGATTTTTAGAAGCAACAGCAACATTTTATATTATTTGAAATACTAATAATATCAACTACTGGTAGGAAAAAAAATCCAATGTGTTTCTAATGAGTTTTAATCAATAAATGTACATTTTAGTCAACAAAGTAAAATACTTTTCTTACAAGATACTTTTTCTTATAAAGTAAATTTAACTAATAAGATACCCAAAGTTGCTAAATAATAAGACTAATTTATGAACTATATTTTTAAATGCTATTATAAAATATAGACATATTGGGGCACCTGGGTAGCTCATTTGGGTAAGCATCTTACTTCAGCTCAGATCATGATCTCATGGCTCGTGAGTTCTAGCCCACGTCAGTCTCTGTGCTGATAGCTCAGAGCCTGGAGCCTGCTTCAGATTCTGTGTCTCCCTCTTTCTCTGTCCCTCCCTTGCTCGCACTCTGTGTCTGCCTCTCTCTCAAAATAAATAAACATTAAAAAAATTTAAAAATATATAGACATATTAAAAAGGAAAATATTAAATGCAAGCTATTTTGCTTCATGCTAATAGATGCTATGGCCTTTTAAAATTTATATAGAATACACAAAGTCTATGTATACAGTTAAGAGAATTAAATATCTGATCATATAATAAAATCTGTATTACTAATATAGTACCTAGGAAATTGATCTTTCTATTCCTACCACTCAACTTTCAATTTGCTCTGACTTTTCAATTTTTACATATTCCTTGGCTATATATAGTCTAAGAACATATCTCTTCTTACTATTTGCACCATAAATAAATGTAGCAAATTTTATTTGGAATTTTTCTAGAGAATGAAGTGACGTAACATTTTTAACATCCTTAGGGTCAATTTGCAGTTATAAAGTCCTTAAAAATCACATTAGTTAACACACTTTCATGCTAAAAACACTCAACAAACCAGGAATCAAAGAAATATACCATGACATAATAGTCCATAGAAGAAAAACCCTTAGCTGATAGTTTACTCATTGGTGAGATTGAAAGCTTTTCCTTTAAGATCCGGCACAAGACAAGGAACACCACTTTTACCACTTCTATTCAAGATGATACTAGAAGTTCTCCACAGACCAATTAAGTAAGAGAAAGAAATAAAAGTCAGCTAAATTGGAAAAGAAGAAATGAATTTTTCTCTATTTGCACATGACATAATCTTATATGTAGAAAATCTTAAAGATCCTACAAAAAATGTTAGAACTAGTAAATGAATTTATCAGTCAAAGGATATAAAACACACCATACTTCCATTTTATATACTAGTGAAAAATCCCAAAAGGAAATTAGAAAAAAAAATATTTACAACAACATTGAAAAGAATAACTGCTTACAAATCAACCTAACCAAGGAGATGAAAAGAATTTTGTGTTCAAACCTACATAATATAGCTGGAAGAGGCTAAAGATGACACAAATAAATTGAAAGACACCCTGTTTTCATGGGTTAAAGATAATACTGTTAAGATGTCAATATTGTACAAAGGAACCTGCAGAGTCAATGCAATTCATTTTTTTTATTAATATAATTTATTGTCAAATTGGCTAACATACAGTGTATACAGTGTGCTCTTCATTTTGGGCATAGATTCCTGTGATTCATCACTTACATACAACACCCAGTGCTCATCCCAACAAATGCCCTGCTCAATGCCCATCACCCATTTTCCCCTTTCCCTCATTCCCCATCAACCCTCAGTTTGTTCTCTGTATTTAAGAGTCTCTTGTGGTTTGCCTCCCTCCCTCAGTTTGTAACTATTTTTCCCCCTCCTCTTCCTCCATGGTCTTCTGTTAAGTTTCTCAAGTTCTGCATATGAGTGAAAACATATGACATCTGTCTTTCTCTGACTGTCTTATTTCACTTAGCATAATACCCTCCAGTTCCATCCATCCATGTTGCTGCAAATGGCCAATAAATGAAGCAACAGAAAGAGAAATCAAGAAATCGATCCCATTTACAATTGCACCAAGAAGCATAAAATACCTAGGAGTAAACCTAACCAAAGATGTAACAGATCTGTTTGCTGAAAACTAGAGTCAATGAAATTCCTATCAAAATACTGTTGAGAGTTTAAACTACTCCATGATTTTGCTTCCTCAGAATTCATTTTATGGGCTAACTGGCTGGTTGAATGAACACTAGCCCATCTCCCAAGTGCATGCCCTCAATAACATCCTGGAGAGTCACAAGAAAGTTTAAGTTCCTGATATGTTTCCCCCAATACCCCTGATTATAATCTCTTCTGCCTTACCTCCTTTCTACCTATGTGTCCTTTAAATAAGACCCCTGCTTATTTTACCAACCCCCCATTATTTTGGGTTTGAATTGACCAATCCAGCCTTAGCCCAGGAAACCCTAAAAACACTGCCCCCTGTGAACACTAATAAAAACACATGCCCCAGGTCCTACCCCTCACACTCTGCACCATGCCTTTACTTCCCCATGCAGTGGCCTCAAGACATGCTGTGTACCTATGCATAATAAACTTCTCTATTTCACCTTCCCTTGAGGTCTTTGTTGAGCTTTGTTGATCTTTCACCTGGGGCTCTATTTAATACATGTTAATTTAACAAAATCATTACAAATCATAATAATGTTTCAAGTAGAAAAAAAAATCCATTCAAAAATTCATATGGAATCTTAAGGGACCTCAAATAACCAAAACAAGTCTTGACAAAGAACAAAGTTGGAAGTCTTAACACTTTCTAACTTCAAAATTTACACTGTTTTGATTTCTACATTGTTGTGGTATTACTGACATAAACACAGACACATACACCACTAGAGTAGAATAGACAGATGAGAAATAAACCCTCATACATATGGGTGAATGGTTTTTGACAAGGGTGCAAAGACCATCCAACAATGAAAAGACAATGTTTTCAAAAATGATTGTAGGAAAACTGCATGTCTACAGGCCAAGAAATAAACTTGGACTCTTAAACACATTAAAAAAATAGCTGAAATTCATTGATTACAATGCAAGAACTAAAATTATAAAACTCTTAGAAGAAAATAGGAAAAGCTTCATAGCATTTGGTTTTGGAAATGACAGCATTGGTAATGCTAAAGTATGAGCAACAAAACAAACATAAATAAATTGCACCACATTAAAATTAAAAACTTACGAGTCAAAGAACACAATCAATAGAATAAAAGAGCAGCCCACAGAGTAGAAGGAAATATTTGCAAATTATACATCTGATAAAAGATTACTGTCAAAATGAGATAAAAAAAAACTCCTATAACTCAATAGCAACAATCCAATTAAAAAGTGAGGAAGGGGCTTTATTTTTGGTTTGAATTGACCAGTCTAGTCTTAGCCTGGGAACCCAGGAAACACTCCCTCTGGGATCACTAATAAATTTGGTATATAGATAAAATATTTTATGCTTTGTTTCTTTTCTATAGTATTTAAATAGAAACATTTGTGTTTCATAATGGAAGGATACAATCAAAGTTGTATAGTTAAAATTGGAGTCTTCCGTGGAAATAGAATTATCATGTATCACTAAACTAAGACTTATTTCTAGTATTCAATATAATTACAAAAGTTAAGAGCTACCACCCTCATGGACTCCCTCTATTGTAATATTAAAAAAATCTTAATTCCATTAAAAGTAATGGCAATAACATTAACTAACACTTAATGAAGTTTTTACCATATGTCAGGCACTGTATGTACTCATTTAATCTTCACAACAACCACAGGAGGTAGGTATTATTACTATCCTCATTTGCAGATAAGAAAATTGAATCTCATATATAACTTGTCCTAGGAATGACTGGAGCTGAAATTTGAATTCAATAATGTACTTCCTGATTTATCATTACTGTCTTACCTCTGATATGACCTCTTCTAGTTACATGCAAGAGTTTGTTCAGTAAGAGGTTTTATTATATATTTAATACAACATATATATCTTGCAAATGTCATTTAAAAAAATTAACGTTTATTTTTGAGACAGAGAGAGACAGAGCATGAACGGGGGAGGGGCAGAGAGAGAGGGAGACACAGAATCCGAAACAGGCTCCAGGCTCTGAGCCATTAGCCCAGAGCCCGACGCGGGGCTCGAACCCACGGACTGTGAGATCGTGACCTGAGCTGAAGTCGGACGCTTAACCAACTGAGCCACCCAGGCGCCCCGCAAATGTCATTTTTGTATAGCTATGTTTTGTACTAGTGATAAAATCAATGTTTGTAGATATCAACTGTTTATCAGAATTCACTTGCTTTCTTTCAGAAACTACTGATATTGAGTCCTTTGGCTTTCAATTCAGTGGAGACCCAGGTGCAGATCTCTTTAGTCCTCCAGAATCATGCAACACCATCCGCCTCTACCATGTCACCTAAGTTTGACCCCAATGAGATTAAAGTCGTGTACCTGAGGTTCCCCGTTGGGGAAGTTGGTGCGTGTCTGCCCTGGCCCAGAAGATCAACCCCCTGAGTCTGTTTCCAAAAAAGGTTGGTGATGAATTTACCAAGGCAAACGATGATTAGAAGGGTCTGAGAATTACAGTGAAACTAACCATTCAGAGCAGGCAGGTGCAGATTGAAGTGGGACCTTCTGCTTCTGCCCTGATCAAAGCCTTTAAGGAACCACCAAGAGACAGAAAGAAGCAGAAAAACATTAAGCACAGTGGAAGTATCACTTTTGGTGAGATTGTCAACATTGCCCAATCAAATGTGGCACCAATCTTTAGCCAGAGGAGGGAACCATTAAAGAGATCCTGGGGACTTCCCAGTCTGTGGGCTCCAATGTTGATGGCTGCCACCCACATGACATCATAGATGACATCAGTAGTGGTGCAGTAGAATGCCCAGCTAGTTAAGAACTACAAAGGAAAATATTTCAATAAAGGATCATTTGACAAGCTCCCCATTGATATTATATCATATTAAAAATATAATTCTCCAAAGATTAAAATGTTTCTAAAAGACCTGATTAGTAACATATGTTGCAATCCTGGAATCACGGCTGCCTAATGGCATTTTATTTGCAAATACCAACTTTAACCAACTTGTCGGTGTTATTATTTTAATAGAGAGTGAATTTTATTGATGAACGTAGAATTCTTTAATCCCAGACATAATTAGGTCATTCTGGTACATTCTACAGATCGTCAAAAATTATAAAATAACAGGTCTTCAGATAGTCCCTTGTCTGTTATTTTGAAAGTAACTAAAATATATTTAAATAAAGTAACTATTATCTCACTTTCTCTTAGAAATAATGCATATACCAATTTATTTCCTAATTTGGGAAAATAATTCCTATCTTTATTTTTCTAGTTTATACATATTCTGCTCTAGAAGTCTGGAATTCTAGTTGAAAACAAAATATACAGGAAGGACATGTAATCTGTAGAATCTTTTATTCACTCATTCATCATGACAGATTGGATAAGATACATGGGATACAACATTTATAAAAATTAATATTGAAATTTAATTTTGCTTTTATCTTTCTGGCAATTAAAGACAAACATGGCTAGCAACATAATTTGTACTACCCATAAGTAAAAGAGCACACTGCTTTGTATATCATACTTTGAGTTTACATTTTTACCTTGAGTCTTCCATCATAGTACAGAAAAAGGTAAGTGATTAATGGTATAAGCCATCAGACTTCCACCTGAGATAAGCTTATCTGTAGGAGTAACACGAACACATTAAAGGTAACTGAGCAAAGAATTTTAAGGAGATAAATTTTTAGATATTCAACTTTCATATACATTGCATTCTGCTACAATGCATGTTTCTAAAACAGTGATTGGACAACAGGAAAGTTATGTACACTATAATCGACATATGTTGGAGTATGAACTATTTTCTGCAGTAAAGGCAGCCAGAATATCATTAATAGAATTATAATCTTCAGCAAGAAAGGAACAAGCATGGATATTGCCCAGGGAAAAATACTACTGGCTTTACATTTTTGTTGTTGTTTTAATGATAAAGGAAATACTTGCAGATTGTTCTTTCATGAAGATGTAAATCCTGAGCCTTATACAGTTCTAGGTTCCTGGCATGTTTTACCTCCCCCTAATGCTTAGAGGTCCAGTTCCATCTGCCTTATCATAGGGTCAACAAGCCAGTATTTTCACTTTATTTTCATTTTGGGGGGTGTAATCTTATTAGCACTACAGGAAAGTCTAGAGCCGTAATGAGCTGCCTGCCTTCACTAATGAAGTTACTTCTCAATGTCCCAAGGATTTTGTTGTCGCATGTGTGCATTCCTTTTATAGAATTACACTAGTTTCAAGTGCACTAGCTCAACCTTATTTCTCTAATTAGCCCTGAGGATTTTAAGATTTTGCAAAATGCAAGGTCTGCATGGGATGCATGTATTCTGTCATAGCAAAAATCCCTGTGCTTATGGTACCCAAATTGGTCTGCATCTCAGCATCAAGGTGGTCCGGAAGATTTGATGCTTCCGTTTTCCCAATCCTGATGTCATCACTTAAGGGAAAGGCATACCTCCCATCCATCTTGTATTCGTTATTGTTTTTCAATGACATTAAAACACATTTAGAAAAAAATAAACAAACACATATTTGAAACAGACTTGCAATTGTCTGAAATATTGGTGACAGGGATAGTACTTACCAATCCTTAGTAAATGACATTACAGAAGACATTACTGAGCAGGTTGTGGCGATGATAGAAGGTATTCCTTATAGATTGTTAAATCCACAGATTCTTCTTATAAGGCCAGGTAATAATTTTTGCTGTTAGAGCCAATGAATGGATCTCACTGATAAAATTGTTGTTTAAACACTTGACTAGAAATGAACGCAGGGGAGAAATCTTCATTTTTGAGTAATTGTATTCCATTTTGTTGTTTGTTGTTTTTTTTTTTAATTTTTTAATGTTTATTTTTGAGAGAGAGAGAGAGAGAGAGAGACAGAGTGTGAGCCAGGGATGCGCAGAGAGAGGGAGACACAGAACCTGAAGCAGGCTCCAGGGTCTGAGCTGTCAGCACAGAGCCCAATGTGAGGTTCAAACCCACTAACCGTGAGATCATGACCTGAGCAGAAGTCGGTTGCTTAACCGACTGAGCCACCCAGGTGCCCCAACTGTATTCCATTTTGTATTAGTGTCCAGGGAGGGGTCAGAAAACACAACAAAATGAAAAACAACAAAAGCTTAAGGTGAAAATTAACTAGTAAAAGGGAATTGCGATGCAAAGAAGTAAAGAAAACTCTAAGGAATAAGAAAACTATAAATGTCATCAACAGCCACTACCTCTAGGGCAGACGGAGAGTAAAGAAAAAAAAATAGGTTAAACACAGAAGGAACCCCACCAAGCCCAACAATCAGACCCCACTGAAGAGTGAGGGGCTGGGGTCACTGGATGGCGATGAAGTTTTACAGTGGGGTGCTGGCAGGGATGTCTGGAGTGTGGGCAGCACTGGACCACCTGCACGCTTTTGGCCAGGCATCTGCCTACAGCCAGTGATCTTGCTGTGAAACCTCCTGCTTGGTTACTGCCAAATGTATTTGTATTAAGCAAGGGCAGTCTGAGAAAAACCTGAGGGGAGGGGAGTATGCTGAAAATTACTCCGAAAACCTGACAGGAAAATTTAGGCTGAATGAGGAAATACTCAACTGTCCTGGTACGTCAGAGCACTGAGTACAAAAAAGGGCTAGGAAGCACATAGGATTTATGTGAAATATATTTAATGGGAACTTTTTTTCCCTTTATGATATGAAAGTAGTTTACTTAATGGTTTGATTACACTTTTCATCTCTGAAAAACCGGTACAGGTACAATTTTATAAAACCCATTTACAATTTTTAGTATCCATGAATACACTATCTATTCATACTACAAGGAATGGTGCTGTTCTTTCTAGAGCAATGTTTCTTCAACTGTCCCTCTGTATTTTTATATGTGGATATGTTTGTGTGTAGGTATACACATATTTTAAAGGTTCTGAGATGATCTTTAAAAAATAAAAATATAGATTCACCAAATTCTTAAATAATTATGATTGTAACTAATTAATTATGCAAGATTAAACTTTCCAGTTCCCATCCTGTTGCTCCCATCAGTTACCAGTATGAAAACAGCCAGGTGTGTAGCACCAGGCGAGAGATTTGAAAATTCATCTCTGAAGAAATTAGCCTAAAAAGATTCAAACAAGCAAGCAAACAAACATTAATCACAACAAAACTACAGACATAAGCAATTTGAGATGCCATGGTAGAACTTTATTCTGAAGTCCTTCATTCAAAAGCACCCTCATCAAACACATATGTAGAGTCTCAATAAGCTTTTTAGTATCTCACTTTAAATCATGATTCGATAGCCAAAGATCACTAGACATTTCATGAAAGCTTATAATGTTGAGATTATCTCCCAGAAAATAGGAAAAAAGGCAGAGATAGAAAATAGAAAAGCAAAATGGGATATTATAGTACGGTGTCCAGTTTTCAAGTAATGTGTATTTTAGTAAAAGTGAATAGGAAAAAACAAGTGGAAGAAGATTATAAAAAAGAAATATTTCCAAATAATGAAGATGTGTGTCCGGACAAAAAGATCCCAACAACGGCTTATCATCACAAATGAAGATAAAATGATTCTATCACAAGCTCTTCTAAAATTTGAGAACAAAGAGAACTTTTTTTATCCTAAAAGTAGCAAAGAAGAAAAACAAAACAAAGGAAAAAAACAAAACAAAGCAAAAACAACCAAAAAAAAAAAAACCTGAAAGAAACAAAAAACAAAGGAGTCCACATATCACAGAGCAGAAATAAGATTGTTACTATACTATTCAAGAGTATCACTGAGACACAGTATATGGTAGTTCATGCCTTCAGAGACTGAGAAGTATTGATTACTGATCTGAAACTTTATATCCAAGTGTGCACCAGGGTCAAGACGACAATTAAAATCTATTTCTTGCATGCAACACCTCACAGATATCTTATTTTGCAGGAGAGTTCTTCAAAAAACTGCTGCAGGGTAAGTAGTCTGCAAAAGAAAGAATAAGTTATAAATGGTCAAAACATAAGACTCTGGAAACTGGGAATGCAACACCGGAGAGGGGTGGAGGACAGAAGGCGGATGGGGTAAAGCGATATTCTAGATCTATAGCTACGCAGTTGGCTAGCAGTCATCCAGTACAGATTGGAGTTACTTCAGAAGAAGGATTAGGAAACAAATAGATTATTTGATTTCTTCAACTGTAGTGAGAAGGATTTTGCAGTTCCTTCTAATATATTGAGACAATAATGGAAGGTGAACCGCTGGTGGGTTGGACAGGATTAGATAACTGTATCCTCAGAACACAATAGTAAATAAATAGGTCATTTATGAGAGACATATCAATAATAACGATATATACATATTATTGAGCAACTTGCTGGTGAATACCAGAATAAGCCAGTCAGTAAGTTAGATGAGTTCACATCTGTGGCAGTTTGCCTCAGTAAGCTGGGACTTGAAGTAGTCTGGCTAGTGGATTTTGTTATTATAATAATAATTATTATTATTATCTTAGTATCATTTGATTTTAAGACATGCATCACTTAAATAAAATCATAATTTATTTTTTAAAGTTAAGTGGGTAGTGAGAAAGTAATATATCTCTTATGATATGTTACTTTTATAAGACACTTTTGTAAGTTAGCAGTTTAGAAGGAGCAGAGTAACTAGGGGTAAGGGGTTCAGGATTGCCTTGCCAATGCAGATGTTTTTGGTTTTAGGATAGAGAAAATAAAACGCATTTGTATCATGAGAGTAAAATTCAGTGGATGAATTTGAATTGATGATTTGAGTGAAAGAAGACGTAAATGATGGAGCTACATTCTGGAAGAAATGGAAGAAAGTGGGCTCAAAAGTCATGGGTAGAGGAGTTCTACCCTATAATAGTAACCACAAATGAAAAAATAAAAATTATATTGAAAAACCCCCCAAAATGTGTGACAGCTTAATTCTGCATCAGTGATAATAACCAGGTGATACATGCATGTATCTCAACCTCCTGACATGAAGTTGACATACCTGTTTCAATGCCTCTGAAATCATAATATTGTTATTCTTTCTAATTCTATCATATATATTTAATTTCCTTTCACTTCTTAATTTTTCTGAAGTGTCAATGTAGTAAATAATGAACCCACACAATTTACCATGTTATAGCAAATTAAACGTAACTACATAGGTTAAACATAGCTACTAATAAGGTACATGATGTGTTCAATCAGCTACTGCTTTGTCTCCAATTCATTTGTTATGTAAATTGTGTCCACCTTCTTTTGATGAATGGACACCTTCATAAGTGTACAGGTGGAAAAGACATGCTAAATCAGAACTACTTGACTGTGAGAAATAAGGCCAAAATTATTTTGTACAGTAAGTAAAATTTGCTTTCATTGCAAATAAACTAAATGTTACCTTACTGTGATACAATATTTGTTATTGGCTTGCCAGTCCACTTCAGTATTTAAGAAGGACTCTTTCCAAATCCTCTCTCTCTCACACAATATGCTGCATTAGCTATTCAATTAAAGAATTAATGTGCTGTCGATTTCACTTTTAATAAGTGGTTTTAGTTTCTTGGATACTCATTAACCTGTGCCACTGTTAAAAATATTAATAACAGAGGGGCGCCTGGGTGGCGCAGTCGGTTAAGCGTCCGACTTCAGCCAGGTCACGATCTCGCGGTCCGTGAGTTCGAGCCCCGCGTCGGGCTCTGGGCTGATGGCTCAGAGCCTGGAGCCTGTTTCCGATTCTGTGTCTCCCTCTCTCTCTGCCCCTCCCCCGTTCATGCTCTGTCTCTCTCTGTCACAAAAATAAATAAATGTTGAAAAAAAAAATTAAAAAAAAAAATATTAATAACAGAGAGTCACATTTGGAATCCAAATTCGGCATTTGCCAGGCAATGACTCTTGGCTTAAGATTTACATCCTCAAAAGAAAACTAAAACCATATGTATAAGCCACTTAGTTCAAGAGTAGTTGGACCTGGAAATCAGGAGTCTCCGTTCTATCTATGCAGGAAGAGCCTGCCTAACTAAGCTGAACTATTTGTCTGGCAAAGTCAAGTCAGTATCCTCATGGGGGAGTTAGAACCAACTCAACATTGTGCTTCCTGTGGAAAAGAGGCTGAGTTGGAACATCTGACAGCTAGCTATATGTCAGTTTGCTGCATTGGAAACAGATGTTATTATTTCTTCTCCCTTCTCATTCTGAAGGAAATGAGAGATACAGAACTGCCAGACATTTAAGACAGCCATCATTAGGCAAGAAGTGTTCTATCAGTTAGGTGATTTTGTTCTCTCGAAGTGACCTGCCGCCTGAGCAATCACCAAAGAAGGTGCCATCTGTTCCTTTCCCACCTTGTTTAACACGAAGGCCAGGTTTCATTATTATGACTCATATATGCACTCAGGACGTACCTCTCTGAGTGTGCATGCTTGTCTGCATGTGTGGGTTCCGTTTTAGAAACTGTAAATGTTAGTAGAGATGTTCCAGTGGTAACTGAAAAAATTAATTTTGGAGCACAGATAAGTGATCACGTTCTTTTCATTTGAATTGTATGAATTCTCTGAACACTAGAAATACCCATTCATGACATAAACACAGTTATATTCCACTTTTAATGCCCTTAGTTTTTGTTTATAACACTCAACTCTCTATTGTATACATAAAAACAGAAACTGATTATATTTTTTAAACAAGAAAAAATTTTAATTATCATTATTTATGTATATATATATTAATGTTTTTTTAAATTATTACTAAAAACAGTCTATCAAAAATGATACATTTAATACCATTCTCTAGACAAGGCCCCAGAACTGAATCACAAGAAGAAGAAACCTATTACTTTCAGTAAAACTGTTGCTTGAGAAGATAGCACTATACTAACCATGAAGACATGGGAGTTGGAGGTGAGAAGTGTTCTTTACCACACCTCTCCCAAAGAAAAAGCCATGAGGAAAGTTCAGAAAGAAAAAAAAAAAAAGTAAAATATCTGAATGTAGTATATTCAGTATATTGAAAACAAAGAATTTAGCCAGGAAGTTAACTGTGACAAAATCATAAAATATGGAGGCTAAATAGACGTTTAATGCATAAATCAAATGTGCTTATATGGAAAAATGCTAGAATTGTCAAAATCTAACTGTTACTCCTTGGAGAAATCAAGAAAGTCACTACAATTACATGTGTCCTCATGACTTATTTCTGTAGCATAGCAAAGTCTATGTATCTTTAAACCATGAGTGGTGTATATAAAAGGAATATTTATCCCTGTCTAAGTTGTTATAATAATTAATACTTCAAGGGAAGTAAAAATATACTTTTAGTCATATGGTTAATAGTAATATGAGTTTAACAGAAAAGATGTAATGATGCTTTATATGAAGTTCATAAATGAATATAAATAATCAAATATGTTTTCAATTTAATCAGATATATGAGACTATTCAGGAAAGGAAAGGATAGAAAAGTTTAAAAACGCTCTCATCCCCATAGTAGCAAAATAAGGGAAAATTAAATTAATTGTTGATCTTCATGACATTTTTAAAATTTAAAATAACAGCAAACTTCCTAAGTTTTTATTACTTCCAAGTCTAAACTTATTTTCCTTTTGGTAAAGTAGATGAGTAGAAATCCTTCTAGGAGTGTTGACAGTTTCTATTACCACAGTTGTCAAATTTTCTCTATAAACACTTGGATAGTTTCTCAAAATTGGTATTCTAGAATACCAAGGAGGCAATGTTCTTGAGATTGTCTTAGGAGTAATGTAAGATGGCATTTAAAATAGAAAATTCAATGGACATCAATTTATGACTTAGAGCTGAAATTAAGATTTATTATCTTTGTGTGGGTAATATGAAAATAACTAAGTTCCAACCTGAGGAGCACATCATGTTTAAATAAAATAACAGTGTATAGATGGAACTTGTCATTCCAATGGATGGACTCTGTGAAAACTGTTCATAAAGTAAATTGAAATCTAAATATGTAGTCTAAGCACAGATCATTTATTATTGAGAAAATGACTGTCAATTACTATGCAAGGCAGACAGAGGCTTCACCCATTTGCAGTGATATTGTACTGAAAGCAAGATTAAGAGTTGCACTTGTTCCCTTAGTTATAAAGTACCACAGAGAAATTACAGCAGAGATGTGGGCTGGATGTGATTTAAAGAGACACTATTCAGAAAGTCTCCATCATTCCTCAGAAGTCTTCTGTTGCCAAGCAAAATGAACAAGGACATCTGTACTTAGAGGAAAGCTCTTGTAATCCCACCCAGCCATTTGTCTCTTCCTTAAAGTTTCATGTGACTACACGAGAGAATGAGGTTTTTCTCCTTTGCACGCTATATTCCACTTAAATGTGTTTGTCTCTTTCACCATCAGGGATAGTTTTGGGAAGAAAATGCAGAAGAAAGACACATTGATGAAATTACTTTGGCACATATAACATCATCTAAAAGGCAACAGTTCTCATTCTTTCAAGAGCCCTTATCCTTTAAAATAGATAAACAACAATATAACATCCCAAACATCAGATGAAAAATTTAGTAGAGCTTAGACTATTTTAATTTAAACAAAAAACATGTTATTTCTTTTGAAAGCCTATGTTAAAAGTTATCCTCAAAATGCATCCTACTGCCTCACTGTAATTTAGAACAGGTCTTCTGAATCACTCATTTTCACATAAGTAAAATAGAGAACTTTATTTAAACAAAGATGTTAAAAATCTTTTTATACAGAATGATGCTTGTTGAGGTAACAACTTGCTGAAATCATGTATAATTTTTTAAAAATTTTAATCTTTATTTATTTTTGAGAGAGAGAGAGACACACACACACTGGGGAAGGGGAAGAGAGAGAGGGGTTCACAGAATTTGAAGCAGGCTCCAGGCTCTGAGCTGTCAGCACAGAGCCCCAGGTGGGGCTCCAACTCAGGAACCGCAAGTTCATGACCTGGGCCGAAGTCTGATGCTTAACCAACGGAACCACCCAAGCACCCCAAAATCATATATATTTTTAAAAGACCTCTGTAAGTTGTAGAGAGCATTGTGATCTTCAAGAAAATTATAGAATGTTTAAAATTTTAAGGTATGGTGACTATGTCTAAGACAGTAATCCTTGGGACACGTGGGTGGCTCAGTTGGTTGAGCGTCTGATTTCGTTCAGCTCAGGTCATGATCTCACAGTTCGTAAGTTCAAGCCCTGCACAGGCTCCTCGCAGAGCCTCCTAAGATCCTCTGTCTCTCTCTCTCTGTCCCTCCCCCTCTTGCACACGTTTTGTCCCTCTCTCTCTCTCTCTCTCTCTCAAAAATAAGTAAACATTAAAAAAAACACAGTATTCCTTTAGCTGTAAGTTGACAGAAAAATACCAACTTGAATAAACCTCATATTATAAAAGTGGGTAAAAATCATCCCCACTTGTTAGAGGAATACAGGTCCATCTCCTTGTATGTCCTATGATTAAGTGAGAGAAACAAGGATGAAGTAAAAATTAGAAAATACATTTAACATAGTGCTAAAATATGGAATATAATGCTCATTGCTGGGCTATTTGTTCTCTCTCCTTCACCTTCTCTATCTCCCTCTCTTTTGTGTGGATTTAGCATTCTTTCTGAACTTAGCACCTCACTCACCTGCAGGAATCCTTCCCTTCATCATGAGACACCTTCTGAATATCTCAGACATGTATGAAGTTCATAGCATATTATCACATCATTTTGTACTCTGTAGTATATTGAAATCTATATATCTCTACACATATCTACATGTGTATATCTCCATTGATATATAGATTTATTCACTCTCCAAAAAGACTTACAAGGCCATGTTTTATCTCACTTAACCCCACTGTAGAATGTCACAAATGAATAATACATTTGCGCATACAAACAAAACAATCCATGAATTGACTATGTGATTATTTAACTCTCTAACAGAGTGACATGGCTGATATCAAAAAGAAGTGATAGAAATAATCTGTTTTTAGTAGAATTATTTTTGTTTTTATTGTATATAAATACATCATCAGAGTGAGAATCAAATAAGAGAAATTGGCTTAAGCCCATTCTACAGCAAATAATATTTTGTTTGCTATTAATAACAAAATTTTCCTTAGAATAAAACCATATTTATCGAAAACCTATAGCATGATTAGACTTATAATTCCCTCCATCTGTGTAGTTAACTTACTATACATTCATACACACTGAAAAATGGAAATAACTGTTAAAAACTGAGATACAGCAACAAATAAATAGTAACAAGTATGGCAGGTATTAATGTAACTGTATCAGTAATCTCATTGGTGCATTTAGACCACTGATGTTGAAATCCAACAATGAAAAAAGAATTCTACATCACAACCATAGATTCAATGCAATCCCAATCAAAATCACAGTAAGTTGTTTTACAGGTTTTTAAAACTGATTCTAAAATGTACATGTGGAGAGGCAAAAACCCCAGAACACCCATCACAATATTGACAGAGAAGAACAATGTTGGGGCACTAACACTCAGAAACTTCAGACTTACTAACTGATCTTTGATAAAAGAGCAAAAGCAATACAGTGAAGGAAAGATAGTATTTTCAACACAACTGGTGCTGGAACAAAAGGACATCTACATTAAAACAAAACAAACAAACAAAAAAGCAAAACAAAAAACCTAGGAGCATTTGGGTGGCTTTAGCTGGTTAGGCATCGGACTGCAGCTCAGGTTATGATCTCACAATTTGTGAGATCGAGCCCTGCGTCGGGCTCTGTGCTGACAGCTCAGAGCCTGGAGCCTGCTTCTGATTCTTTGTCTCCTTCTTTCTCTTTGCCCCTCCTCCTTGTCACACACACACACACACACACACACACACACACACTAACTCAAAATGGATCATAGACCTAAATGTAAAACTCAGAACTGCAAAACTCTTAGGAAAGACCATCATTAAATAATCCCAGATAACCTTGGATATGATGATAAATTCTACACACTACACCAAAGAAACAATCCATGAAAGAAAGAATGAGCAAGTTGGACTTCACTAAAATTATTACTATTATTGGTTTTGCTCTGCAAAAGAAAGTGTCAAGAGAAAGAAAAGATAAGCCACAAACTGAAAGAAAATACTTGCAAAGATACATCTGATAAAGTAGATTCATGAAAAATACACAAATGCTTAAAACTAGATGATAAGAAAACAACCTGATTAAAAATAGGTCAAAGATCTTAACAGAGTCTTCACTAAAGAAGGTAGACAGATGCAATGATCATATAAAAGATGCCCACATATTATATTATCAGTGAAACAAAAATTAAAACTGCAATGTCATAGTACACCTTTTAAATGGCCTTTTAAATGGCCAAAATGTAGAACACTGACCACACTAAATGCTAGTGAGGATGTGGAACAACAGAACTTTTGTTCATTGCTGGTCAAAGTGCAAAATGGTACAGCTACTTTGGAATATAGTTTTGGATTCCTTACCAAACTAACCTCATACTCTTACAATACTATCCAGCTACCATGCTTCTTGACACGTACCTCAAAGAGGGGAATATTTATGTTCGCACAAAAACCTTCACATGGAGGTTTATAGCAGTCTTATTCATAACTGCCAAGGAATTTAGAAGCAAGGAATAAATTTTTGTAGGTGAATGGATAAACTGTGATACATCCAAGCAATGGAATAATATTGACCACCAAAAATAAATAAGTTCTCAAGCCATGAAAAGACATGGAGGAATCTTGGGTGAATTTTATTAAGTGAAAGATACCAAATGAAAAAGCTGCATACTTTATGATTCCAACTATATAACATTCTTGAAAAGGCAAAACGATGGAGGTAATAAAAAGATCTGTGGTTGCCTGGAGTTGGTGGAGGTATAGTGAATAGACAGAGCACAGAGGATCTTTAGGGTGGTGAGAACTACTCTGGATGCTATTGTAATGTTGGATGTATGTCATCATACAATTTTCCAAATTGTAGGGTGGATAACCCAAGAGTGATCCCTAGTGTAAGCTCTCAACTTTAGGTGATAATGATGTATACACACTGATACATAAATTTTAACAAACTTAAAACTGTGGTGTGAGATGTTGATAATGAGGGAATCTATATGCATGTATAGAAGCATGGAATAGATAGGAAATCGCTGTCCCTACCTTTTTTGTTTTGTTTTGTGAACCTAAAAGTTTTCTAAAAAAATAGTCTATAAAATGATTGATATACTTCTGGATTATTTTTTTTTGAGACTCTCAGTATTTCAGTAGGGAATCTTTAATCTGTTGATTCTTATTGATAGAATACATTTTCACTGGAATATACTGACAGATATTACCAGGTAAGTATCAAGGATAGGAAAATAAAATGTCTTAAAAATTACATCCTCGCTTTTACTATATAAATATATGCTTCTGAGTACCCAATTTGTTGTTCATATAAAAATCAAGCACTAGGGGGTGCTTGAGTGGCTCACTCAGTTGAACATAGCAGTTCTTGATTTTGGCTCAGGTTATGATCCAGGGTGGTGGAATCCTGTCCCACTCTACACTGAAAATAGAGCTTTCTTGAGATTCTCTCCCTTTCTCTTCCTTCTCCCTCACTCACACTGTCTCTCTGAAATAAGAAAAATAATAATAATAATAAATAATAATAAAACATTAGATGAAGAAACACTAATATGTAGCAATTTTCCAAAATGTTTTTAAAATAATAGAGGTTGAGTAAGAAACAATACAACTGAAGTAAATTAACATGTTTTCCTTTTTTAATACTCTTTACAGGTGGTCATTTGCCTTCTTAATATCAAAGAATCAATCTATGATCAAGAAAGATTGATTGATAAGGTATGATTTTTAGTACTTGCATTAAAAAAAAACTTTTACAAATTTATTTATTTTCAATTTATTTTGAGAGAGATAGAGAGTGAGTGAGCGGGAAAGAGGCAGAGAGAGAGACAGAATCTGATGTGGGACTCAAACTCATGAACCCATGAGATAATGACCTGAGCCGAAATTAAGAGTCAGACACTTAACCAACTGAGCCACTCAGGTGCCCCTGATTTTTAGTACTTTCACTTTCAAGGATTTCAGTCAACTGAACATTTCCATTCATTCTGATATGATCATTTGATGGCTGCATACATCAGTGCCTAAATACATATTGGAAATTACTAAGGGAGGAATGATACCATTGATGGTTTTATTTTCCTGCCATTTCTTCCCCTGTAAACTTCTACTTTTCTTCACTATTAGAGATAAGATGCTTTGTGTCTCAAATGAGAATAAAGTGATTTTTTTTTTGAAAGATACAGTTGTAGTTCACAGAAAACAAGAAACCATTAAACCAGGAACCTTAGTCCTAAGGGTTTGCCTCCTATCTGTAGTATGTTGCCATTTACCTACCTTGATGCAAATTTTAAGACAGAAAAGCTGATTGACCTGATATGGTTCAGGCAAACCACTTATATGGACAGCATGTCTTTGATTAAATGTCGCCTCTGGGTACTCATACCTACATATTGATTGATTATAATCATTATAAGATCCTTATAAAATAATTACCGTCAATCAAGTAATGAACCTAATCCATGTATAAATTGAATGACACCTTTTGCACACTTACTTTATTATAATTAAAGTCTAACTGGATAAATAGTAAGACATAAAAATAATTTATTTTTTTTTAATTTTTTTTTTCAACGTTTATTTATTTTTGGGACAGAGAGAGACAGAGCATGAACGGGCGAGGGGCAGAGAGACAGGGAGACACAGAATCGGAAACAGGCTCCAGGCTCTGAGCCATCAGCCCAGAGTCCGACGCGGGGCTCGAACTCACGGACCACGAGATCGTGACCTGGCTGAAGTCGGACGCTTAACCGACTGCGCCACCCAGGCGCCCCTAAATAAACAAAAATAATTTAAACCAGCAGAAAATTTCAACCTTGCATCCCATCTAAAGCATTTACAGCTCTAGAATGAGCATATTGGTATTCTTTTTTTAAACAATGATGAAGATAAGGTAATACTATATTGCCAAACAGAAACAAAAACTGACAAAACAGGGGCACCTGGGTGGCTCAGTCGGTTAAGCCTCTGACCTCAGTTCAGGTCATTATCTCACAGATTGTGGGTTCGAGCCCCGCGTCAGGCTCTGTGGTAACAGCTCAGAGCCTGGAGCCTGCTTCGGATTATGTCTTCCTCTCTCTTTGTCACTCCCCACTAATTGTGTCTCTCTGTCTCTCTCTCTCTCTCTCTCTCTCTCTCTCTCTCTCCCTCTCTCTCAAAAATGAATAAAGCTTATATTAAAAAAAAACTGACAAAACAAAAAATCCAATATATTTTATGTATAAATATGTACATATGGGGGCTTTATTCCTTGCCTAAAGAGTATCCATTCTTTCTCCTCCTAACTGGGCATCTATTTTGTTCTGTGTTCATACTTTCTTTTATTTAACCCATATGCACCATGAGAAGATGACATGATCCCCCAACACTATCAGGTGACAAGACTTAGGACATCTTCATTTTTTGCTACCAGTGATCAGGTTAGAATGGGCATATGTTAAAATTCAGGTCAATGGGAAGGCTTCAGGGAAGGTTTCCTGGGAGTGACATGAGGGAGTGACATAACCTGAATTATCACTGCCATCTTGCTACATGGAAAGGAAAGACAAGAAGACAATGGGAAATGGATCATGGCTCGCACCCTTTGGAAGTCCGTCATACCTCAGATGATCATTTGTGTAAGCCATCATATTTCCTTGTTACTTAATTCTGTTTGACTTGGGTATGTGATTACTTGCTGATGACAGAATTCTGATATGTTGTTGCACTTTATCCTTTTTTTTTTTTTTTTTTTTTTAGATAATGTATCTGTATAAGGACATGGAGATAATGCAAGGTTATTATCTTAGTAACAAATATAAATATTCCTTTTAAGGGAAAGATCCATTTTTGTTGAGACCAGATTTTGGCTTCATGTAGAAAATGAAGTTACTCTAAATACCAAGGGGTAAAAGGAAGGAGTAAGACGGAGTGTATCATGGGAAACAAGTAGGAATGTAGTCTAGCGGTTTGGGGGCTGAAGAAGCAGCTTGGTTCGAGATATTCCAGTGAGAATTTCCCCAGTGTACTGTGTGCAGTAAATGATGTGACACTTCTTTATAATTCCACAAATCTATGATAATAAAAGAAGGTAAAGAAAAGAACATAAATAAAAGATAAATACAATAGGTTTGGTTATATTAAAAACCTGTGGAAGACAGGAGTGCTTGGCTGGTTCAGTCAGTAGAGCATGTGATTTTTGATCTCGGGATTATGAGTTTGAGCCCCACATTGGGTGTAGAGATTACTTAAATAAATAAAACTTGAAAAAACAAACAAACAAAAAAATTTGTGGAAAACAGTCAGTGAAACAAAGTCCTATGAGGATTCTCACTGAGGTTTGAAATGATTGAGACAGGGGTGCCTGGCTGGTTTAGTCAGTAGAGCAAGTGACTCTTACTCACGGCCATGAATTCAAGCTTCACATTAGGCATGAAAAAAAAAAAGATTGAGAGAGTTAGCCCTTATTGACAGGAAACAGTAATGACATCTGTGTTATTAGTAGATATTGGGATGACATACCCCAAGATGTTAATGACGGTCATCACTTTGTTGAATTTTCCTTGTACTTTTTTTTTCTCTCTGCTATCCAAGTTTGTGTTCTTTTCACTCTAGAGGAAGTAATTTGTCATATGAGAAAATAATCTCAATGTTGTAAGTAATATCTGTTAAGAAAGCTATTTCCCAAAAGAGGGCCACTAGTAAATCTTAGAGAGAATCTCAGTGATGTTTGTCAAAATGCAGATGATGGAGTCAGACACCAAGTAGTGTTTTACAAAGTGATAAGTCAAATGTATCGGATCTGTGAAAAGAGTAGAAGCAAACCTCAGAGGCACCCAGATGATGAGGGAGAGTAGTAAAAGGATTTGATGATTGGATAACAGTAAAAAAACACATGACTGAAATTGGGAATAAGATATAGCTAATGGCATGTTGAAGTAAAAGCCATTTTCCTACCCCTCCACAGTGTGAATCACCCTTCAGTGGAAAAGATAGATCAACTCTCATAACTGTTCACGGTATCCTGTAATCCCACTAGGAGAGAAAAAAAAATTTACTCATTATTTTCCTGCCAGCATATGTAAATCTACTCCTCTAATAACTGTTTTTTAATGAATGAACAACTTTTATTTTTTTAAAGGGCAAGGAATTACTTTTTTAAATACATTTTTTAGAACAGTTTTAGGTTTAAAACAACATTCAGAAGAAGGTACAGAGATTTTCCATATACTTCCTACCACACACATACACAGCCTACCCAACATCAACATAATTTACTAGAATCGTACATTTTTTTTTTATCAAGGATGAACCTATCTATTCAGGAGCATTGTAATCGCCCAAAGCTCATAGTTCGCACCACAACTATGGGTCTTGGTGTTGTATAATATGTGGGCTTGGAAAAATGTATAAGGACACGTATCCTTGATATTTTTCATATTTGTCTCCCTTTTACACAAATAATAAAAAGAATTTTGGGAGGCACCTGGGTGGCTCGGTTGGTTAAGCATCTAACTCTTGATCTTGGCTCAGGTCAAGATCTCATAGTTTGTGAGTTCGAGCCCCACAATATATAAAATATATAAATATATATATAAATATATAATGACCTACTAAGCATAAACCCAATGCTTTTTTGCAAGGCCACTGAATTAATTAAATCTGCTTTGTTAGGGGTTTTACTAAATAAGTTGCAGAGTTTTATTTTTCATTTTCTCACCACGTTGTCCATCCTATTTACACCTATAATGTAATAAGTAATTAATGGTCAGAATACATGAAATTATCCTAATTGAGTGAGAAGTTGGGTGGGAAGAAAAAAAGATAATTGATTAATATCTTTCTTGAGTATCTGATATTTAGTGTAATGTTCTAGATATGAATAAAACCAGTCCTATATATTTGCAAGTTACAAGACTTAAAGCATTTTATTTTAAATGCTACCATTACTAAAAGAAAAAAAAAACAAACTACAGTCAAGGCACCATTAAATCTTTTGCTCATCCAATTACACACTTTGTAATTGTTCTTTGTGAACTTGATGCATCACAGACAAATAAAATAAAAATAAATCCTTCTTGATAATATATTTGTATTTAGGAGGAAGTTTTAATTTGCTGAGCATTTAGCACTGCTATGATTATTTCACTAAGTCTTTCTTTGTTCTTGGAAAACTAGGAAAGTAATAAAGTTTTAGTTTTTAATTGGAAAACTGAGATATAGCTCAACTGTAGTTTTCTAAATATTATCTGAGTTTCTGATCAGTGTTGTTAGCTACTAATTAATCACAAAATACTTATTAAACACCCCTCATAAAAGGTGTAGAAGATGTGAAAAAAAATGAAACCTACTGCAAAGTATTTCGATAGTTAACAATTCTGAGATGTCAGAGACTAGAAGAGAGCTGGCAGATACAGATGAGTTTTAGGTAAGTACTTGAAAAGCAGAAACAGGTCTTATTACCTTTAAAGTAACTGATGAACTTTTACACAAAGATATAAGTCCATAGGCTTTTCTTTACTTTTTGTCATTTAGATCCAACTTTATGTTTCAAATTTTCAAAGACCTTATTAATGTATTCTTATAGACATATAATTATAGACATAAATATGGTACTACAAAGAAATTAAAATATTGTACTAGAAGCTAATGATATTACCGTGATAGGCAGAAAAATTACCCCATACATGTAACCCGGAACTTTTGAATATGTCATTTTACATGACAAAGGGGGTTAAGATTATAGATGAAATTAAGTTTGCTAATCAAATGATGTTAAAAAGGGGAGATTATTTTAGATTCTCTGGGTTGTATTTATTATAAGACTACTTAAAAAAGCAGAAGAGGGAGGTAGGAAAAGGCCAGAATGATGTACGATGACAAAGACTTCACCTGCTTTTGCTGGTTTTGAAGATGGAGTAAGTGGACCACAAACCAAGGAATGGGTGTAGCCTCAAGAGGCTCGAAAAGGTAAAGAAATGGCTATGACTCTAGAGCCTTCAGAAGGGGACACTGTTCCTTGATTTTAGCCCAATCAGACCCATGCTACAGAACTGTAGGATAATACATTTGCATCATTGTAAGCTGTTAAGTTTGTGGTAATATTACAGTGAAAAAAGAAAAGTAATAGACTTTAATGCTGAAGGTGGGGATCTGCAATAATAGACACTTAAAAATGTGGAACTATCTTTGGAATTGGGCAGTGGAGAGAGGCAGAAAGAATTTTGAGATGCATGATAGAAAAAGGCTAGATTGCTTTGAACAGATTGCTAAAATAAATATGTATATTAACATTTCTGCAATCAAGGATTCAAATGAAAGTGAAGAGCATGGTAGAAAAACCTAAAAGATCTCAGAAAATACCTATATTATTCTGAACAATCTGCTAGTAGAAAGATCGGTATTCAAGGTGATGCTACTAATACTAAGGGCTCAGAAAGAAATGAGAGGTATGTTGTTGGAAATCAGAGGAAGGCAATCCTTGTAATATCAGCAGAAAGCTTGGCGGCTTTGTTCCCTTATAGTTACGTGGAAAGCCGAATTTGTAAGAGAAGGTGGATGACATTGAGGTTGCTAATCAACTGAGCTTGACACAGAAAGATTATCCTGGATTATTCAGGTGAACACAAAGTAATCACAAGAGCCTCTGTTAGAGGAAAAAAGAATCTGTTAGAGGTCAAAATGATTTGATGTGAGAAGGATGCAACTCACTATTGCTGGCTTTGAAGATGGAAGAAGGAGTCCATGAGCCAAAAAATGTAGGTAATGTCTAAAAGCAGTAAAATCCAAAGGAATTTTCCCAGATCTTCCAGAAAACAACATAGCCTTGATTTTGGCTCAGACTATTGCACTACTGACCCACAGAATTATAAGATCATAAATGTGTGTTGTTTTAAGCCACTAAGCTTGTGGCATTTTGTTGCAGCAGTGATAGAACATAAATACAATTATTAGTGTAGGTCTCAAGGTTTCTTTCCTCCTTTGTTTTTTTGTGCAACTAATATATCTGAAATAACTTCAAACTTAGAGAAAATGTGTAAGAATTGCACACAGAAATCTGTTTACTCAAATTCACAAATTTTTACATTTACACAATTGCTTTTTGTTTCATAATTCACCTCATCTCTTGTCTCTCCCTCTGCAAACTGCCCCCCCCCACACCTCAAATTTGAGTATACGTTGCATATACCTTATATCATTATTGCTTTGCTTTGGGTATGTATTCCCAAAGAAATAACATATTTTTCCTTACATAACCACAGTAAAATTACAAAATGTAAAAAAAAAAAATGTTACGTTGAGCAGGGGAGAAACTTTGCCTCATAAATTGACCAAGATCAGCCACAGAAATGCCAACATTTTCACTATAGTTGAAATTAATTTGCGAGATAAAGTAGGAGCCCTGATTGGTGGTTTTTGAAGTGTGGTGCCTGAAACAACAGTATCAGCATCACTTAGGTACTTACTAGTAAAGTGAATTCTCATCTTATCTTACTACCAAACATGTTACTCAATCAGAAACTATATTACTTGGGCCCAGAAATAGGTTTTATTAACAAACCCTCAAAGTTATTCTGACACATTTTAAAATTTGAGTATCATAAGTCTACAGGCTACAGGCTACTAAATTCTTTGTGTAAGGAAATGTGTGCATTGGACACAAAAAAAGTTACTGACCTGTCTGTACATCCTGTCAACTTAAAAAAACACAGCTGGGAGACCCAAAAGTTAACCTATATTTCCATTGTGCTAAATCATAACTAAATCTTCAATTGCAGGCAATAAGCCTACGTTGCTGCCTTGGCTGGGAAGAACGCTTAAAAGTGACAGCACTTTTAGTACTGAATGAGGGACCTTGGTTCATGCCATAATTCATTATGCGTGAAATACATTAGGTGTGGAATACATGGTACAGTAGGGTCTCAGTTTTTCCCAGCCTCTGAAGTCCTTAGTAAATAGTGTATACGCTCGTGTGATGCTTTCAAAAACCCTTCCAACAGTTTATATCCCAAAGAGAAACAAAAAAGAAGACATATGCCATGTCAAAAGCCCCATGACTCTGGATTATAGGACTTGTAAATTGCCTCATGTTTTCACCGTGTAAGGTGCAGAGCGAATTAACCATCCCAGAGGTGACGAGAAAACTGAAGTGTGAGGTGACTATATCTCAAAATACTATTGTGCTTTTAAATTTATGTTTTGCTCATTTAGTCCTCATATAGACATCCTGATGGCAACTCTGGTTCATAACAAAAGAAAAATAAGAATACCAAAAAACATTTGCATTTGCTGTAAGATCCGTATAATGGGATGCTGCTAAAAGAACTGCTGTTCATCCTCCCAAAGAAGAGCTAATGCTGGGTGTGGAGGAGGACTGGAGAACGTGAAGGAGCTTCTGAAATGAAAGTGGAAGATGTGCAGGGAGTAGAGTCTTCGAAGTGGGGAAAAGCAGGCAATATAAATAACAAGACATCCTTAATGATGGAAATACCTTTCAGCCTATCACTGGATAGTACTCTTCTAGATGACTTGTAAACCCCTACAATGAGAGGAGTTGGATTCCTTATTTGGGATTGGAGTCAAAAAAGGAAAACCTCAGCTTCTGAGCATGGTGGCTTGTAACAGGATAAAGAGACAAGTTTCTTTTCAGCCAAGGATCTATAATCAAAAATCCTTTGT
Source organism: Lynx rufus (assembly GCF_022079265.1). Lineage (NCBI taxonomy): Eukaryota > Metazoa > Chordata > Mammalia > Carnivora > Felidae > Lynx > Lynx rufus. The sequence goes on along the minus strand of NW_025814845.1, from coordinate 95,712,543 downwards.
CAAATAAGCAAATGTTCCAAATTAGCATTAGCTAGCATTGTTTAGGATCTCTGAAAATAGACTTCTGTGTGTTTAACATTTATATCTAAGGCAATGTTTAAAATACAGTTACTTTGTAATGAAGTATAATTTGTAAACATTTTTTTAATTTTTATTGATTTTGTATTTATGTGCATTACAATGTATGATCCTGTAACAACACTTTAATAAATGTTCTATGTATGCACCTATGTAATAGCCACACCTATAAAGATATAAAACATTTTCACCATGTCAGAGAGTTTCTTCACTCGCTTATGCCTGTCAGTGTCCTTTGTTCTGACTTCTATCACCATAGATATTAGTGACTTGTTCTTGAAATTTATATAAATTTGAATAATACAAGATAGACTCATTTTATAAGATTTCTTTGCTCAGCATATTGTCTCTGAGATTCAGGCAGGTTATTGTGCATATAAGTCCATATAATTTTTTTTGGTATAAGATAGCATTCTATGCATATGCCAAAAATTATTCATCCATTCTTCTCACATTTGTATTGGTTTCAGTTTACATTTTCCTTTTGGAAGCAATTAGTTGCTTTCACTTTGGTGCTATTAGGACAAGAGCTGCAGTGAACAATATTTTATGTATCTTTGCTAGCCAAATGCAAGAATTTCTCTTTGGACAGTGAAATTACTGGTTCATGAAATAGAAAAATGCTTAGTTTTAGTATCATCTAAGAGGTTTCCAAAGATTTTTTTTTAAGCTTATTGAATTTTGAGAGAGAGAGAGAGCATGAACAGGGAAGGGGCATAGAGAGAGGGAGACACAGAACTCAAAGCAGGCTCCAGGCTCTGTGTTGTCATCACAGAGTCCAAAGCGGGGCTCAAATCTAGGAACCATGAGATCATGACCTGAGGCAAAGTTGGAAGCTTAACCAACTGAGTGACCCAGGCACCCCATCCAGAGTTTTTTTTTTTTAATTTTTAAGTCAATTTGCACTTCCTCCCACAAATTAGAATATTGAAAGTGGCTCTACATCCTTGCTAATACTTGAAACTGTCAACTTTTAAAGTTTTATCCATTCTGAGATTTGTAGTGCTATTTTGCTGTGGTTTTCCTTTTCATTTCCCCCAAATTCATGGTACCAAGCATGAGTTTTTAGGTTTATTGGCTATTTTGAAGTTCTCTTTAGTTAAGTGTATTTTTAAGTCTTGTGCCCAATATATAAAGTAGATGCTTTCTTCCTTGTTTGTGGTGGTAATTTATAATTTCTGGATATTAATCTTTTTTTCATATATAAATTTGAAATAACTTCTTTCAGTCTGTGACTTGCTTATTTGCTTCTGAGAACTATATTTTGATGAATTGAAGTTCTTAATATCAGTGAAGTCCTGTTTATCAATTTTTGTCTAGTACTCTTTATGATTTGCATAACATGTTTTGGACTATACAATATCGTAAAGATATGTCCTAGGTTTACTTCTATAATCTTTATAATCTTTAACTTCTATATCTATAATTTGTATTGTTTTAGATTTCATGTTTCTGTCAATGATCGATTTATTGAATGGATAATTTCCCCAAATGAATTGCAATGTCTCTTTTGCCATATATTAAGTGAACACACTTGTCTTTTTATTTGTTCCATTGGTCGATTTTGGTTCTTGTCGTGTGCTAAAAATGCACTGTCTTAAAAAAGATTTAAAGTAAACCTTGAAATATCATCATATAATTTCTCCAATATTATTCTTGTTTTTCAAATTTGCATTACCTATTCTAGGTCTGTTGCTTTCTGTATAAATTCTAGGTTTTTGCATTCTTTAAGTTTTTTATTAAAATACCAGTGAGGTTATCAGACCTTAAAGATTTTACTTTTAGTGAGGGAGGGTAATTACATGATTAACATTCTTAATATGTAGGGGACCCTTCAATTTTCTATGTTTTCTCAAATTAGAATAGTAATCTTATGTATTAATTTCCATTTAAATAGTGCTTAAAACATTACTTGGATTATTTTCAATCTATATATTAATTTGAGAATAATAGCAACATAGTAAATGGATCTTAATAATATGGAATAAATCAATTAACAAGGTAAATGTTTCCAATTTTAGGCTTACATTTTCTCAGAAAGATAGTACAATTTAAATTTTAGCAATCTCTGACTCTTCTTGAGATATGTGTCTTTGTATTTAATAGTTTTGAACTATTATGTGCAATTGTATATGTATGGAATTTTTATATTTAATTTTATATTTTTATTTGTTTTATTTTATGATATAACTTTATATTTTTTGCTGGTTTTGATGTCATTGAGTTTGAGAAACTTACAAAATTTACACTTAAAATCTGATGGCTTTTTTGTAGAAACAATAAATAATTTATGGATAAAGACAGGTCCCACCATTCCTTTCCAATGTTTATGCCATTTTTTCCTTGTGTTATTTTATTAGCAGTGGTTTTGGTACAACATTTCCTTCTGCCATCAAAAGACATGCATTAAAATTTTGCCATTGACTTTAGTGTTGTCTGTACTTTTTTTTTTTTAATGTGTATTTATTTATTTTGAGAGAGGGAATGAGTGGGGAAGAGGCAGAGAGAGAATCCCAAGCAGGCTCCGTACTGTCAACACAGAGCCTGACGCAAGGCTCCAACTCAGGAACCATGAAATCATGACCTGAACCAAAATCAAGAGTCAGTAGCTTAACTCACTGAGCCACCCAGGTGCCTTGATAATGCTGTCTGTAGTTTTTAAAAGATTCATAGGTAGCAAAATGTAGAGATGGATATTAAGTAAATATAGATATATATATACCCTTTATCTGACTGAACTAGTCTCTCTACTATAAGTTAATCAAGAATAGGTGTCATATATAGGTGCTGAATTAATAAACTATATTTCCAGCACCTATAAGACAATTATGTTTCTTTCCCTTTATCCTGTAAATGTAGTGCATTATAATGATTGATCCTCCTGTGGTGAAGCCCACTAACACTCCTGTAATTATCTGCTCTTGGACATAATTAATCATCCTTTGTATATATTGTTAGATCCTGTTTGTTACTACTTAGGGTTTTTACATCTATGTCTATGGGAGTTAGCTTGTACTTAATCATATCATTTCTTATAACGTGTTTTTTGAATTTTAGTATCCAGTTTTGTTGGTCTCATGAAGTAAGTTTCTAAACTAACTTTTTCTATTTACAGAAAGAATTTGTGTAAGATTAGCATTATTTCTTCTTTGAATATTTGTAAGGACTTATGAGAGAAGTGGGCCATCTTGCCTTTGATGTGTGTTTGTTTTGTTTGTTTGATTTTGGGGTGAGAGGGTAATTTTCTAGTACCAATTAAATGTCCCAAAGAGATATAGGGATATTATACATTTTTATTTCTTATGGTAGTTTTGGTAAATTTCATAGAAGATTATCCATTTCTTGTACTATATATTTATTGTCATAAACATATGTCCATAATATCATCCTATTAATTTTAATATTTTATGTTACCTCCCTGCACAGTCCTTCCTGCTCTTCAGGAAAGAATAGAGATGTAATAGGAGCCTGTCCTGAAACATTCATATAATTCATCATTCAAATCTCTCTAAGTAAACAAAATGCCTCTTGGAACTTACAGGACACTCTAATAAGAAGTGGTGCTAATTGGTTTAGAGAAATTGTATTTGTTTATATCTTTGGTGTTGAAAGAATCTCAGGTAACATCTCATATTCTGCCCTGCTTTCAGCCAGAATATTTCAGAAAAAAATCTGTCATATTTTATGTAAATGAGTTTAGAGTTACTTGTATCACAATATACTCATGTATCTTTTTTTTTAATTTTTTTAACGTTTATTTATTTTTGAGACAGAGAGAGACAGAGCATGAACAGGGGAGGGTCAGAGAGAGGGAGACACAGAATCTGAAACAGGCTCCAGGCTCTGAGCTGTCAGCACAGAGCCCGACTCGGTGCTCGAACTCACAAACTGCGAGATCATGACCCGAGCTGAAGTCAGCCGCTTAACCAACTGAGCCACCCAGGCGCCCCTCATGTATCTTTTAAAAATATGTTTAGGGGTCCTGCGTAGCTCAGTTGGTTAAGCGTCCAACTTCGGCTCTGGTCATCATCTCGTGGTTCCTGATTTCAAGCCCCACTTTGGGCTCTGTGCTGATAGCTCAGAGCCTGGAGTCTGCTTTGGATTCTGTGTCTCCATCTGTCTCTGCACCTCCCTTGCTCACTCTCTGTCTCTCTCTCTCAAAAATAAATAAAACATTAAAAAATTAAAAATATATTTAAATATCTACAATTTTGAATATACACTTTTAAACTAATAGTAAAAATTCATACTGTAGAAAAAATCCAGGGCAGATATTCAAGTCCAGAAAATTATTACATCATAGTTTTTTTAATTTAATACTTTAAACTGAAAATATTTTTATTAAATTCAGAATGTATCCTAAGGGTTTTTGGGGAAGGGGAAACTTTGGAACTTGGGATAATAATAATAACAAAGTAATAGTTAGCAATAACAAAGGAACAGGATTTTCTAACATTTATTTAACACTTTCAACGTGCCAAGTATTGGTTAAACATTTTACGTAAATCATCACATTTAATAATTTCAGACTAGTTAGGAGTAAATGATGTTAATACTTAATGTCTACACATGAGAAAACCTAGCTAGTCAAGTTCTTTAGCTTATTGAAAGTCTCAAAGCTAGTAAGTGCTAGAGTGTTTGCAATACAAACATCATTCCCTAGTATCTCTGTACTGTGATCATAACTCTTACAAACAAGCAACAGCAGAACTGGACAGGCATGCTTTCTAGACTGATGTACTCTTTAGTCAATTAATTCCTCACAGTGGAAAAATTTATGATCTTCCTGGATCGGTTCCTCAGGAAACAGAGAGTAAGTGAGGAATCAGTTAGCTATAAAAGAACAGTAACATTCTATAACTGATGAGAGTGAAAAGGACCATTAATTTAAAGATATCAGTTAAACAGAATTTAGCAAAAGCATTATTTTAGGAATAAGAGAGTCTTAAATTTGTTATTTGAGTTATATGGGTATGTTTCCCATAGAAAAGACATCCAACTGATGGTGTGGAAAAAAGGGAAATGAATTCAGAGCCTCAAATGATTTTTTTTTAATTTTTATTTATTTTTGATAGAGAGAGACAGAGACAGAGAGAGAGACAGAGCGTGAGTGGGGAGTGGGTAGAGAGAGAGGGAGACATAGAATCCGAAGCAGGCTTCAGGCTCTGAGCTGTCAGCACAGAGCCTGATGAGGGGTTCAAACCTACAAACAGCGAGTTCATGACCTGAGTTGAAGTTGGCCACTTAACTAACAAGCCACACAGGCACCCCGTGATTTTTTTTTTAATCCTAGAATGTTCAAGTTAATGCTAGTGTCAAAGCCTGTCTGTAATAAGATTTTGGAAATAACCAATTTGGGGTTTTGTTTTTGTTTTTGTTGTGTGTTTTTAGCATTGAACCTGATGATAAGGCAAGGATCAGAGAGAGTGAGACCATTTTCACTCATAAAAGGAAGATGGAATTAAGGTCAGCAGAATTAAGGCCATTCAATAGGATTTTAATAGGTGACTCCACTTTAAGCTGTATCTGTAGTATTCCAGCTTACCTATGTTGAAACGCAAAACCCACTCGCAATATATACTTTTTTATGTTATTAATAAAATCAGTTCTATGTGATTATTGTACTATCTAAATTTTCATGTATTCTACTCCTATTCTGTGACTATTTTTGCAAATGTTACTTTCCACACACAAATCTCCAAAAGCTCAAAAGAAATCAACAATATCAATGGTTGCACTGTATTAGTTACAAAAAAAAGCCTGCTCTCTTACAGGCCACAGTTTGCAGGGCATGTCGCTCAGATAAGTGACAATGCCAAAATTACTGTGATACCAAATCATCCTGTCCTTTACAAGACTGTACCTGGAAAATTTCAGTTCTGCAAAGAGATGTCAGGTGGGTTGGAGTACTAACAAAGATGAAGGGAAAAAAATCATTGACATTTTCATACAGAAAACTGCCAGATGCCTATCTCCCAATCAGAGTGGAGATTCCAGGCAAGTACAAAGAAATCTAGGATCTGCCTCTTCTCTCTGTTTTTTCCATTTCTCTCATCAACAGAAATAACAGCATAAGCTTGCAAAATACTGGAAAGGAGAAGAATGTTAGAAACACAACTGTTTAATTTTTTTTTTTTTTGTATTCTGCTTTAACTCAATCTGTCAAAGGAGGGATATTGTGCCTAATATGAGATCCAATACAAAATTATGGAAGGAGAATTTGGTTTTGAATTTAAATAGGACTGAGTTTGAATTCCAACTTACCAAATTTTGAATTATAAGACCTGGGACCAGTTACATGCTTTCAACAATGTGATTTTTATCCCCTGCAGAACTGATGGGTGGGGGGATGGGCTAAATAGATGATGGGCATTAAGGAGGGCAAGGGTTGGGAGGAGCTCTGGGTGTGATATGTAAATGATGAATCACTAGGTTCTACTCCTGAAACCAATACTACACTGTATGTTAACTAACCTGAATTTAAATAAATAAATTAAAAAATAAACATTACTACAGATTTACTTTGTAAGATTAAGAAGTAAACTATGTAACTGCAGATATCATTATGTTTGAAATTTATTTTATTGATTTTTAAAAATAATCATTTTAAAATAATTCTCCCAAATTAGGATAATTGAAATCAGTAAGGTTATTTCTTAGACTGTAAGCCTTTCTGGAGATGTTTTCCAAAATATAAAAAAGACAATCTTCTTTTCTATTTTAGGCTAAAACACCAATAAATTGGTGTTCCTGAAATTCAAAACTCATAAAAAAACTTTTAAAAAGACAAAACCATAAGCTCCAAATATAACAAAGTCTTCCTAGGTCTCTTCTTTAAAAAAAATTTAAAAAGTTTTTAGAAAATACTTAATGGACAATAACAAACACTGTATTTCTGCAACCACTTGTTGGCACCCTATAAAGCTTGGAATCACAGGATGTCTGCTTTGAAATTCAACAAAATCACATCCCATTCTTGTGAGAAAAACTTTTAAGTAATGAGTTTCAACTTCAAAATTACATTTGAATGAGAACGTGAACTTTTAATGGAACTTTTATAACTTGCTTGCATATATTGTGTTTATCTGTATTTTGTGTGAAAATTTAATCAGAGATGTCTGAATAAAAGAACAGATGGAAGCTTTATTTAAATTCCCGAGAATGAATACCACATGCTGAGCTCAATAAAGCAATTTAAATAAGTTTTCCATCTTATATAAATTTTATTTAATGATGTATTCAACTGAGGAATTCTAAAATAGCAAAACACTAACTATAAAACAACTAACCCTACCAATGTTTCTCACATGTAACAAGCATAAAAATATGTTCTGAGAACATAGAAAATTTCACAGTGTTGTCCAAAGAATATTAAACTTCCATTATTGATTGATTAGGTCTACCTTTTTTTTTTTAAGTCCAACCTATCCCACAAAAGAAAAAAAAAAAATCACTAATGATTTCACTAGTGAAGGTTTATGGTTGAATACAAAGATGAGACTGTATTTTAAATAGGTTCCCAGTGGAGTTGACATGGGATCTAGCAGGCTTAGAAGATTAAATGTCAGATTTTCTTCAGCTACTATCCTGGCATTTTTTGGTTTCATGATTTAAACAAAAATCATTTTTTTTTGCTTTCCCTGTCCTTTTTAATACTATAAAGATAAAGAATATAATTTTTTTCTCTTTTATTTGTCTTTATTACAATATATATCCCCATATGGCATAACAGAGGTAAAAGAATATAAAATATTTACAGAACTAAATAAATATAAAATACATTAGTGTTAGTCATCACTATCATTAATGTTAATTGTTTGAAGGTTAATAAATATAATTTATCTACATCAGGAAATATTAGGTAAGGAGAAGGATTTTGATAATACCAGAGGGTTGGTATTAGACCAACCTTTGCAGAGGAAACAATTATATACTCTACACAATAAATAAAAAGAAACATTTGAGAGCACTAGGAAATGACAAAACACAGGCAGAAACTTGAGAGCATTTGACCCTTGACAAAAAGGAACTACACTGAGTGAGCTTAATAATATATGATCTTTCTGAGAGCATTCCACAATCCAAGTTGCTCAGTACACCTAGAACCCAAGCAAAAAAAGCCTCAGAATTTGGCTTAAGGTATCAGAAGATGAAGCTCAGAGATGAGCAGAGTGGCAAGGAGTTGAGCAGGGAATCCATAAAGGAATGAGTTGTAACAGAAGGAGCCCCCAAATGTCCATATGAACCCTGCCCAAATTGTTAGGTTACATCGAAACTCTGCATGCATGTGGAAACTTCAAGGTTCTCAGTAGGAAGCCACAGCTGAAAAGACTGAACAGGTATAGCTTATGTGCACAATATCTTTGGGGTTTTAAGTTCAATAAGTTCTTTGACTATTATATATACCAAAGGAAAATATCACAATAATCCATTTAAGGTGGAATCCATAGAAGTAGCAAAACGAAACAAAAATGGAAACTCTAGAACCAAAATGTATAATAATTAAAACGAAAAATTACCTAACAGGTGTATCACAAATCAGAGATAGCAAAATAAATTTGAAATTAGAGAGAGATCTATTGAAATGATTCAATCTGAAGAATAAAAAGAAAACAGTTTATGGAAAAAACAGAACACTGACTTTTGCGTGATACCAAGCAGTAAGTTAAATATAATTGGCTTCTTCATAAATGAAGAGAGAAAGAATAGTGCAGGAAATTAGATTGAAGAATTAATGGCAACATTTTTTTCCCAATTGGAGTGCTGTTTTCAGGTGTTTTTTACAGCCGTACGCTGGACAGCCTGACTCGGGGAAGTAAGCATACACAATTTTGCCACTTGTCCTTTCACAGGTATCCACCACGTACCCAGGATTCTCATACTGCTTTGGGGCTAGCCGAAGCTTCTCAGTATGGTTTATTTCAGTCTCTATTTATCAAGCACAATTAAATTTTTGTTTTTAATATTCCAGTAACGCACATTTTCCTCAACTGAAATTACCTGCTTAAGGAAATAGCAATCTGTTACTCAGTGCTAAGGTGAGAAGCTGACATGTAACCCACCAGCACGGTATCAGCATTATAAAGGATAAATGGATTTGCTCATAAGAATTAATACAGAACAGGAAAATTTTTCATATTTGAGGACACATAGTCCTTCTCAATCAAATTATCACTTAATAGCCACAATTCCCCTAGGTTCTGGGTGTGTAGGTGTGAGCACACACAAATTATTTTCTTTCATAGCCTCTACTTAGGTGGACGAGCTTCTTTTTTCCAGAGTCGTTTCACACGTGTCTCTATTAATATCCCGGAGGCAATTCATTTGAGAAGAAGCACACATCCATTTATCAATGGAAAGAGGGCAGAGTAGGGACACTGAAAAAAATGAGGGGGAGATGCATGTTAAAATTTATGTGACCTAGTGTTTCTTTAAATTAATACACTCCGTCCTACTCTATCTCTGTTTCCTTATCTAGAATCATGATGCTTCAGGCCTGGAAAAGCTTCCCCCTAGAACTAACATATCTGAATATTATTCAGTCTTCACATCCTTTTAACACTCCATCTTCATCCAGACAACCTGTACTTATGACCCAAATAAATGCACTCAGATTTTTACACTTTTTTTTGCCTATGCTTATGTAAATTAGATTTCAAGTTTAAGAAATTCTACGCAGTTTGATCTACATTGCACAACCCACAGCAATACACATGCTAAGAAGCTACTTGAAATAAATTATTTGTTTAGAAAATATCAGTGAAAACAGAGCAATGCAATTTAGAAATGCTCAAGAATATATATTCAGATTCCAAGGCATGTGCAATCGTCAACGTTTTCAGAAATATATTTGCTCTCTTTCTTCCTTCTTTGTTAATGAGTTTATCAACATTTTTAAATCCAAATATAAAGGTAAGGAACTTGAACAGCAGAACATGCCATGTGAGCATTTTTTTTCCTTTGCAATGGCAGATTTGAATCTACAGAGAAGAAAGAAGGCTTTTAATGAGACATAAGTAGTTGTGAGAAAAGACATCACAGGCAGTTTCCTGACTAAAAGACTGAGATTTAATCGCCGGAAGCTGCTTTTGCAGCCACTACCAAAGCTCACTAGCTGCACCGTCAGGGAGCGGGATGCCTGTCAAGTCTGCAGTAAAGCAAAGGAAGTGCTGCCATCGCGCTGCCTACGGACAACAGATGATCCCCGTCCGCCATTTATTTTACTTCTGCACATTCTGATCTCGTGTTTGTTATCTATAAAAGAAATACCATGCCTGTACATCACTAGAAAAGGACATCAAGGGAGAAAAGACTGCTATTAAATCTATGAAAAGGAAGAAAATGCTCCTCCAGGGTTTAAGCTACTGGTCAGAATCTTTCTGCTGAGTAAAGCAAAGACCTGTGTTCATCATACCTCCAAAATCTTTACGCTTTAGAGGAACACAATTAAAACATATTCATTTGTAAAGAGAGAGGCGGTAATAAGAATTACATAGTCTATATAATACTGTAATACTTCCAAATATAAACAAGCCTCGTAAGCTGGTTAAGTCACATGGCTTGTATGACCTTGAATGGGTAACTTAACCTCTTAGCTGGTTGCCTTATCTAGAAAGTGAGAAAACTACTCTCAGTGCTTAATAGAGAAGTAAATGAGATAATCTATATAAAAGTCCTAGCATATGATAGATATTTAGGAGAAATGATCTTCCATCTATTCTACAGAATTAGAGTGAAATTCTAACAGATCCATTCTTATGCAAGGCATCAACATCTGTTTGTTATAATCTTCATAGTTGTTCAATAAATATTTGCAGGATTAAGTGAACATATGAACAATTTTGTGTTCTAATGCTCATTTCTGCTGGGTAAACGTGACATCTGAGTCATGACAAAAGAGGACAGCAGCAGGAGACTGTACACAGCAAAGGAAAGAAGGCCGAATAAATTTAGGGTTTCACTAATATCTCAGTTTATCTTCAAAGATACATTATAGGCCTTTAGAAGTGAAATTATGTGAAATTGCCAGTTTCTAGAATCACCCAAACTGTTATATTTTAGCCTTTATAAATTCATAAAATTATATAATGCTCATAATATTACCTAACAGGTATAAGAATTACAATGTGCTCACTAAAAAGGGTACTTGAATATACTTTACTTTAATATATTATCTCGCTTATTTTTCATAACTAATAGATACAGGTCTCTCTGAGCATACGTGTGTGTACGTGTGTGTGTGTGTGTGTGTGTGTGTGTGTGTGTGTATGTATGCCGTCTGACTTACTTGTGAGCCGTGTTACGGAGCCAAGAATTAAACTCAATTATGTTCATCTTAAAAGCCCATGCTATTTCTTTTACACTGTACTGCAAACATTGTAAATGTGAATGGGGCTGATGATTAAAAGCAGAAAAAGTGCATTAAGGCTGTCTGTGCAGAATTTGATATAATTACTGAAATTAATTGATCCCCTTTCTAATTTAGTGTGAAAAACTGTCGCTATTTAATCATATGTCCTAGCATATTTGCAAGCACAAGAAAAAAATCATTTATGTATTTCTAAACACTCACTGCCATAAAAATGATCTCCATTTCCATTCAAACACATAAAACAGGACTATGAAAAACACCTGCCCAAGATAGGTAGACGTGGTACCTTTAGAAATATTCTAGAACTCTCCCAAGAAAGTGAAAAGATAATTATAATGATTCTATAATTATAATAATATATGCTATAATTATAATAATTGTATAATTATAATAACATACAATATTATAATTATAAAAATATTAAAGTTAAATTTTCGTACCCATCTCTGACTGATTTAGACTTTATGTGGCCTGGGAAAAAAGAAAGTAGAATGACAGAAAGGGATTTTCCATAGATTTTTAATTGTTTTTCTACTAAACATACCATGAACAGGAACTGTAAATGTTTATCATCTGCTGAATTTTCTCATTTCACTGAAGTGTATTTCCAGATTTACAACCCACTGTGTTCTAATCTGCTGGCTGAAGTCTGTCACAGTGGTATGAAAGTGTACTCAGAGGCACAACATTTTGCGTATGGTGAAACTTATGTGGTACTGTAGCTCTGTAATGATCAAATGCCACCCTCAAGCAAACAGCAATGCTAAATTAAGCACTGACCAAAAACATCTGTAATTCCCTTCCTAATGCTTCCTATGACAGAATCAAAGCCCTACCTTCAAGTAGAGGGTCTATGAAAATGAGAGCTAGCATTCATAAGTCAAGGATTGGCAAATAAGTTTAATTAAAGTGACACTAGTTAGGAATGCTTCTGCTTCTATCCATGAAGAGTTAACTGGAGAGAATTACCTTCTGATGGATAAAGAGAAAAAAAAAAGAACTAGAAAAACTGACAAATATATGAAAACAAGATTTCGTATTTTGTCAACATGCAAGGGAGGACTATGACAAAGGAAAGGAGAAAAGCAAAGAATTGAGGCTGTGTTTGCCCCACCTTAGAGCCTGGAGAGTTTCTGAACCACAGGGTAGGAAGTAGAAACTAAACCCAGTGTGCAGTGGTCTCACTCTCTTGAGGAGACAGGGACTGGAGTTTAAGAAGGCCTTTTCTTTGTGTTTATGCCCCTATAAAACATAACTGCTCTCCTGGCTCTGAACAGAATGGAGTATGCACATTTGACCTCAGTCTTCCTACTACTTACACCAAAAACCCTGGGTACAATGAATAAAGCAACTGACAGAAGACTCCGAAAGGTAGAGAAAAGGCAACTAGCTGGAGAACTTGGCACTTGAGACGCAACACAGTGATGAGACCCTGTTTCACTTTGTTTTGTTTCTGTTTGGCTCTAATAAAAGTAAAATTTCAATAATCCATAATGGCAGCTATTATTTTTTATCAATCAATCATATAATTTCTCTGTGATTTTTCCACAAAGAATAATTCCTCCCTAAATAAGGGAGAGAGAAGAGAGCTGTGGGGCAGGGTACCTCACCTAGAAACATATTTAAAAGAATCCAAGTCAGTGAACATAAAAATGCCCTCCAGGCGTCAACTGATGAACTGGATAAAAAGATGTGCTTTACATATACACACACAATGGGGAATTACTTGGCAATGAGAAAGAATGAAATCTGGCCATTTGCAGCAACATGGATGGAACTGGAGGGTATTATGCTAAGTGAAATAAGTCAGAGAAAGACAGATACCATGTTTTCAATCATATGTGGATCCTGAGAAACTTAACAGAAGACCACGGGAGAGGGGAAGGGTAAAAAATAGTTACAAACAGAGAGGGAGGGAGGTGAACCATAAGAGACTCTTAAGTACAGAGAACAAACTGAGGGTTGATGAGGGGTGGGGAGAGGGGAAAGTGGGTGATGAGCATTAAGGAGGGCACTTGTTGGGATTAGCACTGGGTGTAGTACGGAAACCAATTTGACAATAAATTATATTAAAATAAAAATAAAATAAAATAAAATAAAATGCCCTCTAGGACTCAACGTGCCTCACTTCCATTTATACCAAACATGCTTTCCAATTCAACAAAATAAAATAGTCTTCCCCACCACCACCACTCCCAAACTTTTACTCTAATACCATCCACCCTTCAAATAACAATTTACTGTAGAAAATACCGTTGTATCCTACACTTCTTAATGAACTCAAAACCAAGATTCATGACCAAGGAATGTGCAAATCTTTTTAAATCCCATGACCCAGCTGGGTAGATAACTTAACAGTTCATCACAGATGGCAGAACCTAGGCCTGGGGATCCAACTCCCCCACTGAGGAAATAGTAATGTGTACTATGCTGACTTGGAATCTTGGGGGTAGCACACTATCCAAAGAAGATGGCTGACTATGGTGGCAGCCTGAATAAAACATGCGGGCATTTTGCACACGATAGATACTTCCTGGAGCTTTTATTCTGGGTTTCTGAACTGATTCCAAATATGTCCAACTCTCTGTTGTATACTTCAGCCTTACACTGTTTCCTTTTGAACTACTTTCTGATAAAGTTCCAAAGACAGCAGAAACACTTGGGTCATAAACACCAGAGAGAAAGCACTCTAACATAAGGATTCTGAAACCACCGAAAGATTCTTGACTTTTCATGCCAGGTTGGCGAGCTCATAGGTCATAGTGGCACTGATGGAAAAAGTACCTACAGAAGAAAACACATTTATGAGACCTTCAAGGGAGGATCACAGCAGTTGTGGCATCTTGTTTTTGACAGATGTTGGACCCCCACATATGATTTCATTTCTTCATCTGTTATGAGGGGGCTCTGTGGGTCTCACGCAGTCTCTGGCCAAGTAAAAGGACAAATAAACATTGTAAAAGCTGGTGGAGTTTTGGTGCCTAGAATGCAAGCACCCCCTGGAAGATCACCATTGCTTCAGTGTGGGATGGTGCTGTGCCCACCCTTGACTTTTGTATCTGGGAATAGCTTTTGCTGCCCCTGGTCTCCTCTCATATCCTGTTACCTCTGTGCTTTTACTCTCCTTTCTTTAGTTTACCTTTCCCTTAACTTCTTCTTAAATTCAGCTGGACTGCGGGGTAAAGTTTGCAACGAAAAATAAGTGATAACAGTTTTTTAAAAAATTTGCTACATAAGAAACAGAGGACCATGGGTAAGTGGCCTGAGATTCAAGTATTGAGGGGACAGAGATGTAGGAAGAAGGTAACTTCAGTGTACATGAAAAAAGGTTAGGGGTCAGTGTGGCATTATGGGGGAATCAAAAAAAGGAAGCTAAAGGCCAGGCAAGTGATGGAGGCAGAAGGCACTTAATAAAACCATGGCACTCAGAGACAAAACTGTTCTTTATATATATTTTAAGCTAATGTATTTATTTTGAGAGAGAAAGAGAAATCAGGGGAGGGGCAGAGAGAGGGAGAGAGAGAGAATCCCAAGAAGGCTCTGCACTATCAATGTGGAGCCTGATATGGGGCTCAAATCTGCAAAGCGTGAGTTCGCGACCTGAGCCAAAATCAAGAGTCAGACGATCAACCAACTGAGCCACACAGGCACCCCAAAGCTGTTCTTATCAACAAGACAAACACCTTCCTACCTGCTGTGAGACACCTGAATACTGAGCTAAGTACCTGGAAGAACACCTAAGTACTAAATTAAGTACTGATTTATTGCAAAGCCTGGGGAAATTACTACTCTAACAATAGAGGCTTGAAGGACCCAGCAATAAAACTGGACATCCAGAGGAAGGAACTAAAGGAAGGTATTACATTGTAAAAATCAACTGAACTTGCAAAAATTGATGTGTATTTGTAATCAGGTTGTACATTAGGATTTTGAAAATATGCTTGCTTCTTTTGGTAATATTAAATGTATATGGTAAGAATATATGGTATTTTTTCTTTAGGACTTAAGACATATTCAAAGTGACTATTTTATATCAGAATAGTTAAAAAAGAATTTAGTATTCACTTCTACCTCTTTACTTTCACTGATTTAAACAAGATATATCCACCTCAAGTCTAAGATCCTGTCAGATCTGAATTCTGATAAACTTCCCAAAGAACAGAGTTAGTCAACGTTATGGGATAATACAGAACTGAGGAAAACTTTCATTGACATAGGAGTTTCATTTTTGCTGAAGTCTGTCATTTTTTCTTCTCAGACAGAAGAAAATGACACGCTCCTCAGTCCCCAAATGAAAAAAAAAATGCATTTTCTTTGAAAAATGATAGCAAAATTTCATTTGAGTTTTCCCTAAGTTTGTACTTTTACTTCCAGTTCCAACATAACAAAAATTTGGGACACCAAGGAAACTAAACCAAATGGAACAGAACATCCCTGTAAGAATATCAGCTGAGTCACAGAGGATTTATTTGTATATAAGATTGTGACATATCTCATACTTAGAGGTCACTTCTGGTAAAGCATACTAAATTATGAAAGTCGGAAAGTGCCAAGGTTAGCTAGCGACATTGCTCAACATAATTGCAAGCAATCTTGGTGCACTTGAGACTCTGAGGGATTAGAGAACAAAACCTACTCCTCTCACTTGTCATTTATCTCAGAAGAAGATTGAAATACTATTGGTGTTGTTGAAATCATAATTACTATTTGAGAGCTGAACACGCTCTTTTAAAACTCAAGTAATCTGATTGCATTGGAAAGGTACTACAGAATCTTTTGTAAAATATATACCTGTTCTAAATGTCAAAGAGGAAATGGGGAAAAGTATGACCACCAGGAACAAATATTAAATAGGAATAAGTTATTAAGTTCAATATTGCGTGTTTTCTAGATGCAAAGCATCTATAGATGTAGAAGAGAAGGAATCTCATCAATATAGAAGAGAAGGAATGATTCAAACTGTGAGGATTTCAGGAAAAACTTATAACAATGTGAATTTAAATTAAGTCTTGGAAGATGGATGATTTGGGGGTATATCTTACTTTATATTATAGATATGCAAAAATTTATAATCATTTTATTCAAATCAGATGTGGTACATTGACTGCAGGTGAATACTTCTATCTCAAGTTCACACACAAGAATCTTTGCTTCTGGTGGAACCCTGTACGTCAGCTCTCTCTTCTGAGGGTACCAGAATTCAAATTCAAGTCAGTGCCCTCTGCTGTGTGGCCACCTGTTCTGGGTACTAGGGAGTAAGCAGAGTTCTGCCATACTCTTGTTACCTGCTAATCTGCTTCCTGTCACATATAAGCACTTCTTCTTCTTCCCCCCCACCCCTCTCCCCACCTGCTCTATCCTTGTTTGCCCTTCTGAAAAAAAAAATACAAACTAGGAAAACATTTCTATGACTAGTTTCCTCTTTCTCTTTGGAAAAATAAATTTCCTCTTAGTCAAGAATGTGTATGTTTGGGAACCAGTTTGGAATAGTGAAGTGAAAATAAACACATAGCAAAATGTAAATTCATGTGTCAACAAATTATCCTGCCATATGTGACAAAGGATATGCTGGGAAGTCCAGGTTGGGGAACAAATACCCAAAGGAGCACCTTGGACAATGAGATTTAAAAGATGATAAATAAAATGGTCTAATATATGGAAATAATTGATTCTAATTCTCTAAAAGAGACTCCAAAATAGGAAAATGGTTCTCTAGATATTCTAAATTAGCATTTAAGTGAAGTGTGGGCAAAATGTAAAGAACATTGACTGTAAGAATAAAGGACTTACAGATGTCACTCTAACTAATGAGGATTATTGCTTTCTTTTTAAGCAGAGAATGAGTTAATCAAACAATATTTCAAAAATTCTTGAAAGATTAGAAAACAGGCTGCGAAAGGGAAAGCCTAAAAGAAGGAAAAGTGAGTAGACAATCAGGCGGACACAAATAAAGGATCTATCTTTTTAGCATATTTTGCTTATGATAGCGGTGTCATTAGTGAAATCTTGACAAATTAAAGTACCATTGAGTTGACTGGCAAAATTCAGGGCAATAAGTTAATAAAAGGGAGTAAGGAATTAAAAAAAAGATGACGTTGAAAAGAATTCAGAATGCAAGTGCTGTTTTAGGGTTGGCATGGAGAATGTGACCAATTATTCATAAGAAAATTTTAAATATAGATGATATTGCAAATCATTTATTATTCTGAGAACTCCAAGAGACACCGAGGTCGACATTTTGAAATCCCACTGCTTGGAGGCGACATTTGAAAAATGAGCAAAGCAGAACAAAAAGCTTTATTTAAATAAATTGTTTCAAATGCCAATGCTATCAGGGTGTTAAAGGATGGCAAAGTTTCCACATTTGCATGCAAAATGCAAATCAACTGGGCAAAATTAATTTCCATTTTAATTAATTGTAATTAAAAAAAAGTCTTCGCTTTAATACTGGCAGAATGCCTCACACTTTTTTGTTGTTGTTGAATCCTTAAAAGAAATTAGGGTTTAAGAGATTGCATTTAGAAAGTTTTAGAAGCCTGGTAGGAGAATCTGCAGTATTTCCAAGAGAACAATAATCTGTATATTCTGGACACCTGAATGTTAAGGCATCCTAAAAGGTTTTTTTTTTTAATTCTAATATTCACATAGAAATTAAAACTCCATTTGCTTTTTTCAACTTGGCATGATAAAGAATTTTTAATTAGTAGACAAACATATTGTATGGAACTGACAATCCAGGATCTTTGGGTACCAACCATCGCTGCTCTGTGAGACCAATTAACTCTGTGGTCTCAGCTCTTAGGTTTTAGCTTCTTGGAGCTTAACTTATTTCATAAGCTTTATATCTAAATTTCTGAAGTAAAGGAATGTGAACTAGAATCAGAGATCACAAACTAGATATGGTGGTGTCTTAGTCCACTCAAGCTGCTATAACAAAATACCACAGTGGGGAGGGGGCACTTGGGTGGCTCAGTGGTAGAGCATCTGACTTTGGCTGAGGTCATGATTTCATGGTTCACAGGTTCGAGCTCCACATCAGGCTCTGTGCTGACAGCCTGGAGCCTGCTTCAGATTTTGTGTGTCCCTCTTTCTCTGCCTCTTCCCTGCTCACACTCTGTTTCTGTCTCTGTCTCTCTCTCAAAATAAATAAATACACTAAAAAAACTTTTTAAAGCAAAGCAAAAAAACAAAAAAACACAGACTGGATACCTTGTAAACAACAGAAATTTATTCCTCACTGTTCTAGAGGCTAAAGGTTCTAGGTTAGGGTGCCAGCATGGTTGCATGAATAACCTCTTCTGGATTGCAGACTTTTTGTATCTGCAATACAGACACAAGGGCTGAGAGATATCAGTGGGGTCTCTTACAGAAACATTAATCCCATTCATGAGGGCTTCATCTTCATGACCTAAACACCTTCCAAATCTAAACCCCCTAATGCCCTTTGGAGGGTTAGGATTCAACATATGGAATGGGGTGATTGGGCCACCCAGAAGCCCATGGTGTTAATTTTTTTAAACATTCCAATGTCAAATAAAAAAAAATTATATCAAAACCTGGCTTCTTTTGTGCCCTGGGTCTATTTTCTCACTCAGTTGCTATTGTCCTTGTTAAACTGGTTTCAGACTATATGTGAAAACTCATCAGCTTTATTTATGTTATTGGCCTGGTGCTTGTACATATTGAAGTTAAAAATCCCTTATCTAATTTGTAAGTTAGTTCTGTAAATAATTAATTTATTATTTTCATTGTGTATTTCCCTTTTTCAAACATTACAAAATTACAAATAATTTTTTTAAGATTTTAACTAGCTTTATTATTGTGTATATTATTCCTTGCCGGGAGCCACAGATATTATTGGAAATATGAATGAATTATGTCTATTACTACCTATACCTATACCTGCATATATACACTCCATACACATATAATATCAATATTCATATACATTACATGTGTGTGGGAGGGTATGGAGAGAGTCAGAGAGAGACAGAGACAGATAGAAAGTATATATTTGTTTATGTTTGTGTGTGCATGGGCAGCAAGAGAGAGAGAAGACAAGAGAGAATGTATCTGATCATCTGATTTTAAGTGATATGCTGGATTTTTACATATCTATAGTTTAGATTCACAAAAACTACCCCATCCTGCAACTACTAGACATAACACTAAATGGTGCTAAGGCATTCAAACAGCAAATATGAAGTCAGCAAGACATAAAACTATGAACAACACAAAGAAATTAATTTTTCTCTAACATATTTTAATAATCAGTAAATAAAACATTAACTATTTCAACACTAAATATAATGTAAGCATTAAAACATTAACATTTTAAAAGAGAAAAAATATTTTTTCATCGAGATATGTTCATATTACACTTGGTCTTGCAAATATTTGAGAACATAGTCTGCACCAAGTTTTACTTTCCATGTTTTTACAATCTAGCATTATATAAGATATACTTTTTAATGTTGAAATCATATTTAGGATTATTTTAATGGAAGCATAATATTCCTTCAAATGGTAGTATTTTAGTTTGCTTAATTATTTCAATATATTATATATTAATTGTATTTATATGTTTCTTTGTTATACTTATTGCTGCCATATGCTTCTCTGCACTTCGTTTCTCTCTTTTTCTGTCTTTTCTCTTTCTCCTCTTCTTCCTCTTCTTCCTACTTTATCTAATTTTTTTTTCTTCTTCTTTTAAAGTGTTTCCATAAAGTACTTTCCCAAGAGTGGAATTATTGATTTAGATCAAAAAGATTTTTCCATAATTTAAAATATGCATCGTCACCTTCTTTTTTTAAGTAGGCTGCACACCCAGCACGGGGCCCAATGTGGTCTTAGATCAAGACCTACGGTGAGATCAAGAGTTGTATGCTTAACCTACTGAGCCACCCAGCCACCCCGTCTTGTTGTTTTCTTTTTTTCTCTTCTTTTCTTTTTCTTTTTTCTTTCCTTTTTTTCTTTTCTTTTCTTTTCCTTTCTTTTCTTTTCATTTCTTTTCTTTTCTTTTTTATTTTCTTTTCTCTTCTTTTCTCTTATCTTCTTTTCTTTTCTTTTAGAGAGGGAGACAGAGAGAGAGAAGGAGCAAGCTCATGACTGGGAAGGGCAGAGGGAGAGGGAGAGAGAGATCCCAAGCAGGCTCCACACCCAGGACAGAGCAGGATGCAGGGATCAATCCCACAACTGTGATTTCATGACCTGAGCTGAAATCAAGAATCAGCAACTTAACTGACTGAGCCACCCAGGGGTTCTTGTCATGTTCTTTTCTAAATGGAAGTATGAATTTGTACTGCCACATGGACCAGTTTTGCTTGAAAATTTACAACACTTGGCTATTATTTTTTTTTAATTTCATGCTAATTAAAATACCTCATACTTACTTAAAATTTGTTAATACTAATAATGATTATTTTATTATGAGACTTATGATTATACAAAAAAACCAGACTGAACTTGTAGGATGCTATACATTCAAGACAGGCATCTATTTTTTTTTTTCAACGTTTATTTATTTTTGGGACAGAGAGAGACAGAGCATGAATGGGGGAGGGGCAGAGAGAGAGGGAGACACAGAATCGGAAACAGGCTCCAGGCTCCGAGCCATCAGCCCAGAGCCTGACGCGGGGCTCGAACTCACAGACCGCGAGATCGTGACCTGGCTGAAGTCGGACGCTTAACTGACTGCGCCACCCAGGCGCCCCTTTATTTTTTTTTTTAATGTTTACTTATTTTTGACAGAGAGAGAGACATAGAGCATGAGCGGGGGAGGGGCAGAGAGAGAGGGAGACACAGAATCCGAAGCAGGCTCCAGGCTCTGAGCTATCAGTACGACAGCACGAGTAGGACGCGGAGCTGAAACTCACAGACCACAAGATCATGGCCTGAGCCAAAGTAGGATGCTCAACCGACTGAGCCACCCAGGCGCCCCCATAATACATTTTTTAAAGTTATTTGTTAATTTTGAGAGAGAGAGAGAGAGACAGAGAGACAGAGAGACAGAGAGAGAGAATCCCAAGCAAGCTCCTTGTTGCCAGTGAGTGCTGAGCCCAGTGCAGGACTTGACCCCACATACCAGAAGATCGGGACCTGAGCTGAAATCAAGTCAGACACTTAATTCACTGAGCCACCCAGGCACCCCCAGAATACATTGTTTTTATAGCTTTGACAAAATTGGGAATTCTCCCCACTTTTGAAATTGTGATAGTCATGGATGATTTTCAAGGGACGTCATTTCTATAGATATATTTTTTACTAATAGTTTCATTCAATCAAAGTCAAAGAGTTTGCAGTATGAGAAGTCCAGCTGAGTGATGATGATAATCTTTTCATGCATGAGGTAATTAAATAAGACGAACTACAGGGAGCTGTTTAGTTAATGGTATTTCTATGTATTTAATTGATGCAGAGGGCATGCTGGCTACAATGGTTTAGAAGAATACCATGTTCTTCATACCCCATGATATATCCCCCCTCATCAAGTTCATACTCCCAAGTCTGGTGGGAATTCAAGTACATGGATCCCAGTGCCAGAAGAAAAGCTGTAACAGCGTTTCTGAATTGCCAGCTTCCTGGGAAATAAATTGCACACTTGAATCATGCCTTTTTATTTCAGTGACTTCCTTCCATCTCCTGCTTTCCCATTATTGCCTTTTTCTGGTTGTGGCTATTACCTAGAACCCATAATGGCTGTTGATCTCTTCTCTTCTTAACACCATGGTCTATTTACAATCTCAACTCCCTGTGTGTCAAACCTTTTTGAGTGCCCTCTGACCTTGGGGGTCTTTATGATGATTGCAGCTTCCTGCCTCTTGGTGATTAAATGTTACCTCCTTGGCTTCATGGCCAAATCATTATCTTCATGGATATCATTGAGCCCAGCTTTGTGAACATCTCTCTTGCTATTAATTCATGTCCCCAGAGGAGAATCTCCACTACACATCTTAGTGATGTTGGTGTCCCTCTCACCAGTACATTCCTGATGACCTTCATTCCTGATGACCTACATTCCTGATGACATATAATCCACTGATGGGCATTTTGCCCTGAAATAGTATATTCACCACAGCAATCTCACCTCCTTCAGCTCCTTTAGTGCCTTTTCTGCTGTCTTCCAGAGCAGCTAACACATATCCATTTGATTTAGGCTTAGCTATCTCTTTTGGAGAGCCATGCTAGCAGTGAGTTCACCTATTCCCTTGGGGTCCTTCCTAGGGTATTGTATCTCATGTCCAAAGAAAGTTGCCCCAAGTCAATGAATTCGTGCTTATTCAGTCTGAAAGGTTTTGGTTACTGTGATCAAGCACTTGCCAAACTTCATCGCAGGAGTACTGGCCTGGCTCCTGACTGTAGATCCTGAATCTTCCAACCCCTCTTTCCACTCATGTCAAGTTTAGCATGTCCCCAGTCAAGTCATGCTGGGATTTATCCCTAGATAAGGGACTTAACAACCAAAAGAGTAGGTGGGTGAAATTTCTGACGGGGGTACATGTTCACTTGTGGAGGAGAAATCTCTATAGCATTTTTCAGCACAGGAGACGTACTGTCTCTTATTTGGAAGTGCAGGGGGAGCACCTCTGAAAGGTATGAGGAACCAGGTGCCTTATAAAGTCAGTATCTTCAGAAGCATCCCTCTACATATCAGCATCCATTTTTCAGCATCCCATATTTCTTTCCTCACAGGGGCTCTAAGCTTAGCATAAACAGACCTGCAGTGGCTGAGCATTACACAATCTCTAGAGCTAGGTGACTCTAATTTGCAAGAGTCACAAAGTTCCAGAACTATGTCTTTTTGTCTCTGAGAGGCCTGCTTTGGAGCACAGGACATATTTCTGAAATAAACCCTGTTACCAGAGGAATAAATAACTACCATCGAGCAGGTTCGGGTTATGCAATGAATCAGGCCAAGAGTTGCCATCACCTGAAGCAAATGGACTGAGAGTGGATGATTCATCATTTACAAGCAAAATTCGGATAGTGTTCCCACAAAAGGGAGGGGCTGCTAGGCAGCAAACCTGCAAATATCTGTTTAAAAAAAGTACTAAAGATTGCTTCCTATATAATATATAAATTATATAAGTTATTTATACGTTCTGAGCTGCTTGGAACCAAAATGGGAATTTATTAAAGTGTAAGGACGTCTAATAAAACACATTTTTAGACAGCAAAACGTCACATCTCAGATGTGAAAACGTTCATCAGTCATCGGTTCGCGTATTCATTCATTGAAGGAAATCATCGACTTTCAGCCTACTATGCGATAGGCACGTGGAGCTGTATCTGCAGATCGAGACTCAAAATCTCAGTTCTATTCTTAGCAGAACGGTAGGTCTGTCCAGTAGGGTGTGGATTAGAGAAGTAAAAGAAACTCCAGAAAGGCAGTGACAGCACGCGGGGAACAGCAGTTATGGCAGGTACATTATGTGGAGGCCAAATGGCAGAGTAGCTATACTCTACTAATAATTAGTATTATTATATGAAGCATACAAGTAACTGGGCCTCTTCCCACAAGCCGTCCTAGGAGTGGGAAGTGAACGCCCTTAAGTAGAACTTTACTTGACTTTGAGTTTTCCCAACAGTCGCCCAACTCGCGTCCCTCACAGACACACACTCTGCCAGGTTGGCGCTACCACGCTCCTCCTTGGCAGCCTCCACCCTCGGCCAGCAGGGGCCGTCAGAACGGGCCGCCCGGGGTCACCTCGAGGAGGCCAAGGCAGGCGGATCCGCAGGGCCGACCTGGACGCAAGGCGGGCGGACGGAGGCGCCTCCAACCCCAGCTCACGCCCCCACCCCCAACTTTTCCCCGGGCGAGCGCGCGCTCGGGCCGGGAGCGGGGACGCGGTGCGCGTCGGAGCGAGCGCGCGAGTCCCCGGCGCGCCCACCACGCTCGCCCGGCAGCGGCTCCCTTCCCCGCGCCGCCTGCGCTCGGGACCAGCCCGAGTGGCCCGCGCGCCGAGCTCCCGCCACCGCGTCGCCTCCGGACGCCGCCCGGACCGCGGGGCCACCCCAGGAAGGAGGATCCCGCGGACGGCTGCAGCCCGAGGTAATCGCCAGATGACGCACGGGGCCGGTCCTCGCGCAGACACCCGACCCGGGCGACTTGCGATGCGGACTCCGGAGGTGGCACCGTCGGTCCGAACAAATTTCTCGAGGCTTTGAAATGATATGGTTGAAAATGGCATTTTATTTAGCCATCTTTTGTCTTCTGTTTTAATTAAGTTTATTTAGACCAAGAGGTGAGACTTCCGTGGTGTACTTTGGGTTGAAACATTATTCTGAAAGTTTATTTATGTTGTGGTTATTTGTATATGTATGTTGGCTTTAGCTAATTTGAAACCATTAAGTTAAAATATTCAAGAAACCTTACTGGATCGCTGTGGCACTTAGGCATCATCTTATCAGCTTAGTTAGCATCTGTCTTCTGCGAATGGTACTTAAAGCCAGTCCCTTGGGTGAAGGGTTTTGCTTCTTAGGAAGGGTTTTGCTTCTTACACTCTGTTGCACTGAGTCTCACCAGGTTCTCAGACCTTGTATGGCTAATTGTAGTAACATATTAGATAATCACAAAGTTATGGGGCCACTACCAATTTGGCCTTTTCTTGTGAAGCCTCTTTCCAAAGGGCCTAAACAGAAGGGAGTGGATACTGCGGTTTTCTGATTCTTTCACGCCTGTCTTAAAATTTTCTGAAGTGCTGACTTCAGCTTTTTGAAATTTAACTTTAGTTAATTGTGTCCTAGGATTTGGCGAATCCAATAGAAATAACCCACTTGTGTAGTGTAATAACTCGTATAGTAAATTTTAAAATAAATTAAGCAACTTTGTTTCTCTTAAATTTAATTACTGAGATAATTTCAGAATTGACCAAGGACTAATTTTGTTCTGTTAGTTGAAATCATATCAATTAAATTAAATCAAGGAAAACAAAACTTAAAGAAAAAACCCCACAGTTTTCATTCTAAGTTATTTGTAATTTTCTCTTTTGAGACATTCCAGCATTGAAAGAGTCACCGTCCTACCCCTTGTAATTGCTTAAGATCTCTGTCAAAATTTGTAATTGTCTCTTTGATAAGTTTGTTGAGCTAGTACCCTCTGTTGGGTGAGCCACTAGACTAGAATCCTGTAACAGATAGTAGGGATTCCTATTTGACACAGTGCATGTCAACTTCAATTAGTTACTCTGAGAACCATTTGAATTTTAAATTTAGTTAGGACTGAAGTTTTACTTCCCTTTTTATAAACAGATTTAATATAGCAACAATGTTATGTGGAAGGATTTCGAGAACAACACTCTTTAACAGTGGAAATGTCTTTATTAAAACACTAATACTTAAGTACTGAGACACAAGTGAAACCAATCTTAAACACTCAGGCATTCATACTTTGTCCTTAAAAAGAAATATTAGAACAGAATGTTGGTTAATTTCTCCATTGTATACATAAACCACATCTCCTGTATCCGCTCATCAGTTGATGGACATTTAAGCTCTTTTTGTAATTAGGCTATTGATGAAAGCGCTGCTATAAACATTGGGGTACAAGTGCCCCTATGAATCAGCACTCCTGTATACTTTGGATAAATTCCTAGTAGTGCTATGGCAGGGTCATAGAGTAGTTCTATTTTTAATTTTTTGAGGAACCTCCACACTGTTTTCCAGAGTGGCTGCACCAGTTTGCATTCCTACCAACAGTGCAAGAGCATTCCCATTTCTCCACATCCTCACCAACACTTGTTGTTTCCTGATTTGTTCATTTTAGCCACTCTAACCGGTGTGAGGTGGTATCTCAGCGTGGCTTTGATTTGTATTTCCCTGATGATGAGTGACATTGAGCATCGTTTTATGTGTCTGTTGGCCATTGGGATGGAATACTAGTTGGCAATGAGAAAGAATGACATTTTGCCATTTGCAGCAATGTGGATGGAACTGGAGGGTATCATGCTAAGTGAAATAAGTCAGAGAAAGACAGATATGTTTTCACTCCTATGTGGATCTTGAGAAACTTAACAGAAGACCATGGGGGAAGAGAGGAGGGAAAAAAGTTACAAACAGGGAGGGAGGCAAACCATAAGAGACTCCTTAAATACAGAGAACAAACAGGGTTGATAGTGGGGTGGGAGAGAGGGAAAAGTAGGTCATGGGCACTGAGGAGGTTACTTGTTGGGATGAACACTGGGTGTTGTATGTAAGCCAATTTGACAATGAATTATATTAAAAAAAAATTCTCAAAAGTTTACATAGAACATACATTTTTTTTTTCCTTTCCAGGACTACACTAATAGAAACTCTTAAAAACAGGACTATAAATGTCAAGAGGCTTACTCTAATAGAATTTACCTCTTTTTTGTTCTCACCCTCTCCAAGTTACCACAGTATCTACCATCCCTGTGATATGCTAATTATTTTTATGCTAATTATTTTTCAATTTAAATTAGTTTAATGGGAAAAATGGGAGACTGTCTCCTCAAATATGTAAAGTCTTGATTCTAAATGGTTCTCATCATTTAAACATTTTCTTTAGCATCTTTAAAATGAAAGAATTTCGGGGCACCTGGGTGGCTCAGTCGGTTAAGCGGCCGACTTCAGCTCAAGTCACGATCTCGCGGTCCGTGAGTTCGAGCCCCGCGTCGGGCTCTGGGCTGATGGCTCAGAGCCTGGAGCCTGCTTCCGATTCTGTGTCTCCCTCTCTCTCTGCCCCTCCCCCGTTCATGCTCTCTCTCTGTCTCAAAAATAAATAAAAAACGTTAAAAAAATTAAAAAAATAATAAAATGAAAGAATTTCAAAATATTAAAATATCTTAGAAGAACACTTGCATTTTTGTGAAGAGATTTGTTATTAATTTGTTGATGTATAATATGGCATTTTCTTTTAGCTAAGTTTTTAGAAAGTAGTATTTTTGAAAATTATAGCCAATATCTGAGTAATTTCGGTTAAATTAAAAGTTAGTTTTAATGATAGTAGGGATGCTGTCTTAATTTTTTTTTTCCTGGACTATATCTCATGCATGTAAAGTATATTATGAGCTAAAGCTGAAATATGCAATGGTTAATATGGGTTTGGGGAAATTGCAAATTTAGTATATGTATATTTTTAATTAAGGGAATGTTTAATGTTTGACTATCTAACTTCCTTCCAGTCAAGCTGTGCCTTAGCTGCCCTTTGGTGCTGAAGACCAATTCACAATAACTGACAACTCTCCTGACACCCACTCCTCGAGTGACCTTCGGGCCTTTTCAGAGGTAAAGTACCATATTCATTGTAATATTTATGTATTTGTTGATCATTTAATATGTGCAAAACTGTGCTGCCACGTTAGTAGGTTCCTAGATTTATTTTTTAGTTTCTGAGTTATATGTGCTCAACACCATTTTACATAGGCTTTGTGGTTTATATTGCAAGATTTTGCACAATTTGGTGATTTTTTTTAGCACTGCTTAGGTCAGATTATAATAGAATTGACTGTATATGTATGTATATATAGGTACTTTATTATGTATAGTCTGAAATATATACCTTAGAGGATAAGTAATGTAATTATGTTTACTGTAATGCTGAGATATATAATCTATTTCAGTTATATATTGCTATAGAACAAATGATCCTGGAACTTAGTATCTTAAATTAAAATTAAAAAATTAAAAGCTAGTAGGTTTTAGGGGTGCCTGGGTGGCTCAGTTGGTTATGCGTCCGACTTCAGCCCAGGTCATAATCTCGTGGTTGTGGGTTTGAGCCCCATGTGAGGCTCTGTGCTGAAAGCTCAGAGCCTAGAGCCTGCTTCAGATTCTGTGTCTCCCTCTCTTTCTGCCCCTCCTCTCTCTCTCTCCCTCTCTCTCTCCCTCTCTCTCTCTCTCTCTCTCAAAAATAAGTAAACATTAAAAAAAATTTTTTTTTAAATATTTTTTTCAACGTTTATTTATTTTTGGGACAGAGAGAGACAGAGCATGAACGGGGGAGGGGCAGAGAGAGAGGGAGACACAGAATCGGAAACAGGCTCCAGGCTCCGAGCTGTCAGCCCAGAGCCTGACGCGGGGCTCGAACTCCCGGACCGCGAGATCATGACCTGGCTGAAGTCGGACGCTTAACCGACTGCGCCACCCAGGCGCCCCAACATTAAAAAAATTTTTAAAAAGCTAGTAGCTTTTGATATCTCTCATGGTTCTGTGACTTGAATGGGCTCAGCTGGGCAGTTTTCCTGATCTCATTTGGATTCTTATAATGTGACAATAAGGTGGCAGCTGGGACTGGGAGCATCTGAGGTCAATTGGCAGGCTATGATGGCCACGCTTCCCTCTCTCTCCAAGTAGCCCGAACCCTCTTCTCTCCACTTGGAAGCCTCTTCTCTCCACACCTAAACACAGGGAAATGGAATAATATGAGACAGTGAATCTAAGGTAAATCCTAAGGAATCATGACACCATCATGGTCTAATACCAAATTGTGCCATAGGAAATGTTTGACTCCTCACATTCATCTTAAGAGAAATCTGTGTAAATATGCAGTTCTCAAACAATAAATCAGGATGGGGAACCTTATTTTTATTACTAAAAGGTTGCCTTCTAATAAAAAAAAATTAAAAATGATTTTGTTTTGAGGCTAAATTAAAAAATACAGGTATTAACAAAATTCATTGTAAATACAACAACATAATGAGGGGGAAAAGTTCATTCTTTTTTTTCAAATGTAATTGAGGTAAAATATCCCATTAGTTTCAGGTATGTGTCATAGTGATTTGATATTTTTATGAATTATGAACTGATCCACATGATAAGTCTATTTCCCATCTGTCCCATACAAAGTTATTCAAATGTTATTGACTCTATTTCTTGTGCTGTACATTACATCCCCATGATTCATTTATTTTATCACTGGAAGTTTGTACCTCTAAATGCCCTTCACCTATTTCACCAACCTCTCAACGTCCTCCCTCCTCTTGTTTATTTCCTGTATCTATGAGTCTGTTTTTTCCTTTTCTGTATTTTTGAGATCTCACATATAAGTGAAATCATACAATATTTATCTTTGATTTATTTCACTTAGCAAAATATGCTCTAGGTTCATCCACATTATAAGATTTCATTTTTATGGCTAAATAATATTCCATTATGTCTGTCTCTCTGTATATGTATATTATATACTACTCTTCTTTATTCATTCATCTGTTAATAGACACTTATGTTGCTTCCATATCTCACTATGTAAGTGATGCTGTTATAAGAAAATGGTACATATATGTTTTTGAATTAGTGCTTTTGTTTTCTTTGGATCTATACTCAGAAGTGGAATTGCTGGATCAAATGAAAGTAGTACTTTCAATTTTTTTTTAACGTTTTTTTATTTTTGAGACAGAGAGAGACACAGCATGAATGGGGGAGGGGCAGAGAGAGAGGGAGACACAGAATCGGAAGCAGGCTCCAGGCTCTGAGCCATCAGCACAGAGCCCGACGCGGGGCTCGAACTCGCAGACCGTGAGATCGTGACCTGAGCCGAAGTCAGATGCTCAACCGACTGAGCCACCCAGGCGCCCCATGAAGAACTTCTATGTTGTTTTCCATAATGGCAGCAGCAATTTATATTCCTACCAACAATGCATAAGAGTTCCTTTTTTTCTGCATTCTCTCCAACACTTGTTATTCTTGGTCTTTTGATATCTAATCTGACCAGGGTGAGTTACTGTTTCATTAGGTTTTGGTTGCATTTTGCTGATTAGTGAAGCTGAGCATCTTTCATGGGTCCATTGGCCATCTGTATGTCTTCTTTGGAAAAAAGTCTATTCAAGTCCTGTGCCTTGTTTTTAATTGGGTTGTATGTTTTTTGGTGTTGAGTTGTATGAGTTCTTTATATAGTTTGGATATTAACCCCTTATTGGATATATCATTTACAAGTACCTTCTCTCATTCAGTAGGTTGCCTTTTAATTTTGTTGATGGTTTCCTCTGCTGTGCAAATGGTTTTTAGTTTCATGTAATCTCATTTGTTTATTTTAACTGTTGTTGCCCTTGATTAAGGGACTAGTTCAAAAAAAATATTGCTAAGACCAGTGTCACAGAGCATACTGCCTATGTTTGTTTTCATGAATTTTGTGGTTTCAGGTCTTACATTCAGGTCTTTAAATCCTTTTGAATTTATTTTTGTTTATAGTATAAGATAGAGGTCCAGTTTCATTCTTTTGCATGTAGCTATCCAGGTTCCCCAATGCCATTTAAGAGACTCTCTTTTCCCCATTGTATATTCTTGCCTCCTTTGTCATAGTTTATTTTTTATTTTATTTTTTTAAGTGTAACTTATTGTCAAATTGGTTTATACAACAGCTAGTGCTCATCCCAACATCCTTTGTCATAGTTTCATTGACCATATATGCATGGGTTTTTTTTTTTCTGAGTGCTCTATTTTGTTTCATTGATTTATGTCTGTTTTTGTGCAAGTGCCATGCTGTTTTGATTATCATAGCTCTGTAGTATAGTTCAAAATCAGGGAGTGTGATACCTCCAGCTTTATTCTTCTTTCTCAGAATTTCTTTGACTATTTGGGATCTTATGGGGTCTGTACACATTTTAGAATTCTTTGTGTAGTTCTGTGAAAAATTCCACTGCTATTTTGATAAGGATTGGATTGAATCTGTAGATTACTTTAGGTTGTATGGACATTTTAACAATATTAACCCATACAATACATAACCATGATATATCTTTCCACTTATTTGTGTCATTTTCAATTTCTTTCATCAGTGTCTTACTGAATTCAGAATACAGGTCTGTCACCTTCTTGGTTAAATTTATTCTTAGATATTTTAATATTTTTGAGAAAAATGTAAATGTGATTGTTGTCTTAATTTCTCTTCCTGGTAGTTTGTTATTACTGTACAGAAACACAACTAATTTCTGTATATTAATTTGTATCCTGTGACTTTACTAAATATATTTACCAATTCTAATAGCTCTTTGGTAGAGTCTTAAGGGTTTTCTATGTATAATATGTCAGCAGCAATCAGTGACAGTTTTACTTTTTGCTTTTTAATTTGTATGCTTTTTATTTCTCTTTCTTGTCTAATTGTTATGGCTAGGACTTCTAATACTATGTTAAATAATAATGGCAAGAGTGGGCATCCTTGTCTTGTTCTTGATATTAGAGGACAAAATTTCAGCATTTCATCATTGACTATGATGTTAGCTGTGGGTTTATTGTATATGGCCTTTATTATATTGAGGTTTTATCTTTTATATCCACTTTGTTGAGAGGGTTTTTTTTTTTAAATCAGAAATAGATGTTGATTTTATCAAATGCTTTTTCAGCATCTATTGAGATGATCTTATGATTTTTATCTTTGTTTTATTATTATGGTGTATGATACTGATGAATTTGCTGATGTTGACTATGCTTGCATCCCTGGAATAATTCCCCCTTGATCATAGTAGTATACTTTTTAATGTATTGTTGAATTCCATTTGCTAATATTTTGTTGACAATTTTTGCAGCTGTGTTCATTGTGGATAATGGCCTGTATTTTTTTTTTTGGTGTCTTTATCTGGTTTTTGTATCAGGATAATGCCAGACTTCTAAAATGAGTTTGGAAGCATTCCTTCCTCTTCAGTTTTTGAAATAATTTGGGAAGAATTGATACTAACTCTTTTAGTGTTCAGTAGAATTTACCAATGAAGCTGTCAAGTCCTGTACTTTGGTATGTTGGGAGTTTTTAAATTACTGATTTAATTTCTTTTCGTGTAATTGGTCTATTACGTTTTCTATTCCTTCGTGTTTCAGTCTTGGATAATGTATCTTTCTAAGAATTTATCCATTACCTCTTGGTTTTCCAATTTGTTGGTGTATAATTGTTTATAGTACTATCTTATGATCCTTTGTATTTCTGTGATGTCAGTTGTAACTTCTCCATCATTTCTGATTTTATTTATTTGGGCTCTCATTTTTTTTTAATAGGACTGGCTAAAGGTAAATCAGTTTTGTGTATCTTTTCTAAGAACCAGCTCTTAGTGTCCTTGATGTGTGTGTGTGTGTGTGTGTGTGTGTGTGTGTATACACACATACATATATATATGGTGTTTTGATTTTTATTTATTTCCACTCTGGTATTATTTCCTTCCTTCTACTAACTTTGGTCTTTGTTTGTTCTCTTTTTTGGGAGGTGGTACCTTTAGGTATAAACTTACAATATTTAATTGTGATTTTTCTTATTTCTTGAAATAAGCCTATATTGCTGTGAACTTCCCTCTTGGGACTGCTTTTGCAGTGTCCCATTGATTTTGGAAGGTTGTGTTTCTATTTTCCTGTGTTTCAGAGTATTTTTTTTTAATTTCCTCTTTGATTTCTTTGTTGACCCATTGATTGTTTAGTAGCATGTTGTTTAGCATCTGCATGTTTTGTTTCTCTTTTTTCTCAGTTTTCTTCTTGTAATTGATTTCTAGTTTCATATTGTTGGTTGGCAAAGATGCTTGATAGGATTTCAGTTTCTTTAAATTATTGAGTCATGTTTTGTGACCTAACATGTGATCCATTCTGAAGAATGTTTCACATGCACTTGAAAAGAATATGTATTCACTACAATGAGATATCACCTTACACCTATGAATATGTGGAGAAGAAGGAACCCTGTTGCACTGTTGGTGGGAATGCAAAATGGCACGGCTACTGTGGGAACAATGTAGAGATTCCTCAAAAAGTTGAAAAAAGAAGTACCCTAAGACCCAGTAATCACACTACTGGGTATTTTCCCAAAGAATACAAAAAAACAAAAAACAAAAACAAAAACAAAACTAATTCAAAGGGATATATGCACCCTTATGTTTATTTCAGCATTATTTTTAACAGCCAAAATATGGAAGCAGCCCAAATGTCCACTGATTGATGAATGGATAAAGAAGATGTGTGTGTGTGTGTGTGTGTGTGTGTGTGTGTGTGTGATGGAATTATTATTCAGTCATAAAAAAGAATGAAATCTTGCCATTTACAATTACATGGATGAATCTAGTGAGTATAATCCTAAGAGAAATAAGTCAGAGAAAGACAAATAGCATATGATTTCACTCATGTGTGGAATTTTAAAAACTAAACAAATGAGCAAAATAGACAAGAGAGGTGGGGAGTGAAAAACAAAGAAATATACTCTT
This sequence comes from Lynx rufus, assembly GCF_022079265.1. NCBI lineage: Eukaryota > Metazoa > Chordata > Mammalia > Carnivora > Felidae > Lynx > Lynx rufus. The sequence continues at coordinate 95,678,970 of NW_025814845.1, read as the reverse complement.
AACTATAGAGAACAAACTGATGGTTGGAGTGGGTAGGAGGATGCATGAATTAGGTGATGGAAATAAAGGAGTATAATTGTCATGATGATCACTGCGTGATGTGTGGAATTGTTGAATCATTATACTGTACACCTGAAACTAATATAACACTGTTTATTAATTATACTGGAGTTAAAATAAAAACTAAGGAAGGAAGGGAGGAGTGAGGGAGGGAAGGAAGGACTCTATTCTGAATCAAAAAGGAAAGAATGTGTATTCAGATTTTGGATAAAATGTTCCATATATATGAAGTCCATATGGTTTAATATACCACTTAAGGCCAGTATTCACTTACTGATTTTCTGTTTGGATGATCCACCCATTGATTTAAATGGTATGTTATAGTCCCTTAATATTATTGTATTACTCTCAATTTCTCCCTTCATGTCTGTTAATGTTTGCTTTATACATTTAGATTCTCCTATTTTGTTCATAAATATTTGTGAATGTTGAATCTTCTTGTTGGATTGAACCTGTCATCATTATGTAATGCTTCCAGCAATTTGTCAATGACAGTTCAGGTTTTTCTGCCCTTTCACTGGTTGCTGAAGTGGTTTTAGCTTGAATCCCCACTTTGGAGAGGTCCAAGTTGTTGGTGTAGGAAGACCCTGAATCCACCTCCTTCCATGGATACAGTGAATCCACAGTTACATATACAGCAGTTCGTCATGAAGGGTAACTGAAAACTGATTGAGTAACTCCTACACAACAAACAGCAGGGTGCCACATAGAGAAGGGTAGGTGAAATGGAGACATGGTAATGATGAGAAAGTGACCTTCAGTAGGAAGGGATATCACTGAGGGGGCCTGTGTGCAGGCTTACCTGCTCTTGGGCACAGCAAAAATCAGGGACTTAAAGGACAAGTATATTATAAGTGCAGGAATCCGTTTATTAACCCTAGAACATCTGCCACTTGAATGGGAAACTTTTGAGACTCTCTCCAAAGTTGGAGTTGACAGCAAGCACTGATTTTTTTTTTGTTCTCCCTCCACCTTAATAGTACCCCCAGGCATTCTTGCCTCCCTGTTAGGGCTACCCAAGCACACTTAGGCCTCTTGCCCATTCCAGCTCCAACCATCCTCCCAAGGTGGCTCCAGCATGAAGCATCTCAGGACGCCTCAGCACTTATCCACTCCAGCTCCAGTTGTCCCAACTCTTGGGACCCCTGGCCCATGTTGCTCCAGCTCCAGATGTCTGACCAGAGTGGTTGTGTGAGGCACACCTCAGGACCCCCCATTCTATACCCACTCCAGCTCTGGCCATCCTGCCACATGGGTCCTGGCACAGTGTGCCCCAGAAACGCCCCAGCCTCTGCCCACTCCAGATACGGCTAGCCTGCCACCAACCACACACAATCTGCACAGGAGACACTTTTACACAAGGCCACTTAATTCCTAGAAGCAAACACAGAAATCTAACAAAATGAAGAGACAGAGGAATATGTTCCAAATGAACAAGATATAATAAAAAAAACCCAGAAGAAAGTCACAATGAAATGGAGATAAATAATTTACCTGATAAAGGATTCAAAGTAATGGTCATAAAGGTGCTTACCAAACTTGGGAGTAGAATGGAGGAACACAGTAAGAACTTCAACAAAGAGTTAGAAAATATAAGAAAAAACTACTCAGAGCTGAAGAATACAATAACTGAAATGAAAAAATAAACTAGAGAGAATCATCAGCAGATTAGATGATACAGAAAAATGCATAAATGATCTGGAAGATGGAATAGTGGCAATCACCCAGTCAGAAAAAGAAAAAAGGGGGAAAGTAATTTTAAAAAATAGTTTAAGGGAACTCTGGGACAATTTCAAGCATGATAGCATTTGTATCACAGGGGTTGCAGAAAACAAGGAGAGGGAAAGGGACAGAGAACTTATTTGAAGAAATAATAGCTGAAAACTTCCCTAACCTGGGGAAAGAAACAGACATCCAGGTGCAGGAGGCACAGGGAGTCACAAAAAGAGAGGAGTCCAAAGAAATGTACACTGAGACGTGTTATAATTAACATAGCAAACGTTAAAAACAAAGAGAGAATCTTAAAGGCAGCAAGAGAAAAGCAAATAGATGCATATAAAGGAAACCACGTAAAACTATTTGCTGATATTTCTGCAGAAACTTTGCAGGCCAGACGGGAGTGGCAGGATATATTTAAAGTGCTGGGAGGGAAAAACCTTACAACCAAGAACACTCTGCCCCGTGAGATTATCATTCACAATTGAAGGAGCGATACGGAGTTTTCTAGACAACCAAAACTAAAGGAGTTCATCACCACTGAACTGGCCTTAGAAAAAATATTAAAGGGTCTTTAAGTGGAAGAGAAAAGGCCGTAACTAGAAATAAGAAAATACAGGAAAAAAAAATCTCACAGAAAGACAAATGTATGGCAAAGTCAGTGATCATACAGTTAAAAACTAGTATAACAGTTAAAAGACAAAAGTAATAAAGTCAGCTATAGCCACCATAAGTAGATAAAGGGTATACACACAAAAGATGTAAAATGTAATGTCAAAAATAAAATATGTGGTGAGGTGTAAAAATGTATTGCTTTTAGAATGTGTTAAAAAAGTGACTATCAGCTTGAAACAGACTGCTGTAAAAATAGGCTGATATGTATGAACCTCTTGGTGAGTGTAAATCAAAAACCTACCATACTTACACAACAAAAGGAAGATAAAGGAACTGAAGCATAAAACTAAAGAAAACAATCAAACCACAAGGGAAGAGAGCAAGTGAAGAAAGGAACAGAGAAGAGCTACAAAACCAACCAGAAAACAATAAAAGAGCAATGAGTACATACCTATTATTAATAATTACTTTAAATGTAAATGGACCGCTCCAATCAAAAGACCTAATAGGATGGCCGAATGCATTAAAAAAGAACCCACAATACCTACCTATATACTGTCTACAAGACACTCACTTCAGATTTGAGACTGAAAGTGAAGAAATTGAAAAGTGTCCCTACAGATATAAACAAAATTAAAGCTGGGATAGCAATACTCAATGTCAGACAAAGTAGACTTTAAAACAAAGATTGTAGGGGCGCCTGGGTGGCTCACTCGGTTAAGCATCCACTTTGGCTCAGGGCGTGATGTTGCGATCCATGAGTGAGTTTGAGCCCCACATCAGGTTCTGTGCTGACAGCTCGGAGCCTGGAGGCTGCTTCGGATTCTGTGTCTCTCTCTCTGCACCTCCCCTGCTCGCTTTCTCTCTCTCTCTCAAAAATAAATAAATGTTAATTTTAAAAAAAAAATTAAAAACCCACAGATTGTAGCAAATACATAGAAGCACTGTTGGTTTAAGTGAGGCACATAATGAAATGTTTCTGTCAAAAGTTCAGAAATATCCAAAGTAAAATAGTGAATCAGTGAAGTAGCAGTTAGCAAACATTTATTATGCACACACCAAAAAAAAAAAAAAAACCAAAAAACAAAAAACACGGTTTGCAAACTGAGAGCCTTCAAACCAAAACATTGAATGAGGCTCAGAGATATATTGTTGTAAGGCTGCTTACATTCGTGAGAAAGCATGACTGTTCATTCTTCACAGTGATTGGTCATAATATTAGAATTTTCTCCAGTGGTAGGCAATTCTTCAGTGGTTATGTCATATCAGCCTTGGGAAGTGGTTCATGTTTTGCTTATGATTTGCAGAGGCAAAAAAAAAATATGACCCAGGTTAAATTAGTCTTACAAAATATGCTAAATTAAGCTTTGTTCAGATAATTTTTAATGGTCTCTGTTTTTGATGAACATTTTCAAGCTTTTCTAACCTTTCTGTATGTCTATCCATTTCAGTTTAGCTCTCTCTTTCTCTCTCTCTTTTTTTAATTGGTGTTTTCATCTTAAAATATCTACTGCCAGTTACCCCAATTTGAAAACCCCAGTGCAATTCTACTGCTCATTAGCAATCGTCTTTCACTCCTTTTTTAACAGAAAATTTTTACAGAATTTTTTAATTTTTATTAAAATATTTTAATTTTTTAATTTTAATTTTTTAACAGAAATTGTTCTTTCCTCTCTGCATAGGCTTATTTTCCTTATTAATAAATCTAGTTCTGTGTCCCATTTTTATCTGAACTAAACTATATATTGTCTTCTTTTAGTTTTAGAATTTCTAATTGTCTATTTTTGTATTGGGGTCTTTCTTTTTCTTATTTATTTATTAGTATTCCTTAACAAGGAAGAAATATATATTAATCGGGAAAAATAGTATTTGCTTGCTAGAAAATTTTAAAAAATAGTACTTGCTTGCTTTTCCTAGTATTTTTATTCATTCTTATAACTAAAGGAAGGGATTAATTTTATTTATTTTTTTAATATTTATTTATTTTTGAGAGAGAGGGAGAGAGAGACAGAGTGCAAGCTGGGGAGGAGCAGAGAGAGAGGGAGACACAGAATCCAAAGCAGGCTCCAGGCTCCGAGCTGTCAGCACAGAGCCCGACGTGGGGCTTGAACTCATGGACTGTGAGATCATGACCTGAATTGAAGTTAGATGCTTAACTTACTGAGCCACCCAGGTGCACCAAGGAATTAATTTTCTTATAAATTTAAGTCTCTTTAGTCAGTATTGTCAATATTTTCAGTATTGGTATATAGCAATATTGGTATGTTTCCTAGTTAGTAAATGAATCTCTTAATGTCTCTGTTTTCAGAGAAATACATAAAGCTTCCAGTACATTAGATTTAAAAAAAATCTCACTCATATTATAGACAAAAGGCTTATGCATCCTCTTTAAGAAATACCAACTTTCTGTTTCTTTTCTGTTTTTATTCCTGTACTACAGGAGCCCAGTTGATGGCAGGTTAGTGTTCATGTGACTTTTCCCTTCCAGTCCCAACACTGGGCCTAAATCATCTGTAAAACTGGGAATGAAAATAGCCATACCTTTTAGTTCAAATGGCTATTAATAAAATGTAATACACGTGTGGATATGAAAACCCTTTACAAATTATAATTTTTTATTTATCTCCATTTCAGTTTAAGTGTTTATAAGAGTTGAAAATTAGATTTGATCATTTCTAAAGTCTGCTGGTTCGAACTATGTGAGATACTCTAAAACTTACTAGGGCAAATCCAGCGGCCACTGATGTGAACATAATAATTATATGGTAAAATTGAGTAGGCAGAACACCCTTGTTGAGAATTAAAATCCCTGTCATCTATCCACATGTAAACTTTCTCCAACATCTCTGCAAAGGGCTTGAAAGAGAAAGGTATGGTTGGCCTCCCTGACTTCAGCCTCTTTGGGTGAGGGATATAATTTTAAGATACCCTGGTTCCCCTGAATAGCTTAGTATCCATCTGTAATATAACTTATTTAAAATATTTGAAGATATTTATATAATTACACTCTAACATCTGTTACTGTAAGATTTCTAAGAGCTTACTTATTGTATTAAATTAATTTACTGGGCACTCACCTTAACCAAATAAGTCATTATTCTGTTTGTACACTTGTAGAACTGAACTATTTTCCTCTTGATTTCTTACATTTGTGTTTTTATTTTTTCCTCAGTTTCTCTTTTTTTTATCATTTATTTACCCGAATCAGATGCATAACTGGATAAGCTTAAAGAGCTTGACATTTACAATATACATTTGAGGGAGAGAGAGAGAGCACAAGCTGGGGAGAGGGGCAGAGGGAGAGAAAGAAAATCTTAAGCAAGCTCTATGCTCAGCAAGTAGCCTGACGTGGGGCTCAATCGCATGACCCTGGGATGGTGACTTGAGCCGAAATCAAGAGTTGGACACTCAGCTAACTCAGCTACCCAGGCACCCCCAAAGATTTTGACATTTGGAATGAGATAAACCTTCATTTAAAGCCCAGCCTTGATAGTTTATGTCTGTGGTCCTTAGCAAGTTCTTTAACTTTTGTTGGTATCAGTTTTATTTCTGTGAAATGAGAACACAGACCTCATTGGTTGTATAGATTATCCATGAGACTTAAAACTAATATAAAATGCTTAGCACAGTAAATCCTTAATAAATTTGTACTGTTTATTATAATTAGACAAGTAAGGATAGTATAATTGAAAAACATGTAAGTGAAATTCTAAAATGAGTTTCCTTAAAAAATATCAGAAGTATAAGAGATATAAACTCAGAGAGTAGGATAATTCTTGGCATTCATTTATTCAAAAAATATTTGAATGCTTGCTGTGAGCCATGCACACTTCCAGGCGCTGACCGTAAAGTGATGGACAACAGGCAGTCCCTGCCCTCCTGTAGCCTTCCCTCTAGTTAACAAAGACTGAAAATTAACATACAAATAAATGTATGTGGTGATCTCAGATACAAACTATGCAGAAAACAAAACAGGTTATGACCTCTAGCGTGCTCAGGAGGGAGCGCTGCTTCCGTGATGGTGACATTTGAGCTAGGACCTGTAAGATTGGCAGAGCCTGCACTCTGGATATCCAGGCTAAGAGACTCTAAAATGGAGTGCACTTTGTGTCATCCAGGGTGAGAAGGAAGACCAGTGTGACTGGAGCAAGTACAGTGGATGCAAGGTTACCCAGAGTAACATTCTGTGGGATATGGTCAGCCCTGGTGAGGAGTTTGGATTTTATTCCAATTTCAGGAGCCATGGTCCTTAGAAATGTAGGGACATGGCCTCATTTGGTTTTAAAATGACCACTCATCATAAGGATATAAGGCTGATATAAGGAGAATGGACTTTAGGATATGTGGAATGTGCTATTGATGTACATCAGGAGCTTAAAAATGGTGGAATGTAAGAGGATAATGACAGTGAAGATGGAGAGAAGTAATCAGGTTTGAGATATATGGTGAAGGTAGTGCTGAAATGACATGCTTAACAACTGCATGTTGGGAATAACTGAACTGGCCAAAGGGTAAAAATCAGAGATAAGTCCTAGGGACTTGGCTTGCCTATCACTTGGCTAGAAGTGCATTCCTGGGGCAGGGAAGAGCAGGAGAAGACATGGTGTATAGTGTAGCAATTGAGACAATGTGGTTGCTGGAGACAGAAAAGGTTGCTTCCACCTACCTCACTTACTGTCCATTGGCAAGTTTTTAAAATTCTCTGTGCCTTAGTTTCTCCATTTATAAAATGAGAAATGTAATACCTGTCTTGTTACTTGCTCTAAGGATAGAAGGAGATGTGAACGAGATTATGCATTAAAATTGTTTATAACGGTGCTTGACATACAGCACATTTGATCACTGAAGGAAGAGCAAAAGAAAAAAAAATAACCTGTACGGTTTGAATACCTGTTGGACATCTGGACAGAGATACATGTGTATGCCACAGGGTGATGGTAGGCAAGACCCAGAACAGCGATCCCGTTTGAATGGATGTTGGAGGTAGATCTGAGCTGAAGAGATTTGGCAATAGTGTCATGGTTGATTGGATGGACTCTGGAGGAAGACAAGTTTGCAAATTATCTTTACCACTTACCAGCTATGGGCGTGTTGTACCCTGGCTGCCTCGGTTTCCTCAGTTTGAAATGAGAAGCCTAATGGAAACTATCTCATAGTTTTAAGGATTAAACATCTAATATACAGTATGTACCAGTTATTGAGGGAGAATGATCACAAGTCATATTTGGACAAGGTAAGTTTGAAATGGGTTTTCAACACACAAGTGGAGTTGAATAAACAAGTGTAGAGTTCAGAAAGGCTCAAAGCTCAAGGTATAAATTGGGCATTCATCAGCACAGTGATGGTATTTAAATCTTTAGGACTAGGTGAAATCTCATGGGTTTATTCTAAGGATTCAAAAGCTAATACATGTTACCTCCTAATTATTGTTAGGGGGGAAATGAACAAGCAAAGTAGAAAAGAGAACAAGGTTGGGACGATTTCACACGATTTCAGGTATACGCACAGCAAAAGTAGCAGGGAGTGGAAAATAATTCTGTGCCTCAGTAACTTTTAGGGAAAGTCTTATTCCTAAATTAACCCACGAGACAGTCTCATCTGAAGTTTTAGATCACAAATATTCTCCATTTAACATTTCACTTAATGCCTTCGAATTGGATTGTTGGCTTCCAGTGAATCACATAATGTAGTTTATTTCTTTTGGTTCGTCACTGCCCCTAACATAGTATAATGTAAACAGAAAGTGCTCTTTAATTTATCATTGAATGTAGTGATTAAAACATTTTTTCCTTAGGACCACATTGTAGACTAGCTACAGGGGCTCAGTCTCATGAACCGCGAGACCATGACCTGAGCCAAAATCAGACTGAGCCACCCAGGCACCCCTGAATCATTCTCTTCTAAGGAGGAAATTCATGTTGATAGCTCACTTTATTGCCACATCCCACCTCCCCACCTGCAGTGACTTATTTTGGAAAACTAATCAAACTTAGTGGTCAGGGCTCAAAATAATTTATGCAAGTAGGATCCAGAAATTATCTTTCTCCAACTCTAAAAGCCTATACGGAAAGTCAGAAGACAATGTGTTTTGGGCCCCAGGAGGGCCAATGCAGAAATTTCAGATACACACTACAGCAAGACTGTGACGATTTCTTAACCTCCTGAACCATAGTCGGCTGATATATAAAATGGAAATAACGTTTACCTCATAATGTTTAAATGGGCTGAACAAAAGTGCATCCTCAAGTAATTATCTTTCCTATGAAATATACTTCATCTCAGAAAGTGTTTTGCGTGTTCAGAAATTCCCATTTTACTGTGCACACCAGCTACAAATACATTCTTTTGTATGCTTAAAAAATTCAACCTATTTTGAAAAGGATGTATATAGCCTAAGTAGTAAGTATATGTGTGCATATAAATTAGTGGCTATAGAATTACACAGAGTTGTGGAAGTGTCCTTTTTACTTTTACAGATGTAAATTATTTATTTCTAAATGATTCTTCACATGTAATAGGAGGGGCTTTTTACAGTTGTAGTAGTTTTATTTATGTTTGTTTGTTCGTTTGTTTTTAAATAGATTTGGCAGCATTCACAGTCAAGGGCTGTCATGGTCTCATTATTTCTTGGCCTTTGGAGAACTGTGCTAATGAAGTACATTTAGTGGGGAAGATTACTGCTTCTTTGCCTATGTTCTCCTTAAGCAACTATTTCTTTACTTACTAGTGCTTGTTACAATTTATTAACCATGATGTATATACATCCAAGTAAATGAAACCTTCCTTCTTCTCTGCTCCCTGCCTCATACTGAATTTACTAGGTAGAAAACTTGCGTAAAGTTACAAACCAGTCAGCTTCTTGAGAAAAAAGTTGTTACTGACAATTTCCTGTAGTGCTAAACCTCAGAAAAATACAACAGCTTTTGTGGATCCAATGCTGATTTTAATTTTCAAGCCAGGAGTTAAATATATAAATCAGGTTGAACATAGTGTACCTGTCTTTAGAATGCTGTTTATAGTCATATATATATATTAGTTTTCTTGGTAGAGAGCTACATTTCCCTGCCCTCCTGTTCCTTGTATCAAGCAAACAACACACACACACACACACGCACACGCACACGCACACACACATACTCTTCCCAATTAAAAATATGGTGCATTTATGACATTTTATTGTGTGATTAGTTTCTTCACCTATATCCTCATACTACTGCTTCACTGGTACTTTAAATAAATAAGTGGATTTTTTGCTTTCGATGGCTGTTTTACAAGTTTTCATTTTGCCACTAAAGTTTTTACTGTCATTTCTTTTTAACTTTTTTCATGTTTATATTATTTTTGAGAGAGAGACAAAATGTGAGTGGGGGGGGTGCAGAGAGTGAGGAAGACAGAGGATCCGAAGCACGCTCCAGGCTCTGAGCTGTCAGCACAGAGCCTGATGTGGGTTTCGAACTCATGAACAGTTAGAGCATGACCTGAGCTGAAGTCAGCGCCACCCAGGCTCCCCAAGAGTTTTTACTTTTAATATATTGTGTTACAGATTAATACTCTTATCTATACATGTATTTTGAAATTTGCATTGATTTATATGTGGAATCTTTAAATCATATGTTTCTCTTTCAAAGAGATATTGCTAAACTCCTTGTTTTTTTTGGTTGTGTTTTTAATGAGTTATTTTTTTTTCTTGAGGCTTGCCCAATTTATTTAACCTCTGTCTGTGTGTGCCTTGATTTTTTTTATCTATGAAATGCATTGTTTGGGTGAATTAAAGGCGATAATCTGTGTATAGTATTTGGCCCATGGCTTAGTTTACCTCTTGTTACTGGTGGTGTCAGTTACCTCATGAAAATATGAGATTATTGTCCTGTCTCTTTGGGTCTTGATGAGCTCTATAATGGCTTTTGCTAATAAAAATGATTCTCTGTCATTTTCCTTGCCCAGGCAATTTTCACCTGTTGTCTCTTGATATGCTATTTTTGGGAGTTCTGAGTTGGCATGCAAATTTTATGATTGCTCTTTAGACTGTCATTTTGGAAAGGCCATGTGTAGGCTGTGTATTCCACAGCCTTAGCTGAGCCTAGGGTTATAGCCATTTCCATCAAGACTTCAGACATGTGGATAAATTGGTCTTGAATGTTCCAGATTAGTCCATCTACCAGCAGAACACCACAGAAACTGTTGTTGATGTTCTGCACAACAGAATAATTTCCTAGCCAAGTTCTACCTGAATTCCTGACCCACAAAACCTTGGGATTTCAGAAAATGGTTGTTTCTATATGAGCCAGTAAGTTTAGGGCAGCACTAAACAACTGGAACACGGATATATGGAAATAAAATGGCTTTTGTATCCTGTGATATAACTGAAATCACTTATTAGCTTCTAATATTTTTCTGTATATACCTCTTATATATATTCCAATATACATATATATACATATATATATACATATATAACATATATATTCCATTCCTTATATATATATTTTAATGTTTTTATTTATTTTTGAGAGGGAGAGAGAGAGAGAGAGAGAGAGAGAGAGCATGAGTGGGGGAGGGGCAGAGAGAGGGAGTCACAGAATTAGAAGCAAGCTCCAGGCTCTGAGCTGTCAGCACAAGCCCAACTTGGGGCTTGAACTCATGGGCTATGAGATCATGACCTGAGCTTAAGTCAGATGCTTAACTGACTGAGCCACCCAGGTGCCCCACATATGATTTTTAAAATATGTAATCATTCGCTTGAGAATAATGAGTTTTATTCCTAAGTACCCAATGTTCATTCATTGCTATACCTTTTTTCAATGACTAGGGCCTTTGTTACATTATTGAATAAAAGGGATAACAGCGCAAGAGTCATACTCTTTTTTACTTCAAGGGGAAAGCTATTAAGAATACACCATTCCAAGATGGCTCAGTTGGTTAAGCAGCCGACTTCGGCTCAGGTCATGATCTCATGGACTGTGAGTTCAAGCCCCGTGTCAGGCTCTGTGCTGACAGCTCAGAGCCTGAAGCCTGCTTCAGATTCTGTGTTTCCCTCTCTCTCTTTCCCTTCCCTGCTCACACACACACACACACACACACACACACACACACTCTCTCTTTCTCTCTCAAATATAAATAAACATTTTAAAAAAAACCAGAATACTCCATTCAGTATGATGTTTTCTTTAGTTTTTTTGTAGATACTTCTATCAGATTAAGAAAGTTCCTGACCATTTCTGTTTTCCTGAGAGTTATTATTTTTTTAAGCAAGAATGATTCTTGAAGCTATTTAATTATTTGTATATTACTTTTCTCCTGTCTCTTAACAGAAAACATATTTGAGCATATGAAAGTTAAAACTTTATTTACTAGTATTAGTATGTCTACAGAAAAATGAATCAATTAAATTTGAAGATGTGAAAAATAATGGAGGGAAAGCTACTGTAAATATTAAGATGGGTAAAATCTCTTCTATTTTAAAGGCAGTTAACACCATCAAATGTTATAAGTCTGAGGGTGATACAGTTTCATAATTGAGTTGATCAACATGTATTATTTTCCACCAGCGTTGTTGAGATATAATTGACATACAATACTGTATAAGGAAGAAAAACAAAACAAGGTACAAAATAGTGATTAGGACATAATGTAATTTATATATAAAGAGAATATTTACCTAATTTAAGATTCTCCCACCATTTTATAGCTTAGGAAACTGAGTTGTGGACTTATAATGTAACTTGTCCATGGTCACATAGCTAGATAATTTTGTTATCTGAAAATATTCATAACTTAGTGAGACTAGGCATCTCTGGAGAAGGAAATTGGGAAGTGGAAGGTGAAGGACAGGAATGAAAAGGACTTTATTGTTTTTCATACATTTGAATTTGTGTCATATACACATGTATTATCTATATATGTATATTGCATTACCTATTTTATTAAATAAACACATAAATAATTTTTGACACTGCTGCTATATTTACATAGGTTTATTGTGACAATTTTCTGCAATTCCACATGTTTTAAGACTTTTCAGTTCAGGGGTGCCTGGGTGGCTAAGTGTCTGACTCTTGATTTCAGCTCAGGTCATGATCTCCCAGTTTAGTAGTTTCGAGCCCTATGTTGGACTCTGTGTGCTGACAGCATGGACCCTGCCTGGGATTCTCTGTCTCCCTCTCTTTCTGTCCCTCTCTGCTCATGCTGCCTCTGTCATCTCAAAATAAATAAATAAACTCAAAAAATGTTTGTTTAGTTCTAATATTATCAAGTTTTTCTATTTGTATTTTTTGAGACTCTCCAAGGGTTTAATAAGCATAAAGATTAATAAAGTGTTGTTTATATACTAATAACATTGTTAAAACCTCCATGTGCATATGAAACATGCAAATATATAGTTTTAGAAAAGTAAGGTCACATTTGTTTCCATGAAATTTAATGAAACATGGGCTTTGATTCTACTACAGTTATATTACATTTTAATGAAAGGTTGTGTTCTCAATTTAAGATTTTGAAGGTTATAATACGTAATTTTAAGAGGTCCTGAGGCTTTATTCCTGTAAGTGCCTTAATCGAAGTGAATGCAATAGTATCCAGAAGCATCACAAAAATGCTGTCCCTATAGTTCAGGTTTTATAATTATGTGATAATTCACTGTATCCTTTACCTCCTAATAATGAAAAATGCAATGAATATACAACCCACAGAACGATGAGTGATTTGTTTTTTAAGAATACCTCATGCACGTGGTATGGCTTAATTAAGGTCTCTGACTCTTGATTTCAGCTTGGGTCATGATCTCACAGTTCGTGAGTTTGAGCCCTGCATCGGGCTCTGTGCTGAGAGCACAGAATCCTGAATCCTGCTTGGGATTCTCTCTCTCTCTCTCTCTGTTTCTCCCCCTCTTGTGCTGTCTCTCAAAATAAATAAGCTCAAAAAAAAAAAGAATACCTCATGCTGCATTTTAATGGGAGTAAAAATTTGTTTGCTATTCTTGAATATGCTTTCCCAACAACAAATGTTCCTTTGCTTACAAAAATGTTTTCCTTGAAAGTAGTTAGTTAAATTTGGAAACATATTTACCTCCTTTTGCCTACACACATGGCTACCTTGCCCAGAAGAGATAAACACCTGCTGTATTCCAAAATTATGAGCACATTTTGAAAAGTATTGAAAAGTTCTTGAATACATTGATAAGGAGAAGAATTACTTGTAAATAAGTTATAATCAATTATGTAAGGTTTTATATTTCTTTGGATGTAATTTATGTTCAAGAAGAATATTGTTCTGACACTAGTTAAAATGATAAGGAAGACTTTATTCAGGACTATTGTGATAGGTGTCAAGACTATGACAAGAGTGGAGAGAGATATCAGGCTCGACTCTGAATATAGTCAACAGTTGGGAGGGTATTGCCTAAGAGCAGAGTGGGTGGTGCGTTGGGAGTTGGTGGGTGGAAATTTACTAAGAGAAGACATCAGGGGTAGAGGGATTCTTGCTTACCCAACTTAATGAGATTCTTAGTGAAGGCATATCAGGGTAATCAGATGTTGAGACAGGAAAAAGGAATTTCATAAGATATTGAGGGTAGTAAGGTATCAAGGGTGAGGGGAATGTCATTTAACTGACCGAGTAGGATTCTTGCTACAACTGACTGAGGCCAGTGGATGAGGCCTAGACAAAGATTAAAAAAAAAAAAAAAAAAAAACTCAGAGGAACCTGTTTGAATTTTGGTCATTGAGAGAGTCTTTGTCACTGGTCAGAATATGGCATATGCAACTACAAATCCATAGAATATGAGGTATATCCAGAACACCCAGGCTCCCATTAGCAAATAGAGCTGTGTGGCCTTCCTGACATGGTGAGCATTAACATTGACTTCCTGTATCTTTTTTTTTTATTTTTTATTTTTGAGAAAGAGAGAATACATGCACAAGTGGGGGAGGGGGAGAGACAGAGGGAGACACAGAGTCCAAAGCAGGCTCCAGGCTCTGAGCTGTCAGAGCCCCAACGCAGGGCTCGAACCCATGAACCATGAGATCATGACCTGAGCAGAAGTTGGACGCTTAACCGACAGAGCCACCCAGATGCCCCAACCGTCATCTTTCTTGAGTAGGCTGAGCTGGTTTTGGTATGCCATGTGCTGACCAGGAGGGGACACCTGACCTTCAGAAAATAGGAAAGAGATCTACAAGAAGAGATCACTAGACATGGCAGCCGAGAGTAAGCAGTGGCCAAGGCAATTAGAGAGACTGGTCTGCGTAGTTAGTGCACATCATCCACCCCATCACCTCCTCCTTGCTCTCAGTTGCTACTTAGTTGATTGAAGCAAATAAAGAAGTGGAGGTCTTTAAACCAAATCATGTTGTTATGAAATTGCTCTTGAATATATTAGATATTCTAAATATTAGAATAATCTAAATATTAGAATTCTCTAATCTTCTTCCTTGTCCTTGTTTTGACTTTGAAGTATAGTTATTCAGAATAAAAGAGATATGTGCCCTCAATGATCTTCCTTCGGATTCCTTTCTTACAGGGTTGCTTTGCCATCTTTGCAGATATTCATGAGGTGAGAGCTTTTCATTTGTGCATAATAGTTCTGTAAACGGCCCTAACAAAATTATAACCATAGCACTACTGAAGTCACTGTATAGGGAACACCATGACATTAAAGGGTATAAAATCTTTAATATTTTAACCCTGGCCTAATCACAAGATGATTATCTCGGATGCCTTGGCATTCTTTGTGTGTGTGGAGTGAGGGAGGAGGTGATGGATGAATTACTAATAGAGGAATGACCTGAACATGCATTCTGGACACTTGGACTGTGTCAGATCTGTGCATCAGTGGGAGAGAGCGAGAGGAAATTATGGGAAGAACAATACAAACAAACCCTTGAATATCTAAATTTATTCAGGAAACATTACATGCAACTGAATTTTTCTGTTCAGTTCTAAGTCTTAAGAAATGAAGCCATCTTCATTTCTTGTTTTATCATCACAAACATCAATCTCTCTTCTTTTATCTCATCTTCCAGGATATCTGGGAGACTCCAAGAGTTCACATGATAATGTTCTTGATCTGGACAGGAGAACAAGGAACACTGAGGTGTGCCAAGGGCGGTGGGGGGGGGGCTGTCTTTCTTTGATATCTGTGTAAGTTATGTGGCTGCCTCAATACCATAGTTGGTATTTTCTGAGAACAGAAAAAAAAATATTGCAGTGAAAATTGTTAATAAATTGTAATAGCAACTCTGAAATATTTGAAACTGGGAAATTTCCAGCTTTGAAAGTAAAAGAAATACTTTTTCTTTTCCTATTGAAAATGTCATCCATTTAAACAGCTTAGAATGGAGGGAGGAAGATAGCTCTGTCAAAATAGTGTTTTTGAAGAGTTTTCAGTGTGCTACATTTTAATTTTTTCTATTGAATTATCAAAGTTGGCCTATTTTGTGAGAAATATAAAAATGAGATGATAATAAAAAATGCTGGGGGCGCCTGGGTGACTCAGTCGGTTGAGCGTCCGACTTCGGCTCAGGTCATGGTCTCACGGTTTGTGGGTTCGAGCCCCATGTCAGGCTCTGTGCTGCCAGCTCAGAGCCTGGAGCCTGCTTCGGATTCTGTGCTCCCTCTCTCTCTGCTCCTCCCCTGCTCATGCTCTGTCACTCTCTCTCTCAAAAATAAATAAACATGAAAAAAAATTTAAAACAAAATAATGCTTTCCCTCTGTTAAACACTTACCATATTCCAGGCACTATACTAAGTGATTTTCTTGCACTGTCTCATCAAATTCTGGGAGGCAGAGACCATGTCTAGATAACTAGCTTAAAGTTGCTCAAGATTATACCATTGAAGAATAGTCTTAACTCTCATTTCATTTGGAGCCCATCTGGTGATGTAGGAAATTGATTTTTTAAAAACTTTTGCTATCATTTGGAAGGCAATCTGTGGCTAAAGAAGCTGAAAGACAAGAAGTTGATACCCTTTGTTTATGTGTTTGTCTGTCTAAGGCTGGGAATGCCTGGGGTCCTCACTTAGGTCCCTGCTATTTAAGGTGAGCTCCCATGAGTATTTCCCCCTTTCAGAGCTATTCTTGTGTCTAGACTGGCTCTTGTGGTTCTTTTTATGATTTAAAGATGCACCTCAGCAACAACCATCAGGAATTTTGAGAAAACATGGTTTTTTACTAACAAGTCTTATAGGGTACGCCTGGCACCTCAGAGGCCACATAGAGAGGCTGCTGTAGAGAGAGGAAGACTGAGGAGAAGGAGGAGAGGAGGAGGGAGCCTGGGCTTCAGTCTTTAGTGGGGTTAAGGGTGGGGTGCCTAGGGTCTTTTGAGTTTCTCTTTACTGGTGTATTTAAAACATAAAAACAAGAATTAGGGCACAGGAAGGGAAAAGCAGGATCACTCAGTGGTCAATTATTTAGGTCACAGAGGGCTTCCTAAAAAGGGACACTTTGTGGGTGGAGTGGCATGGTTCTTATCTAGTTGTTTTACTAGTAGCTGTGTTATACAGCCGGCAATATGTTTATTCGAGATGGATGTCTGTGAAGCGGGTGCCTCAGGGATGTCAGGCACTCACACTATAGCCTTACCTATGTATTTTTTAGATTTACCAGTTTTTATAAGTCAGTAAGTTCCAATAGCATTTGCAAATTCCAAACAGAGTCATAGAATTAATTGCAGATTTAAGTAAAATCACAATTAATTTTTAAAAGCAAACATATTTCTAAACTCTGTCATATAAAGTGTACAATTTTAGAGTTGTTCAAGCTTGATTTTAATTCAGATTCTTCCCCATAAATTCTGTTGACTTGGGGCAAATTATCTCTGCTTTGTGAGTCTCATCGGTCTCATCTGTAAAATGGGGCTAATAGTGAATAACCACCTGGGTTATTTATGAGAATTAAATTAGATAATCTTATAAAGCACTTAGCATGATATTTGTAAGTTCACAATCAGTGATAGTTTTCATATAAGAATAGAAAATTCTATGGATTAAATACTAGAGAATTCTAAGTCATAAAAATAGTTCTGTAATATTAATAAGTGATAATTTACATTAATACAAGTAATATAGTCTTTTAATAACTCAGATGAAAGTGCTTAAATTGAGGACTTCCAAGTTCTAGCCCTTCTTTCTGTACTTCTGATAAACATGGGCAAAATGGGAAGCTATAGGGACTGCAAGAGACCAGGATAATTCATCCATGACCAACTAAATTCCAACTTTTTTTTTAATTAAGGGATGAAGTAACAAGCAACAGACACTTATAGATAATCAAAACAATTCTTATGTAAATAAAAACAGCCCTAACTTGAGATTTCAGGAAATCAAATAAGATAAAGCCATGGAGAATAAAGGAGGGCAGACATCATTTGTTTAACTCCTGTATGATTCAAAGAAATAGATATTTTATCTCAGCTTTAAGTGTGATATTCAGGGAAGGGCAACAGGTCCCTGGGTCATTTCCCCCCCCCCTCCCTGAAATCAAACACGTAAGATCTGTTTCTCTGCCTTGATAAATAAAGTCTGTGCAGAGGACAACTAGAAAAATGAGTGAAGGAGAGAAGGAGGAAGTATGCAGGAACAGGTGTGAGCTGAGTTGATGAGACCCAGAACATTAGGGCAGGTGACCGTTTGTCAATCTCAGCTCTCATTAATCACACTCACATAGCTAGGAGCCACAGAATCACAAAGAAGTGATTAGACTATCTGGTTACTGCTGGAACTCCAGCCAGAGATTCCTGCCAGTTCTCAGTTTTGGAAGGAAAAAGAACAGGAAGTGGCTGATTTTCACACTGGCTTCTGTGTTTGGAGGGAAAGAAAAAAAAATTCAGCAGCTGGAGGATAGCCTGGATAAAAGTGGAGATACTCAATTACAAGGAAACTAAACACCCCCCTCATGTCACCCTGTCTCTACCACCAACCACATCTACACAACACATATTTACCAGGCCCTTCTTCTTCTACCTGCAAAGGTAGCAAAGCCCAAAACCTTGCCTGGATTGAGCTTTGCAAAAATACTGCAAACTTTCTTTTGCATCTTCCTTTTCCTTGGCATTCCACACTGGGTGGCTTCCCTGAGCTGTAAAGTAAACATTCCAGAGTCCCAGGAATGTGAGTATGGGTTACACATTCATCCATTGTGGCATTTGGAGTCATCATGATGATTTTGGTCAGTGAACCATTGTCTCCTCTGCCACATAACACTCAGATGATATCTTCTCACCCCAGTGGTGTGGGTGAAGTGACAAGAACACAGGGAGATTTGGAACATGAGGAAAATGAGTGGTGGAACCCACATGGCATTAGGAATACCTTATTCCTTTTTGAATAAGTGTGATTTCTAATCAATCAGTATTATTCTTCATTAAACAAAAAGTGGCAGAACTACATATGAGCTGAAATGTTCCAATTCCAATTGCTGTACATTTCCACTACACTGTGGCACCAAATGTATTTGGTGACAAGGGAAAAACAAGGGGGAAAACACATTAGATTTGAGAATGCCCCTTATAGCGTTTCTTATTTATAGTTTTTTTGTTTGTTTGTTCTATTGAGGTATAAGCGACATACAACATTATATTAGTTTCAGGTGTACACCATGATGATTAAATATTTTTTATATTTATACATTTTATACATTTTATTTTATACATATACAATTTTATGCATTGTGAAATGATCACCATATTAAGTTTACTTAATATCCATTGCCACGCATAGTTACAAATTTATTTTCTTGTGATGAGAACTTTTAAGAGCTAATCTCTTAGCAACTTTCAAATATACAATATAGTGCTGTATTATTAACGATAATCACTATGTTGTACATTGTAAATTACATCCCTATGGCTTATTTATTTTATATAATGTTTCCTTAACGGAAACATGTTCCAAAACGGACAAGTCACATCTTCCAGTCAAATCCTACAGACTTAGTCCAGAATTCAATAAACTGAAGTATTTTCTGCTGATTGATTGGGGCACAATTTGGAGACAACAAACATTAATGTTTCCTTGATAGATAGAAAGTGATTTACTTGAGATTTAAGTTCTCCCCTATAGCCTGTTGCCATTTCTTCAGAGATGACTGATTTGAAGTCTGCTCTGTTTGAGTACGTGGAGATAACGTTCATGATATATATGCTTTTCCCCTGATAGAGTCAAATTTTCAAATGCACCCTTTCTTCACAAATTTGTTCTTAATCCATTTTACTCTAAACAAGACAGGACTTTTGCTTTGTTAACCTGTGGAAATATCAGCCATACTTCATATAGCCCATGGCTGCCTGGCTGTATAACCTATGTTTTGGGTTGTGTTTCTTTGTTGCTTTTAGCTAATCGGAGTTGTACAGAATAGTGATCCTCACTTAAGTGTGGTGGCATTTTGCCTGAAACTGCGGGACCTGGCTTGTTTGGGCAGCCGACATACATGGTCCCTTACCCAAAATGATAATAAATATAGTTAGAATTTACAAAGTTTATTTTTTTCCTCGTAGAAACAGAAAACTATTACTTTATGGTAACATCAAGAGCCCTAGCTTCACTCTAGCCTCAAATACAGAGATACAGTTTCAATCGCACCTTTGACAAACATTCCAAACCCTCTGACACTAAGAGCAAGGGTTTTTTTTTCCTTAATAATAAGTGTAATCCACAAGTATCAGTTCTCTAAATTGTAACCTTGGTTAGCATTGACAGGGATTGTAACATGGAGCATTAAAATTCCCACCTAGATCCAGAAAGCTTTCATATTCCTTCTTCTGAGGTCTCAGATGAATGCTATTGGTCATGATGACAATCCGAGGGTGTAGAGAAAATGATTTTGTGTTTAATTCTCAAATCTGTGGAGGAAAGAAAGAATTTTGAGAGAAAAATCTATATAAATAAATACACTAGGGATCAAAATGAAAAGTGAGAGTAAAGAATGCTTTTGTTTTGGGCTTTTTAGCCACTAACAGTGTATCGTATAAAGGCTGATAGGATGAAATAAATGGTATTCCCTGCTGTGTTCCCACAGGGAGGAAGAGGGCCTGAAAGAGTGGGCTTTCAGTGTACTGTTTACTTGTCAAATGAATTAATAATGAAGGAATAAAGGAATAAAAAGCCCTTTTTATTTTTAGAAAATTACAGGAATTTCAAAACACACTGAAAATTTTTATGTTGAGCTATACCAATTTGAAAAAAAAAACTAACCTCTTTTGTGACTTTAAATTTTCTTTTTAATGTTTATTCATTTTTGAGAGAGAGTGCAGGCTGGGTAGGGGGGCAGAGAGAGAGAGGGAGACAGAGGATCTGAAGTGGGCTCTGTGCTGACAGACCAGGGCTCGAACTCAGGAAACATGAGATCATGACCTGTGCAGAAGTCTGATGCTTAACCAACTGAGCCACCCAGGCACCGCCCCCTATTTTGTGAGTTTATTTTATTTTTACTTTTTTTATGTTTTTTTCTTTTATTTTTTATATTTGAGACAGAGACAGAGACAGAGAGTAAGCAGGGGAGGGGCGAGAGATGGAGACAGAATCTGAAGCAGGCTCCAGGCTCAAGCTGTCAGCACAGAGCTTGGCACAGGGCTCAAACTCACAAGCAGAGAGATCATGACCTGAGCCGAAGTCGGACACTCAACGGACTGAGCCACCCAGCCCCCCCCCCCGCCCCGTATTCTGAGACTTTAAATGAGGGAAACTGTTGGGGCGCCTGGGTGGCTCAGTCCGTTAAGCGTCCAACTTTGGCTCAGTTCATGATCTTACAGACTGAGTTCAAGCCCTGTGTCAGGCTCTGTGCTGACAGCTCAGAGCCTGGAGCCTGCTTCAGATTCTGTGTCTCCCTCTCTCTCTGCCCCTCCCCTTCTCATGCTCTGTCTCTCTCTGCCTCGAAAATAAATAAAAACATTAAAAAAAGTTTAAAATAAAAAATAAAAAAAATGAGGGAGACTATCACTAGGAAAACAAAATAACATTAGATTTAAATATCATTCAGTATTATCTGTAAAATGTATTAAATTGAAAAATTATGCCTATATTTTGGCAAATAAATTTGAGTTTTTTTATCATAAAACAACTGCAGATATCAAGGGATAAACTTTAGTAACAACACTATTACATTACTAGTGGCAATAAAACAATGTTTGTCAAAATATAAAATTTTACTGAAGGTTCCACTCTTTGATATAAATACTATAATATCTTTTCTTGTTCTTTCCCCATGTTTGGCAAAACATGGTAATATGCATTAGCTGGAATGTCTATTGTCCGTTTGCAATTTTTTTCGATACTGAGCACATTTACTTTTCTAATATAGGGGGAAAACAGGGGTACCTTGGTGGCTGACGTAAGGAATGTATGATAATATTTGAGTTGGTTTGCTTGCCAGCTAGAGATTTTTAGGTAAATGAATCCTATCATTTTTAATTTAGTAAAGCGCTGTTGATAAAGCATGCTAGATATACTTGAAATTAATGACCAACTATTCAGGATTCAATGCAAATTGGACATGGTATTAAAAAATAATTTTTCCTTGGAGGTTACAAGTTAAAACTACGACTAAAAAATAGTAGCATGAGAAAGTAGGTACCGCATCAGAGGTTTAATCACCAAGTCTGTGCACTGTTCTTTATGCCTTCCCTGGCTTTGTCCCAAGATATACTCCAGTTCCTCCTGGTGCCCTGGTACATCCTGGAAGAATTATATAATATGTCCTCTTTCAGCATTAGAATGTTTTCATATTTCTAAGTATCATCCATGGAAAAAGATTATAGAGAGAAATTTAGTTTAAGATGATCGATATAAGATCACTTATTTAAAAATTTTTAATGAGACACATTTCATCCATTTTGTAAGCAAGTAAAATCTATTCCTCCTTAAAATTTTCAGAGACCCTGGATACCTGGGTGGCTTAGTTGGTTGAACGGCCGACACTTGTTTTCAGCTCAAGTCATGCTCTCGTGGTTCGTGGGACTGAGCCCCATGTAGGGCTGCACTGATAGTGTGGAGCCTACCTGGTTTTGTCTCTCTCCCTCCCTCTCTCTCTGCCCCTCCCCGCCCATGCTCTTTCTCTCTTAAAATAAACAAATAAACTTAAAGAAAAAAACTTTTGGAGACCTTTTACAATTTAATATATAATTTGATTTTTGATACATACAGTGCCTTCATCTTACATATAAGTTATTTAAATGTTATATTAAGATAATTTTAAATAAAATTTTAATCTGTACTTTCCTAACATCTGTTTCAACACCAATGTCACGTTTTAAACTAATATTACAATTTTGGCATTTCTGAAGAATTTGTGCTGCATAGGATTTCTGACATTTTATTTAAATAATTCAGCTGTTAATGTATTTTGTGTTCTGAAGTAACAATTTGCATTTATGTAATAAAAATGACAGTTTCACTCATCAAATTTCTATTACCCTTGTAGTTTATAAACTCATCTTTCTGTTTTGTTCCAGATGAAGATCAGTCTCTGTTGTCTAATGACATTATATCTGGTGACCTTGCCAGGCAGTCACTACGATTTCTTATCTCCCCCCAAACACAGCAGCTGCTCTCGTACTCTTCCTTCACCAGGTATCAGAGTTCCCACATTCTCCTATAAAATGAAATATGTGTGTAATCAATCAGAATTTCACCTTAGGAAACACTCTGAGGAAACGCAGTATCTTAAAATATGCTTTCATGAATTGATTTTTTCCTCAAAAACAGTTCTCTAGATTTGCGCACACACACACACACACACACACACACACACACACACACGGTCATCTTCTGGAGAAATGTATTTTCTTACATATGTAGTTCTTAAATAAGAAATAATGATTCAAATGTCATTGCTATTGGAGAAGACCCGTTGAAAATCAAAGCAAAATTACTTTTATCCAGGTATAACCCCACATGTATCATAATATGCACACATTTAGACAATTTATTTTGCATTCATGTAATTGTAAAGGTAAATTCTCCGTATTATGAGATTGTTAACCAAAGCATGAATTTCACTTTCTCCTATTTTTAAGAACTGGAGCATTCTAACCAAAGTGATTTGTTTCCCTTTTATAGTTCAGTGAATCTGCTTAACTTCCTATCGCTTGCAGGCTTTCTTATATACAAAATAATGAAATATTTAATAGGTGTTCTTTTCATCAGTAGAAATTTAAAAGGCTTTTTCTTCTTCAAAAAGTATGTAATGAAAAAATCTGTTAAAGTAAAATAGTATTCTTAATTACTAGGATGAATTTAAATCAGCCTTCCCGCCCCCTAAATGATTAAGGATAGTGACTAAAATGACTTATTTAGTAATGAAACTTAATGTGTTGCTCTTAACAGATGAACATTACTTTTTTTTCTGTTGTGGAATATTAATAAACTACATTTTAGAAAAAACAGCTCTGTCTTTTGCTTCTTAAAATTGTATTGGCCGTACATTCTCTCTTCAGAAAATATTTGATGTATAATCTAGAAAAAATGTGGTGTTTAATTTTGTAAAGTAGTTTAAATATGTAAATGCTTAAAAACTAATTATCACTTATGTGTAAAAATAAATGAAAAAATCAACTATAGGGTCAAATTCATTATCTACATATTCATTATACAAGTATTAAAATTTCTCTGTAAGTTACCCAGTATCTATTCTGCATACAAATTGATAGTTTAATTTTACTGACAATTGAATAAAGGAAGAATAGAACAGAGGATGGAGGCTATGAAATCAGTTTTGTTCAGAAGTATTTAGTGCTTGCTATTAAATAAGAACTGAGGTTATAACAACAAACAAAACAAATGCACTCTGAAGTTTCATGGATCCTACCGTTTAGTGAGAAAATCAAATAATTATGCAAAGAAATATCAATTTACAGATTGTACTGCATACTTGAAAGACAAGAATGACATAAGTTGAATGACGGGGGGCGGGGTCCTAGAATGGGGTTGTGTTTTTTAAATGTTTACTTATTTATTTTGAGAGCAAGAGAGCAAGCAGGGGAGGGGCAGAGAGGGAGGGAGAAAGAGAATCCCAAGCTGGCTCCACACTCAGCATGGAGCCTGATGCAGGGCTAGATTCCACGACTGTCAGATCAAGACCTGAGCCTATATCAAGGTCAGATGCTTAACCAACTGAGCCACCCAGGCACCCTAGAGTGGGGTTGGGTTTTATGTAGAGATGCAGGAAGATTAAAAACTCTTTCAGGACAACTACTTTCATAGAAATCTTTTAGGACTAACTCTTTGATAATGCATATTTCCTACTATTTTGTATTTTTCCTCTTACAAAATAAGCATTTATTGTTAAACTCAAAACAGAAATAAACTAAATATATATGAATACACACACACACACACACACACACACACACACACCTTATAAAACATAATAATCAGGGCACCTGGGTGGCTCAGTTGGTTGAGGGTCTGACTTCAGCTTAGGTCATGATCTCATGGTTTGTGAGTTTGAACCCTGTATGGTCTCATTGCTGTCAGTATAGAGCCCACTTCAGATCTTATGTCTCCCTCTCTCTGTGCCTTGCCCCTGCTCACACACTCTGTCTCTCAAAAATAAAAAAAAAATAAAATAAAATTACATTAAAAAAAAAACACGACAATCTTATAGAATAGTTAAACTTCAATTTAGTTTAACTTCTTCTGATGAGGTGGGATTTCAGGTAATTATCTTTGGTACTGGATGCAAATCTTGAACTAATTTGTGCATTCATTAACTAAAACTCATGTTAAAAATGGCTTCCTGTTGGGGACGCCTGGTTGGCTCAGTCCGTTAAGTGTCAGATGGCTCAGGTCATGATCTCATAGTTGGTGAGTTGGAGCCAGACATCAGGCTCTGTGCTGTCAGTGCAGAGCCCGCTTGGGATAGTCCACCCTCCTCTCTCTTTGCCCCTCCCCCACCTGCATTCTCTCTCAAAAATAAGTAAATATTAAAAATTAAAAAAAGTAGCTTCCTATTAACATTCTATTTTGACAGCCTGAGACCTGATGTTACCAATGGAAGCAGTGGGGTCTGAGCAGAGTGTAGCAAACCAAGGGAATGGCTAGGGAAATAGGGGAAGACTCATGTCTTGTCAAGAAAATGGACTAAGAATAATGAAATATCCTCCCCATAGTGGAGAGCTAACACGTTTTTAAGATATTAATGAAAAAAAGCAATGAAACAAATAATGACAATAATAGGCAACATTTATTGATATTTATCATGTGTCAAGAATTGCACTTATTGCTTTGTATTATTTTATTAGTCATCAGTATAAATACTTTTATTTTTGTCACTCTACAGAGAAAGACACCAAGATTTAGAGAGTTTGAGTAGCTAACCAAAGGTGACTTAGGTGGCTAGTGGATGTGGTGGGCTGAAAAGCACCCCTGCAAAAGATACCCACCTCTCAGTCCCTGGAATCTGTGGATGCTACTTTAAATGGCAAAAAAGAAGGGTCTTTGGAGATGTAATTAAGTTAAGGATGTTGACATGGAGATTATCCTTGATTATCCAAGTGCAATCACATGTATCCTTATAAGAGGAAGGCAGATTGATAGTTTACACACACACACACACACACACACACACACACACACACACACACACAGAAGCAGAGATTGGAACTATGTGGCCACAGATCAAGGAATGCTAGCAGCCCCTGGAAACTGGAAGATGCAAGGAACAGAGTCTCCTTTAGAATGTCCCCAGGGAGCGTAGCCCTGTCAACACATTGATTTCAGCCCAGTGATAGTCATTTTGTACTTATGGTCTTCAGAACTATGTGTGTGTGTGGGAAACGTTGTTTTCTGGTTAGAATGTTGTAGTAATTTGTTGCCATAGCTATAGGAAACTGGTAAGATACAGTAGTGAAATAAACCGGGTTTGTCTCCAGAAAGAGAGCTTTTAACTACTTGCCAGATCATGCATGTACCATATAAGCATAAACATCAGTTTTTCCTTAGCACTGAAAGCCAGAAGGCAAATAATTAAGTAGAAGAGGTGTGTATGTGTGTGTGTGTGTGTGTGTGAACTGTATATATGTATATGTACATATATGAGATGATATTGTATTCTATACATGATAATTTATAAAATTTTAAGGTCTTAAAAGTAACATCTTAGTTTTATAATTTATACATACACATCTGTTCACAAATCCAAAGTAAGGGAAATGTCTATACAATACAATATTGTACTATATTCCTGAAGATACAGTTAACTTTTATAAATAATTAAAACTAGTTTGAATATTAATAATTCCTTAAAGATACTTTCCTCCAAAATTGGATTTGTATTTGTAAGAATTTTAAAATTTATCTTTAGTCTTCTCACTTTAAATCTTCCATAGTCCTTTAAAAGATTAATTAACCTGATAATTAGATTTTTTTTCATTCGTCTTCCATGGCTTAAGTCTACTCCCCTTCATCCATTTTATCATTGCACCACATAGTGGAACCTTGGTAGACAAATCCTGCACTGAACTTTTCCTAAACGCATTGTGTGTTTGTGCAACTAAGTTTGGTTCTTGGATAAATACAATTAACCCTGCTTTTTATCTCTCACCCCGCAGAAACAGTTGTGGTGTTCTCCCCTCTAATACTACACAGCTCTTTTCTCCTAGCAGCATTGGTTGTGGTTGGTTTTTCCAGGATTATCAGCTATGACTGACTAAATGAATAGAGTTACCTAAACATGAGGGAAAGAGCATTTCAAATAAAGGGAATAATAGGTGCAGTAGCTGAAGTATAGACAGGAAAACAATTCTTAGAAACTGAGGGTGTGGTAGTTGCTGATGAGAAGTGACACATAGGTTGAGGTCATATTTTGAGAGACCTTACTGTTATGTGAAAATGTCTGGATTGTAAGTATCATCCGTTTTCCTGTATGTCCAAGTGCTCATACACTTTCCTCTATTCCTGGTATCAGTTAGCTTCGAAAATAAAGCCAGCCATATTCTTCCAATATTCTGCATCAGTTTGTACAGTTTCTGCAATCCAGTGATTTTAACAGCAAGACACCTCAGTGGTCTGTATATAAAATGACTCTCTTGATGCACTAAAACCAATATGAGTTGGGCTTTTCATGTCAATAAAACAATATAAAAGTAAAGGCTGAAAAATAAAAGACATCATTCTGAAGAAAAAAAAAGTATTCATAGAATACTGATAACCATGGGAGTACTTCTTATGGAAAACTTGTTCTTTCTCTTTTGCCTGTGTGTTTTGTTGTTGCACTGAAGAGGATATATGATGGAGCATCTTGAGGAAAGAATCAATCAAAAATTATATGAAATTGTTTCACCACTACCATAACAACAACAACAACAACAGCAACTCATTTTTAAAACTTTTAGGTAGCACCCAGATTTGTTATCTGGAGTGATAGGACCTGATAGAGGTCATATGAATAGAAGAAGCGTCATGACGTCTGATAATTTATGAGCTTAGTGTGTGTGTAGTTTGGAATTCTTATTAACTGTAATAGTTTTATGGCCACTTTTTTTCTTCCAAACTAACTAAATTCACAGGTTATTTGGCACTTCCAGAAACTGCTACTTGCATTGTGAGAAGGACATATCATTCAAAGAAAATTACTCTACCAAATCTGACCACACTACTAATTTAAAATTTGTGCTTGTCGTGAGCGAGGCAGCATTATTACTGGTCCATATGCTAAATGACTAACAGAAATGTGACAAATTTGATGGCAATGGGGAGATGGGCAAAATAAAATTCCATCAGAAAGCCTAGCATACTTGAGGTGTATTCTGATTCTCTGATAGCCACTTGTTTAATTTTGTGAGGGATGCTGAGGTTGCTTGCAGCAGGTGTTTGCCATTTATTCCACCAAGATTATGAGTGGTAGAAAGGATGTGGACACTAAGACAAGGATGTGCTGAATGGGAGATACATAATTCTCTGAAATTACTGGTCTTGTCTCTAGCTCTCAAATTTTCCAACATCAAGCATGTTGGAATAGCTAAGGTATTTCGTGAAGTCTACAAGTCTTAAAAGTAACACCTTAAATTTACCATGTAATTATAGTAATAATAAATTTAACTAGGTGTAACAATGCATTTAGATGTATTTACAGTACATTTGAAAATCCTGGGGTAAAGCTAGGATTACCCTTTGGCTCATGCTGTTCTGTGTTCTGTGTGGCCTCACTTACCTGTGGCCCTGAAATGTAGTGCCACATATGTGATAACAGGGTCCTGCGTGCGCAAGGTGGGGGAAGGGATTTTGCTGGTGTCATAACCTGGGGAAGGTGTGTCTGACGGGAAATTGCCCAGAGGAGCCTAAAGGGTAGATACTTGGTGCAACCTGTTGCAAGCCTTTTGGATGTTTAAAAAAATAAACTGAGGCTAAATACAACATTTCAGTAGTTTATTTGAACATGCATCAGTTGAAATTGAGTAGTGTCAAACTGAAAGTGGTTAGTAGTGCTGCATAGACAGGAGCGAGGGGAGAGGATTTTATAGAGAAAGTAAAGAAGCAAAACAAGGGCATTATTTCATTGGTTATAGCTTTAGTGGTTGTGTTATTTGGGAAAGCTTAGTTGGCTGTGGTGGGTTGTTCCTTAGTTTCACTTTCTTGAATTCGAGTGCACTGACTCTGACTTAGGTTTTGGTTTGCTTAGGAAAGGTACCAACGCATTAGAGCCACCCAGTCTAATGGCCTCCCTGTTTAATTACTTTAGCAGTAATTTCCTATCCTGGATGGAAGCCCTCCTGGTGACCATATTTGCACCTGAGTACATTTGCTGCTGATGGTTCAGTCTTACGCCTCAGCAGAATTACAGTGCTTCCTGAAGGTCACATGATAACTGCCTTCAGGGGTGGTGGAGAGACAGATAAATGGATAATTATGCTTTCCAGTTTCTAGAGTTGGCCACATCTTCCCCTTCAAACCAGTGAACCCTGTGTTAGGGAGGGCTTGTTGGTAATTTTCTGTGTGTTAGGAGCTCATAGCCAGATTTGGGGTGAACAGTGTACATTCCAGGGAGGGGGTGGGCAGAAGAAGGACATGCTGACTTTGGCTCTCCTGCCGCATGATAATGCAGGACCTCTTGTTAGGAATTAGATCATTCACAGAATTCAAGGTTTCACAGAGTATTATCAGTGTGAGAATTGAACCATACTTTTGCAAGATGTTACCCCTGGGGAAAACTAGCTTAAGCGTATAGAAAATCTCTCTGTACTATTTCTTTCAACTGCGTGTCCACTGACAATAATCTCAATAAAATTAAAAACGTATTATCAGACTGCCTGAATGCCTCTTGATGGCATCGATAAAATAAACAGACTCCACTCTATCTGTAGTGAATCTGAAAAGCAAGCAGGACAGCCAAAACCCGGGGAGGATTTGCTGGATGTCTTTTGTAGCAAAATCATAGTTCTGAGATTGCCTTTTTCCAACTTGGCAAAGCCTTAAAAATGTTTATGTCCTATAATATCACAATTCAATTAAATAATTTATCTCAAGGAAAAAGAAGACAGAATATGGGGGATGGGGAACCTATAAAACATAAATACTAAGTGTAAATTATAACAGTACCTTGTAACTAAAATGGAAAAAGAAAACGGAACATTCACCTGTAGGTTAACTCCTTAACTATGTTGTTTGTGAAAGGTGGAATCAAATGGAGCTGGGAGGCCATTAAGGAGATGGACATTATGTATGTCTTCACCAGTTGGAACCAGGAACTTCTGAACTGGGCCAAGTCACAAAAATTCCAAGGATCCTACAAGAACACGTGCAACTTGCTCTGGTAAGAGACTTTTGCTTAATGTTAGCCTTAGGAACCGATTATGTTCAGCCACGATTAGCTCTGAGACACCATTACCAATCAAAAGTCTTTGTAAGCAGCGTCTATAAAAGGTTCCTTATTTGTTTTAAAACTTCTGACTTCTGTTCCCTGGTGGCATGCATACTGATCATTTTGCTGCCCAAACCTTCCCAAAATTGCAATTCTTTGATCTTGAATAAACATTTTTGCTAAATTATTGCCTCTTTACAATTTTTGATTGACACTTGATACATTTGGTGGAATATTATGCAGAATTTAAAATTTTATGGCTAATGATTTCATAATAACATGAGGTAATTGTATATATTAAATGAAAAAAATCTAAAATTGTACATAGAACAGTACCAAAGTTTTCTCTAAAAATATACATACACTGAATGCTAGAAAGAAAATCACTAAAAAAAAAAAAAAATACCAGTGATTATCTGTGGAAGATGGCAGTTGGGCAAATTCTTCTTCTGCTTTTATGTATGTTACAATGCTTTTAAATGAGTTTTAATCACATGTATTATAGGAAAGATACAAATTCAAAATCATTACACCAAATATTGTGATTAGCAAAGTATGACCAACCCATGACAATTATGAATTACTATTTTTCATATAATACAGTATAATATTTCCATACAGCATAATAAAGGCTTTAGTTCAACAATAATTTCAATACCTAGAATATACTCTCAAAAGATTTACTCATTCTAAAATTCAACTTAAAAAATAAATTAGTAATATTACCTCCTCTATATAAAATTCTATTTTTCAGTTATCATTAATATTACCTCATCTATCTTTAATTCTTATTTTTGTTGTTTTGTTTAATTATATTTAAATCCAAGTTAGTTAATATATATTGTAATAATGGTTTCATAGAATTTAGTGATTCACCATTTACATATAACACACAGTGTTCATAGCAACAAGTGCCCTCCTTCTCCTTAATGCCCATCACCCATTTAGCCCATCCCCCATCCACTTCCCTCCAGCAACCCTCAGTTTGTTCTCTGTTTTTAAGAGTCACTTATGGTTTGTCTTCCTCTGTGTTTTTATCTTATTTTTCCTTCCCTTCCCCTATGTTCATCTGTTTTGTTTCTTAATTTCCACATGTGAGTGAAATCATATGATATTTGTCTTTCTCTGACTGACTTATTTTGCTTAGCATAATACTTTCTAGCTCCATCCATGTTATTGCAGATGGCAAGTCTTCATTCTTTTTGATCATCGAGTAAAATTCCATTGTATATAAATACCACATCTTCTTTATCCATTTGTCAGTAGATGGACATTTGGGTTCTTTCCATAATTTGGCTATTGTTGATAGTGCTGCTGTAAACTCTGGGGTGCATGTGCCCCTTCAAATCAGCATTTTTGTGTTCTTTGGAATACCTAGTAATGAAATTACTGGATGGTAGGGTAGCTGTATTTTTAATTTTTTGAGGAGACTCCATACCCTTTTCCAGAGTGATTGCACCAGTTTGCATTCCCACCAACAGTGCAAAAGTGTTCCCCTTTCTCTGCATCCTCGCCAACATCTGTCATTGCCTGAGTTGTTAATGCTAGCCATTCTGAAGAGGTGAGGTGGTATCTTGTGGTTTTGATCTGTATTTCCCTGATGATGAGTGATGTTGAGCATCTTTTGTGTGTCTGTTAGCCATGTCGATGTCTTCTTTGGAAAAGTGTCTGCTCATGTCTTTTGCCCATTTCTTCACTGGATTATTTGTTTTTGGTTTTGTTTTGTTTTGTTTTGTTTTGTTTTGTTTTTGGAGGGCGGGTGTTGAGTTTTGTAAGTTCTTTATAGATTTTGGATATCTATAATTCTATTTTTTAGTTACCATTAGCAACTGTATGAGATGTAACCTAACCTGATAAATAAACAAGAAATACCTCTTAGAGAAAGGAGGGAAGGAGGAAGGAAAAAGAGAACCTATCATGTATCTTGCAGTGTGCTAGTCACTTTATACTTATTTTTTATTCTAATTGTAACAACTCTACCAGCTGATATACCCTGGCTGTCATCCAGAATCTGTGAAATTTTCCTCTTTGAAAGAACTCAATCTCACTTAGTTTTTGGTTTCTACCAGAAAATATATTAAAAGGAGAAAATTAAAAAGTAGATATTTAAGGAAGAGGGAAATGGAAACTCACATAAAAAATAATAAAGATGGTCTCAAAAATTCAAAAATTATTTCAGTTTAGAATTAATGAGAGATGCAACTCTGAGTTTGTCTTTATATCTAGTAAATATAATGATATTCATTTAAATAGTTATTTCTTTTCTTTATACTTGGTAAGAGTAAAGTTTGTAATAGATAAGTTTAATGTTAAATGGATATTTTTTACCCACATGAACATATTCCTGGCTTTCTCCTCTCAAGGTTTCGGAAGGAGATTTTAGTTGCTGTTCCTTAGCCTCCAAGAGATACTAAAAATTCAGGCGTGTTTCTTAACTGAAGCCTTCACTGGAGGCAGGCTGCAAGTCATTGTACTTGCTTCTTGTCTGCCTTCCTATCTAGGAGCCAAAGATATATGGCTTTACAGGTATATGGATTTTAAAATTCCTTTTAGGTGTGTGTTAAAAAAACGTAACGAGTTGCAGCATTAACTGGAATTTTTCTTGTGACTAAGGTTTAAATGACTAAGATCCCTATAAGATGCACTTTTTGTGATTTATTACAAGATGATTTTTGTGGTTCTCTCATGCAGTGGGAAGACAGCATGGCCTTGGTTGTTTTTGTTTTTTGTCTTTTGTTTTTTGTTGTTTTTTAGTTTTGCTTTAACTGCAAAGTTAAAATATTAACTGTAATGTTTGGAGACATTCCTTAAAGGATATCTATCTAGTTTAGTTTTCTGGAGAAGAGGAATGGAAATTCTTCAGATTTTATTTATTAAGAACAGATATCTACTTAGAAAAACTTACACTGCTTACTTTGTAAATCCTTTATGCTACATTTACAAGGATAATTGTGTTTTCTACATTATATACACTATTTTTGTTAGTCTCTGAATGAATGAAATTGATGTACCCGATTCTATCTCTGTCTGGTTTCTAAACTTTCTGTAAGTGATCTCAAAAGTGCTGTCAACTTGTTCATAAAGAATTTATATTTTTAATTAAAATGAGGCAGACTGTTTTGATAGCATTACACTAACCTAAACATTTATAGTAAATGGATTTGGTGTGTGTGTTGAAATGTACCTCATTTCTTATTGAGACAATATTGTGAGAATTTGTATCTTTTAGCTTCTATTTTATTCTAATTTCTGACTTCTCATTGACCTTCAAAAAGAGTAAAGTGTAGATTTGGAAAGAAAATGGATGAGAAATTTCAAAATCTAATAAAAGCCACAGCTAGAGGAAGAGCAATGATTCCCTCAAGCAGAGAATCTCTCTTTGTCTCTGTTTTTGTCTCTGTCTCTCTGTCTCTTTCTCTCTCTCTCTCTCTCTCTCTCTCTCTTTCACACACACACACACACACACACACAGACTCACCTGAGCATGCGTGTTATACAGAGGTGTTGAATCACTATATTGTACATCTGAGACAAATATTATACTGTATGTTAACTGAATTGAATTTAAATAAAAACCTAAAAATATTATTATAAAAGGAAACAATCTAAATAAGGAAATTCAAAAGACAATGAAATTATATATAAATAGCACTGAAGAAAATACAAACCAACCTAGAATTCTCCTACAGGAAAATAAATGTTTCTAAAATGAAGAAGAAATAAAGGCATTCCCACAAATACATAAACCTAACAGAATTTGTCACCGTGAGATTCATCTTATAAAAAAATAGCATTCTTTTGTAGATGGAAAATGATTTTTGTTCAGAAATGTTGATATGAAAACATTTAAAGCAACCAACAGAGTAATTGTTGTATAAATATAGATAATATAACCTGTCCAAAAACAAAACATAGCAATAAGGTTTTCTGGGATCAAAGGAATTCATAAAGAGATCATTACATTTAATAACAGTTCAGCAAGGTAGCTGAATACAAAATTGATATGTACAAAACAACTATATTATATTTTACCAGGAACATACAGTTTGAAATGAAATATAATAAGCCACCATATACATTAATATAAAATATGAGGTCATTTGAATCAATCTAGCAAAGGTTGTGTAATGTCCTACATGAGAAAAGTTGTAAAAGTTTTATCAAGATTCACTTTAAAAAGACATAACTTAGTAGAAAGATATAACACATTGATGATTTTGAAAACATTCTATAAAAATATAAATTCTTCCCAAATTCAGGTGTAGATTCAGTGTAATTCTGAGTGTTTTTTGTGTGTATGAACAGGTATGTAACATATGACAAGCTGACTCCAAATCTTACATGGAAATGTAAAGGTTAAAAATGGCCAAGAGACACTTAAATGACAAGTTCTCAAAACTTGGTTTGTCAGTATAGATGAATAGAAGGATACATAAGTCAACATGGAAAGACATATGATAAGACAAAGACATCATGGAGCATAATGCAAAGCCCAGAAACAGTCTCACATACTTATATACATTTGATTTATGATCATCTCTTTGATTGTTGGTTTTTTCATGTGAATAAATCATTTGTGCTGAGTAAAAATTTATGAGGGCATATGAATCCAGATTTTAGATTATTCTCATTTTATTGCCCAATTCGAGGTATATTTTGGTGTTTTTTGGTGAATCCATTAATATACAACATCAGTAAAATAATTTCAGGGGTGCTTGGGTGGCTCAATAGGGTAAGTGTCCAACTCTTGGTTCGGCTTAGGCCATGATCTCGTGGTTTGTGAGTTTGAGTCTCCCCCATTGGCCTCTGCGCTGACTGCACAGAGCCTGCTTGGGATTCACTCTCTCTCCCTCTCTTCACTCTCTTCTCTCTCTCTTTCTCTCTGTCTCTCAAAATAAATACATAAACTTAAAAAAAAAGACATGTATAAATAAAATAAAAAATAAAATAATTTCAGCTGCTGTGGGAAAGAAACTGTAAAACAGATATTTATTTAAATGTTATCTGTCAAAGAGGGCTAGGATTCTTTATAGTTACAAAATTAAATTGTATTTTTAAAAGTTTTATTACTTTATTAATAATGCCTTTGTGTTTGAAAATGGTTTAAGTGAGAACTATGAGGACACAGTTGTGCTCCTTCAAAATAAAGAAATTCAAATAAATTAATTTAGACTTTTCAGCTAAAACACCTTATTAGGCACATGGTGGCCAGATACAAGAATCTAGACTGTAAAGAAGAGAATAAATTAAAAGCCACTAGGACACTTATCCACATGAATTATAAGTGAGGGAGGCTGAGAATATGTGCTGTGAGGTGTAATAGGTAAACCAGTAAGACACTTGTTTCCTATTTCCAGCTCCTAAAAGTTGATGGAAAATGCACATACATTAACAGTTAAAGTGAAAATGTCTAAGCATTGCATAAAGCCAAATAAAAAGTACTTTTTACTGTATATTGTTAATTTACTTAGTATCCAGAAGCACAGAATTGACTTGATTGAATTCATGGCTTCATGGTACTATACATATTATTTACGCATGATTTTCGTTGTTAATTTATTGTGTTTTTATCTTTACCCTTCATCCTTCAACCCCAGTACCATTTCCTCCTCCACGTAAACATCCCTTCTTATTTAACTGTTTTTTTTTCAATGCACTGCCATGTTTTTTTTCTTATATGTGTATTTATGACCATATGGACTATTGATTTATGTTTTTGATAAGTTTACAAACACATTTTGCTATAAATCTGTTTCTTTTTAAATTCAAAATTATGCTATTTTTTTCACATGTTTACATTCGATATCTACATATAGTTCATTTCTTCTCATCACTGTGTAGTATCCTATTACACATATAACAACCACTATTTTAATATTGTCCCCATGATAAACATCTAGGTAGCCTTTTTCTATTTGCTAAAAGAAGAAGAAGAAGAAGAAGAAGAAGAAGAAGAAGAAGAAGAAGAATATTGCAGTAGACATCCTTACGCATGTCTCCTATTCCCCTCTGAGTTTTCTAGCCACTTTGCTTAATTTTATCTTTTTGAAAACATGCCAACATTTACACAGCTGAATACCTCTTCACTGAAAGTTAAGAGGTATTCAAACAAAGGTAGAATTAGTGAAAAGTAAGAACAAATGAGAAAAAAAAAAGATCATGTAGACACACATAATGAGAAAATAGTAAGATAAAACAGGTAAGATAAAACAACTATTTGGAGTTATCTAGAAAGAAGGACAAGAGTAAGTGAGTAAACAGTAAGTATATAAACAGAAAACATATACACACACATATAAAAGAAAAATGAGGGAGAGATGTTAAAGGATATCTATATATGCAAAATAGAGAATATGATGAGAGAGTGAAACAATTAGAATACAACAAAAATTCAAATCATAAAATAATTCTAAGGGAATCTATTTTTTCTTTCTAAAGTATTTGACATCAAAACAATAAAAATCCCATAGGTTAAATCTAATAATACCTGAGAACCAGAGTGGCAGGTTCTCTTGGGAAAAAAAATGCTGGTGGGGAAGAAAAAGACCTCATAATCAAATAAGCTGTTATAGAAGATTTTATTGCTACTTACATTCAGATATAGTGTTTAAAAGTCAAAGTGGTCAAAGTTTGTTTAATTTTGCTAAAAGAATACAATTTTTAAAAACTCATACTCAAGGATAGAATTTTAAAATGAAATGTTAAAATGAACATTGGCAAAAAAAACATTCCATTAAACTAAAATGAAATAAATAATAAAAATTAATTCAATTGTAGTTATGTGTATATATATATATATATATATATACACATATATATGTGTGTGTATATATATATATATATATATATGATTTTTGGCAGTCAAATTAATAGTATGCTCAATGTATGATATATCTACTATAATACAATTATATATATTCTATAATGTGTTATTATTAAATTTGGGGGTTAAATTAGCATTATAAATATGTGTAATATATACTATATATTATGATTGATGAAAAAAATGTATTTCTTACAAAATGAAAACATAAATTGAAAATTAAAATAGGAAATGCACCACTTGTTTATATGTATGTTTTCTAAACTATGGTACATGGTCTACTTAAAGACTACCAAAATAGTGAAATTAGAAAATTTATCATAGCTAAGAATTATTGGGGACATACAGTGTTTTCAAAAATCTCCTTCCAACCCAGAATACTTCTCGACAAATGTACAGAAAGAAGAAAGAAAATAATTTAAAAATTGCATAAGCAGTGTACCAGAATGTCAAGCACATCACTGGCAATCTCTAAGGTATTGCAAGGACAGAAAGAAATCTCACTCCTGAATGTAGCCAAGCATACCAACCCATTACATATATATTCTCAAGATAACCAATAATTACGTATCAACTAAGAGGATTTGACAGCACCATTTGTCACACACAGTTCATCCTAAATTCACTTGGTAACTGGGGTGAACCTCTATGTTAGCTGGTCGGTTTTATCTAAAAGAACAAAACACTTCTCATATCTTTATGACAGGAGGTAATTTTGCAGTCTAGAATGAGTGCCCACTGAAGTTAGGTTCCTACCCTTCCATAGAAACTTGGAAAGAGGGACATTATTTTCTTTGATGTTTACACTTCAAAGAGACAGTTGCTAGTGTTAGAGAAAGTTATTCTGAAGTCTGAAAGCTGATAAGAGAGAGACTTATTTAACTTAAAAAAAAAGGCTTGCATACATATGAAACACAGAAAAAAGAACTTTCAATTACAAGTTTTCTAAAGTAAATAAGAAAAGGAAGGGAAGAAAAGTCTCTTTCCTTATTTTCAACAGAAGTAATTAAGCTTCTTATTTTTAATTTTTATTTGCTTTTATAGAATCTATATCAAATAGAAAATTCAGGTTTTTTTGAAAATTACACATTTAAGCTTTATATGGAAGAAATCTTACTAGGTGTTTCTATATATATGTAAATTTTCTGATCAAAACCTGGTAAAATCAAATAGTATCATAGGAAAGCCATTAAAAATAAGTATTTAAAAATTTAGTAAAATGTATTAATTATAACAGCCTTATATTTATATAAGACAATACATGTTTATTATTCACATTATATATAAGTGTGACTAAAAATATATGGGAAACAAAATATTAAAGTCACATTCTGTTTTCCTGAAAGAAAACTATCATAATTCAAATTTACTTGGAAATTCATATGCTTCAGGAAATCAGTGTGCTTCAAGAAACCAGAACTAGTGTTTCTAATTCAAAATATGAATTAAGATTAACATAGACTTACTATAATAGAATTAAGACTAAAATAGACTTATAATCTTCATTCCTTTTTATTCAGAGAAAATTTTCAAGTTAAAAAATTACAGATTTACTAGGTTATACTACTGGTTGCCTAAAATTTTCAACTCATGGTGTATTCTAGCACCTTACCAGTAATAGTACTGTTAAAAATAGTCTTGGGACCCTTTTGGGATGAGCACTGGGTGTTGTATGGAAACCAATTTGTCAATAAACTTCATATAAAAAAAAAATAAAAAAAAAATAAAAAAAAATAGTCTTGGATTTTGATGTCTATAGAGTTTTATGACAAGCACGGACTGTGCAACTTCTGTTGATGATTTATGTTAATAGGGAGGGACAGTTATTGTATGCAGGCCTGAATTTTTTTAAGTTGTACAATTGGAAATACTCTGAATTTTCACTGAAACCGTTTAATAAGTGGTTGTTTCTCTGGGACTGGGAAGAATAATGTCAAAATTGTGACATAGACTTATTTTTTTCTTTTTTTTTTTAAATAAAACATACTTTTATTAAGGTATTATTTATATACAATAAAATTGACCCATTGTAAGTGTACAGGTTGACGGATTTGGGAAACTCTCTATAAACATGTACCCACCAACATCACAACTAAGATGTAGACAAGTTCCATTTCCCTAAACAGCTTTCTCCTTCTCCTTTGCAGTGGATACCAACTTGTACCCATCATACCAGAGAAGATGGATCTGCTCTCTATCAGTATAGTTTTCCCTTTATATAAATTGACTTACAAAATATTTTATATTTTACTACTCAGCGTAATGTCTAAGATTTATCCAGGTTGTTGTACGTATCCTTTTTTTCTTTCTTTCCTTTTGATCACCGTGTAATATTCTACAGTATGTTTAGCCACAATTTGCTTTCCATTCATTAGTAGATGGACATATGGGTTGCTTTGAGCTTTAAGTTGTTATGAATACAGCAGCTGGGAGTATTCACATACACATCTGTGTAAACATATATTTTATCTGCCTTTGATAAGTACCAAAGAGTAGAATTACTGGTTTGTAGGGTAAGTGTATGTTTTACTCTATATAATACAGCTATATTGTTTTTTGAAGTGCCTAACATTTTGGACACCGACCAGTGTGTGAAAGTTTCACTTACTCCCCATACTCACCAAACCTGAGTATTTTCACTTTAGCTATTTTAGTATATGTATGTGTAGTTGTTTTTCATTGTCATTCTGATTTGTATTTTTCTAGCTAGCAATGTTTAGCATCTTTTCACATGAAAATTTTCCAGTGTTTATCTTCCTTTGTGAAGTGTCTGTATAATATCTTTGATTTTTTAATTAGGCCATCTTATTATTTTTGAGTTGCAAGAGCTCTCTACATATCTTATACAGAAACCCATTGTTGGATTTGAAAAGAAAACTTCCCACAGTCTGTAATTTGCTTTCTTTTTTCCTTAGTTTTGTCTTTCAAAAAGCAAAACTTTTTAATGATGAAATTTATTCTATCAATTTTTGTACATTTTGTTTTTTCTGTTTTTTAAAAAGAATCTCAGCCTAATCTAATTCTCAGATGTTTTCTCCTATTTTTTTACCTTGTACATTGATGTCTGTATATGAGAGTAAAGATACACATTCCTTTTTATGTTAACAGTTTTCTATTTCAGAATTTTTAGGTAAATCCAAAGAAATTTTAGTCAAATTATTTTAGGAAAAGGCAGTGTATTGAATTATACATATTGCCAGTAAGTCTAATGAAAAGTGCCATTTTTGTCTGTTTATTTTCTTAAAGTAGGTTTTGGCCACTTATGTTCTCATAATTATAAGAAATATATATTACAGTATAGTTCCCTTTGGGGATTGTGTTAGCCAAAGTAAATTGATGAGAACTACAATAATGTAGAAAGATTGATAATAACATAAAATCACATAGAATTAATTCATGTGGAAAAATAGACAATAAAACGGTAGGGATTGTTGAGTACTACCTCTAGATTACCTCTTCTAAGTTTTTCGATAAATTTTCTGTAGTGCTAGCATATGTTCTTAAAGGTGTCTTTATAAATAAGCTCTAATTTAAAGAAATATCTAGGGGTGCCTGCATTGCTCAGTCAGTTAAACATCTGACTCTTGATTTCAGGTCAGGTCATGATCTTACGGTTTGTGAGATCAAGCCTCAAGCTGGGCTTTGTGCTGACAGTGCAGAGTCTGCTTGGGGTTCTTTCTCTCCCTCTCTCTCAGAATAAATAAATAAACATTAAAAAAAAACATAAAGAAATATCCTTACCACTGTGTCACAGCTATGATATTATGTAAGGCCATATCACTGAGAAGTTATTTGGTAGTTTCTTTTTCCTACATTTATTGTGATTTAGATCTTTCAAGAAAGGGTGGTTTAATTTTCTTCCAAATGCATTTATGATCCCTAAGTAGAGATGACAGTACATCTCATAATAAGATAGCTTACAGATTTGTTAAATAATATAATTTAAACATCAACACAAATTGAATTTTTTTGAAATTAGGTATTTATTCATAAAATGTAGAGATTTTATTATTGTCAAGTTTTATAATACCTACCTATTCCTTATAATTAGAGAAGTGATTTAGTATATAGGAAATTTCTTAATTAATTGTGAATTTCTAATGATAAAGGATGAAGAAAAGAGAAGTAAATGAAGAAGTTTCTCCTCTTTGGTGAATTGTAAATTCATAACCTTGTTTGTAGCATATTGTAATTTCCAGAGATGGCCACATATCCCTTTTCACATGTTGTTCTTGCCATGTGACTGGCATTCTTGAATCCATGATCTATGTTCCCTCCTCTTGAATCTGGGTTGGAATAGTGTTTGTCTCCATAGAAAATGGTGAAAATAAATTCTGTGTGATTTCAATGCTAGATCTTAACAATGTTACAGGTTCCATCTGGCTTTTTCTCTGCTAGGACACATGGAGATGGAATCCAGTTACTGTGCTGAGGGGAAGCCTGAACCAACCTATCTGAAGACACCACATGGACAGGCACAATGGATAGAAACTGAGGTTCTTAGATGACTGTCACTATCAACCATTAGATTTGTGAATAAATTATCCTTCAACAGATTTTAGGTTCCAGTCTTTGGGTTTCATGCATGAGGCTACAGACAGTGTAGAGGAAAGACAAACTATGCTGTGCTGATGTGAAATTCCAGCCACAAAATCAATGGTTGCTTTTTGCCATTGAATTTTATAGTAATTTTTATTTATTTATTTTTATTTTTTTAAATTTTTAAAAAATGTTTATTTTTGAGAGAGAGAGAGTGTGTGAGTGGGGTAGGAGCAGAGGGAGAGGGAGACACAGAATCAGAAACAGGCTCCAGGCTCTGAGCTGTCAGCACATAGCCCGATGCAGGGCTTGAACTCAAGAACCATGAGATCATGACCTGAGCTGAAGTCAGACTCCCGCTGACAGAGCCACCCAGGCACCCCAATAATTTTTATATAGCATTAAGTAACTGGATAATGTTTAATATTTTTAAAGCAGTGAGTATATTTTAGAATAACATAGTACATAATATATCAGAGATTGCTTTTTATCATTTATGAGGCTTGGCCATAAAAGTAATTTATATCTATATATTAGTAGGCCTCGCCTCACTGATAATTCATGTAGGCTAATTTTATTAGGTTTCGATTTTTTCTAAATTGGTCTTAGTAGTAAGGTTAACAGTATGAAAGCACCCCCTATACCTTATAGAAGAGAATTGAACATTAGAACCACCAAGGGTTTACCCATCTCTATCTATATGAGCTGATAAATGGGACCAGTTAAAGACCTTAGCCCTTGTTGTAGATTATAGTTGTTCTGGTTGGCACATGTTTCCCATTTCAGTGTTTTGCTAATATCACCAATTCCCTCTGATTCTGATTAGTAGAAATTAATTGCAGTACAGTCATAGTCCAGGATCTTGAAATCATGACTTTCCTGGGAGGGAATGGCTGCTTATGAAAGCAAATTTCCTGTAACCAAAAAGGGGAAAGGAAAGAATGGGTGGTTGATACTGCTTTTGTATTTCAACGGGTAGACTTATTTTGTTTTTCATGTGCCTTGTGTGGGAAAGTGAAGACATATACAAACTAGTGCACAAATTTTCCTGTACAGAGTATAGTGGAAAAGTGTGAATCTTTGAAGCCACAGAGAAACAATCTTTCATGTTATAGTTGTGTTATTTAGGGCTATTTATTTAACATATCTGATAGTTTGCATATTTGTTCAATGTGGTAATAAACCTATTGTAGAGATGTTGCTGACTAATAAATGGCATTGTAACTATAAAATTCTTGCATTGTACAGAAAGAGACACCCCTCCCCATATGTGTGTGTATATAATTTATATAATATAGAAAAATTACAAATTATAACCCAAAATGCACTCATTTTCTCTTCTTTTTGCATTTTTCCCTTTCCTTAGGAGACCTCATCTAGTCCTTTGTATTCAACTATCATTTATAAGGTAAATTTATATCTGCATCTCAGAATTACCAGACAAAAATAAGAGTGTGCTGGGAACAAGGATTATATATCTAAGTTAAATAGGTAAAAGAATGAAGAGAAAGAGAAACTTGGATATAAAAATGAATCTATTGTTTCAGTGAGCCTTTGGAAAGGCAAAAAGCTGAATAAGAAAAAGAGTCTTTTAAATTATGGAACAGGAGTTCCAAAGGGCATGGTCAATGGGTTTGTGTTGGAAAAGAGAAGCAGGGTATTAGGGTAGAGAAAAGAAACAGAGCACTGTAAATATGAGAATGCAAGAGGGAAAATTCTTGGCAAGGGGAAATGATGCTGAAGTAAACAGGGATGTGACACTTGGTGGATTTACAACTGGTCATCACCTGGAGACTGGGGAGCATTCCTGGTTCACAATGCTCAGCTAGTGCTCAGCTATGGAGATATTGGATGATTCGCTAGTGTGGCCTTGGTGTTCCTTTCCACTTGGCTTACAGTGGTGGGTACTCATGACAGTAGGCAGAAACCGGAGTATGGCCATAAGAACCTTGTGAATTGGCACAGAGTTTAGGTGCTAGCGTGCGGAAGCTGTGTTGTGTGCCACGTGCAGAGGAGTGGGAGTAGAGTGGTCTTACTTGAAGAGAAGCCAGAGGTAGGACAATTTAGCACAGTATTTAACTTGAATGTATAGTTGGTTTTTCAGAAAGAATAAACACAGTTGTTCTGTGTGGCTTGATTTCCAGGTAGCACAGGTATGATTGCTGATGGCTGTGCAAGATGGCAGAATTTGACAGTGCACAGTCATTAACATAAATGGCCTCAGAATCCTATTATAGAGAGTTAATATAGAAAAGGGAACAAATGACAGCTGTAATGAGTAGATTATATAGTTGGTCATAAACTGTTGGTGGTGAGGGAAGGGGAAAAAAAAGGACACAAGGGAGACATTGCATGAGACACTTTTAGACCTTGCATGAGACAGTGAAGCAAGAACTTTAAAAATACTACCATTCTTTGTTGTCATTGTTGTTGTGAATCTTAGGCTTGTGTGGAGTCAGAAATATGGGGCACATCAATAACTATTTGAGTCTCCAGTTTATTCTTAACAAGATTTACAATCCATTTTATAGTTTCTGTTTATGTATTTTTTCATTCTTGTTTCTTCCCTTTGTGTAATCATTCTTTTCCTATTAAGCTTTGTCTACAATACAAGACGACACATTTTCCTTTTGCAATGAAAAACTAAATGCAGTTGGTTTTCTTTTTATTCAAAGCTTTCTTGAAATTCTCCCATTCTAACTATGTACCCAATTTGTATTTTAATTAAATTCCTTTAATTTTTCATAGCTAATATTTTGGGTTGTTTTAAATTATTTTCAAAATAATTCCTTGACTGGGTTTTGTTTGTTTGTTTATTCTATAAAGCAGTAATTTCTCAACTCTGACTGTATATTGGAAGTCCTAGGGAGAGTACCTCTGAGTGATACCCAACCTCACCCTCATATATATAATTTATTT
Source organism: Lynx rufus (assembly GCF_022079265.1). NCBI lineage: Eukaryota > Metazoa > Chordata > Mammalia > Carnivora > Felidae > Lynx > Lynx rufus. Next base: position 95,634,511 of record NW_025814845.1, on the reverse strand, counting down.
AGTAGATTTCATTTCTAAAAGTTTTCAGAGCTCCACTAAGTGGTTTTAATGTATAGACAAGGATGAGAATCATTGATTTTCATATTTTTATATCAGAGTTTTTATAGTCCCCCTAAGTGATTTTAATATGGCTTTAACGTACAAATATGAATAAGGATCATAGAATTAGAATATTGAAAGGGGAATATTCAATGAGAAATTTAAAATTATCATGATTTATTCTTCTCTCTTTTACTACACTTTTTATACAAATGAAAAATCCTACATTGGAATTTGGTCAGCACTACTGCAGGTTTCATTGAAGGAGGTATCCTGAGCATGCCAGCATAGACAGTAATACTTGTCTTTAACACAGCATTTCATATATAAAGCCACTTCACAGCAGTCAGAGCTGTATATGGCCTCTAACATTTTGAAAATTCTTTTCTACCTTAGTCAACATGGGCATATTTTGAGTGATGAATTACTAGCAGCTTCTTCATGATCTTTTCCTTTCCAAATGCAGTTTCTCTTTTCCAAACAAACTAAAATGAATCTCTTACAGTAAGGTACTGATAGACCTGATGAAAATCTTGGTTATTTTTGTTTATATTTAGCTATTGAAGTAGATTTGTATATAAAGAGCCACAGTGGCCACATTTATTCTGTTTTTAAACACTTGGAAAAGTTGCTAGGAAAATCTCATGTATAACTTGATTTATTTCTGGATTTCTTTTATATGCCATCTGCTAATTGATAACATTAATAGAGTTTTTACTTACAATGTTTTGTTTTAGAATAATCAGTTTACTATGCCCAGCAAAAGCAATTCTAAAAAAATACGAATTTACTGCTTTTGAGTGCTTGCTTAAAAATGTTACAAATCCGTTCATTCATTCAGGGTTATAATTTCTGTTTTGTTTTGTTTTGTTTTGTTTTGTTTTTTTTCAGATTATCTTCATAATGATTCATTGCTTAAATTACTTAGTTTATACTCACTGTACAGACAAAGCCTTGCAGGGAACTCTGAAACATTCCTCTGATAACTCAAAAACGTGAGATCTTTTCTGCCAGCACAGTATTTGCAGATTTTACCCCTACTGTCCCAGACTGGCAATCTGCAACCTAAGAAAGTTACTATAGAAAGATACAGGTTGTGTTCATGACAGCCTGATATTCCTTGAGTTGATGTCCAGACACTAAATTATTGGTTAGTTACTGAGATATTGTGCATACCCAAGGAAATTTGTACAAAGGAAAGAGAACAAAAAGGAATGTTTTTTGACTCTTAATGATAGAGAATAAACAGGGTTGATGGAGGAAGGTGGGTGGGGGATGGGCTAGATGGGTGATTGGGTATTAAGGAATGCACTTGTTACTGGGTGTTGTATGTAAGTGATGAGTCACTGAATTCTACTCCTGAAACCAATATTGCACTGTATGTTAGCTAACTAGAATTTAAATAAAAATTTGAAAAGAAAAAAAAGACAAAGTTTGTAGTCAGGTAAATTGGAAGCAAGAATCAGTTGTTATGTTTAATATGCTAAATGGCAATTGATGTTGAATTAATTCTTCCTCAACCTAATAGTAGAGTCGTTTTGAGGATTAGGTCTGACAAACTATTGAAATTTTCCAGCACAGTGCTTAAAAGCATCAAATAGTGTTAGTGATAACTCATGATGGGGTTATTTGTATTAAATATCAAAAGATAATCTAGGTACTTTTTCTCCTTTAAATGTTTCTCTTCACAATAAATTTCTTGTCCTCTATCTTGCTGAACTAAATGGGGCATCTGTCTTATTTTCTTTCTCACCCTAGACTTAAAGTACAGTAGTGCAAGTCTGCACTCCAATCTCCATCTTCTTTACTCTGGGTTCAGCATTATATCCGCTTGATTTTCAGACTTTGACTCTAGATTTGGGAGAAGGAAGGAAAGGAGAATCTCATACTCCTATTGAACATTTTTAATTTCAACTATATTTAGACCTTCCATGAAAATCATGTTCCTCTGTAGCTCCAAAACCTGTCCTTCTATTTGCTTTTAGCTTACAAACAAAATATAAATATGACTTATGCCTCACTACCACCTTCTGAGTAAATTAAGGTGCCATGTTAAAGCGAGAACTGTTTTCACAGCACATGAATCTCATACTATAAAAGCAGTGGTCTACCAAACTTACACAGGTTAATTTAATGTGACCATAAATAAGAACATAAAATCCAGTTTTCAAAAAAAGAAAAAGAAAGGAAAAGGAGAACTATTGTCAGTTTAGGGTGTGGGCATGATCTCTGCCCACAGCGGTGAGACATACTGTTTGGCAGAAGTGTAAGGGAAATCGTATTTTTGAGAAAATCAAATTTGGAGAGAAAAATAGAACAGTTTTCCTTGGGTTGGCTCATCACCTACTCAATATTGAACTCGTCTTACAGGTTTCCGTGGTAACTCTACAATCAAGCTTTGGAATCTGTAAGATCCTTAGTGATGTCTTATCTCATAGTACTCTACCTTTAGTGTGGTGGTCTTGAAGTGAGTTTTCTAGTATATGGTCTAACTTCTAACCAAAAAGCCTCCACAATAAATGGAAATCGTAAGGAAAGAGAAGCTGGGAGATCCTTGCTTTAGGTTTGAGTTCTGACCAGTCCTTGAATACCCAAGATTCCAGGGATGATGTTAGGTGTCTAAAGATAAAATTAAAAATTCATGAGTCTTGTTCTCATGGCCTTTATAAACTAATAGGGATAGTTGGACACTAAATACAAATGTAAATCAAAGTGCAAGTATAAATATTTTCAAGTCATATGAAAATAATATTTAAAAAACCAAGATGTTGAATAATTACAAAGGCTACCCTACTTAAGCTAGGAATCTATTTATAGAATGCTTTTCATAGGAAATTTCATTTTTGACAATTCTTGAAAGATCTTTAAGTTTAGTAGCTACAAGCATATGGGGCACATTTAAACAAATCTTGACAATCTCTGTGATGAACTTTTTTTTACTATGAAAAATCATGTTGTAGAATAATACTTAATATTTTATTCAGCTTTGTTGATATATAGCTTAAATAAAGAAATACATCAGTTTAAAGAATAAATTTTGATGAAATTTGGTAATTGAATACAGTCATATAAATACCACCATAGTAAAATGTACAACAATATCATCATCCTAGAAGGATTTCTCATGTCTATTTTCAATTGATCCCATCTCTTAACAACTGGATCCAGACAATACCTATCTTACTGTCACTATAGAAATTTCATTTCCTAGGCTTTCATATAAAGATAGCTAAAAATAACATAGCCTTTCATGTCCCCCATTTTTTTAACTTAGCATAGGTTTTAAGATTCTTATATGTTATGTTAGTTATTTCATTCATGTTATTGCTTATTAGTATTTCTTAGTAGGAGAAAATAATATCTATTTACAACATCTGATATCTGTTAAATATTATATACATTCACAACACTTGTTAATATCATGTCAAATTTTTTCTCAAATTTTAGTATTGAGAAGCCATCAAGCTCACTTACTATGCTTTCTCAGATAGAAATTGGGAAGCGCCATATAAGATGTAGATTTTATCTTTTTTGCAAACTAATAGGCTACTGTAGTACATGGATGATAGAAGACACAAGACTCTTGGGTCAGAGACAGGAGGTATAGCATTTTACTGACAATGATAAGAGTTTCAGCATATGTGTCATCTCCCCAGATTCCAGTTCCCACAGAGCAAAGAGGTACAGATGATACCAGCACATGCAGTCGGGGATGTTACAGGAAAAGAATTCCAAGTATTAGGAACTGGAATCTTATAAGAGAGCTAAATCTCCTTGACCTTGCTTCAGTGAAAGACATTATCTTTATTAGTGCAGTGAAAGAAACTTTTCCACTGACTCAGAAAAAGACACAATCTTTATCTTCTAAGGCTATTTTTAAGAAAAGGGCAATTGAAATGTTTTATGATAAGATATCCAGAAATATGAGATACCTATGGAAAATTGTCTATCAGTGGGGCTCCAAGAAGTAGCATAAGACCATTTTGTATAATTGAACCCAATTTTACCACCAAAATCCCAGACCCAACCAGTTTAACAAATCTCATAAATCATTGGTGTGTACCTTAGAAATCTAGGCATCTTTCTCTATAATTTTGGTTGGCTTTTTTACTTGGAATAAGGCATTAATACAGAGGCAGAAATATATATTAGACATTATAGAGACTTTTTCTTGGCTTTTAGGGAGGGCATTTAGGGCAATTCCATTATTCATAACAACCCTGGCTAGTTAATTGAGGCTCATGTGAATGTCTTAAGGGCTGAAGTGGTGTCATGATCAGATAAAGTCAGGAGAAATTTTACACCAGTTCTTCTAATTATATGGCTCTCAACATAGGGATCACTATACACATGTTATTCCTCTGGAAAGTTTCTCAGTTAACCAAGGGAAGCCTCAATTTGGAGACATTTCTGCAGTCATCAAGATGTTACACATAACACCTTGTCATCAACTGGTGATATCTCATTAAAATTATTAGGGTGTTTTATGGAAGCTCCTAAAATGCAAGTCATAATGTTTCTTCAGTGGAGGTCCATTGAAACTTTTCTTTCATATAAGAAATACAATGCTTTGGAGGTCATTAGTGATCCTGAAAGTAAAATCTTGTTTACAATTTTTGGGAGTCCCAAATATGATCTATATCAATTGGGGGTATAGGTTGACAGCACTTCCAACTTGCGTCCTGACTAGTTGGTAGATCTTAGGGTTACCAGATAGTTCAAATAATTGAGCACAGTTCTTATTTTGGGAGGGAGTTGTTTGGGGGGGGGATAATGGTAAACCTGAGAGTCAATTAAATTTGAGGTGTTTGCAATACCTTGGAGAGATCACCAGGGCTTTTTTTCTTCTTGAAGAAGGCACTAGCAGTGGTAGTGAAAGAGATCATTAATGTTCATTTCCCCTTGTACTTTCCGGTGTGTTAAGTTCTTCCCCATCAAGTGCTTGGGTTATTTCTACTCCTACTGACAGAAATCAGAGTGTCCCCTTTCAATAACTACAATTCCACCATTTTTGCATTTTTCTTTACTTGCACCCAGACTTAATCATAGAAAGAAGGGTCAGGTGCAAGAGGAACAAGGATACTGTTATAAAACTTATGGAGAACCACATATCCCTTACTTTAGCCACCTGAGCCAGTGTAGGTATAATATTTGGGGTATAATCAACCAAGTGGTCATTTGCTAATTTTTTTTTTTTTTTGGTTATTGGTTTTTGTTTTCTTGGGTTTTTGTTGTTGTTGTTTTGTGTTTTTTTGTTTTGTTTTTGAGAGAGAGAGAGAGAGAGAGAGAGAGAGAGAGAGAATGGGTCTGCACACATGCACACACACGTGAGGAGGGGAGGGACAGAGGGAATAAGAATCTTAATCTTAATCAGGCTCCATGCCTAGCTTAGAGCCTGATGACTGTGGGGCTCTGTCTCACAATCATGAGATCATGACCAGAGCCCAAAGCAAGAGTTGGATACTTAACCAACTGAGCCACCCAGGTGCCCTTCGTTTTTTTAAATTATTATCCAGGAAAGTGTCAACCCAAGACAATAATCCAAGTAGACAACCAAGATTTTTTGAATCCCCCAAACCCCTGCTTGGAAAGATAGCTATTCAGAAAGGGGGAGAAAAAAAAATGCCAAGGAGTGTCCAGGGAAGAATCCAGACTTTTCTAAAAAGGCTTGTATATTAAAAAAAAAAAAAAAGGCTTGTATAACTCTTTACCACTGTGACCCTGATCATTATTGGGGAAGTGGCACAGAGGAGATAATTCCTTTCTGGGAACAACTGCATTCAGTGACTAACTAAATTTCATTGCTGAGGAGTATGAAGCAGGAAAAAAGAATATGTCAATAATACGTTGAGTTAATTTTTGAGCTATTCCGGTGCTCAACAATATTAGATGACTGGATTGTAGATAGCATGAAATATACATTGAACACACTGATTAGGAGTTCATTTTTGAGTGATTTTTACAACAAACGGTATATTGTCATCAGACTACAAATATTCTGGAAAGCCAAACATATAACACAGGTTAGCTTTAAGGGCTATGAGAGTGGGTCCACAGTCAGTTGCCTGTGCTAGAACAACAGCATAATTGGAAATGTGTTGACAACAGTGAAGAACCATCAATGGGGACAAATGTCTGCAGTAGTAAAACCATTGGGAACAGGCAGAGAGAGGACAAGGAGGGCATGTAATAGGTCTCTTTCACTTAGACAAATGAGTTAAATTTTGACAGGAATAACAAGTCTGGCATGCAATGGTACCTCTGAATCATAAATAAAGTCTTTACATTGTGCCTAGTATTTTTATTGGTGGATGTGTTATATCTGGTATGATAATGGATTTAGGCAGCAATGGTGGCAATCCATATCTCTCATCAGAGAATTGTCCTTATTCTTGGCATCTGTATAGTCACTAGACTCAAACAGTTGAATCAGCAGCCATAATTTGTTTCCACAGTCCAGATAGATTTACTTTTTATCTGCCAGTCTATAGATTTCCAAATAGCAGTCCAAACAGCTAGGCCATTGGCAACAGTCCAAGAGTCAATAAAACTATAACAAGGTTTATCAAGGGGAATATTGGTCAAAGCTATGAGAACAGCCCTGATTTCTGCCTACATATTTTAACAATTGTGTCTACTTTCATTTCTGGATTGCTGCTGATAAGCCACAATGGCCCAGTGACACCATTCGTTTCCAGATTAGCTGAGACTTCAGTAAACTAATAAGGCCCAGCTAATCAGGGAAACCTCTATGAATCAGAGTCCCCAGTGAGTGGTCAGTGTTGTTGCAAACAGCAGAATGTGAATAAATTTATTTCAGAAATACCTATTCAGTGTTCTTATTTAAAACCGAGGTGCTATAGGATACGTGTCAGCTCTTAAATATACCATTTCTATTTGATAAGTGAGGCTTTTGAGGCACTTTCAGTCTTGTTATAGTTACTGAGTCTGAGTTGACTCACACAAAATGAGAATATCAGATGGGTGAATTACATAGGTTTCATGAATAAGACATTAAATTTCAGTAAGAGTCCAGTAGCAATGTGCTCTTCAAATGGGTTTTTCCTGGTAGCTGTGTCAGAGAGGTGATGCATACCATCCCTGAAAGGGCTCTTCTGAGTAGGGCTGCATCCCTTCCCCAGAGGCTCCAAATATCAAAGCATCAGTCACAGAGGAATTTGACTCAAAAGAATCTTAAAGTTGTATGGACTGAAAAGTAGTAGTACTTCTCTACCTATACCTCTTTCCAACCTATAGATTCCCCCCTAGCATGGAGGGGACAGAGGTGTACAAGCATGTAACAAATGTATTCCAGCTACACTTTCAGATGTAGATTCAACAACAGCACACCATTTGGCCCGAAAGAAGTTACCCACTAGGTCATGTCAGTGTCCCTTTCCCAATGTAAACTTTGTCCAAACTCAGTCAGTTTATGGTCATTAGGAAAGAAAAGAAAAAGACTCTCAATAGGTTAGTAATAATGGTATTTAGAATTTGAAATAATTGATAATTGTTTATACTTTAGTAAATTATATTAGAGAATTACTTTTTAAAATAAAAAGTAATCAAATTTCAGGATGCCTGGGTGGCTCAGTCGGTTAAGCATCCGACTTCGGGTCATGTTATGATCTCACGGTTCATGAGTTTGAGCCCCACATTGGGCTCTGTGCTGAAGCTCAGAGCCTGGAGCCTGCTTTGGATTCTGTCTCTCTCTCCCTCTCTCTGTCTCTGCCCCTCCCATTCTCTCTCTCTCTCTCAAAAATAAAATAAACATTAAAAAAAATTTAAATAAAATCAAATTGCATATAAAATATATGAATAGGCTAAACAGCAAATTTTAAAAAGAAAATGAATTCTACAATGAGAGTGTTTTACAAACTGCTATTTTTAGAGACAGCACTGTTTTTCAATTCTAAGGAGGGAAATATTAAAAGAACATGTAAATGTACTTGTAATAATGTAGTTGTATAAAGTACATGTAATGTACTTTATAATGATAGGTACAATATATCAAATCTACAGATAACTTGGTGGAATTTCTGGTCCTTATCTTCTAACCATATTAGTTTTCTTTATTATTTTCTTTCTTTTTTTAAATTTTTTTTTAACGTTTATTTTTGAGACAGGGAGAGACACAGCATGAATGGGGACGGTCAGAGAGAGGGAGACACAGAATCTGAAGCAGGATCCAGGCTCCGAGCTGTCAGCACAGAGCCCGACGCGGGGCTAGAACTCACGGACCACGAGATCATGACCTGAGCCGAAGTCGGCCACTTAACCGACTGAGCCACCCAGGCGCCCCTCTTTATTATTTTCATACTAAAAATAGTGTACCAAAGGAGAACTTTGATATTGTCAATATTGGCAATATTGTCAACAAATTAGAGAAAAAGGTAAAAGCAATTAATTATTCTCTAGAATTTGAGAGAGAATAGTCATGGCTTTAATAATCACAGAGATAATTTGTCATAAATATTTCCTATTCTTTGAGTACTCACTTGGTATGTTTCATAAACCATTTTCAAATGTTACTCAATTATTTGTTCTTTCCCTTAATACTCATTTTACTCTCCAACATGAGGTGTAGAAATAATCTTTAAGTTCCCAAATTTAATATTCAAGACTCTAAATAGAGGGTTTTGAAGCAAACATTAAATAAGGATTGATAATTCGTGACAAGTACGAAATTATTTTTCTTTCAAATTAAGCAGTTTGTAATCTGTGCAAATATTAATTTCATAAGACCTAACTTTACAATGTGGTAATGTTTTGCTTTTTTTTTTTCCCACAATAAAAAATCTGGAAGATTTAGTTTAGTGTTTAGTGGTTTGGTTAAAAATTTCATTTAGGAATTTGAGTACATAGTTAAAATTAGCCAGCAGTGTAATGCATACATTAGTACACGAAGCTTACATTAAATAAATGCAAATTCTATTCAGAACAAGGGACTATTTCTTTGTCCCTATTATTTCTTACTGAAGAATACAAAAAATAAAAAGCATTCCAAACCTGGTGTGTCTGGCTGGCTCAGTCAGTGGAACATGTGACTCTTGATCTCAGGGTTTTGAGTTCAATCCCCGTGTGGGGTGTGGAGATTGCTTAGTTAGAAAAATAAAAATTTTCTTAAAAAGCACTCCAAACCGAATGGCTTAAAACAATTTTATCTAACTTTGTATGATTCTGGGGACTTACAGTTTCAGCAAAGGATTCTTGCTCCAAATTCTTCATCTAACTGTATCAGGTGGTGTTGAGGCTGCAGTCATTAATGACCCAGGCAAGGTAGATTTCCAAGTAGTTTCATGCTCACAGTTATAGCTGACAGTTGATACCAGATATTACTGGGAGTTTAGCTGGAGTTTTCAAAAAGAACACCTACACGTGGTTGTTTCTTCATGTGGCTTGGGTTTCTTCAGCATAGCAGTGAAGTTTTGAGAGGGAACATTCCACTAAGGAGCATCCTAAGGAACATCCTAAGAGCATTCTGAGGGGCTTGAGTAGAAACTATCACGTTTCTTAGGATCTGTTCTCAGAAGTTCCAGAATATCACTTCTGTACAGTATGTAAGTAAAGAAAATCAGTAAGGTTGGCCAAAATTCAATGGGAATTAACCTCCACTTCCTGCTGGGAGGAATAGTAAGGGATGTGTAGACATCTTGATCTCTTACAATCTCCAGTGATTTTTCAGAAAATGTTTTCAGTACTGATTCTGCTAAACTAATTTTCAAAAAGTTCAATATGAAAATGAGAAAGGAATACCATACAGTTCTTGGGATTATATTATATATTAGTTCTTTCACTTGAGGGAAATATGAATACAATATTTTCATTATATTCATCATATGAGGTTCTTCTGTGGAGGAAGATTAACATATTTGTTTTGTTTTATTCTGGAATTCAGGGAGGAGCTAAAATTTAAATTTAAAGTAATTATACCTCATTTAGCTAAGAAGAAATGATAATAATTAGAGCTTTCCAAACTGTTTCAGGATTTGTCTTTTATTAATACTTGCAAGTATCCAAATAAAATTTGAGTTATCATCTGTTAATAAGATAATGGAAGTTTATTAGATAACTTTACAAATTTATATTATTCATATGTACTCATAACTACATTAAAATGGTGAACTGCAGAAATATATATATATATATATGTATGTATACCACTTTTTTTCACTTAAGATTTGTTTTTTTATAAAGTTAGACATTTTAAAAACATTAAAAATGTTTCCCCAAGTTTCTTTGATACATTTTGGGAAACAAGTTGTAATAATCTCTCTGGGTAATTTTAGATCTGAATTAGTGAACAGTAGATAATCTAATTTTAAGTTGATATAACAGAGGAGTACTAATGTTTATCATTGGAACAATTACTTCTTACAGCTAGATGATTTTGCCTTGGGACTTTTAAAAACCCATTTTATTATTAAAGAAGATTTTAACACGTGAATTTGATAGCTAATATGACAGAAAATGTGCCCTTAAAATTGGAACAGATAAATTAATCACTTGTGTAGATTCATTTTTATGCCTTATTAAAAATTAATAGTCATTAAGAGAGTTCTAGATGGTTTATAGGGATGACCTCCACAAAGACCTCCAAAAATTCTAACTTCTATAAAATAAATGAGAAAAATAGCCAAACCTTTTTAAAAAGCCAAAATCAGTTTTTTTAGACCTCTATAAATTAGCCAAAGGCATGCAAGAATCTGGTGAGCATTTATTCAACAAAAACAAAAATAAATTGAAAAAGGTACACTAAAAGTATCTGTTTAATGCAAAAGAAAGCAGTAATATAAAAACAGAGGACCCAAAAAAAGTAATACAAATACAAAACAAATTGTAAATTCAGAGACATAACCCCTACCATATCAGCTATTATGCTCAATGAAAGTGGATTCGAAATTTCACTCAACAGGGAAACAGGATTGATATAAATGTCTAAAAAATTGTGAGTCAACTATGTGCTGTCTATAAGAGACACCCTTTAGATTCAAAGACACAATTTGGTTGAAGTAAATGTAAAATGAATAGGAATAAAATGGATCGATTCTTTTGGAATGGATTGGAAAGATATACATGCAAACAGTAATCAAAAGAGAGCTGGACTGGATATACTAATGTCAGATAAAGAAGACTTTAGTACAAAATTATAACTGGAAACAAAAGGACATTTTCTAAAGTTATGAAGGTACTAATGTATCAGGAAGACATAAAATTTTAAATATACATGCACCTAACAGCAATACAAAAGCAGGAATTAATAGAATAGAAAAATAGATACTATAGTAATAATAGTTGGAGAACTCAATGCCCCACTTTCCATAATTACTGGAACAAACTAATCAAAAGATCAATAAAGAAACAGAGGATTTAAATAATACCATAAGCCAATGGGCCTACAACTATAAAATACTCAACCTTTAACAGCAAAATGTACATTCTTCTCAAGTGCACATGTATTTCCAGGCTAGACTATATGCTAGACTATAAAACATATTTTAATATTTTAGAAGTGTTTGAATCATACAAAATATCTTCTCCAACTATAATATAATGAAATCAGTAAACAATAATGAAAAATAATTTGGGAAATTAAAAACAGGGTGAAATAAAAAAAAAATATATATATACTCCTAAATAACCAATGAATCAAAAAAGAAATCACAAGAGAATTTAAATAATACTTAGAGATAAGTGAAAAATGAAAGACAACGTACCACAATTTATGGAGTACAGCATTAAAGGTTTATATTACTTGTAAAACTCTATATTTACAACAGGAAAAATATCAAATACCAACCAAAGTTTCTATTTTGAGAAATTAGGGGGAAAAAAACTGAAATCAAAACAAGCAGAAAGAAGGAAATAATAAAGAGTAGGACAGAAATAAATGAAATAGAGGGTAGACACAATAGACACAATATTGTTCTCTAAACAATAGAGAAAAACCAATGAAACCAAAAGCGTGCTCCTTGAAAAGATCAACACAATTGACAAATATTAGTTGACCATCCAAAAGAAAAATTAGAAAACAATCAAATTACTAAGAACAAGGTTGAAAGAACATTATTACAGATCTTACAGAAATATAAAGATGATGACAAGGGAATGAATGCCATGAAAAACTTAATACAAAATTAGATAACCTTAATGAGATGAACAGATGCCTATTAAGACTACCAACACTTACTCAAGAAGAAATTGAAAATATGAATAGACCTGTAAATTAAAAGAGATTGAATTAGTAACACAAAAGGAAATCTTTAAAAACAGAGTAGCCTAGGACAAGATATCTTCACTGTGAATTTTAAAAATGTTTAATGAAGAATTAATACCAACCTTTCACAAACCTTTCCAAAAAGTTTCCAAACAGGAAACATTTTCCAACTAAGTCTATGAAGACTATATTATGCTGATACCAAAACCGGACAAAGATATCCAAAGAAAAAAAATACAGAAATCAATAATGTGATGAATACTGTATAAATGTTTTGTTCATCTAAGAATCTTAACCTATTCAAGTCTATCAGCACTTATTTCACCTAAAAGGTTATAAGGATAGCCTTTTAATACCATATATGTGGTATTTATGTGTATGTGTATATGTATATATAGTACTATATACATATAGTATTATATATATATATATATATAGTATTTATACAAATATATATATTAAATAAAAGTAAATAGTAATATATTATTACATTTATTTTATAAATATATTAAATATGTTACAATTTATTATATTTAATAAATGATAAATACATTAGTGTATATACATATGTAAATACAGTATTTAATGCTATTTTCCACAGTTTTCTTGACCTTGAAATATAGAAGGTTAATAGTTTAAAAATGACTTTAAAAACAAGAGACCTATTTAAATTCAGATATCACTAAGTTTCTCCAGTGATTCCTTCTATATTCAATGTTCATCAGACAATCTCTTTCTGAATATATACACATAATGGCAATATTTATAGTAGCCTTAATTTACTATTTGGTTATTTTAACACTCTTAAGACCTAAAGAATCAAAGTAAAATATTAGGGCATTTAGATAAGAAATGATCATTACCTTTGAAGTCAGACATACCAGGATTACTTCCTGGCTTTCTTGATATCTGTGTGATTGAGTTAATTATTTAAATTTTTTCACTGCAGTTTCTACACCTGTAACATGGGTATAAGAATATCTACTTCATATGATTGTTTTGAGCAGTAAAATAAATGAGATTGAGAAGTACTTGCATGCCTGTCAAAGGTGAAGACTTAATAAGCAATAGTGTACCAACATAAAGATGTTTTGTTGGTAAATGGTTTATTTTACAGAATTACTTTGAGAACCACTTATTTAGGCAGTTTTTTGGCTTGCTAAAAATCCACATTCTTATCCCAACCTATGGAAATTCTGATTCAAATAGAAAAGGAGTAAAATAGGGGTGCCTGGGTGGCTCAGTTGGGTATGCCTCCAACTCTTGATTTCAGCTCAGGTCATGATCTCACAGTTGCTGGGTTCGAGCCCTGTATTGGACTTTGTGCTGACAGTGAGGGGCCTGCTTGGGATTCTCTTTCTTTCTGCCTCTTTCTGCCCCTCCCCTGCTCACGCTGTGTCTGTCTCTCTCAAAATAAACAAACTTAAAAAAAAGAAAAGGAATAGAAAAGAGACATATATATTTTGAAGAAGTATCTCTGAAATTATTTGTATGTTAATGGTAACACAATTCTTATTTTTTTGTGGACTAAAAATTATCTTTCTAGAGAGCCGTAAAGAAACTTTGGTTCAAGTCATGATCTTGTGGTTCATTTAGTTCTAGCCCCGTGTCAGGCTCTCTGCTGACAGCTCAGAGCCTGGAGCCTGCTAGGATTCTGTGTCTCCCTCTCTTCTGCCCCTCCCCGACTCGTGCTCTGTCTCTCTGTCTCAAAAATAAATAAACATTTAAAAAATTAAAAAAAAGAAAATGTTATCTCACAGTGCTTCATTCAGCTGTTATATGGAAAAGGACCACTATTTTATAGTATTGAATATATTCATTTACATGACTTGATCATCAGTGAATTCCTTTAGAATGGTAGTTCAGAAATCCTGGAGCACCTAGCTTTTACTTAGCAGTACAAAGTTATCAACATGATTCTTTGGGCATCTGAATTTTTAATAAACTGTCCACTGATTTTTTTTTAATTTTTTTTAATGTTTATTTATTTTTGAGACAGAGAGAGACAGAGCATGAACGGGTGAGGGGCAGAGAGAGAGGGAGACACAGAATCGGAAGCAGGCTCCAGGCTCTGAGCCATCCGCCCAGAGCCTGACGCGGGGCTCGAACCCACGAACCGCGAGATCGTGACCTGAGCTGAAGTCGGACGCTCAACCGACTGAGCCACCCAGGCGCCTCTGATTTTTTTTTTAACACACCAATATTTACAAACCACAAACTTAGATATGACACCATCTCAACAATATTTATAAAATAAGGTCATGTTTACCTTGCATATATGTGAAACTTTATACTAAATCTTGCTCTTCACAAATTAAAGAGAATTAGCAAATCTTTAAATCAAGAATAATCAGATTGAAATTTATTTTGTTGCCAAGAAATTGACTGACACAGAACTTTGCATTGGTATTTTAAGATCATAAGACAGTTGTCATCTTTTTAAAATTAGCATAAGAAGCTCAGCAATATACTGTAGTTCTTTATAAGCAATTTCAAGGGGATTACTATCAAAATTCAATTTTAAAATGACTCTGTTAACATATTAATGAAAGGATTTCAATTTATTCCACCTAACTAGGTCAGAAACAGTAGTAGGATATTAAATTCAGGAATTATAATAATATTTTATAATGCTTTATTTTTCAAAGCACTGTGTGCCAAATTAAACCTTGGAAGAAAGTTGATGAACCATTTGATTCTATAATTATTGACTTGGCCATGGGCAAGCTGCTTACTGTAGATAGTTATGACAGAAAGTTGATTGCCCAGCTGTTGCTGGCACATAAAGGGACTATTTAACTGAGCAATAGTTTTAACCCTCACCCCAGGTTCTTTATTCTCAACATTTATGATAGTTTGATGATTTTGTTTTTGCTTTTTTTTTCAAGATGTCCATCAGGAAATCCTTAAATAGTGAATGCAACTACTTCAAAATGAGAAGTACAGATTATGTTAAACCTGTTATTATAATAATTTATATTTTTAAAGTATCAAATTATCAAAAATGATTGACTCTTATGTCCAGGAGCTGATAAGCAATCATGATATAAGTAATTGAAGTAAATAAGTGTTACTTGAATTTTATTTATTTTCATGAGTAAACTATCAATGTGATATAATAGTAATCATACTAATATGCTTATATTCTCAAGTAACATTAAATTTTGATGAAATAGGAATTAAATCTGAAATATTATATCTAATAGAGGAGCTTGACAATTGTGTAGCATTATTGAATTTAAAAGTCTACTTTATGTTATATTATGACTTATTTATCATGAAATTATTAATTTAGGATACCTTTTATATTTGATTGTTTTAGTTAACTTTCTGTGTAACTAAATTATCCCAAATCTACTAGTTTTAAACAGTGTATTTGACTTTACATTTTGTGAGTTGGTAATTTGCTTTGGAACAGCTGGATAGTTCTACACATCTCAGCTGGATCACTGCTGTCAGCTGAGGAAGAAGGCGCTGGTTGTTCTAGGAAAACCTCAGCATATTCAGAATCATTTTTGTTCCATGATGTTTCTCATTGGCCAGCTGGCTAGCTTCTTCATATGGTGCCATATTTCCCAAGATCAACAAGTGAACCTGCCCTAAAGCACAAGCATTTTTAAGCCTCTTCTTGTGTTACATTTGCTTATTACCCTATTGGTAAAGCGTGCAACATGGCCAGTCTTAAAGTCATTATGAGAACTTATTACTGAAGGGCATGAACAAGGGAGAGGAAACTTTTGTAGCCATCTTTACAAACTTCTAAACAGTCTACCTTCTGGCCATCAATTATTCACAATATTTACACATAAAATATCCTCAGTGCCATTCTAGGATCTCCACAGATTGAATATAATCATTGTATCAGCCTCGAAGTCCAGAATTTCATGAGCTTTAATTATATATTGAGGAAGTTTCTTTTTTTTTTTAATTTTTTAAAATGTTTGTTTATTTTTGACAGAGAGAGAGACAGAGCATGAGCGGGGGAGGAGCAGAGAGAGAGGGAGACACAGAATCCAAAGCAGGCTCCAGGCTCTGAGCTGTCAGCCCAGAGCCCGACACGGGGCTCGAACTCACAGACCACAAGATCATGACCTGAGCCAAAGTCGGATGCTCAACCAACTGAGCCACCCAGGCGCCCCTATATTGAGGAAGTTTCTTGAATTCAGAAACTGCTGAACTAAAAAGATGTTTTCTGCCTCTGACTTGCCCAACATACCATGTTGAGACAGAAGATTACCTGCTGTGGCCATTTCTATTCCCATAACTGTTGCTGAGCCTTAGCATTCTGAAATCGAGCTGGACACAAATCTCAAAGGCTACCTTCTCTGGTAGTAAATGATAAATCTTCATTAGTCCCAGATTTTGCTACCTGGAAGTAGCTCGTCTATCAGGTTTTCTCCAGTTTTCTCTAGGGATATTCCCCCATTCAACATTCTTTGAGTCTCTTGGCTTTGCCCTCAGATTTATTGACTCTTTCTTCTAAGGCTCCCTTTATGTTCTCTAAATGCTCCATATTTGCAGCTAGATAGGTCTGTGCAGCTAGATAGCTCTGCCACTGTGCTTTCTGCTTATACACAGTTGGGGGCCTGGTAGCCTCTTCATAGCTTAACTCATACCCTTTTAGCTCAAGCTGTTGGTCCTTTTGCTCATTCAACTTATATTTAAATCAATAAATTAACATTGCATGGCTTAAATTTTGTTCAGCAGCCCTTCAATTTTAAGTGTCAGTTTTTTAGGTTATCTCTTCTGTGTAATAAAATGCCACAAAATGAAGTTTTGGGTTTTTTTGTTTTTAAATAACAACTACTAATTACATCATAAATCACAGGTTGGCAGTTTGGGGTGGGCTCAGCTGGGTGATTCTTCTGTTCATCTCAGCTGGGATCACTCATACGTCTTTAATCAGTTAACCAGTTGGCTAGTGTGCTGGTTGATCCAATGGAGACCTCAGCTGATGTAGCTCATATATTCTCCAGATGTTATCTTCCCTTCCAGCACACTAACCCAGGCTTGTTTACAAGGTAATGGAATTTTCTGTCTCAAGTTTAGTTTTTCAGATCAAATCTGGAGATGAACTGTGAGGTACAAGATATTTATTTGTGACCACCACCTGTAAAAAGAAGCCAAAATAAACACATTTGGAAAAAGAAGACAAACTGTGAAACAACTCTAGTGAATCCTTGTTCCCATCCATCTTGGAATTCTAGAGTGAATATCAGAAAGGCTTTACCTCCAGCAATATGAATCTTTGAGGCAGACTCTGAGGGAGGTGATAACTGTAGGTTTTCTGCTAACTGCACTTCCTGAAGTTGGGCAGTAAGTTCTTTCTCGAAGGAGGGTCTGGGAGATATTTCTCTAACTAAAGAAACCAGGAAACCAGTCCCAGCATTTCACTTTTGCTAATGTCTCATTGATCAAAGAAAATAATATAACCAAGTGATGCACTAACAAAGGATATGGCCACAAAGAAAGGATGGATTTGAGGCAGTTTTTGCATCTACCATATTATGATTCTAGTATAGTGATGATCTTGTAGTAGCAGCATAAAAAAAGCAACAAACATATTT
This sequence comes from Lynx rufus, assembly GCF_022079265.1. Taxonomy (NCBI): domain Eukaryota; kingdom Metazoa; phylum Chordata; class Mammalia; order Carnivora; family Felidae; genus Lynx; species Lynx rufus. The sequence goes on along the minus strand of NW_025814845.1, from coordinate 95,616,688 downwards.
CTGCCTCTTCCTGTTGAAAATTAACTAATTCTCCCTTAAACATCACTTTAAAAGAAACCTAGAAGTAAGAAATACAGTTGAAAAAGTGGAAGAGTAAATTATAAAGAACAAAAAAACAGGTTACTCATAACAGTATTTTCGTGTAGCAGGAGAATAATACGATACTTTCTCGCAGAATTTAAAGAGCTTAGGAGAATATGCCTCACTAACATATGTTTTAGATGTTCAAATATTTTGGATTAGCAATTACAATGTTTTTTTTTTCTTATGATGTGAAGATCATTTAGAGTTGAATATGACCTAAATGTATTTTCCTTCTAAGGATTGACATTTTCAATTTGGCTTCTATTTATTTTTCTCTTTCCAAACAAGAGAGCTTCTAAATTCTTGACAGAAGGCTCTGAAGACAGAAGCAGCTTATCTTCCCTTCTGTTTATGAAACTTCTTGAGAAATATATTCATGAGTTGGCAGAGACAGAGCCCACACAACCTGGCATAGCTGATTATCATGTCTTAGCAAATGAAGAGGGCCCTAAGGCATTAAGAACCTTCAACCATTAATAGTGGTTTTCCCACAGGGTAGTTACATAAAATGACAGTCTGGCAAAGGTGGCACATCTTGCTTATCCCTCCACTGATTGCTTCTGAAATTTCATTAAATGTACAAAGTATTCTCATTTACGCACCGTTACATTGAAAGTTCCAGGATTTCATTTTATATATAAAAATTATAGTTTGGGCTGATGATAACATGTTTTTCATTCTATTACAAGTAATAAAATTATATCCTTTGGTTTCTAGCTTGTGAAAATATTGTGAAATGGGTGACATTGTTCCCTGAAAGTATCAGCCATTCGGATGACTGTAATTTTTCTTACAATAATGTCCTATAACTAATATAAATGTTATCATTCATCAGCAATATAGGGCATTGATTGCAAATTGTTTGCAGCCTCATTGTGTAGAGACTGCAGATATTTCCAATTTTTGTATATGATTCTCATGGAAAATGAAACTATTGCATGAGAAGCAACATAATGACTCTGATATAGAAACTGGTGTTTGAGTGTTAGCCAATTTAGGAAAACTGTTACAGGGTTTGCGTGACATATCATCTTTAAATGTTTTGATTCAGTAGCATTTTTGGACAGACCTAATATTCTTATGAGTTGCCTCAGACATATGAACATATCCTAATGCATTCATCCATCATATCTTTATAAGTACAAACTCTTTTGGAATGGCTTTAGGCATAGAAACCAAAGAGAACTAATGAAATCATTCCCAGAGTTGGTTGGGTAGGTTGGATAACAGAATCTGGTTTCAAGTTGTCTGTTGCTTAGATAAATTAAAGACAGGCCCCAAACATAAAATACTTATGTACAAGGTGGGAGAAGTACAGCATTTTGTAGCAGATATAAAATAGGTGCATTTGATGTATTAAAATACTCCGTGTATTAACTGAAATGTAGAATAAAACTGTAAGGTAGAAATAAGAACACGATCTGAATATCTATGAGCTGAACATCTGTTGTATGAGCTCTTTATATATTTTTTATTTTAACCCCTGATCAGATACGTGACTTGCCAATATTGTCTCCCATTCAGTAGGTTGCATTTTCTTGTGCTATGCAGAAACTTTAGTATTACATAGTCCCACCTGTTTATTTTTGCTTTTGTTCCCTTTGCTTTTGGAGTCAGATCCAAAAATCTGCCGAGACTTTTACCAAGGAGATTATAGCCTATGTTTTCATCTAGGTTTTCAGCAGGTCTTACATTCAAGTTTTTAATCCAGTTTGAGTTAGTTTTTGTGTCTTGTGTAAGATAGTGGTTTAGCTTCATTTTTTTTGCATGTGACTGTCCATTTTTCTTAGCATCTTTATTGAAGAGACCATCGTTTCCCAATTGGCTATATATTTGGCTCCTGTGCATAAGTAAATAAATTATTTACACATGGATTTATTTCCGGGCTTTCTATAGCGTTCCATTGATCTATGTCTCTGTTTTTATGTCAATCCCATACTGTTTTGATTGTTAGGCCTTTGTAATACAGTTTGAAGTCAGAGAGAGTCATGCCTTCACCTTTTTTTTTTTCCAAGGTTGCTTTGGATATTCAGGGTAATTTGTGGTCCATACAAATGTTAGGGCTGTGTGTTCTATTTCTTTGAAAAGTGCCATTGTCATTTTGATAGAGATTCCATCAAATCTGTAGGTTGCTCTGGGTAGGATGTGTAGTTTAACAATATAAATTATTCCATTCCTTGAGCATGAAATATCTTTTCATTTATTTTTGTCGTCCTCAAATTCTTTCATCAATGAGCTACAGCTTTTAGAGTACAGGTTTTTCACCTCTTTGTAAATGTATTTCCAGATATTTTATTCCTTTTTATGCAATTGTAAATGAGATTGTTTACTTAATTTCTGTTTCTGGTAGTTAATTGTTAGCATATAGAAATACAACCAATTTTTGTATATTTTGGCCCCTGAAAATTTACTGTATTTATCAATTCTAAGAGCTTTTTGGTGGTGCTGTTAGGGTTTTCTATGTATAAAATTATATTATGAGCAAATAGTGAGAATTTTACCTCTTCCTTTCCAGTTTGGGTATTTTGTTTGTTTTCTAATTGCTTTGACTAGGACTTCAAACACTATGTTGAATAAAAGTGGCCATAGTGGCCATTCTTGTCTTATTTCTAACCTTAGAGGAAAAAGTATTCAGTTTTTTTCACTATTGAGTATGGTGTTAGGTGTGGGCTTGTCATATATGATATTCATCATGTTGAGATATACACCCTCTAAGAACTGGTTTTGTTGAGAGTTTTAACATGAATGGGTATTGTATTTTGTCAAATGCATTTTCAGTGTTTTCTGAGAGGATTATATGATTTTTATTCTTCTTTGTTATTTTAATTTGTTCCATTGATTTGCAAATATGGAATCATCCTTGCATCTCTGAAATAGATCCACTTGATTGTGGTGACTGATGTTTTTAATGTATTGTTGAATTCAGTTTGCTAATATTTTGTTGATATTTTTATACATCTAAATTTATCAGGACTATTGGGCTGTAATTTTCCTTCTTTGTAATGTCTTTATCTGGTTTGGTATCAGGGTAATGATGGTCTCACAGAATGAATCTGGAAGTTTTCCTTCCTCCTCCCCTCCTCCCCATCCTCTGTCATCATTGTCATTGTCACCATCCTCATCATCTTCTTCTTTCCTCCTTCTCTTCCCCCTCCTCCTCCTCCCCCTTCCCTTCTGCCCCCCTCCCCCTCCTCCTTTTCCTCATCCTCCTCTTTCTTCTACTTCTTCAGAATAGGTTGAAAAAATAGGAATCAGCTATTCATATGTTGAGTAGAATTTACCTCTGAAGCAATCTGGTCCTGGACTTTTGTTTGTTGGGATTACTGATTTAATTTCATTACTGATAATCAGGCTGTTCAAATTTTCTATTTCTTCTTGATTCAGTTTTGAAATATGGTATGTTTCTAGGGATTTACCTGTTTCTTCTAGGTTCTCCAATTTGTTGGTATCTAATTTTTTATTATGTTACAATCCTTTGTATTTCTGTGGACTCAGATGTGATTTCTCTTCTTCCATTTCTGATTTTATTTATTTAGGTCTTCTCTTTTTTTCGTGATGAGATTTCATAAATTTTGTTTATTTTTTTAAAGAACCAGCTCTTGGTTTCATTGATCTTTACTATTGTTTTTTTAAGTCTGTATTTTATTTATTTCTACTCTAGTCTTTCTTATTTTCTTCCCTCCACTAATTTTGAGCTTTGTTTGTTCCTCTTTTTGTATTTCCTTTGGGTATAAGATTAAACTGTTTAAGATTTTTATAGTATTCTGAGGTAGGCCTACATTTCTATATACTTCCCTATCAGAACTGCTTTTGCTTGGTTCCTCACTCCTCAGGGGGAAGCTCCATATTTGTGAGTTCCCTCTATATCATAGATTACCATACCAGGGGTGAGATTTTTTACAAGACTGTATCTCTGTCTCTCCTAACCATTTTCATGTGACTCTTTTGCCCTTTGTTTTGGAGGAGCTGTTCAGCTAATTTTCAGGTCTTATTTAGGAGGAAGTGTTCTGTATGTGTGTCCATGAGAAGAAATATGTTCAGTATTTTCCCACGCTGGCATCTTGAATCCCAGCCTGTCATCCAGAGTTCTTAAAATGTGTTTGGTATTTGCAGTGTGTGTGTGTGTGTGTGTGTGTGTGTGTGTGTGTGTATTTATACAATTGCCGAACATGTTTTAAGAACTTTAGAAGACAATAGTTTATATATGCATACACACATACAGTAAATGTATATACACACACATATATAATGCAATGATAGGGTTTTCAATGTATGTAGATGTAATATATAATTTAAATATAGCTTAAAGTGAGGGAGGGTAAAGGGAACTGTAAAATTCATAAAATTTCACTTGAAGTACAAAATTGTTGATTTTAAATGGCTTATGAAAAATTAAGTATGAATTTTAAATCCTGGGGTGACAACTAAAACATTATTCAAAGAGGTATGGTCAAAATCACAAAAGCTAAATTAAACTTCAACATAAAAATATTCAAATAACCCAAAATAAAAGGGAAAAATAGAAACAAAGGAACTACCAAGAAGGAAAAATAAGAAAAAAACATACAACAAGAAAAAAATAGTACTTATCATATCAATACTAATCAATAATTACATTAGTGTAAATGATCTAAAAGCACCAATTTTAAACGACATGAATTGTCAAAGCCTGTTAAGAAAATATGACTCAACTATATGCTATCTTCAAGAAACTTCAAAAATAATGTAGAGGTACATTAAGATTAAAAACAACGGAAAGAGTTACGTCATACAAAATCTAATCAAAGCTTGAGTAGCTATATTTATATCTGAAATAGATCTCAAAAGAAGGAAAATTTCTGACAATGAAAAGATGAGTATATTGATAAAAGGGTCAGTTCACCGAAGTGAAATAACAAGCTTTAATATTTATATGTCTAAAGATAGAACTTCAAAATACACAAAGCAAAAACTGAAAGAAATATAAGAAGAAATATATGAATCCACACTTATAGTTGAAGTCTTTAACATTTTCCTGTTATTAATAGAATTAGTAAATGAACAATCAAAAAGGATAGAGAGGATTGAATAAAACACCATCAAGCAGCTGGATCCAGTTGACATTTATAAAACACTCCATCTAATAATAGACAACACATATTCTTTTATTTTCAAGTGCACTTGGAACACTTATATTAGTCCATGAAATAAAATTTAAACACATTTAAAACATTTGTAGTAATACAAACTATTTTCTTTTACCATAATGAAATTAAAATAGGAACCAATAATAAAATACAACAGGAAACTCAAGGAATACTTCAAAATATACAAAGCAAAACTGAAAGAACTGGAAGGAGAAATGTATGTGTCCACAATTACATTGGGTCTTCAACATTTCTCTATAAATAATAGAGCTAGTAAAGAGAAAATCAGATTGTTCTGCTTGATTTAAGCATTGGAGCACAGGAAGCCTACACATTCATGCCTGTATCTGCCACCTCTCATTATGTCACATCATTTTTTTAAAGACTTTAAATTCTATAAGAAAGAAAGAAAGAAAGAAAGAAAGAAAGAAAGAAAGAATAAAATAAATAAAAACATTTATTTCCATCATTATCCAGATATGCCGTATCATTCCCATCTCAGTTAAAAAAAAAAATTTGCTTGTCCTCACCTCACTCTAGAAACTACTACGTTTTCCCCTTTTCCAGTAAAACCCCAGAAAGAGTTGTCTGTGTTCTCCGTCTTCAGTAGTACTCCTGAGGTTACATATTGAACACACTGTAATCAGACTTAAATCCCCATAATTCCGCAAAAATTGCAGTTCTCAAGGTCAACATAGACCTCCAATCACTTAATCCAATTGTGATTCTTACTTGCTGCTCATCTCCCTTTCCTGTTGGCAGCATTTGACAATGCTGACCATTCTCTCCTGAAGTGTTTTCTAATTCTTCATCCTCCCATCTCACTGGCTGCTGCTGCTTTTCCCCCATTTCTAGTCCATATCAGATGACTAACCTGTGAACAAGGAAAGACTCTCCTCCCCCAATATCTGCTGTTTTTAAATTTTCTCAATTTGCACATATTCTAATTGCTCTGGCCAGCAAACCAACAACAAGAAACATGGTTCTATCTTGAATGTCTCTAGCTCATCTTTCAAGTGAAATTCGTTAACAAATCCAGTTTGAAATTCATTCCGATTCAGATAACATTTGAATAACTACTGTTTAGCCTGTGTTCATGGCACTATCATCTTCACTTAGATTTTTGCATTAGCCTCCTTTGAGTTCCTTCCTTTTATCTTTGTTTTTGCATCCACCCACTACATTTTCCTGATTTTACCCTGAGAGTGATCTTTCTTTTTTTTTAACTTTTATTTTTGAGAGAGACAGAGACAGAGTGTAAGCAGGGGTGGGGCAGAGAGAAAGGGAGACAGAATCCAGAACAGGCTTCAGGCTCTGAGTTGTCAGCACAGGGCCCAACGCAGGGCTCGAACTCACAGACTGTGAATTCATGACCTGAGCTGAAGTCAGACGCTTAGCCGACTGAGCCACCCAGCTGCCCCATACCCTGAGAGTGATCTTTCAAAAATTGAAGCTAGATCGTATCATGTCTCTGTGGTTCTCTTCTAACAATAAAAGCTAAAGAACTTCCATGTCCAGTCAAGGTCTACATGATCCTCCCCATCCTGATAAGCTATCCACAGTTCCTTCTCCTAGCTCACTCACCAGTACCATTTCAGCTACACTGGTCATACTCTTCTTTCAATGCATCAAGAATGTTCCTGCCTCACGTCTTTGTAACTGCTTATCTTTCATCCCACTGAGCTTTCTTTCACTTGCAGTCCTATTAAAAACACTGTCATCACTCTATGACCCTTAACCTTAACCTGTTTTTCCCCCTCATTCTTAGAACTTTATACCACTTACCATTTTATTTATTTATTTATTTATTTATTTATTTATTTATTATTTATCTGTTTTCTTCCAGTAGAACTGAAGCATTATAAAAATAAGGACTTTTTCTTTTTTTCTATTTTATTTATTGTTTTGAGATAGAATTGACATACAACATTATATTAATTTCAGGTGTACAACATAATTCCATATTTGTATATATTACAAAATGATCACAATAAATCTGGTTAACATTCATCACCATACACAGTTACATTTTTTTTCCTTGTGATAACTTAGCATCTTTCAAATATACAATTCAGTACTATATTATCAACTGTAATCACTATGCTGCACATTATATTTCTGGGGGTTATTTATTTTATAACTAGAAGTTTATACTTTGACCATATCTCTTTTCTGTTGTTGTTATCTATAGTATCCCTATTATTGAAAGTATAGACTGGCGTGTAATAGGTATTCAGTGGATATTTGACAAGTGAACAGCAGTGTATAAAGGTAACCAAAGTGCCTGAAACTTAGCGAATGATCAGAAGCAATAGCAGATGACATACAGAAGAAGAACAAAGGCAATGAGAAGCCATTCATGATTTGAAGAAGACACATGACATTAACTGCGTTAAAGTGGTACATGATCATTTTGTATGCTGTGGGAAGAATGGATTTTAGGAGAAACAGATTGGAAAAAAGTGAAGAGCCTAGTGAAGGGTCTAACTAAGAGAGAATATTGGCCTAGATATGCATAATAATAGATTCCACCATTGACAACACAGTGGATAGCAGTGCAATTCATTGAAAACAGAGATGTCCTCAGGCATCTGAGAAGGCAGTTTAACATGGGCATAAAGATCAATGCTGGAGATATCCATGTGGGAAGCTACAGTGTGGTGTCTAAAAGAGTCAGATGAGATTATTTAGATAAAGAGTATAGATAAGTACATGAAACAATACAACAAATAAATTTAGGTATTTGAAAGGGGCCCAAAAAACCACAAGAGCAAGAACAAAAGGACTAGCCAACAGTATAAAAATGTAAGCCAGTGGTATGACAGCATTAGCTAGAGGTATTGAAGAGGAGAGTGAGGAGAGTGGCAAGTCAATAGAAGCCAGTAGAATAGAAAGTGTTTCAAGATGGAGAAGAGTAGTTCTGGAGACAAAATATGTTGGTTAAGAACATTGAAGCAGCTATTAGATAAGCAATGTGAAATTTCATAAAGTTTGTAGAATTCATTCCGTAATAGCAGCAATGACATGGTCCAAACCAGTGTATTATACTTTGGAATGCATTCACTTTTATGAAAGAAAATAAAGTAACCAAGCTAATATATTCTAGTGGTCAACACAGATATTAAGTAATTGATTGCAAATAAATCATTTTATAATTTCTGTTTTTCAAAGATGTCATTATACAATCATTTGACCTGTCAATCTTCATTCAAGGAATGGATTCTACAGATACATTTGTACATAGAAAATATATACAAGGTTATTTCTTGCACCCTCATTGATTGCATCACTATGTCTGATAGCAAAATAATATTGAAACAAGATGTTCATCCACTGGAGACTGGGTGAATAAGTTATGTTATGTCAATAAAGCTTGTATGTATAAAATATGAATGAGGAGTGTGTTTATGCACAGATGTTAACTGGCCAATATGATACACAGATATAAATTTATTAAATATATATGATATAAAAAAGCAGAGTACTGAATATTGTTAATAATATAACATCATTAGTGTAAAAAGCAGAAAAAAGAGTACATGTTTTGATTTGAATATGTGTAACATTTTTTAGAATTTTCGTCAAAACGCTGTTCTTTTTTCTTTTTTTGATTTACATCTGGATACAGGACTAATTACTTGAGGGCACAAAGATGGAGACTAGACTTTTACAGTATATTGTTTTATAAATTTTAATTTTGAAAACATAAGACATATCACAATATATATACAAAATAAACTTTTTAAAATTATAATTTTGAGAAGGGGGTGCAGAGTACTTTGTATTCATTTCCTTTTGTTGTTGTTTATTTTGTTTTTATTTCTTCCATCAGCGATCTAAAATATTGGAGACAATACGAGGCAGTACACCCTTGCGGAAGGTAGACAGAGAACCCCCTGTCATGAATCCTTCTAATTATATCCTCTTCCCCTACCTCATCATTACAGATTGTTTGTAGTGAATCTCTGGTCACTGATACTGATGGAAGTGTATCATACCCTTAGGGGGGAAGAATACAATAGATAGGGTCAGAAACATGTTTAGAATAAAATACAAATCGCTCCCTAGAGAGAAGTCAATATTAGTTACTGTTAAATAAATTATATATTCTGAAGATTATTATTTTGCTTTGTATTGAACTCTGTCCTTAGCCAGTGTTAAGTCTTAGAATTCATTTTGCCTGTGGATAATTTAAGTACCTCACATTGCTTAGTTTGTTGTTATGTAAATATGTAGATAAATAAATTCAGAAGTATTAAGTGCAACATAAACCTAGTAGCTCTACACATTTAGCAAATTTTAAATGTTGTCTGAAGGATTCAGAAAACTATATCTTACATTTAAAGTATGTATTTTCTAAATGAGTATAGATTTTCTACTTGATATATGAGCAATCAATAGTTGATAGCTCTCTTCACAGAGTGGTTGGAAGAAACATAAGATTAAGTTTTGAGCTTCTGGGTGTGGAAGTGGTCCATTAGGACAAAGACCCCCAAATGAAAGTATCAATCAAATCTTCATTCATTTACTGCAGTCGTGTAAGCAAGAACAACAATGTTTTATTTTTCCCCATGGACCACTATTAGGAGAGTGTCAATCATATGACATGTAGTACAAATGGGAGTAATCTTCTCACTGCTGAAGAGCCTTGAATGAGAAGCTCCTGCCATTTCATAGATATAGGGTCTCTCAAGGAAGGAAAGAGAAAAGGGCTAGTAGTGGAAAAGCACTGAGTCAGAGTGGAGAAATATCTTAGTCAAAACCCTGCCCAAAAGGTCTAAGGAGGAGCTCCTAAAAAGGGTTTCAGCCTGACTTCCATCCCCTCCACCAGGAAGCTTCTGAGTGGAGAATCTTGGGCTAGGGATAGAGACATGTTTGTGAACATGGGAGGGCATGGAGGAGGAGGGGATTGGGGCTGGGTCCTAGTCTGCACTTCCTTCTAAAAAACTGTGATGCCCTGGATGGGCACTAAGTCTTGTGTGGGGAAGGCTGCTTTCTGCTTTAAGACTTGCTAGGCAAAGCCTTGTGATCTTCTATAGTTGGGCTTGAAATATTTGTACATAGGACTTGGGCCTGGAACTGGACTCTTTAATAAGCTATATAACCATATTTCTGAAACTATAAAACATTATGTTTATTTCAGTCACACATACTAGTAATGCAATTAAAAACATAATACCCAACTAATATTTCCTTATACAGAGAAAATAACCCTACAAAATATTTAAACCTAAGAAAAATGTTTTTTTACCCTTGCTTTGACCTCCTTTTATAAGTGACTACTAGAAAGATTTTAATAGTACCCAGCAAATAAATTGTCAATACGATAATAATGTTAAAGAGTTAGACATGATAATTTTATACTGATTAAAATGCAGAGGAAACTTTTCTTAGTTGGGAATAATGAGGTTTGGTTGGTGATTTGACATCCAAATTTTCTGGGAAATTTGAAGTGACTCTATGAGCAGGTGTATATTATGGCATTTAAGATTTTAAGTACTTTTAATATAATTTTTTTTGATTGACTTAATCTTCACTGTATTATGGACGTCTGATTCTAGTTGGAAATAGTGTTTGGCCTCCTCAAACAGCAGCAGATGCACTATTTGCATAAGTAGGATGCTTTATGTGGGCTTGTATTTTTTGATGCCTCTAGATTTATGACACCAAATAATGTTGTATGCAGATGGCGGAAAATCTGATGATGTAATGGATGTCAGTTAAAAAAAGAAAAGATTTAGTTTCCTTTAAAAATAGTAAATGTTTTTACAGTTGTTCTGGTATACTTTTGGATATATGAATTGATCGTTTCATTCATGGATATATAAATCTCAAGTAGAAAAAATTTTAAGTAAATAAGTGTCTTTAATATTTGGAAATAGTTTGCTTCCTTATTCCTAATTTATTCCATTTCAATAATATGTTTGAACTCTTTAGTAAATATGTATTACTTTTTACTAAGGTTATGAATATTATCTGTCAACCCTATAATTATATATCAATTTAAATAATTTAAAGTAAGCATAATGACATACTTAAAAATTTTAGAATGTATAATAATTATATACTTTTTGGTATGAAAATGCTTTCAGTGTAAAAAAAAGTTGGGAAGTGAGTTCCCATTTTAAATATGATAGCCATTTATTTTATGAATGTTCAACTCATTTAATTCTAATATTTCAGTTGGAAACATGAAACATAGTGCAATGAGCATTAGTGTTCACTCAGATATTATTGGGTTCAAATCTGTGTCCTATACATATATTGCTAGACAGACACAAATTAATAAGCTCATTTTCCTCAGTGACATTTAAGTGAGTAATAAAACCACCACATAGCAATGATGAACTATTTTAATTATATATTTATTTATATATGTGTATGCGTTTATATGCAATAGTATATGTATATGTATATTCACATATTAAACACACACACACACACACACACACATTTGTATGTATCCCTGGTACTGAATATGCAAATAAAACTGACAACCCTTCTTCAAGAAGGTAATGGAGACAGGGGCGCCTGGGTGGCGCAGTCGGTTAAGCGTCCGACTTCAGCCAGGTCACGATCTCGCGGTCCGTGAGTTCGAGCCCCGCGTCGGGCTCTGGGCTGATGGCTCAGAGCCTGGAGCCTGTTTCCGATTCTGTGTCTCCCTCTCTCTCTGCCCCTCCCCCGTTCATGCTCTGTCTCTCTCTGTCCTAAAAATAAATAAACGTTGAAAAAAAAAATTAAAAAAAAAAAAAAGAAGGTAATGGAGACAAAGACAAAGTAGGTAGACATGTAGGGTATTATGGAGAACAGATGAGAGGCAATCTGAGCTGAGTGAAGTATTTGGGGGAAACATGAGGATTGGATATAGCTAAAATCCAGTAGAATTTATACAAATTTCTGGAACAAGTAGAATTTCTGGAAACAGGTAACAAGTTAGGAATAAAATTTAAAATATTTGTTCTTCCTATCTAGGAGCATGGAATATTTTTCTTTTTTTGTGTCTTCTTCAATTTCGTAAACTTTCTATAAACTTTCATAAACTTTCTATAGTTTTCAGTGTATAGACTGAAAAAGCCAAAGAGGTATCTTTGGTTAGATTTATTCTTAAGTATTGTATGGTTTTTGGTGCAATTGTAAATGGTATCAATTCCTTGATTTCTCTTTCTGCTGCTTCATTATTGGTGTATAGGAATGCAACCGATTTCTGTGCATTGATTTTGTATCCTGCCACTTTGCTAAATTCATGGATCAGTTCTAGCAGTTTTCTGGTGGAATCTTTGGGTTTTCCATATAGAGTATCACTACATCTGTGAAGAGTGAAAGTTTGACCTCCTCCTGGCCAGTTTGGATGCCTTTTATTTCTTTGTCTTGTCTGATTGCTGAGGCTAAGACTTCCAATACTATGTTGAATAACAGTGGTGAGTGTGGGCATCCCTGTCTTGTTCCTGATCTTACGGGAAAAGCTCTCAGTATATACTGGATACCAGTATATTCTTTTCAGTATATTCACACACACACACAATGGAGTGTTACTCAGCAATCAAAAAGAATGAAATCTTGCCGTTTGCAACTACGTGGATGGAATTAGAGGGTATTATGCTAAGTGAAATTAGTCAGAGAAAGACAAATATCATATGACTTCACTCATATGAGCACTCTCGTATACAAAACAGATGAACAAAAGGAAAGGGAAGCAAAAATAATATAAAACAGGGAGGGGGACAAAACATAAGAGACTCTTAAACAAACAGAGGGTTACTGGAGGGGTCGTGGGAGTGGAGATGGGCTCAATGGGTAAGGGGCATTAAGGAATCTACTCCTGAAATCATTGTTGCACTATATGCTAACTAACTTGAATGTAAGTTAAAAAAAGAAAAGAAACAGAAAAAAACATGCTGCTTGAAATTTAACAACAACAAAAAGAATAAATTAAAAATAAAGACTATGGCAAAAGGGAATATAGTCCACTTATACAGGAAGCATAAAGACACAGAAGAATGAAACAAGATTGTATAATGGGAAAGTAGTTTCTCTTTATTGTTGATGATGATTAAGCAAGCAATAAAGAGGTAAGATGAAGGTATAGATGAGGGACTGATTTGGAGTGTCATGCAAGGGACTTTGGACTTTGGCAGGACAATTACTATATTACTCAAATGATTATTTTTTCTTAAAAAAGTTAGTTCCAGAAGCTAGGTGGGTAATGGATTTGATGGGTTAAGTTTGGAAGCAGGAAAATGGATTTGTTGATTATTATCATTTTTAGCAAAGGGGTGATAGAATTCTGAACAAAATATAATGCAGATGGAAGGTAGATAGAAAAAGAAAAGCATAAAAATATAAACTATCTTAAAGTTGTTTTTTAAATGTATCTCAGTACATTTTAAAATCTTACATTCTATATATTTTTATACTCTAAACAGCAAATGCAGTGATGTTTTGCATTTCTACACTGAATAATTAAGATTTAAAATATATTTTATATACATTTGTCTCTTATAATCTGGCCAAATATGTCAGATTTTAGATAAACCCATTATATCTCTACTCATCTATTTTTGTGTTTGTGTGTCTTATCATTTCTCTCTGTGTGTCAATTCTCTCTCTGCTGGAAAATCTAAATGAAAATCTTCATAATTTTTCTGAAATGCATTTTGAACAAAGTCTATTCAGGCACTCTACCCATTTTCTTAGTTGTTTTGTTTGTTTTGAGGGTTTGTTTGTTTGTTTGTTTGTTTGTTTTGGAGCTGAGTTGTGTTAGTTTTTATAATTTGGGTATTAACCACTTATAAGATATATCATTTGCAAATATGTTCTCCCATTCAGTAGGTTACCATTTTGTTTTCTTGATAGCTCTCTTTGCTGTGTCAAAACTTTTTTATTTTGGTGTAGTTGCAGTTCTTTATATTTGCTTTGGTTTCTCTTTCCTAAGGAGACATATTGAAATATGTTGCTAAAATCAGTGTCCAAGAGATTATTGCCGATGTTCTCTTTTAGAAGTTTTATGGTTTCAGGTCTTAAATTTAGGTCATATTCAGTTTATTTTTGTGTATGGGGTAAGAAAATGATCCAGTTTCATACTTTTGTGTGTAGCTGTCCAGCTTTCCCAACACTATTTATTGAAGAGACTGGGTTTTCCCCATTGTGTATTCTTGCCTCCTCTGTCATAGGTTAATTGACCATGTAAGTGCGAATTTATTTCTGGGCTCTCAATCTTATTTCATTGATCTTTGTGTCTGTTTTTGTGCCAGTACCATACTGTTTTGATTACTATAACTCTGTAGTGTACCTTAAAATCTGAGACTGTTATACCTCTAATTTTGTTCTTCATTCTTAAGAATTTTTTGGCTAATTGGAGTCTTTTTTTATTCCATACAGATTTTAGGATTATCTTTTCTAGTCCTGTGCAAAATGCTATTGGTATTTTGAAAGCAAGAACATTGAATCTGTAGTTCACTTTGGGTAGTATAGCCATTTTGACTATATTAATTTTTCCAATACATGAGCATGGAATATCTTTCCATTTGCACATGTCATCTTAAGTTTCTTTTATCAAGGTTTTAAAGTTTTCAGAGTACATATCTTTTCCCTCCTTGGTTAAATTTATTCCTAGATATTTTATTCCTTTTGGTGAAAATGTAAATGGAATTTTCTTAATATCTCTTTCTTTTTTTTCCTTTTTTTAAATACAATTTTTGCCAAATTTGCTAACATACAGTGTGTAAAGTGTGCTCTTGGTGTTTGGAGTAGATTCCCATGGTTCATCACTTACATGCAACACCCAGTGCTCATCCCAACAACTGCCCTCCTCAATGCTCATCTCCTATTTTCCCCTCTCCCCCACCTCCCCATTATTGGTGTATAGAAATGCAAAAGACTTCTGTATATAAATTTTGTATCCTGTAAGTTTACTGAATTTATTTATTAGTCTAACAGTTGTATGGTGGGGTCTTTAGGGCTTTCTATATATAGTATCATACAAATAGTGACACTTTTACTTCTTTCTTTCTATTTTGGATGCCTTTTATTTCTTTTTATTGTCTGATTGTTGAAGCTAGGGCTTCCAGTACTATGTTGAATAAAAGTGGTGAGAATGGACATCCTTCTTTGTTCCTCATCTTAGAAGAAAAGAAGAAAAGCTGTTTTTTAACCATTATGTATGATGTTGGCTATGGGTTTTTATATATGGCTTTTATTATGTTGAGGTATGTTCCCTCTAAATCCACTTTTTTGAGAGGTTTTGTCATGAATGGATGTCGAATTTTGTCACATGTTTTTCCTGGATCTATCGAAATGATCATATGATTTTTATCTTTTGTTTTGTTAATGCAATATATCATATTGATTCATTTCTGAATATTGAACCATTCTTGCATCCCTGGAAATAGTCCCATGTGATCATACCTTTAAATGTATTGTTGAATTCAGCTTGCTTATATTTTGTTGAGGATTTTTGCATTTATGTTCATAAGGGATATTGGCCTGTAGTTCCCTTTTTCTGTAGTGTCATATCTAGTTTTGGTATTGAGGTAATGCTGGCCTTATAAAGTGAACTTGGAAATTTTCCTTCTTCTATTTTTAGAATAGTTTGAAAATCGGTATTAACTCTTTTTTCAATGTTTGGTAGAATTCACTTGTGAATCTGTCTGGTCCTGAAATTATGTCTGTTGGTATTTTTTTTTTTTTTGTTTACTGATTCATTTTGTCACTAGTCATTTTTTCAGATTTTCTATTTCTTTCTGATTCAGTTTTGGAAGGTTATGTGTGTCTGGGAATTATACATTTCTTCTAGGTTTTCCAATTTGTTGACATATAATTTTTCATAGAGGGACACCTGGGTGGCTCAGTCAGTTAAACATCCGACTCTTGGTTTCAGCTCAGGTCATGATCTCAGTTTGTGAGTTTGAGCCCCACATTGGGCTCCACACTGACAGTGTGGAGCCTGCTTAGGATTCTCTCTCTCCCCCTCTCTCTGCCCCTTTTCCACTTGCTCTCTCTGTCTCTCTCTCAAAATAAATAAATAAACTTATAAAGAATTTAAAAATTTTTTTCATAGTAGTCTCTAAAATATTTTGTACTTCTGTGTTGTTAGTTGTTGCTTCTCCTCTTTCATTTCTGATTTTATTTATTTAGACTGTCTCTTTTTCCTGATGATTCTGGCTAAAGGTTTATCAATTTTGTTTCTTTTAAAAATCAGCTCTTGGTTTCATTGATCTTTTCTATTTCTTTTATTCTCAATTTGTTTCTTCTCTAATCTTTATTATTTCATTCCTTCTACTGAGTTTTTTAATACTACTTTTGACTTTCTTTTTTTAGTTTCTTTTGGTGTAAGTTAAGATTGTTTATTTGAGATTTTTGTTGTTTCTTGATGTAGGTATGTTATGTTATTATGTTATAACCTTCCCTCTTAAAAACTGCTTTCTCTGCATCCCAAATATTTTGGACTGTTGTGTTTTCATTTTCATTAGTTTCCTTGTTTTTTTGATTGCCTCTTTGTTTTCTTCACTGACCCATCAGTTGCTTAGAGGACTGTTTTTTAGCCTCTATATGTTTGTGTTTTCCCCATTTTTTTTTCTTGTAGTTGATTTCTTTTCTTATAGTTAGTTGATTTCTAGTTTCACATATTTGTGGTCAGCAAAGATGCCTGATACCATTCCAGTCTTGTGAAATCTGTTGTGATCTCTCCTGGTTAATGTTTCATGTGCACTTTGAAAGAATGTGTATTCTGCTCTTTTTTAATGGAATGTTTTGGACATATGTGTTTAAGTCCATCCAGTCTACTGTGTTGTTTAAAACCACTGTTTTCTTGCTGATTTTCTGTCTGGGTGATCTATACATTGATGTAACCAGAGACTTAAAGTCTCCTATTATTACTGTATTACTATCAATTTCTCCCTTTATGTCTGTTAATGTTTGTATTAACATGTATTATGTATTTTGGTGCTCCTATTTTGAGTACGTAGCTATTCATAATTATATCTTCTTGTTGGATTGATCTCTGTCATTATATAGTGCCCTTCTTTGTCTCTACTACAGTCCTGTTTTAAAGTATATTTTGTCTAATATAAGTATTCCTACTCCAGCTGCCGTTGCTGCTTCTCCTACTTCTCCTCGCCCCCCCTTCCTCCTTCTTCCTTTTTGCTTCCATTTGCATGGAATATCTTCTTCCATTTCTTCATTTTTAGTTTGTATTTGTCTATATGTCCAAGTGATTCTCTTATAGGCAGCATGTATTTGGTCTTGGTTTTTATTATTTTTTTTTAATCCATTCCATTAACCTGTGTACTTAGTCCTTTTACACTTAAGGTAATTATTGATAGTTACGTACTTATTGCCATTTTTGTTAATTACTTTATGATTATTTTGTAATTCTCAGTTCCTTTCTTCATATCTTGGCTCTCTTTCATTGTAATGGATGACTTCCTTTAATGTTATACTTGGACTTCTTTCTCTTTATTTTTTTCTATGTTTATCATGTTTTTGGTTTGTGGTTACATGAGGTTGATATATAATATCATATGTGTAGTATGGCAGTTTATATTAAGTTGATGGTCATTTTACTTTGAGCACATCCCGGTAGAGCTTCATTTTTACTTCCACACTCCATTTTTTTATGTATGTATTTTCATATTTTATGTCTGTTTATTTTATGAAGCCCTTTAACTAATTTTTTAGATATAATTGATTTTATTACATTTGTTGTTTAGCCTTCATACTAGCTTTATAAGGTTTGATCTGTTACTTTTACTGTATGTTTGCCTTTACTTGTGCATTTTTTTCTTTCATAATTTTCTTCTTTTTATGGCCTTTTCTTTTCCATTTGAAGAAGTATCCTTAACATTTCTTTTAAGGATGGTTTAGTGGTGATGAATTTCTTTAACTTTTGTTTGCCTGAGAAACTTTATCTCTCCTTCAATTCTGAATAATTGCTTGGTAGAGTATTCTTGGTTGTAGTTTTTTTGCTTTTTGTGTTTTTTGTTTGTTTGTTTAATTTCCACACATTGGATCATGCCACTGCCTTCTGGCCTATAAAGTTTCTGCTGAAAAAATCAGTTGATGGCCTTTTATGTAACTAGTTATTTCTCTCTTGTTGCTTTTAAAATTCTCTTTATCTTTAATCATTGTCTTTTTAACTATTATGTGTCTTGCTGTAGACATCCTTGGGTTCACCTTGTTTGGGGCTCTCTGTAATTCCTGGAAATGAGTGTTCATTTTCTTTCTCAGGGTAGGGAATATTTAGCTATTATTTCTTCTGATACATTTTTGTTTGTTTGTTTGTTTTTGCCCCTTTCTCTTCTCTCTATGGGACTCATAGTGTGAATGTTCATTTCCTTGATGTTCTCCAAGAGATCTTTTTACCTATTATCATTTTCATTCTTTTTTCTTTTTGCTGTTCAGCTTGGGTGCCTTCCATTACACTGTCTTCCAGATCACTAATCTGTTCTTCTGCATCCTCTAATATCCTGTTGCTTCCTCTACAGTAATTTTCATTCCAGTTTTTATGTTCCTTAATTTTTTTTTTAAATCTCTTTGTTGAAGTTCTCACTGAGTACATCCACTCTTTTGCCTAATCTGGTGATCATCTTTGTGACCATTACTTTGAACTCTTTATCAGATAGATTTCTTATCTCTATTTCATTTGATATTTCTGAAGTCTGGTCTTATTTTGGTTTGTTTGTTTGTTTGTTTGTTTCTTTGTTTTTAGCATATTACTCTATCTCCTCATTTTGTTTGACTTTCTGTGTTTGTGTCTATGAATAAGGCAGAACAATGTCTTCTCCTAAACTTGAAGGAATAGACTTGTGTAGGAAATCCCTTTTGTAGACTGTGTTTGCTTGGCAGTTTTGGCTGGCTGGAGCTGTAGTGAGCATAGGCTGGGAGTCCCTTGGTACTCCTAGCTTGGGCTACCCTGGTCGGAGAGCTGAAACTGAAGTGAATACAGCTAGGGCAGGAGTCCTGACGCTCACTACTCAGAGGGAACCCTGGCAGATCAGTTAGAGTTAAAGTGGTTGAAAGTTGGGGTGTTCTGGGTCTTTTTGAACAAGGGGCACCCTGCAGTAATGGTTGGAGCCAAATTAGGCATAGGCCAGGGGTTCCTTGGGTGTTCCATACTGAGGTTGTTTGGAGCAAGGGCTGGAGCTGAATTGGGCATAGGCTAGTGAATCCTGGGGTTCTTTGTGCAGGGGTCCTCTGGTAGCACAGGTGGCACTGAAGCAGTTATGGTGGGAAGTCCTAGGGTACTCCACACAGGAGGTGCCCTAGAGAGTCATCTGGAGCTGAATGGGTACAAGCCTGGGGTGTCCCAGGGTGTTTGTGCCTGTGTCACCAGGTGAGATGATTAGAACTGTAGTGGATACTGTCCAGGGATGTCCCAGTGTGATCTGTACTGAGGCTGCCTTAAGGGGATGGCTGTGGACTAGGAGCTTGGCATTCAATGGGGTAGCAGGCCAGCTATGGCATCCAGACCCTGTTCCTATCAGTGTTATAAAGATGTAAAGGAAGTGAGAAACATGGTAGTCACCATCCCCTCCAACCCTGGATTGAGTTTCAGCAGTTCCCCTGCCATTTGGCAGAGGGCTAGTTCCATAATATTCTAGTTGCCCTTTTAAAAATGACTTTTTTGTGTGTCTGTGTCCCCCAGACAAATCTGCTCCCAGTACCTCAGTATTATTCTCCCCACTGCATTTTGCGGTGTTGAGGCTGGGGGTTCCCCTGGTTACTGTGCCTCCCTCTCTCCTGCTGTTGTCTGTGTGATCTCTCTATCCTTTGTTGTTCAGAAAAGCTTTTCAGTCCACCCTTATTCTTCAGGAGAAGTTGCTCTGTACACAGGTGTTGATTCAGTGTGTTTGTGGAGAAGGTGAGTTCAAGCAGACATCTGTATCCTTTTTAAATTTTTTTTTTTCAACGTTTATTTATTTTTGGGACAGAGAGAGACAGAGCATGAACGGGGGAGGGGCAGAGAGAGAGGGAGACACAGAATCGGAAACAGGCTCCAGGCTCTGAGCCATCAGCCCAGAGCCCGACGCGGGGCTCGAACTCACGGACCGCGAGATCGTGACCTGGCTGAAGTCGGACGCTTAACCGACTGCGCCACCCAGGCGCCCCGACATCTGTATCCTTAACAGCCTTGCCAGACAATTTTGAAGCACAGATTGAGAATTACCACTCAAAGCAACCTACCTGATCTTACTGTGCCTCTGTTGCTTGCCATCATATAAACATATTATTACTGATAACCACTGAACATTTTCTGTTTATTTTTTAAAATATTTTTGAGACATAATTGACATATTGTGTAAGTTAAAGGTGTATGTACAATGTGTTGATTTGACACATTTGTATATTGCAAAATGATTATCACTACAACATTAGCTAATACCTCTATCATGTGACATTGTTTCATTTTGTGGTGAAAACATTTAAGATTTAGTAGTCAATACTACAACATTGTTGACTATAATCACGATGCTGCACATTAGGTCTCCAGAACATAGTCATCTTCTAACTGCAAGTTTTTATCCTTGACCAACAACTCCCCAATTTCTCCACTCCTTAACCTCTAGTAACCACCATTCCATTCTCTGTTTCTATGAGTTTGACTATTTTAGATTCTGCATATATATTATAACATACAGGATTTGTATTTCTCTGATTTATCTCACTCAGCATAATGCCTGCAAAGTCCATCTATGTTGTCACAAATGCCAAGTATTCCTTCTTTCTCATTTTCTTTATAACTTCTTGGGGATACAAGGCTTGGATGTATTATGATAGAGTTCTGCAGATGATTTTAAAAATTACAAAATTAAAGATTATTTTTTCATAATTTTGTTTTAATTGTTAGGATATACAATTTATTATTTTCAAAGCTAGATATTTTTTGAGAGTCTCAGTTAAATCCGCTATTGGATTTGGTAGGCTTTTTATGTTATTCTGAGTAATTTTGAAGGTTTTCTGTGTTCTGAGAATCAGAAGATATTTACAAATATTCTTTCTAATGTTTAATCTTTTCTTACAACATAAGTGATGAAGTGGGAAATTGTACAGCAGATTATGGATATGGACAGACAGATGTACATATTTTTATTTGAGTATAGTTGAGACACAAAGTTACATTAGTTTCAAGTATACTGGGCAGGTAGATTTTCATTACATACAATAATAACCACATATTTATATAACGAGTGAAGAATTAACTCCTTTCAGAAATTGGTGGGCAAACCAGTTCTCTGTAAGAGAATCACTTTTCACCAAATAGTACCAAAATAAGGGTTAATAATAACATTTTAATAAATAAAATTTACTGTGATATTAATAAGTGAGTACTCTTTCATGGAACCAAAATAATTTCACTGTATGTGTGCATTTATTTTTCACATTTAGTATTTGTTTTTAAAATTCATGGTTTTTAGAGATTCAAATTAATTAAAATGACTTAAAGCAAGCCATGTAATATTCATGATATAAAATGTTATATAAGATTATGAAGATTCTATACATATTTTATACTTTATATTTGGAAAGGATTTAATATTTTAAATTTAAATTATAAAAATTTAAAGGATATACACCATTTTGCATTTCAAAGTATTTGACCCTGGGGCACCTGAGTGGCTCAGTGGGCTAAGTATCTGACTTCAGCTCAGGTCATGACCTCAGAGCTCTTGAGTTCGAGGCCTACATCAGGCTGTATGCTGACAGCTCAGAGCCTGGAGCCTGTTTCAGATTTCTGTGTGTGTGTGTGTCTCTCCCCCTCCTCAACTCGTGCTCTGTTGCTCTCTCTCTCTCAAAAATAAATAAACATTAATTTTTTTAAGTATTTGACCCTAAGTCTAGCCTACAAATTTTTCTACAAACAAACATTTTAATACTACATGTCTCGTTTTTAGAGATTTGAGTAGTATACATTTATTTTTATATTTTTATACAGATGTTTTGGAACATTTTTTTCCAGCTTCAAACATTTTCACCCCAACGGTTAAAAATGGGATGGATTTATAACTGACATATTTTTACATCTTGCACACACACACTCACACACATACACACAAGTGGTTCAAAAAGCAATCTCACCATTGATACACGCCAGTCACTCAGATATGAAGTGATTTTGTTGCTGTGTTTTACCAGACATATAAACAGTCTTTATTTAACTCTCTGAGAGCTGCTTCCATTAGCGCTGATGTGTAATTGGCAAGAGTAATTTTCCTCTTTGAAACCCTAATTGTAACAACTTCTAATAAGCATATGAAATACAAAATATTCTGGGCCAGTGCACGCAGTATCTTTTATGAGGTCCATCTAGTTCCACTTGATGAAGCAATTATCAAAGGCAAATCTTATGCCAAAGATTTATATATATTAGTGTGTTTAAAACATATTTTGTCCTTAAATCATTTCAAAGAGTATCACATTTCTGTACCTACAGACTTTTTGTTTAAATTAACATTTTTGTATTGTAATTAACTTCCATGCTAAAAAAAATATAATACCAACTTCAGTTAATTGGTTTATTTTTTTCCAAGTGCCTCTAGCAGAAATGTATGATAGATGATTATCAGGCAAACACAATTATTTGCAATTGATTACTTTCACTTCTCTTACATTGTTCTTACATTGTTCACTTCTCTTATTTGCTCTTACATCCATACATGGTTGGTTATCACACTGACCCATTCAACAATTGCTGAAAGCTCAAAAAGATTCTTTGCTGACCCATTGTAATTCTGAAATTCATATGAGCAAAATCTTAGTTCATTAACCTTTTAGATAAACATTGGAATTTTGATCTTAGCATGTTTATCCTGAATATCATAAAATAATGAACTTATTGTTATTATTCCATAGTTTAATTCTATACTCAAACAAGCAATTCTAAGACAATTAGCATTGCAAAAATATATTTTTATACAAATGCACACCTAAATGCATAAAGCACTTCAGTTCTGCTAAATTTTCTAAAATACAAGTTTTTCTTGTAACAATTTGTTGTGGTTTTATTGATGAAAGTCCATTTTCATTTGAAAGCAGAATAATGAGGCTGTTCAAAACTACATCTTTGCTGTGTTAATGAAATAGTGTCTAATTATACATGATATACTAGTGAAATATGAATTCTGAAGAAATGCAAAGAGTATTAATCCTTATTTTATTATAGATTACCTTTAAACAACACAGCATATTTTACTTCAGTCTATGCAATGCCAATTATAATATCAAAATTAACCTCAAGATCATAAGCTTAAATGAAATTTTCTGTAGAGATTTCCAGATTCCTTTGATGGAAAGTTACATATGTTAAAGATTTTTAAAGTCAGTTTTCACCACAGTAGTTTTCAATTAAATATTTATATGTTGTAAATTAAGTATGAATATTTGATTCCATAAAATGGCTCAGACTTATTGAAATACACATACAGACAAGGCTAATGTTTTGAAAAAATAATTAAAACATTCTAAACAAATGACATTTAATTCCAAAGCATGGATGTTTAATCTACAGCCTTCTTTATTTGTCTACTTAACTAAATACCCTTATATTCATGAATAAATATAATCACATATAACCAATGGAAATTTTTTTTTAAATGATAAATTTATTTGTTCTTACTTTGAGGAAATCCTTCCTCTCTCTCTCTCTCTCTCTCTCTCTCTCTCCCTCCCTCTCTCTCTCTCTCTCCCTAAATCACTAGACACATGGATTAGAATTGTAAGGAACTTTTGAGTCTCCACACTCTATCGTTTGCATTAATCCCTACTTAGCTATTATTAGTCTTTTTTTCACTAATGATTCAAAGTCAGAAATTAATTTCAGATTGCCTAATGGAGAGAACAAAATAATGAGTTACTCATATAACCTGATTAATTCTGGAAAATCCCCTAATATGGCTATAGAAGTAGCTAAAAAGTTTGACAAAATTCACCTTTTAAAAAAGTTGGAATGTGGTTTCATGATTAAAGAAATAAACCTTTCAAAGGAATAGAATTAAATTCACCTCTCATGTCCCTTTAGTGTGATACATTCACTGATATTGATGTATTTTTAAAAATTTTTCTGGCATGACTGTGAGACCAGTTCCAGTGAAAAATTTTGCTTGCAGTGTAGCATCCATTTCTCCTACAGTTTTGGAGTTTTAATATCTATAATATTACTTCTAACTCTATCCATTGGCTGGCAAATTAAATAGCACATGAAAAAAAAATGTGTTATCAAATAGTCTCAGCAGGGAGCTGTTTGTTTTCCTAAAGGATGACTGCATTCAAACAAAATGGTAAGTTCCATAACTGTTTTTACTAGATTAAAATTAGAAATGATAAATATTGAGCAATGCTATTAATACACTCTCATATCAAGAACAAAATTAAAAAGACAGTTTTAAAATCTACTGTACTCCTTCCAAATGCAGGATATAGGTGGTAAATTTTTAGAGTAGAATATCTACTGTGTCAGCAGTTATTAAACTAGACTCCTGAAAAGTGTATTCTAAATATTACCATACTCACACATAATGCTTAATTAGAATTAGAAGCCATTTTTTCTGTTTAAACTGTGATATGCCTTAATAAAAAGTTCAAGTCTCACTCCTATAAAGACTCATGTTTAATGCTGGGCATGGGCTAGTGTAGTATCTTCTGGATCCTTAGTCTTCACCTTCTATCATTACCACCACCATTATCCCTAAGAGTTACCAACTGTATGATCTTGTGTCTTCAGAAAAGCCAAGTGAATAAGTATTATGAGTTACATTTTATATGTGATGAGTCTCCGAGAAATTATGCTATCAGTTATCTTCCAGATGGAACTTATCCCCAGAATACACAATCTTCAAGGTAAGCAAGCTTTGACCAGTTGAACATTCTTTGCAGCTGCAGAAAGAAGAACGAAGAACATACTTTTTTTATGGCCACACTTGTTTAAGAAGAAGAGAAAAGAAAATATGCCAAATAGCTTCATATAAATATGAAAGGCTGGATATTGAGCTAGTGTTAATGAGTCCCTGTGAATGGATTTGTGGGAGGAAGAGAATGTTCTTCGGGAATTATCTCCTGCTATGGAAGTGAGACGAATGCATACCAACCAGCTCTTTAGAAATATGAGGGCTGTATGGAAGTCCATCAACACTTGAGGATGTCCAAGAAACATGAATAAAATTCAGTGACAGTTCATTTTTCCTCAGTACTGAAAACAGACTACTCTTTATAAATAAGTATTATCAGAAGTTACACCCACTTTTATTTCAGACCAAGACTTCTCAGTGAATATAATGGCTCAAGACCTTTTGTAAAGGTTGCAAGGAATTTAGCAGGAGGGGTAAAAGACTAAATATTGTTGCTAGGTTACAAATAATATGACTGGGTCTGAATGAAATACACACCTAGAAGCTG
Organism: Lynx rufus; assembly: GCF_022079265.1. Classification (NCBI taxonomy): domain Eukaryota; kingdom Metazoa; phylum Chordata; class Mammalia; order Carnivora; family Felidae; genus Lynx; species Lynx rufus. The sequence goes on along the minus strand of NW_025814845.1, from coordinate 95,591,093 downwards.
AATCTCAGTAATAACAGAAACCCATTTAACAATGTCATCCAAAATTAAGGTATTAAGCTACATCCAAACACTGTCTAGTTCAGTTTGAGTCTATAACAGTAACCCACACATGGGTCTGTGGTGTAGCCAGAATTACCACAGTCCTTATTAGCTTAGAGGAATAAGTTCTTAGACTACATTTGGTTATCTTTTTTGGAAGCAACTTGATTTTTGGTTGGGAAAGAGTGTCTTTCTTTACTGATGTTCATCTCTCTTTCAGGGAAGGGCTAGCACTGTCGTTGTGTAAGCCCATTGTTGTAAATACTGATGATCTTTTAAGGGAAGGAGGAAGCAATGATGATCACCAATGATACTTGTTAGGTATCTATTACATTGAAATTTCAAATTTTTTCTTCCTCAGACCGAACAACTATATCATATATTGAAACTTGAACTATGAAAATGAAGGCAATATGAAAGCATACTACTTGTCTTGATCTTTAAATTGTTCTCTATGTGAATCCACAGTTACCAAGTGGATACCATTTTCTAAAACATCTCTTTGAAAAAAAACTATCTACCTTTAAGGCATATAACTAGTTTAATAAACTTAAATATGAAATTAAGATGAATATATCTTGATAATAATTAAATAGTTTTTATGAATTAAAATTCATGTATATGGAAAATTCAGATTTTTTGGAAAGCCAAATATGCTACTTATTTTATGTAGTATTATTTTAGATCTCTGAAAATTAAGTAGGGAGAAACATGCACAAACTGTAATCATACTCATAAAAAATGAAGATTTGAATTGACTTTCCAGGGGTGCCTGGGTGGCTCAGTTGGTTAAGCAGCCAACTCTTTGTTTCAGCTCAGGTCATGATCTCATCGTTCATCTTTCAAGCCCCACATAGGGCTCTGGGCTCCCACTGACAGTGCAGAGTCTGCTTGGAATTTTCTCTCCCTCTCTTTCTGCCCCTCCTCAGCTCACTCATGCACACACTGTCTCTCAAAATAAAAAAATAAACTTTAAAAAATAACATAAAATAAATTGACTTTCCAAATTTATGAAACACAAATGGATACACATATGAAGACCATTATGCTGTGTTTAAATTACATTTAGGGGCACTTGAGTGGCTCAGTCAGTTAGGCATCTGACTTCAGCTCAGGTCATGATCTCTTGGTTCCTGGATTCGAGCCCCACATCGGACTCTGTGCTGCCAACTCAGAGCCTGGAGCCTGCTTCGGATTCTGTGTCTCCCTCTCTCTCTGCCCTTCCCCTGCTCGCATGCTGTCTCTCTCTCTCAAAAATGAATAAATGTTAATTTTTTTAAAATTACATTTCAAATTGTGTAAAACTCCTGCTTGTAAATAAAGAAAAATAATTATTTGAAGAAGTTTAATATTTTGAATGTATTGTGTTACATAACAACTTGTAGTTTATTAATAAAATATAAACAAAAGTGACATATAATTATTTTAGTTTTCAACCAAATCTCTGGATGATCTTATCTCTTTTATGTTGTGTACTGAGTACTCACAAATGAAAGCAGAGACATTTGATTCCTAATCTTTATTCTGTAAAGCAGTGTCAGTTTTGAATAATATCTAGGATCATATCAGAGAGTAAACTTACATCTTGTTAAAGATGCATTTTTCCCCTCTGGGTATTAATATCTTCCAACTATTAATAATGTTAATTACCCTTATTAAATAAGCTAAGAATGCACTAAATGTTATCAGGTAAGTGTGTGAAGACAAAATAAAACAACACTTCATATATTCTGACATTTAATCTCTCCCCTTTAACATAATACAAAAATAATTATAAAGTCTTATTTAAGTTTTCAGCTAGTTAATTTTGAGATCTGGTGTTGTTTGTGCAGCTGAATTAATGGTCCAAATGTATTGCATGCTGGGAAAAAATAGGATATACATAAATTTGTCTAATGTTTCCATTTTGAAATATGTTGAAAACCTTTCAATTTTTTATTCGAATGCTAATATACTGCTGGTTTAGAATATGGTAGTCTGGCCATTAATGAGTTTTAATGCAGACACACTTTTGTTCAAAGCAGCGAGTGCCTTTCTGTTCTTTAGGTGGGTCCATTTCCTAAGAGAAAGCAATGTAAGAAGCCTACTAAACCTATTTGGGAGGAATTGACCAAATATAAAATACTTTATCAGGTGCTCATCATTAGGTAGAAACATATTTATAAATTACATAAAGACTGAAAAGATGTATTTTAAATTCCTTGAGATTTGCTCTAATTCCTAATTCGGTGCATTTAAATAATTTGAATTATTTGGTCTAATTCTAAGTCACACATTCGATTTCATCTCAGAAAACTAACTCCATGGCAGGGAGTCTCTAATCAAGATTAGGATCTTCATGGTTCTGAGCCCTAAATATTCTAATTTTCAGAAGCTCTTATTGCTACTCCATGTGCCAGGCACAGGTAATTAACATGATACAGTAATAGGGAGGCATGGCTTCTCTTTAAAATGCTTATTGAGGGAGATGGGTTGATGGATACATAAAAACGTAGGTAAAGAGGTTGCATGTATAACAGTAAAGATGTCCTTCAGTTTTATTTAAGCACAAAAGGTTTTTGGAGGAAGTAATGCTATGGGGAACACTAGTTCTTACTGTGTTCTAGAAACTATATGTGTGAAAAATAGAATGTGAATGAAAAACTACAGTTATAATATGATGAGTCAGAAATCTATCATAGAGATCCAGCAAAGATGATAACTTCTTAAAAAGGGATCATGAGGGGCGCCTGGGTGGCGCAGTCGGTTAAGCGTCCGACTTCAGCCAGGTCACGATCTCGCGGTCCGTGAGTTCGAGCCCCGCGTGGGGCTCTGGGCTGATGGCTCAGAGCCTGGAGCCTGTTTCCGATTCTGTGTCTCCCTCTCTCTCTGCCCCTCCCCCGTTCATGCTCTGTCTCTCTCTGTCCCAAAAATAAATAAACGTTGAAAAAGGGATCATGAAAGTGGAGAGGGAAATAAAATTTGGGTGGTAAACTGTAAGAACACGTTAGTGATTTTACTGGTAATAGAGTTAAATTCTATTTTGATGTTTGACTGTAAACAGCTTTCAAACCTCATGGTTTCTGCCTCTTGAGCCCCACACCTGGGCAAGGTGGTAAGGGAGCCCAAGTGTTTCCCCTTTAGCACCTGCAGGAGATTCAGACCACCCAATTTCCTGCCTTCCTATGGGAATCCTCACCCAGCGCCCCTCCCCCTTCCCTCCCCACCCTGCCCCTGACAACAATATAAGCCCCAGCCCAAATGCTCTCCTTGCTTTTATTCAAGCTTTGTGGACTTTCTTGAGACTGCTCATCTCTGAGACCTCAATTATTTAAGGATGGTAAATCTTTTTGTATCTTTTCAATGTGTTTATCATCATGTGTCTTTATATTCAAACCAAAGTTGGGTGGAGGTTCCTCCTGTTTTTAAAAGAGGTCAGGGGGTGCCTGGGTGTCTCTGTCAGTTAAGTGTCCAAATTCCACTCAGACCCCTATCTCATGCTTCATGAGTTTGAACCTCACGTCTGGTTTTCTGCTGACAGCTCAGAGCCTGATGGGGATTCTTTCTCTCTCTTTCTCCATCCTTCTCCCTCTCTCTCCCCAAATAAATAAAACTTAAAAAAAAAAAAAAAGTCAGGCCACAACAGTGTTGAAGAGCATTTAATTGAGCATGATTTCCAGGTATTTGCTGTAAGTTGCAAGGTGTTGGTAGAAGGGTCCAAGGCATAATGAAATGCATTAGAGGTCATTATGACTTTTCAGTTTTATACATACTGAATTTATGGTGCCTATATAGATGCTTAGTCCATTTTCAGCTTATGAAATCAGAAGAGGGAACACAGAATTCAAGTCCAGTTTAATAAAAAGCATATGAGACTAAAGAAAAGTGTTCAGCCAAGAAAAGTGTTCTTGGAGTAAAAGAACAAATCCTCCATAACTCATAACTTAGTTTTTATATGAAATGTACTTCATAAAAATAGCAATGAAAGCCAATTGTCCACTTTTACATATTAACTTCAGCTGGCATTACCATCCAGTGTTAGATTAAAAGAAATAAAAAGTCCTAGTAACAAATGCTCATAATATATATATATATATATATGCATTTTAAGTTTCTTTAAGAAAACTTTAGAACTAAACCAATAACTTCTAGTAATTTCTGAAGCTAATTTCTACAGCATATACGAATTGCAAATATTCTTTGGCATTTAAAATGTCTAATAGCATGGATTTATGCAGAACTAGATACTGGTTTCTTCTAAAATGCATGTATGTGTATACCTATTGTTGACCTCTAATAAAAAATCTTCAAGAACTGTTCCCTGATTCATGGCATACGTAGCCTTTATTTTACCAACCATGTGGAAAAACCCAAAATAAAAATTGAGGTAAAACTTTCTTTCCTGACCTTGCACTGCTGTATAAGACTATATCTGGAATAGAGAGCCCTTCTCCATGTTGAGTGAACCTCTGCTCAGCTAATCTGATTCTCCTTTATTTTGGGCACTTATAAGTGTTTTGTTTCAGTTACCATTATTTGAGTATTTCTGTATCTGAGCATATCGTCTTCAGACATTCCTCTGTTCGTGTGTCCAAAATTCTATCCTCTAACTTATTCAGATGGACAGGTAATTCAGTTTTATTTGGGAACCAAGGTTGTTTCAGTAACCCAGGGAAGCACAAAACCACAATCGAAAATGAATGTATCATTTTAATCTTGTTACTTAAGACAAATATTTCTAAAAAACTATAAACATAAAATTGGCTTACTCTAGGAAGGGAACAAATCTTAAACAGTTCCTGTCAATTATTATAAATCTTTAGATAACTAATAAAACTCTTAGCCTTATAACTAACAATACATTTTCCTATATTTAAAATGTTAGTCCTGTTTCTCTATTTATATGAGATGATGTTGAAGTTCAGAGAATTCAAATGAACTATTCTTGTCTCTTCCTTGGACTTACATCTTAATTTTTATAAACCCATTGCCTCTAATTGTTTTATTCTGAAACACTTAGAATGAGCTTTTCACAAATAAACTCATATACAGCAATTAAGCTAGTAGATTGGAATACTGAACTCTGATCTAATCAAGGTAACTATTTTCACCTGGAGTTGCATAATCTCTGCGATAGTAAGGGCTTATATATGGAATGTCTCACTCCATTGGTATGAGAAAAGGTACTTGAGTTTAATTAAGACAATGCACCTGTTACTAATTACTGAACATGATTACCAGTTGATATGGGAAGCTGGTCCATGTATCCTGTATGAATTGAAATTAAAGTCTATTGAAAAAACAACTTTGGTAACTATTGTATTAGAACTAAAATCATCTGGTAATATAGTCAAGAGAAACAGTATAACGAAAACATCATATAGATGTAGTGGTTTTGTTCTGGATAATTAGTTTCTCCTGAGGGCTGGCCTTGTTAAGAACAACAGAGTGCTCTGCTGTATTTCAGAATGGTTGCTTTCCCCTTTTGCCTGCTGGAAGCACAGAGGACCTTACTCTAATAGTTATTCCAGGAACCTGGTAGAGGTCCTGGAAATAAAACTCACAAACGTGTGGAGACTCCCCTGTCACTGTGTACCCTTTGTATTTTGAGTTGTCCATCCTGAGTCACCAGCAAGTTGTCATTGTTCGGGTCTTCTTATCCTGGCACTGATTACCTACCTCCCAGGCTCTCCACCACGTTCTTACTAAATATCAGGAAAATTCCCTTGTGCTTCCAGCAGGGGGAGGGGAAGAAAAGGAACCATCTTGAGATATACCAGAACACTCTTCTATCCTTAAAAAGTTCTGTCCAAAGTACAAACTAACCAGAGCCTAGCCTTTGAGGGTTCTGTCAGTCTAACTGAACTGGGAGAAGTGATCCGATCAATTGCAGCCTCCTGTAGCAATCCTGTCTCACCTAATGGAGGAAAGAGAAAATGAGACTTGTGGTCACAGGCCAGAGACATAAACTCATTAAAAGACTGAGATAATTATAGGACTATTGTATGTTTCCCCTCCCACGACCCTCCCACCCCCACCACCACATTATTAAAAGCCTATTTAAAGCAGTTCTTTTTACCTGATACATCAGGTCTGGCTCTTAGGAAAAAAGATTGCAAGGCCTAACAAAAGGAAAAAACAAATCACAATTTGGATACACAGAGCAAGCATTAGAGCCAGATAGGGAGGTTGCAATTATCAGACTGGGCATTAAAAAAAAAAAAATGATTAATAGGCTATATGATAGAATTCCAAAGGATAAAGTAAACATACAAGAATAGGAGGGTAGTGTAAACAGATCAAAATCCTTAGAATGAAAACAAAACCACAACAACAAAAATAGAGGTAAAATACACCAATGAAGAATGGCCTTGGGTTTAATAATACATTAGTCTTGGCTGAGGAAAGAATCTCTGAGCTTGAAGGTCTATCAGTAGAGCTCTCCAATACTGGAAACAAAAGAACCTCGATGGGAGCAGGAAGACTGTGGAACATCTATGGAAGTTGTAACATAGACCTAATGGGAATATCAGAAGGGGAAAGAGAAAAAGGAACATAAATACTTGAAACAACGACTGAGTTACCCCAATTTAACCTCAGATACCAAACCACAGGTCCAGAAGTATCAGGGAAAAAAAAAAAACACAAATGTGGGAAAAAAAGTTACACTTTGGCATGTCATCTTCTAACTACTAAAAAATAAAACTTTAAAAGTCAGAGTAGGAAAAATAACCTGTAGAGAAACAATAGGAATTACATCTGACTTCTCTTCAGAAACCATACAAGCAAGAGAAGAGCGAAAAATGGTCAGAGGTGAAATCCACTAACCTAGAATTTTGTACGCTGTAAGATTATGCTTCAAAATGAAGGAGAAATGAAGGTGGTCTTAAACACTGAGGGAATTTAACTGTGGACCTTCCTTACTAGGTAGTTTAAAAGCAACTCTTTAAAGAGGAAATATAGGTCATACTCTAGATAAGAAAGCAAGAATATCAAAGAAGAAATAAGTGAAGGTAACAGACTTTTTGTTGATCTAACAGAAGCTTGCTTAAAAAAATAATAGTTTACGATGTACTTGGTGACAGGTTGATACATCTGTCTATAAATGACAGCAATAATATAAGGGCTTGTAGAAAGATTATTTTGTAATAAGGTACATTTACTACTCTTGAAGTGATACGGTGTTATATGAAACTGGACTTGAATTATCCATTAACATTTATTGCAAATTCTAGGTTAACCATTTTTTTAAATAAGTAGAATCAAAGTATAATTTATATGCTAAAATGAAATTATATAATCTTCAATAAAAATCACAAAACACAGTGGAAGATAAAAGGAACCAAGAACAAGCGCAGCCAAAGAGAAAACTAATACAACTGTGGTAATCTAGCTGTACGAATAATTTTGAATATCAATAGTCTAGAAGAACCACATGCTCTTCTGACTGAACCAGCGAGTGCACCTGTGAGCAATATTTTTTTAATTCCCTACTGAAGAAAAATTAACACTCAGTTTATTTCCCAACATTTTAAGAATATGCTCTTTTCTGTGTATATCACTAATATGTTCAAGGCAGAGAGAGAGTACCCCTCAAGCAGATCACCACCAAGCAAGCCTTCTCTCAAGTCTATGTCCATTCCATCACATACATGCCTGTAAAGATGAAAAGAACAAAAAAAAGTCCCATCTGTCAGTAAATGAACCAGTCCCGCAAATCCAACCTATGTAAGTGGTTTGTAAACTGTGTTGAGAAAAAGTTTTCTTTTAGCCAAGCAAAGGATCAATTTGGTAACACAGATGTGATCTTACTTAATTGGAGGGCCTTAGTTTAATTAACAATGACACACATAGACCTATTGAATGTTTGTGGCTGGAAAGTATAAAGCTAGCTTACCTCATGGTCCTGTTCATCTGGGTTAAAAAGTGTTTGTTTTTTTTTTTTCACTTTTACTGTGTATGTCAAAACTTTGGTTTACTTTCCAACCAATTTACATTGAAAATTATACATTTTCAGAGGATGTTGACCCTGCTTCTTTTTTTTTTTTTTTTAATTTTTTTTTTGTTTGTTTGTTTTCAACGTTTATTTATTTTTGGGACAGAGAGAGACAGAGCATGAATGGGGGAGGGGCAGAGAGAGAGGGAGACACAGAATCGGAAACAGGCTCCAGGCTCTGAGCCATCAGCCCAGAGCCTGACGCGGGGCTCGAACTCCCGGACCGCGAGATCGTGACCTGGCTGAAGTCGGACGCTTAACCGACTGCGCCACCCAGGCGCCCCAACCCTGCTTCTAATCTATACAATGCCTTGCACTTGCAAACTAAGCACAAAGTGGCATTGAAAAAATAGTCCTAGGATGAATCAGTGGATCAAAGTGCAAAATAAACACACTAATGACTAGTAGATTGAATGAAAAAGGACAAATTGAGACTACATGTTTCATTTGGAATATACAAGACTTAAGAGCTTTGGCTGAAACAGACAATAGAAAGACTGATTAATTATAAGAAAGTAAAACTAATGGATAGCTTAAGGGCAGATTTGTCCCCCCCACCCCCACCCCCACACACAACATGTTTTTGTCTTTTTCTTTTTAACACTTACATTTTTTTCTCTGAAACGTAAAACTTCCTTAACATGTTTTTATTTGAATATCCAATGAAAAAGGTCAACTTATTTACTGTCCTTTTAATTTTTTTTTTCAAATTGCTTTGCATTAGAAATGTGTTTTCCCTACTCTTAGTGTTCAAGTTTTCCCTGAGGATGTTCTTAGATTCTCTTCTCCTTTACCCACTTTATCCTGGCTTACCCGGTAACCTGAGAAGAGCATTCGGACATGACAGGCTCACACCCTCCCTCTAGAGCCATCCTGCTTCACAGAGTAGTCTCCTCCTCCTCCAAGCCAGGCGTTTGTTTGTGCAGGAGCTCCACCCTTGTGAGGGTAAGTCCTGCAGCTTTAGCATGTCTGTATCCTTCTGAGTAAGTCGGCCTGATTTCTGGGTTCAGTATGAGACTGGCTTGACAGGCAGCTCTGAAGGCTTAATATCCAATGGCTTCTAAAAGGAAGAAAGTGGAAATTTTAGAATAAGTGTCCCTGTTCAGATTCCTCTCGACTTATTCAAAACACAACAGGGATGGAGTGTGTATTTTAATCAAGTTGTGTGTTTCCTTCAATAGCCAGGCACTTAACTAAATCTTATTCTCTTCCTTTAGGTGATTAAGCTATATATTATGCCAAGATTTCTGTTGTTTTCTCATCTGAATTCTAACAGGATTATCAACTTTCAATTTCAATATAGTATTGATGATTTTCTTAAAACCCTACTCTAATTTATACTTTCTAGTTAAGCATGTGAAAAAGATTTTTAAAGTTACAGATGTCAAGCTTCTATACTTTCAGGTAGGATAGAGTCTCCATAAGTACTAGACATTAAATATCCACCAGACATATACCCTAACAAGCCAAAGTCTAGTCCCTGACAAAGCCTGGTGTGCACCAATCCACCCCGGTACTGTTTTAACTAATACTTGAGGAAATGCTTTGGACACTTAAAACTATCCAGTTTTGGGGCACCTGGGTGGCGCAGTCGGTTAAGCGTCCGACTTCAGCCAGGTCAGGATCTCGCGGTCCGTGAGTTCGAGCCCCGCGTCAGGCTCTGGGCTGATGGCTCAGAGCCCGGAGCCTGTTTCCGATTCTGTGTCTCCCTCTCTCTCTGACCCTCCCCCGTTCATGCTCTGTCTCTCTCTGTCCCAAAAATAAATAAACGTTAAAAAAAATTAAAAAAAAAATATCCAGTTTTATATCCAATACATGTGGTCCCAAAATGATCCTCTCCTGTTGTGTTTTGTCTCCCACACTATCATCCCATCTAAGCCTGTGGTTACTTGGCTTTACCCAAAGCCCTCTCTTCCATTCCCAAATCATATCACTGCACTCTGGGAACTTTTTCTTTTGGTATGTGTATTGGGAAAGCAGATTCTCATTCTAACTTATCTCTTCCACATTCCCTTTGTCTGAAATTGGAAACTTCTTCTGCTATTCTCTCTGTTAAATATTGTTTGTTCTCCATTATCCTTGGCTCTAAAAACAAGAAGTTGGGAACTGAGACCTGTGTGATGGTGTTTATCTGCTGCTTGTAAACACCCCCAACCCTGACTTATGGTCTTCTTCCACTGAGGCTAAAAACCGTAAGCTACACTACTCTCTAGATCTTCTTATTTACAAGTAAACGTAAGTTCATTTAGTGTTGATTTTACAACATAGAACACACTTAAGATTTTTGCTGATGTCGTTTTTTTTTCTTATATACAAGATCATCTAGTAATTTGGTTGCTTGATACCCTCCTATCCATTGCATTCCTTTGCTTAACTATTTCAAGGATATATTGTGTTCTTTTTTTTTAATATGACATTTATTGTCAAATTGGTTTCCATACAACACCCAGTGCTCATCCCAAAAGTGCCCTCCTCAATACCCATCACCCACCCTCCCCTCCCTCCCAACCCCATCAACCCTCAGTTTCTTCTCAGTTTTCAAGAGTCTCTTATGTTTTGGCTCCCTCCCTCTCTAACTTCTTTTTTTTTTCTTCGTCTCATCCATGAACTTCTGTTAAGCTTCTCAAGATCCACATAAGAGTGAAAACATATGGTATCTGTCGTTCTCTGTATGACTTATTTCACTTAGCATAACACTCTCCAGTTCCATCCATGTTGCTACAAAAGGCCATATTTCATTCTTTCTCACTGCCACATAGTATTCCATTGTGTATACAAACCACAATTTCTTTATCCATTTGTCAGTTGATGGACATTTAGGCTCTTTCTATAATTTGGCTATTGTTGAGAGTGCTGCTATAAACATTGGAGTACAAGTGCCCCCATGCATCAGCACCCCTGTATCCCTTGGGTAAATTCCTAGCAGTGCTATTGCTGGGTCATAGGGTAGATCTATTTAATTTTTTGAGGAACCTCCACACTGTTTTCCAGAGCGGATGCACCAGGTTGCATTCCCACCAACAGTACAAGAGAGTTCCTCTTTCACCACATCTTCACCAACATCTATAGTCTCCTGATTTGTTCATTTTGGCCACTCTGACTGGCGTGAGGTGGTATCTGAGTGTGGTTTTGATTTGTATTTCCCTGATGAGGAGCGACATTGAGCATCTTTTCATGTGCCTATTGGCCATCTGGATGTCTTCTTTAGGGAAGTGTCTATTCATGTTTTCTGCCCATTTCTTCCCTGGATTATTTGTTTTTCTGGAGTGGAGTTTGGTGAGCTCTTTATAGATTTTGGATACTAGCCCTTTGTCCGATATGTCATTTGCAAATATCTTTTCCCATTCCGTTGGTTGCCTTTTAGTTTTGTTGATTGTTTCCTTTGTAGTGCAGAAGCTTTTTATCTTGATGAGGTCCCAATAGTTCATTTTTTCTTTTAATTCCCTTGCCTTTGGGGATGTGTCAAGTAAGAAATTCTGCAGCTGAGGTCAGAGAGGTTTTTTCCTGCTTTCTCCTCTAGGGTTTTGATGGTTTCCTGTCTCACATTCAGATCCTTTATCCATTTTGAGTTTGTTTTTTGAATGGTGTGAGAAAGTGGTCTAGTTTCAACCTTCTGCATGTTGCTGTCCAGTTCTCCCAGCACCATTTGTTCAAGAGACTGTCTTTTTTCCATTGGATATTCTTACCTGCTTTGTCAAAGATTAGTTGACCATACATTTGTGGGTCTAGTTCTGGGGTTTCTATTCTATTCCATTGGTCTGTGTGTCTGTTTTTGTGCCAATATCATGCTATCTTGATGATTACAGCTTTGCATTAGAGGCTAAAGTCTGGGATTGTGATGCTTCCTGCTTTGGTCTTCTTCAAAATTACTTTGGCTATTCGGGGCCTTTTGTGGTTCCATACAAATTTTAGGATTGCTTGTTCTAGCTTCGAGAAGAATGCTGGTGCAATTTTGATTGGGATTGCATTAAATATGTAGATAGCTTTGGGTAGTATTGACATTTTAACAATATTCTTCCAATCCATGAGCAAGGAATGTTTTTCCATTTCTTTATATCTTCTTCAATTTCCTTCATAAGCTTTCTATAGTTTTCAGCATACAGATCTTTTACATCTTTGTTTAGGTTTATTCCTAGGTATTTTATGCTTCTTGGTGCAATTATGAATGGGATCAGTTTAGTTGTCTTTCTGTTGCTTCATTATTAGTGTATAAGAATGCAACTGATTTCTGTACATTGATTTTGTATCCTGCAACTTTGCTGAATTCATGTGTCAGTTCTAGCAGACTTTTGGTGGAGTCTGTTGGATTTTCTATGTATAATATCATGTCATCTGCAAAAAGTGAAAGCTTAACCTCATCTTTGCCAATTTTGATGCCTTTGATTTCCTTTTGTTGTCTGATTGCTGATGCTAGCACTTCCAACAGTATGTTAAACAACAGCGGTGAGAGTGGACATCCCTGTCGTGTTCCTGATCTCAAGGAGAAAGCTCTCAGTTTTTCCCCTTTGAGGATATTAGCTGTGGGCTTTTCCTAAATGGCTTTTATGATATTTAAGTATGTTCCTACTATCCCGACTTTTTCGAGGGTTTTTATTAAGAAAGGATGCTGAATTTTGTCAAATGCTTTTTCTGCATCACTTGACAGGATCATATGGTTCTTATCTTTTCTTTTATTAATGTGATGTATCACATTGATTGATTTGCGAATGTTGAACTAGCCCTGCAGCCCAGGAATGAATCCCACTTGATCATGGTATATAATTCTTTTATCTGCTGTTGAATTCGATTTGCTAGTATCTTATTGAGAATTTTTGCATCCATATTCATCAGGGATATTGGCCTATAGTTCTCTTTCTTTTTTTTTTTTTTTTGCTAGGTCTCTGTCTGGTTTAGGAATCAAAGTAATACTGGCTTCATAGAATATGTCTGGAAGTTTTCCTTCCCTTTCTATTTTTTGGAATAGCTTGAGAAGGATAGGTATTATTTCTGCTTTAAACGTCTGGTAGAACTCCCCTGGGAAGCCATTTGGTTCTGGACTCTTATTTTTTGGGAAATTTTTGATAACTGATTCAATTTCTTCACTGGTTATGAGTCTGTTCAAGCTTTCTATTTCCTCCAGTTTGAGTTTTGGAAGTGTGTGGGTGCTTAGGAATTTGTCCATTTTTTCCAGGTTGTCCAGTTTGTTGGCATATAATTTTTCATAGTATTCCGTGATAATTGCTTGTATCTCTGAGGGATTGGTTGTCATAATTCCATTTTCATTCATGATTTTATCTATTGGGGTCATCTCCCTTTTCTTTTTGACAAGCCTGGCTAGAGATTTATCAATTTTATTTTTTCAAAAAAACAACTCTTGGTTTCATTGATCTGCTCTATGGTTTTTTTAGATTCTATATTGTTTATTTCTGCTCTGATCTTTATTATTTCTCTTCTTCTGCTGGGTTTGGGGTATCTTTGCTCTTCTGCCTCTATTTCCTTTAGGTGTGCTGTTAGATTTTGTATTTGGGATTTTTCTTGTTTCTTGAGATAGGCCTGGATTGCAATGTATTTTCCTCTCAGGACTGCCATCTCTGCATCCCAAAGCGTTTGGATTGTTGTATTTTCATTTTTGTTTGTTTCCATATATTTTTTGATTTCTTCTCTAATTGCCTGGTTGACCCATTCATTCTTTAGTAGGGTGTTCTTTCACCTCCATGCTTTTGGAGGTTTTCCAGACTTTTTCTTGTGGTTGATTTCAAGCTTCCTAGCATTGTGGTCTGAAAGTGTGCATGGTGTGATCTCAATTCTTGTATACTTATGAAGGGCTGTTTTGTGACCCAGTATGTGATCTATCTTGGAGAATGTTCCATGTGCACTCGAGAAGAAAGTGTATTCTGTTGCTTTGGGATGCAGAGTTCTAAATATATCTGTCAGGTCCATCTGATCCAATGTATCATTCAGGGCCCTTGTTTCTTTATTGATCCTGTGTCTAGATGATCAATCAATTGTTGTAAGTGAAGTATTAAAGTCCCATGAAACTACCATATTCTTATCAATAAGGTCGCTTATGCTTGTGATTAATTGTTTTATATATTTGGGGGCTCCCGTATTCGACGCATAGACATTTATAATTGTTAGCTCTTATGGGTGGATAGACCCTGTAATTATCATATAATGCCTTTCTTCATCTCTTGTTACAGCCTTTAATTTAAAGTCTAGTTTGTCTAATATAAGTATAGCTACTCCAGCTTTCTTTTGACTTCCAGTAGCATGATAGATAGTTCTCCATACCCTCACTTTCAATCTGAAGGTGTCCTCAGGTCTAAAATGAGTCTATTGTAGGTAGCAAATAGATGGGTCTTGTTCTTTTATCCATTCTGATACCCTGTGTCTTTTGGAGCATTTAGTCCATTTACATTCAGTGTTATTATAGAAAGATGTGGGTTTAGAGTCATTGTGATGTCTGTTGGTTTCATGCTTGTAGTGATGTCTCTGGCACTTTGTGGTCTTTGCAACATTTCACTCACAGAATCCCCCTTAGGATCTCTTATAGGGCTGGGTTAGTGGTGATGAATTCCTTCAGTTTTTGTTTGTCTGGGAAGACCTTTGTCTCTCTTTCTATTCTAAATGACAGACTTGCTGGATAAAGGATTCTTGGCTGCATATTTTTTTTCTGTTCATCACATTGAAGATTTCTTGCCATTCCTTTCTGGCCTGCCAAGTTTCAGTAGATAGATCCATCACTAGTCTTATCAGCCTCCCTTTTGTATGTTAGAGCATGTTTATCCCTAGCTGCTTTCAGAATATTCTCTTTATCCTTGTATTTTGCCAGTTTGACTATGATATGTGGTGCAGAAGATCGATTCAAGTTACGTCTGAAGGGAGTTCTCTGTGCCTCTTGGATTTCAATGCCTATTTCCTTCCCCAGATCAGGGAATTTCTCTGCCATGATTTCTTCAAGTACACCTTCAGCCACTTTCTCTCTCTCTTCCTCCTCTGGAATTCCTATTTTACGGATATTGTTGCCTTTCATTGCATCACTTCATTCTCTAATTCTCCCCTCATACTCCTGGATTTTTTTTATCTCTCTTTTTCTCAGCTTCTTCTTTTTCCATAATTTTATCTTCTAATTCACCTATTCTCTCCTCTGCCTCTTCAATCCGAGCTGTGGTCACCTCCATTTTATTTTGCACCTCATTTATAGCATTTTTTAGCTCCTCCTGTTTCTTAGTCCCTTGATCTCTGTAGCAATAGATTCTCTGCTGTCCTCTCTACTTTTTTCAAGCCCAGGGATTAATTTTATGACTCTTATTTTAAATTCATGTTCTGTTATATTGCTTAAATCATTTTTTATCAATTTGTTAGCTGCTGCTGCTTCCTGGAGTTTCTTTTGAGGAGAGTTCTTCCATTTCATCATTTTGGGTAGTCCCTGGGGTGGCTCCCAAGTGCAGAGCACTTCCCCTGTGCTGTCTGGAGTAACTTGTGTTCGTGGGCAGGGCCACAGGCAGACCTGATGTCTGTCCCCAGCCCACTTCTGGGCCCACAGTCAGACTGGTGTGTACATTATCTTCCCTTCTCCCAGGGGCAGGACTCACTGTGGAGTGGTGTGGCCCCTGTCTGGGCTACTTGCACACTGCCAGGCTTGTGGTACTGCTTTGATGGGATCTGGTGTATTAGCCAGGGTGGATCCGCAAGGTGCACAGTGGCAGAGGGGCAGGCTTGGCTGGCTTTGCCATCGGTGGTCCCCTGCAGGAGGGGTCCTGCAGCACCAGGAGGGAGGCAAACCTGTGGGAGGGATGGATCCACAGAAGCACAGTGTTGGGTGTTTGTGCAGTGCAAACAATTTTGGTGACAGGAACTGGTTCCCTTTGGGATTTCAGCTGGAGGGATGGGAGAGGGAAATTGCACTTGCTAGCGCCTTTGTTCCCCACCGAGCTGAGCTCTGTCTTCCGGGGCTCGACAACTCTCCCTCCAGGTATCCTCTCGCCCTCCGCTCTCCAAGAGCAGAGCTGTTGACTTTTAACATTCCAGATGTTAAGTCCCGCTGGCTGTCAGGACTCACGCAGTCTGGCCCCTATGCTTTTGCAAGTCAGACTCACGGGCTCTGCCTTGCCAGGTGGGCTGGCTGCACCTCCACCACCCCGGCTCCCTCCCACCAGTCCGTGTAGCGTGCACCACCTCTTGGCCCTTCCTACCCTCTTCCGTGGGCCTCTTGTCTATGCTTGGCTCCAGAGAGTCCATTCTGCTAGTCTTCTGGTGGTTTTCTGTGTTATTTAGGTAGGTGTGGGTGGAATATAAGTGATCAGCAGTACGCAGTGAGCTCAGCATCCTCCTATGCCACCATCTTCCTTCTAACCTCTCTATTCTTTTTAATAACATGGACTTACTACATCTTGGGCATCTCAAGTTCCAGTTGCACATTTTGGGTCCTTTTTACCATTCAGTTATTGTCACTATATTCTTTGGCTTTATTGAAAACCTGAATCTTGTAACCTCTTAAGTTTTAGAGTTCTTTTAAAATGAGCTTTTTTCATTTGTCCTATCAGCTGTCCAGAAAGGTTTTATGGCATATTATTTCAACTCCTTTTTCCTAACATTCCTTAAACTTCTGTAGGAAAACTGTAGTCTGAGAAACTCCAACTACTCCTTCCTATGCTAAATCTGAGGTGGCTAAATACTTCTGTATGAAATTGTAAGAACTCTGTGTTTCTGCTACTAATATAGAGGGTTCAACTCCATCGTGCCTTCACTGTTGCAGGACAGCCCTTCATCTGTCTCCTATTTTCACAACAGCTACTTCAAAAATTTTCCACCACCCCCCCCCGAAATATTTAGCCATCTAACTCTCAGCATAAGAGCTCACAATTTCTTCAGGGAAAAGGAAGTCAACATCTTGCCTTACACTGATACTTTGAATATATCGTGATACTGTGATGGTAGTGTACAGAGTGAGAAAAGTTGCAACACTTCAAATCTGTTCAGATCACTTTTTAACCTAGCAACATGTAAAATAGAAAAGCCTCATATAGGGAAGATTTTTGATAGGTAAAATTTTCAGATATCTATCAAAGGTTAACTTTTATTCCATTACTCAGTTGTATTTATTATTTTTTAAATTTTTTTAACATTTATTCATTTTTTGAGAGACAGAAACAGAGCACGAGCAGGGGAGGGGCAGAGGGAGAGGAAGACACAGAATCCAAATTAGGCTCCAGGCTCTGAGCTGTCAGCACAGATGGTCAATAAAAATTAAGGTGTAGAAAACATTTGTTTAATATGGAAGTCAATTTCCCTTCCAAATGATAAACTACTCTTAAAATGACATTTTCTTAAAGTCCATTCCAATATATTTAAATTTCTTGTCTCTTTTGGAATCTTGGTTTTTTTACCTTGTTTAATTTTTGCACTAAATGTCAACTTTATTTTAAATTTTGATTTCTACAAGAATGTGCTCCTCTACCAAGCTTATGTACTTTCTTAGGATTTCTTAAATTCTTATTTATTTATTTATTCATTCATTCATTCATTCATTCATTTATTCATTTATTGCATAACACTCTTCTAGATTCATACCATATATTACAGGCTTAAATTTTAAAAATATCATATAGCTTGTTTTGCTTTATTGTTTTTTCTAGACTGTATTTCTTGTGAGCAGAAAATGAACCAGCACCAATAACGGAACTTGGGTGACTAAATGCTCTGGAACATGTAGTTGAATACACGACTACAAGGTATGGAATCTAATTAGTAACCAACTTGATGTTAAACAACATTCACTAACCTCTTGTCCCAATTTTTGCCAAATGAGACATTGAATGTCCTTACAAATAGTAGCCAGAATTTCCTCTTTGTCCTTTTCCAATGAAATAGTGAATAATAGACATGAATATTCATAATATTGGAAGCTTATTTTGATTTTTCTTTTGCTAACATAATTTCACTTCTATTATGCAAACACTTCATAAAATTATTTTCCTCGCCCTGGGTAAGATTATTTTGCTTATTATAAAGATAGAAGCTTCTCAATTTTTTCTAAATATAATTTATTGTCACGTTAGCTAATATACACTGTATACAGTGTGCTCTTGGCTTTGGGAGTAGATTCCCATGATTCATTGCTTACATACAACAGCCATTGCTCATCCCAATAAGTGCCCTCCTTAAAACCCATCACCCATTTCCCCTTCTCCCCTTAGTTCTCTGTATTTAAGAGTCTCTTATGGGTTTGCCTTCCTCTCTGAAACTATTTTTTCCCCTTCGCTTCCCCTATGGTCTTCTGTTAAGTTTCTCAAACTCCACATATGAATGAAAACATATGGTATCTGTATTTCTCTGACTGACTTATTTCACTCAGCATAATGCCCTCCAGTTCCATCCACATTGTAGCAAATGGCAAAATTTCATTCTTTCTGCTTTCATTCCAACTAGTATTTTATTATATATATAATAAATATATTTATCTTTATTACAAATATATAATTATATATTTATATATAATATATAATATAAATATATAATATAATATATTATCTATTTTATATATTGTATATATATAATCTTCTTTATCCATTCATCAGTTGATGGACATTTGGGCTCTTTCCATAATTTGGCTACTATTGAAAGAGCTGCTATAAACATTGTGGTACATGTGCCCCTATGAATCAGCACTCTTGTATCCTTTGGATAAATTCATAGTAATATATTGCTGGATCATAGGGTAATTCTATCCTTAGTTTTTTGAGGAACCTCCACACCTCCACACTGTTTTCCAGAGAGGCTGCACCAGTTTGCATTCCCATGCAACAGTGCAAGAGTGTTCCCATATTTCCACATCTTTGCCAACATCTGTTGTTTCCAGGGTTGTCAGTTTTAGCCACTTTTAATGGTGTGAGGTGTTATCTCAGTGTGGTTTTGATTTGTATTTCCCTGATGCTGAGCATCTTGTCATGTGTCTATTTGCCATCTGGATGTCTTCTTTGGAAAATTGTCATTCATGTCCTCTGCCCATTTCTTCACTGGATTATTTGATTTTGGGTTGTTGAATTTGGTAAGTTCTTTATAAATTTTGGATACTAACCCTTTATCCAATATGTCATTTGCAAATATCTTCTCTCATTCTATCAGTTTCCTTTTAGTTTTTTTTTTGACTGTTTCCTTTGCAGTGCATAAGCTTTTTATCTTGATGAGGTCCCAGTAGTTCATTTTTGCTTTTATTTCCCTTGCCTTCAGAGACGTGTCAAGTAAGAAGTTGCTGTGGCTGAGGTCAAAGAGGTTGTTGCCTGTTTTCACCTCTAGGGTTTTGATGGTTTTTCTGTCTCAAATTTAGGTCTTTCATCCATTTTGAGTTTATTTTTGTGTATGGTATAAGAAAGTGGCCCAGTTTCATTATTCTGCGTGTTGCTGTCCAGTTCTCCCAGCACCATTTCCATTGGATACTCTTTCCTGCCTTGTTAAAGATTAGTTGGCATTACATTTGTGGGTCCAATTCTGGGTTCTCTATTCTATTTCCATGGTCTTTGTGTCTGTTTTGTACCAGTACCACTGTCTTGATGATTACAGCTTTGTAGTAGAGGATAAAGTCTGGGATTGTGATGTCTCCCATATATTGGTTTTCTTTTTCAACATTACTTTGGCTATTTGGGGTCTTTTGTAGTTCCATACAAATTTTAGGATTGTTGGTTCTAAGTCTGAGAAGAATACTGGTGCAATTTTCATTGGGATTGCATTCATGTGTGGATTGCTTTGGGTAGTTTTGACATTTTAACAATATTAGTTCTTTCAATTATGAGCATGGAATGTTTTTCCATTTCTTTGTATCTTCTTCAATTTCTTGCATAAGTTTCCATAGTTTTCAGCATACAGATCTTTTACATCTTTTTAGTTTTTTCGTAGGATTTTATGGTTCTTTGTGCAATTGTAAATGGGATTGATTTCTTGATTTTTCTTTCTGTTGCTTCATTATTGGTGTATAGAAATGCAACCAATTTGTATCCTGCGACATTGCTGAGTTCATGTATCAGTTCTAGTAGCTTTTTGGTGGAATGTTTTGGGTTTTCCAGGTTGGGTAAAATGTCTTCTGCGAAAAGTGAAAGTTCAACTTCTTTGCCAATTTGGATGCCTTTTATTTCATTTTGTTGTCTGATTGCTGAGGCTAGGACTTCCAACACTATATTAAACAACAGTGGTGAGAGTGGACATCCTTGTCGCATTCCTGATCTCGGGGAAATTGCTCAGTTTTTCCCCATTGAAGATGATATCAGCTTGTCAGCTTTTGATATATAGCTTTTATGGCGTTAAGGTATGTTCCTTTTATCCCAACATTCTTGAGAGTTTTTATTAAGAAAGGATGCTGTATTTTGTCAAATGCTTTTTCTGCATCTATTGACAGGATAATATGGTTCTTATCCTTTCTTCTATTAATGTGATGTATTATATTGATTTATTTGCAAATACTGAACCAGCCCTGCAGCCCAGGAATGAATCCCACTTGATCATGGTGAATAATTATTTTAATATACTGGTGAATTCGATCTACTAGTATCTTGTTGAGAATTTTTGCATCCATGTTCATCAAGGATATTGGCCTGTAATTCTCTTTTTTAGTAGAGTCTTTGTCTGGTTTGGGAATCAAGATAATGCTGGCTTCATAGAAAGAGTTTGGAAGTTTTCCTTCCATTTCTATTTTTTTGGAACATCTTGAGAAGGATGGGTATTAACTCTGCTTCAAATGTCTGCTAGAATTTCCCCTGGGAAGCCAAGTGTCCCAGGACTCTTATTGTTGGAGATTTTTGATAACTGATTCAATTTCTTTGCTGGTTATGGGTTTGTTCAAATTTTCTATTTCTTCCTGTTTGAGTTTGGTAGTGTGCGGGTGTCTAGGAATTTGCCCATTTCTTCCAGGTTGTCCAAATTTTTGACATAAAATTTTTCATTGCATTTTCTATTAATTGTTTGTATTTCTGTGTTGTTGGTTGTGATATGTCCTTTTCTGTTCATGATTTTGCCTATTTGGGTCCTCTCTCTTTTCTCTTTGAGAAGTCTGACTAGGAATTTATCACCTTGGCTTATTTTTTCAAAAATAACTGCTCTTAGATTCATTGATCTATTCTACTGTGTTCTTTTTTTTTATTCTATATTGTTTATTTCTGGTCTAATCTCTATTATTTCTTTTCTTTTGCTGGCTTTGGGTGTCTTTGCTGTTCTGCTTCTAGTTCTTTTACGTGTGCAGTTAGGTTTTGTATTTAAGATTTTTCTTGTTCTTGAGATAGGCCTGGATTGCGATGTATTTTCCTTTGAGGACTGCCTTTGCTCCATCCCAAAGGGTTTGGACTGTTGTGTTTTAATTTTCACTGCTTCCATATATTTTTAAATATCTTCTTTAATATCCTTGTTGACCCATTCATTCTTTAGTAGGATGTTCTTTAACCTCCAGGCATTTGGAGGCTTTCCAAATGTTTTTCTTCTGGTTGATTTCAAGTTTCATAGTGTTGTGATCTGAAAATATGCATGGTGTAATCTCAATCTTTTATATTTATTGAGGGATATTTGTTTGACCCAGTATATGATCTATCTTAGAGAATGTTCCATGTGCAATCAAGAAAAATGTGTTTTCTGCTGCTTTTGGATGAGAAGTTCTGAATATATCTGTCAAGTCTATCTGGTTCAGTGTATCATTCAAAGCCATTGTTTCTTTATTGATTTTCTGTCTAGATCACCTGTCCATTGCTGTCATTGGAGTGTTAAAGTCCCCTGAAATTAATGTATTGTTATCAATAAGATTGCTTATGTTTGTGATTAGTGTATATATGTGTGTGTGTGTGTATATATGTATATATATATATATATATATATATATATATATATGTGTGTGTGTGTGTGTGTGTGTGTGTGTATGTATATATATCTGGCTGTCTATTTATATATAATAATTTATTGGTTCTCCAAGTTGGGGAATAAATATAATTGTTAGCTCTTCTTGATGGATATACCCCATAGTTATGATATAATGCCCTTCTTCATCTCTTGTTACAGCCTTTAGTTTAAAATCTAGTTTGCCGGATATGTTTGGCTACTCCAGCTTTCTTTTGACTTCCAGTAGCATGATGGATGGTTCTCCATCCCCTCAGTTCCAATATGAAGATGTTCCTAGGTCTAAAATGCATCTCTTGTAGACAGCATATAGATGGATCTTGGGTTTTTGTTTTTGGTTTTTGTTTTTTCTGTGTGTGTGTGTTTGTTTTTATCCATTCTGATACCCTCTGTCTTTTGATTGGGGTACCTAGTTCATTTACATTCAGAGTTATTATTGAAAAATATGGGTTTAGTGTCATTGTGTTATCTGTAGGTTTCATGGTTGTGGTGATGTCTCTGTTCCTTTGTAGTTTTTGCATAATTTCATTCACAGATCCCCCCTTAAGACCTCTTTCAGGGCTGGTTTATTGGTCATGAACTCAGTTTTTGTTTGTCTGGGAAAGCCTTTATCTCTCCTTCGATTCTTAATAACAGCCCTGCTGGCTAAAGGTTTCTTGGCTGCATATTTTTCCTTTTTAACACATTGAAGATTTCCTGCCTCTCCCTTCTGGTCAGCAAGTTTCAGTGGACAGGTCTGCTACTACCCTTATGTGTTTACACACATAAGGCCCTTGTAGGTTAAGGCCCATTTGTCCCTAGCTTCTTTCAGAATTCTCTATTTTTATATTTTGCCAGTTTCACTATGATATGCTGTGGGGAAGGACTATTTTTGTTGAATCTGAAGGGAGTTATCTGTGCCTCCTGGATTTGGATGTCTGCATCCTTCCCCAAATTAGGGAAGTTATCAGCTATCATTTGTTCAAGTAAACCTTCTGCCCCTTTCTCTCTCTTCTTCTTCTTCTTCTGAAACTCCTATGATACGGATATTATTAAGTTTCATTGAATCACTTAGTTTTCTAATTCTGCCCTTGTGGTCTTGTATTTTCTTATCTCTCTTTTTCTCAGCTTCATTTTCCATAGTTTTATCTTCTATTTCACTTATTCTCCCCAATGATTTCTCCATCATTGCTGTCACTTGATCTAGTTTATTTTGCATCTCATTTACAGAATTTCTTAATTCATTGTGACTGTTTCTTAGTTCCTTGATCTCTGTAGCAATGGATTCTCTCCTGTCTTCTAGGATTTTTTCAAGCCCAACTATTAATCTTATGACTATTATTCTAAATTCTTAATCAGATATATTATTCATATATTTCTTGAGCAATTCTTTTGCTGCCATTTCTTCATGTAATATCCTTTGAAGAGAATTCTTCCATGTCATCATTTTGGCTAGTTTTCTGCCCTTGTTTTGATATTGTTTTGTGTTCTTCACCTGTGAGCACTACTATATTAAAAAGGGGTCATATACTGCCAGGGCCTGGGCCATCAGAAGGTGTTTTTGGAGTGTGTTGCATGCTCTCTGTTGTTGTGATGCTGGCTGCTTTATCTCCCTACTGTTAGTGGTGGTTTGGACTTTCCACTAGGTGTGCTTTGATTTGTTCGTTGAAGTAACTCTGGAAAAAATTTAGAAAAGGCAGGGGGAGTGGTAGAAGAAGCCTTATCCCATACAAAGAGAGAAATTACAGGGGTGGGGGAAAAGAAAAGAAAAGAAAAAGAAAGAAAAAAAATTGATCAATCAGAGAATCAAAGGAACTCTATGACTTAATTCAGGGCGTGGTTTGATATAGGTGGTTCCCTCCTTCACTGTGGGCTGGCTGTCTATTCCCTGAAGCCCCACCTTGTTGGTGATAGAAAAATGGTGACACCTCAGTCTCTCCTCTCCAGACCAGGTGTCCCAGATCACTCTGTTCAGGCCATCCTCACAGTGCTGCGCAGGCATGAGTGGCCAGTTTGTCCCACTCCACAGTCTCCCATGCCTCCCAGATGCTCGACTGGGATTCAAACCCTGACGTCTTAAAGGATCCTGCTACACGCACCCTGGTTTCAGGATAGTGCCACTCCACCCAGCAGACCAAGGGCCTCTGGCTGGCAGGCACCTACAGGGTCTTTTGTCCTTGGAGCGAGACTATTCCTTCTTCCCACAGCACTTGAGGGAGGGGACTGCTCTCTCTGACTGTGCCTCTGAGCTCACTACTTACCCTAGGGCTGGCTCCTCTCCTCCCCAGGCATTTGCACAGGATGGCCATCCGTAGTCCAGATAAAGCCCTGAAACCCTGGATCCTCACTCTTAAGACTATTTGCAAGTTATAAATTGGTTCTTTCTCTATTTTTTCCATTACCCTGTCTGGTCTGTGGTCTGGTGAGGTTTTGCTCTTGCCCAAGTACAATCCTACATAGCCTCTCTTTCTCTACCTTTTGTCTCTCCACAGAAGGGGATCTCTCCCCTCTGTGTCTACACTGCCCAATTTTATCTCTCCTAATTCACAATCATGCACCTATGGCCTGCCAAGTTGTCCCCATGGGCCCCTTGAGATGTTTCTGTTGCTCTGTAGCCTGTTTCCTGGAATTCCAAGTCTTGTGGCCTCTATACTGCTGTGTTTGAGGGATGAGGGAACTTCAGGTCCCCTGACTTCTCTGCCCTGTTGACTGCCTTCTCAGAAGTTTCTTAATTTTTAGAATGAGAAATTTTACATTTTATATTACTGTTTAAAATTTTTAAGTTTGTTTATTTTGAGAGAGAGAGAAAGAGAGTGGGGGAAGGGTGGAGAGAGAGGGAGAGAGAATCCCAAGCAGGCTTCGTACTATCTGTGCAGAGCCTAATGTGGGACTCAATCTCACTGTGAGATCATGAACTGAGCTGAGATCAAGAGTCTGACATTTAACTGACTGAGCCACTAGGCACCCCTATATTACTGTTTAGTATATACTTTTAAGCCAAGCAATGACATAAACAGTTTTGAAATACTATATTAAAGTTGTACATATTTTATAAATCAGTATATTTATCACATGCAATTTAAATTTAAGAATATATATATATAGGGAAGCCAAGACTACCTATAATGAACTGTGTATGCTTGCTAATGACTCAATTATTTAGCCTTTTTAATTTATAATATAAGCATTTTCTACAAAACTATTATGATAAAAGCTATATATCAAATGTGTAAATAGCAGGTGCTATGACAGACTGAAACTTCACTCCCCCTTTAGCTAAAACTAGATACTCAAATCCAATATATTCAAATAAGGGTAAAGAAATATGTTTGTTTTGATACCTTTGAATTATGTTCTACAATTATAATGTATAAAGCATTAACAATATAGGAGTTAAATGTGTTGTATCTAAGTTTTCTTGATATGGAGGATTCATATAATCTCTAGCACTTACAGCAACAAATGGCAAATTTGTTTACATGATCACTTCATAACTTCACATACGGATAATGATCATCATCTTCATGAATTTCCAAATGGCTAAATGCCGATGTAGAATTTCTTTACCCAAAAGTTGGAGATACAAAGAATACATAAAATAATAAAGATATTTATTTTCTTATTTTTATAATTTTTATTTAAATTCCATTTAGTTAACAAACAGTGTAATATTAGTTTCAGGTATAGAATTGAGTGATTTATCACTTACATACAGCATCCAGTGCTCATCACAATAAGTCCCCTTCCTCATGCCCATCACCCATTTAACCCACCCCCACAATCACCTCCCTTCCTGTAACTCTCAGTTATTTTTAATCTCAGTTCTATTTTATCCCTATGTTAATCTGTTTTGTTTCTTAAATTCCACATATGAGTGTGGAAATTCCACATTTGATATTTGTCTTTCTCTAACTTATTTCACTTAGCATAATCTTCTCTTGTTCCATCAATGTCACTGCAAGATTCCATTCTTTCTCATGACTAATATTCCATTGTGTGTGTGTGTGTGTGTGTGTGTGTGCGTGTGTGTGTGTACACAAACTAAAAGGCAGCCTTTGGAATGGGATAAAATATTTGCAAATGACATTTCTGATCAAGAGTTGGTATCTGAATTATAACTAACTTGTAAAACTCAACTCCCAAAAATGAAATAATTCAATTAAAAAAGGACAGAAGACATGAGTAGATATTTTTTCCAAAGAAGACATCCTGATGTCCAGCAGACCTATGAAAATATTCTTACACACACACACACACACACACACACACCACTTCTTTTTTATCCATTCTTCAGTCAGTGGGCATTTGGGCTCTTCTCATAATTTTACTATTGTAGACAATGCTCTAAAACTCAGGGTGCATGTCTCCCTTCCAATCAGTATTTTTGTGTCCTTTGGGTAAATACCTAGAAGTGTAATTTCTGAATCACAGGGTAGTTCTAATTTTAAATTTTTGACGAACCTCCATACTGTGTTCCAGAGTGGTTGCACCAGTTTGAATTCACATCAGCAGTGTCAGAGGATTCCCCTTTCTTACAACCCTTGCCAATTCCTCTTGTTTCCTGTGTTGTTGATTTTAGCAATTCTGATTGATGTGAGGTGCTAGCTCATTTTAGTTTTTTCATTTCCCTGATGATCAGTGATGTTGAATATCTTTTCATGTGCCTGCTGGACATCTGGATGTCTTCTTTGGAAAAATATCTATTTATGTCTTCTGCTCATTTTTTAATTGGATTATTTGGTTTTTGGGTGTTGAGTTTTGTAAGTTCTTTATAATTTAGATACCGACCTGTTATCAGATATGTCATTTGCAAATATTTTATGCCATTCTAAAGGTTGCCTTTTAGTTTTGTTGATTGTTTCCTTCACTGTACAGAAGATTTTTATCTGATGAAGTCCCAGCATTTATTTTTTTCTCGTTTCCCCTGCTTCAGGAGATCTATCTAGAAACAACTTGCTATAGACAATGTCAAAGAGATTACTACCTGTAATCTCATATAGGATTTTTATGGTTTTATGTCTCACATTTAGGTCTTTAATCTGTTTTAAAGTTATTTATTTATTTTTTATGTTAGAAAGTGATCCAGTTTCATTCTTTTGCATGTTGCTATCCAGTTTTCCCAACACCATTTATTGAAGAAACTATCTTTTTCCTAATGGATATAAAAAATTGGGCTACTAGTCATAAGGCAAATTCTTATCTAAAAGTATCAGTGTTAATGGAACATATGACAATATATACACATTAGTATAACTGAAAGGAAAAAATCATGATTCTAACACGGACCTAAGATCTTATTTGACTTATTAACTTAGATAATATTATATACACACATAAAATTAGTTGAATTGTAAGCAGTGTGTGTGTGTGTGTGTGTGTGTGTATACACACACAAATTAAGATGAATGCAGGCATTTTCTGAGTTTTTATATTTACTACATGAAAATGCTTTCTCCTGCTGTCTGTATGTAGGTGTCTTTCTCTCTCTCTCTCTCTCTCTCTCTCTCTCTATATATATATATATATATATATATATTTATAACATTTATATATTTATATATAATACATTATATGTATAATATTTAAATATATATAATATATATGTATGTAAAACACAGTATATAAATAGGTTATTTTTATAAAGTTTTAAAGTCTTTTGGAGTTTCATTTACCTAAAAGTCATCCTTCAGGGATGGCATGCCACTATTTTGCTGTGAAGGAAACTTTAAAGATACACTGATGAAGTAATAGGAAGAGATATTGTGCATATATTTTTTTTCTCAAAAAAGCATGCTTCTACACATTGCTAAATGGGATCTGAAAAAAGAGATCAAGTAAGTAAACTATATCACTAGACGGATTTTGAAACATGTGTGGCCTATGCTGTCTTTGAGTGACAATATTAATAATAAGTGCACTTCAAATATGTAGTAAATATAAAAACTCAGGAAATGCCTGGGTTCATCTCAATTTGAATACTGCCGTAGATAAAAGTTGATTTTCTGGATTAAAATATATCAATTACACATATAGTTAAATGACAAATACTTGGCAAGAAGTATTTTTGGTCCTAATTTAGAAATCAAAGTGATTAATTTGCATCATCTAAAATAATGTGAGGCCGAGTTTATCTCAAATATTGATATTTCTGGTGTTTTCTAACTTGTTTTTCTCTCAAGGGTCACTGTCTCTTTTTCATACCAATGTATAAACATATTCCAAGAATATTCTGACCTAAGTGCCAGACCAGGAGATTTGCTTGTAAAAATAATTTCTCTTTTGATAAGCTAGATAGGAGTGAGTCTAGGATAGGAGACTGAGGAGTAACTGAATAAAAATGGAAGAGCAGTTATGGTTGTCTGGTTTGCAGAAAGAGGATCTTGTAATGGATCAGGGAGCAGAGTTTAAAACAAAACAGATACACCAAAAAAGCGTGAGATTTACTTTTGCATATGATGTAACTTAGGCATCCATGCATCTTCTAGTTAGGTAATAATGCCAATACTTTTCATTCAAATAATTCATTCACTGTCCCTGAATTTGGCCAACATCTTTATAATAGTTGAATTCTCTTACTTATATCTGCTTGATTTCCCATATGTATCCTGTGATCTAGGCCCTTAGGTCCTATTGAGCATACAGATGTTACCATGTATTCTGCTAGCTAGTAAGGGGAGATCTCTATGTAGTTAACATACAGTGTAATAGTTTCAGGTGTTCAATATAGTGATTCAACACTTCTTCACAACACCAAGTGTTCATCATAAGTGTACTTTAGATTTTAAGGTTTATTTCCAAGACCAACAGACAAATTCTAATTAGATTAGTTAAATTTAGATGAACAAAATGCACATAGAATACATAAATATGGTGTATCTCCCTCCTTGTTGAGACCTTGTTTTACGTTTGAATATCACTTCATATTCTTCCTATAGGTCCTGATAAATTCTACTTACATTTCTTAGTATTTATACTTATTCTCATTTTCATTTCTAAGTACTAGTTTTTCAAGTAGACAGACCTCTTTTCTGTAGAATGTGTTTGTATCCAGCCACCTTATCATATTTGAAAAATGTTGTGTTTTGTGTGTGTTTTGCATAAATTTGCCAGAGACTTAGACTTTGTTAAATGATGGTAACACAATATCTATCCCAAGTGAAATGGTTTCATTAATTTTTCTTTCAGTATTTAGTAACCTTTCAAGTTTCAAATTATACATAGGATTTTACTTATTCTTTATATAACATGATTCATATTTTTCAAATGCTGCTAGATATTTAACACATTGATGTTATTAAAAGTCGCATCAATTTGGAATGATGTATTGTCTTCATTATTGCTTTTATTTTACTTATTGTTATATAAGATCTTATTTTTCAGTTAAAACATTTTTGCTTACGTTGTATTTGTGTTAGCATTAATCCTCTCAATTTCCTCTATAATCAGAAGAAACTTTTATACCCTAAAGTAAAATTGACTGCGTCACCATCCTGGATGACCCCATAGTCTGCAGGGTCCCGGTACCTGAGCACCCAAGGAGGAGCTCCAGTCTCTTCATTACTCCAGACAATACAAAGGCCTTAATCTGAGATTTTTTTTTAATTAGCTCTCCATTTTCCTACACAAAAATTAGGCTCACTCCTTGAATCTCAATCTGCTTTTCTGGAATCTCAGTACATCAGAACTTGAGTTTGCTTGTGCCTCCTCCCAGGAAGCCGTGGTTTAAATCCTCAATCCATAAACTATTACTTTATTTTAGATAGAGTCAATTATCAGATCTAAAGCCTTTAGTAAACCTCCTCATATTCTGCCTCAACCTGATAATGAGAGCACTATCTGTTCTCCATCTTCATCAAGACTTACAGATGATAAACCTTTTTTTACCTGTCATAGGAATAGAAAATTACCAGTTTGGAGGTTCTGTTTACTTAACCCAATTCATCTAGTCTTCTTTGACTTTTCCAGTAAAAATGTTTTTGAAGTTTCCAAAGGTTATATGTTGACAATGAATTTCTGTGAAAAGAAATGAAGGATTCTGAAGATTAAAAAAATGCATAGACTTGTTTTACCTAAACAGAATAGTAAAGAACTCTGCCTCAAATATGTTTAAAAAACAGATTCTAACTCATGATTTACACATATTAATGCCTTGTATTAAGCACCTACCATGGGTCTTGCACTATTATTTCCTAGCAACTGATGTTACAACAGTGAATATCTGTTTTCATGATACCTAAATTGGGAGAGAAAGACATATTAGACATATCTATAGATAAACTGACATTTCAGATAGTGATGAATACCATGAGGACATAAAAATTTGGAAAATGATAGAGTGATGATGGAGATTTTTAGTTGGTCTACTTAAGGTTGGTTTCTACAAAGAAGTGACATTAGAACTCATACCAAGAAGCAGCCAAATGCATGTAGATATGAGAACAAAGAACTCTAGGAAGAGGGATATCCAAGTTTAGAAGGAATCTAATAAGCATATTGCATATGAAAAACAAAATGACCAGGGCTAGATTGTAGAAAAGAAGAGGAAACAGACCCACCCCCTTCAGGACACACAGGTCACAGCAGAGAATTTCAGTGTTACAGGTATTCTTTTTTTTTTTTTCAATTTTCATTAAAATCCAAATTAGTTAGCATATGGTGTAATAATGGTTTCAGGAGTAGAATTTAGTGACTTATTACTTACTTGTATATAACACCCAGTGCCCATCCCAACAAGTGCCCTCCTTAGTGCATATCGCCCAGTTAGCCCATCACCCAACCCTACACCCCTCCAGCAACCTTCAGTTTGTTCTCTGTATTTAAGAGTCTCTTATGGTTGCCTCCCTCTCTGTTTTTTATCTTATTTTCCTTGCCTTTCCCTATGTTCATCTATTGTTTCTTAAATTCTACATATGAGTGAGATCATATGATATTTATCTTTATCTGACTTATTTTGCTCAGCATAATACACTCTAGTTCCATTCATGTCATTGCAAAGGGCAAGATTTCATTCTTTTTTGACCGCCGAGTAACATATCACCATTGTGTATGTATGTGTGTGTGTGTGTGTGTGTGTGTGTGTATCTTCTATAAAATTCTATAAAGAACTTACCAAACTCAACACCCAGCAGTGTTGTTTCCTGTGTTAACTTTTGCCATTCTGACAGGTGTGAGGTGGTATTTCATTGTGGTTTTGATTTGTATTTCCCTGATGATGAGTGATGTTGAGCATCTTTTCATGTGTCTGTTTGCCATCTGGATGTCTTCTTTGGAAAAGTGTCTGTTCCTGTCTTCTGACATTTCTTCAGTGGGTTATTTACTTGTTTTTTGGGTTTTGAGTTTGATAAATTCTTTATAGATTTTGGATATTAACCCTTTATATGATATGTCATTTGCAAATATCTTCTATCATTTCATCAGTTGCCTTTTAGTTTTGCTGATTGTTTTCTTCACTGTACAGAAGACTTTTTGTCTTGATGAAATCCCAATACTTCATTTTTGCTTTGGTTTTCCTGTCTTCCAGAGACATGTCTAATAAGTTGCTACAGCCAAGGTCAGAGAGGTTGTTGCCTATTTTTTCCTCTAGGATTTTCAAGGTTTCCTATCTTAGATTTATGTCTTTAATCCATTTTGAGTTTATTTTTGTGTTATGGTGTAAGAAAGTAGTCTACGTTCATTCTTCTGCATGCCACTGTCCAGTTTTTCCAACACCATTTGCTGAGGAGATTTTCCCATTGGATACTCTTTCCTGCTTTGTCAAAGATTAGTTGGCCATACATTTGTGGGTCCATTTCTGGGTTCTCTATCCTGTTCCATTGATCTATCTCTGCGTCTTTTTTTGTGCCAGTACAATACTGTCTTGATGATTAAAAAGCTTTGTAAAACAGCTTTAAGTCCAGAATTGTGTTTCCTCCCACTTTTTCAGGATTGCTTTGGCTATTTGAGATCTTTTCTGGTTCCATACAAATTTTAGAATTATTTACTTTACCTCTGTGAAAAATGCAGGTGGTATTTTGATAGGGATTGCATTGAATATGTAGATTGCTTTGGGCAGTATAGACATTTTAGCAATATTTACTCTCCTAATCCATGAGTATGGAATATTTTTTCCATTTGTTTGTGTCTTCTTCAATTTCTTTCATAAATGTTTTATAGTTTTCACAGTACAGATCTTTTACCTCTTTGGCTAGGTATCTTCTTGATCTCCCCAAAAGAAAGATCAAGAAGAAATCACAGCCAGGGATTTACTAAAAATAGGTATAAGCAATATATCTGAATAAGAATTTATAACAACAGTCATAAGAACAGTAAATGGGCTTGAAAATATCATCCTATGCTTAAATCAGAGTACATTGATGTTTGCTTAAGTTCACACCCATTTTAAAAGCACATTTTTTTTTACTTTCCACTCTTTCATATTATGTATATCATGCCATTTTTTAAAATTTTATGTATCACTTGACTAACTTTTGTAGATATAATTGATTTTACTATCTTTGTGTTTTAACCTGCATACTGGCCCTATAAATAATTATTCTACTACCTTTACTGCGTATTTGCATTTACCTGTGAATTTTTCCTTTTACAATTTTCTTCAAGTTATGGACTTTTCATTCTACTTTTAAAATTCCTTTAACACTTCTTGGGGCACCTGGGTAGCTCAGACTGGTAAGTTCGTCTGAGGTCATGATCTTGTGATTCATGATTTCAAACTCCACATCAGGCTTGCTGTGGTCAGCAAGGAGCCTGCTTCTGATCCTCTGTACCCCTCTCTCAAAAAAAAAGAAAATTAAGGAAATTAAATTAAATTAATTTAACATTTCTTGTAGGGCTGGCTTGGTGGTAATGAACTCTTTTAACATCTGTTTGTCTGGAAAACTTTTTCTCTCCTTTGTTTCTGAATAATAATCTTGCCATTATAGTGTATTCTTGTTTCTAGGTTGTATTTTTCTCCCATCACTTTAAATATATCTTGCCACACCCTTCTGGCCTGCAAAGTTTCTGCTGAGACATAAGCTGGTGGCTTTATGAGGTTGCCCTTATATTTAACTAGTTGTTTCTCTCTTACTAGTTCTAAGATTGTCTTTATTTTTAATATTTGGCATTTTAAGACATTATTATAACACAATATAATTATATAATTCTATGTCTTAGTATGGGATTCCTCTGGTTTATTATGTTTGGGGTCCTGTCTGCCTCCTGGACCTGGATATCTGTTTTCTTCCACAGGTAAGAAAAGTTTTCAGCTATTATTTCTTCAAGTACATTTTCTGCCGCCTCCTCTATCTCTTCTAGGACCTCTATAATGTGAATGTTAGTTTGGTTGATGTTGTTCCAGAGATCCTTTAATTTAGTCTCACTTTTTAAAATTCCTTTTTCTTGGGCACCTGCGTAGCTCAGCTGGTTAAGCATCTGACTCTTGGTTTTGGCTCAGGTCATGATCTCATGGTTTTGTGGGTTTGACCCATATGTCAGGCTTTGTGCTGACAGCATGAGCCTGCTTGGGATTCTTTCTCCCACTCTCTTTTCCACTTGCCCTGCTCATGCTGTCTCTGTCTCTCTAAAAATAAATAAATAAAGTTAAAAAAATTAAAATTCATTTTTCTTTTTCCTGTTCAACTTGAATGCTTTACATTGTTATGCCTCCCAGATTGCTGATCTATTCTTTTGCTTTTTATAATCTGTTTTGATTCTGTCTAATGCATTTTTCATTTCAGTTGTATATTTCAACTCTTATTGGTTCTTTTTTTAAAGTATTCTGTATATCTTTATTAAAGTTTTCACTGAGTTTTTCCTCTCTTTTCAAGTCTGCTGAGTATCTTTATGACCATTACTTTGAACTCTTCATCAGGCATATTGATTATCTCTTTCATTTGGCTCTTTTTCCATGATTTTTCTTCTTCTTGCATTTGGGACACACTCCTCTGTCTCCTCATTTTGTTGAACTTTCTGTGTTTGTTTCTAACTATTCAGTAGGCCAGCTACGTCTCCTGGTCTTGAAAGTAGGACCTTGTGTAGAAGAAGTCTTGTGGCGCCCATAGCACGATCCCTCCTGGTCACCAGAACCAGGCATTCCTGGGGTGTCCACCATGTGAGCTGTATGTGCCCTCCTGTTGTGGTGAGCCACCATTGCCTTCAGCCCAACTCACTACAATAACATGTTTTGCCTGCTGTGGGTGCACTAGGCAAGGTTTGCCCCTGTCTTCTTGAGAGTCCTGGGTGTGGTGGCCACTGGCCTCTTGGGGAATGGGGCTGGCATTCAGCCTAGCTGTCTACAATTTGCTCCTGACACAGTTGGAGGCATACGGAAGGGTAGGGCTTTCTCCCTGTGCAGCCAGCTAAGAAACCCAGCTGCAGGACTTCCAGGTGTGCTGGTATGTGGAGATCTCCACCAGTCTCCTCTCCAAGGCAGGAGTCTCCTTGTAGTGCTGCAGGTCATGACTGAGGCTGCCTGCTGGGTCTGTATCTGGGCAGGAGCTGCTTTGAAAGGATGCCTGCTGCGGTGATCACTTTGAGTGGGGCAGGTCTGCAGGGGAATGCCTGGTGGGGCACATAGTGCTAGCAAAATATTTTCAGAGTGTTAGAACTGGCTTCTATATGCATCCAGATGGCTAGCCTGAAGGATAGTAAGAAAATGACACCAGTCAGCACTTTTCTCCCAGAGATATCTTCTGCAAATCCATGCCTCTCCAGCATAGGTCCTAAGATTTTTCTGTAAGTCTCCTTCATGTATAATTTTCAAATTGCTGCTTCTGTGTTGGTTTTAGCTATTTAGTTTGCTGGATTTTTATGGGAAAGTACTAAGTTTTCTATCACTCTGGATCTCTAGGAGTTAAGTCCCACTGATTTTCAAATCTAGACATAATAGAGACTTGTGTTACCAGTGATAGTCCCTGTGGTCAGGAGTGCTTGGTGTGGAGCATGATTCCCTCACTCCTCTGTTCTTGGGATGTCCCTCCAGTTTGTGGTCAGGAGTATAGATTCTGACCACTTCTCTGCCCCTCCTATCTTTTTCAGCATGGCCTTTTCTCTATAACTAGCCATGGAAAATCTGTTTTGCATTCTTCAGGTCATTTTCAGAGTTGCTTACATAGATGTAGTTGTTGCCTCAGTGTGTCCATGGGAGCAGTGAGCTTATGATTCTTCTATTCCACCAGCTTCTCTAGTTTTATTAAGGATGGCATTTTTGAACAAATTGTTTTTTATTTTTAATAAATAAATAAATTTAACAATATTTATTATTGTGAATATCAATTGTGTACTAAAAGTAAAATGTAACTAACCCAGAGGAGGGGGGCGGCACTCTTCTATAGCACTGTCAAACCAAAATGAGTACTATTGTAATCAACAGGTTGTTATAAAAATTCAGAGGGAAATTTCCTATTAGTGGTTTCTGTAACATGTTTTAAAAGTTGAGACTTGGGGCGCCTGGGTGGCGCAGTCGGTTAAGCGTCCGACTTCAGCCAGGTCACGATCTCGCGGTCAGGGAGTTCGAGCCCCGCGTCAGGCTCTGGGCTGATGGCTCGGAGCCTGGAGCCTGTTTCCGATTCTGTGTCTCCCTCTCTCTCTGCCCCTCCCCTGTTCATGCTCTGTCTCTCTCTGTCCCAAAAATAAATAAACGTTGAAAAAAAAATTAAAAAAAAAAAGTTGAGACTTATCAAAATCATTCAGATAGTATGCCATAAATCTACCAGTAGGCTGTAAAATTAGTCATAATGAACTCACTATATGGAAATTTATTCTTTACTGTGCCAGCTAGAAAAATCTCACAATCCTGGTGTAGAATAAGTTTTCTGCCAGAAATGATTTCCTGTTACCTGTGAATAAAAATTAATCTCCTGGATAATTTAAACAAAGTATATGTTTAAGAATATTAAATTCTAGCTAGAAATATTAAATACATTTGGGTTTCATCTATATCAATGTACATAGTTAATGTTTTCTCTATGATTTTAGAAGGTGCCTATTGTACATAATGCAGTGTGTCAGATCACTGAGCAGGTAGGCAGATTTGGGGGAAGAAACATGTATACTGATAATTTTCAAATTTTTAAAAATATGTCTCACTAATAATTTTTAGGGTTAAATCCTAATTTAATACCAGGGCCTCTTATCAACATTCATCTAGAAATAGTGTTCCTTTCACAAATGCATAATGTATACGTCATTTTTGGCCAGCTATGTGGTTGAAACTTGCTTGTATTCATAAGTGAAATATGGATGGGGTGCCTGGCTGGCCGAGTCAGTAGAGCATGTGACTCTTGATCTCGTGGTCATGAGTTCAAGACCCACATTGGGTGTAGAGCTTATTAAAAAAAAAAAAAAGGAAGCAGAAAGAGATTTTACTTTGGTTATACTAAATATAATATTAGAATTAGGGAGCATATATCAATTAGCTTAAAAACTGAATTATTTTGATTGCAGTTGTGAATTAGATAAAATATAATTGGGAACTTTTAAATAAAGAAGCTTATAATAGGAAGATAGTTCATATTTTAAAAGCCTGTAAAAAGGAAGAACCAGAAAAATAGAAAAAACAAAAGAACTTTCAAAGGATCTTTGTTGTGACAAAAGAGGCTATATACAGATTTTGTACAAATAAGGAGCTCTTATCACTTCACTTTCTCATCATTAAGCCATAATAAAATAAGAAGAATTTTTGTGTGTATGTATGCAGCTGCCCACCTACCTATACATGGACATGGAGAAATAAACATACCTGAATACATATGTGGGTATATGTGGCCAGTATAAATTCCCACACCTGAACAGCAAAATCTGTAAGCTTTCCCATCTACCAGCACTCTTTATGCTACAAAATAAAGAGGTAAAGTTCAGAGAAGGAATGAAGGAAAAAATTTCTATGTGAATCTAATCAGATTATCCTAATGCTGGGAAGATAATGGATACCAGAAATCAGAAACTCTGGCCTTTATTTGCAATAGCAGGAGAAAAAGTCTTAAAGATTAAGTCCATAGTTTAAAGCTAGATCAGCCTTCTTCTGGTATAAAACAATTAATTAATTCAACCTCTGTTATTGACGTTGTGCTAAACACTGCAGACAGACAATTAAGACAGAGGCTTTGCCCTCAAGAAACTCTCCTTTAGCATTTTAAAAACACTGTAGCTTCCTGGAATAATAGTGTACCTTTCTACTTTTCTTCCAGAAAATAAACTCTAGAATTTTCCTTGGGAAACCACCCCTTGCTGTTACCTCATTTCTTTTGAGTGGAATTGATCACTTCCTCTTTATTTCTAAGTATATCTATTATTTTCTTAATAAATGTTACATACACTGAGTCATGGTGGGTGATTTACAGATACACATGTGTGAAATAATCTGTTTTGAGTGAAGTTAAAGAATTTTCATTATAATAAAAGGTACAAGTTACATCTTCCCTTTGGAATTGTTGGCATAAAGTTGTGAAGAAAGGAGTCAGCTTCAAGGATAAAGAGCTGCTAATGACTTTGGTGTTACAAAGTGAGTCCTATTGCCTCTGCTAAAGGTATTGTCTTTCCTGTGTAATATTAATTCCTTGAACAAACAATTTTTTTTTGTTTAAGCCACTAGATGGATTTTTATCATGCACATCTAAAAGAACACTGACAATAAATTTTTAGCTGGTAGCCTGAAGTTAAACATGCATAAAATAAGCAATTGAGTCACCCCACCTAGTAAAAAGTAGGGGACAGGATCATTGAACAAATGGAAAATATATGCTGATCTATAATAAACTGAAAATTTAGATAGAAAACACTATCTAAACTGTAATGATAATTTTTTAGGTCCCTATTAAAAAACAAAAGTCAGCTGAGTAGATTTTAAAGATTGTATTAAATTTATTTAATGATTTATTAATTGGGCAGCAACCCATTAGCAGATGGAAAGGAGCCCTGAAAACTATACAAAATGAAAGGCTTATAGGCAAAAGAGAATGATACAAGGAAGTTACTAGAAAAAAAGTGGATTGTTTTGGAAGGTCAACTTCCTCTAGGAGAGAGCAGGAGGCTATCAGGCAGATTGTTTTACTAGTGTTTACCAGGTAGAGTTGAAACCATAAGTTAGGTATTAAGTTTTGATTTAGTGATGTGGGCTTAACATAAATGACTCTATTTTGTGTTTGTTGTCTCTTTTTACTTTTTAAAAATTTTTTAAAGTTTATTTATTTTGAGAGGGAGAAAGAGAAAGGGGCAGGGAGAAAATCCCAAGTAGGCTCCATACTTTTAGCACAGAGCCTGATGTACGGCTTGATCTCACCAACCATGAGATCATGACCGGAACTGAAATCAAGAGTCAGACACTTAAACTACTGAGCCACCCAGGTGTTCCTGTTGTCTCTTTTTTAACACACCAACATAGAACAACAAAAGAATTCCTACCACTGGCGCTGTAAATACAACAAGGAAGGAATGATGGGAAATACAAAAAAAATCAAGAAATAGATCACGTCTAAGTAGATCTACTAGTGCTCAATGCACAAGTAGATTTTGTTATTGAAATATAGTACAATATCAGTGAGATAATTTCAAATTTGGAAAATTGTGGAAAACACTGAGATTGGTAAGATACATGGAAGAGGAAAATAATGTTCCCTCTAACTTTCTAGGTTCTTAGCTGAGACCGACCTTCTTTCCCCCATTATAAAACACAGATTTATAGGGAAGAATTTTAATAGCATGTGTACCTCCTTATATATATGCAGGATGCCATTTATGGAAGGTTACCAAGAAAAGCACAGTAAAAGTCAAAAGTGTAGCTGAGGTATTTATATATAAGCTACAGTTTGTTTTTTAGGAAAGGTGTCATGAATACTATTATTAAAGTATTTAATGCAAGGATTTTGAAGAGCTTGCACAGTCTTTAAGAGGAGATAGGCTTATATGGTTGTCCAGGACAAAAACTTAGGAAACAGACACAAATTCTGTGTGTCTGTGTTTGTATTTATAGGAATTGTTATCATTTAGAGGGGTGAGATTTTAACTATGGGTAGAGTGCAGGAAAAAAATGAAAGATAAGCATAAAATGCTGCTTTGGAAGACACTAACACTGAAAAGATGTATAGAAAAAAAAAGACCTGTAAATAAAAATAGGAAATATCAAAACTTAGGAAGAAATATAGCTGTGATGTTTCAAGCAGATGTTGGTTAATATATTTCTTACTGAATTTCAAAACATGGGAATACAATGCAAATATGTGACTATAACATAATTGTCAATGTACTTGTTTATGAACCACCTAACTCTAAAATACCTTTTCAGACAACTCTATAGGCAACTCTGTAGAGAAAGGTTCTAGTATGTCATATATTACTATTGACTGAGATCATAGGGATAATTATAATTCAGATATAAAATCTCTCCTAGAATTTTAGGAAAATTTAATTGGAAAATTGTGAAGATTAAGAGATTTATCAAATTAGTTATATTTGCAAAATATCACATGGACATTGCATAATACTTAATGCAAGGAGTCTGGATTCTGATTATTAGTTATAATAGCACTATGTTCACTACCATCCAGAGAATAATTTTGATCTGACTTTTTATGATAAGGCACTTAAAATGAAATACACTCTCACAATGCTGTATTATGCACTCAATATTTTAACTATATGCACAGTGTTGTAACACAGATCACTAAAAGGGATGCATCTTATATAGCTTTAACTTTATACCCATTGTAAAGCAACTCCTCATTTCTTTCTAGGCCCTAGCAACCACTATTCTATTCTCCGTTTCTATGAGCTTAACTATTTTAGATA
Organism: Lynx rufus; assembly: GCF_022079265.1. Lineage (NCBI taxonomy): Eukaryota > Metazoa > Chordata > Mammalia > Carnivora > Felidae > Lynx > Lynx rufus. The sequence continues at coordinate 95,551,489 of NW_025814845.1, read as the reverse complement.
ACTAATGCAAGTTTCTCTTTCTGTGACTTTTTGTTTTTCACTTAGCATGATGTCCTCCAGGTTTAACCATGCTGTCACATATCACAAAATATCCTTTCTTTTTAACGCTGAATAGTCCATTGTATGTACTTATCACATTTTCTTTATCCATTCATTTGTTGATGAGTATTTAGGTTTTCTCACTACTTTGGCAATTCACATAATGCTTCAGTGAACACAGATACACAAATATTATCTTCAAAATCTAGTTTTCATTATTTTAAGTGGGATTGCTGGACCATGTGGTAGGTTTACTTAATTTTGAGGAATCCCCATAATGTTTTCATAGTGGATGGAATGTTAATCCAACAAACAGTCCAATGTCTGCTTATTTCAGTTACTAATTTTCATTTTTCAGAGATTTTTTGACATTCTGTTCCTTGATTTCTATTTTTTCATCTTTTATTCTTTGATTCATCTTCCCTTCTTTCTTTCCTTTCAATTCCAGTATAATTAATATACATTGTTATATTGGTTTCAGGTATACAAGTTAGAGATTCAACAGTTCTATACCTTACATAATACTCATCACGATAAGTATACTCTTAATGCCCTTCACCTATTTCACCCACAACCCCACCCACTTAACCTCTGGTAATCATTAGCTTTAAACATCCTTTCTTGAACCAAAACATTCAATAAAAGTTGTTCATGAAAAATTAACTTTTCAGATACTTTTGCAACTTAAAATTCAGATGCGTGTTATTCAACAGGGACTCTGTATGTAAAAACCAAATGTAGTTTTAATTTCTTCTTATAAACAAATAAATCCTAGTGCAGTTCTTTGCTACAGAACATTTTTGGCAATGAGAGTAATGCAGACATCTTCTAGTGCAGGCCAGCACAATAAGCTTCAAAGATAGCTCAAGACCCTGTTGGCTTGATGGCTTTACTCATGATAACCAGTTGTGATGTTTACCGTTCACAGAATGTCTTATTTGACAGCTTTTAGAAGACCAATTAGCCAGGCTTATATGTGGTAACAAATACTGATTTCATGGAAACGTCTGATCCTCTTTATAGCTTTCCTCCTTCCAAAGAACATGTTGTGGAAATTAACAGGATGAAGTTTAACTATGGTAGAAGTGGACTGCCAGTCTTTTTCTGGTGTACCATTAAAAATAAAAAATACAGGTATATAACACTAGCAAAAGATTATGTCTTGATTACATTCCAAAAGGCAGATACGCTGCAAACCTGCAGATATTTCATGTATTATGTTTGGCACATGAAAACTAAATTTTGTCCCTAACTGGGTATTGCAATTTGCTGTGCAGATTTTCATCCTATTTTATTTATGGCAAGGGATATACATTTTGCAGGGCTGGATCTATCCATTTCTGCCTGTAACAAACACCCAAACATCCTAAAATTTTAATTATAAGACAGAAAAGTGTGAAGTAAAACTCTAGAGAACATCAAAGGAAAATGGCCATGCATCTGCTCTTTAATGTTTTCCTATGATATATTAAAATAAAAACAAAGTTTAAGTCTCTTCACAAGTAGTAACGTATATTCTTTGGATTTTTTTCAGCCACAGCAACTGGATTCTCTTTTCTGATTTTTGCTTCATCTTTTGCTTTGTAATCATATGGACAGTTGTGCTTCTCGGAGTAATGGTGAAGTCCACAAAACAAATTTCCACATCAGCAGTCAAACCCTGTAAGGCCAAACTTTCTTTCTGCACATAAAACATCTCTTCTTTGGTTTCAGCAACCCAGGAGCTTTTCCTTCACTTTGAGAAGTACTGGACTGAGAAACTGATGGACTGGGCTGAGTGACAACTGGGTCTGATACCTCTGTTTTGGAGGTATTTATTTCGTCCTCTCGAAATGCTCATTTCTGTCATTTGGTGAGTTACAGGCAAGGCAGCCACCGCCCATTCCTTGATTTTTCAGATATGCTGCCAGCAGCACCTTCGCAGTTGTTTAAACTAGTCTCTGCTTTCTGTACAGTAGCAGAATCTGAGGTAGGACTGTTGGAACCACTAGACTTACTGGGCTCATTCTGCCACTATTTCTGCTGTCTCTGATGATTTTCTTTGTAGCAAACGGAATCTTGTTTTTTTATTATTATTATTTTAGCCATCCTGACAAGTATTAAGTAATATATCATGGTGGTTTTGATTTGTGTTTCCCTGATTATCATTTATTTGAGCATCTTTTCATGTATCTATTGGCCATCTGTCTATCTTCTTTGGAGAAATGTTATTCATGTCTTCTGCCCATTTTTTAATTGGATTACTTGTAGTTTTTGGTGTTCAGTTGTGTAAGTTCTTTATATATTTTGGATACTAAACCATTATCCAATACTACTCATTATCATTTGCAAATATCTTCTCCCATTCTGCAGGTTGTCATTAGTTTTGTTGATTATGGTTTTTGTTTTTGTTGTTGTTGATTACTTTCTTTGCTTTTCAGAAGCTTTTTTTTTTTTTTTAATTTTTTTCAACGTTTTTTATTTATTTTTGGGACAGAGAGAGACAGAGCATGAACGGGGGAGGGGCAGAGAGAGAGGGAGACACAGAATCGGAAACAGGCTCCAGGCTCTGAGCCATCACCCCAGAGCCCGACGCGGGGCTCGAACTCACGGACCGCGAGATCGTGACCTGGCTGAAGTCGGACGCTTAACCGACTGCGCCACCCAGGCGCCCCCAGAAGCTTTTTATTTTGATGTAGTCCCAACAGTTTATTTTTGCTTTTGTTTCTCTTGCTTCAGGAGACTTCTCTAGAAAGATGTTGCTACAACCAATGTCAGAGAAATTACTGCCAGTGCTGTCTTCTGGGATTTTTATGGTTTGAGCTTTCAAATTTAGGTCCTTAACTCATTTTGAATTTATATTTTGTCTATACTGAGAGAAAATGGCCTAGAAAATGAAACTAGAAAACTGCATGTTACTGTCCAGTTTTCACAATACCATTTGCTGAAGAGACTGTCTTTTTCCCATTGGATATTCTTTCTTGCTTTGTCAAAGGTTAATTGACCATATAGTTGTGGATTTATTTCTGTATTTTTTATTTTGTTCCATTGATCTAATTTTTATGCCAGTACCATACTGTTTTGATAACTACTGCTTTGTAATATAACTTGAAGTCCAGAATTGTGATGCCTCCAGCTTTGCTATTCTTTTCCAAAATTGCTTTGGCTATTTGCAATCTTCCATAGTTCCATACAAATTTTAGAATTATTTATTCTAGGCCTGAGGAAAATGCTGTTGGTATTTTGATAGGGATTGCATTACATGTGTAGATTGTTTTGGGTAATACAGACATTTTAATAATATTCTTCCAATCCATGGGCATAGAATGTCTTTCCAATTCTTTATGTCTTCTAAAATATCTTTTATTAGTGGTTTATAATGTTCAGAGTATAGGTCTTTCACCTTGTTAGGGATGCTTATTCCTAAGTATTTTATTACTTTGGTGTAACTGTAAATGGGATCGTTTTCTAAATTTCTCTTTCTGCCACTTCATTATTGATGTATAGAAATGTAACAGATTTCTATGCATTGATTTGGTATCCTGCAACTTTACTGAATTCATTGATCAGTTCTAGCAGGTTTTCGGTGGAGTTTTTTGGGTTTTCTATATATAGTACCACGTCATCTGCAAATAGTAAAATTTTACTTCTTCCTTACCAATTTGAGTGTGTTTTATTTTTTATTTTATGATTGCTATGGCTGGGATTTTTGGTACTATGTTGAATAAAAGTGGTGAGAGTGTACATTATTGTCTTCTTCCTGATATTAGGGGAAAAGCTCTCAGTACTTCCCCATTAAGGATGAGGTTAGCTCTGGGTTTTTCATATATGACCTTTATTATGTGGAGGTATGTTAACTAATAGTATGTTAACTATTAACCTAATTTTTGAGGGTTTTTGTCATGAATGGATGTTGTACTTTTTCAACATGCTTTTTCTGTATCTATTGAAATAATCATATGTTTTATCCTTTCTTTTATTGATGTGATGTATCACGTTGATATATTTGTGAATAATGAACTGTTCTCTCATTCTGGGAATAAAACCAACTTGATCATGGGGAATGTATTGTTTTAATGTATTGTCTTAATGTAAGTTTCAATGTATTGCTGGATCCAGTTTGCTAATATTTTGTTGAGGATTTTTGAAATCTGTGTTCATCAGAGATTTTGGACTGTAGTTCTCCTTTTTTCTGTGGTGTCTTTATCTGGTTTTGGTATCAGCATAATGCTGCTTCATAGAATGAATTTGGAAACTTTCCATCCTCTTCTATTTTCTGGAATAGTTTGAAAAAAAATGGGTATTGACTTTAAATGCTTGGATTAATTCACCTGTAAAGCCATCTGGTCCTGTACTTTTGTTGGGAGTTTTTTATTATTGATTCCATTTCATTTTTGATAATTGGTCCATCCAAATTGTCTATTTTGTCTTGATTCAGTTTTGGTAGGTTATATGTTTTAAGAATTTATCTATTTCTTCTAGGTTGTCCAATTTATTGGCATATAATTTTCATAATATTCTCTTATAGTTCATTGTATTTCTGTGGTGTTGTTATTTCTCTTCCATTTCAGATTTTGTTTGAGTCTTTTTTTTTTTTTTTAATGAGTATGGCTAAACATTTATCAATTTTGTTGATCTTTTCAAAGAACCAGCTCCTGGTTTCATTGATCTGTTCTTTTGTGTTTCTAGTTTCTTTTTCATTTATTTCTATTCTAATCTTTATAATTTCCTTCCTTCTGCTGGTTTTGGGTTTTGTTTGTTCTTGTCTTAGCTGTCTTAGTTTGTTTATTTGAATTTTTTCTTGCTGTTTGAATTAGACCTGTATTGTTATAAACTTCCCTTTTAGAGCTGCTTTTACTGCATCTCAAATATTTTGAACCATTGTTTTTTTTCATTTGTCTCTTTTTTTTTAATTTCTCTTTGATTTCTTACCCATTCAGTGTTTAATAGCATGTTTTTAATTTCCATGTAATTGTGCTCTTTCCAGATATTTTCATGTGATGGATTGCTAGTTTCATAGTGTTATGGTCAGAAAAGATGCATAGTAGGACTTCAGTCTTTATCAATTTTTTGATACTTGTTTTGTGGCCTAATATGTGATCTATTATGGAGAATGTTCCATGTACACTTAAAGAGAATGTGTATTCTGTTTTAGGATGGAATGTTCTGAATATATCTGTTATCTGTCTCGTCTAATGTGTCTTTCAAAGCCACTGTTTCCTTGTTGATTTTCTGTTTGCATGATCTGTCTATTAATGTAAGTGGGTTGTTAAAGTCCCCTTACTATTATATTACTATTGATTACTTCTTTTATGTTTATTGTTAATTTTTATGTATCTGGATGCTCTCATGTTGGATGCATAAATATTTACAATTGTTACATCTTGTTGTATTTTCCCCTTTATTATTATAGTGTCTTTCTTTGTCTCTTGTTATAGTCTTTATTTTAAAGTCTATTTTCTCCATACTTATATTGCTACCTTGGGTTTCTTTTGACATCCATTTGCAGGATAAATGTTTCTCCATCTCCTCATTTTCAATCTGTAAGTGTCCTTAGGTCTGAAATAAGTCTCCCACAGGCAGCATATAAGTGGGTCATGTTTTTTATCTACTCTGTCACCCTATGTCTTTTGACTGGAGCATTTAATCCACTTATATCCAAAGTAATTATCGATAGGTATGCAGTTATTGCCACTTGGTTTCTTGTTTCATTGTTATTTTTTTGAAGTTCTTCCCTGTTTCTTTTTTCTCTTGTTCTCTCATGTTTAGTTGACCTTCTTTAGTGACATACTTGAATTCCTTTCTATTTATTTTTTGCCTGCCTAACACTAGTTTTTGATTTGTGGCTACATCTTCTGCATATAGCAGTCTATATTAAGTTTATGGTCGCTTAAGTTTGAACGCATTCTTTACTCCTCTTTGCCCCCATGTTTTAGGTATATGGTGCGAACTCCACATTCTTTTTGCTTTTTGAGTCCTTTGACTGATTTTTATAGATGTACTTGTTTTTATCACTTTTGTGCTTTCTACTTTTATTACTCTTACTGTCTTTCCTTTCCACTCAAAGAGTCCCCTTTAATTTCTTGTAGGGCTCATTTAGTGGTCATGAATTCCTTTAGCTTTTGTTTATCTGGAAAACTTTATCTCTCCTATTCTGAATGCTTTCCATTACTCTGTCCTCCAGGTTGTTGATCTGAACCTTGCAAATTGAATATTCTTGGCTGCAGATTTTTCTCTTTCAACACTTGAATATATCATGCCACTCCTTCCTGCCCTGCAAATTTGTGCTGAAAAATCAGTTCATATCTTTATAGGTTTCCCTTATATATGGCTGTTTTCTTGTCTCTTGCTGCTTTTAAAATTCCCTCTTTATCACTACCTTTTGCCATTTTAATTACTATGAGTCCTTGTGTAGACCTTCTTGGGTTGATTTTTTGGGGGGCTCTCTGTGACTCCTGGATCTGGATTTCTGTTTTCTTCCCCAGATTTGGGAAGTTTTCAGTTATTACCTATTCAAGTAAATTTTCTGCTAGCTTTTCCCTCTCTTTTTTTTTTTTTCTGGGATCTCTATAATGCAAATGTTATAACACCTGATGGTGTTGCTGAGTTCCCTAAGTCTATTTTCACTTTGTATTGTTTTTTCCTCTTACCTGTTCAACTTGCTTGCTTTCCATTACTCTGTACTTTAGGTTTTTGATCCGTTCTTCCTTCACTCTAGTATTTATTTCATCTAGTATATCTTTAATTTCATTTATTGAGTTCTTCATCTCTGATTGGTTCTGTTTTATGTTTATCTTCTTACAGTCTCACTGAGATCCTCTATTCTTTTCTCAAGCCCAATGAATATCTTTCTGATTATTACTTTAAATTCTCCATCAGGCATATTGCTTTTCTCTGTTTCACTTAGGTCTCTTGCTGGGATTTTTGTCCTGTTCTTTAATTTGGGACATATTCCTCTGTCTTCTCACATTGTCTAATTCTCTGTGTCTATTTCTGTCTGTTAGTAAAGTCAGCTAGATCTCCTTTATTTGAAAGTAATGTCTTTATGAAGAAGAAGCCCTGTAGTGTCCTGCAGGACAGTGTCCCCTGTTCACTTGAACCTGGAAATTTAGGGTTGTCACCTATGTGTATTGTATGCACCCTGATATTGTGGCCAAGCCACTTTTTCCTTTAGTCCATTGGTTTGTAATGGCCCTCTTTACCTGTTGTAGGTAGTGCTTAGTCCTTATGTTGTTAGTGGGCCAGTCTGGGGCCACCCTGGGCTTGAGTTGAGTCACACCAGATAGGTGCAGAGATACAATATCACCAAATTACTACCCCTCTCCTCCGAAACTCTTATTTTTGTGGGTGGGGCATATACTCAGACCAGCAGTCTGTACCCAACCCACTTCTGGGACTGCAGCCTGACTTGCGTATGGTTATCTTCCCATCTCCCCGGGGAGTGGGAGGGGGAGCCACTTTGGATAATGCTGACCCCTATTGGGGCTGCATGCACACTGCGAGTCTTGTACTGCTTTTGATGGACTCTGACCAAGAGTTTATTGAAAGGGGAAGATTTACAGAAGCTTATGAAAATAGGATGTGATATTAGCAAAGTTTGTGTGCCAGTCCTCTGTTGAGAGGATCACCATTCACAGAGACTGAGGAAAGGTGGTCTGGAATTTGGCGATTTGGAACCCCCAAAGCCCCAGAGGCAGGATGTGTAGTGCTATCAAGTTTTGTGTGCTACCTATCTCTATGTGAGTGGACCTGTAGCCAACAGGACTAGTGCCAGCTGAATTGGTGCTCGATTTATATTTTTAAACATGACCTCAATGTGACTTTCATCAATCTCCACCATGGACTCTTTCAAGGTAAAGTTATATTTTCTTCTCTGAGTTATTTATGTATTTGTTAAACCTCAAATCTCCTCTATAGTCAGTCCTTTAGATATGGTACATTAAACACATATATTCCCATATTTTATTTCTATTGTTAACCATAAAAATAAAACTGTCAGTTATTTTACTACTGAAAATTAGTTTATTTAGGAATAGTGGAGAACTGCAATTCAGGACAAGCAAGCTACAGCTAAACCATAGACAATCTGAAGAACAAAGGAGAGGAGGGCTCTTTTATAGAAGAAAGGGGAGTTGAGAGAAACTCATAAATAAAAAGTCTATTGGAGGGAGTGAACTGGCAGTTTGAAGTATAGTGGCTTTTCATTGGTTGAGTTGTGACACATTCATTTGCTATTACTGCACAAAGGGGAATCTTTCTTCCTTCTTCTTAGGTAGTAAAGTGCAGGCTTATTCCTGTTAAGAATGTAAGGTACCTCTCTTCCCTGCAGTAGACAAGGAGGGGTAGTGTGTGAGAGCTCCCCCTACTGTCCCCATCTCTAATGTGGTTTACTTTTATCACTTTCACACTATTAATTTGCCTTTTAATCATATTTACTACTTCCCTATAACTTGTCTGAACTTCTGAATCCCATCTTTGTATCCAAGTAATTAAAAGGAATACAAGTATTCAGTCCCAAGTTTCCTACATATGAATCTATTTAGCAAAATATTTTTTTGCTCTATACAAGGTCTTTACAAAATAATATCCAAATGGCTTCAAGCTGTTTCTTTTCTTTTTATTGAGATATAATTGACATATAATATTATATTCAGATGCACAAGTAATTATTTGATATTTGTATACATTGCAGCATGATTATAATAGTATAGTTAGCATCTATTACTGTACAAAGTTGAACTTTTTTTCATGTGATCAGAAAATTTAAGATCTATCCTCTTAGCAATTTTCAATATGCAATACAATATTAACTATAGTTATCATGCTGTATATTACATCCTCATGACTTATTTTTTAACTGTACGTTTGTATCTTTTGAACCTCTTGACACATTTTGCCCATCTTCCATGCACAGCATCTAGCAACCAAAAATCTATTCTCAGTATCTGTGAGTTTGTTTGTTATATTCCACATGTAAGTAAAATATATATTAGTGTTCTCTTACTTAATTTTGCATAATGCCCTTAATGTCCACCCACACTGCCAGTGTGGAGCCTGACATGGGGCTTGAACCCACCAACCATAAAATCATGACCTGAGCCAAAATCAAATCAGATGCTTAACTGAGTGAGTGCAGGTGCCCCAGTTTTTAATTTTTTGGTTTATTTTTTTTTTCTAAGAGAGAGGGAGTGAGTCCTAAGCAGTCTCCACGCTGTCAGTGCAGAGCCTGTTGCAGGGCTTGGATTCACGAACCATGAGATCATGACCGGAGCCGAAATCAAGATTTGGACACTTAACCAACTGAGCCGCCCAGATGCCCTAGATTTAATTCTCTTTTATGGCTAATATTCCATTGTGTGCATATAGCATATATTTTTTATCCATCCACTGATGGACAATTAGGTTGTGTTCATATATTGGTTATTGTGAGATATGTTTTTGAGTTAGTGTTTTTGTTTCGTTCAGATAACTACCAAGAAGAGAATTGCTGGATCATATAAATACTTGTATTTTTAACTTTTTGAGGAACATTCATGCTGTTTTTCATAATGGCTGCAACCATTGGGAATTTACCTTCCCAATAGCATACCAGGGTTTCCTCTTCTCCAAATCTTTGCCTACACTTGTCTCTTGATTATTTGATAATAGCCAATCAAACAGATGTGATCTATTCAGAGCTATTCAGATCTTCCCATTTTTTAAATCAGTTTTTTATTTGCCGTTGAGTTGGATGAGTTCTTTATATAATTTGGATAATAACTCTTTATTAGATGTACAATTTGCGACTGTTTTTCCCCATTCATTAGTTGCCTTTGTATTTTCTTGATAGATTTCTTTGCTGTGCAGAAGCTTTTTAGTATCATGTAGTCCCACTTAGTTGTTTTTTGCTTTTGTTGCTTTTGTTTTTAGTGTCCAAGCCAAAAAATCACTGCCAAGAATAATGTAAAAGAGTTTTCTATATGTTATAAGATAGTGATCTAGTTCCTTTGTTTTTCAGATGGCTGTCCAATTTTCCTATCACTATATATTGAAGAGACTGTCTTTTCCCCATTGTAAATTCTTATCTCCTTTGTTGTAAATTAATTGGCCATAAATGGGTAGGCTTGTTTCTTATCCCTGTTCTGTTCCAAGATCTATGTGTCTGTTTTTATGTCAATATCATACTGGTTTTGATTAGCTTTGTAATATACTTTAAAGTCATGGTATGTGATGCTTCTAGCTTTGTTCTTCTTTCTCAAGGTTCTTTTATCTATTTGGGGTCTTTTGTGGTTTCATACAAATTTTAGAATTGCCACTGGCATTTTGGTAGAGGTTGCACTGGATCTCTAAATTTCTTTGGGTAATATAGACAATAACAATATTCTTCCAATCTATGAGTATGGATTTTTTTCCATTTATTTGTTTCATCTTTATTTCATTAATGTCTTAAAGTTTTTAGCATACAGGTATTTTGTGATGGTTAAATTTATTCCTAGGTATTTTATTCTTTTTGATGGAAATGTAAATAGATTCTTAACTTTTTTCTAATAGTTTGTTATTAGTGTTTAGATACACAACAGAATTTTGTATATTGATTTTTTATACTGCATTTTTACTGAATTCATTCATTAGTTCTAACAAATTTTTTTGGTGGAGTCTTCAGAATTTTCTATATGTAGTGTCACTATCATCAGCAAATAATGACTGTTTTACTTCTTTCCCAATTTGTATGCTTTTATCTCTTTTTGTTGTCTGATTGTTCTGGCTAGGACTTCCAATACTATGTTAATTAAAAGTGGCGAGAATAGACATCCTTGTCTTCCCGATTTTAAAGGAAAAGCTTTTAAACTTTTTACCATTGACTATGATGTTAGTTGTGAGCCTGTCAAATATGGATTTTATTATGTTGAGACATGATCCTTCTATACCCACTTAGAATTTTTACCAAAGACAAGCATTAAGTCAAATGCTTTTCTGCATCTATTAAGATGATCAAATAATTTTTAACCTTTATTTGTTGCTGTGATGTATCACATTGATCAGTTTCAGGATGTTGAACAATCCCTGCATCCCTAGAATGAATCCCACTTAATCCTGGTGTATGATCATTTTAGTGTACTATTGAATTCAGTTTGTTAAGGTTTGTTGAGGTTTTATTTTTTTAATTATGTGTTCACAGGATATTTTCCTGTAATATTCTTGTGATGTGCTCATTTGGTTTTGTTATCAGGGTAATGCTGGCTTCCTCATAAAATGAGTGTGGAAGTGTTTCCTTCTCTTGCATTTCCCCCCCTCCCCCTTGGAAGAGTTTGAGAAGGATTAGTATTAATTCTCTGAATATTTGGTAGAATTCACAAGGGAAGCATTTTGGTTCTGGACTTCTGTTGATGGGAAGTTTTCAGTTATGGATTCATTTTCCTTATTGGTAATCAGTATATTCTCATACTCTATTTCTTCATGATTCAGTCTTGACAGGTTTTAGGTTGCTAGGAAGTTATTCATTTCTTCTAGGTTGTCCAATTTGTTGGCATATATATGTTAATAGTAGTAATCTCTTCTGTTTTGTATTTCTGTGATGTCAGTTATAATGTCGCCTATTTTATTTCTAATTGTGAGTTCTCTTTTTCTATGTGAGTCCAGCTAAAGATTTGTCAATTTTTTAATCCTTTCAAAGAACAAACTCCTTATATCATCTTTTCAATTTTATTTATGTGTTCATTTATGTATTTATGTATGTATGTATATATGTATGTATGTATGTATGTATGTATGTATTTATTTATTTATAAATTTCCACTATGATCTTTGTTATTTCCTTCCTTCTACTGACTATGGGCTTTGTTTGTGCTTTTTATCTAGTTCTTTGAAATATTGAGTTAGGTTTTTTAGTTGCAGTTTTTCTTGATTCCTGAGGTAGGCATTTACTGCATGAACTTCCCTTTTAGGACAGCCTTTTCCATCCCATAATGTTTGGTATTTTGTATTTCCATTTTAATTTGTCCGAAGGTATTTTTACTTTTCTCTTTTGAGATTTTTTTTGCCTCGTTGGTTGTTCATTGTTTTTGTTTTTGGTTATTGAATTATAGTTCTTTATATATTCTGGATATTAACCTCTTAACTAATATATAACCTGGAAAGAGTTTCTTTCCATAGGTTGCCTTTTTACACTATTGATGTTCTCTTTGCTGCAGTGAAGTTTTTAAGTTTGAAGTGGTCCCCTTGTTTATTTTTGCTTCTGTTCCCTGTGTTTTTTTGTGTTATATCCAAGAAATCCTTTCCTATTATGGTGTTGTGAAATTGTTTCCTTGTATTTTATTCCAGGACTTTTATAGCTTCAGGTCTATCTTTAGATCTTGATTCTATTTTGAATTAATTTTTTGTTGTAGAAAAAAAAGACCACTTTAATTCTTTTTCATGTGTATATCTGGTTTTCCTATCACAATTTGTTGAAACTATTCATTTTCCATTGTCTTTTCACCTTTTCTGAAGATCATTTAACTATATAAATGTGGGTTTATTTCTAGACTCTTTATTCTGTTTCATTGCTCTGTATATCTGTGTTTATTCAAATAACATTCTTTTTTGATTAATGTAGCTTATGTAACTTTATTAATTAGGAAGTATAGACCTTCAACTTTGGTTTTTCTCAAGATTATTTTGGCTACTGGGGTCCTTTGAGATTCCTAGTTAATTTTATAATGAGTTTTTCTTTTGTGCAAAAATTGTCATGAAATTTGATAGGGATCATTTTGAACATGTACATTTCTTTACATAGAATGGACATTTTACCAATATTGTCTTGCAATTCATGAACATGAGGTGTCTTCACTAATTTGTGTCATGTTTAATCTCTATCAACAGTGTTTTGCGGTTTTCAGTATACTAGATCTTGCCTTCTTTGTTATATTTATACCTAAGTATTTTATTTTTATTTATATTATTAGAAATAGAATTAGTTTTTTAAATTTCCCTTTGGTTTGTTCATTGTTCATGTAGAAAAATGTAATTGATGTGTGTGTGTGTGTGTGTGTGTGTGTGTGTGTGTGTGTATTTGATGTTGTTTTATTCTGCAAATTTGCTGAATTCATTTTTTAGGTCTATCTTTTGTTTTTGGAATATTTAGCATTTTCTGCATAGATCTTGTCATCTGTGAAAAGAGATAATTTTACTTTTATTCCCAATTTGGATAAGCTTATTTCTTGTTTTTGCCTAATTTCCATAGCTAGCACTTCCATAATGTGTTGAATTAGAAGTAACAGGAGTGGGAATCCTTGCCATTGTTTGTATTGGAGGAAAATCATTTTTCACCATTAATCGTGGAATATTCATACATGAACTTTATTATGCTAATGTAATTTTTTAAATTTATAGTCTGTTTTTTATTATGAAAGTGTATACTCTGTCAAGTGCTTTCTCTGCATCAGTTGAGATGATCATGTGATTTTGTCTTTAGTTCTGTTAATGTGGTGTGTTATTTACATTATAAATGTTCATACATTGAACTACCTTACCTTTCAAGAATAAATCCCTCTTGGTCATAGTGTATATAGTCTTTTTATGTGCTGTTGAATTTGGTTTGCTAGTATTTTGTTGATCTTTTCAACAATACTCATCTTAGATACTGGTCTGTTGTTTCATTTCTTGTGGTGTCTTTAGCTTTGGTATCAGGGTAAAACCAGTCTCATAAAATGCATTTGGAAATGTTCTCTCTTCTTCATTTTTTGATAAGAATTTGAGAAGCATTGGTGTTAGTTCTTCTTAAAATGTTTAATATAATTCTTCGCTGAAGCCATCTATTTGGTTCTGGACTTTTCTGTGGGTTAGTTTTGGATTACTGATTCAAATTATATGTTTGTTACAAGTCTGTTCACATTTTTTATTTCTTTGTTATTCAGTCTTTGCAGATTGCATATTTCCAGAAATTTATAATTTATTTCTTCTAGGTTCTACAACTTGTTGACATAACTATTCATAATATTCTCATATATATATATATGTATATATATATATACATATATATATATACACATACATATATATATTTAATTTTATTATAGTGTAATGAGCATAAAATCTTATATTAGTTTCAGATATACTACATATTGGACAATTCTATACATTATTAAATGTCTATCACAATAGGGGTAGTCACCATAAAACATTATGATGATATTGACTACATTCTCTATACTGTACTTTTCATCCCTGAGATTTATTTTAAAACTGGAAGTTTGCACCCCTTAATCCTTTTTACCCATTTTACCCATCTTCCTGTGTGTCTCTTTTCCGGTAGCCACCAGTTTTTCTCTGGACTTGAGTCTGTTTGTTTTACTCTGTGGATTCCACATATAACTAAAATTGTATGGTATTTGTCTTTCTCTGTCTGACTTATTTCTCTGTCTGACTTATTATATGAGCATAATATACTCTAGGTCTCTCCATGTCCCAAATAGCAATATCTTATTTTTTACCATTAACTAATATTCCATTATGTATATGTAACTCCTCTTTAAATCCCATCTAGGGGCGCCTGGGTGGCTCAGTCGGTTTAGCGGCCGACTTCGGCTCAGGTCATGATCTCACGGTCCGTGAGTTCGAGCCCCGCGTCGGGCTCTGTGCTGACAGCTCAGAGCCTGGAGCCTGTTTCAGATTCTGTGTCTCCCTCTCTCTGACCCTTCCCCATTCATGGTCTGTCTCTCTCTGTCTCAAAAATAAATAAACGTTAAAAAAAAAATTTAAATCCCATCTATAGAGGAACATGGGTTGTCATGTCAATATTGCTTTGGCTATTCAAGTTATTCGTGATTCCATAGAAATTTTAGGATTATTCTAGTTCTGTGAAAAATAATATTGTATTTTGATGGGTAGTGCATTGAATTTATAGATTGCTTCGTGTAGAATAGGTATTTTAACAATATTAATTCTTATACTTAATGAACAGGATATATATTTCAGTTTGTTTCTGTCATCCTCAATTTCTGTCATCACCGTCTTACACATCTTAGTGTAGAGGTCTTTCACCTCCTTGGTTAAATCTATTCCTAGACATCCAATTCTTTTTGGTGCAGTTGTAAATGTGGCTGTTTGTTTACTTTGGGTTTCTGATACATTGTTATTAGCACAAAGAAATGCAACTAATTTCTGTATATTTTATATTCTGCAACTTTACTGATTTCATTAATCAGTTCTCATATATTTTTGGTAGATTCTTTAGGGGTAGTATACTGTCTTCTGCAAATAGTGACACTTCATTCTTTGCCAAACTGAATGATTTTGTCTGGTTTGACTGCTGTACCTAGATTTCCAGTACAATATTGAATGAAAGTAGTAAAAGTAGACATGTGTGTCTTGTTTCTGATCTCAGAGGAAAAGCTTTCGGTTTTTCACCATTAAGTATGATGTTAGCTGTTCGTTTTTCATATGTGGTCTTTGTTATGTTGAAGTATGTTCACTCTAAACCCATTTTTTGAGATTTTTTTTTTATCATGAACAGATACTGGATTTCGTCAAATGCTTTTACTGCATGTATTGAGATGATCATGATTTTGCCTTTGTTGTGTTAATGTGGCATGTCCTGTTGATGTTGATTGATTTGCAAATATTGAATCACCCTTGTGTCCCTGAAATACATCCCTTTTGATCCTGATGAATGATCCTTTTAATGTATTGAATGAAGTTTTCCAACATTTTTTTTTTGAGGATTTTTGCGTCTGCTTTCATCAGATATATTGGCCCATGATTTCCCTTTTTTTGTGGTGTCTTTGTCTGGTTTTGACATCAGGTTAATACTGGCATCATAGAATGAATTTGGGGTTTTCTTCCTCTATTTGTTTTTTGGAATTGTTTGAAGAGAATAGATATTAACTCTTCTTTAAATGTTTGTTAGATTTGCTTGTGAAGCCAACTGATCCTGGACTTCTGTCTGTTGGTAGTTTTTTTTTTTTGTTTGTTTGTTTGTTTGTTTTTTTGTTGTTGTTGTTTTTTTACTGATTTAATTTCATTACCAGTGATCAGTCTGTTCATATTTTCTATTTCTTTCCAATTCAGCTTTAGAAGACTGTATGTTTCTAGGGATTTTTCCATTTCTTATAGGTTATCCAATTCGTTGGTATATAGCTTTTTATAATATTGACTTTAAATCCTTTTCGGTTCTTTGGGGTTGGTTATTTCTCCTCCTTCATTTCTGATTTTGAGTTTTCTTGATGGATCTGACCTTATTAATTTTATCTTTTCAAAGAAACAGCTCTTGCTTTTATTGATCATTTCTATTGATCTCTCAATTTCTTCTCTAATCTTCATTATTTCCTTCCTTCTACTAGCTTTGGGCTTTATTCTCTTTTTTTAGCTCCTTTGGATTTAAGGTGAGATTGTTGGAGATTATTCCTTTTTCTTGAGATACGCTAATATCACTATAAACTCCCCTCTTAGAATTCTGTTGCTGAATTCCAAAGGTTTTGGACCATTGTGCTTTTATTTTCATATATATTCATGTATTTTTTATTTCTTCTGGTTTTTTGGTTGACTCATTCATTGTTTAAGTTCCATTTATTTGTGTTTTTCCAGATACTTTTCTTGTAATTTCTAGTTTTGTGATCAGAAAGGATACTTGATATGTTTTTAGTAATCTTAAATATATTGGGGTTTGTTTTGTGGAATAACATATGATATATCCCAGAGAGTGTTCCACGTACACTTGAAAAAAATGTTCATTCCATTGTTTTTGTTTGGAATGTTCTGTGTATATTTGTAATGTCCATGTTGTCTAAGATGTTATTCAAAGCTACTCTTTCCTTGTTGATTTGCTATCTTGATGGTCAATCCATTGATGTAAGTGGGGTAATAAAGTCCTTTACTATTATTGTATTACTGTCTATTTCTTTATGTCTGTTAATATTTGCTTTATGTATGTATGTGTTCCTATGTTGGATTCCTAGATTTTACCATTGTTATGGATTGATTTGTGGCTTTATTATTATGTAGTGCCCTTCTTTGACTCTTGCTATTGTCATTATTTTAAAGCATATTTTGTATGATATAAGCATTGTTATCCTGGCTTTTTTTTTTTTAATTTCCATTTGCATGGCATCTATTTTTCCATCCCTTCACTTTCAGGCTATATGTGCCTTAAGGTCTTAAGTGAGTCTCTTGCAGGCAGCATATAGATGGCCCTGGTTTTAGTATCTGTTTAGTCCTAATTTCTTTAGATTAGGGCACTTACTCCATTTATATTTACAATAATTATCAGTAGATTAATGGTTCATCCTGGATGGCTGGTTTGTACATGTCCACCCTGAATGCCCTTGTCAATCATTATCTTGAAAATGTACGGATCTGTCTTCTCTCTGTGTTCCCATCAAGCAGGGTATGTAGAGAAACCTATGGTTCAGCATTCAAGGTCAGGGGCTCCGGCGGTGGCCAACTGGAATATCTCCTTTGTAATGAAGAATGTCTGGATGAGGGGACTTGATCTTGGAACTCTGGCCAAAAAGGAGGTAAAAGGCTACAGATAGTTACTAGGCCAGTTACTACACAATAAATGCCTGCTCTGTAGGTTACAGCAGTGGATGCTTTGTCCAGACTGCCGCTCCTCAGTTCCCTGTATATAACTTCTCCTAATAAATCTATGTCTCAATTGCTGTCCCAAGTCATTTCTTTTGGCCCTGCTAAGTTATTGCCCACTCTTGGCTTTGAGTCTTACACAACAGGTATGTACTTACTGCCATTTTTTTTCATTTCTAGGTTTGTTTGTTTGTTTGTAGTTCTTCTCTGTTCTTTTCTTCTTCTCTTGCTTTTTTTCCTCTGTGGTTTGATGGCTGCTTTCAGTATAATGCTTGGATTTCTGTGTCTATATTACATGAAGTTTTTTGATTTGCAGTTATTTTGGGGTTAATACATCTATGTGTATAGCAGTCTATGTTAAGTGGATGGTCACTTAGATTTGAACACATTCTAAAACAGTACATTTTTATTCCTCAATGTATTATATATATGATGTCATATTGTAATTACATGCTTTATTTTATGTATCCCTTGATTAGTTTTTGTATCCATTTTATTACTTGTTGGGTTTTAACCTCAATACTGGCTTTTCAAGTGATTAACCTACCTTTATTATATATTTGCTTTCACCAGTGAAATGTTTTCCTGTCATAATTTTTTCTAGATTTGGCTTATTCTTTACACTTAATGAATTCTTTATAACATTTCTTGTAATGCTGGCTTGGTGATAATGAACTCCTTTAACTTGGGGAAATTTTTTATCTCTTCTTTAATTTACAATGATGACTTTTCCAGGTAGAATATTTTTGGTTGTACAACTTTTCTCTTTCAGCATTTAGAATATGTCCTGCCATTCCCTTCTGGGCTTGCAAGGTTTCTGCTGAAAAATAAACTGATAGGGATTTCCTTTATAACTGTTTTCTTTTACTGCTTATAAAATTCTCTTTTGATCACTACTTTTTTTTTTTTTTTTTGCCATTTTTAATCATCACGTAGCTCAGTGTGGACCTCCTTGGGTTTATCTTGTTTGGGACTCAAACTCATAAACCACGAGACCGTGACCTGAGCTGAAATTAGAAGCTTAACCAACTGAACCATCCAGGAGCCCCTGTCCATGTTTAGTAAGGTGGGGTGTGTGTGTGTGTGTGTGTGTGTGTGTGTGTGTGTGTTGAGTTATATAAATTCTTCGTGTATTTTGGATATTAACCCCTTATGGGATATATCATTTACAAATATCTTCTCCCATTCTGTAGGTTGCCTTTTTGTTTTATTGATTGTTTACTTTCTGCGGCACAGCTTTTTTGGTTTTATCCCCCCATAGTATATTTTTGCTTTTGTTTCCCTTGCTTGAGGAGACTTATCTTAGAGAGGTGTTGTTAAAGCCTATGTCCAAGAGATTATTGCCTATGTTTCCTTCTATGCATTTTATGGTTTCAGATCTCACATTGATCCATTTCAAGTTTATTTTTGTGTGCGGTGTAACAAAGTGCTCCAGTTTAATGTTTCTAAATGTAGCTTTCTAGTTCTCTTAGCACCACTTATTGAAGAGAAAATCTTTCTGCATTGTATTTTTGCCTCTTTTGTCATAGATTAATTGATTACATAGGCACGAGTTATTTCTGGGCTCTCTATTCTGTTCCAGTGACTTATGTGTCCATTTTTTTTTTGCCACTACCATAGTGTTTTTCTGTTTTGTTTTGTTTTTATAATTTTTTTAATGTTTGTTTTTGAGAGAGACAGAGTGCAAGTGGGGGAGGGGCAGAGAGAGAGGGAGACACAGAATCCGAAGCAGGCTCCAGGCTCTGAGCGGTCGGTCCAGAGCCCAATGTGGGGCCCAAACTCACTAACTGTGCGAGATCATGACCTGAGCTGAAGTTGGACACTAAATCAACTGAGTCACCGAGGCGCCCCACTACCATAATGCTTTTATTACTACACCTTTGTAGTGTGTCTCAATATTGGGATTCTGATACCTCCAGCTTTGTTCTTTTTTGTTTGTTTCAAGTTTGTTTTGGCTTTATGAGGTCTTTTGTGATTCCATACATCTTTTAAGATTATTTTAGTTCTGTGAAATATTCTTGTGGTATTTTGACAGGGATTGAACTTAATCTGTAGATTGCTTTGGGTGGAATGGACATTTTAATAATATATTTCCAATCCATGAGTGAGGACTGTTGTTATATTTGTGTTGTCTTCAATTTCATTCATCAGTGTTTATGGTTTTGAGAGTACAGGTTTTTCACCTTTTTGGATAAGTTTATGTTTAGGTTTTTTTTTTTTGTGCAATTATAAATGAATTTTTTTTCTTAATTTCTCTGCTACTTGAGTATTTTTTTTAAGTTTATTCATTTTTGAGACAGAGAGACAGAGCGTGAACAGGAGAGGGGCAGAGAGAGAGAGGGAGACACAGAATTCAAAGCAGGCTCCAGACTCTGAGCTGTCAGCACAGAGCCCGAAGCAGGACATGAACCCACGAACTGTGAGATCATGACCTGAGCTGAAGTCAGATGCTTGACCAACTGAGCCACCCAGGTACCCCTGTAGTAAATTAAAATACAACCAATCTGAATATTTTGCATTAATTTTATTGAATTTATTCATTACTGCTAATAGTTATTTGGTTCAGTCTTTAGTATTTTCTGTGTATAGTATCATTCCTTCTGCCAGTAGTATCAATTTAAATTTTTTCATACCAATTTGGATGCTTTTTATTTCTAGTCTCATTGCTGTGGCTAGGACTTCCAGTACTATATTGAATAAAACTGCTGAGAGTGGAAATCCTTGTCCTATTCCTGATCTTAGAGGGAAAATTTTCAGTTTTTCATCATTAAGTATGATTCATGTTAGCTGTGGGTTTTTCATATATGATTTGTATTATAATGAGATATGTTCCCTCTAAATCTATTTTGTTGAGAGTTTTTTTAATCATGAGAAGATGTTGACTTTTTTCAGCTACTCTTCCTGGATCTATTGAGATAAACATGATTTTTATCAATGTTGTATTAGTGTGGCATATCATATTGATTAATTTGCAAATATGGTTCAATATCCCAAGCAGGCTCCACAATGTCAGTATGGAGCCTGACATGGAGCTCGAACTCTCAAACCAAGATATCATGACGTGAGCCGAAGTCAAGAATAGGACCCTTAACCAACTGAGCCACCCAGGTGTCCCACTGGCAAATAAATTTTTATGGTAGTCTTTAATAGTCCTTTGTATTCTGTGGTGTCATTCGTTACTTCTTTTTTATTTCTGATTTTATTTGTATCTTCTCTTTTACTTGACAAGTCTGGCTAAAGATTTACTAATTTTGTTTATCTTAAAAAAACAGATCTTGGTTTCATTTATCTTTACTATTTTTTATTCTTAATTTCATTTATTTCTGGTCTTTATTATTTTTTTCCTTCTACTAACCTTGAGCTTTGTTCTGCTAGGAGCAGCTCTGCAGCCCAGGAATGAATCCCACTTGATCATGGTGAATAATTCTCTTTATATGCTGTAGAATTCGATTTGCTAGTATCTTATTGAGAATTTCTGTATCCATATTCATCAGGGATATTGGTTTGTAGTTCTCTTTTTTTTGCTGGGTCTCTGTCTGGTTTAGGAATCAAAGTAATGCTGGCTTCATAGAATGAGTCTGGAAGTTTTCCTTCCCTTTCTATTTCTTGGAATAGCTTGAGAAGGATAGGTATTAACTCTGCTTTTAATGTCTGGTAGAATTCCCCTGGGAAGCCATCTGGTCCTGGACTCTTATTTGTTGGGAGATTGTTGATGACCGATTCAATTTCTTCGCTGGTTATGGGTCTATTCACGCTTTCTATTTCTTCCTGTTTGAGTTTTGGAAGAGTGTGGGTGTTTAGGAATTTGTCCATTTCTTCCAGGTTGTCCAATGTGTTGGCCTATAATTTTTCATAGTATTCCCTGATAATTGCTTCTGTTTCTGAGAGATTGGTTGTCATAATTCCATTTTCATTCATGATTTTATCTATTTGGGTCATCTCCCTTTTCTTTTTGAGAAGCCTGGCTAGAGGTTTATCAATTTTGTTTACTTTTTCAAAAAAGCAACTCTTGGTTTCATTGATCTGCTCTATGGTTTTTTTAGATTCTGTATTGTTTATTTCTGCTCTGCTCTTTATTATTTCTCTTCTTCTGCTGGGTTTGGGGTGTCTTTGCTGCTCTGCTTCTATTTCCTTTAGGTGTGCTGTTAGATTTTGTATTTGGGTTTTTCTTCTTTCTTGACATAGGCCTGGATTGCAATGTATTTTCCTCTCAGGACTGCCATCTCTGCATCCCAAAGCATTTGGATGATTGTATTTTCATTTTTGTTTGTTTCCATATAGTTCTTACTTTCTTCTCTAATTGCCTGATTGACCCATTCATTCTTTAGTAGGGTGTTCTTTAACCTCCATGCTTTTGGAGGTTTTCCAGACTTTTTCCTGTGGTTGATTTCAAGCTTCATAGCATTGTGGTCTGAAAGTGTGCATGGTATGATTTCAATTCTTGTATACTTATGAAAGGCTGTTTTGTGACCCAGTATGTGATCTATCTTGGAGAATGTTCCATGTGCACTCGAGAAGAAAGTATATTCTGTTGCTTTGGCATGCAGAGTTCTAAACATATCTGTCAAGTCCATCTAATCCAATGTATCATCCCTTGTTTCTTTATTGATCCTGTGTCTAGATGATCTATCCATTTCTGTAAGTGGAGTGTCAAAGTCCCCTGCAATTACCACATTCTTATCAATAAAGTTGCTTATGCTTGTGATTGTTTTATATATTTGGGGGCTCCCATATTCGGCACATAGGCATTTATAATTGTTCGCTCTTCCTGATGGATAGACCCTGTGATTATTATATAATGCCCTTCTTCATCTCATGTTACAGCCTTTAATTTAAAGTCTAGTTTGTCTGATATAAGTATGGCTACTCCAGCTTTCTTTTGACTTCCAGTAGCATGATATATAGTTCTCCATCCCCTCACTTTCAACCTGAAGGTGTCCTCAGTCTAAAATGAGTCTCTTGTAGACAGCAAATAGATAGGTCTTGTTTTTTTTATCCATTCTGATACCCTATGTCTTTTGTTTGGAGCATTTAGTCCATTTACATTCAGTGTTATTATAGAAAAATATGGGTTTAGAGTCATTGTGATGTCTGTAGGTTTCATGCTTGTAGCGATGTCTCTGGCACTTTGTGGTCTTTGCAACATTTCACTCACAGAATCCCCCTTAGGATCTCTTGTAGGGCTGGATTAGTGGTGACGAATTCCTTCAGTTTTTGTTTGTTTGGGAAGACCTTTATCTCCCTATTCTAAATGACAGATTTGCTGGATAAAGGATTCCTGGCTGCATATTTTTTCTGTTCATCACATTGAAGACTTCCTGCCATTCCTTTCTGGCCTGCCAAGTTTCAGTAGAGAGATCTGTCACTAGTCTTATCAGTCTCTCTTTATATGTTACAGCGTGTTTATCCCTAGCTGCTTTCGGAATTTTCTCTTTACCCTTGTATTTTCCCAGTTTGACTATGATATGTCATGAAGAAGATGGATTCAAGTTACGTCTGAAGGGAGTTCTCTGTGCCTCTTGGATTTCAATGCCTTTTTCCTTCCCCAGATCAGGGAATTTCTCTGCTATGATTTGTTCAAGTACACCTTCAGCCCCTTTCTCTCTCTCTTCCTCCTCTGGAATTCCTATTTTACGGATATTGTTGCGTTTCATTGCATCACTTCATTCTCTAATTTTCCCCTCATACTCCTGGATTTTTTTTATCTCTCTTTTTCTCAGCTTCTTCTTTTTCCATAATTTTATCTTCTAATTCACCTATTCTCTCCTCTGCCTCTTCAATCCGAGCTGTGGTAGCCTCCATTTTATTTTGCATCTCATTTATAGCATTTTTTAGCTCCTCCTGACTGTTTCTTAGTCCCTTGATCCCTGTAGTAATAGATTCTCTGCTGTCCTCTATACTTTTTTCAAGCCCAGCGATTAATTTTATGACTATTATTTTAAATTTATTTTCTGTTACATTGCTTAAATCGTTTTTGATCACTTCGTTAGCTGTCGCTACTTCCTGGAGTTTCTTTTGAGGAGAATTCTTCCGTTTCATCATTTTGGATAGTCCCTGGAGTGGCACAGAACTGCAGGGCTCTTCCTCTGTGCTGTCAGAAGTAACTTGCGTTGGTGGGCGGGGATGCAGTCAGACCTGATGGCTGCCCCCAGCCCCACCACTGGGGCCACAGTCAGACTGGAGTGTACCTTATCTTCCCCTCTCCCAAGGGCAGGACTCACTGTGGAGTGGTGTGGCCCCTGTCTGGGCTATTTGCACACTGTCAGTCTTGTGGTGATACTTCCATGGTATCTGGCGTATTAGCCAGGGTGGATCTGCTAGGTGCACAGGGCGGGAGGGGCAGACTCAGCTTGCTTTGCCTTCAGTGGTCCCCTGCAGGAGGGGCCCTGCAGCACCAGGAGGGAGGCAGACCCTCAGAGGGATGGATCCACAGAAGCACAGCTTTGGGTGTTTGAGCGGTGCAAGCGAGTTGGGTGAAGGGAACTAGTTCGCTTTGGGATTTTGGTGGGGGGATGGGTGAGGGAGATGGCGCTTCCCAGCACCTCTGTCCCCGCTGAGCTGAGCTCTGTCCTCCGGGGCTCGCCCTCCCGCTCTAGGAGCAGAGTTGGTGACTTATAACATTCCAGATGTTAAGTCTGCTGGCTGTCAGAACACACCCTGTCCGGCCCCTCCACTTTTGCAAGCCAGACTCGGGGGGCTCTGCCTTGTCAGGTGGGCTGGCTGCCCCTCCACCACCCTGGCTCCATCCTGCCAGTCTGCGTAACATGCACCACCTCTCCGCCCTTCTACCCTCTTCCTTGGCCCTCTCATCTGCGCTTGGTCCAGACAGTCCATTCTGCTAGTCTTCTGGCAGTTTTCTGGGTTATTTACTCAGATGTGGATGGAATCTAAGTGGTCAGCAGGAGTGGTGAGCCCAGAGTCCTACTACACCGCTATCTTCCTCCAAAAATCTCTCATTCTGTAATTTCTTTAGGTCTGAGATAAGTCTCTTGTAGGTAGCCTATAGATGGGTCTTGGGTTTTTTTTCTTTATTTTTTATTTTTTTTAATGCTTATTTATTTTTGAGAGAGAGTGACAGATAGTGAGCATGGGAGGGGCAGAGAGAGAGAGGGAGACACAGAATCTGATGCAGGCTGTCAGCACAGAGCCTGACGCAAGACTCCAACTCATGAACCGTGAGATCATGACCTGAGTTGAAGTCAGAGACTTAACCGACTGAGCCACCCAGGCAGCCCAGGTCTATTTTTTATTCATTCTTTCACTCTATGTCTTTTGATTGGAGCATTTAGACCATTGACGTTACTTTTTCAGGAGCTCACAACCTGTTGCTATGTCTGATACCTGTCTGTGGTATTGCTGATTTTCTGATGATATAGCTACAAGTTGCCATGCTTTTCTTCGCACCAGCCCCCAAATATCCAAAGTAGGCTAGCTCCCCATCAACACAAGTGAGACAAATACCATTCTTTGGGAAGCTTTCTGAAAAACTGAAATACAAGATGTTCACTTCACTCTTCTCTTTCCCTTCTGATGTTGAAGCCAAGAGTTGAATGCCTTCTCCTGTTCATGTGAAAATCCATCAGCCTTTATTTGTGGCACCACAGCCCTCTCAACCTACAGCAAGGTGTCCCTGCTTTTCTCTGTGTGTGTGTGTTTGTGTGTGTGTGTGTGTGTGTGTGTGTGTGTGTGTGTGAAGGCTACATTATTTTTGTCATTATTTTTGAAATCTTATGCCACTGAAATTTCATTTTGTGTTATTAATAACTCTTTAAATGCTATTCTTTAGATAGCAGAACATAGGGAACACTATCGGTGTTGAACAAAGCATGCAGCAACAAAATGCATGAAATCGAAGTTTATTTAGGGAACAACTGTTAGTCAAAATTTAGCATTTTGATCTTGATTCGGTGTTGAATTAAAAAGTGAAAATGAGGGGCGCTTGAGTGGCTCAGTCAGTTAAGCATCCGACTTTGGCTCAGGTCATGATCTCACAGTTCATGGGTTCAAGCCCTGCATCAGGCTCTGTGCTGACAGATCAGAGCCAGGACCCTGTTTCAGATTTTGTTTCTTCCTCTCTCGCTCTGCCCTTCCCCCACTGGCACACTGTCTCACTCTGCCCCTCAAAAATAAATAAACATTAAAAAAAATAAAAAGTGAAGATGAATGTAAAGATGCTGATACCATTTTGTTCACAAAATAATTCACCAATTTTGTAAATGAGAGATGAGAAATGTCAAAAGTAAGATAACTGATATATTTCTGTGACTGTGTGTGGTTGCTCAAATATCAGGAATATTGCTAGTATTTGAGTACATTGAACCTATCAATTTGGGGTCAATATATAGTATTTTTGTCTTTGAGAATAATATTACTTTTATTCAATATATGAAATTCATTGTCAAATTGGTTTCCATACAACACCCAGTGCTCATTCCAAAAGGTGCTCTCCTCAATATCCATCACCCACCCTCCCGACCCTCCCTCCCCCCATCAACCCTCAGTTTGTTCTCAGTTTTTAAGAGTCTCTTATGCTTTGGCTCTCTTCCAATCTAACCTCTTTTTTTTTCCTTCCCCTCCCCCATGGGATTCTGTTAAGTTTCTCAGGATCCACATAAGAGTAAAAACATATGGTATCTGTCATTCTCTGTATGGCTTATTTCACTTAGCATAACACTTCCCAGTTCCATCCACATGGCTACAAAGGGCCTGTTTCATTCTTTCTCATTGCCATGTAGTACTCCATTATGTACATAAACCACAATTTCTTTATCCATTCATCAGTTGATGGACATTTAGGCTCTTTCCATAATTTGGCTATTGTTGACAGTGCTGCTATAAACATTGGGGTACAAGTGCCCCTATGCATCAGTACTCCTGTATCCCTTGGGTCAATTCCTAGCAGTGCTACTGCTGGGTCATAGGGTAAGTCTATTTTTAATTTTTTGAGGAACCTCCACACTGTTTTCCAGAGTGGCTGCACCAATTTGCATTCCCAACAACAGTGCAAGAGTGTTCCCGTTACTCCACATCCTCTCCAGCATCTATAGTCTCCTGATTTGTTCATTTTGGCCACTCTGACTGGCATGAGGTGATATCTGAATGTGGTTTTGATTTGTATTTCCCTGATAAGGAGCGACATTGAGCATCTTTTCATGTGCCTGTTGGCCATCAGGATGTCTTCTTCAGAGAAGTGTCTATTCATGTTTTCTGCCCATTTCTTCACTGGGTTATTTGTTTTTGGGTGTGGAATTTGGTGAGTCCTTTATAGATTTTGGATACTAGCCCTTTGTCTGATATGTCATTTGCAAATATCTTTTCCCATTCCGTTGGTTGCCTTTTAGTTTTGTTGGTTGTTTCCTTTGCTGTGCAGAAGCTTTTTATCTTCATAAGGTCCCAGTAGTTCATTTTTGCTTTCAATTCCCTTGCCTTTGGGGATGTGTCAACTAAGAAATTGCTATGACTGAGGTCAGAGAGGTCTTTTCCTGCTTTCTCCTCTAGGGTTTTGATGGTTTCCTGTCTCACATTCAGGTCCTTTGTCCATTTTGAGTTTATTTTTCTGAATGGTGTGAGAAAGTGGTCTAGTTTCAACCTTCTGCATGTTGCTGTCCAGTTCTCCCAGCACCATTTATTAAAGAGACTGTCTTTTTTCCATTGGATGTTGTTTCCTGCTTTGTCAAAGATGAGTTGGCCATACTTTTGTGGGTCTAGTTCTGGGGTTTCTATTCTATTCCATTGGTCTGTGTGTCTGTTTTTGTGCCAATACCATGCTGTCTTGATGATTACAGCTTTGTAGTAAAGGCTAAAGTCTGGGATTGTGATGCTTCCTACTTTGGTTCTTCTTCAAAATTACTTTGGCTATTCGGGGCCTTTTGTGGTTCCATATGAATTTTAGGATTGCTTGTTCTAGTTTCGAGAAGAATGCTGGTGCAATTTTGATTGGGATTGCATTGAATGTGTAGATGGCTTTGGGTAGTATTGATATTTTGACAATATTCTTCCAATCCATGAGCATGTAATGTTTTTACATTTCTTTATATCTTCTTCAATTTCTTTCATAAGCTTTCTATAATTTTCAGCATACAGATCTTGTACATCTTTGGTTAGGTTTATTCCTAGGTATTTTATGCTTCTTGTTGCAGTTATGAATGGGATCAGTTTCTTTGTCTTTCTGTTGCTTCATTATTAGTGTATAAGAATGCAACTGATTTCTGTACATTGATTTTGTATCCTGCAACTTTGCTAAATTCATGAATCAGTTCTAGCAGACTTTTGGTGGAGTCTATCGGATTTTCCATGTATAATATCATGTCATCTGCAAAAAGCGAAAGCTTAACTTCATCTTTGCCCTTTTGATGCCTTTGAATTCCTTTTGTTGTATGATTGCTGACGCTAGAACTTCCAACAGTATGTTAAACAACAGCGGTGAGAGTGGAATCCCTGTCGTGTTCCTGGTCTCAGGGAAAAAGCTCTCAGTTTTTCCCCATTGAGGATGATGTTAGCTGTGGGCTTTAGTAAATGGCTTTTATGATCTTTAAGTATGTTCCTTCTATCCCGACTTTCTCGAGGGTTTTTTTTAAGAAAGGGTGCTGAATTTTGTCAAAGGCCTTTTCTGCATTGATTGACAGGATCATATGGTTCTTATCTTTTCTTTTATTAATGTGATGTATCATGTTGATTGATTTGCGAATGTTTGAACCAGCCCTGCATCCCAGGAATGAATCCCACTTGATCATGGTGAATAATTCTTTTTATATGCTGTTGAATTCGATTTGCTAGTATCTTATTGAGAATTTTTGCATCCATATTCATCAGGGATATTGGCCTATAGTTCTCTTTTTTTACTGGGTCTCTGTCTGGTTTAGGAATCAAAGTAATACTGGCTTCATAGAATATGTCTGGAAGTTTTCCTTCCCTTTCTATTTTTTGGAATAGCTTGAGAAGGATAGGCATTATCTCTGCTTTAAACGTCTGGTAGAACTCCTCTGGGAGGCCATCTGGTCCTGGACTCGTATTTGTTGGGAGATTGTTGATGACTGATTCAATTTCTTCGCTGGTTATGGGTCTGTTCAAGCTTTCTATTTCCTCCTGATTGAGTTTTAGAAGCGTGTGGGTGTTTAGGAATTTGTCCATTTCTTCCAGGTTGTCCAGTTTGTTGGCATATAATTTTTCATAGTATTCCGTGATAATTGCTTGTATCTCTGAGGGATTGGTTGTCATAATTCCATTTTCATTCATGATTTTATCTATTTGGGTTCTCTCCCTTTTCTTTTTGAGAAGCCTGGCTAGAGGTTTATCAAATTTGTTTATTTTTTCAAAAAAGCAACTCTTGCTTTCATTGATCTGTTCTACAGATTTTTTAGATTCTGTATTGTTTATTTCTGCTCTGATCTTTATTATTTCTCTTCTTCTGCTGGATTTAGGCTGTCTTTGCTCTTCTGCTTCTATTTCCTTTAGGTGTGCTGTTAGATTTTGTATTTGGGATTTTTCTTGTTTCTTGAGATAGGCCTGGATTGCAATGTATTTTCCTCTCAGGACTGCCTTCGCTGCATCCCACAGCGTTTGGATGGTTGTATTTTCATTTTCGTTTGTTTCCATATATTTCTTACTTTCTTCTCTAATGCCTGGTTGACCCATTCATTCTTTAGTAGGGTGTTCTTTAACCTCCATGCTTTTGGAGGTTTTCCAGACTTTTTCCTGTGGTTGATTTCAAGTTTCATAGCATTGTGGTCTGAAAGTGTGCATGGTATGATTTCAATTCTTGTATACTTATGAAGGGCTGTTTGTGACCCAGTATGTGATGTATCTTGGAGAATGGTCCATGTGCACTCGAGAAGAAAGTATATTCTGTTGCTTTGGCATGCAGAGTTCTAAATAGATCTGTCAAGTCCATCTGATCCAATATATCATTCAGGGCCCTTGTTTCTTTATTGACCATGTGTCTAGATGATCTATCCATTTCTGTAAGTGGAGTGTCAAAGTCCCCTGCAATTATCACATTCTTATCATTAAGGTTGCTTATGCTTGTGATTAATTGTTTTATATATTTGGGTGCTCCCATATTCGGCGCATAGGCATTTATAATTGTTAGCTCTTCCTGATGGATAGACCCTGTGATTATTATATAATGCCCTTCTTCATCTCTTGTTACAGCCTTTAATTTAAAGTCTAGTTTGTCTGATATAAGTATGGCTACTCCAGCTTTCTTTTGGCTTCCAGTAGCATGATAAATAGTTCTCCATCCCCTCACTTTCAATCTGAAGGTATCCTCAGGTCTAAAATGAGTCTCTTGTAGACAGCAAATAGATGAGTCTTGTTTTTTTTTTTTTTCCATTCTGATACCCTATGTCTTTTGGTTGGCACATTTAGTCCACTTATGTTCAGTGTTGTTATAGAAAGATATGGGTTTAGAGTCATTGTGATGCCTGTAGGTTTCATGCTTGTAGCGATGTCTCTGGTACTTTGTCTCACAGGATCCCCCTTAGGATCTCTTGTAGGGCTGGTTTAGTGGTGACGAATTCCTTCAGTTTTTGTTTGTTTGGGAAAACCTTTATCTCTCCTTCTATTCTAAATGACAGACTTGCTGGATAAAGGATTCTTGGCTGCATATTTTTTCTGTTCATCACATTGAAGATTTCTTGCCATTCCTTTCTGGCCTGCCAAGTTTCAGTAGAGAGATCCATCACAAGTCTTATAGGTCTCCCTTTATATGTTAGAATGTGTTTATCCCTAGCTGCTTTCAGAATGTTCTCTTTATCCTTGTATTTTGCCAGTTTCACTATGATATGTCATGCAGAAGATCAATTCAAGTTACGTCTGAAGGGAGTTCTCTGTGCCTCTTGGATTTCAATGCCTTTTTCCTTCCCCAGATCAGGGAAGTTCTCAGCTATTATTTTTCAAGTATACCTTCAGCACTTTTCCCTCTCTTTTCCTCCTCTGGAATACCAATTATGCATAGATTATTTCTCTTTAGTGCATCACTTAGTTCTCTAATTTTCACCTCATAGTCCTGGATTTTTTATCTCTCTTTTTCTCAGCTTCCTCTTTTTCCATAATTTTATCTTCTAGTTCACCTATTCTTTCCTCTGCCTCTTCAATCTGAACTGTGGTTGTTTCCATTTTATTTTGCAGCTCATTTATTGCATTTTTTAGCTCCTCCTGACTGTTCCTTTGTTCCTTGATCTCTGTAACAATAGATTCTCTGCTGTCCTCTATACTGTTTTCAAGCCCAGCAATTAATTTTATGACTATTATTCTAAATTCATTTTCTGTTGTATTGTTTAAATCCTTTCTCATCAGTTAGTTAGCTGTTTTTATTTCCTGGAGATTCTTTTGAGGGGAATTCTTCTGTTTGGTCAATTTGGATAGTCCCTGGAGTGTTGCCGAACTGCAGGGCACTTCCACTGTGCTGTCTTGAATAACTTGCGTTGGTGGGCGGGGCCGCAATCAGACCTGATGTCTGCCCTCAGCCCACCGCTGGGATCACAGTCAGACTGGTGTGTGCCTTCTCTTCCCCTCTCCTAGGGGCGGGATTCACTGTGGGGTGGCGTTGCCCGTCTGGGCTACTTGCACACTGCCAGGCTTGTGGTGCTGAGGATCTGGCATATTAGCTGGGGTGGATTGGCAAGGTGCAGAGGGGCTGGAGTGGTAGGTTCAGCTTGCTTATCCTTAGGTGATCCACTTTGGGAGGGGCCCTGCAGACTGGGAGGGAATCAGACCCGCTGCCGGAGGGTTGGATCCTCAGAAGCACAGCTTTGGGTGTTTGCGCAGTGCAAGCAAATTCCCTGGCAGGAACTGGTTCCCTTTGGGATTTTGGCTGGGGGATGGGTGAGGGAGATGGCGCTGGCTAGCGCCTTTGTTCCCCGCCAGGCTAACCTCTGTCGTCCAGGACTCAACAATTCTCCCTCCCGTTGTCCTCCAGGCTTCCTGCTCTCTGAGCAGAGCTGTTAACTTATAACCTTCCAGAAGTTAATTCCCGCTTGCTGTCAGAACACACTCCGTCTGGCCCCTCTGTTTTTGCAAGCCAGACTCGGAGCCTCTGCTTGGCTGGCGGGCTGCCCCTCTGCCCCGGCTCCCTCCCGCCAGTCTGTGCAGTGTGCACTGACTCTCCACCCTTCCTACCCTCTTCCGTGGGCCTCTTGTCTGCACTTGGCTCCAGAGACTCCATTCTGCTAGTCTTCTGGCGGTTTTCTGGGTTATTTAGGCAGGTGTAGGTGGAATCTAAGTGATCAGCAGGACGTGGTGAGCCCAGCGTCCTCCTATGCCGCCATCTTCCCTCCCACGGCTTCCTAATATTACTTCTTAAAGCAAAATTGTGTAAATAGTTCTAATACTGAGGTTTCAAAATATGGCTCCCAGTACTTGATGATTGGTTTTAATATATGAGGAATATAAAATGATGATGTTTGGGGTTTATTTTAACAAACATTTCCAAAATATTCTAATGGATATGGAAAAATACATTGCAAGCTCCATGTTAGAAAAGATTATAAAGATAATTCATTTGGCACTGCCTCTCAGAATAAAACAATCCTTTTTTTTCAACTCATGAGAATGATGGGCTTATTAACTTAACTTCTAAGTATAGTGTTAAAAGTAGTCCTCAGTGAAAAACTTTCCCATAATTTCTGGATCTGTATTTAATTCACACATATAGAATTCATAAGTTGTCAAACATTTGCCCAAATTCTTATTGTACATACTCTTAAGTTAGAATATTACAATTTAATAGAAATAAATTATTGGAAAAAAACAATTAATGGTTATGGAGCCTTCCTTATAACTTATTTTTAAAATCATAAACAAGATTTCTTGTCTAGTCATTGAAAACAACTCTTTGTCTTATTTATACAGCTTAGGTTTATTTTGAATCTTTATAAAATTTCATGAAATTATTAGCCTGTGGGTACATGAATTCAAATTGAGTATTCTGTGAAGGTAAAGAAATAACACATTACTTTTTGAACTATGTTACCTTAGGATAACAGGGTTCATTTTGTTCACCTTTGCAAAAAGCTGACAATATATTTTTGGCGGTAGTACTTTTTAAATGTTGTTTGAAATAAATCTCATTGGTTTGACTGGAAATCTAATGAGATAATGAAAGGCTGAGGAATTTTTCCAAGAGGATAAATTTAAAAGAATGCTTTAGTAATATAAAATATGTGTTGCTATACATGAGATGTTAAAATTTATGTCATCATGCATGAAAAAAACTTTCAATTAACTTTAGGCAAAGTTGCCTACATTGTCAAACTAAAGCAGATATGTATCAACAAGTAATGGAATTATTTGTTGGAAACATATAATCTCATATAGGCTAGCCTGAATGATGTTCTACAAAGGCTTATCTTGGTATATAAAAAAAGTTATAGCTAAAAAGTAAGCATTTATTTTTGAAAAAAAATCCAATTCAGGCATTAAAACCCCACCATGATGGTTCTCACTGCAAGAGAGTGGGGGTCAGGTCAGTAAAAGATTTTTGGCAGACAAAGACTTTGGCATACTCATATCTATATTTGACTAATGTTTTAAGCTAGTATATTCATTTTGGTGGTGGAATTAGGTATCCAAATCTTGGATGTTTACTTATGACAACACCATAAGGTAGTGATTATACCGACCATTCTCAGAA
Organism: Lynx rufus; assembly: GCF_022079265.1. Classification (NCBI taxonomy): domain Eukaryota; kingdom Metazoa; phylum Chordata; class Mammalia; order Carnivora; family Felidae; genus Lynx; species Lynx rufus. The sequence goes on along the minus strand of NW_025814845.1, from coordinate 95,518,302 downwards.
GAAATGTTGAAAGAATAATCCATAAGATTTATCTAACACTGAATAGGTCATAAAGATAAATATTTTCTTAAATTTTTTTAATGTTTTATTTATTTTTGAGACAGAGAGAGAGCATGAGCAGGGGAGGAACAGAGAGAGAGAGGGAGACACAGAATCTGAAGCAGCACCAGCTCTGAGCTGTCAGCACAGAGTCCGAAGCGGGGCTTGAACTCACAAATGGCGAGATCATGGCCTGAGCCAGTCAGATGCTCAGCCGACCGAGCCACCCAGGTGCCCCTAAAGATAAATATTTTCAATGGAGTACTTCAATAAAGCAGTAGAATGATCTAGGAATACTTTGGATTCTTAAATTATTTGAATAAATATGTATTTTATAAATAAAAAATAGAATTTAGCAATATAAATTACTTATGTCATGTAAAACAGGAATTGTGATTCTTTAATTTTTAATTCTAAAAAGTAACATGCTCACTACAAAACAAAATGAAATGCAGAGGTAGATGAAGAAAATGTGTAATAACAACCAGTCATCATTATGCAATGTCATCCTCTCCAGCATCTTCTACGTATCAAATAAATAAGAAATATTGAACACAAACAAATGATGATAAAGCAAAAAAAGCAAAAAAAGAAATTTGCCTAACATGCAGTTAGCAGAATAGTTGTGTGAATCTGGGCGGTTTGCTTCTAGAATCATTTCTTTTCATTATTTTTTTAAGAGAAGTGTGGGCTGTTTTTTCTTTTGTTTTAAATTCCAGTATAGTTAGCATACAGTGTTATTATTAGTTTCAGGTGTACAATATAGTGATTCAACAACTGCCTACATCACCCAGTGCAGCAAATATACTCCTTATTCCCAATCATCTATTTCACTCATCCCTCCACCTATCTCCCCTCTGGTAACCATCTGTTTTTTTTTTTTTTCTCCATAGCTAAGAGTTGTTTATTAGTCTCTATCTCCTTTTCTTCCTTTGCTTATTTTGTTGTTGTTTCTTAAATCCCATATGAGTGAAATCACATACCATTTGTCTTTGACTTATTTCACTTGGCATTATACACTCTAGCTCCATGTTCTTGCAAATGGCAAGATTTCATTCTGTTTGTGGCTGAGTCGTGTTCCAATTTACATATATATGTATGTATGTGTATATATATATATATATATATATATATATATATATATCTCACATCTTTTTATCCATTCATCTACTGGAGGACAGGTGGGCTGCTTCTATAATTAGGCTATTGTAAACAATGCTTCAATAAACATAGGGGTGCATGAATCCATTCAAATCAGAGTTTTTGTAATTTGAGGGTAAATATCCACTCATGTGATTGCTGGATCATAGGGCACTTGTATTTTTAACTTTTTTGAGGGACCTCCGTACTGTTTGCCATAGATGCTGCACCAATTCTCTTTCCATCAACAACGAAAGAGGGTTCCTTTTCCTCCACATCCTTGCCAATATTTGTTCTTGTGTTTTTGATTTTGGCCATTCTGACAGATACATACATTTTTTATGAACATTACAAAACTAAAACCTAACCATATATGTATGTGTGTGTGTGTGTGTGTATACATACACACACACACACATATACATATACATGTATACATATATACACACATATATATATGTGAATTAAAAACATGTTTTTACATAATTTTTTTCATACATTTATATGACATTAAACACATAATGTTATATATATATAACAGATTAGGGTTTTTTTTCCTAATGTTATATCTAGGCCAAACATAAGGCCTAAGTATTAATACTTATAAGTGCACCAAAATCCCAACTAAACGTTAGCTACAAATACCAGTATTACACTTCCATCGCAGCTATCTGTAGACAGGCAACCTTGAGTTCTAATTCGTCCCGATTGAGCAGTATTTTCCCACAACCAACTAACTAATCCAACACTCCTTGTTAATGTAGCTTAAACACACAAAGCAAGGCACTGAAAATGCCTAGATGAGTCGCCAGACTCCATAAACACAAAGGTTTGGTCAGAGCCTTTCCATTAGCTATTAATAGGATTACACATGCAAGCCTCTGCACCCCAGTGAAAATGCCCTCTAAGTCATTAATGATCTAAAGGAGCGGGTGTCAAGCACACAACTATTGTAGCTCATGATGCCTTAGCCACACCCCCACGGGATACAGCAGTGATAAAAATTAAGCTATGACTGAAAGTTCGACTAAGCCATATTAAATAAGGGTTGGCAAATTTCTTGCCAGCCACCGCGGTCATACGATTAACCCAAACTAATACACTCACAGTGTAAAACGTGTTGCAGAAAAACCCACACTAAAGTTAAACTTTAGGCTGTAAAAACCTACAGTTAACGCAAAAATACAACACTAAAGTAACTTTAATATCTCCGACCACACGATAGCTAAGACCCAAACTGGGATTAGATACCCCATTATGTTTAGCCTTAAATTTAGATAATTAACCAAACAAATTTATCTGCCAGAGAACTACTAGCAACAGCTTAAAACTCACAGGACTTGGTGGTGTTTTATATCCCTCTAGTGGAGCCTGTTCTATAATCTATCAACCCCGATACACCTCACCACCTCTTGCTAATCCAGTCTATATACCGCCATCTTCAGCAAACCCTAAAAAGGAAGAAAAGTAAGCACAAGTATCTCAACAACAACAACAAAAAAAACTTAGGTCAAGGTATAGCTCATGAGGTGGGAAGTAATGAGCTACATTTTCTATATTAGAACATTCCCCCACCAAAGTCCCTATGAAACTAAGGACTAAAGTCCCTATGAAACTACTAAGGAGGATTTAGTAGTAAACTGAGAACAGAGACCTCAATTGAATTGGGCCATGAAGCACGCACACACCACCAGTCACCCTCCTCAAGTGACAAAACCCAAAGACAACCTATTCAAACTACAAAAACCATAAGAGGAGACAAGTTGTAATAAGGTAAGCATACTGGAAAGTGTGCTTGGATAAACAAGATGTAGCTTAAACAAAACATCTGGCTTACACCCAGAAGATTTCATATCAAACTGACCATCTTGAGCCAAAACTAGCCCAAACGACTATACGTTCAACTAATACAAGACAATAAATCAAAACATTTAGTCAATTCTTAAAAGTATAGGAGATAGAAATTTAACTTGGCACTATAGAGAGAGTACCGTAAGGGAAAGATGAAAGAAAAATTAGAAGCACTACACAACAAAGATTACCCCTTGTACCTTTTGCATAATGAATTAGCTAGAACAACCTAACAAAGAGAACTTAAGATAGGCCCCCCGAAACCAGATGAGCTACCTATGAACAATATTTACAGTATAAACTCATCTATGTTGCAAAATAGTGAGAAGATTTGTAGGTAGAGGTGAAAAGCCTAACGAGCCTGGTGATAGCTGGTTACCCAGAACAGAATTTTAGTTCAACTTTAAACTTACCCCAAAACCTCAAAATTCTAATGCAAGTTTAAAATATAATCTAAAAAAGTACAGGTTTTTAGAACTAGGATACAGCCTTTTTTAGAGAGTAAGCCTAAACACCAACCATAGTTGCCTTAAAAGCAGCCACAATTAAGAAGGTGTTCAAGCTCAACAATTAAAATATCTTAATACCAAAAATATGCAACCAACTCCTAACCTAGTACTGGCTTAATCTATTTCATAATAGAATCAATAATGCTAATATGAGTTTTATATATATATATATATATATATATATATATATATATATATATATCACTTAGATATAACACCCAGTGCTCATCACATAGTACTCTCTATAATAACCATCACCCATTTAGCCCATCTCCCACCCACCTTTAAACAACCCTTAGTCTGGTCGCTGTAGTTAAGAATCTATTATGGTTTGCTTCCCTTTTTCCCCCTTTCTTTATGTTTATATGTTTTGTTTCTTAAATTCTACATATGAGTGAAATTTTGTCTTTCTCTGACTCATTTCGCTTAGCATAATACATTCTATATCCAGTCATGTAATCGCAAATGGGAAGATTCCATTCTTTTTCATAGCTGAGGATTAGTCTCGTGTGTGTGTGTGTGTGTGTGTGTGTGTGTGTGTGTGTGTATACACCACATCTTTATCCATTCATAAATTGATGGACATTTGGGCTTTTCCCACAATTTGGCTACTGCTGATAATGCTGCTATAGACCCTGGGGTGTGTGTGCCCCTTCAAATCAGTATTTATCCTTTGGGTTATATACCTAGTAGTCCAATTGCTGGATCATAGGCTAGTTCTATTCTTTAGTTTTTTGAGGAAACTCCACACTGTTCTTCAGGGTGGCTGCATCAGTTTGCATATGCACTAACAGTGCAAGAGGGTCCCTCCTTTGTTGGCATCCTTGACAACATCTTTTGTTTCCTGTGTTGTTACGTTTAGCCTCTCTGGCTGGTGTGAGGTGGTATCTCATTGAGGTTTTGAATTATATTTTTCTGATATTTAGTGATGTTGAGCATCTTTTCATGTGTCTGTTGGCCATCTCTATGTCTTCTTTGGAAAAAAAATGTCTGTTCATCTCTTCTGCCCATTTCTTCACTGGATTATTTGTTCTTTGAGTGTTGAGTTTGGTAAGTGTTTTATAGATTTTGATACTAGCTATTTGTCATAGATATCATTTGCAAATGTATTCTCCCATTATGTAGGCTGCCTTTTACTTTTGTTCATTGTTTATTCACTGTGCAGAAGCTTTTTATCTTGATGAAATCCCAATAGTTCACTTGTGTTTCCCTTGCCTCCATAGATGTGTCTAGTAAGAAGTTGATATGGCTCATGTCAAAGAGGTAACTGCCTGTGTTCTCCTCTATGATTTTGATGGCTTCAGGTCTCACATTTAGGCTTTTCATCCATTTTGAATTTATTTTTGTATATGATATAAAAAGTGGTCCAGTTTTTGTAATATCATTTGTTGAAGAGACCATCTTTTTTCCATTGGATATTCTTTATTCACTTGTTCAAAATTTGTTTACCATAGAGTTGTGGGTTCATTTCTGGATCTTATATTCTGTTCCATTGGGTTTTGTGTCTGTTGTTGTGCCAGTACCATACTGTCTTGTTGACTACAGCTTTGTAATATAGCTTGAAGTTTAGAATCATGATGCCTCCAATTTTACTTTTCTTTTTCAAGATAACTTCGAAAATTTGGAGTCTTTTGTTGTTCCATACAAATTTTAGGATTGCTTGCTCTAGCTCTGTGAAAAATGCTGTGGTATTTTTATAGGGATTGCATTAAATGTGTAGATTGATTTGGGTAGTATACATATTTTGACAATATTTGTTCTTCCAGTCCATGAGCATGGAATATTTTTCCATTTCCTGGTGTCTTCTTCAATTTCTTTCATAAGTTTTCTATAGTTTTCAGAGTACAGATCTTTTACTTCTTTGGGTAGGTTTATTCCTAGGTATTTTATGGGTTTTGGTGCAATTGTAAATGGGATAAATTTCTTGACTTCTCTTACTGCTGCTTCAATTTTGGTTTATAGAAATGCAGCAGAGGGGCGCCTGGGTGGCACAGTCGGTTAAGCGGCCGACTTCGGCTCAGGTCACGATCTCGCGGTCTGTGAGTTCGAGCCCCACGTCGGGCTCTGTGCTGACAGCTCAGAGCCTGGAGCCTGTTTCGGATTCTGTGTCTCCCTCTCTCTCTGCCCCTCCCCTGTTCATGCTCTGTCTCTCTCTGTCTCAAAAATAAATAAACTTTAAAAAAAAAATTAAAAAAAAAAAGAAAGAAATGCAGCAGATTTATGTACCTTGATTTTATATCCTGTGACTTTCCTGAATTTGTGCATTAGTTCTAGGAATTTTTTGATGGAGTCTTTCACATTTTCTACATAGAATAATATCATGTTGTCTGCAAATAATGAAAGTTTGACTTCTTCCTTGCTGATTTGGATGTCCTTGTATATCTTTTTCTTGTCTGATTGCTGAATCTAGGACTTATATGTTAAAGGACATACTATGTCAAAGAACAGTGGTGAGAGTGGACATCCCTGTCTTATTCCTGACCATAGAGGAAAAGTTCTTAGTTTTTCCCCACTGAGGATAATATTCACTGTGGGTTTTTCCTATATGGCCTTTATGCTGGTGAGGTATGTTTCTTTTGCCCCTATTGGGTTGAGAGCTTTTATCAAGAATGGATGTTGTATTTTGTCAAATGCTTCTTATCCTTTCTTTTATTAATGTAGTGTCTCACATTGATTCATTTGTGAATATTGAACCACTGCTGGAACCCAGAATAAATCCCACTTGATCATGGTGAATAATTATCTTAATGTACTATTGGATTTGATTTGCTAATATCTTGTTGAGAATTTTTGTATCCATATTCATTAGGGATATTGGCCTGTAATTGTCCTTTTTAGTGGGGTTTTGGTTTTGGAATGAAGGTAATGATGGATTCATAGAATGAATTTGGAAGTTTTGCTTCCATTTCTATTTTGGGAACAATTTGAGAATAGAAATTAACTTTTCTTTAAGCGACTGGTAGACTTCCCCTAGGAAGCCACCTGGCTCTGGACTTTAGTTTGTTCAGAGATTTTTTATTACTGATTCAATTTCTTTGCTGGTCATATGTCTGTTCAAATTTTCTATTTATTTCTATTTAAGTTTTGGTAGTTTGTTTCTAAGAATTTATACATTTCTTCCAGTTTTCCCAGTTGTTGATATATAATTGTTCATAGCATTCTCTGATAATTTTTGTATTTTTATGTTATTAGTTGTGATCTCTCCTGTTTCATTTGTGATTTAATTTATTTGGGTCATTTCTATTTTCTTTTTGAGAATTCCAGCTAGGGGGTAATCTTTTTTATTCTTTCAAAAACTAGCTCTTAGGTATGTTGCTGTGTTCTGTTTGGTTTGTTTGTCTGTATATTATTTATTTCTGCTCTAATCTTTATGATTTCTCTTCTGCTGGCTTTAGGCTTTATTTGATGCTTCTTTGTAGCTCCTTTAGGTGTAAGGTTAGATTATTCGTTTGAGACTTTTCTTACTTCAGGTAGGCCTGAATTACTATATACTTCTCTCTTAGTATTGCTTTTGCTGCATCCGAAAGCTTTTGGCCTATAATTCACGCACTTTCATTTGCTACCATGTCTTTTTAAAATTTATTCTTTAATTTCTTGGTTAACCCTTTCATTGTTTAGTGTATGTTCTTTTACCTCCATGTATTTGTCATTTTTCCGATTTTTTCTTGTAGTGGACATTAAGTTTTGTAGCATTGCAGTATGATAACATGTGTGATATGATCTCAATATTTTTGTACTTTATGAAGCCTGATTTGTGACCAGGTATATGATCTATTCTAGAGAATGTTCCATGTGCACTGGAAAAGAATGTGTTTTCTGCTGCTTTAGGATGAAATATTCTGAACATGTCTGTTAAGTCCATCTGGTCCAGGGTGTCATTCAAAGCCATCATTTCCTTGCTGCTTTTCTGTTTTAATGATGTTTGTTGCTGTAAGTGGAGTGTTAAAGTCCCCTGCTATTATTGTATTATTATGAATGCATTTCTTTATGTTTGTTATTAACTCATTTATATGTTTGGGTGCTACTAAGTAGGGGAATAAATATTCACAACTGTTAGATCTTGTTGGATAGACCCCTTTATAATTATATAGTGCCCATCATCTTCTCTTGTTACAATCTTCGGTTTAAATTTTAGTTTGTCTGATATAAGTATGGCTACTCCAGCTGTATTTTTTTTTTAGTGTTTATTTTAGAGAGAGAGATTGAGAGAGAGAGAGAGAGAGAGAGAGAGAGAGAATGAGCAGGGGAGGGGAAAAGAGGGAGACACAGAATCTGAAGCAGGCTCCAGGCTCTGGGCTATCAGCACATAGCCCAACACAAGGCTTGGACCCATGAGCTGTGAGATCATGACCTAAGCTGAAGTCAGATGCTTAACTGACTGAGACAACAGGGAGTCTCTATTCAGGCTTTCTTTTGATGTCCATTAGCATGATAGATGGTTCTCCATCCCCTCACTTTCAATCCGCAGGTATCTTTAAGTCTAAAAATGAATCTCTTGTAGGCAACATATAGATGGCTCTTGTTTTTGTTTTGTTTTTTTTTATTCCAGTCTGATACCCTATGTCTTTGGATTGGAAGCATTTAGTTCATTTACATTTAGAGTGATTATTGATAGATATGAATTTAGTGCCACACTGTGTTACCCATAAATTTGTTGTTTCTTGGAGATATTCTCTGTTCCTTTTTTAGTCTTTGATACTTTGCTCTTTCTTTTACAAAGAGTCCTCTATAATATTTACTGCAGGGCTTGTATAGTGGTCATGAACTCCTTTAGTTTTTGTTCATCTGGAAAGCTCTTTATGTATCCTTCTATTCTGAATGACAGCTTTGTTGAATAAAGTAATTTGGGCTGTGTATGTTTCCTTTTCAGCACGTTGAATATATCATGCCTCTTCCTTCTCTCCTGCCCAGTTACTGTGGAGATATCTGTTACTAACCTGATCTGTCTTTCCTTGTTGGTTAAGGGATTTCTTTTCCCTTACTTCTTTCAGGATTCTTTCCTTACCTCTGTATTTTTCCAATTGAACTACAATATGTCTTGGCGTTGGCCCACTTTGGTTGATTTTGATGGGAGTTTTCTGTGTCTCTTGGATTTGTCTGTTCCTTTACCCAAATTAGGGAAGTTTTCAACTCTAATTTATGTAAATATACCTTTTTCTGTCTCTTCTTCCGGGACTTCTCTGACATGAATGTTATTATGCTTCATGGAGTCACTGAGTTCCTTAAGTCTGTGTATGATCTAATACTTTTCTTTCCCTCTTCAGCTTCATTATTTTCCATAATTTTACCTTCTATATCACTCATTCATTCCTCTACTTCCTCCATCCTTGTGGTCATTACACCAGTCAGTTTTGCATCTCACTTATAACATTTTTTATTCTGACCTGACTAGTTTTTAGGTCTTTTATCTCTGTGGTAAGGGTCTCTCTGGTTTTGTCTATGCTTTTCAAAGGCCTGGCTAGAATCCTTATGATTGTATTAAATTCTTATTCAGGCATATTACTTGTATCTATTTTGATTGGCTCCCTGGCTGATATTTTCTTGTTCTTTCTTTTGGATTGAATTCCTCAATCTTGGCATTTTGTCTAGGTCTTGGTCTTTTGTGTGTTAGGAAACTTGTGCCTGGTCCTATTTCCACTAAAGCTGAAGTTTTGCAGCACTCTTAGGTCAGTATACATGGTATGTGTGGGGGGTTGTGCTGGTAATCAGGTTGCTGCTGGTCCTCTGGCTCTCAATTAGACTTGTCTCATTAAAAAAGTCAGAGTATATTGGGGCGGGGGCTTGGTATAAGCAGATCAAGTCTCCAGTGTGTGCTGTGTCACTCACTTAGTCCATATGTGCTGATGAGGGATGAAAATGGTATAGGCCTGCTCTGTCCCCTGAAGAGGGGAATTCAAACCCACACTATCAGGAAACCCTCACAGTAGAGCAAACAATGTACCCTCTTGTGTCTCAGGGTTCTGTAAAATCCCTGGCTTCACCTTGTCTGTGTCCAGGCCATCTGTCCACCTGGCGGTGCAGTGTTCCTTGTTTTACCTCAGGTACGCGGGTTTCAAAACTCCAAATTTTAGGAAATCAGCACTATGGGGACCTGCCTTGATCCTCTGGAAGAGCGTCTTGCTGTGCTGTTGTTGGTACCAGTGTGTCCCAGAAATAGCAGGAGCATGTCCACGCAGGGGCTTGGATTTTATGGTAAAGTACAGAAAAAGCCTGGTTAGCTGCCCTCAGCAGGCATCCCTGCTTATATGCTAATAAATGGGGCATCTCAATGGTACAACAGCTTCTTGTGCCCAGAGAGACAGGGATACCTCTCCTAAATGTGCTCTAAGAAGGGGCACCATTTCTCCCAGCTCGACCCAGGGTATCCTCAGAGCATGTTATCTATTCCTGGGCTTCTGTGTTCTTTCTCCACAGGAGCACCTCTCTGGACACCAGGCTTATCACTGGAGATGGTGCAGGCTTCTAAAACCTAAGACTTTCAGCTCTGCTGCTTAACCAGCCTCTCTTGTTTTCCCAGTCATGGTTTCAGGAAAGTGTTTTTCTTGTGTAATCTCCTGTACACAATTTTCTCTTTCTCTCTGTCTCTGTTTCCATGTCTCTCTCTCTCTCCCTCTCTCCCTCTCTCCCTCTCTCCCTCTCTCCCTCTCTCCCTCTCTCCCCTTCTCTCCCCCTCTCTCCTTTCTCTGTGATCAGGGATCCTTCCCGTCTGCAGCACCTGTGATTCTTTTCTCCCCCAAATCACATCACTACACCTCCTACTTTCTGCAGTGTGGCCTCTTTTCTCCCTCTAGTTGTGCAATTTGTTTTCTCAGTCCTCAGACCAATTTCCTATTTGTTCTGAATGATTTATAATTATCTAGCTAATTTCAAGGGACAAGGAAAGCATGAGGTCCTCCTCCTCCTACTGCCATCTTAACTCCTCCAAGTTCTCTAGAATCATGCTTTTTATATAAACCTAACTCATTTTCTTTTTGAAGGACTGAAAAGTTTGTATGAAAATTTTTACATCAAGTCTCTTCCAAAATCAAGATTCTGTTTGTGTTTAATATTAGCTAGATGTAAATCTGATTATTTTATTAAAGTTACACAAATGTGTGAGTCTGGTTTAATCCACCTTGGGTCTGTATTCACGTTTCAAAGTAGTGGTTTTAGTGAAATATGGGGAGTGGACATGATAGGCATAAGGATGGCAGCTCATAATTTCTCCTGATTTGTCTCTTAAATATTTCACTTATCAGAAAAGTATGTGGAATATGCATATTATTTCATAGTTTGCAAGTAAATATCATTCCTTTAATAGGCCTCTCATTGATGTCCTAGTAACTTTAATCCCAGGGAGTCTTCACTTGGAGATAAGGCACTGTGTAATAATAAACTAATAACAATTAAAATCTAAGTAATATAAGGATAGCCATTTGCATTTTCTTAGCTATGGTTATAATGTGCTTCCATCATTATTTCACTTATAACTGTGAACAATTTAAAAATATATATATTTTTAACATAGCTGACCTGAGAAAACAATAAGCAAAAGCAATGAAATACTCTCTAAGCTTTCTTAGAAGGACTTTTCAGAATCTAGTCACTATTTAAAGTTTAACTTGGATCTTAAGTTCTCAAATCAAGACCAAGACTGAAAGGAAATCAAACCCATACTTCATTGAAAAAATATCAACAAATAACAGGACTTTTAGGAAAACTTTTAGATGCATAAAGTGAATGATAGTAATTTTTCCCTTTGAATCAATACAAAATCTGACAATAAAAATTTATTACTCCATTTGGAAATTGCAGAAATCTGGCTTTTGTTTTATTTTCAAATAAGATTATTTTAATTTCAGAAAGCCAAAATACATATAAAGTTAGCTTGCTTGTAATCTAAAAATATTTATGAATAAATTGTCATCCTTCATTAAAATACATTTTATTAGTAGTCCCACAATTGTATCCAAGATCTTTTAATTTTAAAAAAATTCAAAAAGTATTAAATTAAAACCCCTTAAAATTTCCAAGGTATACATCACTAAAAACAGTACTTTTGATATTCCATAAATAACAAGGATCTAAATATTTGAATTGACTTTTTATCATAGTATCTGGCTGTTAATACTGCTACATGATATTGGCCCCATCAATTAACATTTGGCACATTTGGTAACCTTCAAATATCGTAATGACCTGGAACATTCTATACATTTTGGGGTACATTGGGCCATCTGTTTCCACACACTGATCTTGAGTTGGCCTTATTATAATCTAAATTTTTGAAAGTCGCTTTCTATGTGTTTAGAATTTTCCTCCCAGCTCTTAAGATTTCTTTTTGGTGTCCTCTGCCAGCTGCTTATTATCTGACCATTTCATAAATATCTATATTCTGCTAAGTTTGATTCTGGGTCATTGTCTTCTAATTCTACATGGACTTCTTGAATCATATAACCCTTTCCAATGGATTCAATTTCCTTCTATGTGCTAAAAATTTTCCAATTTCCATTTCTACTGTATAATTGTTTCCTGAGTCCTGGACTCCAGATCCTTATGTCTTACTGCCACCTAAGCACATACACTGTGGGATTACACAGGAAGATGTCTAAAATACCACCTTTATTATCCTGTTTTCTCAACCTCTATACTCTTTTCTGTTTCTCAGAAATGTGAATTGATTCACATGAAACCAAAGCCACTAGTCTTGCTGTCACCCTTGACCACTTATTTCCCACCCCCATACCTAGTATTTAAACAGTGTTTACCAAGTACAGTATTGTAAAATGTGGAGTTACTTTGAGAAGTACTGCCACTGCCATCATCCATATTCTGTGCCTATCCTTTCGAAAAAATGTGATGGGAGAAAAACATGAAGCCACACTAATAATTCTTATTTTAATTTCTTGCCTACAAACATCAAGTGGACCCTTTAAACTGTGCAACAGACATACAGAAAGTTGCTAGTGCACTCGTACCCCTCTCCTGCATGATCGTTTTATACTTCCTCCTCTTCATTCAAACCACTTTAGCTGTTTAACCATTGTCACTCACCAATTGCTTTTCTTTCTACTCCACTGAAAAAAAAATAGAAGTCATAAGAAATTTAGACTCTAATAACTACAACTATCTAATTACCAACATAGGCAACCGTGCTCTCTGCCTTACAGCCCTTGACTGTACATGCAATTACCATTCTCCAATGGAAAAATATATATCTCAACTTGTACATAAGAGTCAATTTTCTCTCACTTAAGGGCAATGCTTTAGGACTTGTTCCTTTTCTTTAATACAATATGAAATTTTCACTTTCTACCATATCTTTTTCATAAGCACACCAGCATATATAAGCTCTCGATAACATTCTCCTGTCAGTTACTGTGCTGTTTTTGGCTCTTTTTCTCAAGTGATTTTCTTCAAGTGATTTTTTTTATATATTGTTTCTCTAATTCCTCTCATCTCATGCTCTCAAACCTAATTTATTCATCAGTCTACAGAGACTGTTGAGGTCAACAATTATCTCTATTTTGGAAAATCAAATAGTAAATTATCACAGATTGTTTGAACTATAGGCAGCACTTAAAATAGTTAGGCATTCCCTCCTCTTTCATCCATTTTTCTACTTGGCTTCACTTTGTCTAAGTGTTCACCCTACCTCCACTTTCTTTATGGATTCTCCCCTTTACCTAGATATATTTCATTTTTATGTGTTTCCTATAAATATATTTTTCTGAGATGATAATATAATCATTTTCATGAAGTATCCTGTGAATATGTGTATAATTAATGGGTCAAAAGTAACAGTCATTTATTGAATGAAAACATGCCAAGATTTATGAGTTAAAAAACTAAATGTTATCTTAGAAAAGGAATTTCTATGACTTTCTGTCATTTCCCTAAATAAAAAGTTAATTTTGTAACATTATAATCATGGAGTTACTCATATTTGTTCCATTAACACATCAAAGTCATTCAATCAAATGCCAGAACTATTTCCAGTATAACCTGTGTTGAATTGATAAATTAGGGCTTGAATGCTTTGCTTTTTAATATCAAATCAATGACTTTTCCCGTACTTCATCAACAATAAAATAATGTTCTCAAAACATTATATGAGTGGGAAATATATTTGCCTTTTACCCACTCATAACATGTTTTGTCTGTATGACACTGGACATCATTTACTGTATTTATATAATTCACTTAAAAATACATTCTATCTTAACATCCATATTTAAAAATGAAACAGGAAACTTAGTCAAGTCTTGACTATTTATAAAATATTTCAGTGATATGATCCATCCATGAAAATTAAAAGTCATTGGTTGCCAACTGTGTTCAGCAATTTACTACCAAAATGCTGGAACATTCTATGCAGTGGAATTCCATGTGTCAAATTTAGTCATAACTTCCCATTAGTCAGGAACACTTCCCATGGTGAAATAGTCTCCATTTTGAAAAATTCTTAAGGGAAATGTTGAAAAATATTTCAGTTATCTTGGCATAGTATCATTTCTACAGGCTAACAACCTTCTGAAAAAAAAATCCTATTAAGATCTTTGACTGCCTTTTTATATTCTTTACTTGTAGGATTTACAAGTTTTATATCTGAAGTCTCCAGATATTTCTCATACAATGCAGAAATCTAATATTTTCTGAGGTTTTGTAGCAACACTCCAGTAACTAGATTCCTGTAGATAAGTGGGGATTCAACAGACTGTACCTCACACACCTCAGAGGGTCAGGCCTGGCATGAACAGCCTCTAGAACAGGCTCTAGAACAGCCTGCTATCCCACCTCCTTCCTGCCTTTTAAAGGTGACTACTGGCAGAGAAACCTTAGATATTCATAATCTTTAAACACTGAGGTACCTTATGTCTCAGTATTTGTCAGTTCTCTTGGTAGATCTCAACCAGCCCCATATCTTTAATGTATGTGCTGACCGACTCCTAAATTTATATCCTTTGCCAAGATATCTCTCTTGAAGTTCATATTCATGTCAAACTGACTACTTGACATCTCTTCTAGAATGTGAAATGAAGATTTAAATTGATCATATCTAAACATATTCCACATGGCCCCTTACCTCCATTGGGATCTATAGTTTCCAATTGCACAGGCAAATAGAGCCATCCTCAACTACTCTTTCCAAACCACTTACCCAGTACATCAGAAATATTTATTGTCCCTAACTTCAAAATAGATGCATTATCTGATCACTGTATACTACCTTAATTGTTGTCACCCCAGTCTACTCTGGGGATCCTGTACTAGTTTCTTAACAGATCTTCCCGCTATTACATCTGTCCTTTCAGTTTCTTCACAAAATAGTAGGGTGTTTTTTTGTTTGTTTGCTTTGTTTTTTGTTTTATTTACTTTTTTTATAATAAAAGTTTGTCAGTCCATTGCTCAAAATTGCAATGATTCTCCTTTTTATTTCCACTGAGACTAAAAGCCAAAGTCCATATAGTGGCCTGTGGGCTCATACTGTCTGCTTCAACCATAGACCTCCTAGTCTCTCCTTTCACTCAGTCATTCCAGCCTCCTATCTTCCTTGCTCTTCCTTGAGCACTTTAGGCAAACTCTCACCTTATAGCCTTGCTCTAGCTGTTCTTATTCTTTTTATAATGCTTGTGTCTTTACGACAGAATATGCAATTTATCAGTTAATTTTATCTCTGAAAATTCCTGAAGAAATGGATGGCAAACCTTCTCACCTAGCTAATATGTAAGATTTACACTTTTTGAATATTGGGTCCATACTAGTTTCTTATCCAGCAGATATAATTAATTATCTCTTGGTTGATTAGCTTTTCATTATGTTACTTAAAATATGGTCTCAAGATTCAGAAATCATTTAAAGTAGACTGATATAAAATGGGACATGTATTCTTCTAATCATTAAAAGCTATTGTTTGAGTAATGTTTCTTCCATTTCATTTATTACTAAACAACTCTGTTACTCTGTGTTAGCGTTATGCACTTTAATCAGTAACTATATCTTTTTGGGTCTTAGAAAGAACATTTAAAGAAGCCCGTGGCGCAGTCGGTTAAGCGTCCGACTTCAGCCAGGTCACGATCTCGCGGTCAGTGAGTTCCAGCCCCGCGTCGGGCTCTGGGCTGATGGCTCAGAGCCTGGAGCCTGTTTCCGATTCTGTGTCTCCCTCTCTCTCTGCCCCTCCCCCGTTCATGCTCTGTCTCTCTCTGTCCCAAAAATAAATAAACGTTGAAAAAAATTTTTTTTAAAGAAGCCCATACGAGAAAATAATTTGAAATATTTACATTTACACCAGAAATGTATTAATCCAAAAATATTTTTAAAAATCCAATATTTCATATCAATGCCTTGAATAATTTTTTTATGAAAGTGACTTTATTTTTATTAATTTTTTTTAATTATTGAGGGAGAGAGAGACAGAGAGACAGAGAGAGAGAATGAGTGAGAGAGAAGCAGAGAGACAGGGAGACACAGAATCCGAAGCAGGCTCCAAGCTCCAAGCTGTCAGCACAGAGCCCGTCAGGAGCCGTGAGATCAAGACCTGAGCCGAAGTTGGACGCTCAACCAACTGAGCCACCCAGGCACCCCGAAAGTGACTTTATTTTCTTAGAAAACTGAATAATGATACCAAGGAAAGGAATGGCTCATATACTTTACTATGCAACTATTCTCGGTAAACATGTCATCCTATCACAAAACACATTGAAGAGCTTTTAATATTTACATTTTTCTTAAAATAATTCTCCACTTATTTTTGTTCACCCAGAATACATTTTAACTTATTTAGCATGTGAATAGTTAATAATAGTAGTATTACCTTGTATAACTTATCTCTTAGGTGAGTGAGTGTATTTATACAAGTAAGATATAGCATTACTTGGTGTTTCTCTCAGCTCTTACCCTCTTCAGAGTCCTTTTATAAATCCAATTTCAAAGTAAAATACTCTATTGTAATTGAATGTTTTATATACAGATTTTTAGATGGCATTGCTTTATCACTCAGGATGAAGGGATATTTTAAAATGTATAAAAAAAAGGTAAGCCTATGTGGGGTGGGGGGGGGCAAGGGAGAATTGCAGAGAAAACAGTTACAAGTTAGTACAAGTCAGCACAAAGTGCTCCTTTTTTTCTCTCTCTCTAGTAATGTAACTTAAAATTTTGAGAAAATAAAATCTGATAAATAAAATCTGAGAAAATAAAATCTTTAAGATTTTCATGAGGAGGGGAGTCTGGGTGGCTCAGTCGGTTAAGCGTCCTACTTCAGCTCAGGTCGTGATCTCACAGTTTGTGAGTTGGAGCCCCGCATAGGGCTCTGTGCTGACAGCTCGGAGCCTGGAGCCTGCTTAGGATTCTGTGTCTCATTCTCTCTCTGCCCCCTACCCTTGTGCTCTGCCTCTCTCTGTCTCTCAAAAATAAATAAAAATGTAAAAAAAAATAATTAAAAAAAAAGATTTTCATGAGGAAAATGTTCTCAGTTCTTTTTTTTTTTTCCTACCATAAGCTAAACCTTCTCTTGATATATTAGAGGGAGAGAAGAGATTTATCACTAAGGACTTTTAAATATAATTTATATTGCTTTTTAAAGGAACAGTACTAAGTTAAATTACAAAATAGAAGTAGAAGATTATTTTCTTTATACTCTTCCCCTGTGTGGAAAAATATTTATGAAGCCCTCACCATTCTTTTACATATATATTTAAATTTCCAGTATATCAGAACATTATAAGTGAAATATCTAGTGTCGTAAATCACAGGAGAAGGATTTATTTGAGTTCAAATATCATATCCTCAAAATGACCTTCCTCACTCACTAGCTTGCTTAAACCGTACCTGTTGGTACATTAAAGGTTTTTATTGGCTCTCTTTTCTTGCTATTTTATATATTTTTTGTTTCCTTTATAACCAGCAACTCCTCAGGAACTCTCTAAGGCTTTACTTTCTTTCTGTTCCTTAATAGGAACAAAAATTACCGTATTTTATCCCTTTGATAATTTTTTTTGTTACTCTCTACTAGATTTTGAGCTCCAAAGGGTACTCCCTTGTTTGTCTTAACAAAAAACTCTCTCCATGACCAAACTGTAGTCAGTGTCTTCTGAGTATGCTTTTTGACTAGACCTAATCTTGAGAATTTGCCTTCACCTATATCCTCCAGTTTTAGTAAGAATTACGCTAGGTCAGCCTAGCAAGAATCCCCCACCTTGATATCTTACCACTATTGCAATAGTCTTAAATAAAGTCTATGTTATAATTCTAACAAGAGTTAGAATAATTTTTCTCTTTAACAACCTTCTCTATCATTTTATCCTTAGCATCTATAATAGCCTCTGGTATGCAGGAAGACACAGTATATATTTCTTAAAGGAATGAATGATTCCACGATTAATAGTGATATCAAGTATACAAGAGAGTTAAAGTTTATATGTTTATGTGTAATATATAACACACTGAAGAGACTCATACCTGTAAGATGGTATAAAAGACACCAGAGGCTCTGGCTCAGGCTCTGGAGCCCAGTTTCATGAGATTGACTCATGATAGGGCCACTAATTAGTTGCATGACTTTAGATAAGTCATCAATCTTGTGGAGCCTCAGCTTCCTCAGTTGTAGCATATGGTTAATAAAAATACCTGAAGAAGGGGTGCCTGGGTGGCTTAGTCGGTTAAGCAACTCTTGATTTCAGCTTAGGTCATGATCTCATGGTTCATGAGTTTGATCCCCACTTCAGGATCTGTACTTTCAGCACAAAGCCTGCTTGGGATTCTTTCTCTGTCTCTCTCCAGCTCTCTCCCACTTGTGCATGCTCACTCTCTCTCTCTATGTCTCAAAATAAATATTATTTTTTTTAATTTTAAAAAGTCCCTGAGTAATGGAGTTATTAAGGCAATAATGAGCTAATACATTTGAATTCTTAAACAATAACCAATAAAATATGCAGTCAATAAACAGTGGCTATCATTAAAGACTGTACTAGCATCAGAAATACCACTGACTCAGTATGTATTGTACACATTAAAGGGACTATCCCATTATACCTATTTTAAGAGATTTAGTCTGGAAAAAAAAGAAAGCACCATCTATTCACTTGAAGTGTTGTTACATTACAGGTTTTTATTTGCTCTCTTTTCTTGCTATTTTATATACTTTTTGCTTCCATTATAACCAAAATTTCAAGAGTCACCATTCTGTGACTATAGAACCTTAAACCTGGGTGAACACAACAATCCCCTTTTTCATGCTCAATCATGTTTCACATTGTAGTCAGCAATCATGATTTTCCCCCAGTTTTATTGAGATATAACTGACATAGAACACTATAGCAGTGTAAGGTGTTTAATCTAACCAGTTTAATTTAGCATAACACTGGCTTATGTTATAAAGAGATTTTAGCCATTAGTTTAGTTAGTATAAATCATCTCCTATAGATACATAAAATATTTTTTTTTCTTTGTGATGAGGACTCAGGATTTACCCTAACAACTTTCACATCTACTATACAGCAATGTTAACCATAGTCATTGTGTTATACATCACATCCCTAGTACTTATCCTATAAATGAAGTTTTGTACCTTTTTATCAACTTCCTCCAATTCCTTCTCTCCCAAACCTTATGCCTCAGGTAAACACAAATCTGATCTTTTTTATGAGTTCAGTTTTTGTTTTGTTTTGTTTTTTAATCTACATATAAGTGAAATGACAAAGTATTTGTCTTTCTCTTACTTCACTTAGCATAATGCCTTTAAGGTCCATCTATGTCACAAATGTCCCTCTTTTAATGGCTGAATAATATCCCATTTTATGTAAATACAGCTTAATTGAGTCATCTGTTGATAGACTCTTAGGTTGCTTCCATGTTTTGACTATTCTAAATAATGCTGCTATAAACATGGGGACAGAAACAGCTCTAGAAATATTCCCAGATGTGGAATTGCTGTGCCAGATGGTGGTTCTACTTTTAATATTTTGAGAATTTTCCACATATATTTCCATAGTGGCTATGCCATATTATAATTCCACTAACAGTGCACAAGAATAACATTTTCTTCACATCCTTACCACTATTTATTTTTTGCCTTTTTGATGATAACCATTTTTAAAAAGCATAAGGTAACATCTCATTGTGGTTGATTTGCATTTCTTTCATAACTAGTAATGTTGAGCATCTTATACACTTGTGGGAATTTCATATATCTCCTTTGAAAAATGTCTATTCAGGTCCTTTGCCTATTTTTTTAATTGGATTGTTTGGGGTTTTTTGTTTGTTCGTTTGCTTGGATATTGAGTTGTATGAGTTATTTATATATTTTTGACATTAACCCCTTTTCAGATATAAAGTTCGAAAATACTATTCTTATTCTATAGGTGGTCTTTCCACTTTGTTGATTTTTTTTCTGTGTAGTCCCACTTGTAGTCATGCTATTTTTTAAATTTATTGCTTGTGTTTTAGGTGTCATATCAAAAAAAAAATCATTGCCAAGACCCATGTTAAGGAGATTTTTTATTAGGTTTTTATCTAGGAATTTCATGGTTTCAGGTATTACATTTAAGTTTTTAATCCATTTTAAGTTAATTTTTCTGAGGTGTAAGATGTGGGTCTATTTTCATTCTTTTTCTTGTGAATATCCAATTTTTCAAGCACTGTTTATTGAAGAAACAATCTTTATGCCATTGAGTATTCTTAGCTCACTTGTCAACTACTAGTTGACCAAGTGTACGTGAGTTTATTTCTGTGGTCTCAATTCTATTTCATTGATCCATTTTGTTGCCCTTATGTGAGGACCATATTGTTTTGAATACTATAGTGCAATAGTAGAGCTTGAAAGCAGGAAATGTAATGCCTTCTGCTTTGTTTCCCTTAGGATTCCTTTGGCAATTCAAGGTCTTTTGTGGTTCCATATAAATTTTTAGGATTGTTTTCTCTACTTTGTAAAAAAAAATGCTTTGGAACCCTGATAGGGATTGCATTGGATCTAGAGATGGCTTTGGGTAGTATTAACATTTAATAACACAGACTCTTCCCCTCCATGAACATGGGGTACCTTTCCATTTATTTGTGTCTTCTTTGACATATTTCATTAGTGTTTTGTAGTTTTCAGAGTAAAAAAATTTCACCTCCTTGGTTAAGTTTATTCCTAAGTACTTTATTGTTTTTGATGCTACTGTAAATGGTATTATTTTATTTGTACATAAATGCTACTTATTTCTGTATGTTAACTTTTTACCTTGTAACTTTACTAATTTAATTGATTAGGTCTAACAGTTTTTGGTGTAGTCTTTAGGATTTTCTCTATATAAAATCATGTCATCTGCAAACAGATATTTTTATTTCTTCCTCTCCATTTCTGATGCCTTTTATCTGTTTTTTGCCTGATTGCTCTGAGAAGGACTTCCAATACTATGTAGAAACAAATGGTGAGAAGTGGGCACCTTTGTCTTATTCCTGATCTTAGAAGAAAAGTTTTCAACCTTTTATCATTGGATAGTATATATTGGCTTGTCCTATATAGCCTTTATTATGTTAAGTTCCTTCTGTTCATAATTTGTTTTTATTATAAATGAATGTTGAATTTTGTCAAATACTTTTCCTGTGTACATTGAGATATCCTGTTTTATTTTCCTTTTTATTAATGTGATGTACTATATTAATTCATATGTTGAACTATCCTTTCATCCCAGGTATAAATACCACTTGATCATGGTGAGTGATTCTTTTAATGTGCTGAATTAAGTTTGCTAGTATTTTGAGAACTGCATATATTCATCAGATATATTGACCTTTCTTTTCTGATAGTGTCCTTTACTTGTTTTGATATTAGGACAATGCTGGCCTCACAAAGTGAATTTGGGAGTTTTTCTCCTTTTTGATTTCTTGGAAGAGTTTGTGAAATATTGGTATTAATCCTTCTTTAAATGTTCAGTAAAATTAATCAGTGAAGCCATCTGTAGCGGGCTTTTCTTCATTGGAAGATTTTTGATTATGGATTGAATCTCCTTACTAGTAATTGGTCTATTTGAACCTTCTTGATTCAGTTTTAGTAAATTGTATGTTTCTAAGAACTTTTTCACCTCTTCTACATTATCCAGTTTATTGGAGTATAGTTGTTCATAGTAGTCTGTTCTAATCCTTTGTATTTCTGTGGTATCAATTGTAATGTTCCCTATTTCATTTATAATTTTATTGATATGGCTCCTCTTTTCTTCTTTAGTCTAGGTACAGTTTTGTCAATTTTGTTGCCTTTAAGAACCAGCTCTAAGTTTGGTTAATTTTTTTTATTGTTTTCTTATTCTCTGTTTTATTTACTTCTGCTCTAATCTTTCTTATTCCTCTCCTTCTGCTAACCTTTGGCTCAGTTTATTCTTTTTCTAGTTCCTTAAAGAGTAGAGTTAGGTTATTTATTTGGGATCTTTCTGCTTTTTAATGTTGGTGTTTATTACTATGAATCTCCCCTTTGATTTTTGCTGTCTCAATATACTTCTTTAATTTTTCCTTTAATTTCTTCCTTGACACATAGGTTGTTTAGCAGAGTGCTTAGCATTCATGAATTTTCCAGTTCCCTCTTGCTATTTTTAGTTTCATACTGTTGTGGTGAGAACTGATACTTCATATAATCTCAGTCTTTTTGAATTTATTGACTTGTTTTGTGGCCTAACAAATGTTTTGTCCTAGAAAATGTTTCATGTGCACTTTAGAAGAATTTTTATTTTGGTTTTGTCAGATAGAATGTTCTGTATATGTGTGTTTAGTCCATTTAAGTCATTTGTGTTGTTCAAATCTCCTATTTCTTTGAATGTCTGGATGAGCTCTATCCAGAGAGTGAAATATTAGAGTTCCCAACTATTGTATTACTTAGTATTGTATTGTTTGTCTCCTTTTAGTTTCATTATTTTTTGCTTTATATATTTAGGTGCTCCAATGTTGGGCATAAAATTATATAAAATTGTTAAATCTTGGTGTATTGATCCCTTTGTCATAATATAATGAGCTTCTTTGTTTCTTTTCACCAGTTTTAATTTAAAGTCTATTATATCTAAGTTAAGTATAATTATATTTGTTAATCATTTTCTTGAAATGGATATTTCATCCCTTCACTCTGTTTATTTGTGTCTCTAAGGCTTATCTGAGTCTCTTATAGGTAGCAGATTGTTGGATCTCGTTTTGTATCTATTTATCCATTCTGTGTCTTTTGGAGAATTTAGTTCATTTATGTTTGAAGTAATTGATAGTTAAGGACTTACTATTGCTATTTTTATCATTGTTTTCTGGTTGTTTGTAGATCTATTGTTCCTTATTTCTAACCCTCTCTTTTATTTGTGTTTTGATGTATGTTAGTATCATTATGCTCTGGCTTCTTTATCATGTCCTTTTAGAAATTACTACAGGTTTTTCCATGTGGTTACCACGAGGCTTACATAAAATATCTTAAACTTATAACACTCTATTTTATTTTTTTATTTAAATTTTTTTAATGTTTATTAATTTTTGAGAAACAGAGCACGAGCAGAGGCAGGGGAGGGCAGAGAGAGGGAGACACAGAATTGGAAGCAGCCTCCAGGCTCTGAGTTGTCAGCACAGAGCCCATGTGGGGCTCAAACCCATGAACCCAGGAGATCATAACTTGAGCCGAAGTCAGACACTTACACAACTGAGACACCCAGGTGTCCCTGTAACACTCTATTCTAAAATAATAACTAAATTTAATAGAATTCCTAAGCTTTACACTTCTCCTTCTCACATTATAAGTTATTGATGTTACCATTTACAATGTTAGTTTATGCAACTAATAACAGATTATTATAGTTATGGATATTTTACATTTGTTTTTTAACAC
Source organism: Lynx rufus (assembly GCF_022079265.1). Taxonomy (NCBI): domain Eukaryota; kingdom Metazoa; phylum Chordata; class Mammalia; order Carnivora; family Felidae; genus Lynx; species Lynx rufus. Next base: position 95,494,959 of record NW_025814845.1, on the reverse strand, counting down.
TAAAACTAGAGTTGTAAAAGAATTATGTACCACCATTACCATATTACAGAATCTAGCTTTGGCTACATATTTATCATTACTAATAACACTTATGTTACCTTATTTTTTTAATGATAATTAGCAACCTTTTGTTTCTACCCAAAGAAGTTCCTGTAGCATATCCTATAAGACTGGTCTAGTGGTAATTAACTTTCTCAGCTTTTGTTTGTTTGGGAGAGTACCTTCATTTTTGAAGGATAGTTTCATCAAGTGTAGTATTTTTGCTTGAAATTTCTTTCTTTTAATATTTTAGATATGTCAATCCCATTTTCTCCTGGTGTAAAGTTTCTGTTAAGAAATCTGACTGTCCTGTGGGGGTCCCCTTGCATATAAATTCTCTTCTTCCACCGCTCTTAAAAATTGTCTTTGACTTTTGACAATTTAATAATATTGTGTGTTGATGTAGTCTTATTCAGGATCGATTGATTTGGGGTCCTTTGGGCCTCTTGGATCTGGATATCTGTTTCTTTACCCTGGTTTGGGGAGTTTTCACCCATTATTGCTTTAAAGATACTTTGCATCTTTTTACTATTCCTCTTCTCCTTTTATAATTTCCATAATGTGAACATTGTTTCTTTTCACTGTGTCTCATAAGCACTATAGACTTTCCTCACTCTTTAGTTGTCATTTGCTCCTCTGACAGGATAATATCAAATGTCCCATCTTCCAGTTTGCTGCTTTATTATTCTACGTGGCTAAGGGTGCTTTTGAAGTTCTCTGTTGAACTCTTCAGTTGTGGTATTTTTCAGTTTTAGAATTTTCTTTTTATGCTATACCTTTGTTGAACTTCAGTTTTCCTAGTTTCACTCAGTTGTTGGTACGTTCTTGTAGTTCACTAAACTTGTTTAAGAGGATTATTCTGAATTCTTGGATGACTCATAGATCTTTACTTCTCTAGGGTCAGTTGTAGCCTTGTTAGTTTCCCATGCTGATATCGTATTCACTTGATTTTTTTGTGAACCTTAATTCCTCATCTTGGAACCTGTACATGTGAGTAATAGGGCTTCTCTTTCAGACGCTGCAGGTTTATATTGGCAGACGGTTCATCATCAGTCAGCCCAGTTTGTATTTTTGGACATGTATGCTGGTAATGTCATTGGGCAGGTTGGGCTGGCTATAAAGACCTATTTTTAAATGAGGCAACTGTTCAAGGTAAGAGCTAAGTGTAGGGGGGAGGCAGGATTGTAAAACTAGCTGAGAACAGTTGGATAGGACTGCTAGCTCGGATCTCTGTCCAACTGAAGCAGTAGGATTGGTTCCATAGTTCCCTGGAGTCTTTGGTTCTGCTTACTAGATGATCAGGGCTGGGTACCATACTGAAGGATAGTTGGAGCTCAGAATTAATTTTCCTTCTCTGACAGGGCAGCATGATGAGTGCTAGGGCCTGTCCAGCTCATTGTTTAAAGACCTGAATCAGGCAAGAGTGTGCACTGAATATCCTGGTTAGGTGAGGCCATCATTTTTGCTCTGCAGACAAAAGCAATGGGCTGTATTCTCTTTTCAAGTGCCAATCTAAACAGGGATCTTGGATGGGTTACACAGCTTCCCCTGTGCTCTGGTAAAGTTTTCTGGTTGGGCAGGCTGAAGACTGTATTCCACCATGAGTGGGGCTTCAAATTAGTTTTCCCTCCCTAGGTGGAATAAAAACTGCTCCAAGATCAGGAAGGCTTATTGTTTGTGGTCTTGATTCAAGCTGACCTGTGCCTCAAGTTCCCTTGAAGAATAGGGCCACTGCTTTGTTTGGGGAGCAATTAGGTATGCCTATCCACCTTTCAGCATAAGAATTGCTGAGTTATGCAGCAGCTTCCAGGTGTTCTTTTCAGCTCTCCTTGTCAGATGAATCTCAGAGCTATGTTCCCCAGCTCAAGGGGTTAAGACTCCACTCTCCTGCCTGGGTAAGACTGTCAGAGCCCACTTCAGACAACGCCCAAATTTTTCAGAATAGGCTTTCTGGCTAGTAATTGCTAGGTGCTACACTCATGAAGTGAATGTCTAAATTAACTCCACTCACTCGAGGTGGAAGAGAAACCCTGTACACCTGCTATTGGCTCTGCTCTGTCCACTCGGTGCTGAGTTATGCAGTTTCCAGGTGTTCTTGTAGTCCTTCCTGTAAAATGTAGCCGGGATCCATGGTCCACAGTAGGTGAAGCTATGTCTCAGTTTCTCTGCCTGGACAGACAACATTTCAGGAGCAGAAAAACTCCCCATTTGTGGACCCAAAACAGGCAGCACTGTACCCTGTCAAATTCCCTGGTCAGACTGTGTTATCACCTTGGTTCCACAGATGTGCAAAGCCACTGGTTGGGATTACTACTTGGGCTTTGAAGATAGGAATTTGGTCTACCAAGATCCAAGTGAGGATTAATGGAAGCCCCTTTCCATTCTCCATCACAATCTTATTCCCAGTGGTTGAGCCCTACAGATTTTTATGTAATGTCCATCGTATTAGATCAGAGTAGGGGCTCCCACAAAGTGATCCATGATATAAAGTAGGGCTGGATGTCACCCTTGGTTCTCATTCTTAATAGAGGAAATTTAAGTTCAGAGGAGACGTATGTGGTGCTGCACCCAGAGCAAATGTCCCCCCAGAGAAAGGACAGTACCAGCCTGGGGGAGGGACAATATGGTTAACACACAGTTGTTCCTCTTACCCTTCCAGTGCAGGCTGTGTTGGTCTCTGTAGTGCAGAGATTTGTTTCAGCCCCACATCCATGTTCTAGGATTCTCTCAGTTGTGCCTTGTCCATGAATAGTTGTGAGGGGGAGTGTGTTTAAGAATGACCTGTGTCATCATCTTAGTGACATCATTCTCCATGACTTTCTCATATGGTAGTTCATGGTAATGAAGTTTAATTTTTTTTTGAATTTATTCATTTTTGAGAGAAAGAGAGGGACAGAGCACAAGCAGAGGAGGGGCAGAGAGAGGGAGACACAGAATCCGAAGCAGGCTCCAGGCTCTCACCTGTCAGCACAGAGACCAACACGGAGCTCAAACTCACAAGCCATGAGACATGACCAGAGCCGAAGTCAGACACTTAACTGACTGAGCCAACCAGGTGCCCTTTAATGAAGTTTAAAAGTGCTTTGGTATATTAGGAAATACTTCAAAGACATTGAATGTTTTCATAAATAATAAAAAGAAAATAATTGTGCCAATCCAGCTTAGTCTGCATATTACATGGCATACCATGCATTTATCAATGAGTGTGAGTTAATATATTCCAGGAATTGCACTATGTGATAGAAACACAGCAGTGAATGAGCCTCAGCTCAAACAGACATCTTCACTGAGCCAAGTATCTGAAATAGAATGATTTTTCAAACATTCTCTGACTTTTTATTTTGTCTCATCTCTATTCACAGATGTGATAACTAAGTATAAATACATTTAACTGTTTTTTTCTCACATACCAAACTCTACAGGCAGGGATTCAGGTTGTTTTATTCATTCATTCTTCCCTAGAATTTAAATGGAATCCTAGAATTAACTCATTTAGAAATCATACTAAAATTATTACCAGATATTATTGATCAGAATGAAAAAAATCACTTAGTGATTTAGTTATACAATATTACAAAATGAAGAATAGGTTTTAGAAATGAAAATAGGTGCAGATTTAATTAAGATGTTAAATTGAAGAAATAAGTCATAATCAAAATTTAATCAAAGACTAAGTTATACTGTAATGTTTATTTCATTTTATTTTTTTAATTTATTTTTTTCATTTTTTTTTAAATTACATCCAAATTAGTTACAATATAGTGAAACGATGATTTCAGGAGTAGATTCCTCAATGCTCCTTACCCATTTAGCCTATCCCCCCTCCCACAACCCCTCCTGTAACCCTCAGTTTGTTCTCCATATTTATGAGTCTCTTCTGTTTTGTCCCCTTCCCTGTTTTTATATTATTTTTGTTTCCTTTCCCTTATGTTCATCTGTTTTGTGTCTTAAAGTCCTCATATGAGTGAAGTCATATGATTTTTCTCTTTCTCTGACTAATTTCACTTAGCATAATACCCTCCAGTTCCATCCATGTAGTTGCAAATGGCAAGATTTAATTCTTTTTGATTGCCTAGTAATACTCCATTGTATATATATATACCACATCTTATTTATCCATTCATCCATTGATGGACTTTTGGGCTCTTTCCATACTTTGGCTATTGTTGATAGTGCTGCTATAAACATGGGGGTGCATGTGTCCCTTCGAAACAGCACACCTGTATCCCTTGGATAAATGCCTAGTAGTGCAATTGCTGGATCATAGAGTAGTTCTATTTTTAGTTTTTTGAGGAACCTCCATACTGTTTTCCAGAGTGGCTGCACCAGCTTGCATTCCCACCAACAATGCAGAAGAGATCCTCTTTCTCCGCATCCTCGCCAACATCTGTTGCTTGAGTTGTTAAAGTTAGCCATTCTGATAGTGTAAGGTGTAAGGTGGTATCTCATTGTGAATTTGATTTGTATTTCCCTGATGATGAGTGATGGTGAGCATTTTTTTCATGTGTTAGTTGGCCATCTGGATATCTTCCTTGGAGAAGTGTCTATTCATGTATCTTGCCCATTTCTTCACTGGATTGTTTTTTGGGTGTTGAGTTTGATAAGTTCTTTATAGATTTTGGATACTAACCCTTTATCTGACATGTCATTTGCAAATATCTTCTCCCATTCTGTCAGTTGCTTTTAGTTTTGCTGATTGTTTTGTTTGCTCTGAAGAAGCTTTTGATTTTGATGAGGTCCCAGTAGTTCATTTATGCTTTTGTTTCCCTTGCCTCTGGAGACGTGTTCAGTAGGAAGTTGCCGCAGCCAAGATCAAAGAGGTTTTTGCCTGCTTTCTCCTCAAGGATTTTGATGGCTTCCTGTCTTACATTTAGGTCTTTCATCCATTTTGAGTTTATTTTTGGATATGGTATAAGAAAGTGGTCCAGGTTCATCTTCTGCATGTCGCTGTCCAGTTTTCCCAGTACTACTTACTGAAGAGACTGTCTTTATTCCACTGGATATTCTTTCCTGCTTTGTCAAAGATTAGTTGGCCATACGTTTGTGGGTCCATTTCTGGGTTCTTTATTCTGTTCCATTGATCTGAGTGTCTGTTCTTGTGCCAGTACCATACTGTCTGGATGATTACAGCTTTCTAGTATAGCTTGAAGTCTGGGATTGTGATGCCTCCTGCTTTGGTTTTCTTTCTCAAGATTGCTTTGGCTATTCAGGGTCTTTTGTGGTTCCATACAAATTTTAGGATTATTTGTTCTAGCTCTGTGAAGAATGCTGGTGTTACTTTGATAGAGATTGCATTGAATATGTTGATTGCTTTGGGTAGTATTGACATTTTAACAATATTTGTTCTTCCTATCCAGGAGCATGTAATATTTTTCCATTTTTTTGTGTCTTCTTCAATTTCTTTCATAAGCTTTCTATAGTTTTCAGTGTATACAAAGTGTATATAACCTCTTTGGTTAGATTTCTTCCTAGGTATTTTGTGGTTTTTTGTGCAGCTGTAAATGGGATCGATTCCTTGATTTCTGTCGCTTCATTGTTGGTGTGTAGGAATGCAACATATTTCTGTGCATTGATTTTATATCCTGAAACTTTGCTGAATTCATGAATCAATTCTTGCAGTTTTTTGGTGGAATCTTCTGGGTTTTCCATATAGAGTATCATGTCATCTGTGAAGAGTGAAAGTTTGACCACCTCCTAGCCGATTTGGATGCTTTTTATGTCTTTGTGTTGTCTGATTGCAGAGGCTTAGACTTCCAATACTATGTTGTATAATAGTGGTGAGAGTGGACATCCCTGTCTTGATCCTGACCTTAGAAGGAAAGCTGTCAGTTTTTCCCCATTGAGGATGATATTAGCACTGGGCCATTCATATATGGCTTTTATGATCTTGAGGTATGCACCATCTATCCCTACTTTCTTGAGAGTTTTTATCGAGAAAGGATGCTGTATTTTGTCAAATGCTTTCTCTGCATCTACTGAGAGGATCATATGGTTCTTGTCCTTTCTTTTACTGACGTGATGAATCACGTTGTTTTGTGGGTATTGAACCATCCCTGCATCCCAGGTATGAATCCCATTTGGTTGTGGTGAATATTTTTTTAATGTATTGTTAGATCCAGTTGGCTAATATCTTCTTGAGTATTTTTGCATCCATGTTCATCAGGGAAATTGGTCGATAGTTCTCCTTGTTAGTGGGGTCTCTGTCTGGTTTTGGAATCAAAGTAATGCTGGCTTCATGGAAAGAGTTTAGAAGTTTTCCTTCCATTTCTATTTTTTGGAACAACTTCAGGAGAATAGGTGTTAACTCTTCCTTAAATGTTTGGTAGAATTCCACTGGAAAGCCATCTGGCCCTGGACTCTTGTTTTTTGGCAGATATGTGATTACTAATTCAATTTTGCTTACTGGTTATGGGTCTGTTCAAATTTTCTATTTCTTCCTGTTTCAGTTTTGGTAGTGTATATGTTTCTAGGAATTTGTCTGTTTCTTCCAGATTGCCCATTTTATTGGCATATAATTGCTCATAATATTCTCTTATTGTTTTTACTTCTGTGTTGGTTGTGATCTCTCCTCTTTTATTTATTTTATTTATCTGGGTCCTTTCTGTTTTCTTTTAGATTGAACTGGCTAGTGGTTCATCAATTTTGTTAATTCTTTCAAAGAACCAGCTTCTGCGTTCATTGATCTGTTCTGGTTTTTTTGGTTAAAATAGCATTAATTTCTGCTCTAATCTTTATTATTTCCTGTCTTCTGCTGGTTTTGGGCTTTATTTGCTGTTCCTTTTCCAGCTCCTTAAGGTGTAAGGTTAGGTTGTGTATCTGAGATCTTTCTTCCTTCTTTAGGAAGGCCTGGAGTGCTATATACTTTCTTCTTATGACTGCCTTTGCTGCATCCCAGAGGTTTTGGGTTGTGGTGTTATCATTTTCATTGACTTCCATGTACTTTTTAATTTCCTCTTTAACTTCTTACTTAGCCCATTCATTCTTTAGTAGGATGTTCAAGTATTTGTTACTTTTCCAAATTTTTTCTGGTGGTTGATTTTGAGTTTCATAGCGTTGTGGTCTGAACATATGCACAGTATGATCTCAATCTTTTTGTACTTACTTAGGGCTGATTTGTGTCCCAGTATATGGTCTATTCTGGAGAACCTTCCATGTGCACTGGAGAAGAATGTATATTCTGCTTTAGGATGAAATGTTCTGAATATATCTGTTAAGTCCATCTGGTCCAGTGTGTAATTCAAAGCAATTGTTTCCTTGTTGATTTTTTGATTAGGTGATCTGTCCATTGCTGTGAGTGGGATGTTGAAGTCTCCTACTATTATGATATTACTATTGATGAGTTTCTTTATGTTTGTAATTAACTGATTTATATATTTGGGTTCTCTCACATTTGGTGCATAAATGTTTACAATTGTTAGGTCCTCTTAGTGGATATACCCCTTGATTATGATATAATGCCCTTCTGCATCTCTTGATACAGTATTTTAAAGTCTAGATTGTCTGATATAAGTATGGCTACTCTGGCTTTCTTTTGTTGACCATTAGCATGATAGATGGTTCTCCATCCCCTTATTTTCAATCTGAAGGTGTCTTTAGGTCTAAAGTGTGTCTTTTACAAACAGCATATAGATGGATCTTGTTTTCTTATCCATTCTGTTACCCTATATCTTTTGATTGGAGCATTGAGTCCATTGACATTTAGAGGGAGTACTGAAAGATATGACTTTATTGCCATTATGACGCTTGTAGAGTTGGAGTTTCTGGTGGTGTTCTCTGGTCCTTTCTAATCTTTGTTGCTTTTAGCATTTATTTGTGTATTTATTTCTATATGTATATATAGAAATATTTTCATCTTTTCTCCCCTCAGAGTCCCCCTTAAAATTTCTTGCAGGGCTAGTTTAGTGGTCACAAATGCCTTTAATTTTTGTTTGTTTGATAAACTTTTTTGAATGACAGTCTTGCTGGATAAAGAATTCTTGGCTGCATATTTTTCTGATTCAGCACACTGAATATATCCTGCCACTCTTTCCTGGCCTGCCAAGTTTCTGTGGATAGGTCTGCTGCAGACCTGATCTGTCTTCCCTTGTAGGTTAGGGACTTTTTTTCCCTTGCTGCTTTCATGATTCTCTCTTTGCCTGAGTATTTTGTGAATTTGACTATGATATGCCTTGTTGATGGTCGGTTTTTGTTAAATCTAATGGGGAACCTCTGTGCTTCTTGGATTTTGATGTCTGCGTCTTTCCCCAGGTTAGGAAAGTTTTCCGCTATGATTTGCTCACATAACCCTTCTACTCCTATTTCTTCTCGGATCCCTATGATTCTGATGTTGTTCCTTTTTAATGAGTCACTGATTTCTCTAATTCTTTTTTTTTAATTTTTTTAATGTTTATTTTTGACAGAGAGAGATAGAGTGGGGGAAGGGCAGAGAGAGAGGTGGACACAGAATCTGAAGCAGGCTCCAGTCTCTAAGCTGTCAGCACAGAGCCCTATGCGGGGCTCAAACTCACAGACTGTGAGATCATGACCTGAGCTGAAGTTGGATGCTCAACCGACTGAGCCACCCAGGTGCCCCTACTGATTTCTCTAATCCTTAAATCGTGCTCTTTTGCCTTAATCTCCCTCTTTTTTCCTGCTTTGTTATTCTCTATAATTTGTCCTCTATATCCCTGATTCTCTGTTCTGCCTCATCCATCTTTGCTGCCGCTGCATCCGTCTGTGATTGCAGCTCAGTTATAGCATTTTTAACTTCTTTTATCTCTGCAGAAAGGGATTCTAATCTATTTTTGACTCCACCTAGAATTCTTATTATCGTGATTCTAAATTCTGGTTCAGACATCTTGGTTGTATCTGTGTTGGTTAAAAACCTGGCTGTCAGGGGCGCCTGGGTGGCGCAGTCGGTTAAGCGTCCGACTTCAGCCAGGTCACGATCTCACGGTCCGTGAGTTCGAGCCCCGCGTCGGGCTCTGGGCTGATGGCTCAGAGCCTGGAGCCTGTTTCCGACTCTGTGTCTCCCTCTCTCTCTGCCCCTCCCCCGTTCATGCTCTGTCTCTCTCTGTCCCAAAAATAAATAAACGTTGAAAAAAAAAAATTAAAAAAAAAAAAAAAACCTGGCTGTCATTTCTTCGTGCTCTTGCTTTTGGGGTGAATTCCTGCTGAATTCTGTGGTTCTTGTTGTGAAGATTGTTGTTAATCCTCCAATCAGTTTTCTAGGTGTGTAGGATGGTTTAGTGTTGGTCTGGCTGTATTTCATGGATGTGAGACACACAAAAAACTTCCATATTGCTCCTCCATGTTTATTTCATTTTAAATTGTATAGTGCATATCTGCCATTTAAGGGAAAATAGGTATCACTTCACTTGTAATTTATATGTAATGAAACATCTTCCAAACTCCTTATTAGTCACTGTAGCATTTTTTTAAGGAGAATTTTTTGGTTAATTCAGTGTTCATGCCTAGTGTATTAAAATGTTTTACATTATCAACTATTCTTTTTATCACTAGCTTATAAGATAATTTTTCAGAGCTTTATGAAATTTCTCATCATGTATGTGATTTGTAGGTGCTAGTCTCATTGTATCTTAGAAGATGCACAGAATATGCATTTGAGAGCTAGGGCCTAGCTGTCTGATGCTGTCCCTGTTACACCTCTGGGATGAGGAAGGAAACATAGTGTAAGGGAAAAAAAGTGTTTCATTGGGAAACTCAAATAATCTGTTAGCTTCATGTTTCTGGAAAGAAATCAGCAAACCTCTCTCAGCTATAGTTTTCACATTGATAAAAGACTAATGGTCATTATGGATCTTTAAATTTTACTTTTTCTGGGGCGCCTGGGTGGCGCAGTCGGTTAAGCGTCCGACTTCAGCCAGGTCACGATCTCGCGGTCCGTGAGTTCGAGCCCCGCGTCGGACTCTGGGCTGATGGCTCAGAGCCTGGAGCCTTTTTCCGATTCTGTGTCTCCCTCTCTCTCTGCCCCTCCCCTGTTCATGCTCTGTCTCTCTCTGTCCCAAAAATAAATAAACGTTGAAAAAAAAAATTAAAAAAAAATAAATAAATTTTACTTTTTCTGAGTAGTACAAGATATCAGAGGAATTGCGAAAATACTCTTCCTTCCTTTGTATTTTGGCATTGATAAAAATAATTATTTTTTCCATAATAATTTTTTCCACTTTCTACCATTAGTAGATTTGAGACCAGATGCTTACACAATGTCTTTGAGAAAATTAGGATATTTGAGTATTAATATATTTTAAAACTTTGGTACTCAGGATAGAAATTTTGAGTTTGGAAGGATAGAATTCATGGGAATAATGATGAAATTACTACCAGAAGTTTGAAAATTATTTATATATCCAATAGATATATCAATTTTTAAATATTTTGATAATTTACAATTGCTGTGAATACTGAGTTGACTTCATTCTAAAATACTTGTTGCATATTGTGCTGAGAAATAATTGAACTGCTTCTCCTCTCTTAAAGCAAATATATGTCTAGCTCTATTCCTAAAATTCAAACATTTTCTGGGGACATTTTTGCTATATTAGGTGTTATTGACTTACCTTACATATCAGAAAGAAAAAGGCATGTGTGGAAAGGGTCATTTCAGTTTACTTTTGATGCCAAAATACCAAAGATGTTTCATATTAATGAATAGCTCATAGTACTGTTAAGGTTTTCTTCCATATTAATTTTCCCCATGGAATTATTGTGAATAAGTATATTTCAGGCTTTTAGTAACAAAGCTTACTTTTTGATCACAGTTTTCCTTATGCTAAAATATATGGCATTTTAAATACTAATTTTTTTCAAATTGTACTTTTTGTAAGAGTAATTCTGTTTCTGGGTTAATTGTGCCTGTTATGAAAAGAAGATCCTTAAATTGTAAAGTATCAGCCTCACAACTTTCATAAATAAGTCATATTAAATAACATCCATTAGTATGAGAGAGCATCCACTAAAATGGGCTGAAAACCCAGAAATGAAGGAATCAGATTAATATTGTATGTAAATCTCAAAACATATTCCTATTAAAACTCTAAATCCTATATTCCTATTCTGTTCATTTGTTTTTTCTCACCTGTTATTAGGAATCCCATAACTTTTAGAAAATATGTAAATTTTATGAAGAAAATGCAATGTAGACCTCATTACTCTTTGAAATGCATGATTCTTGGGGCGCCTGGTGGCTCAGTCGGTTGAGCGTCCGACTTCGGCTCAGGTCACGATCTGGCCGCTTGTGAGTTCAAGCCCCGTGTAGGGCTCTGTGCTGACGGCTCAGGGCCTGGAGCCTCTTCAGGTTCTGTGTCTTTCTCTCTCTCTGTCCCTCCCTCGCTCACACTCTTTCTCTCAAAAATAAATAAACATTAAAAAAATAAAAAAAAATGAAATGCATGATTCTTAACAAATTATTACATGCACAGTGTAACATTCTAAAAGTAGCTGGATGGTATACTTCCTCATTTCTACATAGTAATGAGTATTTAGATCTCTTTCTTTCATATTTGTAAGTATCCAAAACTGGAAGGAGAAGCAAAATATCATTGGGAGTGTAAAATTGATGATTTTAATTAAAACATTCTTCAACCTTTATACATAATCTTATTATGATTATTATAACTAACATTTACAAATAAAAGTGTTGGTGCTAATTCTAAAACCATTTTTTAAAATGAGATTATATATCTGCATATTAGAAAAAGATGATGGAAACAAAGAGACATTGCATGTTTAAACTAATATAGAAAATTAGTAAAGCAGAAATACCAGAAGTATATTTTGTATGACAATGTCTATGAAAACACAGAAGAGCCTATCTCCCTTCTGATTATAAATACATATACTGAAAATTAAGGTAGGTTATGTGGGAAGAAGAAAAAAAAGCCCTTGAAACTTGGTTTTATCTATAAAACCTTAGGTCTTTATGACACTAGTCATGATTTATATCCATTTATCTCTATGAAAAAAAAAAAGCTGTTAACTGACAAATTGTTATATTCTAAACTTCCATCAGTCAGATGTCAGTTTCTCTTCATTTCCCCACACAAATGATTCGTGGGCTAACAATACTTATATATATAACTGTATATATAATGAGGAAATAAGGTGCATTTGTAAAAGAGAATTTGGTTAATCTAATGTTTTTGATACACAGTAACTTGAGAATATTCAGTATTATACAGTATTTATAATCTTACCTAAAACAATCTATCTTGATACTATTCTTTCTCATTTTCTAAAGCTGTGCAGACTTCAAAACACTACCTCAGAACACTCAGAAGACTAAATATAAGAATGAAACTTCACAGGTAACTAACTTTATTATTCTGCTGGTTGTCTCATTAAAGATTTAAATTTTGGGGGTGTCTGGATGGCTCAGTCGGTTGGGTGCCTGACTTGATTTTGGCTGAGATCATGACCTCACAGTTCGTGGGTTTGAGCCCTGAGTCCAGCTCCACACTTAGTGTGGAGCCTACTTGGGATTCTTTTTCTCCCTCTCTCTCTGCCTGCCCCCCCCCAAAAAAAAAACATTAAAAGGTTTAAATTTTTGATACATGCATATATTAATGTTATGACAGTCACATTTTTTAAATTTGTAAAATTATTTTTGCCAGTTTTAAAATATTTATCAACATATCTGGATAATCTTTGAGAATCAATTAAATCATAGTATATTGCCTGAGTAACATACATTATAAGCTACTTAAGTTCAGGTACCTCATTGTTTCTGAAGTGAATCTCAAATTTAAACAGAACAAGAACATAATAAATTAATGTGTGTTTATCTGTCTTTCATTCCCATGCCTATAATGTACAACTTACATATTTCTTCCTTTTTAAATATTATTTCTGCTTCTCTCACAAGCTTTCTTTTTTAGAAAGCCCTCTACCTCAGGAGTTAAGATGGCAGAGTAGAAGGAGGACCCTATGTTTGCCTCATCCCTCGAACACAGCCAGGTAAATATAAAATCATTCTGAACACCAAAGAACTTGATCTGAGGACTGAGAGAACAAGCTGCATATTTAGATGAAGAAAAATGACCACATTGTGGAAGGTAGGAGGAGCTGTGGAGAGTTGATTAGGGCGAGACAAGAATTGCAGGTGCTGTGGAGGGGAGAGATCCCTGATCACAAAGAGAGGGAGAGAGAGAAAGCACCACTCAGGGTATTCTACAAGAAAAAGTCTTCCCCAACTATTGACTGGGAAAAGGAGAGGGCTTAACTATTGCAAGTTCTTATAAGCAGAAGAGCTCAAAGTCTGGAGTATTAGAAGTGCTGGCCATTGTTTGGGTTGTGCCTGGGAGGCTTAATGATGCTCCTTTGGGGAAGGGAGGCAGAACCTGTGAGCAAACAGCTTGCTCTGAGAATTCCCTGGGTCACATGGGGAGAAAAATTTCTCTTTCTTGGAGTGCATTTGGGAGAGATGGCACTGCCTCTCAGGACAAGAAAAGTCAGGCACCATTGAGGGGCACCATTAAATAGCATAGCAGCTGAAGCACCAGCTGAAGGCTGCTAACCTGCACTTGGTTGTGCTTTCCTGTAAGCTCCTAGCCCCGCAGAATCCTGCAACTCCTTTTCTAGGACAAACCTGCATCAGCCATAGCATGGTAAGACTCTCCCCCAGAGGATCAGCATAGGCCTATGTAGCACTAGGTCCCTAAAATCTGGAGCTTCATGCCTGAGATAAAACACAGGAGTTCTGTGCTCGAAGGCAGACAAATGGTTTGGACACAGAGTGAAGGCAGGGTTCTGATGGAAGCCTGGGACAAAAGAGGGGAGAGTGTTTGCTTTTCTGTGAGAGCTTCCTGACAACAGTGGACATGAACTCCCCTCTCTGGGGATGAGAGAGTGGGGTGACACTGTTTTCCCTCTGCCTATCAACCTAGCCAGAATTCAGTGAGCAACACAGAACCCTCAGTAGAAGCTGTAATGACTTACACCAAGCCCCACCATCCTGCTGGTGAATCTTTCCTAGGCAAGTCCTCCTGAAAATCAATGCAGCCAGCCCCTCCCCTAGAAGACCGCACAAACCCATCCACCCCCTTGCACACATCAGGTTTACTGACCATAGAGGGCTACAATGCTTCAACTCTAGGGGAAATAGGATCTAGCCTTTTAAAACAAGGAGACCTAGTAAAAATTTGGCTCACTCGCTAGACCAGCCCAAACATTTGACACTGCAGGAAAGAGAAACTCTGCAGAGGACTCATCTGAGGAAAAGAGCAGCCAAAACAGAATGCTCACGGTGTACACCAAGAAAAAAACCTTCCTGAAGCATCGGGCCTAGACAGCATATGAACTCTTCTTAATATGGCCATTACTCTCAGAAGCAGGAAACAGGACAGGTTTTCCTAACACACAGTCCACTGAGTTCTAGGCAAAATGCCAAGATGGATGCCTAAAAGAAAGAATTGGAAGATGTCATGAACCTGGATCTAATCAGAATAGAAATAAATCTGAACCAGAATTTAAAACAACAATCACAAGGATGTTTGCTGGGCTTGAGAAAAACATAGAAGACATGGGAGAATCACTTTCTGCAGAGATAAAAGAACTAAAAACTTGTCATGCTGAAATAAAAAATGCTATAATGGAGATGCAAAACTGGGGGCAATGACAACAAGGATGGAAGAATAGGAGGAACAAATCAGTGATATAAAAGATAAAATTATGGAAAATCATGAAGCTGAAAAGAAGAGAAGAAAAGTATTATATCGTACATGTAGACATAGTGAACTCAGCAACTCCAGAAAGTGTAATAATATTCTTATCATAGGAATCCCAGAAGAAGTCAGGGAAAAAAGGGACAGAGGCTTTATTTGAGCAAATTCTAGCTGAAGACTTTTCTAATCTGGGGAAGGAAACAGACAGATCTTAATAAAATTTTCAAATACAGAGATAAGAAAAGTATCATGAAAGCAGCAGGAAAAAAGAAATCCCTAACCTATAAGGGAAGACAACTCAGGTTAGCAGTAGATCTCTCCATAGAAACCTGGCAGTCCAGAAGGAAGTGGCATAACATATTCAACAGTCTGAAGGAGAAAAATATGCAGCCTAAAATAAAACATCCATTCTTAATTTGAAAAAATGCATTTTACAAAATACAACATCCATTCTTGACAAAAACCATGAACAAAGTAGGGATAGAGGGAATATATCTCAACATAATAAAGGCCATGTATGAAAGACGCAAGCCTAGTATCTTCAATGGCAAAAAATTGAGAGCTTTTCCTCAGTGGTCAGGAACAAGACAGGGATGTCCACTCTCAACATTGCTATTTTACATAGCTCTGGACATCCTAGCCTCAGCAATCAGACAGCAACAACAATAAAAATAAATAAAAGGCATCCAAATTGGCAAGGAAGAAATCAAATTTTCATTATTCACAGACAACATGATACCCTATATGTAGAAAGACTTCACCAAAAAATTGTTAGAACTGATACACAAATTTAGCAAAGTTGCAGGATATAAAATCAATGTACAGAAATCTGTTGCATTTCTGTATACCAATATTGAAGCAGCAAAAAGAGAAATGAAGGAATGGAAACCATTTATAATTTTACCAAAACTTATAAGTTACCTAGGAATAAACCTAACCGAAGAGGTAAAAGATCTATATTATGAAAACTATAAAGATATTATGAAAGAAATTGAAAAAGATACAAAGAAATGGAAAAACATTCCATGTTCATAAACTAGAAGAACAAATATTGTCAAAATGTCTATACTGCCCAAAGCAATCTACACATTTAATGCAGTTCCTATCAAAATATCACTAGCATTTTTCACAGAGCTAGAGAAAGCAATCCTAAAACTTGTATGGAACCACAAAAATCCTGAATAATCAAAACAATCTTGGAAAAGAAAAAGATGAAGACATCACAATTCTGGACTTCAAACTATATTACAAGGCTATAGTCATCAAGACATTATGGTACTGGCACAAAAACGGACACAGATCAGTGGAAGGGAATAGAAAGCTAGACATGTACCCATAGTTTTATGCTCACCTAGTCTTGGACAAAGCAGGAAAGAGTGTCCAGTGGAAAAAAAGACAGTCTCTTCAACAAATGGTGTTGGGAAAATAGGACAGCAGCATGTAGAAGTATTAAACTGGACCACTTTATTATACCATACACAAAAATAAATTAAAAATGGATGAGAGACTAAAATGAGATGGGAAACCATTAAAACCCTAGAGGAGAACACAGGCAGCAACCTCTTTGACCTCAGCAGTAGCCAATTCTATCAGACACAACTTTGAAGGCAAGAGTAATAGAAGTAAAATGACCTGTTGGTACTTCATCAAGATAAAGAGCTTCTGCACAGCAAAGGAAACAATCAACAAAACTAAAAGGCAACCTATGTAGTGAGAGAGGTAATTGAAAATGACATACTGCATAAAGGGCTAGTGTCCAAAACCTATAAGGAACTTATCAAACTCACACCCCAAAATTAAATAATCCAGCTAAGAAATGGGCAGAAGACATGAACAGACATTCCTCCAAAGAAAACCTACAAATGACTAACAGACATGGAAAAAAAAATGCTGAACATCACTCATCATCAGGGAAATAACAAATCAAAACCACAATGAGATATCACTTCACATCTGTCAGAATGGCTAAAATTAACAACTTAGGAAACAACAGATATTGCCAAGGATACAGAGAAAGAGGAGCCCTCTCAGACTATTGGTGGGAATGCAGACTGGTGGAGCCACTCTGGAAAATAGTATGGGGGTTCCTTAAAAAGTTAAAAATAGAACTACCCTATGACCCAGGTATTGTACTACTATTCACACAAAGGATAAAAAAATACTTATTTGAAGGGTCACTTGTACCTCAATATTTATAGCAGCCTTATCAACAGTAGCCAAACTATGGAAAGAGCCCAAATAACCACCAACTGATAAATGTATATGGAAGAGATGGTATATATACACACTGGAATATAATTCAGCCATCAAAAAGAATGAAATCTTGCTATTTGAAATGATGTGGATGGAGCTAGAGTGTATTATGCTAAGTGAAATATGTCAGAGAAAGACAAATGCTATATGATTTCACTCATATGTGGAACTTAAGAAACAAAACAGATGAATATAGAGAAAGGGATTTAAAAAAAATAGGAAGGAAACTGTAAGAGACTCTTAAATACAGAGAACAAACTGAGGGCTGATGGAGGGAGTTGAGTGGGAGATGGGCTCAATGGGTGAAGAGTATTGAGGAGAGCACTTGTGAGGAACACTTCGTGTTATATATAAGTGATAAATCACTACATTCTACACCTGAAACCAATTTTATCATATGTGTTACTAAATAAAATTTAATAAAAACTTTAAAATCTCTACCTCATTCTCTTCAGAATGTAGAATTTCCCTTCTCTGCTACCATTTTTCACTTATCATTTGTTTTTAATTTAACCGCTTATAATCCTCATATTACCTCTTAATAAAAATGATACCAAGTATACTACCTTTCAATTCATTGCAGCAATAATATCTAATATATCTCTTAGTGTATATAGATTATTATATTGATACTATTAAAGATCCTAAACAATATAACTGATAAATCAGTTTTCAAATTTAGTTATATTCATAATATTCTGAACTTCTAAAAACTGTGTTTACAACAGTATTTGCTATGATTGAGGCATTTGTATTCTATTGTTCCCATAAAAAAAAATCACAAGTTTGATGTCATACACAGTAAAAATTTATCCTTTTATAGATCTATACGTGAAAAATGAAAAATAAGTCTCCCTAGGCTAAAACCTTGGTGTTTCCTTTGCTCCATTCCTGTCTAGAGGCTTTTGAGGAGTGTCATTTCATTGTGTATTGTAGCTTTTTGAGTCTGGCCATATTCCTAAAGTCTTCATCCCTTCCTCCATTTTTAAAGCCAGCAATGCAAGATCTTTATGACTATCCTGCCATAGTCACATGCTCTTTGTTATAGCCAGGGACATTCCTTTAAATGATCTATGTAATTAGATCATCTTCCAAATAAGAGAAACCATTCACAAGTTCCTGACATTAGGGAGTGGATATCTTCAGGAGGGTATAATTTGTCTACCACAAGATTTACTCACCATATATCATTTGATGAACAGCTAACTAACAAAGAACTATTTGGAAAACAAAACAAAACATGCAAAACTCTGAAAATTATAATATTTTTAAAACCCTGAAGGAATTCATCAAGAGGTATTCTGCAGCATGAAGCTTTTTATTTTAATGGGGTAGCGTGTGAGCCATAAGTCAGATAAATACATACTTTGATTCCAAATAGTTAAAAGTGTTATAAAAATATACAACTGTGTCAGAATACAGAGAATGTTGTATGTAAAGGGGGAACTAATTTGGGTACTTATGTAAGGTGTTCATGAGCAATTGAACTTTAAAGAGAAAACGCAATCAAGTCAGGCATCAGATGAGCCTTCAGAAGATATGAACAAAAATATTCTATAAGTTGAAATAAAGAAGCAGTGTTTAAGGAATTCCAAAAAGAGCAGTGTGCCTAAAGCAGGGTAAGCAAGAAGAGAAAATTTTGGACATGTTAAATTTGAGATGTATTTCTAAATGTAAATAAATGTGTCAGATTTGAAACAGATATAACAAGTCGGGGATAGAGTTGGTGAGGTCTCTAGCAAATGGTTGTTAGTGTAAGCACTGAGATTTAGTGCTCTAGGAGGATCCACAAGTGGAGGCCAATATGGAGGAAAAAGGAGGTAAAATAATAAACAGGACAGTGTTCTATTTATAAAGCCAATTTCAAGAAGTGATCAACTGTAATTACATAGGTGATTAACCAAAAGTTAAAATAAGGGATTCTAAAAATTGATATGAACATACTTTAAACATTTTAGTTTTATTTAAATATTCAGTGATGTGGTAAACAAGACGATTTATTTCCACCCAATTTATAAAAGTGCAATGTAAATGGAGAATGATTTTTTTCAAAGAGCTTCCTCCCATTTACAGTTGTCATGTTCACACCTAATGCTATAATGTATATTTTCAAGTAGCTTTTCCAAACAATTTTCATTAATGCCAAAACCCTTTTCTTCTTTACAGCCATATTTTACCACTTTATGTAGTAAATATAATTGACACATTTAAAAACAGGTTTGGAAATAAACAGCATAGTTGGAAGAAGACTTTTAAGGATATTAGATGTTAAATTATAGCCTAGTAATGCCATAAGAGCTGTTGTCAGAAGATTGGAGAGTGTCAGTTAATGAATTGAGTAAGAAAGTGAAGATTAAGAAGACTTCTAAAACATACCATATGTTAAATATTAAGTGAATAAAATGATCATTGCAGGGTGCTTTAAAAAAAATTATACATAGTCATCACCTAAAACTAGTAAAGTCAATCAGATTACTGTTAAAAAACAAAAACAAAAAACAAAGTGTTCAGCAGAAGGATTAAGTACATTGCCAAAGTCAAATTTGGCATAGTAGTGACATGGCCATTATTTGAAAACACAAATGTGGAGCCTAAATTCCAACATTTTTCCTATGAAATATCTATGTAAAATACAATTTTTCCTTAACTTGAAATATTTTAAAGAACAGTTTTTTCTGATTTGATCTTACTTTGAATCAAATGTAAACAATTTAACAAATTTTCAAAGTATCTATTAAATGACACAATATTTTTTGATGGGTTCCATCTAAGATGTTGCAATGTTCTACAGGCAATAAAGTAAAATATTTGGCATGTTTAATGATTTATACTCTTACCTGTCTGAAGATAATTTAATGAAAATAGTTTTATTTTTTAAATTTACAAAAATGTAATTGAATGATTTTTTTTTAGTTGGCACTTCTAATGAAACTGCTGTGCCCTTCTCATTTGATAAAGTTTTAACTGCAGACTAAAATGAATTGATAGCTGTTGGCAAGGAGAAAATCAATGAAGTAGAAAAAAGGAATTTTAATCATGGGAAAACACATTTTCATTAAAAAAAGTCATTATTTTATATGGAATACTTTTAATTTTCCTCAGCAAGCTTTTCAAAGAATATTGAAGGTCATATAAAAATGTATGATATCTTCTTACATCTTTTTGTTAATAAAAAATTCATTTAAAACCCACTTTAAAAAATACTTTGTTCTTTCTAATACTGCTCACATTTGTCCTGTAATTCTCCTTTTCTCATTTTTTCCTGTGTTCTAATACTCTTTTTACTCTTTTCATTTGATAACTACTGTGACCTAGTGTTGAAGTATTGATGCAATCCATAAAAATCTATGATGTTTTAAGAATTTATTTAGAATCTACTGTATTTGTGTTTTCATTGATATGAAAAATTATAAACTGCATATATACCTGTGAAGCCACCACCATAATCAAGATAATTAGCCTACCCTTCATTCTCAAAAGTTTCTTGTTCCAGAGGAAAGTTGGAAGATGATGGCAGAGTAGGAGGACCTTAGGCTCACCTCATCACATGACTATAACTAGGCAACTATCAAATCATCATAAATACCCCAGAAATTAATCTGATGACTAGCAGCACAAAGTCCACAACCAAATGGAGAGAAGAAGCCACATGGAAGAAGGTAAGAAGTTGGAAATGGATCATGGCCACTGCTGTGAGGGGCAGGGAGCCACAATCGCAGAGAAGCATGTGACCTACACTAACACAGACGGGAATGCACAGGAAAAACAAATCCCTGCAGTAGTTGGCTTGGAAAGCGAGAGGTGCCAAATTTTGTGAGTTCTTATAACCAAAGGGGCTTAACGTCAGAAATTTTAAAAGTCCGTGTGTTTGCCTGTGGGGAAACTGAGAGGGCTCTGAGGCTGCTCTTGGAGAAAAATGGCAAACAGCCTGGGAACATACAGCATGGAAACAGTGATCTGAAGAGCTCTCAGGGCACACAGGTGGGAGGTTATTCACTCATCTGGGAGCATATCCCAGAGACAGTGTTAATGGAGAGATGTCTCTGGGATCAAAGGAACTTGGCCGTCTCATTCTTCTCCTTTACCCTTGTGTATAAGCACAGGGCCACCTGAAGGAACCACCACAGTACCCACACTTGTAACTTAAATTGCTTATTCAAAGACCCCCCAAGAAGAACCACCCTTGCTAGTCACACTTGCCGTCCCAGCTCTGTGGGCCCCAACCCCAGAAGAATGGCCCATACCCCTGCTCATACCATGTCTCCCAACAGAGGAGTTTTGTGGAGCCTCAGTTCCCGTGAGGGTGGCAAACGGTCTCATTTCACAAATACGCCAGAGGACACATAATTAAAATGTGCTACATTCAGGCCACAGACCAAACTGCCAACAGCAGGCAAAGAGAGCCTCTGTGGACAACTGGCCTGAAGGATAAAGCAGCTAGGACAAAACAGCAGAGCCCACACAGCACTCCATGGAGATACTACAAGGAATACCAGGCCCTAAGGAACAGGGAAACACTACACCGCAGAGCCCTACAGGACCTCTTCTTCATAAGGCCATTACTCTCAAGCACAGGAGACATAGTTGACTTTCCTAACACAGAGAAACAGACACAGAGTATTTGGCAAAATGAGAAAGCCAAGGAATTTATCCCAAATGAAAGAACAGGACAGGTCATGGCCAGAGATATAAGTTTAACAGATATAAGTAACATTCTAGATAGACAATTGAAACTAATGAGCATAAGGATACTCAAACTTGAGAAAAGAGTGAAAGACATGAGACAGACCCTTAACACCCAGATAAGGAATAACATAGCAGAGATAAAGGGCTCAATAAATGAAATGAGAAGCACACTTGTGGAATGAATAGCAGGATAGAAGAAACAGAGGAACAGATTAATGACCTAGAAGACAGAGTAAAGGAAAATAAACTGAATACAAAAGAAAAAAGAATTACATAAAATGAGATAAGACTTAGGAAACTCAGTGAATCCATAAAACATAACAACATATTATAGGAATCCTAGAAGAAAAGAGAGAAAAGTGGGTACAGAATTAGAAGAAATAATAGCCAACAGTTTCCCGAGCCTGGGGAAGGAAACATATCCGTATCTCAGAGGCCAGAGAACTATCAAAATCAACAAAAGCAGAACCACACCAAAACACATTGTAATTAAATTGACAAAATATAGTGATAAAGAAAAAAAAATTAAAGCAGCAAGACAGAAGTCATTAACTTATGGGTTTTCCCTTGGAAAACTTGCTGGAGATTTTGTAACAGAAACTTTGCAAGCCAGAATGGTGTGGCATGATATATTCAATTTGCTGAAAGGGAAGAAAAAATGCAGTCAAGAATACTCTCTCCAGAAAGACTATCATTAAGAGTAGAAGAAGAGATGAAGACTTTCCCAGACAAAAGCTAAAAGAGTTCATGACCACTAAACCATCTCTGTAAGAAATACTACAGGGGACTTAAAAATTTTTTTTTAATGTTTATTTTTATTTTTGAGACAGAGAAAGACAGAGCATGAATGGAGGAGGGTCAGAGAGAGGGAGACACAGAATCTGAAGCAGGCTCCAGGCTCTGAGCTGTCAGCACAGAGCCTGCTGCAGGGCTTGAACTCACAGACTGTGAGATCATGACCTGAGCCAAAGTCAGATGCTTAACTGACTGAGCTACCCAGACACCCCACAAAGGAGACTTTTGAGTGGAAAGGAGAGACCCAGAGTGACAGTATAAAGGTAGGAAACACAAAACCAGTAAAAATGAATATTTCTGTAAAAAAATGAGTCAAGAAAGGAACAAAATAAAAGGCTATAAAATATGACAGCATGGGGCACCTGGGTGACTCAGTCGGTTGAGCATCCAACTCCGGCTCAGGTCATGATCTCACAGTTTGCGGGTTCAAGCCCCACATCCAGCTCTGTGCTGATAGCTCAGAGCCTGGAGCCTACTTCGGATTCTGTGTCTCCCTCTCTCTCTGCCCCTCCTCCCCACTCATGTTCTCTCTCTCTCTCTCTCTAAATATATGTTAAAAAAAATGAAATATAACAGCATGTTCCTACAATGTGAGGGAGGAGAAAAGAATGGGTTCAAGCCTAAATGATCATCAACTTAATGTAGACAGCTATATGCAGAAGTTATATACAAACCTAATGGTAATCGTATATCTAAAACCACTAATAAATATGCAAAAATAAAGAGAAAAATCCAAATATATCAATAATGAAAATCAGAACATCAAACAGGATCAGAGAAATTCTTCAGAAATAACCACAACACAAAAAAATGACAGTAAATACAATCTATCAATAACTACTTTGAATGTAAATAGACTACTCCAATCAAAAGACATAGGGTGACAGGATGGGTAAAAAAGCAAGACCTATCTATAATATGCTGCTTTCAAGAGACATTTTTCAGACCTACAGACACTTGTAGATTGAAAGTAAGGAGGAGAAACATCTATCATTCAGATGGATGTCAAAAGAAAGGCAGAGTATCAATACTTACACAGAAAAAGTAGACTTTAAAACAGAAACTGTAACAAGACAAAGACACTATATAATAATAAAGGGGATAATCCAACAATATGATATAAAAATTGTAACCATTTATGTACCCAACATGAAAGAATTCAAATACCTAAAAACAGTAAGAAACATAAGAGAAGTAATCAATAGTAATACAATAATAGTAAGGGACATTAACTGCCAAGTTACATCAATGGACAAATCAAGGAAATAGTGGCTTTGAATAACACACTGGAAAAGATGTATATAACAGATATATTCAGAATATTCTATCCTAAAAAATTAGAATACACATTCTTTTCAAGTGCACATGAGACATTCTCCAGAGTAGGTCACATATTAGCCACAAAGTAAACCTCAGTGAATTCAAGAAGATCGAAACATACCATGCATCTCTTCTGATGACAACATTATGAAACTAGAAGTCGACAACAATAAAAAATTAGGAGAGAACAAAATACTTGGAGGTTAAATAACATGTTACTAAACAATAAATGGCTCAGCCAGAATATTAAAATGTACATGGAAACAAATGAAAACAGTCCAAACCTTTGGGATGCAGCAAAACCAGTTCTAAGAAGTTTAGAGTAATATAGGCCTAACTCAAAAAGAATGAAAAATCTCAAACAGACTAACCCTACAACTAAAGGAGCTAAAAAATAACAACAAAACCCAAAAACATCAGAAAGAAGGAAATTATAAAGATTAAAGCAGAAATAAATGATATAGGAACTAAAAAATTAATAGAACAGATGAATGAAACCAAGAGTTGATTCTTTGAAAAAATAAAACTAATGAACCTCTAGGCAGACGTATGAACAAAAAAGAGACAAGAATCAAAATCATAAATGAGAGAGGATAAATAACAACCAATACCACCAAATAACTAGATTATGAAAAATTATGCCAACAAATTGGACTATCTAGAAGAAATGAACTCTTAGAAACATGTAAACTACCAAAACTAAAACAGGAAGAAATGGGAAATTTCAACAAACTGATAACCAACAAAGAAATTTACTCAGTAATCAAAAAACTCTCAGCAAACTCCAGAACCAGATAACTTTACAGATGAGTTCTACCAAATATATAAAGAAGAGTTAACACCTGTTCTTCTAAAAATGTTCCAAATAATGGAAGAAGAAGGAAGACTTCCAAATTCATTCTATGAAGCCAGTTTTACACTGATACCAAAACCAGATAGACACCACTAAAAAAGAGAACTACAGGCCAATATCCTTAATGAACATAGATACAGAAATTCTCAACAAAGTACTAGTAAACAAAATTCAACAATACATTAAAAAAAATCATTCACCACAATCGAGATTGATTCCTGGGTTGCAAAGGTTGTTCAATATTCACAAATCAACATGATAAATCACATAATTTAGATAAAGGATAAAAAACGTGATCATTTCAATATATGCAGAAAGAAGGATCTGACAAAGCACAAAACCCATTCATGATAAAAGCCCTTAACAAAGTAGGTTAAGAGGGAGCATAACACAATAAAGACCATATATGAAAAACCCATAGCTGACATCATCCTAAGTGGGGGGAAAATGGGCTTTTCCCCTAAGGTCAGGAACAAGACAAGGATGGCCACTCTCACAACACTTTTCAACATTGTACTAGAAATCCTAGCCACAGCAATCAGAAAACAAAAGAAAGAAAAAGCATCCAAATCAGCAAGAAACTA
The DNA here is from genome assembly GCF_022079265.1 of Lynx rufus. NCBI lineage: Eukaryota > Metazoa > Chordata > Mammalia > Carnivora > Felidae > Lynx > Lynx rufus. The sequence continues at coordinate 95,469,769 of NW_025814845.1, read as the reverse complement.
GTAAAATTTTCACTATTTGCAAAGGACATGATGATGTATATAAAACCCAAAAGACTCTATCAAAAAACTACTAAAACTGATTTTGCAAAGTTGCAGGTTACCAAAATCAATGTACAAAAATATGTTGCAGTTATACACCATAATGAGGCAACAGGAAGAGAAATTAATAATCACATTTAAAACTTCACCAAAAGTAATGATACCTAGGAATAAACCTAATCAAAGAGGTGAAAGAAGTATACTCTAAAAACTATAAAACACTGATGAAAGAAATTAAAGATACAAAGGAATGGAAAGACATTCTATGTTCATGAATTGGAAGAAAAAATATTATTAAAATGTCTGTACTACCCAAAGCAATCTGCACATTTAATGCAATCCCTATCAAAATACCAACAGCATTTTTCACAGACCTAGAACAAACAATTCTAAAATTTGTGTGGAACTACAAAAGATACCAAATAACCAAAGCAACCTTTAAAAAGAAAAGCAAAGCTAGAGGCCTCACAATTCTGGACTTCAAGTTATGTTACGAAAGTGTAGTAATCAAAACAGTATGATACTGGCACAAAAATAGATCAGTGGAACAAAATAGAAAACCCAGAAATAAACCCACAATTATATGGTCAATTAACCTTTGATAATACAGGAAAGAATATCCAGTGGGAAAAAGACAGTCTCTTCAACAAATGGTGCTGGGAAAACTGGACAGCAATATGCAAAATAATGAAGCTGAACCACTTTCCTACACCATACAAAAAAAAAAAAAAAAAAAAAAAAAACCTCAAAGACTTGAAACCCTAAAAATCCTAGAAAAGATCACAGGCAAAAACTTCTTTGACACAAGCTATAGCAACTTCTTACTAGATAGGTCTCCTGAGGCAAGGGAAACAAAAGCAAAAATAAATTACTTGGACTACATCAAGTAGCTTCTGCACAGTGAAGGAAAACAATCAACAAAACTAAAAGGCAACTGCGACACCTGGGTGGCTCAGCTGGTTAAGTGTCTGACTTTGGCTTAGGTCATGATCTCATAGCTCGTGAGTTCGAGCCCCACATCAGGTTCTGTGCTGACAGCTCAGAAACTAGAGCCTGCTTCAGATTCTGTGTCTCCCTCTCTCTGCCCCTCCCCAGCTCACTCTTTCTCTCTCTCTTCCTCCCTTCATCTCCCTCTCTACCTCTGTCTCTCTCTCTCTTAAAAATAAATAAAGGTTAAAAAGAAACAAAACTAAAAGGTAACCTACTGAATAGAAGATATTTGCAAATGACATATCCAGTAAGAGGTTAGTATCCAAAATATGTAAATCACTTATAAAACTCAACACCCCAAAATGAATATCAAATTAATAGATGAGCAGAAGTGAGCAGACATTTCTCCAGAGAAGATAGCCAGATGGCCAAAGGATAAATGTAAAGATGTTCAAGATCACTCATCATCCGGGAAATGCAAATTAAAACTACAATTAGAAATGACCTCACACCTGTCAGAATGGCTAAAATCAACACATAAGAAACAATAGATGTTGGCGAGGATTACATAGAAAAAGGAATCCTTGTGCAATGCAAAGGGAATGCAAACTGGTGCAGCCATTCTGGAAAACAGTACTGAGGTTCCTAAAATGATTAAAAATAGAACTACCATATGATCCAGGAATACCACTACTGGTATTTACCCAAAGAATATGAGAACACTAATTTGAAAGTATCTATCCACCCTAATGTTTATTTCATTGTTATTTATAATAGCCAAATTATGTAAGTAGTCCAAGTGCCCATCAGTTTACGAATGGATGAAGAAGATGTGGTGTATATATAAGTGATATACATACACACACACACATACACACACACAATGGAATATTACTCAGCCATAAGGAAGATTGCAGCACTGCCATTTTCAACAACATAGATGGAGCTAGAGAGTATAATGCCCACTAAAGTAAGTCAAAGAAAGACAAATACTGTATGATTTCACTCATATGTGGAATTTAAGAAACAAAACAGATGAACATAGGGAAAAAGAAACAAGAGTCAAGAAACAGATTCAATTATAGAAAACAAACTGATGGTTATCAGAGGGGAGTGGGTGGGGAAATGGGTTAAATTGGTGATGGGGATTAAGGAGGGCACTTGTGAAGTGTACCAAGTAATGTTTAGAAGGGTTGAATCACTGTATTGTTCACCTGAAACTAATATTACACTGTTAACTGGAATTTGAGTAAAGTTTCTTCCATTTTAAATATATTTTCCTGCTTTCTTTCTATCTCTCTAGACAACTACTGACCTGTTTTGTCATATTAGCTTTCATGTTCCAGAATTTATATAAGTGGAATACAAGCATACGTCATTTTATTGTATTTTCCCAATAGTGCATTTCTGACAAATTGAAGGTCTTTGACAATCCTGCGATCAAGCAAGTTGCTTGGTATCATTTTGTAACAGCATTTGTCATTTCATCACATTCTAGTAATTTTTGCAATATTTAAAAATGTTTCATTCCATTTGTTATGGTGATCTGTATGATTTGCTAAAAGCTCAGATGATTATTAACATTTATTAGTAATATTTTAAATTAAGGTACATACTTTTTTTAGACAAGATGCTATTGTATACTTAATAAAATACAATATAATATAAACATACACTGGAGTTCTGGGTATATGTGCAAATTGTAAAAACATTGTACAATTAGCAGGCAATGAATATACTATGTATCAAACATCTCAATCCTAGAAAGAAATCCCAAAAAACCTCTATGTTAACATTGAAATATTATAAGAATGTGCATCACAGCATTGTGCACCATGGCACTAAAAAGAAACTAACTTTTAATTTTAATAATGCAAAAATATTAAGTAATCATATAATGTTGGAAGGACAGTCCAAAGGAACTTTCCCACTTAACTGTTCCCTGGAGCTACTTGAGAGTAAGTTACAGACTGATACTTAATTACCCTAGAATTCTTAGTCTTATTTCCTACAACCATGACATTCTGCTGCATTAGAAAAAAAAAAGGTGAAATTTTAAAAGCTAATTCCTACTTATGGAAAACTAGTTGAACAGAATGTGGGGTTTTTATAGAACAGTGAACTCAATGAACTAAAATTTAATCTGTACCCTTCTGTATTGTTCACTAACATAATGTTGATTGAAAAAAAAAAAAGGATTCTTAGATGATAACATACTCCATAATTGGCTCCTTTGTTTCAAAACAAAAACCTCAACATATTGTGTAGCTATACATATATGCATGATATAGGTTTAAAAAATCATTATTTTTCGAAATATCAGGACAATGTTCAATCTAAGGGTGATATTTGGATGAGATTGATAGGAAGAGAAGTAAAGTTTGGTATTGGCAATACTCTGGTTTGGGAGTTAAATGGTAGCTATTATAATTATATCCAATTATTTGATAACGTATTTAAGAATATAAGTAAATGCATGACCAATTTTGACAGTATGGTACAAAATGAATTTAGTCTAATCCTAATGTCTATAAAATATTACGAAAATAACAAATATAGGTAATTTAATAGAAGCTGATATTAGAAAACTAGTTTTATATGCAGAGTGCATCTCAAATAGTGGCATTATGGTCAGGTAAACAAATATGATTCTAAAGTTGTATGTAGGTGTACATATGTGTGTGTATATAGGTAGGTATGTATATGTGTGTATGAAAATGATATTCTGAAGGAATATATATATATATATATATATAGTTAAAACTAGTCTGACATAGACAGTACATGGCAGGACCTTATAATTCTATCAACATTTTTTACATATATGTTTATAAAAATATATTACATGCGTAAAATTATATATAGATAGATATTATGTCAAAATACCTCACATAAACAATTTGCAGCAAAGAAAATTCTGAAAGGCTAATAGGAGTTAATAGTCAATCCCATTATAATTAAAAAGGGAAAAGTGAAAAATAAAAGCTAATTATTCACATATAGACATGAAAACTCATGCTCGTCAGAGTTTAGACCAATACAACTGTCGTGGAAGATAATTTAATATGTTCTCAAATTTATACACTCTCACGCCACAATCTGCTATTGAATATATAGCCCTGAAAAGTCTCACTAAAGTACTTGAGGAAATATTAATGGAGATATTCACCTTTGTGCTAGGGTGATAGTGATATGTTCAAAGCAAAATTAAGTTCAATGAATGGGAAAACGTTAAAGGAAAATATGGTTCATGCTTCAGGTGACAAGTAATAAAATAAGCAAGAGTGCCTTTATTTAGTTCAAAGGAAGCACTTTTGATAGTAGAAAATGAGGGGTTAAGCAAACTGGAACAGTAGGCTTGCATAAAACTGGCAAATACTGGAAGGGGTCAAGATGGTGGAACAGCATGGAAGTTATTTTGCGTCTCTCGTCCCTGAAATGCAGCCAGATCAACACTAAACCATCTTGCATGCCTAGAAAACTGATCTGAGGATTAACACAACAATCTGCACAACCTGAAACATAGAAATTGGCAGGTATGCAGTGCAGAGAGGTGAACTGGGGGAGAGAGACATCAGGGAGGGCAGGGAGCTATTTTTGCTTGTGGAGACAGGACAGAGATGGGGGAGAGTCCAGGAAAAGCACTCCCCCATAAGCAGCTGGAGAGAAATTGGGAAAGTGGAAACAGCTGAAAGGACTGAACAAAAAAAGGGAGAAAGGAGAAAGGAGAGGGTTTAAATTCCATCAAGACTCTATAAACAGGGGGAGCACAGAGTCTGAAACTCTGCAGCTCCATGCCTGGTGGTGCTCTGGTGGGAAGGGCAAATCCCCAAGAGTGGAGAGCGAAGTCCTGGGCCACACGGGGAGTGGCAGTTCCTCTGCAGAGAGGACATTTGGTAGAGGCCATGAGGCCACCCCACAGGCAAAGGTCCCCGCAGACCCCAGAGAACCACATTCACTGGTGTTGAAACAAGGACGTGGAGGGGGAAGACTGGCGCTAGATGTGTGTTGTGATTTTCCATAAACCCTGAAATGCTGCTGCTACAAGATCATTCAAACTTTTTCTGGGGCAGGCTGGCACCCAGCCACAGTCTCTGTGCACTGGTAGCAGCATGGTCTCCTGAAGATTCTGAGGACAGGCCAGCACCTCAGTGAGATCCTCCCACAGAGGATCCGAGCGAGTCAAACCACAGTTGTTTGGAAGGGAAGGGCTGGAGGGGGGGCCAACACGGCAAAGTAGAGGGGTCCAAATTTCCCTCCTCTCTCAAACAAAGCGGTGTTGAGGCCAAAGGACTTTGAACCCCACGAGTCCAGGAGAAAGGCAGAAATGCTTCCAGAGACCCACCAGGACAACCTGACAGGCCATAGGTGGGGCGCTTCAAGGAACAGACAGCATGCCCAGAGTGGAGGTGGGACTTGCCTACACCAAACCACGCCCCTCCACGCCCGGTAACTGTGTATCTACTAGTTCAGGATTGACAATGACGAACCAGACACCCCTCATCCAGACTGGCTCTGTTGCATTGCCTGGTTTAATTCTTGGACAATTCTTACCATACATATATATTCTTCCTTTTCTTCTTATCTCTTCCCTCCTCTGGTCTGGTTAGTCTGGTTGTTGGTCTGTTTAAACAGACATATTTAATCCATTCTCTTGACACATGTTCTACACCTCCTTCCTTATTTTCCTTTCTCTCTCTCTGGATTAAGCCATATAGTTTCTTTGATCAATTTTATTTTTCTCTTCCTTTTCCCTGTCCCATTCTTTATTTTCATTTCTCTCTCTTTGGATTAAGCTGTGTAGTTTCTCTGGGAAAATTTATCTTCTTTTCTTTTTCCCTGTTTCCTTCTTTATTTTCCTTTCTCTCTCTCTGGGTTAAGCCTATAGTTTTTCTGCCTGGTCAGTTTTTATTTTTTTTCTTTTTCCCTGCCCTGTCATTCCTCTCTTTGTATGGGATAAGGCCTCTTCCATCAGCACTGCCTCTCCCTGTTGTTTATTTCTAGCTGGTGTTTCTGGTTTTTGGCTTTGGTTTTTTTGTGTGTTTGCCTGTTTTTTGTTTTATGTTTGTTTTTTGTTTGTATGTTTTCCTTTCCAGGACTACTTCAATGAACAAATCAAAGCACACCTGGTGGAGGGTCCAAAATATCACTACGAGTAGGGAGATAAAGTAACCAAAGTCACAACAGAGAGCAAGTAACACTCTCCACATAACACCTCCTGAAGGGCCAGGCCCTGGAAAGTGTATGACCCACCTTTAATATAGTAGTGTTCACAGAAACAGGGTACATAACAAGCTTTGGGACATAAGGGACAGAAGAGTAACCAAAATGATGAAATGGAAGAATTCTTCTCCAAAGAGATTCCAGGAAGAAATGACAGCTAAATAATTGTTCAAAACAGATATGAACAATATAACTGCACAAGAATTTAGAATAATAGTCATAAGAGTAATCGTGGGCTTGAAAAAAGCAAAGAAGACAGCAGAGATTCTATTGCTGCAGACATCAAGGAACTAAAAAATAGTCATGATGAATTAAAAAATGTTGTAAATGAGGTGCAAAATAAAGACAGTGACAGCAAGATTGAAGAGAAAGGGGAGATTGGTGAAATAGAAGATAAAATTATGGAAAAAGATGAAGCTGAGAATAATCGAGATAAAAAAATTCTAGATCACAAGGGGAGAATTAGACAAGTGATACAATGAAACGGAACAATATCCGTATCATAGGAGTTCCAGAAAAAGAAAGAGAAAGGGGCTGAAGGTGTACTTGAACAAATCATAGCTGAGAACTTTCCCAATCTGGGGAAGCAAACAGGCATTGAAATTTAGGAGGCACAGAGAACTCCCTTCAGATGTAACTTGAATTGATCTGCATGACATATCATAGTGAAACTGGCAAAATACAAAGATAAAGAGAGAATTCTGAAAGCATCCAGGGATAAACAGGATTTAACCTACAAGAATAGACACATTAGGGTAGTAGCAGACCTATCTACTGAAACTTGGCAGGCCAGAAAGGAGTGGCAGGAACTTTTCAACATGATGAAGAACAGGAAAAATATGCAGCCAAGAATCCTTTATCCAGCAAACTTGTTATTCAGAATAGGAGAGATAAAGGTTTTCCCAAACAAACAAAAAGTGAAGGAACTCATCACTACTAAATCAGCCCTACAAGAGCCTAAGAGGGCCTCTGTGAGTGAAATGTTGCAAGGACCACAAAGGATCAGAGACAACACTACAAGCATGAAACCTAAAGATAACACAATGATTTTAAACCCATATCCTTCAGTAATAACACTGAATGTAAATGGACTGAATGCACCAATCAAAAGACATAGGGTATCAGAATGGATAAAAAAACAAGACCCATCTAGTCACTGTATACAAGAGACCCATTTTGGACCTGAGAAAACCTTCAGATTGAAATTGAGGGAAGGAGAACCATCTATCATGCTATTGGAGGTCAGAAGAAAGCTGGAGTAGCCATACTTATATCAGACAAACTAGATTTTAAAGACTATAACAAGAGATGAAGAAGGGCATTACAAAATAATTACAGTGTCAATCCATCAAGAAGAACTAACAATTGTAAATGTCTATGCACAAAATTTGGTAGCACCCAAATATATAAAACAATCACAAACAGAAACAATCCTGTTGGTAAGAATGTGGTAATTTCAGGGGACTTTAATACTCCACTTCAACAATGGACAGATCATCTAGGCAGAAAATCAGTAAAGAAACAATGACCCTGAATGATACACTGGACCAAATGGACGTGACAGCTATATTTACAACTTTTCATCCTAAAGCAGCAGATTATACATTCTTCTCAAGTGCACATGGAACATTCTCCAAGATAGATCATATACTGGGTCACAAAACAGTCCTCAATAAACATAAAGGAATTGAGATCATACCATGTACACTTTCAGATCATGATGCTATAAAACTTGAAATCAACCACAGGAAAAAAGTTTGGAAAGCCTGCAAATGCATGGAGGTTAAAGAACATCTTACTAAAGAATGAATGGGTCAACCAGGCAATTAAAGAAGAAATTTAAAAAACTATATGGCAACAAACAAAAAAGAAAACACAACAATCGCAACCCTTTGAGATGTAGCAAAGGCAGTCCTAAGAGGAAAATACAATGCAATCCAGGCCTGTCTCAAGAAACAAGAAAAATCCCAAATACAAAAGTTAACAGCACACCTAAAGGAACTAGAAGCAGACCAGCAAAGAAACCCCAAACCCAACAGAACAAGATAAATTTAATAAAGATCAAAGAAGAAATAAACAATATAGAATAAAAAAAAAACACACACAAAAAAAACAGATCAATGAAATGGAGAGTTGGTTTTTTGAAAAAAAAAATAAACAAAATTAATAAATCTCTAGCCAGACTTCTCAAAAAGAAAAGAGAGGGGACCCAAATGGATAAAATTGCAAATGAAAATGGATTTATCACAACACAACCAATCCCTTAGAAATACAAGCAATTATCAGAGAATACTATGAAAAATTATATGCCAACATACTGGACAACCTGGAAGAAATGGACAAATTCCTACACACCCACACTCTACTGAAACCCAAACAGGAAGAAACAGAAAATTTGAACAGACTCATAACTGATGAAGAATCAGTTATCAAAAATCTCCCAACAAATAAGAGTCCTGAACCAGATGACTTCCCTGGGGAATTCTACCAGACATTTAAAGCAGAGTTAATACCTATATTTCTCAAGCTATTCCAAAAAGCATAAATGGAAGGAAAACTTCTGGACTCCTTCTATGAAGCCAGCATTACCTTGATTACCAAACCAGATAGAGACCCCTGTAAAAAGGAGAATTACAGGCCAATATCCCTGATGAACATGGATGCAAAAATTCTCAACAAGAATTAGCAAATTGAATTCAACAGCATATAAAAGAAATTATTCACCATGATCAAGTGGGATTCATTCCTGGACTACAGGGCTGATTCAATATTTGGAAATCAATCAATGTGATAAATCACATTAATAAAATAAAATATAAGGACCATGATACTGTCAATAGATGCAGAAAAAGCATTAGACAAAATACGTCATCCTTTCTTAATAAAATCCCTCTAGAAAGTCAGGATAGAAAGAACATACTTAAACATCATAAAAGCCATATATGAAAAGCCCACAGAATATCATCCTCAATGGGGAAAAACTGAGAATTGCCCCTAAGATCAGGAACTCAACAGGGAAGCCCACTCTCACCACTGCTGTTTAACATAGTGCTGGAAATCCTAGTCTCAGAAATCAGACAACAAAATGAGGTAAAATGCATCCAAATTGTCAAAGAAGTCAAACTTCCACTTTTTTGCAGATAGCATAATACTCTACATGGAAAACCTGAAAGACTCCACCAAGAGACTGCTAGAACTGATACATGAATTCAGCGAAGTCACGGTACAAAATCAATGTACAGAAATCAGTTACATTTTTATACAGCAATAATAAAGCAACAGAAAGAGAATTAAATAAAATGATCCTATTTACAATTGCACCAAGAACCATAAAATACCTAGGAATAAACCTAACCAAAGTTGTAAGAGATGTGTATGCTGAAAACTATAGAAAGCTTATGAAGGAAACTGAAGAAGAAACAAAGAAATAGGAAAACATTCCATGCTCAAGGATTGGAAGAGTAAATATTGTTAAAATGTCAATACTACCCAAAGCAATCTACACATTCAGTGCAATCCCAATCAAAATTGTACCGATATTCTTTCTAAAGCTAGAACAAACAATCCTAAAATTTGTATGGAACTATAAAAGACCCCAAATAGTCAAAGTAATATTGAACAAGAAAACCAAAGCGGGAGGCATCACAACCCCAGACTTTAGCCTCTACTACAAAGCTGTAATCATCAAGACGGTATGGTACTGGCACAGAAACAGACACATAGACAATGGAGTAGAATAGAGAACCCAGAATTGGACCCACAAATGTAGGGCCAACTAATCTCTGACACAGCAGGAAAGAGCATCCAATAGAAAAAAGACAGTCTCTTTAGCAAATGGTGCTGGGAGAACTGGGCAGCAACATTCAGCAGAATGAAACTAGACCACTTTCTTATACCATACACAAAGTAATCTCAAAATAAATGAAAGACCAAAATGTGAGACAGAAAACCATCAAAACCCTACAGGAGAAAGTAGGCAACAACCTCTTTGACCTCAGCCACAGTAATTTCTTACTTGACACATTTCCAAAGGCAAGTGAATTAAAAGAAAAAAATGAACTATTGGTACCTCATCAAGATAAAATGCTTCTGTGCTGCAAAGGAAATAATCGACAAAACTAAAATGCAACTAATGGAATGGGAGAATATATTTGCAAATGAGATGTTGAATAAAGGGTTAGTATCCAAAATTTATAAAAAAACTTACTAAACTCAACACCTGAAAAACAAATAATCCAGGGAAGAAATGGGCAGAAGACATGAATAGACACTTTTCCAAAGAAGACATTCAGATGGCCAACAGACACATTAAAAGATGTTCAATGTCACTCCTCATCAGGGAAATACAAATCAAAACCACACTCAGATACCACCTCACACTGGTCAGAGTGGCTAAAATGAACAACTCAGGAAACTATAGATGCTGGCAAGGATGTGGAGAAACTGGAACCCTCTTGCACTGTTGATGGGAATACAAACTGGTGCAGCCACTCTGGAAACCAGTGTGGAGGTTCCTCAAAAAATTAAAAATAGTACTACCCTACGACCCAGCAATAGCACTACTAGGAATTTATCCAAGGGATACAGGAGTGCTGATTCATAGGGGCATATGTACCCCAATGTTGATAGCAGCACTTTCAACAATAGCCAAATCATGGAGAGAGCCTACATGTCCATCCACTGATGAATGGATAAAGATGTGGTTTATACATACAACGGAATACTACTTGGCAATGAGAAAGAATGAAGTCATGCCATTTCCAGTAATGTAGATGGAACTGGAAGGTACTATGCTAAGTGAACTAAGTCAGTCAGAGAAGGACAGATATCATATGTTTCACTCATATGTGGATCTTGATAAACTTAATAGAAGACCATGGGCTAAGGGAGGGGTAAAAAATAGATACAGAGAGGAAGCGAGGGAAACCTCAAGAGACTATTAAGTATAGAGAACAAACTGAAGGTGGATCGTGGGGTGGGGGAGAGGGAAAATGGGTAATGGGCATTGAGGAAGGCACTTGTTGGGATGAGCACTAGGTGTTGTATGTAAGCCAATTTGACAAGAAAGTATATTAAAAAATAAGAATAAAAGTGCACCAATAAAAAAAACCTTGGCAAATACTCCTTCAATTAGAAGATGTTATTGTGTAGCTAACAGCTAGTATAGTTTTTCTAGTGATGCTCCTTCAAGGAAAGATGAAGCATGAAAATTTTTCTCCTCAGTAGAATAGATTTTTAGTTATTTATAATATGTATTGATAATAACTAATATCTTTGGGCACTCCCTTATTCAAGGTACCAATCTATGATGTTTACATTTATTATACCATTAAATTTTATTACAGCACAATGAGAAGATATTATTCTTCTTAATCTTATTACAAAATATTATTTTACAAACTTTAACTTGCTCACACTCATGCAGAATGAAACCTAATTCTTAATTTCAAGGCTGTGCTATTATCTATCAAATGAAAAAATTCATATTGGAAATTCAAAGGTAAAAAGTTATGGCAATACCTGTTTGAAAAATAAACTTTTGTTACCAGATGAGTGCCCATCAAAAATGAATCCTTTCTATTTTTTTCTCCGTATCATTTGAGTATCTAGCATTTTCCCACCTTACCCTATAACTTCTATCAATTTGGAAATAAGATTTTTATTTCTATAATATGTTATGATATCCACAGTTTCTTATTTAAATCATCTTGTTCAGTCTTTACTTAACCATGTGAAAGGGTTATCAACCTTTTTTTATTCCTACAGCTCAAAGAATTTTAAACCAAGATCATACTACTAATAAATGGTAATGTACCAAAACTAGAAATTCTTTTGATAGCTCAAGGTGCACTCTTATATTATCCTAATTTTTAAATACTAAGCCAGCAGTTTAAAGAGCTCTTATGCTTAGAAGCAACTTTCTCCTTTTGAAAACTAAAGAAACAATATAACATTGAGGCTACAAAATATGCATGTACTATTTCATTTTAACAGGAAAATTTTGTTCTACAAATTACAATACAAGACTCATGTCCACAGGAGCTTGAAACATTCCTGATATCAATCCAATATAAGGATATATTAAATGTATACAAATATTTGTTCAATTCTCAGAATTTCTAAAAAAAGCAAATTAAGAGAAACTTTATAGACTATAAAGATAATTTTAGTCAGTTGAAGTGAATCTGCAATGGACGTTTTTAACATTGATTTTATGTGGTAGAAGATTCAGAGATAGTTTATAAGCATACATAAGCCCAGAACAGTAGACATGTTGAAATCTAATTAAATTATATTACTACGTGTAATTGAAAATGAAAACTACTAAAATTGTACTCATTTTCATTTATATAATAATTTTAATTTTTGTAATATTAAATGACTGTTATACTAATGATATTAACTAGAGTCAATATAGAAGAATAAAAGTTCCAACCAGTCTCAAAACAGAGACTTTTCATTTTCTGGATTTTTCAGGTACACACTAGAAGGGATGAAAAGAGTACAAACACAGGGGTATGTGCTCAACAGCCAGTTAAATGGTACTGATAATTCTTTTGCCATGAAAATATAAATGACATGTATTTCTATATTTTAAATATAATTCAACACAGGGGCTCCTGGGTGGCTCAGTCAGTTAAGCATCCAACTTTGGCTCGGGTCATGATCTCACAGTTCGTGAGTTTGAGCCCCGTATCAGGCTCTGTGCTGATAGTTCAGAGCCTGGAGCCTGCTTTGGATTCTGTGCCTCCCTCTCTCTCTGTTCCTCCCCATTGATGTTCTGTCTCTCAAAAATAAACATTATTTTTTTTTAAATAATACATATAATTCAAGAAAATAACACTAAAATTCATTAAAATTTATAACCTAATTTGCTATCCCTCTAAATGTACGTTACATTTTTGATTCATAAGTGACACAAATTGCTTAATTAGTTTAAATAGGGGTCCTTTTCTCTGTTAAATGTTGCATTGTCCCATAGGCAGCACTTTAAATTCAATAGAGGAAAAAATATATTTTCTGAATTGCATACAGCATATTGTTACTAATTACAGAATCTTAATGTGAAGTGTAAAGTATTAAGTTCTTTGCATAAAATTTAGGGACTAAAAGGCTAAATAAGAATTTCATGGTTATGAATTAGTAAGCTAAATAACAACTTAATCACAGTAAAGATAGGCATTTAAGCACACGGTTTATAAGGAATATAACTGAGAAAAGAGAAGTGAAAACTCACCTATTTCCTGTATTCTAATTGAATTAGAAGTATTCCTAAAAATGAGGCACTGATTTTAAGTTATCATTAAATTGCCTAATTCAATACTTAAATATTAAATGTTATTGGAAATATCTTTTAAACTACAAAAATGTTACAAGAGCAGTACAAAAAATTCTGCACCTTCTACACAGATCCACAGATTTTTAATTTTTCTACTTTTGCATTACTACTTATCTGTCTGCTTTATTTATATACACTTTTAAACATTTGGGCACATATCTATATACCCTTTTCTATGTGCTTTGAAGAGATACATCGAAAATATTATTAATTATTCAACATGAAATGTGAAGTTTAAGTAACCCACAGCAATGCAAAAACAATCATAACAACAAGATCTAGAACAACAAGAAAAAGAGAAACCTTGATATTGTTTTCTTTGGTGGCTGCACTAAGTAACATTCCCACTAGGAGTTCATCAGTGTTCCTTTTTCCACACATCCTTGTCAACATTTGTCATTTATTTGATAATGGTCATGACAGGTGAGGTGACACACTATATGGTATCTCATTGTGGTTTTTATTTGGACTTCCCTGATAGTGATCTTTCATATGTCTGTTGACCATCTGTGTGTCTTCTTTGGGGAAAAAATGTATATTCGGGTCTTCTTCCCATTTATTAATTGGATTGTTGTTGTTGAGCTGTATGAGTTCTTTATATATTTTAGATATCAACCCCTTATTGACGATATCATTGCAAGTATCTTCTCTCATACAGTAGGTTGGCTTTTTATTTTGGTTTCTTTTGTTGTGCTAAAAGGTTTTTGTTTATTTTTACTTTTGTTGCCCTTGCCTGAGGAGATATAGCAATATATATATATATCAAGATAACATATCTTACATAAGACTGATGTTAAAGAATTTACTGCCTATATTTTCATCTAGAAGTTGTATGGTTTCAAGTATTAGGTATTTAATACATTTGAGGTAAGTTTTGTATATGGTATAAGAAAGTGGTCCAATTTACCCAGAATCATTTACTGAAGAGACTGTCCTTTCCCCATTGGATGTTCTTGTCTCCTTTGTTGTAGATTAACCATATAAGTATGGATTTATGTCTGGACTATCTGTTCCATTGATCATTTGACTTTTTATGTTCCAGTACCATAGTGTTTTGATAACTATAGCCTTGTAGTATAGTTTGAAATCAGGGAGCATGATGCCTCCAGCTTTATTTTTCTTTCTCAAGAGTGCTTTGGCAATTCAGTCTTTTGTGGTTCATATAAATTTTAATTTGATTTAAATTCTTTGAGAGATTCTATTGCTATTTTGATAAGGATTGCCTTGAATCTGTAGATTGCATTGGGTAGTGTGGACATTTTAGCAATATTTTTCCAAATCATGAGCATGGTATTATTTTCCATTTGTTTGTTTCATCCTCAATTGCTTAATATCTCCTTTTTCATAATATAGGTATTTCATATTTTTGGTTAAATTTATTCCTAGATATTTACTTTTTTGATGCAATGGTAAATAAGATTATTTTCTTAATTTCTTTTCCTGAAAGTTTGTTACTACAGTGCAGAAATGCAATATATATCTGTATGTTGATTTTGTATCTTTCAACTTAACTGAATTTTTTTATTCTAATATTTTTGGTAGAGTCTTTAGTGTTTTCTCTATATAGTATCACATAATCTGCAAATATTAACAGTTTTACTTTTCCCTTTCATTTATTTTATTGCTCTACCTAGAGCTTTCAATACTATGTTAAGTAAAAGTGGTGAGAGTAAGCAACTTTTTTCTTATTCCTGATCTTAGAGAAAATACTTTCAGTTTTTCACCATTGAGTATGATGTTAGTTGTGGGTATGTTATATATGATCTTTATTATGTTGAAGTATGTTCCCTGTATGCTGACTTTGTTGTGAGTTTTTATCATAAGTAAATGTTGAATTCTGTCAAATGCTTTTTCTGCACATATTGAGATGATATGATTTTTGTCCATGTATCATGGACATACTTTTGTCCATGCATACATGGAAAAGGTCTAAATAGATGAAAGTAAAGAATACACTTCTAAATAACCCATGTGTTAAATAGGACATCTCAAAAATAAATAAAAATGTATAAAATAACAAAAATTAAAATATAAAATATAAAATATGTCACTACAACTAAAGAAGTACTTAGAAAAATTTCTGCTCTTACGTTGGAAAAGGAGGAAGTTCTCAAATACAAATCAGATTTCCTCACCAGGTGATCCAGGAAAAGAGAATCAAAATGGGAAAAGAAAAAAAAGAAAGCAAGATGGAAATAATCATTAAAATAACAGAGCATAAATCAGTGAAATGGAAAACAATGATGAGTAAAGCTCTTTAAAAAAATCAAAGCTGATTAGCCATTAGCATGGCTGTCAAAAATAGAAGACACAAATCTCCAATTTCATGAATAAAAGAACCTATATCACAATAGATCCTGCAGTTCTTAAAAAGACATAAGGGAATACTATGAATCATACTTTAAAAATAGAAAATTTCAAAAATGGAATAATTTCTTAAAAAAAGGATGTGACTCAGCTAAGATGAAATAGAAAAATCTGTAGTATATACAAAGTAATTCATAGCAATTGTACACAGTTTCTTCCAAATATTGAAGATGAAGGGATGAATTCTGATCCATTTTATGAGTACATTCCCTAATACCAAAACCATGCAAAATCACAGCACAAAACAAACTGCAGAATATCCCTCATATAGAAACAAATATTTTAGCAAACTGTTATCAAGTCAAACTCAGCAATATATTAATTTGTACACCACAACCAAGAGCGATTTATTCTAGGTATGTAAAGCTACTAGAACATTTTTAAAAAGCAACATACCATATCAACAAGATACTGAAGAAAATTCACATGATTACATGATACGTGTAATATAAAACATCATTGGAGATAATTCAATGTCCATTAATGATAAAAGATAAATTTTTGAATAAAATAATAGTGCTAGAATGCATGATATTCCACTAAAATTAAGAAAACACGAAGGGCATCTGATCTTATTACTCTTATTTAGTATAGTCCTGGAAGATCTAGCTAGTGAAACAGGTAAGGAAAAGAAATAAAAGGCATACCGATTGGAAGGAAGATGTACAATGTATCTATTTCCAGAAGTCATGATTTTCTCTATAATAGAATCTAAAACTAAAACAAAGTGAGTTCAAGAAATTTTCAGGATAAATATTAATGGAAAAAGATTTAAAAGCAAAGTTTTGTATATTAAAATTGCATCTGCAGAAATAAAATTTTTGAATACCATTTACAATTGTTTCAAAGAATAAGAAATGCTTAGACATATACTTAAACTATGCATAGGACTTATGTGTTATGACTGCAAAATGCTGATAAAAGAAATCAAATAAGACAAACAAATGGAAGGACAAACTGTATACATTGATGAGAAAACAACATTATAAAGATGTCAATTCTTCCTAACATGATCTTTCAATTAAAAAAATAATAATGTTTATTTTTGAGACAGAGCACAAGCAGGGGAGGAGCAGAGAGAGAGAGGGAGACACAGAATCTGAAGTAGGCTCCAGGCGCTGAGCTGTCAGCACAGACCCCAATGCAGGGCTTGAACTCACAAACTGTAAGATCATGACCTGAGCTGAAGTCAGACGCTTAACAGACTGAGCCACCCAGGTGCCCCCTAACTTGATCTTTAGATTTACTGAGATTCTCACGAAAATATCACCAAGATATTTTGGGCATAGAAGAGCTAAATTCATCTTGACAAAAACATCAATTTATTATCAAGGCTTTCTATATAGCTACAGTCATCACAAATGTTTGATATTAGTAAAGACATAGACAAAGATCAATGAGATAATAACAAATAGACCCACACAACTATAATCAATTAATGTTTTTTTTATAATGATGAACAGGCAATTCAAAAGAAGAAGGATAGCTTCTCCACTTGAACCAATAAGATATAAACCAAAAAATTAACTTTTATCTAAACTCAAGTTTTTGGAATATTAACTCAAGATGAATAGACTTACATGTACATATACAACTATAAAATTTACACAACAAATGGAAAATCTCTGAGATCCAGGTGTATGCACAGTGTTCTTAGAGCTCAATCAAAAGCACAATCTATAAAGATGAAAATTGGCAAATTTTATTTCATCAAAATGAAAATACTTTTCTATAAATGTCCATCTGTAAATATTTTTCTATAAATGTCCAAATGTCCATATGTACAAGCTTAAGACTGGAGAAAATACTTTCAAAACACATGTCTACTAAAGGACTGGTATCAAGAATATACAAAAAACATTCAAAACATAGTGAAAGAAAAACCCAGCAGTCCATTTAGAGAATTGAGCGAAAGACATAGTTTTTTCAGTAAAGAAAATATACAGATGGCAAATAGGCCCATAAAAAGATAATCTATGTCACTCATCACAATTGTGATGATTGTGGTTCACAATCGCAAGTGAAAACCACAATCTCACTACCTACCTATCATAATGGGTAAAGAAAGGTGATAACAACAAAGATGGGGGAGGGGATGTGAAGAAACTAGATCACTCACATATTGCAGGTTGGAGAGGAAAGTGGTGTATACACTCTGAAAAATAGATTGCCCATTTCTTTAAAACAAAACAAAGCAAAACACCTAAAAACAGCATTATAAAACTGAGAAACTGAACACCTGGGCATTTATTCCAGAGGGAAAAAAAAAAGGAATATATTCACACGAATATGTATAGCAGCTTCATTAGCAATATTCGTAACCTCCAAACAACCCAGATTTCATTTTACTGAGTAAATGGTTAAACTGTTGTGCATATACATCATGAAAGGACAAGAGTGGTCCTTAAGGTGATAGAATATTCAGTATCTTGACTGTATCAAAGTCAACATTCTCCTTGTAATATTGTTTTGCAGTATCTGCCTATTGGGAGACACTGGGTAAAAGATAAATGTGATATTAGTGTTTCTTACAACTCCATGTCTATATACATTATCTCAAAATGCAATTTTGTTCATAAGTTAAATGAAGTCCAAAGTTCATTTCTTCAGCCACAGTATCTGTATTTCAAATACTCAGTAGCCACATTTGGCTAGTAGCTATCATATTGAACAGAGTAGAATGTTTCTATAAACTTTACTAGAAGCTACTAGCTATACTATTGAACAGAAATATTTATAATAACCTTATTTAACCTATTTTCTAGATAATGGGAGTTTCTAGTTTAATGAAGTCTCATGCTACTTAAAATTCTTAATACCATAAATCCTGTTCATTTTCATCTAGAACATATGCCTCCTGAACTCACAGGAATTTTCTATTATATTGACCTTATTTTTCAACTTTTGCTTTACCAGGGATGAATTTTCGATTAATTAAGCAATTGGACAGAACATTTTCCAAAAGAAAATATGAATACTAATTTAATTATTAAATAAGTAACTAGGTTTAAACTTTATAAGCAATGGAGAATTATTATCTACATTATTTACATGTATAAATAAAAATTATAGTGTTCTCATACATAATTTAATGTAAATCTATAATTTATGTGTCTAAGTTAACTAAAACTATATGATTTCATATAAAATGTAAAAGCTCTAAATTCAGAGACCTCAAGGGGGAATATCCAAAACAACTGAATAAATTAAAATTCAGTGTTTTTTTTTTTTCAACTAAACAACAACTTGAAAAGTAAAAAATGAGGAACTTAGAGTTATCTCTAAAACTAAATAAAGTCATTTATAAAAAAACAAGCTGTCGCAACACATTTTCAAATTTTAAAAATATAAAATGTAGTTTGGCTTCAAATTGTTTCATGCTCCAAGTTAACTTAGTTTGAATCTAGGCTGAATAATCTTCACCCTTGGTTGATTACATTTTGATATTTCATAGTAAAACGAGGTTGCAGGGGATTTTTTTTATTTGGAACTCCATTTCGGCCTTTACGTGCACATCGTCAGTCATATAGCCAGTAAAGTCAATTTCCTGCTTCCATTCCTTTTACCTTTGCTTATAGGTATGTGTTGTCAAGGAGATGAGGATTAATACCAAAACAAAGAGGAAACATGCTGTGAAGTTTAAATTCACCACAATGTTAGAATTGCTTTGAGGCAACATTTATAATCATAAAGTTTACTTTTATAAAAACAGTCTAAAATATATAATGTCTAGGAATTATAGAAAGTTTTATTGAAAACGATTAAATTCTAGGTAACGTCTGACTGATAAAAAAATGTCCAGCATTTTAATGTTGCAATTGAGAGATGATTAAGTTACACATTGGCTATATTTACCCCAGAACTAAAAAAAAATACCTCAGAACTTGAGTGAGATTGCTGAGTAGGATGATCCTGAGATCACCTCCTCCCATGGACACACCAAGTCTACAACTACTTAGAAATTGTCTCTGAGAAGTACCTGAGACTAGCAGAACAGTTCTTGCACAGCTAAAGATATAAGGAAAAAGCCATATGGAGAGGAGTAGGAAAGGCCCTGTGTCCTGCAAGCAGAAGGGTTATCATAGGCAGTGAGGCCCTCCCTGAGAAATGCGGAGTTCTAGCCCCAGATCAGGAAATGCCCTCCCAGCGTACCTCACTGTGTGCCAGAGGGTAATAAACATATGTTATCTCTACTAGTTATCTTAATAACTAGGGAAGATCACAGCAAGCCTTCTCACATTCTGGTAAGAGCATACATTAACCTCCATTGGGCCTGGAACTCATCCCCAAGGAAGTTCACTGTATGGGCATGAACAAGATGGAGGGCCAAAGATGGAGTCAGTGTTGTCAACATTCTTATAATTTCATAACACCAGGCTTTGAAAATAAGCAGGGATTAAATCCAGGAAAGCTGGGGGGACTATAGGAACTGAGACTCTGCTCTCCATATGCCTTTCTAGCACCACACATCCTAGCATTCCCCTGAAGTCTGAACCTATCCACCCCAGCAAGCATCTATCTAAAGCAGCTCCTTCCCCTCATACCCACTGGGTAGACTTGGACAAGAATAATGCACAGGTAAATAGTCCTGCCTGGGCCTCACAGCCAGTCACAACAGGGGTATCCTTATCCACCAACATGCCTGTAGCTAAGCCTCTCAAACTTCTAAACTGGAGGCCAATCCCCAGTGTGCTAGACAGCTGTGGCCAGGAATCCCAGCCAACCAAACAGGGGTTCAGCTCTACCCACCACTGTGCCCAAAGCAGTCATGGTGCAGCCATAACAGGGAAATGCCACACATGTTGGGGGGACACCGCTGAAGCACCTTGTTCTGATAAACAGGAGTATTATACTTATGGGCCCTACAGGACACTTTCTACATAAAGCCATTCTTTAAAGACCAAAAGATATAGCTAACCCACCTAATATATAGGAATAAACACAGAGAGCCACACAAAATGAGGGACAGAGGAATATATTCTCAATGGAGAAAAAAAAACAAAATAAAAGAAAATAAATGAAAAATAAAACAGAAAATGCTCTACCAGGTAAAGTGCAAAGTAATGGTGATAAAGATGCTCACAAAACTCCAAGGAATGAATGAATACATTGAGAACTTCATCAAAGAAACAGAATATCTGAAAAAATAATGAATCAGAACTAAAAAATAAAATGAATAAAATGAAAAATACACTACAGGAAACTAATAACTGATGACGTGGAAGAACAGATCAGCAATCTGAGAAAGAGGGTATGGAAATCATCCAAGCTGAATAGCAAAAACAAAAAAATATTAAAAGCAAGGATGGCTTAAGGGATATCTGGGACAAATTTGTATTATCTGGATCCCAGAATGTGGAGAGAGAAAAAGCAGTAGAAAAGTAAAGAAATAATTGTTAAAAACTTTCTTAATCTGGAGAAGAAAACAGACATCCATTTCCAAAAAGCAAAGAGAGCCCCAAACAAGATAAACCCAAATAGGTAGGAAGGGCAGAGATACACTTGGGCATCAAACCCTTGTGAGATTAACCAGAAATGGAAGCACAGAGAAGCAAGAAAATCAGACCTCCACTAGGTACCCCAGGCATGGGGATTCACACTGGGAAAACAAAGCCCCTAACGTTTGACTTTGAAAACCAGTAGGGTTTAATTTTGCAAACTTTTGGGATCAGGGAGGTTTAACTCCAGATAGTTCAAAAATCAGTGGGCTTAGCTGTGGGAGACCAGGAGGGTGATAGGAAATGGAGTCCCTGCCTTTAAAGAGCCAGTATGATAAATAACCAGGACAAAACATAGCATAGAAGGTTCAGTTTGAAAAGTGCCTGCAGTATACATGAAGGAGAGTTTATTTACTAATCTCAGAAAGTGTATTGGAGGTATAGTGATCTTTAGGAGAAAAAAAGTGCTGGTGGGCACCATTTCTTTTCCTGTTCCCCCAGCTTAGATAGCCAGAGATTTGTGGGAAAAGTACAAAGACCTTCTACCTATCTTGTCAGCACTGTGTGCTGCATCCACACATTCCCTTTAGGCCGACATCATCTAACCTATCTACCTTGGCAAGCATCCCTCCAAAACAACTTCTACCTAACACCCTACAAGCAGCCCCTGCAAAGACTGGTGTAACTTCATAATGACTCCTGCTATGGGAAGATAACCTCACATACCAGTGGGCTCACAGATATAGCAGCTGAGACTTTCAGCTGGCTGTGCGGGGAAAGAACCATGACTTTTGGTGAATTTTCAGCTATGGCAGATACTGGGAGGACGTGTACTGTGACCGCCATGCCTACACACTAACAAAAGCTACCCGGGGGACCGTGCATCTTAGGGCCCTGTCCTTTGATGTGCATGTAACTACAGCTGAGTGAAAACATCAAGTCTGAAGGTGGGCTGCATCCACCAAGAAAGCACCTCAGGAGCCTGTGCAAGAAGAAAGCCCCACCATTCAGCAGACAGTGAAGACTGCTAAACTGACTACTGATACCACCAACCTATTAGCTGTTGGAAAAGTCAGATAGGCCTCTTAACAAGTACATGGACAAAATTCTCCCTGATGAGCCCATAGCAGAGAAGATCATTGAAGCTGACCGAACTTATGGCAAATGTGCCTTAGTCACAACAGTGGGATGCACATCCCACATAGGAGACACCACTAAGTACCTGATTCTGTAACTAGGGGACATTGTGCTATAGGGCACCATAGGACATATTCAAAAGGCGGCTACTTTCAAAAACAGGAGACAAAATTGACCTTCCTAATACATGGAAACAAACACAGAGATTTAGACAAAATGAGGGGACAGAGGAATATGTCCCAAATGGAAGAATAAGAAAATATCACAGAAAAAGAGATAAAGAAGACAGTGATAAGCAATATGCTTAAGAATTCAAACAATAGGCATAAAGATACTCACTGGACTTGAGGAAAGAGGGGAGGATCTCAATGAGAACTTCAACAGATAAAAATAAAAAAAAAAGATTAAGAACTCAATGACTGAAATGAAAAATACACTAGAGGGAATCAACAGAAGATTAGAAGATACAGAAGAACAGATGGGTGAACTGGAAGACAGCGTAATGGAAAGCAACCAAGCCTGTCTGCAAAAAAGAAAATAAAAAGTGAAAATAGGTTAAGGAAACTAAGTGATATCAAGCAGAACAGAATTTGCATTATAGAGATCCCAGAATAAGAAAGAGAAAGAGACAGCAAACATATTTGACGAGATTGCTGAAAACTTCCCTGTTCTGGGAAAGAAAATAGACATCCATATCCAGGAAGTACAGAAAACTCCTAATAAGATGAACTCAAAGAAGTCCATACCAAGACAGATACTAATTAAAATGGCAAAATACAATAATGGAGAATTTTAAAAGCAGCAACAGTTATAAACAAGGGCAACTCCATAAAGTCATCAGCTGATTTGTCAGAAATTTTGTAGACTAGAAGGGAGTAGCATGATATATTCAGTTCTGAAAGGATAAAATACCCACAAAACTCTGCAACCAAGAATATTCTACATAGCAAGTTTATCATTCAGAATAGAATGTGAGCTACATTCCCAAACAAAAGCTAGAGGAGTTCATCACATCTAAACCACCCTTTCAAGAAATGTTAAAGGGAATTATTTAAAGAAAAGGAAATAACAGGCCATAGGTAAAAGTAATAAGATTTTGAAAGAAAAAAATTTTATGGTTAAATACAAACATATAATAAAGATAGTAAACTAATCACTTTTAAACCTTTTATACAGGTTAAAACTTAAAAATATAGCAAAATCAATTATATCTACAAAAATAGTCAAGGGACTCACAAAATGAAAATATGTAAAATAGGACATACACTGAAATATACTGGGGGGAGTAAAATTTTTAGTGCATTTAAAATGTGTTCACACATAAATTACCAACAACTTAATATAAATTACTACCTGCAGGAGATGTTACATATGAAGCTAATGGTACTACAAATAAAAAAACCTATGAGAGATATACACAGAAAGAAAAAGGAATCCAAGCATAATACCTAACAAAGCAATCATTTCACAAGTGAAGAAAGCAAGAGAAGAAAGGAACAGAGAGGAAGTACAAAAACAAACAGGAAGCAAATAATAAAATGGCAACAATTACATATCTATCAATAATTCCCTAAATGTAAATGTACTAAATGCTCTAATCAAAACTCATAATGTGACCAAATTGATAAAAAAGCAAGAAACATCTATATGCTCTTTATAAAGGATTCATTCAGACCTAAAAACACCTGCAGATTGAAAGTGAAGGAATGAAAAAAAATCTACCGTGCAAAAGGAGCAACAGAAAAAAAAAACAATATTAATGTCATACAAAATACATTTTACAAAAGGACTCTAGCAAGAGAAAAAGAATACTACATAATTATAAGAGGAACAAGAGAAAGAAGTTGGTATTGCTGATATCAAAGAAGTTATTGCCTGTTCTCTTCTAGGATTTTTATGGTTTCAGAGCGCACATTTAGGTATTTTATCCATTTTAAATTTAGTTTTGTGTATGGTAGAAGAAAGTGATCCAGTTTCATTCTTTTATAGGTTGCTGTCCAGTTTTCCAACACCATTTGTAGAAGAGACTATCTTAATGATACCGAGCAAACTGATGATTACGAGAAGGGAGGTGGCTGAAGGGATAGGTTAAATAGGTGATGGGAATTAAGGAGTGCAATTGTTGTGATGAACACGGGTGATGTATGGAATTGTTGAATATATTGTACACCTGAAACTAATATCACACTGTATATTAACTAACTGGAATGTAAATAAAAACTAAAAAAATGGTTCTATCTACCATTTAATATGTGTTTTAAATTTAATTATTTTTTTAGATACTTTTAATGGTTATTTATTTTTTAGAGAAAGAGAGAAGAACACGAGCAGGGGAGGGGCAGAAAGAGAGGGAGTCACAGAATCTGAAGCAGGCTCCAGGCTCTGAGCTGTCAGCACAGAGCCCAACACAAGGCTTGAACCCATGAAGTGTGAGATCATGACGTGAGCTGAAGTCAGATGCTTAACTAACTGAGCCACTCAGGTGCCCCAAATTCAATTCCTTTTTTTAACTTCTTTCTGAGGAAAAAAGAAGAAGAAGAAAACACAATAGTCTAAAATCTTTAGGATAAAGGAAAAGCAGTTTTAAGAGGGAAGTTTATAGCAATATAGGTCTACCTCAAGAAGGAATAAAATCTCAAACAATTTAACCTTATACCCAAAGGAAAAGAAAAAATGTCCAGAGCTAGTAGAAGGAAGGAAATAATAAAGATCAGAGTAAAAATAGAGACTAAACAAAAAAACAACAAAAAACAAAAGAAAAGGAAAAGATCAATGAACCTGGGAGCTGGTTCTTTGAAAAGATAAACCAAATTGATAAACTTTTAGCCAGATTTATCAAGATAAAAAGAGAAGACTAAAATAAATAAAATAAAAAATGAAGGAAAAACAAAAATGCTATGGAAATACAAAGTTCAGGTGAAAAGAGAATATTGTGAAAAATTATATGCCAACAAATTAGACAAACTTTAAAAACTAAATACCTAAACACATACAACTTTCTAAAACTGAATCCAAAAGAAATAGAGAACTTGAACAGATTGATTACCAGCAATGAAACTGAATCAGTAATCAAATACTCCCAACAAACAAAAGTCCAGGACCAAATGGCTTCACAAGTAAATTGTACCAAACATTTAAAAAATGGTTAATAGAAGAGGAAGGAAAACTTCCAAATTCATTCCAAGAGACCATTATTACTCTGATACCAAAACCAGACAGAAAAACTACAAGAAACAAAAACAAAAAAGTCAAAAAATCTACAGTCCAAAAGTTCTGATAAACATACATGCACAAATTTGCAACAAAATATTAGAAAACCTAATTAAACAATACAGTTTTAAAAAATCATTCACCATGTTCAAGTAGGATTTATCACAGGAATGAATAGTGATTCGATCAATGTGATACATCTCATTAACAAAGGATAAAAATCATATGACCATCTCAATATATACAAAAAAAAAGCTTTGACAAACTCCAACATCTGTTCAAAAACTCTCAACAAAGTAGGTTTGGATGGAACATACCTCAATATAATTGAGGTCATATACAAGAAATCCACAACTAACACCATACTCAATGGTGAAAAACTGAGAGATTCTTCTATAAGTTCAAGAATAAGACAAGGATGTCCACTTTTTTCATTTTCATTCAACATAGTATTGGAAGTCCTGGCTGTAGCAATCAGACAAAAGGGAGGGAGGGAGGGAAGAAGGAAGGAAGGCAGGAATCCTGGGAGGAAGGAAGGAAGGAAGGAAAGAAAGAAAAGAAAGGGAAAAGGAAGGGAAAGGAGGAAGGAAGAGAAGGAAGGGAAGGGAGGAAAAAAGAAAGGTCATCAAAATTGGTAAAGTAGAAGTGAAAGTATCACTATTTGCAAATGACATGATACTACATACAGAAAACCTTAAATGTGCCACCAAAAAACTATTCGAATTGACAAATAAATTCAGTAAAATGCAGGATACAAAATCAGTACACAAAAACTGGTTGCATTTCTATATACTAACAACAAACTAGAAGAAATAATTTTTTTAAATAATTACATTTAAATTGCACAATCAATGAAAATGCCCAGGAATAAGTTTAACAGAAGAAGTGCAAGATATGTATTCTAAAAACTACAAAATATTAGTGAAAGATATTGTAAACAACACAATGGAAAGAAAGTCCATGCTCATGGATTGGAAGAACAAATATTGTTAATTTACAATACCCAAGACATGGAAGCAACCCAAGTGTTGGATGGATGAATGGATAGATGGATGGATAAAGAAGTGTAACACACACACACTCACACACACACACACACACACTGGCATATTAGTCATAAAGAATGAGATCCTTCCATTTGCAGTAACATCAATGGGCCTAGCAGCTATAATGCTAAGTGAAATAAGACAAACACAAATATCATATGATTTCACTTATATAGGGAATATAAAAAACAAAACAAAGAAACAAACAAAAAACAAACTCTTTAATACAGAATACTTGTGGTTATCAGAAGGAGGATGGGGTGTGATGGGATGGGTGAAACCGATAAAGGGAATGAAGTACAAACTTCCAGTTATAAAATAAGTAAGTCACAAAGATAAAAAGTAACATAGTTTGGAGTCAGATGTTCACTATGCTTATCATTATGAGCACTGAGTAATGTATAGAACTGTTGTATCATGTAGTACACCTGAAACTAATAACACTGTATGTTAATTATACTTCAATAAAAAGTAAGTCATCAGGTAACAAGGGAAGAGAGCAAGGGAAGAAGAACAAAGAGCTATAAAAACAACCAGAAAACGACAAGATGAAATAAATACTTAATTATCAAAATTATAAACAAAATGTTCTAATTGATCCTTTCAAAAGACATATGGTGACTGCATGGACAAAACAAAACAAAACAAAACAAAACAAAACCATCTCTGTGCTGCCTACAAGACATTCACTTAGTACTAAGGACCTGTACAGACTAAAAGTGAAGG
The DNA here is from genome assembly GCF_022079265.1 of Lynx rufus. Taxonomy (NCBI): domain Eukaryota; kingdom Metazoa; phylum Chordata; class Mammalia; order Carnivora; family Felidae; genus Lynx; species Lynx rufus. The sequence goes on along the minus strand of NW_025814845.1, from coordinate 95,442,314 downwards.
CATATACATTTACCTTTAAGTTAATGTGTTCTTGATTGCATGTGGCAGAAAACTACCCTGGCTCATCAGTAAGAGGGAAAACTGGCATATTTAATTGAAAAAGTCCACATGTTTGGGGTGCCTTGGTGGCTCAGTCAATTAAGCGTCCTATTTCAGCTCAGGTCATGATCTCGCAGTGCACAAACTCAAGCCCCGTGTCAGACTCTATGCTGACAGCTCAGAGCCTGAAGCCTGCTTCCAGATTTTTTGTCTCCCTCCCTCCCTGCCCCTTCCCCACCTGTGCTCTCCCTCTCCCTCTCTCTCAAAAATCAATAAAAACATTTAAAAAAAAAAAAAAGAAAAAGTCCACATGTTGAAGAGATGGCCTACCAGTATTCAGTCAGTTCAGGCTTCAGCTCCTTTTTCTGCAAATCTCTCAGCTCTGTCCTTGGTTCCTTTGCAGTTTCAGTCTTGGCCAGTAGTAAAATGTTTGCCGTTTTTCACACAAATATATGACATACAGAGAACAAGCTCTCTCTTTGAGTATTCAGCAACAATCTCTTAACAGAAAATAAATGAAGAATCTGAAACCTCCCTAGAATACTTCTATCTAATTGGTCTGATTGAAGCACATAATTATCTGAAATAGTCCCTGTTGAGTGTGATGCCATGCTCCAACTCTTAATTCTGGGTCCTTAAATGAATCACTAGCAAAGGAAAAGGATAATCCTTAATAATTAGTTCTGTCTCTGGATATGGTGCAGAAACCTGCTTTTTAGAAGGACATGGAGTGTGTGGCCAGAAAATATGTAACAGAATGGAAAATGAGAAACTATCATTGAAATGGGAACTGGACACTTTGCAGGCAGTGGAAGTGTCTTTTATAAATTCAAAAATTAAAATCATTGATCAGTTATCAGAATATGTTTTGAAACATCAACATTTTTGACATAGAGTTATTCCTAGAAATTCAGTGATGAGTTGCAGTGCTTTGATGGGTATTACTATAGTAAAAACTATATGCATAACTATTTAATGGATATAAACAGAAAATGCATAGATTATTATAAAACTGGAAAGGGTCACAGGTACTATCTTTAAAAGAAGCATAGTATCTCATTAGAAAATACATTTTAATCTTGGAGCTAGTAAACCTGAATTTTTGTCCTGGATCGGACACTAAGTAGCTTTTTCTCCTCCTCCTCCTCCTCCTTAAATTGGTGTGTCAGAATTCCAATCTGTAATAAGGATGCTAGACTTCAACTTCAAAGAAGTACAACAAAGAAGTCTCAACTGGGGCACCTGGGTAGCTCAGTGGGTTAAAGTGTCTGACTCTTGATTTCAGGGTTTGTGGGATCCAGTCCTACTTCAGGCTCTGTGCTGAGCATGGATCCTGCTTGGGATTCTCTCTTTTCTCTCTCTCTGTCCCTTACCTGCTTTCTCTTTCAATAAATAAATAACATTAAAAAAATTCTCAATCAGTTGAACATTCTGAAACTACAAACAAGGAGAACGAGAAAATAAAATCCCATATATCTGATAAAATATTATGTAAAATGTAAACAACATATATAAAGGTTTCTAAGACCATTGCAATTTGGCTATTAAGGAAAGAGAGTGCTGATTATTAGTGATCTAGGAGAAGTTAACAAAGACATGAGTTTTATTGAATAGACTGCATACTCAGGAAAAATAAATGCTCCCTGTTTGGTATAATGTAAGCAGAATGTTTGGGCTGGCTACAGGAGTTTCCCTGAAACTATCTGCCATTGCAAATGACAGCACATATGGCACTAAAAGAAGATATATGTATATACACATGGCAAAGTGGTAGTGTATATGTTTCTAGTGAAGACACAGAATACTCATTTTTTTTCAAGTAACAGCTTTTGGTATGACTGGAAAAGGGGAAAACATAAAAGACAATCAGCTTTATAGCAACCATAGTCTATCAGTTGAAGATAAGTAAAGGCATATTAACACACACTCTCAGGAAATTTTTTTGGCAGCAGGAAAAAGATCTATACCTAAAATCAGAATAGTGATCAGAGAATTTTCCACAGACACAATGATCCCTATTTTTGAAGCACATAAAATCATTTCAAGAGGGTAAGAGCTGATAATTATTTGCTGGGAAATAACCACAGGTGAAAAAGTTGAATTCTGAATTAAAAAATAAATAGAATAAAACAAGAGGATCTAATTTTATTGCGTCAGTGTAGAATACTCTATAGCAGTAACGAAATGAGAAAATGTATTAATGGCAGTTTATATATGCAGTAGATAATGTATATATGTGTATATGCTTATGCATATATATGCATATATATTTGTACATGTATATGTATGTATCTGATGAACAACTGAGGCTACGGGTGACATCTAAGTAAATCAAACAGGTATAAATGTTTAAGTATTTTAAGCCATGGTTTAATAAAATTAAAAATTAATAAAACATAAACTAAAAATCTTAACTATTTAAATTTTTTTTAACGTTTATTTATTTTTGAGACAGAGAGAGACACAGCATGAACGGGGGAGGGGCAGAGAGAGAGGGAGACACAGAATCGGAAGCAGGCTCCAGGCTCTGAGCCATCAGCCCAGAGCCCGACGCGGGGCTCGAACTCACAGACCGCGAGATCGTGACCTGAGCTGAAGTCGGATGCTTAACCGACTGAGCCACCCAGGCGCCCCAAAAATCTTAACTATTTAAATATGGTGAGGTGATCATGAACAACTTAAGTTCATATTAAATCAAAATAGCAATGCTATAATGTTTTAACATGATAATGAGAAATAAGCTTATTGTTATTTATGAGATTTATAAAGAATATTAAATACTTACAGTATATAAAATGAAAAAAAAAAAAAGAAACCTGCATCTAATTCATGAAAATAAGAACAACAAAATCTTTGGAAAGCTATAAGAAGGACCTTATACACAGTAGTAAACAAAACTGTATTATAAAAAGAATAGTACTGAAAATTATTTCAAGTAGTTTAAATATACTATAGTTTATGAATGTAACAAATGAAAAAAGAGACACAGTTATATATCTGAGAAAACTAAACCATGGAAAATATAAAATTATATGTTAAAAAGTTGAAAATTTAAAAATGAATAATTCTCTATGAAAACACAAGTGCTAATATACACCAACACCAAAAAGTATTTTTTTATGCTTCCCCAAGTATTTCCCAAATTATCCTGAACATAAGAATCTTCAGGATTCTTGTTGCAAATCTTCTCCTGGAGATTCTGACCTACGAAGGACATTGGGATCTTGGACCAGTATTTTCAACAAGCACTGGCGAATATGTTAATCAGGAATGTTTGTGTATGTTGCCTAAAGCAAGTTTCCAGGTCAAGAGTTTATTACAGATAAATTATAAATTTTTCGTAACTGCATATTTTACATGCTAAATAAACTTTTTCACAGGCCGCAAAAAAGGGAAAACTTCCACTTTTTTGTGAAACTATAACCCTGTTATCAAAATATGTCAGCCCTGCAAAGAGAATATAAAGCAAACTAGAAAACACAAAGGCTTACTGACTTTCATTAGTAGCTTAAGACTGGGCAAAACGTCTTCTGACATTATTGTTCAGAAATATTAAAATATATTGCTTAATATAAGCCTGGCCCCAAAAGTAAACACCAAAGAAAGAAGAGGAAGGGATTAATAAAACCAGAAAATAATATCCAGAAACTGTTCTTTAAACAAGATGGTCTTATGCTGCAGTGACTGGAGTTTGCATTTCCTAAGAAAATCAGGGAAAAGGATTATACACCAAACTGGAACATTCCTATCAGCTTCAGTGAGATCCCTTGATATCAGTAAAGGAAGATATTAATGTAAAGACAGAACAAAACACTTTTCATATCATTTTTGAAATATGTGTAAAATATTAAAGGTTTTTTCTGGAACATAGATGCATCAGACTATCTACATATTTTAATGAGTAAATATATTTTGATTTTATTTTTTTTTAATTTTTTTTAATGTTTATTTATTTCTGAGAGAGTGCAACCTGGGGAGGAGCAGAGAAAGAGACACACCCAGAATCGGAAGCAGGCTCCAGGTTCTGAGCTATCAGCACACAGACCCACACGGGGCTCGAACTCACTAACCGTGAGATCATGACCTGAGCTGAAGTCTGACGTTTAACAGACTGAGCCACCCAGGCGTCCCCGTTTTGATTTTCACAGTACAGAGAAACAGATGCAAAGGATTAATTTTAAAAGCCGATTTAGCATCTATTGTGGAGGAGATATAAACACTTTATGACTTCAAACAAATTGTTTTTGATGTTTAAAATTAGATCAATATTAATGGCAAATAGATCATTACTGTGCACGTATGGGCACTCAAGATAAAACATTTTTCTCTGTGTTTATTTCGTAAAACACACAAATGCAACCCGCAAATGCACTGACTTGCCTGTTTGTTGTGACCATTCTCTCCAGCTTTTAAAAAATTTATTTGATTTATTTCTGGCATCAGGACACCTTTTTACCTCATCTTCCTTCTCTGGGGACATGTTAGCCTGGGTATTCATTTGTCCACTTCCTTTCATCAAAAATCCTGATCATTCTCTCAGATTCAGATATAGCTACCTATAGAGGATTCATGTGATATTTATTATTTACGTTTATATGTAGCATGAAGTGATGTAATATGTTAGTGCTCTTAGATAAACAAGCCATAACTTGGTTAAAAGAAATATGTATTCAAAATTCAGTGAAGAGGGTTTTTACTGATGGTGTTTTTATATATTGTATCATCCAATAAGGATGAAGTTTTATATAACATGCCCCTAAAACTACACTATATAGAATAATTTTATGTAACACAGTGTACATACAATTTACTAGATCTTTAGAAGATGTAATAGAATATTAGAAATGACTTAGAAATTTATATTTTTTTCTAGAATAGGAAGCATATTGTATGTATTCATATTTTCATTAACTGGTTTGTTAATGCCAGGATTTTGTAGCCATCAACAAAAAGATTTGGGAAGGGGGCAAGATTGATGACAGCACATCTATTATCTAGCCATGTGTCAGATATTTATTCATATATCTATACTACAGTAAACACATCTTTATTATTTCTTACTTTTGCTTGTTATTTCTATTGCCGTATTGGGACTCTCTGTGTTCACTTTGAACATTATTTAAAAAGAAAGGTCATTTATAAATTTCCAGATATATATATATATATATATATATATATATATCATTCTCTAAAAAAGGATCACTTGAATGATATTATAATTATATTCTATTTATTCAAAGCTCTTAAAGCATTGTTATAATAGCTTGACTAATATGAATATCCTTTTATTACATGAGCATAAATAGACTAGTTTTAGGAAGAAATGCTTAAACATTATTTTATACAAAATAGCATATGTAATTATATGTATTGTATTATATATTGTTATTATAATTCATTTTGTGATTACCCTATTTCTCTCTATGAAAATAAACAGTGAAAAAAATTTTGGCCTTTGTGATTGTGAATAACAATCATTTTAACTACTATTTTAAAACTTCTTGTATTATGAGTCTTCCTTGGGATATATTCTTTGTCTAATTTGAGCTCAGTTAATGAAGATGCTCTCATTAACCTTCAAGAGACATTACGTAAACACGTTTATAACAACAACATACCAGAATTCTATCAGTGTTGTTATAAGAATAACATGTCACATTTCTTTTATACATTATAAAATAATGTTAAGAAGAGCTTATTAACATTTCCTCACAATTGTTTAGTTTGACAAGCTTGTCACAATTGCTCTGTCACCTGCTCACTTGCTGTTCATGACAAGTCTCTGACATTAATTCATAATTGCTTAGGAAAAATTAGCATTTGGCCTTTAGCAGCCAAACTCAACTAGACGTATAAAAGCTGTATTTTTTCTACCTTTGGATAAATAAGACCTGATAAAAAATTAGATTATACATGGAATTCATGAATGTATATATACCTACAATTTAACCAAAAGTCATAAAGGGAACACATCAAGTATACTTACAGATTATATAATTAATAGAACATGATGATTTATAAACTGGCCACAACGGATAATTTGATATGGTTTGGTTTATAATATTCCATTTGCAAACTGCACATCCAATTGCCACTTCAAAACTCTGTCTTCCATTGTGAACATTTTGTACACGTGATATACACCTATACTGATAATTGTATTTTCTGTTGTTCACACCCTAAATTAAATATTTACTTCTTTAAACATGGAATTCTCATTTTCAGACTTCTGCCTCTGTACAAACTTTAATATAATATCATAATTAAAATCAATATATGTCGTATTCAGTGAGATTGAAATTAATACAGCAAAAGACAAAACTTAAGATAGAGATAGAGGCCTAAGAAATTTTATGGGAACAAAAGAATACTAAATTAAGATTTTCCTCCTAAAAAAAAGAATGGAATTCAGCAAACAATTTGATTTTAAGCTTCCTAGTCTCAATGAAAATCAGGAAAAATTTGATTTGCATAGTTCTCACTCTCTAGGTACTTTGAATTTATTTCTCTATCGAAGATACTAATACAGTTTACATAAAATTTTAGTTACCATAAATTTGCTTTGAGATCATATTTATACAGGAAAGTTAAGCTGGTTTCATTTTAAGTATAATTTTAAAATAATGTCAGAGTTGTGTTTTCTTTGCAATGTTAACAACTTTTATTTATTTTTTTTCTTTTTTGTTATACTAGCTATTATCTCCAGGCCAATGAAGAAAAGAGTGATCACTTAGTGGGCACCTTTGTGTTTCTGATAAAGAAAGACTTCTCTTCTTTGACAAAGAAAACTTTGTCTCCTCTCTTTACCTTTCATTTATTATTATATTAAATTATACTGATTCATCTTATATTAATGGAACTAAAACTATTCCTTACATAAATTCAACTTGGTCACTCTGTATTATCCTTTTATCCTATTGTCTCTAGAGTCAGGTTAGGTAAGTGGTATTTTCTGCAACGTAAAATATTATTAGCATAATGTTATCCGTAAGATTTTTAATCACCTGCTTAAGCTCACCAGCATCAGCGGCTCTGTTCTTTTTCTTATCCTTAACATTTCCAGTTTTAATATTTTATTAATTTATATTTCCAGGTGCTTGCTCTTTTATTAGCTAAAAAGACAAAAAAAATTTATCTAGCTTATGTTTCTCACTCATTATTTTTATATTTTCCTTTTTCCTTCCTTCCTTCCTTCCATTAAATTACCTTAACTCTGGGGCGCCTGGGTGGCGCAGTCGGTTAGGCGTCCGACTTCAGCCAGGTCACGATCTCGCAGTCTGGGAGTTCGAGCCCCGCGTCAGGCTCTGGGCTGATGGCTCAGAGCCTGGAGCCTGTTTCTGATTCTGTGTCTCCCTCTCTCTCTGCTCCTCCCCCGTTCATGCTCTGTCTCTCTCTGTCCCAAAAATAAATAAACGCTGAAAAAAAAATTAAAAAAAAAATTACCTTAACTCTAAAATTGGATGTTTAGATTATTACATAGTAGCCATTCTTTAAATATACATATTATCCTCTAGTTTCCACTCACTTTAGTTTCAACCTATAATTTTTTTTAAGTAAGCTCTATGCCCAACATGGAACTTGGTTTCACGAACCCCAACTCAAGAATCACATCCTTTACTGATTAAGCCAGCCAGGTACCTCTTAACCCATAATTTTTGATATTAAGTATTCTCATCAGGTATCATACATTATGTCTTCTTCCTTTTTTTTTTTTTTAGTTGTAGGATTTCTTTTATTTTGATATAATGGGTATTCAATATATTTATAAATATTCTGTACATTATTTGTGCTCAGAGAAAGGATTAGGTTTACTAATAATTTTCACTTTGATTGAATCTTGATGTTTGACCTTGAAGATGGCCAAATTTCATAAATGTGATATTTATCTAGAAAACAATAGGCATTTTTCTATTTTGGAATAAAAGCATCTGTGCACACAAAACTTTAAACCTACTTTTTATCAATGTAATATACCACATTAACAAAATAAAGAATAAAAATCATATTATCATTTCAATAGACACAGAAAAAGCATTTGTCTAAAATCACCATCCATTATGATAGACACTCTCAACAAAGAAAATATAGAGGAAATATACCTCAACTTAATAAATGCTGTATATGACAAGCCCAAAGCTAACATCATACTCGAGAGTGAAAGCTAAGACCAGAAACAAGACAAGGATGCCTCCTCTGGCTATATTCATTTAACATTGTACTAGAAGCCCTAGGCTATATAATCATAAAACAAAAAGTAATAAAAGGCACACAAGTTGGTAAGGACAAAATAAAAATCTCACTGCAGATGACATGATGCTATATGTGGAAAACACTAAATTCCATGAAAAAAAACTATTAAAATTAATAAATTAATTTAGTAAAGTTGCAGGATACAAAATTAAAATACAGACATTTCTTATACATCTATACACCAATAACAAAGTAGCAGAAAGAGAAATTAAGAAAACCCCATTTACAAGTGCATCAAAAACAATCAAGAAGGTGTAAAACATGGACTCTGGAAACTGTGAGACTTTAATACAAATTGAAGATGTAACAAATAAAGGGAGAGGTATACCTTACTTATGAAATGGAAGGATATTTTTAAAATGTCCACACTATCATTATAGTGTATTTGGATTATAATACCAAAATCATTTTTCACAGAACTAGAACAATCCTAAAATTTATATGAGACCACAAAAGACCTCAGATAACCAAAGCAGTCTTGAGAAAGAAGAACAAAACTGAAGGTATAATGATCCTAGATTCAAAACTACACTACAAAGTAATAGTAATCAAAATAGTATGGTACTGGCACAGAAGGAGGTAATAGATCACTGGAATAGAATAGGGAGCCCACAAATAAACCCACACTTAAATGGTCAATGAATATATGACAAAGGAGGGAAGAATATACTAGGGGGAAGAATAGTCTCTTCAATAAATGGTAATAGGAAAATTGGATAGCCACATGCAAAATAATAAAACTGGGCCAGTTTGTTACATCCCCCCTACAAAAATAGACTCAAGATATATTAAAAACTTAAATGTGAGGCCTGAAACCATGAAACTCCTGAAAGAACATTGGCACTAATCTCTTGGACATCAACCTTAGCAACACATTCATAAATCTGTCTCTTCAGGCAAGGGAAACACAAGCAAAACTAAACAATTGAGACTACATCAAACTAAAAGGCTTCTGCATAGCAAAGCAAACCATCAACAAACCAAAAATACAATCTACTGAATGGGAGAAGATATTTGCAAATAATGTACCCAATAGGGGATTAATATCCAAAATATATAAAGAACTCCTACAACTCAACATCAAAAACAAAACAAAACAAAACTGCACACATGATCCAATTAAAAATTGGGCAGAGGACCCGAACAGGCAATTTTCCAAGGAAACATGCAGATGATATGTTCTATATCATTAATCATCAGGGAAAAGAAGATCAAAACTATAGCAAGATATCACCTTACACCAGTCAGAATGGCCAGTATCAAAAAGACAACAAATGACAAGTGCTTAGAGGATGTGGATAAAAAGGAACCCTCATGCACTATTGGTAGAAATGTAAATTGGTATAGTCATTAGGGAAAATAGTATGGAGGCTCCTCAAACGATTGAAAATAGAACTGCCATACTATCTAGCAATTCCATTTCTGGGTATTTGAAGAAATAGAAAATGCTCATTTAAAAAGATTTATGCACCCCTATGTTTGTTACAACATTATTTACGATAGGCAAGATATGGAAGCAACCTTAGTGTCTATAAATACATAAACAGATAAAGGAGACTTTATATATATATATATATATATATATAGTTCTGTATCTATATAAATCTATCTATAATAGACTTTATATATATATAGATAGATAGACTTTATATATATATATATATATAGTTCTGTATCTATATAATCTATTTATAAATCTATATATAATATACATTCTATATCTATATCTATATATCTATATCTATATCATGTATATATGTATCTATATCTATATCATCTCTCTATCTATCTATCTATCATCTATCTATCTGTAATGGTAGAATATAGGCATAAAAATGAAGAAAATCTTTCTTTCTTGGACCTAGAGGGTGTTATGCTAAGTGTCAGACATAGAAATACAAATAGCATATGATTTCACCCATATATGCAATCTAAAAACTGAACAAAGGAAACAATTCAGAAATAGACTAATACATACAGGGAACAATGATGGTTGTCAGAAGGTGTGAAAGGTGTGTAGATAGGCATTATAGTTGAAGGGAATCAATACGTACAAAACACAATAAATAAGCCACAGGAATATAAAGTACAGCATAGGGAATGCAGTCAATGATATTAGACTAATTATGTATGACAAATGATAACTAGATTTATTCTTGTGGTCATTTTGTAATATATATAAATGCCAAATCACTTTGCTGTACACCTGAAACTAATATAAAGTATGCCAACTATAGTTCAATAAAAAAAAAGGAAAGTCTACCTTTTTTGTTGGTTGCAATGGAAATGTGCCTTTCTCTCTTCTTACTCTGGGAAGGGCAGTTGATTGACAGCCATTGACTGACTGCCCCTCTGCTGCCCTCCTTGATCCACTGCTGCATTCCTGCCAAGGCCACACTTCCCCCAAGATGCTTGTAGGCAATGACTGAGCACAGTAGCATACTAGTGCAGATCCATTCCTGTATTATATGGACCTCCTCAACTGTAAAACCCTGGCTTGAGAACTGTATTTGTTCCAAGTCTATAATAATGGCCAGACACTTGTGGCTATAAACAACCAAAATTCTTTCTCAATCAGTTCTAGATGTCAGAATTCTGAAATCAGTAGCACTGGACTGAAATCAAGTAATCTGCAGTTGAGTGTTTTCTCTGGATGTTCTAGAGAGGAGTCCATTCTTTGCTTCTTCCAGCTTCTGGTGACTTGTTGGCATTCTGGCACTACAGCTACATCACTCCAATCTGTCTTCGTGGTCACACTGCCAACTCCTCTTGTGTGTGTGTGTGTGTGTGTGTGTGTGTGTGTGTGTGTCTTCTTTTCTATGTGAAATCTCCCTCTGCCACTCTTATGAAGACACATCTCATTGCATTTTTCAAGATAACGTCCACAGCTCAAGATCCTTAATTTTATCATATCTTTTACCATATAATGTGGCATCCATAAGTTCCAGGATCTAGAGCCTGATATTTGGGGAGGAATGGGGTATTCTCAGCATACCACAAAGGCTCTCTTTTAGCCTGGCCAAAATTTTCTTGAAGGCATAAAACGTGTCCTATCCAGTTGTCCTTTACTACCTCACTAATTTCACAGTTGGCAGATATGCACTGCTATCTGAAGATTCATTCTGCACACTCCTACTTCCTATTTTTTACCCTCCACTTTAGATTGCCTGTCTAAATCTACTTGGTCTTTACCATTGGTCAGCAGAACTAGCACATGAGCATATTAATAGAGTGGCCAAAGTAGCAGAGGCACTGCTATATATACTACTATATATATAGATGATATATGGTCCCAAAAGCATAGATTTCCATGAATGAAGTTCAATCTAGCCATGGACACTTCTGAATATCCAAAAAGTCTCCAACAAAGATCAATGCCAAGAAACTGATATGACACTACTACTTGGATAGACAAAAAATCCACTTGGTGACAAAAGGAATACATTGGAACGTTTTCATCATGGAAGATAAAGTATTTTGTTCTCACAAGGACAGATACCTATTCTGAATCTAGATTTGCATTTTTAGTCCACAAAGGCTCACGTATAATCTATGGGCTTATGAAGTGCCCAATCCATAAGCACAAAATCCCAGGCAACATAGCATCTGACCAGTGATCCACTGGACTGTGAAAGCGATGCAGTATGGTGCATTGCACAGTACCTGGAATAATACACATTCAATAAATATTATGTAAGTTAATAAATTGAGTTATATGTTTTATATTTACATAAAGTAATGGAGAATGTTGATTAAAATAGATAGTAAGAACAGTTAACCTTTACTTAGTCCATGATTTATAATCATTATGTCATTTAATTCTCACACTACTAAAAATGGTTCCCCAGTTTATAAATGAGGAAAATTAGGCACAAATAGAGCATATCAATTCCGTAATTCACACAGCTATTAGGTAGAAGAATTGGTTCATACCATAAGTTGTTTGACTCCAGGGCCTTTCTTTACCATCACTTTAGAGAAAATATGATAAGCTTTTATCAGGTCAAGATGCAGATCACAAAGTAACCTATACATTTTGTAGTGAATAATCTCAATATGAGGATATTCTTTGAAAATTCAGGCTGCATCATGACACTAGGAAAAAGTTATAAATAATAGAACTGATAGCAGTAATGCTCTTAACATCAAAAAAGATGCAATCTTTAAATGACAATGAAAAATTGAAGAATATATAACTATAAAATATTAAATTATAAAGTTCTAGAAATTTAGCCCAAATTCCTTAGTCTTAGGCCAATATTCTGTACAAGTAAACTTTAACTATGCTAAAGAAATATTCACTTCAGTACAATTTTCAAACTAAAATTTAATGCAGCAGAGAAAACAAATGTGAAGTTCCAATTTGACAAATTGCACTTTTGACAAAGACTAAGGACAACCTACTTTTTCAAATAATTACATTATTTTATCTAAGATTCTGTCAGGTAGCATATATTTACTATACATTTAGATATTTACATATCAGATAATCTTGCATAATTAATTAGGATAATTATTTAAGAATTTGGTTAATATATGTACATTTTAAAGTTTATTTATTTTGAGAGAGAGAGAGAAAGAGAGCGTGGGCAGAGAAGGAGAGAGAGAGAATCCCGAGCAGGCTCCACACAGAGGCTGATGTGGGGCTCCAGCCCACAAACCATGAGCTCATGACCTGAGCTGAAATCGAGTCAGATGCCCAACTGACTGAGCCACCCAGGTGACCCACTCTTTTTTTAAGTTTATTTATTTATTTTGAGAGAGAGCTGGCTCTAGTTTTGTTTTTTAAAGGTCATTTCAGAACCTTTAAAATATGTGTCTATACATACACACAAACACATGCACATATAAAAATACATAGAGACAATTGAAGAAACATTGCTACAGAAGCACTAAAAACTGGACACCCTACTATAATATCCCATTTTGCTTTTCTACTTTCTATCTCTGCCTTTTTTCCTATTTTCTGTGAGATAATCTCAACATTATTATAAGCTTTCATGAAATGTCTAGTGATCTTTGGCTATTGAATCATGATTTAAAGTGAGATACTAAAAAGCTTACTGAGACTCTACATATGTGTTTGATGAGGGTGCTTTTGAACGAAGGACTTCAGAATAAAGTTCTACAATTGAATCTCAAATTGCTTATGTTTATAGTTTTGTTGTGATTAATGTTTGTTTGCTTGCTTATTTGAATCTTTTTAGGCTAATTTCTTCAGAGATGAGTTTTCAAATCTTTCACCTGGTGCTACAGACCTGGCTGTTTCCATACTGGTAACTGATTGGAGGAACAGGATGGGAACTGTAAAGTTTAATTAACAATTTCATTTATTTTCCTCATTGTCAGGGCACTTTTTCACCCTCATCCTCACCACCAGCTATCCCTGGTTTTTCTGAGACTGGGATCACATCATCTCAGTTTTTCCTAAGAAGCATGCATCTGTGGCTGTGTTCAGGAAGGGCTGTTCAGATGCCTGTACTGGGTAGGGGAGGGTCTTGGACATTCTAACTCCTCTTTGGTCAACTATGAGAAACTCTTACGCCTACCGCATTGAGATACTATGTGCCTCCATTACAGGAAACTACAGTGGTAGTTCCATAGCATAACTTGCTTCTTTGTGGCCACCCTTCCATGCAGGCTCTTAGCTCTCGGCTTTATCTTGCTGTCATTTACCTCTTATTGATTGTTCCACTTCCCATCTCCAGAGAAAGTATTGATACCTCTTACCTGCTGTCATCTCCTTCCTAGTACTCTATTATATAGTTAATGGGTTCAAACATTTTCTTTACTTTCTTTACTGTCATTTCAAATTTCAGGAGGAGCCAGAGAAAAGCACACATGTTCAAATCTTTGTGCTAAAGATATTCTTCAACTCTTGACCTTTGCCTTGGTAAAGTCCCCTTTCATTCTGTCACATAATCAGTATCAATAACCAAATCTAACAATCCTCTGTAAGCTTATTTCTTCTTGATCTAATCACATTTAAAAAACTTTTCATCCATCTCTTTACTGAAATTCTTTTATCCCTTAGTTTCTATGACTCTATTCTCCAAGTTCTCTCAAACATCTCTATAATATTTTAGACTCCTTCATGCCTCTGTTTTTCTGATTACATCTGAAATGTGACAGGACAGAGATGGGGAGACTTCAGAATATTTGTAATCCCAGCATTCCTATGCTATGTTACTTCTATAAAACTCCACGAGGTTTTGCACTGCTATCCTTCAATAGCAGCCCAGTCATAGAAGGGAAGAGATTCTTGCTCCAAATGCATTGTTGCCCAGACTCTGCCAGATAAAACATAAAGAGAACTTTTATAATATTTTTTCTATAGTTCTCTCATTTCTTTGATTCTAAAATAGCCATATCTCATTTGTGATGTTGCTGACAGTGAGGAAATTTTCCATTTCAGTATGATCCAAACTAGGAAATAAAAAAAAAGACCAAATAAGTCTTCCCATTCTCCTTCACAAGAGCAAAATTTGAGAGCTGCCCTGACCTAGAAAGAGAAAATCAAGTCTATTACAATATCACAAGAATAGTACAATAACTGGAAAAAGTGCACTGAGAAATATTAAAGAATTTGGTTACCTAAACAACTTTGCCTAGTGCTTCATTGAAAAATGTTTGGTGGCATTCGCCTTAAAAATTCATCCTCTCAGTACTTTTCATAGTCAGCAAATTGAGAAATCAGTGGGGAGTGGGCATAAAACAAAGCTAAAATAACCTTGCAATACTGGGCCAACTTTTGAATCAGGATTGCTTTGCTTTGCAATATGCTCTTGAGGTTTCCTACACAGACAGTTATGTCATCTGGAGGCAGAAATAGTTTTATTCCTCCCATCCCAGTCTGTATACCTTTTACTTCCTTTCCCTGTGTCATGGCATTACCTAGGACTTACAATATCATATTGAATAGGAACAGGGACAGAGGATGTCCTGCCTTACTCCTGATTTTACAGGGTAAGCTTTGAGTTTCGTGCCATTACATATGATATTAATTATATATAGTTTTTTGAAGACATTATTTTTCAAGTCAAGAAAGTTTCCCTCTATTATGGATGGTATTTAAATGTCATTCCCCTCATGTAGTTTTTGATAATGGAATTTTAACTACTTTATGAGAATAGAAATCTTAGGAAAACACTGTCACTTTTTGGTTCTAATTAATGATATTACTGTTGTTAATGCATAACTCTGTTTTTGGCTTAAATTAAAATCTAAGTAAATCTATGCACTGCTTCCCCTAAGCAATTGTACTTTTTATGTGAAGCTTAATAGGAAGCTGAAAATGGATTAATTTTGTAGAAACTGTAAATCTCATGTGAGGTATTGTTTACATTCTTACCCCCTTAAAAGAGGCAGTGAAAGCCGAATGCAGTGAAGCTTCTGGGAAAGTGACAGAGAAAGGTGCTTAGGGAATACATTTTAAAATGGTATTTAATGAGCCACTATTGTTTTCTCTATGTAAAGGCAGAAATGGAAGTCATTTTGAAAGCTCATTTGCCTCAATAAGGGAAGGTTTCCTCTTCTCTGTGTATATGTAGGGAATAAGGATATTCATACATGCACAGTCCTTAGGGCTGGAAAATGTTATTCTTCTGATTACTCATACTGAGCACTATTGAAATACTGTCACACACTAAGTGTTTCCATTCATTTACAGTCTATAAAATTACATTAAATACAGTCCAAAAACAAGTCAAAAGCTTTTATTGTAAATTTTAAGTAATTTAAATTATTATAATGATGTATTTAGTAGTGATTCTTGATTTTCATACCTCCAATGATATGAATTTCTCTGAAATAATTTATTATTCTATTATTGCTTTTCATGAGAAATTGTTATTCTCCATTGATTTTGCATTACATTAGACTTAGTTCTTTGTCACCCAGTTTTAATCTCAAACTTTTTATTTCTATCAAATGCTCATCATTGAACCTATCAATGGTTTCATTTTATCACAGCAGAACTACAGTTTTTTTTCCAATTCTATAGCCTTTAACACTGATGAGACATGGCATAAAATAAAACGTCTCTGTGTTGCTGAAGATTATTATTGTGCAAATAAAACACACCCAGCCTAAGCTGTTGTCTCACACTGGTGAGGTGGGTTGGAGGAGGTTGGGCAAATCTAGATGGAAAATTTTAAATGATGACATCAGCTTTTGTGCACTGCCATGCTCTGTCTTGATCCCTCAGTCCCTCACTCCCCTTTCTGTCCATTTATTCACTTACTTATCTAATTTTATTCTAAGATGGACTCATCTATGTGTTGGGCAAGGTGACTATTATTCCAAGGAAAGAAAGATGGTCGTTTTCAGTAGCTCTCCCAAAATTTCCAGGTAAGAACTTGACTTGCTGCCTTTAATCATGTATCAGGCAAGGGACTGAATTACTTGAAATACTCTGATTTGAGTCAGAGGAACCCTGGGTCATTTGTCGTGGACCAAGATGGGGCTGATTCAAATCAAAAGGGCAGAGAAGAACTAATATGTAGTGGGAAAGACACTTCTTCCAAGGAAGATACGTCCATCACTACTACCCCAGGGCTTAGTCTGCTTCTCTTGTCAGTCTTTGCCATCTTATCCTTGACTGCATGAATATGGACATAATTTGCATGGGGTTCTATGTTTATAAGTTCACTCGTTTACACACACACACACACACACACACACACACACACACACTTCCATTTAGGCATTTATTTTATAATTGGAGTTTACTATGAAAGCAATCTAAAGGAATATATATATTTTCCTTGGCATCTGCTATTAAATGTGGAAAAAAAGAAAAGAGAATGAGAAAGAGAGAGAGAGGGTATAGGATGAGGATGGAAAGGAGAGAAAGTTAACAAACTGTCATCTAAATACTATTAAGAATTGGGTATAGAATTGGCTCCCAAGCCTGTTATTTATCTTTGCCTTTTTTTTTTTTTTGCTAGAGGGATTGGTACCTGAGAGAGAGGCAATTGAATATTTTGAGAGCTATTCTTGACTTAAACATTTATGTATCAATAAATTTTTATATATAATCCTTTTAGTCAAATTCTATTCATATAATTTCTTTAAAAACATTTACCTCAACACTTATGGTTTTATTAATATTGCAGTTTGTTTCTCCTTTCTAGATATTTTGTTGATTTTAATCATCCAACATGGCTTAATTTTCAGGAATATATTGCTAGAAACATACATACAATGAGCAAAGTATTTATACATCTACGTTTATATATAGTACTAATACACATTCTGGATCATAGCTGCATTCTTTCCTAATGTTCCTAACATTCCTTAATGTTTCTGCTAGAACAAATTACCACAAAAATAGTGATTCAAATGACACTGATTATTTATGGTTCTGGAGGTCAGAAGTCTTAAATGAGTCATAAGGGGCTAAATCCCAGTGTCAGCAGAGGTGTGTTTAGAGGCTCTGGGGAACAAATCTGCTCCTTGCCTTTTCCAGCTTCAGATTGCCCACATTTCTTGGCTTGTAGCCACATCACTCCTACCTCTGCCAGTGTCATCACATCTGCTCTTACCTCGATCCTCCTGCCTCTCAATGTGATTACATCAGCCCCACATACAATCCAGGATGACCCCTGTCTCATAGTCCTTAACCTTAATTATACTCTCAGAATCCCCTTAGCCATTTAAGACAGGATATTCACAGGTTCTGGGATGAGGACTTAGACATCTGTAAGGGTCATATTTCTGCTTAACATAATAGCACAGACAACTCAAGGGGTCCTTGGTTGCCTTAAAGTTGTAGATATAAATCTCATAAGCAGACTGGAGTTTCAGTTTTATACATGCTGACAGCATAAACTTGACACTATAGCCTGGAACACCAAAGCAGAAATCAAATTCCATTTGATAAGTATTTATTAGCACCATTGTTTGCCATCCAATGTATTATGACTGCTGCACCTGCCCTCAGAGTTACTGATTCTGGGGGATCAAGGAGCCTGGGACAGAGGGAGAGAGAGAGAATCCCAAGAAGTCTCCATGTTCAGCATAGAGCCTCACACGGGGCTCTATCTCATGACCATGAGATCATGACCTGATCAAGACCAAAATCAAGAGTCAGAATCTTAACTGACTAAACTACCCAGGTGCCCAAACTTTGTCTACCTTTGTGATCATGTGATTGATTGGGATGTGAGGCTCATTGCTGATGCCCAGAGTCACTGATCACTGTATAGTAGCATACTACACATTGCTAGCCTAGAAAAAGATAAAAATCCAAAATTCAAAGTACAGTTTTTACTGAATGCTTACTTAACTGAATGCTTTCATACCGTGGTAAAGTAAAAAAAAAAAAAAAGAAAAATAAAAGTTGAACTTCCATAAATTGGAGACAGTTTACTTCTGGGGCTTTCCTGGTTACTTTTGACACCTTTGTGACAGTTGAAAATTTAGAAGTGAGAATTTCTAGAAAATTCAGATAAAATATTCCTACTGAATCAAAGCAAAAGAGCTGAAGTTCCTAAACCCTTGGTCTCACTGGCCTCCCAAAGTATGAGCTGTCTATTGTCTTGCTGATATATCATCTAAACCATATTATTTAGATTTTTGAGGGGAAGGGAGTGCCAATTCTTTTCAACCATGATTTGTCCTATGAATTCCTTTGACATGTACAGATCTTCTTTTCAAAACCAAGAATTGGAAATGTTATCAGTGTCATAGTCAGCATTTAAACACTGATTGACATATGGACCATCATCTCTAGTTCTTGCTGCATACCATTTAAGAGTAAACAAATAGTTTGTGAAATTAAAACTGTCTACAGAGTTGGGATGAATGTATTATGTCCTGTAGCATAACTGTCAGCTCTAATTAGTGACTTTCCATGGCTGTAACTTTGCGTGGCTTTTTTTCCCCCTTTGGTGCCCATAATTAATAGAACGGCTCCAAAAAAATATTGTGTAAGAGACCAGATATGGATATGACCTAACAGCAGCTGCATAAACATGCTTTTCTTACTATGGTCTGTGGCCCGGAACATAATGGGGCTTGAGAAAGCTGTGATTACAGAAGCCTCACTAGTTAGAAGTATGTGGGTTAATAACTTATAAACTATTATACGCTGTTGCATGCCTAGTTGAGTGTATGGGAAGTTTGAAAAGTTTTTGATCAGTTAATAATTATTTTTTTACTGTGAGTTACAGTCATTTTTGAAGCTACAACAGTATTTATTATATATAAGCTGTAAATACTTATCGTTTTGTAGAATTGTAGAAGTTTGATCTGTATGTAAGAATGAATACATGTTTGATTTAATGTAAAGTCTATTTACTTTTGGCTGTCATTCACATAGATGCACTCGTTATCAAGGAAAAGTTTTATAAGTGAATTAGTAAAGTGATTGACATATTCTATTAATAATCTTTAAGCGTACACATACACAAGATAAGACACTAACAAAATATATTTTGAATAGAGCTTACATGTATTGATTTTTTTGTTACCACGCCTAGCTACTTGGATGCTAGCTGCATATTAGCAGGTTTCCCCAAATACGCTGCATATTAGTAAATCCTTAAGAATAACTAAAGGCTTTGAAATGGTGAGCTCTGGTATGAGCTGCCCCTTAAACATGACTGCTGCCCCTTAAACATCTGCAATTACTTGAGGAGTTACTACATCTTTTTGCTTTTCATTACCACATCATGTTTGTCACATTAGGATTAGAGAGTTATTTCTTAATAAGATTTCTATAGTGTACTAAATGGAACCAGAGATTAGCTGGTATGAAATGATAAATTATAATAACCTTGATCAAAAAAGATTTCTAAATATTGAACAATTATGAATAAAATGGTATTTAATTATATGAAATGGAACCATTTCTCCATTATCTTTGTTATTTTTTAATGTTTATTAATATGTACAACAACTCATATAGGTAATTCATTTCTGTAGTTTTCTATTATAGAGATTTAATTAAATGTTTTTTATAAATATACCATGTCTATAGCTATTATTGGAGAAATTAATTCATAGCTATACATTAAAATTATGAAAAATATTGGGTTATATGGTGTTTGCAGCCTTACACTATGTAAATATTATGTTTTATTTGATATATCCTTATATTTATAGGTTACCTATCATTTCATTATAAGCTAATAATTTAGTAATTCAAAGACTTTTTATAAAATTATGTTTTATGATTATAAAGTAACATATGCTCACTAGGAGGAAATAAATCATATTACAAAAAGAATTACAATGAAAATAAAATTCTTAGGGGTGACAAGGTGGCTCGGTTGAGCATCTGATTTCGGCTCAGGTCATGATCTCCCAGTTCTTGAGTTCAAGCTCGCATGGGGCTCTGTGCTGACAGTGCAGAGCCTGGAACCTACTTTGGATTCTGTGTCTCCCCCTCTCTCTGTCCTTCCCCCCACATACTATCTCTAAAAATAAATAAATTTTTTTTAATTTTAAAAATAAATAAAATTCTTATACATTTTGATCACTTATGGATAATATTAAAGTTTGCTATGTAACTTTCTATGTAACTTTACATATAGTATATATGTGTAATATGTTCTGTATTAATATATGTGAATGTATAATAGTATATGTATACAGTATGTAATTCTCTCTATATAATGTACAAACTTACACATTATAAGATCAATTCACAGTATAAAGAATGTTCATTATTATATATTGGTATAGTAAAAAATCACTTTTAATTGTAGCATATGTTTCATTGAATAAATCAAATTTATTTAATAAATTATCTAATACTGAGTATTAAGTTATTCTCAATTTTTTATTGTAAACATATGGTGATAGAGATTCTTGTAAACACACCTTTATGTGTATGTACATTTGTAGAGGATAAATTATTAGGAATGTAATTCTTGGGTCAGAGAGTATGTGCATTTTTTTTAAAGTTTGTTTATCTATTTTGAGAGATAGACAGCACATATAGGGGAGGGGCAGAGAGAAAGGGAGAGAGAATCCCAAGCAGGCTCTGCACTGTCAGCGCAGGGCCTGATGCGGGGCTCAAACCCACAACCATGAGACCTGAGCCGAAACCAAGAGTCAGATGCTTAACTGACTGAGCCACCCAGATGCAACTAGACAGTATGTGCATTTTTAGTAATTGTTATCCTTATTATCAAATTAACTTTATGAAAATCTGTAGAATCTGATACTGTAGTTCCTCCCTTCTACGTTAAACATAATTCATTTAAATACTTGACATTGTGATCAACAAAACACAGTACCTTGTTCAATTTTCATTACAAGTGAGGTTATTTTTTTCTGATGTATTGATAAAATCCAGATTCTGTATGTTTTAATTAATTATATTATATTTTAATACCTGGTAGTACTCAATATTATTTTTATTTTTCAGAATATTTTTGGGCTATTTTCTTCTGTTGATAATGTATCTCAACCCTTTCTGAGATGGTGCATTTTTTTATGTATATGTAAGTTTGCAGAGGCAATGTCATTTCTGTTATTCATGTACATTTAATAAATAAAATGTTCAATTCTCTTTTGGTTTTATTAGAATTTTAGAATAAGTTGTATATTTGTATCAAAAAAGTTTCTCTTCTCCATATGCTAGATATATCTGTGTGGATTTACACATGACTTTTACACATCTGAATTTTCATTTGTTTTAATTATTTTTCCTTTCTTTCTTTTCTTCCTCCCTTATGTCCTTTCTTCGTTCTCTGTTTTCCCTTCCTTCCTTCTTATTTTTTTACATTTTAAATATCTATAAGAATGGATAATGCTGGTTATTTCATTCTATTACAACTAAAAAGTGGTCTATTTTACACAAATTATATTTAATTAAACTGTTACTTCAAAATATACTTGAAATGTATTGAAAGTATGTTTAAATAGGCATGCTGGTTATATTCATAATGAACACTAAAACCTGCAGATTGAAATATTTCATTTAAGCAAAAATATGTTGGGTGATAACTTATTTCCTAGAGTGAAGTACATTTAATAACAGATTTAAGTTTCAGAAACAATTCTTAAAAGATATATTTTTAAAAATCATTTAATAAAATGTTGACCATCAGATAACTTTTCCAATTTGGAAGTTTTATGTGTTTGTTTTCTTTATTTTCTTATCCTGGGAGGAAAATGTCATTGTTGCAGTCTATCAGAGATTAAGTGGCAAAGTAAATTTTTTCCAGATACAGAGAAGGCAATTTTTAAAAGGAATACCTCTTGATTATTTATATTCCCTATGAGCTTCTTATATATAACATCGAGTGTCCACATTGACCTACTGCTTCTATTTGACTATTTTTTTTTCATATTACTTATTAGGTCAAAAGCTAAACAATATTAAAAGTAAATATTAAAACTAAATATTAAAAGTAAACTATCCATATTTCAAGAGAATTTAATGTTGCATAATATTGATCAGCACCTCATAGGATAAAAAAATAGTTTTTTGTACTATAAGCATTGTAGCAATATTCTAAATATGTATTCAGCTGTTTCCACACTGTGAATTCTTTTCTCTGAGCAGAATAGCCTGTCATTTCTTATATCAGATTTTGTTGGTGGATGATCTACACCATGCTCAGAATTTAAATAAAGAGAAAGATCAAAAAGGGTTCTTCACCAACCATTGGATCTACTTATATTTTCTGCTATCAAAGCATCTTTTATCAGTGATCCTTTCCACTGATTAGTTCGAGATGCCTGTGCCTGGAGTTCCAGTCATTCCAACAAGCATTTCTGAGTAAAGCAGAACATTCAGCCCACTGCTAGCCTTGATGAAGATCAAAAATAAAAATAAAATCCTGAATAGTGTTTAATGGCATGGATTTATCTGATTTCACGTCCAAGTATGAATCAAATGAAATATCCTTTTGTGTTTGCTATAAAACCAGTAAAAAAATGCTGTTGAAGGTATTTTCCATTGTATTATTCTATGTCCCATAATAAACTATTTATAAATAAAATATTAAGGAAGTCTTTTTTTCCTCAAAGAGAACTGTTTTGTTTCTCCATTTTTCACAAGATGTCTGATTTATCTTTCTCTCCCCTACCACCACCACCCTTTTTGTATCAATTAATAGACAGTTAAGAACAAAGTTTAAAGATCAAACAGTAAATATTTTGACTCTGATTCTTACTATAATCACATTTTTGTTTACCTTCATCACTCATTTTATTTCTCTAATTTGGTTTTAATATGTAATTGTGGCTATCATTTGTTTTAACCTGTCTTAAAACCTTTTTGAAGGAAGATAATATATGAGCAAATAAATGAACAAAAAATAATGCCATGTAGAAATATTAAATTTTTAAAGGTGAATCTGTTTGGGCTAAAAATCCTCATTATGATTACGATTGAGATACCACCTCACGCTGGTCAGAGTGGCCAAAATTAGCAACTCAGTAAACAGGAGCTGTTGGTGAGGATTTGGAGAAAGGGAAACCCTCTTGCATTGTTGGTGGGAATGCAGACCCGTACAGCCACTCTGGAAAACAGTGTGGAGGTTCCTCAGAAAATTAAAGATTGAATTACCCTATGACCCAGCAATAGCACTGCTAGGAATTTACCCAAAGGATACAGGAGTGCCAATTCATAGGCACACATGTACCCCAATGTTTATAGTACCACTATCAACAATAGCCAAATTATGGAAAGAGATCCAATGTCCATCAACTGATGAATGGATAAAGAAGTGGTATAGATATACAATAGAATATTACTACGCAATGAAAAAGAATGAAATCTTGCCATTTGCAACAACATGATGGAATGGAGGATATTATGCTAAGTGAAATAAGTCAGTCGGAGAAAGAAAGATATCCTATGTTTTCATTCATTCATATGTGAAAGTTGAGAAACTTCACAAAAGACCATGGGGGAAGGGAAAGAAAAAAATATATATATACATATAATTACAAACAGAGGGGAGGCAAACCTTAAGAGATTTTAAATACAGAGAACAAACTGATGGTGGAAGGGAGTGGGGGGGGCAGGGAAAATGGGTGACGGGCATTGAGGGGGCATTTGATGGGATGAGCACTGGGTATTTTATATAAGTGATGAATCACAGAAATCTACTTCTGAAGCCAAGAGCACACTGTATACCCTATGTTAGCTAACTTGAAAATAAATTATATTAAAAAAAAAAAGATAAGCTACAGAGACACATGGAATTGGGAAATTATTTTTTAAATATTGCTCAATGAAGCACTTATTTTATAACACCAAAAGAATATTTTTAAAGTTTGTTATTGCATATGTGTATATATGTAACAATAGTATAATTATTATTATTATAAATAATTATAAATTATTATTATTAATCAAAGACTTCCCATGAAAATCTTTGGCCAAGCTCTCTCCTGAAAAAGACAAATAAATTAACTTGGTAAAGAGAAGGAGGGCTTCTCATTGATGTTGGGTAGACAATGTCCCCACAATATCAAGGTGTAAAATATAGATGTTGATGAAGATAATTTAGAGTAGCTATATGATTTGTCATCCAAAGCTTACACTGTTGAGAGGAAAGGTGGAGACAATATTGAAAATTAAGCCCTATGGCAGACAAGTGTGCACTGGAACCATTTTTAGAGAGATGTGCAATCATCCTAGCCAAGGAGAGTGCCCTGACTGAATAAGGGAAGTAAGGCTCCTCAGAGGTTACAGAAAACAAGGACTGGGAGGGAGGCTGAGCAGTGCTTAAGCACACACACTATTGACTCACATAATCTGGTTTCCTTACCAGCCTCAGTATCCCCACTAATAGGATCCAGAATACCGGCAGATCTTTTAGAGTAATGTTAAAATATTAAATGAGGGGCCCCTGGGTGGCTCAGTCAATTCAACTCAGGTCATGATCTCATGGTTCATGGGTTCAAGCCCCTCATCAGGCTCTGTGCTGACAGCTCAGAACCTGGAGCCTGCTTCAGATTCTGTGTCACCCCCTCTCTGCCCCTCCCCTGCTTGCTCTCTCTCTCTCAAAAATGAACATTAAAAAAAAAAAAACACATTAAATGAGATAATGTCCCTAGTCATTTGTACAACACCTGGCCCCAAACAAGTGTTCAGCAAATGTCACTTTTTCTTTTCCCTCCTTAATAGAAATAATAAATGTGTCAGATAAATAAATGTGATAAAAAATAGAATAAAAATTTAGACTAGGTGGTAAATCTGATTAGTGGTAGCTCTTAAGAATCAGGTAGTCAATTGGGGCGCCTGGGTGGCGCAGTCGGTTAGGCGTCCGACTTCAGCCAGGTCACGATCTCACGGTCCGGGAGTTCGAGCCCCGCGTCGGGCTCTGGGCTGACAGCTCAGAGCCTGGAGCCTGTTTCGGATTCTGTGTCTCCCTCTCTCTCTGCCCCTCCCCTGTTCATGCTCTGTCTCTCTCTGTCCCAAAAATAAATAAACGTTGAAAAAAAAAAAAAAAATTTAAGAATCAGGTAGTCAATATGACAGTCTGATAGTCATGTACCTGATAGTCAAAATATTGTCTTCCAAAGTTGCTTAGGTAAATTCTTTTCTTCTTCACCACTTACAAATGCTATACTCCTAAGTCACCAAAGTCACTTTTTTTTTTTTTAACAATTGCAGGTAGATAAGATTTTCTCATATAAAATTAATGTTGCCGCACAAAGCTCTGAAAAACCTCAACTTCTATGTCTTTGACCTCATTGCTCTTCTGTTTCCTCTGATTTCTGATTTTGGATTCTATTTCTTTTCTTGATGAAATAGGAAAATTCACCCCCGCTTCTTATTAAAAGCTTTTTCAAAAGCTGATCTTTTGGAGCAGTATTGCAAACCTGTTTCTGATATTTGCAGGGTCATTATTACAGATGGACTCTATAGACCATATGCCTAAATATTTAACAGTTAAGACTCGGCCAGCCAACTTAAATGAAATTTTCATTTAAGCTGTAATCCTTAGCCACTTGTGCAACTGTTGCAAAGAGTTTGCTAATTTGTGAATATCTCTAGAAGTATGAGTCAGAATGAAAGCTGCATCTGAACACAAAAGGAAACAGGGAATAGATCTTCAGCACTACTCAGATGTGATGCGTCAGCATAACACTATCTTTTGCATTTGTGCTAGGCGGAGGAATTTCACATGCTAGTAATTTGCTTTTTTATTCCCTTAAGAATCTGATTCCCTGTATGGCTTATTTCACTTAGCATTACACTCTCCAGTTCCATCCACGTTGCTACAAAAAAAAAAAATAAAAATAAAAATAAAAAAAAAATCTAAAAAAAAAAAAAAAAAAAGAATCTGATTCCCAAGTCCTTCTTCCACTCCAGAAAAGTATCCATTTGTGAATACTGACAGTGGCATAAACCCAAAACCAACTTCACATTTGAACATAGCTAACTTTTTTTTAAATGCTATCCTACAAGAGGTGTGTCCTGACTCCCAAATAGAATAGTTTTCGAGCGAGGCCCTCACAATGTGCCAGCACTGAAGGCCAGACCCTGAGTGACAGAGGTGGCATATCCAAGTTTTAGAATAAATTTACTTTTCTTTTTTTAATGTTTACTTATGTATTTATGGAGAGAAAGAGACCGTGAGACACCATGAGAGGCTGAGGGGCAGAGAGAGAGAATCTTAAGCAGGCTCCACGCCTGCCATGTTAAC
Source organism: Lynx rufus (assembly GCF_022079265.1). Lineage (NCBI taxonomy): Eukaryota > Metazoa > Chordata > Mammalia > Carnivora > Felidae > Lynx > Lynx rufus. The sequence goes on along the minus strand of NW_025814845.1, from coordinate 95,415,402 downwards.
ATGGCATAGTTGATTGGCCTGACATGGGGTATGATCTCACAACTGTGAGATCTCCACCTAGCTGAAATCAAGAGCCAGATGCTCAACTCACTTAGTCACTCAGGTGCCCTAGAATAAATTTATTTTTAAATAAATGTGCATGTGTATGTATGATACAAAGGCTCCCTACATCCTAAAACCATTACTGATTGGATTCTTTTAAATGTAGCCTTTTTCTCCTCTATAGGAGACAACCTCACTCAGCCTTTTCATAAACATTTTCCCAGGGCACCTGGGTGGCGCAGTCAGTTGGGCATCTGACTTCAGCTCAGGTCATGATCTCATAGTTTGTGAGTTTGAGCCCCGCATCGGGCTCTGTGCTGACAGCTCAGAGTTTGGAGCCTCCTTCGGATTCTGTGTCTCCCTCTCTCTGTGCCCCTCCCCCACTCATTCTCTCTCTCTCTCTCTCTCTCTCTCAAAAATAAAGATTAAAAAAATAATAAAATAAAATAAAATAAATAAAACCTTTTCCCTACTGATGGTGGTTTTCCAGAAATGTAGTATTCCCATTCTAAATTCCCATTCTAATGTAGCTTTCCTTAAAGCTTCCCAGTTTTCAAAGACAAGTTTGAAACTTAATTAAGACAGTAGTAGACAAATAATGCTCCTCCCCACCTCCCTTCCAAGATGTCTATGTCCAGGTGTCTGGAATCTGTAAATATGTTACCTTACATGACAAAAGAGGAATTAAGATTACAGATGGAATTAAAATTGCTAATGAGTTGATTTTAAAATAGGGAAGTTCTCCTGGATTATTCATTTGGGTCCACTGAAATCACAAGAATCCTCAAAAGTGGAAGGGGGATGCAGAAGAGAGTTATGATGTGAATCTGGTTTTGCAGAGGCACCCCTGAGCTGAGGAATGCAGGTGGCCTCTGGAAGCCAGACAAGGAAGGAAGCATTCTCCCTTAGAGCCTCCAGAAAGGCAATCAGCCCTGCACACACCTTGATTTTAATCCAGTGAGTCCTATGCCAAACTTTTGACCTAATAATCAGAACTCTAAAATAAGAAATTTGCGTTGTTTTAGGCCTCTAGATTTTTGGTCATTTGTTATGGTATCATCAGGAAACTAATACAGAGTCTAATTTCAAATTCTTCCCCACAGAGTTTCTAGAACCTATTGTGGAAAAAATAAAGGAAACTTGAAATAAACTTGAGTCAGGAAGCTCTACAACTATATTTGTTGTGTTGCCTAATTCCCCAAACTGTTAGGTCTTTCTTCTCTTGGTCCCTATAAAAATGTTAGGCAGAAGCTAGACCTGAGCAGTGGAAGAACACCTGAGGCAGAGTCCCAAGTCCTTGAAGGGGAAATATAGAGACATTAGCTAGAGACAAGGATGGTGATAAATAAGCTACACATTAAAACCCCAGGGGCACAACTCTTGACATTGTGGCTTCTAAGATCTTGGGGTGGACAGATCAAGAGCCACAGGTGCAGAGCTTGAGTTTTCTTCTTCAACCTCTGCCCCTGGGCTAAGACTGACCCTAGACTCCTTATAATACCTTTGTATTGTGGGTACAGCCTCCTCCACCTCCAAGGAGAAAGGCTGCCAAGAGGGTTCTGGTGCAAACCTTGTAGAGTCAAAAACTCCCCATGTTGGCCTGTGGGAAGAATTTTCCAAGTGATAGGAAACAGCCTCCATGAGAAACAACCCCACTGTGCCTCACAGCTTCTCAGAGAGAAGGCCAGAGACACCCTATAATACCCAGTCCCAAAACAACCCAGCTCTGGTTCCACCTCTCAGAACCTGCCTTCTCTCCTACATTGAGAGAGCACTTTCACTTTAGTAAAGTGCTTTGTGCTCGCTGCTTTCCTTCTGGCTGTCTTTATTGGAGCGCCGATCCCTGACGGAGAACTCCATTCACACAAAGTAGATCCCATACTTCTGGTATTTTTGTTACTAGTAAGAATTTTTAAAAAGTACAATTTGAGAACTTTACAAGACAATAAATGTAGTGTACTATAAAATAAAATTTTATGTCATTTTCATAGCAGTAAAACATCAGATACCTGTTACTGCAATATCAATATGGCATAGTTGATTGGCCTTGAACTTTTAAAGATAGAGATTTAAGATTAGCTTTTTGTTTTTTGTACTTTTTGTGTTTACACTTCTAAAAGAAATTTTATATAAATATTTAGGAATATATGTATATAAGAGACTTTTTTTTTAAATTTTTTTTTCAACATTTATTTATTTTTGGGACAGAGAGAGACAGAGCATGAACGGGGGAGGGGCAGAGAGACAGGGAGACACAGAATCAGAAACAGGCTGCAGGCTCTGAGCCATCAGCCCAGAGCCTGACGCGGGGCTCGAACTCCCGGACCGCGAGATCGTGACCTGGCTGAAGTCGGATGCTTAACCGACTGCGCCACCCAGGCGCCCCTATAAGAGACTTTTAAATACAGAAAACAAACTGAGGGTGGAAGGAGGTGGGACAGGCAAAATTCATGACAGGCATTGAGGAAGCACTGGCATTTGTTGGGATGAGCACTGGGTGTTTTATGTAAGTGATGAATCACAGGAATCTACTCCCAAAGCCAAGGGACAATAAATTATACATTAAAATATACATTAAAATATATATATATATTTAATATATATTTAAAAAATAAATAAAAATAAAACACACACACACAAGAATATATGTATATATTCAAAGGAAAGAGAAATAGCATTCAGTGAGATGAAAGTTAATAGGAAAGGAATGATAAGAAATGTATTATCACAAGACTGAGTGTCTAAGGTTCCTGTAAGATTAGAACTAGTATTATAATAGGAAAGCATTATATAGTAATTATCCTACAGGAAAAATCATTCTAAAAAAGGATTTACTGCAAGTGTAACAGATTTGTAATGTCTATTACATCAAAATAATTTGCTGAGTCATGGACTCAGTTCTAGTTTAAATTTCTTAACAATGACTCATTTTATAAAAGATGCATATACACCAATCAATGGTGTATGAATGGTAAATGACCCTTCTTTCTTTCTTTCTTTCTTTCTTTTTTTTTTTTTTTCTGGAAGAATTGGTAGAATGCTCCTACTGTCTTCCCAGTTTCACTCTTAGAAATTAAGGGGCACAGGATGCCTACAGAACATATGGTGTCAAAAGCAATAGTGTGCTTTCTAAATAAATGACCCAGACACTCTGTCCAGTGAAGAAGAAAATAGTTGCTGGCTTCTGATAGACATTTTCTCTGCTTCTCCCACTTGACAATTCTGCCAGTATAGACCAGACAATGAATGTGCATGTTGCCCAAATCTGATCACTATTATCCCTCGGAATGAAAGGTACTTAGAAAATATGATAACGATTATGGCCACTTCCTGCATTTTTTTGAAATCTATGATAATCTAAAATTATTTTCAGTTAATTTTATTAACTGAAATTTGAAATTTCTATACTTTATAATAATCACAATACTTTACTCAAGCTGTATAGAGACTATTTGTCTTTTAATTTGGTAACATTTTTGATAAATTCCTCTCATAAAGAATCTTAATGGGGAACTTTTCATTTTAATTTTAACTATCCAAGATTAGGAAAGTTTATTGCAAGTAAGTATTTGGAAACATTTGTGCCATCAGGACATCAAACACTCAAGTCCCACCTGGCCCAGTCTTGGGCCAGACAGCCTCGCCTCCCCAGACTGTCCCTGCCTCCGGGGAAGGAGTACCCTGCTCATCCCTTGGCTGCACAGACTATGACCTGGCAGCTTCTTCCAAGTTGTTCTTCCAGCAAATGTGAAGTGAGACAGACATTCAGTTCTTTAACACTGAACTTTGCTGGAAAAAGAATTCAGCGAGAACCCAAACGCCCTTATTGGAAAAGTAGATAGATTTATTAAGTAAGAAATTTAGAGACAAACTGCAGTTCATATTGCACAAGAATGTTTCCATAAGAATCAATATACATTCACTATGCTTATTTTACAATTAACCCACAGGTGTGAATCGTGAGAATATTCATTACTATCTGGCACACTAACCTTTATTTTAGGGTCCACTTCCTGGGGAACCTGACTTGCAATACATACTTTATGGTGAAGATATTTTAAAAGATAGAATTTGATTAACAGGCATTAGATTCTTTCATTTTTCTTTGAACTTTCCTACGTCTTACAAAAAACGTGTTCGAAATTTTAAGAACATGAAAATCTGTCTCCATGGAATTGAGGATTAAAGGTATTTGAAATTTGTGAAGTCCTGACTGTGGAAATCTATGACCCTATATACTGGCCTGCTAGCCATCTTCAGAGTAAATACTGCACCAGTCTGCTAAAACTTCCCTTATGCCCATTTATTCATTCACAAAATACTGCTCATTTTCTCTTCCAAGCTGCAATCCCTTTAAAAACTTATCTTTCTTTTTTTCTACAACCAGGGGCATGATTTTTCACCTTACCATGTGCTCAGGGAATATCTTCTTCATGAATTAAATTAAATCCAGAAATTTAAAAACTCCTAACAGAGAGTTTATGAGTGCAACTGTATCATTAAATTGTTACAATTAAGTGTTTGGTAACAGAACACTGTTACTTGCAAGTTTGATCTCTGCCCCAGGCTATTCCACAAATAGGAGATATATGAAATTCATTCTTCAGTCACACTGAATCCAACCATCAATTAAATGTAATATATTCTGTGTGCCTTCTATGTCAAAATTGCCATTGTCTCTGACATTAATTTTAAGTATTGAGAAAAGTTTCCAATAAAGATTATATTTCTTTTATCAGGATTTTACTTTGATCAGGAGAGATGAGCTGGCTCTATAATTATAAGCTCTAAGTAATTTGTATTATATATTAGCTATATATGAAAAGAATGAAATTTAAAGATTAGAGTTTATCCAACCAAGAGTTATTGAAGGGGGATCCTCAATACTTTTGAAAATAATTATGGGAAAAGAGAATGCTGAAAATGAGTTTTCTCTTTTTCTCCTGAAGCTAATAATAGGGGGAAAAATGAGAAGAGACTGTTTGCATAAATGTCATTAAACACATGCAATATAGTCTGGCTGCTTAGAGCATGACATCTGGAGTCAGATGGCCTCTTTTGTCATTTTCTGGCTCTGTCACTCACCAGCTGTATGACCTTGAGTGAGCTATTAAGTTGCTTCTGCTTTGGGTTATTATCCTAAAAATGGGGATGATGATGATAGTAATATTACCGACTTCAAAGCATTTTTTCAAAGGTTCACTGAGGTAATACACAAAGTACTTAGCTTAGTGCTGTAGGCCAGCAGATAGTAAACATGTGATAAAATAAGAATTTTTATTATTGCCTCTTTTTCTCTCATGATGATCATATTTTGGTCTCACTTGGATTTCCTTTCCAAACTGAAGGTGAATATCAAGTCCTCATCTTTTGGATGCTTCAGTATAGATGCTTCTCTTCAGTTACAAGGGACAGAAACCAATCAATTTTTCCTGACAGCCTCTGAGATAAAACTGTGGGAAAGTTAAATGGCTACAATAGCCGTGCTTCAGGAATTTGATTGGAAGCCATTTCTATATTGTACCTTATTTATGTGCACCTGTTCCAAAATTGGCAGCTTGAAATGACACATCTGCCAAGAGTTTAGATCTTCATATGATGTTGCCTTTATCCTGACATATAATGCCATCCTGTCTGAGCTTTCCATTCTGTAAAACAGAACTTCTCTTAGTATCATCAACATTATCTGACCATATTTTCAACCATTATCATTAGCATCATGATAATTTTCCTATCAAGAATAGTTTCCCATTGCATCCTGGGGACCACCACCCCCCACCCACCTCAGCCCATGACAGTCTCAACTCCAGCTGTCTCACCAGGACATCCTCTGTGTGGAACACCCCAGAACACTTCAGCTTCCTCTGTCTTCCCAGGGTACCCTCAATGCAGAGAGCCATGGTATACCCACCCCCGAGCTTTACCCACTTCAGCTTTATCTTTCTACCAGGGCACCCTCTGCACAGAGAGAGCCCCAGGACTACCCAGGCCTTCATCCACTTCAGTTCTGGCCATGCCACCTGGGAGGTCCCAGCACAGAGTGCCATAGGACCCCTAGTCTATACCAGCCACAGCTCTAGCCAGCCATGCCCATGTAGTCTACATAGGGGACAACCATACACAAGACTATTGCTACAAGTTTATTAGTGGCTGTTCCACCTTATTCATAGAAACAAACACAAAGTCAAGCAAAATGAAAAGATAGAAGAATATGCTCTAATCGAAAAGAACAGGAGAAAACTACCAAAAAAGAATTCAATGAAACAAAGATAACTAATTTATTTGGCACAGAGTTCAAAGTAATAGTCATAAAGATGCTCACCAGACTGGAGAGAAGAGTTGATAAACTCAGTGTGAACTTTAAACAGTGAAAATATAAAAAGAGAGAGAATCAGAGTTGAAGAATCTAGTAACCAGAATGAAAAATACAGTAGAGGGGTCAACAGCAGATTAGAAGATACAGAAGAATGGATCAGTGATCGGGAAGATGGGGTCATAGAGAGCATCCAAACTGAACAGCAAAAATTAATTAAGTAATTAAATTTAAAAGAACAATAAAAACAAATGAGGATAGGTTAAAGAATCTCTTGGACCACATTAAGTAAACAAACGTTTGCATTGTAGGGGTTCCAGAAGGAGAAGAAAGAGACAAAGGGGCAGAAAATTATTTGAAGAAAAATAGCTAAAAAATAATAGTTAAAAATTTCCCTAACCTGGGGAAAGAAATAGACACCCAGGTTCAGGAGGCGAATAGAGTTCCAGACAAGATGAATCCAAGGAAGTCCACACTAAGACATACACTAATTAATATGTCAAAGATTAAAAATAAAGATGTTTATTCTTCACCTAGAACCATAATTATGAAATTAAAACCTCTGAGAGTGGCATGAAAATCCACAAGCCCTCTAAATGGAGGAAAAAAAGAGAATATTTTCCCATTTATATGAAATGTACATATTTATAGAATCTCTAGCATCTAAGATAAAGGACTTTGGACTTCTGAAAAACATTTTAAGAATCCTAAATATACTATATCTGGGAGTATTGTCATCGACTAAATGGCTTTTTTTTTCTTTAATTTTTTTTAACGTTTATTCTTGAGACAGAGAGAGACAGAGCATGAATGAGGGAGGGTCAGAGACAGAGGGAGACACAGAATCCGAAACAGGTTCCAGGCTCTGAGCCAGCAGCTCAGAGCCCGACGCGGGGCTAGAACTCACAGACCGCGAGATCATGACCTGAGCCAAAGTCGGACACCCAGCCGACTGAGCCACCCAGGCACCCACTAAATGGCTTTTGTAGTATTTATACCTATTTGAATGTCTGTTGACTGTTAGTAACATGGCAGAATATAGCACAAAATATTTTATCAAAGGGAATATAAAATCAAATTATGTAATATGAAATTCTTGTTGAACAGAACCTTGTGAGCGCCGGGGGTGGGGATGAGACAGACAAGGGCAGAGTTTTTGTGAGTTTGGGGATGGCCAGACCTGGCCAGTTATGACATCAGACCCTTAAGAGATCCCACTCTATTTATAATCTAATAATATCAACTCTTCTATGTTTCTCTATAGAACCAGTATGGGTTGGGGAACATAAGTTTTCTGTATTTTCTTTTTTCTTTTTAATTTTATTTATTTTTCAGGGAGAGAGAGAGGATCTCATGCAGGCTCCATGCTCAGCATGGAGCCCCATGCAGGGCTTGATCTCACAACTGTGAGATGATGACCTGAGCCAAAATCAAGAGTTGGATGCTTAACTGATTGAGCCACTCAGGTTCCCCTCTTTTCTTTTTTTAAAATTATTAGTCCTTTATACCCTTTTAAGGAGCTTACTGTCATATTTCAGAATATGAAACAAGTAACCATGTCTCTAATCATACTTGAAAAGTTCTCCAATGATCTTATTTATCTACATGCTATTAGTATTTCCGTTTACTGCATGTAAATCACAATCTATAAAAATGCCTTTCTTGCTTAATACCTGTGTGTATTTGCTTTTGATCACTTGATTTGTGTACTTGGTTCTAATTGCCTTCATTTAAACTTTTCTTGTTTTGTTTGTATACTTAAATGCTTATACATTTTCCTTCACCTAGTTTAGAAATTGGCCTAAATTGGAGTTGATGAGTAGGAAGAATTTTATCTTTATATTATTATTTTTTTGGCTGGGCCTGAGAATTAAATTGATATTAGACATATAAAAGGAGAAAAACATACAAATATATTTGATATAAATTAATACATGACACAGGAGCCCTCATTTAAATGAAAATCCAAAGAAATGGCAAAACTTACTTGCTTTTATATTAGGTTGAACAAAGAGAGGCAATTTGGAAAAGTAACTAAGCCATGTGAGGAAGTGAAAGGAAAATAAGACTTATTTTAACAATGTCTGTTTGTATGTAATTCTCTAGGTCTCACTCAGTGTCTTGCCCTGATGATGGGAATGTTACTTTCCTTCTGGCATACAGAGGACATCTTTCATGTGAGAGGAGCATCTCCTGATTTTAGAAAAAAAAAAAAAAAAAAGGTCAGAAAGTCAGAAGAAAAGAAGGAAGATGTTTCTTATATTTGTTATTTTCAAGCACCTATAACTCAAAACAGTCAATATGCCAGAGAGGCAGATTTTGGTGTTTTCTGAATTCCCTCAGAGTTGACAGTATTCCCATTCAGTAAAGAGGGACTGAAGTAGTTATTGCAAAATTGACTTCATTTTGTATTCCAATCTGTTGGTAGTGACTATGTATAAATTCATTACAGTTTCTTACTAAGGACCTCCATTCTAGACAAGTTGGAGCATCGAGAGTTTAGAAATAAAACACAAACTGTGCAGACACATATGGAGGAATTTTCCACTTAAAAAAATATATATACAAGAAAATCTTTAAAAATCAAATTATTTGATAATCAACAATTACTTTGAACAGAACTTTTAAAGGGTTATATATTTTAAAAAATTAAACCCTTGGGGCACCTGGATGGCTCAGTCTGTGAAGTGTCCAACTTCGGTTCAGGTCATGATCTCACCATTCATCGCTTCGAGCTGTGCTGACAGCTCAGAGCACGGAATATGCTTCGGATTCTGTGTCTCTTCTCTCTGCCCCGGCCTCGCTCATGCTGTGTGTCTCTCTGTCTCAAAAATAAACGTTAAAAAATTTTTAAAGTAAATAAAACCCTTTATTGAGGTTTGAATGACACATAAATATCTGTACACATTTCCTGTACACAAGTTGGTGAGTTTGGAGGTAAGCCATGAAATATCACCATAATCTGCACCATAAAGAGTCCTCACCTCCAAAAGTTTCCTTCACCTTCTTTGTTATTATTATTATTAATTTTATGATAGGAACACTTATGATCTACCCTCTTAACATGTTTTTAAGTAACAATACGATAGTATTAACTTGAGGCACTATGCTGTATAGCAAATCTTTAGGACTGATTCATCTTGCATAACGGAAGCTTTGCATCCTGGGACTAACACCTCATTCCTATATAAATCTTTGTACCTTATAATTCTAAAAAAGAATTCCTCACTTAAGCTTACCTTTCTCTATAAAATCTCCACTAAATAATTGAGGCAACTGAGTAATTCACATTGTTTTAATGATACAAGTCACAAACTATTATAAAATTGCTACATTACTAAGAATGAAGGACTAACGTTCTCCAAGCTCCCTTTGATGTCCTACAACTTTACTCACTTCCCCATCCCCGATCTTCACTGAAATTATAATCACCTGCCCTTATTTGTCCAAGGCCACACTCCTCATGCTTTTCAGAGCAGCAAGGATGTAATCTAATAAGTGAATGTTTCAGAGCAGCAATGATCTAATCTAATAAATGAGTCTAATAAATGGATCTTCATCCATCAGTGGATGGGTGGAATAGAGGAGACATATAGATTTTCTCTATATACCTGGCAGGATTGGAGTTTCTTTATTTTGGAATGCTCACTTACAGTTTACTTAGATGGTTCTACTTTAGCGGGCCTTCTGGGAAGATGATTTATTATTAGAGCAAGACTGTCTTTCTTGTTGTAGGAAAAATGTTGAAGCCTCTTTGTCTAAAAATGCAGTTTGAATTCTGTCCAAGCAGAACAGATCATGCACATTCTGCTCACTAGGGTAGTAGCTGTAAATAAGGATAATGATTTCATTATGCTGCCAAGTGGTTAAATTTAGACCAAGAGAGTTTATGGGACTATTTTGGTTTAGTTATGAGCATCTATTTTCTCCCCAGCACAGAATAAGCTATCAATTTTCTCTATAGGTCGACAGCCTTACTGTTGCACAGATTTCAACAATAGATGATAGAAACTATGCTACTATGAACAGTTAATGCCAGGAGCATAGTGGTCATGCATACGGGTTTCCTAGTTTTGTGCTCACTGGAAGATCCTAGGAAATTCTGTTAAATTCTCTAAAACCTATTTTTGGAAGAATCTTTCCAGGATTAATAGCATATTACTGAAAAGTTATTTTATTCTATGACACAGATAAATAGAATGACTTTAACTTCTTCCTCCCTACAATCAGTTCCTCTAAAGCATCAAATGCTGATGCCCAGTACACTGTGTGGCATTCACTGCCCTGTGTCTGTCCTTGGACTTTAGGATCATTTTACATACAGAATCAATTTTAAATTAGAGTCACAAATGCCATACCTTTTCTTTGTTACTAGAAGATTGAAGCAGAATATCAGGTAATACAGATACTTCTGCTCTCTAAGGGGTCAGATAATCCTTCTTGGTTTGGTTGGCCTGAGGGTGTTTAATCTTTCCAGTATTACAGCTGAGGATGTAGGTACCAAAGGAAAAGCTAGCAAGGAATGTTTGAATTTCCACCTTTACATTGTTTTTCTGCCTATCAACAGACATATTGCTTTTTTGTGTCCTTAATAAGACTTAATAAATAGCTTTCTTTATGACCTCTCCAAATTCATGTTTCAATGTTTTTATTTATTTTTGAGAGAGAGAGCGAGAGAGAGCAGGAGAGTGGCAGAGAGAGAGAGGGAGACACAGAAACTGAAGCAGGCTCCAGGCTCTGAGCTGTCAACACAGAGCCTGACACAGGGCTTGAACTCATGAGCCGTGAGATCATGACCTGAGCCAAAGTCGGACACTCAACGGACAGAGCCACCCAGGCACTGCAAATTCGTATTTGAATTGCCAGTTAATTATTTGTACTACACATTTATCCTTAGCCAAAAATAAGCAAAAATGTAATATTTTATGTCTCACACATATATTTGATTTTATTTTTTATATTCTCAGTGAATTACTGGGAATCTTGATATGAAGAATACCAGAAAAACTTGATTTTTAAAAATAAAACTAAAATTCAATCTTGCATTTAGATTTATCACATCAAACTCTCAAAAATAAAACAAAAAATTGAAATCATTACTCCAGGACTAAGGTTATCTCTCTAGGTTCTTTGGATATTTTTCTCTGGAAGAAAGTGTATGAAGAAACAAGTATAGATTCCGTGGGTGTGGTAGGTAGGAGAGTAGGGTTTGTGCATAAGCAAAAACTTAATTGGGGGTGTTTGCAATTGTGAATTGCTTTTATGGGTAATCAATAACAAAACTCTTTGCTTTATTAGGCAAAGCATTAATCATTTTCTTTATGAAACTTGGTAGTAATTTGAAGACCTGAATTAAACTAAATAGCTATTTCTTATAGTTGAATTCTTTAAAAACATGACAGTAGTACTCCCTGTCTTGCTCCTTAGAAAAATAAGAATAATGACTCTCCCTATGGAAGCTCCTGGTAAACTACTGGTCGAGTGAAAGTTGGAATCAGCAGAAATGGAGTGGGGTGAATGAAACATTGTAGTTGTAGCACTTCATGCCATTTGTAGTGGTTTTAGTGTTCGGGAGGGTGGTGGGGTTTAGATCAAATCTGAATTTCAAAAGCTGGGGTCAAATCAGAAAAGGAAAACATCTGACATCAAAGCCAAAACCTGAGCAGATTGTAAAGAAGAGGGAAAGTTTTAGGGAAATTACATAAATACCAAAGATGTTTTAAGTTTGAATTTAATTGCCAGATAGAGTCCTGTGGTGAGAGAATCCTGACTGAACCATTTACAAGCTCTTTGGTATGTGGCAGGTTAACCCTTGCATATCTATACTTTCTCATATGTAAATTGAGGGTCATAGTATTACCAATGTTATAAGGCTGCTGTGAGGACTAGAAAAATCATTAATGATAAAATGCTTAGAATAATGCATGGAACATTCATGTAGGTTTCAACACTTTTTGAGAAGGTCTGATGCATTCACCAGCTTTCAGTGTATTTTAGTTTTTAATATAATTATTTTTCTTATTATTAAATACATGACAAAAAATCTTAACTTATGTTTTATGTTCTATGCTAGATTGTTTTTAAGTTTATTCATTAATTTGACAGAGAGAGAGCACTAGCAGGGTTAGAAGAGGCAGAGAGAAATGGAGAGAGAGAGAATCCCAAGAAGAGGGACTGACTCTGTCAGTGCAGAGCCTGATGTGAATCTCAAACTCATGAACCGTGAGATCATGCCCATAGCCAAAATCAAGAGTTGGACACTTAACCAACTGAGCCGCCCAGGTGCCCCTGTTCTATAATAAATTGAATCTAACTACCTCTAAAAGATATAATTTTCTTGTATACAGAAGAAGATACCTGTTTCCCAAGTGGATAAACGCTTTCACCAATGTCATATCACTATAAAGTAAGGGAGTGGGATTGAAAGTTCTTAGGAAAAGTCAGATATCCTAATGATCTTTTCAGTATACTTCACAGCTTTTGAAACTATCCCAAAATAATTTTAGATGAGAAAATTAAGATATAGGAGGTGAGCAGCATTTGGGGAAAATTTTTCAGAAAAATTGTTAACTTTTTTTTTTTTTTTACTGAGTCTTGGATAAAGAATGAATAAACTTTCATAAGCAAAGAATAGTAAAGAGATATCATTTAGCACACAGATTGTGTACTCCCAGGTGTGGGGATGGTAGTGATTGGGGGTCATCTGGTATGGCTGGGACATAGGATGGGTGAAGGAAATAACTGTCAAGGAAGCTGGGGAAGTTTGGTGGTCCACACTGCAATGGTCTTACATTCTAAAATTATATTATAATATGGGAGGAGGGAAAAGTAAGCTTTAATTATATGAAAGGCACAATCAGATCTGTGCTGGGAAAGTAACTGGCAGCAATTTGAAGACTACAGTTACTAGGAAAGAAACTGGAGCAAGGAGAGCTGCAGACTATCAAAACAGCTATGGTGATAAATGATCATTACCCTGGGAGAGTAGAAATGGAGAGGGTGAGATCGTCTCAAAAATAATTAGAAAGCAAAACCCACAAGTCTTATTTATCATTAGGGTTAGGACGAATAAAAACTAAGTCTGGAAGTGACTTCATGAATGATGCTGTCTTTAAGTTATATGGAGCCTCAGGTGAAGAAGAAGATTGCAGAGGAAAGATTATGAATCTAATTTGGGCAGGATGACTCTGAAATGCTCAGGATGTTCAGGTGGAAATATATCACTGGCAGTTGGTAAAAGGTCTCTGATTCTCAGGATAACTTCACTTAATACATGAAGTTATATAAACCATAAGATCACTATATATAAGAGGACAGGAGAAATAGATGGAATGGGATAGAAAGGAATATTTTTCCCTACTCTTCATTTCTTTCTGCATTTCTGTTTTTGCATGTTTTTTTTCCTATATGAAGAATTTTTAGTGTGAGTCTAGCCATATTTGCTTATTTCTTTGTGGCCTATCTTCTTATCTAAGGGACAGTTAAGGTGAAGGCCCAGGAGGAAGAGTAGACTGGTGATCACAAAGCCTACTGGGGAAGTCATAAAGAAATTTCCATTTGCTTCTGATAATATGGACTGTTACCTAGCACATGTGCTTGCATAAGGGGCCGTGGGCAAAGAAAATGCACACCAAGGCAGCAATACCATGGAGTAGCTTAAGTGAACTCTAAACACACACTCACACACACACACACACACACACTTCACCCCCCTGCACACTTTTCCAGTTGCTTTAGAAGGAAGGTTTTTCTGCTTCAAACTGTTCTATCTTAGAATATAGAAGTCTCAAGAGAAAGTATGTTTTTCCAAAAATTATTAGAAGTTTTATGGGGAAAATGTAGCTGTGTATGGCTTAACTCAATCCAAATCTATTTCAGACAAAATTTTGAAAGTATAGGTGAAATATAGGCTTATGATGGGGATACTTATAAAATTCCTGAATTTGGAGTCAATTTTCACTTAGGTTTGCCTAAAATCTCTTACTGCACTTCACACAATGTACTGTTTAAAATTATTATATACACTGCATTCCTTCCTTGCTCTCTCTCCTTTTCGGTCAAGGCATCAATCATCTTATTTCTCACCATCTACTACTATTGGCCGGTGGTCTCCATTTTCTCTTCACAAGGCCTTATAGATAGACCTGTCCCAGGATTAGTTTTCACTCCCAACATATCAGATGTATGTGATACTCTTATGAAATTTTATCATGCTTGCCCACAATTCCTAAATCATCTTGTCATATTTAATTTATCCTCAAATTATAGTTTTCCACTCTCGCACATTCCAATAACATGCAGTTGCTGAACACTTGAACACTTTTCACAAATCTAATCTCAGCAATTGTATCAGGATTGTTTTAATAGCTTTGAGTAGGAAAGGTAGAAGTATCAAGATAAGGGTTGAAATTACTATTTCTTATCAGTCAAGGCTGACATTGCAAGTGGGCTTCTTAGAAGTTATTTATAACTAGAAAGATTGTGCCAGTGTTAAAAGTTTTTGTTTCTGTTTTTGCTTTTTTTTTTTTTTAACAGCTTAATTAGTGCTCTGTTCAGTTAATTGATAACAGGGCTTAACTAGGGATTTTAGCACGCCCCCCTTTGCAAGATTTAAACTTTAGTTGTAAGATACACAGAAAGCATACATGCCCTTTATCGTCTAATCTTCAGGAATGATATTATTTAATAGATTCGTTAAATTTAATTTCACATAAACTATATTACATTTTGGTTACCATAACTATGTTTCTGTTTCATGCTTATATTTATTTGGTTTAAATGTATTTTAAAGGTATTTTATTATGCTTGATAATATAACATATCAATCAATCATGTCATATATATTTCTCAAAAATTTGATAACATTGATTTTTGTACTTAATAATACTATAGGTACACAAAATATATCATTTCACCTTAAAAATAAAAACCAAGCTTAAAATTGAATTCCTAAATTTAATATTTTATAAGCTTGATACGTGGATCATCAAAAACCTATATCCATGTCTTACATATGCATGAATAATCAAAATTAACATCAAGAAATTCCTATATAGATTTTTTTTACATTGGGGGGCAGAGGAGTTTTATAAAAATAGGACATGCTTTGATTAGTTACATTATCTGTCCCTTTTTCATCAGACACATTTTAGTAATAGAAACATAACATAGGATAGTTTCTATGAGGGACTGTATATTGTAATGGCTATAAGGAACAAGTTTGGAACTAAAGTGCCAATGTTTGCATTTTGGCTCCATCATGTATTGGCACTCTGACCTTGAGCAAGGTACACAGCTTTTCTAAGTCTCAGTTTCTCTCAGCGGTAAAATATATACCATGTATATAACACACATAAACACAATTCCTTTGTAGATCACTGTCTGCTGAGATAAAACAATTAATATTAAAAAGTCAAATAATGAATCAAGATGAGTATAAAAGAGTAGTGATAGACATTTGGGGAAGATGGAGGAGTAGGAAGATCCTAAGCTGACTGTGTCCCATGGATACAACTAGAAAACACTAACATCAGTGTAAGTAACCCAGAAAATGACCCGAAGAAGGACAGAATAAACTCCACAATTAAATGTAGAGAAGAGGCCACATCCAAGAGGCGAGGAAGGGCAGACATGCGGTTAAGAACAAAATGGACTTGTGGGACTGTATTCAGGGAGGGAGGCATGTCTTGAGCATGGAGAGAGGAGAGGAAAAAGATTCCTACAATGGGGATCCTGCACAGAGAAGATAAATTCCCCTAACATTTGACTTTGAAAACCAGATGAGCCAAATTTCATGAGTTCTTACAACCAGCAGGACTGAAAACATCAGTGAGACCCCCAACAGGAGATTTAAAAAAAAAGAGCCAATCAGAGATGAAGAACATAATAAATGATACTAAAAATACACTAAATGGAATAAATAGACTAGACAAAGCCAAAGAAAGAATCAGTGACCCAGACACTTTTGCTGCATCCCTAAGATTTTAGACCATTGTGTTTTCATTTTCATTTGTCTCCATGTACTATTGATTTATTCTTTGATTTCTTGGTTGACCCATTCAGTAGCATGTCATTTAACCTCCATGTATTTGTGCTCTTTCCAGATTTTTTCTTGTGGTTGATTTCTAATTTCATACCATTTTAGCCAGAAAAAAATGCATGGAATGACCTCAGTCTTTTTGAGAGAGAGAGAATTCTTCTAAGAATAAGAGGGAAATTTATAGCAATACAGGCTTACCTCCAGAAGCAAGAAAAATCTCAAATAAACAACCTAACCATACACCTAAAGGAGCTAGGAAAAGAACAAACAAAACCCCAAAACAATAGAAGGAAGGAAATAATAAAAATTAGAGCAGAAATAAATGAAATAGAAGCAAAAAAACAAAAAAAAAATAGAGCAGACTGCTGCAACCAGGAGCTGGTTCTTTAAAAAGATCTACAAAATTATAAACCTTTAGCCAAATTCATTAAATAAATAAATAAATAAATAAATAAAAACCAAGAGAGAGAGGACTCAACCAAAATCAGAAATGAGAGAGGAGAAATAATAGCCAATAACGGAAATACAAAGTATTATGAGAATCTTAAAAAAAATTACATTCCAACAAATTAAACAACATAGCGGAAATGGATACATTCCTACAGACATATAACCTACCAAAAATGAAGAAGAAATAGAAAATTTGAATAAACCAATTACCAGCAATGAAATTGAATCAGTAATCAAAAAATTCCCAGCAAATTCCAGGACCAAATGGCTTTATGGGTGAATTGTACCAAACATTTAAAAAAGAGTTAATATTTAATCTTCTCAAACTCTTCCAAAAAAATAGAAAAAGAAGGAAACCTTCCAAATTCATTCTATGAGGCCAGTATCACCCTGATACCAAAACCAGTTAAATATACCACACACACGCGCGCACACACACACACACACACACACACACACACAGAACTATTGGCCAATATCCTTGAGAAACATAGATGAGAAATTCATCAACAAAATATTAGTAAACTGATTCCAAAAATCCATCAAATGATTATTCAACACGATCAAGTGGAATTTAATCCAATGATACAAAAGTGGCTCAATATTTACCTATCAATCAACATGATACATCATATCAATAACAGAAAGGATAAAAACCATATGAGAATTTTAATAAATGTAGAAAAAGCATTTGACTAAATACAACATCCATTCGTGATAAAAATCCTTTAAAAAGTAGGTTTAGAGGCAACATAACTCAACATAATAAAGGTCATAAATTAAAAACCCACAGCAAACATCATGGTCAATGTTGAAAAACTGAAAGCTTCTCCTCCAAGATCAGGAACAAAGCAAGGATATCTAGCTCACCACTTTTATTCAACACAGCACTGGAAGTCCTAGCCTCAGTAATCAGAAATAAATAAATAAATAAATAAATAGTAAAAAATAAATGGCATCCAAACTGGTAAGAAAGAAGTAAGATTTTGCAAGTTGAGATGACATGATACTATGTATAGAGAAACCCTAAAGCCTCCACCAAAAAACTACTAGAATTGATACATTAATTTAGTAATGTTGCAGGATACAAAATCAGTGTACAGAAATCCACTGCATTTTAAACAATTATAATGAAACAACAAAAAGATTAATTAAGAAAGCAAGTCCACTTACAATTGCACCAAAAATAACAAAATATCTAGAAATAAACTTAACTAAGAAGGTGAAAAAACTCTTCTCTGAAAACTGTAAAACACTGATGAAAGAAATTGAAATGACACTAACAAATGTTGATATATTTCATGCTTATGGATTGGAAGAAAAAAATATTGTTAAAATGTCCATATCATCCAAAGCAATTAACAGATGTACTGCAATCCTTATCAAATACCAACTGCATTTTTCAAAAAAAACTAGAATAATCTTAAAATTCATATGGAACCTGCAAAAGACTCCAAATAGCCCAAACAATCTTGAGAAAGAAAAACAGGGGCACATGGGTGGCTCAGTTGGTTTAGCATCTGGCTCTTGGTTTTGGCTCAGGTCATGATCTCACAGTTCTTGAGATGGAGAGCCCTATGTCAGGCTCTGCACTGACAGTGCACAGCCTGCTTGGGATTCTCTCTCTTCTTCTCTCACTTCCTCTTCCCCTCTCTCTGCCCCTCATGTGTAATCTAAATAAATAAATAAATAAATAAATGAATAAATAAATAAATATTTATTTAAGAAGACTAAAACAAAATGAAAGAAAGAAAAAGGAAAAGAAAGCTGGATATATCACCATTTCACACTTCAAGTTATACTACAAAGCTGTATTAATCAAAACAGTATGGTACTGGCACAAAAATAGACATATAGATCAAAAGAACAGGATAGAAAACCCAGAAACAAACCCATGATTATACGGTCAATTGATTTTTGACAAAGCAGGAAAGAATATCCAATAGGAAAAAGACAGTTTCTTTAATAAATGGCTTTGGGAAATCTGGACAGTCTCATGCAAAAGAAAGAAACTGGACCACTTTCTTACTCCATTCACAAAAATAAGCTCAGTAGGGATTAAAGGCCTACATGTGAGACAGGAAGCCACAAAAATCCTAGAAAAGCATACAGACAGTAATTTTTCTGACATCCACTAAAGCAATTTTTTTCTACATATGTCACCTGATGCAAGGGAAACAAAAACAAAAATAAACTATTGAGACTATATCAAAATAAAAAGCTACACAGTGAGGGAAGAAATCAAGAAAACTAAAATGCAACCTACAGAATGAGAGAAGATATTTGGAAATGACATATCTAATCAATGGTCAGTATCTGAAATATATAATGAACTTATACAACTCAACACCAAAAGAACAAATAATTCCATTAAAAATGTGTGAAAGACATGAAGAGAAATTTCTCCAAAGAAGACACTCAGATGACCAACAGACACATGAAAAGATGCTCAACATGATTTGCCATCAGGGAAATGCAGATCAAAACTACAATGAGATATCACATCACACCTATCAAAATGACTAAAATTAAAACACAAGAAACAAGTGTTGGCTAGGATGTGAGAAAAAGGAGCCTTTCTTGCACTGTTGATGGGAATGTAAGCTAGTGAATCCACTATGGAAAACAGTATGGATATTCCTCTAAAAATTAAAAATGGAATACCCAGGGCACCCAGGTGGCTCAGTCAGTTAAGTCTGACTCTTGATTTGGGTTTAGGCCATGATTAAACAGTCATGGGATTGAGTTCCTTGTTGGGCTCTGTGTTCAACATGGAGCCTGCTTGGGATTCTTTCTCTCCCTCTTTCTCTGCCCCTCCCCCTTCTCATGCTGTCTCTCAAAATAAATAAACATTTAAAAAAAGTAGAACTACCATAAATCCAGTAATTGAACTACTGGGTATTTATCCATAGTATATGAAAACACTAATTTAAAAGGATATTCACACCCCTATGTTAACTGCAGCATTATTTTAAAAGAGCCAAATTATGGAAGCAACACAAATGTCCATCAATAAATAAATAGACAAGGAAGATGTACACAGACAAGAATATTATACAGTCATAAAAAAGAATGAAGTCTTGACATTTGCAATGACATGATAGAGCTACAGGGTGTAATGCTAAGTGAAATAAATCAGTCAGAGAAAGACAAATACTAAATGATTTCACTCATATGTGGAATTTAAGAAACAAAACAAACAAAAGAGAAAAGAAAAAGATAGAGAGACAGAGACAAAGTAAGAAAAAGACTCTTAACTCTAGAGAACAAACTGATGGTTACCAGAGGGGAGATCGGTGGAGAAATGGGTGAAATAAATGAAGGGGATTAAGAGTACACTTATCATGATGAGCACTGAGTAATGTATAATAGTGCTGAATCACTAAATTGTACATCTGAAACTAACACAACACTGCATGTTAACTATACTGGAATTAAAATTAAAAACTTAATAAAATTTTAAAAAGTCCCCTATCATGAACAATACTTATATCCCCACCCCCACCCCCCAAAAAAAGAGTGATAATAATTCAGTTACTATATTTTGTTAAAATGTGGGCTGGTTAAATCCAAGGAGACATCTCTAAACTAATTATGGCTTGCAAATCACAAGTCTACTTAAAATTTTAAATTGTATACATGAAATCATTTTGCTGTTAATATTGTCCAGTATTTTATTTATGTCACAGATAATTAGGACATGATTTTTTAAAGGCTGTCACTTAAAAAATCAATTAAATGAGTTTTTGTGAATTACTTACAGAGGTATATAAGAGTGCTTTACAATTACTCAGTCTTACTTAAACACTTATGTTGTTAATTTCAGAATCATATACACATTGATGTATATTGCACAGGAGTGGGAGCCTGTGTGTAGGTTGATAGACTTTTAGCATAGGTCCATTTTTTATCACAAATTAGATATATGAATTATATTCAAGTATGACATAAATATATATATATATATATATTTACCTTTTATAACTACCGTGTAACTTTCAACTTATTTATGAGCTGAATCTTTTCATAAACTCCCAAATTTTAGATTTTTTTGCTGGGAACATGTGTTTTAATTGAGCACTCACCCAAATAGTACCATGATTTAATATTATACTTGCTCACATATTCCCATAAATGAAGATTTCTTACAAAAGACTACGTAGAAATAAAACATACATGTGTGCTTATTGTGAGAATGGAAAATAGAATGTGGAGGACATTTCTGAGGAGTCTAATTGGTCTATAAGTAATACTTCAAATCTGATCTAGCTGACAGATTTAAGTATCCATTTGTACCAGACTAAAAGAGTCTCTAATTGTTTGAAGAACACTTAGTAATTTATGGTGCCATTGTCCTTGGACAGTTCATTTTCAGATCAATATTTGCAGCAGAGTCAAAGATTGGGAAGACATAACAAGAGTAACCACAGTGACTTGTAATAGATAAAGCCCACAACAATAACTGTGAACATGGAAACTCAAAAGATTGTGATACTTCCACAAACAAGTATCAACTGCATCATTTCAGGAACTGTCAGAAAACTTTAATTAATATCAGCACTAAAAAATAAAATTTGTTCTTCACCTACAACTAATAAATATTTTGTTGCCTTATTTTCTATAATTTGATAAATATTAAAAGTAATATATATTTAAAAATGTTTAATGTCTTGTCTAACCCCATCAGAATGTTTAATAAATTTTCTCATTGTTGAAACGTATTTTATAAAATTTTTCACAGGCTTTTTAAAGCAATACTATTTGAAAATCAAGTCAGTTATGTAGCAGAAACATACAGAAGGGATTGCCTTTGCTCCCTCCAATATTTGTTCATATACTCTTTAATCTCTTCAGGCTAGATCTTGGTCTAAAATAATTAAGTCAAGTTGGAAATTATGTATACAAATTCAATATCTTGTACAATTACTAAGTTTAATTGTCTTAAAATAATTTCTAAATAACTATGTTTCAGATTTCATACAGTTTAGATAGTTTTGTTTCTAGGAAAACTTTTCACAGCTAATGGTACTGCTTAAAATAAGCAAATTCAGATCATTTGAAATACAATAAAATGGAAAAAGCAATTTAAAGATTGTTTTGTCATAGGTAAGAGTATTTATGTATAATACCAGATGAGAAAGGGGTGAGCTAAAATTTCCTTCATTTGGAACCATAACCAAATTAAGCTTTTAAAAGAGAAAATTACAACATTTTCTAGGAAAAAAACAGTACTTTTTATTCTTCTGTTACTAACAGACAAATGTATGCTCTTCTACATAGCTGAATTGAAGATAATTTCAGGTTATTGATTAATTTTTAATTAAAGGGATATTTCGACAACGTTATTTTATACATGCTGGATCATAATTTAGTTAGAAAAGCCAAACTTTTCAAACATATGATCATTCAGATTCCATATATTCATGTATGGAAAAAAAGTGCTTTTCTAAACAGATTAACTAAAATCTCCAGTTTCCCTACATTTTATATGAGTTCAAATTTCTTTTTAAAAGCATGGCTATGAAGCTTATAGACTTCACTGGGAAGTTTTATTAGAACTAAATTGGAAGTGTTTTGAAGTTGTTTATCAGTCACCATTTTAGAACTCAAGAAATTAAAATATGTATTACATAAGCATCCAAATAATAAAGAGAAATTAAATATTCTCAAAACATGTTTAGGAAAGGATACACAAATCAGTTTTCAAAGTTAGATTTTCACTTCTTACTTATCATTGTACTTGCTGATTTTATGCTCTCTTTTCTGTTGAAGCATAAAAATTCAAGTAGGTAGACTATATAAGAATGATGGAAAGTTTTCATTTTGAACAGTTTTCTACTGAGTTGTTTTTTCATCCATAGTGTGATTTTTTTTATGGGTCTCTGATCCAGCCCAGTGGCTGTCAAAAAGATTGATGAGGCTGGTGCTTGGAAATGTTCAAG
Source organism: Lynx rufus (assembly GCF_022079265.1). Classification (NCBI taxonomy): domain Eukaryota; kingdom Metazoa; phylum Chordata; class Mammalia; order Carnivora; family Felidae; genus Lynx; species Lynx rufus. The sequence continues at coordinate 95,392,616 of NW_025814845.1, read as the reverse complement.
AGATTGGGTCCCTGGGTATTTGGACAAAAGAGCAATTAAAAGTTTTGTGAACATTATTGGTTAATATTCTGATGGGTCAAGAAGCATATAGTAGAAAGTAAGTTATTTTTAGCAGAAAACATTCACTTTTGAATTAAATTGGAAGTGATTAAATTAGTGCTTATCTTGACTGTTTCATGGTGAGTTTTATTTGAATCACTTTTGCATACTGTCTCCAGTCATCTAAAGATCACATAATCAAGTGCTTAGCCAGACTAATGCTTAACTCTACCGTATATCCTCCATAAGTGACTGTAAAGGTTGGTTTAAATTCATATAAATTTCAGTTATGCTTAGAAATGTATCAGTCATAGTCTTGCATCAACTTTCTTATTTTGTATGGCTTATGTATGCAAAAAAAGATGCTGCTTTTCTCTAGTAACTTGTCCATATTCAACTTTGTGTGATAAAGTTGATAAACTAGGACATCAAACCAGGGGCCTATTGTTACTGCCATTTACCAACTTAGTCGTTAATTTTATTTTTAAATGATGCTAATATACAGCAGAGCTCCCATGTTGCCATGGGCATTTCAAGGCATTAAATTGTCAAACAGTAGGGGCTTAAAGAAGTTTAATTTTTCCCCTTCTCCTTTCCTTTCAGCTGAAGATATACTAAGCTTGATGAAAAATACCAATGCTTAGAAAAAAGTAGTTGTCAGTCAATAAAGACTGCCAAAAATCTAACCTTGGAAACAAGAGCTGTCCTAAGAATTACTCAAATTGCTGATCATTAACCTAGTACATAAAACAGTTGTAAGGCTAAGAATAAAGAAAAAAGAAGAAAAAGTTATATAAAATAATATAAACAGATTCACAATATTCTAAAAGAATAATTGAAAATCAATAATTAAAATCTTATGAGAAGTTTTTCACTTTAATTGTTAAAAATAAATAATTATACTCCAATTCACTTTGTTGAAATCTACTAGTTTGAATTCCCAATGACTAAAGAAATGTCATATTTCTTCACAAACAGAACACTTAAAGCTTGTAAACTTGTTCTCTTTTTGCTTTTTCTGTGACTTAACATGTTTAGCTGATTTTACAGTTTGTTTTTCACTAATGTTTCAAAATGCACCAAATAGATTTAACATAGAAGGTTTCAGAAATATTTTTAAATGATGAATGAATAAATAAATGAATGAGCAATTCAGATAATACCCAAAAACAATCTATACTTTGCTAGTCCATTGAAACCCAAATGAGTGTCATCCCTAAAAGGAGTTAGGTATTATTAACCCTTTTTTACATAGAGGAGAAAAGATTGTCAGGACTTAAATTAACTTCCCAAAGACATATAGCTAGTAAGTGGTACAGGCAAAATAAAATCCCATATGGCTTCCCAAGCCATATGACTTCAGCTCTTAATTTTACCCTGGAAGTATATATTGGTGCTTAAGATTTAAGGTGGACATAATTTAACTTGGGGGGAGGAGGGTGTCGTAGACTGCATTTTTAACACTGATACAAAATATTTCTAATGGCGTTATTTTCAGAAGAGAAAAATATGGTCATATGTCTAACAGGTTAAAAAACAGTAGTTCATGCAAATACTATAACACAGTATTCTTCAGAAAATATCACAATACAGAGATTGTTAAGTAAAAATTGAGAATAATATTAGCAGTTTCTAGCACCAAAATCTGCTTGGAAATGCTAATGCTAATGCCAAAACCCACTAACAATTGTTTTAAGTTTCCATTCTTTTAAATAAAATAAATTACTACTTTAAAATATTTAACATGCAATTCATTTTAATGTCCACAAATGCTTCAGATTTACCAAACTTTAAAATATTTATTTTCTTCCATAATAAGTATACATTTTACTTTACTTTGAGATCTGTGGCAAGAAGAAAGAACAATACTATGGGTTAAACTTTCTCCCCTCTATTTTAATGATGGACTTTTTCTTTTCCTACCCTTCCATTCATGGTTGTATTACACATTATACCCTTGTAAGCAAATGTTAACAAATCAGGAATTATGAAAGTTTGGTCTATTTTTGAGAATAATTCTGAACTTTCCAAGAGCTGTGTTTTTTTTTTTCAACTTCAATCATTTATTTCTTAATTATATTTCCCTGTAGATCACTTTTTAGATGTTTTGAGATTAACTTTCTGAGCTTCTGTGAATGTTCCATGAATATTTGATATGACCATGTGTTCTGTTTTCTTTTTCAGGATATAAATCTCTAAGTGTACATATGTCAGCCACGTGAAGTTTTATCATTACAGCAGTCATATTAATCTTACATTCATTATCTACTTTCATGGTTTCTACTTTTATTTATTGTAAGTTTTTGGACATTTGCTTTATGCACTTTGATATTTTATCCTCTCTTACTTGGAATACATTAAGAATTAATAATCAATTTAAAAATTAAAATATTTTGAATGTTCTTTAATGATTAATGACAAGGATTAAATATAACATTGCACATCTTTATGTAAAGTGATAGGCTTGTTTCTCTTTTGCATTTACCCTTCATTCTCTACATATTTCTCAGTTTCAAGTACAATATTAAAATGTACATTCATATAATTAAGCTAAATGTATGTTTTCATATTATCTTTTATTTGATGTTTAGCATTTTGTTATCCAATAAAACATACTTATTTATAATTAACTTTGCTTCATCTTTTTTTTTTAACACTGTTAATTCTTTATACAGTTGACACTTAACAGCATAATTATGATCTGTGTGGGTCCACTTATATGTGAATTTTTATAGTACAGTACTGCAAATACATTTTCTCTTCCTCATGATTTTCTCACCATTATCTTTTCTTTGGCTTGCTTTATTGTAAGAATACAGTATGTAATACATATAACATACAAAATACATGTTAATTGACTATGTTATTGGTAAGGCTTCTGGTCAACAGTAGGCTATTAGCTGCATTTCTCAGGAGTGAAAACTTATATGTGGATTTTCAAGTGTGTGTGGCAGGGGGTGGGGTGGGTTGGTACCCCTAATCCTCACATTGTTCAAGGGTCAACTGTATTTTTATTTCCCTTTTCATGGGTTTTCTCAGTAGTTTTTCTCTTAGTTTTCCAGAAGAAATATATCCAAATAGTTTTCATAACTAGAGGGAGTATCTTCATTTCTGAATATGTTCTTATTTTTTAAGTCCCACTTTCTGCAGAGAGTTGCATGGGACTGACAGACACTTTTTTTTATCGTGGTTTCAAAAATTTGTTTGCAGATTTTTTGGTAGCAAAGAAAACAGGGAATGATATTTTAGACTGTATTTTTAAAGACTCAATAGTCTTTTTTAATGAAATGGAATCATTCTACATTCTACTTGCTATTAAATATGTTTTGAAATATTGTAATCAATAGCATAGAGTATAATATTAATGAAACAAGGGTCCATCACTTTAAAGTTTTAAGTATAAAGTTGAAATCTTGCTGCTTTTCTATATTTTATCTTTTACATAAGTTATGTACTCTGCTCGTTTGTTTATTATTTTTCCTTCTTTGGATTTCAGAAAGTAGAAACTTCAACATGTACTGATGATTTTTAAATTCACATTCATACTGTATGACATCTTTGCTTCAGCCATGCTCTCCCATCTCAACACTGAAAAATAGCTCATGGATATTTTCATTTAAAGACATCTCATAATCAAGACTGCCTCATAATCAAACTGAACATTTTTTCTTCCATGTCAAACTGATTTCATCTATTAGTTTTCATATATATCTCAATATACTGCAGAAAACAGCTTCCATTGTTTGGTAAATAAGCTTATTGGGATGATCTATCTAAGCAGTCCAGCTTTTTTTCTGCTCATTAAAAATTGTGGGCTGTTTCTAAGCTTACAAGTAAAAAACATATTTGTGTCACCAATTTTATGAAATTGAAATCAAAACAATAATAAATTCATGAACTCAATTTTTTTCCTATTTCTATCACACTCAAGCTTTCTTCCTATAACAATTTTTTTAACATTTATTTATAATTTTTGAGACAGAGAGAGACAGAGCATGAACAGGGGAGGGGCAGAGAGAGAGGGAGACACAGAATCTGAAATGGGCTCCAGGCTCTGAGCTGTCAGCACAGAGCCCGATGCAGGGCTTGAACCCACGGACTGTGAGATCATGACCTGAGCTGAAGTCAGACGCTCAACGACTGAGCCACCCAGGCGCCCCTCTATAACAATTTTTAAATGTCCATATTATACTGCAAGACCTACAAAGGCAGGGAGGAGGTCTACCTTGTTGATCACCATTCAAAATATATCATGATGCCTTTAAGCCAACAGAGGCTGAATATTTGGCAAAAGATCAAAAGAAATGAAAAGGCAATTTTGTGGTATTTAATAGCATTTAAAATATTTGCAAACATTTCATGTAAATATTAATCCCCCAAAAGCTTAACATCCAGGAAAATGTGAGATAAATATATAAAAGTGTCACAGTCAGCTGAAGGGGATGAGGGTTAAGAGCTAAAAGACAGTTATGTGACAGTAACAAGTCAGGCCAATTTTTCAGTTGACTCCAGCAAATTCTAAATATTGCATTGCATGGAATGTGCAGTTCACTTCAAAGTGTTGTTTTTAATTTTCTTACATTAAAAAAGTGCAATAGTATAGAGAGAAAAGAATAAAAACTTGGTAATTGTAAGAAAAGATGACTACAGCTGACAAACTCTATTACTCATATTCATTTTTTTAAATGCCTATTTATTTATTTAGGGACAGCATGCACATGCGCATGTTGGGCAGGGCAGGGGGAGAGAAAGAATCTCAGGCAGGCTCCCTGCTATCAGCGTGAAGCCTGATGCAGAGATTGAACTCATCGTGAGATCATGACCTGAGCCGAAATCAAGGGTCAGATGCTCAACCCACTGAGCTACCTAGGCTCGCCACTCATATTTATTTTTAATTTTAAAGATATTGCCGGACAGCAGCATGGGGGATTCCCGGAAGATGGCGGGATAGGAGGACGCTGGGCTCACCGCGCGTCCTGCTGATCACTTAGATTCCACCTACACCTGCCTAAATAACCCAGAAAACCGCCAGAGGATTAGCAGAACGGAGTCTCCGGAGCCAAGCGTAGACGAGAGGCCCACGGAAGAGGGTAGGAAGGATGGCGAGGCGGTGCGCGCTCCAGGGACTGGCGGAAGGGAGCCAGGGCGGAGGGGCAGCCGCCAGCCAAGCAGAGCCCCGAGTCTGGCTGGCAAAAGCGGAGGGGCCGGACGGACTGTGTTCCGACAGCAAGCGCGACTTAACGTCTGGGAGATCATAAGTTAACAGATCTGCTCAGAAAGCAGGAAGGCTGGAGGACAAAGGAAGGGAGAGCTGCTGAGCCCTCAGATCACAGAGCGCAGTTTGGTGGGGAACAAAGGCGCTCACCAGCGCCATCTCCCTCGCCCATTCCCCAGCCAAAATCCCAAAGGGAACTTGCTCACTCAGCGCAAAAACCAAACTCTGTGCTTCCGTGGAGCCAAACCTCCTGCAGCGGATCTGTCTCCCTCCCACTGCCACAGGGCCCCTCGTGAAGTGGATCACCTAAGGAGAAGGGAGCTAAGCCTGCCCCTCCTGCCCCCGTGCACCTTGCCTACCCACCCCAGCTAATACGCCAGATCCCCAGCACCACAAGCCTGGCAGTGTGCAAGTAGCCCAGACGGGCCACGCCACCCCACAGTGAATCCCGCCCCTAGGAGAGGGGAAAAGAAGGCACACACCAAACTGACTGTGGCCCCAGTGGTGGGCTGGGGCCAGACATGGGGTCTGACTGCGACTCCGCCCACCAACTCCAGTTATACACCACAGCACAGGGGAAGTGCCCTGCAGGTCCTCACCACACCAGGGACTATCCAAAATGACCAAACGGAAGAATTCCCCTCAAAAGAATCTCCAGGAAATAACAACAGCTAATGAACTGATCAAAAAGGATTTAAATAATATAACAGAAAGTGAATTTAGAATAATAGTCATAAAATTAATCGCTGGGCTTGAAAACAGTATACAGGACAGCAGAGAATCTCTTGCTACAGACATCAAGGGACTAAGGAACAGTCACGAGGAGCTGAAAAATGCTTTAAACGAAATGCAAAACAAAATGGAAACCACAACGGCTCGCAATGAAGAGGCAGAGGAGAGAATAGGTGAACTAGAAGATAAAGTTATGGAAAAAGAGGAAGCTGAGAGAAAGAGAGATAAAAAAATCCAGGAGTATGAGGGGAAAATTAGAGAACTCAGTGATACACTAAAAAGAAATAATATACGCATAATTGGTATCCCAGAGGAGGAAGAGAGAGGGAAAGGTGCTGAAGGGGTACTTGAAGAAATAATAGCTGAGAACTTCCCTGAACTGGGGAAGGAAAAAGGCATCGAAATCCAAGAGGCACAGAGAACTCCCTTCAGACGTAAGTTGAATCAATCTGTTGCACGACCTATCATAGTGAAACTGGCAAAATACAAGGATAAAGAGAAAATTCTGAAAGCAACACGGGATAAACGAGCCCTCACATATAAAGGGAGACCTATAAGACTCACGACTGATCTCTCTTTTGAAACTTGGCAGGCCAGAAAGAATTGGCACGATATCTTCAGTATGCTAGACAGAAAAAATATGCAGCCGAGAATCCTTTACCCAGCAAGTCTGTCATTTAGAATAGAAGGAGAGATAAAGGTCTTCCCAAACAAACAAAAACTGAAGGAATTTGTCACCACTAAACCAGCCCTACAAGAGATCCTAAGGGGGATCCTGCAAGACAAAGTACCAGAGACATCACTACAAGCATAAACATACAGACATCACAATGACTCTAAACCCGTATCTTTCTATAATAACACTGAATGTAAATGGATTAAATGCACCAACCAAAAGACATACGGTATCAGAATGGATAAAAAAAACAAGACCCAACCATTTGCTGCCTACAAGAGACTCATTTTATACCTGAGGACACCTTTAGATTGAATGTGAGGGGATGGAGAACTATTTATCATGCTACTGGAAGCCAAAAGAAAGCTGGAGTAGCCATACTTATATCAGACAAACTAGACTTTAAATTAAAGGCTGTAACAAGAGATGAAGAAGGACATTATATAATAGTTACAGGGTCTATCCATCAGGAAGAGCTAACAATTATAAATGTCTATGCGCCGAATACGGGAGCCCCCAAATATATAAAACAATTACTCATAAACAGAAGCAACCTTATTGATAAGAATGTGGTAATTGCTGGGGACTTTAACACCCCACTTACAGAAATGGATAGATCATCTAGACACATGGTCAATAAAGAAACAAGGGCCCTGAATGAGACACTGGATCAGATGGACTTGACAGATCTATTTAGAACTCTGCATCCCAAAGCAACAGAATATACTTTCTTCTCGAGTGCACATGGAACATTCTCCAAGATAGATCATATACTGGGTCACAAAACAGCCCTTCATAAGTTTACAAGAATTGAAATTATACCATGCATACTTTCAGACCACAATGCTATGAAGCTTGAAATCAACCACAGGAAAAAGTCTGGAAAACCTCCAAAAGCATGGAGGTTAAAGAACACCCTACTAACGAACGAGTGGGTCAACCAGGCAATTAGAGAAGAAATTAAAAAATATACGGAAACAAACGAAAATGAAAATACAACAATCCAAACGCTTTGGGACGCAGCAAAGGCAGTCCTGAGAGGAAAATACATTGCAATCCAGGCCTATCTCAAGAAACAAGAAAAATCCCAAATACAAAATCTAACAGCACACCTAAAGGAAATAGAAGCAGAACAGCAAAGGCAGCCTAAACCCAGCAGAAGAAGAGAAATAATAAAGATCAGAGCAGAAATAAACAATATAGAATCTAAAAAAACTGTAGAGCAGATCAACGAAACCAAGAGCTGTTTTTGGAAAAATTAAACAAAATTGACAAACCTCTAGCCAGGCTTCTCAAAAAGAAAAGGGAGATGACCCAAATAGATAAAATCATGAATGAAAATGGAATTATTACAACCAATCCGTCAGAGATACAAACAATTATCAGGGAATACTATGAAAAATTATATGCCAACAAATTGGACAACCTGGAAGAAATGGACAAATTCCTGAACACCCACACTCTTCCAAAACTCAATCAGGAGGAAATAGAAAGCTTGAACAGACCCATAACCAGCGAAGATATTGAATCGGTTATCAAAAATCTCCCAACAAATAAAGAGTCCAGGACCAGATGGCTTCCCAGGGGAGTTCTACCAGACGTTTAAAGCAGAGGTAATACCTATCCTTCTCAAGCTATTCCAAGAAATAGAAAGGGAAGGAAAACTTCCAGACTCATTCTATGAAGCCAGTATTACTTTGATTCCTAAACCAGACAGAGACCCAGTAAAAAAAGAGAACTACAGGCCAATATCCCTGATGAATATGGATGCAAAAATTCTCAATAAGATACTAGCAAATCGAATTCAACAGCATATAAAAAGAATTATTCACCATGATCAAGTGGGATTCATTCCTGGGATGCAGGGCTGGTTCAACATTCGCAAATCAATCAACGTGATACATCACATTAATAAAAGAAAAGAGAAGAACCATATAATCCTGTCAATCGATGCAGAAAAGGCCTTTGACAAAATCCAGCACCCTTTCTTAATAAAAAACCTTGGGAAAGTCGGGATAGAAGGAACATACTTAAAGATCATAAAAGCCATTTATGAAAAGCCCACAGCTAACATCATCCTCAACGGGGAAAAACTGAGAGCTTTTTCCCTGAGATCAGGAACACGACAGGGATGCCCACTCTCACCGTTGTTGTTTAACATAGTGCTGGAAGTTCTAGCATCAGCAATCAGACAACAAAAGGAAATCAAAGGCATCAAAATTGGCAAAGATGAAGTCAAGCTTTTGCTTTTTGCAGATGACATCATATTATACATGGAAAATCCGATAGACTCCACCAAAAGTCTGCTAGAACTGATACATGAATTCAGCAAAGTTGCAGGATACAAAATCAATGTACAGAAATCAGTTGCATTCTTATACACTAACAACGAAGCAACAGAAAGACAAATAAAGAAACTGATCCCATTCACAATTGCACCAAGAAGCATAAAATACCTAGGAATAAATCTAACCAAAGATGTAAAAGATCTGTATGCTGAAAACTATAGAAAGCTTATGAAGGCAATTGAAGAAGATTTAAAGAAATGGAAAGACATTCCCTGCTCATGGATTGGAAGAATAAATATTGTCAAAATGTCAATACTACCCAAAGCTATGTACACATTCAATGCAATCCCAATCAAAATTGCACCAGCATTCTCCTCGAAACTAGAACAAGCAATCCTAAAATTCATATGGAACCACAAAAGGCCCCAAATAGCCAAAGTAATTCTGAAGAAGAAAACCAAAGCAGGAGGCATCACAATCCCAGACTTTAGCCTCTACTACAAAGCTGTCATCATCAAGACAGCATGGTATTGGCACAAAAACAGACACACAGACCAATGGAATAGATTAGAAACCCCAGAACTAGACCCACAAACGTATGGCCAACTCATCTTTGACAAAGCAGGAAAGAACATCCAATGGAAAAAAGACAGTCTCTTTAACAAATGGTGCTGGGAGAACTGGACAGCAACATGCAGAAGGTTGAAACTAGACCACTTTCTCACACCATTTACAAAAATAAACTCAAAATGGATAAAGGACCTGAATGTGAGACAGGAAACCATCAAAACCCTAGAGGAGAAAGCAGGAAAAGACCTCTCTGACCTCAGTCATAGCAATTTCTTAGTTGACACATCCCCAAAGGCAAGGGAATTGAAAGCAAAAATGAACTACTGGGACCTTATGAAGATAAAAAGCTTCTGCACAGCAAAGGAAACAACCAACAAAACTAAAAGGCAACCAACGGAATGGGAAAAGATATTTGCAAATGACATATCGGACAAAGGGCTAGTATCCAAAATCTATAAAGAGCTCACCAAACTCCACACCTGAATAACAAATAACCCAGTGAAGAAATGGGCAGAAAACATGAATAGACACTTCTCTAAAGAAGACATCCTGATGGCCAACAGGCACATGAAAAGATGTTCAACGTCGCTCCTTATCAGGGAAATACAAATCAAAACCACACTCAGATATCACCTCACACCAGTCAGAGTGGCCAAAATGAACAGAGCAGAAGACTATAGATGCTGGAGAGGATGGGGAGAAACAGGAACCCTCTTGCACTGTTGGTGGGAATGCAAATTGGTGCAACCGCTCTGGAAAGCAGTGTGGAGGTTCCTCAGAAAATTAAAAATAGACCTACCCTATGACCCAGCAATAGCACTGCTAGGAATTTACCCAAGGGATACAGGAGTACTGATGCACAGGGGCACTTGTACCCCAATGTTTATAGCAGCCCTCTCAACAATAGCCAAATTATGGAAAGAGTCTAAATGCCCATCAACTGATGAATGGATAAAGAAATTGTGGTTTATATACACAATGGAGTACTACATGGCAATGAGAAAGAATGAAATACGGCCTTTTGTAGCAACGTGGATGGAACTGGAGAGTGTGATGCTAAGTGAAATAAGCCATACAGAGAAAGACAGATACCATATGTTTTCACTCATATGTGGATCCTGAGAAACTTAACAGAAACCCATGGAGGAGGGGAAGGAAAAAGAAAAAAAAAAAAAAAGAGGTTAGAGTGGGAAAGAGCCAAAGCATAAGAGACTCTTAAAAACTGAGAAACTGAGGGTTGATGGGGGGTGGGAGGGAGGGGGGGTGGGTGATGGGTATTTGGAGGGCACCTTTTGGGATGAGCACTGGGTGTTGTATGGAAACCAATTTGACAATAAATTTCATATATTGAAAAAAAAAGATATTGTCAATGTAAAAATCCCTATACATGCAGGGTATGCAGTAACTTTACCAATTTTGGTAGAAATACAAGGTTCCAACTCATTACAACTCAAGTGTGTGTGTGTGTGTTTCATGAAAAATACAGCGAATGGCAGGGACTTGAAACAAGCATGCAAGCATTTAAGATAACTGAAGGAAATCCAATATTCTTTTCCTACAGGTTTGTGAGTCATTTGGTTTCTTCTGTTTAAGCTTAGATTTATATGACATTACTTAGTATCAATAGGGATTATTAAATAGTTTTGTACATGCCTCTAGGGAAACCCACAAACTTAGATTTCTGAAAAAAAATAAAATCTGAAGAAAAAAGCAAATGTACTTTATATGTTTTTTTGCATTTTTGATTTTATATGAAATATTGTTAAGTGCATAAAGCCATGCTACAAGAATATTAAATTCAAGAGTGCCTAGGTGGCTCAGTCAGTTGAGTGTCTGACATTGGCTTATGTCATGATCTCACAATTCCTGAGTTTGAGCTCTGCATTGGGCTCCATGCTGGCAGTGTGGAGCCTGCTTAGGATTTTCTTTCTTTCTCCCTCTCTGTGTGCCCCTCCCCATCTCTTGCTTTCTCTCTCACAATAAATAAGTAAACTTAAATAAAAGAATACTAAATTCATAGAAATTTGAGAAAAAATATGTGATAGTATCATTACCTAGTTAGTCACTATGGGTAGCATTTGGAGTTTAAATATTTTTTTGGTTGAGTTATTTGGATGAGTTGCTAAAGAATAGGTTTTTTAAAAAAATATATGCAGGAACCAATGTACACTGTTATTTGGTGATTATTTTTAACATATCACTTAAATATTTGTGAAAAAATCCAAGATAATTTCTGACATTTACTAATTTATATCCATTGGACACATTACAATAGCTTGAATGACTAAAATTCTAACATTTCCTGCTGGCAAGAGTGAGCATCCAAAAAAAAGAAATTAGTTTTCCATAGATTTGGTGTTAGTATACAGAGAAAATTTGAAAAAGTAAGCTTTTAGTTTATTTCCTTCTCTCCTTCCTTCCTTCTTTCCTTCCTTCTTTTCTTTTTCTTTCTTTTTTTAGAACAGGAAAAACTTAGGTAAGGGAAGGGAAATATTTTATCCTTTCTAGACTTAGAAACCATAATTAACTGTCTCAAAAAAATAATAGCTTTCTATTTCCATAATTTCTCCCTTTCCTTATCTTTCATCTTATTACCAGATTACTATCTAGTTTGCTGTTGTCAATACATATCTAGATATTTGCCTTAGTCTCCTATTTCAAAAGTTCATCAGTTTTTTTTCCTTTTTAATTATTTTAACATACCAGATTAATCTTTCCCAAATATGCATGTTATTCATCTATGCAATATTCAATCTATATATTTAACATTACTCTTTGCCAGGAATTATGATGAGTTCTAGAGACATGAAGTAATAATAAGACATATTCCCTGCAAAGAGGTCAATCAGTGTCTCCAATGAGAACCATGGGAATGATTTGAGAATTACAAAGTAATGAGTGTGAGTGATAGCTACAAGGAATGATAGTACCTCACAGTTCTATTCATATTAATTATACCCCTTGGTTAAACTCCTGGTATTACCTTAATTTAGAGGAAAAAAGATAGTTTACTCTTTTTCCACAAGATAAATTTCCTAAAACCTCATCATAAGTCCAATATAATAAAACATACTTATGCTATCCAGTGATTTCATTATCCTCAACTTATTTGTCACTGGAGACAGACAAGTTTTACTTCTCCAGGCTTATGCTATTTGTTTTGTTTTATTTGGATTTGTTCTTCTGGCTCAGTAAATTCTCCTATAATCATTTTTTGCTCAAGCTAATCATGATCTTTATGTTATGACTACCTTCAAAGGAGTTTTCATTACTTTGCTTTATAGTAGTTGCAATTCCCTCCCATTTAAAAAAAATTAAGTCTTTGTTTTTGTTTTGTTTTGTTGTTTTTTTACAACAGTTTTAGGTTCACAACGAAATTAAGGAAAAGGTATAGAGATTTCTCATAAACTCCATGCCACTACACATGCATAGCCTTCCCTATTATCTACATCTCCAACAAGCATGGTACATTTGTTACAATTGATGAATCTACATTGACACATCATAATCACCCAATGTCTATAGTTTACCTTAGGGTTCATTCTTGGTGTACATTCTATGAATTTAGCCAAACGTATGACATTTATTCATCATTATGGCATCATGCAAAATATTTTCATTGCCCTAAAACCCCTCCTTGATCCACTGATTTATTTTCCCACTCAAAAACTAAGGATGTTTATTAAAATATGCTTAGTTATATTAAACATAGTAAAGACATAAATCAGTTTTTCATGGAACAAAATCAATTATTCATTTATAATAAGAAAATATATGTTCTATTAAAAACACTAAATATTAGGGGTGCCTGGGTGGCTCAGTCAGTGAAGCGTCTGACGTAGCTTCAGGTCACGATCTCACACTTTGTGAGTTCGAGGCCCACGTCAGGCTCTGCGCTGACAGCTCAGAGCCTGGAGCCTGCTTTGGATTCTGCGTCTCCCTCTCTGTCTGCCCCTCCCCCACTCATGCTCTGTCTCTCAAAAATAAATGCTAAAAAAAAATGAAAAAAACCCTAAATATTATTTTTCCCCAAGTGCATATTAGCATATTTAAACCAACCAGTTTGTTTTCTGCAAGGATACATCCATGTGGAACATGTGTGAGTGCATGTGAGTGTGTGCATGTGTGTGTGTGTGTGTGTGTGTGTGTGCATGCACATGCATAATCACAAATCTTAACTATTCAAATACACACACACACACACACACACACATATATATATTGGAAAATTCTCTTGTGAAATTATCCTCTTGTGAAATTACAAAATACATTGACTAAATATTTCTAGGTTTCAGTAAATTAACTTTTTTTTTTCAGAAAGAGACATTAGAATTAAAATCAATAAATAATAAAATGGGGAGGAGAGGGCAAGAACTAATACTAAAACAAAACTCCTATCTGGAAAAAAGCAATTTAGCTTTGTGTACAGCTGCACCCCAGAGAGTCAGGCATATGAGCAATTAAAATTAAAGATGCTGATTTTAATATACCTTAGTAACTGTGATTGATCTTATAGAGCTTCTGTTTACTATACACACATCAGGAAACAATTTAGGAAGCAGTTTAAAACAAAGTTCATAATCCTTGTTTAATGGATTTTGGTACCTCAGGCAACACAATACTGTGAAAATGATTAAAATGTGCCCTGTCTCTGTGTAATCAATAAAACCTCTCTAAAATTAGTAAGGTTCCAAAGACTCCTCAGCAGACTTGGCAGTGTCACGTCTGTAGAATTCCAAGTTCCATCTAATGCTACTTTTATACACAAAGTTCATTAGACATCTCATCCGATCTTAGCACTAATGACAGCTAGTCAAATTAAAGGGTCACTCTGTAACATTTTGTGTTTATATTGAAGCAAATATCAAAACCTTAACAGAAATACACCAAAATTGGGTATTGAAAATATTGGAACACATAAATATGTATAAATTTAAGATAATAATTACAATATTCTATAGTGATAGATTTTATTTTTTTTCAATATATGAAGTTTATTGTCAAATTGGTTTCCATACAACACCCAGTGCTCATCCCAAAAGGTGCCCTCCTCAATACCCATCACCCACCCTCCCCTCCCTCCCACCCCCCATCAACCTTCAGTTTGTTCTCAGTTTTTAAGAGTGTCTTATGCTTTGGCTCTCTTCCACTCTAACCTTTTTTTTCCTTCCCCTCCCCCATGGGTTTCTGTTAAGTTTCTCAGGATCCAAATAAGAGTGAAACCATATGGCATCTGTCTTTCTCTGTATGGCTTATTTCACTTAGCATAACACTCTCCAGTCCCATCCATGTTGCTACAAAGGGCCATATTTCATTCTTCCTCATTGCCACATAGTACTCCATTGTGTATATAAACCACAATTTCTTTGTATAGTGATAGATTTTAAAGGAGTTGAACCAATTGCTAAAATGGAAAAAAAATATTCTTTTTGTGTTTTTTTAAGGTTTTAAATCTTGATAATGAAATATGATATCTAGACTCTTGAAATGAAAGAACGGACAAAATTCTGACTTTGGAAATAAAATTTAATTCCCAGTAGATTTTCAGAAATCTATTATATTTACTAATAATATCATGAAAATTTCTTAATTAAAGCTTTTAAATTTTTTATCTTCTTTCACCAGTGTAAAAAATGGGGTACCATTATTTATATCACAGTTTGAATACATGGATGTATGTAGATTTTTTTATTGCATGGAAACTTTATCACTGTGTTCTCACTGTTTTATGATTTATACAGCAAAAGAACATGGAGTTCAACTTTCATACACATCTTATTTTTATAAAAGGACTACACTTTGGTAAATTTCCATTTTTTTTAACCTAAGGAGAAAGGAAAACTACATACATCTTTTAGAAATATGGTGACTTAAACACTCCTTGTATCTCATGAAAATAAATACCTAAATTAACTTATCACCTTGGTAGATATTTAGGACTCATCACGTAATCAACTATTTCTCTTGACTATAATCATAATTACTAAGATTAACTTAATATTTATATTAGCTTGGGCTTCTATAACAAACATAGACTGGATAGTTGGAACAACAATTTATCTCTCACAGTTCTGGAGACTGGAAGTCCCGCATTGGGGTGCCAGCTTGGTCAGGTTCTTCTGACAGTACTCTTCCTGGGTATGTCCTCACTTAGCCTTTCAAAAAGAGGGAGAGGTCTCATGTCTCTTTCTCTTTTTATAAAGGCACTACTCATGGGGTTCCACATTCATGATCTAATCTAATCCTAATCACCTCACAAAAGTTCCACATCCAAGTACTATCACAACGGGGATTAGACTCTCAATATATGAATGGGGAGACACAAATATCCAGTCCCAACTAGTGTTAAGTGGCTATTACATTTTATGTTGTATATGCATATGTATGGGTGAAGAGGTCTACTTATTAGACTCTGATGTAATTTTAACTTTTCTGAATCTAATTGCCTACTATATGAATGAAAATATGACCACCTGTTTTGTATCTACTTGAGGTCCATCATAGAATTTGTTTATAATTCTTAAACAGAGATGAAGATAAACATGTCTCATTGAGTTACTATTATTCTACTGAATGTTTTAGCATCGCTCTATATATGATAAATTAAAATGATTTACTGAATACACACTATTCTAAGAACTTCATATGGATTACAAAATTTAACATTCCTAACAGTCCTGTTAGTTTTATTATCCTTATTTTACTGATGAGGAAGCTGAGGAACAGAGGATTACAAGCAATTTGCCCAAGGAAGTACAGCTAATAAGTAGTCAAATCCAAGCTGCAAACCTGACCCCAGTGTTTGTGACTTATCTCATGAGGTTCTGCCCTAGGATATCCTAAATCACCTCATGGTATCCTGAAAATCATAAAAGCCATGAATACATAAACTGGGAAGTCTTGAATTTTTTATTGCCAGTAAGGTGAATTGAACAGAGTAGGGTGAAACACTAAACTATTAGCTGGCATACCCCTACGGCCTGTGTCGCTGCACATATAAAACCACTTCTGGAACTGTGCTCTTTATACTTTTTTTTTTCTCCCTCAAAATCCTTCAAGAGCTGTGGAAAGCCTCTCAGTTTAGATGTGATTACAATGTAATAAAATAATTAAACCTTTATATTTTTTCAATTCCTAGCTTAGGATGAGACCCACTACTCAAACTAAATTGAGGATGATGTAGAAGTTTTAATCTAACATTTTGCTAATTAAGTGTAGATGTGACTTATGGCACCTGGGTGGCTCAGTAGGTTGAGCATCCTACTCTTGATTTCGGCTCAGGTCATGATCCCAGCGTCATGGGATCGAGCCCTACATCATGCTCCATGGTGGGCATGGTGGGCGTGTTCTCTCTCTCTTAAAAAAGAGTATAGATGTGATCTTTTAAATATAAAATCAGAAGTTGCATTTCAAGTCAAGTAAAGTTATCGATCTGACTATGCATAAAATACATAAGTAACAACCTATGCTCATTAGGACACTAGTCTATTTTTCTTTTCCTTTTTAAAAATATGTTTATTTTGAGAGCATGCATGTGCATATAAGCAGGAGAGGGGCAGAAAAAGAAGGATGTTCTGCACTGTTAGCACAGAGCCCAACTGGGGCTTGATCTCACAAACCTTGAGATCATGACCTGAACTAAAATCAAGAGTTAGTCACTTAATCAACTGAGACACGCAGGTACCCTTATTTTTATTTTCAATTTGTTCTTTTATGTTTAAAAAGACCAAGAAAACCAGTAATGTATTTAAAATTTAAAACAAAAAAGTAAATTTAAATTATGGTAAATAGTAGAAATCATGCTCTCATTTCTCACTATTTCTCCCAGCATGCCTATTCATCTTGAAGAAACTATGGAATTAAAAATTACATATCTCAGAGTTGATATTGGCAAACTGTTTTCTATCTGTGAGATGCACTTACATGAGATTTTGATGATAGACTCGCCTTATGCTTAGCTGTTTGTTGCCAACAAGCACAGTTGTGGAGATGTTGTGATGATGTAGGATCTTACTGAGTAACTTTCCAGAGGCTGGATCCTAGCAGGAGGGGGAGGCCCCAAGAGGCACTTGGTCTGCAAGATTCTATAGTCCACTCCTCATGGCAGAGTCAGAAAAAGCAGCTCTACTGGTAAGACACTGTCCTGGCATTCTTGGAGTCATTCTTAGAGACTCCCACCTAGAGCCAATTCTTCTATTCAACAGTTATCAATATTAAATCAATTTCTGTTTAAAATACCAAGACACTATCTCATAATTAAGTTCTAAAGTCATGAAATGATAAACAAAAGTCCAATGTTCATGCTAGCATATAAAAACATAATTTTCAAAGAAATACAAAAAACATAAAATAGATTACATAGTATTCATTTTGTTCTCTACCTCCTATCTCCACACCAGGAAGTAGATAATTTATAGAAGAGTTTATTAATAATTGGCTTAAATTTTTATAATACATTAGAAGTGTTTTTTTTTAATTTTTAATGTATTTTTTTGAGAGAGAGACAGAGTGTGAGGGGCAGAGAGAGAAGGAGAAAGAATTCAAAGCAGGCTCCAGGCTTTGAGCTGTCAGCACAGCTTCCGATGTGGCACTCGAACTCATGAACAGTGAGATCATGACCTGAGCTGATGTTGGACACTCAAACAACTGAGCCACCCAGGCACCCTAGAAGTGGTATTTTTAAAATAAAATTCTATTCAAAGTTAATTATTGACACCACTTTAGTAATCTGAGTAAGTATCTTCTTACATTTAAGAAGAAACTTGCTTTACTAACTAGCACAACTCCCTCTAATAAAATAAGTGTATAATCTCCAACATGAATTTCCTTTCAAGTCTCATTCAATCAGGTAGATGAATATTCACATGATATTAATACTTGTCAAATGACAGATTAATTTGAGTCACAATAAAAACATGTATGTGTCTCAGGAAACCACTGACACAGAATAAACAATATACTGTTAGTAGTTAGTATGCTCAGATAGTGTAATATATTTTCACTAGCATTTAACATTTATGCCTGCTATTGTGTAACTTACTCAAATTCCAAATGACTTGATGTTGGAATACCACTAAAAAATATAGATCAGTATGTGTTGAAATCTATCCTTCTCAAGTATACTTAGAGAGTTTATTATGAATCATATGGTGTAACTGATATGCTATCCAATCATGAATAGCTCATGTGTTGGGATTTACCATTGGTGAACACTAAGAATACAGATTCTTTCCCTGGCATTTTGTGAGGACTTCTATTTAAAAAAATAGTGTTGTAGAATATATGTATGCATACAAATAAAAATGTGAATATGGCTTAATTATAGTCAATAAGAAATTCCTTTTTGCAATGAGATAGAATCATTAATTTCCCTTCCTCCCATTCTTTCACCCGGACCTATTTGTTCCTCACCAGCCTATAATGGTATCAAATCAGGTGTGTGCTATCATGAGTTCCTATAAATAGTTTGATTTTTCACTTCACTGAAGACAACAGCACTACTAAACATTGATCTGGCTTGCCTGAAGAAAAAGTAAGTCACTCTGGTGCAATGTCCATTTATAAAACTATATATCATAACACTTTAACTCCTTAATTTATACTCTAATAGTAAAAAATGTTTTAGTAACTTGAGCAAAAACTGATTTATCATTCTTTTCAGCCTTTGAAAATGCACCGTTTGATTTACCCTTGCTCAAGAGATATGTAAGAAATAATTATAAAGGTGCCATTGTCTTCAAGTGAATGCATGACCTCTAAATATTACTACTGGCATGAATCTATTGTGGGATATCTCCAATGTTAACATTATTTTGTCTTAATAGGGTCCCATTCTTATAACCTCATTTAACGTTAGTTGCCTCCATCTACAAACACAGCAACATTGGGGACTAAGGCTTCAAATATGAATTTTAGGGAGAGACAATTCAATCCATAGCAATACAATTGCTTCTTATTCCATTATATAATTTTGAAATGTAAAGCCAAAAACCCATATTAGGCCAAATTCTGAGGAAACCTAAGATGGTGTTTGATAACTTCATACCATTATTCTCCAAATTCCCTCTCTAACCTGCTCATTTGATGCATTTTTTCCCTTTCTACGTTTGTGGCCCTGGATATCTGTATGAGTTCCCCAAACATCTGGGACTATTTTCCCTGTCTCAGGATGGAGATTTAATTTTTTTTAGTCAATAAAGTGGTAGATGAGAATTTTAAGTGTATTCACTAAATCTACCTGGGTACTAAAACCACAGACTAATTTGTTCTAAATTTTCACACAGTCTGAACCTAACTTGAAGCCAGAGGAAAAGTGCCATTAGTAATTTAGTCCAGCACATTGGTTCTCAAAGGAAATAACTAGGTAAAGCAAGATATACAATGATTCTGAAAAAGGCAAATGGAAGGTATTTGGCATGTCACTGTGTACTCATAACAGCAGATGATATGGGGTTGTAAGTTAGGGTGAAATTTATGGAGGGTGAATCATCTGAATAATCAATCTTAGTTTTAATTTCACTTCGCTTCTACCACTGGAACATCACACAAAGCTAGCAAGAGATATCATAACATGAAATTTATTACATAATCAATTGAAGATTTGTCTTAAATTGTAAAACATCAGTGTTAAACTTTAAAATAAATCATTCTAATCCAATTTTCTCTAATCAGTCATGAAGAAAAAAAGTAAAACTTTCTAACAAAAAAAAATATATGATAGTAAAAGGGAATAAAATCCAGGTAGATTGGGAAGGAAGAAATAAAACTGCCTTTGTTGTCAGGTGACATGATTTTCTAAGCATAAAATTTCAAAGAATCAACAACAGCAACCAAAAAGACCTCCAGGAACTCATTATAGAAAGACCAGAGTATACCAGATTATACAATAATCAATTGCTTTCCTGTATACTAGCAATGAACACTTGAAATTTAAAATTGATAATATAATACCATTTATAATAGTGTCCCCTAATACGTATAAAGCCTATATGCAGAAAACTATAAAACTCAGATGAAAGAAACCAAGTAAGATCTAAATAAATTTAAAAAAAATTTCTTGAAGCAGAAGATAAAAATATAGCAAAGATGTTAATTATCCTCAAATTGAAGTGGCAGTAATAGAACTTCTTAAAAAATAACTAATGACATAATTTTCTTTATTAGAAAATGAGGCTTTATTTTTTTAAAAGTTTATTTATCTATTTACTATGAAAGAGACAGAGACAGCATGAGCAGGGGAGAGGCAGAGAGAGAGAATCCCAAGCAGACTTTACCTGCCAGCACATAGATCAACATCAGGCTTGAACTCATGAAACCGTAATATAATGGGCCAAAACCAAGAGTCAGACGCTTAACCAACTGAGCCACGCAGACACTCCAGACTTTTTAAATCAGAGTGCCTCTATTAAACACTTTTTTTGCATTATATTTAGAAATATGGTCTATATTGTCTCTGCATGACAGGCAATAACTGTGTGTGTGTGAGTATGTGCATACGTGTGTACATGTGTAGATTTCTAACAAAATCTTAGAAAAAAATGTATCTCTTAAACTACAGACCACTTTCATTGTCTAAGAAAAACCTGTTAACACTAATTTTCTTCTCCTTGTTTTTAAAACCATCCATCAGTCCTTACATGCAATCTTACATTCTGCAGGGTTATTTATTGCTGTTCCAACTCTTCTCCTTATGAAGATAAATGAAATGACTTTTACCCACACCATTGTCCTTGGGGCCCTCATGTGCAGTGTCTATTGCAGCTGAGTCTATGTGCAGGCTCATGGTTCATGAGTTTGAGTCTCACATTGGTCTCTGTGCTATAAGCTGTGCTGTAAGCACAGAGACCAATGTGAGACTCAAACTCATGAACCATGAGATCATGACTTGAGCCAAAAGCAAGAGTCAGATGCTTAACCAAGACACCCAGACACCCCAGCTGTGACTCCATTAGTTAATGAAGAGCCCTAAGAAAGGAGAACAGTGCAGCAAGCCCATAGGGTGGTCTTAAGACAAAGAATAGGACAGGGATAACTTAGAGAACATATTTCAGTCCAACTTCTAGGTTCAACCTCAGTGTCAGACACTTTTGACAATTAATATATTGATATTTTCTTCTTGGCTACACGAGTGTGGTCTGTCATCACTGGAATCCAGTGATTTCAGAAGTGGATGCTGCAAAGTAGAAACTGAAAACGTTCTGTCCTGGAGCAAATTTCAGTTGAAAGTAAAGATCAAGTAGTTTCAAACTAAAAAGGAATTTGCTTATAAATATCTACGAAGACAAATGGAGATGTTGACTAGGCATATGTAGAGGACTGTAGAAATAAATGACATTATTGCAAACTATATGCTTTGTAGAGTCTCTTTCAATCTTCAATAATAATCTGAGTTATAAATTCAAATAATTGTGGATGATTTTGAGATGGATATTTCAAACCTAGAAGATGGCATTCCTGTCTAACTTATTTGTCAGAAAGGCTATGTGCAATATTATATCCATATTACTCACCTTAGCAGTTGGGTGAATTTGGATAGGTCCTATAGCTGCTAGTGCTTGAACTTCATAATCTATAGATTGGGTATAACGATATTACCCTCAAATTAGATGAACAGCATTGAATGAGATAAATCCATTGTAAGTAAGGAATTTAGAAAGTACCTGTTATATAATTGCTCAATAGATTTGAATTATTTTTATTATAAGTCAAAATATGTTTCCATGGTAACTATAGTGGCATAGTTTGTATGAAATAATTTTTTTTTCAGGTTGATGATGGGCAAAAGATAATATGACTCTTCGTGTTGATTTTGAGCAGTTATTTTCATATCAGATTTTAGTTCTAAGCTGCCAAAGTATATGAATATTATATGATGACAAATATATAAAGTCAAAGGTAGGAAATGTGATTTTTAAATTGAATGTATGTATGTATATGTAGTCTAATGTATATAATCATACAAAGCTTCAGGACTTTAGGAGATGGGAACAATAAAAACAAGGAAGGATTCAAGAATCTTATTCTCTCACTACTTTTCTCCCTAGTGTGGTTACTACAAAAGAAATCACATAAAATTCTATGAGGAATTGTGGCCAAAATTTAGCAGATTAACATATAGGGTGATAGATTAAGGTACCATGAATAGACATTTTAATAAAAGAAACAGAAAAAGAGGAATTCTATGCTACTATAGAGCAAGCTGAATAAAACTGACCTTCAAGCAAAGCTATAGCAATCGAGTTTGCAGAAGATTCATTGAAGGCCCTGTAAAAGAGCACCTGGGCTATATTCTGATATTTTCTCAAGTTTTGCTTCCAGGAAAGTACCATATAGATTGTGTATCAGATAAGTACCATATAGATTGTGTATCACAGATAAGGTTTTGTCTGTGACATGTCCTGGTGTCAATGCCCAGATAATTTATATAATTTATAATTTATTGCATCATTCCATAGATAGAATTCTTCATGTAACTGAGAATGATTTTAAACTTCTACATTTCTGAATCAACAAAAATGGCATGAGAATCCACTGGTGCTAGCAGATCAGTTTTTGTGGTTGCTTGGTTTGGTTTAGTGCATTTGATCATCTTACCAAGGAGTTATAATTCTAAGTATTTAATAGCATTGCATTCCATGCATAATTGAAAAATAATCTCAATTATCAACATCAGTTGCAAAAGAAATGCATATTTATTGCCTGGAAAGTGACAGAACCAAATGGAATTGATTCTGGCATATTATAGGATAGCCCTCATCCATTTATTTAGGACCTGATGGAGAGATCAATGTACTACTCGCCTGGGGAAATGCAAGGCTGTCTCTCCATTTAGATAATAGGGACTCCACATTGCAGAGGTTATTAAAGAATAATCAACAACTTTTCAGAAACTTTATTTTATAACATAGTGTGCAAAGAAAGTTTTTCCCTCAAAGAATTTTTGCTGATCAAACCTTGTTTTTTAGTTTGTTGTTCCAATTCTTCAAATTCTATTGTAAACAGTTCTAGGCTTGTATCCTTTGAGACTCCCAGCTGAGTCCAATAATGGGCATGTGCTGACTGGTTTAAGATCTAGCACTAGTATAATGTGACACTTCTTAAAATATCAATAAATATTTATGACATGTTATTTCAATATGGTTAGAAAAGTGTGCTATGACCTTTTCTTTGAGAAGCAGTTTATTGGTTGTTTTAAACAACTTTTATAGATCTTGAGATTGTTTCAAATGTACATTTGTTGATAAAAAAATTTCTTTCATAACTAAAACTATTTAAATTCCAAAGTAAGTTTTTGACTATTAAAAAATGTATTAGCTAAACTAATGAACTAATTTATAAACTAAACTAATTTTATGTTTACCATTGTTAAAACCTGAAACAAATAGTTCTTCATCAATTAAAAAACTTCACATAAAACAAGAAAATATTTTGTTCCAAGTAAAAAAGTAATTAAAAGCTTAAAGTGAGCAAAAGCAGTGTTAACTTCATAACATGATATGTATGATGTGAAAGCATAATGGTTTTTATCTTCCCCTCTGATCTGAGTAGATGTTAATAACGTGACTCTTCTGAATGAGGGAGAGGGGTACCTGGGTGGCTCAGTTGGCTGGGCATCTGGCTTTGGCTCAGGTCAGGATCTCACGTTTCATGGGTTCAAGCTGCGAATCCGGCTCTGTGCTGACAGCTCAGAGCCTGGAGCCTGCTTCGGATTCTGAGTCTCCCTCTTTCTCTCTGCCCCTCCTCCATTCATGCTCTGTCTGTCTCTGTCTCTCAGAAATGAATAAACATTAAAAAAAAAAGAAGGAAGGAGACAATAACTTTCTTTTAAGTTTACTTATTAATTTTGAAGGGGGAGGGGCAGAGAGAGAAGAAGAGAATCCCAAGCAGGCTGCATGCTGTCAGTGGGGAGCCCAACGTGGGGCTCAATCCCAGGAACCATGAGATCTTGATGTGAGCTGAAAGCAGGAGTAGGATGCTTAACCAACTGAGCCACCCAAGTGCCCCAGAAGACAATAACTCTTGAAGTCCCTTCCCCATTTATGTGTTATTAGTGACAAAAGATAGCATTGTGGTAAATGGGCAAAATCAATTACTAGAAGACATATTAGTTAATTTTAATATGTATTATGAAAAAGTGAGTGGAAGTTTGTGTGGTAATAAATGATAATCTAAAGAAAAAGTAAAAACCTGTCCACTATATAGAGATTTATCAAAAGTAAATCATCTGTTTAACTTAATATTTATTCTATCTTCATTGTCATTAACAACACTATAACCCCTTGAATTAAGAAACTCAGAGCATAAATATTCAGAAAGCATGTTTTCTTTTGGTGGAAGGCAGGGAGGAGTAATTAAATAGGTGACTAGCTAAATCTTCTCTCCTTTTCTCCCCCTCATTTTCTTCTCTCTCCCACCTTCTCCCTTTCCCTTTTTCCTTCCAGTCTATTTTTTCTTTCATTATATATCAGTGCTTCTCACAAAGTATATTTTTAATTGTGCATCTGACCAACAACAAAAAGTTCCGATACAGCTATTCGGAATGGCAATCAAATAGAGATAACAAAAGCCCTGCTTTTTATATTTTATTTTTAATTATTCCAAGGGATTAAGTTTGAGGCAAGTACCTATAAGGTAGAATATATATTTTTAGCATGTTTGCTCATTTCTGCCACGTTTCTGGATCTCTTTCCACAGATTCTAGTTTTATTATTGGGCACCCTATTGATCTCAGCAAAAAGTTACAAAGATCACCAGATGATTGTATAGAGTTTTATTCAAAACATCTAAGACTGTCAAGGACAAATCATGCAGCACACAGGTTTCAACATTTAACTTGCCACTCCAAATCTAGAAAGATTGATAGTGAATTAAATTTGTTTTCTTAGGGGAGTAAATAGCATGAGATGTGTTGTGCTGTCTACCCTGTTCATAGTGATAGATGGAAGGAAGTTAAAAGATATTTTATGAAAATTTACCTAAAAACTAAAGATACAAGGCAATCACCAAAAGGCCTCCTTTATATAAGCCAACACTTAAATCCGAAGGGAAGCTTGTTGAATTTTATCAGAGAATTGTAAATTGACTTTGGGGCAGTGTGGGGATAAGTTTAGGAATTCCCTGAGCCTGCACTGATGGGTTAACAAGGCATAAAGAATTACAAAGGCATAGGATGTTCACACCCAAATTTGGGTAAACAAGACTAGGTAAATAGGTATAAAGAGAGTGGGGCAAAGGCCCCAGTATAGAGAGGGTGAGGCAAAGGCCCCAATACAAAGGTATAGGAGGTAAATAAGATGAGGTATTCAGGGTGGATATGCTCCTCCCACCCAACTTAGTACTATAGCAGAAAGCTGCTTTCACAAGAAGGAAGAACCAAATTAGGTAAACAGGTAAATAGGGCTATAGGCCTCTGTGGGGTCAAGTTGCCCAGAGCAAAGCTAATTAGCAAAAGAAAAGTGCCCTGTTGACCCTGAGGTAGCATGCTCTGTCTGTCTTATGCCCTAGGCTAGCTAAGATAAGAAGACACAGCCCCTCAAGTCTGCCATTAACAAACATAAGCCTGGCACCAGGATTTTGTTTTATATTGACCCAAACCCTGAACACCATATATTTTCAAAACCCGCTTTCCCTCAAGCCCAATGAGTTAATGTTCACAGATTTATTATCTCTTTGTGCACATCCATCACCATGTTTGTAAGCCTTCTGATCCTAATAAAAAGAAAGCAAGGCCCCTTAACTGGGGCTCTTGTCTTCTCCCAGACATTAGCCATCTCTCACATTTTAATCCCGTATCCTGCTTTCTTGCTAGACAAGAAAGAACTTTAGACCCAGAATCTACAACAGGGCAGAATCTGTGTACATATATAAAATATAGATTTGAAAATATCATACAGATTTGAATATGTGTATTCAAATAGGTTAGTAACAGCAAAATAAAATTCTATAAATATTGTAATATTTATGTTAATAAAAAAGGTATGAAATACTATCTTCTGGGTTAATGGATTCAGAAACTGGATTTATGAACTTAATATTATTGCTTTCATAAGTCTTGGATTATTTATATAGTAATTACTTATTTTGGTGTGTCAAAGCAAAATTGCACTAGACAAAGTTAAACCAGCAAGAAAGTATCTCTTCAAAGCTATTGCAGTAGAGGAGAGATGAGAGAACTCAGTTTGAGCTCAATTTCACAGAAACAAAAGATGTAGGTTTTAAAGTGTTAAGATGAGGGGGAGACCTTAAGCAACTTTTGTTTGCTAATTGGCTGTATTCAAAGAAAATAAACTTTCTGGTACCCTCATGAGAAGAGGTAGTTAGTTTCACAATTTGGAGCAAGGTGCTCAAAGAAGTTAGCTCCTACCTTCCCACAGAAACTAGGAGAGAGGGGGCTACTATTTTTCTTTGATGATTCCATTTGAAGGGAAAGGCTTCTGGGTCTTTGAGAAAGAGTCCTACTGACAAGATTATTAAACCAATTATAAACCTGTTAAAAGACCTACATCTGAAGGGAATAGGAAAATAATTTATAATTACAATTTTTCTAAAGTAAATTCTCTAAGATAAGGAAGGATAGGGCCATAGAGTCAGGAAGAAGTCTAACATTCAGTCAGGCTGAAGAGAACACTAGGGCAGTCTTAGTCAGTGATGTACCTAGGGGGAAAAGATCTGTTTAGGTAAATACAGTGATTGGCTTAGCATGTTGACTATGTATAGATAACCTAATTTCTTTTTTTTTTTTTTAATTCTTTTTAATGTTTGTTTTTGAGAGACAGAGTGTGAGTGGGGGAGGGGCAGAGAGAGGGAGAAAGACACAGAATCTGAAGAGGCTCCAGGCTCTGAGCTGTCAGCACAGAGCCCAACATGGGATTCTAACTCACAAGCCATGAGATCATGACCTGAGCTGAAGTCAAATGCTCAACCGACTGAGCCACCCAGGTGTCCCAGATAATGCAATTTCAATATAAATATTATAAACTAAAATTTCTAGTACATAATTTAATGCATAGGATAAAATGATATGTGGGAAAATTCTTGGAACTTTTTCGTGATCTTAGAATTACAAAGTAACCCAAACAGCAAAAGTTACTATTTTGTAATATCTAATCCTGATAACACCAAATAGAATTTTCAGCTCTCCAGTAGAAGGAATTATTCAAATATAATTTGTACTTATAGTATAAATGAGGAGAATCACAAAGATTATAAGAATGACTATAAGGCTATTCTTCTAAGCTATAATTTTGAGAAAAGATAACCCAAGTTTAAAATGTTATAATATAAAGGATGTCACATTATGTTACAACAAAATAAATCCTATTAAGTCTGCATGTATAATCTTTTGAGAGCAAAAGTATTAAAGAAGGTATTTTTATTTTTAGGTGATAGAATTGGCAACAGTAACCAGTTTCTCTGAGCTAAAGTATTATCATTTTCTTAAATTTTTGAGCTGAACATTCATAAATAACTTTTCTTAGATTGTCTTCTCTGTTACCTAGTTTGGAAGAATGATTCTGTTTAGGAAACTTCAAATTCTAGACACAATACCCACTTTCAAATTCTTGGTGATGTTAGGGGCTTGTATAATAGAAATATTGGCAATTCAAATTTAGGATTATCTTATGGAGGTCCTATAGCCATCCCCTCTTCAATTGCTAAAATGTAGGATTTAGTGAATTGGATAATTATGTAAAAGGCATTTCTGATTTAAGTGGAGAGTTGAAGATAAAGCTTTCCAAAACTGAGCAGCTCAAGTTCAGTTTGATCAAGCTGAAAAGAAAAAAAAAAAAATGTTCTAGCAAGAATTCTGATTTTTGCTTAGAAGGTAAAGTTTGAAAAAGGCATTGTTTCCACTGTTATAACAATAACAATAGAAAAGTCAGACCATCTCAAAATTCATGAACTTTAAACTCAGAGCTGATGTCGCAGAGCAACCAACTAACCTGAAATGTAATACAAAAAAAAAAAGAAAAAAATAGGTGCCTACAAGTCAAGACAGGATATGAATACTTGCTTATCTGTGGCAGATGTCTCTGGAGACCAATAAGAAGAAAAGAGAATAAATTGTTAATAAATCAGTAAAGGGAAAATATAGACTGGCAAGAAAATATAGAATCTCTGGGGGCTCTAAATACAAGGGGAATGTTCATATAGTATGCAGGCATCTCTCCATGGATTGTGCAAGACCCTTAAAGAAAAATCACTATGTGCACAGCAAAGGAAATCAGCAATAAAACAAAAAGGCAACCTACTGAGTGGGAGAAGATGTTTGAAAATGATAAGGGGTTAATATCCAAAATTTAAGGAACTTATACAACTGAACACCAAAAAAAATCCAATTAAAAAAGTGCAGAGGATATAAATAGATATTTTTCCAAATAAGACATCCAGATAGCCAACAGACACATTAAAAGATGCTCACCATCACCAAACATCAGGGAAATGCAAATCAAAACCACCTGATACATCATCTCACACCTTTTAGAATAGCTAGTATCAAAAAGATAAGAAATGACAAGGTTGGTGAGGATGTGGAGAAAAAGGGACCCTTGTGCACTGTTGGTAGGAATATAAATTAGGGGAATCAATTGTGGAAAAATCATGGAGTTTCTTCAAAAATTTAAAATAGAAATAACATATGACCCAGAAATTCCACTACTGGGTATTTCCCTAAAGGAAACAAAACCTTAATTAAAAAAGATATATCCAGGGGCGCCTGGGTGGCGCAGTCGGTTAAGTGTCCGACTTCAGCCAGGTCACGATCTCGCGGTCCGTGAGTTCGAGCCCCGCGTCAGGCTCTGGGCTGATGGCTCGGAGCCTGGAGCCTGTTTCCGATTCTGTGTCTCCCTCTCTCTCTGCCCCTCCCCCGTTCATGCTCTGTCTCTCTCTGTCCCAAAAATAAATAAAAACGTTGAAAAAAAAATTAAAAAAAAAAAAAAAGATATATCCATCCTTAAGTTTACTACAGCATTATTTGAAATAGCCAAGATATGGAAGTAGCCCAAGTTCCGTGAATAGATGCATAGATAAAGGAGATGTGGAATATTTCTACAATGGAATATTATTCAGCAATAAAAAGTATGTAATCTTTTTTGGTGACAACACGGATGGACCTATGGTATAGGGTCAAGTAAAGTAAGACAGAGAAAAATACCATGTGATTTCACTTATATGTGGAACCTAAAAAAACAGAGAATTTCTGAAAACAGAAATAGACTCAAATACAGAGAACTGGTGGTTGCTAGAGGTGAGGTGGGTGGAGGGGATGGGTGAAAGGGAGTTAAGAAGTCCAAACTTCCAGTTATAAAATAAATAAGTCAACAGAAATGAAAAGCACAGCATAGGAAATATAATCAACAATGTAATAATGCTGTGTTGTGACAGGTGGGGACTACATTTGTGGTAGCGTCAAGTAATGTAGTGAATTGTTGAATCAACGTGCT
Source organism: Lynx rufus (assembly GCF_022079265.1). Lineage (NCBI taxonomy): Eukaryota > Metazoa > Chordata > Mammalia > Carnivora > Felidae > Lynx > Lynx rufus. The sequence continues at coordinate 95,362,655 of NW_025814845.1, read as the reverse complement.
ATACACCAGAAACTAATATAACATTGTATGTCAAATATACTTCAGTAATAGTATAAAAAAAAAAAATCACTGTGAAACCTGAGAAAGATTACCTTGTAATCTTGGGGAGGAAATAGCAGTTGCTACAATAAAGTACAGAATCTGTCCAGATCTATTCCCCAATTTATTGTACTAAATAAACCAACCAACCCCTTACATGACTAGGAGAGGGGCAGTAACTATTGTTGCCTTAGGCACTGGTGAAAACCCACTGCAGTTAAGCAGAGGACAAAGAAAAAAAAAAAAATCTCTACTAGGACAGAGCAAGAATATGTGCTTGGCTCAAAGCTAGCACTGGCGAAGAGGAAGGTTTTCAAGTATTCCCCACAGGGGTGATTGGGTGGCTCATCTTGTTGAGCATCTGATTTCAGCTCAGGTCATGTTGTCATGATGGTTTGTGAGTTTGAGCCCCACATTAGGCTCTCCACTCTTAGCACAGAGCTTGCTTTGGATCATCTGTCTTCCTCCCTCTTTGCCCCTCCCGCACTCACGCTCTGTCAAAAATAAGCATTAAAAAACAACAACAACAACAACAAAACAAAACAAAAAAAAAAAACAAAGAATTCCCTACAAGAACATAGTTATTGCTTCATATAGAGGCTGATTAAGAATACTAGAACACTTCCTGCAGTTATCACACAGAGCTCATGAAGTAAAAAGTATCATTGAAACAATGCTGAAAGGCATAAAAGAGCCCGTTTTTGAGGCACAGCACAAATGGATGTCTGAAAACAGATAAAATGGATAGAATCAAGAGTGTTAAAACACTGGTAAACCAATCCCCATTTTAACTCAACTGACTTTACAGAACTTTGAACCCTATGATACATGGTGGGCAAGCAACAACAAATCCAAACTGAGCTCACCTGTTCACAGGACTGACTCAACTACCACTCTGAAGGTCAAGAAGTAGAGGAACATATCTGAAGATAAATTTTAATGAAAAATAACCAATAATTTTCAAGATTAATAGACACCAAACCACAGATCCAAGAAGTTCAGAAAACAGCATACACACAACACACACATACATCACACTCAAACTGCCAAAAACAGTCACATGTATTATGTTATGGAAGGGTCTTATATCTGTATCCACAATTATCCTTTAAGTAATATACCTTCAAAGTATTTTTCATTCATTTCTTTATAGATTCATCAAATTTCAGAGTTCAGAGACAGTAGAAGTAATTTTATCCACTTCAGGGATAAGAAAATTGAAGTCCACAGAAGGAATTGACTTGCTCAAATTGAAAATGGATTGATATTCTTTGACTAATCTGTGGTTATACTGTATTAATTATTCAAATTACTAGAAATAGACAAGGATAACATGTATAAATATTTTGTAGTGACAGAAAACACAATTTAAAATAGTTTAGAGATAGAATGTAATGCAACATTAAATTTTCCATTTTGGAAAAGTAAAAATTGGAAGAATATAAAAATTATGTTTGGAGTATTAAATAAAGTTTTGGAGTATGGATTATATACTGTTAGAAGACAGTTGACAAAAGAACCAGAATTCATCCCTCACTGGCCCCTCTTAACTTTGGTCATTTCCTTTTATCTAGCTGTTATTTTTACTTTGTTGTATTTATGTAACTACAAAATAATTCCATCTCTCAGCTGTAAGGAAGCTTTAAATATAAATTTAGACCAATATATTACAGTTCTCCAGAGAAACAGAACTAATAAGACGTATTTTGTCCGCAAGGTACTGGATGATGCCAACCCACACTGGAGAGGGCAATTTGCATTTCTCAGACTACTGATTCAGATGCTAACCTCATCCAGAAACATCCTCACGGACACACTTAGAACAAATGTTTCACCAAATATTTGGGCACTCTGTATCCTGGTCAAGTTGATACACAAAATTGCCATTAAAAGTCCACCCTTTGTCAACTTAATGCCCATACAAATCTCCTTAAGTCATACTTAATCTCCACATGAAGACAATAATGCAGTCATAAATCTGCCTAATCCAATACAACTATTTTGTGTAAAACTGAAAATGCACAAAACCCCTTTTCAGGAGGAAAGTTACTGAATGACGTTTACTCTTTTTCTTGATATCCTATAACTCAAACATTACGATGTAAAATTAACAAAACTGAAATACTATAATATAACCTCAATACATTTTATGTTACATGGTAAGAGAATAACAGGAAACAAAACAAACATATTTTCTCACACATATGTATTCATAGCAGAATAAGGAGGAAATAATCAGGACAATTTTAGTCCTCATTTTAGTAGTAACATGGTCACATGGTTGTGGTGGGTATTTATAACTACCTTATTCCACTACTCATTCTGTATTCCTTTTGCCTTCAGCAAACACCTCAGCTGGTTATGGTTCTTTACCTAACAGGGTAAACCAAACCTTTATTCCTGAAGGGTCTGTGCCATTAATAGTGCTTCCTGGATTGAATTATTATAGTTCTCCATTGATGTTCATCACAAAGGATGGTAATACTAAGGGTTGCCCCAAGGAATCTCCTATATTCCAGAATATTGTTCCTTGTTTGTGGAATAACAGTTCAATTTCCCTTTGGTAGACCCGATCAATCACCCCAGCCAGCACAGTAAATCCTTTCTTCAGCTGTTGATTCAGAGACATGAAGAATCCAAATTGGTTGTGTGGCAGTTTTAACTATCAGTTCAGCGGAATCATTGTTGGTCTCCTGATGAAAGTTTTCCTTTCTCTGGAAATAAAACTTTTAGTCCAGAAGAGCATAGGGTCATGGGAACAGGAAGCAAACATCTTGCTAGTGGGCAATTAGGAGTAATAGTTAGTAGTTCCTCTCTAACTTCTATTCCTTGATTCCTGGACCCATGAATTTTGGCTATGGGAGAAGGAGTACCATAATTGGACGCTGATTCAGAGGACATATGACTTTCTTGAGAACCTTGCTCCAGCTCTACAAGCTATTGTCACCAAGCTGAGGCTGTAACTGAGCCTTCAAAAGTACATTCCACTGTTCTATCAAACCAGCCATTTCAGAATGGTGGAGGACATGGTAAGCCAGTGAATTATATGAGCATGGGCCCATTGCTGTACTTCTTTGCTGTGAAGTGAATTCCTTGATCAGAAGCAATGCTCTGTGTAATAAAAATACAATGATAATGGACAAGGCATTCTGTAAGTCTATATGGTAGTTTTAGTGGAAATATTCCATGTAGGGAAAACAAATCCATATCCAGACTAAGTGTCTATTCCAGAAAAAACAAAATGCAACCCTTCCATGATGGGAGTAGTTCAACTTAGTCAACCTGACACCAGATAGCTGGCTGATTACCCTGGGGAATGATGCCCTATATGTAATTCAGTATTGGTCTCTGACTCTGCCAGATTGAGCATTCAGCTTTGGCTATAGCCAAATCAGCCTTGATGAGTGGAGCCCATGTAAAACCTCCGTCCTTGCCACTATAGCCACTTTGTTCATGAACCCTTGGGTGATAATGGGGGTGCTGGGGAAAGAAGCTGACTGGGATCCATCCAAGAGGTCATCTTATCCACTTGATGTTTAAATGCTTCTCTGCCGAGTTCAACCTTTGATGAGCATTCACATAAGATGCAAATATGTTCATGGTTTTTGTTGTTGTTGTTGTTGTTGTTGTTTGCCCATTCAGAGAGATCTATACACAGATCTCTTCTCCAAATCTCCTTATCATCAATTGTCCAATTATGTTCAAGTCCTTGATCATTCAGCCAAATCATGAACCACAGTCTATGAATCAAGCACAGAGTTATCCTGACCTGGTATTCACAAGTTTTAGTTGTCTTTATAATTTGTCTTCCTTTCTTCACTGATAAGTATTGTTATTTCAGTTTTTATTCTATTCTAATTTTTATTTCTCTTACTTTCTAAATATGGTCACAAGAATCCATGTTAATAATTTTCATATTAGCATCCAATGATATTCATTACATTCTTTATCACCAAATGATAGTAATGTAATGATTATAAAGGATTTTCCTTTGAAACTGATACTATTTAAACAATGAAAATGGCAACGTAAGTTCTTAGAATTTTAAACTATTCATACGAAGATTTTGCTTTGTTATGCAGGGATGTTCTTAGGGCATATAGTATTTCTAATTTTTTAAATTATTTTTTAAATTTTATTTTGAAAGAGAGAGAAAGAGAAAGAGGGCATGTGTGCATGCATGAGCTGGGGAGGGGGAAAGGGAGAGAATCCTAAACAGATTCCATGCTCAGCAGAGAGCCTGATGTGAGCTCGATCCCATGACTCTAGGCTCAGGGCCTGAGCCAAAATCAAGAAGTCAGACACTCCACCCAGGTGCCCCAGGGAACATAGTATTTCTAAATGCATTTTTATAATTCAAGTACTACAACCCACCTTATGACTAGTAGGAGAGGAAGAAGAATGGAAAAGAAGAGGAGAAGGAGGAGGAAGAGGGAAAGGATGGGAAAGAAGAGATGAGGAAAAAAGAGAAGGGGAGAGTTTACAGTATAGGAGGAAAAATGGTTTTTATTCAGTATTATTTAATCACAAGTCCCCCTTAATTTGAAGCTTTGCATGTCCTACTGGGATAAGTGAATAAGAAAATTTATCAGTTTCACTGGAAATCTTGTCTTTTTAAATTTGCTACCTGACGTCTTATTTTATAAATATCACAGTAAGTTATGCGTTACATGAGGAGGTGAACAAACATTTACCAGAAAGTTAATTCATGTTTTGGGGGTATTTTTAAAAATTCAATATGAAGACAGAAAAAAAGAGGTTTTAGAATAAACATTTCAATAAACATGGATATAATAATCTCTTGCTAACACAGGGAAATGAATATTAGTTTTTCTCTAGCTTTCCTGTTCATAGGAAATTAAACTTCTGAATATGATGAAAGTTTATATTGTACAAATTATATGTGTTCTGAGATCCTGCTGTGCCATATACTTAATGGATAAGAAAAAAATAATTTTATGAGTAGTTATGCAGGGCATTTTATTTCCTAGTAACTTTGCAATTCAGGACTGACACTAGAATTACTGTATTTGGATATAGGTAAAATAATTGCAAAAACACTAGTTTATTTGGGGCACCTGTGTGGCTCAGTCAGGCATCAGATGTTGGCTCAGGTCATTATCTCATAGCTCAAGCCCCACATTGAGCTCTCTGCTGTCAGTACAGAGCTCCTTTCAGAGGAGCTCTCCTCCTTAGCCCCCCTCTCTGTCCCTCCCCCACTCTCACTCTCTCTCTCCCTCTCTCTTTTTCTCTCAAGATAAATAAACATTTTTTAAAAACACTAGTTTATTTGATACATTGATCATAAAGACAAATTGTTCAAAATGATACTTTGATCAAAAGTTACTACTTCAAAAACACAGGTTTCAAATTATCTACAATTTTTGCATCAAGAGGTGATTTTGCAAATTTCATGCAACTTTAAGTTTTTGCCATCCTTTTATCATTTTTGTTTTGTTTGTTTTTGTCTGTTTTTGGTAACCTGAGGATGGAGGTGCTTTCAAAATTTGTATATGTTCTTTCTTAGCATTTGGTTCAATTTTCTACACCTAACCATGTTGCTGAGATTACACATACTTCTTTCAATAGCTTCAATCGTGAAAGCAAAAATGGTTTTGAATTGCAGCACTAATGAAATGGAGTGCTAGAAATTATACTTAAAACAATATGCAAAATAGCTCTATAATTATAGGATAAAAATGCATAGATTGCTGAAAAAATGTTTAAATATATAATGTAAAAATAATTGATGGAATATAAATTTTATCTTAAAAAGAAAATGCCTAAGAAAACATAAATCATTCCTTAAATAGTTTTAAAATACTTTAAATGACAGTGGAAACTAATGAATATAAATATATTTGAAGAATAGTTTCTAAACATTTTTTGTCAATTTGGTTTCAGACTCTGAGACAAAAACAAAATATTAAAATCCACATGAAATAGTAGAGGAAATATAATTCAGTAAAAGTTAAATAGAATCTTCCAGAAAAGACAAATGCTTACCCATTGAAAAATCTCCCCCTAAGTGGATAAAATACATAATATGTGAAAACCATGAGTGACTGGAAATACACTTATAATTTAAATCAATGTTTTGACCTTGTGTTGACTAGACCCAAATGAACATAACTATCTTTGATGTTTCTTTGGAAATATCAGGATCCTATTAATATATGCACAATATACATAAAAATAAAAGGGATACATTTAAATGTCCATAAGATAACTGGTCAACTTTTGCTGTGAGCATACAGCAAGAAAAATAAATAAAATAAAATTTCCTTATTTAGGACTTAGGGGTTTTATTAGACATTTAAAGACATATTGATCTAATAGAATTAATTAAATAAAATGAATCCCTTGAAAATTCATCAGATCTGTTGATCTCAATGATTGGGTTCATCTCACATTGATAGCTGTGTACATTATCTGTCTGATAGCTGGTACATTATCACATACTCCCATTATATATCTTTATGTATTTTATTCTTTATAGTTTTTGGTTGTTGACAGCACATGATAGAACACACTCAAACAAAAAATATGGTAATACTTTCCAAGTATGCTTCTTATAAAAAGTTATGAATTGTTCAATTTTATAGAAACTAAAGTGTTTTGTTCATATTAGTTGTTTCTTTTTTTGTTTGTTTTTGAGAGAGAACACAAGTGGGGAAGGGGGGAAAAGAAGCAGAGGGAGAGAGAGAGACAATCTTAAGCAGACTCCATGGTCAGTACAGAGCTTGGCATGGGACTCAATCCCATGACCCCGGGATCATGACCTAAGCTGAAATTAAGAGTTGGTCACACAACCGACTGAGCCACCCAGGTGCTCCCATACAGATAGGTTTTTTTTTTTTTAAATGTTTTATGTACTTATTTTTTATTTTTGAGAGAGTGTGTGCAAGCAGGGGAGGGGCAGAGAGAGAAGGGGACAGAAGATCTGAAGTGGGCTCTGTGCTGACAGCAGAAAGCCTGATCTAGGGCTCAAACTCGTTAACAGAGAGATCATGACCCAAGCCAAAGTCTGAAGCTTAATCGACTGAGCCATCTGTGAGCCCCTCCCCATATTAAACAGTTTTAAGGGGAAAATGGTCTTCTTTTAAATATTCAAATTATTTTGCAATATCTCTATTTAAATGAGACTCAAATAATAAGTTTATCAATGAGCGGGGCACCTGGGTGGCTTGGTCGGTTAAGCGTCCGACTTCAGCTCAGGTCATGATCTCAGGGTCCGTGAGTTCGAGCCCCGCGTCGGGCTCTGTGCTGCTAGCTCAGAGCCTGGAGCCTGTTTCAGGTTCTGTGTCTCCCTCTCTCTCTCTGCCCCTCCCCTGTTCATGCTCTGTCTCTCTCTGTCCCAAAAATAAATAAACGTTAAAAAAAAAATAAGTTTATCAATGAGATATCATCTTCAGAAAAAAACTATTGGAATACAGCCATGGACTTCCTATATTCTTGTAACAATAGTAATCTACTTTTATATCACGCATCAAATTCATTCGAATTCATCCAGTCAGGGTACATGACATACAGAAAGGCAGAGTTCGTGTGTGTGTGTGTGTGTGTGTGTGTGTGTGTGTGTGTGTTTCTCCCTTTTGATTTACTCTGATAAGCCTGTATAATAATAATAACTACCCTAGGAAACCTTAAGGGATAGAGAAATGTACTTAATCAGTGAGTCTTGGCATCATCTTCTCACTTTATAAATAGAGAATGTTTTTACTTCCTAGGAGTCCAACTATCTCCCCCTTTTCCTTTAAATCTGGTCATGATAATACAGGAGAATTATTTATTCTGGAGAATAAAGGAAAATTATTTTCTTTATTAAGTAAATCTTGCAATCAATTTGAACCATCATCTTTGGGGGTTTTGTAAGAGTCTGTTCCCAAAAACTCTGTCTTGAAAGGCAAAACTCAATGTTTCTTTTCTTTGTTGACTTCTACCTTCATTGAGCCTCAGGGAGAGGACTCTTAGGATACAGAAATTACATGTAAATAAATAAATAAATAAATAAACAAACAAATTACATAAGTTAGAGTTTTTGAAATGTAAATTGTCTTAGTCTATTAGGGTTGCTATAATAAAAATATTATAGAATGGGTGGCTTATAAGCAAGAGTAATTTATTTCTTACTGTTCTGAAGTCTGGGAGGTCCAAGATCAAGGTGCCAGCACATTCTGTGTTTGGAGAAACCACTTCCTGGTTTGTAGTCAGCCCCTCCTCCATGTCCTCACATAACCTAATGCATGAGCTAATTCTCTGAGGTCTTATTTATAAGGGCACTTTTCCTAATCATAAGGGTCCCGCCCCCGTGACCTAATCACTGCCTAAAGGCTCCACCGCCTAATACCATTACCTTAAGGATTAGAATTTCAACATATGAAATTAATTTGGGGGCAGGGAGGGGTGGGGCATACAAGGATACAGATCATAGCATAAACCTACTTCCCTTATTTCATTCACATCACCCTGAGAACTACCAATGTTAAATCCAATAAATGGCTATCATTTTGGAGGAATAGAGTTACTCCTTAAAGGACAGGAATTCCCAATTGTCTTCCTTTTTACAAGCACAAACTCTGACAGTACTTTGAAGATTAGGGTATAGGATGACTTAAAGAACTGAGAAATTTCCATCATTACCACCCTCCTCTACATCTCTCAGAGCACAGACCCAGTTGTTTTCTCCTATAATGATAAAGCCAAATTGCTCAAGGGCTGTGAGCTGGAAGAATAATTGCTCCAGCTGTGAGCTAGAAGACCACTTTCGACCAACTATTCCTGAAACTACTAATTAAGGCTCTTATTAATGCCACCTTTCTTTAAAGCAGACATGGGTTTAGAGTCTTCTAACAGTGATATTAAGAGAGAAGGCTCAATTGGTTAAGTTTCTCCCAAAAGGACTTCTTTCCACACTAAAATGGTTCTTGAAGTTACATTATAATTGTTTACATTTCCACCAATGAGTCTTTTAGAGCTATCACTATGATTACATATTTCTTGAGGAAAATAAGAAATCACAACTTAAAATATAAAAGCATGAGTTTAATTTGTTTTTAAGGTTCATTTATTTTTGAGAGAGAGACAGAGTGCAAGTGGGGGAGGGGAAGACAGAGGGAGGGAGACATAGAATCCAAAACAGGCCCCAGGCTCTGAGCTGTCAGCACAGAGCCCAACACAGGGCTCAAACCCACTAATGATGAGATCATGACCTGAGCTGAAGTAGGACGCTTAACTGGCTGAGCCACCTAGCGCCCCTAAAAGCATGAGTTTAGAGGATTTATTTTTTTGGATCATTTAAAAAAAATCACTTTCCTTTAAATCATGATTTTTCTGATATTGTATGGCAAGTTTGGATATTCTGAAAAAAAATACACATATACAGTAATTACAACCTTGATCCTTGACGGCTGCTACAAACTTGTTTGTTTCAAAGTCAACATATGGTGGATTTATGGTCATGCTGTGTGTGTGTGTGTGTGTGTGTGTGTGTGTGTAATGGAATACTGCTCAGTCATTAAAAAGGATGAAATCTTGCCATTTGCAACAACGTGGATAGATATAGAGGGAATAATGCTAAATGAAATAAGCCTATTGGAGAAAGATAATCCATATGATAAATCCATTTTACTCAATATGAATCAAATTCCAGTATGAATTCATATGTGGAATTTAAGAAACAAAACAAATGAACAAAGAAAAGGAGACCAGAAAACAGACTCTTAAATATAGAGAACTGGTAGTTGCCAGAAGGGTGGTGGGTGGGGGGATGGATGACATAGGTGAAGGGGATTAAGAGTGTACTTATGGTGATGAGCACTGAGTAATGTATAGGATTGTTGAATCACTATATTGTACACCTGAAACTAATATAACACTGTATATTAATTATACTTGAATTAAAACAAATAATCTCCACAGGAAATGTTCATAGAATTTTGAACTCAGGCAGATAATAGATGTACAAACAAGTTTCATGACCAGATGTTTTACCTCCCAGTTCATTCCTGTTGCACAATCATTTCATAATCTGTATGTTTAGCTTCTGAGGCACACCACTATGATAGATTTATCCAAAATACACATATGGAGCTTAGGATCTTAAATGTTTATAATTTATGAGCTTCCTTTGTCAGTAGAAAGAGTACTTCCTCCTCCATTAAGGTGCTTGTTTTCATTTGTCTAACTTTCTTCCTGTGGAGTTGTTTTTTGCATGCAATTCCTCTTCAGAAGCTAACTCCAACATTTCTCATTGCTTCTAAAGTAGACACAAGTCCTGCATTCCCCAAGGAATCAAGTGCAAAATTTGGCCTGTAGAGAGTTGCATATACACTAAAGGAATGTCAAGATATTGGTAATTTATATAGCAAAACCTAGAGAACATGTGCAGAAAAGGCCCCTACAAGTTGGATCCGGGTGGAATACAAATGTTGGAAAAGCTTGTTTGCTCTGGGTTTACAGTACACTAATGACAGATTCCATATTCAGTGTGTCAGCTTAAGCAAGTTGAGAGTGTCCCCTTCAGTTTCCTTGGTTGGTTGACTGAAACTGGACACAAAGATAGATGTCATAGAATGAAAATAAAATATCATAGTTTCAGAATTTCTTTTTAGGTTGTAAAGAAAGATATCTACAGATACAGATAAAAGGATTGGAGTGGATTTCTTATGTAAGAGCTTCTCACATATTTCCTTACTATGGACACTCCTCTGTCAGTAATATTTGAAAAACACATTAGTAAAGGGATTCCTAACATCCTTTAGAGCTCTGTGACATCATCATGGCAAAATGGTAATTGTTATTAAACGTGGGTTCCTGAGTTCAATGGAAGCAGGATCCTGGGATTATATGGGCAAAATGGTGGCCCTTAAATACCAGAGACAAGGTGAGCTTAGTTACATAATTAAAAAATATTCAAAGTTATCAGAATGTTTTTACCTTCCAAGATCTTTGTCCTTGACAAAGATATAGGTATCATAGTATCTGTAGAGCTGAAATAGATGAGCATTTTACTAAAATCTTACTTGATTTCTAAAAGCAGAAAAGTTGGACAGAATTTTAAGCTTTTAGGTTTTTTTTTTAATTTTTAATGTTTATTTATTATTGAGAGACAGAGAGAGGCAGAGCATGAGCATGGGATGGGCAGAGAGGTGGGGGAGACACAGAATCTGAAGTAGGCTCCAGGCTCTGAGCTGTCAGCACAGAGCCTGACATGGAGCTTGAAGTCACAAACTGCGAGATCATGACCTGAGCTGAACCAACTGAACCACCCCGGCACCCCATAGTTTTTAATGATAGAGATGTTGCTTCTCAAAAAATTCCTAGATGAGACAGTTCACAAACTCAGAGCCATGAATAAAATGAGTCCCTTTTTGCTTCTGAAAATATTGTTACTCAGTCAAAAATGCATACGGTAAATCTTTCTCCTACCCTTTTTTAAGGAAGCTTAAAGTCATTTACCAGGGTATATTAGAAATAAATAAGATAAAATAACCAAAATATGTGTGGATTGACAGTAACTCTGAAATGACACTAATTCTAGATAATCAAAATGCCATGATAGTCAACCAGTCATACTAAGAGCTTATAGTGGTCAAGGGATTAAATGGAGCTTTGTCTTCGTTCTCTCAATCTATTAGCACAATATGCCATTCTTGAGGTATTGCAGAGATTAATGCCACCCTCAAGGATTTGAAAGATTTAAGGGGTGGTCATGACTAAAACGTCTCCATTTAACTTGTCTATTTGGCTGGTGTGGAAAAAGAACTGATCTTGAAAACTGGCTATGAATTATTATAGTTTACTTATGGGGTGACTCTACTTACAGCTACAGTTCCATATATGAATACAACATGGACTCTCACAGGTGGTATTCAGCTATGGGACTGATAAGTGGTTTTTCTCCATAGGAAGCAGGACCAGAAGCCATTTCCTTTTACCTTGCAAACAACAGTACATCTTCATAGTCAGTTCTCCTGATCTGTGCCATATTAAGATCTTCAAAGATTTCCACCATCTGAACACTTCACAGAACATCACACTGGAATTTCACATAACACTAGTCTTGCCTGTAATACTGATGACATTAAGCTAATTGAATCTGATGAGTAAAACCTTGCAATTAGATGCCTTGTCAAGATACCTATGAACCAGAAAGTAGAAGATAAATGCTACAAAATTCAGAGGACTGTTATCTTAGTGAAATTTCTGGGGATCCAGTAGTCTAGAACATGATGAGACAAGACAAGGTACTATAAAATCTTGGTGAAAAGTTTTGGATACTGAAGGGAAAGACATGACAAATTTGAGTGTCGTACTCTGATTCATTTACCAAGTAGGCCATGACACTTCTATTTGTGAATGCAGCCCACAATAAGACAAGGGTCTGCAGCAATCTCATGATGCCTTAAGCAAATGTTACATATCCACATTAATCTGGATTTATTCATATTGTCTGTGGGAAATAGGAATTTTCTATGGAGCCTCTGGAAAATCCTAATACAAATATACTGAAGACCTCTCAGGTTCAGAATTCAAAACATGAGCTCTTCTCCAATTAATTGTTTGGATTTTAAGCAACAACATCTGACTTGCTCTTAGGCCCTGGTGGAAACTGAATACTTAACCATGAATACCTATGTCTCATGGGGAATTCCTAATGATCTGCTGACTTGGAAGAAAAATAATAATTTTGTCTGGTATACAGATATTAAAACTGAAATCAGGAGGGCCACAATTTCAAATGAATTGGTTTTAATTAATGGGCTTGAATAAATAGTGGTAATTAAAATGAGCATCTTTTGTTATTCATAACAAGCCTCTTTTATGAGTTTATGTTAATGAAGTGACTATTGGAAAGCCCCTAAGGATGGGTGCTGGTTGTAAGGGCAATAACCATGTGATTAGAGAGTTGGAACTTTTAGTCCCACCTCCTCCCCTAACTTCTGGGGAGAAGGTTGGGGCTGAAGATTGCTTTCAATCACAAATGCCAGTGATTTAGTCAATCATGCCTACATAATGAAGTCTTCATAAAAACCCAAAAGGGTTTTGGGGTCAGAGAGCTCTTGGGTTGGTGAACTCATGGAGGTGGGGGTGAGAGTGTCTCCCCTGGAGAGGGCATGGAAGCTCTGTGCTCCTCTCCACATAACTTACCTATGCATATCTTACATCTGGCTCTTCCTGAGTTTTATTCTTTTGTAATGAACTGGTATTCTAGTAAGTAAACTGTTTTCTTGAGTTCTTTAGGCTGCTCTAGCATATTAATTGAACCTGGGGAGAAGGTTATAGGAATCTTTGATTTATAGCTGGCAGTCAGAAGCACAGGTAACAACCTGGATTTAGGTTTAGTGTATGAATTTGGAGGAGAGGAACAGTCTGGTGGGACTGAGCCCATAACATATGGATTCTGATGGGAACTCCAGGTACAAAGTGTCAGAACTGAATTGAATTGTAGTACACCCACCTGGTGTCCTAGAATTGCTTCATGTGGGGAAAATCTGATACATTTGGTGACCAGAAGTGGAGTATTGAGATTAAAGGAAACACACAGGAATGTGTTTCTCAGAGTACACAACTCTGGTATGTTTCTCAGCTCTCTGGCAGTTATATGGGACCAACTGATTTCCAACTAGTGAAGTGAACAGACTGAATGTACAACTTCCATCTCTCTTGATCCTCCCCACTCTCTGCCTTCCCTCACCAACCAGTGCAAGCAGGCAGCAAATCCTGCCAGGAACCAAAGCCTGAAAGGATCCCAGGTGTTTGTGTTGCCCTAAGGTAGCCCATTGTATCCACAATGGCACCACACTGTGAATGAAACAATTGTTATTGGTTTAATGAATGGGATTTCAGGATTGTTTTTGAATAGGGTTAATTTTTCTTAGTCAATACATCTTCCATGTGCAGACTTATCCTGGCCTTCTGAGGGGAGTGTAGCATTGACTCTGTTTTATTCTATTCCCACTCTCACTTTATCCAGAGTAACTTTAGTTTCCTCACTATTTCTTAATCTGTTCCATGGCAGTAACTTTCACTTTATTTTTCTTCGGTAAACCATGCCTCAGGCCACAGTCAGGATTTATTATCTCCCTGAAGTGAACTATTAATTTAAAAATCCCTCTTCTGATAACAAACACTTACCTCCACTAAATACATTTTTTTTCATTCACTTCAGTCTTTAAGTTCCTCCATATATTTTTAGATTATCAGTTGCTTCTTGACTTTATTTTCCTAACTAAATTCATATCATGACTAGCCATTCAGGTCACACTTATCTTCAATTCTCTTTTTCTCCTGCTATCTGCTGCTTTCATTTAAACATACTCCCAAACTGGATCTCTCTAATCAAAAGCTTTTTTCCCTCTCCTATGCTTTGCTGGAGAGAACTACATAACTCTGCCAGGTGGGGCAGATTTATGGTTTCCAATTTCAGTTGGGTCTTCAAAATTGCCTGGCAATTCCATTACTTGTTCACTCAAATGACTCTTGGTTTGATGGCTCTGACCTATGTAATGGCATAAGCAAGCTCTCCCCTTCAGTGTCCTGTACTTATTTCTGGTGTCTCAGAGGAGCTCTTCACACATACCCATTTGTGAATTTATGGACTGCAGTTCTCAAGCGGTGTTACTCTGGTATTGCTCTCTTACTTCAGCTTCTTCTTGCCTACACCTCTTCCCTGGCTGCTTATAAAAGTTTTACTGCACCACTTGCCATCCGGAAATGCCATCAGGAAAGCAGCCTCTCAGTGCTCTGAGGACGTTCCCTCCTTGGAAGGTCAGAATGAAGCAGAGTTGTCAGTGGAGAAGGCTTCTTGACAAGCTATGATCATAGACAGCTGAACACCTTACATTAGAGACTCATATTGTCTTCTTTATGAAGCTCAGTTTGGAGCCCTCATTCCTCAATCTAAGCTTCTCAAATTTAATTTATGCTGAGACAAAGGAAACATACATATTACCATCTTTTTTCCCCTTTTTCTCCAAACACTGTCTTTAACCCAAATCTCTTCTCTATTGCTAGGTATAAAACAGAAAATTTCTTGGATTTTAGTGAAGGCAAAACATATACAGGTATGTAAAGGAATATTAATAGAGGTATTTTATCTAATCCATACTAGTATAAATAGCACACGTTCTTTGTTATACTTGTCTATTTTAATTTCCCCTGAATTTGTTTTATAAATGTAAAGCATTCTATCTAAGCCTTCATATAGATAGATAGATAGATGTTCATATCTATTCTGCTAACTATAAGCTGAAATTATTGCTGACATGAAAAAGAAACTATTCATCTCTTCATTCATTTATTCAACATACATTTCATCATTTATTCAACATAAAGTGCACCAGTTATGTTAATAAATGCTTTAAGGCTTATCTTCTGTATCCAAGAGATAGATAGTATAAAAGCATATATTAATAAACTAAGTTAAATAAAGGATGAAAATTGCTATAATGAAAGTCTTTGTAATATATTGTAAAGTCACATGAAGACAGGGAACTATCTGATTTGGAATGTAAAACAAAGGTTTCTTTGAAGAAATGATATTAACAGGACTTGATTATATAAGGAGTGGCTATCTCTCCTACATAAGATTATTGTAGTCATCAAAATGAATAAAACAGAATCATTTTGTCATGTGAGAAATAGTAAAGGCATATAGTTTCAACATAAAAATATGTAAATGTGAGTTTATGTGTTACCATAAGAAGACTTATTCTCGGTCTCCTTTCCACTGGGGATAAAAATATGTGTCCATCTGTTCTCCTTACTACAATGCCAGGGACTCTCCTAGTAAATCTACAAGTGGCTATCTCTTATTCAAATTTGCTATACACACATTTTGACATTCTGCCTAAGGTCTCACTCTCCTACTCTTCTTTAAATTTTAATAATTTACTTATAAATATTTACAGAGCAATTACTTATGTGCAAAACATTGTGGTATAAATTATGGTTGGGAGAACTGAAGGGGATTATATTAATGATTAAGTTTTGCTCTTTGCCCTCAAAATGGTTTGCTGAGCATGATAAGGATCAGGCTCAGTTTTCAGAAATGGAGCATAATTGTTTATGGTTCCTTATTTTTTTATTTTACTCTCAATACAAAATTTTAAAGTTATTTCTCAGTCAAAAAGTAATATATATATTTTTTTCTATCTGGAGTGCTTATTTGACATCACGTACATGTGAAAGCCCTCAAAACCCATTACAATGTTATAGTCTCTTTTAAACATTTTACGGAGGTATAATTGACGTGTGAAAAACTATACAAATTTCATGTATACAAATCCCTGAGTTTGAGAATAAGTATGCAACAGTGAAATCATCACCACCATACAGGAGGAAAAATAATTCTTCTTCTACCCTTCTAAGTTTTTAGTTGAGACTCCTGCCATAAAAGTTTAATAAGAGAATAACAAACTGCAGTTTATTAACATGTATACCTCATGTATATGTGGAAGATACCCAGAGGAAAATTAGTAACTTCCCTGAGGTAGCTTAAAACTCAGGATTAAATTCCACATTAATAGGTAAAGCAGGAGTTGGGGGGCGGGTAGGCTTCTTTGGGGAGAGTAAATGATTCCTAGGGAAGATGAATGGATCCGCTGAGGAACAGATGGGAGGTACGACAGTTTGTGATAGTTTGTCTGAGTGTGCTGTCAATGTCTAGTCTCCTCTCATGTGACAAGGGCCAATTTTTCCTGGTTGATGAAACTTCCAGGGAAGGGATTTAAGAGAACTGAGTTCTTTTTGGAGGGTCTGTCATTAGGCAGATAAGGTGAGTTCAGAAAAAGCTTTTTCCTGCATTTGCTGTTTTTCAAGTGCCACAGCTGAAAATAGTCAATATGCTAAAGTGGTATGTTCTGGTGAAGCATGTCCTGAACTCATACAGTCATATTTTGGGGTGACGTATTCTGCTATCCTTTGCCACCACTAAGGCCGTAAATATATTCATCACATCAAAAAGTTTCCTCCTGCCCCCTTTTTTATTATTACCATTTTTGTGTGTGTGCGGTAAGACACTTAAAACATCTACCTGCTTAGCAAATTTTAAGTGTACAATGAGGATTATTAGCTATAGGCACTGTGTTCTATAGGAGATCTCAAGAATGTATTTATCTTGTATAACTAAAATTTGTGCTTTTTGATTATCTTCTCATTTTCCCCTTGCTGGAGCCCCCTGGGAATCAATGTTCTACTCTGCTTCTTATTAGTTTGCCCATTTTAGAGTTCGCATACAAGTAAAGTCCTGGAGTATTTGTCTTTTTGTGTCTACATATTTCACCATGATTTTCTTCTTTTTCAAGGTTGAATACTATTCCATTATACATATATGCCAAATTTTCTTTATCCATTTATCTGTCAATGGGAATTTATTTTGTTTACATATCTTGGCTATTGTCAGTCATGCTGCCTTGAGCATGAGAGTGTATCTTTATGAAATCTGATTACAATTCTTTTAAATAAATACTCAGAAGTGGGATTGCTGGAAAATATGATAGTTCCATTTGTCATTTTTTCAGGACCTTCCATACTATTTTCCATGATGGTTACCAATTTACATTCCTACCAATAATATACCAGAATTCCCTTTGCTCTATATCCTCATCAACATTTCTTAACTTTTGACTTTTTAATTATAGCCTTCTAGCAAGTCCAAGGTGGTATCTCGTTGTGGTTTAGGTTTGCATTTCTCTGGTTATTAGTAATGATGAGCATGTTTTCATATAGCTATTGGCCATTTGTATGTCTTCTTTGAAGATATTCAAGTGTCCATTTTTAAAGATGGTTATTTATTGTTTTTTTTTTTAATTTTTAATGTTTTTATTATTTTTGAGAGAGAGAGACAGACAGAATGTGAGCGGGGGAAGGGCAGAGAGCGAGAGAGAGACAGAGAATTCAAAGCAGGCTCCAGGCTCTGAGCTGTCAACATAGAGCCCTATGCGGGGCTCAAACCCACAAACTGTGAGATCATGACCCGAGCCGAAGTCAGGAGCTTAACTGACTGAGCCACCCAAGTGCCCTTATTGCTTGTTACTAAATTAGAGGAATTCCTTATATATTTTAGATATTGACCCCTTATTAGATATATAGTTTGTAAATATTTTCTCCCATTTCATAAGGTGTCTTTTCATTTTATTGTTTCTTTTGCTGTACAGAAGCCAGTTAGTTTGATGAAGTCCCATGTGTTTATTTTTGTGCTTTTGGTGTCAAAAAATTCATTGCCAAGACCAATGTCAAGAAGTTTTTCCTTATTTTTCTTCTAGGAATTTTATGATTTAAAGTCTTACATTTAAATATTTAACCAATTTAAGTTGATTTTTATATAAGGTACAATACAAGAGTTCAATTTCATTCTTTTGCATGTGGTTATCCAGTTTTCCCTACACGGTTTATTGAAGAGTCTGTCCTTGCCCCATTTTGTATTCTTGACACTTTTGTCAAAGATCAAATACATGGGTG
The DNA here is from genome assembly GCF_022079265.1 of Lynx rufus. Taxonomy (NCBI): domain Eukaryota; kingdom Metazoa; phylum Chordata; class Mammalia; order Carnivora; family Felidae; genus Lynx; species Lynx rufus. The sequence continues at coordinate 95,344,151 of NW_025814845.1, read as the reverse complement.
GGTTTATGTTGGGGCTGTTTCTTTTGTTCGATCTATGTGTTTGTTTCTATGTCAGTACCATACTGTTTTGATTACTCTAACTTTGTAATACAATTTAAAATTAGAAAGTGTGGTGCTCCAGCTTTTTTCTTCTTGCATAAGCTTGTTTTGGCTGCTCAGAGTTTTTTGCACATATGGTTCCATATGAATTTTAGGACCATTTCATCTACCTTTGTGGAAAATGACATTGGAATTTTGATAAGAATTGTACTGACTCTGTAGATCATTCTGGGTAGAATGGACATTTTAATACTATTAATTCTTTCAATCTGTGAGCACAAAATATTTTTCCACTTAGTCGTGTCATCTTCTATTTGTTTTGCATTAATGCTTTATACCTTTTAGTGGTGAGATATTTCATCTCCTTGGTTAAATTTATTCCCAACTGTTTTATCTTTTTGATGCTACTATAAAAAAAAGATTGTTTTCCCTCTTTTTCATTAATATTTATTGTTAGTGTATAGAAATGCAACTGACACTTGATACTTAAATGTTGACTATATTATGAAACTTCAGTGAAATTAATACAATGGATGGAAAGAAAATATTTTAGTGGCATTTGGTGAAAGATTCTGATTGATGAAAAATTTCCAGTGACTTTATCAAGGTATTAGCTTTTACCTTTTCTTTCTTATCTTCTTGCTAAACCCAAGTTGGCCAAACAATGGTTATTCATTCACATTTTCAACAAATATTTATTAGTTGTTATAGGCTAAATGACAGCCTCAGTCTTAATTATATTGCACCCATCCCTGTGATTAACACAATCTCAGTTTTCCCATGCCTTTCAAGAATTTCATTACTGAACAATTTTCAGAATAAAACAAAGCCAAACTTTATTGACCTCCTTCAATGTATCCTACAAATATGTAAGCTTCCTGCTCAGAGGAGTCTCTTTTAGCTGTTCTAACATTGTAGAAGTATAATAAATGTTTCAGTTAATGACTCTGATTGTTTCTTCTCCTTCCACAACTTTAGCTTTAGGATAGTTTCTCATAAACTAATTTGGAATTGAATAGATACTTAAAAGTGTCTTTTCATTCTTAATTTCCTTAGAAAATATAATACTGAACAGCATTATATTAAGAAAATATATATACTGGAATTCCTTTAATTAATTTTAAGGGGGTTTTGTTTGTTTCGTTTTTGAGAGAGAGAATGAGTGGGGGAAGGGCAAGGGAGAGGGAGGACAGAGGATCTGAAGCATGCTCTGTGCTGACAACAGAGAGCCTAATTGGGGGCTTGAACTCATGAACTGTGAGATCATGACCTGAGCCAAAGTCAGTCGCTTAACCCCTGAGCCACACAAGTGCCCCAATATAGCAGTCAGAATTCTGTATTTATAGCAATTTCCTCTGTTTCTTTATCTAATTGTTATTATTTTCTGTACTGACAAGACACGCCAATCCTAAATTAGTCTTAGTATGTTATTTCTAAACCTGTTGGGATTCATGGATGTAAAGCCATAATATATTTCTTACAAAAAAGTCTGCCTTCTGGACATCAGGAGTTTGGGTTCAGGTAAGACAACACTAGTTTTGTAACAGTAGTTTATATGCGTATATGTGTGTGTGTGTGTGTGTGTGTGTGTGTGTGTGTGAGAGAGAGAGAGAGAGAGAGAAAGAATAAGTGAATCTATGTTAAAATATCTTTCAAACTAAATGTCAAATTCCACTTAGCACTGGAAACAGTCTATGCTTATGTTTGTTTGAGGAGTGGCTGTCAGCTTTTATTTTGTCCTGTCAAACTGCCAGCTGCTGTGATATGATTACTTTCAGTCAAAGGATCAAAGAACTCCATATCAAAAGTGGCCCAGTAAAATCAGGAGAATTGTGAGGTAGCCTGTTAATTTTTGGCAATTGGATTTCAACTTTTTATTATTTAATGATATTTTAGTCACTTTCTCTGTAGATAAGTCGATAAGTCAGAAATTCCTTTCAGGTTTAGCCATAAAAAAAGAACTGAAATCTATCAGAGTAGTGATTTCAATGAAAAATTGTATGTTTTTAGTCTTGTTGTATTGGAAATTTTTGTTCTGTTATTTGCAAAAGCAAATTTTTATTTTTACATTTCTTTTTTTTGTTTTGGAATGTTCTCCTCAAATATCCATTTAGATAGATTTTATCTATTATCTATCTGTCTATCTATCTATCTATCATCTACCATCTATCTATTTATCTATTATCTATCTATCCATCTATCTAGCTATCATCTATCTTTCTACTCTATCATCTGTCTATCTACATCATCTATCTATTATCTATCTATCATCTATTATCTATCATCATCATCATCATCATCATCTCTCTATCATCTCTCATCTGTCTATCCAGCATCTATCCACCTAGTGTCTATTTCTAGACAGAAAGGAATTGGTAACTAGGACTCATAGACTCCATTTTCAGACGACAGGGAAGGTGTGTGATTCATTGCCCATAGCAGATCCTCTAGAAATGTGAGGGTTCCAGTGGTGTCAGCAGCTGATCCAGCAGCACTGTCAGTGTCCAGCTGCTCCGGTTGTGTCCCCCGTGGCACTGCAACCCAGCTTCCTTGCGATATAATCTTGATTGGAGTAGAGTTTAGCTTCATTGGCTTTGTTTCTGTTTTCCTACTTTCCCCAACTCTCTGCTGGCCTTATGAGCTAAATCAGTAGCTTTCCAACATTTTCTTTGTCCTTGAGTTAAAGCTTATTTCTCTTGCTTGAAATAACAGAAACCATGCTTTCACAGAAGCTTTGCAGTTCTAGCTTTAGGTGCAAACTAAATGAAATTTGTGATATTTTTCTTCTGACGTAATTATAGTCATCCTAAAATGACAATAATTTTAGTTAGTATCACTTTGTCTTTTCCTTAAAGTCTATTTTGTTAGATATTCGCATAGCTACAACCACTTTTTTCTTGTGCTTTATTTAAAATTTGCATGGTATTATTTTTTCCATTCTTGACTTTCTTCATGTCTGCGTCCTTCTGTTTTAGATGTGCTTCTCATAAACCACATAGAACTGTCAGCAAGTGAGGTAGGCTGCAACCTCACCAGAGATCCACAATCATTCCCAGTGACTGGGGTAGTGCTATCCACCATGACCCTCTTCATATTTAAAATCCAGTAGCAAGCCCCGGAGAGAAAATCATGTCAGCTGTCACCGTCATAAACTGCTTTTCATTCACAGCAACGCATGTGATCCTTGCAGCAACCTTTCTTAAGTTGTTCAAGACAGGTATTATTGTCTCCATTTTATTGTGGAGTTCAGGTGAAATAAGTTTTCAAAGGAGGCACAAGAAGAAAAACAGGGTTTGACTCCAATAGCTTCTGATTTTATAATATGTTATTTTTCTAAAGCATTATACTATTTCCACATATATATTTAAATTAAGTTAAATGTCCAGCATCTTGCAGTCTCTTTTGGATCCATTTACTTTTCTACACTTTTATCTTCATATCTGTTTTGATATATAATTCAAATTAGCATATTTTTCCTAAAAAGCAAATGTATAAATTTGGGGAGGGAGGAAAATACAGAGAGGATATTTAAAAATATCCTTCAAAGGAAAAAAACACAGTGTTGTGTGCCCTAAAATATATATGTGTGTATGTATGTATGTATGTATGTATTTATATACTATTTGCCAGGCTCTTTTCTACAGGCTTTTATATGCATTGATTTATTAAAACCCCTTAACAGCCATATGAAGTAGTGATTTGTATTATTCTTATTTTGTGGATGTGGGAACTGAGGCAGAGAGAGATAAATTATCTTTTTCCAAGGCTTTATAACTAGGGTTTTAACCTGAGGCTTTCTGTTTCAGAGTCTATGATCTTAACCACCACTCTAAATGACTTTTTATCTCACAGGGGATTTTGAATAGAAAGCATTTTGTGAAGATACTATTTATTTCAGAAAATATATTAATGATTTCAGAGAACAATATTAGTTCCCAAAAGGTTTCTCATGAAACAAAAACTGATTTATTGGAATATAAGCTTCCTAAATCTTTTTTTCCTGGTTTATATGTTTAAAAATGTATTTAATAGACTAAAGATAACACAGTATTTATGAAATATAAATATGTTAATTAGTATTTCTTATGTCAAGACACTATGTTTAAACTTGTGGCTAACAATAATTCTTTTTTTTAATATTTTTTAATGTTTTATTTATTTTTGAGACAGAGAGAGAGACAGAGCATGAGCAGGGGAGGGGCAAAGAGAGAGCGAGACACAGAATCTAAAGCAGGCTCCAGGCTCTGAGCTGTCAGCACAGAGCCCGACGCGGGGCTTAAACTCATGAACCATGAGATCATGACCTGAGCCAAAGTTGGATGCTCAACCGACTGAGCCACATAGGTGCCCCAGCTAACAATAATTCTTTAACTCTCTTTTGTAATCAGTAAATTTGAGTCCTAATAATAAAAACAATATATTTTTTCAACAAATATGCATTTACCATTCAACAAATCATTGTCTGAACTCTAGAGATATAGTAGTGAGCACACCATTCAATAAAATTTGTAATCTAAAGGGATCACATACTAGAGTGGATGAATAGTAAACAAAGAAGAAAGATATACCATATATATGATGGTTACTAGTATGTAGAAAAATAAGGAAGGTAAGTAGTGTAGATAGAACTAAGGGATGGAAATGGAGCTGAAATTTTAAGTAAAGGTGATCAGGGAAGCTTATAGAGAAGGCAGTATTTGAAAATCAACATAAAGACATAAGAGAGAAACATTTGTGTAATTGGGGGAAGAATTCCAGGCAAAGGAAATCACAAGGCAAGAGTCCGGATGTAAACAGCTGCATGGTGTGCTGACAGAGATTAAGAAGGTTGATAGGGCTCATACAGAACCTGTATATGTGTTTCTTCTCTCATGTGTCTCAAAATTGACAAATTGCAGTTCCCACAGACTTAAAAGAGAACAATGAGTATTATCATTTTCTTTTTTTTTGTTTATTTATTCTGCCCCTCCCCCCTCAAAATAAATTTTTTTAAATACTAAAAATCATGAGCACATGACATAAAGTTTTGTAGAGATGTGGGTGAAAGATACTTTTTTAGGTGAATAATTTTTAATGTTTCCCATTCTTACCTTGGAATGGTATTTCTTATACATGGGAGATAAGGTTCTTTGACAAGAACTGGTTGGTTTTACTGCTTGTCTCAAGCTTTTACCTAGAATGGTTTGATAAGGGCCAGGCACAAGTTGGTCAAACACAAGACTATTTCACTGAACTTTACAAAAGAATTATAGTTATTTGTACTAAAGTTGTATCACCACAAATAGAACAGGACAGATGCAGGCAATACTTACAAGATAACCTTACTTAATAAGACTTGGTCCTTGTACATAGGCATATTAGGGGAAGGGGATGTTAAATTAAGGATCTATCATCCTTCAGCTTTCTACTTCAGCAACTTTGGAGATATAGGTGACATTCTCTAAGATAGAAAACAGAAGAAGAAATTTGTGGGGTAAAATATTTTTTGAGTTTTGAATATACTAAATTTGAGATGCTTTTGAGCTATTAAATGCAGGTAATTCATGGCATATGTCTTGAGATGGGGATGAAGATCTCAATTGGAAATTCTTTGGGGTAGTAATCACAATACAGACAGACGATAATTAAAACCAGAGGTAAGAAATCTCTAAGAAGATCTAGATCTAGAGTCCTTCTCTCTAACTATGCAAACAAAGAAAGACCAAGTCCTATTAAAACTATGTTGTTCTTAGTGCCTGAATCTGTCTTGCTTTCTCCATTCTTTTTTTTTTTTTAATCTTTTTTTAACGTTTATTTATTTTTGAGACAGAGGGAGACAGAGCATGAATGGGGGAGGGTCAGAGAGAGAGGGAGACACAGAATCTGAAACAGGCTCCAGGCTCTAAGCGGTCAGCACAGAGCCCAACGCGGGGCTCGAACTCACTGACTGCGAGATCATGATCTGAGCTGAAGTCAGACGCTTAACCGACTGAGCTACCCAGGCGCCCCTCTCCATTCTTGATGAAACTATTTTAGTACAGACAGCCATAATTCCTTTGTGAAGTTCTATGAAACAGCCTTGTATTTGACCAACTTTTGTCTGACTCTCACCAAACAATTATCTAAAATACTGCCAATGATTTTCTTTTTGTTTTTAATTTTTATTTTTTAAATATGAAATTTATAGTCAAATTGGTTTCCATATAACACCCAGTGTTCATCCCAAAATGTTTTCATTTTTTTTTTATTTTTTTAAATATGAAATTCATTGTCAAATTGGTTTCCATTTGATTTTCTATTAAATACAAAGCTGATCTTGTCATTCTTTTGTCAAAAGTTTTCCATGAACTCCTCTCTTCATCTAGAGAACTCTTATCAATTATTTAAAGCATGTAATTCATCACTGTTCCTTAGTTCACAACATAGATACTAGTTTTTTGAAGAATATTTATACCAATATTTTATACAAAAGCTTTGTTTTGCATCTGAATTTTCTTTTCTTTTTTCTTTTTCAATCTTTTTAGGCCATTAAGTGAATATATATTGACCAGAAATTAAATATTGAATGGGAAAACTAATAATTTTAGTGACTTAAAGCTCTCCTAATTACTATGCAGAGATGGTGAGACTTTCAGTTTATAAGCAGAATTGCTAGGAAAAGAAAAACTTTTAGTAATGAAACTGATCTTATGAATTTTTCAATATTGTAAAATCACTTTTAAAAGCACAAATACATGGTGTTAACTGAAGAGGCAAGGTTTTTTCCCCTTGCTGTTTTAGTACTTTGAACTTAGAGCAATTAGTTTAAGTTAGTTTTCATTCTATATTGAAGTTGCCATTTTATGTAAAACAATCCCAGATTTGTGCCAATTATCCCCCTTTGAGGCATAATTAGGAACAAAACCTTATTCGACAGTTAATGTCAACATATATAAAAAAAATGAGTAATGTCATTTGCTCAAGAAAGGCATACTTCACAGAGGCATGGAGAAAGTGTTTTCTTTCTTGATAACCTTGAAAACAGATGTGAATAAGTAGTATTTCCCCAGGAAGCAAAACCAATGTGTGGGAACTTCACAAGATACACGCGGCCAGCCAGCAGCACTGCAGATTTGAAATGCTGCTGAGTGAGGGGTCACTCTGATACCAGTACCCCTGTGGAGAGGGCTATGGCACAATGATATAGATTTTCCTGCCAAAACCAATTACTGTTTAACACCTTCCTTGACCCAGGGACAATTTCTTCTCTCTAAAGATTAAAAACTGGGATCCAATACATTGTTTTAATAATATTAAATTCCAAAGAGTGAGACTCAGATGAGGGAGCTATTGAAAGGTTTAGCTACATAAGAATCATCTTGTAGCAAGTTAGTAAAGTAATATAATAAAAAAGATATTTCCCTCAAGGGACACCAGGATTAATTCAGACAGCTTTCTTGATATTTCATATAAAATGTGTATGGATATCTGTGACTCCATTTATACTTTGCAAGATTGTCATGTTGACATTATTTTAAAGCAATTGTATATTAAATCATAAGCCTACTTACATTTTGGTTAATTATACACAATTTCTGTATTTCTGTATTTATTTTTTTAACATTTATTTTCAAGAGACGGAGAGAGACAGAGTGCGAGCAGGGGAGGGGCAGAGATGGAGACACAGATTCTGAAGCAGGCTTCAGGCTCTGAGCTGTCAGTCAGCACAGACCCCAACGTGGGGCTCGAACTCACAAACATGAGATCATTACCTGAGCCGAAGTCGGATGCTTAACTGACTGAGCCATCCAGGTGCCCCACAATTTCTGTATTAAAAAAAATGTTTATTGATTTTGAGAGAGGGAGCAAGAACATGAGTCAAAGGGGGCAGAGAGAGAGGAAGAGACAGAATCCCAAGCAGGCCCCGTGCTGTCAGTGCAGAGCCCAACGCAGGATTCGATCTCATGAACCGTGAGATCATGACCTGAGCCAAAATCAAGAGTCAGATGCTTAACCGACTGAGCCAGCCAGATGCTCCACATTTTCTATATTTTTCAAAGTGGTTTCCATGTGACAAAACTAAGTGCATCAATTGCCTTGATTGTTCTCCTCAGGCGTCATCAGCTTGAAGATGTGTCCTTCCCACAGAAATTTTGTTAATGGTTTGATTCCCCACCAATGTGATTTCAAGAGTTGTCAAATCTTGTTTCCTTTCTCCTTATAGTATCTTATATATATGTACTCATGAAGAAATCTGAGGATTTCTTTCCTCTGCCAATTCCACTCTGCTATAGGTCAGCACATAACGTTCCCCTTTAGCAAGGTTTTGTGCTCTTTCTACCACCACCCTCTCTTTCAGTCCACTGATTCCTCTGACAGCTGTGGAACTCTGGCTATCCAGCTACCTTCAGCACTGCCCCTCCTGTCCACACTGCAGCTGGGGACTCATGGCAGCATTGCCCACATCACCTTCATTCTTTTGAACGACTAGTCAAGGCTCTGCCATTGTCAGGTTGTATGCTATTTGCACCAGAACCAGTCACCCCTGAACTGCCTTCGGAGCATTTACAGAAGTCAACGTACACTCTGTATTTGAGTTTCCGACATCACTCGACTCTGTTTTTCTGAGAAGCTTCTGAATATTACAGTGCTGCTGATTCTTAAGTGGTAGATGCCACTTGACTACAAATTGCCACCGGGCATATTATTTATTACTATATCTCCATGTCAGGAGTACACTAAGCACCCAATAAATATTTCAGGAATTGAACTTAATTTGTTTCATCTGCTAAGACTCACTTTTCTTCTGAAAGTGGGGGGATAATTTCCTGATCTTTATTGGATACTGTTTTATAAAGATATTAGAATCAAAGTGTTATAGCCCAAAGAGGTTACTCCCTTTACACAGGGCCACCTTATCACCAAGTCATTCAACTTCCACAAGGTTAAATGGGTTAGGTTTTGTATTGCAATATAGGTTTTAAGTTAGTTTAATGGAAGGGTATAAATTATTTTGAAGGGTTTAACGTATACACAACTAATGGGGTAGGAAATATACAAGATGAACCTGAGGCCTCCTGGAGCACCAGAAAAGCAAGAAAGCACTCAAAAATAAAAACAAACAGCCCAACTCACAATGATGAGTGCATGTCAAAGGGATATGGGAGCCAACTGAAAGAGCCCCCAATGGCCAAACCTGGAACAGTTTGAGCAGAAATAAACAAAGCAGTATTGGATTATAACCCAGGTTTAAAATAAATATTCTTAAATTCATACTGATATAAATAAATGTTTCAATATATAAATAGGGGGAAAGACACACATCTCTCATATAGAAGGATCCCAAATAACTTAAGTAGATACACCACTCTCAGGGTACTGGAGCATAACTTCCAAGTCTTTAAGTGTGGGCTGTGTAGAATATTTTCCTTCCAAAGAGTATGTTATAAAAGGGGTTGGGGCCGGGGGCAGGGGGAGAAACTTTACATTGGAGAGGCCTGAAAAACACTGCTTTAGCCAGATGATCAAGATCAACATCAATGGCAAGTCATGTTCATAACATGATATCATGTGATGAAAATGGCAGTTTATCTCTGTGCTCTCCTTCATACCTCTAGGTTCTTTCTTGACCATTGATTTGGCCAAGCTTTGGTAGGCTTCATGCATACTTCATAGTAGTACTTACATCTAGTCTCTCTCTCTTTTTTTTTTTTTTATCATTTCAGAGAGAGAGAGAAATAGAGGGAGAGAGAGCATAAGTGTGGGAGAGGGGCAGAGGGAGAGAGACCCAGAGAGAGAGAGAGAAATAGAGGGAGAGAGAGCATAAGTGTGGGAGAGGGGCAGAGGGAGAGAGACCCAGAGAGAGAGAGAGAGATAGAGAGAGATTGAGAGAGAGAGAGAGGAGAGAGAGAGAGAGAGAGAGAGAGAGAGAGAGAGAGAGAGAGAGAGTATCTTAAGCAGGCTCTGCTGGGTGTGGATCCCGACACAGGGCTCTATTTCACAATCCTGGGATCATGACCTGAGCTGAAATCAAGAATTGAATGCTCAACCAACTGAACCATCTAGGCCCCCCACATCCAGTCTCTTTAGTTCTTACAAGTGTTTCCAAATATGGCCTAATAAGAGCCAGCTATTCAGATAATAACATTTTTAAACTATTTAAATTGTATCAATATTAATAAAATAGAATTTGCCTCATGTTTCATACCTAAACTAAATGACCATGGATATTCAAATGGTGGCTATCAATAACTCTTTTTGTCTATTTTAATTTACTTTTTTTCTTGCAATCTTACTTCATGGGGCCTCCAGTCTATGCACAGGAAAGAAGGAATTGTTAACATAACATGGTTCTTTTAAAATATTTGCAGTATATATTTTTTTAAAAAAATATGTAGATTTCTTACCACAGTGCTTTAGTAATAGTCTGCTGGTGCTTAAAATTATAGCTTAATGTAAGAATTATAGGTATAAAAATTAGAAATATCCTTTAATATCCTCCCAATGGCAATTTTTTTTCTTTCTTATTTATTAACAGGGATAAGCCTGGCTCTCTTAAAATCATAGGAGAAAGCATGGTTCCTGAACACAGAAACTTGTTTCAGTGTAGGATGAATTTGCAATTTATTTTGAATGATATGAAAGGTTTTTATTCCTGATTTTCAATGTATCATAAGTGCCCAGTGCTCACTGGGTGCTTTCTAACCATCATTTTACTTATTTTTTTTCTGTTTTATTTTATGCAGCTACAATTTATTATTTTCTCCTATGAAAATCACTTCTTTAAATGAATCTTGGGAGCCCATCCTTATTTTGTTTTGCCTTTTCAATGGTCATGATCAGAGCCCAAAGTTCTCTCTGTTTTCAAAACACTCTGTTTGGCTGCTAAGTGGAATGCTAAACACGCTAAAAGCTGTTTACTTAAAAGATACTAATATTTAGCTACATCATATTTAAATAAGAACCTTGTGTGATACTGGAAAGGAAGCTGCCAAAATAAATTCTCAAAGGAGGGATTTTTCTATTCCATTTTCATATGCGTGACATCTGGGAACACATCATGGGGAATGTTAACATTGGAAGCACTATTAACTTTCTCCATGATAAGCAAAAGAGCAAATTGTCATGAAAAGGTCATCTTTAGTCCTATTGTGACTTCTGTAAAATGTGGGACCAAGCAATTTTTTATAAATGAACAATGACCATGACTGGACACAAGTTCAACTTCAAGTAGGAGTTTTTTGTGTAGGATTTTAACCTTTCCAAAGTCTGGGGAAAACATTTTTTAAAAATATATATGGCGCTTTAACAAAGAACATTGAATCAAACTATGAAAAATGCAGTGAATTATATATTCTGGTGTTTGAATTGGTAATTTTTTATTATTTTGTTTTTCATCACCTTTGCTGTTGCAAAGACCAACCTAGTGTCTTCACCTGCTGAATAATAGGACCTCAGTGTATTCCTAAGGATTTATTGTCCATTAAGTGAAGGCAATAGTCAGGATTGGAGTCATTATTCTATATGATCTTAGGTTACTTAATTTTTTTAAACTCAGAATCCTCACTTAAAAATAAAAATGAATATGTTACACACAGCAAAGGTTATTGGGAGAATTGGAACAAGCAAAATTTTCTAATAGTACATTTTTACTTGTACTCAATTCTATAACTACTTCAGAGGGCATCTGGAATGTATAAATAAAGTAACATGAGTGAAAATATTATTTCTATTAATAATTTGTAATTAATAAGCCATTAATAAAGTTATTTCCATTAATAATCAAGAGGAGGCAGGATCAAACTCTATTCTTACTGGAATAACAATAGTAAAAAAAACAAGAGCATAGCTAATAATAATAAAAATTATAGTAAACACTCAGTACTTACTCTTCACCTGGTGCTTTTCTCAACAGTTTATAGATAGTAATGAATTTAACTTTTCTGGAAAACCATAAGCATTAGTTACTATTATAATTTACACTTTTTTCAGACACAGTAGGTGCTGTTAACTCTTGTGTTAAATGGTTGCTCCTAGAAGTCAATCATATCTAGGGATGTATCATGAGAACAGCAACGCAGTATTTTAGGAAATAATTTCTCCTATTAGAAAACTAACTATCCACCAAAATACTATTGTGTCATTGAAACTTTCATTTTCTAAGATTAGCGGTGGTTGGTAAACAGTTTTGCTGTGGCGTGCAAAATTGACTTTTCTTGCTGTTCTGTCAGATACGAATCTCATGCTTATACTTCATTAATATGGCTTTACATATCATTTCCTGAATCCAAATATTACAAAGATAGCTTTTTTGAAATTGCTAATGGCCTGGTTAATTAAAATTCAGTCCATTTTCAAATTTGTCTTTGAACCTGGGGCAATTTTTTTCATTCTCCTGTGTCTCATGAAACCATAATAATTAGTGATATAGTTATGGTTTGAAGTTTGAGGTATTCCTTTCAGAAAAAAAAAAGTTGTACATGATTTAAAAGATGAAGCTTACATAAAAATTGCCTTATTATGACTGTGTCTGCATAATATGTATTGAACAACAATGCAATCCAACTTGCCTAATTATCTGTAAGACACTGAACAATTTGCTATGAATACCAGACAGCACGCCGGCATTTCCCAGAGCATCCAAACAATTACGTGTGGAATTTGATCATGCAAAGTGCTTCTGAGTTAGGTAAAACACCAAACCATTGTTCTCCTACAATAAATCTCTATTCCTGTGGGGATTCCCCATTCATCTTTCCACTCTTTTTCTCTGCTGCCACTGTCTGCTTTGCTTTGTTTTGTATTCCCAACTGCAATTCAGTTCTTGGCTCTGACAGCTGGATTATGAGTGGTATTTGAGGTTAATTAAATCCGTGATGAATTTTAAACAGAAGTACAAAATTAGGGCAGCAAGACCTAGAAAAAGTCAAATTTACCGAGAGTTGTCTAGGGGAAAATGAATATGATGCCTCAGAGAGAGGAGCAGGGTCTATCATAATTGTCCAGTACCTTCAGAGAAGTGGATGTCTACCTTAAATGGAGAATCTGTCATACAGCTTACTATCATAGACAAATGATACCAGGTTATTGAAATCATTGGGGCCACACAAAGTATTAAAAAAATACTGATGTAATTTCTGAACTTTTGTTTCTGTATGCTTTGAGCATTATTTTTGACAGGACGTAGGAGGCCACCTGTGCAAGCATAATAAAATTTTCTTCCGAAAGGCACATATCAAAATGAAAAGCACAAAGCCTTATTCACACAGTGCAGTGTTGTTTTATTCATAAAGGAAGACAAGATGTTTAGGAGTGGTTTAAAATTATCTACAGGCTTTTCAAAAAGCACCATTTACTCAATCTGTTTTTTCAACTAGAAAATCTTTAACATAGCATCTTTTCCTTTTTGATTCTGCACAACAAATGCTGCTCCATAATCTAACCTTTTGATCTTTCAGTTTAGATTTCTCATTAAATGTACTCTAAAATTTAAATGTTAAATTTAGATTTTACATTAACTTCATCACTCTTACCAAATAAATGAAAATGCCAAATCTCTGCAACTGTTGACATCTGCAGGACATTGTAGTAATGTTGTCTAACACAATGCTTCCTTGTTAGCAGTTTATCGAGTCTTATTTGAAAAGAATAATATGTACGTGACAATACGTTTGGGACAATGATTATTATTTATTTGAACAGATTTTCATTTAATAAATAAGATTTAACGGGTTATTTTATATATCCACACTACACTCTCAACTCCATGTTTGTAAAATTGGTGATTACTATAATTCAAGTAGGAAATTCTGCTTTCAGCTGTGAGTGATTACAACTGAACTCCACTCCCACAGCAAACACACAGAAAGATGGAAGAGATGTATAAAACCACCCTGTTCAGAAAAAGGACAAAAGGCAGAGCAGGGCTGTGATCCTTACATAAACAGTAAAAAAGAAAATGAGCCCTGTGATTATCCTTTCCAAAACATGGTGCACAGAGAGGGAGCCAAGAACAGGATAATAATTTTGTAGAGTTAAGGGAGGAGTTAGGAATTCAGGGATGCTGAGTTAGTTGAAATCGGGAAAGAGCTCTGGAGTGAAGGGAGCTAGGCCAAGAAAGATTTCAAGAAACCTGTGTAGTGTCTTTTAGAATATGATACATCACACAAGCATCGGCTGAAATTGCAGAGAGCAAGCAAAGAAGGATAGGTAATGAAGTAGCAAGTTTTTAAGAGTTCATACATGGGTAGCAGACTCTGAAATTCTATAAAACATGAATGGAGTTCTCACTGAACACTTGTGACTTTTAAGAGAGACTCCATCAGGGCCACCATGGTAGTAACAGGATTAATCTGGCTCTATGGTGAAAGTTCAATGAGATCTACAATAACAATGCTGGCAAGCCTCAAAAATCTGGTGAATTCACAGGGAACTTACATGCCTACCAAACCAAGTCCAACCCTCTTTAAAGGAAGACAACAAAAACTACCAGTCAATAATATGACATTTTCATTGACCAGCATCCAATCAAAAACTACAAGAAATGTGAAAAAAAAATAGGAAAATGTGAATGATAACTAGGGAAAAATAAGGCAATAAAAACATATGAGGAAGTTCCAGAAATTATAGAATTAGCAAGCGTGACTTTAAATTGCATCCATAATACATTTTTTCATCATTTTATTAAAAAGAAACAAAAGACAAATAAGGAAAGGAGACTAAGAGATACAGGTTTCTGATTAGTAAATGAATAAGTCATGGGCGTAAAAGGCACAGCACAAGGAATATAGTCAATGATATTGTAATAGCATTGTATGGTGACAGGTGGTAACTACATTTGGGGGGAGCATAGCATCACACGTAAACTTGTTGAATCACTGTATTGTACACCTGAAACTAATGTAACATTGTGTGTCAACTATACCCACAAAAATAATAAATTAATTAAATTCCTTTTTAAGGCCATTTACACTGAGTTTTTTCCCCCATTTGCTCCACACAATGAAAGAGGATGGAAAAAGGAGCACAAGTAAAGGACTTGGGCGTTTTTGTTTTTTATTTTTTTGGGTTTTTTGTTTGTTTAGTTTTTTTTCATTTTCTTTGTTTTTTTAAAGATTTGTATGGATATGGGACACCTGGGTGGCGCAGTTGGTTAAGTGGCCAACTCTTGGTTTTGGCTCAAGTCAGGTTCTCACAGTTCATGAGTTTGAGTCCCATGTTGGGCTCTGCACTGACAGTTCAGAGCTTACATGGGATTCTTTCTCTCTCTCCATCTCTCTCTCTCAATAAATAAATAAACTTAAAAAAGAATTGTATGGATATTTCTGCTTCTGTAACAGGTTTTTAATTCAGTTTTGTGGCTGAAATGACCACATCAATATGGAGACATATAGTTGTTGCTTTTAAATGTATCCTTTATTATTAAATCTTATTTTATTCTATTTTTTAAGTTTAATTATTTTGAGAGAGAGAGAGAAAGAAAGAGAGAACAAGCAAGTGAGGGACAGAGAGAAGGAGGGAGAGAGAGAGAGAGAGAGAGAGAATCCCAAGCAGGGTCTTTGTCATCAGCACAGAGCCCCATGCAGGGCTCGAACCCATGAACCGTGAGGTCATGACCTGAGCTGAGATCAAGAGTCGGATGCTCAACGGCCTGAGCCACCCAGGTGCCCCTAAATATTATTTTATACCCTAATTTCAAACGTTTATAATTTATAATCACTTGGCTGTACATTAACAATGCATTGTTTTGTTCAGTGCTGAATGTGTGATGATAGATAATGATGTCTGTGATACATGCTTCAAAAGTATATAGGCACTAATAGGTTATTAATCATAGATCAAAATGAGCTCTTATGGTTTATTTCTAAGATCCTACACATTAAAAATTGAGTTTAGAATCTGGTTGCCTTTTTGAATTACGTATGCCTCAGTCTAGCAGCTGAAAGCAGCATCACACATATTTAGCCTTTGTTTTCATGCTTAGTCTTGAAAATTTAGCTTTCAGCTGGAAACACATTTCCTATTTAAATCCAGGATTTAGCACACTTCTTGTCTACAAATGGTCACTAGCCTCTTAATCCAGATAACATCTCCTCTTTACTTTGGTCCTTTGTTTTTTACATGCTGAAGTTCAGTGCTGATAGCAAAACCAAATATAAAACCATCTGTCAGGACCCAGGAGAGTGCATTATTATTCACTGCATCCTCGCGGTGTAAGGTCAATACTACAACAAGATATGATTGAGTAAATAGGAAGAGAAGTTGTCTCAAAGTAGAAACTACCAGCTGTCAATACAATCGGTAACAAAAAAAAGCAGGGAAAAAGCCTCAAGAGGCTGTGTTGCCACATGGGAATTGATTCCTTTCCATGCTGAGGAGGTGTTTTAACCAAAGAGCAGCATTCATTAGAAGTGTCATTGTTTAATGATATCTTTCCAGATATAGCTGATTGCATCTCAAATACTTCAGTCAGCATAGGTGGCAAATTATATTCAAAAGGAAGGGAACATAAAAATATTTGTCTTCATCTATATGTGGTGCTTACTGTAGGTTTAGGGTCTAACCAATAGATCATTGGCTCATGAGATCATTAATCTAAATGGAACAAAGTTAAATGTTAAAGATTTCCAAGACTCAGGAAGCAGGGTAAGACATGACATATACTATAATAAATATTATTTTCTTTGTCCAAAAGTACAATAACTTATTGCAATATTTTAAGACAGCTTTCTAAGAAGAAATAATAAAATCTACCCAATATGTTTTTTAAAAACATCATGCTAAATATTATGTATTTAAAATCTCATATTTTATTTATACTTTCTTTTCTAAGTTTATTTATTTTGAGAGAGTGAGAGAGAGAGAGAGAAAGAGGATGAAAGCAGGGGAGGAACAGAGAGGGAGAGAGAATCTCAATCAGGCTCCACACTGTTAGTACAGAATCTGATGAGGGGCTCAATCTCACGAACTGTGAGATCATGACCTGAGCTGAAATCAAGAGTTGGATGCTTAACCTACTGAGCCACCCAGGCGCCCCTCTTTATACTTTCTTAAAGTATTTCTGGAGCAATTCCTGGTTCAATCACATTAATTTCATTTTTCAGGGTGACACATAAGTGCCTATTTTCTTTCTCCATACGTTTTTCTACATGTAATTGATCATTTTCATTTCAATGAGAAATATTTTAATGGAAATGAACAACATGTTCCAGTGTAGTTGTAGTGAATATCCAATCTTCTTAGGCTACATTTTCTGTTAAGTCTCACGGTGGCTAGAGGTTTTTAGGACAGGGTTGTATACCACATGACATCTCTTTATTTATAAAACTGCCATTTGTGCATTTTTGTTGGCACATGCCTACCAGTAAATCAGTCTTGAATATTTTAAGTCAACAATATTGTTAGATTAGATCCTCGCACCTCTTCAAGAACCCGGATTCAGCAATCTTTCTCTCATTTCTTCATTAACAGTTATTCTTGTGTGCTACATCTGTTTTTTCTCCCATCTGAAAACACAAACAAACCCAAACCAAGAGCTAAACCTCTCCAGACTTTCCCACTAGCAACCACACATAAGTGTGTTGAAAGAGTTCTCCATATCAGTAATGTCAACTGCTCTACTCTTCCTCTTTCTGGAAACTATTTATCCTTTCTTACCTCCTTTCCTACTTTTTACTCCATAAAAACGCTATCACAATGTAATAGACTGAAAATTTTAACTTCTTTTCCTTATCGTTTCTCCTTGTTCTTTCCCATTTCTACACTACGCAATGAAACATGCATGATGGTAGGCATTTAAGGATCTTTTCGTCACTGTTGTGTTTTCCACTTTTACAATATTACCTGACAGATAATACACCCTTTAACGATATGTTGATTAATTAAGTGAAAGTTTAGACAATCTGTAAATGAAATTTGACATATTTTAGGAAGGTTTTCTTTTTTCTTTTTCAATTTGAGAGAGAGAGAGCATGAGCAGGGGAAAGAGGACAGAGAGAGAGAGAGAGAGAGAGAGAGAGAGAGTCTTAAGCAGGCTCCATGCTAAGTGGGGCTAGAACCCATAACCCTGGGATCATGACCTGAGCTGATATCAAGAGTCAGACGTTCAACCAACTGAGCCACCCAGGCACCACAAGGAAGTTTAATAGAACAGTTTACAGTCTAAAATAATAATGTAATGAAGGTACATGCAAACAAGAAATTTTGATCTTTATTGCATGCAAAACACCAAATTTAACTTTAGATGAATTAGTTCAAAAACCAAAAAGAACATAAGAAAATAGAGAAATGTTCTTAAAATCTCTAGCTAGAGATAGTTTTGCATTCGAGAAGGCAAATGTAGGCACTTGAAATGAAAAAGTTATAAAGAGATTTAAAATAGCATAACTGAATATATTGATAGATTTGATTCCATGAAATATGTACTATACATGTGTATATGTGAATATCTGTAATATACACATATTTATTCATAATTAAAATTAAAACCAAATAAAAATTCAATAACCTAAGGAAGATGCTAAATGCCAAGAAATAAATTGGTAATGGACATTAATAAACAGGTTAGAAGTACATTTATAAAATAATCTTGCTTATAAAGGAGTTGGTCAGGATGTAAAATTTTTGGAATGCCTTTTTGAAAAATGATCTATACTTACTATAAGGCTGTTTCACAGTATTCTTACTAGGACTAAATTCTTCCAGAAAAACAGCAGAGTCACAAGTAAACACACAGGCACATATTCTCTCTCTCTCTCTCACACACACACACACACACACACACACACACAGACTTTTTCTGAAAGTAGAATAAAATATCCTATTATTTTAATAATTTCAATTATTACAGGAATATATATTTTCTATTTGTTATTCATTTATGTTTTTTATTTTGCAAATTATCTTCTTCATATACGTGATTGTCAAACTCTACCTTGAGTGGGCTTGGTATCCTTCCTCGAAGGGGCACATGGTATCTCAAACTGAAGTCACTGTTTTCTGTCAATGTCGTTTGCCCTATTTTTGAAACTTAGCTTAATTTAGATCATCATTTTTAGTTATTTTTGTTCACAACCTGGAGTGGTATTTCTGCTACATAAATCAGCTAGTGTCTATCCTTTCTACTTCTATATGTGATTTCATCTGCCCACATACCTGCCTCAGCTCTTATGCAGCTTCTCATTACCTTGAGAGTTTCATAGTTCCTTGAAAGCTCTTCCTTATTCATAATTTCTCTAGTTCTGATTTGTCTTACATACATTTGCCAGAGTATTGCTTCTGAAGGGCATATTTGATCATTTCCTCCTCTTGTTCATAAACCTCCAATATTGTTTTGTTTCCCAACTCTAACCCTCAATGTGCCATACTTGTGATAGGAGTTGCCAACCTCAAACCTCAACAACGTACCAGATTCTACTCTCAAACACAGGTAATTGGTACTAGAGGAGTGTGTGTGTGTGTTTGTGTGTGTGTGTGTGTGTGTGTGCACGTGTGTGGTTTTTTTTTTTTTATTGTTTGGTGATCTCAACAAAACTCTTAAAATATTAGGGTCACAGTTAGGGTTTGTGTTAGGTTGGGTTAGGATTCTCCAAGTGCATTCGCATGTGCTTACCCTTTGGAGGTCTCTCTGTTAGGAACCCAGCCTCCTTTGTTAGATTTACTTTCTGCTCTTTCTCTTCCCAAACCAGCCTTCTCCCTGGAACTTTCATATTTATACATGTATAAGAATCTCTGACTTTGGCAGAAATTTAGAAATGCTATTTTCAGGGTCTATATTTTTAAATGTTAAAAACTCTTTGATGGCTATTATGCATTCTGCTCTCGAATCTTAATTGGCTCAGCAGGCAGCCCTGGGGCCACAGGAGCCAGGCGGTCTTCCTGTGGAGAACTGACCCCATCAACATTCTGAGGAAAATGGAACTCAGTCTGCCCCTTAACACTTCAGAACACTTCAGAATGCAGGGCACAAGTCCACATGGAAGTTCACATACATTCCTATGGCCCTGATTACCAATTTGGATCACAAATTTCATGTGGGTCTTGCTCTTTAAAGATTCTCTAATTTCCTCATTTAAGATTTTTCCCCCCTTGAATTGTACTTTCATATTTTCTGCTAGAAGCATTATTCTTTCACGACTTAGTCACAATGATAGAGAGGCTTGAAAATAACATATGTGTTCAACATTTCAACTTTGAACACATTTTTATAAAAATGTAAGTTAAAGTAAATAAATATATATATATATATATATATATAATGAAAAGTATTTTATTTGTAGTTTCAGTTGCCCTTTCCTTTTAAATTATTAAAATTACCTGTTAAATTAAAAAGCACAATATAATAAAATTAAAAAGCCCCAAATTTTACATAAAGCTATTTTTATTTTATACACTTGATTAAATATCATAAAGATGTCATAAAAGTAGAACTACTTCCAATTCTATGCTCTAAAGTTATCTATTATAAAGAATGGTGATACACTTCACGAAGGTTATGTTTACAGCACATATACAATTTCAAGAGGAAGATGAATTGTTTAATATCATAAATGTACATCAACTACCATTTGCTAGTGTTGTGAAAATCATTTCTAATCCATGAGTTTCTCTATCACAAATCACAAATGGGACCATCAAGATAAGCAAGGAAACAGATGTTTAGAACTACCAGGAATCAATACCTAATTATGAAAGAATCTATTGCATTCTTGCTGTCTGAGAAGAAGGATTTGGCAGGTTAATTAATTTGTCTTTCCTCTTATCTAAGCACATCCATCACTCAAACCCTACATACATTCTGTATCAATATCTATCTCGAACATTGGCAAGAATACAATATACAGACTTCATGGCGCCCAGATGGCAGTTGTATTTTATTTTGAGGTCATAGGGCTCTTGTCCTATGTGGAGGACTGTTTCCTTATGACCTAAAAGGTATTATCACTAGATTGGATGTTTAGGTTTTAGAGATGGTGCTCTGCAAAGTGCTGAGTGCTGGACTCTGAATGAGGCTCCTGTGTATTCTTTTAAAAATGTATTTTTCTGGTTGTGTTTGTGAAACGTGCCCCCAAAATGCTGGTCCTCTCTGGGGTGTGAAAACAGAATCAATACAATCCATAGGTTTCACAAAATCTCTGGATAATATGCTAATTTTTCATGATAACTTCATGAATTCTAAATTATATAAGAAACAAATCTTTACTTTAAAATAAATCTTGGCAGAAATAGGTAAAAAGTAGCCTTAACTTTCCCTGGTAAAGATCCAGTGTTACTATTAAGGCCGACATCATCAGAAAATATGTATGTATGTATGATCAGTTACCTAAGTTTCCATTGATTTGAATTTCTTTAACTCTTATACTCAGTAAATCTAATCCCCCTAAATTCTAACTTCTATCTTGACCTTATTTAGCATCCATGGTCCATAACCCATTATCAAAAGTAAATCTTGTGAGCATTTTAATTCCTTTGCTTTTGTCTCCATCAGTCTTATCCCTGAGAAAAACCAACTGATTTTCTCCTCCAAGTATACTTGTAAGTAGTAAATACCTAGAAAAACAACAACAGTAACCACATGGAATGTTGACCATGCTTACTTTAATGACCAGAAATATCAAATCAGCAAATAGCATTGCCCAGTAATGTTCCACATTTCCCTTATATGCTTGCTTGCTCACTCTTCAAAGCAACTGGTTCACATTTCCTCTTTCCTCAGCTATTACACACACACACACACACACACACACACACACACACTCCCTACTCTTCTACTCAAAAGATTGTAGTATCTTATATTTCAATGACAGGAGAAAAATTATAAGAAGCCAATACCTCATCTCACTGACAGCAAACAAGTTTTATGTCTCATATGTCAACATACTTTATGGTCTTTTGCCATGCAAAAAAAGAAATTTTCCCGTTGCCCTGTATCTCCTTTAAATGACAACCTTCTAATAGGTATCCTTCAGAACAAATGTTAAAGAAAAACGTTCTCTTCTGTTATCTACACTTCTGCCACTCCTAAATTTGGTATTAGTTTCCCTTCACTCCTCAGTCTCCTAGGTAATTTCATCTAATGCTCTGTTTTATATAACAGCTTTATGTTAGTAATTTCTCCCTATCACTTCAGAGGTCTATACTATCTTATTAATTACTTCACATGTACACTTGCATATATTGTAAACTCAAACTTATTCTTAAATAGAATACTTAATTCCCACCTTCACCTGCATACACAGAAGCTGCTTTTTCCCCCCTCTTTCCTATTTCAAAGAACTATGCTATAATCTAGTTTATGAAACAAAAGAGTAGGATTTTTCTTTATGCATTTTGTGATACTGTAGTTATAAGAAATATGTATTTGGTCTTTCTTCCCATTCCTGGAACAGAGCTCCTAAAATCATTGGAATTTCCTACGTGATGAGAGCAATAAAAGTATCTCTTGTTCTGTTAGATGAGGTGACTTTTGGAACATACCTAAGGATGGGTCTGGTTGCCAGAGAAACCAACCACATGATTAGGGGCAGAACTTTCACTTCCTCCCTGCTCCCCTCTCCACACACCTCCAGGCAGGGAAGAGGGGTTAGAGATTGAGTTCACCATTAGCCAATAATTTAGTCAATATTACCTATGTAATGAAGCCTCCATAAAACGCCAAAAGGACAGGCTTCAGAGAACTTCCATTTTGGTGACATGTGGAGAGGAGGGGAAAGTGGTACACTCTGAGAGAGCTTGGAAGTTCCTTCTATTTTCCCCAAGCCTTGCCCTGTTTATCTCTTCCATTGTTCCTGAGTTATATCCTCATATAATCCAATAATCCACTACATAAATATTTCTGTGAGTTCCGTGGGCTGCTCTAGAAAACTACTCAAACCCAAGGAGGGGGCTTTGCAGAAGTTCAGATGATAACCTGGCCTTGCAATTGGCATCTGAAAGTAGGCAGGAGGCAGTCTAGTAGGAGTGATACCTTAATCTGTAGGATCTGACGCCATCTTAGGATAGATAGTATTAGAATTGAGTTGAATTGAAAGACATTCAGCTGGTGTCAAAGCATTTTTTGGTGCTGTAGTATTCCTTGACACACATACACATCAGGATTGGGTGCTCAGAATCCTTGTCCCTTTGCTTTCTGTATCCATTCCATCAGTATCACTATTTTCTGAATCAGTTTAATTGTGTCTATCTCTATTAACACCAGACTGTTTTCAAACACAATTATTTCTCATGTGAACATTGCAAAACATTCTACAACTTTGCTATTCAGATCTATAGAATTGGCAGGCATCTCCTGGGAGCATTTCAGAAATGCAGAATTTTAGACCCTGACTCAGATCTATTTAATCAGAATCTGATTTTTAACAATATCCATCCTGTATGCAATTTGTGTGCACATTTAATTCTGAGAAGCCCTGATGTATGTAATCTAACTCCTGCCTATCTCTCTGTGCTCATTTACTAGACCTCACCAGTGGATTTTGATGGCCTTTCTTTCCCTTAAATAATCACATTCTTTCTCTACATTGAATCTTTGTAGTGCTTGCATTCACTGTCTGATAGCTTTCCCCATCAATGGCTGGATCCTTCTTGCCATTCAGGTGTTTGGCTCAGTGTTACATCCTGAGAGTGCTGGGATACAATTTTTAATGGGTCTCTCGGGGTTCTGCAATTCTTGTCTTCAATTTTCTTCCCCACTACCTTTTCAAGAATGTTTCCATAGTAAACAACTGTGCAATTACAGAGAGTGTGCTCTGTTATGGAGCAGAAGACAAGTTTGTTCGCTGTCCAGGAAGAAAATAATAGTAATGTCTCCTTTTGTGCAGAAGTTGGGAAGATTCACCAGCATCCCACTTTAAAAACTGGGGTTTCCCAAGCTTGAATTTCTTCATCCATGCCACAAACATACTGTCAGCATAGCAACCCATTGGACATGGCTACACATCACCCTTCCAGGGGCAAAGGAACTGATTAAACATGGAGCACATGCAGGCTATTATTCTATGAGTAATAAAACCCTCTGTCTTCTCCCATTATCCATGCAACTGTGGAATGAAGCAAAAGGACTTTGAAAGACAAGAAGGACTGACAGGGGATTCATAGGTTCTGTGAAGCAAGTGGAGCTCTGGAACTAAGGTGACCAGTGACAAAGTGGAACATCATTTCCCCATAGCAATACTAATGTAACAACCTGCACGAAAAAAAATAAGATAGGGTACTTAGGAGTTACCTTTTCCTTTAGAACATCTCAATTGGTTTTGAACAGTCAAACCATACTGTTTTGATTATTCTTTTGGCTCTTTCTCCGCTACCAATCTTTTGGTTCTTTCTACACTATTGACACTAAAGTAAAAGAGTTAGGTAAACCTCATCGGACTATGAAATGTGCAAAAACACAAAACCATTTTTACTTCACTATCTCTGCCTGAGCAACTTCATGGTTCTGAGAAAAAAAAATGAAACTGTAAGTCTTTATTCTTTAATGGGTTCTAAGTGCTTGCGAGAAAAATTTATAATGAATTTGTGTTCCTCTGCATGACCAAACTCTACTGAACTTTTGGATATGAAAACCTCATTATTTCAATACCTTTATTAATAGCATTTCTCAAGTGTAAATAGCAACTGTTATTAAATATGTATTGTTATTCAATTATTGCAATATAATTTGAGATATATTTCTTTAGCATTTCCGACAAATTTATTATATTTATTAGGTCTCTAAAGAATTGTTGTGGAAAGACAATGTGAGATTCACATCAGAAAATCTACTCATAGAGACCTACTAGACAATAAATATGAAAAGGGTTGTTAGTTATTATGTTAAACTTAATGTTCCTTGTTAATATGATATAAAATTACGTATTGATATTTTATGTCTTATACATTGGCCACCGTTAAAAATAAAGTCATTGCAAGAAAAAAATAATTTAGCTAAACCTATAAATAAAGAGGAGAAAATGGTTTACTAGCATTATTTAGGTACTTAAATTTCCAATATTCTCAATGTGAGTCATTAGTAAGATATATCTAACAAACATGCTACTAAAATCTCAAAGTGCTGTGACAGAAATCGAGCATTTAGAGTGAGGGAGGTGATAGTTCAGTTCTGCTCTTTACTGGCCAGACCACACATACTAATTTATTCTGTTTTGGATCTATATTTTAAGAAGTAAGATGACAATTTAGAGAATAATAGGAAAGGTAAGAATATTCAAAATCATCAAGATTGAGTAATGGAATTAATCTTGTATCTTATACAAGAGAATGCTCACAGAATCTTCAACCATGTGAATAATTATCACGAGGAAGCTGACTTGTTCTGTACTCCTGGTTTGATTTTTTGAATTGTTAGTAGGACAGTTGACTGGACAGGGAAAAAAAAATACTGAAACAGTAACATATTAACAGAGACTTTAAATAAGGTGATGTAGTAGGCCCTAGAAAGAAATGGATGCTAAGAACACTACAGGATAAATGAACAGCAACTGCAGAGCCTTGAGGCTAAAATGAGAATTAGGAAGTAAGAAAAAGCAAGATTTTATATACAAAATATATGCTATGCATATATGTATATGTCAATGTTGCATCAAATAACTATGAATTTATGCTCTTAAAATCCCTTTGTCAAAGGAACATTCCAGGTAGTTATATATCATTTATACAATGGTTAATGATGCTAAATGTAACTTTTTTAAATGTTGGTTTAATAAGAAAAACTAATTCTTCTGATTTATTTCCAAACTACATTATTGTCAATAAACAGTAATCAGTTTAACTAAAATATATATGGAATAACACCCATATTTTTTTCTGTAACCATTTAAACAAAATAACTGTGACATAAATTTAGGTTCTGTGTACATAAGTAGGACTTTGAAAAACTTAACAGTAAAATTTTCAACTGACTTTTCAAAGGCAAGTTATCTGCAAAAGGAAACCAATAAAAAATTATATTTTTTCTGAAAAAATCTATCTAAAATTATATGATATTTACAAAGTATATTTAAAATAGTACCACTCTGCTTTTCATAAATTGATAAAGAGAATAGGTATTACCAAATTTTGAAAAACCATGAAACACATCGTACAACTTGTAAAAGTTGAGTAGAAGAGTAAGAGTTGGATCTAAAATCTTCTAGCTTGAGGTTATTTACACTTTTACACAACTACCTTTCCTAAAAGGTTTTACTGCCAAGGTGAAGAAACTGGTCAATTAATAATGACAAGTCCAACAAATTACATTAAATTATGCCAACATATACACCCTTATACACTCCTCCTCAGATCTGCAGTAGTATTTGACAACGTAACTTTATCTTGCATCTGAAATTATGCTCTATTTTCAAGGTCTTAGTCATCTGTCTTCTTTGGATTCTTTTTTGTTTCCAATTTCTCTTACTGTTTTTATCTTTTTACTTTGCCATTGGAGAGTTCTAGACTTGCTTCCCAGAATGCCTCCACTTCCTTATTTTATAACTATTTTAAGTTTATTTATTTATTTTTGAGAGGCCCCAAGAGAGAGAGAAAGAAAGGGAGCGAGCAAGCGAGCAGGGGTGGGACAGAGAGAGACAGAGAGTGTGAATCCCAAGCAGGCTCCACACTGTCAGCAAGGAGCCCCACCTGGTCTCAAACTCACAAAGCATGAGATCATGACCTGAGCTGAAATCAAGAGTCAGACACTCAACCGACTGAGCCACCCAGATGCCCAACACCCACTTCTTTAAAATGCATTTTTCTCATGGGAAAATTGTCCAATACTTATTTCCAAGACAGACTGACTCTCCACAACTCAGACTTTATTCTGATTAAGACAGGTCTTTTGGAAAGGTGTGTGTAGTATGTGTGGATGGAAACTAGAGAAGCCTGGAAACATTTGTAAAATCAATGTTGAAAAATGTGATAAGTGAAACAAAGTTGATTTTTAAAAATGTGTATCAGAATTGAAGAACTGACTTTGTTTACTAGTATGGCTCTGCTTAAAGCTATTTCTGCTTCAAGACTTTTTATTTCAATTATTTTTAAAATTTCAAGATGTTTTCAAGGATTTTCATATGCCTTTTTAAAATACTAAGATAAGGAGAATAGAGTAAATAAGACATTAGCAGGAGATGAAGAAGTAAGGGTTATGGTCACCAATCAGGAGGGACAAAAGAACAGCAATATATAAGATACATAAAAGCAGCAAAGTGGTCTATGTGTTTTATTTCCGTAAAACCCCAGCACCTACAATAATGTCTATTGCACTATAGTTGTTCAAAAAAACTTTTTTTACTTTTAAAGTTTATTTATTTGCTTTGAGAGACTGAGAGATATAACGGGGGAGGGGCAGAGAGAGGGAGAGACAGAACATCAAGCAGGCTCCACATTGCAGCACAGAACCCAAGGCAGGGCTGGATCACAAGAACTGAGATCAGGTCACGATCTGAGCCCAGATCAAGAGTCAGATGTTTAACTGACTGAGCCATCCAGGTGCCCCAATAAACCTTTGTTGAAAACAATCTTGATTTCAGCTCAGGTCATGATCTAACATTTTTGTGGGTTCCAGCCCCACGTCTGCCTCTGCACTGACAATGCAGAGACTGCTTGGGATTCTCTCTCTCTCTCTCTGCCCCTCCCCAGCTCCTGCTCTCACTGCCTCTCTCAGAATAAATAAATACACTTAAAAAAAACTATCCAAAAAAAATGAATGAACTATCCAGTAAAGTGTAAAGGAGTTTTACTAACATAGAAAATGTGGATTATATATTCCTACTCTTTAGAACAGTGGTTCTCAACCTTTTCAGTCTTAACACTCTTAATTTTTGTTGTTGTTGTTTGTTTATTTTTGACAGAGAGGGAGACCGAATGCCAGCAGGGGAGGGGCAGAGAGAGAGGGAGACACAGAATCTGAAGCAGGCTCCAGACTCTGAGCTGTCAGCACAGAACCTGATGCGGGGCTCAAACTCACGAACTGTGAGATCGTGACCTGAGCCAAAGTCGGACGCTCAACCGAGTCACCCAAAACTCTTTTAAACTTAAAAAACTTTTGAGGACCCAAATGAGGTAATTAGTTGTATGTAATATGAGGTTATTTACTATCATGTAAGGAATGATATTAAGAATATGTATAATTGAAGAGGGCATTTTTTGGGATGAGCACTGGGTGTTGTATGGAAACCAATTTGACAATAAATGTCCTTAAAAAAAGAATATGTATATATTAAATATTTTTTAAATAACAATAATGAACCTGTTATAACTGACATAAATATGTTTATGGAAAATACTATTTCAATGCAAAAAAAAATAGTGAGGAAATTGGATTATTTTATATTTTCCAATATTTTTAATGTGTATCTTTCCAGATAATTGTAGGTATTTTTCTTCGATGCTATGCCAAAATATAACAAGTAGTCGTTTCTTTTTTTTTTATTTTTTTTATTTAAAAAAATTTTTTTTTTCAACGTTTATTTATTTTTGGGACAGAGAGAGACAGAGCATGAATCGGGGAGGGGCAGAGAGAGAGAGGGAGACACAGAACTGGAAACAGGCTCCAGGCTCTGAGCCATCAGCCCAGAGCCCGACGCGGGGCTCGAACTCACGGACCGCGAGATCGTGACCTGGCTGAAGTCGGACGCTTAACCGACTGCGCCACCCAGGCGCCGCAACAAGTAGTCGTTTCTTAAAAGTCTGTTTCAATGTGGAATTTGGACCTTATCACTGAGCTTTTTGTAGTGTGTGCATTAAAACCCACTGGACATACTTGCATTTTGAATGGACATTTTATCCACAAATGATTTTTTAACATAATATATTGGTCATTTGGAAAGTGTTAATTTTTTAGATTATGAAAAACATGTCTGAAAGTTGACACATTTTATTATAAAAATTAAAAATAAATGCATTTGTTAATGTTCTCATCAGAAAAATATTTAAGCACTCAAAATTGCAAGCTCAGAGTGGTAGATACAAGTTTTCCAAAATTCCAATATTTGTTCTTAAGCTCAAATTTGAAGTTATCCTCTTAAATTTCAGGCTAAATTAGTTTATTTAGCCAAATACCTAAGCCTGTATAAATCCTGTCTCTCTTGGTCATTTTTTCAAGCATAATTATGATTAATTTGAAAAAGTAACTAGCTCAATTCTCAAATTAAACAATCACACAGATACTTTCACTGAAAGCAATAATTGTACTTAGGTCACATACTTGATGTATATTTTCACTTTACATATTTCACTCATAATATTAAATATGCACACCTACTATTGCCAATATTTAATATTTTTACATCTTCATTGAAAATGAGAACTATTTGTTTGTTTTTTTTACCATGAGCACTTGGTGATGAAAAACACATTGATTACTAGAAGAGATTGGTGCCTCTGTCTTGATTCAGGCTAAGGCACCATCAGTTTCACTCACCATTGAGTTTGCAACTTTAGCACACACATTAACACAGTGAAACACAAGCAAATAACATTTTGTATTATTATGAAGTTATTTTTGATCTCATGGACTTCCTGAAAGCATTGTGGTGGGGTCCCTACACAAACATATGAATCTCGTTTTGGAAACTGCTGTTCTACCGGGTCATTACATTAAATTTCATTTCTTCCGAATACAGTCCAACACAATATAGTTTCTGAATATATTTTTTCTACATGGTAATTTCTACAATGTTAATTGTTGTGACTGTCAAATACCTTTCAAATTCTATGAACACAAATGAAACAAAACAGCATCTGGAAAAAAGCTTAAATTTGTAAAAGAACATGTGTTTTCAGCTCCTTGACCAGATTGGATGATATTGATTGCTATCTGTTTATGTCTAAGGCAATGTTTTAGGCTACTTTGGATTTATTCTTTCAGGCTCATTTATTGTGCCATCCATTATTTTGTTATAGCACTGACCTCTTGTTATCAGCTATAATTCTAGTATTGACAGGCAAAAATAAACCCTCTATAAGGCATTAGTTAATATATCTGCCAGGGGAATATGCAGGCTTGGTCTTTATGAAGCATTATATTTTTAAAATATTTTAATGTTTATTTATTTTTTGAGAGAGAGAAAGAGAGAGAGAGGGACAGCAGGGGAGGGCAGAGAGAAAGAGGGAGACACAGAACTGGAAGTAGTCTCCAGCTCTGAGCTGTCAGCACAGAGCCTCATACAGGGCTTAAACTTTGGAGCTATAAGATGATGACATGAGCGTAAGTCAGATGCTTAACCAACTGAGCCACCCAGGAATCCTGCATCATTTATATATTAAGTAATATCACTGATCTCTTATTAACTATTGTTAATTAATATCCATTCATTAGTTGTCTTCATGATAGATTATTTTTTGAATTATCATATTGTGATTGGCCTAGTTTGAGCTATAGGACTTTCCTTTAATTAGAAAAAGGCACATTATCTGATACATTTTATCCAATGGAGAATGCATAAGTCTCTAAGAATGGTAGTACTGTTATAAAAAGAAAATATTTGTTTTTGAGTTACTAAATAGGTGACTCCACTCTGTAATTCACAAGCTTTGGATATCTGGTCCCTGATACCTTGTATATTGTGTTCAGTGAGTCAGGAAACAAGAATTCCAAGAAGGGTCCCATAGGAACCTAACTCTGTGTATTATAAATTACTAGTCAAGTGACAAAGAAAATGGAAAAGTTGGAGCACAGTCACCTTTGTGGGGCTTTTATGAGGATATATAAAAACATAAACTTTATTTCAGAAAAATTATAAACTCATGTTACTGTAATTATAGCTAAAAATTTAGAATATGAATTTTTGAATGAATTAACACAATTCAAGAAATATTGCATCTCCAGTATTCCAAACAATTCATTTAAAATTGAAATATTCATTCATGTAAGTGGATTATCTGTGTATGGCAATTAAAAAAACTAAAAAAAAAAAGTACAGTCTACTTTTCTGATATCAGCTTATGGATATAGCCTGGAGAAATTCATCAATGATATTTTTGATGGCTTTGCAATGTGTCAACATGGAGAAGTGAGACAACATTTCCTAGAATCTTTATCAATTCATTTCCTGTTAGCCTTGGCTTTGAGAGATTCTTATTGGAGATTTAAAGGGCAAAAGTGAAACAGCAGCCATTTTCTGTACTCTGTAAAGGTTGTTTTTCTGATGCAACAGATAAACATACAACTATTTCATATTCCCTGCATCCTCCTTTAGTTTTTTTGAATCCTGGGCCACGTATATGTGTTTTCCCTCATACTGAAGGTTGCTCTTATCTTCTATCAAGGTCAGAGACAATAAGAACTAGCACGGATTTCTGTCTCCTGTGTCTATCTTCCTTTCCTGACTTCCTGCTCCTGTTCTCTGGCTTCAAGCTCTCACATCAGGTATGACGACAGTTTTACAGAAACTGCCTAACCAGCTGCCTTGTGTAAGGTCAAATCCCTGTAAGGTACAGTGACAGTTACTTTTACGTATAACCAAAATTTAGGGGAGTATAAAATAAAAGCTAAATTTACGTTATCCCTAGCATGTCAAGAGAAACTTTTTATAAAGTGTTTTCTGAAAGTTTTCAGGTTTGTATATATGGAAGTCAACAATGGATTTGAAAAAATTGCAGAATTTGCACCTTTTTTTTTTAGAAAATGGGTTAACCTATGTTAAATGCACTTTGGAAGTTTTAGAGAGAAGGACTTCACACTCAGTAGCAACCATCTGTTGAAGAGAAAAAGTGACAACATTGGGAAAACTTTCCCTTGAGAGAGAAGTTGATTTATTTTATCCTGTCAGGCCAGAAAAAGCACAGCAACAGAAGGAGTCTTTTATCTATTGTTCTCACCAGCTTTTAACTCACTGCATAACTGACACTCTCATCATACTGTTCTCCCTCCCTCTGACAGAGCATAAGTTTTATGAGGACAGACATCTTTCACTGTTTTGTTAATTAAATACCTAGGCATGAATTAAATGCTCAGTAAGTATTAGAATGATGAAGGAATAAGTGAATGAGTAAATGTATGAATGGTTGGAGTTCCTTCTTTTCTTGAGATTGTTTGTGATTCAACAGGAAAGAAATTCCATGTGATTAAAATAAAAATAAGCCTTGGTGCTCTTAACTTCCTAGAATCTGTTTTAACATATGAACACAACACAAAGGTGTTCAAGAACATGACTGAGGAAAAACAGGACAATAAAAAAAATTGATCCCTTTATTCCTGTAGACTCATTGTTGATATTACCCAAAATTCATATTTTTAAACCTAATGTCCCATGTGAAGGAATTAAGAGGTGAACCTTTGGAGCGTGCCTAGGTCATGAGAATGGAACCTTCAAGGGTGAAATTAGTGCTTTTATAAATGAGAACCTGGAGAACACCCTCACCCTTTCTGCCATGTTAGGATACGATGAGAAGTATAAAACAGGGAAGAGAGCCCTCACTAGAATCATGCTGGCATCATGATCTTGGACTCTTAGTCTCCAGATCTGTATGAAATACATATTTGTTGTTTATGAGCCACCTAGTCTGTGGTATTTTGTTCTGGCAGTGCAAACAAATTAAGAAATTGTTTTCCTCTAAAGCTTATGTAATCTAGGTGGCTTCTCTCTTTTTTTTCTCATTTCCCACTAATAGGCAGTGGTATTCTTCTTCCTCACATACTACCCTCCATTTGACTTGTTAACTAAACCTCTGGTCTTTTATTTCATCATACAATTCTAGTTCCATTTAATCCATCTCTTCTTTTAGCTTTTATGAAGCTGAATCCAGGTAAGTGGGCATCATATTAAAAATCTATATTGGAGGAATAAGAATTTTTACAAAAATTAAATCAAAATAGATTAAAGACTTAAATGTAAGATCTGAAACTGTAAAAGTCCTAGAAAAGAACATGGGTAAAAGCCCTTTGACATTGGTCTTGGCAAAAACTCTTTGGATATGACACAAAAAGCACAACCAATAAAAGCAAAAGGTAACTGGAACTACATCAATTAAAAAGCTTCTGCACAGCAAAGGAAACAACCAACAAAATAAAAAGGTAACCTATGGAATGACAAAATATTTGCTGACCCTTTATCTGACAATAATTTAATGTGAAATATCTATACAACTCATAACTCAATAGAACAAAACACAAAACCAATTTTAAAAATGAGTAAAAATCTTGGGGCATCTGGCTGACTCAGTTAAGTGTCTGACTCTTGATTTCAGCTCAGGTCATGATCTCACAATGGTTCAGGCCCTGCTTCTGGCTCTGTGCTGACAGTGTGAGGCCTGCTTGGGATTCTCTGTCTCCCTTTCTCTGTGCCCCTCCCCCATGCTCTTTCTCTCTCTAAAAAATAATCATTTAAAAAAACGAGCAAAGAACTTGAATAGACATTTTTTCTAAAGAAGATATCAAGTAGTCAACAACTATATGAAAGATGACAACATCACAAATCATCAGGGAAATGTAAATCTAAACAATGAGATATCATCTCATACCAATTAGGATGGCTAGTCTCAAAAAGACAAGGACAAGTGCTGATGAGGATGTGAAGAAAATTAGGATTAAAATAGAGCTATCATATGATCTGGCAATTCTACCCACTGGTATATAGCTGAAGAAATAAAAAAAATATATATAACTTTGAAGAGATATCTGCCCTCCCATATTCACTGAAGAATTATTCACAATAACCAAGATATGGAAACTACCTAAGTGTCCACCAACAGATAAATGGGAAAACAAAAATGTGACATGTAACTGCAATGGAATAGTATTTACCCATAAAAAAGTATGAAATCTTGCCAGCTGTGACAACATGGATATACTTTGAGAGCATTATGCTAAGTAATATAAGCCAGACGGAGAAAGACAAATACTGTATGGTATCACTTCTATGTAGAATCTTACAAAAAGAATAAAAAGGTCAAACTCTAGATGCAAAGAGTAGAATGGTGATTATCAAGGACTGGGTGGGGTTAAAGGAAATGGGGACATGTTGATGTCAAGAGTTTAACTACACTACTCCATGGTATTGCTGTCTCAGCATTCATTTTGTTTGGCCAAGTGGCCTGAGAAGGACCTTAAAATGACTTTAGGCCCTCATGCAAACACATGTCCTACATAACAGCTCACAGATTCACAGGTAAATAAAAGTTCCTGATACGACTCGGCCAATAGCTGTTGTGATAAAGAGTCTCTACCATCACTTGTGCACCTCTTAAGTAAGACCCCTGTGGATCTTACCCAAACCCCATTCTTTTGGTCTGAATTGATCAACCTGTCCTTAACCAAGGACCTCCAAAACACTCACTAGCAGAGACTAATAAAGCCATGTACCTCAAGTCCTAGAACTCTCTCTCTGCCTGCACCCTGCTTGAATCTCCTCATGTTCCCCTTAAAGGGACATGTGTACTTCCTCCAGGACCTGTGAGTAATAAATATTGAGATACCTTTTAAGATATCTCTATGTCAGTTCCTCTTGTGATCTTTCATTGAACTGTGGCTCACCAACCGGCACCCTGGGGTCCTACTTAACAAATGTTGATTTATCAAAATCATAACAGCTAGTCAAAGAGTATAAGCTTTCAGTTACAAGATGAATAAGTTTTGAAAATATGATGTACAGCATGGTGACTGTGCTTAGTAATACTGTATTGATATTGAAATTTGCTGAGAGTAGACTAAACATTCTCAAAAGAAAAGGTAACTATGTGAGGTGATAGATATATTAATTAACTTGTTTTTTGGTAACATTTAACAGTGTATACATAAATCATCATGCTGTACACTTTAAATACATATAATTTTATTTATTAATTATACCTCAATAAAAATTAACTGCGGGTGGGAACAGAAGTTGGTATTGCTACTACGAAAACAGTGTGGAATTTCCTCCAAAAATTAAGTATAGAAATACCATATGATCCAGTTATTCCACTCCTGGTTATTTATTCAAAGAAAATGAAAACACTAACTTGAAAAGATAGATGCACCCCCATGTTTATTGCATCATCACTTACAATAATCAAGATATGGAAGCAATCTAAATGTCCATTAATAGATGAATGGATAAAGAAGATGCCAAATGTGTACCCACACGCGCACACACACACACACACACACACCCCACAGTAGGAACATTATTCAACCATAAAGAGGGATGACATCTTGCCATGTGTAGCAACACAGATGGACCTGGAGGGTATTTTGCTAAGTGAAATAAGTCAGACTGAGAAAGATAAATACCATAGGATTTCATTCATATATGGAATCTAAAAAGCAAAACAAAAGTCAGAATCAGACCTATAAATATAGAAAACAAACTGATGGATTCCAGAGGGAAAGTGGAGATGAGGAAAATGCATGCAGGTAAATGATAAATACAGGCTTCCAGTTATGGAATGAATAAGTCACAGAATAAAAGGCACAGCAGAAGGAATATTGTTGATGTATTATAGTATCAGTGTATGGTGACAGATGGTAGCTACAGTTGGGGTGGGCATATAGCATAATACATACTGAAGTTAAATCGCTATGTTGTACACCCAAAACTAATGTAGCATTGTTTGTCAACTCTACTCAAATAAAAATGTATGTATGTATGTATGTATGTATGTATTATTTAAAAAATAAAGTAAAGTAAACTTCTAAAAATTTTTTTACTGTTGGGATTCTTGGGTGGCTCAGTCAGTGAGCATCAACTGGATTTTGGCTCAAACCATGATCCCAGGTTCATGGGATCAAGCTCAGCAGCGGGCTCCAGATTCTCTCTCTCCCCCTTTTTCCCTCTCCCCTGCTTGTGCTCTCTCTCTCTTTCTAAAGTAAAAAAAAAAATAAACAAATTACTGTGATCACACACACAAACATACATTTTGGAAATAATGTATACAATAATATTGCAACACAAAGGATACCATAAAATTGGGAAGAGAGATATTAACCAGATGCAATAGGGGCACATAGTAACCAAAAGCCCTGATTAAAATATCTGGGAACACTCCTAAGAAGGAGATAGTATTTAAATTAGGACTGGATAGTTAAGTATGAATTCCAAAAACAATATTTTGGTCAATATAATTATGATCAATATGATAGACTGAATAAAATGAAAAATGATTCATTACAATATCAAATTTACAAATGCAAAATAAAGTAACAAAAACCTAAATTATCACATAGATGAGCTATAATTTAAGTAGTTGCAGAAGGATATAAAGATATGCTCAGAAACTACAATCATACATTCAGGAATAAAGATGTGTGTGTGTGTGTGTGTGTGTGTGAGAGAGAGAGAGAGAGAGAGAGTCAGATTAGTAATGGGTAGATGGAACACTTCATATATATACGAAATATTTTATTTTTAGGTAGGTTGGCATATGGATTTTTAAATTAATTGAATTTACCACCTTTCACTATTATTTTCTCTTATATACCACTTTCTTCCTTACTGATCCCAAACTAATTGCATATCTCCTTATATCTTCTGCCTCTCCCATCATAACCTGTGTTTTTCAAAACTCCAATATGCTTACATCTGTTTTTTTATATCTGAAACTGAGCATCTGAATAAGTTTGCATCCAATCACTGAGTCACACTGCATAGTATTACTTTAAATATATTATTTCAATATTAGGGGACACTAAATCTTTCTGGTTATTTCAAATATATTTCACTTACCAATTCATTTTACTATTCTGAAAAATGATGACATAATGCCTCTTCTTCCCAATCTCAACTGATAATTATGTTTACTATGAGAAAATGAAGGAAATATGAACAGAAGTTCTACATTTCTTGACACAAAATTTACTTTTCTACTGCCTCTGCTAAAAAGGGTGAATATTTATTACTTTATCCAGTCTAAAATCAATCATTCCATTTATGTACTAGAGTTAAATTAGGCCGTTTTCCTTGTATTCATTCTTTTTTTTTTTTTTAATTTTTTTTTCAACGTTTATTTATTTTTGGGACAGAGAGAGACAGAGCATGAACGGGGGAGGGGCAGAGAGAGAGGGAGACACAGAATCGGAAACAGGCTCCAGGCTCTGAGCCATCAGCCCAGAGCCTGACGCGGGGCTCGAACTCACGGACCGCGAGATCGTGACCTGGCTGAAGTCGGACGCTTAACCGACTGCGCCACCCAGGCGCCCCTATTCATTCTTTTTTAAAAAAGATTTTATTTATTTATTTTTGAGAGAGAGAGAGAAAGAGAGAGGTGGGGGGAGAGGCAGAGAGAGGAGGAGACAGAAAATAAATGTGGGACTAGAACTCATAAACTGTGAGATCATGACCTGAGCCGAAATCAAGAGTTGGATGCTTAACTGACTGAGTCACCCAGGGGCCCTGTAATCATTCTTTACATCTTCTGTATGTTGTCTGTATTCTCTTGTTTCTTAGACTCTCCCGTTAACATAAAATACAATAAAATAAATCTCATCTTAAACAAAAACAAAAACGAATTTAAAAATTTCCCTTGACAGCACAGGCATCTCCAAGAACTGATTTATTTTTTACTCTGCATTATGGAGATTGCAAGATTGTTATCTATTTTTGCCACCTTCACTTTCTTTTTTCCAGTGCTCTATGGAACAACCCAAAAGAGTTCTCTTCCATTCTCCAAAGAGAATTCCTATTGGTAAGGTCAGTAATGAACTCTACATTACCACATGTCAGCTCCTGTTTCTATTCTAACTTTGCTTAAGCAATGCCTAATTCAGGTGATTGTTCTTTCCGTTCTATATTTAATTTCCTGATTTTTGATTCATCACATCCTCCTGGATTTCCTCTAAACTCAAGGACCATTTCTTGTTAAGTCTTATATGTTATATATTTCTAATTTTCCTACCAATAAATGATGAGTTCTTATAGGTTTTTTTCTCTCCTTTTCTTCCTTTTAAAATACTTATTGTTAAGGTTATTCTTGAGTCACTTGTCTTAATAAACTATGTCTAATCTAATGATCCCCAAAATTTATGTCATCATTCCTGACCTTTCCTCTGAATTTTAGATTCATATCATGGCTAAGATGTTAAGAGACATTACAAATGACCCACCTCTATGAATGAAATCCTAATTCATCTCAAATGTCTATTTCTCCCCTGCGCTGCCCTATTACAGTAAATGGCACAACCATTTAATCAATAGCATTTAATTCTATATTCTTGCTGTCTTCTTGGCTTCTCTATTCTGATCCCAATATAATGCATGAGACAATGCTGTTTCTATTTCCAAAAATTATGTCCCAATTGGAAATGTTACATTTGAGAGGATAGATTAACTCACTAAGAACTCTCCAGTCAATCTAAGCAACATAGAGTGGAATAATCACATATTCATCATGTGCTTCAAGAAATAGTGTATTAAAAACTGTACAGCATAACTGATGTTATGTTGTCACTCCCATCTCAAAAAAAAATGGTGTTTAGTGGGGCTCCTGGGTGGCTCAGTGGGTTAAGCATCCGACTCTTGATTTCTGCTCAGGTCATGATCTCACAGTCCTGAGATCAAGCCCCTCATCAAGCTCCATGCTAAGCATGGAGCCTGCTTGGGACTTTCTTTCTCCCTCTCTCTCTGCCACTCCCCCTGCTCACACTCTCTTGCTCTACCCCTCAAAATAAATAAACACTAAAAAAAATGGTGATTGGAATGAGCTACATGAATCAAGCTTAACAAAATGTTTTTAATTTTTGAAAGTGAGTGCTGAGTACACCTGCGTTCAATATACTATTCTTTCCAGTTATATATACAAATGAAATTTTCTATAATAAAATTACATTATATGTACCATATACATACATTATATACATACAGATGTATATAATGTACATACACACATATTCACAAAGCCATATATATGATACCTGGCTACATTTTAGACCTTCATCCCTACAATCTCCTCCTTACTACCCTGTATCAGGTATATAACTATCTTTTTTGTAGTTCCTCAAATTTACCAATCCCACTGTCATTTGAGTGTTTTACATTGACTGTTCCCTTGCCTGGAATACTTTTCCCCTGATATCCACATGACTCATTATCACACTTTATGTAGTGTTCAAAAGTTTCCTCTCTGAAAAAGCTTTGTATTACCACCCTATCTAAAATCACTCTGTTTTATTCCCTCTTCCCTCTGTGGATCTATCCCATTAAAATGCTGGTTTCATAACAGCAGAAGACAAACATTGTGTGGTCATCAGTGTATCCTCTGTGCCTTGCACAGCACCTGCTATATAGTAGTTGGGAAATGTTTGCAAATAGAATAAATAAATTAATTTACTTGTTGAATTTCATTTCTTTTTTGACCCAAGGGTTAACAGTATTTTTGAAATATTCTTGATACTGGTATTTTTCTACCTTTTTTTTAAAAACAGATTTATAGTTTTATTACATCCAGATCAGAAAAAAATTTATTATTTCTATTTTGGAACTTTTTTCATTTCCTAATGTATTAACAATTTTTATGATAATTTCATAGACTCTTGATGGCATAATCTCTGTAAAGAGATTATGGTGAGTAATTGCACTATATATATACTTGAAATTAGTCCATTTTATTTTTAATTAGATTTCTTTATTCATATTTTTGAAGTTTCATGTGAGCATTTGCAAATTAAGACCAGTAATTTTTTTCAGTATACCTCTAGTGAAATCATTTGATCTTTATCGTGGTTTATGTCTCTCTCTCTCTCTCTCTCTCTATTTATTTATTTTTGAAAGAGAGAGACAGAGCACGAACAGGGGAGGGACAGAGGGAGGCAGACACAGAATCTGAAGCAGGTTCTAGGTTCCGAGCTGTCAGCACAGGGCCCAATGTGGGGCTCAAACTCATGAACCGCATGATGATGACCCGAGCTAAAGTCAGATGCTTAACCGACTGAGCCACCCACACGCCCCTATATATTTCATATTTTTATTCATTGTCTTATTTCATCATTTGATACTACGTTTTTGGCAACTGACATTTTACATGTGTGAATATCACCTTATTCTGGCCAGAGAGTAAAGAGAGATCTTGTGCTGTGAGGCCACCATGAAACTATTCCACCTTAGTGAACAGTTAGGAGTAAGAGTAATCTTTTTCTGAGTCTCAGCATTGTCTTGTTCTGATGTAGGGCCTGGAGATACTGCAGCTATTTACCAAAGGACAGAGCTGACATAGACAGGGTGACAGGGTAGAAAACACTGTGAAATCTGACTTGATGATAAATATCCTTATTATTCAAGCAAATGACATGGAGCAGACAGTATCTCATCTGATACAGTACTCTAAAAGATTCTCCAAGAAAAATCCTGGTGATTGTGCACTCCAAGTTTTTAAAATCTTTTAAGTGTTTGGCTCTGTTCACTGTACGTTTCAATGACAGTTTGCTTGTGAAAATATTGGTTCACCCTTCTTTACTTGAATACTTCATAGTATATGCTTTCTTTAAAAAGTGCAACATAAGAATTTGGAGAAGCCTCGGGAGAATTAATTTCCTTCTTTTTAGGTTGATTTTTATAACATGGATGTCATATTCTGCCTTTTCTCTATGAGGTGCATTGAATTTACTGGAGTATGTCTTATTGCTTATTATTTTGGGCGGGGGGAGCAGAGAGCAGTTTGCCGATTTAGTCTATACACGTTTTTTGTTTTCTTTCTCAAATATTATCCTGTATTCCATCTTTAAATTGTTGTCTTTTACTTGTTCAGTTCCCTTCTTTTTGGATCTAAG
Source organism: Lynx rufus (assembly GCF_022079265.1). Lineage (NCBI taxonomy): Eukaryota > Metazoa > Chordata > Mammalia > Carnivora > Felidae > Lynx > Lynx rufus. The sequence goes on along the minus strand of NW_025814845.1, from coordinate 95,303,506 downwards.
ACTTAAACATATTTGTGTAACACATTATGTGTAAACTATACCTTATATTTCTATAAGAGCATCATTTTCCTCTCTTTTAAAAATTGTCCATCTGTGTATGTCTTTCTGTGTGTGTTTGGGTGGAAGATCATTTTAAATTCTTCCTAAACTATGACTTAGCAATTCAGCTGTTTGCAGTGCTTTCGATTTTTTTTGTTGTTGACAACCACATAGATTCTAAAACATTGACCAAGGACACAAGTATCAACTATGGTTCTTTCTCTCTCTCTCTCTCTCTCATGGTTAACAATGTGACGATGATTTCTGTGGTTTAATCTTTCCTTATTTCTTTTTAGCTTCCTCATATGATTCACCTCCTGTTTTCTTTTAATCAAAGATGTACAAAGCAGTCACTTGAGGAGCATTCCCACTGAAGAATATGTTCTATGCTACAGAGATTCTGACTTTATTATAATTATAATTTGGCCACTGATATTTGTAAAACAAAAATTCCCCCAAAAGTTCTAATGTGCAGCCATTGAGAAATCCTGATCTGTTTTAATTTTTTGGTTACTTATACTTTGAGATTAATTTTTAAAATCCACAATTTGCTTGTAATTCACCTATGTTTTCATGTTTACTCAGATTGGATTAAGAAAAATTATTTTATACTTTTGATTTCATTACAGTTTATGAATATTATTTCATTTTAATTTCTTTTTTAAATTACTTGAATCTTTTCTTAACTACATTAGCTAAGTGTTGATTTTTCTATTGTTTTATATGAAAAGAGTCAGCTCTTTCATTCATTCAGTCATTTCATCAATTTTGTTTTCTACTTCATTTTTGTATATTTATATACATTCTTCTATTTTCTCTTAAATTAATGCTCTATTCCCTACTTAACTTTTTGAACTGGGTAATTATTAAGTTTATTTTCACCATCTTTTTCATAAATATATTTAGTTAATTTCTGGATATTTCTCTAAACCTACTTTAGCTGTACCCCGTAGTTTCTGGTAAGTCAGGGCATTAGGATAAAGTCTGTTCCAAGATTGAAAGTTGATGAAAATAATGATTTGCCCTTTGTTAGATGTTGCTTTCCTTGGGCTCACTCTTCAATCAGCTACAAAGCATGCAAAGTTTTAAATCAGATAAAGATACAAGGATATGAATATGGTATCATGTTGGCCTTCAAATAGTCTCACAGGGATTCATGTGATAGTTGAGATTCTTGGCAGCTATCCCAGAGTGAAATATCTGCCCAATTAAAAGATTGGTGGGCCTGTTGCCCTTTATATTTGCAGATTTGTAGGAATGTCAAACAAGCTTACATTAAAGTATAGAGAATAATGTTTCTACTGAGTAACCCAGATATACTGGCAATACTATTCTAATATTCTGAAGTAATTCTGGGACAATCCTTCATTATCTTCTTATGGAGTATAAGATCTACATATTTTCTACTTATTCTATTAATATTTTCCACGCTCAAACATGGCCATCACCTGCATAATAGTAAATGTTTTAATTTAATGTATCACTTAGAAAAAATACCTTAAGGACTCATTTTTTAGACTTTACCTACTTAGCATTGAACTTTGTCATTTAGTAAACTATTCTGATTGAGAAGCAGAGGAAAGAATAGGAGATCTGAAGTAAAAAGATTAGAGTCCAGGTTTCAGATTTATTAATTAAGAAAATTAAAAAAATATTCTAAAGAGTCTAATTCATAGATTTCTCATTTGTAAAAGGGTATAAGTAGAATTTTTTGATAATTAAATGTGATAATGTATGAAATCCAACTTATAGAAAGGAATAGTTACTATAGTTGTTTTCATGATAATAACAATATTATATGTTTGCTAATTTTTAATGTTATAATATTTATCGATATAAGGTGAGAAATAATTTTACATTTTTTATTTTGATCAAGAGATTTGATCTATTTGAGCTAATTTACTCTCATTAAAAAATGTACGAAATTTAAGAGTAATAAGTAAGAAAATATAGATAATTAAAGTACATATTTGTACATAGTAGATATCTAAACTTCTGGTCATGTTTGGTTTTGTAAGTTTGTTTTAATTATTTAACCAGCTGACTCTTGGTTGGTTTTTTACTTTGGAATGACTGCTGTGACATTTGAAGAAACAGAAGATTAAAATATAGCTATCTCATAGCAATTCTTCATTTATTTATGTGTAATAGTTCTTGTATTTGAGAAGTTTGAACTACATTTGAGAGTTATTAATAAGATTGGCATGGTTAATGTCATCCACAGCTGATTTCTATTAGGAAATGACCAGTTAAATTTTCATTTCAAATGGTTAATGGTATGTTCATTTTTTATTCTTTTCAAAAATATTTTCTTTGATTATCTGTGTGTTTGCAAGAGCATTAACAATTTTTATTTGATTTAAATTAGTCTGAAATGTGCAAATGTACTATAATCAGTAGATTCAATTAACTCTTACTGATAATTTAACCTTGTGCAAACACTTTATCACAAAAGATAAGCAAAGTAAGAAATACAGCCTTGCGTTAAACATGAGATTGACTTCACTTGGCAATTTTCACTTCACATTTATTTTACATCCAGCCTCCTACTTCCCATATTGATGACACATCAAACTTAACGAAGTGGGTGGTTAGTGAACTCTACTTGGACTCTCAGATGAAGAACATGCTCAGTTTGCCTCATTAAGATTGCGTTCTGAATATAACAAGGCTGCTTACGTTTTTTTAAAAATCTTAGTGATAAACCAATCCGCTGATTATTTTTTTTAAAGTTCAAGTAATACATTTTTAAATGAACATGCAAAAAATCTGACAAAATATTTCAGAGGCCCATAATTTTTACTTACATGATTAAGCTAACCTTAATTTAAGCTAGCTAATTTAGAATACTACTCAACTTTAGTGCAGCTAAAATGCAGAAATTATATTCAAAGTAAGGCTATATTCCCCAAATGGGCCATAAATTGATGAAATTTGGCCTATTATGACTATAATTAGGATGAAAATAATGAGACTTACTTGTTTTTTATTATTTACAGGACATTTAAAATACAGTAGGATACCAAAGAGTTGGAATTTGCCTTAGGTAATTGGCATCAGTAAGGGAGTGAAAAATGTTTCACACAAGCACAGGTACAAGTAGCTACTGAAAAGTCTAATGAAGATATAAATAATCTTCATTGGTCTATATTAGTAAACAGCAAAGACATAACTTAGTAGGAATATACTTATATAATATGTATTATTATATTTTATTATATATATTTATTAAAGTTGGTGATAAATGCAGATTGTGTTTTGCTGAATTGTTAATAAATATATAAGTAGAAATGTCTTATAGGCAAATTAAAATTTCTGTATTATACTATAATGAAAGTGTCAGGAGGGGAATGTGGAGTTAAGATTAAATTATATTTTATTTTTGTATTAGAGAGATTTTACATTGATTAACTCTAGATGGACTTAACAGGTGACGGAGTATGGAATTATCCAGCCACTAAGCCCAGCTCATCACAGAGTATTATTAAACATTTGAGAACTTTCCAATTAAGTACAAAGAAAGAAAGAAAGAAAGAAAAGAAAGAACAACCTTACAGTAGGTAGCACAATTCTCTATTTAGCCCACTATTCTAAACGTTTAGATTTAAAGAAAAGAAACCATAATAAATACTTAACATAGGCCTAAATCATTAAATCATTTTGATGTCTTGATTAACAGGATGAAATTAATTGTTGGTATGTTTCCTTTCATTTTTTATGACCAACATAAGATACATATATAGCCACACATGAACATACAAACACACATCACAAGTTGATGAAATGAAAACAACACAAATTTGGGGAGGAAGAAAAATTTTATATACTGAATGGACATCTAATTACATCTTATAAAACTCATATGAAAGTAGAAAGTGCAAGTTAATATTATGTTTGATACAACTTTCCAAAACTGAAATTAAAATTCTGGTTTTGACATTTAATTACAACACCTATAGTGCATTAGTTTTGCATTCTTTTCCACACTCATCCAGTTTACTGTGTCTTTGCTCCTTGCCATTATGACCTGCCTAATTTACAATTCAAGCAACTACAAAACATTCCAGAATGTGCAACTGATGTCACTTTTACTGAGCTTGTCAGTCTGCAAAACATAGGTACTGTGATGTCACCTCAAAACAATTCCAGATATCCAATCATACAATTGAGGCTAGACTATGACAGCTTTATTTAGTTGTGAGTGTAAAATCCAATTTTCCATTTTTTGAATGAAAAGTGAGTACTGATACAACCGCACCAAAAAACAATAAGAGACCTAGGAATAAACCTAACCAAAGAGGTTAAATACCTGTACTCTGAAAACTCTACAATAATGATGAAAGAAGATGAAGACGATACAAAGAAGTACACATTCCATGGTCATGAATTGGACAAATATTGTTAAAATGTCTATACTACCCAAATCAGTCTACACATGTAATGCAATCCCTATCAAATTACCAACAGCATTTTTCACAGAACTAGAACAAACAATTCTAAAATTTGTATGAAACTACAAATAGCTAAAGCAATCTTGAAAAAAAAAGTTAAGCTGGAGGCATCATAATTCTGGACTTCAAATTATATTATAAAGCTGTAGTAATTAAAACAGTATGGCATTGACACAAAAATAGACACATAGATCAATGTAACAGAATAGAAAATCCATAAATAAACTCACAACTCTATGGTCAATTAATATTTACAAGGCAGGAAAGAATATCCCATGGGAAAAAGACAGTCTCTTCAACAAATGATGTTGGGAAACTGGACAGCTACAGGCAAAAGGAAGAAACTGGACCCCTTTATCACACCACACACAAACATAAATTCAAGATAGAGTGTGGACCTAAATGTGAGTTCCAATACCAAAAAGATTCTAGAAGAGAATACAGGCAGAAACCTCTTTGACATCAAACATAGCAACTTCTTTCTAGATATGTCTCCTGAGACAAGAGAAACAAAAACAAAAACTATTGGGACTATGTCAAAACAAAAACTTCTTCACAATCAATAAAACTAAAAGGCAGTCTATGGGGGCTCCTGGGTGGCTCAGTCAGTTAAGCATCCAACTTTGGCTCAGGTCATGATCTTTCAGTTCATGGGTTTGAGCCTGGCATCAGACTCTGTGCTGACAGTGCAGAGCCTGCCTGGGATTTTCTATCTTGCTCTCTCTGACCCTCTCCCACTCATGCTTTCTCTGTCTCTCTCTCAAAATACATAAACTTTTATTAAAAAGGCAATCTACAAAATGGGAGAAGATATTTTCAAATGACATATCCAATAAAGGGATAGTATCCAAAATATATGAAGAATTTATACAACACCAAAAGAACAAATAATTCAATTAAAATTGGTCAGAAGCCCTCCCCCATTCATGCTCTGTCTCTCTCTGTCTGAAAAATAAACGTTAAAAAAAATAAAAAATAATAATAATAAAATTGGTCAGAACTTGAACAGACATTTCTCCAAAAAAGGCATCTAGATGGCTAACAGACACAGGAGGAGATATTCAGCATCACTTATCATCAGGGAAATGCAAATCAAAAGTACAGTAAGATATTACCTCACACCTGTCAGAATGGTAAAATCAATAACACAAGAAACAACAGGTGTTGGTGAGGATGTGGAGTATAAGAAGCCCTCTTGTACAGTTGGCAGAAATGCAAACTGGTGCAGCCATTGTGGGAAACAGTATGGGAATTCCTCAAGAAAATGAAAATAGAACTACTATATAATTCAGGAATTCCACTAGTAGGTACATACCCAAAGAATACAAGAACACGAATTCAAGGGATATATTCACCCCTATTTTCATTATTATTATTTACAGTAGCCAATTATGGAAGCAGCTCAAGTGTCCACCTATTGATGAATGGATAAAGAAGATGTGTGGGGGTGTTTGTGTGAATATGTGTATGTGTATGTATATGTATATATTTGTATAAATGTGTTATAAATATTATGTATGTATATATGTGAATATTATTCAGCTATAGAAAAGAAAGAAATCTTTCCATTTGCAATGACATAAATGGAGCTAGTGAGTATAATGCTAAGTGAAATAAGTCAGTCAGAGAAAGACAAATACCATATGATTTCACTTATGTGCAATTTAAGAAACCAAAAAACTCAGCAGGGGGAGGGGGGGGAGAGAGACAAGTCAGGAAACAGACTCTTAATTTTAGAGGACAAACTGAAGGTTACCAGAGGGGAGGTGGGTGAGGTCATGGATTAGATAGGTGATGGTGATTAAGGAGTACACTTGTGATGAACACTGTCTGATGTATGGAATTGTGGAATAATTATACTGTATACCTGAAACTGATATAACACTGTATATTAACTAACTGGAATTAAAATAAAAGCTTTAAAAAAAGAATAGTGATTAATACACTTGTAGAGTGATGAGTCATCTAAAGAAGGGATGACATATTCTAACATACTGGTAGGGGAAACATTGTCATAAAAGCTCTGTTTCTATTTACCTTTTATCATAAAATCAAAGCAAATAGACTGAATTTTTGTGTGTGAAATCATCATTAACATGGGCCATGGGCAGCTTGCTTGTTTTCTCTACAATACTAAAGTGAAAATAGAGATATGTTCATATTTATTTATTCGTATACTGGGTGAACATCTGTTAAGGTAATGGTAACAGTTCTGTTTGCAAATTATGCAAACCATTTTCTGATGTTCAAATTAGTTTATTTTCGGCAATGTCATCCTGAAATTAAGTGACATGGAGCTGTTCCAGCTTTTGGTTAAATCCTACAGGAACTGTAGGATGCATCTAAAAGTAAGAGTTTGGACCTTAATTGGGTGGTGTGGGTGATGTGGTTTCATAGGAAATCAATTACTAATCTCTATTTTACCCTGTGTAATACCTACATTTATTGGAATTGTTTTCAAGATTTTTAAAAAGTGTTCTTTGTTTGTTTTTAATGCAGGACAATAAAAGATTTATGTCCTGAAAACTAAAGTTTGCAAAATGTCCGCAAGGGCAAAGAATGTGCTGAATTTATTTTTGACAAGAAAAATGGTTTAATATTCTTAACATACCTTTCTCACAAATCCCTTTATACAGAATGCATCAATCCATGAATGTCACTTTTGTCACAGACATCATTGGTATTCCTTCTAGTAGCTCGATAACTATATAGGCACTAAAGTAGGTTCTGTGATAGCCTACAAGAACAGGAGAACTGAAAGCTTTCCTATATTCATTTCTTTAGCTCTTCCCAGAGTTATTGCTTTTCTGAGTATTTACCATCAAATAATTCTTGACAATGTTATAAAATGAACCAATAAGAACTGCACTCTTTCAAGGAAAAATTTAGGACCATACTTGTGAGAAAAAGTTTAGAAAAATGTATGTGAAAGGTACCAATGCCAACAAAAAAAAGTTTAAGTTTCTACTATACCAGTTTGTAGGTTTTATCTTGAACTAATACATTTTCTAAATGAGTACAGATAAAATGATTCTGGTTATGCAACGGATATTATTTTTATTTGTTTGTTTCCAGTTTTTATTTAAATTCTAGTTAATTAACATATAGTGTAATTTTGGTGTCCGGAGTAGTATTTAGTGACTCATCACTTACATATAACATCCAGTGTTCCTTGAACAAGTGTCCTCCTTAATACCCATCACCCATTTAGCTCATCACCCACCCACCTCCCTCAATCAGCCCTCAGCTTGTTCTCTATAGTTAAGAGTCTCCAGAGGGCACATGGATGGTTCAGTCACTTAAGCATCAGACTTTGGCTCAGGTCATGATCTTGGGGTCCATAAGATCAAGCACCCTGTCAGGCTCTGTGCTGACAGCTTGGAGCCTGGGTCCTGCTTCAGATTCTGTATCTTCCTCTCTCTTTGCCCTTCCCTGCTCTCTCTCGCTCTGTCTCTCAAAAATAAACAAACATTAAAAAAAAGAGTCTCTTATGGTTGTCTCCTCTTTTTTTCCCTTTCCCCTATATTCATCTGTTTCTTAAATGTCTGAAATTCCATGAGTGAAATTATATGATATTTTTCTTTCTCTGACTGACTTGTTTCACTTACCACAATACACTCTAGCTCCATCCATGTCATTGCAAATGGCAAGTTTAATTCTTTTTGATGGCTGATTAATATTTTATTATATATGTATTATATGTTATATATATATATATATATATATACACACCACATTTTGTTTATCCATTCATCAGTCAATAGACATTTGGGCTCTTTCCATAATTTGGCTATTTTTGATAATGCTGCTATAAATATTGGTGTGCATGTGTCCAAAAGGAAATTATTTTTAAAAGTCAGTTTGTCATTGGGCATCTGGGTGGCTCAGTCAAGTGTCCAACTCTTGATTTCAGCTCAGGTCATGATCTCATGGTCCGTGGATACAAACCCCGTGGGATTGTCTCTCCCTCTCTTTCTCTGTCCCTATCCTGCTCACGCTCTCTCTCTCTCTCTCTCTCTCTCTCTCAAAAATAAATAAATAACATTTTTAAAAAGTCAGTTTGTCTTCTTCCCAAATGAGTTCTTTCTCACAACTAACTATATTGCCATACAAGTTGATGGAATAATGAGCCTATTTAATATTTGCTATTACAAAATAAGATACATGTGAGCATCATTTTTTTTACCTTTATTTTTTTCATTTTATTTTTTGACCCCTTTTATGCATTTTTCCCAACCCTCATTCTGGCAACTAACAATCTATTCTCTGTATCAGGAAGCTTGGGGTTTTGTTTGTTTTGTTTTTATTTTAAACAATTTTTAAATACATTATTTTGTTTTAATATGTTTTAGATTCTATATTCATACAGTATTTGCTTTTCTCTCTGGCTTATTTCATATAGCATAATGCTCTCAAGGTCCATCAATGTTGCAAATGGCAAGATTTCATTCTTTTTGTGGCTGAATAATATCCAGTGTGTGTGTGTGTGTGTGTGTAGACACATCACATTTTTTATCCACTCATCCATTGATTGACACTTTGGTTGTTTTCATATCTTGGCTATTGTAAATAATGCTGCAGTGAAAATGGAAGTGCATATAGCTTTTTGAGTTTGTGTTTTTGTTTTCTTGGATAAGTCCCCATAAGTGGAATTGGCGAATTAGATTGCAGTTCTATTTTTCATTTCCTGAGGTCATACTGTTTTCCATAGAGGGTATACCAATTTACATTTACATCAGCCATGCATAAGGATTCCCTTTTCTCCACATCCTCACCAACACTTAATTCTCCACTTTGCTAATAGCCATTCTATTAGGTGTGAGCTGGTATCTCCTTGTGGCTTTGATTTGCATTTACCTGATGATTAGTTATGTTGAGCATCTCTTCATATACTTGTTGGTCATCTGTACATCTTCTTTGGAAAAACTGTCTGTTCAGTTCATATTGTTAGGGGGTTTATTTTGCTATTGGGTTGTATGAGTTCTTTATATATTTGGGGTATTAACCCCTTACTAGATCTATGATTTGCAAATATATGATATACTAGATATGTGATTTGCAAAAATCAGTAGGTTACCTTTTCATTTTGTTGATGGTTTTCTTTAGTATGCAAAAGCTTTTTAGTCTGATGTAGTCCCATTTATTTATTTTTCCTTTTGTTGCTTTTGCATTTATGTCAGATTAAAAAAATTATCACCAAGACTTATGTCAAGTTGCTTACCACCTATGTTTTCTTCTAAGAGTGTTATGGTTTCAGATCTTTTTTCAAATATTTAATTCATAAGTTAATTTTTGTGTTTGGTATATATAGTGACCAGTTTTGCTCATTTTGTGTACTTGTCTAGTCTTTCCAACACCATTTATTGGAGAACCTGTTTTTTCCTAGTGTGTATTGTTTTCTCCTTTGTCATAAATTAATATAATTGATCATGTAAGTGTGGGTTTCTTTATAGTCTGTCTAGTCTGTTCCATTAATCTATGTGTCAGTTTTTATGCCATACCATACTGTTTTAATTACTGTAATTTGTAATATAGTTTGAAATCAGGAAGCATGAAACCTCCAGCTTTGTTCTTCTTTCCCAAGATTGCTTTATTTTGAGCTTTGTGGGGTTCCCTACAAATTGTATTATTTATTTATTTATTTGAAAACTGCTATTGGAATTTTGATAAGGATTGAATTGAATCTATAGATTGCTTTGGGTGCTATAAACATTTTAACAATATTGATTCTTCCATCCATGAGCACATATCTTTTCATCTATTTATGTCTTTTCAATCTCTTTCATTAATATAGTTTTTAATGTACAGGTCCTGCACTCACTTGGTTAAATTTATTCATAGGTAATTTAATCTTTTCATGCAATTGAAAATGGCATTTTTTTCTTAATTTCTCTTTCTGGTAGTTTGTTATTAGTTCATAGAAACACAACAGACTTTTGTGTATTGATTTTGTATCTTGCACTCTTAATTTATTCTGTTTTTTGATGGAGTGCTTTGGGTTTTCTACATACAAAATCATGTCATCTGTAGATAATGACAGTTATTTCTTCCTTTCCAATTTGAATGGCTGAGCATTACTTTTTGTTACCATTCTTGCAAGATACAATTCTTATCTGAATCAGAATATGCTGTTATTTGTGGTTATATATTGGTATAAGTAATTGTAAGATAAACATATTCATTTCCTAGGACTGCCACAACAAATTACAACCAACTGGTAGCTTAAAACAACAATGTATTCTTTCACCGTTCTGGGGGATAGAAGTCTAAACTCAAGTTGTGGACATGGATCTGCAACCTTGGAGACTCTGGATAAAATTCTCCCTTACCTCATACTAGCTCCCAACGCCAGCTGTCAATCCGGTGTTCCTTGGCTTGCAACTGCATCATTCCAATCTCTCTTTTAAGCATCATGTTATTCTAGGTGTCTCTGTGTCTAAATTTCCCTTTACTCTTAAGGACAGAAGTCACATTTGGTGTTAAAACCTACCCTAATGACATCATCTTAACCTGATTATATCTATAAAGACCTTATTTCCCAACAGGGTCAAATTCACAAGTACTGGGGGCTATAACCTCAAAATATTTGTTTCTAGGGCACAATTCAACCCATAACAATAAGTTTCATGATAGGCCAATGCTGTGTGATGACAGCCATTCAGATTGCATATGCAGCAATCTGATCAGAGATATATGTTAGCAGGCAGAATTTTCTAGCAACTCAGCTGAGGGTCATAAATAATAATTTCAAACTTTGTGTGAGAGAAAGACAAGATAGATGCAGGCTCCCAATCTTACTGGGGCTCTATTGAAACATGGATTCTGTAACATCCGTAAAAAGAATGTGCTTTCTAGGTGAGATTAAAAATTCAAGTATTAGACTGCCAGCAATAATCAAGGATCTAGCTTAACATAATTTAAGGGGTGCATTGGTGGCACAGTCTGATGTGCATCAGTCTCTTGATTTTGGCTCAGGTCATGATCCCAGGGTTGTGGAAATAAGGCCCGCATTGGGTTCCACACTGAGCTTGGCACCTGCTTCAGATTCTCCGTCTATCTCCCTCTGACTCTCCTCCTTGCACTCTCTCTCTCTAAAAACAAACAAACAAACAAATAAGCACAATTTAAGAACAGAATTTCTGGGGCACCTGGGTGGCTGAGTCAGTTAAGTGTCCAACTCTTGATTTTGGCTTAGATCATGATCCCAGGGGTTTGGGGATCAGCCCCATGTTGGCTTCCATGGGGATTCCTTTTCTCCTCTCTCTCTCTCTCTCCCTCTGCCCCCTCCCCCCTGCATGCCTGCTCTCTCTCCAAAATAAATAAATAAACTTTAAAAAATAAGTAAATAAAAGTTTTAAAAAAAAGAACAGAATTTCTTCTGCATGATATTAGGATAGGTAAGACACTAAAAGAAGTGTGATCTGAAGTTTGGGAATCAGATGGAATTTCAGAGGGGAGAGGAGAACTGCAAGTTAGAAACTGGGTATTAAAAAGCACACACCAAGTGTGCGTGGGTGGCTCAACAGGTTAAGCATCTGCCCTCTGCTCAGGTCATTATCTCATGGTTTGTGAGTTTGAGCCCTGTGTCGGGCTCTGTGCAGACCGCTCAGAACCTAGAGCCTGCTTTGGATTCTGTGTCTCCCTCTCTCTCTGCCCCTTCCCTGCCCACTATCTCTCTCTCTCTCTCTCAAAAATAAATAAGCATTTAAAAAAAGCACACACTAGTATATTTTCTAGCATTATTATTTATTTATTATTATATCTGACTTGGTCATGTATGTCTTAAGTCCTAAAATTTCAACAGATTGCCTTATTTTTATAATATTTTATGTTGAAATCTTTAAAGGCAAATTAATCATCAATAATAATACACAGTTGTTTACAAAAATAAGAAAACTAACCATTTAAAACAGGAGTGCTCTCTGACAAGTTCAGCATTTTTTTCTGATCAAATAATATTTAGGTTAACTCCACTGCACATTTCTTCTATTTTCTCTAATTGGGCAGAAGTCTCTGCTCTGTCATTAGGTACTTAACTACATGGTTAAATTAAAAGAGTGTGAAATAAAGCCTCACCCATTTCTACAAATTCAATTTTTAATTACATTAACTTATTAATTTCATTTGCCCATCACATATGTAATATGTTAGTTCACATTTATAATTTTGCATTATGCATATAATGGGCTTTTATAAGAATATTTTCTTTTTAGTTGTGAGAATAAAGTTATTGGAGTTAATCGTTATTAAAATTCATGAGTACTCATCTGATAACTAGTAATGAATATTAAAAGTATTTAGCCAGGCAATTTAAAAAGATATTCTATCTATTTTGACTTTGTTAGTGCTCATAACAACCGTATGGATTAGCTAATATTAACCTCCTCATTTTTAAGATGAGAGAATAGATGTTTATGTTTCTGAACACCTTAGAAGAGGTGTGTCCTCACACCTTAGAGTAAAACACCAATATTGTTTGAGGATGTTTTAAGGCACAGTGAAGGTTACAAAAGAAGTAGTTTTGGACAAATGCCTAGTAGTGCAATTGCTGGGTCATAGGGTAGTTCTATTTTTAGTTTTTTGAGGAACTTCCATACTGTTTTCCAGAGTGGCTGCACCAGCTTGCATTCCCACCAACAATGCAAAAGAGATCCTCTTTCTCCGCATCCTCACCAACATCTGTTGTTGCCTGAGTTGTTAATGTTAGCCACTCGTATGAGGACTTTAAGAGACAAAACAGATAAACATAAGAGAAGAGAAACAAAAATAATATAAAAACAGGGAGGGGGACAAAACATAAGAGACTCTTAAATATGGAGAACAGAGGGTTACTGGAGGGGTTGTGGAAGGGGGGATGGGCTAAATGGGTAAGGGGCACTAAGGAATCTACTCCTGAAATCATTGTTGCACTATATGCTAACTAATTTGGATGTAAATTTTAAAATATTAAATTAAAAAAAAGTAGCTTTGAAGGAAATCCAAGTTTATTGAAAGTCAAAATGGATATAATACCATTTGTGTAGAGATTAAGAGTGTGGGCAGATTTATTTATGATAGAATGGTGGCCCCATTTTCCACCATGTTACAGGTTCTGGGAATGTTAGCAGCTAAGTGATGAATTCAGGGTTCAGTATTATAGAGCACTATGAGACAGAGAAGAACAGGAAAAAATATAGCCTCTAATAGCCTGCTTTTTTAGTAGAAACAAAGACAACATGTATGTAGGATTATATCTAACTGGTGACCTATCTACCCTAAGTTTCCAAATATGCTGTGACAAGTGTTAAATACTGAAGCATCTTTTATGCCTTTGAATTTTAAATATTCACATCATTTTCCCTTACTCTAGCCTAGTTTCTTAAAGTTTTGAAGAACATGTATACGTGTGTGCATATCTGTGCCAGTCAGTTTATATCATTCTAAAGAATTTTCATTCCTTCCTGTGTCAGAACTTATAGAGTGAGTAATATATCATCTTTATTAATTTGATGGTCACAAAAATAATTAAAAATCCCAGGAAATAATTTAAAAAGGGAGTGATGGGCAAAGATTTTCTCTACAAACTTGAAGTGTTTCTCTAATTTTTTTTAAATGCTTATTTATTTTTGAGAGAGAGAGAGAGAGAGCACAAGACAGGGGCAGAGAGAGAGGGAGACACAGGATCTTAAGGGCACTCTGCGCTGACAGCAGAAAGCCGGATGTGGGGCTCGAACCCAGGAAACTTTAGACCATGACTGGAGCCGAAGGCAGAGGCTTAACCAACTAAGCTACCCAGGCACCCCCAAATTTGAAGTGTTTTTAAGTCTATTTCATTAAAGTCATCTTCTCCCTTATATATCATACATAGGTTTACAAATGCCTATGAAAGAAAATAAATTATGCTATCTTAATAATGTATTTGTGCATTAAGTTTCATTTTGATTCATAAAGATAGCAAGATGTTAATTATTATTTTTACATTTCATTCTGGTTGTATCTAATTTTTAAACAAACTTGGTGAGCCCTGCCATATGTTATTCCTACATGAGGTCTCCTTTTGACAGGTCTTGCTGTTTGTAGAGAAGGTGAATTTATTGAATATTAGCCAAAATGAAATATGCTGCAAAGTATGAAGTGCAAACATTACAGTTCTTTTAAAAATATTTTTCTAAAAACATTTGGATTAAAAACTTTTATTATTTATGGCATCATTTCTTTCTTTCTCTAATTTGAATAGTTTGACATCAATGAAAGCTAAATATTTGGAGAATATTATCCTTACCCATTCCTGTACTTTGTCAGTATTGACAGCAAAGTTACAGCTGCTTTCAAAAAATACCCCAAAGCAACATTTGAAGGAAAAAAGCCATAATTTTGCCTTATGATATGAGGGTAGAATATGACACTCATAAAATATAATCCTCTAAGTCAGTTGGGATCAGTCAAGAGAAGAGATACCAATATATATAAATGTATTTTTAAATAAGAAAAGTTTTCAAGGGACTAAGATTTTACACATTTGTGGGAGAAGCTTAGATAATAAAGACACTAAAAGGGATGAATTAGAGAAAAACCCTCCGGAGCAGAGATTTCTGGAAGCCAGCTGTGTCTGGATTTTGCATGGGCCTGAAGAGAGGCCTATGTAAGTCTGTTGTCCCTTGTCACGGATGTTTCTATGAATTTGCATCCAAACATCTGAAGGCAGCCCAGGCTTGCAGTTGGTTAGCAGTGACCAAGTTTGGAAAGAGCTCAATGCACAGCGGGAAAGGAGAGGACAAAGGAACCTGCTGGATGTCCTCCTTCAAGGGCTCTAACCACAGTGACCTTCAGAAAGTAACACCTACAGCTCAACTTCCTCCTCCAAAGTTTTCTGAATTATTTTTCTTTGGAGTCCTATAGGCAAAGGTGTTCTCTGAAATGTAGTGTTATCATTTCAGATTCTTTTATTTATTTTTTTTAAGGATGATGGTGATGATGATGATGATGATATGATTGTTTCTGCCATTGTATAACTCCATTAAAAGAGAAGATAACATGAATTAACATAAACACTGTGAAGCGCTAAAATATATATTAATTTTACACTGCTTGGTTGCAATATATTATTCTGTTTCAGTATTTGAAGAAGCTCAAGTATCAGACAAGTGTTTTGGATTTTGAACATACCAATTAGGTGTTTTCAGTTTTATTCTTTAACTCATTGCTATTTCTTCCAGTTTCCATGAAATGTATTTGATAATTTATAGGCAGTGTCACTCCTCTTCTCTTCAGAATTGGGGAAATCAGAAACAGAAGTATTCATTTCATTATGGGTGAGAGCTATTCATTTCATTTATCCAAAAATCAACGTGAATCATCCTTAGGGAAGTATTAGAGCTGTATATAAATACACCTAGCTATGATCCCCATTTCCTGTAGATATTACAGAGAAGAAAATACATACACAGTGCTCACAAATACATTCCTAATAAAATGACAGTAGACAAAATTATTACATGAATTGGAGGACGAACAATTTAGAAAAATGACCACATAATTTAGTGAAACTATGCTATTAAGTTACCATTAATTTTTGAGTTGCTGCCTTTCATTCTTTCTTTTGTTTTGTGTTTTTTAACATGTGGTAAATATAAAGCATCAGTTTTTCTGTATATATAGAAAAAAATATATATATATATTTTCTGTAAATATAAAGCATTCAGTTCCAAGGGAGAAGACAGTTCCTCCCTTAACTTATTTTAAAGCAGTTTCCAGATTCAATTGGGATTTTCTAACAGTTTACTTATTAATACATTATAAATATTTACCCAATGTTCTTGTATTTTTAGTTAAGCCTGTGCAAGAACTTTCTTCTCCTGTGCATAAATTGTTTTTATTTTTTTTAAGTTTATTTATTTATTTTTAGAGAGAGAGGAGGGAACAGCAGAGAGAGGGAGAGAATCCCAAGTAGGCTCTATGCTGTCAGCACGGAGCCCAACACGGGGTTGGAACCCATAAAAAGTGAGATCATGACCCGAGCCAAAACCAAGAGTCAGAGGCGTAGCCAAGTGGGCCGCCCAGAAGCCCCTTCATTTTAGTTTGTATCAGCATATTTCAACAATTCAGCCATACTTAGCCTTCAACATACCTATGTGGTCTATAACCAAATGTATAGCATTTCAAACTTCTTTACCCAGACTTCCTTTTTTCTCACATTACACTGTATATTAGCTCATCATGGATAACCCAATAATATCAAAGACAGCTTCTATTTGAACTAATTAACTCATTTAAAAAAAGACAAAATAATGACTTTGTAATAGTAATTAGATAGGGCCCAGAATAATAGTTATGATAAGGCTAAATGTTACCCACCAATAGAAAGTCACATTTTTTCCAACAAAATAGAATACTAGATTTTTATTATTTTCTGTTGTAAACTCTAAAACAGTGCTTCTGATAAAAAGCCAGCATTCCTATGATTGGTGATTCATCAAGAATCATAAATTCAAGGGGCACCTGTCTGACTCAGTCATTTAAGCATCCGAGTTTGGCTCAGGTCATGATCTCTCAGTTCAGGAGTTCAAGCCCCGCGTTGGGCCCTGTGCTGACAGCTCAGAGCCTGCAACCTGCTTCAGATTCTGTATCTCCATCTCTCTTAGTCCCTCCCCAACTTGTGCTCTGTCTCTCTGTCTCTCTCAAAAATAAATAAATATTTAAATTTAAAAAAATCATAAATTCATCCATTATGCATTGTAATTCACAAAGCACTAGATCCTTCTAATTTGTGGCTTGGCCATCCCAAGATGGCTTTACTCATCTATTCCTATATAAAAATAAAAAGAGCATAGAGATTTAGATGTGATGTGTTTTAAAAAGTCTTTCATCACATTGGATTTAAATCAATCATGTGGTCATGTGTAAATTACCAGGAGCCTGGAAAACTCAGTTTGACTGTAAGACTAGCCAGTCTCTTTCAAGCACAGTAAGCTATTGGAAAACTTTATTGAGACTTATTTTAGGGAAATATTTTGCCTCAGAAAAAATAATCAACTGGGAGTAAGAGTATTTCAGCATTTGCTACAACATATGTCTTTTTCTCACTCTTATATGTCACGTGCTTCCTGGTTGACTTATGATACTGTGGAAATATTCAAGGTCTAAGAGCTGTGTACTCTTTACCCTATTTCCTGGAATGGTACATCTTGCAGAGTATAGTTCAATATCACAACCATGATATTGACATTGACACAATAAAGATAATAAACTAAGGAGATATATTTTGTTTGAATTATCAGAATGGCAGGAAATTGCGATAGGAGACCAAGGGGGTAAATCCTGAAATCCCTGTATAAATTCTCCTTAAAATGATAACTGACTACAATACTTACCTGCACAGGAGTAAGTGGACACTCCAAGGAACACAAATAAAACCAAGAAATGTGATATTTAAAAGCTGAGTAAGGGGCGCCTGGGTGGCGCAGTCGGTTGGGCGTCCGACTTCAGCCAGGTCACGATCTCGCGGTCCGTGAGTTCGAGCCCCGCGTCAGGCTCTGGGCTGATGGCTCAGAGCCTGGAGCCTGTTTCCGATTCTGTGTCTCCCTCTCTCTCTCTGCCCCTCCCCCATTCATGCTCTGTCTCTCTCTGTCCCAAAAATAAATAAACGTTAAAGAAAAATTTAAAAAAAAAAAAAAAGCTGAGTAAATATTTCAGGAGCTCCTTAGTGCTACAGAAGTCAAGTTTTTTAATAAATTAGAATATCTAGATGTGTCAACTAAATGCAATATGTGATCCTGTTAAGAGACAAAGATAATAAAATGAGAAAATCTAGAATATTTTTTGTTGACATTCAAGAAATTATGAAGGAATGACTGGGGTAGAAAAATATTTACAAATATAATGACTGGGAATTTTCTGATGTTAATGATACAGCTAAAATCAGGAAGCTCATGAACTACAGGAGTATAAATAAAATCATATTGAGGAACATAATAATAAAACTTTAAAATATCAAAGTAAAGATCAAACTCTCGAGGCAGCCAGGGAAAAAGGGGAGGTTACCTTCTAAGAGAGACAACAGATGAAAAAAATATGTCTCAGAAAAATGCAGAACAAAAGACAATGGGATATTATTTTCAAAGACCTTAAAGAAAATCCATGCCAATTTATAATTTTGTGTCCCTGGGGCGCCTGGGTGGCTCAGTCGGTTAGGCGTCCAACTTCAGCTCAGGTCATGATCTCACACTCCATGAGTTTGAGCCCCGCGTGGGGCTCTGTGCTGTTAGCTCAGAGCCTGGAGCCTCCTTTGGATTCTGTGTCTCCCCCTCTCTCTGCCTCTCCCCTGCTCATGCTCTGTCTCTGTCTCAAAAATAAATAAATAAAACATTAAAAAATTATAATTTTGTGTCCCTAAATAGCATCTTTTAAGAATGAAACAATACTGAAAGAATTTTACCAGAATAGTACTAGAACTGCAAAGTATAAAAAAATTCTTCAGAAAAATAGAAAATAAACTCAAAAGGATGAAGGAATTAAACTCACTTTGGATGAAGGAATTAAGAGAAATAGACTAAATACAAAGGTAAATCTAAATAAATACTGAGATATAAAACACTGGTATCTTAGGGGATTTAAAATATATACAGATTTCAAATACTTAGCAACACTAGCATGCAAGTCAGATAAGCAGAAGGTAGTTAAAATGTTAGAAAGTCCTCGCAATTTTACTGGTAGGCGAAGAATACTAGTTTCCATTATGAACATAAACTTTAAAAATAATGAAAAGGGTTTAGGTGCACCTGGGTGGTTCCATCAGTTAAGCATTCGACTCGATTTTGGTTCAGGTCATGATCTCACTGTGAGATCAAGGCCTCCTTCTGGCTTTGTGCCCACAGCATGGAGCCCGGTTGGGATTCTCTCTCTCCCTCTTTCTCTGCTTCCCTGCTCGTGCACGTGTGCACTTGCTCTCTCTCTCTCTCTCTCTCTCTCTTTTAATAAATAAACATTAAAAAAATAAATTAAGGGGCGCCTGGGTGGCTCAGTCGGTTAAGCAACTGACTCGATTTCAGCTGAGTTCATGATCTCACGGTTTCTTCAGTTTGAGTCCCATGTCAGGCTCTGTGCCAGACATGGAGTTTGCTTGGGATTCTCTCTCTTTCCCTTTCTTTGCCTCTCCCCTGCTCTCTCGCTCTCTCTCGCTCTCTCTTCCTCAAAAATAAATAAGTTAACTTTAAAAAATGTAAAAAAAAATTAAAAAATAAAAAATGTATAACCAACAAACCAATAGACAGGAAAAATTGAGCCATACAAAACATTCAGTACAGATTAAATGAAAGAATGAAAGGGAGAAAGTAGACGCACACATATATGGTCAATGTATTTCAATAGAAATTCTAAGGGAAATTTATTAGGGAAAAGAAATTACTTTCAATAAATAGCACTAGAAATTTTCTAAATGGGTGCCTTCAAGAAGAAAATATATTGATCAGTGTCAACAAATTATTCATATGTTAAATACGGTTTGATTAACAAATTGCTCTTTTTGTTTCCATTTAATTGTATTCACTCTTGAAACACAGGGAGTATTTCCATTACAGATGAAGGGTAGGGAAAGAAAATTTAGCTCCAAATTATGAACCATTGTTTTTTCCTTGCTCATAGAACATGATGTGGAAATGAAGGTGAGAACAAAGAGACATGTATTAGTTAAGTCCAAAGAGACAACATCTTCTAAGCAGTTTTCTCATGAAAATGTTGCAGATATATTTGTAATGGCAATATAGTTTTTAATTTCTAAATGACAATAAATTTGTTCCTTAGGTTATTTCTGTTATTTCTTAAAGCAGCATATTAAATATGACAAATACAAACTTAAATATACATAAGTATACATTTCAAGTTATTTACTTTAATACTTACTACAAATAACTATATTTCCCGAAGGAATTTCTACTTCTAATATCATTTCCTCATCCATCTTTTCAAGATTAATCAATTACCTAAAATTATAATTAACATTTTCCTACTGTATCTTGTTGCACATAACAGCAAATAATATATTTTTATCAACTTTAGTATATTCTATATTTGCCATTTCCTCCAAAGAAATTATTTTTAATGGAATTAAATCCAAAAAATACATATGGATGTGCATTCATACATGGACTATATAGATAAATGTAAATTCACAAGCATGTTGAATTTTAGTAAAATGATAATGAGGGAAACCATTTCAGGAAAATTGGCTTTGGGAAGTTTAAAGACATAAACCTTACTATTTCCAAATTCTTACAGCAATTTGAACTACTTATGAAATATTTCTAAGAATTAAGCTGATCACTTTAGGTAAATGTATAATCTTTAAATTGTATTATCTATTTACAAGATAAATTATTATTAAAAATAATAAAATATAGTAATATTATTTCTGTACTATTAATACATGCCAATCACTTTGCTAAACATTTTAAATAAATTATCCCTATTAATTTTCATAACCACATTTCATAGGACAGCACGGTTAATATATTTCTTTTTCAAATAACAAGACAGAAATAAAGTGACCTGCTCTTATTATCCAGTTAATAATATAAATTAAAATTCAGAACTAGTCTCTGCTATGTTGAAATCTGGCTCCTCTATATTCTCTATGATATATTGTTAAAAATCCTCCAAATATCTTACTTTTGTGGTCAGGTCAACATACACCCACGCGAGTTTGCAATATTTTGTAAAGTATTTCTTTGAAAAATTTTATTTTTCAACTTTTGAAAAATTAAATGTCAATTCAAACTTTCCAAATGATTAGATCTTTATATTAATGGAATCATATTAATGGAATCTGTTTAATGAGATGTACTTTACTGATATCAGCAAATAGAGGAAAGCGTTAATGAAGTTCCTCTACTTTGATCGTCAAAGATAATGACCATAACGCCAACATACTCTGTATTGAGTAGAACAATAGTGACATACTAGTAATAGCCTTAATACTGGATTAAGTTAAAATAAGACATTGAAAATCACCAACTTTTTACAAATACGGTATGATTTCACTCATATGTGGAATTTAAGAAACAAAATTAATGATCATAGAAAAAAAAGAGAGGCAAACCAAGAAACAGACTATTAACTATAGGAGAACAAACTGATGGTTACCAGAAAAGAGGTGGGTGGGGGGATGGGTTAAATAGTTGATAGGAACTAAGTACTGCACTTGTGTGATGAGCACTGGGTGTTGTATATAAATGTTAAATCACTAATGTAACACTGTATATTGACTAACTGAACTTTAAATTAAAACTTTACAAAAATAAAAGAAGGATTGCACACAGAATTTTAAAAAATAAAAGAAAATCCTCAACTTTTTGTTACTTAATGCAGCAGAAATTTATTTCTCCCATAAGTATAGTTAAAAGCAGGTCCTCCTTATCTTTAGCAGGAGTGACAGAGTCTTACATACTGTACTTTACAGTTATTTGGACATGGAATATTTCAGAATTTCTGATATATTCAGTAAGTTGTTTTCAATTTTTTCATCAATTTTTAGTGGACACAAAGGAAATAGCATGTAGAAGAAAAGTCACACCTTACCATCTTAAGATAAAAGATTGACATTTCTGATGCTTACTTTTTAAATTGTGAGGATACTCTACTTGGAAAAAAAGAATAAGAAATATAGTACTTGGTTGGTTCAATAGTTTGAGGCAAAGTTCTATACTATGGAAGACGACAGACACACATCTTTTCTCAACATCTAGTTGCCTCGACCACAAGGAGAATTCTGAGACTTAAGAATGTGTGTTTGAGAATTTTGACACCTGTATTTTCTGAAGCAATGAGTAATCAAAGAGAGATGAAGATGCTTGTAATGAAAACGTACTAACTTGGCTTGACACTGGCCTTTGTTCAAAAGACAAAATATTGGCAGGACACAGAATTTGACAATGCAAACGTTGTGTAAACTGTTTAGTCCAAGACTTGAAATAGAGGATTTGCCTGACTTATCCAGTCACAGCAGTGGTATTCATAATTTTCTTGTTACAGGAAAAAAATGTAGTAACAGTACTCAAGGGAACAGGTTTACAATCCTAAGAAGTCCTTGTTATTTCACTCATTGATTTCCAGTGGCTGCCTGACTTGAAATATACATTACAGGAAGCTGATGGAATTGCCAAAGTGATGGAGAAGTAAGGTGCTCAGGGTTTCCAATGGCATAATGAAGATATATACAGCTGAAAGGGAATTAGGTAGCTCCACATCAATAATATAAATCAAATAATTAAAAACATTTTCATTCTATAAAGCATGAGGCTCTATTTTACATCACAATTCTTTTGCAGGATTAAATTCTCAAAGTATTGTAAGGATTTCAAACTTCTTTAGGCTAATTTGGATGAAATTAAACACATACATCATTCTAACAAATATCTCCCAAACGATTGTGAACTTTGGAAATGAGAAAGAGATTAATGGTAATGTATTTCATATTTGTGTTCTCTCTGTAATGGTTCAATTATTTTCCCATGAAGAATTTATTATTTCTACCCAACAGACATCGGTCAGACTTTTAATAGACATTGCTGAAAGTCATATAAAAAATGACTTCCAAGTACAATAAATTTAACAGCTATTATTTTTCTCATTGTCTAAGTGACAGACCTAATAACCCATGTCAAAATAACAGGAAAAAAATAGAGAGGCAGTACACAAGTCTTGTAGTGGCTCAAAAGTTATGTTTAACAGTTAGTGACAAATGAAAGCAGGAAAGAAGTTATAACAAAAGAATGTGTAAGATCACCAGAAGTAAGTTCATTAAACATGTGGCAATCATTTTCATTAAGAAATCAGTGTGCATCAAAGACAGTCCACAATGGGAAAGATAGTAACTTAGCAAATATTTTCTTGCCAATCTAATCTATTAATAATCAAAGCAGTGATAGACTGAACTAAAATTATTTAATTTCTTTTTTTAAAAGTTTATAAATTGTGAGAGGCAGAGAGAGTGAATGGGACAGAGAGATAGAGGGAGACAGAAAATCCCAAGCAGGCTCCGCACCGTCAATTCAAAGCCCCAATGTGGGGCTTGAACTCACGAACCACAAAATGAAGTCCCATGCTTAACCAACTGAGCTACCCAGGTGCCCCTCAAATATTTAATTTCTGATACTGATGTATTTTTAAAGTTGGATAAAAAAGCAAAACACATGCATAAAAGTGAAGTCATTATCAGATATTTTCCTTTTGATTTTTTAAGTAAACATTTTGATTTAAAAATAGTTTACTGTCATTAGGACAATTGCTCAGTGACTATGAAATTTTTATATCAAGTAATGTGACAAGCTTCATTAATTGTAATTCCATAATCATAATTATGTTTATATGTAGAGTCTACAATGACAAAAATATTATTATTAGTTAAAAATTACGTTCCACAGCATATGTCTACAGTAATTTTCATGAGGATGGTTTAATTATTGTAACCATCAAATTACCTCAATTCAACAAAACATGTCTTTTTCTTATCTCTTTTTCCAGGAATATCATTCACTGTGTCCATCATGTATGGACTTCCAAGTTGGAGACACCTTTTAATCCAAAGACTTAGAAATTTATCTATGTGAATATATTACCTCAATTTTTCAGGATTTTTTTTTCAATTTTAAGCATATAAGTCAGACCAATCATCTCCCTCTTTTTTTCCCCCTTTTTAAAAGACAGCTTTATTGAGATATGTTTGAGTTACAAAAATCGTCATGTATTTAATGTATACAATTTGATGAGTTTGGACATATGCATAGACCTGTGAAACTATCACTGCAATCTAGGTAATTAATAAATCAATTACCTCCAAGAGTTTCCTAGAGCCTTTTTGGTTTTTAGTTTGTTTGTGTGTTTTTGTGTGTGAATCTGGTAAGAACACTTAAGAGGAGATCTACACTCTTAACAAATGCTTTAAGTGCTCAATAGAGTATTGTTAACTATAGGCTATACCATATAGCAGACCTCTGGAATATATTTATCTGTAAAACTAAAGCTTTATACCCATTGAACAACATCTCCCAATTTTCCCTTGCCCCCAACCTCAAGCAGTCACCGTTCTACTTTCTGCTTCTTAAATCATTTTTCTTCTGTACTGTTTTTCTTTTCCAAAGAATAGTCTTTATTATATTATCTTACTTTGTCTAGTACTGTATTATACATTAATTATAATTATTTTTATTATTTGAAATAATTTTAAATTGATGCTGGAAAAGCCTTATCAACAATTAACGAAAACTTCTTTTATAGCTTATGATAAATTCATAGAAATAAAGTAATTCATCCACATCCATTCAGTGAATTCCAGAATTATAGGAACATCTTAGATTTGGCTTTCATTTTATATTTAAAATCAACTTCATTTAATTATGATTTACATAGAAACTGCAAACCATGTAAATCTACAGTTGAATGCACTTTTATAAGTATATATATTCAATAATCACCAATCCAATCAAGACACAGACTTATCCATCGATAAAAAATTTTCTGTTCTGTAGTTTCCTAGTCAGTGTTATCAAGTTCCTGCTTTGCTACATTCCACAAATTTTAATAAATTTTATATTCATTTTAATTTAATTTAAATCACTTGCTAATTTACCTGGTGATGTCTTATCTGAACTATAATACTCAAAATTTTAAACTTCTAAATATTTGGTGTTTTTCAAGTATTTTTATATTTTAATTTCAATTTATTTTTTTGTTATTTGAATCCATTTAAATATATGAGACTTTTATCACTTCCCATCATTTATAATTAATTGATTAATTAATTTTTTACCATGTGAACTTGGAAAGCATGTGCATTCTGTTATTGTGGATTCGATTACTTCAAAAAAGTGAGTGATATCAAGTTGATTGACAATGTCTTTCATTTTTTCTATATCTTTACTGATTTTATGTCTGTAAATTTACTAAGACTTGCATTATATCCTAATAGCTGGCCAATTTTGGTGAATATTTTATGTACATTTTTAAAGTACTTTCTGTACACTGAACACTATAAAGCATTGATGACAGCAATTTTAAAAAGACACATAAATAGAAAGACATTCACTGTTCATGGATTGGAAGAATTAATATTGTTAAAATGTCCATACTGCTCAAACTGATCTATAGCTTCAATGCCTTCCAATCAGTATCTCAATGGCATTCTTTACAAAAATAGAAAAAAAAATCCTAAAATTCATCTAGAAACACAAGAGATCCTCTATAGCCAAAACAATCTTGAACAAGAACAAACTGGAGGCATCACATTCTTTGATTTCAAAATATATTATAAATCTATAGAAATCAGAACAGTGTAACACTGGCATAAAAGCATACTTATAAATCAGTGGAACAGAATATAGAGCCGAGAAATAAATCCACACGTTTATGGTCAAATGCTCTTTGACAAGGTTGCCAAGAGAACACAGTAGAGAAAACAGTCTCTTTAATAAATGGTATTTGGAAAATTGGATATACCCATACAAAAGAATGAAATCAGATCCTTATCTTACACCATACACAAAAATTAACTCAAAATGGATTAAAGACTGGAACATAAGATTTGAAAGTGTAAAACTACTAGAAGAAAACTTAGAGGGTAAGCTCCTTAACATTGGTCTTATCCAAGAGTTTTTGAATATGACACCAAAATCACAAGCAGCAAGAGGAAAAATAAACAAGAGGGAAAATGTGCACAGCAATGAAAATATTGAACCAAGTGAAAAGGCAAATTACAGGATGAGAGAAAATATTCCCAACCCAGATATCTGATAAGGGGTTAATATCCAAAGATAGAAGGAACTCCTACAACTCAATAGCAAAAATATCCCAAATAACCCAATTTAAAAATGGACATTTGTAAAGACATTCCTTCAAATAAAACATATACGTGGTCAACAGATATATGAAAAGGGGTTCAATATTACCAATTATCAGGGAAATGCAAATCAAAGCCATAATGAGATATCACCTCATACTTGTTAGGATAACTATTATGAAAAAGGGAAAAGACAAGTGTTGGCAAGGATGTGGGAGAAAAGGGATCCCTGGTACAATGCTGGTGGGCATATAAATTAGCGTAGCCACTTTAGAAAAGAGGAGAAATGTGCCTCAAAAAAATTAAAAATTGGAACTCTCATAACCCAGCAGTCTCACTTCTGGGTGTGATCCAAATGAAATAAAATCAGTAGAGAAATATGTTCACTCCCCTGTTTATTGCAGCATTGTTCATAAAAGCCAAAAGTGGAAATAAATTAAATGTCCACTAACAAATAAAAAAAGAAATTGTGGCAAACATATTCAATGGAATATTTTTCAGACTTAAAAAAGAAAAAATATCCAGCAATTTCTGATAACATGGATGAACCTGGATGACATCATGCTAAGTGAAATAAATCAGACCCAGAAAGGTAAATGCTACATGCTCTCATTTATATGTGGAACCAAAGGTAGTAAAATTCACAGAAGCAGAGAATTGAATGATGATCAGCAGAGGTAGATGTGTAAGGGGAGGAGGAAATGGGAAGATGTTGGTCAAAGGAAACAAATTTTCAGTTATTCAAGATAAATTCTGGAGATCTAATGCACAGTGTGGTGATGGTAGTCAACAATATTGTATTACACACTTAAAATTTGCTAAGATGATGCCCTTCGATTAAAACTTCACACATATACAAATGAGGCCTATATAGAGGTGATGAATAAATGATCTAGCTTGATTGAGCTAATCTTTTCACAATGTATACATATATCAAAACATCAAGTTGTACAAAGATATCTCAAACAAGTTTTTTACATAACCAAATAAAATAACTATATTTATAAACAAGACAAAAAGGGGCATGTGGATGGCTCATTTGGTTAAACTTCAGATTCTTGGTTTTGGCTTGGGTCATGATTTCACAGTTTGTGAGTTTGAGCCCCACATCAGTATCTGTGCTGACAGTGCAGATCCTGCTTGGGATTTTTTCTCTCTCTTTTCTTCTCTCTCTCCCTCTGTCTCTGCTTCTCTCTCTCTCTCTCTCTCTCTCTCTCTCTCTCAAAGTAAATAAATAAACTTAAAAAAATAAACTAAACAAAACAAAAATAATGTTCCTTCTGCTGTTGTCTATTGGGCTATGTAATAAATGTCCAATTAGGTCAAGTTTTTTGATAATGTGGTTAAAGTTTGTAAAAAAGGCAAAATATAAAAATGTAAAATCAAAATGAAACCAGTTGAGAAAAATATGAAGCAACAAAAATAAAACATAGAGAATCTTAAAAATCTTAAAATAGAGGTAGCGGATTGAAGCATGAATTAAACTTCATTAATGCCGAAGTGGAAGAGAAAGTAAGAGAAACAGCATTATAAAGAGAATCAAAAAGACTATTTGGGTTCTTAAATTTTTAAAAAAGAAAACTTGATATGAAATAAAGAGCTAACTGAAAATCTTAATATGAAAAGAATTCAATGAGAAGATATCACAGACAAAACAAATCTGTTCAGAGGAAACGGACGTAAAAAAAATAATCTGCATCACTTCTAGGTAAGGAAATTAATTAAGATGAAAATATGAGGCCAAACAAGACGCTCATTGAGATATAAAAGAAAAGATCAGGAAATATCAAGAAAAAAAAAAGAAATCTGTCTTGATCTGAATACTAAAGTAAGGACTTTAAAAGGGTTTATTATGTAACTAAAATAAATAATGACCCATAGATACAAAACACACTAGCAGTCTAGATGTTTGACTTTATGATACAAATTGTACTTTGTCAACCTCTTATCTTAGTCAGCCTATTGTGGAAAAATTAATTTTGATCATAAAAATGAAACTCTTAACTATTTGAGATTAGCCTGGAGCAGGGGGTGGGGGTGGGAGCTCCTTTCAATAATAGCATGACAACCTCATGTAGAAGTGATGAACCTTTCTTGTCCATGGTTTGCGTCATTCTTTCTCTGGGTCCATTGCTGAATTTCCTTTCAGATGCCCCTATCAATTTGCTATCTACATATGATTAATAGGAGAAATGCAATGGACATGATATTGGTTTATGCCAGATTCCTAAAGTTTTAGACAATTCATTCTTGCTTGTTCCTCAAATCATGAAATTCATTTCCTTCAAATAAACTGATTAGAATTCTTGGAATCCCTGACCCTTGAAAGGGACAAACTAGGTTGCCTTTCCAACCTGTGACTCAAGAGGAAGAAGAACATTAAAGTTGATTTCAAACTTAATATGATATGTTCTCACACTGAAAGATTTGTGAAGGGAAAAAAAATCAGGACTATTCTATGAAATATAATAAAACTAAAGATATTTCTAAAATAAAAGAAACTCCTTTATATATCTGTCAACAATAATGTGTAAATAAGCCTAGAAAATCAACTACAGGCAGCAATTATAAATTGCTATTACTTTACATTGAGAAAATCAATTTCACAGTACTGATATTAGGTCTTTTTATTTTTTCTAAACCATCTACTTTTCTAGATTCTTTTTCAGAAGGGAAATTTTGTACATGTCTTTGTAGTTCTAATTAATTTTGACAGTATTTTGAAAGAATTAAAATAAAAGTTTGAGCATCTGACAAAAATAGACTGGTTTTCTATTGGTTCTGTCAATTACTGAGAAGAGTCCTAAAATCTCCAACTATAATCATGAATTTTCCGACTTTTACTTCAAGTTCTATCACTATTTTTGCTTCATTTTTTGGGAGTTTGTTGTTAACGTACACATTTAAAACCACTATGGCTTGTTAATGAATTTGTCCCTTCACTGCAATGTGATGTCTTATTTCTTTTCTGGTAATATTCTTTGTTCCTAAGCCTAGGTTTTTTTTGGTATTGATGTAGGTATTCTGGGTTTTTCTTAGTGTTAAGATGGTATATATTTTTTTTATTTTTACCTTTTATTCCTTGATATTCCAAGTGGGTTTAGGATCACTGTTCTTAATTTTTATGTATCTGATCAATTCTGACTTTTAATATAATTATCAACACGGTTTTGTTTAACAGTACCACCTTAATATTTGTTTCCCATGTTTTTCCACTCATGATTTATAGGTTAAGCGTCCCCTGCAAGAAATAAAATTAAATTTTAACAGTTGCTCAGTTAATATATTGGAACATCATTATTTTTGTTTATCTCTTTTATATATTTGGATATCTAGTCTTCCACTCTTAGAAATTTCTGACAGGGAGCAAGACCCCAAATGAACCTATATTATGGGCATAAAAAGGAATCCCTGGAGTCATAGCCAATTGCAAATATTTAAAAAATAAAACAAAATAATTTTTATAAAATAACCAAGTAGGTCTAAAACTTTTCAAAACATTTCTTATAGGCAGCACATTAGTTCTTGATATTGTTGCTATACCAGTAGCCTCCACAGACAATGGGAATAAATTGATCCATTATTTTTCAAGGCAGTGACCTAAATGGATTCCATGATATTGTTTCTATCTTCTTCCCTTTTTCATAAAAGATTTTTTAAAAGTTAGGTAATATTGATGTATTCCAGAAGAGAGCCTTTAAGAAAGATATTTTAAAAAGCTGGTACTTTCTACTGGGTCATTCAATAAGTGACCCAGTAGAAAGGTCTTTTTGTGCTCAGAGTTCTAAGAAGTCTACCATCCCTGAAGGAGTTCATGAACTCTTACCTTTCCTCATTTGAGTGAACAGTATACAAAGAGCTTATTTTCCTTATCTATAACCTAATTACAATAATTTTCATCAAGTACACTTCCTAGAAAATATATAGTATATAATTAATTTTTAATAAAATTTTATTCTAATTACAAATTAAGAAAGTAAATTTTCAAAAGCCTTTGGAAAATAAATAAAAACGAGAGATTTTTTAAATCTTAAACTAGCTAAATCCATAACCCAAGTTTAACCATGGTTAATTTTTGGTATATATCATTTTGGTCTCTGTTTTTGTCTGCCCATTTCTCCATTTCATATTACACAATCAACCCCACACCCACACCGTTATTTCTTGAGCAGAACTGATGATAATAATTAATATGTAATGCACAGTTATTATATGTCAGAAAGTGCATTAAATGCTGTACAAATTTAATTCATACACAAACAACTTATTAATATAGAACCTATTCTTATCCCTATTCCAGAGACAATAAAATTATACCTTGAAGAAATTATGTGTCAGCCATATTTACATATTAATAAATCACTGACCCATGATACAAAACTAGCTCTCTGTATCTCTTAATAATATTTGCTTGGGGTATTAGAAATTATTATTACCATCCAAGAGAGGTAGCCATTTTTGAGAACAAAACTTAGCTTATTTGTCCTTTTAATATGCACCTACGTTTTCCCTGTATTATTATTATTATTATTTTATATCACTTGCCAATAAACCTTATAAAAGGGCATTTCTGGATATTTCATCTGATTATAACTTTGTAACAAATTAATATAACTCAGAGATCACATATAATTTTATACACAGTGCTATTCTGTTTAACAGAAAATGCATACTATTTCCATTAATGTCAATACAAGCCGATTCCAGTTTTCAAATCTTACTTGATGACTAGCCCAAATAAGGATAATATACTACCATATGTTTGAAATAGAAGCTTTAAGCACACACATAATATTATTAGTCTACTCCCTTGCCTCTACACATGAATATCTTAAAACTCTTTATGCTTTTGCTTATTTAGATTACATTAAAATGTATTTGAGGTAATTAAAAATCTCAGGATTGACAGGGGTAAAGAAAGGCCTGGTGTGAAATGAATTGTGTGTAACTATAAAAAAGAAACATGAAGATCCTTGTACTGACCAATATAGTGATACAATATTCTCCAATAAGTTCATATTCTGTGGTTCTGAGTGGACATGATGTCTGAAGGGAAGGAGCATTATTCAATCCTTTGCATGTAGTCTGTCTCTTTTCTTGTCAGAATTCTATACCCTACTGGTTCTGCCACATGGTTGCTCTCCAGTGCCTTCAAAGAATTGTTTTTATATTATACATATTTGTTATTGTTTTAAGGTTGAATAATAAGTCTAATAATACAAGCTACTTTTCCATGAACAGAATTGGACCTACCACCCAATTCTTTTTCAAAAGCTCTTGTGAGCTACCTGGCGATGGCAATCATCTATCCGCTAACATTTCTCAGAGTATGTGGTGCAATGGAATGCAAGTGACTATAGGTCAAATAGTGTTAGATTAGTTGCATCCATGCATGTATCCATTACTAAATGAAAATATTACAGCACACCATTGCCATGGTGTGTTTGCATCTTTGCCACAAAACTGAGAGTATTTTTGTATAAACAGTGCCTTATTCAGCATCTGGTTTATAACAGGAGTTTAAAAGTATTTATGTAATAAATGAGTTTATAGTCAGATGAATGAATACAGAGAAAAAGAAAGAATTATAATGCATTCTATATTACCAGGATGTAAGAAACCTACTCAGATTTGCAAAAGCCAGAAGAAAGCAAAGAATGGGATTTGAGTCTGATTCTAATATAGCTAATTGTGTTAATAAAAATAGCCAAATTTAATAAAAACCAACTATGTGCCAGACAATATGATAATTAGAGAGTTACGTTGTACATGCTGTATGTTTAAAATTTCAAATTAATTTTCTGCGGTATTACTCCTAGGACTTTGTTCTGTTGATTGACAGGCTCCTGGAGAGATCATCCTAGCTGTGGTGATGCAGCTATCTGCTACTTGGAACTCTTACTGTAGAAAGTAAACTCAGGTTCCTCCAGGGTGTTGTGAATTTTTCTTGACATCAGTTTAACTCTCTCAACCATTTTAATACATAAAACCTAAGTCTGGGAGCAACTGATTCACTGAATTGATAAAACTGACCTAATTTACAGGTGAGAAACTAGGCTTGTAAAGAACACTAGTTTTTGTTGTCTGAAGGTATGAAGAAGCCTGAGAGGTTTTACAATCTAGGTATATTAAATTGACTGTTCTGTTCAATGTAAAAGAGAGAATAGATATGCAAAAACTGGACTAAATGGGAGAGAGCTAATCAAACAGGTGGCAGAGCAGTGATTAAGGCAATAAGTCAAAATGAAAGTAATAGTCAAGCCTTTATCATTTACAGTAAGAGAACTTTTGCAATGTTCTATTTTTCCCAATGGAAGGGTGCCAAGTGAGGGTTAAATGTAGCAGCACAAGTGGGCTGGGTGGCATGGTTTCAATGCTGAAGGAGTTCTAAACAAAAGACTCATGCCACTTTATGGACCCAGAGGCTGGGGGAGGGTAAAGGGAAAGAACTGGGAACAGAGAAGTGATAAGTGAAGAATCAGAATGGGGAAAGGTGTCCTCAAATTTCCTACCTTCTGAATAATATCCATGATAGGGATGCCCTGGTGTCTCAACCAACTGTCCATCAGGTCATGATCTCATGGTTCATGAGTTTGCGCCCACCCCCCCCATCAGGCTCTCTTCTGTCAGTACGGAGCCCACTTTGTATCTTCTGTCCCCCTCTGTCTCTGCACCCCCCCCACTCACTCTCACAAAAATACATAATAAAACATAAAAAATATCCATTATAATGGGTGTGAGGTGATATCTCATTGTGGTTTTGATTCACATTTCCTTAATCATTAGTGATATTCAGCATCTTTTTATGCACCTCTTGGCAATCTGACTATAGTGAACGATACTACATTGCATATTTGCAAGGTACTAAGAGATATCAAAAGTTCTCATCACAAGAAAAAAATTGTAACTATGTAAGGTGATGGGCATTAACTAGAATTATTGTGGCAATCATTTTGCAAGGTGTACAAATATCAAATCATTATGTTGTACACCTGACATTAATATAATATTATGTGTCAGTTACACTACAATTATACCACAATTTTAAAGAATCTCCCTCCCTCCCCATCTGTAAGGAGATTCAGCAGAGGCATTTAGGAAGCCGTCGGGAGAGGGTCCCTGATAGAGGCCTCGAAGTAGAGGCCCCTGGGCTATGGATGCAACTATGCATTAGAGTGTGACCTGAGCCCTTGACTGTAACTCCTTTCAGAGACTATAATACATTGTCTGTGCATCATGCTTGGTGTGAGGAGTGTGGCCTGTCAGGTAAACTCTTTGTAATTGCCTATGGTCAGTCCTGAATGATCAACTATAGGATTTGGCCTGGAGCCAGACTTCTCAATTCAGCTATCATTTATTAATACATTAGAGGCAAGTAATCTACAACTATGTTAATTTTTCTTTATACTATAGGAATGTATTCTTTAATCAATACCATGAGTTGTACATTCAGAATGTCAACTAAAACGGTTCAGCAGGTATTCACACATTTTGGGTTGCAAAGACAATTTAACCGGAACAATGGAATAGCTGCAGTGAAAAAGTGATTTTAAACTTCACATACAACCATAATCACAATGCACACCTCTGCAAACTTTGGATTTTTTTTTTATTTAAAAAAAAATTTTTTTTTCAACGTTTATTTATTTTTGGGACAGAGAGAGACAGAGCATGAACGGGGGAGGGGCAGAGAGAGAGGGAGACACAGAATCGGAAACAGGCTCCAGGCTCTGAGCCATCAGCCCAGAGCCCGACGCGGGGCTCAAACTCACGGACAGTGAGATCGTGACCTGGCTGAAGTCGGACACTTAACCGACTGCGCCACCCAGGCGCCCCTAAACTTTGGATTTAAAAATGATATATGCATTTTAGATAAATCTCAATAAACTTTTCTGTTTTCTGTCAATCAGTTGATGATAACATCTTGTCAGTTTTAAGACAGTGAAAGCGGTTTCCAATGAATACTTGTGTGACAAAGCGGACTGTTAAACTGTCCACTGAGTCATACCCTTTGGCCATTAATTATGTAAATGTGGAAAAAAAAACATTTAAGATTCATGTTTTTAAATTTAATGAATGCTAGTCTACCAAAATGCCATTCTATATTCGGTAATACACACAAAAGTAAACAAAATTATTTTGGCTCCATGGAATGGTTTGGTCACATTTTTCACTAGTGAATCCAATTTTGGATCGCTCTCTGGGACTATATGTTTCATCTTCAGTTTCTCACCCTCCCTACTTTGTTCACAGAAAGTCCTGCCAATAGTGACCATGGATTTCCCACCAATCAAAGCCTCACCCATGAGTCATAACTTCTAGCCTACTTTTAGAATGTATCTTCTCTTTTTATGATTGAAACAATGGGTTTGCTATATATTTTTATATTCTCTATGGATATACAATGGGTTTAACTATATATTTTCTAGGCCAATTTACATTAAATTTAAAAACATATATCTCCACGCATGTAATATGATGTGATATTTCTTTATTCATAAGTGATAAGAAAAGATGTTATAGCAAAAACAAAATAAAATCATATTTTAATATTATATAAAATTTTCTGTTCTTTTAATCTGGAAAAGGATATTCCTTTGCTCTTTTAATGCAACTCTGTCAGACTCATGGATTGTTTTTTTATTCTATAGGTGGAAAATGAAAAGGTATTTTAACTTATTGCAACCTTTAATTTTCAACTTTCTCCAGAATAAAAAATAGGTGCTGGTTAGATGAAAAACTGCTGTCATTAAATAGTCCTCCATTGGTGAAGCTGAAAAACTATATGAAAAAATAACTTATAAACAGTCACTTTCTAAAAACATTCAGCAAAGAATGTAGTACTCCAAATTTAAACCTAAATCGGAAAGAAATACACCAACTGCATCTCAACAAGATATTCAGTTAGTAGCTTATATATTAAATGAACTCTCTTGCTCTTATTTCACACATCCCATTCCACAGATATAGATATTTAGGTATTTAGATATACATATGAGTGTATAATGCTATGCACATATGTATGTATATGTACATGTGATGATTTACTATTATTTGTATGACAGTTCAGAAGCAGAAAGACTGTATAAAGAGAAACCATTTATTAATGGGTTTTTATGTTTGTGCTCCTAACTCTAAAATGTGATATAAATTGTCAGTGATATTTCCATTTTAAATTTACCTTCTTATTTATTGAACTAATTAAATATATTTAAGTCTTTCATAGCATAACCATTATAAGAATTCTTAAATACCTCAAGATATGATGATAATAGGTATTTATTATGTTTGACTATACATAATGGGACTGATTTCCAGTATTCACAAAAGACATCAAACTCCTGTCACTTAATGTTACTATAAAGATTTCTCAATACGATTTTGTCAAATGGTGAGGAATCAAATAATCTGCCTTTATTTACTCTTAAAAAATTGAAGGACCTACAATATAAGGTAACTTTCTAGGGAATATATTGTAGGAGTTTTTTATTATAAAAATTTTGAATCACTGTAAATCCCAGTGGAAAGAAAAGTGTTTTGTTATCTACAATATTTCATAAAAGAAGCAGGGAAATAATTTCCCTCAGGGTAGTCCAATGAAATAACTGAAATTTCATCTGAATTCTTTCCAAACAAGTATCAGCCTCTATGATGTGATAAGCAGCAACAAAGTATATAAAAATTAACATGTGATAGTATCTGTTGTGTGTGTATTTGTGTGTCTATTTATATACAAATGTGTGAGAGAAATAGACATTGACATAAAAATTTTTGTAAAATAAAATGTTTTAAAACATATTCTATTTTCACTATATCTGATTTATCTTAGCATTTGTTATTAAAATCACAGAAGATAGCAAATGGTTTATGAGTCATTTTCTTTTGTCAAGAAAATATTTGGTTTACATTTGTAAAGACATAAAGTGTCAAACTGTCAAATCATATTTACGTGAATCTAATGCACTACCATTTGAATTAATGATTCAAGAAATATAGGCTTACAACATAGAGGTGAACCATTCTTTGACTGGAGAAATTTAATCTTGGTAGACAGGGATCCCTATAAAAGTCCCTTCCTTTCTTGCATTAGGCCAATGCCTCATTTCAAATTTAATGCAAATCGTATCTGGTAGTGGGATAACTCTATTTTATTTTCCCATTAATTACACAGTTTTCAAATTTATTCCAATAAATGTGTAAGAAGTATTTGATAAAATCCAATACTCTTTTATGATAAAAAGTCAACAAACTGAGATTTGAAGGGAACTTTTTCAATCTGATTAAGGATCATTATAAAACTCCACAATTAATATCATACTTGATGGTGAAAGGCTCAATGTTTTCCCCCCTCAATTAGGAACAGGTCAATGATATCTTCCCTCATCACTTCTTTTTTTAAAAACACTTATTTATTTTGAGAGTGAGAGAGCACATACAAGGGGGAAGAAGGGCAGAGAGAGAGAAGTGAGAGAGAATAACAAGCAGGCTCCATATTATCAGCTCAGAGCCCAACATGAGGCACGATCTTAGAGCCCAATGTGAGGCACAATCTCACAAAACATGAGATCATGATCAAAATCAAGAGTCAAAACCAATAAGCTGAAATCAAGAGACATATACTTAACTTACTGAGCCACCCAGGTGCCTCCTCATCACTTCTAATCAACATTGTTCTGGAAGTTTTAGCCAGGGCAATTAGACAAGAAAAAGAAATAAAAGGCATTCGAGTTAGGAAAGAACTAAGACTGTGTCTATTTGCATATTATATGATCTTACATGTAGAAAATCCTAGTGAATTCACATTGGAAAACTAGTCAAACTAATAAACAAGTTCAGCAAAGTTTCAGAATACAAGGTCAGTATACAAAAATTGTATTCTCTGTACTAGAAATATACAATACAAAAATAAAAACTTAAAAATTATTTACAATAGCATTAAGAAGAATAAAATACTTATAAAAATGATAAAGTAATAAAAAACTAGCATAATAAGTTCTAAACTTGGGCACTAACACCTACAAAATATTGTTGAAAGAAAATTAAAGAAGGCCTACAAAAATGTAATGATATTGCATGTTCCTGGATTGTTAAACTTATTGTGATTAAGATAGAAATACATCTCAAATTAATCTATGGATGTAATGTAACCCCTAACAAAATCAGTTGGCTATTTATTTTTTGCACATATTAAAGAGTGGATGCTGATATTTGTGTGGAATTTTAAGGGATCTAGGATAGGCAAAGCAAGCTTGGAAAAGACAAAAGTTGGAAAGATTCACACTTCAAATTTCAAATTTTACAACAAAGTCAGAGTAACCAAACCAGTACAAGACTGCTATAATGATAGAAGTATGGATCAATGGAATATAATTAATAGTCCAGAAATAAGCCATCATACTTATGATCAATTGATTTTTGGTAAGAGTACCAAAATAATTCAAAGGAAGAAGGAATAGTCTCTTCATCAAATGGCAGTGGGATAACTGGATAACAACAACAAAAAAAAAATCATGCAAAATGGATTACAGATCTAAATGTAGAAGCTAAAACTATAAAACTCTTAGATGAAAATATAGGAGTGTATCTTCGTAACCAGAGGTTCAGGAAAGGCTTATTAGACATGACCACAGAAAATAAGTGACAAAAGGATTACATGCACATACATACAGGGCACTTCATCAAAATTAAAAATTCTGTGCCTCAAAGGATACCAACAAGAAAGTGAGAGGAAAGAATGGATGGACATATTTGCAAATTGTGTATCTGATAGGAGACTTGAATCCATAACACTTATGTGATAGAAATATATCTATATATATCTATATCTACATACATATATAGATATAGATATGTGAAGACCTCCGGCAATAAAGTAATAACAGGACAAATAATACAGCTTTCATAAGTGGGCATATGATCTTTGTGGACATTTCTGAAATACAACAATAAGTACATGACGAGATAGTCAACGTTATCAGTAATCAGGGAAATACAATTCAAAAGCATAAGGATTATGACAGAATGTCTTATACTTGGGTGGAGGTGGCTAATTATGGGAATGGACTAGGAAAATGCAAAAGAAAAGAACACATAATGACACAGCACTTCTCACCACTAGGAAGGTTGTAATCAAGAAGACAGGTAATAACAAGTGTTCCTAGGATATGGAAAATTTTGAATTTTTACACATTACTAAGTGGAAGTGTTGCTTTTGACAACAGTCTCTAGTTCTTCAAAAGGTTAAAGTTAGTTATCTTTTTGGGTGACGAAAATGTTCTAAAATTAATTGCAATGATGGTTATATACATCTGTAAATACACTAAAACTCATTGAATTGTGCACTTTAAATAGGCGAATTCTGTGTTAAGCACATTATATCTCAAAGTTATTGTTTAAAAAATATAATATACACCCAATGCTCAAAACACTAAAGAAAAATAGGAAGCAAGTTCAATTAAAAAAAATTAATGTTTATTTATTTTTGACAGAGAGAGAGAGACAGAGCATGAGCGGGGGAGGAGTAGGTAGAGAGAGGGAGACACAGAAAAAGAAGCAGGCTCCAGGCTCTGAGTTGTCAGCACAGAGCAAGACTCAGGGATGCAGGGCTGGAACTCACAGGCTGAGAGATCATGACCAGAGCCAAAGTCAGACGCTCAACCAACTGAGCCACCCAGGCAACCCTGGAAGCAAGTTCAATTTTAATGAAGGAACAACTGCTTTCATGTTTATAAATGTAACAGTTTGCCTTGTTTGACAACCATGGCCAGAAGGGAGGAATCAAAGATATATAAAGAACTGCATATTTCTAAAGGAGCTGAAACCTTTTAAAGATAGACAGCCATCAGAATTATCAATAGGCAACTAAGCTACAACTATCATCAACATGAGTCTACTCCCTCCTCCAAGACACACTCAGTGGAATTAATGAAGTCATTATTCTTCTGCCTAGTTGGAAGTTGTTTTTTTTTCACTTTCTTTGTAGAAAGTCAACATGTTTCCTTATTCCCCATGTCATGTATGAGGACTCCAAAAGACTCCATTATAGCTGTCAGAAGACACTGCAAGAAGGCGAATTGTGCATGTCTTTTTTCCAGGTAGAATCTGCTTATGTGTGAAATATTCTCTTCACCCATCTCTCTATTTGAAGAAAATAAGAATTGGCAAAATAAAAATGCTTGATTTTCCTAGACTATATGCAAGGTGATCAGGCATGAGACCTCTTCTACATAAAGAAGTTGCCTTTAGAAAAACAACTTTGGGTATACTACTGCAGCCAAGAGTAAACCAGAGTGCTGAGAGACTTTCACATGAAAGGAATTTCCAACTTTCAAGTCTCTTAAAAATCTCCCTATTGTTCCACACCATTGAAATATGTTAGTACTTTGAAATCTGACTTTACAAATGACAATAACAATCAGTCTTAGCCAGGGGAACCCATAGAGGACACACAGCACCAAGGAAATAAGTATTCATTTCTTCACTTTCTACAGTCACCTCAGTGCTTTTCCCAAAGTGGGAGGAAGTCATGCTGTCAAGAGAAGGTAGGGGTAGATTTGGCCACTTTCCCATTCAAGTTCTGCTTAAAGTTTGGGAAAGGATGAGTGTTGAATTACAAACACAACTAAAGGTTTAACTGTATTGAATTTATTACACTTAGGGCTTCGGAGTCTGCCTAAGACATGTGTAAGGAACTGAACAGTTCAGGGGAAATGATCTAAGATAGTGATAGGAGAAAAATAGAGAGTGTTCATTCTGAAATAATATTTGTAAAAAGAAGAAACTTGTTGGGATGAGCACTGGGTGTTGTACATAGGGCATGAATCACTGGGATCTACTCCTGAAATCATTATTGCACTATATGCTAACCTGGATGCAAATTAAATAAATAAATAAATAAATGAAATTAAAATAAACAATTAAGTAAAAAGAAACAAAACACAAAACAAAGGAAATATATTAAGATTCAGAAAGCATAGATTCAGTAAATATATCAGATCATCTCAAATTACATTGTAACTTCAGCATCTTAATTTGTTTAGAGATATTGGAGGGTAGAGGTGGGGCTGGTTAGAGGAATACAAAATGCTTATAATACTTAAATGGGAATTCCAGAATGCTTAATAAAACAATTCATGAAGGCTTAATTAAACTTATAATGTATACATTTTGGAAGAAGTCTTAATATTCAGCTGACTCTCTCCATTGGTTTAAATGGAAGTAAAGAGCGGTATTTTCAGAATTTATTTATCTTTTAATGACAAATTTTTCTTCTAAGTAAAAAATATTCCCGATGCTGTGTCAGACTTTAGGTGCGAAATGGAAAATCCTCCAGATGTTATCCCTTCAGGAACTTATGATACAGTAAAGGTATGTAAATAAATACATTAAATACTAATAAATTTTGCAGAACACAATGAAGAGAGCAAATACTGACTGTGAAAATCAAAGAAAAACAAGTATATGTTTGACTGACTTACTTTTTTGGGGCTGTCAAAAATGCTTTATTGGAACATAAGATTTAAACTGTGATTCAAAGAATAGTGGTGAGTTACTATTTGTAAAGGTGAATCAGAGTTAACAACATTTGCTGAGTGTTTAAGAAAGAGCTCGATATATGATAGCTATGAATTTAAGTGATTAAGAAGTGTGTAGTGTGAAAGGAATGTGTGCAAGACATCAGGGGGAATGCACATTGATGGTGCAAGATTAGGGACCAGAATACTTGAGGTCTTTGAAAGGTTTTAGGTGAGCAGTTGTGTGATTGCCTTTCATTTTTATCATGATTGGGTACTGCATGGAGTATTCAGAATTCAAGGAGAAAACAAGAAAGAACAGTCAGGAGGCCATTTCAATAAAGAATGTAGGTAAAGAATGTCTTTACCCATGTGGACACAATTGAAATGGACAAAAATGGACAGAATCTGAAATACATTTGGATGTAAATCATGTATGGATTAAGATAACAATGACTAAGATAACAACTGCTAGATTTCTGCCTTGACCACTTGTGGGCTTAGTGGAGACATTTTTCATGGTAAGGAAGAAGTGAAGGAGGGAACACAGCAAGGTTAGGGGTGGGAATAAAACATTTAGTTTTGGATATGTTAATTGAAATATACCTTTTTATGTGACTCAAACTGAAATATAAAGTATGCAATTGAATAGAGGAAACCACTGATTATGGTTATAAATGTAAAAGCATAGCCATGGCCTTCAGAAGAAGACAGAAATACAAGAGATTCTAAAAGATTAGTGAATAGATTGTTCACAATTCTTATCTTGGCATTGAAGGATTATAGGGAGAGAAATAAAGGATAGAAGAGTAATATAAAATCTAGGAATGAAAACAAATTATCATTAAAGGCAATTCATAATTAAAACTCAAGTGTGAGAATGAGAGAAGAATAAAAGAGAAAAAAAAAGATTTCAGTCAGATATTTGAGATTTGGGTTCTTCAAAAGAAACAAAATACAGAGGAGTGATAATGCCTGAGTCATGAAATACAGTTGGGGATTGAGGTGAAAGAAACAAGCAAACCAAAATAATAAAAATAAGGAAGATTAGTGGAGTCAATTAAGTGTGAGAATCTACTTATTGCTTTTTTTAAGAATAATTTTGTCCACTTAATCCGTCATTTTTCTTCACCTATTATAAAACAAAATCCAAAAATAATAAAATATCTAAGAATAAAGTTAACCAAGGAGGTTAAAGACCTGTACTCTGAAAACCACAAAATATTGATGAAAGAAACTGAAGATGACAGGGGCACCTGAGTGGCTCAATTGGTTGAGTGCCGACTTTGGCTCAGGTCATGATCTCAGTTCATGAATTCAAGCCCCATGTTGGGCTCTGTACTGACGGTTCAGAGCCTGGAGCCTGCTTCAGATTCTATGTCTCCCTCTCTCTCTGCCTCTCCCCACTCATTCATTCTCTCTCTCTCTCTCTCTCTCTCTCAAAAATAAATATCTTCATTGAAAAAAATTTTAAAAATTGAAAATGACAGAAGGAAAAGAAAGATGGATTGGAAGAACAAGTATTGTTATGTGTCCACACTATAGATTTAACACAATCCCTATGAAAATACCAACAGCATTTTTCACAAAACTAGAACAAACAATCCTAAAATTTGTATGGAAGCACAAAAGACCTCAAATAGCCAAAGCAGAATTCTGGGAAGATGGCAGCGTAGGAGGACGCTGGGCTCACCGCGCGTCCTGCTGATCACTTAGATTCCACCTACACCTGCCTAAATAACCCAGAAAACCGCCAGAGGATTAGCAGAACGGAGTCGCCGGACCCAAGTGCAGACGAGAGGCCCACGGAAGAGGGTAGGAAGGGCGGCGAGGCGGTGCGCGCTCCACGGACTGGCGGGAGGGAGCCGGGGCGGAGGGGCGGCTCGCCGGCCAAGCAGAGCCCCCGAGTCCGGCTTGCAAAAGCGGAGGGGCCTGACGGACTGTGTTCCGACAGCAAGCGCGACTTAGCGTCTGGGAGGTCATAAGTTAACAGCTCTGCTCGGAAAGCGGGAAGGCTGGAGGACAAAGGGAGGGTGAGCTGCGGAGCCCCCGGACGACAGAGCTCAGTTTGGCGGGGAACAAAGGCGCTAGCCAGCGCCATCTCCCCCGCCCATCCCCCAGCCAAAATCCCAAAGGGAACCGGCTCCGGCCAGGGAAATTGCTCGCTCCGCGCGAACACCCAACTCTGTGCCTCTGCGGAGCCAAACCTCCGGCAGCGATCTGACTCCCTCCGGCTGCCACAGGGCCCCTCCTGAAGTGGATCACCTAAGGAGAAGCGAGCTAAGCCTGCCCCCCCTGCCGCCGTGCACCTTGCCTTCCCACCCCAGCTAATACGCCAGATCCCCAGCATCACAAACCTGGCAGTGTGCAAGTAGCCCAGACGGGCCACGCCACCCCACAGTGAATCCCGCCCCTAGGAGAGGGGAAGAGAAGGCACACACCAGTCTGACTGTGGCCCCAGCGGTGGGCTGGGGGCAGACATCAGGTCGGACTGCGGCCCCGCCCACCAACTCCAGTTATACACCACAGCACAGGGGAAGTGCCCTGCAGGCCCTCACCACACCAGGGACTATCCAAAATGACCAAGCGGAAGAATTCCCCTCAGAGGAATCTCTAGGAAATAACAACAGCTAATGAGCTGATCAAAAAGGATTTAAATAATATAACAGAAAGTGAATTTAGAATAATAGTCATAAAATTAATCGCTGGGCTGGAAACAGCATACAGGACAGCAGAGAATCTCTTGCTACAGAGATCAAGGGACTAAGGAACAGTCACGAGGAGCTGAAAAACGCTTTAAAGGAAATGGAAAACAAAATGCAAACCACCACGGCTCGGATGGAAGAGGCAGAGGAGAGAATAGGTGAACTAGAAGATAAAGTTATGGAAAAAGAGGAAGCTGAGAAAAAGAGAGATAAAAAAATCCAGGAGTATGAGGGGAAAATTAGAGAACTAAGTGATACACTAAAAAGAAATAATATATGCATAATTGGTATCCCAGAGGAGGAAGAGAGAGGGAAAGGTGCTGAAGGGGTACTTGAGGAAATAATAGCTGAGAACTTCCCTGAACTGGGGAAGGAAAAAGGCATTGAAATCCAAGAGGCACAGAGAACTCCCTTCAGACGTAACTTGAATCGATCTTCTGCACGACATATCATAGTGAAACTGGCAAAATACAAGGATAAAGAGAAAATTCTGAAAGCAGCAAGGGGTAAACGTGCCCTCACATATAAAGGGAGACCTATAAGACTCGTGACTGATCTCTCTTTTGAAACTTGGCAGGCCAGAAAGAATTGGCACGATATTTTCAGGGTGCTAGACAGCAAAAATATGCAGCCGAGAATCCTTTATCCAGCAAGTCTGTCATTTAGAATAGAAGGAGAGATAAAGGTCTTCCCAAACAAACAAAAACTGAAGGAATTTGTCACCACTAAACCAGCCCTACAAGAGATCCTAAGGGGGACCCTGTGAGACAAAGTACCAGAGACATCACTACAAGCATAAAACATACAGACATCACAAGGACTCTAAAACCGTATCTTTCTATAATAACACGGAATGTAAATGGATTAAATGCGCCAACCAAAAGACATAGGGTATCAGAATGGATACAAAAACAAGACCCATCTATTTGCTGTCTACAAGAGACTCATTTTAGACCTGAGGACACCTTTAGATTCAGAGTGAGGGGATGGAGAACTATTTATCATGCTACTGGAAGCCAGAAGAAAGCTGGAGTAGCCATACTTCTATCAGACAAACTAGACTTTAAATTAAAGGCTGTAACAAGAGATGAAGAAGGACATTATATAATAGTTACAGGGTCTATCCATCAGGAAGAGCTAACAATTATAAATGTCTATGCGCCGAATACCGGAGCCCCCAAATATATAAAACAATTACTCATAAACAGAAGCAACCTTATTGATAAGAATGTGGTAATTGCTGGGGACTTTAACACACCACTTACAGAAATGGATAGATCATCTAGACACACGGTCAATAAAGAAACAAGGGCCCTGAATGAGACACTGGATCAGATGGACTTGACAGATATATTTAGAACTCTGCATCCCAAAGCAACAGAATATACTTTCTTCTCGAGTGCACATGGAACATTCTCCAAGA
The DNA here is from genome assembly GCF_022079265.1 of Lynx rufus. NCBI lineage: Eukaryota > Metazoa > Chordata > Mammalia > Carnivora > Felidae > Lynx > Lynx rufus. The sequence continues at coordinate 95,258,570 of NW_025814845.1, read as the reverse complement.
TAGATCATATACTGGGTCACAAAACAGCCCTTCATAAGTTTACAAGAATTGAAATTATACCATGCATACTTTCAGACCACAATGCTATGAAGCTTGAAATCAACCACAGGAAAAAGTCTGGAAAACCTCCAAAAGCATGGAGGTTAAAGAACACCCTACTAACGAATGAGTGGGTCAACCAGGCAATTAGAGAAGAAATCAAAAAATATATGGAAACAAACGAAAATGAAAATACAACAATCCAAATGCTTTGGGACGCAGCGAAGGCAGTCCTGAGAGGAAAATACATTGCAATCCAGGCCTATCTCAAGAAACAAGAAAAATCCCAAATACAAAATCTAACAGCACACCTAAAGGAACTAGAAGCAGAACAGCAAAGGCAGCCTAAACCCAGCAGAAGAAGAGAAATAATAAAGATCAGAGCAGAAATACACAATATAGAATCTAAAAAAACTGTAGAGCAGATCAACGAAACCAAGAGTTGTTTTTTTGAAAAAATAAACAAAATTGACAAACCTCTAGCCAGGCTTCTCAAAAAGAAAAGGGAGATGACCCAAATAGATAAAATCATGAATGAAAATGGAATTATTACAACCAATCCCTCAGAGATACAAACAATTATCAGGGAATACTATGAAAAATTATATGCCAACAAATTGGACAACCTGGAAGAAATGGACAAATTCCTGAACACTCACACTCTTCCAAAACTCAATCAGGAGGAAATAGAAAGCTTGAACAGACCCATAACCAGGGAAGACATTGAATCTATTATCAAAAATCTCCCAACAAATAAGAGTCCAGGACCAGATGGCTTCCCAGGGGAGTTCTACCAGACGTTTAAAGCAGAGATAATACCTATCCTTCTCAAGCTATTCCAAGAAATAGAAAGGGAAGGAAAACTTCCAGACTCATTCTATGAAGCCAGTATTACTTTGATTCCTAAACCACACAGAGACCCAGTAAAAAAAGAGAACTACAGGCCAATATCCCTGATGAATATGGATGCCAAAATTCTCAATAAGATACTAGCAAATCGAATTCAACAGCATATAAAAAGAATTATTCACCATGATCAAGTGGGATTCATTCCTGGGATGCAGGGCTGGTTCAACATTCGCAAATCAATCAACGTGATACATCACATTAACAAAAAAAAAGAGAAGAACCATATGATCCTGTCAATCGATGCAGAAAAGGCCTTTGACAAAATCCAGCACCCTTTCTTAATAAAAACCCTTGAGAAAGTCGGGATAGAAGGAACATACTTAAAGATCATAAAAGCCATTTATGAAAAGCCCACAGCTAACATCATCCTCAACGGGGAAAAACTGAGAGCTTTTTCCCTGAGATCAGGAACACGACAGGGATGCCCACTCTCACCGTTGTTGTTTAACATAGTGCTGGAAGTTCTAGCATCAGCAATCAGACACCAAAAGGAAATCAAAGGCATCAAAATTGGCAAAGATGAAGTCAAGCTTTCGCTTTTTGCAGATGACATGATATTATACCTGGAAAATCCGATAGACTCCACCAAAAGTCTGCTAGAACTGATACATGAATTCAGCAAAGTTGCAGGATACAAAATCAATGTACAGAAATCAGTTGCATTCTTATACACTAACAATGAAGCAACAGAAAGACAAATAAAGAAACTGATCCCATTCACAATTGCACCAAGAAGCATAAAATACCTAGGAATAAATCTAACCAAAGATGTAAAGGATCTGTATGCTGAAAACTATAGACAGCTTATGAAGGTAATTGAAGAAGATTTAAAGAAATGGAAAGACATTCCCTGCTCATGGATTGGAAAAATAAATATTGTCAAAATGTCAATACTACCCAAAGCTATCTACACATTCAATGCAATCCCAATCAAATTTGCACCAGCATTCTTCTCGAAACTAGAACAAGCAATCCTAAAATTCATATGGAACCACAAAAGGCCCCGAATAGCCAAAGGAATTTTGAAGAAGAAGACCAAAGCAGGAGGCATCACAATCCCAGACTTCAGCCTCTACTACAAAGCTGTCATCATCAAGACAGCATGGTATTGGCACAAAAACAGACACACAGACCAATGGAATAGAATAGAAACCCCAGAACTAGACCCACAAACGTATGGCCAACTCATCTTTGACAAAGCAGGAAAGAACATCCAATGGAAAAAAGACAGCCTCTTTAAGAAATGGTGCTGGGAGAACTGGACAGCAACATGCAGAAGGTTGAAACTAGACCACTTTCTCACACCATTTACAAAAATAAACTCAAAATGGATAAAGGACCTAAATGTGAGACAGAAAACCATCAGAACCTTAGAGGAGAAAGCAGGAAAAGACCTCTCTGACCTCAGCCGTAGCAATCTCTTACTCGACACATCCCCAAAGGCAAGGGAATTAAAAGCAAAAGTGAATTACTGGGACCTTATGAAGATAAAAAGCTTCTGCACAGCAAAGGAAACAACCAACAAAACTAAAAGGCAACCAACGCAATGGGAAAAGATATTTGCAAATGACATATCGGACAAAGGGCTAGTATCTAAAATCTATAAAGAGCTCACCAAACTCCACACCCGAAAAACAAATAACCCAGTGAAGAAATGGGCAGAAAACATGAATAGACACTTCTCTAAAGAAGACATCCAGATGGCCAACAGGCACATGAAAAGATGTTCAGCGTCGCTCCTTATCAGGGAAATACAAATCAAAACCACACTCAGGTATCACCTCACGCCAGTCAGAGTGGCCAAAATGAACAAATCAGGAGACTATAGATGCTGGAGAGGATGTGGAGAAACGGGAACCCTCTTGCACTGTTGGTGGGAATGCAAATTGGTGCAGCCGCTCTGGAAAGCAGTGTGGAGGTTCCTCAGAAAATTAAAAATAGACCTACCCTATGACCCAGCAATAGCACTGCTAGGAATCTACCCAAGGGATACAGGAGTACTGATGCATAGGGGCACTTGTACCCCAATGTTCATAGCAGCACTCTCAACAATAGCCAAATTATGGAAAGAGCCTAAATGTTCATCAACTGATGAATGGATAAAGAAATTGTGGTTTATATACACAATGGAATACTACGTGGCAATGAGAAAAAATGAAATATGGCCTTTTGTAGCAACGTGGATGGAACTGGAGAGTGTGATGCTAAGTGAAATAAGCCATACAGAGAAAGACAGATACCATATGGTTTCACTCTTATGTGGATCCTGAGAAACTTAACAGGAACCCATGGGGGAGGGGAAGGAAAAAAAAAAAAAAAAGGACGTTAGAGTGGGAGAGAGCCAAAGCATAAGAGACTGTTAAAAACTGAGAACAAACTGAGGGTTGATGGGGGGTGGGAGGGAGGGGAGGGTGGGTGATGGGTATTGAGGAGGGCACCTTTTGGGATGAGCACTGGGTATTGTATGGAAACCAATTTGTCAATAAACTTCATATAAAAAAAAAAATAGCCAAAGCAACCCTAAAAGGAAAAACAAAATGAAGGCATCACAATTCCAGACTTCAAGTTACATTACAAAGCTGTAGTAATCAAAACAGTATTACCTCACAAGTCAGAATGGCTAAAATTAACAACACAGGATACAATAGATGTTGGTGAATATGCAGATAAAGGGGACCCCTCTTACACTGTTGGTGGGAATGCAAACTGGCATAGTTACTCTGGAAACAGTATGGAGGTTCCTCAAAAGCTTAAAAATAGAACTATCCTACAATTCAGCTATTGCACTACTAGATATTTACACAAAGGATACAAAAATACTAAGTCAAAGGGATACATGCAACTTGATGTTTATAGCAGCATTGTCAATAATAGCCAAATTACGGAAAGAGCCGAAATGTCCATCGGCTAATAAATGAATATGTGAACACACACACATATATATGACATATATATGTATGTATATACATATGTATGTATATATATATATGTATGTGTATATATGTATGTATATATATATATGTATGTATGTACATATGTATGTATATATATATGTATGTGTATATATATGTATGTATATATATATACGTATGTATATATGCACCTACAATGAGATATTAGCCATGAAAAAGAAAGAAATCTTGCATTTGCAATTATGTGGATAGAGCTGGAGAGACTTATGCTAAAATAAGTCCATCAGAGAAAGAGAAATACTATTTGATTTCACTCATATATGGGGTTTAATTAACCAAACCATTTGATTTCACTTATATATGGGATTTAAGTAACAAAACAAATGAACATGTGTAGAAAAAAAAGAGAGGCAGACCAAGAAACAGACTCTGAACTATAGAAAACAAATTGATGGTTACTGGAGGGGAGATGGGTAGGGGGATTGGTTAAATAGGAGATGGAAATTAAGGAGGGCACTTGTGATGAGCACCGGGTGTTGTGTGTAAGTGAAGAATCACTAAATACAACACCTGAAAATAATATTACACTGCATGTTAACTAACTGGAATTTAAATAAAAACTTTAAAAAGAAAAGAGTATGGTACTGGCACAAAACTAGAACATAGGTCAATAGAACAGAATAGAAAACCCAGAAATAAACCCACAACTATATCATCAATTAATTTTTGGCAAAGCAGGAAAGAATATTCAATGGGAAAAAGACAGTCTCTTCAATAATGGTACTGGGTAACCTAGACACCAACATGCAAAAGAAAGAAACTGGAGCACTTTCCTTCACCATACACAAAAATAAATTTAAAATAGATTAAAAACCTAAATGTGAAACCTGAAACCATAAAAATCCCAGAAGAGAACACAAAGAGTGACCTCTTTGATGTCAAATGTAGCAACTTTTTTCTAGATATGTCTCCTGAGGCAAGGGAAACAAAAGCAAAAATAAACTATTGGGGTTACATCAATATACAAAGCTTCTAAACAATGAGAGAAACAATCAACAAAAGTAAAAATCAATCTACAGAATGGGAGATGATTCTGCAAATGAAGTACCTGATAAAAGATTAATATCCTAAACATATAAAGAACTTATACAACAACACCAAAAGAACAAATAATCCCATTAAAAATGAGCAGAAGACATGAACAGATGTTTCTTCAAAGATGGCCAACTGAGACATGAAAACATGTTCATCAGCACTTGCATTAGGGAAATGCAGATCAAAACCACAATGAGATATCACCTCACATCTGCCAGAATGGCTAAAATCAATAACACAAGAAACAACAGCTATTGGAGAGGATGTGTAGAAAAAGGAAAACTTGTGCACTGTTGGTGGAAATGCAAACTGGTGCAGCCACAATGGAAAACTGTGGAATTTCTTCAAAAGATTAAAAATAGAACTATCTTATCATCCAGGAACTATACTACTGTTTTTTTTACCCAAAGGATACAAAAACACTAATTCAAAGGAATATGCGAAGCCCTATGTTTACAGAAGCATTATTTACAATAGCCAAATTATGGAAGCAGTGCAAGTGTCACTGATAGATGAATGGACACAGAAGATGTGGATACATACATACGATGGAGTATTATTCATCCATAAGAGAGAATCAGATCTTGCCACATGTAATGACATGGGTGGAGATAGAGTATTATGCTAAGCAAAATAAGTCAGGAAAGACAAATACCATATGATTTTGCTTATATGTGGAATTTAAGAAACAAAACAAATGAGCAAAGGGAAAAGAGAGAGAAGAGGGAGAGGCAAACCAAGAAGCAGACTCCTTATTATAGAGAACAAACTGAAGGTCACCAGACAGGAGGTGGGTGAGGGGATGGGTGACATAGGTGAGGGGATTAAGGAGGGCTCTTGTGATGAGAGCACTGGGTGATATGTACAAGTGCTGAATCACTATATTGTACACCTGAAACTAATATAACGCTGTATGTTATGTATGTTAACTAAATGAAACTAAGATCTTAAGAAAACAAACAAAAACAAAACAAAACAGAACAAAAACGTCCCATGTATTACTGATCCAGTGAAGAAACCTTTAATGCATTAACCAAGCAAGGGAAACTGAGCTTTCATTGCTGCCTTTGCTTCACAGGGGATTTGATCTTGCTATAACAATTTCTGCTCCAGAGAGATTACTCCGTGGTTCCTGGTTATTTTTAACAAAATCAAATTAGCGCAGTCTGAGTTACATGTTGTTGCCCTCTTTTGCAAGAGAAGCTTGGAAAATGAACATCTAGTAGTTTCAGCTTCATTAGTGGGAAGCTAGATGTGCTTCCCTCTGAGAGTCACAATAGAGTCAATTCTCTAAACAAAAAAAGGAGTCCAGATGCTACACACACACACACACACATACACACAACATCATAAATATTCAGGACAAAATATCCCAATTTTCTGTCCAAAATATATTGGACTTGTGATATACAAATTGCCCTAACCCCTAAAAATGCCATGCATAATGAATCTATCCACTATACAATCAATAACGAAAGCAGCTCATTCTCACAAGAGAGCAAATAAAAAATCACCGGATCCTGCATCCGCTGTATCAAAATATTTGATAATAACCATTCCTTCTTCTGTTTTTTCATGTTCCGTTTTTAAAATTCTTTTATCTATGGCTTAAATTGTAAGGTTATCAACTAATAACATATCATGTGAAATTGTGGGGGGAAAAGAGGGTATCATTTATTTTAAATAAAAAAGAAAATAAGGAAATACAGAAAGTGGGGTGCCTGGGTGGCTCAGTCAGTTAAGTGTCCAACTTTGGCTCAGGTCATGATCTCACAGGTCATGAGTTCCAGCCCTGCATCAGGCTCTGTGCTGATGACTCAGATCCTGGAGCTTCCTTCAGATTCTGTGTCTCTCTCACTCTCTTCTCCCCTGTTCATATTGTGTGTGTCTCTCTCAAAAAGAAATAATTGTTACAAAAAAAAAGAAAATACAGAAAGAAATTTGTACCAATGTTGTATGTGGTGAATATGGCTTTCCTCATCCAAAACCAGTTCATGTTTCCTTTTACAGTCTGCTGGCATTTAACTGGTCATGTTTCTTTACTTGATGACATGACTCAGTCATTTCTGAGGGTTCCTATACTTGGAACTCCTTCCTGTATAAGATTTCATTAGCTTTTATTACCTTTTAATGGTGGACAATGACAGTACTGGAGGTAGTCCAGAGAACCACTTTTACTCAATCCACATTTCTCCCATCTCCTTTCACAGGTGAAGGTGAACACCCTAGCCAATGCAAAACACATTTTGGTCACAGTGAATACCCCAAATATTCAGAGGGCACTCTCAGCCTCCAGTCTAATATAAACTTTGCTTTGTTCTTAATGGAGGCAGTAGTAATTATATATAGAAATCTAAAAGTTGAGAATTCAGAGTCAATAAGATAGTAAAGAATAATTTGTTCATGCATGATTAAGCATAGTATTGGGAAACACCAATTGTTTCAAACTCTCTGAATCCAAAATACAAACATTTAAATATTGAAAAAAGTACCCTAGTTTTGCTTGCTTGGTCAGAGCATTAATAAGAATCTGTGATTTTAGGGATATTTTATCAAGTTAGAGTATGGCAAATTTTTGAACACTAAACTCAATATTATAATCAGAAAACATTTAACATTTACAAATTGTTGAAAAGATCAACTTGAGGAATATTTCTCTATGGTCAAATTGGGATCAAAGCACACTATTACTTTACATCAGTGTGTATCTGTGCCTGTGTGTGCAAAACCCATAGAATGTCTTACAACTTTTGATTCTTATGGTAAATTTATATATCCAAACATATTTGATGATACTTATCGGAACAGCAAATTTATAACATCATGGCATAGATTTCTTCCTTATCTTTCAAGGATCTCATTGTTAAAATTTATTTTCAATTTCAGTAACAAGCATCTGCCAAGTTGCCATTACTCAATTTCTTCTTTTCTCCAATAGTTTCTGCAATGCCCTTTTATCATATACTTGTCCCCAATCTGCTTAGCACTGCCGAGACTTGCACTATACATCCCACAGCTTATAATTGGTTGTATTATGTAGATTCTAAGTTTCCACTGTCACCTGGACACTCAAATCTGCTTTGAGATCTTTCTAATCAACACTCTATCCACTGTTAATATCATTAATTCACTTTTTCAGTTTCACAAATCTCTTTAGTACTTAGAAAACAAGCTCAAATCCTACTTCTGGGACAAACCATCATACATGAATAGCTTTCCTTCTCTCTCGCTAATGAATACATGCAAAATATCAAATGCTTCTTAAAATCTACTCTATTCCTGGCCCTGACTGGCTAGATATAGCTTATTGACACATGTGTAGAACTTGGAATTAGAAGCAAGTGAAAAGCAAAACAATTTTTCTGATTTTGGCACAAGTGAAATAAAGAACAGCAGAATCTCACTTGTAACTAAGAAACAGCAACCACAGCCGTTAATAACATGGGTCAATGGGGCTCTCAGACCCTATCAAATTAAAGTAGCTGGACGAGGGAAGAAGCTTGAGGATGAAGACTAATCGAGAAAGATGGGCCACGGAGAAAAATAAAGGAAAGGAGTATAAATGTTACCCTTCTAATCATCATTCATTAAATCATAAGAAAGGAGATTTGAATATTAACAGATGATTTTTATGCACACTAGCACTTGAGAACCAGTGATCTGAAAGAATATATAATTAGCAAGCCCTTTAGACTGTCTCCTTCAAATAGTAATTATCTCAGTCATGCTTTTGTCATATACTGGAAAGCAACCAATTTATTGTCAAATTATGAGATGAGTGCCTTATGTGCATATTTCATGTAAATGATTCAAGATAAATTTTAATGATTCAGAGCCTGGATGCTGATATTAACATTCTGTTGTTGAAAACTTTGAGATCCTGAAAAAATTTTTTTCTAGCGTAGATGAAGAGTATTTCCATATTATGTTAAATTTATGGATGATATATTTGACACTCACTTTAAAGGTGTTGCATGGCACTAGGTGTCTTATTAGACATGCAAAAATATCTGGTTTAATTGAATTGTAAAACAATTATAGGTAGAAACAAGTGGGCAATAGCATACATAATTTTATATAGGCATTATGCAAAAGATGATGACATAATTGCTTTTAATGATAAAGTATCCTTCAGGTATGACATTAAAATGTGTTCCTTGGGAAATATTATTTAAATCAAACAAAAATAACATGTTTTTGTATTTTTTTCTTTCATTTTCTTTGAGATTTTCTTATTTGAAAAGATAAGAATTATACTTCTTTTCTTATTTGAAAAGATAAGAATTACACTTGTTTATATGAATGACTGGTTTTCATTAATGATTTACATAAATTTGTTGACTTATGGGAACATTACTTCCTATAACTCTTACATTCTTCTTGAAATACATTTTAGAAGGATTTTTTTACAATCCCAATGTGATTTTCCAAAATGACTAAATTAGAATTTGAATAAAATAAGTGCATAATCTACATAAAGCAAAACATATCAGTATCCTGATAAGTAAGAATAAGAACTTTAGGAGTTAATCTTCAATTTTGAAATACTAACAGGAGAAATGTCCACTTCTTGCTGAAGAGCTAAATACATCTTAGCTATCTTTGGACTATTGACAATTCTTCTGTGTTTGAGGGGGAATAAAATTTCAACTATAGAACCACTAAAGGCATATTTCACAGATGAGTGTCTGCCCTGGACAATTAAGTTCCTGCAACACAGAGTCTGGAGAGAGCAGCTTCACTGCTCAATGTCTGCTTCAAAGAAAAAACGCTGTGATAAAAATTTTGAGAAGCAAAAGAGCTGCTCCGGGAGAAAGTTATTTGATTCCATAGAAGGTTTTCACTTTTTAAAGGCAATAAGGAATAGCCAATTTTTTCCACTAATGCTTAGTGTTGAGAGAAAGAGAGATGGTAAAATAAAATTTAATTTATATGCTAGCTGAGAATTGTCTAAATTGATTCCAACATGTTCTAGAAAGTTTGTATATTGCAGAAAAGGTTCCTGGCCATAAGAGTTGAATTAAAGAAGCAGGTCTTTAATGTGGGGAAGAAATAATCATTATCCAACATTTTATTTCTTGGCATAGATCTTGAGGAACAATGATTAAAGCCTCCTCAAACAGGAATTTAATATACAGTAAAACTTGGTTTGTGAGCATAATCCATTCTGGAAACATGCTTGTGATCCAAAGCACTTGTATATCAAAGCGAATTTCAAGAACCATTGGGTCAGCTGTGATCAGGTGATGTTCAGTGTCACATACCACTCATATTGCAAGCATCGCTTGCTTATCCAGTTAAAATTTATTAGAAATACTTGCTCGTCTTGCAGAACACCCTCAGAACAACTTACAATCCAAGGTTTTACTGTAATTTTAAACTTTTATAGCACTATGGAAAAATAATATATTATGGTAAGTGCTTGAATAAATCTGAGATCGCATAAAGCTTGTAAAAAAAAAGGAGATATGCTAACAGTTAACTGCTTACGTTTGTGTAACGGCTAATACTATTTTTCAAATTTTCATTAAAACATAAACTAATGCAATGTTTTAATAATGACCATATAATGGATTTGGACGTATTAATTCCATCATATGATTTTTCTTATTCAGATTGTTGGTATGCATTTCTGGTAATACAGTCTGCAGATATTCAAAATATTGCTATAGTGCCTTGATTTCCTAAATTTTCATTCTATTTTTTCCTATTATCTTTTATGTTTCTTATTATTTATATCTGTATTGCGAAGCATCTCATTCTCTAGATTTATATTTTTCTTTATTTCAGTATACAGTTTACTTTCTCCAGTTTACATTTTTTTATTTTTTAAAGTTTATTTATTTATATTTTCAATATATGAAATTTATTGTCAAACTGGTTTCCATACAACACCCAGTGCTCATCCCAAAAGGTGCCCTCCTCAATACCCATCACCCACCTTACCGCCCTCCCACCCCCCCCATCAACCTTCAGTTTGTTCTCAGTTTTCAAGAGTCTCTTATGCTTTAGCTCTATCCCACTCTAACCTCTTATTTTTTTCCTTCCCCTCCCCCATGGGTTCCTGTTAAGTTTCTCAGGATCCACATAAGAGTGAAACCATATGGTATCTGTCTTTCTCTGTATGACTTATTTCACTTAGCATCACACTCTCCAGTTCCATCCACGTTGCTACAAAGGGCCATATTTCATTCTTTCTCATTGCCACGTAGTACTCCATTGTGTATATAAACCACAATCTTTATCCATTCAACAGTTGATGGACATTTGGGCTCTTTCCATAATTTGGCTATTGTTGAGAGTGCTGCTATAAACATTGGGGTACAAGTGCCCCTATGCATCAGCACTCCTGTATCCCTTGGGTAAATTCCTAGCAGTGCTATTGCTGGGTCATAGGGTAGGTCTATTTTTAATTTTTTGAGGAACCTCCACACTGTTTTCCAGAGCAGCTGCACCAGTTTGCATTCCCACCAACAGTGCAAGAGCGTTCCCGTTTCTCCACATCATCTCCAGCGTCTATAGTCTCCTGATTTGTTCATTTGGGCCACTCTGACTGGCATGAGGTGATATCTGAGTGTGGTTTTGAGTTGTATTTCCCTGATGAGGAGTGACGTTGAGCATCTTTTCATATGCCTGTTGGCCATCCAGATGTCTTCCTTAGAGAAGTGTCTATTCATGTTTCCTGCCGATTTCTTCACTGGATTATTTGTTTTTCGGGTGTGGAGTTTGGTGAGCTCTTTATAGATTTTGGATACTAGCCCTTTGTCCGATATGTCATTTGCAAATATCTTTTCCCATTCCATTGGTTGCCTTTTAGTTTTGTTGGTTTCTTCCTTTGCTGTGCAGAAGCTTTTTATCTTGTTGATGTCCAAATAGTTCATTTTTGCTTTTAATTCCCTTGCCTTTGGGGATGTGTCGAGTAAGAGATTGCTACGACTGAGGTCAGAGAGGTCTTTTCCTGCTTTCTCCTCTAGGGTTTTGGTGGTTTCCTGTCTCACATTCAGGTCCTTTATCCATTTTGAGTTTATTTTTGTGAATGGTGTGAGAAAGTGGTCTAGTTTCATCCTTCTGCATGTTGCTGTCCAGTTCTCCCAGCACCATTTGTTAAAGAGACAGTCTTTTTTTCCATTGGATGTTCTTTCCTGCTTTGTCAAAGATGAGTTGGCCATACGTTTGTGGGTCTAGTTGTGGGGTTTCTATTCTATTCCATTGGTCTATGTGTCTGTTTTTGTGCCAATACGATGCTGTCTTGATGATTACAGCTTTTTAGTAGAGGCTAAAGTCTGGGATGGTGATGCCTCCTGCTTTGGTCTTCTTCAAAATTACTTTGGCTATTCGGGGCCTTTTGTGGTTCCATATGAATTTTAGGATTGCTTGTTCTAGCTTTAGGAAGAATGCTGGTGCAATTTTGATTGGGGTTGCATTGAATGTGTAGATAGCTTTGGGTAGTATTGACATTTTGACAATATTTATTCTTCCAGTCCATGAGCACGGAATGTTTTTCCATTTCTTTATATGTTCTTCAATTTCCTTCATAAGCTTTCTATAGTTTTCAGCATACAGATCTTGTACATCTTTGGTTAGATTTATTCCTAGGTATTTTATGCTTCTTGGTGCAATTGTGAATGGGATCAGTTTCTTTATTTGTCTTTCTGTTGCTTCATTATTAGTGTATAAGAATGCAACTGATTTCTGTACATTGATTTTGTATCCTGCAACTTGCTGAATTCATGTATCAGTTCTAGCAGACTTTTGGTGGAGTCTGTCGGATTTTCCATGTATAATATCATGTCATCTGCAAAAAGCGAAAGCTTGACTTCATCTTTGCCAATTTTGATGCCTTTGATTTCCTTTTGTTTTCTGATTGCTGATGCTAGAACTTCCAACACTATGTTAAACCACAGCAGTGAGAGTGGGCATCACTGTCGTTTTCCTGATCTCAGGAATAAGCTCTCAGATTTTCCCCATTGAAGATCATGTTAGCTATGGGCTTTTCATAAATGGCTCTTATGATGTTTATGTATGTTCCTTCTATCCCGACTTTCTCGAGGGTTTTTATTAAGAAAGTTTGCTGAATTTTGTCAAATGCCTTTTCTGCATCGATTGACAGGATCATATGGTTCTTATCTTTCTTTTATTAATGTGATGTATCACGTTGATTGATTTGCGAATGTTGAACCAGCCCTGCATCCCAGGAATGAATCCCACTTGATCATGGTGAATAATTCTTTTTATATGCTGTTGAATTCAGTTTGCTAGTACCTTGTTGAGAATTTTTGCATCCATATTCATCAGCAATATTGGCCTGTAGTTCTCTTTTTTTTCTGGGTCTCTGTGTGGTTTAGGAATCAAAGTAATACTGGCTTCATAGAATGAGTCTGGAAGTTTTCCTTCCCTTTCTATTTCTTGGAATAGCTTGAGAAGGATAAGTATAATCTCTGCTTTAAACGTCTGGTAGAACTCCCCTGGGAAGCCATCTGGTCCTGGACTCATATTTGTTGGGAGATTTTTGATAACAGATTCAATATCTTCCCTGGTTATGGGTCTGTTCAAGCTTTCTATTTCCACCTGATTGAGTTTTGGAAATGTGTGGGTGTTTGGGAATTTGTGCATTTCTTTCAGGTTGTCCAGTTTGTTGGCATATAATTTTTCATAGTATTCCCTGATAATTGTTTGTATCTCTGAGGGATTGGTTGTAATAATTCCATTTTCATTCACGATTTGATCTATTTGGATCCTCTCCCTTTTCTTTTTGAGAAGCCTGGCTAGAGGTTTGTCAATTTTGTTTATTTTTTCAAAAAACCAACTCTTGTTTTCATTGATCTCCTCTACAGTTTTTTTAGATTCTATATTGTTTATTTCTGCTCTGATCTTTATTATTTCTCTTCTTCTGCTGGGTTTGGGGTGTCTTTGCTGTTCTGCTTCTATTTCCTTTAGGTGTGCTGTTAGATTTTGTATTTGGGATTTTTCTTGTTTCTTGAGATAGGCCTGGATTGCAATGTATTTTCCTCTCAGGACTGCCTTCGCTGCGTCCCAAAGCGTTTGGACTGTTGTATTTTCATTTTCGTTTGTTTCCATATATTTTTTAATTTCTTCTCTAATTGCCTGGTTGACTCATTCATTCTTTAGTAGGGTGTTCTTTAACCTCCATGCCTTGGGAAGTTTTCCACACTTTTTTCTGTGGTTGATTTCAAGCTTCATAGCATTGTGGTCTGAAAGTATGCATGATATGATCTCAATTCTTGTATACGTATGAAGGGCTGTTTTGTGACCCAGTATGTGATCTATCTTGGAGAATGTTCCATGTGCACTCAAGAAGAAAGTATATTCTGTTGCTTTGGGATGCAGAGTTCTAAATATATCTGTCAAGTCCATCTGATCCAATGTATCGTTCAGGGCCCTTGTTTCTTTATTGACCGTGTGTCTAGATGGTCTATCCATTTCTGTAAGTGGAGTGTTAAAGTCCCTGCAATTACCACATTCTTATCAATAAGGTTGCTTATGTTTGTGAGTAGTTGTTTTATATATTTGGGGGCTCCCGTATTTGGCGCATAGACATTTATAATTGTTTGCTCTTCCTGATGGATAGACCCTGTAATGATTATATAATGCCCTTCCTCATCTCTTGTTACAGCCTTTAATTTAAGGTCTAGCCTGTCTGATATAAGTATGGCTACTCTAGCTTTCTTTTGACTACCAGTAGCATGATAAATAGTTCTCCATCCCCTCACTTTCAATCTGAAGGTGTCCTCAGGTCTAAAATGAGTCTCTTGTAGACAGCAAATAGATGGGTCTTGTTTTTGTATCCATTCTGATGCCCTTTGTCTTTTGGTTGGAACTTTTAGTCCATTTACGTTCAGTGTTATTATAGAAAGATATGGGTTTGGAGTCATTGTGATGTCTGTATGTTTATGCTTGTAGCGATGTCTCTGGTACTTTGTCTCACAGGATCCCCCTTAGGATCTCTTGTAGGGCTGGTTTCGTAGTGACGAATTCCTTCAGTTTTTGTTTGTTTGGGAAGACCTTTATCTCTCCTTCTATTCTAAATGACAGACTTGCTGGATAAAGCATTCTCGGCTGCATATTTTTTCTGTTCAACACATTGAAGATCTCCTGCCAATCCTTTCTGGCCTGCCAAGTTTCAAAAGAGAGATCAGTCACGAGTCTTATTGGTCTCCCTTTATATGTTAGAGCACGTTTATCTCCTGCTGCTTTCAGAATTTTCTCTTTATCCTTGTATTTTGCCAGTTTCAGTATGATATGTCGTGCAGAAGATCGATTCAAGTTACGTCTGAAGGGAGTTCTCTGTGCCTCTTGGATTTCAATGCCTTTTTCCTTCCCCAGATCAGGGAAGTTCTCAGCTATCATTTCTTCAAGTACACCTTCAGCTCCTTTCCCTCTCTCTTCCTCCTCTGGAATACCAATTATGTGTAGATTATTTCTCTTTAGTGGATCACTTAGTTCTCTAATTTTCCCCTCATACTCCTGGATTTTTTATCTCTCTTTTTCTCAGCTTCCTCTTTTTCCATAATTTTATCTTCTAGTTCACCTATTCTCTGCTCTGTTTCTTCAATCCGAGCCGTGGTCGTTGCCATTTTATTTTGCAGCTCAGTTATAGCATTTTTTAGCTCCTCCTGACTGTTCCTTAGTCCCTTGATCTCTGTAGCAATAGATTCTCTGCTGTCCTCTATACTGTTTTCAAGCCCAGCGATTAATTTTATGACTATTATTCTAAATTCACTTTCTGTTATATTGTATAAATCCTTTTTGATCAGTTTGTTAACTGTTGTTATTTCCTGGAGATTCTTTTGAGGGGATTTCTTCCGTTTCATCATTTTGGTTAGTCTCTGGAGTGGTGCAGAACTGCAGGGCACTTCCCCTGTGCTATCTTGAATAACTTGCATCAGTGGGCGGGGCCACAGTCAGACCTGATGTCTGCCCCCAGCCCACCGCTGGGGCCACAGTCAGACTGGTGTGTAGCTTCTCTTCCCCTCTCCTAGGCTCAGGATTCACTGTGGGGTGGCGTGGCCCCTCTGGGCTACTTGCACACTGCCAGGTTTGTGGTGCTGGGGATCTGGCGTATTAGCTGGGGTGGATTGGCAATGTGCACGGGGGCGGAGGGGCAGGCTCAGCTGGCTTATCCTTTGGTGATCCACTTTGGGAGGGGCCCTGCGGCACTGGGAGGGAGTCAGACCAACTGCTGGAGGGATGGATCCGCAGAAGCACAGTGTTGGGTGTTTGTGTGGTGCAAGCAAGTTCCCTGACAGGAACTGGTTCCCTTTCGGATTTTGGCTGGGGGATGGGCAAGGGAGATGGCGCTGGTGAGCGCCTTTGTTCCCCGCCAAGCTGAACTCTGTTGTCCAGGGCTCAACAACTCTCCCTTCCCTTGTCCTCCAGCCCTCCCGCTCTCAGAGCAGAGCTGTTAACTTATAACCTTCCAGATGTCAAGTCCCTTTGCTGTCTGAACACACTCCGTCTGGCCCCTCCGCTTTTGCAAGCCAAACTCGGAGCCTCTGCTTTGCCGGTGGGCTGCCTCTCTGCCCTGGCTCCCACCCGTCAGTCCGTGTAGCGCACACCACCTCTCTGCCCTTCCTACCCTCTTCCATGGGCCTCTTGTCTATGCTTGGCTCCAGAGAATCCATTCTGCTAGTCGTCTGGCAGTTTTCTGGGTTATTTAGGCAGATGTAGGTGGAATCTGAGTGACCAGCAGGACGCGGTGAGCCCAGTGTCCTCCTACGCCGCCATCTTCAGTCCCACCAAGTTTATTTATTTTTGAGAGAGAGAGAGCAAGGAGGAGGGCAGAGAGAGAGGGTGCGAGAGAATCGCAAGCAATGTCTGAACTGTCAGAGCTAAGCCCAACATGGGGCTCAATCTCACAAACCCAACTGTGAGATCTGACCTGAGCTGAGATCAAGAGTTGGATGTTTAAGCAAATGAGCCAACCAGGCACCCTTCCAATTCACATTTAATGTAATAATTGCTTTTGTGATTAATTCTACAATTTATGTTAACTTTTCTATGCTGTGACTATTTACTTTCTCTCACGCCTCTTGAATAGCTGAATAGCAAATGAGCTACAGCACAGAACAATAAAGAAATAACATTTTGTTACATTCTTAACCATATACACTGGCATACAAATAAGAAAATTGAGACACAAGAAGTTAATTACTAATAAGAGACAGATTTTAGAGCTTTTGCTGCTTCACCCCACATATGCCAAATTTAGTCATGTGATTTTATTGTTAGAATATAATCCTTTGTCCCAATGTTTTCATATTCTAGATTATCATTATTATAACAAATTATAACTATTGTTATCAAATTTTAGCTACTATTTAATTCAGGAAGGGTGCTGTTATTCTATTCATTTATTTAAGACATTCAGAGAAAACAGTTTATACATTATCTTCTATACCAAAATAAAAATATTGTTTTTGTTGTTTTAAGGCATTTGTATATAGTGTTTTAAGTTGTATAGCTTAAAATAAGTTTTAAAGTAGAAAAGTATTTTCTTAGCTTTAATGAACTTCTTCAGAACTAATTCTGCTAAACATATTATAAGAGATTTTCTTCTCATTTAAATTATCTACAGTGAGAGACCATTTAATAAGGCTAGTTATGCAGGTACTGACAGTTATAATTCTGTATTACCACCACAGACATTTTTAATTTGACTAACATAATAAATCTTAATCATATCAATGTCACCATCTATTAGAGATATTCATAAGCCATCAACCCCGTAAACATGGCATTGGTGTTATTATTCCTTAACATTTTTTCATTTGTTTATTGTCCATGTTGCCAAACCAGCTTTTGTTTATGATATCAATAGTTACTTCCTGGAATGTATTCAAGTGATTTTTAGTTCATAGTTTGGTTCTACTTTAGGTTATATTTATAGGCAAATATATTTTTAACAAAATAATCTTTTGACATAATTTTTTACTTGCTATTTTTTTAGAAAAAGTTATTAAGATTTATAAATATAGAAAAGAGTACACAAAACACAGATTACACATAGTCTACAATTAGACACTGAGTTCCCAAGTAAACCTAAAAATATACAAGCCCATGACTTGCACACATCATTGCAATACTCACATATGTCTGTCTTTTTATTTTAGATATTTTGGTGCATGTGTGGTGGCATTTTATAAACATTTTAATATTAATACCATATGGTGTGAAAGCATTGTTTCCTATGTTCATAAATTAGAATTATAGTATTTTTCTTCATTATGATTATAGGGGATTATAAATTTCATTAATATTTTCAAAGAACCACACCATAGATTTACAGATTTTCTCAATTTTATGTTCAATTTCTATTTCATTTTATTCAATTCTTATCTTTATTATATCCATTTTCGATTTTCATTGAATAGATTGCCACATTTCCAACCTTCATGAGATAAAATCTTACCACTGTGTTTTCAATCTTTCTCCTTCCAAATCTATCTACATAGATACAAATACAGGAAGATATAAATAATATTAGTTATATGTGTGATATATAAGGCCTCTTACTATTATGTAGGAATATGTATATTTTGAAGTATTTAACTCAAAAATAAACACAAAAACAAAATATTTATTAGCATTTATCTTGATATTATAAGAAAGTGTGTTCTGGCAGAAATTAAGGA
This sequence comes from Lynx rufus, assembly GCF_022079265.1. NCBI lineage: Eukaryota > Metazoa > Chordata > Mammalia > Carnivora > Felidae > Lynx > Lynx rufus. Next base: position 95,239,963 of record NW_025814845.1, on the reverse strand, counting down.
ATTTTTTTAACCTTGTTACAGATTTAATTTAGCAGCAAATAGAGGATATAATTTTCTATATGCTAAGACAGTATTTAGTGTATAATTATTTGAAAAATTAAATACCTTTGTATATTTTCAATTCATATTAAATCTGTTGCAACATGGCATGAATATTTAATCTCATGCACATGATTTTATCTAGTGAGTGATGTGTTAGACCATATTATATCATTTGCTTTGCCCTTTATCTTCCAGAAACCCTGCCATATATTCTAAAATAAATATAAATAAATACATATACACATATATCTATGTATACATATAAGTACACATATATACACATATATATTTGTACACATATATACATATATGCACATATATACATATATATATGCACATATATATATATGAATACATATATATATATTCTCATTCTAAGATATTAATGTTTCATAACACAGATATACTACAGACAGTGATGAAACAAAACATTCATAACCACAATAAAAATAATTTCCCAACTAGGTTGTAAAGAAATAACAAAAACAATTAAATAAGAAAATCTTACTGTATTAATACTGATACACTACATAAAATGATTTCAGACTACTAAAGTTTGTCCACTATACTAACTTAGAGTATATTTTCTATTGTTTAACATATTGTCTTGAACTTTTATTTCATAAGATAGCAAATAAAATCTCAGATATGTTAGATAAAGTGACAGCAAATTATGTTGCCTATGTTTACTGCATATTAACTGGATCATATTGTTAATTGATTTTACTGTCTTAGCTTATGCTGAACTAAAATTCATACAAAATTATATAACTCTAACAATGTTACTTAACAAGATGATTTCAAGTACAGTCAACTTTTCATGCTCAGAAACATTGAAAATATAATTTTCCTACATTGTATAAGGCTAGGAAATATGTATTCAGCTTGACTTTTCATACGGATGTTTACTTTGACACAAAATAAAAATGAAATGATACATCTAAATATAGAGTTCTGTGGTTACACTGAGACTTATTAAAAAATAAAAATTATTTAGTAAAATGAGTATAATATCAAAAACGGATAAAAAATAGAAACTTTACAAATATGAGTGATTTGAAGCTCTGGTTTTAACTTTAATGTATTCTATTACATGAGCTTAATTGATGCTCTAGATTATTAAAAAAATGAGGTACTTTAAAAAGTAAACTTTGGTGGCAATTCTTTCCAAAATATAATCAATTAAGTTATATTAACCAATTATTCATGAGAGGTTTTTGTTCTGTTTTATTTTATTTTTTTTGGTGATAGTTGAAATTAAGCTGGTATATTTTCATCTTTCTGGATTTCAGACAAATCTACAAAACTAATTAGAACCTTTTTTTATTTTTTCCCCAAGAAATTAATTATTTTGTAGATTTTTGACAAGTTAGAAAATATATGTCAAATTTTTACACATACTCATATTTTCAATGAATATGTTATAATGAGGAAAATGTTTCCATATAATCATTGTGAAGATCTCTAACCACACATGATTTGATATAGATAAGCAGTGACATTCACACATTATATTAAAACATTTAGTGTAATTGTGGAGAGACCAAACTGTTGATGCATTTATTTGCTTTTAATTACCTATAAAGTAGGTAGCATCTACTGACAATGATTTAATAATACAGTAAATGTTGACCAATTGTAAATATTTATCTTTGCAAAGTAATAATTCACAGGCCAGTTGGTGAATTTTTTAGAGTGTTTTTAAATAAGATGATCCATGATTGGTTTTATAAAAGATTTCCTTGTTTATATTCTAAGACAACTAGACTCTTGTTTTCCAGAAAATTTGCCCTTTGTGTAATGTTTTATGCATTTGGCTCAAAATTCCATGTTTTATTAGGTTGTCCATAAATAACGCAGGGAAGAAATTGTACATGTTTGAAATATTTGTACCCATTTCACAGATTCCTGGTTTTGTTTGTTTGTTTGTTTGCCTCCCCAAATCAAATTGTCTACCACTGGCAATTTTTTTCACTCATAAAGTACTTATAATAATAAATAAGATTGCAATTACATATTCTCCCAGTGTATTTTTCCTTTACTACTTATAAAAACGTAAAAAGTTTTGTTGGCCATTAGTTATATAAAAAGTAGAAACTATCATAAGTCTCAATTTTCACCTAACTATAGAGGAACTCACCACTTGTGTAATGTGTTCTAAAATAATTTAACAAAACATGGACAATATTTTCTGAGTATCTAATATAACAATATGAGATCAGCATGTATTTCTGTTTATAATGTTTTTTGGTTGTATGCATCATTAACTATCATTACCACAAAAGGCCAGGATGTGTTTTCTCAGTACTATGGAACTTTCTGAATTGTGCTATTCAGTATAAAATACTTAAGGTGTTTCTAAACACTTGTTAATAATTTTAATCAAATTTATGAAACATAAATACTTGAAACATACTTGAAAAATGTAGCTATTTGATTTCATATTCAGAAGTTTTACATTCTACATTTTTTTGTACAATTTTTCTGGGAATGGTTTCATGTAATTGTTATTTAAAATCTCATGACAATGCGCAAACTTGACCCATGTTTCATTATTAAGGAGAGTAAATCAAATTATCTGTTTCTATAATGTTTCTGACTATGTTGAATATTCTAAGCCCAAGTCCAAGAATATGTTGTCAGAAAATCATTCATTTTTACTTCTTTTGAAAAGTATTCAGACAGAACGAAAGTGTCATGATGACCGTTTTTCTTGCTATTTACATGTGCTGTTAGTATTAACTTAGATCTCTGTGTGTGACTTTATTCAAGAGTTTTTAAGTGACACACCGTATAGTGAGAATGATTTTGTTAAAATTATATTTCATTTTTAATAGAAACTGGAAAATTAAGTATGTCACACTGTTCTGTGAATTAATGAAAATGTGAGAGTACCATTATCTGATCCTTATTCTCAAGAATGCCACATGAAGTTATGCAGACTGAAACATTGTCACACCCAAGGGGCCACCATTCACAGCATAGACATCCTTACCATATTTAAAAGCATTCTATTATTTTAGCTTTTTTTTCTCATTCAAGATTATAATATTTACACATGAATAAAACCGTCGATCTAATAGAGTCAACATATACAATGTACATTACTTCCATTTAGGAAAAGGAAAACATGAATGTTTTGTTCATTAAAAAATTATGTAACTTAGCCCAGGTTTCTAACAAGACATTGTTTTTGCAATGTAACTTGAGGATCATAAAACATCCACGATTTTGTTTATATTCATACAATGGCTAAATTTATCACTTAATTTTTTTTTTTTTACCATTTATTCAATTTTGTGAGACAGGGCACAACCAGGAGAGGGGCAAAAAGAGAGGGAGACACAGATCCGGAAGCAGACCTCAAGGTCTGAGCTGTCAGGAGAGAACCCAATGCAAGGCTCGAACTCACGGACCACATGATCATGACCTGAGCTGAAGTCAAATGCTTAACCAACTAAGCTACCTAGGTGCCCCTAAATTTATCATTTTATATTTCATATTATTTCATCTAGCATTTTTAAGGTATCAGAAGTCATATCTGGGTTTCAAATCTACAAATAAAATATTTTAATAGGGAAAAATATTCTAGGTAGTAACAACTATTCAGCTATCAATAACACATCACACAATATTACATAAACCTAAATGACTTGGTTATATAATATTCCTTAGTTACATCTTAGCACTCATTTCTTTCTTGTATGTACAGTAATTTAATCAGCACAAAAGGAACTTCTAGAAAAACTAAATAGACATTTTTTTCCCAAAAAAGACATCTCTATGACCAATGGCTACATGAAAAGATACACAATATCACTAATCATCAGGGGAAATGCAAATCAAATCCACAATGATATATTACCCCATACCTATAATAATGGCTATCTTCAAAAAGACAAAAGATAACAAGTGTTGGTAAAGATGTGGAGAGAAAGGAACCCTTGTGAACTGTTGGTAGGGTTGCAAATTTGTTCAACCACTATGGAAAGCAGTATGGAGGTTCCTCAAAAAATTAAAAATACAACTGCCACATGGTCCAGCAATTTTACCTTTGAGTATTTATCTGAAAAAGAAAATACCCTAGTTCATAAAGATATCTGCACCCCCATGTTCAATGCAGCATTATTCATTATTGCCAAGATACAGCAATAATCCAACTGTTTGCCCATTGATAAATGGATAAAAAGATGTGAGATATATACACGGATACTATTTAGCCACTGGAGGAATAGAAGTCCTGATATTTGCAGAGACATGGATGGACCTTGAGGACATTATCCTATGTGAGATAAGTCTGGCAGAGACAGACAAATGCTGTGTGATATTTCTTGTATGTGGAATCAAAAAGAAAGAAAGAAAGAAAGAAAGAAAGAAAGAAAGAAAGAAAGAAAGAAGGAAAGAAAGAAAGAAAAAGGAAGAAAAGAAAAGAAAAAACTCGATACCAAATTAAAAAAAAACAGAGTGAATTACAGTTACCCGGGACTGGATAGTGTGGGAATGAGAAGGTTTTTTAAGGGTACATAATTGCAATAACTATATAAATAAGTCATGGAGATCTAATAAATAGTACAGTGATTACAGACAATAAAACTATATTATAAGCATTAAACTTGCTGAGAGACTACAACTTAATTGCTTCCACCACTAGAAGAAGTAATAATTATGTGACAGGATAGGGGTATTAGTTAACATTACAGTGGTAATCATATTGCAATATAAATGTATATAATCAACACGTTGTACTCCTTAAACTTATACACTGAGATGTGCCAATTATAGTTCAGTAAAAATTTCAAGTATATATAATGTCAATTATAGTTCAGTAAAAAAATACCTGTTAATGACTATTTTGTACATATAATGTAAAGTATATTAACACATATTAAATAATAACTATTAAGTTTTCTCTCCAGATATGAAAAAAGAAGTTAAACAAAATACAAAGTTTTTGGAAGAGTAAATAATATCTACCAAATAATCCAATACAGTATTTCTAGAAATGATGTCTATCTATTCATCCCTCTGAATAACATATAGCTTATAGTTATATTTAATCTTTTTATATACCAGTTGCCAGTGGACTAAGTAGTTTCTTAAAAATACTACTATAATTTTAAATCAAATGTCATAAAATAAGTAAAATTTGTGAACATTTTAATAGAAACTATAAAATTTGAGCAAGTAAGCATTCAAAATGTAATAAAATGTTATTTCAATGAAACAAATTTGTCTATTTTATTTTATTACATATCAATTGCTTTAAATTCTAAATTATATCAGTTAAAATTTAAAATATAAAATTTAAAATCCCATTAATTGTTTTAAGTTTATTATTTATTTTCAGACAATGAGAGAGTGAGTGGGGGAGAGACAGAGAGAGAGGGAGAGAGAGAGAGGGAGAAAATCCCAACCAGGCTCCACGCTGTTAGTGCAGAGCCTGATTCAGGGCTTGAACTCATGAAGCATGAGGTCATGACCTGATCTGAAGCTGGACGCTTAACTGACTGAGCCACCCAGGCTTATTAGTTTGGATGAATAATATGATTAAGATAATGTATACATCATGACATTTTATTTGTTATTTATCAAAACAGTATTCTAATATTAGCATTTCATTTGAGGAAATGATGCCTCTTTTAAAAATATTCTCAATGTCACCCTGTGGCCAGCATTGCTCATTCTTTTCCTAGGATATATTGCACGTTGTTTGTCTGTGATCTAGTGGAAGAACCAGATGATTTCTTATAATAAAATCATTCAAGCTTAAAAGAGCAAGATTTTATTATTTCTTGTATTTGCTAACCCATGCTGAACTCAGAAGTCTCACTTATGTATCTATGGTCAGCATTTGTCTAGATAAATGGCTTTGTCAGTCTTGACTGAGCTCTATCAACCAAGACATTCAGAGCCTCGGCTGAAACAACTTCTCTGTCCTGGCAAAGATCTCTATGTGTTATTATCCAATCAGCTCAGGCATGTTGCCATGACAAAAGAAGAGGAAAAAGAGGGTACCAAAGTACACAAGACTCATTAGGCCCATTTCTTGTTTTTTTAAGCTGCTAAGTTATGTGGTTGTTTGTTACACAGCTCTACCTTACTGATATACCCTGGAGTGATTTTACACAGACAATAAATATGTTTAATGTTTATAAAATGATGTATTGAGTAGAATGGATAAAAACAGCAATTAAGTTACTTGGAGTATTCTGTATGAGTATTCTACAATCTGTATGAGAAATTATGAGTTTTTTTTACTAGATTGGTGACCATAAATATAAAGATAAAAAGATGATTCAATATATAGTCTTCTGTTACAATCAATAAGACTTGCTGAAGGAGTAGTTACAGGTGTATGGGAAAGACAATATAAAAGCTTCACTTCTAGAGCACTCTCATGAGTAATTGAATATGTTATGGTGTTAATTTTTAGGTTAGAAAACACAATAGCAAGACTAACAAGCTTTGGGCAAGGGGTGGGGACATTTCTGATTATTTTATATTTGTATCTGTGAGACTGGAAGGCACCTGCTCCAGCAGGATTAGCTGTGGCTTACTAATGTCAGGGCTGTAAGGATATTCACCATGGTTGGAAAGAGAATCCATGAATCTTGAGAATATTTGATATCGTATGACTTCTTTGGAATCATAGGGCCCAAATGCCAAGGGAAGGGTTACTTCTAGGTTTAGATCTATTACCATATGCTGCTTAAAGACTTCTAGGGATAAGAAATTTTTATCACATAACAGCCCAGATGTTTTCAGACTATTGAAATTGTTGGATCTTTACAAAAAACATTCTATTCATTTTTTGACAACAGCCTGCATACTTGTATCATATAATAAAATCCACGGGGTTTTTTTGTTTGTTTTAATCTTGCTTTGACCATTTGAGGCAAAAGGAAACAAAAGATATAGCATAAAAATGATCAGGTCTGATGTCATTACTTACATGTGACAGAGATATGCTTCTCCCTGTCCCCTCAAATACATTTGCCAGACTTCCTTGCCTGCCTGCCTTCCTTCCTTTGAGGTCTGAAAGGAGGAGACATTCACATGAGATTACTGGGTAGAAAGCATGTGCTTGTGGCAGTGATTCGTGCAAGGCCTGTCCCAGGGGCTCCTTCAAAGTGGCAATCTGAGCTCTGGATGTCTGGCTAACACATTCTTCATTCTTTTGCTCTTCCAGTCCTATGACTATTCTTGATACCAGTTTTCTGGATTAAATCTCTTTCTACTTGGAATATTTACAGTGATATCTAATTTCTTGAGTTGATATTCAAAGTATTTGGATGAATGATGATATAAAAACCGTTCCTCATCACATTGATGGTGGCAAATTAATGTTGAGTATGAACTCAAATGGTTGCTTGAGTGGTAAGTCTCAAGAGTGAGTATATATTTCTCAGAAGTACACGTTGTATAGGTAATAGCTAAAAATATCATACTTATAGAGGATATTAGTATTATTTAAATAAAAATTGTGAAACAAAGTTTATAATAGGATTTTTGACATTTTTCAAACATTTCTTTTCATTTTATATAGAGGTAAAGTAATAGCAAATTATTGGACTATTTAAAAATCACACCCACAATGAAAGGTATTTTCTAGAACTAAAAGTAACCTAAGGCTTATTCAGGAATACATTTGTTATCGTGGAAATATTCAACCTATCTGTACACGTAAAAAATTAAACTTGAGGAATGTATTTTATTTCATGCAGTAAGCTTGCCTCATAGGATTCTGAGCATATGAAATAGAATTCAGTTAAATAGGCTGAATTTCTATCATTGTGTTTGAAGCATGTATGAGAAGTGGCAAACAGTAACTCCTAGTCCACTTCTTTTTACCATCCAGGCAAGACACTCCCTTGAATTTCAAATGAAAAATGCAGTTTTAAAATTTCCCCTCCTTCAGTTTTCACATGAGTACAGTGGGAAAATTCCAATTTAAAAGTCTAAAATAATAGCAAGACTTCTGGAATGCCAGAGTGAGCACTTCTGTAAGTATATGCTTCTATAGAAGGAGAAAAGGGAGCAAAATTTATCAAAATCAACTTTTTTTTTTAATTTTTTTTTCAACGTTTTTATTTATTTTTTTGGGACAGAGAGAGACAGAGCATGAACGGGGGAAGGGCAGAGAGAGAGGGAGACACAGAATCGGAAACAGGCTCCAGGCTCCGAGCCATCAGCCCAGAGCCTGACGCGGGGCTCGAACTCACGGAGCGCGAGATCGTGACCTGGCTGAAGTCGGACGCTTAACCGACTGCGCCACCCAGGCGCCCCAAAATCAACTTTTTTAGAAATCTGGAAATCTGCCAAAAGCCTGCAATAATATGACAAGTGTTTATTCAAGAAAATCTGCTGAAATTCGGAAAGGATTTCTGGATTTGTGACATATTTCCATTTTCCTCTACTCAGGTCTTCCACAGCCTCGAAAGCCAGAAGCCTCACAATTATAGTAGCAATGAAGCACCAAAGCCTTGCAAGCTCAGGAGAAGGAAGACCAGATGTGGAGCTCCTCAAAAAGCTCCAATTCTGTAGAATTGTCACTGTATGATCTGTCTCCCAACAGCCTGGAAAAGTCCCATTGACAGAAACACTCTGTAGGTGACAAATGTACAAGCTGTTGCTATTGAAAACAATGTGTCCTGCATATTTACAACTGCTTGTGTCCAATAGCAAAACAGGAACTATGGTGTAAAATAAAGGGAAATATGTTATTTTTATTTTTTTTTTTAATGTTTATTTACTTTTTGAGAGAGAGAGAGAGAGAGAGAGAGATGCAGAGCATGAGCATGAGCAGGGGAGGGGCAGAGAGAGAGACGGAGACACAGTATCTGAAAGCAGGCTCCAGGCTCTAAGCTGTCAGCACAAAGCTCCACGCAGGGCTTGAACTCATGAACTGTGAGATCATGACCTGAGCTGAAGTCAGAGGCTTAACTGACTAAGCCACCCAGATGACCCAAAGGGAACATGGTATTAAAATATGAGTGATAGCCAAGGCTATGAAGAAAAAGTTAATGACTAGAATTAGGAAACTAATATATCTGAGACTGAATTATAAAAGTCATTTGCTAAAACAAACCAACCAACCAACAAAAGAGCAAAAATCACTGAGAATCCCATATTTATAAAATAATTAAAACTTTTAGGAAGGCATTTTCTTTCATAAGGAGATTAAAATTAAATAGAAAAATATCAAATGAATATTTTCTTAAGAAAATAAAAATAACACAGAAATCAAAAATTTTGTTAGAGGATAAAGCCAAAGCAACTCTCTGATCAAAACTTAATAATCAACCCACTACAAAACTACTAATTATGCACAAATAAAAGGTTGTTATAATGCCAATTATGTGCAGTTATAAATTTCACTGCTCTAATTCGATTTGCTCTCATTATCCTTTACTGAATTCTACTCAGCTTTTGTTTAGCTAGGTGCAAAGAATTTTCTACCCACATAAAGTCATTTTATTTTATGAGAATGAATGTAATTATCACCTAGCTAGAAGCTAAGGGGATTTTTTTAACCTAGCTGGAGTGAAGTGACCCAATTAACACCTTGCAAGAATACTCTGAATATTGTACATTTTACAAGGTGTTTTTAAGCTTAGAATAGTTTTGATTGATGGGTTTCTCTTCTTGAGAAGTTTTTATTTCTTTCTCCTGGTCTGAAATTTTGTTTTAGAATCTCAGCTCAAAAGTTGCAATTTTTTAAAATTTATAATCATTCCAAGTGCTCCTTTACCAACTTGAAGCAACTTAGTTTTCTTATATATTTTTGTGATAGAAACATGTCTATACACCATAAAGCAGATTAGAACTACCTACTTAATCTTTATCTTCTATAGGAATAGAAGACTAACATATTTGTTCATCCTAGGATACATGAGTATATTTGGTCTCCCTATAAAGTCTCTTTCCATTTGTATAAGTACCTTTAAAGTCCATTCTATAAATGAGAAGGAAGCCGCTTGGCTCATGCAATATATTCAGTAAGAGATTCTAGTAGAATACTCTTATCAATACTAATAACATTCATATTTTTTTTAAAAATAAAATTAGTTTTGATTTTAAAATCCATAGGTATTAAAACTGACTTTTTAAATTTATTTATCTTGAGAGAGATAGAGAAAGAGCAAACACAAGCAGGGGTATGGGGAGAGAAGGGGAGAGAGAGCGAGAAAGAGAGAGAGAGAATCCCAAGCAGGTTTTGTGCTGGCAGCAAAGAGCTCCACGTGGGGCTTGAAACCACAAACAATGAGATCATGACCTGAGCTGAAATCAATAGTCCGACTCTGAACCGACTGCCACCCAGGCACCCCAATAACTGACTTTTCTATTACTAGAAATTTTATAGATAAAAAAAATGTGTAAGATTTCTGTTGAATGTATGTCAGTACTTACAATAAGTATTTATTTTTATCCAGAAGTTGGTATCAAAATTGTGTGGCCAGACTTACACTTCTACACTTCTTTTTAATTGTTACATTTTTCTCATTGCTTTATGAGCATTGGTCAACCTACAAATAACTCAACGTGTCACTGTCTTCTGATTTCTTTCCACGTCTCTGGCAGCTCCTTCTCATTCCTTTTGCTGTTTCGTGTGTGTGTGTGTGTGTGTGTGTGTGTGTGTGTGTTGTTGCTGTTGTTGCTGTTGTTGTTGTTTTCTGCCTCTGTGAGTCTAAATGTCAGTGCTCCCCTAGGTTCCATTTTGGTCATCTTCTGTTCTTACTCCAGCTTTCCCTTGACTTTACCTTCATAATGAGTTCCATTAAGTATCTTCAGCTGTATCATTAGAGAGTCTCTGATTATTGTTTCATAATAATGTCAATTATTCCTTAAGAGTCAGACACTAGTTCTCATAACATTAATGATAAAAAAAGTCCATTTATAACTACAAACTATGGCAAATGTGAATTATCAATCACCTGGTTAGCACTGAACAATTCTCTAGAAATAGACATAACCAACAGCCTATTCTAGTGGCCACACCTGAATTCAGACACCCCAGTCCCTGTGCTCACCTTAAATTAACCTCGCATTTCACGGAGACTCTTGACTGAAAGATTTTGTTTTCCTCAGCCTGGGCTTTTATCACCTAGATATCTTCAGATTCATTCCCTCATTTCTTTTAGTTCTTGCCTCAAAGGCCAGCTTTCATAGTTAGTTTTCTCTGCTTTTTTTGTAAGGATGAAGAAAAATAGACTTTTAAACAAAAATTTCTATATGAGATTATGTTACATTATCTGTGGTGTTTGTCACATTGACACAGGAAATTTAGGTATGTGCCATCACAGTCTAATTAATGTCTAGTTAATACACTCCTAAAAACTTATGGGGAGTCAACCAGAGCTACACATTAACCATAAATTGAAGGATTTTATTCTAAATATTTTTTAACTTTAATCATTCCATAAATACTTCTAGAACACCAAGACATGCAAGAAATTAAGCTACTAGTATGAAGGAAACATGCAAGTTTTGCTGCACTCAAAGGATTCATCACAGAATTAAACACACATACATATGTACCAATAGCTATGTAAACTTATAAATACAAGGGGTATAATAGATATTAGAAAAATTTTATGAAATTGGAATGTAGAGAGTCCTCATTTTAAGAGGAATCTGTAGGATTGTTTACATAAAGGAGCAGAAAATACCTATTTTACGCTTTGTAGGATTTATGGTTTCTGAAGCAACCACTCAACTCTGCCTCTATAATGCATAAGCGGCCAAAGAAATATATAAATGAGTGGGCATGTATATGAGTTTCTCATCACTGCTGTAATAAATTACCACAACAACACAACTTTATGCACTTACTTTTGCAGAGGTCTGAAGTCAGAAATCAAAGCATCAGCAGAATTGTATTCCCATTCCAGTCTTCAAGGGAGAATCTTTTTCCTTACACTCTCAGCTTCTAGAGTCCACCCACATTTCCGAGCTCAGGACCCTTCCTCACATCACTCCACCCTTTTGTTTCTATGGAAATATTTCCTGCTATATAATCTCATTTCCCTGCCTCACTCTTAGAGCCTTGTGATTACATTGGATTGGGGATAATCTCTCAATCTTAAAATTATTCATCTCAACTGCAAATTCCCATATACTATGCAAGGCAGATTATTCACAGGATCTAAAGAGTAGGATATGGACATTTGGGGAAGGCACTAGAGGGTGGGGAGCTTTTATCTAGCCTCCCACAGCATTGGCTCTGACCCAATAAAACTTCATTTACAAAAACTAGCAGCAGGCTTGATTTGGTCCGGCCAAAAGTCCCTTATAAAGGGTCCCCTTGATCCCTTAAAAGAGGAAGTGGCAAACTTATTTTTTTCTATTTTACACGATCCCAGAATTTACCTAAAAGAAATTAAAATAAGTCTTGTAAGGAGTTATTCAAGAATACTAACATAGGTTTGATTCCTAATAGCCCCAAACTGTATATCATCCAAATATCATCAATTGTAAATGGAGAAACATTGTCAAACATTGTAGTATAGTACTGACTACTACTCAACAGTAAAAGAACTACCCTTACATTAAAAAACATGGATACACCTCGAAAGCATTCTAGTAAGTAAAGAAAACTATACATGTGAGTTGTATGCTGCATTTTATTTTATTTGTATTTATTTATTTATTTATTTATTTTTTATTTATCATGTATTTTTATTTGTTCACTCTGGAAAAGGCAAAGATATGAAGGGCAGATATAAGATCAGTGGTTGCCAAAGATCATTGGTGGAGTAAATTGAATAAATGGGGTTTGTTGGAACTTTATATATGACTTCCATCCAGACTATTCTGTTGTTACATGACTGTATACATAAGGGGCGAATCTCACTATATGCAAAATGTGCATCAATAAACCAGACTTAAAAAATAGAACTTTATATAGAGAAAGAGTAAATATGTGATCTATACTATACGACTTTGATTAACTCTATAAGTTGTAGACAGGTTAATTTGAAAGATGTGGAATTAAAGAAGACAGTGCATGAAGTATGGATTATGAAGCATAATATAATTTATCAGGTTTTCTTTTTCCAGGAATTAATTCAGTATCCATTTTAAGGAGATACAGCCATTTTAGATTTTTTAAGTTATGCTCACTCACCTTTATGGAAGCTTATTGATTATTCACATGCACTATTTGTATTTGTTTGATGCAACGACATTTTATCCTTCTATTTCTCAATATATTCTTTTTAACAAGATTTTCTACCTATATTTTTTTCTTTTTTAAGGCTTTTAAAGTAGTTTTAGGCTTATAACAAATTTGAGAGAAAGGTACAAAGATTTCCCCTATACTCTCTGGCCCCACACATGCATAGCCTCCTCCATTATTTACATCACTCAGCTAAATTGTACATTTTTTACTAAGGATGATCAAACAAAGTCCATAGTTTCCCTTGGTGTTCACTCCTGTGGTAAATTCTACTGGGTTGGACAAATGTATAATGGCATATATCCATCATAATAATATCATACAGAGCATTTTCACTGTCCTAAAAATCCCATCCTAGAATTAAAAAAAATAATAATTCAGTGTTAACTTTGTAAAAGGGAAGCTACAATCTCTATGAATTTTATAAAAGACTGATGATAAACTGCTCCAAGACAAAAGTAGATTCAGTTTTGTACTACTTAATTCAAAATACAATTGTTTTTAGGACAGTGACATACATCCCCTATTCAAGAAATATTTCTAATTGTTTTTTAAAAAACTTACTTGTTTCTAAAAAGAAAATCTTCCTTTTTAAGGAAATAATTATGAGCAAGCTGACAGGAGTAGCTATATAATATAAAATATTATTATCTTTATTTTAAAATTTTTAATGTTTATTTTTGAGAGAGAGAGAGAGAGACAGAGTGTGAATGGGGGACGGGCAGAGAGAATGAGAGGGAGACACAGAATCTGAAGCAGGCTCCAGGCTCTGAGCTGTGAGCACAGAGCCAGAAGTGGGGCTCGAACTCACGGAGTGTGAGATCATGACCTGAGCCGAAGTCAGGCGCCTAACCAACTGAGCCACTCAGGCTCCCCAAAACATGATTATCTTTAAGTTATGTGAGTTAATATAACCTTATCATCCATATATTGCTCACACTAATATCTAAGTAAATAACAAATACAAGATGAACAAGATCTTTTCGATCAGTCATAATAACAATAATAACAACTTACAAAAGAATGACTAGCCAAAGATAAAGAAAGAATTAATACTAGAGCTATACATAAAAGAATGCAATCTGAAATGAATTCTGGAGGTAATTGAAAATAAGATTTAAAAAAAAATATTCCAAAACAATGCTAAGTTGGAATGAGATCTAGCAGACAGAACAAGGGAGGTTTGTTTGGGGTAACAAAATAGCGGCACTGCATTTTTGTTTACAAAGGTTTAATAACAAAGTGTGATCTCTCTGCAAGGTTTTAATTTTTTTCTTACATTTGTTTATTTTTGAGAGACAGAGTGAGACAGAGCACGAGCTGGGGAGGGCCAGAGAGAGAAGGAGACACAGAATCTGAAGCAGGCTCCAGTCTCTGAGCAAGAATTTAGCACAGAGCCCTATGCATCCCTTGAACCCACAAACTATGATATCGCGACCTGAGCAGAAGTGGGAAGCTCAATTGACTGAGCCACCCCGGTGGCCCAGCAAGGTTTTAATCAGGAAAGAATTCCCAATACTTGGCTTATTGCTTCGGTTCTTGGAATTAGACCCCATTAATTGGGATCTTGGCTCTGGCTCTTATTAGCTGAATCACTAGGTTGTGTAACTTGAGGGTTTTTCTGACATTTAAAAGAATCAGTTAAGTTGTGATTAGTGCCTACTGTACAGAGTTGATCTGACAATGAAATGGGGTAAAATATGTGTATCAGATACTGTTAGATAGTCATTGTGAATTCTTATTCCCCTTTTTCTTTTTAAAAAGACTCCTAATTCTATTGTGGCCAGATAAAAACTACATCTTCTGGTCTCCTCACAGACATGGGTGGTCATGCATGCTAGTTCTTGTTAACAATATGTTTTGATGCAGAAGTCATGAATGGGAATTCTCCTAAAATGCTCTGAAAGAAGGACACAGTCAGCTGACATGCATCTGTCATTGATTCCTATCCCCATTTTCAAATGCAGCATATTTTTGTGATACATGTAGGCTTGAGCCTAAAACCAAAATTCAAGCCTTAAGCATTATGGATCAAAAAAGATGAGATTTTCTAGAATATTAATGAGATAATGGAACTCTGTGCACTAGCCTTAGAATGCCTACCTCTGGACTAATTTATTTGATTTCATTTTTTGAGGAAACTATACCTCAATTTGCCTATTTTATGATCTGTTATGTGCAACCAAACCTATTCTCCCCTGCACAATATGCAAAACTCTTAGAAGGTTCTCTGCATTTACACTTTATCAATATCAACTATTAATAAATTTTAGAAAAGTCTAAGAAATGAATAGAGAGCAGTCCATGAATGATTTTCTTCATTAACCAGACTAAATAAAATGATAGAAGTAATGTGTATTACATGGTAGAAAATTAAATATCTAATCTTGAAGAGAGAAATACAAGCCCTTGAAGAAATAATTTCAAGTGGATTCCATATTTCTCAATGACAAACAATAATGCTAAATGATAGAAAAATCAAACTACAAGCAAACAAAATTCTAATGATCTACAACAAAGTTTTATTTATTTGCACAGGCACGTGCTGTATCAAATTGTACTGTGTCACGTATAGAAATGCAACTAGTTCTTGAATGTATATTTGTTACATATATGTAATATATATATGTATGTATAATATGTGAAACACTCATGAGCATAAGCATCCTGTTAACTCAAAATACTTGTGATAAATTCCATGATACAATTTCCCCGCTAGGCCTTCTTTGTATGGAGAAGTCTGTGCTTCTGGCAAAATTGACTTATGCATATCAACCTTTTCCATGATTGATAGAAATTATCCCAGCTAAAATGTTTAAGGTGATCTGAATTTATCATCAAGACAAGATACTTGTGTTTTATCCATATTCTATATACCTTGCAACACAGTTTTACCCCTTTTACTCAATTCAGTATCATCCAACTAATTTATAAAAGAAAAAGCTTTGCTTTTAGTAGTAGTTATTCAGGACTTATTGGCAAATGTATTAAATGGCATTGATATTTTATTTCAGAAAGAAGTGTACCAATAAGATAATTATTTATACAAACAATACTGAGGAAGCTAAAACAGTGTTATATATAATGAATTATTTTGAAACTGATTTTATTGCCCTGGTGAGGAAAATCCATAAAGTCTTCATATATTTATTTACTTCACTAGTCATTAAAATAAGAACAGACTGAATTTCTAAATGGCTTCTTGCAGCACAGTGCAGAGATGGGGTTATCTTTGTAATGCAGGCAGTCAGAAGTGCAGACTAATCAAGCAGGTACAGAAGCACACACTTTTGCCTAATTTCACCACTAATCCTTTTCTAATAATCTGAATAATCTCCTTTATTTCTCTGCTATAAGTACTCGGGGCATTTAGCTTATAAACAGCCACATATGCCGCACTTTAGAAAATGGAGTTTCAGATGAGCTTTTATGTTTCCTAAAACTAATTTTCCTTACAATAGTTGTACTAAGTGATGCAGGTGAAAAATAAGCAAAATGTTTGCGTAACAAATTGCAAACGATCTAAAAGTGCAATGTTATTAGAAAGACTAGGAGGAAACATGGAAGAAAATAAGAATTAGCTTTTGTTGCTGAGGTAAATATGATCTTGAACATATACGTGTACAGACTAGTCCAGGACTTCAGATTAAAAAATGGAATTTGTGCAGACCATTTTATGTGTCTTATAACATTTATTTAGAAAAAAATCAAATTAAACTATCATGGTTCACAAATTACAACTTTAGAGGCTTTCCTTATGCATAAGTGCACAGTACAGCTATGGAATAATTCTGCTTTATAAAGAGACTTTAGAGTTGACTCTCAGAAGCTAAACTGAACAGCAAAACAGATGTTACTTTGCTGACTAGAGATAATGAGATGAAATTGTTATATTCTGCTCTAAGTTCTATAACAAAGCATTTAACTTAAAATTTTAGCTTAGTACAGTAATTTTAGATGTACAGAAAAGAATTCTTATGCAGAAAGGAGTCTTTAAAATTTTTTTCTGAACAATTTTATTATAGTTGGTTATTCCATTTTCATTTCACTTTTTGATACCTTAATTGCCCTTGTTATCCACATAGTAATAAAAGTAAAAATTTTATTTTTAGTTGCATAAAAATAGATTGGATAAAATAATGAGAATTATTTGTGTGGAATTAAAGGTGGTAGTGATTTTCCCTTTTACAGATAACAGTCAAGATTGTTTTGTCATGACCCATACACTGAACATTCTTTATTATGGGTAGACTTGACTATTCTCCAAAAGTGTGGGCATTTTATTTTTCTAGTCCACTTCCAATAATTTGAAGGGTATCTTGTCTCCAAGGGACAAAATGGCAGAATCATGATGCTGGCAGGGTAAAAGTGCAGCTCCCATGATAAAAGTGATGAGCCTGGTCATGACGGCTACCACACCTGCTTCTGGAAATACCCTTCCTATCTAGCATGTGTCTGCTCCAAAGAGAAAAATAGAAGTGAATAATGATGAGAAGAGGGTTGCAGTGATTTATCTTCCTCCAAGAAGGCCTTAGTTGCATACAGATTGTCTAGGAGAGCAGGCAAAATAGCAATGATGCAAATGCTTCAAATAAATGAAGGTTTTTATTTGCTCAAGAATTTAGCCATTCTTTAGTACATATTATATTAGTGCTTTAAATACTGTAAGAATTCAGCGAATAAGTCAGTCTTTGTATCTACTCTTATACGTTATGTTGTAACTCAAATATAGATTTACAAAGCCATGTAATATAGTGTTGCTTTCATTGTTTATCCAAATGTCTTTATGTTTTTTATATCTAAAATGTTTTTTATATCTAAAAAAATACAAATTACACACACACACACACACACACACACACACACACACAAAGCATGTGTGGCAAGTCCTGTTACCTACCACTAATTCTTGAGTTGTGTTGGGTGTAGTTCACAGACTTACTCCTGGGGAATTGTGCCTTGCTATGGACCTTCATAAACTGAAGTTGTTCTAAATGTCCTTCATTATTTGAATATTTTTATCTCTTTTTTAATGCTTATTTATTTATTTTGAGAGAGAGAGAGAGAGAGGGAGAGAAAGATGTGCATGGGTATGAGCATGAACAGGGGAGGGGCAGAGAGAGAGAGAGAAAGAATCCCAAGCAGGCTCTGCACTGTCAGCGCAGAACCTGATGCAGAGTTTGAACACATGGACCCTGAGATCATGACCTGAGCCAAAATCAAGAGATGGACACTTAACCAACTGAGCCACTTATGCACCCCAAATACTTTTATTTCTATATATTAAGTTTTATATTTTGAAAACCTGCTGTTGGAAAAAAGATACCACATTTATGTAGGGAAATTAATATTAACACTAAAAGATTGTACATGCTTAAAACAGTCTCAAAATTTTTGCTGCATTCACACCAAGTATATTAAGACATGGGGCTAGGTGTTCTAACAAACACCCCCAAATCTCAGTAACATAACAAGACAAAAATAACTCGTTTTTTTTTTTTTTGCTTACATCTTAGCTCATATCTGAGTGACACCTACTGATACAAAATTCTATTATATTAAGAATATTATTGGGGTGCCTGGGTGGCTCAGTCGGTTAAGCGGCCGACTTTGGCTCAGGTCATGATCTCACGGTTGGTGAGTTCAAGCCCCGCGTTGGGCTCTGTGATGACAGCTCAGAGCCTGGAGCCTGCTTCGAATTCTGTGTCTCCTTCTCTCTCTGCCCTTTCCCAACTTGTGCTCTGTCTCTATGTCTCTCAAAAAATAAATAAATGTAAAAAAAAAAGTTTAAAAAAATAAAAATAAATTTAAAAAAAGAATATTATCTTTAGGGGTACGTCGGTGGCTCAGTTGGTTGAGCATCTGACTCTTGATTTAGGCTCAGGTCATTATCCCAGGATCACGGGATGCAGCCCCACATTAGGCTCTGTGCTGAACACTGAATCTGCTTAAGATTCTCTCTCTCTTTCCCTCTGCCCCTCTTCCCCACTCACTTTCTCTTTCTTTAAAAGAAATATATTAAATTGAAATATATTTTAATATATTAATGAAATAGGCATTATATGTACTGTTGTACTGAAGTTTTCTCCAATATTTAGTCCATGAAATTCTTTAATATGACATGGAGATATGGTAACAGAGATAGGGATACACCATTGTTGAAAGTACATTGTACGTCGTATGATTTTTCTTCAACAAAAAATATGATAAAAATAAGTATTTTCACACTATAATGAAAAAAAAATGATGGTAGGATGGAAAACTATAAGTTTCTGAAGAACAATTTTAAATTGGTCTGCATGGCAATTCAGTAGCATGAGATGGTTTTCTTTTGGGTTTTTTTTAAGAAAAAAAATATAGTTATTGTAAGTGTGAGAACCATGTTGAAAATGTAACTTTTTAAAAATTTATTTATCTTGAGAGAGAGAAAGAGAGAGAGAGAGAACAAACAGGAGAGGGACAGAGAGAGGGAGACAGAGAGAGAATCCCGAGCAGAATTTCTGCTGTCAGCAGAGTCCCACATAGAGCTCAAACTCAGGGAACTGTGAGATCATGACCTGAGCCAAAATCAAGAGGTGGAAGCTTAACCAACTGAGCCACCCAGGTGCCCCGAAAATGTAATTTTTTAATCTTGTTAGAAAATTTTATTCTGTCAATAAGACTACCTATTAATAATATGGAAATGTATTCTACAGGTGAATACAGGTATGCTTAATTTATATGCAGATTATGTATGATGTAAAATTTTCAAACTGAATAAACTAATATGTATGATCAATATTGCATAAAATTTTATAAGCTAAAGTAAAATATTTTATTACAAAAAAATAATTACTTCTTGTTAAGTCGTCTAAAGGTTCACATTTTCATAACTGATTACTTTTAAAAATCTCAGAAATCATATTATCCTCAAAGTAAACATTCATAGTCTTCTACACATTTTAATTTTTTTTGACATTTATTTATTTTTGAGAGACAGAGACAGAGCACTAGTGGGGGAGGGGCAGAGAGAGGGAGACAGAATCTGAAGCAGGCTCCAGGCTCTGAGTTGTCAGCACAGAGCCTGATGCAGGGTTTGAACCTCTGAGCTGTGAGATCACGACCTGAGCTGAAGTCAGACACTCAACAGACTGAGCCGCCCAGTCGTCCCAGAAACCTACACATTTTAAAAGTAAAGTATTGAAGCCAAATCACACACAGAAAAAGCTAACATGACATTTTATGCAGAGCATTTCAAAAAAGTTTATCTTTAGAGTGAGGATTATATATATATATATATATATATATATGTATATTTATTAATATTTTTGTTTTCCATAATGATGTTTCTTTTTTCACATGGGATTTAGATAGGAGTATGAAAAATATATTTATTTTAAAAATAAATTTCAGCATAACATAATAATGCATCTGCATTATTACTCCTTCTAATAAGTAAGGTCTGTTTACTTATCTAAAGTTCTATATGCATAGTGAGTAATTAATTCTCAGCCCTGAATTGATGGTTTGTGATAATATGATAATATTGAGTTTTTTAAAGAAATGATCATTTTTCATTTAAGTAATTGAAATAAGTTTCCAGCAACCTAGATTAAGAGTAATTAATATCATTTGGGTGTTTTGGTAATGTATCTCTAAAAATGTCTCACATATTGTTCCTTCCTTTCTCAGGTTTTAGTATATTACATTTAAGATTCAAATATGGAAAAAAATGCAAATGCACAAAACTTGAGAGGTTAGTAAAAAAAAAAACAACATACACTCCTTCTCAAATTTAAAAAATTTTTGAGCCTTAGCCAATAACTTCAATTTATATCCCTATGTACTTGACTTTTGCCCTCTACTGAATTAGTTTAAGATAATGCTAAATATTCTATTATTTCATCTGTAAATATTTTAGAAAGCATGTCTAGAAGATAAAGATATATTTAACAACTACAAGTTATCACACCGAAAATTAAAAATAATTCCTCATCAATGTTTAAATTTCCCCTATTGACATTGTTTATTCAATCAGAATCTAAACACAAATATCACTATAATTGCCTTTAGGTCTCTTACAATTCTTTAATATGTAAATTACCCATTTCTGTTTCTTTTTCCTTGCAATTCATTTTGTTTGTTTGTTTGTTCGATGAAACTTGATTGCTCTGAAGAGTTTCCCAAATTGTCACATCCTTGGCTAATGCGAAACTCTTGAAGTTGATTTCTCCATCCTTTTGAAGAGTTCCTGACAGGCTTAGGTAATTTTGTATTCTAGTAAAACAAGAGTTCTCAGATTTTACACTTGAAATCATCCCTTTGTGACTTAACAGAAATTACATACAGGTAGACTAATTTATGTCATTCTCCCTTTTATATTTAGAAATTTTTAAAATTTAATTTTATATTTATGTAAAAGATTACTGATGTTTAGCCTATAACACAAGTTGTATTCAGAGAACCTAGCTTTTATCCCTGTCTATTCCATTCAGTTCCTTTATTGCATATACTGACAAACTCAGACTATTAGTTCAGGGATTTTTCATCCATGCTTTTCTGTATCAGTGTATATGACCACACAGTTTTTCTTATTTATCCTGTTGAAGTGTATATTACATTGACTGACTTTTCAAGTATTGAACCACTTTATTTAGCTTCTTGGAATAATTCCATCTGGTCATAGTGTACATTGCTGAATTCTATTTGCTGATGTTTTTGTTATAGATTTTTGAGTTGAGAGTCATGAAAGATACTGTGTAGATTCTCTCTTTTCTCTTTGTCTTCTGTCCTCCTCCCCCTCTTCCTCCTCCTCCTCCTCCTTCCTCTTCTTCCTTTTTTTTCTTCTTCCTCCTCTTCTTTATCCTCCCCTCCCTCTCCCCTCCCCCTCTCCCTCCTTCCTCCTCTTCCTCTGTTGTTTACCATATACCAATTTAGAATTTCTATGTTTTCTTGGCTAGGTGAATTGACTCTTAGCATTATTTACTCTCTCATAATATTCTTTCCTCTGAAGCCTAACTTACCTCATATCACTATAGATTTTCTTGCTTTCTTTTGATTAATGTTTTCATGATTCATCTTTTTCCATTCAACCTGCCTATAAGATTATATTTAAAATGAGTTTCTTGTAGAAAGACTATAGCTGGGTCATACTTTTTTTTTTGTTTTTTGTTTTTTGTTTTTATTCTTAATCTACACTGCCCTCCTCTGTCTTTTAATTGATGTACTTGGACCATTTAAAATAATTACTGATATGTTAGGCCTTCCTCCTGTTTGTTTCCTTTTATTCTCACTGGTTTTCTGTCTTCCTTTCCTACTGTACTATGGGTTACTTGAACATTTTTTATAATTGCATTTTGATTTTTCTATAGTGTTTGGAGTATATTTCCTTGTACACTTTTTTAGTGGCTTCTCTTGGTATTATACTATATATATATATATATATATATATATATATTACCATATGCTAATGATTTAGTCATTTCATCACTTTAAGTAAAGCGTAAAACATTACCACTTTTCATATTCCTTTACTGTCCCCTTATTTTTATTATAAGCACCTTAAATATATATTTTATGTACATTTAGAAACATACCACCCAGTGTTACAATTTTGCCTTCATCAGTCAAACGTAATTTAGAAAACTCAAAAGGAGAAAGTTATTATATTTACCCATATATTTGCTCATTATGACCTTTCTTCCTTTCTGATATTCTAAATTTCCTTTTTTTTTTAATCATTTCCTTTCTAGTTAGAGAACTTCCTTTAGCCATTTTTCTAGGGTACATCTGCTGGTGACAAATTTTCTAAGTTGTCCTTTATCTGAGAATATCTTAATATCTTAATTCACCTTCATTCTTCAAGAATAATTTCACTTAAAATAGTGTTATGGGCTGAGAGTTCTTTATCTTCAACATTTGTAAATGTTCTGTCACTTCTTTCTGGCCTCTATGGTTTTTGATGAAAACTACCCTTTCAGTCAAATTGGTTTTTCCTGATGCATAAGATGTCATTAATTTTGCAGTGCTTTGAAGAGGGTTTTTTTTTTTTTTTGCTTTCAGTTTTCAGAAGTTTGACTATGATGTGTTTTTGTTTGTGTTTTTTTTTTCTTTTTTTGATTTAGCCTGCACCAAGTTAGTTTGACTTCTTGAAAATATAGGTTTATATAACTTTAGCCAAAATTGATTCCCCATTTCTGCACCTCTGGTTGTAGAGACTCTGTCAAAGCAGTATGTTAGGATAATCACCAATTTTTGTTTGTTGTTGTTGTTGTTTTTCCTTTATTTTCCTTTACTCAGTCATCACTCCATCATTGCCTGATGCTCAGTGTCAGGAAAACCATCATTTTATATTTTTCCCGTGTTATGGGGAATGTAAATTTGATCCCTAGTTGTCCATCCTGATTGAAATATGTGTCTCATAAACTTTTTATTAATTATAATGACTCCATTAAATCATTTGTGTATCAGATATGAAAGTTTGATACTTCTTATATTTATTTTACCTATACATAAAATGTTTCAAGTTGAGTTAAAGATGAAGCTTTTTAACTCACAAACGTGGGATTATGTTGCTTTTGGTTAATATTACATCACATTTCCAATGCTAATATCACAAACTACTTTAAGTTTTATTTTCAATTATAAATATTAATTAGATTATGATCCATGTGTTTATGTTGAACATGTATAGTAATTGAGAGATTTTTATTTTTTCCCCCAGTAGAGAATTTGACACGCTGCTTCTCAAATCTATTCCACTTTTCCATGTGACAGAAAGTTTGATTTCTCGATAAATTATGTTTGTTCTTGCATATATCCCTTTGACAGGGATAATAATCATGACACAGCCATTACATAATATCTATCACACTAATATATATATATATATACGTATATATATATATATATACGTATATATATATATAGAGAGAGAGAGAGAGAGAGAGCGAGCGAGCACGCCTGGAGCAAGGCAATGCTGCAATCCCTTCCCTCTGAATCATACCCCTAAAAGAATGAAAAATAAATATGGAGAGTGAAGAGGAACACCAAGAGGAGAATATAACAAACTTATTATGAGTATAGCAAAATAAAATTATTGTAATTATAAAATAATGTTAGCTTGAAAAGTAGAAAGGCATAAGGGATCAAGAACATATGTTTTTTATTTTATTTTTTTATTTTTTTTATTTTTTTTTTCAACGTTTATTTATTTTTGCGATAGAGAGAGACAGAGCATGAACGGGGGAGGGGCAGAGAGAGAGGGAGACACAGAATCGGAAACAGGCTCCAGGCTCTGAGCCATCAGCCCAGAGCCCGACGCGGGGCTCGAATTCACGGACCGCGAGATCGTGACCTGGCTGAAGTCCGACGCTTAACCGACTGCGCCACCCAGGCGCCCCAAGAACATATGTTTTTTAAAGCTACATTTGTGGGAGAGACCTGGGAAGATGGCAGCGTAGGAGGATGCTGGGCTCACCTTACCCTGATGATCGCTTAGATTCCACCCACATCTGACTACATAACCCAGAAAACCACCAGAAGTCTAGCAGAACAGACTCTCTGGAACCAAGCATAGAGGAGAGGCTCACAGAAGAGGGTAGGAAGGGTGGAGAGGCAGTGCGTGCTACGTGGACTGGTGGGAGGGAGCTGTGGAGTGTAATAGGTCAACTTATATCAGAAAGCTTATTGTATATAAGTTCGGCTTAAACTCACCTTTCATGAATAATTGAGATAAAAGCTTATGTAGTTCCCTATTAGCGTTATCAGAAATTACTAACCACCCTATCTCGCTTCTGTAACTTCACCTGCTTGCTAAATAGATAACTTAGGTTGCAAAATGCTTCCCCACCCCTTCTACCAAGATCTGGCCTAGGCAAGACCAACATGTAAAAAGTCACAAACTCGCTGGCCCACGGTATCTTAGGTGTCGAACTATGGTCATTTTAAACCCTCTTAGGAAAAAGAACTTTCAATTGATAGGTTCCCGCCAAAACTAACGTCTATGTGTCACAATATAATTGGCTACCATGAATGTTGTAAATTGTAATTGGTTAACTAAATAATGACGTTTTCTGACTTGCTAAAATCCATATAATCTCATTGCTACCTTTGTTCGGGGCCATTCTCTGCACTTTTCTCCTTCAGAAAAGGAGATCATGTTTGGCCCAGCCGTGAATAAAATCTTGCCTCGCTTCTATTCAGCATCTGGTGGGTTTTTTTGACAGCACCCTGTTTCAGGGAGGTGGAGGGGCAAGCAGACCCCCGAGGTCTGGCTTGCAAAAGTGGAGGGGCCAGACTCCAAGACTTCTGACAGCCAACAGGTCTTAACCTCTGGAATGTTAAAAGTCAACAGCTCTGCTCTCAGAGAGTGAGAAGGGCGAGAGGACTCCAGGAGGGAGAGTTGTTGAGCCCTGGAAGACAAAACTCAGCTCGGCTGGGGAACAAAGGCACTGGCAAGCACCATCTCCCTCTCCCATTCCCCAGCTGAAATTCCAATGGGAACCAATTCGCATCACTGAATTTGCTTGCACTGCACAAATGCCCAATGCTGTGCTTCTGTGGATCCATCCCTCCAACAGGCCTGCCTCCCCCCGGTGCTGCAGGGGACCACAGACTGCAAAGCGAACTAAGCCTACCCCTCCCACCACTGTGCACCTTGCAGATCCACCCCAGCTAATATGCCAGATCCATTGAAGCAGCACCACAAGCCTGGCAGTGTGCACGTAGCACGGACAGGGGCCACACCACTCCACAGTGAGTCCTGCACCTGGGAGAGGGGAAGATAAGGTACACACCAGTCTGACTTTGGTCCCAGTGGTGGGCTTGGAAAGACATTGGGTCTGACTGCGCCCCACCCACCAACACAAGTTACTCCCAACCAGGGGAAGTGCCCTGCAGTTTGGAGCTACAGCAGGGACTACCCAAAATGACAAAACAGAAGAATTTTCCACAAAGGAAACTCCAGGAAGTAACGACAGCTAACAAACGGATCAAAAACGATGTAAGCAATATAACGGAACAATAATTTAGAATAGTCATAAAATTAATCGCTGGGCTTGAAAAAGCATAGAAGACAGCAGAGAATCTATTGCTACAGAGATCAAGGGACTAGGAAATAGTCATGAGGAGCTATAAAATGCTATAAATGAGGTGCAAAATAAAAAAGGAGGTGGCCATAGCACGGGATGAAGAGGCAGAGGAGAGGATAGGTGAATTAGAAGATAAAATTATGGAAAAAGAGGAAGCTGAGAAAGAGAGAGATAAAACAATCTAGGAGTATGAGGGGAAAATTAGAGAACTAAGTGATGCAAACAAACAGAACAATATCCATATAATAGGAATTCCAGAGGAAGAGAGAGAGAAAGGGGCTGAAGGTGTACTTGAACACATCATAGCTGAGATCTGGGGAAGGAAAAAGGCATTGAAATCCAAGAGGCACAGAGAACTTCCCTCAGACGTAACTTGAATCGATCTTCTGCATGACATATCATAGTGAAACTCAAAATACAATGATAAAGAGAAAATTTTGAAAGCAGCTAGGGATAAACAGGCTCTAACTTACAAAGGTTGACACATAAGAGTAGTAGCAGACCTATCTACTGAAACTTGGCAGGCCAGAAAGGAATGGAAGGAAATCTTCAATGTGATAAACAGAAAAAATATGCAGCCGAGTATCCTTTACCCAGCAAATCTGTCATTCACAATAGAAGGAGAGATAAAGGTTTTCGCAAAACACAAAAACTGAAGGAATTCATCACCACTAAACCAGCCCTACAAGAGATCCTAAGGGGGATAATATGAGTGAGATGTTGCAAGGACCACAAAGACATCACTACAAGCATGAAACCTACAGACATCACAAAGACCCTAACCCATAACTTTCAATAATAACACTGAATGTAAATGGACCAAATGCTCCAACCAAAAGACATAGGGTGTCAGAATGGATCAAAAAACAAGACCCACCTATTTTGTGTCTACAAGAGACTCATTTTAGACCTGAGGACACCTTCAGATTGGAAGTGAGGGGATGGAGAACTATCTATCATGCTACTGGAAGTCAAAACAAAGCTGGAGTAGCCATACTTATATCAGACAAACTAGACCTTAAATTAAAGGCTGTAACAAGAGATGAAGAAGGCCATTATATAATAATTACAGGGTCTATCCATCAAGAACAGCTAACAATCATAAATGTCTATGCGCCGAATACGGGAGCCTCCAAATATATAAAACAGTTAATCACAAACATGAGCAACTTTATGGATAAGAATTTGGTAACTGCAGGGGGCTTTAATACCCCACTTACAACAATGGATTGATCATCTAGACTCAGGATCAAAAAGAAACAAAGGCCCTGAATGATACAGTGGGTCAGATGGATTTCACAGATACATTTAGAACTCTACATCCCAAAGCAACAGAATATACTTCCTTCTCAAATTCACATGAAACATTCTCCAAGATAGATCACATACTGGGCCACAAAACAGCCCTTCATAAGTATACAAGAAGTGAGATCATGTCATGCATACTTTCAGACCACAATGCTATGAAACTTGAAATCAACCACAGGAAAAAGTCTGGAAAACCTCCAAAAGCATGTAGGTTAAAGAACACCCTACTAAAGAATGAATGGGAAACCAGGCAATTAGAGACGAAATTAAAAAGTATATGGAAACAAATGAAAATGAAAATACAACAATCCAAACGCTTGGGGATGCAGCAAAGGCAGTCCTGAGAGGAAAATACATTGCAATCCAGGCCTATGTCAAGAAACAAGAAAAATCCCAAATACAAAATCTAACAGCACACCTAAAGGAAATAGAAGCAGAACAGCAAAGACAGCCTAAATATAGTAGAAGAAGAGAAATAATAAAGATCAGAGCAGAAATAAACAATATAGAAGCTTAAAAAACTGTAGAGCAGATCAATGAAACCAAGAGTTGGTTTTTTGAAAAAATAAACAAAATTGATAAACCTCTAGCCAGGGTACTCAAAAAGAAAAGGGAGATGACCCAAATAGATAAAATCATGAATGAAAATGGAACTATTACAACCAGTCCCTCAGAAATACAAGCAATTATCAGGGAATACTATGAAAAATTATATGCCAACAAACTGGACAACCTGGAAGAAATAGACAAATTCCTGAACACCCACACACTTCCAAAACTCAAACAGAAAGAAATAGAAAGCTTGAATAGACCCATAACCAGCGAAGAAATTGAATCAGTTATCAAAAATCTCCCAACAAGTAAGAGTCAAGGACCAGATGCTTCCCTGCGGAATTCTACCAGACATTTAAAGCAGAGATAATACCTATCCTTCTCAAGCTATTCCAAAAAATAGAAAGGGAAGGAAAACTTCCAAACTCATTCTATGAAGCCAGCCTTACTTTGATTCCTAGACCAGACAGAGACCGAGAAAAAAAAAAAAGAACTACAGGTCAATATCCCTGATGAATATGGATGCAAAAATTCTCAACAAGGTACTAGCAAATCGAATTCAACAGCATATAAAAAGAATTATTCACCATGATCAAGTGGGATTCATTCCTGGGCTGTAGGGCTGGTTCAACATTCACCAATCAATATGATACATTACATTATAAAAGAGAAGATAAGAACCATATGATCCTGTCAATCGATTCAGAAAAAGCATTTGACAAAATTCAGCATCCTTTCTTAATAAAAACCCTTGAGAAAGTTGGGGTAGAAGGAACATATTTACACATCATAAAAGCCATCTATGAAAAGCCCACAGCTAATGTCATCCTCAATCAGGAAAAACTGAAAGCTTTCCCCCTGAGATCAGGAACAAGACAGGGATGTCCACTCTCATTGCTGTTGTTTAACATAGTGTTGGAAGTGCTAGCATCAGCAATCAGACAACAAAAGGAAATCAAAGGCATCAAAATTGACAAAGATGAAGTCAAGCTTTCACTCTTTGCAGATGACATGATATTATACGTGGAAAACCCTGTAGACTCCACCAAAAGTCTGCTAGAACTGATACATGAATTCAGCAAAGTCAGAGTACAAAATCAATGTACAGAAATCGGTTGCATTCTCATACACTAATAATGAAGCAACAGAAAGACAAATAAAGAAACTGATCCCATTCACAATTGCACCAAGAAGCATAAAATACCTAGGAATAAACCTAACCAAAGATGTACAAGATCTGTATGCTGAAAAGTATAGAAAGCTTATGAAGGAAATTGAAGAAAATATGAAGAAATGGAAAATCATTCTGTGCTCATTGATTAGAAGAATAAATATTGTTAAAATACCAATACTACCCAAAGCTATCTACACACTCAATGCAATCCCAATCAAAATTGCACCAGCATTCTTCTCAAAGCTAGAACAAACAATCCTAAAATTTGTATGAAACCACAAAAGGCCCCAAATAGCCAAAGTAATTTTGAAGAAGACCAAAGCAGGAAGCATCATAATCCCAGACTTTAGGCTCTACTACAAAGTTGTAATCCTCAAGACACCATGGTATTGACAGAAAAACAGACACATAGACCAATGGGATAGAATAGAGACTTTAGAATTGAACCTTCAAAAGTGTGGCCAACTAATCTTTGACAAAGCAGGAAAGAATAATCAATGGAAAAAAGGTCTCTTTAACAAATGGTGCTGGGAGAACTGGACAGCAACATGCAGAAGAATGAAACTAGACCACTTTACACCATTCACCAAAGTAAACTCAAAATGGATAAAGGACCTGAATGTGAGACAGGAAACCACCAAAATCCTAGAGGAGAAAGCAGGAAAAGACCTCTCTGACCTCAGCTGCAGCAATTTCTTACTTGACACATCCCCAAAGGCAAGGGAATTAGAAGCAAAAATGAACTATTGGGACATCATGAAGATAAAAAGCTTCTGCACTGCAAAGGAAACAATCAACAAAACTAAAAGGCAACCAACGGAATGGGAAAAGATATTTGCAAATGACACATCAGACAAAGGGCTAGTATCCAAAATCTATAAAGAGCTCACCAAACTCCACACCCAAAAAACAAATAATCCAGTGAAGAAATGGGCAGAAAACATGAATAGACACTTCTCTAAAGAAGACATCCGGATGGCCAACAGGCACATGAAAAGATGCTCAACGTCACTCATCAGGGAAATACAAATCAAAACCACACTCAGATATCACCTCACGCCAGTCAGAGTGGCCAAAATGAACAAATCAGGAGACTATAGATGCTGGAGAGGATGTGGAGAAACAGGAACCCTCTTGCACTGTCGGTGGGAATGCAAATTGGTGCAGCCGCTCTAGAAAACAGTGTGGAGGTTCCTCAAAAAATTAAAAATAGATCTACCCTATGACCCAGCAATAGCACTGCTAGGAATTTATCCAAGGGATACAGGAGTGCTGATGCATAGGGGCACTTGTACCCCAATGTTTATAGCAGCCCTCTCAACAATAGCCAAATTATGGAAAGAGACTAAATGTCCATCAACTGATGAATGGATAAAGAAATTTTGGTTTATATACACAATGGAATACTACTTGGCATTGAGAAAGAATGAACTATGGCCTTTTGTAGCAATGTGGATGGAATTGGAGAGTGTTATGCTAAGTGAAATAAGTCATACAGAGAAAGACAGATACCATATGTTTTCACTCTTATGTGGATCCTGAGAAACTTACCAGAAGGCCATGGGGTAGGGGTAGAAAAAAAAAGTTAGAGAGGGAGGGAGCCAAACCATAAGAGACTCTTAAAAACTGAGAACAAACTTAGGGTTGATGGGTGGTGGGGGAGAAGGAAAGTAGGTGTAGGGCATTGAGGAGGGCACCTTTTGGGATGAGCACTGGGTGTTGTATGAAAACCAATTTGACAATAAATTTCATAATAAAAAAAGAAGAAAAAGAAAAAATAAAATAACGCTACATTTGTGGTAAATTTACCAAATTTTTTGTCAATTATATTTAAATATAAAATGCTTAATTGGTTAGCAATTTCACTTTTAGGTAAATTTTAACTTTTTCATTTTGTTTTTCTATACAATATAATATTTCTTCTGTTTTTAATAATTGATTATCGAACAATTAATATATACATTCATTTCACTAAGAAATTTCCATTGAAAAGATGCTATAAATATATGTTAGATCATTAGGCGGTTATCTCAGTCTGTTACTGATTAAGGATTTCATGTTATGGCATGGAAATCCAGCTTCAAAAGTTTAACTTATTCTGACTGCCATTTAGGTCAACTTGAGTTTGTTAAGTTTTTGCAAAATGTTGGACAGTTTACCAAATGGGGTAAGACAAGGTACTTAATGCTGAGTAGAAATATAACTTGTCTAGGCCAATTCTTTATTTATTTACTTATTTTTAATTTTTTTTTTACTGTTTATTTATCTTTGGGAGACAGAGAGAGACAGAGCATGAGTGGGGGTGAGACAGAGAGAGAGGGAGACACAGAAACTGAAGCAGGCTCCAGGCTCTGAGCTGTCAGCACAGAGCCCAACATGGAGCTCTAACTCATGAACTGCGAGATCATGCTCTGAGCAGAAGTCAGACACTCAACCTACTGAGCCACCCAGGCACTCCACAATTCTTTATTTATTAAGCCCACATTATCTAAAGTAGCAGGCAAGATAAACTATTTTTAAACTATTTAAAACTATTGAACTAAAGTACCTCTCATTTGAAATTTGCCTTAATATGTTATATGCCCAGAATTTTATGTGAAACCACCACAGATTTATTTCTTAGAAGGAAAAAAAAGGTAATTTTAACAGAAAAATATTCAGGCTTCCTATCAAAAACAAGCAAACAAATAAACACAAAAACCCAAAACAAAACAAACACAAAAAACCCCAAAGCATATATTTTTGTTTCCACTATCACAATAAATATTTGTGTTTCCTTATAAAAATTTTAATTATAGAAAGCAAGCACATATAATTGAATATAATAATAGTACTATATAGGTCCTTTGCACTGCACATCTCATATAAATATATTTTATAGCATTTTGGCTATAAAATATACTTATTAGTATATATTTCTAATAAATATACTTGTATAGTACCTCTCCAATGTGTATTTTATATAAATTGACATGTATGTAACAAAAAATTAATTTGGGTTATTTTATCATTGTTTTTACCAAAATAGAGTTCAGTTCTCAAAAACTTAGTACAATCAATAAAATATAATAAAGTTTAAGAAATAAAACTATTTTTTAAAATATTTATTTTTTTACTTTAGAGAGAGAGAGAGAGAGAGCACAAGAAGGGGAGAGGGGCAGAGGAAGAGAGAGAGAATCTTAAGCAGGCTCCATGCTCAGCATGGAGTTCAATGCAGGGCTCAATCAATGACCCCGGGATCATGACCTGAATGGAAATCAGTAGTCGGGTGCTCAATTGACTGAGCCACCCAGGCACCTCAGAAATAAAACTATTTTTATTGTTAATTTTTCCAGAACCAGTTACCAGGGTTATTAAATCTGTTAAGGTTTTAAATATTTCTTTCCATTATGGTTATCTCTGATAGAAGGTGGTCAAAATTGTTGATAGGCTTCTAAAGCTATGCAATGTCTGTGTGTGTGCATGTGAGTGTGTGTGTGTGTGTGCGTGCGAGTGGTGTTATAGTAGCATTCCTAGGTTTAAATATAAGATTAGGAAAAATTCCAAATTTCACACAAAAAAAGAAAAAAATATATGTGTACTCAGAGTGAGGAGAAATAACTTTATTGAGGCATAGAAGAAAAATGTTTTCATAAAAGAAGCAATCTAAAGGAAACAGCAATCTCTAAGAATCCTGTGACATAGTCTATAAATCTTTACAGTTCATTTCTTCCATCTTAAAAAAAGGAAACCTTCGCTAAGAATAAAAAATGAAAAAAAAACAGTGTGATGTGAAAAACTCAAAAGAAGGGCTCGAATTTTAAAGAGTTTAAATCTTTGTAAGTTATTTTCAGAATCTTTAATCTATAAATTCATTTCAAAAAGCATGTATAACTGTTATAGAACAATGTAGAAAATTATTTTTATTTGTTGCCTGCTTGTTTGTAGGACACTATATATTATATATATTACTCTCAGATTCCTGACCTATTTTGTGTTAACATGAATATTGATATATAATTGTTCTTTATAAGATAGTTTTCTGTAGTTAATTTTTTCAATAATTAGGTTCCCATTGCACTCACAAGCAATAGCCAATGTGAGTGTGTGATTACAGATTAACGGTAGATTTTCTGGGGAACTGGAAAGGGAGGACAGTGCAGGGAAAGAGGACTTTCAGATTACTTTTTATTTTATTTTACTTTTTTTAAATTTTTTTTTTCAACGTTTATTTATTTTTGGGACAGAGAGAGACAGAGCACGAACGGGGGAGGGGCAGAGAGAGAGGGAGACACAGAATGGGAAACAGGCTCCAGGCTCTGAGCCGTCAGCCCCGAGCCCGACGCGGGGCTCGAACTCACGGACCGCGAGATCGTGACCTGGCTGAAGTCGGACGCTTAACCGACTGCGCCACCCAGGCGCCCCCAGATTACTTTTTTTTTTTTTTTTTTTTTTTTTAAATTTTTTTTTTCAACGTTTATTTATTTTTGGGACAGAGAGAGACAGAGCATGAACGGGGGAGGGGCAGAGAGAGAGGGAGACACAGAATCGGAAACGGGCTCCAGGCTCTGAGCCATCAGCCCAGAGCCCGATGCGGGGCTCGAGCCCACGGACCGCGAGATCGTGACCTGGCTGAAGTCGGACGCCTAACCGACTGCGCCACCCAGGCGCCCCCAGATTACTTTTTAAAAAATATTTATTTATTTTTGAGGAGAGGGCAGTGGTAGAGAGAGAGGGAGACAGAGAATTAGGCAGTCTATACCAATATATTTTTGTGAGAATTAATAGAGTGTGGTTAACTTTATCTGTTACTGGTTTTAAATAGCATCTCCAAAGCTTCTCAACTTTTGATGGTGGATAATGCAGTTAACTGACCCTATTTTTCCCTTTAGTTATAGTCAAATAATCTGTAACGAATATACATCTAACCAAGGACAATTTACTTAAATATATCTTATTTTCTTACATCCAACATTTGGGGAAAAAACAGCACTTACCTCCAATGGTTGTTAGGACCATTAAATATGGTTTTCTTTGTTTTGTTCCTCACCATTTCAGCCTGGGAGGGCATTGTTTAGGTGATGGAGTGTATTTGAGTGTATTTCTCTGTTTGAATAGCTTCTTTCTGCCCCTCTACATGCGGTCTGATGTTGTAACACTTTCCTATTTCATTTAGGTGCCTACTTCCAAATGCAAGGGGTTCCCACTTTCCTAAGAGAGTCAGCCTTAGGGGGTCTCTTTTCTCACTGAGATTTTAAGTTCCTAATCATCTTCATAACTACTCTTTTTTTTTTTGGCTTTTGTATGTTTTGAGTTGGGGCAGGCATTTCTCTGAATCTCCCATTATCTTCACTTTGGCCTTTTCCTGCAGCGTATTGATTGCACTGAGTTTGCTTCCACTTTTGTCATTATGACTTCTGTCTGCTTTCTCTCTACCAGGCATTCATTCCCCCATAACTTCTGGTCTCTGGATGGCATGCATTCTTTTTCCCACTATATATATATTTTTTTAACGTTAAGGGATTTTGTTAGACTTTATATTTAGATAGATCCAATCTCTTGCTTTATTTTGTTTCATTCTTTATTTACTCTGTGGTATACCTATTTTATTTTTTTTTTAATGCTTAGAAATAGGTCAGTGAAATATTAAGTCTCCAGGCTACTAAATCATGCTATTTAATGGTGTCTTATGAAATTAATTAGTTAATATACCTTGACGCTCATAACACTATCTTTGTAACTTGTAAGAGCAGTGAGAAAAAAATCGCTGATACAGACATTGAAAACTGAAATCTCTTTTTAAATAATTTATTTATAAAGATAATATTACTATGTAATAAAATTTCAGTAGAAAATACAAAATTAAATTATGGTTTTGAAGAAAATTGTTTAGGAGGTCCTGGCCTTTGTACTTTGCTTTCTGGTCATTCTTCAATATTGATTTTGTTGCATTTCTCTACTTCAGTGTCACAAACCAAGTGGCACGTATCTATCAGCTTCACCTTCAACTGATTTCAGTGCTGTTTCATTTAATAACATCTACACATTAAAAAACTGTTTTGATAGACACAATTTCTTAACTTTTAAGTGTGTTGGTGACAGTAGCATATTGTACTTTTTATTCTATAATCCTTAAGCAAGTTTGAAAAATTATAACAAAATGTGTCTCATTAAAAAACTTTTGGGGCACCTGTGTGGCTCAGTTGGTTGTGTGACTGACTTCAGCTCAGGTCATGATCTTGTAGTTCCCGAGTTTTAGCCCCATATCTGGTTCTGTGATGACAGCTAGGAGCCTGCAGCCTGCTTCAGATTCTGTGTCTCCCTTGCTCTTGCCCCTCCCCTGCTCATGCTCTCTCTCTCCCTCAAAAATAAACATTAAAAAAATTAAAAAAAAAAACAAACTTTCAAAATATTTCTCCCACTGTCTTTGTATTGCCTTGGACTTTTATTATTCCAGCTGAAGTAGACAAGCTGAAGGGTCTCCATTTTAGAAAGGTTCTGTCTCTGGTATTTTTCTGCTAGGCTTTATTTACTCATGTTCCATATTTTGCCTCTGAATAAGCCAAGGAAGCTATGTTCCCACTTCAAGGAGGAAGCAAGAAAGTTAATCATTCTCTGAGTTTTGTCCTAGGCCCCAAATACCTGACAACACCTAAGAAGAGCCAGATTCTGAACATATACCAGGACATCACTTCTGGACCAACCTTGGCAGACCCTCGCATCAATTCCCCTTATGTAATTTATGGGATAACATCTACTCTTCACTTGACGCTCACCTTTGATTGGAGCTACACTGGATTCCTGGAGGAAAGTGTACCCTAGAACCTTTTTTAATATAAATGCTTAATGCCCCAAGCAACCACAAGACTTATTCTTCTCTCCTTCCTGAGTCTTCCAGATACCCCATCTGTGATCTCTGTCACTCACACTACTCAATACACTCTGTTTTCATTTTCTCCTGCTCACGTTTAAATTCTATCCTACATGAAGCCAAGGACTCTTGTGGCTGGACCTGTGGAATTTCCTCTAGGTTATCAGACCCAGCCTGCCTGCATCACATCTACTTCCTCCAAATAATTGGGCTTTGCATACTCAGACTACAATGAACAATAACTAAAATGCTTTGATACGTTTTAGTAAGGAGCACTGTTGTTTCTTTTCATTTATTATTCATTTACTAGTGGCATCTGTATACTTCCTTTTTAAGTACATGTTATTTTGTAAAATAACTAAGATTCTGAAGGCCAAACAAGTGACATTTCTATGACTAAATCTTACATATAGCAAGTTACTATTGCAACAACTTGTCTGTTGAAATTTCTCTAATTTCTACTGGTATTTTCATGCAATATAGAAAAGAAAAATACATTACTACAGTTTAATTTGAGGTCATGTGACATTAAAATGTATATGTTTACCACCAAACAATCTCAACATGAGGAGCTTGATAATATTCTTATTCTTATAATGATGTATTAACTTTTTGTTAATATTTCTTCTGACATGATATTGTAAGTCCAACAAAAATTTTTAAGTGTGCACTCTGTAATATATATTGTATATTTAATACATATCAACATTTTATATATTTAAAATATATGCATATAGAATTATTTATGTTCTGATATATAAATATATGCATTCTTTTCCCCACCATATTTAATTTTTATATATAAATAAATATATAGTATATATGATTAAATATGTATTACTTAAGTAATATATAATATAAAATGTATTTAATTATACAATCTGTGAGGAACTATACCATGCTATTGCAATGTATATTTTAGGTTTGAATTAAATTTTCTTATGCTCCATTGCTAACTCTTAAGTCAATTTGTAAAGAAATAAAATTCAAATATCAATTAATTTTGAAAAAATTCTTTAGATATTTGTTAATTAGATTGAAATAAATATTTAATTGTATCACTGATTGGATTCCCATTGAGTTTATTTATTGGCATCTGTTTCACCTTTTCCATGACACATTAGCTCCTTGAATGGAAAGAATGTGAATTTGCTTATTAATTTATCTCTAAAAGCAAGAATCATGTCTAACACATATTTGACACTCAATAAATATTTTTCAAACAAACTTAATCCTTGAAAAACCCATTTAAATATTT
Organism: Lynx rufus; assembly: GCF_022079265.1. Taxonomy (NCBI): domain Eukaryota; kingdom Metazoa; phylum Chordata; class Mammalia; order Carnivora; family Felidae; genus Lynx; species Lynx rufus. The sequence goes on along the minus strand of NW_025814845.1, from coordinate 95,202,532 downwards.
CAATTTAATTGAGCAATTTTAAAAACTCCAGAGGAGTTCTACTGCATATAGGAAAGAACAAAGGAAATGATAACTATTCCCCAGAACTACCCTACAACATTCTATTTCTTTGGTGCCAGGAAAGATAAATTGATGGGTCAGACATATATTTCTCAAGATAAATAAAACTTGTGTGGTACAGAATGTTAATGACTCCTTCTAGATGACAACCAGCTATGTGGATAATCTTGTCTGACTGGTGGAAACAGACATGTAAAATTATGACTCAGATACTATCTGAATAGGATAGATGTAACAATCAGAACAAGAGTAACCTCCTGACTGTTCTTTTATTTGTAATTATTTTCCCTCCTTTCTGTCTGTTATTATGTCCATTTGAAGCAAGACTGCTAACAATTTAATGATCCCTCAGCTCCTAGGCAATTATATCAGAAGGCAGGTCACTCATTCATTCATTCATTCAGTAATTATTTTTGAGAATCCAAACTGCATTACACACCTACTATAGCTTAGGTTTAGTAATACCAAGAAAAGCATAATTACCAAACCCTTTCCTTCAAGTAGCTTCACATTTATTAGTGAGATAAAACAATCATAAAGAAATAACATAAAAATAATTATATTTAGTTCTAAGGAAAAAAATAAGATAAAGTGTTGAAGGGACATATGCATATGGAATTGGCTCTGATTTGGAGGTTCATTTTCATTGATTTATTTTGTAAGACTTATCTGGAGAGTATTTGATTATTATAATCTTGATTTAGTAAGTTTAGAGAGACAGAAATAAGATATTTTGATATCCAAATCATGCTGATTAACAAAATATTATCTCTGAGTCATGACATACTATGAAAGTGAAACACATTAATATTTGAACCACAAGCAAGGTTACCTTTTACTCTCCAGAAGAAAGAAATTATAACTACATTCTAAAGGATATTCCCCAGCATATAGGCTTACATATGCGTTATCTTCTTGCAACTTTCTTATGGATATATTCCATAAAAAAATACCTGCCATAAAAGTATTTCTCAATTCCTTATTTAAGCTAAAATAATTGAAAATGCCATGAAATGAGGTAAAGTCTTTCTACTGACTGACCTAACTTAAACTAGAGAAAGGTTCATAATGATATATACTATAATACATTAGATATATCAATATTATATATATATATATTTATATATATATGCAATATTTCTTGAGATTTGGAGGGTATTTTTGACAGACAGAATAGGGAAACTTACCATCATACAATTTGAGGTATCTCAGTTTTCACTGAATCATTTATATTGAAAGTAAAGATATAGAGAATGTTTCTCACAGATATTTTTAAAAGAGTAGCAATAACACATTAAAATAAAGGTGTTAGTAAAAACAGCAAGAAAATACATAGTTAAAGATAAATGTAAGATTGAAAATGAGGGTAAGACCAAAGAAAAGAGTTTAAAGATGTTGAACTTTTAACAGCAATACAATATTGTTTCAGTTTTTTCTGTTTGAGAAATTTTATTCTGTAGTATTATAGAGTAGACTTTTTTTGCCTCAATATTAAATTATCTCCAAGTCATAGGTACTTATTGTGTACATTATATTGGACCAGTTTGGTGTTTATCTAACACAGATAAAAATATTTGAAAAAGTGTGATGCTGAAATTCTCCTACTAAGTTATCTTGCATCAATCATTAGTTTACTGTACAGAAATGGAAATGGGACAACTAGGGTGGAGGCCAAAGGAACCAATAAATCAAATGTAACTATATTTTTTTCCAGGAACTGAATATACAATGGTGAATAATGTACATAATTCTCCTGTTTTCATGGTCTTACATTCTCAAAGAGACTCAAACATGCCTGTCGAGATTTCAATGATACAAAAATGTTCCAATATGAATTGTAAAATACTCTAACACTGTATTGTTTAGATTTCAACCAAAGTCATTATTGGGCCATAAAGGAAAATCAAACAAGTTTGGGCACTATATACTGGATTACAAGATTGTATTTATCATTTTTCTCCCTGTGGAGGACTCTTTAGCATTTTTAGTCTATTAAATTCGGTGAATCAGTCTTCTACCTGTCCAATGAGTTTGTATCTGTTTAGTGTAAAAATAAGTACCAGTTTAAACAGTAAATTTCAAAGCACTACAAATATCAGTAAACAAAATCCTTTTATTATTCGAGGCAAACATGCACCATATATATGGTCCAATCCTAGGCCATTCGGTAAGACAGAGTAGTGCATACAACTCATACTAAGGAGCCTGATTACCCTCCCCTCTTCTGAACAAGCCATGCTAGAAGTCTTGTGAGCATTTGTATTTGCATAAGATAATTTCCCTAAGTTGATCAATGCAGTAGAAAATCCATACTGAATTTAGTTACCATATGTTATTATAAGTTCATTTTCTTAAATGATTCTCTTTAAAATAGATTCAAACAGATGGACAGAATTCCTCTGGACAGATGTCAGATGGGCAATTGAGCCATGGAGTTACTTAGCAAACACATGGAAAAATACTAATTAACACAAATATCATAGAAATCATTTTGCTATTTTCTTTAATAGTTTCTTAATGCTGAAAATTGGAAAATGAATATTTCAATGACTACCACAAAAGTAATGGCCACTTGACTCTTTATAATTAGTGATCTGAGAATTCAGTCGTCTCAAACCATCTGTTTTCTTTGTTTGATATAGATTGTGCAAATAAGTTGTGTCTCTGTTCAAGGACAATAGTAAGAAGAGAAAAATAATAAGAATAAAGTTAGAGTTGGTTTATGTATTGGAGAAATTTTAAATCGTTTGAAGTAGTACAATCCAAACTACAAAGTTTTACAAATCTACACATTGTTATTAATCACTAAACTAGAGAAAAAAGACATAATGAAATATTCAGTTATAAAGTGAAATTCCTCATGGTTGTTTGTTTTGTTTTGTTTTGCAGCATGGTAGTAAAGCATTGATCTGTAAGGAACACAGATCTGTGACTCAAGAAATCTTAGTTCTCATCTGCATTGCCTTTTCCTGGACCACAGTCATCCTCTCTGAAAGGAACTGACCGGGAACTTCCAGCTTCAGTGTATCCAGTGTTGGCTCGGGAATTTCAGAATATAGGTGTTTTTGTTTTTGTTTTTAGGTAAAATATTAAGATAATTAACTTATTTTTTAATCTAAAAGCTTAGAAATTTAATATTTTATAAACCATTATTTTGATAGATTTGTGAAACAGATTCCTGGAAGTAGAAAAATATTGGAATATACATCTAAAGACATAATAATAATCCTATATATTAGCTCTGTTAAAATGGCATTAAGCTGTTTTGTTTTGTATTTCCCTAATGATGAGTGATGTTGAGCACCTTTTCATGTGTCAGTTGGCAATCTGGATGTCTTCTTTGGAAAAGTGTCTCCTCATGTCTTCTGCCCACTTCTTCACAGGATTATTTGTTTTTTGGGTGTTGAGTTTGATAAATTCTTTACAGATTTTGGATGCTAACCCTTTTTCCAACATGTCATTTGCAAATATCTTCTCCCATTCTCTCAGTTGCCTTTTTGTATTGTTGATTATTTCCTTTGCGGTGTAGAAGCTTTGTATGTTGATGAGGTCACAATAGTTCATTTTTGCTTTTATTTCCCTTGTCTTAGGAGACATGTCAAGTAAGAAGTTGCTGTGGCCGAGATCAAAGAGGTTGTTGCCTGTTTTCTCCTCTAGGGTTTTGATGGTTTCCAGAGAAATACAAATATAAGTCTGTAACACTTCAGACACTGAGATTCCACCTCACACAGGTCAGAGTGGCTGAAATTAACAACATCGGAAACAAGAGATGCTGGCAAGGATGTAGGGAAAAGGGAACTCTCTTGCACTGTTGGTAGGAATGTAAACTGGTACAGCCACTCTAGAAAACAGTGTAGAGGTTCCTCAAAAATTAAAAATAGAACTCCCTATGACCCAGCAATAGCATTACAAGGAATTTATCCAAAGGATACAGTAGTGCTGATACATAGGGGCACTTGTACCCCAATGTTTATAGCAGTGCTTTCAACAATAGCCAAATCATGGAAAGAGCCCAAATGTCCATCAACTGATGAATGGATAAAGAAGTTGTGGTTTATATATACAATGGAATATTACTTGGCAATGAGGAAGAATGAAATCCTGCCATTTACAACAACATGGATGGAACTGGAGGGTATTATGCTAAGTGAAATAAGTCAGTCAGGGAAAGGCAGATATCATATGTTTTCACTCAAATGTGGAACTTGAGAAACTTAACAGAAGACCATGGGGGAAAGGAAGGGGAAAAAATAGTTTCAAACAGAGAGGGAGGCAAACCATAAAAGACTCTTAAATACAGAAAACAAACTGAGGGTTGATGGGGAGAGTGCAGGGGAGAGAGGAAAATGGTCAATGGGCATTCAGGAGGACACTTGTTGGGATGAGCACTGGGTGTTGTATGTAAGTGATGAATCACAGGAATCTACCCCCACAACCAAGAGCACACTGCACACACTGTATGTTAGCTAACTTGACAATAAATTATATTTTAAAAAATAATCAAAAAATAAATATTTAAAAAAATTTTTAAAAATGGCATTAAGCTACATAGTTACTTCTTAAAATATCCAGATGAGTAACTTACAATGTAATTTTTATTTACTTTTGAATTGCCAGACCAAACTGTGACCAAAAGTTAAATTTATGAATTTCACACAGAAGACTACAAGGCAGAGTATAGAACTGGAAGTATGACTACCACAATTCTCTCATTTAATAATTTTGGAAGATAAAAAATTATCCCTGTAAACACTAGATGGCTTCCCTGCATTTCAGACAAGGGGAAAAAAATAGTAACATTCAGTGGTTTCTCAGAGTTACATGAAGTTGAGAAATGCAGAATTGATCAAATGTAACTTCATGTGTTTTAAAGGCATCAAAAAGTAATCAGATTACAAAATACACAGTATAAAAGGAGGAATAGGAAAAAGGGAACATGACGCTTATTTACAAAGAGATGGTTCTTTAAGAAGTTTGTACTTAGGATATTATAGCTTAGTCTTATTTACATAATCATATTTCTTAATATCTCAAAGACTATTGAAATTAAATATGCTTACATATGTGATATTACAGACTTGATGGGATATTTTAAAAGGGCAGAGCTCCATTCAAAAGCTAAATTTGTTAAAAATGAACTTATACTGGTATTATTGTCATTAATAATTTGTATTCTTTAGAGAATACTATAAATATTATATTTTATTCTTACTGTATATTTGGTGATGGTAGTAAGTTGTTTTCTTGTAAATAGTGATGTAGATCTCTATCTAGATTTATAACTAAAGCCATGTATGCTCAAATTTATGCAAAGCCGTATATGCTCAAAAAGATTTCACTTGCTTTTTAGAAGTAATAGAAAATTTGAATATTTATTTGCCCTAAGTAATATATATCAGCAAGATAATTAATTGGTACTACTAGCAGGAAAATCATGATTTATAAAACCCTGGGACTTTGTAAGTTTTAGTTGATATAGTCACTTAAAAATAAGATAAAAGTTATTTTTTTCTTCCTACTGTTTTCAAAATATTATTTTGAACAAAGTAGATGATGGCCACTATTACTGACAGCCTTTCTAGCACAAACCCCATTCCCTCACTTTGTTGATAGTATATTTATTTATTATGTGGTAATATTTTATATGCAATGTCTGGAAATTGCTATGAATATGCTTCTTAATATTTCACATTAGAATCTAAAAGGTTTTGGTTTAGTTTTTCCCATTTACTTTGTTTTAATCAACCTTTTCATTTCATCTCCTGTAAAAAAGTGATAAGAAATTTTCTTACATGCCATTACACATTGGTTTCTATAGTGCTGAATAATATTTATGATTTTATACCTGGAATGACTTTAAAATTTTGCAAACTACTGTGTGAAATGGTTGTGGAATAATTAAAAAATAACAATTTCAGCAAGAAAAAAAAATTCTTAAATAATGCAGAAAGTTTTGTGAGTAGGAGTTGATAATTCTGGTTCTATGATCACTCATTTTAATATGTATAAAACTTTTTTTTGCATCCCTACCATCTATAGATTATTTTTACTAAACCACTTGATTCCAAGTATGTTTTTCTTTCTAGTATAGAATAATAGTATCATATAATATATACCATAGAATCATAGAATCATCTAGGAACATATAATAGATATATGCTAGATATAATATAGATAGATAATAGATATATGGTAATATATATGTTATTGTTCATACTGTAATATATAGTAATAAAATAGAATGTAGATCACGGAATCATATAGAGTCAAAGAATCAGAAAGAATCATAAAATATAAATACTTAGGATAAATGATAAATGAAATTATAAGTTGTATCACAAAATAGGGCAAATGAAGCATTCCTATTGCTCAGATGCTGTCATCAGCTAGACCCCAAGGCTTGACCTTTACTTCCCACCTGCATATACTCATTGACCTTTGTCCCGTATCTTTCCTTAAGCTCTTCTTTCCAGCTTTTTTTCTTAACTCAAGCAAATGGAAAACAAAACTGCCCCTCGGGCAGTAGCAACTGTCTTAATAAGACCTCCAGCTGGGCCAGACCACCTAGACCAGTTTGAGCTTAATCCCTGACTCCCACCTGTGCAGATGGATGATGGAACATCCTCTAGAATGACTGACAAGAACCTTTAACTCATTATAATATTAAAATTTTCACCCAAGGAGAAGCACAAACCTCTTTTACATAACATATAATGTGTGTATAGGCATGTTTCCTTAAGGTACATATGCGGCCATATGTCTGCCTCTACCTACAAGGACAAGGCTTCCCTATCTACATATATTCATGAGTATAAATATTCATCCTAACGCTAAATAAAAGTAATCCATTCACTTGTGCTCTGGGAGTCATGGCTTCGGAAGCCATTCCTGGTGATCTCTTTGTGCAACAATTCTACCTGGTGCAGTTTCTGATTCACCAAGGAGCAAACTTATGTTGGTTTGGTTGCAGTGCTACTTTGAAAGAGTATCTCAGGTAGAATTGGTTTAGGGAAATGGATTGTTGAGCATCCACAAAATGCTCATATGCAAAGAACCATATGCAAAGAAAAACTCTATCTGCTATTCTATAAGTACAGATTACATAAACCAATCTAATTATTCTTAGATATTCTTTTGATACTATGAAAGCCCTGTTCTCCAACATTTGGAAGTTGATTGTCTTTTATCTTATTCTTTATGTTTATTTCAGCATTTCATTCTAGCCTGAGATTTCTTTTTTCGTCATGTTTGGATACTGAAGACATAAGAACTTCTTCATTGACTCAGTCATGGCAACCTCGATATTTAGTTGAAAACTTCACATGTCTTTTCCTCATGGTATGGATATTGTTGAGCTTTCTTTAATGTTTACATAGAGAAATGTATTGTTTGGATTACTCAGTTCTTATATTTAACTCTATATTTCTCTGATCTGTCTCCATTTATCTTTACATCTATTTCTTCACTTCATCATACAGAGCTTAGAATTTCTCTCACACACTGTTAGCTTTTCCGACTTTCTCTCTGCCTAAAATGCAATATAATTTAACAAGCTAATGTATAAAAAAAAAGGCATGACACATGAAAGAAGTTACAGTTCATGTCTGGCTATTTAAATTTTGACATTTGTTTACATAGAGTTATAAGATCTCTATAAATGTTAAAATTAGGCCTTCAAACAATTTGAATATCAAAATAGTTACATAAGATTTATGAATGATAGAAAAATGAAATAAACTGTAATATTTTATGTAGATTAATACATTGTAGTGTTTCATGAAATTCATTAGGATGATAAAAAGGCATTTATATTTTGAATGTCTGACTTTGATGAACGGTAATTTGTTTTAAAAGCTAAAAGTTGAGCACACGGATTTCCATTTCTATTGGTAACCAAAAGCTAGGTGTTCATTATTGGCCCTAAGGTGAATTGTTACTTGCTGGGCTGGTGAATTTGCAGATCAGTAAGAACATTTGTAATTCCATTACTTTCTATGGATGTGGCAAAACACCTTACCAAGTATAAATTGGCTAATGTCACTTTTGGCAAGATGATCTTTGGACATATTACCTTTAGCTTTGTAATAATATTAAGAGCAATCTAATCATATGGGGAGAGTTTACCATCCAGAATAAAAGTTCATTCTTCTATTCAATCTATTTATGATTAATATGCAATAACACTAGATTCTCTTTGTTTAAATTAGCTTTAGTGATGATTTTATAATTACATCTTTGTGTCTATCACATTAAATGCTACAGACAAAAAGAAAATATAAAAACTAAAATTTTGATACACTGCTTCCCATTCCTATTTCATCCTTATCCTGGTTGCTGAATTTAATATAAGTAAAGGCAACTACAAGCAAAGACAAGAGAATGTAATACATGGAGAAAATGCAAAACTGCTATGTTAATGAAAAATACATTCTTTATTAAATTTATTTGTAATCTAATGATATGAATATACTTTTTCTTATGGCCTGTGACAAATTTAGACATCATATATATTGACTATATTTGAATAAGCATTCAATGAAATACAATAATCTTATTTAGTTAGAATTGATCAAAGCTATTGTCATTTAAAAATTGCAGGTTATTTTTATGCCTTTATTTGTTGTACTCAATTGCTATGTTTGGCATGCTTCCTGACATGGTTGTATTTAGCACATTGACATTTGAAAACTCCATTGTGAGCATACTAAAATTTCAGAGATTGGTACTAGTGGTTGTTTGAAATACATGTGTCAGTTTTTTGAAAGCAACGAACAATAATATGAAAACTATTCACTATGCTGTAGCTTGGAAGCAAGTATTTGCTTTTGTGCTGATAACACTAGTATATACCATTCAAAGAACTTATTTTATCTAAAAATACATTTTTTGTCTCCACAAATAGCTTTTGTAACCATCACATTGGAATGACAGCCAGGAACTGAGAGAATTAAAAAAGAAAATAAGAAATTGAAAACTTAACTTTTGAAACATAATAGATGATTATATGAAGGGTACCAAAGATTTTGTTCCACTTAGATTCAAGACACAGCAAGACTTTCCTAAGGTAATAACCAATAAGCAAAAAAGAGAGGACTAAATATAATGATTAAAAAAAAAAACAGAAAGGAAGGTTTGAGCAGAACATACCGGAAAATGTAAATAACAGGAAAGAAGGGATTGAGGTCTCTCAGGGATTTGGTTGTTAAACCAAAGAAAGACACTATGTTAAAATCCACAATACACAATTAAAATATAATAATCATGACTATATATACACTAAATAACTAATGATTTACATAAACAGAAAGTTATGGAGATAAAGGAGTCCTGGAAAATATGTTGATGATTAGAGAATGTAACACACTGCTCTCAGTTCAAGAGAGGTCAAGTGGATAAACAGCCATAGCTAGTTTGCTAGAGGTCCTTTTTTCAGGTGCAATCTGGCAATAGAGCATGCTTATGCATTTGAGCTGTGGAAACATGAGGTTCTAGATTCAAATTCTGTCATTTTTAGCAAAATAGTGTGGGAGGTAACTGAAATCTTTAAGCTTTTTTTTTCTTCTCATATAAAAGGAAACCATAAAAGAATCCATTTTATGATGCACTATAAAGAATACTTGTGATAATCCCAGTAAAAGGAGACTGTGGCACACAGGAATTTTTCAGAAGTATTAGCTGTTATTTTTCAAATAGGAGTATTTTTTTAAGTTTTTATTACAGAAATTTTCAAACATATTCAAGAGGAGGAAATTTTTCCTATGCCTCAAAATTCCAGCGACAATTAGGAATTTTAAAATTATTTTTAAAAAGCCATGTCCAAAAGCCAACCAAAGGGAACAACAACAACAACAACAACAACAACAAGAAAACAGCTATAGGTAATATATAAAAAAAAATGTCAAACTTTAAGAAATATGTGCAATACATATAGTCTATGCACTTAAAATTTATTTAAGAGAAATATCCCTTTAGGTGGCTCATTTTAATTAGTTCTTCCTATAAAGCTCACATAAGCCTATTTTTTTTAAAACCTTGTATTTACCACATCTCTCAAACATGCCAGTTCTCATTTTTTTAACAAATTACAACTAATTCTGAGGTTTAACTATTAACAAAGGACAAAATATATTTCTCTTATGTTCTCAAATACTCTGCTTAATTGGAATTTCTTCCCATCAAGGGGAAAAATAATCAGTAATTCAGGTTTTGCTGAGAAACAGATTAAAAAGATACAGTTGAAAGAGCGAAACTGGGGACAGATAATGGAGAAATGTGTGAAAGAATCATACATTCTAGTACCAGAACAGTTGTCTGTTTTTACCAACTTGATTCCAACAATATTTAGAGTTGCCTAAATTCCTTATTTTTACTGTTAATCAATATTAACTCAGTTCAAATTTAAAAATGCTGCCATTGACAGAATGTTGTAAATCATTGGGAAACTTCACTGCAAGCCTACCACTCTGCTGTCTAGTCGACAGTCATCATTATTAATATCTTTATATTATATATTCATTATAAGAGTTAATTAACATGAACTAATTTTCTTCTGACTTAACAAAATGGCAATTGAAATTCTGCAAACATACTGACTAATCATTAAAATCAAAATAAGACTATTTTATGTTGTGCTTTTCCTTTTGATAACAGTTAATAAAATCTATTTATTCTGAGCACATGCAATTGCAAGCTGGATGTATTGATACGAAGTTTTAGATTTTTAAAACATCAAACCCTACAACTTGGAAATTAAGAACAGTGTTCACTAATAAAATTACTGAAAAATGGACTTTAAATACTCTGACCGGATTTAGACAAAATTAAAATATTGTTTAAATAGATATTTATCAGTAGAAAAGTAATTAATAAAAAAATGTCCTGCTTCCTCATAGATGGAAAGCTTAGGTTTCTTATTATCTTTCCACACATCTAAATGGAAAATACTCAAGTAATTCAGTTTTTCTTTCCAATTAAAATCACTTTTAAGAACAAGAGTATTCAGAGTATTGGGTGGCTCAGTTGGTTAAGTGACTGACTCTTGGTTTCCGCTTCGGTCATGATGTCACAGTTCTGTGAGTTCCTGAGTTTGAGCCTCATGTTTGTGCCGTGAGCCCAGAGCCTGTTTGGAATTCTCTCTGCCTCTCCCTCACTTGTGCTATCTCTGGCTCTCTCAAAATAAATAAATAAACTTAAAAAAAAGAACAAGAGTATTAAAATGAACATACTGACATTATCAACTAAAAGGCAAAATTGAAAAGAAAATTCCCAATTATATTCAGAATCTCTAAACCTACTTTATGAAATTATTACATGAATTAATTACCATAAAGTTTTTAAATTTATTTTACTGTTTTTATTTGTATATTTCACTTAAATATTTGTGTACATGTTTATGTATATTTTTCAAAGTCATAAGATTTTTCTATTTTTCTAAATTTTTTTTAATGTTTATTTATTTCTCAAAGACAGACAGAAAAAGAGTAGGAGCAGCAGGGGAGGGGCAGAGAGACAGGGAGACAGAATCCAAAGCAGGCTCCAGGCTCTGAGCTGTCACCTCAGAGCCGGATACAGGGCTCATAGTTAGGAACTCTGAGATCATGACCTGAGCCAAATTGGATGCTTATCCAGCTGAGCCACCCAGGGACCCCGGTCATAAGATTTTTCACTGTAGAATTCACAGCTTTCTAAATGTGATAAATCTATGATTGTAGTAAGAGCTCAATAAATATTTGGTGATTTAAATACATCTCCATAAAATGTAAGGAAATAGGAATTGTTATAGTGCCTTTTGCCACTTATCTTACAATTACTAAACTTTATATTCATTAGCCCTTGGGATAGTATGACTGTAAATCTCACACGATCTTCACCAACATAAGAACATACTGGGGAATTACAAAGACTCATTTAGACCTAGAACTCAGTTTGGAAACTACTAAAGATACCTTCTTTTGTGCCAAAAGTGTCTATTTAGCTAAATGTCCTTACTTCTGGCAAGAATGTGACAATTTTACATTACAATTGTTGACATGTTCACCAGCTATGATTATCAGATGCAGGGATTATAAGGGCAGGATGTGAGACATAGAAGACAAAAGGAGCAACATCAAAAGGTGATAGGGATGCGATTAAACCAATAAAAGGCATCTTTAACTACAATCCTTTGTGAGTTTTAAGTGTCCTGTTAATTAAGACTGCTTTCAATAAGAACAAATTTTCAAGATGATTGTGTTTATTTGCACCCCTTACAGTACTTCAAATCTACAAATTTAAAGCTGGCTTTTTAAATAATGTTTGTGTCAATAAGCTCTTTATATATTTATGTTATATTAATAAACAAAATATGAGGTAAAATCGTGTACTTTTAAATGTTTATTTATTTTTGAGAGAAATAGAGTGTGAGCAGGAGAGGGGCAGAGACAGAAGGAGACAAAGAATCCAAAGCAGGTTCCAGACTCTAAGCTGTCAGCACAGAGCCGACATGGGACCAAAACTCATGAACTACAAGAGCATGACCGGAGCCAAAGTCAGACACTTAACAGACAGAGCCAACCAGGCGGCCCAAAATGGTGTAATTTTAATATTATTTTGTTGAGATGAAAATATCAATATGTATTATTTGTATTTAACATCATAATCATGTGAAAAATAATAGCAAATAATGTCCACAAACTATTACTTACATACATACAACTTGTTATTCATATTACTTAGCTGTTATATGCATAAAATAAGCAATATTAGTTAACATTTCTGATACTATTAAGTTACTTCATTTCATAAATTCCATGCTATGTTTTAAGTGTATACGGAGAGTTGAATAAAAATTATATGGTCATATTGTACTAATAAAATAATTATGAATAACTTCTTTTCTTTTTTAATATTGTTTAAAGTTTATGTATTTATTTTGAGAAAGAGAGAGAGAGCAGGTGGGGGAAGCACAGAGAGAGTGGGGGAGAGAGAGAATTCCAAGCAGGCTCTACAGTGTCAGCACAGAGCCCAAAACGAGGCTCGAGCCCATAAACCATTAGATCCTGTCCTGAACAGAAATGAAGAGTTAGCACAGAGCTCAAAGCAGGGCTCAAACCCGTGAACCATTAGATCATGACCTGAGCCGAAATCAAGAGTAGGCAGCTCAACCCACTGAGCCACCCAGGCACCCTTGAATAACTTATTTTCAACCACATTAGGCAACTTAAAAGTCAATAAAACAAATCCACATAAAAGGCAAGAACTTAACATGACTTCAAATTGTGCAAAATTCAATGGATGCTGTGAACTTTAACAGATTGCTAAATTAGTCACATACTAAGTAGCAGTTTCCTTAGTATTGAATTATCTAGATTAGTCTATGTGGTTTTCTCAATATATCATCAGAAGCATTAATTAAGTCTGGTCTGTATCCTTCATAATGTAATAGTTTTACCTTAGACAAAGATAAATACATTTGTTCAATATATAATCATAACAACAATAATAATACAACTAGTTATGATGATAATGACAGGAATGATATATGAAGTCATAGCATAGATAGTTGATTAAGCTATCAAATTGATAGAATTATGAAGTGCCTTGCAAATTCCTTAGACTCCTTTTTTATTAGGAGAAATGTCTTTCTTCTTCTTTTTTTTTTAAATTTATTAATTTTTGAGAGACAGAGAGAAGACAGAGAAGGCAGGCTCCAGGCTCTTAGCTGTCAGCACAGAGCCCGACCTGGAGCTCTAACTCACGAACTGCGAGATCATAGCCTGAGCTGAAGTCCGACGCTTAACTGACTGAGCCACCCAGGTGCCTCTCTTTATTTCTAAAAATAACATTCTATGGGCTATATTCTGTTTGGAAAACTAGATTTGATTTTATACTGCCTCTAATTAAGTACACCAAATAAAGAGTTAAGTGGAACAGTCAGTGAACATTAACATTAATCACGTAATTGAGCCCATCTAATTTGTTTATGTATGTATTCAACATAGGATTACAAAAGGCTATTAAGATAAAATATGTTGACTTTAATTTTGGTGCCATTCCTATACTGAAAATCATGTCTATTGTACATATTTTCCATTAAATACATGTATTGTTTCAGAGCAGCATATCTAGGGATGATCAAAACCTATTTAAATAATGGAAAGGTAAAAGACAGCAATTGGGCCTCCATGTGTTCTATTAGTCTCTTTTCTTATTTGTGTACCTCCTATCCAGCCAAATGACTACATCATGAGTCTTACTCAGAATCACATTAACTAAAGCAAATGCCCATATATTTATCTCTGGACATTTATACATTTTATTTAGTGTGTCCTTATCAAAGTCAGTAAGAGAGACAATAATCTATAAAAACCCAGAAGCTGTCAAACACAAATCCAAGTGTTGGACAGAGGTTATGTTTTTACCACTTTGAAATACCATATAATTTCAATGCAGAGAATCATATAATAATTGGGAATACATAGTGTTCTGCAGGATTATTGGTCAGGATCCCCAAGATAGATTTCTTTTCATGACAATTTTATAAACACAAAGTATATATCTGCTATGGTGAAATACGAAAGCTTATTCTTTAGACATGATAAGAAACATAAATTTCTTAATTTATAAATATTATTTTAAAAGAGAATGAAAAATTATTAATACTGATATTTTATATATGAAATAATGTAGCACTTATACCAATATTCCCAGATATTAAAAATAGCTTTATATTAGTACAATCCAGTAGATCTAGACATTATGAAGTAATGAAGTAATTTTTGTTACTGAATTCATTTTTGTAAATGTAAGAATTAAGTAATATGATTCTTTCTGTGAAGATTTAGCAGCTTACCAAATAGTTTTCTAAATATTCCTGATACATATTGAAGGAAATATACTTAAGGCAAATATTAATTTTATTGTATTCCTATATTGCTAAGTGATACTTCTAAAAATGATCATTTAAAAACAATATTTTCTCATGATTCTAAGAAAGTATTTTATTTTAGTAATTTCTATAGGATAATTATACAGAACCTGAATGGAAAAAAAAAATCATCTCAACATTGTGTTCAAAGAGGTAGAAAAGAAAATAGGCAATAAATAAAAATGAGGGAAGAGAATGTGGTGATTTTAGTTGTATTTTTTTGTCTTAACCATTTTGGCACTCCTTTTCCCAGAATTCCTTTCTCTGTCATACACGTTTTAAATTAGCCACAAGATAATTTTGCATGGTATTTGGAAGTTAGGAGTAAAGCAGTTTTATGCTCTGTAGGTCAATTTATAGCATTAAGCACCACTGAAATTCATGTACATTGTTACTATCTGGTGATTCACTTTATCAATGAGGGCAGCAACCACACCTTTACTTATCCTGCTCTCCTCCCTATACAAAATGTACAAACTCCACAAGATGTTCTATTTTGTCCTAATGGGCTCCAATTTTCCCTCATGTTCCAGATTTTTAGGCCCAGCTTTTTTTTCTACCAGTTGTCTTTTAGAGATCCAGGCCTGTCACCAGAGTCAAAAGCAACAGCCCTTCATATATATTTTAACCAATTCCTCAGATTAATTAAAGTCCAACCCCTATAATATAACCATACTCTATAGCACTGTTAGTAGTTCTACTTCCCTAACTGAACCTTAACTATGGGTATTGCTTTTCTTTCAAACCCCAGTTTTCTCACCTGCTATATGTAGAAATTAACTCCTATTTCTCAAATCTCAAATAAACAATCTAACTTTACAGGTAAAGGAGTTATAAAAAAAAAAAACAAATCCAGAAGAAGTAAGGAAATAGCAGAGATTAGAGCATAAATAAATGAAGTAGAAACTAAACAACAACAAAAACAATAGAATGGATCAGTGAAACCAGAGCTGGTTCTTTGAAAAGATCAATAAAATTGATAAATCTCTAGCAAGACTCATAAAAAAATAAAAAGAAAGAAAAAGGAAAAAAAAAACAAGGAGAGAGAGAGGGAGAGAGAGAGAGAGAGAGAGAGAGAAAGGATCCAAATAAACAAAATCACATATGAAACAGGAGTAATAACAACCAATACCACAGAAATACAATAATAATAGAATATTATGAAAAATTATATGCTAACAAATTGGACAACCTACAAGAAATAAATTCCTAGAAACATAACCAACCAAATTGAGAACAGAAATAGGAAATTTGAACAGACCAGTTACAAGTGAAGAGATTAAATCAGTAATCAAAAAAATCCCAGCAAACAAAAGTCCACCACCAGATGGATTCACATGCAAATTATCTCAAATATTTGAAGATTTAATACCTATCTTCTCAAACTATTCCAAAAAATAGAAGAAAAAAGAAAACTTCCAAATTCATTCTATGAGGCCAGTATCTTCTTGATACCAAAAACACACAAAAAAGAGAACTACAGGCCAAAATCTCTTAATAACATAGATGGAAAAACACTCAACAAAACACTAGCAAAACTGAATCCAATAATACATTTAAGAAATCATACACCATGATCAGTGGGATTTATTCTAGGGACACAAGGGCCGTTCAGTATTTGCAAAACAATCAACATGATGTGTTACATCAATAAGAGAAAGTATAAAAACCGTATGATCTTTTCAGTAGATGCAGAAAGAAAACATTTGACAAAGTACAACATCCATTCATGATACATACTCTCAACAAAGTAGGTCTAAAGGGAACATACCTCAGCATAATAAAGGCCATATATAAAAAAGCCACAGTAAATATCATACTCAACAGGAAATAAATGAGAGCTTTCCCCTAAGGTCACGAACAAGACAATGGAGAGATGTCCATTCTCACTATTTTAATCAACATGGTACTGGAAATCTTAATCACTTAGAAAATATTAGAAAAAATAGAATTATTTTCTATTAGAAAATCAGAAAAATTAGAATTAGCAATTAGAAATTAGCAATTAGAAAAAATAAAGAAAGAAAGAAAATAAAGACAAGCAAAGAAAGGAAGAAAAGAAAAGGAAAGAAAAGAAATAAAAGCATCCAAATTGATAAAGAAGTAAAACTTTCATTATTTGCAGATGACATGATACTATATATAGAAAACTCTGAAGACTCTGCCAAAAAACTACCAGAACTGATAAACAAATTCAGTAAAGTTGCAGAATACAAAATCAATGTACAGAAATCTGTTGCTTTCCTATACACTAATAATGAAGCAGCAAAAAAAAAAAAAAAGAAAAAAAAATATAAAAATAATCCCATTTATAATTGCACCAAAACTAATAAAATATCTAAGAATGAACTTAACTAGAGAGGTAAAATCCTATACTCTGAAAGCTATAAAACATTGATGAAAAAAATTGAAGACAACAGAAAGAAATGAAAAAACATTACATGCTTATATAAGAATTGGAAGAAACAGTATTATTAAAATGCCTGTATAACTAAATATAATCTACAGATTTATTGCAACCCATATCAAAATACAACAGTATTTTTCACAGAACCAGAACAAACAATCCTAAAATTTGTATGGAACTACAAAAGACCCCAAATAGCCAAAGCAATCTTGAAAAACAAAAACAAAACTGGAGGTATCATAATTCCAGGCTTCAATTTATATTATAAAATTAAGGTGATCAAAGCAGTTTGGTCCTGACACAAAAATAGACACATAGATCAATGGAACAGAATAGAAAATCCAGAAATGAATCCACCACTATATGGTCAATTAATCTTCAACAGAGGAAGAAAGAATACACAATACAAAAAAAAAAAAAAAATACAGTCTTTTCAACAAATGATGTTGGGAAAACTGGATAGCAACATGCCAAAGTATAAAACTGGACTGCTTTCTTTCACCATATATAAAAATAAACTCAAAATGAATTAAATACCTAAATGTGGGACCTAAAACCATAGAACTCCTAGAAGAGAGCAGAGCTAGTAATATCTCAGACATCAGCTGTAGCAATATTTTTCTAGATATGTCTCCTGAGGCGAGGGAAATAAAAGCAAAAATAAACGATTGTGGCTTCATCAAAATAAAACCCTTCTGCACAACAAAGGAAACAGTCAACAAAACTAAAAGACAACATACTGAATGGGAGAAGATAGTTGCAAATGACACCTGATAAAAGGTTAGTATCCAAAATATATAAAGAACTGATACAATTCAACATCCCCCCCAAATAATCCAATTAAAAAAATGAACAGAAGACATGAATGGACATTTCTCCAAAGAGGATATGCAAATAGCCAACAGATACATGAAAAAATGCTCAACAACACTCATTATCAGGGAAATGCAAATCAACACTACATTGAGATATCACCTCACTCCTGTCAGCATAGCTAAAATAAAAAACACAAGAAGCAACAAGTGTTGGCAAGGATGTGGAGAAAAAAGAACACTCTTGCACAGTTGGTGGGAATACAAAATGGTGCAACCACCAGGGAAAACAGTATGGAAGTTCCTCAAAAAATTAAAAGTAGAACTACCCTTTGATCGAGTAATCACACTACTGGTTGATTTACCCAAAGAATAGAAAAATAGTAATTCAAAAGGATACATGCACCCCTATGTTTATCACAGCATTATTTACAATAGCCAAGATAGGAAAGCAACCCAGTGTCCGCCAATAGATGGATATAGAAGAAATAGTATGTGTACATACAATGGAATATTATTCAGCCATAAAAAAGAATGAAATCTTGCCATTTTCAAGAACATGGATGGGGCTAGAGTGCAAAATGCTAAGTGAAACAAGTCAGAGAAAAACAAATACAATATGATTTCCCTCAGAGGGGAGGTAGGTGGGGGGATGGGTGAGATTGGTAAAGGGGATTAAGGGTACACTTATCTTGATGAGCACTGAGTAATGTACAGAGTTGTTGAATCACTATATTGTACATCTGAAACTAATATAACGCTGTATGTTAACTCTACTAGAAATAAAATTTAAAAAAATTAAAAAGTTCTCACATTCTCATAGATGTGTTATATTAAATGCAATAAAATATGTATAGTACTAAGGATGTTATCTGCCAGAATAAGTGCTATATATATGCTCTATAATAAGAACAATAACAATAAACATATACTTGGCCAGCTGAATTTCATATTACTTTTTTTCCTTAAAATTAATACCATCTTTTGCATATTGAAGCACAAGTATCTCATTTCTATCACTTCTTTATTATGCTTCTATTATAGTAGTGATAAGTCTGTTACATTTAGTTTTAATAAATCCACTTCCATTAATATAGACAGCAATTTTGAAGTGGCGGAATAGCACATTTATAATCATAATTAAAGAAATACAAAACAATATTTATACATTTTAGTTGAAATAAATCAGTTATGTTTTTTAAAAGGTTTATAAATACTTAAAATAGAATTATTTATGTAACCAAATAGCATTTGACATAAATGTTATAGGTTTATAGAGTTGAACATATTTTATTTTCTGTTTTCTGGACATAAAAATAAATAGAAATATTCATGTAAAGTTATAGTTTCTGCTTTATGAAATATAAAATAATTATTGTTTTGAAATTTAAATTGCATGTCTGGAAATATAATACTTGACTTCTATTGTTATATTTAATCAGTGAAATAGTCATCGTCACAAGTACCTTATTCATAGAAAATTTTCTCTCTGTTAAGTTTTAATAATCCAAATTTTTAATAGATGGAGTTTCTCTTTTCCTTTGTTGAAAAAAAAAATCCTTCAAGAAAAGCTTCAGACCCAGCACCCCACAAAGAACTGGCAGAATTCCAAGATTCCTACAGAGAACATTCATATTTGCTTTTTCGATTTTACACGTTAAAATCTCATTAGCTTCAGATTCATTAAATTTTGCTCTAAAGAAATAAATCCTAATTTCCATATTAGATGCAAAAAATATAATAAGATAAAACTCTTGATGAAAAGATGACTGCCCAACAAGAGACCATTAGCGATCCCATCTTCATGTTCTACAATAAAACATGCTGTGTAGAAGTGATTGCATTTGAAGTTATTGGTACATTTGAATGCAAACTACCCAACCATGAAAAATGAAGTTTCCATTGGCTATAAAAATAAATTAGGAGGCGATGTTTTGCTGGGAAAGCCATTTGAACACCTCAGTTCATAACTATTCATACTAATATAAACACATGTCTTTGCTCATACTGTGAACTGCTGTATGATATTGTTTTATTCAACATTACTTTATACCTAAAGTGAATGTTGGTGACTTATGTTAGGATTTAATAAAACAAATGCTATTGTAGAGATCCTGTGGGAAATTATACAATAATGTTACCTACATAACTAATTTTCTTCTTATGAAATCATGATCCCAGTACAATTTTAGAGCTATAGAATGTATTGTTTAACATCACCATTTCTGTGTTAATATCTAAGTATATCAAATTATGTTTTTTATAAAAAGATACTCTATATAAAGGCAGTCCTTTGGGAAAATAAGTTTTCATTTCTAAATTAAAGGTATTATGAATACTGAACATGTCACCTACTGCTCTTGAAACTAAAATGACTATTTTTATTTAGAAAACTATTTTCTTCTGAGAAAATATCATGTTAGTGCTCAGTACATTTTAAATAAGAGAGTTTATTCTAGAAAAAAGTCAAAGATCAATTCTAATTATGTGCTTGTTTGAAATACCTGAGATACATTTAATAATGCATAGATATTATCTGAAATATAGCAGTCTTATCTGATCAAATACATGTACTCACATTCATATATTAACTTGTCCATTGGAAACAGTATTACATAATGGTAAGATAAAAAATTTGCAGTTAAAAATAAACTTATTTCTGATCTGAGTTCAAGTGGATGTATGAGCTTTTCATTTAGCCCTCAACATGTTTCCTCATCTATAAAATGGGAGTAATAATAACCACCCCGTACTTTTGTGAGGATTGCATTCTAAAAAATTGATTTAGAGAAGGATTATGAAATTTTTGATTCAGTGCTATACACATTGCATTATTAACTTTGCATTTTAAGTGTTTCTTGGTATTTAATAGCACTTGAATCAATCCTGTGCCTTTACATTGGGCCCCCCAAAAATAAGACCCTCAGCTAAATAATCCTGAAGACATCTCCCAAAATACTGACTTATGAAAATAAAACTATAAAATGATTATCAATGTCCTGGCTTCCTTTTGCCTCAATGATATATTAATAGGGGAAGTTAATGACAGTTGTTTGGTGGTAAGTGCTTCTACGATTTGTTTTTCTCCAGAAGGAAAGATAATTTGTGAAAAATATTAAATGAATTTTGGACATGAGGAAAAACGTAGCCTTCTTCCCATTATATTGTGCAAGATACTAAAGCTTTTCTGTGTGATTTTAGTTCACTTATACTAAATGCTATCAATAATCTACTTCTTTGACAAATTATCTTATACAGCTTAAATTTTTATCTCTTTTAAAGATTCCATTTAATATTGTTGCCCAGGTTAACTCCCTTTGACATTTCATGATAATGTTTTAAGTGATGCATCATGTGTATTTATTCTATGTAACTATCAAGATTCTGTCTATCTAGCTACATAGAGGTGTAGAAAAATTTCAGTGCCCTCAAGGAGCATATAATTTAGCTACTGAAATAAGAAAGATTCACATAGAGTAATTACCTAATAGTACGAGTATATACTACCTGCGTGATGGGAGTCATGAGTGGTAAAACGTGTAAATTTACATTGCATCCCTGGATGAATAAAAGATAAAATTAATTGAAAAGATAAAAATAATAACAGAGAACTTTTCTGAAATGCTGAAGAAATGTAAGAAAGCTGAACGTAGTTTGCTATCATGACAATTTAAAATATGAGAATATCTAGGTATTTATTTTTATTACATTGACTTATAATTATATTTTTGTATGTATCATAATATAGTTGAGAAGTAACCCTGTATTATTTCCAAATAGAATGCATTTCTTCATTAAAAATATTGATTGATGCGATAACACTTTCCTTGACTTAGAATATAGATCAAAACTAATGATGATTAGTGCCATTTAAATTCTGATGGAACAAATAAATATAAATAACAAATCATGAAATATATTAGAAGACAATAAATATGCAAACGAAATTATCAAAAGATGAATAATGTGTGTCTGTTAGGTTAACAGCAGGGAGGCCAGATGCTAGTTTCCTCCTCCTGCTCCTTCCTTCTTCCTCTTCCTCTCCT
The DNA here is from genome assembly GCF_022079265.1 of Lynx rufus. Taxonomy (NCBI): domain Eukaryota; kingdom Metazoa; phylum Chordata; class Mammalia; order Carnivora; family Felidae; genus Lynx; species Lynx rufus. The sequence continues at coordinate 95,180,302 of NW_025814845.1, read as the reverse complement.
TCTTCTCCTTCCTCTTCTTCCTCTTTCTCTTCTTTGTCTTGTCTTCATCTTATTCCTCTTTTTAAACTTTATTTATTTTGAGAGAGAGAGAGAGAGAGTGCAGAAATGAGGGGAGGAGGGGCAGAGAGAAGGAGAGAGAGAACCCCAAGCAGGCTCCATGTTGTCAGTGCAGAGTCCGACATGGGGCTCAATCTTACAAACCATGAGATCATGACCTGAGCTGAAGTCAAGAGTCAGACACCCAACTGACTAAGACTCCCAGGCACCCCTGTTTTTTTTTTTAATTACTTTATTGAGGTAAATTTTATATTAAAATTCAATCATTTTAGTAGTCAATTCAACAATCTTTAGTAAATTTATAGTTTTGCCCAAACATCACAGAAATCCAATTTTAGAACAATTTGTGACCTCAAAAAAGAACTATTGGGCCTACAGGTAGCCATTTCCTTTTCCTACTATCTTGCCAAGGTATCCACAGATCTTTTTGTCTCTATGGGATTTCTTTTTTTAGAAATTTCATATAAAGGAATCATACAAACTATAGTACATTTTATTTGACTTCTTTCATCAGGATAACTTCTCAGGGTTCATCAATGACATTGCATGTATAATTATATCATTATTCATTCTTTTTACAGTATGGGTATACCACATTTGGCTTATTCACCATTTAATAAATGTTTATTTTTTTCTATTTTTGTACTATATAAATAATGCTTCTATAAATATTTATGCATCAGTGTATGAAATATTTCTTTTTTTTTCTCCTTGAGTAGAAACTTAGGAGTAAAATTACTTAGTCATGTGATAAATTTTTGTTCTACTTTTTAAGAAACTACCAGCTGTTTTCCAAAGAGGCTGTCATATTAAATATCCACCACTTCGGTGAGAGGCATGGGACATATCCTTCCTTAGAGACTTCAGGGCCATCATAGCCCTGTGACACCAGGAATTTGAACTTCCATCTCCAAAACTGTGAGAAATAAATTTCTACAGTTTTAAGTGACTCAGTCCTGTAGTTATTAATTAAGCCTTAGGAAACTAACACAAAAGGGTAGAACAAAATGGGTCAGGAGAAAGGTTTATTAAATTGTAGAATCAAGAGCATATTTGTATGCTAAAGGAAGTGACACAGGAGAAAGGGAAAAATGATGATATATAAAAAAGGGATTTCAGGTTCAGCTCTGCCACATAGAGAGCCTGGAGATCTTCACCCTTCTTCTTATCCAAAAAAGAGAAAAAAATATGAACAAACTGAAAATCAAAAACTTTCTTGGAACTGTTATAGAGAATTGAGGTCACAGAACAAAGGACCACTCTGACACCTGGAGAGATGGGCTAGTCAAGTCATGACAAGATCTGCTTACCTGGACCAGAAACCCCTGGAGGCATAAGCTGGTAGGAGCACTAACTGGTAATGCTTATGAATCATGGAAGGCTGAATATGGACTACAATGTGAGTTAGAAACTCATGGGTACCACAGTCCTAGGGGGTGACCCTATTGTTACATTCAAGAACATGGATGATTGAGGCTGGGGGGAGGCACAGAGAGAGAGAGAGAGAGAATTCTGAGCGAAAAAAAAAAAAACAGGCAGAAAAGAGTATAGACAATATAAGTCCATATAAAATTTGAGCAAATGTGAATTAATCTATGAGGAAAGAAAACAAATATATCACTGCCTGGGAATGAAGGCGGAAGAATTAATGGATCGCAAAGAAGCACAAGGAAACTTTTGCAGGTGAGGGAAATTTTTGTTATGTGAGTTGGTGATGGTTTCACGAGTATAGACGTGTCACATATCATGGGGGACTCGATCCCACGACCCTGGGATCATGACCTGAGCTGAAACCCAAAGTTTGATGCTCAACCAACTGAGCCACCCAGGTGTCACTCAAATTATACACTTTAAACATTACTATTTTGTTGTGTAGAAGAGGTTTTTTTTTCATGTCCAACCTCTTTTTAAAACAAAATAACCAGCATAGTATGAAATTTATAATCTATGTAGAAATAAAGTATAATGTATACAGAAATAAAATGTAAGACAAGAACCAAAGGACAGGAGAGAAAAATGGAAAATTTTTGTTAGCCATATCACGCTATTGACTCTAACAGAATTTATAGCCATCAAGCTTTCCTCATACAAAGTGTTATGGAGTTGGTATTTGTAAGTAGTTACAATTGTAATTATTCTCTATATTTTTTCTTTAACAAGAAAATAATTACATGAACCTATAGGGAGATTATATGTAAAGTATGACAAACAGTTGTGCTGTATGATATTTAAATAGGTGTCCATAAAAATCAACTGAGGAAGTAAGATGAGGGAAAGAGAGAGGTTACTGATAATTAACATGTGTACTATGTGTATCTGTCTGTGTGGTGAGTGTGTGTGTAATCATAGTTTTGTGTGTTAAACATTCATTCTCAGTCTTGAAAACTCTTGCGGGGAGATAGCTAATTTGACTATAATAATAATTACCGTTTTAGTTTATATTAATTCTCATGAAGTGTCTTTATTTGCATCTCCGTGGCTCAAAGCAGTCTAGTTTAACCTCAATTTTATTTTTATTTCATTCTCATTAAAAATATAGCTACACATTGTAGAGATATTTAATTACACATGATGATATATTTAATGTTGACATAATTAAAATATTTGGCTGATAGTGTCTATAGCAGTTGGTTACAAAGAAATATTATAGAATCATTTGTAATTTGTTAGGGATTATGATTATTCTCCCTTTGTGAAGTGTTCCATGATTGTGTCCACTTGCAGAAAAGTGACCTTTTAGTATCTTTATAAAAGCAACTCTGTCCCTACTGTTTAGTAACTTGTGAACATTTGTGATTGATTTGTAATCCATGGATTTCACAAAATATGTAAAGTAGTAATATTAACATCACTGAGGACTAAGAATCCTGCATTCATTATTATTTCATTAGTCATTAAAAATAACTTGCTGAGGAAGACAGCATGCTCATTTTGCCGAGGAGAATGCAGACGCTGGGTGTGGATAAGTTATTTTACCAAGTCCTTCTCTAGTAAGGGTATGGATGGCTTGAAAGCTTGTGTTTTTACTCATTGAGCTATACTACTGCCCTACATTGATACGTTATTTTTCTAGTTTTTTCACAAATTTTAATTTTGTAGCTCCTAGGACTTAATAAATATCTCACTTTCTCTCTTTTTATAAACTTGGAATTGCAGTTGAAAACAAAAAACAATTTATTAAAATCTATTGCTAGAATAGTAAATTTAAAAAAAAGAACATACAACTTCTGTTTTGATACTATTTACAACTTACTCTAGGTTGAAACAAACTGGTTCACATGAAATCAGTTGTAAATAATATTTCATTTCATTTTCACCACAACTAGTCTGTTGTTTTGAAGACTGAATTTAAGTATGTACCTTCTTGGAAAATTGCAAGACATATGTACAAATTTATATACAGTGTACTTTTAATAAAAGCCAGTTATTTGCAATATAATTAATGCTATATCAGTAATCAGCAAACTGATGAAGACACTAATTGATTGATAACTGAAACATTTGCACCAAATAGTCATAGATTGATTTTCATTCCCTCTCTTTTTAAAAACTTAATGCCCAAGTCAGCTTATTTCTGGGTTTCCTAAAATTCCTTAACCATCTGAAACATAGTTTCATTTTTCTTCAGGAATCCTTTGCATTCCAGTTTATATTTTCAGCAACAATTTTCAGCGACTCATTTATCACATCAAGCCTTTGCATTTAAGTTCAGTAAATAGAACTGCAGAGGAAAGAAGACGGTACTTAAATAGAGCTATTACAGATTTCTGTATTTGTCAGAGTCCAGCTCCAGCAGGTCTAGGGGTTCCCGAAGGATGAACGGCGTTGGCGAAAAAGTGAAAATAAAACAAAACTAAAATAAAAAAACTAAAATAAAAAACAAAAATAAAAATGGATACAGACAACAGCAGTGTGTTGAACTGGCCGCTTTATTGTGGTAAGCGTGGCATTATATTTGCTAGCAATTTCCTTGTAGCGTACGTCATCTATGTTTTCTAGCATTACCTAATTATAAAAATGTTCCTATGTGTAACCACCCTTTAAGGAATAACATGGTTATTTTCTCATAACGTTCCCTCCTGCCCTTTGCTTATTGATTAACTTCTTACATTATTTTCATTATGTATCTACGTTTATCTATAATCTATAGAGCATTTGCTTTGCTGTTTTCATGAAAGGCCATCTCAACACCTCAAGTGGAACAGTTACAGGGACATGAGCTCTTAGTTGTTTCCCAGAACCATTTGTGGTTTGAGGAACAAAAGTGTTCGCTTGGGTTCAAGGTGCCAGGAGGGGGCCAAAAGAGCCCTTAGAAACCCATGCACCTCATACATTCCCAGAGAGAAACAATGAACCATTTTGTACTTTAATCCACTAGGTTCAATCATCTGTAATGCCTCCTGGGGGCCAAGTGGGCCTAGGGGTTGGAGTAACTTGTGCCCATAGATATACTCCTTAGTTGCCGGAGTGGGGCTTTCAAATCTATTTGTCCCTCTGGGCTTGCAAAGGTATGAGCCTATCCTTCCTTTAGGTAGAAGAGTCTTTATAGGGGGTGGCAAGGGCTAACTGTAGGGCTGCACAATTTCCTTGCAGAACCTTATTTCTTTCCCCAATAGTTCCTTGCCCAGGGGGCCTGTCGAGGGCAATTCCCCAACAGACAATTCCCCAGGTACTTTATTAAGGTCAATTTACCTAAAAGCGGGAGTACAAGAAGCTCCGCTGTGGGTGGGCCACCTTGCAGTCACCAATCCGTCCACAGCAAGGGCCTTGCCATCAGGCTGGGATAGCTCGGCTTCCGGCATATATTGTCATGTCAGTAACTGATAGTGTTAATTAATTTGATACTGTTTTATTCTCAGGAAACGTAGAGTGCTCAGATACTCTGTAATATAACATCGTCTGGTATAGTTTTTAGTCATTTCTTCCATTTCAGACCTAAATCTTGATTATTTTTGGAAGACTTGATAAAGATATATCAGTATGAATACAGCTCATTATTCAGATGTGAGCATCTTGACATTCATTATTCAGTATTTAAGGGGGTTATGGAGGTGGAAGGAGCCAAGAAATACAAAGTTTTAGTTGAAAAAACTATTAACCTTAATGTAGATTTTAGAGTTTTGCCTTGTAATGATTTTTCCCAACTGACAATCTACTTATCCCCAGGAGGCTTGATTAGATCTTTAATTAACTCAATCTGGAAGTGCAATGACCTCTAATTAAATTAAATTTTGTTTCTTCTCGCAGCAAAATAATGAACTTATTCAAATGAGTTTCACAGCTATGCAAAATCAAAACCAATTAGAAGCTAATAGTGAAGTATGTCAATAGCTGTACAACAAACTCTAAAAAGAGAGGGAAGTTGTGTTTACTAAAATTATAAGGGCTAAACATTTGATTATTATAAATGAAGAAAATGTAAGCATGCATATTTAGTGAATATGAATAACTAAAATATATCTTTGCAAAAGTACATCAGGAAAACATTAAAAATCTTAATTATTTTTCTGAGTGGTTTCCCTCAGTATTAATTTAGTTTGCTGTTACCTGAAACACTTGAATAAGTGCTAATTTTGAACTGCCTGAAAAATCAGTACGAGTCACATTTGAAACTCAACTACCCTTGTTACTGTAGGATTTAAAAACAAATGTGTAAGGTAAAAATGAAATGCTATGTTCTCTGGTGGATCTATTACTCAAAATTGTTAGTCATATAAGGTCCATTAATCGACCTGTATGTAAAATTACATCAATGGAAATACAAAGGTCTGCTGGTCTCCAATCATTAAACAAAACATTTTGTCCTATGGTTTATGAACTTAAAATATTAACTAATACTTTATTATAAATACATTTTATTCATACTAATCTAATAAATAAGAACTTTCTGGGAGTAGTTTATTATTTCTTCAATATTTTCAATATTTTAATATGTTTTGTTTGGCCTTTGATTGCAAAAATCACTTTGAACATTTAATGAGATACAAAACAAAGTAATATATAAAAAGAGTCTTTTAATGTCACAACCAGATACACTCTGCCTTTTTATTTAATACTATTATGCTTAGTTTTATTTACAGAACTTTTTCTTTTGGTAAAATCCACATGAGGGGAAATGCACATACTTTACATGTACACTTTAGTGAGTTTTGAAAAAAGCATACATCCATGTCTCTTCTATCAAATGAGAACATTTGCATCATCCAGAATTTTCTCTAGCTCTTCTTTTCTATCCAATCCCACAATGCCATCTACTGACAACCACTCCATACTTTTTTTTAAGACATTGTTTTGCTGATTCTAGAACTTCATGTAAATGTATGTATATATTGTATGTAAGTATGTATATTATATATTCATGTAAATGTATATATACTTCATGTAAATGAAAACGTACTATGAGGGCAATTCATTTATATTACTGTGTGCATCAGTATTTAAAAAGATTTCTGATTAATGGCTCATTCTATATGTATAGCAAAATTTGCTTATATACTGTCAAATTGATAAACATTTAAATTTTTTCCTGGTTTTAATTATGAATAAAGCTGTGATAGACATTCTTATGCAAATTGGTTAAGTGAATATATATTTTATGTCTCTTAAATATCTAGGCACATAATATATGAATTATTCTGTAAGTAGAGATATTTTTCTAAAGTGGATGTACCATTTTATACTCTCACCAACAATTTAATTGTCCCAATTTCTCAAAGTCCTCATCAATATTCACAGTTGATGATCTTTACATTTTAGCCTTTCTCATTAATCATTAGTCATTGTTAATTTATTGTATATTGCTCTGATAAATAGTAATTCAGTATTCTTTTTCATGAGATTATTTCCTATATATTTAAGACATATGTTATACATACTTATATATGAAAGTTTAACTTTTTCAGATAATACCAAGTTTTCCCTTTCTCTTAACATAAGCATAGTTTACTTTGATATATTTGTTTTATTTTACATGATTATTGATAAGGCATTTGGTATATTAATTTTTTATTTTTATTTTGTTTCCTTTTTTTTTTTTTTTTAAGAGAGAGAATGAGTTGGTGGGTGGGCAGAGGGACAGGGAAAGACAGAGAGAATCCCAAGTAGACTCCACTCCCAGTGCAGAGGCTGACTCAGGGCTCAATACCACGACCATGAGATCATAACCTGAGCTGACATCAAGAATCAGACATTTAATCAACTGAGCCACCCAGGCGCCCTGGCATTTGGTATATTAAATAACAAGTTGCTATCTTCAGATATTTGGCATATTAGCAAATACATTACTTGTCCTTAAGAAGAAAATATAAAAATAAAGAAATCAAATAAATCATGGTATAGGAATTCCTGTGCAAGCCAAAAAGTTATATTTATCATTAAGTATCAGGTTTTAAAAAGGATAAAGATAAATTTCAATTTGAATCTTAGTAAGTTTGTTACATGGACATCACAATCCCTAGAAAGTGGACTGAAAAAGTTCTACTTCCCTTCTTAGACATAATGATATTTAAAAAATTATGAACTGTAGAAGATTTTTTCTAAAACTTATTTCTTTGAACGTTAACTATCCATCATGCTAACATACTGACCAGCAGCTTTATACTTGTGTGAAATGATAACTCTCTTAAGCAGAAGTAAGCATACTAAAAAGATTCATTCTGCTGAATTTCAAAGCAAAATCCATGCAGTGTATAAAGACCTCATACACTTTAGGATGCATTAAAAATCCATTTTACCTAAAACCTACCTATTTAAGAATGATCACGGTGTCTGAACACACCATCACTAGCAATTCCCCCACACGGTGCTCTGAACAGATTTCCCATTTTATGAGTTATATATAGCCTTCTTATCTAAGAACACTAAACATCGCATTGACTAACAGCATTAACATCTCCCTAGTAAATATCATATGCATTTGATTCTTATGTAGCTCAGACTAGATCTAAAGACATGATTAGTATTTGAGAAAACTGTGAGGAAAAAAACCCCACAAAGTTTCAGAAATAAAAATACCCAGGGAAAGTTAAATTAAGTGAAAAATATAATGTGGGCACAAGATCATTCCTACTAAATGTTAACACTAAAGACCATTAGGGAGGCTTGAGGGATCTTTGCCAGAAACAGTTTTGAGCATGTTTTCGTATGTAATTGTGTAATTGAGTGAACATGATTGATTTGGGCACCCTACAGAGACATAAGAATACCAACTGAGATGAAACTTTACAAGTGATTTCTTAAAAGATAAAAACTAGATAAACATTTTAAAATGTTGTTATTGCTTCAGTTTTTCTGTTCTTAGAAAACGGGCATAATCAGATTTTTAAACTTAAAAAGAAAAAGAAATATGTAAAAAATAAATATTCTATGATACTTGCTTGGTCAAGTCCACTTAAAGCATTAGAGTGATTTTAAAAATAGTAAGAGAAACTACCTTAATGTTTTCTACTTTACTAGTTTGCCGTCTTAAGTATAGGGTGTCTAATTACAGTCAGTGGAAGGATTTGCCAATATGTCATGGAAATCTCGATTCCAGTTTTCTTTGGAGCTCTACCTTCCGGGTGTCAGTAGATGACCTTGATTAAGGCTGGAGATACAGGTTTCAGGCAAATGACAATCCTAAAGACCTTGAATTTTATTTTGAAGGGTGAGTCCAGGAGATGCCCTTAATTTTTCTGATTGCTTAATTACTCAAATTGTCAATCAAGAACTGTCAAGTTTTGTTTCAAACACATCACTTATTTGTTCACCTCTGCCCAGCTACAGTTTTCTAAGGCAAAATTCTAGACACATAAAGACATGAAAAATCAGCAATTAGTAAGGTCACTTTCTTTTAGTTTTTGAAATTTTGTTGTATCACATTTATTATTTTCTTCAACAAATATTGATCAAGTGTGTAATATTGTAACAGCACTCTAGCTGGTCTTGTTAAATTGAACAAGTTTAACACACTCCTTGTTTGATGACTTAAGGCCCTTGATCTGTAACAGAATTATTTGCTTTCTTTGAGATTTGCAGACCACTGGCCTCGGGGAATAAGGGAACAGAACTTTCCCAGGCCACAGAGGTTAACTAGTCTGCTTGAAGTCACCTCAGCTTTCTGATTAGCCCAGCAATCTTTCAGCAAGATTTTTTTTTTTCTTGATGATTTATTGGGGGAATAACCTTGGTTAGAGGTTCTCTGAAATCTAGCACTTTAATATTTTTTAATCTATAAAATGTGGGCCATTCCTGTCTGATCTATCTCATATGTTTATAAAGACCCAACATGATGATACAGGAAAGAGCCTTAAAAATTATAAGGTGTTACAGAATTTAAAATGTTATTAAGGCGTTGGTTGAAGTTAGAGTAGGTAGAGATTGTGACATAAAGATATTTAAATGTTGTAAGGAGAAAATGAGAAAGGCCATAGAGATTATAGAATTGATCTCTCAAAAATTTCAAAATGACTTCTGATCTTTGAGTTTCTAGTGCCATTTTTAAAAAATGTTTATTTTTTGAGAGAAAGAGAGAGAGAGAGAACGTCATGAGGGGAGGGGCAGAGAGAGAAAGAGACTAAGGATCCAAACCAGGCTCTGCACTGACAGCAGAGACCCTGCTGAGGGGCTAGAATCCACAAACCACGAGGTCAGACACCTACTGAAGTGAACCACGGGGGCACCCCAAGTTTCTAGTGTCATTTCACACCATACCATTCACAAGGCAGGCACCGGCATTTCTCTTGGGTAGATACCAAGCAGTGAAACAGCCAGATCTTGTGGTAACTTTATGTTTAACGTTTTAAGAAACTGCCAAAATATTTTCCAAAGAGCCTGTACCATTTTATACTTCCTCTAGCATCATATGACTTTTCCGTTTCTCCACACATTGGCCAATTCTGGTTATTATCTTTCTTTTTAAGATGACCATTCTAGTGTAAGTAGTATCTCATTGTGATTTTAATCTGTACTTAATTACTAAGAATGCTGAGCATCTTTCCATATGCTTAGTCATTCAACTTGCTTTAAAGAAATGTCAATTCGGGGCGCCTGGGTGGCTCAGTGGGTTGGGTGTCCGGCTTCAGCTCAGGTCATGATCTCACGGTTTGTGGGTTCGGAGGCCCACGTTGGGCTCTGTGCTGACAGCTCAGAGCCTGGAGCCTGCTTCAGATTCTGTGTCTCCCTCACTCTCTGCCCCTCTCCCGCTTTTTGATACTATTGTGCACTAACAGATTGTTTTACTGCTCAGTGCTAGTACAGTTGACTCTTGAACAAGAATTTGAACTGTGTGGGTTCACTTATACCTGGGTCCACTTACAGGTGGACCTCAATAAAAATGGTATTGTAAATGTATTATTTCTTCCTTATGATTTTCTTAATAATGTTTTCTTTTCTCTAACTTACTCTATTATAAAAATACAGTATGTAACACATATAACATACAAAATATGCATTAATCAACTGCTTATGTTATTGGTAAGTCTTCTGGTCACCAGTAGGCTACAAATAGTTAAGTTTTGGAGGAGTCAAAAGTTATACTTGGATATTTTACTGTGCAGGGTGGGTGGGGTCAGTGCTCCTAACTCCAGCATTGTTCAAGGGTCAAGTGTATAAACTAATGCAATTGATCTTGTATATGGATACTATATCCTGCAACTTTGGTCAGGTTGTTTGTTTTAGTAGACTTTTATTATTTTCTTGTGGGAGAGGGCAGTTGTTTCCTTACTATATTCCTTACTATATATATCCTTACTATAAGGTTGTCTGCAAATAAGTAGTTTATTTCTTTCTAACATGGATGACTTTTTTTTTTTTGCCTTTTTGTTTCTTTGTTTTTCTTTACTGAACTGAATAGAACTTTCAATGTTGAACTGAAGTGGAGAGAGAAAATATCTTTGCCTTTATCTCTATTGTAAGAGAAAGTATTTAATCTTTCACCAATTAGTACGCTATTATCTGCAGGCTTTTTGCTGATGCTCATTATCAGATATTGGGAACATATGCTTACTTAGAAGTCCTTGTTTATTCTAATATCTGGGCTTCTTTGAAATAGTCTCTACCCTCTGCTGCACATGGATAACCTTTTATTTTTCCTACATTTTAATATTTTGTCTAAGATTGAACATTTTAGATAATAAAGCAACTATGGATCCAGATATCCCCTAAGCTTATTATTGCTGTTTTGTGTGTGTGTGTGTGTGTGTGTGTGTGTGTGTGTGTGTGTTTTAGGGACTTTCCTTGTTTGATTCTCTAATATCTATCTCCACCACAGGGTGCTCTGCTGATTTCTCTGCTTATTTGTCTGTCTTCCCTCCTTCTTCCTTCCTTCTCTTCCTCCCTTTCTTTCTTTCATCTTTATTTCTATGCCAGTTATATCGTGTCTGGGGCAGCACAGCTTACAGTCAGCCAGTGACTGATCAATGTTTGTGCTCAAACACTGTGAGCCAGTAAGATTTTCACTCATTTCTGATAGATCTGTTCATGAATTGGGGAATGCATTCAAAGTTCAGGCTGTTTGAAGAGGCATCTGGGTGGTTCAGTTGGTTAAGCATCCGATGTTGACTCAGGTCATGATTTCACACTTGGTGGGTTTGAGCCCCGTGTTGGACTCTGTGCTGACAGCTTGGAGCCTGGAGCCTGCTTTGGATTCTGTATCTCCCTCTCTCTCTGCCCCTCACCTGTGTGCACTCTCTCTCTTTCTCAAAAATAAATAAACGTTAAAAAAAATCAAAGTTTAGGCTGTTGGCAAATCTGCACAAACCTTTACTCTCTGCTGAGAACCTTCTTGCACTAAAAACTCTGCCTGCACAGGCTTCACATTCCATCATTATGTATTGATTTGGGCAGACATATATTTAGCTAGATGGTTTTAAGATAATTAAATTCTTTTCTGACTATTGTGATATGAACATATTTTGGCTGTCGTAATTGTCTTAGTCCATTTGGGCTTTTATAACACAATGCCATAGACTTGGTTTATACAAAACACATTCATTTCTCACAGTTCTGCAGGCTGGGAAGTCGAAAGGCACCAGCAAATTTAGAGTCTGAGGAGGGCCTGTTGTAACCTCCATAGTAAAGGGGCAGGGACCTCTTTGGAGTCTCTTGAAAAGGGCACTAATTCCATTTATGAGGGCTCCGCCCTCATAACTTAATCACCTCCTCAAAACTACTTCGAGATACTATCACACCGTAGAGTAGGTTTCAACATATGAATTTTGGGGAAACACAAGTATTTCGTCTGTAGCAGTAATTTCTCAAATTGTCTTTATATGCCCATGTAGCTAAAACATAGTGCAGTGCCAATATATTAAAATAAAATCATCTCTCTTCCAAAGTACCAAATAGTTAAGCAAAAATTTTTACTGATTTTTTTAAGCAATATAATCCAACTTCTTTTTCTGTGTATAGATTTATTAATGATATGGTCCATAGATATGACATCTAGAAAATTAAAATTTATAAAAAGTGATATTTTAAAAAATTATGGATTACATATAAATATGTACTGTTTAATATGGGAGAAATTGTACTTTTAACTCTTCAAATGTGTTACATTTGTGAATGAATAGACATAGTGAGGAAAAGCTCTATCTTAGTAAAAGAATTCAATTTTTGTAATTAAGACTGTGAGAAATTTAGAAAAATTGTTTACATTAAGACTTACTTGGTGTACAACAAAAGAAGCCATCTAATGGTCAAACTGTGAGATTAAGAAAGGCAGAGAGGAGTGAAAAATATTTAACAGCAAAAAGCTTGTATTTTTGTCATCAAATTTTCCTATAAAAATGTAGAAGTAGACCACTTTTCTTTTGTATTTATTGTCTTTCCCTAGGTTAAATTATTTAACCACAGGGTTTTAACATTAGTGTCATACTGGCTCCTAAATTAATTTCCAGGCCAACTTTTCTGATGTTTTAATCAAACTATCAAGGTCATTCATGTAGGTAGATGCCCATGGTAGTATTTTTTGGTGAAACCAACTGGAATCAAAATGCTAATCCAGTCTGCATCATCTAGTGAATGCATACTTTATGTTTGGGAAGCAAAAGCTACTACTGCATGCCAGACTTGGAACTCCTGACAAGATCTAACGTGTTTCTCTCTCATGTGTGAATATACAATATGTATGACATTGCCCCAAACCAAATCTAGAAGATAAACTATGCTGGACTTTTGCCCTCTTGAGTCCCAAATGGACTAAGAAAATTACTATAGCCAAAATATGCCCATATCACAACAGTCAGGAAAGAATTTAACTACCTTAAAATAATGTTGATAAATATATGTCTGCCAAAAACAATACATAAATACCAATACCTGCCAATTTCTTTCACTTAAATATAACCACTGAAACAGATCTCTGTCACCTGTTTGGTTTCTCAGACCATTTTCCATCTGACATGTATGCCTAATGTCACACACAAAAAAACACTCAACAATTGACTATTAGTCAAGATATAACATGAACACACTACAGTCCCATTCAGAAGGAAGCACCTGACATTTCTGAGAGTTGGTATGGCCTCCTCAAAATTCTCCTCAAAAGGACCTCTAGCCCTTCTGTCCTCACTTCTTTCTATTCCACACACCTTAGTCATGTCCAATTGTATTTCACTTCATGTTGCTGTCCCAGAAAGAGATCATTACCTCCCAGGTAATGATAGGATGAAAGAGGTAGGGGCTTATATGGACTATTTTGAAAATTCAGGGTTTCATCCTGGCTATTACTAGACATGATGCATTTTTGTTTCTTCTGACTTAAACCACTGGCCATCCTGTTGAGCCAAAAGGAAACATAGAGGATTCAAACTTCATCTGGATACATTTTCTAAAAATCCAGCTACAACTCTTACACTTCCCGCATCTCTATGAAAAGTCTGAGTGTGAACAGAGGATGATTGAAAGGCAGGTGTAATTTATAGGTAATAAATAAGAAGCAGGCTTTCTGGTGGTTGAATGGTGTAAAGGAAAATATGAGTTAAAAATGGCAAAGAAATAATTCTCCCTGTTGAAAATAAGAGATCTTTCTCCTTAAGGCAGCTAGTTAGAAAACTTGCCATTCCAAGTTCTTTCTCTCTGAAATGTTTGTAAATCTTTTCAAAAGGTACATAGGATTCTTGCTGACTTTATGACTCAGGTGTGTCTTTCTCTAGGATCTGGGTTCCATCTCTTTGAAATGCAATCAGCAAGGAAGATACTGTCCCTATCTCCCAGTCTGTGGGAGTTTAAGAGCCTATCTTTAAGTTCCTTGTTCCAATTTGCAAAACAAACTTTCTGACAGCAATGAAGTTTATTTTTCCTTTGGATAAAGTCAACTAGCTAACACAATGGTCACCCCTAATTACCAACTGGATTTAAGATCAATGTGTTCTGTCAGTTCCTCCTATAGATACATTCTCAAGATCAGCAATAACTGGTCATCAAGTAAGTGGACTTGTATCCTTTACAAAAGGGTGAGAAGTATTTGTCATTGCAATTTCTCTGTGGATTGACTGTGATGTGCATCCCATTCTGGTTTAACACTTACTCAACAATAAAACAATTTTATTTCAATTCTACCTTTGAAGAGAGGTTTTCCAGTTTGGAAGGAGATTTTAATCTTTATTATATTTACCCAATGGCAGAGGTCAAAATCCTGGCACGCAGGGAAGAAATAATAGGTTACGTATGTCCTGGGTGGTAAGGGAGGAGGAGGGACGTTAATTACCTCTTTCTTTCAGAACAGCTCTTGGAGCCTTCCTCACAAAGGAAAACACTCTGGCGTGGCTCTGTCAAACCACTACAGGAATCTTAACTTTAATGGAGTGCTGGTCTGTTATTCCTTCCAATTGGCTTTGACAATGATTTGCTCACTATTTGCCTTAACTTTATCAAGAATTCTGTTGGAAACAGCAGCAAACTCTGCACCTCTCACACAAAGCACTTGTCGACACCACCAGGTGTCTTCCCTACTCCTGTTTGTCAGTCTGTTTCTCAGTCACTTTGTGGAATAGATGAGTGCCCTTTAACTGGTGGCATGGACGCACAGGACAAATTTAACTGACTGAAATTAGGTAGTTCCAAAACAAGAAAAAGATTCAATAGTTTAAAGTAAATTGTGGCTATTAAGACTTACCAGCAGCTAGGAAGTCACACTGGATATATTGGCATAATATGCTCCCCAACAAATATTGACCTCATTGTGGTTCCCCGTGATCTATAAATAACTACTGATTCCTATGGCATGATGTATGTATATGGAACTCTACGCTATGTATTTAAGCCATATGTTAACTTGTTTCCTCCTCAAAACACTAAGACTGACACTGTCGGGGAGCCATAAAAGAACTTGTGTTTTTTTTTTTTTTTTTTTTTAACGTTTATCTGTTTTTGAGACACAGAGAGACAGAGCATGAATGGGGGAGGGTCAGAGAGAAGGAGACACAGAATCTGAAACAGGTTCCAGGCTCCGAGCTGTCAGCACAGAGACTAATGCAGGGCTTGAACTCACGAACTGCGAGATCATGACCTGAGCCAAAGAGAGCCGCTTAACCGACTGAGCCACCCAGGCGCCCTAAGAACTTGTGTTTAAGAAAACCAGTGGATCATGTAACCCTTAGGTTATAATGACATCATCTCTAAAATTAGGCCACCCATGATATTTGGGAAGATTAATGAAGAGATAATGATTGCGTTATATGTCCACCCTGAGGGCAGTTTTACCTAAAATAAGAATCATCCATTTAGAAAAGAGAATTAAAGTTCATCTCTTACTTTACCTAAAGTCATTAATGACAGCAGTTCAGCACTAGATGGCATCCAGATCAACCTGAATTCACTGGCTAGTATCATTAGGAATGAAATAATTGATCTAGGTTTTCTCCACTGGGCCAAAATTTTATTTGTTCAATTGACAATACATCCTTCTGTATCTGAATTAACATCTCAAGCCTAAGATAAGAGTTAACCAAGAAATTTATTTATTTATTTTTAACGGTTATTTATTTTTGGGACAGAGAGAGACAGAGCATGAATGGGGGAGGGGCAGAGAGAGAGGGAGACACGGAATCGGAAACAGGCTCCAGGCTCTGAGCCATCAGCCCAGAGCCTGACGCGGGGCTGGAACTCACGGACCGCGAGATCGTGACCTGGCTGAAGTCGGACGCTTAACCGACTGCGCCACCCAGGCGCCCCTAACCAAGAAATTTAAAGTTAAAGCTATGTGGCTTTCTAAGGTAAATCCTAATGGCTTATGGCATTTGTTCTGTGACATTGGGATGCACTGTTATAGTCAAAACTGGAAGCTGGCTTGGAGTACTATTGAGAGAAGCTTTAATTAAATTTTGTGGGTCAGATGAATCAAAGTGGCCAAGAGAGGAGCATACTCATGGGAAAATGTGTCATAAACAAGATACTACAGAAATGAAAGTAAATATTATTGGGAGAAAATCCTATGGATCTCCTGCATGCTGATATATTTTGCAAATGAGGCACTCCTGTCCTTTTGTTTTGGATTCTTTTAAAAATATAATTATAGGGGGCATGTTTTTTTTTGTGTTTTTTTTTTACTATCTAGTGTAATAAGGATAATGTCTCCTTCTGGGAAAATGGCCAAATATGCTTGCAGCACATTATAAAATATTTGCATTTTTTCAGCTCATATTTCCTCAATTGTGATGCAAGCCCATTGCATGTATAGCATCTACTTGGACTACTCCCCATTGCTACTTGTAGAACTTTGGGGCAAGGGTACCCTGAATGAGCAGGAAGCTCATACTCCTTGCTATGCCATAAGTGGTAAAGTTCTTGGTCTACAACCTAAGTCTCCCAGCCTTCACCAACGGTTGCAAATTTACTCTTTAGATTGAAGTAGGGCAAAAGCTCAGATGCTTCACAATTTTCACCAACTATCTGATGTTAAGATTAGAAATGACTATTGAATAGATTAAATTTTAAAATTAAATTTTAAATGCCATATCGAAATATTATATTCCATTACTTAGGCAGAAAATCATCATTGCCTGTTTCTGAATGGGAACCAATCAACCTGGAATTCTGCTTTCAGAAGATTTATGTAATAATGGTAACTCAAAGGGTGTGAGAGTAAAGAGACTCACATCATGGATAACTCTTAGAGAAGATAGTTTCTATAATCCAGGATAGAGTTAACAATGGTCAGTAAAAATCTTTATCCTAGACAAAGTAAACTCCCCCTCTATTTACTATACCTTTTGTTATATTATATACAGCATGCTGTAATAAGATGATAATTGATTTTAAAATGAACTCTTGGGGCGCCTGGGTGGCGCAGTCGGTTAAGCGTCCGACTTCAGCCAGGTCACGATCTCGCGGTCCGTGACCGTGAGTTCGAGCCCCGCGTCGGGCTCTGGGCTGATGGCTCAGAGCCTGGAGCCTGTTTCCGATTCTGTGTCTCTCTCTCTCTCTGCCCCTCCCCCGTTCATGCTCTGTATCCCTCTGTCCCAAAAATAAATAAAAAACGTTGAAAAAAAATTAAAAAAAAAAGAACTCTTAGTTATCTTATTCATACTTAGTTCAAATTCCTAATAAAAGGTGGTGTCTTTTTATGTACATTAGAATGATTGATATGGGGGCGCCTGAGTGGCTCAGTCGGTTAAGCGGCCAACTTCAGCTCAGGTCACGATCTCGAGGTCCGTGAGTTCGAGCCCCGCGTGGGGCTCTGGGCTGATGGCTCAGAGCCTGGAGACTGCTTCCGATTCTGTGTCTCCCTCTCTCTCTGCCCCTCCCCCGTTCATGCTCTGTCTCTCTCTGTCTCAAAAATAAATAAAAAACGTTAAAAAAATTAAAAAAAATAAGAATGATTTATATAGTTTATTAAATTAAACTAAAACATTTCATCACAAAATAAAAATTTGGTGAAGTAATATTTATATCTGTTGTTTTGGATATTTTATGTCCCTTGTGATAAATTTATACTATCAGATAGTGACTTTTTTTGTTTGTTTGTTTCAGTTGACCATCAATTTTATTAAGTCCAAACTATGTTTAAGTATTGAAAGATATGACATGCCCAAACTAACAAATAAGTACAATTAGTCACAGCAAAAAAGAACACATATATTTTAATGTCTATGAGTAGTGGCCTAGTTTCAACTTATTGGTAAAAGGAATAAAATAAAATGTGTTTTGTGTAAGAAAAACTGGGCATGTCAAAAATAGGTAAAACACAGCTATGATTTATTTTTATTTTATTTTTTTTTATTTTTGAGAGAGAGACAGAGTGTAAGCAGGGGAGGGGCAGAGAGAGAGAGAGGGAGACACAAAATCTGAAGCAGTCTCCAGGCTCTGAGCTGTCAGTACAGAGCCCGATGCGGGGCTCAAACCCACAAGCTGTGAGATCATGACCTGAGCCGAGGTCGGACGTCCAACCAGCTGAGTCACCCAGGTACCCCAAAACACAGCTATGATTAAAGAATAATAAATTTAACAGCAATAATAACATTTATTGCATCACTAATTTAATTATTTCTCATGCATTTGCACTACATGAAAAACATTATACATTAGTAAAGATATATTTAAAATCCCTAATCTGTTAGTATTAGTTTTTAATGTATTTTGCTAGGCTTTTGGAAAAATAATTTGAGTCCTGGTAAGCATATTTTTGCTCTTTAAATTCTCTGTAATTTTTAATTATAAAAAATAATGCTTTCTTGGGGGATTCCTGGGTGACTCAGTCAGTTGAGCATCCAACTTCAGCTGGGGTCATGATCTTATGGTTCTAAGTCTGAGTCCCACATCCCCACACTGGGCTCACTGTTGTCAGCATGGAGCTAGCTTCGGATTTTCTTTTTTTTTTTTTTTTTTAATTTTTTTTTCAACATTTATTTATTTTTGGGACAGAGAGAGACAGAGCATGAACGGGGGAGGGGCAGAGAGAGAGGGAGACACAGAATCGGAAACAGGCTCCAGGCTCTGAGCCATCAGCCCAGAGCCCGACGCGGGGCTCGAACTCACGGACCGCGAGATGGTGACCTGGCTGAAGTCGGACGCTTAACCGACTGCGCCACCCAGGCGCCCCTTGCTTCGGATATTCTATGCCCCCCTCTCCCAACCTCACCCCACCTCATGCTCTCTCTCTCTCAATTTATATTTAATATTTAAATATTTTAAAAAATAAGTGATATCTCATATATCCCATCATTAAAAAAATACTAATAATGCTTGAGGCACCTGAGTGACTCAGTCAGTTAAGCCTCAGACTCTTGATTTCAGTTCAGGTCATGATCTCATGGTTTGAGAGTTGGAGCCCTGCATTGGACTCTGTGCTGGTAGTGCAGAAACTACTTGGATTTCTTTCTCTCTCTCTCCCTCCCTCTCTGCCACTCCCCTGCTCGCTCTCTCTCTCTCTCTCTCTCTCAAAAAAAAGATAAACATTAAAAAAATAAACATAAAATTAAGTAATGCTTTTTTAGTCCCTAACATATAGTGTCGAATGGTATGCTTCATATATGTAAAACAAAATAAGTAAACTAGGAATAGAGGACTACTTTTTCAACTTAATAAAGACTATCAACACAAAAACCCTCCATTTAACTTCTTTCTTAATGTGAGAAACAAAAGGCTATTCCACTTAAATCAAGTACACGACAAGGATTCCACTCTGACCCATTCCTTTTTAACAACAAAATGGAAGTCCTTCCTAATGTAATTATGTAAAAAGGAAATAAAAGTTACACAAATTGGGAATAATGAACTAAAACTGTCTTTGCTCACAGATGACTCAACTCTCTATGTAGAGCATCGCAAGAAAAAAGAAAGTGATTCCCCCCCTCACCCGCCAAAAAATAGCCATAACTCTCCAGGAACCAATAAGTAATTATACTGTTTGCAGTATGTAAGGTTCATATACAAAAATCAATCATCTTCCTATATGCCAGCAGTGAATAAATGGATTTTGAAATTAAAACACAGTACCATTTACATTAACACACCCAAAAATGAAATAGGTATAAATTTAACAAATTATGTACAAAATCTATATAAGGAAAACTACAAAATTCTGATGAACAAAATCAAAGAAGATCTAAATGAAGAAGAGATATCCCATTTTCAAGAATAGAAAGACTCAATATTGTCAAGATGAAAGTTCTTTCCAACTTTATCTATAGATTCAATACAATCCCAATCAAAATCCCAGCATGTTATTTTATGAATACCAACAAACTGATTCTAAAAGCTTTTTTGGAGAATCACATGACCCTAAATAGCCAAGACAACACTGAAGGGGAAGAACAAAATAAGAGGTATCATTTTATCCAGATTCAGGACTTATTATAAAGCTATAATAATTAAGACATTATGATATTATTATGAAAGAATAAGAGATCAGTGGAATAGAATAGAGGACCCAGAAATAGAATACCACATATATAATTAACTGATCTCCAACAAAGGAGTAAAGTCAATATAATGGAGCAAAGATAATACTTTCAACAATTTGCACTAGAACAACTGGACATTTGTATGTAAAAGAAAATGAATCTAGATATCTTACATGCTTGACAAAAATTAACACAAAATGGATCACAGACCTAAATGTAAATGGAAAACTATAAAATCTCTAGAAGATAACAGGAGAAATTCTAGATGCCCTTGGGTATGACAATGACTCTTTAGATAGAACACCAAAGACATGATCCATAAAGGAAATAATTGATAAACTGCACTCCATAATTAAAAACTTCTGCTCTGCCAAAAAGAAAACAAAAAAAAAAAACTAAACAAAAAGACCCCTAAAAATAAAAAACAAAACAAATAAACAAAAAAACAATGTCAGGAAAATAAGACAAGCCAACAAGCCACAGACTGGGAGAAAATATTTTCAAAAGACACATATGATAAAGAAAAGTTATGTCACATATACTAAAAGCAAAACAAAAAGCAAAACAAAACTGTTAAAACTCAACAGTGAAAAAGCAAATAACCCAATTAAAAATGGGACAAAGACCTTAATAGATACTTCAAAGAAGATATAAAAATGGCTAATAATCCCATGAAAAGATGCCCAACGTCTCATGTCATCCAGGAAATGCAAATTAAAACAATGAGATACCACTACACACATATGAAAATGGCCAAACTTTGGAACATTTACACCAGTAAGTACTGGTGAGGATGTGAAGCAATGGGAACTTTTTCTTACACATTGCTAGTGGGAATGAAAAATAGTATAACTACCTTGAAAGACAGTTTGGCAGTTTCTTACAAGAGCAAACATACTCTACCTTATGATCCAGCAATTGTCCTCCTTGATATTTACTTAAAGCAGTTGAAAACTTCAGTTCACAGAAAAAAATGGACACTGATGTTTATAGCAGGTTTAATTAGAATTGCTTAAACTTGAGGGGCACCTGGTTGGCTCAGTTGGTTAAGCATCCAACTTCAGCTCAGGTCATGATTTTGCAGTTTGGGAATTCAAGCCCTATGTTGGTCTCTGTGCTGAAAGCTCAGGGCCTGGAGCCTGCTTCAGATTCTGTGTCTCCCTCTCTCTCTGCCCCTCCCTTGCTTGCTCTCTCTCTCTCTCTCTCAAAAATAAATAAACATTAAAAACATTTTTTAAATTAAAAAAATTGCTAAAACTTGAAAGCAACCAACCTGTCCTGTAGTTGTGTGGATTAACTATGGTACATTTAAACAAAATAATATTATTCAGTGCTAAAAAGAAGTAAACAATCAAGCCACAAAAAACACGAAGCAACCTTAGATGCATATGATGAAGTGAAGGAAGCCAATCATATTACATGATTCCAACTTTATGACATTTTACAAAGGCAAAACTACAGAGAAAAGAAAAACCTCAATGGTTGCCAATCCTGCTATATATATGGACTTTGGGTGATCATGATGTACCAGTGTGGCTTTACCAATTGCATCAAATATGGCATTCCACTGTGAAGTGTTAAGGACAGGGAAGACTCTTCGAGTGTGCAGGAAGGGGGTGTATTAGAAATCTCTGTACCTTCCTCTCAAATTTATTGTAAACCTAAAAAAATCCTCTACAAAAATAAAGGCTTAGGGAAAAAATAATTTCTTCACTAAAAGAAATAAATTCAAAAATAACCTATTTAATCTTTTGTGCAAGGCTTGGTGCCTCACATTCAGTGTCCTCAGAGAAGGGCTATAGTAATATTTACATCACCAGGGCTTACCCGATCTCAAACAGCAGAATATAAACTTGATGTGTGTATGTGTTTATGTCTGTAGGAATTACACATAGGACGGTCATTTTATATCAGAAATAGTACTTAATAGCCCTCTATAAAGATGCATGTTTGAATCCTTAAGTTGAATTTTTTTTTTCCAAACTAGGAAGAAGAAAAAACTTGACTATGTGATAGTGTATCTACAAAAAGAAAAGAAAAAAAAGAAATTGGCAAACATCATAAAACATGGTCATTCAAATAAAAATATTAAAATATTCACTTCTAAATTTAGGAACAAGAACAAAATGCCAAACTATTATATTTCAATTAATAATACTAGAGGTCCCTGTTACCACATTAAAAGAAAATAATTATAATTTTTGAAGATTAAAAATATAACTATCATTTTAATGAATATGCTTATTTACATTGAAACCAAAAGGTAGCCATGGAAATATTATTGAAATGAATAAGATATTTAGCAATATTATGGTTAAAATAATACAAAAATTTTAATTGCATTTCTATATATGTGACAGTTTAAAATGAAATGAAAAAGAATCTTTGAAAAAATAGCAACACAAAATACAGTTGATTGAGAAAAAGTTTAATGAAAGTATAAAAAAAAATCAATATGGAAAAATATAAAAATATTATTCAATGAAGTTAAAAATAAGAGAGTAATGATTTCTTATTCACGGGTAAGAAAACTATGATAAGAAAAGATAGGGTTCAGTAGGCAGAGAGAGAAAGGTTAGGACCTCAGGTCCCTGGGTGGGGAAAAAAATATTTTGGAACAATGTTGAGAGGGTCTGACTACAGCAAAGCCCCTCAGGCATAAAGTTACTCTTAAGAATATAACCAGACACCACCTACTGCTCCTCAGGATTGGCTCAGGAATTGGATAAAAGACCTAACCAAAAATAAGGACTGGACTAGACCATAACACTGTATGACCCACAAGGAATGATACGGCCATAGGCCACCCCTCATACAATGGAATCAAGCCATCAGGAATGGACAACTCAGGACCTACAACTATCAAGCCAGTAAGGGTTAGACCTGAGAAGGAACAAGGGGGAAGGAGGGGAGGGTGGACCAGAACCTTACAAAACAAGAACACTTGCCTATGGTCATGGCATTCACTTCTGAATGTCCCAACTCTGTAAAGAGAGCTTTCGTACTATTCTTCCTTTCTGATCTTACATACTCTAATAAACTTTTGCCTCCTGCTCATTTTGTGTCCACCTCTTCATTCTTCAAAGCAGCAGGACACAAACCTCGGGTGTTGAAGTAAAAAATCTGACAACAGGGGCGCCTGGGTGGCGCAGTCGGTTGGGCGTCCGACTTCAGCCAGGTCACGATCTCGCGGTCCGTGAGTTCGAGCCCCGCATCAGGCTCTGGGCGGATGGCTCGGAGCCTGGAGCCTGTTTCCGATTCTGTGTCTCCCTCTCTCTCTGCCCCTCCCCCGTTCATGCTCTGTCTCTCTCTGTCCCAAAAATAAAAATAAAAAAAAAAAAATCTGACAACAAAACACTGTATCATAAAAATATAAATTGTCCCTAAATTAAATAGTAAATTCAATACAATTCTCCATCATACTTCAGATAGTTTTTTTTTCTTTTTTTTTTTTCTTTTTTTTTTTTTCAACGTTTTTATTTATTTTTGGGACAGAGAGAGACAGAGCATGAACGGGGGAGGGGCAGAGAGAGAGGGAGACACAGAATCGGCAACAGGCTCCAGGCTCCGAGCCATCAGCCCAGAGCCTGACGCGGGGCTCGAACTCACGCACCGCGAGATCGTGACCTGGCTGAAGTCGGACGCTTAACCGACTGCGCCACCCAGGCGCCCCTGTTTTTTTTTTCTTTTTTGTAGAACTCACAATATTTTCAATTTTAAATAAAAGTGATGGGACAACATATATAAAGTCAGAATTAAAGTTGGTTTAATGTTTGCTTCAAAAGGGCAAATCTAAAATCTGGCTTTTGTCCAGACTCTCAGAAGGTAACCTCTAAACCCTTGAAGGGTTGAAGTTTCCCTAGTGATATGTGTCTTTGTTATTCACAATGAATCCTTCAGGCTCAACTGATAGCTGATAGCTGCCCTAATGAGAGGGCTTACTGTTAATGAAGGCCTGTTTCATCATTTCAGAAATTGGCATGAATTAAATAAGACTAAGCTATCTGTTAAAACTTTTAGACACATAAGGATGCTGCTCTACAATATGCACCCACATTGTAAGATTCATTAAGGCAGGTGGTTATGATGACAATGAAATATTTAATGTTGATTAAAATATCTTTTTGGAAGTCAGCCTTATTAAGAACTTGTATGATAAAAGACATAAGATTGTGAAGTGGCATAAAGGAGTTAAAGATATATTAACTCTTACTAGGAGGCACCGCAGAAGGTGACTTTAAATTAAAACCTGTGCTGATCTTTCAATCTTTCTGAGAATCCCAGGACATTAACAAATGATGACAAAGCATCCCTAGGCTTGCAAATAATTGTCGTAAATTATATAATAGGCCTTCAACACTGGTTTCAATTGGATTTTTGTCCAGAGGTAGAGAGATACATAGATGAATACTTCAAATTTTTAGGATACACATAAAATAATAATTTTATTATATTTATTCATAGTTTTTGAATATGTACTTTTTCTAGAGATTCTTCTTTTTATGGAAATCAAAGAATTTTGCTCATCTTGAACTTTCTCTGATTTCTGAGGCAATGTTGGAAAGTATTTATGTAAAAGAGCTAATTTTTCACTAATGACTTGATCCTCATTGATTTCCTCTTTCAAAGGTTCCTTTTGTAACTTGTATCTGAACCATAAAATTAGCAACTGATTACACATTTTCTGTTCAAAGATAGCTCAAAGCAAAACTGTGTGTTTAAAAAGATTGAGATCTTCCTCACCTTTTTTTTTGTATATTTCCCTCATTTATAGGAACTTCTGACTCAGAAATACTAAAATTTCAAGAAAATGGTTCATCATGAGTGAGACTATAAAACTGTGGTCTTCTGTATTTACAGCTTTAACTTTTCTGCTTATTTGGGTAAAAAAACCCTTTTGTTGTCTGTTACTCCTCCATAAACCAGACACGTCAATAAGTTTATTAATATCAAAGTTTAGGTGTTGGTTGTACAAATCACCTCCATAAATTTACTTAGGAGTACCTTTTTTTTTAACGTTTATTTATTTTTGGGACAGAGAGAGACAGAGCATGAACGGGGGAGGGGCAGAGAGAAAGGGAGACACAGAATCGGAAGCAGGCTCCAGGCTCTGAGCCATCAGCCCAGAGCCTGACGCGGGACCCGAACTCACTGACCACGAGATAGTGACCTGAGCTGAAGTCGGATGCTTAACCGACTGGGCCACCCAGGCGCCCCTACTTAGCAGTACCTTTTGTTAGAGTACTATTCATAGTGTGTTCTGAGAAGGAACACTGATCTAAATATTACCATAAGTTTTGCAATAGACTGAGCTGATGGCTAAAATTTTGGGCTGGGGATGGTACTAATAACCCCAAATGTGATTTGTTAAAGACTGGTAAACTACCATGAGGATTCATTTCTCTGTGACCTCGGTGACCTTTGAAGGGAAGCAGGAGATCTGTTGGAAGTTTCCTGAAGAGATTCCACATATCAATATCTTTGAGGCCAAGCCTCTGACCTTTAGTGTACTGTAGTATACATATTCTGAACCAGAAAGTAACTGAGAGGAATTTATTCTACCGACTGTGATCAGAGTTTCTCCTCTAACATCCCTTATCCTAATACACTTGCGTGGCAAGTTCTGAAGGACCTCTGAAGTCCAGGTCAGTGTGACTCAGGTAGTTACGGTCTCCAGATCTCAAACATTAAAATCAAGGTTTCTTCAGGGCTGTGCTCCTTTCTACCGTTTAGGGCAGAATCTGCTTCCAAGATTCTAGTTTGTGGTTAAATTTGGTTCTTTCACACTGTAAGAATGAGATTCCTGTTCCCTCACGGATTATTAGCCTAGGATTCTGGTCAGCTTCCAGAGGCAATCCTCATTTTGTTAAATATAATCTATTGTCAAATTGGCTAACATACAGCGTATAAAGTGTGCTCTTGGTTTTGGGGGTAGCTTCCCATGGTTCATCGCTTATACAACACCCAGTGCTTATCCCAACAAGGCCCTCCTCAATGCCCATCACCTATTTCCCCCTCAACCCCACCCCCATCAACCCTCAGTTTGTTTTCTGTATTTAAGAGTCTCTTATGGTTTTCCTCCCTCCCTCTCTGTTTGTAACTTTTTTTTTCCCCTTCCCTTCCCCCATGGTCTTCTGTTAAGTTTCTCAAGATCCACATATGAGTGAAAACATATGATATCTGTCCTTCTCTGACTGACTTATTTCACTCAGTATAATACTCTTCAGTTCCATCCACATTGCTGCACATGGCATGATTTCATTCTTTCTCAGTCAATCCTCATTTTCTAGTCTGGTACTCCTTCCAGATTCAGACTCAGTAAGGAAGGACTGAGTTCTCTAATTTCTTCCTTCCCACATCTTTATCATTCCAACCATTTCAAGTTTAAAGCACTACTACTGTGAGGTAATGTTTTGTGTCACCCTGATTCCCCTCAGGCCTTGAATGAAAATATGAAAATGTGTTTTTTTACACCAAGTACAACTCTTAACCTTGCTAATGGACCAAGGAGTTATTTCAACTTTTGAAAGCATTCATCTTAGACATTCACATAGGTTATTGATATCCCAACTGAAGATCATGCAATTTCTTTCACCAAATTTTGGAAAATATATGATATAAAGCATGCAACTGAAAACACTTCAGCTTCATACAATAAGTAAAAGGGAATTTATACATGAAGTATGGCAGAAACATTAACTGCACTGTTCAAAGAATTTTACAGGATTCAACTGAACGTAAAAAAGTTATAAGAAGAAATACACGTGAGAATCCTAACACTATCCTCATTGAGAGACTCTGGATGTGAACCTAGAGAAATTTAGCAAAGATAAACTTACAGAGGTAAATTAAGGTAATTGTGACAAAAATAATAAAGATTCCCCAGAAAAATTGATGCTGGGCAAAACTTTACAATGAAGGAACTCACAGTAATACTTCATGACATTGGAATTTCAAAAGATAAAATGTTGGAAATTGATGTAAGTTTAGAAAAGATTATTACAATTCATTAGGACTCACTATCAAAATATGTGGCAAGAAAATGAAGGTAAGAACGGTGAAAGAGTAATAGCAAATTCTCAAAATTTTTGTTTTTTGTTTTTTTTTGTTTTTTTTGTTTTGTTTTGCTTTGCTTTTTGATAAGAAGTAAAACACAAATTTCTCAAGGTTTCTAGTGTTTAAAGTGTAATAGATACTTTTTCATTTCTCCAACGTGTGAAAGCAATGGCAACAGAGTTTTAATTTGCAGAGGTCATGGAACAATCATAGTTTTTCCAGTTGGTTATGAAGATCGTTTGCCCAGTTGCAGCTAGCATGGTTATTTTTCTCATTCCACACTGGTATGGAGTGATGCCTGCCTGCACATTCCCAACCCCTTTCTCCCATCCCTTCTGCCATAATTGGCATAATATTCATTTTTGTATATGCTATAGGCACAAAATACATTGTTTCTATTTTTGTTTTAAACTACTGGTTATATTTTGGGGTATTTAGAAATAAGAAAAAGCAATTTTACTTCCATATTCCACTTTAGACACTTCATTTATTTGTGTAGATACAAGTTTTACTCCATATCATATTTCTGTGTGAAAAATGACCTTTAATATTTCTTATTCAATAGGGCTATTGATGATGAATTTTCTTAGTTTTTGTTTTTCTGAGGAAGTATTTTCACCTTTATTTTAAAACATATTTATATTGGAAACAGATTTCTGGCTTGACATTGTTTTCTTCTCACAACAATGTAAACATGTCTTCTTACTTGTGTGGTTTCTGAGGAGGGTCTGCTATAATTTTTATCCTTTTTCCTTTTGTAGGTAATTTGAATAGGTAATTTGTATAGGTAATTTCCTTTTATAGGTAAGCCTCCGTCAAGGTTTTCTCTATGTCTTTGGTTTTCAAGAGTTTGTATATGATTTGTCTAGGTCTTGGGCTTTAGGTGTTTTTGTGTTTTGTTTGTTCTGATATTTTTCCTGCTTGCTGTTCTCTGAGCTTCTTGTATCTGATTTGATGTCTGTCATTAGCTGGAAATGCTTAGCTATTATTCTTTAAGTAATTGTTTTGCCCTGTTTTCTCCCTTTTCCTCCTTCTGTGATTCCAATTTATGCATATGTTAGGTTGTTTGATTTTTTCTCACAACTCTTAGATGTATTGTTTGACTATTTTTACCTTTTTTTTTCTCTTTGCATTTTTTAATTTAATTAAAATTATTTATTCCCCTCCTACAAATCAAATGATTCTTTCCTGGATTCATTGTATAAATTGATTTACATATTGATGACATTCTTCATCTGTTAACTTTGTTTTTAATGTATACCAGTTCCATTTTATTTATTTATTTTACTTTTCTGCTAAAATTACCTGTACAATATTGCATGTCACCTATCTTTTCAATTAGAGATTTTTACACACCATAATTTATTATAGTATCATATTAACAAATACGATCATAGTTGTTTTAAATTTCTTGTATCATAATTTCAACATATTTATCATATCTGACTTTCTGGTGATGGCTTGGCCTTTTCAGACTGTGCTTCTCCTTCCCGTTTTGTATCCTTTTTTGTGTGAAAATAAGACATTTTATGTAGGATGGTAGATAATAAGATGTTGTAGACTCTAAGTCTAAAGTTCTCTTTTGGCCGGCAAAAGAGTGGATGCAGGATTGAAAACGAGAGATGGCTAATGTCTGGGAAAAGACAAGAGCTCCGAATAAGGGTCCTTGCCCATTTTTATTAGGATCAGAAGGCTTACAAACATGGTGATGGACGTCCACAAAGGGAAAATGAACCTGTGAACATTAACTTGTGGACATGAGGGAAAGGGGGTCTTGAGGATATCTGTGGTTGGGAGTTTGAGTTAATAGAAAACAAAATCCAGGTGCCGGGCAGTCGGGAGAAGGGTTGTTTACACGGGACATGAGGCAGCATCTCTGTTTATCTCAGCCTAGGGGGTTAGACAGATAGGGGGAGTAACCTCAGGGTTGACAAGACACCTTTTCTTTAGTTAATCATCTCTGATCTGGGCTGCTTTGCCTGAAGTGCAGTCCATAGTTCAACTCACCAATTTACCTAACCTGAGCCTATTCTCCTATAAAAGCAACTTTTTGCTATAGTACTAAATTTGGGGTGCTTCCACCCTGAAAATCTAATCTTGTTTATTTCATATGCCTGCATATTGGGCACCTTTGTGCCATACCTATTTTAGGCCTTTGCCTCTCCCTATTTTGGGGGCTCTTCACCTTCTCTTTTTTGGGGTGCATTTGCACCTCCTTAAACCTGGCACCTTTGTGCCTCCCTATTCTCAGGGTGTCTTTGCACCCTCCTATTCTTGGGGTGCCAATCTGGTTTATCCAAACTCGGGTGTGAGCATTTTATGATATTGTATTTCTTTATGCCTTGTCAACCCATTGGTATAAGCCCAGGGGATTCCTAAACTTATCCCCCATAATAAGATTTTTGTTTTTGTTTTGTAATGATTAGCGATGAACGTGTCCTTTCTTCTTCTAGGCTTTGGGTGTTAAATCAGAATTTAAGCTTGGTTAAATTTTGTTGTTTTATTTGCTCCCCCGAGTGCACCACCTCTTCAAATTCTTCAGAAAATAACTTGTGCTGAAGAGAAACATACTTCGTGGGAGTATTTCTCAGTGTCTGCTTCTCTCTTGGCTTTGGATCCTAGCTTGTACAGCTCGCAGAGAGACTCTAGTAGTTCTCCTTGGCACTTGCGGCAAGGCGGGGTGTCAGTGGTTTGGACAGGCATTCTCTGAAACTCTGATTAAGTCACTGTCTTAAGCAGACATGGTGATACTGGGTTTTGAGAGTGTGGACTTCACGAACATCCTGTCCTTCCTTAAGCAGTAAAAGGAGCCTATCATCTGTTGCTGCCATCCTCCAGGAGTGGACCTGTTTTCCCCTTGTTCTCCTCCCCAAGCTGTAGCAGGTTTCCCCTGGAACCTCAGAGAATTCTTTCTGTTGCTTCTTCTCTGTAGGTTCAGCCTCTTGATTCTTAAGGAGGCAGGGAAAATGGGTAAGGGTGGAGTTCCTGTGGGGGCGGGTGTTTCTCTCACCCCAGGCACTGACTGGGGCAAGTGGCATTCTCAGGATGCTACCTACTTTCCTGTGAAAACCTGAAGGAAAATCCTGCAAATAGATGTGAGAGCCCCTATAGCTATGATCTCCAGCAGTTTCAGACTATCATACTAGCGTATAGCTGGCATTTTGCAATTTATTAAAAATTTCATGCTGAGGGCACCTCGGTTGCTCAGTCAGTTGAGCATCCAACTCTTGATTTGAGCTCAGGTCATGATTTCATGGTTCTGAGAATTAGCCCTACATTGGGTCTCTGCTAACAGCATGGAGCCTGCTTGGGAAACTTTCTCCCTTTCTCTCTGTCCCTGAGAGTGCTCTCTCTCTCTCTCTCTCTCTCAAAATAAATAAATGAACTCAAAATAAATAAATATATTCCATATAATTCCTGATATATATATATATATATATATATATATATATATATCAGGATGAATCTTCTCTCACAATTACATGGTATTCTTTGAATCTTCTCCAGGTAATCAAGTCCATAGATGCTGTTTTTTCCATGGACTGTTATTCTCATGATAGCAAGTTAGTCATTTGTCTTATACCCCCAAAGAGTCAAGAGTCATTATAAGTTGCAATTTCTCCAAGCAATTTCTCTTGCAAATATGATAGGATGCTTGCTTTTGCTTTCTACATTACTAAGCTTGCATAGCTTTTTAAATGAAAACTAATATTCTTTTCAATTCCAAAACTGATCACTTTTTCCTATTTCTCAATCTAGTTTTGAACCATCAATAAGTAAAAATTAAATAAGGTAATTTAAACTTATTATCTTACCATGTGAGAATGTGAAACAGTAACAAACACCTAATGTTAAAGCATTACAGTTTGAATCAAGTGTAATCTAGTAGGAAAAATCATGGATTTTAAAGAGCAACGAAAACTACTTTTCAGTTTTCTCATAGGAATGATACAGTGGCATAATCCCAAATAGACATAGTTGGACTTTTAAAAGCATAAATTAAGAAAATAATTAGTAAAAATAATCTCTTCATTGGTTTGATATTACTAAATTATTAGTAAATATTAAAATTATTAAAGTAACATACAATTTTGATCAGAAACCCAAATTTTTAGAATTTGTGCATTTCACTTAGTGTTGTTTTTTCCTCTCATGACTTGGTAAGAAATAGGCTATAGTTCATATAAATAATACTTGAAATATTTTTAACATTTCATTTAATACCCGTTTTAAAATGCACCAGTTATCACTAAAAACTGAATGTTTTTAACAAATGAAAGAGGGATAGTTGAAAGTCAATGTTCTTGAAAAGACACATTTCTCATTAAAGAATTCTGCAATCAGAAAATGCACATAATGTTACTGGTCCTGGTAAATCTGTAGTAAAAATAATGAATTAATCACTTAGTAATCTGGTATGAAGGGTGAGAAAAGTAGTGAAAATAGCTATGATAATTAGCTAAGGGAAATATAAGATGAAAATAGATAAAATATGATATAAAACATGAGAAGAGAGGGTAAAAATGCCGAGCTTTATAATGCATTCAAATTTAAATTGTTATCAATTTAAAATATACTGTCATAAGTAAAGATTGTCATGTGTAAGCCTCATGGTAACCGCAAAGCAAAAACCTATACTAGATATACCAAAGATGATGAGAAAGGAATTTACAAACGCCACTAAAGAAAGTCATCCAACCACACAGGAAGAGAGAAAGAAAAGAAGAAAAGAGTTGAACTACAAAACAGCCAGAGAACAGTTAACAAAAGAGTAATAATCATACCAATCAATAGTTATTTTAAGTGTAGATGGTCTAAGGTCTCCAAGCAAAATACATAGAATGAATAAATAAAAAAATAAAGAAACATACAACAATGACAAAAACAAAACCCCTCCATAGGCAGACTACAAGAGAGTCACTATAGGTATAAGCACACACAGACTGAAGGTAAAGATAGGGAAAAATATGGTCCATGCAAATAGAAACCAAAACAATGCTGGGGTAGCTATACTTACATAAGAAAAAGTGTACTTTAAAACAAAGGCTATAATAGACAAAGAATGGCATTACTGATACAGTATGGAAGTTTCTCAAAAAGTTATAACCACCTTATGATCTGGCAACACCACTTCTAATTACTTACCTGAAGAAAACAAAAACACTAAATTGGGGG
Source organism: Lynx rufus (assembly GCF_022079265.1). Lineage (NCBI taxonomy): Eukaryota > Metazoa > Chordata > Mammalia > Carnivora > Felidae > Lynx > Lynx rufus. Next base: position 95,147,693 of record NW_025814845.1, on the reverse strand, counting down.
AAAAAAATCTGCAGTGCCAAGTTCATTGCAGCAGTATTTACAATAGCAAGCCTGGAAACAACCTAAATGCCTATCGATGAATGAATGGAAAAAGAAATTCTGGTATATATATGCAATGGGATACTATTCCCATAAAAAAAGAATAAAAAAAAGCATGAAATCTTGCCATTTGCAACAACATACATGGGCCTTCAGGTCATCATACTAAGTGAAATAAGTAAGGCAGAGAAAAACAAATACCAATTGTTTTATTTATATGCAGAATTAAAAAATCAAGCAAGCAAGCAGGCTAACAAAAATTCACAGATAACAGAGAACAACGGATTGATAGTTGGCAGAAGCAGAAGGTGGAAGGTGGGTGAAATGGAGAAGGGGTCAAAAAGTATAAAATGCCAGTTGTAAAGTAAATAAGGGAATAAAATGTATAGCATTGTAAGTATAGTTAATATTATATGAAAAAAAGAAAATGCACACTGTTATTAAGAACCACACCTAAAATTTCCTGCAGTTTAGCTCCACAAAGTAAAAGGTTTTGAATTAAATAACATATATTTCTTTTTTGTTGAAGCAATACAAATAAAATAACTCCTGTATTCCTTCTAATTCATAAGAGTGGAATGAATCTTTTTTTCTTTGTTTATTTATTTTTGAGAGAGAGAGACAGAGCCTGAGTGGGGGAGGGGCAAAAAGGGAGGGAGATACAGAATCCAAAGCCAGCTCCAGGCTCTGAGCTGTCAGCACAGAGTCCAACTGGGCTCAAACCCACAGACCTTGAGATCATGACCTGACCTGAAATTGTAGGCTTAACTGACTGAGCCACCCAGGAGCCTTGATGAATGAATCTTAATCATCATTTCTCATGTAAATTAACATCAGAGAACCCTGAAAATGTCTTACAGTTCAACAAATTTACATGTAAATACAGATATGAGTTTAGAAAAACAGCAACTCAAGGACTGTCCATTGCAAAAGACAGAAACTGCTTAATGATAAATTTGCATCTCTGTAATTAAAACAATTCTAACATACCAAAGTATTCTTCACTTAGCGTAAAATACCAATACAAACATTAAACAATGTGAAAGAAGGAATGAATAATTTTCAATCTCTTCTCCTTTATTGTTTTCATCATGGTGTGTGTTATTTTTTTTCCCAACTTTCCATTATGCACACTTAAAATATATTTAACTATAAATCTGCTTGTCTCTCTCTAGGCTATAATTCATTGTGTGTACTTACAGCCTCAAAAAACTTCCTCCTGCTTGAGTTACAAACTTTCATTGGCAGAAATTAGAGAAAATAATTATTTTGCCTAATATGAAGATCATGTAAGTCTTCTGCTCTTCTGACTCCCTACAACTTCTGTTTTTGTTTATTTGTTGTTTTACAGATTGTAAAAGTTGTATTTAAATCCTAAAGTTTATTATCACTTCCCTTATTTGACAAATGAGAAGACTTTGGAGACTTAGTGATATTCTTTTAGAATTATACAACTAATAGAAGTCTCAAAATTGTCAAAATACTCTATATCCCCTCCTCTTTGACACCAAAAAGTGTAGTTGCAGTAACATTAGTGATCCCAGGAACTGAAACTGGGTGCATATTTTACTTATAGCTTCATACTGATAGTATTATACGATGATATATATCTTTGAATATACAATAAAGTTTCTACATGTATGATAAATGATGGAGAATAGCAGACATTTTAAAAAGATCTACTTTTTAGAATGGTTATAAAAGGACACTTTGATAATGTGAGAAAATTTAATTGTACTGGTTCCCATCACTCTATTAGCCCACAATATCACAAAAATTATTGTTAAATTACTAGAGTACAGATTAAAGACAGTAGACTAAAGATGTAGAGAGATATGATGAATTTTTAAAAACCAAGCTTTTTAATGTATAAAAATTCTTATCTTCCCAGTTTGTTCATCACAAAAAAATATTCATTCTATATTTTATTCTCAAATATGCAACATATACTTTGAAATGGAAATAATACCTTGGGGTAAGTGATAATGAACTCCTTTCAATTACATTTTATGGTTATGACCTTTATTCTGACAATAATTTAACATTTTAATTAAATCTGAAGTCATTATCTTTTCTAAAAATTTGTCCTTCATCCCTCTTGATATAATTTAATGAAGTAATTTTCCATCCCAATCTGCAATATCTGGTTATGAATCTTAATACCATTTTTCAATGAAATACTTCTCTGTTATTTATCTTAAGAAAATCTTTGAATGACTGGAAAATTAAGAAATACTTTGACTTATCAAATAGTTGAATAATATAAAGTTGTGGTAAATGTATATAATTAGTCCATAAGTGTAAATGTGTTTTAAACTGACCTGACATGCAAATAAATTATGTGCAAGTAAAATTCTTTAAACTTTATGACTCCAGAACTTCACATCATCTTAGAGAAAAAAAAATGGTGAGAGAGAGAGAGAGAGAGAACGAGGGACCAAGAATCAGACTCTTTAACTATAGGGAACAAACTGATGGTGATGGCAGGGGAGGTGAGTGGGGGGGAAGGGGGAAATAAGTGACTGGGATGAAAGAGTACACTTACCACGATGAGCACTGAGTAATGTATAGATTGCTGAATCAGTATATTATGCACCTGAAACTAATATAACACTACATGTATACACTAATTTTAAAACTAAAAAACTTAATAAAAATAATATCTAAGGTCAAAAAACTGAATTATTTGAAGTCTATAGCCTAAAAAATGGAAATTTATTTATTCATATATTTACTTGAATTAATTACCCACTAGGTACAAGAGTACATTTTGTCAAAAAAAAAAAAAAACATTCATTGAAAAAAAATCTGTGACTCTATGTATGAGTACTATAGTGGTTGTTTGGATTGTAGCATTCATGTTATAATGCAAAGATGTGCTTGAAAGTGTAACACTGAATAGAGACAGTAAAAAAAAAATCTTTATCTAGTCACATAATAGGGAAACCACAGAAAAATTCGTGTCTTATTTTCTATTCTTTTACTTTCAACTTTATGCCCTATGTCCCCTGTACATAGCATAAGATTATTGATAATATATGGTAATGGATAAATTCATAGGCTTTGTAGTTAAATGCTAGAACTTAAATTATAGCTTTACTGTCTTATAAAATTTAACTTTTTCCTACCAGTTTTCTCTCTATAACTTTAGACATATATTAATATAATTCACATTAATATATTAAAGGTGAAAAGTATATGATTATCTCAATAAAAATAGAAATATATTTATTATAAATCAAAATCTATTTGAGATTAAAATAAAAAAATTATCAAATACTATCTTATTAAAAAAACCCGAAAGCTAATATCATACATTATGCTGAAATAGGACAATCATATCACTTAAAATCAGGAATGAGATTAGAATGCCTGCTATCTCCAATTTTATTAAATAATGTGTTGAAGGAACTTATCAAAGAAATAGGACAGAAAAAGAATTTGAATATATTTAAGGATACACAACACATATTCCAAGCAATCCTTTCTGCAAGATAAGATCATTTAAAGACATTATTCAAATATTAGATTGCATCATATTCTCTATAAGCAATATTTTAAAAGTAGATTCCATTATAATAGAGATAGTTTAATAAATTGTTTGACAATATCAACAGTTAGTTCTTATGTAGTGGTCTGGGTGAAAACTTTGGAGTAGTTTTAAGAGATCATGGAGACATTATGGTGGGTTTGCTGTAGAAGATCACTGGCCTTGTGTGTTTGGCTATATGTGAGGGTCCACACAAATGGCTAAGCATATTGTACACAAAGATTCTTGATGTTCTTGAACAAATTCCTAAAAATGCAGCATATCAAGAGTATAAAACAGATTATGAATGAGAAACTGAACATGGTTAAATGGAATCAGATGTTAAGAGATTAGAAGACCATCTTCAGGGTGGCCAATTAGGAGAGGTGATTCTTCAGGCTGAAAATGAACTAAGTCTGGCAAGAAAAACGATTCAGTGGAAATTTTAACTGGAAGAGCCTCCTGCTAACCAATGGAAATGGCCAATATAATAATCATTAAATGACTAATGTGTTCATGGGAAACAGATGCAATTAAATGTACTTTTATGTTAAAGATGTTTCTATATTATTGACAACTTATAACCAAGAAAACTAATGCAGAACATATTTAGGAAACTTGTTAATATTGATGAGTATGGTAATGGGGACTTGTGAATCCAATTTTGATGTGTAAAGCATTTAAGTTATTTAAAAAATAGATGACGGGGGCGCCTGGGTGGCGCAGTCGGTTAAGCGTCCGACTTCAGCCAGGTCACGATCTCGCGGTCCGTGAGTTCGAGCCCCGCGTCAGGCTCTGGGCTGATGGCTCAGAGCCTGGAGCCTGTTTCCGATTCTGTGTCTCCCTCTCTCTCTGCCCCTCCCCCGTTCATGCTCTGTCTCTCTCTGTCCCAAAAATAAATAAACGTTGAAAAAAAAATTAAAAAAAAAATAAAAATAAAAAATAGATGACGGAATAAAAGGAATAGAGAAAATAACAGTAACTCATAAGACAGCAGAGTTTTCAAGCAAAAGGGAACACTTATTTTTGCTTTATCTTGTTTGGTTTGCTCTATGCTGATGGAAAAGACATAGATTTAAACATATTTTAATTAATTTGAGACAGAGAGAGAGAGAGAGAGAGCGAGCAGGGGAGAAGGTCAGAGGGAGGGAGAGAGAATCTCAAACAGTCTCCATACACAGCATAGAGCCCAACATGGACTGCATCCCACAACCCTGAGAGCATGACCTGAAGCTAAAATCAAGAGTCAGACGCTCAACCAACTGAGCCACCCAGTAACCCCTAGAAATGATGTAGTCTTGAATGAAAAACTTTTAGTGTAGAAAAGACAAGGGAGAGTTGGTAGAATGATGTTCTGAAGTAGAGAAGCAGAATGGACCCCACTGCACAAGTGAATGAATTGGTTTCATATGGGAGAGTGGAAAGTGCATCTCTGCTCAAAGTGGAAAGGGAAAACATGTACTGAGAATGTACAGTGATACTGGGTATGAGAAGAACTGCCCAGGTTTTTGTACTGCTGTCATTTATAAGAAAAAAAAAGTATTCTCTGGTTTACATTTAGATATTGGTCCTAAGAAGAAAGAAGAACCAAGAATAATACCAGAGTTATTATCTTGGACTCAAGGGCAAATCAACTAATATAACTAGAAAATCGGGTGGAGAGGTTTGTGCAGGGGTTGGGGATGAAGAAAACCAATTCTATCAGCTTTGGCTTTTTGTGTGAGATTTTATTTTATGAACTCAGAGTAAAAACGTTTAGTTGCTTATAGGATATAAGTGTTTGGAGTTTAATAAATCCTTGTAGGGGTGCCTGGGTGGCTCACTCGGTTGAGCGACCAACTTTGGTTCAGGTCATGATCTCATGATTCATTAGTTCGAGTCCCACGTCAATCTCTGCACTGACAGTGTGGAGTTTGACTAAGGTTCTCTCTCCCTTTCCACCCCCCTCTCTTTCTCTCTTAAAATAAATAAGTAAACTTAAAAAAAAACTAAAATAAGCAGAAGGAATTACATCAAACTAAAAACTTATGTCCAATGAAGGATACCATCAACAAAACAAAAATGCAGTCTACTAAATGGGAGCTAGACTGGAAAACTGTTTACCTCATGGTGGTTAATATCCAAAATATATAAAACACTTGTATGAGTTCATGTCAAGAGAATAAATCACCTGATTTAAAAATGAGCAGAGGATTTGAATAGACATTTTTTCAAAGAAGATATACAGATGGCCAACAGGCACATGAAAAGATGCTTGACATCACTAATCTTTATGGAAATAGAAATCAGAACCACAATGAGATATCACCTCACACAAGTCTGATTGGCTATTATCAAAAAGACAAAAAAATAACAAGCATGTGAAGAAAAGAGAACCTTCATTCACTGTTGGTGAGAATGTAAATCAGTGCAGAGTGTAGAGATTTTGCAAAAAAAACGCACAAAAAACAGACAAACAAACAAACAAAAAACAGAATTGTCATATGATCCAGTAATTCCACTTATGGGTATTTAATTAAACCAAAACAAACCAAACCAAACCAAACAACAACAACAACAAAGTAAAACACCAGTCCAAAGAGATATAGGCACCCCTATGTTCATTGCAGGATTATAATAGCCAAGATATGGAAGCAACATAAGTGTCCATCAATAGATGAGTTAATAAAGAAAATGTGGTACACACACACACACACACACACACACACACACACACACACAAACACAATAGAATATTAGCCATTAAAAAAGAAGAAAATATTGCCTTTGGCAACCACATGGATGGACGTGAAGGGTGTCATGCTAAGTGAACTAAGACAGAAAAAGACAAATATGATTTCACTTGTATGTGTAATGTAAAAAAACAAGTGAATAAACATAAAACAGAAACAAACTCAGATACATGAATCAAACTTTTGGTTAAGAGAGTGGGGAGGGACTGGTGCCCAGGCAAAATAAGAAAAGGCAATTAACAGGTATAATCTTCTATTTACGAAATAAATAAGTCATAGGGATGTAATGTAGAACACAGGTAATATAGTCAGTAATACTGTAATAACTTTGTGCAGTGACAAATGATAACTATGGTGGGAATCATTTTATAATACATAAACATATTAAATCACTATTATGTACACCTGAAACTAATAGGATATTGTGTGTCAATTACACTTCAATTGATTCAGTGTCTCTCAGGTGATTACATGTCTGTCCACTGAATTTCAATAACAATTTTTTAATGTTTATTTATTTCTGAGACAGAGAGAGAGCATGAGTGGGGGAAGGGCAGAGAGCGAGGGAGACACAGAATCAGAAGCAGGCTCCAGGCTCTGAGCTGTCAGCACAGAGCCCTACGCGGGGCTCGAATTCACAAACCATGAGATCATGACCTGAGCCTAAGTCGCTCAACTGACTTAGCCACCCAGGCGCCCCACCACTGAATTTAAATAAAAAAAATATCTCTTAAAATGGTAGGAATAAATGCAGGAGAGACTGGAGGAGGAGGGGGAGGAGGAGGGGGGGAAAATTTCACGAACTCCCTCTAACTTCTTCTCCAACATCAATATTACATGCCATTTTACCTAGAGTTAACTCCAAGTAACTCAAAACATGAAAAATGCTCATATTACTTGTTCCAAATCAAACTATAACCATTAAGTTTAAGTTTGAGCAGCATTATTTATTAAGTAAACATTACAATTTTATGATAAGTTAAAAGATACATAGGAAAAAGTTATCACATTGGGGTCTATCTTCAAAATGTAGCTAATTAATGCTGAAGTTTTAGAGTTATTTTAGATATTTCTGACTTCCTACTACCTCCAACATGTTTATTAAAATTATAATATTTCTATAAATATAAAAGCAATTAAATGTACACAAGAATAATTTCAGAGTATTTTTCTGACAGATTTGGGGACTAAAAAGGTTCTATAAGAAGAAAGTAGTGGTTATGAAGAATCTGTAACGGATCTTAGTTCATAACAGTAATATCAGAGGAACGAAACTTTTATTCACATTGTTGCCCTCATTCTAATCCAACATGATTTTTGTTTTTGTTTTCTGTTTTAACTCTAGAATCTCAATTTGAAAAATTGTGTCATAAATCAAGATGAAGAGGAGGATTTAGGAACATTAGAGTCTTTTATAATGACTTGTGACATTTAAAGGGCCAGGGTTTTTTTTGTTGTTTGTTTGTTTAAGAAGCTAATATTTTAATTTAATATTTTTTCAAGAATTAGTCCTATCTAGGATGCTAATTAAAATGTGGTAGAAATAATTGGAAAATCTCCTTTTTCCAACAGTAAAATGTTAGTATAACAAAAATAACACCACAATAATATCTACCTACTATATTTAAAATATGTTTTTGAAAGCATGGAAACTCATTCATTCCAGACATGAAAAGAGATTTCAAAACAGTATTATTGATTTTTTTCTTTTATTTGTATTTATGATAAATAAGGTAGATCTATTGCTTGAAGCTACAGTTAATACTAAATATTTGATGAATTATATTAAGCTAACCCTTTCTGAATTTAATCATTCCTCCTTTAAGTAGTGTAGCAATGACTTGACAGTATATTCTTAGAAAAGGAACTAAAATCAACATGCAACTTGAGCTCATTTTTAAGGAAAAAAATTCCATTTGTGGGTGAATGCAGGTGTCCCTGTATTTTTCCCTCAAGATTTTATTGGCTATTACTTTGCTTGGAACTTAAGCATATGAATAGACACAATTGTTGAAAAGGCATAAATAAATGGATATGCCTGTGAGAGGCAGTGTTTAATTACCTATATTGTCTCTTTACATATGTTTTATCAAAAGTGTTTTACTCTTTAAATACCTATCACTTTTCTTCTGATTTTTAAATTATGCACATTATATATAATATGGGGAAAGAAAAAAATCCCAAGAACTATGTTTTTAAATGATGCAAATTTAGAAGAGATTCAAACTATCTTCTTAGTCTTTTTGATGTTTACACATGCAATTATATTGCATATGTATAATATATATTTGATTTTTACATACAGCCTTACATATAAATATATATACCTGATGTTCATCTATGATCACCTAGTTCATATTCTTCATAATATTTCCTTCAAAAAAAGGTAAAATGGACTATATCAGAAACAAATATAATGTAAAGATAAACTCACTGGGGAGAATATTTAAAACATATTGGGCCTCCTGGGTGGCTCAGTCAGTTAAGTGTCCAACTTCGGCTCAGGTCATGATTTCATGGTTCGTGAGTTCCTGCCCTGTATCAGGCTCTGTGTTGACAGCTCAGAGCCTGGAACCTGCTTCACATTCTGTCTCCCTCTCTCTGCCCTTCCCCAGCTCATGCTCTGTCTGTCTCTCTCTCTCAGAAATAAACATTAAAAAACAAAAGTAAAAAAAAAAAAAGTAAATAGCAGCCAGAAAATTAACGAAGAAGATTGAAACTGCAATGAGTCTACACCTGCGGAATTTGAAGTATCACAGAAACTTCAGTAAATTTACCATTTACCCCTACTGGATTCTTCAGACTGAACTTAATGGGAATGAGGAAATAATTTATTTAAAAAGTACAAAATTATATAATAACAAGGATAGAAGGATATTTAATATGAATGAAAGAGGACATTAAAAATTCATAAAATGATACTGAAGATTGTAAAATCTTTTTGAACAAATGGGAAAAATGCTGTGTTCTTAAGTGGAATATTTAACAACATTAACAATTTCAAAACTTATCCCCAGTTTTTTTTTTTAATTTGATAAACTGATTTCATTTTTATTTATTTATTTATTTTATTTAAATCCAAGTTTGTTAACATATGGTGTAGTAATGGTTTCAGGAGTAGAATTCAGTGATTCATCACTTACATGTAACTCCTGGTGCTCATCCCAAGTGCCCTCCTTGACATCCATCCCTCCCACCTGCCTTCCTTCCAGCAGCCCTCAGTTTGTTCTCCTTATTTAAGAGTGGTTATCTTATGGTTTGCCTCCCTCTCTTTTTATCTGGGTTTTCCTTCCCTTCCCCTATGTTCATCTCTTGTGTTTCTTAAAGTTTCTGTGAAAGAGTAAATATTTCATTGAAACAAAAAAAAAAAACCCATGAAAAACTCTCAGGAAACAGGAAAGGAAGGAAAATTTCCTCAGAAAATACCACATTACTGTCAACAATTTAATATCATTGTAGGGTAAAAGTAGTAATTAGTACATGCAGAAAAATAAATAAAGACTCCAGAAGTAGTTTTGTAATATATTACTCTGAATTTCCATTTTTCCAATATCCTCAGGGTTTGTATATATGCATCTAACTCTTTTAAATAACATAAAATGCCAGAATGTGGATGTATTTTCATTGTGATAAATATTTCCAGATTATTTTTAAAACTTTTGTAGCAATTTACAGTTCTGCAATAGTGTTTTGTTTTAAGAAGTTAGATTCTAAAAGCAGAATACTTGAGTTTGAATTCTAACTCTACCATATACTTGCTGCCTGAACTTGTACAGATTAGTTTACCTAATTATGCCTCAATTTTATCATCTGTAATGTTAATAGTAGCCAGCTTTGGGGTTATTTTGAGGGTTAAATGACTCAATATTTATAAATACATTTACATAAGTGCCTGACAAATAAAAGCACAATATAAAACAATACTAAATTAAGAATAGTGATGTGATGGGATGCCATGATAAGGCTATATGAATTAAACAAAATACAAAATAATTAGCTTACTAAAATTATACATTTTCCTGGGCTCCTGAGTGGTTCAGTCTGTTAAGGGAATGACTTTTGCTCTCAGCTCAGATCCTAGTCTCACTTACAATCTGTGATTTCGAGCCACACACTGGGTTCTGTGCTAGCAGCACGGGGCCTGCTTGGGATTCTCTCTATCCTTCTCTCTTTTTCCCTCCCCACTTTGCACATTCTCCTACTCTCTAAGTAAATAAATAAATAAATTAATTAAATCAACATGTTGTACACCTTATACCTACATAATGTTATATGTTGATTATATCTCAATGAAGCTAGAGAAAAGTAAAATTGCACATTTAAGAACATAACACAAACCACAATAGTAATAACTCCATAATTTGTATATTTTACCCAAAGATGCGAAGGATATGCTTCAACCTTCTAATATTGCTTTTTTTTTTCTATTTTGTCCTTTGTTTCATTTAATCATTTGCTTAAGTTACCATAGTGGGTAGAATGACATTAAAATGAAAGGAAAGTATTAAAATTTTTCTTCATCAATCATTGTGGTATGTTTTTGTAGTTAGCATATTAATCATACAATATGGGAAGTGCTGTCATACTGAAATTATACATTATTTATATCGCTCTTTTGTGTTTTATGCTCTTATTTTAATGAGTATTTATTATTTACATGTTAAAATACAATATTTTTAAGTTACCCACACTAATTATAGAATTTCACATATATTCTAGGCTATTCCCTCGCTTTATTGAAGCTTTGGAAACATTTGTCTTTATCCACTACTAAAAGCTTACTATTCATTCACCTCAAAATGCCTCCTGGTAATTGGGAGTACATTCAGGGACTTTACCAGTAGAACTTGATACTCCCAAACTCTAGATGCTAATTTCACCAGCACTTGAGACATGACTCAGCCCCAATTTGGGTATTAGAATCTTTATTTGCAATGCAATTTTATTTGATAGAAATTATTTTAAAGTTTCTGGGAGTCTTCTTTACTGGTCTTTAATGCTTGCTTAATATAGAAAGAAACTTTACTTTTAAACCCTGTTGATGTCTTTATAGGGAAATAATACACAGAAATAGCCGATAGGCTAGCTTATATGAGCTTATGTACTTTCAGCAAATAATTCCCTTCCTTCTCTTTCTAGTTATGCTTCTGTGGTAATTTATAAGTTTAGCAACTTTGTTGAACATAATGGAACATATAATATACCTTGGCATCTTATGATGTTGCCCGTCCCGCTTGATTTTTTTAATTTTTATTTTTTACATTTTGTTCTACTCCATTATTCTGCATAAACTACAAAGAGAAATTTCTTTACAATCCCTCCTTTCATTGTCTATTTGATTTATGCTTAATTCAATTAGATTCATTTAAACCAATATATGCCATACAAGTGTTATGTGGCAAAATTATAATTGGCATAAGGGATGTATTGATGAACAAAATAGACAAGCTGTCTACACATAGTGTGAATCACAAAATAATGAAACAATTCAGTATCACTTGGCACCCACTGAGTTCTTAATGAGTATTTATGTAATGTGTATATACGAGGTCTCATATAAGCCACCCATTTTTTAACATTTAAAACCAAGTTGAAGAATAAAACTTGCCATTTAAAATGAACAGTTTTCAATCAGAGAAGTAATGTTTGCAATTCCCTAGGAGAGCGTAGTAGTATACCCTGAATCAAGGAGAGGAGGCAAAAGTCACCAACAGGACTTCACAATTTCTGCCTTTCACTTTTTATCATTTATTTCTCTGAAGTTAGCCTACAATTATATATCATTGAAAATAGCAGCAAATGTTTGTAAACCATCCTAATTTTGTATATTTGTATTGAATACTGACTGAGAATTTACAGATTTCTAACTGCAGACTTCTTCCAGCATCATTTTTAGAAGCCCAATCAACAAATGTATGTTGGAATGTTAAATGTTACAATTTATTTTAAGTAAGCTCTACATCCAACATGGGGCTTGACTCAAGGCCCCAAGATCAGGAGTCACATGCTCTACCAACTGAGACAGCCAAGAGCTCCACTACTGAAAACCCTTAAAGAATATGATATATACTTTCAAGAGTATTTCAGAGTATGCTGTTTGCAGTATCAAAAAATTCTAAAGAGAGGCACTGACAAACAGTTTTCTACTTCAGTCTTTATTTGTCTCTTTATTGTTACTTCATTAATAAGCTGTGGCAATATTTAGACATATTTGTTTAAATAAGCCCCAATACCATGAAGTTATCTTTCTTAAGATAAAGGTAAAATCATCTAGTATGGAGAAAAAAATTGAATTTGGTTTTGAATTGAATTTGAATTGAACTATTTGAACCATTACACATAATAATGTCTTAAGAAATTATGTATCTTATTTTCAACGATGATATAATTTTGACATGAAAGCTATACATTTCCTACCATGAGTGCTCAAATCCTGATTATATACCAATATGTACTATTTTAGCAAATAATTAAAAGGATATGCCTATACTGGCAATATCCTTGGCAGAAAGGGATACTTGTGTCTTATTTAATGAGGGTATTCTCTACCACTTTAGTCTCTGTGAATAAAGTTTCCAATACATGATTAATGCATACTGAATCCCCCAAATCCTGAAAATATTCTATCATGCCAAATAAAATAGTTATTAATAATTGCAATAAATCTGAAACATGGTATTTCAGGAATAATTAGAATTATCATCTATCATGTTGCCTTCACCTATGTCAAAATCTGTTTCTTAGAATGCAGGTTATTGGTTTAATTCTTTATAAAATTATACATCTTTTAGACTATTCACTTGATGCTCATTAACAGTGTATACCCTTGACAATATGTGATACCCAAAAATGTGATAAAAAATGTGTTGCTAATAAATCAGCTTTCTAAGCTATCATATTTACTATTAATTTTATAGCTGAATTTATATGTCAAATAACAGAACACCAAAACATAAGAAGCAAAAACTGTTAATAGTACAGGACATACATGAGATAAACAATTGAAATTGGAAACTTTACTGTCATTTTAGGAAAGATTAATTATACCTTAGACTGTTTCCTTTTAGACATATGGTTCACCTGTGACTGACTTTCCATTTTATTTTCAAACAGTTTTATACAAATGAGGGAATCTAATTATCTTATACTTAAAATTTCATGACCTAAAGTTTAATTCTCTTGAATTTAAATGGGGTCATTGTATTCCTGTTTGCTAGTAGTCAGCTATGAAACCATGAAGACATCCCCCACTTTCTAAACCCTGGATACTGCTCTACACTTGTGCTACATATATATTTTTATTACTTAAAAAATTTCTTAATTTCAGCTTTAAGCACCCCAGACTACCCTGTATTATTGCTAGTAGAGTTCTACTGTTACTGAGAAAGACTGAGATATTCAGTAAAATGAAGTTTCTCTTAAAGTCACATTCAGTAGTACTAATAGAAATTACTAAATTCAATAAAGTAATCACTTTATATAGTTTTATTAGAAAATTGAAAACTAACAACATTTCACATTTAAGCCTTTTCTACTCATTAGTTCAATTACTTCAAAAGGCACATGAAAAATAAAGGTCAACATTTTCACTAATTAACAGTTTTTATAAGTCGGAGTGTAAATTAAAAAAAATATATGTATGTTTGGGATGTTCTGTTTTGTAAGCATATTTGTGATGAACTTGAAAATAAAGTGAAATTTTCAAATACACTTTGTCTAATATATTTTCTTGGTTTGGTGAAAGTAACACTGTGCTTGGAATGCAGTGCAGAATTATCATTCATTATGTTCTTTTACAATGTTAGGTTTTCTTTAAATTCAGCTTAACATATCTTTTTAACTGAGACAGTCCAACATGTATTGCTATTTGGGGTTTTTCCTTCCCTGTAGAATAAGAAATGTTATATTAAAAAATAATTTTTTAATACAGAGAACAGTTTTATGTTGCCAGAGGGAAAGGAGGTTGCAGTAGGGCAAAATGAGTAAAGGGAATTAAAAAGTAGAAACTTACAATTATAAAGTAAATAAGTAATGGGCATGAAATGTATAACTTAGGGATTATAGTCAATAATATTGTATTAACTTTGTAAGAGGACAGATGGTCAATAGACTTACTGTGATTACAATTTTACGATGTATAGAAACGTGAATCACTAAGCTGTACACCTGAAAACTAATGTAATATTGTGTGTCAATTACACCTAAATAAAGAAAAATTATTTAAAAATCAGAAAATTTTAATTCTTTAATTTCAGGATTCTTTAAATGTCCATTTTGAGCTCAATAACACATCTATAGACTTCATGGTTTTTGAGCCTTAAAGAAATAATTTATATCTATAAGTATTAAAAACCCTAAATATCCTAAGAGAGTTACAATTCCATCATCCACTGGACAGAATAATACCAGCATCATGATTAACCAATTAAAATATAGCACATTTTTATCTATCTTAATGTCTGGGTCAGGACATACATTTAATATTGTTTGTTTGTATAAAAAATATAAACAATTTCCTTTCACCAATAAGGAAACAGAGGACTTAGAGTTTACAGCATTTATCCAAATTCTCTAGTAAATGACAGCGCTGGAATAAGAATGTAAGCAATTGAACACTGAGTCTGCTGTCTCATCTACTATCTACATGCAGACCCTATTCTAAGTCTCAGTTACTTTATCTATAATATGGGGAATGATAATGGCCACATCAGAGTTTTGCGAAGATTAAATGAAAAGTAAAGCATTTGGAACAGTGTTCCATAAATGTCAACTTCTATAAATACTGTTTGTAATCATATGCTACATTGTCAGTGATAATGAAGAGGTTAGCATTAAGACGAAAATATAATGATCAACAAAACAGATTAGGCAATAGGTGCTATATTTCCATGAAGGTCTATTTCATCAAACACGTCAAATAATTCTTTATGAATAAGCATAAAGAATTTGTTTTTTTACACATATGATTTAATTGAAGAGTTACTGCTCATAGTTTAAAAAATAACAAATTTCCAGCTTATTAGCTTTGAAGATCTATTTTATCAAACACGTCAGAGAATTTTTTATGAAAAGGATAAGGAAATTTTTTTGCACATATGATTTAACTGATGTTACCATTCATAGACTAAAAATAACAAATTTCTAGCACACTGCTTATTATCATTTAAATATTCTCAGAAGTCCTTCCATAATATTTAGAAAAAAATAATAAGGTAGGGAGAAAAAGATTTTACTTTATATGTTTTTAGTAACATTAAACTATGAACTCTTACTTTACTATTTGCTTTCCATGACAATCTTATGTAGTAATCCCCATAATGCATAATACCTTGGAAAGTTAGTTTTGAGGTGGTCAGGTTTGAATACACTAAAACCACTTTATGGGAAAGAGAATTAAAAGCCTGTCTTATAGGGGCGCCTGGGTGGCTCAGTCGGTTAAGCGCCGACTCCAGCTCAGGTCACGATCTCGCAGTCTGTGAGTTCGAGCCCCGCATCGGGCTCTGGGCTGATGGCTCAGAGCCTGGAGCCTGCTTCCGGTTCTGTGTCTCCCTCTCTCTCTGCCCCTCCCCGTTCATGCTCTGTCTCTCTCTGTCTCAAAAATAAATAAACGTTAAAAAAAAATAAAAAAAAAAGAAATAAAAGCCTGTCTTATAATGCATTTTCATTTATGCTTCCAAGAAAAACAAAACACTGAGGACATAATTATTATGTGTGTGTGTGTGTGTGTGTGTGTGTATATATATATAGGATATGATAGAGATAGACATATTAATATAAATACTATATTTTTTATAAAAAAAGGATTCCTTTGCAATTAACATTCATGAAATTTTGACCTATCTTTAAAAACAAATAAATTTTAATATTTGATATATTGTTTTCCATCTCTCCACCAACTTTATGGAAAATGCAAATTTTATATTGGCATTTATTTATTTGCAAATGTTTATAAAAGAGCAAACTAATCACCACCCTTATTTACAGATATGAAAACTGGGCAGTTTGCAATTACATATACACATGTAAAAGCTTATTATATATTATATATAAAGTATAAATAAATATATATATTTATAACATGTAGTCCCAAAATTTGAGGATTCAGATTCAACAATTTACATTTAATAGAAAGATTAAAAGCAGTTTTTGGAGTTCTTAGTGCTTACTTAATATTTGCCCAATAGATGTATAGCATTTTAGGCTGATGAACATTGGTAATGCCAGTCACATGTGTATTTAGACTCATGAGGAAGCTTTTTATCTAAAGTAACATTAAGAAATACATATTTTCTCATCATAGTCCAACAGTTTTTCAGAAAATGATTATAATGCAAATTAACACTGCTGAATCACTAATTTCTTCATCATATCATAGTCACTAATTTGTTTTATTTACCCTAGACTCCAAGATCTGCATTCCAAATGATTAACAATTACAATTGTGCATTACAAATTAATGCTATATATGTGTAATTGTAAAAGATGGTATTTCACAATTGGTTTACTCCTCAAATGTCTTAAAAATTTAGATACCCAGTATTAGCAGGTTTTTGTTTTTGTTTTTGTTTTTTTGCTATATGCAGACACATTTACACTCACACCCGCATCACAAATAAAGACTTATAGGAAGAAAGTCAATATATTTTTATAAAATATGTTCCCTGAGGAAATTATTTAAAAACAAAAGAAAATTCAAAGTTTTAAATGCATATAACTATTACAGAGCCTATTGATGGGAACCTCATGTTTTATTTAGGTCCTTAAAGACAGCTATTTTCTGGACCATATCCCTCAATCTTTGCTAATGCTTCAATGAAGACAGAAAGAAGGACTCAAGATTCCTGTTGGTAAAATATCACTGAACAATTATAAAGGCTGAAGTTTTATAGTTTAGGGTTTCATGAAGGGAAAAAGAAATAATCAATAGACTTTGGAGTGTGGATTACAGTTACTTGGAGTGATGTAAGTTCAACATCTCTATATTTTCTAATAACGGTTGTGCATTAAACTAAATTTGAACTTTTTCATTGAGATATATAAAACACATAACAGAAGAATATGTGTATGTGCTGACTACATATTTATATTGGACACTATTGAGCAATTATTTTTTTTTTTAATTTTTTTTTTCAACGTTTATTTATTTTTGGGACAGAGAGAGACAGAGCATGAACGGGGGAGGGGCAGAGAGAGAGGGAGACACAGCATCGGAAACAGGCTCCAGGCTCCGAGCCATCAGCCCAGAGCCTGACGCGGGGCTCGAACTCACGGACCGCGAGATCGTGACCTGGCTGAAGTCGGACGCTTAACCGACTGCGCCACCCAGGCGCCCCGAGCAATTATTTTTAAAAAGAAAGCTAAAAAGTGGTGCCTGGGTAGCTCAGTCAGTTAAGCATCTGACTTTGGCTCAGGTCATGATCTAGTTTGTGAGTTTGAGCCCCACGTCAGGTTTATAATGACAGCTCAGAGCCTGGAGCCTGCTTCAGATTCTGTGTGTCCATCTCTCTGTGTCCCTCCCCTGCTCATGCTCTTTCTCTGTCTCTCCCTCAAAAATAAATAACATTTTAAAAAATTTTAAAAAGCTAAATGGAAAGTCAGGAATACGCATGCAATTCATTCTCCTGTCTCATGCAAACATTTGGTCTTTAATCATAAGACATACAGTTAAAGTGTATTATACACAAGCTTGGTAGGTTTAAATTATCATTTCTAAACTATAAATTAACAAAACAATATTATTATATAGTTAAATTATTACTTGATTATTTACCAATAAAACTGACCAATTCATAAAGGTAATTCTCAGTTATCTTTATATGTAGTCTCATACAAAATTAATCAGTATTTCTGTAGCTTAATTCTTAGCCTTGATTTTTGTACCTGAAAGAATTGCTTATAGCATAATGTAAGACAGATAGTGATATTGAGAATCAGTCTAGGCACTAATCAGGTTAAAAGATTGTAATAATTAAGGTCAAACAGGAAACTGGTTAGAGTAGATCATCCCCAGGGCATACAGATCTTCTTCAACTCAGGATGGGGTTCTATACCAATAAACCCATCAGAGGTTGAAAATATCACAACTCACAAGTGAATTTAATACAGACATACATTGGAGATACTGTGTCTTTGGTTCCAGACCACTACAAAAAAATGAGTATTGCGATAAAGTAAATCACATGATATTTTTAATTTCCCAGTGCATATAAAGTTATGTTTACACTATATTGTAATCTATTAGCATTAGGTATATTAAAAACAATACATATACCTTAATTAAAAAATACTTTATTGCTAAAAAATACTAACCATCATCTGAGCTTTCAGCAAGTCCTCTTTTTGCTGGTGGAGGTTCTTGGCATGATGTTCATGGCTACTGACTGATGTTTGCTGAAGGTTGGGTTGGTTGTGGCAATTTCTTATAATGAGACAATGAAGTTTGCCACATTGATTGACTCTTCCTTTCATGAATGCTTTCTCTGTAACATATTTGCAACATATAACATACATTTTTCTGTAACATACTTGATAGCATTTAATCACAGTAGACCTTTCAAAATTGGAAACAATCCTCTTGCTTCTGCTTTCTCCACTAAGTTAGTGTAATATTCTAAATCCTTTGCCATCATTTCAATTGTCTTCACAGTATCTTCACCAGGAGTAGATTTTATCTCAAGAAGCCATTTTCATTAATCATTCTTAAGAAGCATCTCCTAATCCATTGAAGTTTTACATGAGATTGCAGAAATTCAGTTACATCATCAGGTTCTACTTCTAATTCTAGTTCTCCTGCTATTTCTACCATGTCCGCAGTTACTTCCTCCACTGAAGTCTTGAACCCCTCAAAGTCATCCATGAGGGTTGGAATCAACTTTCAGCCTTGTTAATGTTGCTATTTTGACCTTTTCACATGAATCATGACTATTCTTAATGGCATCTAGAATGGTGAATATTTTTCAGAAGATTTTCAATTTACTATGCCCACATCCATCAGAGGAATCACTATCTATGAAAGCTATAGCCTTATAAAATATATTTTTCCAATTATAATCTTTAAAGTCAAAATTACTCCTTAATCCATGGGCTGCAGAATGGATATTGTGTTAGCAGGCATGAAAACAATATGAATTACATTGTACATCAATCAGAGAACTTGGGTGACCAGATGGATTGTGAATGAGTTATTTTTATAACTTGGTTATAACTTTGGTTCTAATGAAGTTATTTGTCAATAACTTCCTCACCTTTGTCAGCATTCATAGAATTCAAGAGAGTTTGGACTTTCCTCTGGATGAAGCCCTAGCTTGAGGGAATGTTGTGGCTGGTTTGATCTTCTACCCAGACCACTAAAACATTCTCCATAACAGCAATTAGGCTGTTTCACTTTCTTGTCCTTTGTGTGTTCGTTGGATGAACACTTTTAATTTCCTGAAAGAATTTTTCCTTTGATTCCACAACTTCACTGTTTGGTACAAGAGGCCTATATTTTAGCCTATCTTGGCTTTCAATATGCCTTCTGCATTAGGCTTAATTATTTCTAGCTTTTGATTTAAAGTGAGAAATGTGCAACCCTTCCTTTTACTTGAATACTTGGAGGCCTAGCGTTATTAATTGGCCTACTTTTACAATCATTGTGTCTCAGGGAATATGGAGGCTTGAGGAGAGGAAAGAGATGAGGGAATAGCTAGTGGGTAGAGCAGTCAGAACACACAAGTTTGCTGATTTATATGGATGTGGTTTGTGGTACCCCCACCATTACAACAGTAACCTCAACGATTACTGATCAGAGATCATAACAAACATAATGATAATGAAAGAGTTTGAAATGTTGCTAGAATTACCGAATGTGACACAGAGACACAAAGTGAGCAAATAATATTGGGAAAATGTACAGAAAGATTTCTTCAACACAGGATACCATAAACCTTAAATTTGTTAAAAACACAACATCTATGAAGCTCAATAAAGCAAAGGGCAGTAAAAGGATGTCTTTCCATTTACCTAATCTACAGAACATTATAGTTTAGTCTAGCCTATCTTGAAAGTGCTGAAATACTTTTAAAGATAGGCTAGACTAAAACCATGACATTAGCCTACACTTGGCCAATAAAGTTTTGAATATTTCATGTAATTTATTCAATACTATTCTGAAAGTGAAAAACAGAATGGTTGTATGGGGATAGAATGGTTGTAAATATATTAGTGGTTTATCCTTGTGATCATGTGGCTGACTGGTAGCTGTCCTCGTTGTCCCTTCCCAGCATCATGAGAGAGTAACATACCCCATATTGTAGCCTAAGAAATGATCCAAATTTAAGATCTGAAGTATGGTTTCCACTGAATGTGTATCACTTTTGCACCATCATAAAGTCAAAAAATCGTTAAGTCAAATCATTATAAGTTAGGTACTACCCATAATTGAAGATTTGTTTTAAGAATGTATTAATCCAATTTTCAGGAGAAGTTATCCTAGTGTCGAAATAGTAAAATCAAACCCAAATTCCTAGTTTGCGGGAAGGGATATGCAATACGTGTAATATGTAATATACATATGTATATATGTAATGTATGCAATCGATACAGGGAACTTGAGAAAGTTTTTGCTGTTATGAATGCAACACTAAAGAAGTATCAGAATCAAACAAAAAGAAACAAGACTTGCAAATTCCCTGAGCAGATAAAACCAATTGAGTCATATAAACAGAGCTTAATTTAGCTTATTTTGCAAGGCACGCCAGACTAACTTGACTGGGTCACTTCTCACTTGTGTCTCTGAAAATCACCAGTAAAACTTAAACTTTTCTCTTAAATTGATATAAGGTGACCACTAACTAATTTCTTATCATGTAAGAAAATTCTAATATTGTAAACAACACTGTGAAGAAAAAACAACCACTGTTTCCTCATGTAAGCTGTTTATAATAGTATACCTTCAAGTCTCATTCCATGTTTGCTTTGAGTGCTCCTGGTTGGCAAACTGTCTTTTTGGTATGTGCACAATAAAATTTTACTAATTACTACTTGGGTGATTCATTGGTTTTACTTCTACTATTTCTGAAATTTTGACAGGAAAAAGGAGAAGGGAGAGAAGCAGAATGTATTTCAGTATGACTCCAGTTTTAATATCATTTATATTCGTTGGAAAAAAGTAAGTTAGAGAAAGAAAAAGAATTCCAATGAGAGAAATGAAATGTAAATATATTGTTTAAAGTTTAATAAAAGTTAAACTTTAAAAAAACGTTTAATTTTAGAATGAAATGATCCACAAATATGCAAGTAATGGTAATGAATTGTTAAGCTCTAATTATTTACTAAGAATGAAAAATTTTCTCCGAATGGCCCTGAGATCTCTCTCATTGTCTTTTCTAATGATGTATAAAATCTCTGGACTGGCCAGCTCTTTGCTTATCTCCAGGGACATGTCAAAGATTCTGTTGTTGACTTGTGGCTAAAATGAGGCTAAATATAACAGTAAAATTTGAACAATTAAAGTCAAAACTCCACTGCCGCACAGCTGGTTTTAGGATGTGTACACTGATGATGGAAGCCACAAAGAAATACTCAGAAGCACTTATCTTTGAAAGAGGACAGGGAGATTTCATTTATTCTTTCAAGCTATAGAGATTGATCAGTAACTAGCCAACAGTCAAGAGATGCAAGGGAAAACGTGAGGTTTCTGTAACAGAGGCAGATAGAAGTATTAGGAAGGTTTGTAAGTAGGAATGGTTTACAATTGTATTAGACTAGTGAACTTCACATTGAAATCTTAGCAAACCCCAACTTTTAATAATTATGGATTCATTCTCTAATATGAAAGTTTGCAAGATCAATGAGCACAGGGTAATTATATTCAGAAAACAGAACAATACTAGAGATGAGGTGGTTTGCAACATTTAAATTCTCTAATATTGATTTGTTTATTCAGGATTTCATCTAGACCTCTCTGGTCGACAAAAAATATTTAACTCCTTATGAAATGGCAACTTTCAGTATTTGTTCCAAAGATAATATTTGCCAACTTAAAAATGCTATTAGGAAAATATCAATCCTATTCTTTCTTACATATACCAAATATCTAAAAATCATCAATGGATAATGTATTATGTTAGGTGATACAAATGTCATTATTATTACTAATTTAAATACTATATCATATACCATTAGTTTACACAATGATAATATTAAATTGCAATTAAATATTTGATCAGAATTAAATGAAAGGCACAATTTTTGATTCATTAGTTAAATCAAAAATAGTCATTGAGTTGAACAGATCCCGTTTACCTAATGTCCAAACAAAATTCACTACGTTAACTACAGAGAAATAGAATTTATCTTGAAAAGCCAATTGACATTTAATTAACTAAAACTAACTGTTTACATGTAAATTACTTATCTGAGCAACCTAATTGGAAGTGTTTCTCTGGTGCTTTTATTGATTTGACTAACAACTCTAATTTAGTATTTCATCAGATTTAGCTCTCTAGAGTAACACCAACAAGCTTTATTATAACCAAATCACATAGCAAGTGCCTCAAATAATACTTTCTGCATAGGCAAATATTAGTCTTAGCCAAATTCACAAATGGTTTCATATTATACTAGTACTATCCCTCTAGTTGAACTCATTCAAAAACATTGACTAAGGCTAGAAAAATGTTAATTTTTAAAGACATAAATAATAATTAGCAGTATTAAATTTTGGTCATGGAAGTAGGGTTACTAACTGTATTTTATATTTAAAATCTACTGAAAAGCCAGTATATTTTTTTCTCAGTGCCCAAACGTTGAAGCTATTTAAACTGTAAATCTTAAGCTCAATTATTACAAAGAATGGCAACATACAGCTAAAATATAGTTTAGCATAGAAACAGCTATTAGGACTAAAAGTTTTACCATCCATCTTTGTGTGACATTTCATAAAGAGCAGAGTCTAGTCAACTGATCGTTCATATATCATCAGAATTTGAAATTAAATACTTCAATTATAGAAATAAAGATTTTTTTTAAAAAAGAGAAAGAAAGCATAAACTTTGTTGGAGATCTTTAAAACCCTTACTTACATGTATTTTCCACATTTTTACTGCTAAGTTAAAAAATGATCTTAACCTAGCTGTAATTGTTCAATTTCTTCCAAGTTGATTATGTACCTACTGTTAGAATACATCATTCCTCTGGTTAAAGATTCTTGCTTTCCTGCCTATGAAAATGTTACTTAAACACATTAAATTGATGTAATGAATTAATTTAATATGTACATATGCACCATTATTTCAGGTAGCCTATTATAACTTCATTAGAATCGATTACGGAATGAATGTGTGTCCCCCTCCCCCCAAATTCATATGTTGAAATCCTAACACTTAACATGATGATATTTAGGAGGCAAGGCCTTTGGAAGGTCATTATATGATGAGGATGGAGCCCTCCTGAATGGGATTATTATTATTTTTTTTTTTAATTTTTTTTTTCAACGTTTATTTATTTTTGGGACAGAGAGAGACAGAGCATGAACGGGGGAGGGGCAGAGAGAGAGGGAGACACAGCATCGGAAACCAGGCTCCAGGCTCTGAGCCATCAGCCCAGAGCCCGACGCGGGGCTCGAACTCACGGACCGCGAGATCGTGACCTGGCTGAAGTCGGACGCTTAACCGACTGCGCCACCCAGGCGCCCCTGGGATTATTATTATAAGTGTTCTCTAGCCCTCTTTCTGCTATGTGAGCAAACAGAGAGACGGCAGTCTGCAGGTGGGAAGAGGGACATCACCACGACCCAATCATTCAAGTGCCTTGATCATGGATTTCACAACCTGAAAACTATTTTTTGTTTGTTTATGAGATACTCAGTCTATGGTACTTTGTTATAGGTAAGATAGGGATGAAGCATTCATTTTAAAAAAAGGTAAGCTTATCTTTCATTTCATAAATGGGAATCAAATGAAAGAAAAAGTTATTCCACTTGATTTATTTTCAATATTATTTGATACCATATAGTACATACATCTCCTTTTTCCTGCCAGACAAGTAAAATGTTGCTTATTTTCATTCATTGAACTCAGATGTAAAATTATGTTTACCGGTAATCCTGGCAATATGAAAACCCTCACAAATTTAGTCAAATAAGGAAATATAAGTCTGCTTTTTCAGGGTTGTTAATTATAGGATTCATAAAAGAAATGCCAGGAGTTTAACAAACAAAAAGCAAAATCAGATCTATGAATACAGAGAATAAACTGATGGTTGTCAAGAGGGAAGGGGTGGGGGGATGGACAAAATGGGTGAAGGATAGTGGGAGAAACAGGCTCTCAGTTATAGAATGAATAATTTGATATTTATGGGAATTAAGGGCACAGTACAGAGAATGTAGTCAATGATATTATAATAGATATGGTGACATAGTAGCTACATTTGAGGTGAGCATAGCATAAAGGATAGAGAAGTTTAATAATTATGTTGTACACTTGACACTCAGGTAATATTATGTGTTGACTGTACTCAAAATAATAACAATAATAATTAAAATAATAATTAATAATGATAATAATAATAGAAGAAAAGCTAGGAGCCTGGATTTGATGAGGATGCAAATACATATTGAATTCACTTTCATCCCTTCAAACCTTTCTAAAATAAAATAATTTTCACATGAAATAGGATTTGGAAGTTAATGTCTATGATGATTAATTCTATTTGTCACCTTGGCTAGGCTAAGGTGCCCAGATGTTTGGGCAAGCAAGAATCTGAATGTTGCTGTGAAGGTATTTTTTATTTGTTTTAAGTGTTTATTTATTTTGAGAGAGAGAGACAGCGAGTGTGCGTGAGCTTATGAGTGGGAGAGGAGGAGAGAGAGAAGGACAGAGAGAGAGAGAGAGAGAGAGAGAGAGAGAATCCCAAGCAGGCTCTGTGCTGTCAGCGCAAAGCCCCACGTGGGCTTTGTGGGGCTCGAACCCACAAATAATGAGATTATGTCCTGAGCAGAAACCAAGAGTTGGACGCTTAACCAACTGAGCCACCCAGGCACCGTGAAGGTATTTTTCTTAGATGTGAATCAACAGTTCAATCAATAGACTTTGAGTAAAGCAAATGACCCTCCATAATGTGGGTGGGCCTCTTCCTCATCCTTAAGTTTAACGCCTTAAGAGAAAAAGACTATAGTCCTCTGAAGAAGAAGCAATTATGCCTCTAGACTGCCACTGGACTTGAGACCACATATCAACTCTTTCTTAGTCTCCAGACTGTGAGCCTGCCCCGCAGATTCTTTCTCCCTCAATAAATAGAAACACACACACACACATACATACACATCCTATTGGTTCTGTTTCTCTGGAGAATCCTGACTAATATAGATTTCTTCAGCTATATCATACCATTAAAGAATAAAATAAAATAAAATAAAAATATATAACATAATATAATAAATAAAATAATATAATTACATAATATAATCATATAATATAATATAATAATAAATAAAATAAAAGAAACATGCTTTCCTCATGGCTGAAGTTGCAAAACTGGAATTTCACCACTTCTTATCCAATCTGTTCTTATAATCAACCTGTAGATTGGATAAGAATCAAAACAATCTACATCAATAAGGAAAGGATTGCTAAATTTCAGTGGACTCCTGGGGTTGGAATCTATATTATAATGACAGTGAGAAGTAAGGACAAGGAGAAGTAAGTATTAAATAAGGAATGTAGATAAACCTCTTATTATGTCTGACTGTGATGGAGAAGAGAGAAAACAGGGGTCAAGAGCATATTTCACACATTTTTATTTTTAAATAATATAAAATGTATACGGGACTGTTAAAAATGGTCAGAATATCTTTATAACCTTCATCCAGATTTATCAATTATTAGCATCTTCAGCCATAAAAACTTCAGTGTATTTTGCCTAATAAAAAGGACACTCTCCTAAATAACTGCCATGCAATCATCAAACTCATATGGCCCAGATTCCTAAATATGTGATCTTGAGCAAATTAATTAATCTCATCAATATTTAGGTTTCTCACCTTTAAACTTACCCTAAAAAAATTAGATTCTTTGGCTTTAAGATTATAGTAAAAATCTATACAAATATAAAGAATTTTCATATGACTAAGCTAATATAAACCCTGGAGTACCTCCAAAATTAGTAATGCTTAATTAAACATAGACGAAGATAGTAATGACAAAAGACAAAAATAATTTTTAGAAAGAAAGACAGAAAGACAGAAATAAAGAAAGAAAGGAGAATAGAAAGAAAGAGAAAAGAACTGACATCCTTGATGTCATCCTTGATCCATCATCCTTGATGATGAAGAAATTTTTTGATAGGACGGATTTGGCAAAACTTAGTAGCTATTACCTGCTCTCAGACAGCCAGAACTGGCCACCAGATTTCTCAATTGTGGCTGCTAGCACTGAGTCTAACTAATTTCTCAGTAGCACTTTTCCACATGGAGAAGTTCAAATAGCATCAACAAATCCTTTATCAAAATCAAGACCTTGTAACATTGAGAAAATTACAAGCGTTGTAACAAAAAGCAAGCAAACAAACAAGACAGAAAAATTCAGGGATCTTATTGCTGATATTAACTGATATACAGTCCATAAGCAAATTTCCCTAACGGTCTCAAACATGTCTTTCATGCCATTTTTTTTTCCCAATCTGGAATTTAATCCAGAAGCATGGATTGCATTTAGTTGCAATGGAGAACAATTTGTGTGTGTGCTCACGCTTACATCGTAAGAGGTAGTAACTTAAAACAAAAGAAAGAAATGGGGGAATTAAACATTAGAATTCCTTAAATTGCTAGAAGGATGGCATCTAGCACCTGTGTGCATGATCAGCAACATAAAGTAGATTTACCCAGTGCCAATACAAGTAAGTTTTAGTCCTCCTTACAGGAAACTGGTGCCTATTTTCTCAGTAAGTAGAATGTGTATTTATATACTGAATGCTAGGGGAGAGTTTGTAGGGTCATATGTTTAAAAGTGTTTGGAAGATTTTGACAAAGAAGGAAAGAATATCCAATGGGAAAAGGACAGTCTCTTCGACAAGTGGTGTTGGGAAAACTAGACAGCAACGTGCAAAAGAAAGAAACCGGACCACTTAATTAAACTGTACACAAAAATAAATTCAAAGTGGATTAAATACCTAAATATGAGACTTGAAACCATAAAAATCCTAGAGGAGCAGACAGACAATAACCACTTTGGTACCAGCCATAGCAACTGTTTTTTAGATATGTCTCCATGAGTGAAACAAAAGCAAAAATAAACTACTGGGACTTCATCAAAATAAAAAGCTTCTGCACAGTAAAGGAAACAATCAACAAAACTAAAAGGCAGCCTGCAGAATGGGAGAAGATATTTGCAAATGACATATACAGTAAAGGACTAGTATCCAATAGATACAAAGGATTTATAAAAACCTCAAAAATGAATAATACAATTAAAATGAGCAGAGGACATGAACAGACATTTCTCTAAATCAGACATCTAGATGACCGACAGACACATATAAAGATGTTCATCTTCACTTACCATCAAAGAAATGCATACAAAAACTACAATGAGATACCACCTTACACCTGTCAGAATGGCTAAAACCAAAAACACAAAAATAGCAGGTGTTGGTGAGGATGTGGAAGAAAAGGAACCCTCTTGCACTGTTGGTGGGAATGGAAACTAGTGCAGCAACTGTGGAAAACAGTATGGAGTTTCCTCAAAAAGTTAAAAATAGAACTACCCTGTGTTCCAGCAATTACATTACTGGATATTAACCCAAAGAATTAAAAAAGATACATGCACTCCTATATTTATAACAGCAGTAATAACAATAGCCAAGATATGGAAGCATCCCAAGTGTCCACCAACTGATGAATGGATAAAGAAGATCTGGTGTGTGTGTGTGTGTGTGTGTGTGTGTGTGTGTGTGTGTGTGTAATGGAATATTATTCAGTCATAAAAAAACAAGTGACATGTTGTCATGTGAAATAGCATGGATGGAGCTAAGAAGTGTAATGCTAAATGAAATAAGTCAGTAAGAGAAAGACAAATACCATGTGATTTCACTTATATGCGGAATTTAAGAAACAGAATTAAGGGGAAAAAATAAGAGAGAAAGAGAGAGACAAACCAAGAAACAGACTCTTAATTATAGAAAACAAACTGGTGGTTACCAGAAGGGAGGGGAGTGGGGGGATAGGTGAAATAGGTGATGGAAATTAAAAAGGGCACTTGTCATAATGAGCACAGGGTGATGTATGGAAGTTGAGTTACTATATTGTATACTTGAAACTAATATAGCACTGTATATTAACTAACTGGAATTAAAATAAAAACTTAAAAAAATAAAGTGCTTGGAAACTTTTGAAATAGTTGTGAAAAAATGAGAAAGATAGCTAGTGAGGAAAATGAAAGTCTGTCCTATAATATTGAGGAAAACATAAAGTTGAATATTTCAAATTTCATGGTGGCAACAGTCTTTTAAGGTTGTATGGTTTATAGTGATAGAGATAGACTAAATACATAAAGGGTGGGAACTAAGGTATAAGCTAGAAAAGAAGTAAGTGTGGAATAAATTTAAAAAATAATAGTCTAAGATGTCAAAGTTAGAATTGAAATTATCCCTAGGCCAAATAAAATATACAGTGAGGTAACTGAACAAGAAAGGTGGGATGCAAAGAGAACAAGATATTGCAGAGATATGATACAGAGGCTTGTGTTATCAAAATAAGAACAGATGTAGCTGTGAGAATGGACATG
The DNA here is from genome assembly GCF_022079265.1 of Lynx rufus. NCBI lineage: Eukaryota > Metazoa > Chordata > Mammalia > Carnivora > Felidae > Lynx > Lynx rufus. Next base: position 95,118,633 of record NW_025814845.1, on the reverse strand, counting down.
AGTGACATTCAGTGAATATGATGCTGACCAGTCACTATGTAGCTGTGTGTTACTGGAAATTCCACATGGAATTTGAAGTCAGCCAAATGATAGCAAGTATTTAAGTACAGAGAGACATAATATGATTTCCAAATTCTGCAATCATGAAAGCAGTTCACTTGGCAATAATGAGAAGGTAAAGAAGTGTGCTCTAACTTCAGATGTGAATCTTAAAGAAACAATGCTACTTTACAAAAGACGGATGAGGCTAGATGTAAAAGGCAGCATTTGGACATCAAGTACATCTGAAACTCCAATTTGCATCTAAAGGAGCATGTGAAAAAAAATAGCCTTTCCCTGAGGATGCAGGAAAGGAAGAACCTAATTTCCATTATCACAATGTGATGAAGAGTATGTAGAGGAAAAAAAATAGGAATGAGAGTTTGTTTATCAAGGGATAGAGGGTCCAAAATGTGTAGTGAAATGAATGAGGAAAGAAGACATGGTGGGGAGCTGGGTTAGCAAAAAATAAAAACAAAAACAAACATAAACAAAAAACACAACCATGTTTAGAAAAAAGTATGATTGTGGAAAAGACAACAATGGTAACTGGTAGTATGATTTTCCAAAGCATTAGCTAAGACAGGTAGATTAGCATTCACTTAGTTTTTAGAAGAGTCAGCAGGGCTGTTTATGAGCTGTAGTCCTGATGGTGTTATATTCTCTACTTAGTGACGGGACACCAACATAATTTGAAAGAAAGTAGTTGAGGTTCAGATCTACTCTATGTTTTGTTTTGATTTTTAATTGAAGTATAATTAATGTACAGTGCTATATTAGTTTCAGGTGTACGATACAATGATTTAAAATTTCTATATATATATTCATCAAGATAAGTATCCTCTTGATTCTCTTCATCTATTTCACCCATCCCCCCCCAACCACTTTCCCTTTGGTAACCACCTGTTTGTTCTCTGTTATTTAAGAGTCTGGTTTTTGTTTTTGTTTTTTGTCCTTTTTCTTTGTTTGCTCATTTGTTTTGTCTCTAGATTCCACATATGAGTGAAATCATGTGGTATTTGTCTTTGAATCCACTATAAGTCTCATATGTGTTCTGAGCTTCTAGATCCAGGCTCAGAGTTTACTGCTACTTGCATTTACACTCATAGTTTCAGAATATTGAAAATTTGACTTTCAGAAAAGTTAGAAGTTATGTAAAAAGAAAATGGAGGCCTCTGTCTGCTCAGTGTGACATGTTATAGTCTAAGTGATGGGGTAAGGGGCATGGTGAGGATATTCACAAAGACTGAGGATGGATGTAATAGGGGCAGCCCAGGAAAGGTTTTCAGAGCCTGAACACAGATATTCAGAACCTCGAAATAGAAAGAGGGCAGCAGAAGTGATAGGACATTGTTTATACACAGTGGGATGGATCAAATACCTAAACTTATAATAGTCAAACAATAATAATAAATAGATTTCTCACTGTCAGAGAATGGAGTTGCAGATAAGTTTCTACTACATGTGGTTTCTGTGTAAATTTACATTTTCATTTCTCTGAGATAAATACCCAAGAGTGTAATTGCTTGATCTTCTGATAAGTGCATGTTTAGTTTAATAAGAAATTATCAAACATTTTACAGAATAGCTATAACACTATACATTCCCACAATCAATGTATGAATTATCAGTTTCTCCATATCCTTGCCAGTATCTGTTATTACAATTATTCTTCTTCCTTAATTTCAGTTGCTCAATAGATTTAGTGATATCTTACTATGGTTTTAATTTATATTTTCCTAGCAGCTAATGACATAAAATACATTTTATGTTTATTTGCGATCTGATGTCCTACTGGGAAAAACCTGTTGATTGCCTTTTGCCTGCTTGCTTTTATTTCATTTTTTCTCATTATTGCCAAGTCAACTGCTCTCTTGATTGCAGAATTTGGAAATCATATTTGGAAATCATAGTTTCAGGAGTTTTTCAGATATCCTAGTAACAATACTTTTCTCCAATATTTGGTTTGCCAATATAGTGGAATATATTTACATTTTACATTTAAATTCATGATCCATTTTCAATTAATTTTTGTATACAGGGTGAATGATAGGGTAAGGTTTTTGTTTCGTTTTTTTTTGTTTGTTTTTGTTTTTGTTTTTGTTTTTGTTTGTTTTTGTTTTTGCCTAAGTGTGCCTAATACTCATGAATCACTTATGTGGTTGATATTTGACAAAACTCTTTGGGAAAAGAGTACACATTTTTCAAATGAAATAAACTTGACATTTAAAAATTATATAATTGTATCTCTAATCTGTGTATCATCAGTTTATTTTTTCCTCATTTATTCACCCTAAAGATATTTGTTACTTTATACTACTTAGTTTGAAAGTTGTTTTTCTTTTTTCTTCTTTCTTTCTTTATTTAGTTTTTTTCAAGAGAGAGAGAGACAGAGCTTCAGCGGGGGAGGGACAGAGAAAGAGGGTGACACAGATTCAAAAGCAGGCTCTAGGCTCTGAGCTGTCAGCACAGAACCTGATGCAGGACTCGAATCCACAAACCATGAGATCATGACCTGAGCTGAAGTCAGACGGTTAACCGACTGAGCTATCCAGGTGCCCCGAAAGTTTTAAGGACACAGAAATTTTTAAAAACTGGATCTACCAAAAAATGTCACTGTCAAGTTAATTTGAGAAAAAGTAATCAATAATTTCATTATTGTTTAAAAATCAATATACATAATTATTAGGGATCTACAATCCTTGACAGTTGAAGAATACCAAGAAAGGGCTTCTAGAGAACTTTAGCTTTTTGGTTTTAGCCTTTCATCCTAAAAAGGTGTATGTACTTTTTGTTAACTAATTAAGACTCTCACACTAAACCAGATTTCACATCATTATTATCACAGGCAGCCTTTATTTTCAAAGAGGAAATTTTTTCCCTATTATAGTTATTAAAATCCACTCACAAAGTCCAATTTTGTTCCATTATATAGTTTTCAATTCTCCCCCTTCCCATCTCACCAAAACTGCCATGTGATGGAATACACTAAAAAGAAGGAGGAAGCTAGCTTGCCCTTGTAATTCTGTTTGAAGCATACACTCACATTCTCCATTGTGGATAATTTAGTGATGCACACACACAAACACACAAAGACTCATGACTCTCTAAATTTTGGGACTTAATTCATACTGACTCGGATAATACAGATCTATACTAGCTGAATAGATCAAAAGCTATGTGTATTGTTAAAGCAATACTCTTTTCTTCTACTAGAGATCTAAAATAGATCTTGCCAACATTTTATTGGTGCATTGCATTAGTATCTTCCAGTTTTACAAAATCTCATGCTTATACAGCTCAAAAGAGAAGATTAAATACAACTCTGCTTTGTCTTTATAAGGAATTCTGTAGCTAACTCTGGTATAAATTGGGCATGAAATGAATGTATTACTGCAAAAGTGTGAAAATAAAACCCATTATAAACTAGAAATTAATCGTTGCAATGGCAAATCATTTTGTAAGCTACAGGATTTTCTTTGAGACTGTTTTGCTTTATACTTTTAAAACTTTTGCTGAAAAGCAATCATATCTTTTCTCTTTACTTTTATTACTTATAACTTTCACATTAATGTTTACCTCATGTATTTGGCATATCTTTGAAAAACTAATTGGTTTTTAAAGGTCTCTTGATTTGGTGTCTATGCTCTGTATTCACCTTTTATATATCTTTTTAAAATGTCTATCCTACAACATGGAGTTCTCATAAATAAAATATCTAGTAAAGCATAATCATGCAAAATTAAATTTTCTCTCCTTGATATATAAAATAGAATGGATCAATGCTCTATAACTATTGAAACAAATTCCCGTTAGTTTTACCCTATAATCTAAAATTTCCTTGTGTCATAGCATGTGGTTAGGGTATGGGAAAGTAGCCAGCCAGTGCATTTATTGTCTATTAAGTGAGTTTACGTACATTTAGTAAATTTGGGAGGCCATGATTTGTTATTCTGAAAAAATTATCAAGTTAGAGATTAATGTGTATATGTAATGTCCCTCTTTTGAAATTTTAAAGCTATTTTATATATTTCTTTTGTAAAATTTGCCTTGTGAAATATGTTTCATGGCTTTTAAATCTATCATATTAAAATTTTATAAAAGAAAGAAGTTTCTACTTGAACATCATGCATGCATTTGTGTAAAATAATGTCCAGTAAAAAACATATTTGTGAATAAAAATAGGAATTAGGGCCAATCATACTTTATAACCAAAATACATGCACATGAAAGTACACAAATAAAATCTAACATATTAAAACATCTAACACATGGGGTGTCTGGGTGGCTCAGTCTATTGAGCATCTGACTCTTGATTTCGGCTAAGATCATGATCTCACAATTCATGGGTTCATTCCCCATGCTGGGCTTTGCACTGTGCATGGAGCCTCCTTGGGATTCCCTCTCTCCCTCTCTCTCTGTCCCTCCACCCCCCTCCCCAAATAAATGAGTAAACTTAAAAATTACAAATAAAATAAAATGTCTAACACATTTAGAAATATTATAGTTGGGATGCCTGAGTGCCTCAGTTGGTTAAGCCTCCCACTATGGATTTCAGCTCAGGTTATGATCTCATAGGTCATGATCTCCCAGATCTCACATCAGGCTCAGTGTGGAATGTGGAGCCTGCTTGGGATTCTCTCTTTCCCTCTCTCTCTGCCCCTCCCCTACTCACACTCTCTCTCAAAATAAATGAATAAACATTTTAAATTAAAAAAAATATTTCTGATAGCTTTCCCAAATTTACTGACCTGATGACAAACTTTCTGCAGAGTTGGATGTTAACCTAGAATTCTTAGACTAAAAGTAAAACTTAAGAAAGTCTGTGGAACAATTTTGGGAAAATAAAACCTGCATGTTATAGCAATATCTTTTCATATCTCTGGGAAAAAAAAAACTCATGACCCTAAAATATTGTGAGGGATTAATCTATATTTAATTTGTGGAAATTCCATTTAAAAGATGATCCATTGAGGACTCCCTCCCACCCACCCATACACAACAAATCAAAATGTGGTATTATTATTGGGCTCTACTGTGGTTGTATAAAATTATCTGTATCCTCCAATAAAAATCAGTGTGGAGCTCAATGCAGGGCTCACACTCATGAACCATGAGATCATGAACTGAACTGAAACCTAGAATGGGATGCTTAACCAACTGAGGCACCCAGGCTCCTCTCAGAAATGTTCTTAATAGCTGCACCGGGGTGGCTCAGTCGGTTAAGTGTCTCACTCTTGATTTTGGCTCAGGTCATGATCTCATAATCAGAGGGGTTCGATCCCCACATCAGTTTCTGTTGACAGCATGGAGCCTGCTTGGGATCATCTCCCTCCCTCTCACTCTGCCCCTCCCCCCACCCTTTCTCCCTTCCCCATTTGCTCTCTCTCTCAAAATACATAAATAATCTTAAAAAAAAAAGAAATTTTCTCAATAAATATTTATTGAAAGCCATCTAAAGGAAAATAAAAGTCAATATTAAAATTTGGAATTGAATATAGGCACAACTTATGTCTCAAATAATTGTATATTCTAATAAGAAATTTCAGTCATGGAATTGAACAAAATCAAAACAGTGGATTAATGCTTATCTAAAATAGGAACAACATATGGGAGCATAGAGGAGGGAAATTTAGAGTAAATTACAGGTTAAGTGAAGGCTTTCAGATAGCTAAAAAACTTAAAATGGGTTTGAAAACAATAAGTATACATTCAATAGTTTAAAAAGGGTCATGTATCCTTTTTGAAAATAATAAAATGACATTGGAGGATGGCATTATATTCCACCCAAAACATGCCACTTTGACATAAGGACTATTTTCAGCTGAAGTCACTTGAAAAACAGCAGATGCATGAAGGGCATTCTAATCTCCCTTTTTCTTTTTGAAAACAGGAGATAAAAACTCCCATGTAAGAGATGCCTTCCCTATAGCAGAAAAAAAAAGTCTTCAATGGGAACCACAGTTGAGAGAAGTCTGTACAAAAAGACCTTGTTAAAATTATTCAATGTTATCTTCCTTTGGACTCCCCGCATAGCTTAGTTACTTTTCCACATTTACCTCTTTTTGTTCAATCTAGTGTAAAAACAGTTAGCTTTTGCCACTTCTTTGAGTCTTCATTCCTTATGAAGTCTCTAGTGTCACATAAAACTTATATTAAATGAATTTGTATACTTTTCTCCTGTTAATCTGTTTTATGTCAATTAAATCCTCAGGCCAAGCTCAAGAACCGAGAGTGTAAAACTAAAATAACAACAATAATATTAGCCTTTAAACCATTTACAAAAGATGGAAAAAAATATCATCTAAAGTTAGTTAAAAATATGTGAATGTTAACTAGGATATTTAAATTAGAAATAGAAAAAAGGGATTTAGAATCCATTTATCTTGGGGCACCTGGATGGCTCAGTCTATTAAGTGTCCAACTTCAGCTCAGGTCATGATCTCACAGTTCGTGAGTTTGAGCCCCGCGTTGGGCCCTGTGCTGACAGCTCAGAGCTGGAGCCTGCTTTTTGATTCTGTGTCTCCATCTCTATCTGCCCCTCTCTCACTCCCGCTGTCTCTCTCTCTCTCAAAAGTAAACATTAATTTTTTTTAATAATCCATTTATCTTGATGAGCCCTGAGAAATATATAGAATTATTGAATCATTCTATTGCACACCTGAAACTAATAGAACAGTATGTTACTTATACTTGATTTAAAAAAAAAAGGTTACAAATAAAATAAAAACAAACAGAATTTCACATTTTTTTAATTTCAATAATGGCATCTTACAAAAAGTCCCATAAGAAGAGTGACTCAGAACAAAATGACAATTAAATATAGCAGCCAAACACACTCAGAAACTAAAATAACATTTAAAATAAATAGAAAAATTAGAAGTTAGAGTGGATAAGGTAAGGTAGAGCATATATTGAAATTTTCTGGGCTTAAAATTATGACCTAAAAACAATGTTTCAATTTCATTTATTTTAAATCACCCAAGAAACAAGAATAATGAAGAATCCAGTTATCTGCCTTAGTTTATTTTATTCATCTTCCGGAAGTATGTATGCTTCTCTTGGTTTAAGCAAGAATTTTTTGAGTTCTTAAAAATTCAAAATATTGCAATTACTTGTATATCTTAGTGAAAATTTAGACTATTAAACTCTAATACATTCAGATTTATTCTAAAACATAGAAAATTAAAGCTTTTCCATTATTTTCCCTAAACTTAGCATAAAGTTAAATTAAAAAAAATACTTTAAATTATACTTTATTTAAAAATATTTTATATAATAAATTATTAATTATTTTTGTGTTATCATTAAAAAAGCAGCTCTTTTGGCATGAATTTTAATAAAAAATACTCTGGATTACAATCACAGAGGGAATGCTACATATAGATGTATATTCTGAATTGCTCACACCTTGCCATGTAGAAAGTTTTCACAAAGAGCTACAGGTGATGATCATAGTTCATTCAGAGTTGACAAGCTTACATATTGGTTACACACTTAATAGAAAGATATATCGTAAAATCTGTTCAACTTTGCTAGAATAAAGAGATGTCAGAACTATGTCAAACGGGTAATTTTGAAAAACAGGGGTGCCTAGGGGGCTCAGTTGGTTAAGTGGCCAACTTCAGCTCAGGTCTTGATCTTGCAGTTTGTAGGTTTTATAGCCCAGCATCAGGCTCTGTGCTGACAACTCAGAGCCTGGATCCTGCTGCATATTCTGTGTCTCCCTCTCTCTGCCCTTACCCCGCTCGTGCTCTGTCTCTGTCTCTCAAAAAGGAATGAATGTTAAATAAATAAATAAATACATACATAAGAAAAAGAAATAGATATACTTAAACTTGTCCAAGTAACTGCTTATAAAAAAAAAAAATTAAACATATATTTGGAAGCAGTTATTTGGAAAAGTTTCTAGCATCTAGAAGAGACAAACATTCCCAGAGCCTCGGCGTACTAAGAAGTGGCATGTAACTAACCTTTGATTCATACTTCATGCTGGCCAGGATGTGTTTACATTGTTTTAGGAATTTGCAGGGAGTGGCTCTGTAAAGTAGGTGGGAGGAATCTAATGGAAAGCCATAGGGTCTTCTCCATCAGGAGCATCATGAGCAATGAAGTACCAGCAAAATTTGCAACTTAGATTGGGGGTGTTCTTGTCTTATGTGGTGTTCATTTTATGGCAACTGTGTTTGTGCTAAAGTATCCTTGCTTCCTTAGTATCTCTCTGTTAATCACACACTATAATTCTGCTACCAATATAGCATAAATACCTCACCTACAAAACTCTTATGACACTTTATAAAACTTCAAAAAGAAATATTCTAATCTTCTAAGTCAATTTCCATATGAAGAATTTCAATGCAATTTGAAAAGGTAATCAAAATCATTAAAATATAATATGCACTGATTAGGCTTTAAAAACAACTGATTGATATCAGTGAAGATAAAAATTTTGAGCTGAAGTTTTTAAAAAATGAACATTGTGATTGAAAATGAAATACAATTTAGTTCATACAACCCAAAATTTATTTTTTCCTTTTAGATCATCATATTTTGGTAACGTATAATTTTCTTCCATGTAACCATTAAAATCAAGCATTGAAAATCAGCATGTATATACCTTTATTTAAATCACTATATTACAAAGTATTACTCCAGAAATATAAAAAGAATACTAGGCATGTTAAATTATATTTTGCCACTATACAAAATATACATTTTAACTTCTATAATTTCCTATTTTGTGTTTTACATGTATAGAAACCATAAGGAAATATTTATTTCTGAAAGTTTACACTAAAATATATTGATATAGGTGCATGCTCAGAAAAGGCTTGAGAACACTGTTATAGGTATTAGACTAGATGTTGAATTTGACTAACAGTATTTAGGTTAATTAAGACACGTTTGTCTTCTTCACACAAACATAATGGATACTTCAACAGAGGTTTAAGATAGAAGTGAAAGGCCAATCTTAGAAACAATTCTGAGATCGAACCAGCACGAGGTGATATTGCAAATATAAGTATAAAGGCTTTGGCTTTGTTATGCTGTTAACTACAAAATGAAATATAAGAAACAGGTCAAGTTATAGGGGATTGAATATAGGAAAATGTGTATGGCAGTATAAGGCCTGAGAGTAGATAAGGTCACCCAAAAATTGGATTTAGAGTATAAAAGTTGTCTCTAAAATTATACCAGAATGTATTTCACATATAGTCACAGAATTATTTATTCACCAAATTAAATCAGCAAAACCCATAAACTAATAAGAGGGAAAAATTACAGTGGCACATTTTAGCTTTCCTGACAGTATACTGTAATGCGTAAATAAAATATCTCTAGAATCAGAACTTATTTCCAAATAATTAACTTTGTTAATCAGTGAATTTGTGACCAGAATGAATTATTAAACCTCACTATGCTTCTATCATCCATTGTGTACATGGGAATATTAATAAGATTTAATAAGATTAATAAGGATAAAACTTCTAGTCCTGCACCCTTCACAACTTTTCATTTTTAAATTTACACTGCTACTTTACATTAGAGATATATGTTCATGTAAATTAAAGTATTCATTAAATAAAGACTTTCAAATACATTGAAACAAATATTTAAAAAATTATATATTATGGTGAACAAATGTATATGTGTGTATATATTTAAATATTATTTTTTTATTGTGACAGGATAAATGTTATGCTTTAAGGGCTACATTTTCTGTGGAAAATCATGATCTGGAATCAATTTTTTTGGTTCTATTATGTTGTGGGATAAGTTTGCTCTTAAGGCAAACTTTTGTCGGCAAATGAATACTTCGGTTTAGTGAAAATACATTAAACATTAAATAAGACATCACAGTGGTTGTAGAAGCAACCTCGAATATACAATTCTCTATTTCCAAGTTAGAAATTATTTTAAAAATATTTCCAGAGAAGAAATACATGTATCATGATCATATGATCAAACCTGAAACCATACAGGTAATTTATATCAGTAGAGGAAAGTCCTTTAATCCTTGATTCTTTTATTGTAAGTATCGTGTAAGGGCAAATATAAAGATATGAATGATGTCTATGACCCCAGAAAATATAGGCATACCTCAGAGATTTTGCAGATTTGGTTCCAGACCACCGCAACAGAGCCCATCAAAAGAATTTCTTGGTTTCTCAGTGCATAAAAGTTATGTTTGCACTATACTGTTGTCCATTAAGTGTGAAATAGCATTACGTCAAAAAAATGTATATACCTTAATTAAAAATAGTTTATATCTAAAAAATCCTAATCATTATCTAAGCTTTCAGCAAGTAGTAATCACTGATCATGTATCACCATAACAAATACAATGATAATGAAAAAGTTTAAAATATCCTAAGAATTACCAAAATGTGACACAGAGACACAAAATGAGCAAATGCTGTTGGAAAATGGTATCAATACACCTACTTGATACAGGATTGATGAAAAACTTCAATATGTAAAAAAAACAGTATCTGCCAAGTACAATAAAGTCAAGCACAATAAAACGAGCAGTGCCTATAGAAATTTTCAAGTGACCTCTATCTTCATCCTGAAGTACATTTTAAATCACTGCTTAAAGTTATGAGTTGTTTTTACAGACACACAATCTTTTGTAAGATTATAAATAAGTAATGAAAATTATGGTCCAAGTAGCACATACTATCTCTTCCTTATTAATAATTCTCTATTGTATACAGCCACATTGCCATATTTCCCTATACACTTCTTTATAAAAGTGTATTATAGCTAAAGGTATATATTCTTATATGATTATTTGCCTTACCTATATTTTTTCAATAACTGAATTATCCAGGAAAGCAATAATATATCTATTTGGCTCTGTGCTTTATTATTCTAACACCTGACACATAGAATGCCCTGCATTTTGTTAAATTTATAAGATCACATATATGAGAGGAAAAATCTAGAAGATAGTACGTTCTCAATACTTATGATTACAGGTTTTTTCCCTTTATTATAGCTAAGGGCAGCAAGTTGTTTAGTTATATATACTTTTGAATACTTTAGGTGTACTTAAGAAAAATCATCTCATGAAAATATCAGTTGGTCTATTGACTACCTGCCAAATATCCTGTTGTTCTTGTCATGATTAGTTACCATATTGTTTTGGTTTCCTGAATTATATTAAATTTAAATTCTATATACAAACAGAAAGTTATATAGAGAAAAAGGACAAAAGTTTGGAAGACACAGAATATATTGACTAAAATTTCACCTATAAAATATATGACATTAATGTTCAACTAGAACTACTAGAAGATATATGTGAAGGTGGGGAGTGTACATACGTATACCTATATGTACATAAATACATATGTACATATACATGTATATATATGATTTACCATTATATTTTTACCATTATATTTGTATTTTTATTATTATTTTTTAATGTTTATTTATTTTTGACAGAGAGAGAGAGAGAGACAGAGCATGAGCAGGGGAGGGGCAGAGAGAGAGAGAGAGACACAGATTGCAAAGCAGGCTCCAGGCTCTGAGCTGTCAGCACAAACCCGATGCGGGGCTCGAACTCACAGACTGTGAGATCATGAGCCAAAGTCGGACACTCAACCGAATGAGCCACCCAGGCGCCCCTGATTTACCATTATATTTTTAAAGTCCACTGTTATAAAATAACTTTTTTAGTTGAACAGGAAAATTATAAAGAATGTGAGTCATTAGGGTTGGATAAATACTTTACATAATTCATCTATATATTTTTAAATAAGTAATTGGTTGTAAATAAAAATTAACATGGAATGAGTGTTAAAAGCCTTATTTTCTTTATATTTTATCATTTAACATAATTTTTAAATGTTCAGAGAGTACGTATAAGAAAATAAATTATCTAAAGCAATAATTTTAATACATATATAAAAAATATCCAGAAAAATGACAAAGGTTTATTCAGAGAGATAGGAGTTCTCTTCCACTTACATATTGTTGCCAACATCTTAAAAGCTACAGAAGAAATATCTAAAATAGCGATGACTAAATAAACTAAGCAACTCTTTCCTTTTGAAAGAGAACAACTACTATGTCTCAGCTGATCACCAATGCATGTTAATTAGTCATTTTACGAGTTTTATAGTTTGGTTCATACATTATTATAATAAATGGCATATGTCATTTTGTATTAAATTTTTGAAACTTATGGTTCTGTTTGCTTATTTCATCTGAGTAATTTATATTATCCTTGAGTAACATTAAATTTACCTTGCAGAATTGTTTTACCCCATGTGGTTTAAGGGCTATTGGCCCCAGAATCAATAGTGTCTTGCTGAGGCTGTAATGTATTCTGTGCATCCAATCTTATTCTTTCCACTTGAAAAGACTTTGTTATTTATCACAGGAAGAAAGAAAAAGGCTGGCTTTTTGTTTTGTTTTGTTTTTCACTTGACAAGGCAAACAAAGGTGGAGCATATTTGGAGAAAGTTGCTTCCTGAGAAGAAAGCTGGCCTTGAGGAGAAGCTGGCCCTTTAGAGTCAGATGATGACTTTCAGTGAACTGGCTAAATCTAAAGACACCACGAAAATTGTGTGACATTGCTTTTTCAAAAGCTTTTAGGCTTCTCTTTGGCTACAAACTGCAGGCTTAATGTAACTGTTCTCTCTCCCAGCTAGTGGGGATAAAGGCAATAATACTAGTACTTTAGGGCATAGTGCAAATCACTCTTACAGAATCTAAATGTAGAAAAACAACAATGGATACAACTTACTATTCTCAGTTGTAATTTAAAAAAAAAGAAAAGAAAAAAAAGGGAAAAAGAAAAAAAATGCAAAAAGCAAAGTTTCTTTTTAACCTCAAATTAGCAATGAAATGAGTATTTTTTTTCAAGTCTATGCACATTCAGATCCTATCAGGCAATTTTTGCTGTGCTATTATTATTCCTTCAGAAACATGTGCTGATAAAGCTAGCTTTTGTCATAAAAGTGAGTTTTACCTACTGAGATTGTTTAATGATATTATTTACTGAATAGACTGCTTTATCCTAAAAAAACGAATGGTCACTGAATTCAGTCACGGCTCTAGTTTATCCCCCACGATGTTGGTGAGCATTCTGAAGTGAGCATGTATCCAACCCACATCTGGAGGGAAATCGCTTAAAGGCACGTTGGTGCCTGTTTTTCTTTCCCTCTGCCATATACACATACATAGTTGGTAATTCATGACAGTGAGAGTTTGCAATCTGTGAACAAAATTTTATCTGGCTTCTTTCTATAATCTTGAGCTGAAAAGAGCCTGTTTGCAAAAGTGACTGGTGTTCTTCTCTTTGTTCTGGCTACCACTTAGAAAGCTCTACTTTCACGCAAAAAGTTACCCTAACTTGCATGCAAAATGTGCCATCCTGCAACTCTAAATATTTCTATTTATCAGGGAAGGAATGAGAATTTTCTCTGAGATTTAGAATAACACCCAAATCTATAAGATAGCACTTTGGATTAAAAAAAATTATTTTAAATTTTATAGGAGATAGGAAAGCTTGGAGAATCATTTGGAAAATCTAAATATTTACTTTGCCTGTTCAAGAAATAGGCAGATTTTATTTCACATAATATATCAATGTTGTCTCTCTTTTATAACAATGGGAGTAGAGAGCATGAGATTCAATGCTGATATGATTAATATTTGGAAGTTCTGGCTTTTCTTGCAGCTGGCAAGAAGAAAAGGGAAAGAAAAGGAAAAGTAAAGATAAGTAAAGAAAAGAAAGGAAAAGAAAAGGAAGGAAAGGAAAAGAAAGAAAGGGAAGGAAGGAAGAAAGGAAAGAAGGAAGGAACGAAGGAAGGAAGGAAGGAAGGAACGAAAGAAGGAAGGAAGAGAGAGGAGGAGAGAGGGAGGGAAGAAGGAAGAAAAAGAAAAAAGAATGATGTAGATAGAAGAATGTAAAATAAATATCAAAATTGTTTGAAATTACAAGGAAGAATAAGACAACTTATCTACTATCTTTGTGAGAATTTTATCTTTGCCCCTGGTGGGAGAATGATTTCTAAACATTACAAGTGTTCAAAATCTGTTGTAAGAATGAGTGCCTAAATCTCTTAGTGTCTTGCACAAAATTTCACGCGTCTTTCATATTACACATTCAAGGGACAATTTAAGGAACACATAAATTCAAGCCCATTAGAAAGGAAGAGGAAAGTAATATTTTGTATCTTCTACGTGCCAGGCACTGTGATGGTAATTTTACACAACCATTTCATTCAGTGTTTCAATACTATAGTCAATATTTCCAAGAAGCCTCTTACCATGCTAGTCCTTTCTGTGGCCTAACCTGTCACTACTCTGACTAATATACATCCCTAGTATCAGAACACTATTAAGTAGGCTGTTTATAACCCATATTTCCTGTCTGAAACAATGTTGTTTCTTACTCCTCAGGTTTAGTGAATAAATGTTCAATTATTACTAACATAAAGGCAGTAGGCATTTTTTTTTTTTTGCTAAAAAGCAAATAATTAAATAAGCAAAGAAATAGGAAACAAAACCATTCTCACAAGCTAAATAACACCAACCGTACCATTATTGTTTTGGACACTTGAAAAATAGAAAAAAATAATACATGATTTTTTTTTTCTAATTCTACCAACATTATATTGGCATCAATGGTTGACTCACTAACATGGAAGACAGTACACTGGGATGCAAAAAACAGAGGTTGAAATATGTTAAAAGATTCATTCATCTCTAATTCTATTTCTGGTTTCAGTACCTTTAACACTAAAGAGAATAATGCAGACAATAGACATATGTAAATTTACATATAAATATATGTATAAAATATAATGTAAAATATAAAGAGGTAGTCTTTTTTACATAAAGAATAAAGATTTTAAAATATAAAGGTGTAGTCTTCTTTTTCCCTGAAAGAAATGGAATAGATATCTATTTTTTCTTTCCATTTCCTTCAGGGAAGCCAATTTTTGAACACACATTTGTTCACCATGTTCTTACGTCTAACTAAATCAAAGATTATTCATTGCCTGCATACTGTTTGTATATTCTGTGCTTCTCCTATATTTAAATCTTTTATGCTAAAATTTGGATAACTATAAATATATTAGATCTTCCAAGTTATATTATCTCCTATAAGTTAGAATTTCTTATTTCTTTATTCTCCAAACTGTAAATCATTATTTATATTCACTTGGTCTTAAGTTATTTTAAAATACCAATCACTGAAATCTGAATATTTTCTAATTGTTGAAGTAAATCTTACTTGCATTTTAATAATTTGAATTACATTCTTTTGGGGGGATTATAAATAGATACCAATAATTTACTTGAGGACTCTATTATTCCCTGGAAATGTTTTGTTTTAATCTACTTGGTAGTTACAGCCATTTCAAAAATATGTAGAACTGTTGAAATATAATTAAAAATTTTTTTTTTCATGATTTATTTATTTTAGAGAGAGACAGAGACAGAGACAGAGCATGAGTCATGAAGAGAGAGAGAGAAAAAGACACAGATTCCAAAGCAAGCTCCAGGCTCCAAGCTGTCAGCACAGAACCTGATGCAGGGCTCAAACTCATAAACTGTGAGATCATGACCTGAGCCAAAGTCAGACGCTTAACCGACTAAGCCACGCAGGCACCCCAAAATATAATTTTTCTTAAAGTATATATATTCAACAGCAACAGTGTATTAACTGATCAAATTGACTAGTTTCTTCTCATGTAATTAAAAAAAAATTTGTGTGTGTGTTTTGATTAGATATTGAAAAATCTTTTTCAATATCTTGGATCTTGGATCTTTTTAAGATCTATCTTGGATCTATCTTGGATCTTTTTAAGAAAAATGTTATTCTTTACTATCAACCACAAAAAGATGGATCCAGCTTTATATAATCTTAACTATAGATTTATTATCAGCCAAATTCCATTAATGGTGTGCAATTCCAAATATAAATGCATTTATTAACTAAGTGGGACAATCAGGTCTGTCTCCAGGAACACCTCCAGTTTTTCCTAAAGTATTTATTTTTACATTCTATGAAAAATACATGTCATATTATGTTCTTGACAATCGTGAAATGGGGGTTTGTTGCACAGGCTTTATGTCACACCACACTTTTTGCAAGATATACACCATGTTTTGTGCTTGATTCCTGGCTCTACCCTGTGACCCTCTGAGTCAAGGTGTAATTCTCACCTAGTTGTGCTTTATTTATTTATTTTTTGGCAGGCATTAAAAAAAAAACTTTTTTATGTTTACAGGGGCTAAGGTTAATTTTCCTACATCCACGACATGAAATAGAAGAGAATTACATGCGCTAAGGCCAAGTGTTACAAATCATAACTGAGAAATCCGTACTGAGAAATGCTAACCTTGCCACATCTTGTATTAATTTTTATTGTTACTAAATCCAAGGGGTAAGCATTGCAGGAAATGTTAAATTCCATAGAATCAGGAATTCAAACAGTTTTCTCTTTAGAAGATCTTTTGAAATTCATGATGCCTTAGAAAGATTCATCTTTAACTCTCTTTCCGGGTCCTAAAACAGTAATTTGCCAATCAAATTAAAGAATAATCTCCTTGCTGTCACTCCATTCTGTCTTTAAATTTCATCTCTCTGATTACTTTCCCTCTATTTAATATTCTCACTGAACTAGTACTCTGGTCTTGAATGTTTCATGGATGAGAAATGTCTTTAAGGGATCAGATATATCATTTCCCAAGACATACTCTAGAAATATATTAATTTTCTGTTGCCATGTAACAAATTACCACAACCTTAATGACTTAAAGCACATTTCCTGTAGTTCAGAAATCTGGCATAACGAGCTTCAGATTTTGTCGTCAGAATCTCACTGGGTTGCAATCTAGTTATTGGCCCGGGATGCAGTTCACAACAGGTCTTCCAAGTTTACTCATAGCTAACAGAATTAATTTCTCTGTGGTTGTGACTTGGGTACTAGTGTTCTTGCTAGTTGCTGACCAATGGCTGTTCTCTCTTCAAAAGTTTACCCACATTCCTTTCCATATGCCCCTTCCTTTTCAACCTAGCAACTGCAAGTCAAATCCTCTTATGTTTCAAATCTCTGAATTCTTTTCTGCTGCCAACCTGAGAAAAATCTGCTTTGAAAGGGCTCATATAATCAGGTTCACAGTGTAGTTTCTCACTGGTCATATACTTTACCATAATCCAGGAACTGATGTCTCATCATATGCACAGGTTACACACACACACACACACACACACACACACAGGGAGGGATTTACACAAGGGTGAAGGTCATTAGGGATCATTTTAGGATTCTGTCTTCCACAAGTGGTGAAGTGAAGGACATAGAAGTTGACATTACTATATACTCTTAGAGTCTATATTTGAGAGTGATCTCTAACTTCTATGATGCTTTCAAACATTTGTACTCAAATCGTTTATATTACAATGGTTTGAACACATAAATCTCTTTTAATTTTAAATCACAAATTTAACATTTAGCATCTCTTAAACAGACAAAACAAAGAAAGCATGTATCACCATTCTAATGGCTACAAATCTTACTAGTTATTATATATATATATATATATATATATATATATATATATATATACTGAATCTAGTTTAAAAACCTAATATTATGGATCAAATATTTTTCTGCAACATATTTATTTTAGTATTTAATGGTATTTTGTATATCTTCCCCAGATTGCCCGTTCTAAAAAAGAAACAGTACCATCACAAATAATTCTAAGTTTAGAGTTCTGGAAAATCAATAAATTGATTCATAATCAGCACAGGTGGCACATTTCACCAAAAAACCTGACTTAACAACAAGTGGTATAACACTTGACTGGGTCTCTTTTAGTGGGGAGATACTGTTTGTCATGATAAAGACCTTCAAATAATACTCCAAGGAACTGAACAATTTAATTAGTTTAATTTCTTAATTTCTCACCATGTTCTAGATATTTTCCAGATACAATGCTTGCTTTTCACATTTTTTTAAATTTATTTCTTCACTATATAATCCAATTTTGGAACCTCCATAAAGAATTTGTCTTGTTGGTAAATCAGAAAACTTTGAAAAGTTTTATTCACTATATTCAAATTTTCTCTGTCATCTTCCATTCAAACTACCGAATTATGCTTTGCTCAATAAAAACTTAATTCCACTATTCTACACCCTTGGAGAGTATTGTCTTTGACAGTTTTTTTTTTTTTAGTTTATTTTAAATTCTGATCTTGCACTTTATATTATGTTGTATTACTTTGCAATTTAGTCACTGTCTTCTGTTTTAAACTCAATTTGTTTTTACCTATTTTCCCCTGTGCTTTTTAGAGGGCATAGAGACCCACAGTAAATATTTACTAATATTTTTCTATCTGGTCAAAACAAGGAATTTTCCTAGAGATGAATGCTTTTATGCATACTGAATGCAATACTTCACTTCCCATGTGGTACAATTTAGTTTTAGAAGTGCACCATTTATTTTGGCTTCATTTTCTCACGTTTGAGTATCTATCTGTCCAAGCATTCATTGAGAAAAAAACACAGAGTGAGTGGAAAGTCTTTACTGCTGTCACTGTTCTTCACTTGTGTATTTTCAGCTTCCCACCTCAGCTCTAGATCTGAAACGCACTTTGAAAATAAATAACCTATCTTGAGAAAACATTTTCCTGGTGTTGGTCTATTCCATTGAGTTGTAATCTTCTGCTGGTATGGCTTTAATGTTTTTTTGACATTTTGAGAGTACGATATAATTAACATTTTCATACAACAAAGAATACTTTTCCAACATGTGCAGAGTTTTGTCATCTTCTACACTTTGCCCTTACACTGATTTCCCTAACTGGTTATGCTTTCCATGTTTTTCCAAACCATATGTCTCGATTTCATGCCAGGTCATCATATGGCAAGACAATAAATGGAAAAGTTGAATAGAATATGACACAATAAAGTAGGATGGTTCATGTTGGGATGAGCACTGGGTGTTGTATGGAAACCAACTTGACAATAAATTTCATTAAAAAATAAAAAATAAAAAAAAAGTAGCATGGTTCATTCTAAAATAGTTGTCATGCAGCTGGGTGCTATGTTAGCTTGCCAGGGCTGCCATAACAAAATACCAGACTGTATAACTGAAACATTATTAATTTTTTTTCTCATAGTTCTGCAGGCTAAAAGTTCAAATTCAAGGTGTTGGCAGTTCTCATTTTTATGAGGCTTCTTACTTTGACTTGCAAATACCCACGTTTTTAATGTGTCCACACATGGTCTTTCCTCTATGTTTGTGTGCATTCTTGGTGCCTACCTGTGTCTAAATTTTCTCTTCTTACAAGGACACCAGTCACACTGGGTAAGAGCTTACCCTAACAGCCTCATTTAAGTTAATCATCTTGTCGAAGGCCCTATCTCCCAATATGGTTATATTTTGAAATGCTGGATGTTGGGATTTCAAGATATGAACTATTTTTTTTTGGGGGGGGGATATTCAGTCCATAGCACTTGGGTAATACTTTATTTCTGTTTTATTTTATTTTTTAATTTAGAGATACTCTACAGGTTTAAATAAATAACAAAGACAAAAAAATTGAGATATATTATCTTTAACAAAGTAGCAATTATTGTAAATTTTCTCTAGACATTGGCCGTTGGTCCACCTTAGCCTTTAAAATATGAGAGTGGTATCTACATTAGAAATTCAACAGTGGTTTTAGAAGTGCTATGTGAGACAGTACTGCCAGATATTGAGTTCAATGAGAAATCTTATTCGTAAGATACTTAACATTTATTTAATTTTGAGAGAGAGAGAGAGAGAGAGAGAACATGAGCGGGGAAGGAGCAGAGAAAGAGGAAGACATGGAATCCAAAGCAGGCTCCAGGCTCTGAGCTATCAGCACAGAGCCTGACTCAGAGCTCAAACCCGTGAAACCTGAGATCATGACCTGAACTGAAGTTGGACACTTAACCCACTGAGTTACCCAGGTGCCCCTTTTAAGATATTTTATTTTTTTAAATTTTTTTAATGTTTATTTTTGAGAGAGAGAAGAGAGAGAGAGAGAGAGAGAGAGAGAGAGAGAGAGAGAGAGAGAGCATGAGTGGAGAAGGAGTAGAGAAAGCGGGAGACACAGAATCCAAAGCAGGCTCCAGGCTTTGAGCTGTCAGCCACAGAAATGTGGGGCTCAAACCCACGAACCGCGAGATCATGACCTGGGCCAAAGTTGGGCACTTAATCGATTGAGCCACCCAGGTGACCCTTTTAAGATATTTTAAATTGGAATTTAATCCTATTTCCTACCCACTCTGGGTATCTATTTATCTCCGCTCAAAATTTTGACACTATGGATGTATCAGAATTCTCTCCTTGACAGAGTAGTAGCTTTCTTGGCTTATGCAAGTAATCTAACTGAATATATATTATCAGTTTCCCGTAGGGTTTCAAACCATATACAGTTGAGAGAGTCTTCCCAGCATAGCATAGCACATTCTTATGACCAGGCTTTCTGGGCTTGAATCCCTGGCCCACCACTTAGAGTGCTTTCTGTTTTGTAACAGGGTGACAACAGTAGTACTTACAGAGATTTTATAATGATTAAGAGTCAATATACAGAACACATATAATTGTGTTTGACAATAAAAATCTACATGAGAATTTTAAAAATAAACGTTGAACGCATAGTTTTCCCACTATGATCTACAAAGGTACTAGACTGTGCATATTCAAAAATATTTCTACAATTGCTGACAGCATTATCCTCTCCCTGTATATTAATATGTATTCCTAATTTTCCTTGCTTTCTTCATTCACAATTCCCCTAGGCCCCTAATCATCAGGTGAATTTTGGATTCTGACTAGTTTTATCTCAAATTCATAAATTGTGTAACTCCTCTTGTCTCCTGCTTTCTAACTTCCCCGCTGTTAAATTGCATCTAAACTCAGTCATCTACATCAGAGCCAGATGAAAACATTTAGAGGCATGAACTAAAGATTTTATGGTGCTTCTCATATATAATTCAAACCAATGCATAACTAATCATAAAAAAGGGAAAGTCACCAAAATTTTACTTTAATAATATTATGAAATAAAATATTAGTTTTATCATAACTACACCCTGGCTTTTATGATTCCTTAAATTAATGCTTAGGAAGCTTATTTGGTAATTTAGTCATGACTTATCTCTTTTATGGGTCTCTTTCTTTCCCATTTCTCCACACCTTATGCATTCTTTGTCTCCATAAAGTCAGAATGTCCTTGAATATATCTGAGTTGTTTTCTCCCCTCATTTACTTAATCCATGGATAGATGGAATAATTTGTCTGATGAGCAAATATTTTGAAGTCGAAATGCATAGCTCAGCTCCACCTGTTTTCTCTGCACTTCGTCTGGGGTTTAAGTCCTCCTTAGCATTTAATAATAACTTAATCTATATGAATTTCAGAAGTAGATATACTTCCCATTCCACATGGAAGTAGATACAGATTCCAGTGCTGTCTGTGACTAGATGATTAGCCTGGGAAACATAAGGACCTCCAATCAAGTAACAGCATCTAATGTAGTATGAGGATTATAGGTGATATTTTGATTTCTATTTTTGTTCTGTATTTCATCAACCAATTTTTAAAAGATGAAAGCATGAAAGAAGAATGTGTTTATTAGGGGTCCTTTTTATGATCCTAAGAATTTTTTTTATTTCATTTTTCTTTTCATTTTCTATTTCCTTTTAAAATCTTGTGCTCTTTTTAACATCATTTTTGACGTATTATTATACATCTAGAGCTGTACTCATTTCTGGGATAGAATAGTAAACAATGTAAGATCTTTTACCTAAAACAAATTTATTTTAAGAGATACAAATATTTTTAAGAAACAGTTGTTATTTAGCTCCTATATAAGGGGCATTTACAAAGCACAAAAATTAGGGCAGATAGTAACCAAAGCTAAGTAGTTAGTAAATATAGTTCTGGGGAAATATGGAGGGACATATTTATTCCAAATATTTCTTAATGTGCAATTGATGGTTTACAACTATGTCCAGAAAAAAAAATGTGACTTGAGCCACAGTGAATAATGCAGCGTCAATGCTATGTAAAAAAGGAAAGAATACAAGTTTAATGTATAACGGTGGAAACTGGCAGGAGTAATTTAAATGATTACAAGATTTGCAACTACCCTGGTTGTAAGGTAGTGCATCGAAAATATACAAAAGTTAGTATCTTTTTTCTGTACCTTTGGGTAGAGCAACTGTCCTTAAATTATGTGGCTTCTCTTTAAAACAGAAAATCATCTGTCCTGGTTATTCCATAGCAATAAATCAACAAAAATTTGTGTTCCCATTCAGATGCCCTCTTTCTGAAGAAATCTAAGTGATGGTACCAATACTTCAAGCTAGAAGCAAAGAATCCAGTTTCTTGGAATGCTTATATGACCTGGACTTGATTTTCCTATTATAGTTGTGTAAACAGTTGTAGGGAAAAAATCTTTCTACATAATATATGCCCTCCACATCACATGTCCTGAGTTCGGAATTATGAGTTGTTAGTTGATGTCACTAAACAGTCACTAAGATTTTTTTTTTCACATGAATGTCTGAGTGTCAGAGTTTAGTATAGAAAGTACTTCTAAAGCCATGAATGTTTTTAGCAACATCTAACCGTATAAAATAAATGAAATTTCATATTTTATGCCATTCACAAAAATCAATTCAAGACAGATAACTAATTTCATAGTGAATGCCATGTTTTAAGAAACCTATAAAAGTACTATACTATTGTTATGATATTGCAGAATGAAAATATTAGGGCAAAGAAAGACAAAATTTATACTAAAACTACATAAAATTAAGAATTTCTTTTCAAAATATAACTTGAAGGTACTGAAATGACAAACCAGAACTAGAAGACATCTACAATATTTGTACAAGGCAAATGATTGCTACGCAATATATAAAACTCCCAAGAATCAATAAAAGACAGCAACACATTAGGAAAATGAGCAAAAATGCATTAGCAGGCATTACACAGAAGAAGAAACACAAATGATCAATAATGTATGGAAAATTGTTCAACCTTATTTGTAATTAGAGACTGCAAGTTAAAGACAAACATAATGAGGTAACATTTCACTCCCAGCAAATTGACAGAAAAATATAAAGTCTGTGATAGAAAGGTTCATCAGTATGCTCTAGGAATGAAAATTGTTATAAGCACTTTAGAAAATACTTTTGCACTAACTACTGAATTTGAAGATATGTGTACTAGTTGACCTATTCCCCAGAACATACCTGTGTAATGCTCTTTTCCATGTGCTTCAGGATGAACGTTCAAGAGTACTCAAAGCATCATTTCCTGTAATAAGAAATAATCATAACCCCTTTATCATTCAATAGTGTAATGTATAAATGCATTGTAGTATACTCACATATATTAAAAAGTGGATTACTTTATAGATGTAAATGCAGTGAATTAAATCTTGATGTTGATATTGATTTTATATTGATAGTAATGTTGATTTTATAATCACAGTGTTAAAAAAAGCCACATATTTATATCCCCTAAGATGCTACTTAGAGTTCAAGAATAGACACAAATAAATATAAAACTATAAAAATTGGCAACATATAACAGTAATTTCAGGTTATTGAGTTCTTGAGAGTGAGGGAAATATGAAGTTGAAAAGCACACAGTAACAGTCAAGGTACTGGTAACATTCAGAAATTGCATGGTGAATATTCAGATGTTATTTGGTTATTATTCCTAAAACTGTATATAAAATGCAAAATAGGGGCGCCTGGGTGGCTCAGTCGGTTAAGGGTCCGACTTCGGCTCAGGTCACGATCTCGCGGTCCGGGAGTTCGAGCCCCGCGTCGGGCTCTGTGCTGACTGCTCAGAGCCGGGAGCCTGCTTCCAATTCTGTGTCTCCCTCTCTCTCTGACCCTCCCACGTTCATGCTCTGTCTCTCTCTGTCTCAAAAATAAATAAAAACGTTAAAAAATTTTTTTTAAATGCAAAATATATTTTGTATGTAAGATTTTATATGAACAAATATAAGGATATATACAATATAGTTTTATACATAAACTTACTGAAGTAATGTGGAATTTTATAACATTTTCACCATTGTATATCACATTAAGATATTATAGTGAATCATATATAATTATTCTTAAGAGATTTCTGTTAACTATTAATAATTTTTAAATATAGTAGATGAATTATTCTGAGGACCAAATATATCTATGATATGTGTGTTATAAATTAATTATACACTTTATTTCTCTCTAGCTTCTAGAAAAAATTTCTAGTGGCTTTCAGAGATGGAAAAATGCTGAGGTTATTTGGTTTATATTTGATGAAAGAAAACAAGTTAGTGATATGGAATCTCAACTATGGCTTACTGAAAATAAAGTTGTTTCCTATACAGCCTTGACATCAAGTTGTAAAATCAACTTTTTGGTTTTTGAAAGGTAATGATATAATGATGTATAATTAAGGCTAATAGGAAATATTACTGATCAAAATATGCCATAAATATTTATAATTGGATTTTTCAACTTTATTTTACCAAGACATATTAAATCACAAAACCTATTCTGTTTAGAGGTTTTTGTGTGTGTGTGGTGTGTGTGTGTTTTGGAAGTTATATTTGTCAATCAGTTGACATCACAATACCAGTATTTTTCAAGGCTGCTATTATCTTGGGCATCATACACATAAGATACGGTCTGAAAAACTTAGATGCAGCTATGTGTACAAATGTAAAAATTAAGCATATATGCACATAAATATAAATCAAGACAAAGGAGTAGTTATAATTTAGATGGAGTTCTGAGGAGTATCATGTTCATTATCTACTTTAATTTTAATTGAATAAATTTGCATTGAATAAGCTTAAAAAAAACCTGTTTGACAGATATGGTGCAGGGAGAGTTAATAAAGTTTAGAGGGTGACATAGGGCTTGGATTGGAATCTAGATAGGACTCACTACAAACCTGAGTGAAACAGCTCTAAGAAAAATTTTTCATAATCTTAAAAATCTACAAGCCTCACAAAACCAGTAACTATACAACTATTTTCATGAAGTTTCACAATCACTAGATACATTTAGTTGAAAGTTACCATAGTTTTGAAAAATAAATGTAGAAGAGAAGAAAGAGAATAAAACTATACTAATAAAGGGACACAAGATAAATTAAGAAGTGAAAATGAATAAAGGGCGCCTGGATGGCCCAGTCTGACTTAGGCTCAGGTCATGATCTCCCGGCTCATGAGTTTGAGCCCTGTGTAGGGCTCTGTGCTAACAGCTCAGAGCCTGGAGCCTACTTCAGATTCAGTGTCTCCATCACCATCTGTCCCTCCTCCCACTCACGCTGTCTCTGTCTCTCTCTGTCTGTCTGTCTCTCTCTCAAAAATAAATACATATTTAAAAAAATTTTTAAAAAGAAGTGAAAATGAATGGATGACAATAAGAGACAATGTCAAAACAATACAAGGGAAGAGGGAATGAGACAAAAGAATTCCATTTTGGGATTTAAATGTGTTTTAAATCAATACATTATTCATATCTGAATATATTTTAGCTCATGGCTAGAGTGGAATGTCATAGATAGGTTCCTGAGGAAGTTATCCTTAAAGTTTGATTTTTTTTTTATGTTTGGGCCAACACAAATATTTTTAAACTCAAATAATCAACTGTAGATTTTTTTTCTCTTTTTTTTTTTTAGTCCTCTGATTAGCTGATTTTATTTATTTATTTATTTATTCATTTATTTATTTTTAATATATGAAATGTATTGTCAAATTGTTTTCCATACAACACCCAGAATCAACTATACATTAAGAGCTAGAAAACTAAAATATTATTGAAAATATAAGAATAATTTTAATGAGGTAAGACAAAAGTCCAACAGAAAGGGCATATATAGAATGGGTCATCAGTTAAAATTCTAGTGAGGACTTAACGTATCTGGGACAAGTCATTTAACTGATACATGTCAGGTGTTTTATCTTAAAGTGGTTAATGAATTTGGAGGGGGCTCCTGGGGGGCTCAGTCAGTTAAGTGTTTGACTCTTGGTTTCAGCTCAGGTCATAATCTCACGGTTCATGGGTGCAAGCCTCACATGGGGCTATGTGCTGACAGTGCAGAACCTACTTGGGATTCTCTCTCCCTCTCTGCCCTCTCTTCCTGCTCACAATCTCTCTCTCTCTCTCTCTCTCTCTCTCAAAAATAAATAAACATTAAAAAATAAAATAAAATATAGTTAAAATAAAATAAAATAAAATAAAATAAAATAAAATAATTTGGAGGTTTAAAAATTATAAACAAAGATTATATTCATAACCTACATAGCATGCTGTATCACAGTAGGTTTTCCTTAAATGTCTGTTTCTCAATTACTTTTCCATCTGTATTTTCAAAATAGAAACATAAAACAAGTTTCATTCAACACATATATATATACTGAAATCAAGAACTCAAATATCAGGAAAGATTACTTAGGCACTGTTATATGAAAAAGAAACTAATCTCTAATCTAGTGCATGCAGAGTTTAAGATAAGTAGATATTGAAGATAATACAGTGGAAACTCAGTGTTCTCACAAATTTTTCTATAAAATGAATTGGCTTATTTTAAAACCAAAGCATTTTTTTACAACTAAATCATTTTTATAGATATTATCAAATTCAGAAATATATTTTCATTCAAAGCAAAATGAAATAATTAAGTTTCTTTATAAATATTATCATGAATTATAAGAATTATTTTATGAAATACTCATTTAAACTAAAGAAAGTCTTTAAAATTCTATTTCAGTTTGAAGTAATAAAGACAAGAAAGCTATATATTTTATTCTACTTTCAAGAACAGAGGAAGAAGAGAGAACCATCAACTTTCTCTATTTCAACAAAGATATTGTGCAAGGATTCATACTTTTCAGAAGTCAATAGTTGTCAATTTAAAATTTATGAACACTATAATACATTATCAGGCAAGGCACATAGTTTATAATTTCCATAAATCAAATTTGAATGCTCCTATTTACGGAAAATATAATTCTCTGAATTTTAAGTTTATAAAAATATCTTGATAAAATCATATTTTCAAGGGCAATTTTGCAATAATAAAAATGGAATAATAGTGCATATTTTTTAACATGCCTCCATACTGAATAAGATATAAGATTGGAGATTGCATAATATTCTCAATTTCACACTCTATCAAATTTACCTTTTTGAAGGTTATATAACTTCAAGGCATATCCCTCTTCAGCTTCCAGCAAGGGAATACTTTACTTATCTTAACTTTCATTGTATCCCCTAGAGACAGTCTCAAGGCTAAACCATGGGGCTCATTATTTAGCACTAAATAAAGCATTAAAAAAGGGGGGGAGGCTCAATTCCTAAATTATGGAAAACAAAATGGTCAAAAAATAACTATTTTTAAAAAAATTTTAACGTTTATTCATTTTTTGAGAGACAGAGACAGAGCGTGAGAGACGGGGGGGTGGGAGGTGCGGGGGGTGCAGAGAGAGAAGGAGACACAGAATCCCAAGCAGGCTCCAGGCTCTGAGTCTACAGCACAGAGCGCGACTCAGGGCTTGAAGTCACAAACTGTGAGATCATGACCTGAGCCGAAGTCAAATGTTTAACTGACTGAGCCACCCAGGTGCCCCCAAAAATACCTTTTTAGAAAAGGAATATAAAATATTTTATGTTTACTTCTACGTCTGGAATCATTAAGAAAAACAGACACGTCCAAACTAGCTTTATATAGGGAAGTTTATTATAAGGAAAATGATACTTTTTTTTTTTTTTTTTAAGAAACTTAAATACCATAGCAAGGTCTAACAACCAAAAACACCTGAAAACTACCAGGAAAAATATGTTCCATTTTCTAATCACTAGTCTCCATTTCCTTTGGAATATTTGTTTATTTATCTTTCCCATTTTTGCAATCCAGCTTTTTCTATTTACCTTCTTGATCATTAGGGCCCCAAAATCCTTCAACATGGAAACTCTAGATCCAATTTTCTTCATGTTCCAACTCCTAATTTTTGTGAGATGGCACCTGTTTGGTTGTATTAGGTCACATACTTATCCCTGAGACTTCATGTGTGGCTAGGAGGGTGGTGTTGGAGGGGAGTTGCAGATGACCCGATTTTATACAAATAAGTATTGCAAAAGCCAAGTGTCTCAGAGGGAGGCATGGTCTGAGTTATGGAAGATGGAAAGTCCTCAGGAAAGCGGACATTTGGTAAGACACTCCAAGGGCTGTATGGGTATAAACACTGACAAAAACTGTTGAATATATTAAAGTAACTTGGCTTCTTGAGGCTTCTTAGAAAACAATTTATATTGCTTATTTCCTAATGATTCTGTTATCATTTTTCCACCTGTTAGTCGCTTATTCATTTTGTTGAAAAGGAAACTGTTGTATAAAATGTAATTGTCTTGTGCAAAATGCCATAAAACCTAAGATTAGAGTGAAAGCAAGATCATTGGGATAGGAACAGAGGAAGAAAAATCATGAGGAAACTGGAAACATCACTTTCATTTATTTTGCTATCTTGCTAAAATTAACTAAAAACAAAACAAAACAAAATAAAATGGTTAACTGCCTTTTTTGCATTTAAACTTTTTTTTTCTTTATATTCTACTTCAGGTAATTTGTTGTTGTTATACACTAGTATTTCATTCTGATACCAGACAAAAGAAAAAATTAGTACTATAAATGAAAAATTCGATGCGGCATTTGAATAAGAAAGTGTTATCAGAAAGCAGATATTGAAATGCCAAATGCCTTATGCCTTGCTCAGTCTCCTTTTTATATAAGTAAATGTAGCAGTTTCAATTCACAAACATTTGAAGTCAAGAGAGAAAATGTACAGCCTTCATGAAGAGCATCCATGTTCTCTGTCAGTATTTCTGTGTTTTTCTCTAGCACTTTCAATTTTGCTAAGAATAGTTTTCCAATATTACGCCTTAGTATCCTTTTACATCTGTTAAGAAGTATAACCATTTCCTTTAAAGATAGAGAAAATGAAGGATAAACATATTTTATGACAGCGTAGATTAAATAACAGATTCATATTCTAAGGAATATTGCTTCTTGCTGGTGCTCATATTTTATAGTTCAAGGGAAAGTAAAAATATATCATGTACAGTAATGCACAAAGATATCGGAAAGAATATCATTTCTATTATAAGTATATCCTTGGATATACATTTTCTTTTAGCAATTGACTTGTATCAAATAGAACAATAAAATTTTGTACCTTAACAATTTTTACTTTAGGCTTCACTTAGTTATTTCCAGGTTTTCAAAATAGTGTGTAGAGGACAAAAAGGTTATTTATGAAATAAGTGGAGTGTACTATCTCATTAAGGATATATTTTATTTTATTTTTTTAATTTTTTTTAACGTTTATTTATTTTTGAGACAGAGAGAGACAGAGCATGAACGGGGGAGGGGCAGAGAGAGAGGGAGACACAGAATTGGAAGCAGGCTCCAGGCTCTGAGCCATCAGCACAGAGCCCGATGCAGGGCTTGAACTCACAGACCGCGAGATCGTGACCTGAGCTGAAGTCGGACGCTTAACCGACTGAGCCACCCAGGCGCCCCAAGGATATATTTTATTTTTAAGTAAATATTTGGCAATGTGATAAATTAAAAATAAGAATGGATTAGAAGATAGATCTTGGCCCAAAGTTTGATTTCAGTACTTTCTTGCCTAATGACTAAAGAAGACCCTTTACCTCTGAATCTCACTGGTTCATCTGTAACATAACACTGATACCATATTTTCTCAACTCAAATCTACAGATTCTTTTTATGTCTCTGATATTTGATTAAAATGCTTAATTCTCCCACATTAGTGCCTCACTGACATGCAAAGGATGAAGCATGAATTTACTGCCTTTGCTTAGGTGAATTGAGCCAAAGATCAGAGGTATCTGCTTGTTTTATTCTTAACTCAGTTTGATGTACTTCCTTCCATTGGTATGAAAATTGTCAATGTTTAAGAAGAGGTCAGAGGGAGGAAAGATAATGTGTGAATGATTTTGAAAGACTGGTAATTAGGTGCTGAATCTCTGTCACAAACAGGCCTACAAATTGACCTTCAAGAGAAGGTAATCATCAACAACCTGTAACTAAAAGAGAAATTAAATTAAAAATCTTAACAGATTTGTCCAAATAGGAAATGGAAATAAGTCACATGTATTCTCCAACATGCTAATCTCTAATGTTTCCTGTCAATTCTAATGTTTCCATGTTAGGATTTATCAAGAGCCTCTCACACACACACACACACACACACACACAAAACTTGTCCAATTGTTAGCAGTCCTCCTAGCTAAGGAAGGCTTTAGAAGCCTTAGCAGAGTAGGAACCTTATTAAAGACGGCACAAAATTAAACATTGATACTGAGTACGAAAATGAATATGTGGCTATTTATCTTATTATTATTTAAATGGTATTTTAAAATCAGGCTTTTTCAGGCTTAATTTAAACAAAGTAAAATCCACCATTTTTTAAGTATACAATTAGATAAGTGTTAAAAAATATTATAGATGTGTGAACATCACCACATTCAACTATATAACATTTCCATCAACCCCCTAATTATTCCCCTGCCACTGTGCTATCACATCACCACCCAGACCCTGACCACTGATTTGTTTTTTCCCTCTGTAGTTTTGACTTTTGTAGAATTTAAAATAAATAAAGTCATACAGTATGAAATATTTTATGTCGGGCTTCTTTTGCAAATGTATCTATAACACTGTGTATATCAGCAAAAGTTTCTTTTATTTCTGAACAATAATTTACATTAAACCAAATATATATAAACCAAAATTTGTTCATCCACTTAACAGTCGATAGATAATTCAGTCATTTTCAGGTTTTTTAACAGTTTCATTGAGAGATACTTTACATACCATAAAATCCACCTGTTTCAATGACTTTTAGTATATTCACAGAACTATGTCACCACAATTTAAAATATTTATTTTATTTTATTTTATTATTTTATTTTATTTTACTTTATTATTATTTTTTTTTTTTGAGAGAGAGAGAGCATGAGCATGTGCCTGCACACATTCACAATGAGCAGGGAAGGGCAGAGGCGGGAAGAGAGAATTTTCAGCAGGCTCCACGTCCAGCTTGGAGCTCTAAGCAGGGCTCAAGCTCTGGACTGTGAGATCATGACCTGAGCTAAAGTCAAGAATGGGATGCTTAACCAACTGAGCCACCCAGGCACCCCTTAAAATATTTAATTAGCCCAAAACGAAATCCCTCATTTTTAAGCAGTCACCTCCAACCCCCTTTCAAACTAGCCCATCTTCAGCAACTGCCAATCTACTTCCTATCTTTATAAATTTGCCCATTATTCACATTTTATATAAATAGAGCCACACAGTATGTAGTCTTTTGTTTCTTTTTTAATGTTTCAGGGTTTTTTTAAATAGCTGGTTAACATATAGTTTAATATTGGTTTCAGGAGTAGAATATAGTGATTCAGCACTCACATATAACACCTAGTGCTCATCATAAGTGCCCTCCCATCTCATGGTTCATGAGTTGGAGCCCCACATTGGGCTCTGTGATAACAGCTCAGAGCCTGGAGCCTACTTCAGATTCTGTGTATCCCTCTCTCTCTGCCTTTCCCCTGCTCACGCTCCATCTCTGTCTTTCTCTTTCAAAAATAAATAAACATTAAATTTTTTTAAAAGTGCCCTCCTAAATGTCTATCACCCATTTAGTCTATCTCCTGCCCAACCCTCAGTTTGTTCTATAGAGTTAAGAGACTCTTTATGGCTTGTCTCCCTCTCTTTTTCTTTTTTACTTTCCCCTATGTGTTTTGTTTCTGAAATTCCACATGTGAGTGAAATCATATGGTGTTTGTCTTTCTCTGACTGACTTATTTTGCTTAGCATAATATACTCAAGCTCCATCCACATCATTGCAAATGGCAAGATTTCATTCTTTTTGATGGCTATTCTATTCTATTACTCAGCCATCAAAAAGAATGAACTGTTTATAATATATTCTATATATATAGAATAGACTATTATAGAATACAGTAAAGAATAGAATATATGTATAAATGTATAAACACACACACCACCACCACCAATACCACTTTTTTATCTATTCATCAGTCAATGGACATTTATGCTCTTTCCATGGTTTGGCTACTGTTGACAATGCTGCTATAAACACCTGGGTGCATGTGTCCCTTCAAAGCATTTTTGTATCCTTTTGGGTCAATATCTAGTAGTACAATTTCTGGCTCATAGGTTACTTCTATTTTTAACTTTTTGAGAAACCTCCATACTGTTTTCCAGAGTGGCTGCACCAGTTTGTTTTCCCACCAACAGTGTAAGAGCGTTCGCCTTTCTCTACATCTTCGCCAACACCTGTTGTTTCCTGTGTGGTTAAATTTAGCCATTCTGTCACACGTGAGATGATGTCTTATTGTGGTTTTGATTTGTATTTCCCCGATGGTGAATGATGTTGAGCATCTTTTCATGTGTGACTGGCTTCTTTCATTTAGTATGAGATTTCTAAGGTTCATCCATGTTGTAGCGCATATCAGTACTTTATTTATTTTCATTGTCAAGTGTATAAATATATTTTATTTATCCATTCATCAGTTGATGGACTTTAGGATTCTATCCACTTTTTAACTTTTATGAATAACACTCTTACAAACATTTATGTATAAGTTTATTTTGTAGACGTGTGTTTTTACTTCTTTTGGGTACATATCTAGAATTGGAATTGCTGGATTACTTGATGACTCTACTTACCTATTGGTTTCCAGTTTGTTTTTTGTTATTTGTTTTGCCTCCACAAATACAGATACAATGAGATTCAATTAATAGTCTCTTATCAAAAATTGTTGGGGGTTTTGTTTGTAAATATCACAAGTGGAATTTCTATATTGTATAAAGTTAACATTTGATTTTTTGGGAAATTATTTAGCCAAACTGTTGTCCAAAATGATTGCAACATTTTATACTCCCACCGTAAATAGTTCTAGATTATATTTATTCTTTCTACCATTTTGAAAAGAAATGATTGCTTTTGTTTTCCTTGCTTTCGGCAATGTGTCTAAAAAGAAGTTGCTGTGGCTGAGGTCAAAAGGTTGCTGTCTGGGGGCGCCTGGGTGGCGCAGTCGGTTAAGCGTCCGACTTCAGCCAGGTCACGGTCTCGCGGTCCGGGAGTTCGAGCCCCGCGTCAGGCTCTGGGCTGATGGCTCAGAGCCTGGAGCCTGTTTCCGATTCTGTGTCTCCCTCTCTCTCTGCCCCTCCCCCGTTCATGCTCTGTCTCTCTCTGTCCCAAAAATAAATAAACGTTGAAAAAAAAAAAAAGAAAATTAAAAAAAAAAAAAAGGTTGCTGTCTGTGTTCATCTCTAGGATTTTGATAATTTCCTCTCTCATATTTAGGTCTGTCATCCATTTTGCATTTAGTTTTGTGTCTGTTGAAAGCAAGTGGTCCAGTTTCATTCTTCTTCATGTCACCATCCAGTTTTCCCAACATCATTTGTTGAAAAGACTGCCTTTTTTTCCATTGGGTATTCTTTCCTGCTTTGTCGAAGATGAGTTGACCATATCATTGTGGTCTATTTCTGGGGTTTCTATTCTGTTCCATTGATCTGTGTGTCAGTTTTTGTGCCAGTACCATACTGTCTTCATGACTACAGCTTTGTAGTATATTTTGAATTCTAGAATCAAGATGCCTCCAATTTTGCTTTTCTTTTTCAAGATTACTTGGGCTATTCAGGGTCTTTTGTGGTCCATACAAAGTTTAGGAGTGTTTGTTCTAGCTCTGTGAAAAATGCTGGTGGTATTTTTATAGGGATTGCATTAAATGGGTAGATTGCTTTGTACAGTATAGACATTTAACAATGATTTTTTTCTTCCAATCCATGAGCATGGAATGCTTTTCTATTTCTTTGTGTCCTCTTCAATTTCTTTCATGAGTGTTCTATACTTTTCAAAGTATAGATCTTTTTCCTCTTTAGTTAGGTTTACTAATAGGTATCTTATTGTTAATGGTACAATTGCAAATGGGATCGATGCCCTGATATCTTTTTCTGTTGCTTTGTTATTGATGAATAGAAATGCAACAGAATTCCACAAATACATTTTATAACCTGCAACTTTGCTGAATTCATGTACTATTTCCAGCAATTCTTTGGTGGAGTCTTTGAGATTTTCGAGATAGAGTGTCATGCCATACTGCAAATACTGAAAGTTTGACTTCTTCCTTGCTGATTTGGATTGCCTTTTATTTCTTGTTGCTGTCTGCTTGCCGAGGCTAAGACTTTCATTACTATATTGAATAATAATGGTGAGGGGGGGCATCCTCATCTTACCCTGACTGTAGGGGACAGCCTCTAAGTTTTCCCCCATTGAGGATGATACTAGCTGTGGGTCTTTCTAAGTATGGCCTTTATGATGTTGAGTTATGTTCCATCTGTCCCTACTTTGATGAGGGTTTTTACCAAGAATGGATACTGTATTGTGTCAAATTCTTTTTCTGCATCTATTGACAGGATCATATGTTTCTTATTCTTTCTTTTATTAAAGTGGTATATGACGTTGATTGATTTCTGAATCTTGAGCCACCCCTGCAGACCAGGTATAAATCCCACTTGATTGTGGCAAATAATTCTTTTAATGCACTGTTGGATTCAATTTTCTAATATCTTCTAGAAATTTTTTGCATCCATGTTCATCCGAGATATCGGCCTGTAATTCTTTTAAGTCAGATCTTTGTCTGCTTTCGGAATCAAGGTAATGCTGGCCTTGTACAATGAGCTTGGGAAGTTTCCTTCCATTTCTATTTTTTGGCACAGTTTGAGAGAAATAGGTATTAATTATTCTTAAATGTCTGATAGAATTCCACTGGAAAGCCATCTGGCCCAGGACTCCTGTTAGTTTTGAGTACTAATTCAATTTCTTTGCTGTTCATATTTTCTATTTTGTTCTGTTTCAGTTTTGGTAGTTTGCAAGTTTCTAGGAACTTATCCACTCATTCCAGATTGCCCAATTTTTTGGCATAAAATTTATCACAGTATTTTATTATAATTGTGTGTATTTCTGTG
Organism: Lynx rufus; assembly: GCF_022079265.1. Classification (NCBI taxonomy): domain Eukaryota; kingdom Metazoa; phylum Chordata; class Mammalia; order Carnivora; family Felidae; genus Lynx; species Lynx rufus. Next base: position 95,083,482 of record NW_025814845.1, on the reverse strand, counting down.
ATGTTGGTTGTGATCTCTCCTCTTTTATTCATGATTTTATCTATTTGGGTCCTTCCCTTTCCTTTTTGATAAGTCTGTATAGGTGTTTATCAATTTTGTTAATTCTTTCAAAGAACCAGCTCTTAGTTTTTCTGATCGTTTCTATTCTTTTTGTTTATTTCCATACCATTTATTTCTGCTCTAATCTTTATTATTTACCTTATTCTGATGGCTTTAGACTTTATTTGCTGTTCCTTTAGATGTAAGGTTAGGTTGTGTATTCGGGAATTTTCTTGCTTCTTGAGATAGGCCTGCATTGTTGCTATATACTTGCCTTTGATGACTGCCTGGGGTGCATCCCAAAGGTTCTGGACTGCTGTGTTTTCATTTTCATTTGCTTCCATGTATTTTTTTAATTTCTACTTTAATTTTCTGGTTAACCCATTCATTCTTTTTAGTAGGATGTCCTTTGACCTCCTTGTGTTTGTGGTCTTTGCAAATTTTTTCTTGTGCTTGACTTCAAGTTTCATAGTGTTGTGGTCTGAAAATATGCATAGTGTGAGATCAGTCTTTTTTGTATTTGTTGAGGTCTGATTTGTGATCCAGTATGTGATCTATTCTGGAGAATGTTCCAGGTGCACTTGAAAAGAATGTGTGTTTGCTGCTTTAGGGTAAAATGTTCTGAATATGTCTGTTAAGACCATCTGGTCCAATGTGTCATTCAGAGCCATTGGTTCCCATCGCTTCTCAGCCTTTTGGCTAAGATCAAGTGCAGAGCCATTATTGATTTTCTGCTTAGATGATCTGTCCATTGTTGTAAGTGGGGTGTTAAAGTCCCCTACTATTATTGTATTTTTATTGGTGGGTTTCTTTATGTTTTTTTAATTGATTTATATAATTGATGACTATCAAGTTGGGGCTAGAATGTTTTCAATTGTTAGATTTTTTTTCCCTAGATGAATGGACCCCTTAATTTTGATATAATACCTTTTTTTATCTCTGGTACAGTCTTTGGTTTAAAATCTAGTTTATCTGATATTAAGTATGACTACTCCGTCTTCCTTTTGACATCCATTAGCATGATGGTTCTTCATCCCCTCACTTTCAATCTGGGGTTATCTTTAGGTCTAAATTGAATCTCTTGTAGGTAGCATGCAGATCTTGGTTTTTGTTTTTGTTTTTTGTTTGTTTGTTTTTTGTTCTTTGCTTTTTCATCCATTCTGATACACTGTGTCTTCTGATTGGAGTATTTGGTCCACTGACATTCAGAATGATTACTGATAGATATGAATTTAGTGTCATTGTATTACCTGTGAATTCATTGTTTCTGGAGAATAACTGTTTCTTTCTATTCTTTCTTGTTTTTTGTCTTTCTTTCCCACACAAAGAGTCCCCTTTGGTATTCCTTGCAGGGTTGGTTTAGTGGTCATGAACTCCTTTAGTTTTAGTTTGTCTGGGGAACTCTTAAACTCTCCTATTCCTAACAACAGCTTTACTGGTTAAAGTACTCTTGGCTGCATATTTTTCCTTTTCACTGTGTTAAATATATCATGTTACTCCCTCCTGGCCTGCCAGGATTCTTTGAAAAGATCTGCTGCTGACCTCATTTATCTCACCTTGTACGTTAGGAATTTATTTTCCCTTGCAGCTTTCAGATTCTTTTGTTATCTCTGTACTTTGCAAAGTTTACTATGATATGTCTTGGTGTTGGCCAGCTTTTTTTGAGTTTTATGGGAGTTCTCTGTGGCTCTTGGATTTGAATGTCTGTTTCTTTCCCCAGATTAGGGCAGTTTTCAGATAAAATTTGTTCAAATAAACCTTGTGCCCCTTTTTCCATCTCTTCTTCTTCTGGGACTCCTGTGACACAAATGTTGTTATGCTTCATGGAGTTGCTGAGTTCCCTAAGTCTACTTATTCCCTAAGTCTACTATATTATGATCCAATATTTTTCTTTCCCACTTCTTTTCAGCTTCATTATTTTCCATAATTTATCTTATGTATCATTTGTTCATTTCCTCTGCATCATCCAGCTAGTATCCTTATGATTGCTGTTTTAAATTCTGGTGCAGCTGCTCTGGAAAACAGTGTGGAGGTTCCTCAAAAAATTAAAAGTAGATCTACCCTATGACCCAGCAATAGCACTGCTAGGAATTTCCCCAAGGGATAAAGGAGTGCTGATGCATAGGGGCATTTGTACCCCAATGTTTATAGCAGCACTTTGAACAATAGCCAAATTATGGAAAGAACCTAAATGTCCATCAACTGATGAATGGACAAAGAACTTGTGGTTTATATATTCAATGGAATAATATTTGGTGATGAGAAAGAATGAAATATGGCCTTTTGTAGCAACGTGGATGGAATTGGAGAAGGTTATGCTAAGTGAAATAAGTTATACAGAGAAAGACAGATACCATCTGTTTTCACTCTTATGTGGATCCTGAGAAACTTAACAGAAGACCATGGGGGAGGGGGAGGGGAAAAGAAAAGTTACAGAGAGGGAAGGAGGCAAACCATAAGAGACTCTTAAAAACTGAGAATAAACTGAGGGTTGATGGGGGTGGGAGGGAGGGGAAAGTGGGTGATGGGCATTGAGGAGGGCACCTGTTGGGATGAGCACTGGGTGTTGTATGGAAACCAATGTGATAATAAATTTCATATTAAAAAAATAAATAAATTCTGGTTCAGACACATTACTTCTATTTATTTTGATTGGCTCCTTGGCCATGACCTCTTCTTGTTCTTTATTTTAGGATGAATTCCTCCATCTGGGCATTTTGTCTACGTCTCTGTCTTTTGTGTGTTAGGAAAGCCTATGTCTGGTGCTTTTCCAAGAAAGCACTCTGTGGTCAGCAGACCTGGTGCATACAGGGGTGGGGGTGTTGTGCTGGTCTTTGGGACAGGAGCCTGATGCTGCTCTGGCTGTCAATCACACTTGCCCTATTAAAAAAGGCACCTGCAGAGTGCAGGGGGCATCACACATTGTAAGGGGCTCAGGCTTACATTGTGTGTGTTGTGCTGCTCACTGAAGTACATTGGTGCTGATGGAAGGGATGAAAAATGGTTTTGGCCCACTCTCTTCCTTGAAGGGGGGAGTTTTCACCTGCTGTTGTTCAGGAAGCCCTCAAGGAAGAGGGAACGATCTCCCCTCTTGCGTCCCAGGCTTCCATCAGATGCCTGCTTTCACCCTGTCTGAGTCTGAGCCCTCTGCACCCGTGGTGGTGGTGCAGTGCTCCTGTGTTTTATCTCAGGTACATGGCTTGATTCAAAACTTCAAATATTAGGGACCTAGTACTTCATGGACCTGCAGTGATCCTCTGAGGGAGTGTCTTGCTGTGCTGTGGCTGGTACTGGTTTGTCCCAGAAAAACAGTAGTACAACTAAGTAGAGGCTTGGATTTTATGGTAAAGGTTAGCAAAATGCCCTAGTCTTGGTTAGCTGCCCTCAGCAGGTGTCTGTGCTGGAATGCTAATTAACACTGCAATTCAATGGTGACTACAGTCTCTTTTGTCCCCTGGAGCAGTGCCACCTCTTCCAAATGTATTCCAAGATGGGGAAGTGTCTCTCCCAGTGCAACCCAGGTGATCCTCAGATCATGGTGTCTCCTCTGGTGCCTCTGCTCTCCTTCTCCTCAGGAACACCACTATGCCTGCCAGACTCCACCCTGGTGATGGTACCGACTTCTAAAACTTCAGACTTTCTGTTCTTCTGCTTATAAAAACTTGAGATAATCAGCCATTCTGGTTTTCCCAGTAAACGGTTTTAGGGAAATGTTTTTCTCCTGCAATTTCCTGAATGCTGCTTTCTCTCTCTACCCCCACCACTCTCTTTCTATCCCTCTTTTTCCATAATTTTATCTTCTAATTCACCTATTCTCTCCTCTGCCTCTTCAATCCGAACTGTGGTCACCTCCATTTTATTTTGCACCTCATTTATAGCATTTTTAGCTCCTCCTGACTATTTCTTAGTCCCTTGATCTCTATAGCAATAGATTCTCTGCTGTTGTCTATCTATACTTCTTTCAAGCCCAGCAATTAATTTTATGACTATTATTCTAAATTCTTGTTCTGTTATATTGCTTAAATCGTTTTTGATCAATTCATTAGCTGTCACTACTTGCTGGAGTTTCTTTTGAGGAGAATTCTTCCATTTCGTCATTTTGGATAGTCACTGGGGGTCGCAGAACTGCAGGGCACTTCCCCTGTGCTGTCTGGAGTAACTTGTATTGGTGGGTGGGGCCACAGCCAGACCTGCTGTCTGTCCCCAGCCCACCTCTGGGGCCATAGTCAGACTGGTGTGTACCTTATCTTCCCCTATCCTAGAGTCAGGACTCACTGTGGAGTGGTGCTGCCCCTCTCTGGGCTACTTGCACACTGCCAGGCTTGTGGTGCTGCTTCTATGGTATGTGGCATATTACCCAGGGTGGATCCGCAAAGTGCACAGGGGCAGGAGGTGCAGGCTCAGCTCCATTAGCCATTGGTGGTTCCCTGCAGGAGGGGCCCTGCAGTACTGGGAGGGAGGCAGGCCCGTTGGAGGGATGGATCCACAGAAGCACAGATTTGGGTATTTGTCTGCTACAAGCAGGTTTGGTGAGTTGGTTCCTTTTTGGGGTTTCTGCTGGGGGATGGGAGAGGGAGGTGGTGCTGGCCAGCCCCTTTGTTCCCTGCTGAGCTGAGCTCTGTCTTCCAGGGCTCAACACTTCTCCCTCCAGGTGTCCTCTTGCCCTCCAGCTCTCTGAGGGGAGCTGATGACTTATAACATTCCAGATGTTAAGTCCCGCTGGCTGTCAGAACTCATGCAGTCTGGTCCCTCCACTTTTGCAAGCCAGACTTCAGGGGCTCTGCCTTCCCTGGAGGGCTGCCGCTCCACTGCCACGGCTCCCTCCCGTCAGTCTGTGTAGTACGCACCGCCTCTCCCCACTTCCTACCCTCCTCCGCGGGCCTCTTGTCTATGCTGGACTCTGGAGAGCCCGTTCTGCTAGTCTTCTGGTGGTTTTCTGGGTTATTTAGGCAGATGTAGGTGAAATCTAAGTGATCAGCAGGACGAGGTGAGCCCAGAATCATCCTATGATGCCATCTTCTATTTTACTATCGCCCTACACATTCTTAAAACATCCTTCCTGGAATGTTTAAGTGAATGTATCTATATCACATATTAAGTCTAAATATTTGATGCAATCTTTAAAAATATTTTAATATCTAATTTTAAAAATAATATGACAATAAATCTAAATTCCATATTTTTGAGAATATAATAAAACATTTTTATGTGCAAGATGATATATTTTTTAATGTTTATTTATTTTTGAGAGAGGGACACAGAGTATGAGTGGGAAAGGAGCAGAGAGAGAGGGAGACACAGAATTTGAAGCAGGCTTCAGGCTCTGAGCTGTCAGGACAGAGCCCGACACGGGGCTCGAACTCATGGACTGTGAGATCATGACCTGAGCCAAAGTCATATGCTTAACTGACTGAGCCACTCAGATGCCCCTTTGCAAGATGATATTTTTAAACATTTAAATATTTATTTAATTTTATTTAAAATCTTACTTGATATTTTGGAACTATTACTTTTTTAGGCCTCAAATAATTGTATTTCAATGTTAAAAAAGTACATAACCTCAAAAGTTAATGGGAATATATTTTCTTGATGTTAATCTAGTAACTGCTCTAAGTTTTAATTTTCTCAGGAGAAAAATGATCCCAAAGGGAAAAATCTGTCAGAAAAATTATATCTCACACATTTTTCTACAAGTGACATATGCCAATCATTCAGGTTTCTAGTACTTTTACTCTTGTTTTACCTGTGTTACAGAGAGTTTTTACCTCAGAATGACTTTGTTATAACTGAAATATGATCGATAGTAGTTATGATCCTCTTTTTAGATTCTTAATTCTAGCAAACATTTTTAATAAGCATCTGAACATAAAACATACATACTGAGTCAGTGATCCCAATAAATTGCATCAGGGTTGACTCATAACATTTGATGATTCTGATTAAGAGAACACATTTAATTGGGGTGAAAAAGGAACTTAAGCGTTGGACAATCTAAACCAGATGGTAAATAAACCCATTTCGAAAATATAAAATATTTATTTTTAAATGTTTTAAAAAGGAATTAGTCCTCTGGTAATGAAATTAAGTTTCAAGTATAGAAATCAAATTATGTTTCATGGACAGTAATTTGCTTTATTTTGTAATGACAATAATTGAGATAAAAGGTAGGGGCTGATGATGCTGTTAACACAATATTTGAAATTGATTATTTAACTTTCTCTATGTTGTACGTGTCTGAATGATATCTAAACGTGTCCATCTTTGGTACTATAAAATAGTCAAAAGCTCATTGATGTTACTATTTCAGAGTAAAACTAGCTCTCCTAGGTGTATCTAGGAAATTTATTTTTTCCAAAATGTAGACATTTTTATCCATATGTATACATGCACATACACATTAGTGTGTGACTTCTAATGTTTTCAACGTTTTTAAATATATTTTATAATAAATTTGTGTGATTTTTTTCCCAAGGAAGGATATTTTTAATATCAAGGCAAAATCACTATTTTGTAACATTACAGGTATAATTTACATTTTTACGCTATAAAGTATTAATTGATATGCCCTATATTGTAGAGTGATTAAAAAAGAAAGAACGAGTGGGGTGCCTTGGTGGATCAGTAGATTAAGCGTCTGACTTCAGCTCAGGTCTTGAGCTCACGGTGCACGAGTTTGAGCCCCGTGTCGGGCTCTGTGCTGACAGTTCAGAGCCTGGAGCCTACTTCAGATTCTAGGTCTCCCTCTCTCTCTGTCCCTCCCCTGTTCACGTGCTGTCTCTCTCTATCAAAAATAAATAAACATTAAAAAAAATTTTTTAAAGAAAGATTGAGAGATCAGAAGATATCAATCATATTTTTAAACTAAAGCTATACTACAAAGTAATATCATTTTCATCTATATCACTATGTCAATTGTTATTTTTCAATGGCTTTTTGAGTTTTTAAGCTTAAATTTAAACTTTTTGTACAGATTTCTATATTCCTATGGTGACAATTTGAATGTGTTCTTACATCCCTGCCAACGTAAAAAATTAAAGATGTATATTAACATGTAAGGTGACTTAATTTTCCTTTTCTTAAACGTATGTTTCATATCAGACATTACCTTTCACACTAGAAAAATCACTAAAGAACTTTTTGGAATACTCATACAAAAAAAGTTGAAGTTTTAAAATATTTATGTGAAAATCGAAAACAAATAACATACTTCCAAAATATGGATGTTTAGAATTAAGTAATTTTAGTCTAGATACTTGCCTATATTGTATTTATTTATATAATATAAATGTAATCAAATATTAGCAGTAGCTTATTAAATTTATTCATAATAAATTAAATAATAAATTAACCCAATGTAATCAATATTAGCAGTAGCTTATTGAATTTATTCGTAATTTTATTCAAGGGCTTATTTTGCTCATACTTTGTTCAGCAGATGGGTTGCTATTATAAAGAATGATTAAATCTATACATTCTTACTGAATTCAGTACACTTGAGTTGCTATTAATCTTATATCTATGGTGCTTCAAAATATGAAATGGATTGTATGGATTTCAAGTTACCTAGGCAGTGAAATAACCAGTCACTCATATAACCTGATTAATCTTGGATAATTACCCCAAATGGCTATAATACTAATTAAAAATTAACTTCAGTTCACTTATATTTTTTTTTATAAATTGGAGAACACTTTCAAGATTAACAGAAAGTACCTTTCAAAGCAAAATAATCACCTCCATCTATTTTGTCATTTTGATGCAATTTATTCACTGATGCTGATAAATTAAAATTAAAAAAAAAAACTGCCAGCATGACTGTGAGATCAATGCAAGTGAAATATTTTGTTTACAATTTAACCTCCATTTCCCCTAGACTTTGCAGTTTTAATACCTATAGCAGTTGCATCTGACTCTATTGATCTAGTTGAAAATTAAAGGGCAAATAAAAAGCAATGAAACATTCTCATCCAGGGTTTGCTTGATTAATTAAAGCATGGTATGTTCCATTAAAACAAAACTTCATATATTTGTTTTTATTTAAATTAGAATCACAGCTGAGAAGTATTAATAAATCTTAATAACTGCTTATATTGTTTAATGTTATATGGTCTTCACAGTACTCTGATATGTAAATTATTGAATTTGCTAATAATTTAGCAAAAGACTCAATTAGAGAATTACAGTTCACTGTAGCCCTTCTAAATGCAAGACACTAATATTAAATTCTCCATAGAAAGAAGTTTACTCTAACAGTCTATATTATATTTGCTGTCTTACAAAGGTATTAAATGCATCCTGAATATTATCACACAAAAAGAAAACCCAAAGTTAACAAGAAAATATATTTTCTATTTAAACTTTGATATTTCTTAAAACAATCAATTTCCATTCTATGAATATTTAAATGTAATCATAGAACAGATCAGATCATAGAACAGGATTGGTAATCATGCTTAATATGAATTACCATTTAATGAGCACCTATTATGTACAAAGTGTGCCAAGCACTTTATACATTGTCTTTTATTTTCAAAATGTTGCAGCAACAGGTATTATGATTTGTACTGTATAGCTGAGAAAATTAGAAAGATTATGCTGAGTGTCCCAATTTACAGAAGAATAAATGAATACATTGGAATTCATATAAATGTTGGCTGGTTGGTCCCTAAGCTCACAATATCTCTATGGGATCTACCTGCCAACAAATTATTTTCATATTATTCACTTTTCCTTTGAATACAAGACTACTCAGATGATAGAAAGTAGTTGCTAGATACAATTTTCCTATACTTTCCAGATAAGTAACGGTTGAGAATTTCTGTCCTTTTAGTATGAAAGTTGCATGATCAAAGAAGCAAAACAGAATTTCCTCTTTTTTTCTTTCTTTTTTTTTAACCTGCTCTAAAGGTAAACTTAAATAATTTTATTTAAATGTATTAAATGTATAACTGAGTACAGTTTTAAAATACAAAAAAAAAATTTATCTAAAGTGGTTTCTTTGAACATATAGATTATTTTTTGTCCAGAATATCTGAAGTATTATAAAATGTTCTCTTTAAGAAGAAGTTTACTATAAATACCATTTTAGACCCATTATGCCTTCTACATTTCCTTAATTCCATTTCCCTCAAAAGCTCCAATAAATTCTTGTCATACCCTCACATCTTGCAATGTATTGGCAACTGCCACAGCCAAGTTGTAGGCAGGCAAGTTGCATAGCTTTGAAATACGACCATCAAGACATTGAGTCACTAGGAGATGAATGTTCAGATTGGAGAAATTAATAGCTTAATTTTTATTTTTGTCAATATTGTATATTTCACTTATCAGCCAAATATATATTTGATTGATTTTTGTACAAAGAATCAAAGTACTTAATTGTATGAATGAGATAGCTTTTACAATAAATGTTGTATAAACATTATACATTTACATGGGAAAAAATAAATGTCCATGCTAACCTAAAAAATATATATATATATAAAATAACCTAAAGACACTTTCAGATCGAAAGGGAAGGGATGGACAACCATCATGCTAGTAGATGTCAAAAGGAAGATGGAGAAGCCATACTTACATTAGACAAACTAGATTTTAAACCAAAGACTGTAATAAGAGATGAAGAAGGGCATTATTTCATAATTAAGCATTCTATTCATCAAGAAGATCTAACAATTGTAAACATTCTTGCCCCCAAGTTGGTAGCCACCAATTATATAAATCAAGTAAAAACAAACGTGAAGAAACTCACCAATAAAAATACAATAATACTAGGGGACTTTAAGACCCCACTTACAGCAAAGGACAGATCATTTAAGCAAAAAATCAACAAGGAAACAATGGCTCTGAATGACACACTGGACCAGATGGACTTAACAGACATATTCAGAACATTTCATCCTAAAGCAGCAAATACACATTCTTTTCAAGTGCACCTGGAACATTCTCCAGAATAGATCACATACTGGATCACAAATCATACCTCAACAAGTACAAAAAGACTGATACCATAGCATGCATATTTTCAGACAACACTATGAAACTTGAAGTCAAGCACAAGAAAAAATTTGCAAAGACCACAAACACAAGGAAGTCAAAGGACATCCTACTAAAGAATGAATGGGTTAACCAGAAAATTAAAGTAGAAATAAAAAAAAAATACATGGAAGTAAATGAAAATGAAAACACGACAGTCCAGAACCTTTGGGATGCACCCCAGGCAGTCATCAGAGGGAAGTGTAAAGCAACAATACAGACCTGTCTCAAGAAGCAAGTAGGGTCTCAAATACACCACTGAACCTTATATCTAAAGGAGCTGGAAAAGGAAAAGGATATAAAACCTAAAGGCATCAGAAGAAGGTAAATAAAAAAGATTAGAGCAGAAATAAATGATGTAGAAACAAACAAAAATAACAGAAAAGATCAGTGAAACTAGAGCTGGTTCTTTGAAAGAATTAACAAAATTGATAAACCCCTAGCCAGACTTATAAAAAAGAAAAGAGAAAGGACTCAATAGATAGAATCACAAATGAAAGGACGTATCACAACCAATACTATAGAAATACAAGTAATTATAAGAGAATATTACAAAAAATTATATGCCAACCAGTTGGGCAATCTGGAAGGAATAAATAAGTTCTTAGAAACATAGAAACTACCAAAACTCAAACAGGACAAAACAGAAAATTTGAACAGACCCATAACCAGTGAAGAAATTGAATCCAGTAACCAAAACTCTCCCAACAAATAAGAATCCTGGGCTGGATGTCTTCCCAGGAGAATTCTACCAGATATTTAAAGAAAAGTTAGGGGCACCTGGGTGGCTCAGTCGGTTAAGCATCTGACTTCAGCTCAGGTCATGATCTCGTAGTTTGTGAGTTTGAGCCCCGCGTCGGGCTCTGTGCTGACAGCTCAGAGCCTGGAGCCTGCTTCTGATTATGATTCTCCCTCTCTCTCTGTCCCTCTCCCACTTGTACTCTGTCTCTGTCTCTCTCTCAAAAATAAATAAAACATTAAAAAAAAAAGAAAAGTTAATACCTATTCTTTCTCAAACTGCTCCAAAAAATAGAAATGGAAGGAAAATTTCCAATCTCATTCTACAAGACCAGCATTACCTTGATTCCAAAACAAAAGACCCCACCAAAAAGGAAAATTACAGACCAATATCCATGATGAACATGGATGCAAAACTCCTCAACAAAATGCTACAAATTGAATCCAACTGTACATTAAAAAAAAATTCTTCAATAGGAACAAGTGATCTGCAGGGGTGGTTCAATATTCACAAATCAATCGTGTTACACTACATTAATAAAATAAAATATAAGAATCATATGATCTCCTTGATATGTGCAGAAAAAGCATTTGACAAAATATAGCATCATTCTTGGTAAAAACACTCAATAAAGTAGGGATAAAAATGGAACATACCTTAATAACATAATAACTAGCCATATTCAAAGGCTAGTATCATCCTCAATAGGGAAAAACTGACAGCTTTTCCTATACAGTCAGGAACAAGACAGGGATATCTACCCTCACCATTATTATTTATATAGTACTGGAAGTATTAGCCCCAGCAAGCAGACAATGAAAAGAAATAAAAGGCATCTAAATCGGCAAGGAAGAAGTCAATCTTTCACTATCTGCAGACAGCATGATACTCTATGTAGAAAACCTGAAAGATTCCACAAAAATTTACTAGAATGGATACATGAATTCAGGCAAGTTACAGCATGTAAAATCAATGTACAGAAATCTGTTGTATTTCTGTACACCAATAATGAAGAAATAGAGAAATCAAAGAATTGATTCCATTTACAATTGTACCCAAAACCATAATATAAAAATATTGTTAAAATGATTATACTACCCAAAGCAATATACATATTTAATGCAATCCCTAGCATTTTCACAGAGCTAGAACAAACAATCCTAAAATTTATATGGGACCACAAGGTACCATAAATAGCCAAAGCAATCTTAAAAACAAAGAACACTCAGCCATATAAAAGAATGAAATCTTGCCATTTGCAATGACATGGATGGAGCCAGTGTGTATTATGCTAAGTGAAATAAGTCATAGAAAGACAAATATCTTATGTTTTCACACATGAGGAATTTAAGAAACAAAACAGACAAACATGAGGGAAGGGTAAAAAAAGAGGGAAGCAAATCATAAGAAACAACTATAGAGAACAAACTGAGGGTTGACGGAGGGGAGGTGGGCTGGAGATGGGTTAAAATGGGTGATGCATATTAAGTAGGGCACTTTCTGTGTTGAGCACTGGGTGCTATAATGAATGGTAATTAATGATGAGTCACTAAATTCTTCTGAAATCAATATTACACTTTGTTAACTAGAATTCAAATCAAAATTTGAAAAATAAAATAAAAGAACTACAACTTTATGAGGTATAAATGCAGTACAATAAATTGCATATTTAAAGTGTACAATTTAGTCATTTTTGACAAATTAATACATCCTGGAACCATCACCATGATGAAGACAACATACATTTCTATTGCCTCCAAAACTTTCCTTGTGCCCCATTATAATCACCCCTGTTCCACCTCCCATTCTCAGGCAGTCACTGATCTGGTTTCTTTCACAACTGAATTTTATTCAATTAAATTAATTTTATATATTCTTTTGTCTAGTTTCTTATATTTAGCATAGTTATTTCAAAATCCTTACATATTATTTTCTGCATCAATAATTCACTCATTTTATTGCCAAGTAGTGCACCATCAAATGCATAGAACAAGTTTTCCATTCATTTGTTGACATTTGATTTGTTTTCAAGTTAGGGTTTTTGTAAATTAAGTTTTTATATACACTAATATAAAATTCTTGGGCATGTTTTTGTTTAATTTGAGTAAACACTTAGGGGCACAATGCCTGGGTTGCCTGGTAGGTGTATGTATATTTGTAGTTTCCCCATGTCCTTACCATCAGTAGTTTTGTCAGTAATATTTTAATTTTACTCTTTCAAATAAATGTATCAAACATCAAAAATATGTATTTTGCTAAATATACCACTTAAATATAATGCTCTGTCCAAGAAAACTTCACTTGCAAGACCTGAGGAGATCCTTTCTGAAAACAATCTTGAAGTAAATATTTTTGAAAGAATACCAATAAAGCCAGAAGGAAATGTGTAGATAATAAGAATAGATGATTAACAAAAGTTCATTGTGAAAGAAGAATTTAAGGAAATAAAAAACATAGTGAATGATTCTCGCAGTATGCAATGGCAATGGTGATGATGTTAAATATCCAGAGGTTGAGAGGCACCAACAGAATCCTATCCCTTCTTTATGGTGAGGCTGAAATGTAATCATTCGTGAGAAGCCTTTTCTTGTTCACCTTTAAGGTTTACTTCTGCTTTCTATTGCAGAGTGATTTCCTCTACAATTAATCCCATAACACTCTGTCTTTTGATTTATCATTTTAAGTCTTCTAATAAAGGGGAAAAACATGCTGAAGATCCTGATTTCACACTTACTTAGATGGCTAGACAATCACTCAACTATATTTCTCTTCTATAAAATGGAGATAACTAACCATTTCAAGGATTCTTACAAGGGTTAGACTGTTGAAGCACTGTGGATATTTCCACTATAGTTCCTTATTTTTTCTGATCACAAGGTTATAATGTCCTCACAACACTGAACAGATTTATGTTTTATTGAATAGACGCAAAAAGTGAATACACACACACACACACACACACACACACACACACACTTCTTTGGTATATACTCTCATGAGTGAAAGTGATTATTCATCCAGTAGACCAGTAAAATATTCATATACTGTTGGGATTAAACCTATTTTGTGATACTCCATGGGTTATACTCTTTCCAGTAAACATAATTCACAACAGCAAAATAAGACTTGAACCATATCCTGCAGTGGGTGACAACACCTGCCAAACTATAATGCCAGTATCTCCCTTAATAGAACAATTTTCAATAATTTGCTTTAAATCTGACAGAAGGCTTATTGTTGGGAACACAGTGACAGGCACTTTATAATGAGATCAGCTGGTACTCATAAGTGGTTGAATTCAACCCAATATCTACCCCAGCCGTTTACTCTTATAAGACTGCATGTCAGGTACAATTCGCTATTCCTATACATCCAGAGTCCAAAGTAGAAGCCAGTTATATCCACGTAATCCTACCCATGGAGTGACTTAAAGCATGCTACCCCAATTAGCAATACATCTTTTTCTGCTTTTCATGAGAGAGAGTCAAATTCAGTTTTAATCAAAAATTCGTAATAATAGATGTTCACCCAGTATGATTCCAAAGTCTGCATGGCAACATCTGAAATACAAATCCAACAGCTGAACACATTACAATAGCATAATCTCCCTTTAATGACACATTCTTGCTTTTTGTTTACTTTTATTTTTGTGGCAAATAATTTATCTGTTTGCTCCACAGAAATCCAAATTCTTATTTTAATAAAAATAGGTGTTTTTCCTATTTAAAATAATCTGCAGCCTTATCTTTCTCTGAAGTTAATGTGCTTTGACACTGATGGATATGGAAATAGCTAAAATCATTGGCAATGTGTTAAGAAATATTTTGGTGGGGGTGGGGACCTGAGTGGCTCAGTGAGTTAAGCATTTGATTCTTTATTTCAGCTCAGGTCATGATCACATAGTCATGAGATTGAGTTCCCCAATGGGCTTTGTGCTGGGCATGGAACCTGATTAAGTTCTCTTTCCCTCTCTCTCTCTCTGCTCCTCCCCTGTTCACATTCTCTCTCTCTCTCTCTCTGTCAAAAATAAAGAAATATTTTTGAAGTCTTATGATAATTTATAGATAACCAACATCACTGTTTGTGGTCAAATATAGTTATTTTGAAATAAGACCATATGAAATATCCTTAATCTATTTAATGGGCTGGAATTGTTTAAAATTTGTGAGCATGGGGCGCCTGGGTGGCGCAGTCGGTTAAGCGTCCGACTTCAGCCAGGTCACGATCTCGCGGTCCGGGAGTTCGAGCCCCGCGTCAGGCTCTGGGCTGATGGCTCAGAGCCTGGAGCCTGTTTCCGATTCTGTGTCTCCCTCTCTCTCTGCCCCTCCCCCGTTCATGCTCTGTCTCTCTCTGTCCCAAAAATAAAATAAACGTTGAAAAAAAAATTTAAAAAAATAAATAAATAAAATTTGTGAGCATTTTACTTTGTATCCCAATGGTTCATTGCTGTTTATACATTTATCTAGCTTTCTTGTATTTTATCCCTGTTCCATTACTATTTCTCCCAATAGTTGTTAAAAAATGATACTGCTTGGCACAGAAACTGATCTGTATAGTTATGCTATAAAAGTATGGTTCTGCTTGTTGTTGAAGAATTATGACTTTTCCCCACCTGTGCTCTTTTGTGTGGCTGAAATGGGAACTAGATACCAAATTCTTTACTGAAAACATTGAAAACTATTTCTAGACCCATTGTGTTCATTTTGGATTGCTGCTATAACAAATCACCACAAACTCAGTGACCTAAAACAATACAAATGTGTTATTTCATGTTTTAGAGATCAGAAGCCTAAATGTGCTCTCAGAGCTGCATTCTTTTTGGAGCCTCTAGAAGAAAAACAAAACAAAACAAAAACAAAAACAAACCTATTTCTTGTCTTTTCCAGCTTCTAAAGTCTGCCTCCCTCTAACATCCAAGATAGCAGTTTATATCTTTTCACTCTCCCCACACTCTTCCCAACATTTGACCTCCTGCTCTCCCTTATAAGGATCATTGTGATTACATCAGGCCCAATGGGATAATGCAGGATAATTTTTCCATCTTAAGGACCTTAACTTAATCACATTTATAAAGGCTTTTTTTTGTTGTTGTTTGTTTGGGTTTTTTTTGCCATATGGGACAATATAATCACAGGGTTTTGAAGGTTACAACCTGGATATATTTGAGGGATATTATGCAGTCTACCACAACTATGAAGTCGTAACTAGTTTAGGGAAGTTGGGCTGGTGAGGATTTTCTAGCCTTACCTTAATGAAAAGCATTATTTTAATGATGTTATAAGCTGATAGAAATGTACAAATACTTTTGTTTCCTTTGATTAATGATGTCTCTTGTTTATGGAGGGGCACACCGAGGGGTTAATTAAATCTAGTCTAGTTTTGTTAGACTAACTTAATTTTACCAGTTTCTTTGGTTAGTTCAGTATTTTGGAGACGAAATATATATATAGAGGCAAATTACTCAATCTTTCAGGTTTCTGCCACTCTCCCTTTCCCTTCTAATTCAAACTGGCTTATACAACCATATGATGCAGAGGAAGACTGATTCTACAGATCCCATACAAGACCTCTAGATCTTCTCTCAACTTCTAAGGAGTTAGCATGGCACTCAGTTCCAGACACTGGTCACTGTTGAGGTATATCTAATGTTCTCTGGCTCTTCGGGTGGCTTATTTATAACATAGAGTTCCGGTCATATGCCTCCAAACTCAATATTGCAACTGCAGATGTCTTATTTTCCCAATCCCATACATTCTCCCAGGCCTCATGAAATCTAAATAACTCCATGTCTTTTATTGGAAAGGAAACTTTATATAAGTTTATAAAGCCATGATTATCCTAGAAAATTCCTTAAATTCACCTATTTAGTTACTTCCCAATAATAATTCATTATCTCCACCTTGTACCACTTTTGGAGTGCTCCCTACAAATGTCTTGATGGCCCAAAGCTTTTCTTATACAAGCCTAGAAAATGCAACACCGTTCTTGAATCCTCAGTGTCAAGCCAAAGTTGTGGGAAGTTTCTAACCCCACTCTAGCCAACAGGTATGGACTATACAGGTAAAAACCTAGCACATGACATTCTTTTTGTGAATCTAACATGTTTCATTCTTATTACAAAACACCATGGTGTTGACAAGGGAAAAATTTTTGCGTTCTAGTTTTCTATATCTTGTGTCCATTCTTCATAAGTAAGAAAGCCTCTTAATGTAGTTATCAATGGCAGAAGTAGTACTAACCTATAACGCGGAAGAACTTATTGTAATCCCTCATTTTAACATCTGCATATATATTTTAGTTAAAAAGGTTGCATGTAAGTTCCATTTTGTATTTTGTGTTTGTTTTTTTATATTAAAATTTATTTTAAATTTGAATTTTGATATTAATTTGTATTTTGTTTTTCTTTTGCTAATAATTAAGAGTATGAAATCTAACAACACTTTCTTACTGATAAAGTAATTTTAAAGTATTTGAATCATTAAAACTATTTTCTTGAAGTTTAATTTAAAAACTATGTTGATGATGTAATGTATTACTTTAATGAAATAACTGTTATTCATGAAATTAGCAAATATTTAGTGAGTGAAAGATATTTTGCTAGGCAGAAAAAGAGAGAATGACTATATTATAGTCTGAGTTCCCAAGTGGTAATCTAGCACTAATATTTTAATGAATAAATTAAAATCATAGGGAAGTTATTCATGCTTAAGGAAACAAAAGATGATCAGTTATTAAGGCAAGAACTCATCTTTTACATATTTTAAACAGTAATAATTTTTGTTGAGTTGAAACATAGTTTAAATAAAGGGCAGACAGTTGATATTAAACTTGGACACTTTGGTGGTAAATTAAGAGCTATAACTTCAAATGCATAAAGAGCCAATGAAGGTTTTGAACAGGTGGATGATAAAAACCTTCTTTAGAAAGATGGTTCTAGGTTCAGTATTGAAGATGTACTTTAGGTAGAAGAAGACTGTAGGAAGAATTAAAAAATATAAAGTTTTGAGGTGGCCATTATGTGAAAATATTTGGGGACATTTGAAAGAAATATTGCCCAGGTAGAATCAGCAGAATATATCTATTCATAGAAAATGACAGGAAGTCATTTCATCTTCTGTGGTTGGCAGAACTGTGTTATGAAGAAAAGAGAGTAGTAGTGAAAAGTTCCTACTATGTAGGCTCGGAAGAAAACTACTTCCAGAAATAGTTTTCTGATTGCTTCTTTCTTTCCTAGGAAACTTCATGTAGTCTGTTAAACAACTAGATTGATGATCACTCTTAGATTGTGGGAAACTAAAATGAAAGTGTCTTTCCACACATGGAATAAAGTTGTACATTAGACATCAGTGTTCTTTTCCCTCAAGGCCAGTGTGATTTATTGTCTGTGGTCATTGTAAGAGCAGCTGTGGCTGATGCTGGGATCACTCATAGGTGATATAGCAGCTTCTCTGGGTACTTGCATTTCACAGAAGCAAAGCACCATTGGAACTGGGCCACAGAAGATAGATTTTCTTCCTTAACTGAGATCCTGTTACAGTAATCAATTCCCCTTATATGAACACTTCTAGAATACTCTCAAATGGGCTTAATTTCATCTTGACAAAAATTCCCACATTGCTATGTTCTTGTGGAGTTTCTGGGGATGGGGGAGATTAAATTGTATGAAATTATAGTGTAATGCATTAATACCAGTATATCTTGGGCTAGTGCCCTATGTGTAGGGCAACATTATTCAAGATCATTTTTGTAAAAATGTCCTGCATGATTTTTTTCTTATTTTTATTACTTTTAGTTCCAATTCTCAAGTTCATGATTTATATAGAATCTACCTCAATAGCACTCTCAAATATTCAAGAAAGAGCAATCATTTAATTATGTGTTTCTCAAAGAGCTGATAGCTGTATGCCAGATTTGCATAGATTACGAGACACATACTGCTTTACTTCGTTTCCCAAGGATGCAATGTGTGTTTCTGTGGGATTCAAAGTTCGGTAACCTTGGAGATATCATTTTACCAGAAGCTAAAGAAATTATTTTTTAGATATTATGCCAGGGTCCTAAGAAAATGACTTTTATCCACTCAGAACATACAATGCATATGCTATTGGAAGACCTTTTCAAAGAGTGCAGTGTGGCCATATATGAGTGAGATTCTACAGGGCCTAACACTTAATGTTATCCTTGGGAAGTAGATTTACACATCCCAAGAAAGATTGCTTTAAAATCCAAATCACCAAATGTTAAAGAAAATAGTGGCTACAATACATACACTGGATTCATAATACCAGTATACTGAGGAAAAATATGCTATTTGCATATTAGATGAACTACTCTTTTCTTCCAGGATTGGTAGAACAATGGCTTCAACAATTAGAAATGACCAATTCCAGATATGAATGATACATAGTCAACAGTGATTGATAATCAAGGTTCTGTAGTAAGTAGTGATTGATTTAGCCACAACCTAACAGAAATTAATAACATTATAATATAATAAAAATAGACTATTATGAGAGTTCACCAAATGAGAGATAAATTAATGAAACCCCAGATCCAAGAAGGGAATGGTTTTCGTATGACAGAACTCAGAAATCCTATTGAATGGTGGTAACCTTTCTTTGCTTCTTTACAAAGGTCTCTAAAATACAATCTCTTGGGGTACCTGGGTGGCTCAGCTGATTGAGCATTGACTCTTGGTTTTGGCTCAGGTCATGATCTCACATTTTGGTGACTTCAAGCCCCACATCGGGCTCTGCACTGGCAGCATGGATCCTGCTTGGGATTCTCTCTCTCTCTCTCTCTCTCTCTCTCTCTCTCTCTCTCCCTTTCTCTCTGCCCCTCCCCCACACTTGCCGTCTCTCTCAAAATAAATGAACTAAAATAAAATAAAATAAAATAAAATAAAATAAAATACAACCTCTTTCTTAGTTTGGCAGTTGGAACTATTACTTAATTTCCAGCAGGTCAAAATTGATTATCAAGCTAATATTTTAGCTACGTATATCAAAGCATTGTTTTAAACCTAGGGAACTAGGGAGAATCTCACACTTGTTTTAGTAAGTAATATTTGTGCTCAATTTTCACAGCAAGGGGAAAAGAAAACAACACTGAGAAAAAAGGGCTGGTCATATTCCTGGAATTACCAGAGATGCAAATTGTAACATCGTATACCAATTTTTACCTATCCTCAGCAACTCAAGACTAGAAGAAGTATATTTCCTTGGATACTGGTATCCTAAAAGAAGAATGAGTCTGGAAAATCCTTCCAAGTCTTCTGAGAGAAATTGCATTCTCCTCAGTATAATTGAGAGAAGTGTGTTGGGCTAGGGGAGTGTGTAAAACTGTTCCAGGTTTGCTCCTAACACATTTTAAGCTTCAAAATCAGAAGAATAAGTATTAAAAAAAAGGAATGGAAAGACAATATTTTTTTTCAGAATCTTCTCTGCTGTTGGTATCCAGATAGTAGACTAAGAGAAGAAAAAACAAAAAACGCAGGGATACTAAATTGAGTGGGATGAATGTGGAGACAAAGAAACTAGAAAGAGTGGGGGAAATGCTGGAGTTTCACAAAGAATTTAAGGCTCTGGTAAGATGTTATTAATCGGGCTCTCTATATTATTCATTGATAGACAAACAGATCAGATAAGCCAACACATGTGGTGCTGATGAGAGACTACTGGCCTAAATTAAGTGCAGAAACAAGTTTCTGATGTATTTAAATATTTCCAGTTATATGTAATATGTAATATGTACAATATGTAATATGTAGAATATATGTACAATATATGTACAATGTGTAATATGTAGAATATATGTACAATATATGTACAATATGTAATATGTAGAATATATGTACAATATGTAATATGTAATTGTACAATATGTAATGTACAATATGTAATATGTACATTGTAATTGTAATATGTACATATTGTAATGTAATATGTATAATGTAATTGTAATGTACAATATGTAATGTACAATATGTAATATGTACAATATATGTACAATATGTAATATGTATATGTATATTGTATATGTACAATATATGTACAATATGTAATATGTACAATATATATACAATATGTAATATGTAAATGCTCTGGGCTAAGAAAGTTTCCAGGTGATTTGCCTTAATAATATTAGGGATATTGCAGTCCACTTGTAATGAGTCCATTTTTGTTATATCTATACTAGAATTGTGTGGTAGTTATACAATAATTTGTCCAAAATAGTTTCTTTTATATACTGTTGTCTTCATTGGAATATAACCAATAACCACTAATTTTAGGATTATACAAGCTAGGTTCTTATCATGATTTTCCATTTTAACTTCATGTCTATATAATAGCTTTGAATTCTCCTATTAATCAGATAGCAGTTGGACTGTACCCATCTTTCTTGCAATGGGGCAATAGTAATAAGTTGCTGACCATAACAGATTCATTTTTCAAAATAAATACAAATGGGAAATTTTTTGTCACTATTATATACGAAAATTCCTTTCAATCACTTTTGATGGATAGACTTGCCATCAAAATGTCTTTTTGCAAATATTGGTACACATAGTCCTCACAATTTGTATAGTTAAATAGCTGAGAATGTAGTAAACATCAACACCCCTAAATTGGAAAAGAGCTTAATGATGGTGGTACAGTTGGTCAAATATGATAAAATTTCAAAAGCAAGGAAAACGTGGGAGAAAAAAAGTCATGTCTAACCATGAATTCCAGCTAACAGAAATACATTCACATAAAGATTCAAATTGATTTAATGTATATATTTTTTATTTAAAATATATCTGAACCTATACTCTATACATGTCCCACATAAACATAAAGATAAAAGAAATAATAGTTTAACAACATAAACTCATGCGAATTGTACTACTTCCCTGCTAACCAGGCAAGTCTATGGCCATTGAATCGAGGACATGAATCTAGGACATGACCAATATCAATGACAATCTCTTTGAAGACTGGTAGTGTATACGTAAATTTGCATAAATGAGTTAGTTTTTTAGATTATTTTGCCTTTTCAACTAATTTCTAGATATTTTCCTATATCTTCTATAATGATACTCCATATTATTAAATAATTTAACAATGTGTAATTTAAGGGTTAATGACAACATTTCTTTTTTCTCTACATGGAAGAAGGAAGAGTCAAGATTATAATTTATGGACTGTTAATATAAAACTTTCCAAAAGTGAAGCAAATATAAGTAAATAGAGGAGACAATCTGTATAGAATAAAAATAGTATAAATGAAACTCAAATTGTCTTTTTACTGTGGTAAGAAACTAGCATTTAATATCATCATTTATAATAAGAGAAAACAAGTTTGTCCATTTTATTATTCTACTTAGTTCACTTTGAATAGTAAAATATAGTATACTGGCTTATAATTTCCCAGGTAAATATTAAAAAATTAATGGTAGCATATTACTAAAGTGCTTCTTCATCAAATTCTCCAAATTCATATAAACTAAAAACAATTCCAAGGTTGATTCCATTTCTACTCTTTACAGTGCTTCCCAGAATTCTTCCATGACTTTTTTTTTTATACAAGTGTTCATCTTCCTAAACCACTACTTTCAATCTTCTTCTCAGGTTCTTTCATACTCTCCTTGAGTGAAATAATCCATAATTATAGCTTCATCTAAAATCCCACAGTTAGGTCATCCCACTTCCTAGGTCCATTTTATTTTCCCTTGTAAACTATTAGAAAGTTTCATATCTACCCTCTCAAATCTTAAGTTATCATCCTCACCTTTAGACTTGTCCAACAACCTGCATTCCTTATTGTGGTGAATATTAGCACAGTCTGTAAATAGCTTTATAGAAAACTTACGAATGGGCCACAAAACACCCTTTAAAATTTTTTTTCTTTCTTTTGAACATAAAGTTAATTTTATTAAAGTGTCTACCTTCTTTACCAGGACCACATACTTTAGGGAGGCTGGCCTCAGCTCCAACCCCCATAGGGTGGGTACAAATGGATTTAACTCAGTCACAGTAGAAATACTTAACTTACCAGAAACTGAGTTTGTTATTGAAATAAAGGCACATTAATAAATGAAGAGAATCTGTTAAGAGTCTTCAGGGCAATGATTTTTTTTTTTTCTGGGAAAGACATACAGGGCTGATAATCTTTTGTCCCCTCGTTAGTTTTTGATGTGATGTCTAAAATGTAGAGGTTTTCTAACATGAAGATAAATTTATCTAACAAAGTTGACAAAGAAGTAAAAGTGAGTGATAAGCTGAGTATTTAATAACATCACTAAGCCACTGAATTAACTAACCATAGGCTTATCATATACTGGGACTTCTTATATGTATTATAATTTCCAGTGTCATTATTGACGTAATTATAAGTAATTTTCTTTTGTAAGTTTAATTGAAAACATCCTGATATAAATGTCTATGATGGAAAAATGGGCATTATCCTGCACACCATCTTAAAACAGTTCTCCTATTGTTTCTAAATGATACATTCTATGTATCATTTGAATGAGATACTTCCTCTTTGTCAAAATCTGTGCTACTTCAGTTTTTAAAAGAAATCTGTAATTGAAGCATCTTCTGAAATCCATAGACCTAACCCACATCAAAAAAAAAAATCAGGTTGTTTAATATGATAAACACTTGAGGGTTTTATTTATCTTTTTTTTTCAAATTAGTAAACATTATTAGTAATGCTTAGTACAATCTTGGAAAATAATAGGTATCTACTTTCTTGAATGAATGAATGATTATATAATAAGTTATGTTAAATATTATGAAGAAGATTGATTTGTATCTCCTGGCTTTAATGGTAATGGATATTAGAAAAAAAAACACTTCTATTTTGCAGATACTTTTGTGGTAACCCAAGAAAAATGTTTTAACTTTTGTGTCTTGTTTATATGCAAGTGTAAACTAAATTCTTGAAGTAATACACCTAGTAGAGAGCAAGATGAAGTAAAAGATCTTATGTTTAATTTATGACTCTTCTGCATTGGATATAGAGTGTTCAACTCTAAACAGTATAAACTTCAGTCTCCATGTAAGTATAATAATGATAATTATACCACATATTGTTTCATAGCACAATAAAATGAGATGAATTATATTGAACTCCTCAGAAAATGGATAAAGTCTATAAAAATTTGTGTATTAAGTGTGCATATTCTATTATAAAAAATCAATGTAAATTGCTAAAAACTGCTATGTCAATGGATGACATTATCATTTGAAGTAATCCAGCACATTTAAAGAAAAGTAAAAAAAATGATAATTTATATTGACCAACTCAATCGAAACTTTCAAAAGCTCTCTCTACCAACCGTTTGGACATCCTCCTCTTCTCCCCAAGCATAAATGAAGTATGTGATTTTATAAAGTGCTAAACTATAAAGAGGCTGCTTGGTGATATTCAGAATTGTATTGTAATGAGAACAGATCAATTTTCCATCATCTTTCTCCTGGGAAGTCATGAATCAATAATAAACTCACTTCTACAGAAAATAACAAATCATTGTTTAAAGGCCAGTTCTTCAGATAGCTCATGAATCATCTATAAAGTGTTGTAATAAAAGAAGTAAAAGTGATAGCATTAAAAACATCGCTTGATAAAGTTTTTACACAATGCAATTAAAAACATGTATGGACTTTGTGAGGTGTGTCCCAGAGACTTAACTCAGGGAGTGAAGAACAAGTCCTTTCAGCTTGAGAATATTACATGCTACCCATCATGTCCCATCCAGTTCCTACCGAAGACAATTGGAAAGTTGTCCAACCAAGTTAGAGGTACCAGGACTACCTTAGAATTTGTCAAAGCAAGTTGGGGAAGTGTCTATATAATATTTGAAATGTATGTGTTTGAAAGTAAAAAAGAAATTTGAAGGTAGAGCGTGACTAAAATTGATCAAACATAGGGTAAGGGAAGAAAAATACACTAACAACAGGAAAAATGGAAACAGACATGTAGAATGTTGAATGAGAAACTGTATATAATGTTAATCAAAGCATCACAAATCTTGCAAGGAAGGAAGGAAGTGTAGTAAAATGATAGCCCAGAAGTTTGGAGATCATGCTATTCCCATGCATGAGAAAATATATTTAAAAAACTAAGTGTCAGTGGAGAATGTCAGTGGAGGTGGAATGGAGCCATGTTAACCACAACCACCGTGTGGTTGCAAGGTTGTACCCTGCAAAGGGTCACTTGGATGAGGGTAGCTTCTCAAACAAGTGTGGGGCTGCATCAGTCCTGAGGAAGAGGCCTTTCTATAATCAGCTCTGCCCAAAGAAGGACACTTATCTAATATACCCAAAGAACAGTGCTTCCTCCTCCTCCCCTTCCTCCTCCTCCTTTTCTTTTTTTCTTCCTCTTTTCTTCCTTCTCCTTTACACAAAGGAATAAAATATGCTTGATGTAGCCCTCTCCCTCCTCCCCTGAAAAATAGAAATAAGGTTATAAGAAAGAATGACAAAATGTTTAAAAGTCAAAAAGTCTAATCAGAACTGTGAGAAAATATGTATTTTTTGTGGTAATGTTCAAGGGTGGATATAAGATGACTTAAGTATTTCAGTGGATAATTAACAAAGGCAGCAGCCAGAATGGAAACTGACAAAGTGTGCAAGAGACATGTTCATGTATAATGAAGCTTAATTTGGTTACTACTTCAATGTGGTGATTATAGAGAAACAGTCTTTGATATATAAAATATTTAACCAGAAAGACTAGTCAATATACTAATGTATGTTGTACTAATGTACAATGGTACTATTAGTCACCAAAAGAAGAGAGAGAGAGGTACTTTGTGGGTAATAGCACATTACTAAATATCTTATGTTTAAAGAACATATTAAAATACAAGATGAAAACTAAAGTGTAGATTGTGAAGCCATCTGCATAAATTTGGGGATAAACCACCTAATATAAACTTGATTAAATAATTCACTAATATTTTTTTCATTATTTCATTTATAAACAACAACAACAACAACACATTTTCTCAGGTCCTGTTCTATATCAGTCACCTAATAACACTGTAGAAATACAAACAAGAACATTAAAATGCTACTCCATAGATACAGACAGACCAAACCTGCAAACTCACACAAAAGTTCATTAAGTCTCTAAGAGAGAATGTACATACATACTGCAACATACAGTAGCATTCTGAGATTCAACTCAAAGTATTTTTGGCTTTAACATTTATTGATTAAAATCAATATGAAAAATAATGGGCATTGTTAAATTGAGAAAAATTTTAATGAAAATGCTCTTAGGGGTATAACGTAGGTCAGGTCATGCTCATTAAAGCATTAAAAAGCAGTATGTTTTTGAGATGGCCTCGCACCTTCTGACACCTTCAACCTAGTTTCTAAGAGTAAATGCAGTGTTACCTGTGAAATCATTACTCACAGAATCATTACTTATGAATCACAGATTTTTAACTGAAAATTCATAAATTAGGGTCTGCCTACAATGGTTTTAAAATACTCCAAGACTATGAAACTTTTAAGGAAATGCAGATGTTGTCAATTTACAATCATTTGACTGATTTTTATTTTTTACTTTATGATGGTGTGAAAGTGATAAGCATTTAGTAGAAACTGTACTTCAAATTTTGAATTTTGATCTTTTCTCAAGCTAGTGATAGGTAGTAGGACACTCTCATGATGTGGAGCAATGGCAGCAAGATGCAGCTCCCAGTCAGCCACATGATCATGAGGGTGATCAACTGCTACGCTTATGATAATTCTGTACCCACACAACCATTCCATTTTTTTCACTTTCAGAACAGTATTGAGTAAATTACATAAGATATTCAACACTTTGTTATAAATTAGTCTTTATGTTAGAAAATTTTGCCCAAGTATGTGCCATGTATGCGCTCTGAGCACATTTAAAGTAGGCTAGGCTAAGCTATGATGTTTGATAAGTTAGGGTATTAAATGCATTAAATTTTTTTTTTTATGTTTTTATTTGTGAAATAGGGAGAGAGAAAGAGAGAGAGAGCAAGCGAGCTAGCAGGGGAGGGGCAAAGAGACAGGGAGGGAGAGAATCCCAAGCAGGCTTCATGCTGTCAGCACTGAGCCTGGGGTTCAAACCTGTGTACCGTGAGATCGTGACCTGAGCTGAAATCAAGAGTTGGACACAACCAACTGAGCCACCCAGGTGCCCTTAAAAGAATTTTTGACTAATGACATTCTCAACTTATTTTTAAATT
Organism: Lynx rufus; assembly: GCF_022079265.1. Classification (NCBI taxonomy): domain Eukaryota; kingdom Metazoa; phylum Chordata; class Mammalia; order Carnivora; family Felidae; genus Lynx; species Lynx rufus. Next base: position 95,056,450 of record NW_025814845.1, on the reverse strand, counting down.
TTTATTTATTTATTTATTTTGAGAGAGAGAGAGAGAGAGCATGCATGTGTTCATGCAAGTGCGGGAGGCACAGAGAGAGGGAGAGAATCCCAAGAAGGTTCCATGCTGTCAGCACAGAGCCCCGGGATGAGATCATGACCTGAGTTCAAATCAAGAGTCAGACACTTAACTGAGCACCTGGTGCTCCACAACATTCTCAACTTATGATGAGTTTATCTGGATGTAACCACATTATAAGTGGAAGGATATCTGTATATAACAATATAATAATTGATATTTGCATGAAAACCTCCTGTATTTCTTCTAAGGTAATTTTGTGTTTTGTACATTGTATTTGAAAATTGATTTAAAACAAACATTTAATAAAATATCATTCCATTCAGTTATGGTTTTCAGTGATGCTAATAGATTACAAATAGAAAGGAAAATATATCCAAATGTGCAAAAGTATCTCAATGGCACCAGCAGATTTATAATCTATGACTATGTCTGTGTCCTTCAATGTGACCCTCATGCCATGCCTTACAAACACAGGTATGAATGAACATAAAGAGATTCTGTCAGGAAATCATTATATGACTTGTTAGTATACTCTCTCTCACAGAGGAGTAGAGTGAAAATTGCTTGGGTGAGAGCTTGCCAAGTTGATGGACAAGAAAAAGTCTATACCCAATTTGTAAACATACTGTAAATTGTACCTATCCAGAACTATTTAAGAATTCATACTTATGATAATACTGTATTCATGTGTGTTTTTAATTTTTTTAATGTTTATTTATTTTTGACAGAGAGACAGAGTATGAGTGGGGGAGGGGCAGAGAGAGAGGGAGACACAGAATCCAAAGCAAGCTCCAGGCTCTGAGCTTTCAGCACAGAGCCCAACGCGGGGCTCGAACTCACAGACCGCGAGATCATGACCTGAGCCAAAGGCAGATGCTCAACTGACTGAGCCACCCAGGCACCCCTCATGTGTGTTTTTAAAGTGGGAAGTACAATTGTTTAATCAATCTGAGCTTGTATTTTATAATGATTAAGGTAAAATTTCTCTAGTTCATCCCTGGAAAAAAAAAAAAGAAGTTCCTTAAATATCTGAAGTTATTTCATCTATTTCCTTGATGATAATAATATTCACATTCTTAAGTGATTTCTATCCTATATGTTTAAAATTGAAGGATATTGAAGCAATGAAAACAAAAGAGATACAAATATCCTCTTTGAACATGGTACCAGAATGATTTGGAAGTCAACTTGTAGTTTTGCTTATTTGCTTGTTTGCTTTTTTGTTGTTGTTGTTGCAACACATTACTTATTATAAGATTAGGAATTGGGTCTATTTCAGTTTTGTAATTCTTGTTTAATAATGGGTTAGCTTATCTCAATTTCACATTTCTCAGTCAGTTAAGCGGCTGATTCTTGATCTCAGCCCTGCTCAGTATCTCCAGGTTCATGAGATGGAGCCCCACATCAGGCTCTGTGCTGACAGTGAGGAGTCTGCTTGGGATTTTCTGTCTCCTACTCTCTCTGCTCCTCCCTTTCTCTCTCTCTCTCTAGCTAAACAAATATACTTTAAAAATAAATAAACAAATTTCACATCAATCCCACTGGTAATTTACTTATCTCTTGTAGATGTCTTTTAATTTTTTTTTAATTTTAGTTAACATACAGTGAAATATTGGTTTCAGGAATAGAATTTAGCAATTCATCACTTACACACAACACCCAGTGCTCATCACAAGTGCCCTCCTTAATACCCATCATCCATCTAGCCCATCCCCCCACCCACCTCCCTCTACTGTCCCTCAGTTTGTTCTCTATTGTTAAGAGTCTCTTGTGGTTTGTTTCCCCTCTCTTCTCTATTCCCTTCCTTCCCTTATGTTCATCTGTTTTGTTTCTTAAATCCCACATATGAGTGAAATCAGAGAAAGATCTCATAGATTTTAATAACAAAAAAGTCATAAACTTGAAGTAAAAAAAAAAAAAGCAGTACTTCTTTAAACTATTTGCAAGCACTGACAAATTTTCTTTTGGGAACATGTTAACTAAATCTTATTTTGAAAAATATACTCTCCAAGCATAATAAGTTTTCTGGGATAATATTGTACATTGATTTTAAATTGCTAGCAATATGGCTTCACATTAACAATGTTTGGTTCAATTGCAAGTCACATTCAAAATCTAAGATGTTTTATTCTGCCCATTTAATGTCTGCCAACTAGAAACTTTCAGTTTAATGATGATAAATGGACAGGAACTTAATTACAAATTCTAAAGAAATATCTTGTATTATATCCAGAATAAAATGCAGTGTTTAGAATAAGGTTGAGAGTAAATATTGGTGGATAAGATAACTAAATTCTCTCATATAAAATAGAAATAATGTGTCAAATTTAAGTAAACTATGTTAATCTGTGAGGAGAATATCAGTCAGTTGTCAAGTTGAGTAATAGATATATGTCTGTTTTAGAATAAATTTTATTGTTCATTTCTAAAAATATTTCATTAATGATGCTTGATTAATCAGCTGTACTGTTGCTTAAAACAAAAAAAATTTGGATAATAAGCATTACTTCTCAAAACACATAAACATGGAAATATCCTAGAACTTTATCACTTTTTTAAAATTTATACATCACTTTTACTTTCAAAATGGCAAGTCAAAAATATTTCTGAATAAAGTGATGAAAGATACCTCTACATGCTGTCCTTTTTAAAATGAGTTGAACATAACAAAAATAACATAATTAAGCCTTAAGGTATGCCTGTGTTTTGAGCCAAATAAGGTTAGGATCCTGGAGGGACAAATATTTTTAAAGACATTGTGTTTGTGCAAATCTTATAGAAGCCATGTAACACAGCCACCGATTTCTTACAGGTAATAACATGTAAAATTATATCATTCTAAGCCATCTCAGAAGTATATTATACATTGAAATATTGGGAGAGGGTCATATTAAAATGATGAACCAGACAAATCTACCATATTTACAATTATCAGAAAAGCAGAAACCGCTCCAGATATCTCCCAACTTTTGGAAGGGCTGGAAATAAAACATGAAAAACCAAACCAAATCAAACCAAAAAAATTTTTAGTCAATTACAATGAAGAAGTGTTTAAAAGAAAGGAAATTTTAGAATTTACTAAATTATGCAGTTAAAACAATATGAATACATGATGAGTTTAGTAACTAAAGATAGTATAGTTGCCTTTAATGACATTAGTTGGATTAATCACAAGTGCAAATAACTAAATTATTAGTTCAACTTGCAAAGTAGAATATAAGGAGTTTTATGACCCCCAGAAGACCTTGATAGCTAAATAAAAAAACTCATTCATGTGATCCTTCTGAATTCAGAATATTAAGTGAGTTGATGATTTCACCCATTTGCATCTGTGAAATTGATTTATTGTATTGATTAGGAAGCATACAGTTCCAAGCATTTACTACGTAAGAGAATTTGGGTTCCTCAGAGTCTTTAAATTCCCCACCTTCCATATCCACTGAGCTCATTTTGCAAAAAGCAGCAGCAGTGCTTCCCTTGAAAGATGAAGATTTCCTGGCTTTAATAATTCATAATTCCCTCACCTAAGGAAGCTTCTTCGCAGTGTAAATTTGATTCTCCTCATGCTCTACTCCTCACTGCTTCTAGGATCCTCCTTACAATCTGATATATGCCTGTTTCTAGGAGAGGTATGAACAGAGGAAGCTAAAAAGAAAAACCCCAAACTTTAGAAAAGTACTATCCCGAGGTTAATTTTTAAAAATGAGGGCCTTTTCGGACCAACTAGATTCAGTGGACTACATGAAACACAAGACTGTGGTTTCAGTTGCTCCATTATTTACTTGATTAGTCACCTGGAACGTGGTCTCACAGACTAAAGTGAGAAAATTAAAGAAAGCAAAGATTTGGGGGATACTGTTGCCTGTGCCCAAGCTATGTTTGTGGAGAGAGCTCAGAGCTCATCAGTCTTGAGGAACATATTCCTAAGGAGAACACTAGCTTCTATATATAGAAGTTTATGATGATAGGGTTTATTATTCTGTTGGGAGATGGTGTAATTGAAATTTGTTCCCAGATTTTAGTAAGAAAATATGCCCTGGGACAAAAAAGATCACATACTTGTACTATAATGCTAGAAGCAGTAGACTGCAAAAGAGGTAGTGTTGGTTAATCAGAAGGATTATGTCAGAAAGAATCTTTTATGTTGCTTAATTGTGCACAGAGTTCCTGGACTAAAATAAATGGGCCGCTCACTTGATATTCTTTTAACTGGTATCACTAAAATTATTCCACCCCTATTAACAGAAGCCTAACCTTGAATCAAAGACTGGAGTTATATATAGCCTCTTACATACTTTTTAGAATTAAGTGAGTTCATATATTCAGGATCCACTGAAAGAAGTAAATATTTGGTATACTTGAAATTTTGTCTTAAGATAGTCATAGAAGTATTCTAAGAAGTCTCATCTTGTATTCCAGATTTACATAAATACATAGTGAAAGATTATGCAACTAGGGTACTCAGAATGAAATCTCCTCTCCAACACAGAACATAATAATAAATTTAGTTATAGAATTTCTCCCTGATTCTCCTGAGCTATATAGTCCAACTTTCAACTAGGGTCAAGAAAAGGTTGTCAAGGTTGCGATGGGCACACAATGTATGTCTATTTTCTGATCTAGTGATAGAGTCACTGAGGAGAGTTAAAATAGTGTGGTATTTGTATACAAAGAAAATTGGGAGTCAAATGAAAATCTCTGGAAAAGAAAAATTGTTTTAGCCAAAATAGATCTTTTAACAATCTTCCTCTTTCTTCTCAGAAAAAGAGAGGAATAGAAGACACCAATATTGAGAGGGAGGTTCTATATGCATGTAACATATATATTGGAAATTCTTATGTCAATAGAGAACAGTACAGCCAATGGTAATCTTTTATTTTTAATTTTTTTAATTTTTTTAATGTTTACTTATTTTTGAGAGTGAGAGATGCAGAGCACAAGCAGGGGAGGGGCAGAGAGAGAGGGAGACACAGAATCGAAGCAGGTTTCAGGCTCTGAGTTGCCAGCACAGAGCCCAACACGGGGTTCGAACCCATGAACTGTGAGATCATGACCTGAGCTAAAGTCAGACGCTTAACCAACTGAACCACCCAGGCACCCCAGCCAATGATATCTTAAACTGTGTTGCTTATGGAAATATTTTTCATTCTGAGGATGGTAAAATATTAGTGACTATAAAAAGTTTATTTTATCCTACCATATGATTATGCACGGAATTAGGGAAGTAGATTAAAATTGAATAGAATAAATTCAATAGAATCACTATGGCATATTCGATATTTTAAATATTCATTGGGATATTAGAAATAAAAGCTATTATTAATTATGACTATGAAAAAATAAAAATTTTCCTCAAAGTTATGAAAGCAATTCCTACTGTACTTTAAAAAATAATTTAGATTTGTTTTAATGTAAAGTATTTTACCCTGCACATGTTAATTTGGTTCCAGAACTAAATAGGGACAACTAATCAATGAAAAAAATAAATTAATATTGATGTGGTAAGACTTTTTCAATGTTTTATTCATAGCACCCTTAAAACAAGCTAGACATTGCATATAAGGAATCAATTTGGTGATATGGAAATTGTAAGGCTATTATCTTATACTTTAAATTTTTATTGTAATGAATGGTTGTTAAATATTTATTCCTTGATGATTTACTTCCTTGATTAGTTTGTAAAACTTACTCCACTTTAAAAATGAGCAAACTGAAATTATTGATTTCTTTTACATTGGATTATATAGACATTCACTAATGCTGGGGTGGAGGGGGAGAAAACAAGTCATCTAGAAAAAAAATAGAAGGAGTCTGCATGTTTAATTTATTGTTTCATATATTTTGAGGTGGTATAGGATAAAATAATAGGAGAGGAAAATACTAGCAGCCTTTCTTTTAAATGTTCAATTATTTGATACTTAACATCTTTTACAGTGTTCTCTGATTTAATCAGACATTTGTAAATATATAACTTTCTTTTATGCCTTGAACAACTTTCATCTTTTCCCATTGTCTTTCACATTAAAATATGCAATATTTTCTTTCAAGTATGTAAATTATAGAAAGAGATTCAAAGGAGACATTTTAGAGACTATACTTTATACATAGAAATATCCTTAAAGATCATGTAGTCTTCCTGGATTTGTTTTTGTTTCCCTAGGACACAGACTACAGAAATGACTCCAGTTTCCCTATGACCCTTGAGGTTCTTTCCTTCTGACCACATATAAAGGAGAAAAAAAAATAAATCTTATGTGTGTAACTCATTTTATTTTCAAGAATAAATATAATCTGCATCCGTTATCTGAAAGAAAGAGGATGATAATGAACAGCTGAGGCTTTGGGAAATTCTGAGGAAACCATGCAGAAGCTCTAAGAAAACAGAGGTGTGACCTTAAACAGATGTTAGCATTCACCGAATGCTTTTTTGCCTATAGCCCCTGAGGTACATTAGAATTTATTTTAACAAATAAATTAAAATATTAGTTTGAGAAAGGATCAAACTGATTTGGGAAAGGAGAAAAACTATCTGGTACTTCTTATCCAAATTAACCTAGTAGCTGAAACCTAAAAAAAAAAAAAAAAAAAGTCATTCACAATGGTGAAAAGATTTGATGCATCTTACGTTCTTAAAAATGGTCTCAAGAAATGTTTTAAAAAAAAACTGTCTTCATTTTTTGAAAACAATATCCCAATTAAAGCTTATTTTCTTATTTGGTCAGAAACTTGTTTCTGAAAACTTATCTATATTACACTTTATACTTCTACTTTTTATTTCCATGTTTCAATATTCTAGCCTTAAGTTTATTAACATATTGAAGCTGTAAAACTTCCAAGCAATTCTGACACTAACTACCTGGAGTTAAGTGGAACCCACAAGTTAAAGGCATAATCCCCCAAAAGACTGCCCTCACTTAGAATGTCAGCTAAAGGTTGAGAGTCCTCAGGTCACCTGCTCTTCTAAACAACTCGGGGTGTTTCCATCTCCTCAGTTTCAACAATCTGATAGAAAGATACCAAACTCAGGAAAGCACTATATTAATGACCATATTTTTATTATAAAGGATACAAATCAGGAGCTGGCAAAAGAAGAGTATAAAGGGCATGATTTGTAAGGGTTCCAAATAAGGAGCTTCTGTATCTCCTCCCGATGGAATCAGGGCATATTCGGAAACAGAACATGGGATCAAGCTGCAATTATGAACAGCCATTCCTTTGGTGAGAAGATAAACCACTTTTCCTGTGGAAAATTGATTTTAAGGTAGCTACTCCTGCTGGGGTGGGAACTCCTTTCCTTAGATGGTAATTTCCAGGTAAACCAGAAAAGACCGTTTTCAAATTTACTCTAAAATCCTATTGGCTACCACACATAACATAATATGTTCATTTTTTTCCCAAATAGTCAAATGAACACCTTTGAGGTGCCCTGCTTATTCAAGCCATTCAAAAACCCAGGTTAAAGAAAGCTTTGAACTCTTCGAAAGGTGGTTTCCACTGTAAGTCTGGATATTGATATCCAGATGGCAAATGGGTTTAAGAGATAGAATGAAAGATTTTAAGCCAGATTTAGAAGTGTTGTACATTACACATACTGACCCTTCATTGTTATGAAACAAGGAAACAGGTTTGATAAAGAGGAAGCCTCTGGGAATTAGTTATCTAATGCTACATATCAAATTACTCTTAAAGGAAGCAGCTTAAAATCATAAATATCTGTTATATCACGGTTTCTGTGGGTTTAGGGATCTGGGACTACCTTAGCTGGGACCTCTGGCTCATAATCTTTCATCAGGCTTCAATTAACTAGTCATCCAGGACAGCAGTCATCTCAAGAATTCATGGGAAATATTCACTTATAGGTCATGATATCTGCCTATGAGTATACATACATGGACCTCTCCAAAGGGCTGTTGCAAGACAAAGCACCTGACTTCTTCCAGTAGAAGCAACTTAAGAGATGAATAGAGTGACTAATGTAGGAGGAAGCCAGTCTTTATATGATCTAATTTCAGAGGGGAAAAAACATTCCCACCACTTTTACCATATTATATTCATTAGAAGCATGTTGAAATGTCCAGCTCACATTCAAGAAGAGGGGATTTCACATGTTCTGAAACGTAAAAGCTTTCAAGAAGTATTTGCAGAGTACCTGTTATGTATATAACAGTGGGCCAGTTGAGGAAAAGGATGTGATTAAATAAAAGGAGAAAGAAGAGGAGGAGGAAGAGAAGAAATAACTACAAATAAGCATGAATAATAAAGAGAATTAAGTCCTCATCAGATCCAAAAATTTGCTTCATGTTTAGATTTTGGAATTTCCAGCAGACAATTTTCATCTGAAGAGTCTGCCTACCAAATTTTTCCGCAAAAAATGAAGAGATACATTACAATATAAAAAATACAATGAAAACCAAATTTTAGTCCATAATGTTGGGTGGGTTCATGTATGGGTTTTGTATTCTGTTTCACTGATCTTTGGCAAAGCAGGAAAGAATATCCAGTGGGAAAAGACAATTTCTTCAACAAATGGTGTTAGGAAAACTGGACAGCAACATGCAGAAGAATGAAACTGGACCACTTTCTTACACCAAACATAAAAAATCAACTCAAAGTGGATGAAAGACTTAAATTTAAGACAGGAAACCATCAAAATCCTAGAGGAGAAAACAGGCAGAAACTTCTTTGACATTGGTCTTAGCAATTTCTTTCTAGGTATGCCTCCTGAGGCAGGGGAAACAAAAGCAAAAATAAGCTATTAGGACTTCATCAAAATAAAAGGCTTCCACATAGTGAATCCATCTTACTATCTCACAGAGAATAAATTCATTTTACCCAGAACCCCAATAAACTAAATACTTCTATATTTAAGTGTTCTGCTTTATATTTTTCTTTAATTAATGAGCATATACCCAAAAGGATAAACATATTTCTAATGATATGCTTGCATTTTCTAAGATAGAGCTCGGTTATATGTTTCACAACTCAAAGATGTAAATGCACAGGCATTAATTAATGGATTTTTCCTGTGACTTGAGTACATTACAAAAAAGAAAAGATGAGAAGACCCATGAGTTATGAGACAACATTTTGAGTAGAAAAAAGTCTGACTGAATAGTGAGTGTGATTTATGAGGTACAGAAACATTTACCCCAAAAGCAAATACTTAATCAAACAATTTCAATGCAGACAATTCTACTTGAAGTTATGCATGCATTTCTAAATTTCCTTTTAAAATGCAGAGATGCTATGTAGGCATAACTTGACAACATTAAGTCATTCTACCTATGGTTAGTGGCATGCTGGTAAATGTTTAACAATTAGTTATCCTGAGAACAAAAATCGCTCATAATTTCAACCTCTAACACTTGTCAATTTGTGTAGTATAAATATCCTCACTATAGTTTATTTCAAGATACTAACAAGAGGTCACTGAATGCAGAGTTGAGAAGAAATGTTAAGTAGCTCACCATTATATAGCATTTCCAACACAAATATATATGTGTATACCCTCAAGAATATAACTGGTAAAATGTAGTAAGATAATTGGAATTTTTGAATATTTGTTCTGTTTTAATGTAATTAATTATCTCTTTATAGTCTAGTTTTTGACAATGACTAACTTCAAAAATCAGCTTGCAAAGTTCTTAAAAATATTAGCAATCCACACATCGGAGCAAGTATGCGCCAGTTCAAGCTCACTAGTGACTGTAATTCATTTTGAGATATTCATTTGCAATAGGAGACAATGATAACAAGTCTGTGAAATCACAGTCTGTGAAATGGTCAAAAAAGGAGATTTATCTGGTGATAATAATGAGGTTAGCAGAAATTAATTGTCTGCTTAGAATATTTCATAGAATTGCTTAACATGGCAAATTGGAATGGGCACTATTTACAGTGGTAATCTAAATAACCCATTCTTGCATAAATTTAATGTTAGCATTTTAATCCATCAATCCAGCAAGTAAAATTTATACAAAATGAGTTCTCATATGTATCTCCATTTTCTAACTGTTTGTTATTATTAAACATTAACCATATCTTGACATCCCCTTTTATGAATGGCTAAGTCCAATTATTTATACATTTATGCAAATTAACAATATCCCTAATATATATTTCTTTATTTTTCCTTTTTTTTCTAAGGCTCAATAACAGGTTTATATTATTTTAGAATGAAGGATTGCAAATATGTTTTTTCTGTTCTAAATATACATTTCAATTATTAATGTAGATCTTAGAAAACTAAAGTGACCAATAGACTTCTTGTTAATGTTTCAAAAAAATTTTTTACTGTTTATTTATATTTGAGAGAGAGAGAGAGAGAGAGAGAGAGAGAGAGAGAATCCAAAGCAGGTTCCAGGCTCCAAGCTGTCAGCCCAGAGCCCAACACAGGGCTCAAACTCACAAGCCATGAGATCATGATCTGAGCTGAAGTTGGATGCTTAACCAACTGAGCCACGCAGGTGCCCCTTGTTAATGTTTTTTTTTATACATGATCATCAGTCACAGATTCTCTTAATTTAAAATTTGATAGAGCCAAATAGAAAATCATTAAAGTCTAATCACTTTGAACTTTGTGCTCAAGTATATTGTAGAGAAAATTGTGAAATGAAACTAATTTGGTTCCATTTCTTGACGTTTTACTAATTTCCCAAAATTTTTAAGACATGAGTTTAGTGACTGGGAGGGGTTCAAGATGGCAACATAGGAAGATCCTGAACTCACTTTCTCCCATGAACTGTGCTCACAGCTCAGAGCCTGAAGCCTGCTTCAGATTCTGTGTCTCAATCTGTCCCTCCCCCTCTCCATCTGTCCCAAAAGGAAATTAAAAAAAAAATTAAAAAAAAACTGCCTATGGAAGTAAGTTCTTCTGGAAAAAACTTGAAAACTAGATGAACAGAGCCTCCACAACAACAGATGAAAGGGCAGCATCAAAAGTAGGAGAGGCAGGAATAGAATTCTGGGAAGATGGCGGCATAGGGGGATGCTGGGCTCATCTCATCCTGCTGATCACTTAGATTCCACCTACACCTGCCTAAATAACCCAGAAAACCGCCAGAAGACTAGCAGCACGAACTCTCTGGAGCCAAGCATAGACAGGAGGCCCACAGAAGAGGGTAGGAAGGGTGGAGAGGCGATGTGCACTACACAGACTGGTGGGAGGGAGCCGAGGCGGTGGAGGGGCAGCCCGCCTGGCGAGGCAGAATCCCTGACTCTGGCTTGCAAAAGTGGAGCCGCCGGGCTGTGTGAGTTCTGACAGCCAGGGGGACATAACATCTGTAATGTTAAAATTCAACAGGTCTGCTCACTCTCGGAGAGCAGGAGGGCGAGAGGACACCTGGAGGGAGAGTTGTTAAGCCCCGGCAGACAGAGCTCAGCTCAACAGGGAATAAAGTCGCTGGCAAGCACCATTTCCATGTCCCATCCCCAAGCCAAAATCCCAAAGGGAACCAGTTCCTGTCACCAAAAGTGCTTGCATAGCACAAACACCCAAAACTGTGCTTCTGTGGGTCCATCCCTCCGACAGGTCTGCCTCCCTCCTGGTGCCACAGGGCCCCTCCTGCAGGGGACCACTGATGGCAAAGCCAGCTAAGCCTGCCCCTCTGCCACTATGCACCTTGCAGATCCACCACAGCTAATATGCCAGATCCCATCGAAGCAGCACCACAAGCCTGGCAGTGTGCAAGTAGACCAGAGAGGGGCCACACCACTCCACAGCGAGTCCTGTCCCTGGGAGAGAGGAAGACAAGGTACACACCAGTCTGACTGTGGCCCCAGCAGTGGGCTGGGGACAGACAGCAGGTCTGACTGTGGACCTGCCTACCAATACAAGTTACTCCAGACAGCACAGGGGAAGTGCTCTGCAGTTGGGAGCCACCCCAGGGACTACCCACGATGATGAAACGGAAGAACTCTCCTCAAAAGAAACTCCAGGAAGTAGTGACAGCTAATGAATTGATCAAAAATGATTTAAGCAATATAACAGAACAAGAATTTAGAATAATAGTCATAAAATTAACTGCTGGGCTTGAAAAAAGTATAGAGGACAGCAGAGAATCTATTGCTATAGAGATCAAGGGAATAAGAAATAGTCAGGAGGAGCTAAAAATGCTATAATGAGGTGCAAAATAAAATGGAGGTGACCACAGCTCAGATTGAAGAAGCAGAGGAAAGAATATGTGAATTAGAAGATAAAATTATGGAAAAAGAAGAAGCTGAGAAAAAGAGATAAAAAAAATCCAGGAGTTTGAGGGGAGAATTAGAGAACTAAGTGATTCAATGAAATGGAACAATATCTGTAAAATAGGAATTCCAGAAGAGGAAGAGAGAGAGAAAGGGGCTGAAGGTGTACTTGAACAAATCATAGCTGAGAACTTCCCTGATCTGGGGAAGGAAAAAGGCATTGAAATCCAAGAGGCACAGAGAACTCCCTTCAGACGGAACTTGAATCGATCTTCTGCACAACATATTATAGTCAAACTGGCAAAATACAAGGAAAAGGAGAAAATTCTGTAAGCAGCTAGGGATAAACATGCTCTAATATAAAGGGAGACCAATAAGATTAGTGACAGATTTATCTACTGAAACTTGGCAGGCCAGAAAGGAATGGCAGGAAATCTTCAATGTGATGAACAGAAAAAAATATACAGCCAAGAATCCTTTATCCAGCAAGTCTGTCATTCACAATAGAAGGAGAGATAAAGGTCTTCCCAAACAAACTAAAACTGAAGGAATTCGTCACCACTGAACGAGCCCTACAAGAGATCCTCAGGGGGACCCTGTGAGACAAGGTAACAGAGACATCACTACAAGCATGAAACCAACAGACATCACAATGACTCTAAACCCAGAGCTTTCTATAATAACACTGAATGTAAATGGACTAAATGCTCCAACCAAAAGACATAGGGTATCAGAATGGATAAAAAAACAAGACCCATCTATTTGCTGTCTATAAGACACTCATTTTAGACCTGAGGACACCTTCAGATTGAAAGTGAGGGGATGGAGAACCATCTATCATGCTATGGGAAGTCAAAAGAAAACTGGAGTAGCCATACTTATATCAGACAAACTAGACTTTAAATTAAAGGCTGTAACAAGAGATGAAGAAGGGCATTATATGATAATTACAGGGTCTATCCATCAGGAATAGCTAACAATTATATATGTCTATGCGCCAAATACAGGAGCCCCCAAATATATAAAACAATTGGTCACAAACATAAGCAACCTTATTGATAAGAATGTGGTAATTGCAGGGGACTTTAACACTCCACTTACAGAAATGGATAGATCATCTAGACACACGGTCAATAAAGAAACAAGGGCCCTGAATGATACATTGGATCAGATGGACTTGACAGATGTATTTAGAACTCTGCACCCCAAAGCAACAGAATATATTTTCTTCTCGAGTGCACATGGAACATTCTCCAAGATAGATCACATACTGGGTCACAAAACAGCCCTTAAGAAGTTTAAACAATTGAGATCATACCATGCATACTTTCAGACCACAATGCTATGAAATTTGAAATCAACCACAGGAAAAATCTGGAAAACCACCAAAAGCATGGAGGTTAAAGAACACCCTACTAAAGAGTGAGTGGGTCAACCAGGCAAGCAGAGAATAAATTTAAAAATATATGGAAACAAATGAAAATGAAAATACAACAATCTAAACGCTTTGAGATGCGGCTAAGGCAGTCCTGAGAGGAAAATACATTGCAATCCAGGCCTATCTCAAGAAACAAGAAAAATCCCAAATACAAAATCTAACAGCACACCTGAAGGAAATAGAAGCAGAACAGCAAAGATACCCCAAACCCAGCAGAAGAAAAGAAATAATACAGATCAGAGCAGAAATAAACAATATAGAATCTAAAAAAAGAACTGTAGAGCAGATCAATGAAACCAAGAGTTCGTTTTTGAAAAAATAAACAAAATTGATAAACCTCTAGCCAGGCTTCTCAAAAAGAAAAGGGAGATGACCCAAATAGATAAAGCCATGAATGAAAACGGAATTATGACAACCAATCCCTCAGAAATACAAGCAATTAGCAGGGAATACTATGAAAAATTATATGCCAACTAACTGGACAACCTGGAATACATAGACAAATTCCTAAGCACCCAAACACTCCCAAAACTCAAAAAGGAATAAATAGACCCATAACTTGAAGACCCAAAACTTGAATAGACCCATAACCAGCGAAGAAATTGAATCAGTTATCAAAAATCTCCCAACAAATAAGAGTCCAGGACCAGATGGCTTCCCTGGGAATTTCTACCAGATTTTTAAAGCAGAGATAATACCTATCCTTCTCAAGCTATTCCAAAATATAGAAAGGGAAGGAAAACTTCCAGACTCATTCTATGAAGCCAGCATTACTTTGATTCCTAAACTAGACAGAGACCCAGAAAAACCAGAGAACTATAGGCCAATATTGCTGATGAATATGGATGCAAAATTCTCAACAAGATACTACCAAATTGAATTCAACAGCATATAAAAGAAGTATTCACCATGATCAAGTGGGATTCATTCCTGGGATGCAGGGTTGGTTCAACATTCGCAAATCAATCAATGTGATTCATCACATTAATAAAAGAGATGATACCATATGATCCTGTCAATCGATTCAGAAAAAGCATTTCACAAAATGCAGCATCCTTTCTTAATAAAAACCCTCAAGAAAGTTGGAATAGGAGGAACATACTTAAACATCATAAAAGCCATTTATGAAAAGCCCGCAGCAATTATCATCCTCAATGGGAAAAACTGAGAGCTTTTTCCCTGAGATCAGGAACACGACAGGGATGCCCACTCTCACTACTGTGGTTTAACATAGTGTTGGAAGTTCTAGCATCAGCAATCAGACAACAAAAGGAAATCAAATGCAGCAAAATTGGCAAAGACGAAGTTAAGCTTTCACTCTTTGCAGATGACATGATATTATACATGGAAAATCCGATAGTCTCCACCAAACATCTGCTAGAACTGATACATGAATTCAGCAAAGTCGCAGGACACAAAATCAATGTACAGAAATCAGTTGCATTCTTATAAACTAATAATGAAGCAACAGAAAGACAAATAAAGAAACTGATCCCATTCACAATTGCACCAAGAAGCATAAAATACCTAGGAATAAACCTAACCAAAGATGTAAAAGATCTGTATGCTGAAAACTATAGAAAGCTTATGAAGGAAATTGAAGAAGATATAAAGAAATGGAAAAATATTCCGTGTTCACGGATTGGAAGAATAAATATTGTTAAAATGTCAGTACTACCCAAAGCTATCTACACATTCAATGCAATCCCAATCAAAATTGCACCAGCATTCTTCTCAAAGCTAGAACTAGCAGTCCTAAAATTTGTATGGAACCACAAAAGGCCCCGAATAGCCAAAACAATTTTGAAGAAGACCAAAGCAGGAGGCATCACAATCCCAGAATTTAGCCTCTACTACAAAGCTGTAATCATCAAGACAGCATGGTATTGGCACAAAAACAGACACAGAGACCAATGGAATAGAATAGAAACCCCAGAACTAGACCCACAAACGTATGGCCAACTAATCTTTGACAAAGCAGGAAAGAATATCCAATGGAAAAAAGACAGTCTGTTTAACAAATAGTGCTGGGAGAACTGGACAGCAACATGCAGAAGAATGGAATTAGACCACTTTCCTACACCATTCACAAAAATAAACTCAAAATGGATTAAGGACCTGAATGTGAGACAGGAAACCACCAAAACCCTAGAGGAGAAAGCAGGAAAAAAAACCTCTCTGACTTCAGTCGTGTCAATTTCTTACTTGACACATCCCCAAAGGCAAGGGAATTAAAAGCAAAAATGAACTATTGGGGCCTCATGAAGATCAAAAGCTTCTGCAATGCAAAGGAAGCAATCAACAAAATAAAAGGCAACCAACAGAATGGGAAAAGATATTTGCAAATGACATATCAGACAAAGGGCTAGTATCCAAAATCTATAAAGAACTCACCAAACTCCACACCCAAAAAACAAATAATCCAGTGAAGAAATGGGCAGAAGACATGAATAGACACTTTTGTAACGAAGACATCTGGATGGCCAAAAGGCACATGAAAAGATGCTCAACATCGCTCCTCATCAGGGAAATACAAATCAAAACCACACTCAGATATCACCTCATGCCAGTCAGAGTGGCTGAAATGAACAAATCAGGAGACTATAGATGCTGGAGAGGATGTGGAGAAATGGGAACCCTCTTGCACTGTTGGTGGGAATGCAAACTGGTGCAGCCACTCTGGAAAATAGTGTGGAGGTTCCTCAAAAAATTAAAAATAGATCTACCCTATGACCAAGCGATAGCACTGCTAGGAATTTACCCAAGGGATACAGGAGTGCTGATGCATAGAGGCACTAGTACCCCAATATTTATAGCAGTACTTTCAACAATAGTCAAATTATGGAAAGAGCCTAAATGTCCATGAAGTGAAGAATGGATAAAGAAATTGTGGTTTATATACACAATGGAATACTACATGGCAATGAGAAAGAATGAAATATGGCCTTTTGTAGCAACGTGGAACTGGAGAGTGTTATGTTAAGTGACATAAGTCATACAGAGAAAGACAGATACCATATGTTTTCACTCTTATGTGGATCCTGAGAAACTTAACAGAAGACCAAGGGGGGAAAAAAAAGGTTAGAGAGGGAGGGAGCCAAAACATAAGAGACTTTTAAAAATGGAGAACACAATGAGCATTGATGGGGAGTGGGAGGGAGCAGAGTGTTGGTGATGGGTATTGAGGAGGGCACCTGTTGGGATGAGCAATGAGTGTTGTACGGAAACCAATTTAACAATAAATTTCATATTAATAAATAAATAAATAAATAAATAAATAAATAAATAAATACATAGATAATAAAAAAAGAAACCAAGTGAATAAAGTATTCCAAGCAAAAAGAAGAAAAAAAAAAAGGTAGGAGAGGCAGATGCGTGGTCCCACAAAATAAATCAAAATAAGGATGGTGAGCCACAGGTGGGAAGGTATCAAAAATGCAGAACTTTTCCTTGGGAATTGAAAGGTCTGTGTTCCACATCAGGCAGGTCAACCTCTAGATCCTGCACAGGAGAGACAAAGCCCCAAATGCATGGCTTTGAAAACAATGGGGATTATATTCAGAAAAACAAACAAATGGCAACAACAACAACAACAAAATCCAGAACTGTAGGGAAAGGAGAGTCCATTCCTAAAGGCTCACAGAAAGATTCACTTGCCCCAGGACCCAGCACCAGCTTGAAAAGTGCATGAGCCGTATACAAGGGAGGCCTATTTAACTAATCTTAAAGTATCTGCCAGAGAGGCAATTAAGATTCTTTAGGAATGGAGACACTGGCAAGGGCCATTTCTTCAGTCTCATTCTAACTTACAAGTGCCAGCACTGGTGGGTACCATTTTGGGGCTCTCTAACCTGTTAGCACTGGTGGTCATGCCTTCATAAGGGTCCAGACCTAACCTACACCAGAGCCCTATGTCACAGCTGAGTCGGTGAGAGTCCTGCCCAACCCTCCTGCTGCCTGCGAGAGACTCACTTCAGAAGGAAAAACACAAATTGAAAGTGAAGGAATGGAGAAAGATGCAAGTTGTAATAAAGAGAAAGCTAGTATAGCTTTGTTCATATAATACAAAATACACTTTAAAACAATGACTGTAATAAGAGACAAAGAAATGCAAGAGTGTCACAGGGGAAGATGGTAGAGCACACGGATCCTTAGTTCACTTTCTCCTGTGGACTCACCAAGGCCACAACTACATATAATGCAACTCATTCTGAAAACAACCTGGAAGCCAGTAAAGAAGGTCTTCTACAGCTAAAGGTATACAAAAGGGTACACATTGAAAAGGGTAAAGGAGTCAGAGATGTGGTCAGGAACCAAGCCTCCAATGTGGCAACCCATAAGTCCGAGGCACATGGGGTTCCTTCCTGCACTAAAGGTGTGGAGTTCCTTCCCTGAGGAGGGAATCAAGCCCCACTTCAAGCACCCATACCCTAGAGGCCTAGACCAGGAATACAAGCCCCCATAAAGTCTTACTCTGAAAATAAGCAGACTTTAACTCCAGGTGCTTTGAAAATCAGTGAAACTTAACTCCAGGAGAGCTGGAGAGAGAGCTACAGGAATTGGAAATCCTGCTACTAAATGGCAGGCACATTATATCACTTGGTCCCAGACCCAGCATAGAGGCAGCAGTTTGAAAATGCTTGGCTTGGGGCGCCTAGGTGGCTTGGTTGGTTAAGCGTCTGACTTCAGCTCATGTCATGATCTCACGTTCCGTGAGTTCGAGCCCCGCGTCGGGCTCTGTGCTGACAGCTCAGAGCCTGGAGCCTGTTTCAGATTCTGTGTCTCCCTCTCTCTCTGCCCCTCCCCTGTTCATGCTCTGTCTCTCTCTGTCTCAAAAATAAATAAACGTTTAAAAAAATTTTTAAAAAGAAAATGCTTGGCTTATACATGGCTGGCTGGGAACACAAGCTGAAGAAGTAGAAATCTGTGGGAACTTTCTCCAGAAACAAAAGTGCTGGAAGGAACCACTTTTCTTGCCCCCGCCACCCCACCCTACTTTACCCTAGATGGCTGGATGGTGGTTGAAGCCAGTTCTGGTACGCTCCATCTACCTTGCTAGCACTGCTCACCCAGCACTGGCATTCACGTGTAGTGCTACCCCACCTGATGTGCCTCCTCTAATAGGTGTCCTCCAAAGCGGATCCTGTCCCGCCATACTTGGCAGACAGCCCTGCCCAACCAGTGCCTCTTCAAAGCTAGTCCTCCACCAATGAGGGGAGCAATCCTAACTACCAGCATGTCCATAGCAGCTTCCTCTGGGCCTCTCAATCAGCTCCACTGGGTGTCAGCCCTACTCACCAGTGTGCAAAAAGTAGTCATGGCCAGTCACTGCAGCCAACTGGGCTGAATGCCAGCTCCAACCACCATCATGCTCACAGCAGTCATGGCCCAGCCACAACAGGGTGAGGGGTGCATAAAATAAAATCATCAAATCATAAGGGGAGAAAGCACAAGTGAAAGGGAGAAAGAAGGAATACAAAACACCCAGAAAATAATTAATGAAAAGGCATTAAGTCCCCATCTATTAATAATTACTTTAAAGATAAATGGGCTAAATGTTCCAGTCAAAACACATGAGGTGACTGAATGGGTAAAAAAATAAGGTGCATGTATATACTTTTGGAAAATACTCATTTCAGACTTACAGACACATAGGGATTGAAAGTAAAGGGAAGACAAAGATATTCCTTGCAAACAAAAGCAGAAATAAAAAGCTGTGGTAGTAATACTTATATCAGACAACATATATTTTGAAACAAAGACTGTTATAAAAGATCAAAAAAGGGCGTTACATAATGATTAAGAGATCAATCCAACAAGAGTGTATAAGAATTATAAACATCCATATTCCCAACATAGGAACACCTGAATTGTTTTATGGAGAAATTAATAGCAATACAATAAGAGTAGGCTACTTCAATGCCCCACTTACATCAATGAATAAATGATCCACAGAGAAAAACAATTAGGAAATAGTGGGTTTGAACAACACATTAGACCAGATGAACATAGCAGGTATATGCAGAATATTCCATCCCAAAACAACAGAACACACATTCTTTTCAAGTGCACATAGAATATTCTCTAGGGCAGATCACATATTAGGCCACAAAACAACTCTCAATAAATTAAAAATATTTAAATCATGTCAACCATCTTTTCCAACCACAATGGTATCAAAGTGGAAATCAATTACAAGAAAAAAAAAACCTGGAAAACACTTGGAGGCTAAACAGCATGCTAGTAAACAATGAACAGCTCAATGAAGAAATCAGAGAGAAAATTTAAAAAAAACACTGAAATAAAGAGGATCATGAAAGTCTACTATAAACAATTATACATCAACAAATTGGACAACCTAGAAGAGATGGTAAATTTCTGGAAACACACAATCTTCTGATACTGAATCATGAAGAAAGAGAAAATCTGAACAGAACAATTACTAGTAATAAAACTGAATCAAAAAAGATGGAAAACTGCCACCATTTTCAGATGACATGATACTATATATAGGAAACCCTTAAAATCTCCACCATAAAGCTTTTAGAATAAATGAATTCAAGTAAAGTTGCAGGATATAAACTCATATACAGAAATCTTTGGCATATATACCAACAATGATCAGAAAGAGAAATTAAGAAATCAATACCATTTACAATTGCATCAAAAGTATACAATACCTAGTAATAAATTAAGCCAAGGAGGTGAGAAAACTGTACACTGAAATCTCTAAGACACTGATAAAAAGATGTTGAAGAAGACATAAATAATTGGGAAGATATACCATGTATATGGATTGGAAGAATTAATATTGTTAAAATATCCATATTACCCAAAGCAATCTACAGACTCAATGTAATCTCTATCAAATTCCAATGGCATCAGCAGGGAAATACAAATCACAACTATAATGAGATATCACCTCACACCTGTCATAATGGCTAAAATCAACAACCCAGGAACAACAGATGTTGATGAGGATGCGGAGAAAGGGGAATCCTCTTACACTGTTGGTGGGAATGCAAACTGGTACAGCCACTGTGGAAAAAATTATGAAGTGTCCTCAAAAAGTTAAAAATAGAACTACCTTAAGATCTAGCAATTCCACTATAGGTACTTACCTCAAGGATATAAAAATCCTGATTTAAAGGGATACATGCACCCCAATGTTTATAGCAGCATTATCATTTGCTATTGGCAAAATTATGGACAGAATCCAAATGTCCATCAACTGATGAATGGATAAAGAAGAGGAGGTATATATGTATACAGTAAAATGTTACTCAGCCATAAAAAAGAATGAAATCTTGCCATTTGCACCAACATGAATAGAGTTAGAGGGTATTACGCTAAGTGAAATACGCCAGTCAGAGAAAGACAAATACCATATGATTTCACTCATGTGTGAAATTTAAGAAACAAAACAGATGATGATAGGAAAGATAAACCATAAAAGAGGGCACTTGGTTTGATGAGCACTAGCTGTTATATGTAATTGCTGAATCACTGAATTCTATCCCTGAAACTAACACTATACTATATGCTAAATAAATGGAATTTAAATAAAACTTGAAACAAGCAAACAAAAATTCAAAGGGCACTTTTCACAAAGAACCAATAATTCTAAAATTTATATAGATCCATAGAAGACCCCAAATAGTCAAGAAAAGTCTTGAGAAAAAAGAACAAAGGTGGAGGAATCACATCCCAGGATTTTAAACTATATTACAAAGGTATAGTAAGTAGTCAAAACAGTATGGTACTGGCATAAGTCAGATATACAGATCAATGGTATAGAATTGTAAGCCCACAAACAAACCCAGCACACAATTAATTTCTCACATGGAAGCCAAGAACATGCAATGGAGAAAGGACATTTTATTTTATAAATGGTGCTTGGAAAACTGGACAATTGCATGTAAAAGACTGAAACTGGACTATTATCTTAAATCATACACAAAAATTAAGTCAAAATGCATTAAAGACCTAAAGGTAAAACCTGAAACCATACAATTCTTAGAAGAAAACAAAGATGCTTAAATTCTTTGGCATTGGCCTTAGCAATGTGTTTGTGAATCTGATGTCAAAGGCATGAAAAACAAAAACAAAAAGAAACAAATGGGACAACATCAAACTAAAAATCTTCTGCACAGCAAAGAGTACCATCACTAGAGCAAAAAACAAGCTACTGGGAGAAGATATCTGCAAATCACATCTCTGATAAGGGTTAATGTCCAAAATAGACAAAGAACCCATACAACCTGACACCAAAAAAATTAAAAAATAAAAATGGGCAGAGGATCTGAATACACAGTTTTCCAAAGATGTGCAGAGGGCCAACAGGCATCTGAAAAGATGTTCAACTTTACTAATCATCAGGGAAATGCAAATCAAAGCCATAATCACATATTATCTTCTACCTATTAGAATGTCTATTATCAAAAAGACAAGAAACGTCAGCTTTTGCCTTATGCTAGGTGAAATAAGTCAAATGATAAAGACATAGTACTATATGAATTCACTCACTCATAAGTGGAATCTATAAAAAATAAAAACAAAATTCAATGAACAAAAAAAAAAACAGTCAGAAAACATAGATACAGAGAACAGATTGATGGTTACCAGAGGAGAAAGAGAATGGGAGATGGGCAGAATGGATGAAGGGGGTCAATGCTATGGTGATGGAAGGTAATTGGATTTTTTTATGGTGATCATTTGGTAGTGTATACAGATATCAAATTATAATGTTGTACATCTGAAACATATATAATATATACCAATTTTACCACAATACAACAAAAATGAGTTTAGTTATTCCAGTGCTTTAAATAATTTATATATAATTTTAATTCAAATATGCTATTAATATATTCACATAAACTTTATTATCATTCTGAAATGGAATTGTCTCATAAAGTAAGTGATTGTTCTCAAATATGAAGGACTGGGTGGACTGAGAGCACAGCACACACCTACTAGGGACTGTTAAGAATGCAGAGCACTTACAGTAATATTTTCTTAGAAAAGTTCAGAGTAATTCATATTTTAACTTAATCTAAGCCCCATAATATTCAGAGCTAAATGCTTCAGGACACCTAGGCACTGAATAACAAATGTTTTCTTCTAGAAAGTGATTTTGAAAAGTTCAGAGTTACTGTTTTGTTATCAAAACCATCAAATGTCTGACTCTGTTTCCTCTATTTAAGCCAAATTAATTTTCTTGCTTCATAATTATTTGAAACAGGTCACTTTTGTCAATCAGAATAATTTTTTCCTTGATATTTTGTACTCCGGCTACTTGAAAATCCAAATGAAACATTTCCAAGAATTCTTTCATGAGGGAGTGTAAATGTATCAATGGATACCCACTCAGTATAAGTGTATTATTTATTTGAATATTTGTGATACTTAATTTACATATTTGTACCTGTGCTCTTCAGTTGTTGTGGTAATCTGTGTTTCTGTTTGTGAATATGCATTTATGATTTATTTTTATTTGTATTTTTTATTTTAAAAACTTTTTAATGTTTATTTTAGAGGAGGGAGCAGAGAGAGAAGGAGACACAGAATTGGAAGCAGGCTCCAGGCTCCAAGCTGTCAGCACAGAGACCAATGTGGGGCTTGAACTCACAAACTGTGGGGTCATGACCTGAGCTGAAGTTGGACATTTAACCAACTGAGCTACCCAGACACTCCTATTTTTTTTTTTTTATTTTAAAGAGAGAGTGAGAGTGGGAGACAAGAGCAGAGGGAGAGAGGGGGAATCCTTCATGGTCAGCTCAGAGTTGGACGCGTGGCTCACTCTCATGATCCTGGGACCATGACCTGAGCCAAAATCAAGAGTCAGATGTTAAATCTACTGAGCCACCCAGGTGGCTGCATTTATGATATTTATACTACTTGAAAAATTAATCCCTATATTGTTTAAATAGTGGGTATTTGAAAAATGAGGTTGACACTCATGTACTTACTCCTTCTTTGCCTTTATAAAATAGGTCATATTATCCTAATGTTTCACATACTTGAGAAGTTGTTCCTGCTCCAATAAATGTTTCTGATATCCATTGTAGTTTGGTATCTCACAACGTCCTACTTTACATGCCATGCAACTCATCTGCTGGCCTTTCCTAGGGAGTTTCTGTTACCATGTTGCTGGATCAACTCAATGCCCTATACCATGAAGGATTTGAGTAACCATGTCTTCAAGACTGCAGACTGCAGGATGTCAGGGAGTGCCAATGTCCCTCAGTTGTCATTGACTCTTCTGCATTCTGTGGCTCCTGCCATAAATGCTTGCCTCTGCTATTGGGGATTTAGTTTCAGCAGAGGCCTCATGAAGGGACCACTTTATATAATCTGGAAGGTATGAGGGACTTAAATTCCTAAAGAGTAAGTGCTGACTCACAAGAGACAGAAGATGGGAAGAAACAAAAAGATGCTTATTTTTTAATTCATTCATTCCCCCTAACGAAATAGTCCACATGCAGTTTTTCCAAATGCCTCTTGCAAGTACTCCTGCATTATACAGCAAGTGATGATATTTTGTGTAAAGATGTGCCCTGCTCTGTAATTAGATATCTTGCCTGCTTTCTGGACATACCTTTTATTTCTTCGTTCATTCCTTCCTGAGATTGCGGACCCCAGTTTTCTGGGCAGGCCCAGCTAAGACATTCTTGAGTAGAACTGAATTATACTTCTCTATATCTATTTAGGAAATTAAAAGAAAAAAAAGAGAAATATGGATAATTATATCAGTTTCTATGAATGAGTTCCAAACTTATATGTCAAATCCTTACCCTCATGAGATGAACGTACATATAGCTCTCTTGCAGAAATTCCCTGTTTAGAAGACAAACATGCATCTGTAGTTCAGCAAGTTCAAAGGAGAGTTCAGCTTTTCACTTAACCTGATCCCCCATTTTTATTTCATATTGCGCTGAGAACTTTGTTAAAATATATTTAGATTTGTCTCCAATACCCTATCTCATGTCTGTAAGGAAGATACAATCTTGCATTCATACCAGTACAAAGAAGTGTACATTTTCATTGTTATATTTGTATGAGAATTCTGCCTAATTACCTGTCACCATTGAACTGTCACTCTCATATCATTTAGTTCTGATCTCAATCATGTTCCTTAGAGCTGTTCTAATCCTCTGTCTTCCAAATACCCTGATATTGGAAAAGAGTTCATTTCTTTAATTTGCTCCAAATTCCAGTTGGATACTTGGAATATATTTTACTCCAATATATTTTAAGTTTTTTATAGATGTAAAATAAATTTGAAAAACCTTAATTGTCGATGTAAAGAACTGAGTAGAGTTGGTCCTACTGTTTAGATTGTCAGCCACTTGTGTTTCAGGGAATCTAATTTTCTGGACGTCTCAAAAAACTCCAACTTCATTCTAGTCAACATTTCTTGGGCGGTTGTTTTAACCAGACACTATTTTCAATGAACGTTCTGCTTATATCACTTCCTTACTTCTGGCAATACAACACTGAAGCACTCTCACTGTCTTCATCTTACTGGTGAGAAAGCTGAGGTTTTTCCCAAAGCCATAGCAGCAGTAAGGGGAGAAGGTGGGCTTTGTGCCCAGGCAGTCTGGCTCTTGAAACCTCTCTTAGTCATTAGACAGAGTGGGTTTTTCATTTGGTTGGTTGTTTGCTTGGCTAATATAAAGCTACTCAGCATCAGGACTGGATTTCTTCATCAGCAAAACTGAGGTCAATAAAAGCTTCCTTACAGGATTTTTGAGACAATGAAATGGAATGATACTCATAAAAGTGTCCAATCTTACAGCACACTGGCAATTGCAGTATTTATTATTAATGGTAGTTGTAGTATTTATTATTACCGATAGCTGTAGTATGAAGTCATTCTAAAGAAATAACCTGAGGTACAAAGAAAGATTTATATAGAATGAAATTAAAGAAGGTTTTATTATTATAGTGAAGATGAGAAACAGCCTAAATATAACCTAAGAAAATGTCTATAGGTTATGGTACATAAAAGGAAAATTATGCAGCCAGTAATATTATCTTTAAAAAATTACTACCTTGGAAATGTTTATAATGAAGGAAGTGGAAAAAAGAATAAAAATAGTATGGAAACAATCATATACCAACACACTCAAATATATGACTTTAAGGAACTGTTAAATGTTACCACTTTTTATTTTTGGCCTATGGAATTTTTTTTTGTACCTTTTGTGTTTTTCAGATTCTCTACAATGAATACTTATCAATTTTATGTTATAAAATGACATATTTATTTATACATTAATTTAAATTTTGATGTCTGCACAAGATTAGAAGAAAAGTGACATTTTATATCCTGATATGGCATTTAAAATTTTATGTTATTATGCATTATAAAACTATTATTCAACTACATTTTAAAAATCTATTTATTTGTTAATAATGTCATTAGTTCTTTTCAAGAGTATACTCATCAGAAACCCAAATTATAGCACTGCATGAAAATTTCCTTTAGTAATTTTCATTAAGTAGACCATTCTTTTATTTTTTAAGTATATGTATTTGTTTTGAGAGAGAGAGAGTGGGGGAGGGGCATGGGGCACAGAGAGCGGGGAGAGAGAATCCCAAGCAGGCTCCACATTCAGAGCAGAGCCAGAGGCAGGGCTCAATCCCACAAACCATGAGATCATGACCTGAACCAAAATCAAGAGTCGCATGCTTAACCAACTGAGCCACCCAGGTGCCCCTTAAGTAGATCATTCTGATTCTGTTTTATTACCTGTCCTAAGCACTGCTACATTTTTTTTTTCTGACAGAAATATTATAAAGCTCAATGAATAATTTTAAAGTACATAATCTCTCTAAAATGCATGCAAGACTTCTAAGAATTGTAATCAACATGTTAATCCAAATTAAGTATTAACATAAGTAAACACATTAAATAATTACGTTCTTGTCTCTATTACATGACAAAATTGTGAATCCTGTTATTGAGCAATGCTTCCTCTGTTCAATCTCATGAAATAGTTCTCCTGTCCCTTGGCACTAGCTGTGAGCCCAGGAAGGAACCTCAATTCCTCCACTTGGCCTCTCATCCACCAGTAGGATAGTGAGCTTCTTCACAACATGGTGGGTCAGGGCTCCAAAACAGTGGAAATGAGCAAATGCTCCAAGGCTTAAGCCCTAACCTCAGAAATCAAATTGTATCATTCTGCCAAAATGCAGTTACAAGGCCTGACCAGGTTCAAGGAGTTGAGCAATTGACTCTGCCTCTTGAAGTGAGAAGTAGCAAAGTCATATTTCAAAGGAGCTGAGGAGGAATTATTGTGGCTGTCTTAGAAAATATTTTCTCACTGTATCCTATATTTCCTAAGCAGTCTACAGGGAGGTTGGAGGCCAACCCAGAAAAAACGTGGAACACTACATTTTCAAATGTTTTTTGTGAGATCTCTATCTGTTATGTATATTTGCTTGGCACCTACCATTCCCAGTAAGAAGGGAACTCTGGAAACAATAAATAATAACCTTTCATACAGGAAAGGTTCAGGTAGAATTTCCCCCATGCATCTTCCTATGAAAAAGAGTCAAAAAGTAGCTGAGTTTTTCTATTATTCAGGAGGCAAAGTGCATAGACATCAAAAAGGTGAAAGTACAACAATGAATATTTACTAAGATACTATATTTAATATTAATAACTATTATAAAAGATTTTTAAAAATCTTGTCATGTTCTTTGCCCTCAGGAAGTTTCCTATCTGGTTGACAAACATAACATACATATTTAAATTATAAAACAATTGATTATATAATAGATACAAAAATATGCATACAATTTACAAAAATTATGGTTTGGATAATGTCAATCACTGAGAGTTAAAGTTTTTGTTGTTTTTTTTTCTTCATTTTGTGGACAAAGTGGAACTTGAATGTGAAAGGTGATTTGGATTTGAATAGTTTGTAAAGAACATAAAATAAATTTCATATGAGAATAGCCAGAGTTACATAAGATAAAGAAGATTATTTTAAAAAATAAAATTATATTTGAGTATATATGTAAGACAACATTAACAATTTTGAATTGAGACGATAATAATAACAACTGATAAAATCATCCCCCTATTTACCTGGTTGTTCAGTCTAGAAAGGTAGTGCCTATTTCTAATTCATATCTTTCAAACACCTCCCTCCCACATGTATCTAAGAGCAATAACCAACACTTAACTGAAAAAATTCTACCCTCCTTTTCAAATCATTACATGTCCCTGTCTAATAATGGAAACAACAGTACATTTGTTGTAAGCACAAATGAATGGTTACAGGTAAGGCCCTTAGAATATGATCTGGAATTTTGTAACATTTAAATAAATGTTAACTATTGTTATTATTATTAATATTTATATTATTATTACCATTATACTTCTGTATCAAATTCATCCACTTATCTCCATCTTTATAGCAACCATTTTATTCTAAAATACTATCTTTTTTCCTAATTCGTTTATAATGGCCCCTTCTCTCAGATTCCACTTTTGACTTTTAACATACATTTTCCAAAAATCAGTGGGATAAATTTTTGTTAGTATAATCGACTTTATGTCAATTGTAAAAAGTCATACTTTGTGTGTATCATTGTCTTGCATATAATGTGTATTTTAGCTTTGGCTGTTTTTTAAGATTTCCAACTCATCTTTAGTTTCCAGAATTTGTTGTCTATGTGTGTGGTGGACAGACCCTAAGATTACCCCAATGACTTCTGGCCTCCTGGTGTTCATATTGTTGGGAATTCTTATCCCCATGTGTCTGAGCAGGATCTCTGACTTGCTTCTAAACAAAAGAATATGGAAAACATGATGAAATGGCACTCTCGATGAAATTTGATTGGGTTACACTATATGGCAAAGGTAATGGATGCCATGTCTATGCTATCATGTTAGAAAAGACTCTATATTAGCAAACTAGGGCTGGACAGTCTCGTGAAAGGTTTTATGCAGGAAGGGCAAGCAGCCATGTTGAGGGAGCCCATAGGAAGCAATTGTAGATTGCCTTTATTAGCTGCAGGCAGCCCGTAACTGGCTACAAAGATCTGGGGTTCATTTTCCCAGCCACAGAAAATGAATTCTGCCAAAAACCTACATGAGCTTTGCAGTAGGTTATTCCCCAGTCAAGCTTCCAGTAGAAAATGTAGCCTGGCTGTCACATTGATTGCAGTCCTGTAAGACCCTTAACAGAGGACCCAGTTAGGTCAGGCTGGCACTCTTGACCCATAGAAATTGTGAGATAATTAATGTCTGCTTTCTAAGCTGATAAGGCTGCAGTATTGTGTGTGTGTGCATCAATATCTACCCCCGCAACTGCCTTGACTTTAGTACTTTATTTTGATTATGATCTACCTTGTTCATCCTTTAAGAAGGAACAAGAACCAATGCTGACTATATAATCTCTAAATATATTAGGAACTCAGATATTATCTGTTTAATTTCCTCTTATTCCCATTTATTTTATTACATTCCACAAAACCTCCTGAAGCTACCTGACAGAAATCACACTTCAACTGCAGCACACATTTTTATCTCCTTGTTTTTAACTTTTTTCACTATGCTGAGAATAATTAGTCATGTCATGCAAATTGATAATGTCATGAGAAAAAAAGCAGTAAGTATTTTTTTTCTCCTATATCACATCCAGAAGCAGGTGGAGTTTGTCTCTATGGACCCCAAATATTTAATTCAAACTTCATATTAGTTAGCAGATTGCAATGTTTATAATGGGGGAATTGAATACAAAACCTAGAATAGGACACATGGAATGATGATACACATATATGTGTGGTTCCTTGACTTCTGGATCTGTAATGAATTTGCATTAGAACTCTATTTTAAACCTTTAAAATTTTGGACAATGAACCCTTTTTATAACCCCATTCAAAGCTCATGACTTAAGTAATTCAAATATCTAAGAACTCTAATTTTATTAAATGTTCAACAAGAATAAACATATATAAAATTTTTTAAACGTTCCACAAGAAGAATGAATAAATAAATATAAAAATAAAATTAAACTTGGTGTCATATCAAAGGTTTTTAACTTTTTATCCTCATATTAAATTTTGTTGAATACCTTTAACTTTCTCACCTCTCAGAAAATAATTGCCCCCATTTTTGCTGAAAAAATAGCTATCTCAAAATAGAGTACCCTCCAATATCTAGAAAAACCGCATCATTACTGCAGTTCTTATAAATGGATAGTCCATTACTTTAGTAAATGATAACTGCATCTGTCCATTTCAGCAATCTCCTCTGGTGATCTGTGAATGCCGCCCAGTATCCCAATTTCCTCTCTGTCAGTTACGGCATAATAAAGAATTAAGTATTGGAAACTCCATTTCTTTCCTTTTTTTTTTCTCTAATTACAAGGGAATAAGAAGACATTACAAGCAGGTCAGGGGTATCTAAATAGCCTACAGCAGTTAATTTTTTATTTAAATAAAGCTTTTTAAAAATCAATTCCAATTTTTTAAATTTTTATTTCATTTTCATATTCTTGTCATTCTTATATGTTCTTGTATAAGTATTAAGTAATACTTGTAATAACTGTAGATCTGATGAAGGTAATTCATATGAAGAGTCACATCTTCTGTAGTATTACCTCCCCTTCCATATAAAGCCAACTGAAGATTCCCTGGCATGTCTGAAAGTTTAAGAGCAGCCACATGGATGAATGTCCAAATAAGCAAACTTCTCACATGTTTCCACATACCACTCTCAAGATTCTCACAGAAGGATCTGAGAAGTATCTTTCATAAATGACCATTTCATAAAAACCTGAGATGGAAGGCAATTAATATACTAGATGATTTTAAAGTTACAGCATTCACATCAGATTTGGGGTACGGCTCACCTAATAGTTTTCATTTGCATTTTTCATGAGGAAGATTTTGGGAGCTGGAACAGTTGGTCATACAATTTAGCACTCATGTTTTCAAATATAAATCTTAAGCTTAATAAAAGTTTATTCCTTACACGAATTTATCTGAATTCATCGTTAATAACTTCAGCTAGACAGAAAAGTTTAAAGTAACAATTAAATTTTTATATTATGCCGTTCTCTGGATTCAGTTGTATTCACTCCTAAGATTTCAAATCATGCTATTGAAATAGCCCTAAAATACAGGAGGTATAAATAAATATAAATTAATCAAAGCTTTTAAGTAAATTATGCAGGTATAGAATGGAGGGTTTCAAACTGCAGATTTTCAAAATCTATTATTCTGAAAGATATGAATAACTAGAAACATATGGGGATGAAGTATAATATCAAATAGTTGATTTAAATGTGATTCTAGAATATGCATTTTCCCCATAAAACAGAGTTAAATTTGGAAATCAGAATTAGTGGAATATAAAAATTTGTGTATTCTACATATATAAATTTTCCATGACAAATAAGGTAAGACGTAAGAAATCTATAATGAAATTACACTTAGGAAGATTCAGTATGATTGAAGTATAGAAAACAACTATAAAAAGATATTAACATGAATAGGCTGGCTTCTTGAATGATAGACCAGTGCAGTTAAACAGTGCCTCTTGCTCCAGAGGGCTCCACTTTTGGGGTTTAATTCTCTGTAGTAGTCATCTTGAAATTCTTAATTTTATTTTTAAATTCCTAAGTGAAGAATTTTTAAGGTGAAGTTCTAATGAGACAATGGATCATGTACCAAGGGCCTAGAACTTTAGCCCACATACCATATCACAACTTCCCAACTGTCCGTTTCCCTAAAATAGGTTCTTAGCCACCTGCCCCCTGTCTCCCCGGACCCCACTCTCACCTGATCTCTCTCACACAATCTCTTTCCCACAATGGCTGCCGCCCTCCACTTGTGGTGGTAACTGGATCACATCAGCACGTGGGAGAAAACCTTCATTTTTCCATTTTGTTGTGCACTCCTGGTGGGGGTCTGGGAACAGTCCTGGGAAGAATCAGGTCTCTGCACACCCCATGGACTCTGCTATAGGGCAAGGTGACAGCTGTCCTCTCTCTGGGCTACAAGACCTATGTTGTGTTTAGCAGGCAAGTCTGCAGGTGCCTCTTGCTCAGTAATGATCCTGGTACCAACCACATTCTGGCATAAATTCCCTGCCACTTGCAAAAACCACACATTTTAATTTTTCACTGACCCTGCAAATTATGCGGTCCAATATGATTATGAATTTGAGTATAAATGCATTAAGCAGTTTGAATATGAAAAAAAATTTCTACATTATTATTATTATTACTACTACTACTATTACTACTATTACTACTACTACTACTATTTTGGCCTGATAGTTTTTCACTAGCTTGATTATTTTGAATTTCAAACTCAATGCTCAATGATGTTAGTCATTATTGGATTATTAGAAGTTCATCTCACACTCCTTTCTCCCCACCCCTCCAAAAAAAACACACACACTTATCTCTTTACCCTAAGCCCTTTCTCAGTAATTTCTGTTCAACCTAGTATCTACAGTCAAGCCTTTAATCCAGAGTACATCACACACTTTATTGCCTATAATTTATCTCACATAGCTATTCTCAGGTTATTTTTTTTATTTTACCCTAATTTGATTCTGCCATTGCTCACCTTTATTATCTTCATTCATCATTCATGTTTTGACATAAATGTCTCTTTTTTTTTTCTAGTAATCATTATGTGTTACCCCATGTTATGGCCCCTTCCCACTCTGTTGTAAACATTTTCTTATCTCTCTGATAACCATGCACCAAACTATTAAAGCCTCAGATTCTCCTATCTTTTATCTTATAATGTTTACTGTTATATTTTAAAACACTGGAAAAATGTCTTGTCTCACTATGTATGTTGAACACTATCTGGTGGAAATTTTTTGTACATAATATTGTTCCCATACCAGCTCAAAAATGCCAAGTAAACTCATAACATTTCCATACACATTTCTTAATATATATTTTCCTAAGGTAATTGAGAGTGTATGTCCTAGAATCAAAATGCCTGAGTTTAAAAATGACCTTCACCTCTTAAACTGTGTGATGTTGTGCAATTGTCTATTCTCTGCATGTTTCTTTCATAAACTATAAAATGAAGATTAAACCGATTATGTATCTCATGAGTTTGCTATGGGAATTAAATGAGATTATGTGTGTGAAGTCCTTACAACTACATCTTCAATGTTAGATATTAGGATTTTACTATGTGTGAAACAATAATCTGGGCATCAAAAATGAAAAAGATGAAAAAATATAATCCTATATGCCTACATTTTTGTAACTCACAATAAATGATGGATATAGACCCCACTGTGATTCTGAAATAAGGGAAATTGTAATGTTACAGAAGAGGTAAAATTACACAGTATAAAAGGGAGTTTAAATTAAACAAGAATGGTTTTGAAACACTCTTTGGAATAAAGAAAATTTGAATACTTCTTTAAAAAATGTAGAATAGAAGAATTCTCCCATTCCAAACTACTAGAGAAATTGTTGGACTCAAGAATAATGGCAAGGACAGGGACTTTACTAAAAACACTAATGGGACAGTTCTCCTAATGTTACCAGAAAAATAAAAATAATGAGCAACAGGCAAGAGTGTGTTCTCTCAGTACCATACCTTTGTGGAGAAACTAGCCATCTATCCATTTACCACGGTCCAAATGTTCTTCAGATACTCTGAAGAATGTATATGTCCTAATCCCCTTTATGTGTGCATTCATCAATATCATTCATTTATTCATTTATTTATTTATTATTAGAGTGTTTTCACCTTTTCGCAAAAAGTCTGCTCATGTACATCGTGTACATAGTGCAAGTTTCTTTCAGGACTAAGTAGAATTGTTGCATCCCTGTTTTCTCAGTATCTCTTTTTCTTTTTTCCCTGTAACTGTTTGTTTTTATCTCTGTAAGCATAAATTATAACAACAACAAAAACCTCATACCAGAAAAAATTCTATATGTTTTTTTAAATAAAAACTACACTGTATACATCCTTCACTGTTAGAACTGTATATATACTGAACTGAAAATAATAGGATTTTATTTCTAAAATGTTATCTTTGGGATGTCTGTGTGGCTCAGTCAGTTAAGCGACCAAGTCTTGATTTCCGCCCAGGTCATGATCTCATAGTTCGTGAGTTTAAGCCCCTCATCAAGCTCCACACTAGTGGTATGGAGCCTACTTGGAAGTCTCTGACTCTCCCCTGCTCTCTCTCTTCTATCAAAATAGATGAATAAACTTTAATCAAGAATAAAAAACTAAATAAAATGTATCTTTGAGCTTTCAATGATTAAAATACAATACACAAATCTTTACCACTCTAGCCTTCTTGCCTGTACAGGAAACAACCAAGTGGTGACAGCATTTATAATGAATGGACACATCAGCATTAAATTGTATACATCCTTCATTTATATAATTATGTATATGTACGTATAAATGTAAATATTATATGTAAGTATATTATATATTAATTTCTAATCTTTTTAATGTATTATTCCTAATTCGATAGGCTAAATGACTATCCCATAAACTCATTTTTCGATTCAAAGTGTACATATTCATTTGATAGTAACCATAAAACAATAAAGAGAAAAATTTGTTTAATGAAATATTTTTTAAAAAAAATAAACCACCAAAAATAAAATAAACTACCAATAAGATATAGTTTTCCTCATAAAAGTTTATAACTAGAAGGGACCTGTAGAGATAATATGATCCAAATTAATCTTATGTAATAAGGAAAACATCTAAAGCTGGAAAAGATTTTAAAATTTCAAAAATGGTAAGAAAAATAAAAACTCTACTGCAAAAAAGTAAGATTAAAAAGATAAAGGAGGTAATTGAGAGAAGAAGAAAAGGCAGGTAACCAGCAAATGTGTATCAATGCTAATCATTATGTCATGCAACATCTTCTTCAGTAATGATTCAAACTCCCTACTTGTAGTATATAACAATAAACTCTGTACTACTAGCTTTTATTTGTAACTTTTTATTTATTTTTTTTAAATGTTTACTCAGTTTTGAGAAGATAGGGAGAGATCGAGCCCAAGCAGGGGAGGGGCAGAGAGAGGGTTACAGAAGATCTGAAAGGGTCTCCACAATGATAGCGGAAAGCCTGATGCAGGCTCCAACTCACAAACCCCGAATCATGACCAGAGCCAAAGTGCAGGCTTAACCCAACTGAATCACCTAGGCGCCCCATTTTTAACTTTTTAAATTTGCTTTTGCCCTTGCAAAAAAAAAAAAAAAAAAAAAAAAAAGGTCTTTCTTTTTTTTCTTTCTCTCTCTTTCTCTTTCTTTGCATCAAAATACTTGCAAGATCTTGGGAAATTTTCAGCTGAGATACTGTTCACACAATCTACTGTAAATTTATAGACATTCAATAATGTATACAAATTACAAAAAATATTTGAAGTATCGGCTATCATTCCATAAATTTAAAGGCTAAAAGTGGTTCTTCTATCACTCTATACAATAAAAATAGCCTGTAATACTGTAATTATCTAATGCACAAAACTCTGGCATTCAGTTAATTATGTACTCATTCAACCTTAGTAAAACATAAGCCTTTCTAAATTAAATTGAAGAATTACATTAAATATAAAAAGCAAGCTTTTCTGGGAATCAGCAAACATTGTATTGAAACATTATTTCCAAGCTTGAAATTATAATTATTGAAGCTAATCTTTACATCATGCCTTAAAAATCTGACTTTCACACATTTAAAATACTGAAAAGAGGACTTGTTCTCAACAAACAATATTATTCTTAATACCAAGCAATGGGTCTCTAGTTGACATATTACACTTACTATAATTAAATATATACTTTTAAAGTGCACTAACTACTGAAAGATTTCAACATGTTAATAGCACAAAAATTCATCCAGAGTCCTCAAATTTAGTTGGTATTAAATTTTTCTGGCAGTGAAAGACATAATGTATATTTACAGCTGATTGTCTACACAAATCTGTTGATTGTATTATTAAAACCTTGCTTCCCAAACACAGTCACAAAACCACTGGAAAATGTCAAATAAATATAATAGGTTAAAATAGAGTTTTAAAAGGAATATTAAACATGTTTTGATAATATGTGTATAATATTTAACACATTTATATTTTCTAAAGGAGAAAAATTTCAAATATCTAAACATTTCTCCATATTTTTTTCTTCTATAAATTCCTTCTTCTATAAACTATATATTGTACTACACAGATATACATACTGAGTCATACAGTTCTATAAAAGATGAAGTCAAAGAGTGTCTAGTAAAAGACTAATCAAAATAAGATGACAGATATTTCATTATACAAAATCGGCACAAGTTATCGACAAAGAATTGATGTTAAAATATTTTACTTTCTGAAGTGCAATCAAAATTAAGGAAGAATTTCAATCTTTAGCTTGGAGGAACATTCAGGAATGAAAGATTTATTGCTAAAGCATGCTCAGTGGAATTTGGTAATGGCAGTTGAAATTAACTGAGAGTAAATTTAGAGGAGAATATGATTTTTCCTTAAGGTGTACATCAGCTAGTAAGTACTTCATTCAAGTCAATCATCATAATCATTAAATTAAAATCTATCATATAAACTCAGGGAAATGTAAAATAAAATATGTATGGATAGAGAACAGGTATAGATAACAAAAGATAGAAAAAATGACAAATACGGTACAAATGATAAAATTTGTCACCTTTGGATTATTTAGTGATGTTTTTTAAGATTAGGTTATGGTTTACTTTGGTTAAACCAGGTTAAGTCCATTTTAAATTATCAATACACAGTCACAAAAATTGTGGGATGTGGGATACAGAAATATCATATGTAACAAATATTACTAATTTCCCCACTTTAATACAAAAACTTTCTGAATATAGGAGAAATAAAAATGTCCAAATTAACATGTCAAACTCTTATTAAATAAGACAAGGGCTGGGGCGCCTGGGTGGCGCAGTCGGTTAAGCGTCCGACTTCAGCCAGGTCACGATCTCGCGGTCCGTGAGTTCCTGCCCCGCGTCGGACTCTGGGCTGATGGCTCAGAGCCTGGAGCCTGTTTCTGATTCTGTGTCGCCCTCTCTCTGCCTCTCCCCCCGTTCATGCTCTGTCTCTCTCTGTCCCAAAAATAAATAAACGTTGAAAAAAAAATTTAAAAAAAAAATAAGACAAGGGCAATGAATACACATCATTTTCATAAAAATTTAATTTAACTTTCCTCAATATCTGCACCTAAAATTAAAACAATCAGAAGAGCAAGCTCATTTCTAAGTCAGGCAAAACTCATGATCAAGAATAAAATATATTTACAATTTAACTGTACTTGTATGTTATTGCCCTGCTTATTATTTTTTTCCACAGCAGAAATAAGTTAAAATAATCATATCTCTGGACCCTAATAGGCACCTGCAGCTGAGTCTAAAAGACTCATTCTCACATTGCTGAATGTCTCTCCAGACTAGTGTCTTTCAATGAAATTTTCATGTCACAAAGTAGTTTTGAAAGATTAATAACTAAAACTTCTATATGACCAAAAATTATTCCTCATCTAAACTGAGATCACTCTTAAAGTCTAACAAGTAAATAAGTTGATACAACAGTTACAATATAATACTGTTCTGTTTCACATAGCAGTCAAAGACAATATAATGGAATAAAGGCCATTTCTTCAATAAGTGGTACTAAAAAGAATTATATATTTTATATATATATATATATATGTGTGTATATACATGTATACATATATAACTTCTGTAGCATTACAATTTCCCATACTTCAGTATCACAATTTGGTCTATATCAATCATTTATTGTGAGTTCCAAAAATGTAGGTGTATAGGGTTGTATTTTTTCATCTTTTTTCATTTTCAATACCCAGATTATTGTTTCACAGATAGTATAATCATAATATCTGACATTGAAGATGTAGTTCTAAGGACTTCACACACATAATCTCAATATTTTTGTTTTGTTTTTTATACCCTAGCATTCTAAGACATTAACCTGTCATAGCTTTGGAAAATTTTATTAGACTCATTATATTGATGTAAGGCAGTGGTTCTCAACTAGACTGATTTTCCTCCCAGAGGGCATTTGGTGCTGTCTGGAGACATTTTTGGTTGTAACAAAGGGGGAGGAGGCTGTTACTGATGTGTAGTGGGTAGAGGTCAGTGATGCTACTGAACATCTGAGAATGCACAGAACAGCCCATCAGTAAATAATTATACAGACCAAAATATTAATAATGCCAAGTTTGAGATAGTCTGATTTAAAGAAATAATTTTTCGTTTATCACCTACTAGTGATATAAATGTATTTTATATATTCAAAGATAGGAAATACATCTTTAATAGACTTATCAATTATAGTTGATCAATTTCATAAACTATCCAACCAATTTAGAACAAAGGCTTATATGTATATTATCTAAAAATATAAAGTGAAAGGTGACAATATTGAAAGAACATGTAATAGAAGTCAAAAGTCAAGCATAGAAATAAGATGACTTCAAGGGCTATCGAAATTATATTTTTACTTTGATATTAATGAAGCTCACATTTTTAAGATAACCAATTTTGTTGAAAACATCTGGGCTCTATGAATTGAGTCATTGTCCTTAAATATATTTACCCAGTTTTCTGTTTATGTTTTTAAAAGACCTAAAAATTAAGAATTTCATTGTAAAAAAAATCTGTGAAAGCCAACAAAGAAGCTCACATAAAGCATTCATTGTAAATACAATTAAGATATATGTCAGATTTTTGAAAAATTAAATGCTAACATATATTAGTAATAATACTTGGGTGAATTAAGAATCTTATTTTTTAGGGGCACCTGAATGGCTCATCTTACTGTTTCAGAGACTGAGCCCAACATTGAGCCCTAAGTCATGCCCTGGGCTCTGTGCTGACAGCATAGAGCCTGCTTGGGATTCTTTTCCTCTCTCTCTGACTCTCCCCCACTCACATGCACACACACTCTCTCTCTAAATAAATAAAAAACAAATAAACTTTAGAAAAAAGAATCTTAATTTTTAAAATCAAATTTGTGACATTGATTTGTGGGTTATTTATTATAATAAAATAGTTTGTAGAGAGAACACAACGAAGATTAAAATAGGCTAAACACATTTAAGCATTATATTTATATAAAATATTCACTGTGATTTAAATTCTTAGCTTCCTTGTGTTTATCTTACACTTGAAGTCAATATTAAGAAAAATTCTATGACTCAATTGATTCCATAATTAATATTAATTCTTCAGAAATTATTTCCTAAATGTGTTCATGTTTGATTGTTTTTATAGAAAACCAAAGGTGCATATTAATATTCTCAAATTGTTATAGGATTACACAATGTTTACACTGCAAAGATCTTAGAAATAGTTAAATCCCATACCAAATTTTTGACATAAAGAAAGAGAAATGCAAAAATCACTTCAATTATGTATCAGTTTCATCAGCATCACCTCAATAAATCATAATATAATTATGAGAATTAAATTCCAAAGTCAAATAAAGAACAATAGGTATGTGAAATTTGTGGATTCCTGGTTATTCTGACACCTTAACTTTTTAATTTTTTATTCTTTTTGAAAGACAGAGAGTGCATGAGAGATGTGGGACTCTATCTTCCGACCCTGGGGTCATGACCTGAGTCGAAATCAGGAGTTGGAAGCCACCAGGTGCTCCCTGACAACTTAACTTTAAAGCATAGGACCAAATATATGCCAAACAGTTAGCTAATTTTAGTTAATTTAGTCACATTAGTTAATTTTAAAATTAAAATGATCTTTAATTTATCAGTAAACTGCCAAACTATATTGTCATTGAAAATAATCATGAGATACTAGGAAGATGGCGGCGTAGGAGGACGCTGGGCTCACCGCGCGTCCTGCTGATCACTTAGATTCCACCTACACCTGCCTAAATAACCCAGAAAACCGCCAGAGGATTAGCAGAACAGAGTCACCGGACCCAAGTGCAGACGAGAGGCCCACGGAAGAGGGTAGGAAGGGCGGCGAGGCGGTGCGCGCTCCACGGACTGGCGGGAGGGAGCCGGGGCGGAGGGGCGGCTCGCCGGCCAAGCAGAGCCCCCGAGTCCGGCTTGCAAAAGCGGAGGGGCCTGACGGACTGTGTTCCGACAGCAAGCGCGACTTAGCGTCTGGGAGGTCATAAGTTAACAGCTCTGCTCAGAAAGCGGGAAGGCTGGAGGACAAAGGGAGGGTGAGCTGCGGAGCCCCCGGACGACAGAGCTCAGTTTGGCGGGGAACAAAGGCGCTCTCCAGCGCCATCTCCCCCGCCCATCCCCCAGCCAAAATCCCAAAGGGAACCGGCTCCGGCCAGGGAAATTGCTCGCTCCGCGCGAACACCCAACTCTGTGCTTCTGCGGAGCCAAACCTCCGGCAGCGATCTGACTCCCTCCGGCTGCACAGGGCCCCTCCTGAAGTGGATCACATAAGGAGAAGCGAGCTAAGCCTGCCCCCCCTGCCGCCGTGCACCTTGCCTTCCCACCCCAGCTAATACGCCAGATCCCCAGCATCACAAGCCTGGCAGTGTGCAAGTAGCCCAGACGGGCCACGCCACCCCACAGTGAATCCCGCCCCTAGGAGAGGGGAAGAGAAGGCACACACCAGTCTGACTGTGGCCCCAGCGGTGGGCTGGGGGCAGACATCAGGTCGGACTGCGGCCCCGCCCTCCAACTCCAGTTATACACCACAGCACAGGGGAAGTGCCCTGCAGGCCCTCACCACACCAGGGACTATCCAAAATGACCAAGCGGAAGAATTCCCCCCAGAAGAATCTCCAGGAAATAACAACAGCTAATGAGCTGATCAAAAAGGATTTAAATAATATAACAGAAAGTGAATTTAGAATAATAGTCATAAAATTAATCGCTGGGCTGGAAAACAGCATACAGGACAGCAGAGAATCTCTTGCTACAGACATCAGGGGACTAATGAACAGTCACGAGGAGCTGAAAAACGCTTTAAAGGAAATGGAAAACAAAATGCAAACCGCCACAGCTCGGATGGAAGAGGCAGAGGAGAGAATAGGTGAACTAGAAGATAAAGTTATGGAAAAAGAGGAAGCTGAGAAAAAGAGAGATAAAAAAATCCAGGAGTATGAGGGGAAAATTAGAGAACTAAGTGATACACTAAAAAGAAATAATTTACGCATAATTGGTATCCCAGAGGAGGAAGAGAGAGGGAAAGGTGCTGAAGGGGTACTTGAAGAAATCATAGCTGAGAACTTCCCTGAACTGGGGAAGGAAAAAGGCATTGAAATCCAAGAGGCACAGAGAACTCCCTTCAGACGTAACTTGAATCGATCTTCTGCACGACATATCATAGTGAAACTGGCAAAATACAAGGATAAAGAGAAAATTCTGAAAGCAGCAAGGGGTAAACGTGCCCTCACATATAAAGGGAGACCTATAAGACTCGTGACTGATCTCTCTTTTGAAACTTGGCAGGCCAGAAAGAATTGGCACGAGATTTTCAGGGTGCTAGACAGCAAAAATATGCAGCCAAGAATCCTTTATCCAGCAAGTCTGTCATTTAGAATAGAAGGAGAGATAAAGGTCTTCCCAAACAAACAAAAACTGAAGGAATTTGTCACCACTAAACCAGCCCTACAAGAGATCCTAAGGGGGACCCTGTGAGACAAAGTACCAGAGACATCACTACAAGCATAAAACATACAGACATCACAATGACTCTAAACCCGTATCTTTCTATAATAACACTGAATGTAAATGGATTAAATGCGCCAACCAAAAGACATAGGGTATCAGAATGGATAAAAAAACAAGACCCATCTATTTGCTGTCTACAAGAGACTCATTTTAGACCTGAGGACACCTTTAGATTGAGAGTGAGGGGATGGAGAACTATTTATCATGCTACTGGAAGCCAGAAGAAAGCTGGAGTAGCCATACTTATATCAGACAAACTAGACTTTAAATTAAAGGCTGTAACAAGAGATGAAGAAGGACATTATATAATAGTTACAGGGTCTATCCATCAGGAAGAGCTAACAATTATAAAGGTCTATGCGCCGAATACCGGAGCCCCCAAATATATAAAACAATTACTCATAAACATAAGCAACCTTATTGATAAGAATGTGGTAATTGCTGGGGACTTTAACACCCCACTTACAGAAATGGATAGATCATCTAGACACACGGTCAATAAAGAAACAAGGGCCCTGAATGAGACACTGGATCAGATGGACTTGACAGATATATTTAGAACTCTGCATCCCAAAGCAACAGAATATACTTTCTTCTCGAGTGCACATGGAACATTCTCCAAGATAGATCATATACTGGGTCACAAATCAGCCCTTCATAAGTTTACAAGAATTGAAATTATACCATGCATACTTTCAGACCACAATGCTATGAAGCTTGAAGTCAACCACAGGAAAAAGTCTGGAAAACCTCCAAAAGCATGGAGGTTAAAGAACACCCTACTCACGAATGAGTGGGTCAACCAGGCAATTAGAGAAGAAATCAAAAAATATATGGAAACAAACGAAAATGAAAATACAACAATCCAAACGCTTTGGGACGCAGCGAAGGCAGTCCTGAGAGGAAAATACATCGCAATCCAGGCCTATCTCAAGAAACAAGAAAAATCCCAAATACAAAATCTAACAGCACACCTAAAGGAAATAGAAGCAGAACAGCAAAGGCAGCCTAAACCCAGCAGAAGAAGAGAAATAATAAAGATCAGAGCAGAAATAAACAATATAGAATCTAAAAAAACTGTAGAGCAGATCAACGAAACCAAGAGTTGGTTTTTTGAAAAAATAAACAAAATTGACAAACCTCTAGCCAGGCTTCTCAAAAAGAAAAGGGAGATGACCCAAATAGATAAAATCATGAATGAAAATGGAATTATTACAACCAATCCCTCAGAGATACAAACAATTATCAGGGAATACTATGAAAAATTATATGCCAACAAATTGGACAACCTGGAAGAAATGGACAAATTCCTGAACACCCACACTCTTCCAAAACTCAATCAGGAGGAAATAGAAAGCTTGAACAGACCCATAACCAGCGAAGAAATTGAATCGGTTATCAAAAATCTCCCAACAAATAAGAGTCCAGGACCAGATGGCTTCCCAGGGGAGTTCTACCAGACGTTTAAAGCAGAGATAATACCTATCCTTCTCAAGCTATTCCAAGAAATAGAAAGGGAAGGAAAACTTCCAGACTCATTCTATGAAGCCAGTATTACTTTGATTCCTAAACCAGACAAAGACCCAGTAAAAAAAGAGAACTACAGGCCAATATCCCTGATGAATATGGATGCCAAAATTCTCAATAAGATACTAGCAAATCGAATTCAACAGCATATAAAAAGAATTATTCACCATGATCAAGTGGGATTCATTCCTGGGATGCAGGGCTGGTTCAACATTCGCAAATCAATCAACGTGATACATCACATTAACAAAAAAAAAGAGAAGAACCATATGATCCTGTCAATCGATGCAGAAAAGGCCTTTGATAAAATCCAGCACCCTTTCTTAATAAAAACCCTTGAGAAAGTCAGGATAGAAGGAACATACTTAAAGATCATAAAAGCCATTTATGAA
The DNA here is from genome assembly GCF_022079265.1 of Lynx rufus. Taxonomy (NCBI): domain Eukaryota; kingdom Metazoa; phylum Chordata; class Mammalia; order Carnivora; family Felidae; genus Lynx; species Lynx rufus. The sequence goes on along the minus strand of NW_025814845.1, from coordinate 95,013,163 downwards.
AAGCCCACAGCTAACATCATCCTCAACGGGGAAAAACTGAGAGCTTTTTCCCTGAGATCAGGAACACGACAGGGATGCCCACTCTCACCGTTGTTATTTAACATAGTGCTGGAAGTTCTAGCATCAGCAATCAGACAACAAAAGGAAATCAAAGGCATCAAAATTGGCAAAGATGAAGTCAAGCTTTCGCTTTTTGCAGATGACATGATATTATACATGGAAAATCCGATAGACTCCACCAAAAGTCTGCTAGAACTGATACATGAATTCAGCAAAGTTGCAGGATACAAAATCAATGTACAGAAATCAGTTGCATTCTTATACACTAACAATGAAGCAACAGAAAGACAAATAAAGAAACTGATCCCATTCACAATTGCACCAAAAAGCATAAAATACCTAGGAATAAATCTAACCAAAGATGTAAAGGATCTGTATGCTGAAAATTATAGAAAGCTTATGAAGGTAATTGAAGAAGATTTAAAGAAATGGAAAGACATTCCCTGCTCATGGATTGGAAAAATAAATATTGTCAAAATGTCAATACTACCCAAAGCTATCTACACATTCAATGCAATCCCAATCAAAATTGCACCAGCATTCTTCTCGAAACTAGAACAAGCAATCCTAAAATTCATATGGAACCACAAAAGGCCCCGAATAGCCAAAGGAATTTTGAAGAAGAAGACCAAAGCAGGAGGCATCACAATCCCAGACTTCAGCCTCTACTACAAAGCTGTCATCATCAAGACAGCATGGTATTGGCACAAAAACAGACACACAGACCAATGGATTAGAATAGAAACCCCAGAACTAGACCCACAAACATATGGCCAACTCATCTTTGACAAAGCAGGAAAGAACATCCAATGGAAAAAAGACAGCCTCTTTAACAAATGGTGCTGGGAGAACTGGACAGCAACATGCAGAAGGTTGAAACTAGACCACTTTCTCACACCATTTACAAAAATAAACTCAAAATGGATAAAGGACCTAAATGTGAGACAGGAAACCATCAGAACCTTAGAGGAGAAAGCAGGAAAAGACCTCTCTGACCTCAGCCGTAGCAATCTCTTACTCGACACATCCCCAAAGGCAAGGGAATTAAAAGCAAAAGTGAATTACTGGGACCTTATGAAGATAAAAAGCTTCTGCACAGCAAAGGAAACAACCAACAAAACTAAAAGGCAACCAACGGAATGGGAAAAGATATTTGCAAATGACATATCGGACAAAGGGCTAGTATCTAAAATCTATAAAGAGCTCACCAAACTCCACACCCGAAAAACAAATAACCCAGTGAAGAAATGGGCAGAAAACATGAATAGACACTTCTCTAAAGAAGACATCCAGATGGCCAACAGGCACATGAAAAGATGTTCAGCGTCGCTCCTTATCAGGGAAATACAAATCAAAACCACACTCAGGTATCACCTCACGCCAGTCAGAGTGGCCAAAATGAACAAATCAGGAGACTATAGATGCTGGAGAGGATGTGGAGAAACGGGAACCCTCTTGCACTGTTGGTGGGAATGCAAATTGGTGCAGCCGCTCTGGAAAACAGTGTGGAGGTTCCTCAGAAAATTAAAAATAGACCTACCCTATGACCCAGCAATAGCACTGCTAGGAATCTACCCAAGGGATACAGGAGTACTGATGCATAGGGGCACTTGTACCCCAATGTTCATAGCAGCACTCTCAACAATAGCCAAATTATGGAAAGAGCCTAAATGTCCATCAACTGATGAATGGATAAAGAAATTGTGGTTTATATACACAATGGAATACTACGTGGCAATGAGAAAAAATGAAATATGGCCTTTTGTAGCAACGTGGATGGAACTGGAGAGTGTGATGCTAAGTGAAATAAGCCATACAGAGAAAGACAGATACCATATGGTTTCACTCTTATGTGGATCCTGAGAAACTCAACAGGAACCCATGGGGGAGGGGAAGGGAGAAAAAAAAAAGACGTTAGAGTGGGAGAGAGCCAAAGCATAAGAGACTGTTAAAAACTGAGAACAAACTGAGGGTTGATGGGGGGTGGGAGGGAGGGGCGGGTGGGTGATGGGTATTGAGGAGGGCACCTTTTGGGATGAGCACTGGGTGTTGTATGGAAACCAATTTGTCAATAAACTTCATAAAAAAAAAAAAAAAAAAAAAAAAGAAAATAATCATGAGAAGGAAGGTGACACAAGTTGAACAATTTTATTATGCCCCAGATTACTTTGCAGGCAGTGTCCTTGAACTTTTCCCTCTGTCATTGCTAATCAGATAATTCATTATTAAAATGGAACTCTGAAAAGTTTGTAAGTAATAAATTTCAATTTTTTTGGTGCCAAAATCTATTAATTCATTTAATTAGTAGTTAGAGGCATTGATTTTGTGGTAACAATTTACATTAAAAGCAAAGCGCTTTTCAGTAATCAGTAATTAGGGACACTGAACTACTCTAGTCACTGGCTCATTACTCAAATACTGTAAGGCAACATAGAATGGGATAATTAATAATTATGGATTCAAATAACATTTTTATAGATTAACATGGAATATAAAGCTTTACATTGAGCTACAACTGTGACAACTCTAATTTCAAATATTATATGTACAAAAAGTATTACAAATTAAATAAATATTTCATGGAGTTCATTTAGAAATATAAAAAGAAATTGCATGAGTTATTGTCAGATCATACACTATTTTACAAAAGAGGTTTGTCCAAAGTTACAAACCTAAGCTGTCATATGTTTTCTATATTTTCCCAGAAAGATCTTAAACTGAACACCACCTTCTATCTAATTATGCTTCAGGGTTTAAAATATGTCACAATATCCAGGAGAAATCATAAGACAAATACGTCTAAATTAATGATACAAACTTTGTATGTAGACATGATACTTATCAGAATTCGAATGGAAGGAGATTTTACTGTTGCTTTTTAAAAGCATGTTCTTGAAGCATTAACACATTTAGCGACTAGTCAGTCATAGTTGCTATGATGAAGAGTCTGTCAGTATATATTTAATCTTTTTAAAGTTCCATGTTTACTTTTTAAAATATAAGACAAAACTCTTAATTTTTTTATTTTTTCATTTTTGAGAGAGAGAGAGAGAGAGAGCACAAGTGAGGGAGGGACAGAGAGAGACACAGGGGCAATACAGAATCCAAAGCAGACTCCAGGCTCTGAGCTGTCAGTGCGGAGCCTGACGTGGGGCTCAAACCCATGAACCATGAGGTCATGACCTGAGCCAAAGTCAAGAGCCAGACAGTTAACAGACTGAGTCACCCAAGTGCCCCTAAAAAGCTAAATTTTAAAGTATGGTAGAATGTGATAAGCACCACTAAAAAAGAAACAGGAAATCAAGTTAAAAAGGATAGAGATGAAGTTTCCATTACCAAGAAGATGACTAGATGAACTCCATTAAGAAAGTGACATTTGTATAAAACATGAAGGAAATGAAGGAGTAGCTCTTGTGAGCAAGCATCTGGAGAAAGAAGGAAATAAGCCAAGGAATCAACCGGTGTGAAGGTCCTCAGCGTCATGGATCGAGAAATGAAATGGAGGACTGTCCGGTTGCAGCAGAGTGAGTGACAGCTGTTATAGTAGCTAAGTTAGGAAAAGATGAGGACAGAGAAGTCAGAGGATGAGGAGGTGAGTTGGAGAAGTATGTATGTCACAGAAGTCCTTAGGAGCTTTTGCAACAAGCACAAGGGTGCATTTTGCTGGATTTTGAATAGGAGAATGGTATAATCTGATTTAGACTTTCAAAAATTGTTCTAGACTCTAAAATGACAATGATGGAAGCAGAGAAAGGAGATTATTGTGTCCATCTAAGAGATAATAGTGAGGAGTGCCTGGGTGATTCAATTGGTTGAATGTCCAACTTCAGCTCAGGTCATGATTGCATGATTCTTGAGTTTGAGCCCCACATCAGGCTCTCTGCTGTTAAAGTAGATCCCACTTCAGATCCTTTCTCCCTCTCTCTGCTTCTGCTTGCGCTCTCTCTCTGCCCCTGTTTGCGCACTCTGTGTGTGTGTGCGTGTGTGTGTGTCTCTGTGTGTGTGTGTGTATACACACACACACACACGCACATATTAATATGTGTCTCTGTGTGTGTGTGTATATATATATATACACACACGCACATATTATATATATATATAATATATATGTATATACACACACACGCATATTAATATTATATGTACAATATAATATTATACATATATACATATATGTATATATGTGTATATACACACACACACACACATATTAAACATTTATTTAAAAAAATAAAGAGATAATAGTGCTTCAAACCAAGAAGGTAGAAGAGGCTGTGAAAAGTGGTTGATTTCAGATATAATTTGAAGGTAGAGCCAGCAGAAATACCTGGTGGTATAAATGCAGTATTTGAAAGAGAGGTATCAAGGACTCCTGAAGGATACTAATCATTGTTTCCTTTAATTTTCTAGTCATCCCTTAATTTTTGTTAATTTATACTTTCTTACTTTTTCGTTTCCTTCCTATCTTAGCACTTGTGGTTTGTGTCCTTTGAAATTTTTTTCTGTCCTCAAATGTTTTCTTCTTTCAGATTCTCTAAAGGCTCCTCCCTGATATGTGAGCCACAGTTATCACGTATCCATGAATTCAGATGGCCTCCACACACATGCTTCTAACCATTCCCTTGTAACTACGACAGTCTTAGTGGCCATCTTCAAGATACATCTTAGAGTGCCTGGGAGACTCAGTCAGTCAAGCGACCGACTCTTGTTTTCAGCTCAGGTCATGATGTCATGGTTCATTAGACCAAGCCCTGCATTGGGCACTGTGCTGACAGCATGGAGCCTGCTTGGGATTCTCTCCCTCCCTTTCTCTTCCCCTCCCCTGCTCACATGCTCTCTCTCAAAATAAATAAATAACCTTAAAAAAAGATGCATCTAAATGTACCCTTTTTTACAGTTCTTCCTGAACTACCCTCCAATTTCAAATGTTTTTGTTTTGTTTTGTTTTACTTTATAATGTTATCTAGTCCCTTCATTTATTATCTCTGTAATACGATTATCTGAAGGCAGATAATTTGTTTTATTTTGCTTGTAAGAGATGTATTTTTATTTTTACCTTTGTTCATCACAAAGATGTAATAAAAACATTTTGTCTTTGACAAAAGAGGCATTGTGTTAGCTGTTCAAAACATGCACACAAATACATAACTCCTCTCAGAATAAATGGGTATGTGATATTATAACATGAAGACACATCCTTGAACTTTAATAAAAGAACTGTTTTAAAACAAAATGTTAATATTTAGCATTAAATTTAACGTTAAATTACTTAGATCAAGATAATAGTATCAACATTCAAACATTAGTTATATCCATGTATAGTGATATCAATATTTAAAGTGTACATACCTAATAGATGCATGTACAATTTACCCTGTTTTTCTCAAAAGCCATATTTAATTAGAAAATATACATTCCTATGTTGAATATAAATCAAAATATAAACATCTTTTTAAAATTGACATAAAACTGTGGTAACATGAGTATTAATGTTAACATATCAAGTCACTACCAACCAAAACATCACTTGCAGTGAAATAAAATTTAAATTTTGCTGTAGATGCAAAGTTCTAAAACATTAAAACGCATGAACTTTCATTTATACAAAATTGCTAAAGAATGCTCTCACCATATACCTCTACATCTGCTCTGAATATGAGGTATTCAAATACACACAGTAATGAATATGCTAAACTAAACAATACTCAGAGACTGAATGTAGTGATAGGTAGATTCTATTCTGCTAACAATTGTTGATAGGCATGTCAGTGTGCAAAACAATGTGACTTCATTTGCATTTTAACTGACTTTTGAGAAAGTTTAGATAATGTGTTATCCTGACAGAATTCTAATGACACATATTCTATGCTTAATGTGTGTGTGTATATATATACACACACGTGTGTGTGTGTGTATATATATATACATTTTTAAGACTATTTGTATGACATGAATTAAATTATATCATTGACTATATTGTAATTAAAATAATTTCCACATAAGTAAATTATGAAGTTATTAAATGTAGTTAACCTTAAATCAGGCATCCATCTCTTTATTCATGTGTTAATTTATTCATACATTGAATAATGAAAATAAGTATTATTGAAAATATGTGTTAAGTATCACCCATGAATCAGACATTATCCCAGGAATGAAAAAAGAAGAAAAGTGCAATGCACACAGCATCCAAACCTTAGAACAAAACTGTGAATAGTTAAATAAGAGGATGAGAGAGACTGGAAGAAAAAGATTTATAACAATATCATTTACATACTATCCTTAATGCCTGCAATATCATGGGCAGCACTTTTGTCAATTACTTAACATAATTACTTTGCAAAATGCATGATTTGTTCATCCTCTGAGAACTATTAGTTGAAGTTTTGGGCGGGGGAAGGCATTATTCTTCAATACGTAGTTAAAATGGTGAACAATTTAATAGGATGCATATGGTTATGGAATTTAAACTTTCCTTCAGGAAAAAGAAAATAAACAGTGAATATAAGAGAAAGCAAAAAATGTGATTAATTATAATATTTGGTCATAAAAAATGTGATGTTGACTCAAAGACACATTTCAATACATCTAAATTACACCCTGTATAAAAATTTTAGAATTTTTTTTACTTATTTTTTTTAAGTTTATTTTGAGAGAGAGAGTGAGAGGGAGAGCTGGAGAGGGGCAGAGAGAGAGGGAGAAGCCCATGCACTGAGAGTGCAAAGCCTCATAAGGGCTCCAACTCACAAACCATTAGATCATGACCTGAACCAAAATCAAATCATGCACTTAATCAACTGAGCCAACCGGGTGCCCCCAATTGTTTCTACTCTACAACACATCTTATAATTGAAAACTGTGCTCTCATTTTACATAATAATTTTTTTTAATTTAAAATGAATATAGGGGTGCCTGGGTGGCTCAGTTGGTTAAGTGACTGACTTCGGCTCAGGTCATGATCTCGCAGTTTGTGAGTTCAAACCCCACGTTGGGCTCTGTGCTGACAGCTCAGAGCCTGGAGCCTACTTCAGATTCTGTGTCTCCCCCTCTACCCCTTCACTGCTCACACTCTGTGTCTCTCTGTCTCTCAATAATAAATAAATGTTAAAACAAATTGTTAATGAATATAAAATTCATATTTGGTAGATAATTTAAAGCTTACTGAACTGGATAATTTTTTTTCAGTAAGATGTTTAAATTTAAAATCTATCATAACTATAAATAAATAAATAAATAAATAAATAAATAAATAAATAAATAAATCTATCCTAATTTAACATAAAACTACTTTTTTAAAAATTTTTTAAATGTTTATTTATTTTTGAGACAGAGAGAGACAGAGCATGAGCAGGGGAGGGGCAGAGAGAGAGGGAGACACAGAATCTGAAACAGGCTCCAGGCTCTGAGCTGTCAGCACAGAGCCCGACGCGGGGCTCGAACTCACAGACTGTGAGATCGTGACCTTAGCTGAAGTCGGACGCTTAACCGACTGAGCCACCCAGGCACCCCAACATAAAACTACTTTTTATAATTTTCTATATAATTTGCTTATTAAATTGCTATATAGGTGTATTTTACCAGTCAGCCTACATATGTTATATTTTACAAGTCAATATGCATACAGACACACATTTGAACTTTTGTAACTTCACACGCACACGTGCGCACACACACACACACACACACATATACACACAAAACTATACATTGAACATTTATAACTTTGCACACACCCACATATACACAATACTATACTATAAACATAGGTATTGGATTATTTAACTTGCCTGATGATATGACTATTTAAATATGTTATGATTTATTATAAATCAACATGTTCCAAACAGAAGTCATTATCTGTCCTTTTTTAAAGTCTCATCTCATATCTGCCTCTGTTTTTTTTTACATTCCAACAACCCTAGTCAGTATTCCCTGAAAGTTCTATATATTTTATGTACTGGCATCTCTATCAAATATCTGTAATTCTCTACACTATTTCAATAGCCATTGACATTATACTCACCTTTGCAGACTAAGATATGAGAATTTTCAGCAACAAATGTAAGGAGAAATGTTTCTTTTCTGTGATCTTATAGGGGAAAATTATTGCTCCTAGAGACAGTTATTCATATGTGAAATACCATTCTCCACTTTTCGAGATGCAACACTTCAAATTTTATTTTGAAACCCACTCTTTTTCAGTTTCGGTTTCTGTGATTTGGGGTCAGCCTGTTCCACACCCAGCTGTAAGGATGGCCTGACTCAGTCTGGTCAGTCAGGACACTAGTCTGGTGACAGGGATCAGTCAGGGATAAATTTATAACCAACTGGCAAATAGGCATTTATAATTCCAAGATGTTTTTTTTTTTCCCTCTGGTGAGTTCAGGAGTGGTATTCCATTTCTTTCTGCTCAACTTGTAATATGAGGTTTAAGCCTCATAGCACCCTGTGGAGCAGCCTACTAGTAAATAAAGTAAAACCAGAGTACAGAGACAAGGTGGCATCCTTTGAATTCTTTCCATTTCCACCCACAGACGTTGCAGATAAGTGGAACAATATATATCCACTTGTATTGAATTTTTATTGACCTTCATCTAGCCACTTTAAAATATAAACATATTTTATATACATTATATATACATATATGATATGTATTGTAAACATAAATATACATATATATTCATGTTTACCTTTGGTATGATATTCAACCATGTATTATTTCCATATATATTTTAGCTCATCTAAAATGTATTTTAATGGCACTTGTACATTCGAATCTAATAATATGCATTGATATAATGCCTATTTACCAATAATCTGGTGAGTGTAATATGAACAGTTAATTAAATTTGTACTCTAAATACTGACTTTTCAAATGTGTATCCATAGAATTAAATGCAAAATTTTGGGGTGAACATATGTGATACACAGAGAAACCATTCATATATTTGTTCAATAATTTAGCTATCTTAACCAATTATGCACCTGCTACCATGCCAAATAAACAAACAAGCAAGGAAATAAATAAATAAATAAATAAATAAATAAATAAATAAATAAATAAATTGTTCTTGTCCACAAAGACTATGTAGGCTAGTAGAAAAGAAGATAGTTATAATACAATGCAAAAAATGTTTTATGACAGTACAAAAGACATAGAGAAATACATTGTTTAAAACAATGGTGAGATCTAGCATGTTTATTTGAATTAGCTTTATGAGAGCAATTCATGCATGGTGTCGGTGAAAACTCAACCAACTGGGGGAGAAAAAGAAATATGAAATCAATGGATGTTTTGGGAAGCAGTTGGTCTCATGAGAATGGAGTGGGTAGGAAGGAGACATAGAGTCATAAAAATGTTCTTGTTATCTGAGCATCTTAACTATTTTCTTACTCGTTTCTCTTTTTTTTACTGTTTACTTATTTTTGAGAGAGAGAGAGAGAGAGAGAGCGAGCTAGCAGGGGAGGGGCAGAGAAAAAGGGAGACACAGAATCCAAAGCAGGCTCCAGGCTTTGAACTGTCAGCACAGAGCCAGATGTGGGATGCGAACCATGAATCGTGAGATCATGACCTGAGCTGAAGTTGGGCATCCAACCAACTGAGCCACCAAGGGACCCAACTAGTTTCTTACTAATTTCTAATGTACAATGGGAACAATATAAGGGGAATTTCAGGTCCTTTGCCAGCTTTTAGTAAAAATATGTATAGTACCTATAGCTGCCTAAAATTCTAGAACTAAAACCTATGCCCAAATTAGCTTAACATTAATAGTTAGGCTTTGGTCAACTGTATTTTTTCCATGGCTTTTAGTTTTTTACTTACAAATCATATAACTTATCATTTCAAAAATAGGCTGCCTCAATTTACTTTGTTATATACATGGGAAAATTAGAAATAAATAAAAGTAGAACATAGTTTTGAAAGACAAGTTCAGAAATAAACAAATTCAGTGTTTCGTATTTTTACTGATTTACCATTACTTGCTGACTGATGAAAGACATGCTAAATAGATTACTAAACCTTTTATTGCCAGATATTTAGAACAAATTTCTCGGGTCTGTCTAGATACATCAGGTAGCTGTGTTCTTCCATATTCTGTGAAAGTTTGTTTTTTGTTTCAATTTTTAAATCTGTTTTGCCTTAGCCTGGTGTTAGCATGCCATTACTGTTATTTATCCTTGTTTGTGTTAGGTTCACGTCTCTAAATTTGTCTCTCTCAGCATCTTTTGTTTTTGTTTTTATTTTCTGCATGTACAATTGCATTGCTTATAGACAATAATATAGAAACTTAGATTGAATATAGTGATTATAATGCTTTAAAGTTAACAATTAATGGTTTTCAAGCTTTCAGCAGATTTTTAGTTAAACAAAAATATGTTAAGAGTTCTTCATGTACCCAACTGTATGGAGAAGTTAGAATTTTGAGGAACTTTTAACCAGTTAAGTAAAAAATATACATATACACATGGAATAAAAAAAATAAAAGATAATGCATAATTATTCCTGGTATATAAAGTACATATGCAATTAGGAATTAACTAAGTTGGCATATTAGAGACAGAGATGGCATCATGGAAGGACTTTAGAAAAGGTCTTGAATATTTTGTCGTGAAGAATAAATTTAACCTATCAGAAAAAGTGCATAAGGGGATAGAAAATATAAAGATAAATGCCACTATAAGAACCTGCAAATGGCCTAGTGAAGTATAAATTAAAAATGGTGGTGGGAGAAAGTGAGATTAAAATGTGCAGCTTACATGACATTATATATAGGAAACCCTAAAGACTCCACAAAAATCTATTAGAATAAATGAATTTAGCAAATGTATAGCATACAAAATCAATACACAAAAATCTGTTGTGTTTCTACGTACAAATAATGAACTACCATAAACAGAAATAAGGAAAGCAATCCCATTTACAAATGCATCAAAAAATAAATAAAATAAAATAAAATAAAATAAAATAAAATAAAATAAAATAAAATAAAATAAAATAAAATAAAATAAAATAAAATACCTAGGGATACATTTAACCAAGGAGGTGAAAGACTCATATACTGAAAACTATAAGGTATTGAGGGAAAAAACTGAAGAAGACACAAATAAATGGAAACTTATTCCATGCTCATGGATTGGAATAATTAATGTCACATGTCTACACAACCAAAAACAATGTACTGATTCAATCAATGCAAACCCTATCAAAATTCCAATGGCATTTTTCTCAGAAATAGAACAAACAATCCTAAAATGTCTATGGAAGCATAAAAGACCCGGATAACCAGAGAAATTTTGAGAAAGAACAAAGCTGAAGGCATCAAAATAGTATGGTATTAGCATTAAAAGAGACACACAGATCAATGAAATATAATTGAGAATGCAGAAATGAACCCATATATATATGGTCAAATTATCTTGTGATAAAGGAGACAATGATATACAACTGGACCACTATCTTACACCATACACAAACAAAATCAACTTGGAATGGATTACCTAAACATAAGGCTTAAACTTTTAGAAGAAAACATAGTGGCTGGCTCTTTGCCATCAGTCTTGGCAATGATGTTTTGGATTTTACATCAAAAGCAAAGGCAACAAAAGTAAAAATAAACACATAGAACTACATTGAACTAAAAAGCTCTTCACAGCAAAGGAAAAATTGAAAAGGTAACTTCAAAATAGGAAAAATATTTTAAAATAATATATCTGATAAGGGGCTAATATCCAAAATATAAAAAGAACTTATACAAATTGATAGGAAAAAAAGAAAAACAATCTGATTAAAAAATGGGCAGAGGACAAGAATAGACACTTTTCCATAGAAGACATTCAAATGGCCAATAGATACGTAAAAAGATGCTCAACATTACTGATCATCAGGGAAATACAAATCCTAAGCACAATGAGATATTACTTCACATCTATAGGAATGGTTATTATCCAAATGACAAGAAATTACGAGTGTTGGAGAGGATGTGGAGAAAAGGGAACCTTTGTGTACTGTTGATAGGAATGTAAATTAGTACAGCCATTACAGAAAACAGTATTGAAGTTTCTCAAAAAATTAGAAATAAAACTACCATATGATCTAAAAATCCACTTCTGAGTACTTATTGGAAGAAAACAAAATCAATATCTCAAAAAAAATCAGTGCCCCATGTTCATTACAGAATTATTTATAATAACCAAGACCTGGAAACACCAAAGTATCCAAGAATGGATGAATGGATAAAGAAAATGTGATATATATAATTTATAATAACATAAAATAATTTATATTAATATGTATATAATTAAGACACACAAAACGGAAATCCTGCCATTTGCAACAATATGGATGGACCTTGAGAACATTATACTAAATGAAGTCAGAAAGAGAAAGAAAAATACTATATAATCTCACTTATTAGTGGAATCTAATAACAAATTCCACAAAAACTGAATCCATAGGTACAGTGAACAGACTGCTGGTTGCCATAGTCAGGGGGACAAGGGATGTACAAAAAGGGTGAAGGAGGTTAAAAGGCGTGAACTTCCAGTGATAAGATGAATAAGTCTTGAGGATGTAATGTACAGCATGGTGACTACAGTAAACAATATTGTATTGTATATTTGAAAGTTGCTCAGAGAGTATATTTTTAAAATTCTGATTACAAAAAAAAAATATAATTATGTGTGGTGATGGATGTTAGACTTATTGTGGTAATCATTTTGCAAAATATACATTTTTCAAATCATTATGTTCTATAACTAAAACTAATACGTCACGATAAAAAATGGGTTACTGAATAGAAAAACGAAATTAAAATTTAGTTGCAACCAAAGGATCTTTTATACCCTACAAATATAGTTGTACTTTATTCTGCAGGAAAGAGAAATTTTAAATAGTAGAGTGGTTAAGTCTATAAACACATAACAAATATATTTCCCTGGTATAATTTAAATGTAGGAATGGGAGAGATAATATGGAGAACTGGAGACAAGTCAAGCAATAATTTGCAAAATATACCTGAGAAATGCAAAATTCCAAGATTTAGTCAGGGGTTCTTGATGAAGGTGAGGAAGGAGTTAATTATTTTTGGTACGAAATATTTGGGGAAATGGTTTTTATTTGAAGGAAGAAAGTTTAAACCTCGAGTCAGACTGCTTAACTGGAATTCAAATTTACCATTACTTACAGGAAGATTTTTAGAATCTAATTACATATTTGACTCTCAATTTCCCATTTATATATGAGATCTAACAATTTAATAGACACTTATGGTTTTATCCTATAGTTGTTCATGTCACTTCTAGCTGTAAGACTTTCTATATTTCTCAACATAAAGAATAGTTATGCGGGGGCACCAGGGTGGCTCAGTTGGTTAAGCCACCAACTTGATTTCAGTTCAGGTCACAATCTTACAGTTATGAGATCAAGCTTTGCATCAGGGTCTGCACTGGGCATGGTGCCCGCTTAAAATTCTCTCTCTCCCTCTCTCTCTGCCCCTTCCCTGCTTGCATTCTCTCTCTCCCCCCACCCCACCCCTGAAATGAATAATTATGAAAAGGAATGGTTGCAGCACTAGACTAGGGAAATTTGGTCTTACAAATAAATTTTTTAAACAGAAATAAATTATATATAATAAACAGAATTTGTAGCATGAGGAAAAATATCTCAGAAAAAAATGACTGCTGTTTTCATTTATCTTGCAAGACATCACACTATGGGTTTTATGACCACCTATGTGGTCTCTAAACAGATATGTATTTTTTCTTATTATTCCTTTTTTTGGCAAAACAAATAATTATTGAATAAGTAATTTTGAAGAACTCTTGACACTTGATTCTCTTCTCTACTTACAGTCAGTCTTAGTAATCTCATTTAGTCTCATGGCTTTTACAAGCCATTGCATACCAACTCCAAGTTAGTATTAACTTTTAGGTTCAGTATATATCTCTGTCTAACCAGAGACAGAAGTTATCTAACTGCTTACTCAACACCTCTGCTTGACTCATAAAAACTTCAAATGAAATTTCTGGTACTTGTTCCACAAACCTACTAGGTCTACAATCTCTCATATACCATTTCATGGCCGCCTTAGACCATTAAAAAAAAATTTCCTCAACTCCATCAAGTCTTTGTTCAAATATTACCTTTACCTTGAAGTCTACCCTCTTTACCCTATTTAAAATGGTGAACCTATATTCCTTAACCCCCTTAACACGTTTTAATAATTTTTTCCATGATACTTATCAACTTCCACTGCACTCTATCATTTCTTTATTTGCCATGTTTTTGTTTATGGTTTATATCTCTCCTGTTTGAATATAATCTTCAGAAGAGTTCATATATTTTTATTGTTGTTTACTGATGTGAGACAGACATCAGAAAAGTATTTGACAATTATTAAGTAAATAACATTGAAATATACACCCAGTTTGCAGAATAATGAAGTGTCCATTTGATGGTATTGCCTTCATTGGTCTATAATGAGATAAAAATAAAAATGTATGACAGACGAATAAGAAAAGACATTAAAAAACAAAATGAGATAAATAGAAAGTTGTTCTGAGTGAAGAAAAGGAAAAGAGAAAAACTCTGCAAGAAAAACTGTTCCTTTCTGTGTTCTCTAATATGCATGGGAAAAAATAAGTTCTCTGAGAGCTAAGTCCTGTAATGGAACTAAGGCTAACCTGACTCATATAGCTCGCTCTAGACTTGTTACTAGAGAATAAGTAATACAAATAATAATTATGTACATACAATAAATAAATAAAAATATGTCCTCAGTGATTATCTGTTGAAGCTTACATAATAATACACGAAAGTTGCATGGGAAAATGTTTATTGCAGAGTGTTAAATAAATCCGACTTATCTTTTATTTTATGTTAATAAAACCTGGGTTATGATGCTGTAGGGTTAAGAGAGTGGAAAGATTCTATGATGATGTGATGATTTCTGGCTCACCCAATGGAATTTTATGAATTTTATATTGTCATTCAGCTGTCTTATTTCCATATTACATGTAAATGTTTGCAGGTGTATATCTAAAAGATAAAGACCTTTAAAAAACAATTCCACACATATATGTTCACACATACAGCAGTTACAGCTGTTATAAAGTGAATATATAGAAAATATATGTAAATATAAAAATATAAAGAAAAAAATGACAAAGTCAAATGGCCTAGGCAAACATTGGCTCCTTGTGTTGGAGATGACCAGAGATTGTTAGCAACTAACTATGTTGAAGAGTTACTGCATTCATTGAAATTCTTATTGATAGGAAAAGATATCATAAGGGAATTATATCAGTCCAAGTATTCCAAAACACAAAGCCAAAAGGATATATATTCTCTCTCTCATAGAAAGATAGACAGACAGACATATGTGACCTGGAGACCCAAGAAATCTAGTAATACAGTTCTGAGGAACAGAAGGCTGATAAGGTAAATGCCAGTCTGAAAGCAGGAGAGGACTGACTTCCAGGTCACGCAATCAGGCTGAGAGAGAAAATTCTTTCTTATCCTGACTTGTTTTATTCAGGTTTTCAGTGGATTAAATGATTACTACTCACAGTGGTGAAAGCAATCTGCTCTCCTCAATTTACCAATTCAAATGCTAATTGCACCCAGAAATCCCCTCAAACATACCCAGAAATAATGTCTAGTCAAATTATCTGAGAACCCAGTAATTCAATAAAGTTGACACATATAATGAACCATTATATGAATGATTAAAGATTTTAGTGGTCACCACTGGATAATAATACAGTAGTTACAAATTGGGGTTAGAATCAGTAACACCTAATTATGGCATTGTTCGGCTTTATTATTTTGGGGGTCATCAGAATTAGTTCAGGATGGATTAGCATGCAAGTGGGAAAAAAGAAAAGAAAAAAAAGAAAAAAAGAAACCCAACCAGAAGAGTACTTAGGCAAAGGAAATGAAGTGAGAATAATTAACACCACTATTCATCAACATTCTGCTAATACTTATTTTTAGACTTGTCTGAATTCAGTGACTCCTTTTAAAGTATATCAACAATATGTATTAAACTACTATCTTTATATCTCTATATATAAATGAATCAGGATACATACTCAATATTGTAAGTTCACACAAAAATACAAAAGTGTCTTCTAGAATATCACATTAGTACAAGAGTTTGGATCAGAGAAAATTTATTTAGCTCGAACACCTTTACCATGGTACAAACACCACAGAGCTGGGATAGAAGGTAATATGAATTGTCACAAGTAAAATCTAGCGAGTTACAGGTCTAGATGTTATCAGGACTGAATAGATTTAAAATCAGTTGCACTAGCATCAAGTCAATTAAGTCAAGTTGGGTCATAATAACAGTAAGGTTAAGCTGATTTTAACAGAAGGGTAGGGATCCAAGTAAAGAGATTCGCCATAGAAAAAATAGAACTTTAACATGAGGTATACAAAAGTCTTCTTTAGATAAAAAGTATACTAGAATCAGCCCGAACTCTAGGTAAAAGTTTTATTTACTTCCAGGTGCTTGACGATTTGGTACAAGTCTGACTTTTCTATGAGGAAGAGATTGTATTTAAACTTGAATATCTCTGTCCAAAAGAAACACTATGACCAAGAGTGGCAAAAATGTCACTGATTCCCATAAACTTTGTGTTATACCCGAACCAACATATTTGATTCAGTATTGAGGGAAAGATCCATATTATTTAGTCATAAGATGTATGCATGATTACACTAGCAATGTTAAACCAATTTCAAATAAAGTTCAAAGTTCTACATTTTCATATAATACAATTAAAGTAATTGAATATCTAAAAATGTCAAAAATGAAAAAATCCTATGTTTAAAATAGCAATAAATTTTCCTTTGTCCTTTATTATTTACCTTGCTTTATACCTGTCATTTGAATACAATTTAATAAAATAGAAAATATTAAGTTAAATGATAGAATGTTTGGAAGAACATCAGTAGTTCTAACTTAGCTCCTTCACTATAGATGACTGGTTGGAATCTACTAGTATAATTCCATGTTGACAGTATGATCACTCTTTGCAATCTATGAGGAAAAGAATTACCTCTGTAACTATATAAATAAGCCAGTACTTTGCAATTCCAAAGAAAACATTCATTTTCATCCCAAACCGATTATTATGTAGTCACTTCTGAAGAAAATCTTTGAAAACCAATTCAAAGGTTAACTAGTACAGTTGAATAAATTAATTTTTTATGAAAAAAACTTAGAAGTTCTGCATTAATGACATATTTAATATATATTATATATCCTTAAATTTAAATGGTCCATTAAGTAGATCATTACAAGGAAGGAATTCATTAATATGGATATAGGTAATAAGATCATTACCACAGATGAAAAGAATTAAAATTGCATGATTAAAGTGCTCATTAATGTACTAAATAGTATAGTATTAAAGAGATTACTGAACATTTCTGAAAAGTACATTTCATTTTAAGGAAATATCGTATGAGAAAATCTAGGGACTTTAGGCAATTCTCTAAAAATAGTTAAAATAGCCACCAAGATTAAATAGCACAGATTTTTTTTCCCCACAGAGAATAATTTACATCACTTCTCTACTGGAATAAAGCTAAGAGAAAATACAATAATGTAGACAGACCACAGACCTGGAAGTCAGAAATGTGAAAGCAAATTCTAAATATCAAAATTTAGGTCTATAACCTTGTCCCAGGATGCCTAATCTTTTATTGCTTAACTTCTTTATCTTCCCATATTGTAATATATGAGGAATATATTATATATTTTAAATACTTGGAAGTTTTAAAAGTGATATATCAATGCATGTGAAAACAGCTTGGAATTTTTCAATAAAATCTATAAAAATTACCTTTTTACCAATATTACTAGTATAGATCCATCAACAATTATTTAGGAGAATAGTGATGTATAAAATAATGAATGGTCTTATGAACTTAACTTATAAAAATACATTTTATTTGTTAACATTCTTCTCTATTTGTCAGAGAAATAGAACAGGATATAGATATAAATAAAGATTTATTTTAAGCAACTGTCTCACATGATTATGGGGGCTGGCAAGACAAAAATGTGCAATTTACATCTAAAGACTATAAGGCTAGAGATTCAGGGATGAGCCTATGTTGCAGTTAAATTCTGAAGGCCATCTGTCAGCAGAATTCCCCCCTTGCTCAGGGGAGGTAAATCTTTTGTTTTTTTCAGGACTTCAGCCTATTGGATGAGGGCTTCCCTGATCACTGAGGACACTCTGCTTTACTCAAAGTCCCCGGAATGAATTTTTCTTTTTGAGTTGTGTAGCCCTTTATATTAGCAACTCAAATAGAAGGTGTCTATTGTACAACACAGTAGTAATTGAAGATAACTGGGGATTTATTACATTCTAATACAGATCATTTACAAATGCAATTTCTTTATTAAAAAGCTTCCACTTTTTTTTTGTTTGTGTACAATTTGCAAAACTATTCTGAGAGCGGAATTATGTGGACCGGTGTGCAAAGAGTGCAGATTTAGGATATGGTAATGGGGGCACCTGGGTGGCTCAGTCAGTTAAGCATCCAACTCTTTAATTTCAGCTCAGGTCATAATCTCACGGTTGGTGAGTTCCAGCCCTGCGTTGGGCTCCATGTTAACAGCTCAGAGCCTGCTAGGGATTCTCTCTCTCTTCCTCTCTTTCTGTCCCTCTCCCACTTGTATTCTCTCTCTCTCAAAAATAAAATTAATTTAATAATAGGGTAAATGATTTACAAGTCACTTTCAAAAAACTATAACAATTGGGCCTTTACATTGTCATTTTTTTTTACATTGCCATTTTTGTTTGTTTTTAAGTTTATTTATTTATTAGGGGGGAAGAGACAGATGGAGAGGGAGAGAGAGAATCTCAACCAGGATCTACACTGTCAGCATGGAGCCCCATGTGGGGCCTGATCTCACAAACCTTGAGATCATGAACTGCGCTGAAATAAAGAGTAGGACACTTAACCATCTGAGCCACCCAGGTGCCCCATCATCTTTTTTGATCAAAATATTTTTATGCCAGACTTCCTTCCACTGCCCTAAACTATAAAGCATTTTTTAATGAGTTGAAATTAAGGAAGGACTACAGCTACTAGAAAAGAAGAAAGTTCTATTAGTTTGAGATTCTAGAATCCCCCCCAAACCAGAACCAGTATCTTGGTTAGGGCTAGGCTGGGACTCCAGACAGAGAATGAGTATGCGCAGGTGGCATCTCTGGGGATTCAGAGCTTGAGTGGACCACGAGTGTTGCCGCTGCAAAATTCACTGAACTATCTTGGCAGATTCTACACTGGCTTGACTGGGCATAATTCAAAAAGAAACAGCTCATATTCAGTCCATTTTTCTGGAGCTCTGCGATAGCATTTAATAACACTCCAGTGATATCTTCCACATATAGTATTATGCTATTTCTTCAAGTAATTGCTAATATAGTGTCTAACTGGTCTATAATACTCATGCCCATTTTATCTAGATATTCAATGGATCTATAAATCTTCTCCTGGGATTCATCATAGTAACTGTAACAGAATCTTTGGCTCCAGTGGAAGAAATCAGAAGAAACCACAAAGAGATTACTAGGATCTGCTGGGTATTTGCTGAAGAGTTTTCCAAATTCCTGTTCTTTTGATTCACTCAAAGCTCCAACTAGTATAGGAATAATAGTAAACTCATCTTCCTGGCTTTCCATGGCTTTACCCGTACAAGGCAAATGCATTTCAACACTGTGTTCATTTTCATGTGTCTACAGAGACATGTGTTCAAACATTCCTATCTTCCATAGTTCTCAAAAATCTTTTGGTCAATATGAAGGTCATACAGAGGTGTTCTCTATATATCCACACTGGAAAGTACACATCACAAGAGAGGCACAGGATGAGAAGGCATCAGGGTGAAAATTCTCCGGGTAGTAGATGGATCTACTTATTTGTAAGCATGGGCAGCACAAGATCCACAGTACTGCATACCCTGCATGGGGTGCAATAATGGCTCTCGCGGCTCTTTCCGTAGACTGTGCTTGTGAAAGCTAACCTCGCTGTTGAAGTCAGCTGCGGTCCTGAGGCTGTGTACTAGTTCCTGGCATGACAAGCTTCCCTGACCACCACTCGGTTGGACATATTGGAGCCTGTGTTGCCTACGGTGCAAGGGTGCAGGAGCATGAATGAGGAGTCGTAGTGGCAGGAACAACTCCAGGAGGGGACAAGACACCAGGAGCTCAGCACAGGAAGTGCCCACAGCATGAAGGAGAGCATCCCCGCTCAGGAGAAGGAGAAAAAGGAGAAGGCTGCAGCCCAACGGGAGGAGATGGCAGCTGGGGTGGGGGTGGGGGGGAGGCAAGCAACAGACACCACAAACTCCAGTGACCTCCAGAAAATGGGGCCCCGGACTCGGGGCTGATCTCCAGCCATGGGTGATTCCGCCGAGCAACCTCCAAGGCCCCCATGCATTTAAATATTAATCTCAAACGAAAGACCTCACAGAAAAATCCAAAATACTGTTTGACCACAGACCTGAGCACCGTGGCCCAGCCAAGAGGATACAAAATATTACCCATCACATAAATTAAATATGATTATTAATTATGATTCCAACATACTATTTCTTCTTTTTTAGTTCCTAAGTTGTCTTGAAATTAATATTAGGCAAAACAGTGACCAAGTAAATAGTAGGAGATTCCCAGAGTGTTTACACACAGTCTGTTGTCCTCATCAGTTTAAAGTTCCTATAAACGTCTTCACACAAATAGAACACTTCAGCTTTCCCCAAGTTTTCTCTTGAACCACTCCCATCCCACATGCTTACATTTTATGACATCTTTTGGCTCCCATGGGTGTAGAACTTTCATTCAGGCCCACTTATGTGACCTAGTTTTTTGTTTTTTGTTTGTTTGTTTCTTAATGCAAGGTTTTCCCTCCCTTGTTGAATAAGTACATCCATCCCTCGCTGCCCACCAATGATAAAAATTCAGTAAAGCCCCCTCCTGTTTAGCAGGGAGCCAAAATAATTATTACATTTATGTTCAAAGAAGAATGATATGTACCGTTTACAAATTTATAGTAACAAATCACATGTGAGAAACTATATTGCAAAACTAGTACTTGCAGTCAGTCCATCACTGGAGTGCATGTTCTGTATAAGAAACCCCTTTCCTTTTCCCAATATGAATGAATAGGACTCTGCCTTGTTCAAATTAAGTATATAGTTCAACAACAACAAAAGAAACTTATGAAATTACCTGGAAACATGAACCCAAACAGATTGGAACAGATTGGTACAGAACAATGCACTTCTTAGATATGTTCCAGATATGTTAAACATATTGTTAAACTAACATATATAGTTCCATATTATATATATATGTTTAGCATATATTATCTATATTTTATAGATAGTATATGTGACATATATATTGTTTTAACTAAACATCCTTTTAGTCATAATTTGTGAATTAAAACACATTAATACATTTTGCTTTGTCTAATTATTTGATGTTTAAATAAATGCATGTGTATATTTATATACATAAAAATAATATAATGATGGCTAGAATACCTTTAATCATTCTACTGCCCCTCTTTAATTAACTGCCATGGCTCAAATGTTAAAAGTGTAGCTGATATCTTATATTAAATAAAGAGATTTTCCCCCAAGCAACTTTATTTGCCAAAATGATCATTTTCTTCTAATCAGTTTAGATTGCTCCTTAACGCATATTCTCATATGCATTTTTTTTATTTCACAAACACCACACCATTGTTTTTCTAATAAAAACATGTTTTATTCACAACTTTACACTTACCATATTTAGCACTTCGATGCCAATTTATCCTGTGGCTATTTGAATATCAGGATGTGGTGACTTATTTGACTCTAATCACTGGCCAGAGGTGACCTGCATGATGTCTGAAGAGAGTCCTTTGAGAGTATAAATCACGGCATCTTTTTTAAACTGCCTGTACTGATAAGATGGATTTCAGAGAAACTTATAGGTGTGCTCCTTTTGCAAGTCTCTAATTACGCAATGATTAAATTGAAGCACAGGAAGCATAGGAAATCCGGTGGTTTTTCTATAATCACAACAATTTATTCTGAAAAATCTAGACTGTTCCCTGTCTCCTGACCTTTAATTCAATTTTCTTTTTTTAAAAAAAGTAATTCATACCACCTAACGACAAATTTTGTCTCTCTCACTCATTGTTTTTCTATTATTTTAATTAACCTATAGAAATAAAGAAACAAAAAGCAATTTTAAGTCATATTTTTATTATACTATACATGAATATCATCTGAAATGTACAGTAATATGAAATTACATAAAATTATAACAAAATCAACATTATGGAGTGTAGGAAACTATCGAATTTCTTAAAGGCTTTAATTGGAGATCTAAAGTTACATATATAGTTCAAATAAACTCAAAATAAATGTCATGCCTTGCAGTTGTTACCTTATTATAAAAAATATTTATGAGACCAGCTATTTTTCATTTAGAACTGAATCATTGTATATGATAGCATTTTATATATATAGTAATACAAATGTGAAAATATCCTCTCAATTTGAAATTTTTTGTGAATTTTTAAGGAGACCTTTTGTCTTCCATTTTTTAGATATAAGAAAATGAAGTTGGATCCTAACCTAATACCATATACAAATACTAACTCAAAATGAATCTATGACTTTAATGTAAGATCTAAAATAATAAAATCTTAGAAGGCGGGAGGACAAAACTGCATGACATTGGATTTGACAGTTGTTTCTAGGATATGACACCAAAAACATAGACAATAGAAAATAGACAAAATAGACTTCATGAATAACAAAAAAAGTATGTCAAAAGATACTATCAGCACAGTAAAAAGGCAACACACAAAAACAGTAAAAATATTTGAAAATCACATATCTGGTAAAGGATCAATTCTAGAATATATAAGAAAATCCTAAAATTCAACAACAATAAAAAATAACCCAATTTAAAAATGGGCAAAGGATTGGACAGACATTTCTCCAAAAAAGATATACAAATAGCCATAGGCACAGAAAAAGATGCTCATCAAGATAAATTAAAACTCCGATGAGAAACTAATTCAAACCCACTAGGATGGATACTATCAAAAAAAGTGGAAAACAACAAATAGTGGTGAGATATGGAGAAATTGGAACACTTGTGCATTGCTAGTGGGAATATAAAGTAGTACAGCTACTATGTAAAATAGTATTGCTGTTCCTCAAAAATTTAAAAATAGAATTACCATATGAGCCATCAATTATACTCCTGAGTATATATACTGTAAACAATTGAAAGCACATTCTCAAAGAGATGTCTGTACACCCATGTTCATGGCCACATTATTACAATAGCTAAAAGGTAGAAGCAACTCAAGTGTCTATTGACAGATGAACAGATAAGTGAAATGTGCATATACATGTGATGGAATATTATTCAGCCTTAAAAAGGAATATGGTGCAACATGGATGAACCTTGAGGACATTATGCTAAGCAAAACAATCCACTCCCAAAAAGGTAAATACTGTATGATTCTACCTATATGAAGTACTCAAAGAGTCAAAATCATAGAGACAGAAAGTAGAATGATGTCTAGACCAAAGACTAGAGAGAGGAGGGAAATGAGTTACTGTTTAATGAATACAGAGTTTTCATTTAAAAGACGAAAAGAGTTATGGAAATGGATGTTGGTAACAGCTGCACATTATAAATGTATTTAATACCACTAAACCGAACACTTAAAAATGGTTAAGATGGGGGCGCCTGGGTGGCGCAGTCGGTTAAGCGTCCGACTTCAGCCAGGTCACGATCTCGCGGTCCGTGAGTTCGAGCCCCGCGTCGGGCTCTGGGCTGATGGCTCAGAGCCTGGAGCCTGTTTCCGATTCTGTGTCTCCCTCTCTCTCTGCCCCTCCCCCGTTCATGCTCTGTCTCTCTCTGTCCCAAAAATAAATAAATGTTGAAAAAAAAATTTAAAAAAAAATGGTTAAGATGGTAAATCTTATGTTATATGTATTTTACATGTATTGGAAAACTGGAAACAAATAAAATTATATATGGTCATATCAAAACGATTTGTCATGAAACTTACAAAGAACCTAAGCTAGAAGAAAATAAAAGCCCTAAGCAAAAGCTTGACACTTGAATTTGGATGTTAACATTCATACAGAGAAGTTCACAAATAAGTATACAACTTGGTGAGTTGTCACAAACTGAGCACACTCATATAACTACCAGCCAGATGAAGAGACAGATGCTTCCCAGCAATTGCCGGAACCCAAGGACACCTTTCTTTATTCCCGCATATGCCACCACCTTTGTCCCCAGTCTTGGTGCCTCAGCCACTCCTGTGCCTGGCACTTCACTCCCATTTCCTGCAGAGTAGAACTGTGACAGCAGTCAAGCACACAACTGCAGGACACTCTGAGTTAGTAGGCAAGATTAATTCACTTTCTGAGAAGTGACCAAATGAAAGTCTATTGTCTTTAATTCACTCATGGCAGTATATCCAATAGCAAAGTACTCATTGCTGATGTTGTTTACTGAAACACTGTGAATTCCTTAGCCACAGTTATAGTACCTTCAGCTGGGGCCACAGAACTTGCTGCCCTGTTGTCATGACGTCTTTTCTCTGCCTACCTAGAGGACAGTGAGCAACAGCCAAGGTACACTTGAGTAGATTATTGCAGTCCCCCCTTTGCTGCTCAGCTTCTGAATATTAACCTAACTCCTCTATTAACAGGTAGGATAGTTTGATTCCCATCTGACAATGAAAGAGCAAAGACTGAATCAGATATTTTAAAAGTACATAAGTGATAAAAAAATAAAACCTAATACACAGTTAAGCAGTACTCAGTATTTAAAGAAAAATTGTTTTAATGTTTATTTTAGAGAAACAGAACATGAGTGGGGGAGGGGCAGAGAGAGGGAGACACAGAATCACAAGCAGGCTCCAGGCTCTGAGCTGTCAACACAGAGCTTGACGTGGGCTCATACTCAGGAACTGTGAGTGAGATCATGACCTGAACTGAAGTCAGATGCTCAACCAACTGAGCCACCTAAGATCCCCTAAACAGTATTCAGTACTAACATTTAGAGTGATTATGAAAGCCAGAATTGCAAACAACTTTTTGGCAGTAGTTGCACAACAATTAAATTCTTGTAAAGCTCCCAAGATTGTTTGTATGTTCACACATTTGCCCTAATCACAGGCCAGTCTTAAAGAATTCCACCTTTCATTGACTTTATTCTTCTGAGTTATTGTAAAGGAGTGAAAAATATCTGTTATGAATCTCCAGCTGGCACAGATAGTTCTTAGGGGAAGAAAAAATCTTGGAAGCAATCCCTTGGATATGCATTTTGGATAGGCAGCATAGTAGGTTGAATATTGGCTCTCAAAAGATACGTCTATTTCCTGGTCCTCAGAATCCATGGATAGGACTTTGTTTGGAAAAAGAAATATCTGAAGATCTAATTAAGTTAAAAATCTTAAGATCATCCTGGATTACCCAAGTACCCTAAATCCTATGATTTTACAGCCATGAGTGGGATAATAAGTGTTTTATAAGAGATAAAAGAGAGAAGACACAAGACACAGGAAGAAGAGAAGGTCACGTGAAGACAGAAGAAACTATTGGAGTTATGCAACTACAAGTCAATGAATTCCTGAAGCCATCAGAAACTGCAAGAGACAAGGAAGAAATATCCCTTAGAGCACTCAGAGGAAGCATGGCTGTGCAAACACCTTGATTTGGGATTTCTAGTCTCCAGACTGTGAGAGAATAATTTACATTGCCTTAAGCCATCAGGTTATGGTGATTTGTTATGGCAGCCCTCGGAAACTAATACGGGAGGAAAGACAGGAAGATTTAAATAGATGCAACAGTCAAGGGAATTGAGAAGAATGGCTAAACTGATGATCAAGACAAATGAGGGAAAATATATTTTATGCATCTTTTGAAGGTGGAAAAGGAAAGAAAGAAAAACACAGAAGGGAGGAAGAAGCAGAACAAGAGGAAATGTACACAGATGAAGGGTCAATGACAGATGTTCTAGAATGGAGACCAAAAGTCTTCATTAGCCACATGTTTCCAGAGAAATCTGTCTTCCTTACTTTGCTATCTATCCCCTCTGAATTTTAGTAAATATTATTACATTCAATATAAAAATTTAAAGTTGTATGTATGTGTGAATTTGGGGTAAATTGGAAAAGGAGCTCTGACATCTGAATTAACAGGAATCAAGGCAGAGACCAGCGTAATAGAAACAGATGCCCAGAGTATAAGGAGAATTTAAAGATACAAAATCTGTGAGAATTCACAGAACTATTAGGGAGTTTTTCAGACTTCCTATGATTTGAAATCACGCCGGTTTAACATTCACAATGTTAAATTCTCCTCCTGGTGCTTGTAGATTATGGTTTTATGACTGGCTAGCTACTGTCTCCAAATCAGATCTATGGTTACCAACTACACTTGTTTGCCAACTCACTCCGCTAGGAAGGTGAAATTTTACAAGACAGGTGTTCCACACCTATTACTTTCAGCGATATTCTACTCAATAGAAGGTAGTTGAGAATAAGAAAAAAATTATAGGGGCGCCTGGGTGGCTCAGTTGGTTGAGCGTCCAACTTTGCTTCAGGTCATGATCTCACAGTTCATGAGTGTGAGCCCCACATGGGACTCTGTGCTGACAGCGCAGAGCCTGGAGACTGCTTCACATTCTGTGTTTCCATCTCTCTCTCTCTCTGCCCCTCCCCTGCTCACACTCTGTCTCTCTCATTGTCAAAAATAAATTTAAAAAACATTAAAAATTAAAAAAAGAAAAAGAAAAAAATTCTAGCAGTTAATCATATTACACCTGTTTAAATTCATAACTTCCCTTGTGGCACTTCTGAGTATATAAAACATTCAATTGCTATAGTAAAGATCTGATAACCAGGTCTCACAAGGAACCATTTACTCTCAGTCAAATTAATTGTTGCTGACAGCAATTGTTTTAGCATTAACACCCCAAAACAACTTTATACACCCAGATGAAAAACTGTAATTAAGAACACTCCCTAGAATCCTATTTATTTAACTTTACATTCAAATGGAAAAGCATCCTCCTTTAAAAGTTTGTCTTATGTATTTTGAAATGATATTTGGGGAAAAGTATGATATAGAAAATTGGAAATTTGAAAATTTTGTAACATGTTTTACTCAAATAAATAAGGTCAATTTTAGTATAATAAAACATGACAACAATCCTATAATACAACCTAGCTTATATCTCAAAATGTATCTTAAGTTTGCATATGAATAGGTATGTTTTTAAACTGTTGAACAGTAATGTGTATTTTCTTTAATTCAAGGTAAGAAATAGTATTTTCAACGATTTGCCTACTTAGTTGGTGCAATAAGTACTGTAATTTTCTACAGGAAAAACAAATACAGAATGTGACATCTTTAAACCCAATTAATACCATTGTCTAGTGAAGTTATGCTGAAATATTTTGTGATTTGAGACATTTTTCCAACTATGTTAGTGGTTTTCTTTTATTAGCTAAAAAAATATATCTCTTTAGTTACTTATACAGTAGGTCTTGCCACACTGGTCAAGAAGGAAGAACGAAACAGTATTATATGTTGAACATAAAACTATATTTGTACATATTACAAAATTAAACATCTTAGAGACATAAAAATAAGCTTTATTGACGTAGTTTAGATAATTCCTTTATATGGTCATTAAACCAAGCTACAGATTAGGATGCTTAGTGTGGTTACTTATGAATGGTTGGGAAGAGATTTTAGAACTATAGGAATATGGCTTCACAATAAATTTATGTTTTGCCTTTTTGAATGCATGGTAATAATTATTTGATTCATGGGGAAATTTGATTCACAAGTCATATCATTTAGAAATAGTCCTTTATTCTTTGTAATTTGAATTTATTTTCATTTATTTTTTATTCTTAGTTCTTTGACCTTTTTTTTTGAACCTCTTCTTTATTACTAATGCATTTCCTTCAACTCCTCTGCAGCCAACCACCATTCTAAACACCTTTGAATCCATCATCACCCAAATTTTATTACACAAAACCCTCAAACTTCATCCTCCCACACTGAAACAAAAAACATTTTTTCTATCTCAACTTCTCAAATATGTTAACCACAACTTTTCAAATCTTTTCTTAATCCCCCAATACATTAAGCTTCAAGTTTCTAATAACTTTTTCCATATTTATTCCTCACTTAGTCTTCAGTGTACCATAAATAAAATCATCCCTTTGAAAATACATTTAATTTGACCCCTTTTCCTCCATTTTATTCACCTGACAACATCCTGTATGAACTCAACCATGAATACATATACATATCAAAATATTTTGGAAGAAGCTGACAAAGCTGAAGAAACTCCTTTCAATATAAGATACTAATTTCAAAATATAACAGCTTTCAAGTCTTCTTAAATAATTTTGCTATAGTTTTATAATAATCTAAATATGAAATCTATACCTTTTCTCTTTGAAAACTTTTTTTCCCATTAAATACTTGAGTTAGTCAATCGCAACAGATTTTCTTCATATTTCACTAGAAATATAGAAACTATCCAATGAGGGATCTTCTGTCCTTCTGCCTCCAACCCTAGAAAAATGGGGGAATATGCATTCATCTTTACTTTCATACTGGCTATCACCATCTGTTTCTCTATCAACTTCCACAATGGTACTTTCTTTTGCCTTTTACCACATTGACTTCTTTAAATACACTCTTTCTCTTCCATGAGCCATCTTTCACTCCCTATGAAATAATTCCTTAGAGCTTATAAACTTGCTCCAGGCTTCACTTTATCTTCAATCCTCTTTTATCTACTCCTACTCTATTTGTAATCCATTTGTCTATTCCTCTTCACAACAAAGATTTAAAAAGCTAACTACACAAATTTGAACACTCTGTACAACTCCTTGAATAAAAAAAGATTTCTGTGTGTGTGTGTGTGTGTGTGTGTGTGTGTGTCTTTTTTCATTATCTTCAACTATTATTGCTCAAAACTAAAACAACGTGCTTATCTTTTATCATTTTTCCATAAAGGATTATGGCTTTTTTTCCCCTACCATTTAATACAAAGGCACTTAATAATTATTTGTTGGGACACCTGGATGGCTCAGTCAGTTAAGCATCAACTTCAGCTCAGGTCACTAACTTGCCGTTTGTGAGTGCAAGCCCCAAGTCGGGCTCTGTGCTTACAGCTTGGAGCCTGGAGCCTGCTTTGGATTCTGTGTCTCTTTCTCTCTCTGCCCCTCCCCCACTTGTGCTCTGTCTCTCTCTAAATCTAAAAGAAAATAAAAATAAAAATAATTATTTATTGAATGAGTAAGTGAATGAATCAGTGTGTTTCGCTTTTTTAAAAATATTTTATACTGAAATGTATTAAAATAAGATATTTAAAGATTAAAATTAATTTTTAAAGTTTTATACCTCAATCAAATGAATCAATGAATCAAAAATTCATGAACCTGTACTCTTTATTTCATGATCTTCTGAGAAAATTTAAACAATAATACATTAACCATTCCAAAATTTGTGGGATTTTTTTTTTAAGTTTATTTATGTTGAGAGAGAGAGATAGTGAGCTGGGAGGGGCAAAGAGAGAGCGAAAGAGAGAGGGATAATCCCAAGCAGGTGTGCAGCGTGGAGCCTGATGTGAGTCTCCAATTTATGAACCACGAGATTATGACCTGAGCCGATATCCAGACTCAATCAGCCGATATCCAGACTCAATCGCTTAACCTACCGAGACATCCGCCACCCAAAAATTTGTGTTTTGACTTTGTTATAAGGAAATTTCATAAAATGAATTTATTTATCATACTTCTCTTCTAGACTTTAACACCTTAAGGTTACAATTTTAAATGTTTTCAACATGAAAATAATTTGTAAAATTTTATTTAATAATAAATTTATAGTTCTTTTAATAAAAATTTGAGAGTATATTTCCAGGAAAAAACTATTGATATAGAAAATATATTTTTAAAGAATGAAAACAAAGTTTGAATTAAATCATCGATCTTTACATTTTCTAAAATCCAGATAACTTTCATATCATATTCATCCAGTTAATGAGCAATTAGCCTAAATCAATCATACTTCATATTTTTTCAAAATGCAAATTTTATTAAGAGAAATGCATTAGCATTACAAATATAGCAAAAGTTGGTGGTGCCCTTCCCATTCTCATATATACTGATGACTTTCTAAGAAAGGCATCTGTAAACTTAGCAGTTGATATAAGGCAGGTAAGGTACCTTTAACTGCTAATGGACAGAAACTGAGATATAGTAATATCTTCCCCTTAAGACAACACTGAATCTTGTTCTTTACTGTGTGCCAGAGATTCCTAACAAAACAGAGACCCAATATCCCATATAGTTAGTATGCTCATTAATATATCTTGAATTTATTTTCTTCATTTCCCTTTTACATTTCTCCATTCTCCTACTGGTGACTCCTGCAGCTACTTCTCAAAAAGAATGCTTTTACTTGAGTCCTTGTTTTAAAGTCTGTGTTGGGGGAGAACCCAGACCAAGGCACTTGTTATTAAATACTACTACCAGTATACTCTCAGGATGGGATAGTGACAGTGCTGACCACATGTCAACAACTTTATTGAGGCTAAGTACAGTGTGTTGGTGTCTGGCATTTTTATGATAAAAATTAATAAGACTTTCACCTGTGGTGGGTTGTCATTAAGTACAAACAGAGGGGCTATACTGGACTAAGTAGTGACTCACATGCTTGAAAGATGGAGACAGTGGTTATTTGTATGATTATGAAATGCGTTGGCCATTATTAATAGCCACAGAAACCCAATGGTGTGAAAACATCAGACTAAATTCGGCACACTAACCATTTAGAACAAAACTTAAATGCCAGAGGATTTCAAAGCAGTATTTAAATAACTCTTAATGTCCTGCAGAGGAAGGGCTGACTCTATTCTCAATTAGTCCTGAGAACTGATTATAAGTATGAAAGAGTTAAAATGGAAACCAAGTACGCATTTTCTGTAAGTCTCCTATACTGAAGTGAAGACATTGCAAGGCAAGGAGCAGACCTGAAGCAAGGAACTAAAATATTTTTTCTGTATGTGTTTAAGAAACTATTCTCAATATTCCTTGAGCCTTGGGTTTGTAGGACCAGCCCCCTCACAATTCTAGAAGAGAACCTTCTTGCAATATCTGCACAATATTCAGTTGGTTTCACTTGAAAAAATTACCTTACAAGATGATGTCTGTCTGATGGCCCCCCCATTTCCCTACTTATTGCTCCTAAAACAGCTTCAGTGTGGCTTAAGTAGCTATAACCCCATCAGAGCAGAAGCATGATTATTCACCAGAAAGTCTATAAGGTATAGCTAATACGTTCCATAAAGAACAGTGAGGATGTGCTTGGGAATTGATTTTGAAACTACTGGATGTGAACTCTAAAGCCAGATAAGTGAGCTTTTATTGATACACGGACATTATTAATTCAAGTAAATGTCTTTATATAGTTTTATATTCTGTTAGAATTGCTGCCTGAAACTTGAAAGCAATAATGGCATGTGAGAAAAGAGATGATGAGAGAAATGGTGGCATCATCCGTCCATCAGCAGTAAGGCAGACAAAATCACTACTATGATCAGCAAGACTGAAAGAGCAAATAGAGACCCTTGATTTACAGGGATCTGTGGTAATGGCTAATAGGGCATAGTATTCCTAAGGATCAAAAAGGTGTACAACCAAATATGTTTTTTGCTTCTTTTACTTATATAGCCACAAAATATTAAGAGCAGGTGAGTCAATGGCTAATGGTTACTACTGTAATAGAAACCCATGATGCCTAACTCAATCTCTAGACCTGAGCCAATTCTCAAATTCAAAGTCAGTTGATTGAATAAAAGGACAAATCCTTTCTGGCAAGGATGCTGCAGTGCTTCAGGAAGAATATTTGGTAGCTATTCCACAAAAGAGACCAGGGTAATGCATATTGAGGGCAGTGGATTAAACAGAAACCTCTATAAGTATCTCAGGTAAAACTAACACCAGTTGAACCAAAATGAAATTCATTATCCTTCATTAGAATGGACGTATATGAACGTTAGGATCAATATAGTCTTGGCCCATGTCTAATTCCCAACGGGTGTATACAGTTCATAAATCCCTCGTATGGCTATTTTTCTCATTCCTATGTGAATAATTAGCATGGATTTATTTAACAAATGGTAGACTATCACATTGGTTGCCTTTCATGTGGAGTAATAAAATGTTATATCAGAATAAGTCAAGTGAAGGCTTTTAAAACTCCTACAACCAATATAGTAAATCAAAAACATCTCAAGTAGGATGGAAGATGTTAATGCCACCCTTAAAGACCTAAACAATATAGAGATACACACGCAATTTATTGGTTGTGTCCATCCAGACTAGAGGATCATGAGAGATGATGGTGTAGCCCAAATTGCAGCTGCTCTATAAGTGAATCATTACTACAACACATCTAATGATGCCATGTTTTGAACTAGTGAATATGTTCCTTCTAATTTTTGTCAAAATGGAACATGAAGTAGTTTTCACTAACAAAAAAATCTTTCTCCAGGACAAAGTAAGACTTATTTACCCCTATCAAAATACAAAACAAATGAAATTTGGCCATCTTGACATAATGATGAACAAGACACTGGTCCATTCTAATGAGGGTATTTTGTAATTGAATTTAAGAGGACAAAGAGGTAAATATCTGGGGTGTCTTAGTAAGGTGCAAAAAGACAGTGAGAGCCAATATCTACAAGCTTTCATGGGTCTGCAACAACAAAAAGTTTTAAGGGACCCAGATTTTTGGCATATGCTGAGGCATGTCTGCCCTCCAGGGTGAAAGAAAGTTAATGTATACTGCACTTCTTATCAATAAGAAAGAGCCACAGTACTTGATAGATTTGTTTGGAAAGTGAAAAAAGAAAATACTACACTTGTGAAATAGCTTGTATTTGGAAGGTGTGTAGTTTTAAGTGGAGCCCTCACAAGAGAGGATTCTGCTCTAGATACGGTCTACAGTTCAATTATCCCTGACAGGTGGACAATGTGACCTGGTAGAGGCCATATGATACTACCTGTGTCATAAGGATGTTGTGTAGAATCTCCGGATATCCTCAATATGGAAGTCATAGCATAAGATTTTAAAGTGTGTAATATTCAACAGAAAATAATTTGTAATTTAGAAAGCAACTTCCAGCATGATATTAATGCTAGTAGAGACTGAGTGCCTGACTCTGTGACTTCAAGTGACTCAAGTGACTATGCTTCTTCTAGAAGCTGCCTGACATGTGTTGAGTGTTCACAGGCCCACTAAGCTAAAAGTGTAGGTACAGCATAAATCCTTCACATGATGAAAATGGCATATTCAGTATTGGGTCTGAACAGATTCAAGGCAAAGGAAATATAGGACATGCTGGTGTAGAATTGGACTCACTAGTCTCAGCTAGAATTATTAGATTTGAAAATGATAGAATTCCTCCTCCCTCCACTAATGCATATATCTGTATTGCTCTAATTCCTTTTCTTCACCTAATACCTGCAGCCTGAGAATGATTCCCTCTGAGCTTATAGTGAAGGATGCACTTGATACATTAGTGCCTGTGATGATTACTTTATTTATCAAATTGGCAGGACACAGTTCCCAGATATTTGGTCAAATATTATTCTAGATATTTCTGTGAAGGTGGTTTGGGGAGAGATTAACATTTAAATTTATGAACTTTGAGTAAAACATTGGAGACTGTTCTCCAGAATGTGGCTGGACCTTATTTAATCAGTGGAAGGTCTTGATAAAACGAAGACTGCCCTCTCTAAGCAAGAAGGAATTCTGACAGCAGATGGGTTTTGAATTCAAGCTACAATTCTTCCTTGAGTCTCCAGCCTCCCTGTCTATGTAGATATTGAACTTATCAAGTTTCCACAATTATGTGAGCCAATTTTCTCTTTCTCTCGCTCAAAAAATATATTTAAATATATAAATATATAAGTATATTTATATTAAATTATAATTTAAGTTATATGAAATGTATATGTGTATACACACACACACATATGTATATTATGTTTCTTAGGATATTTGACCAGTAAGAGCCTTATTACAGTCTTTATCAGGGCAGCTCTAAAAGGCACTTATGAAGAAAGATGTTACCACTGGACGGAACTTGGAACATCTGGGTAATCAACCCAGCTATAAGAAGAAGTGATAAGAAATAAGTATATAAACTTACAAATAGGTATAAAGTTCATAAGTATATAAGGATGCTTGGATGTTTTATAGGAGCACATAGCTTGCTTCGATGGACAATAAGGGGCCTGAAAAACACAGGACTGGAAGAGGGGATACAAATAAATCCAGATAAAAGGTAGTTGGATGGATCTCTGAGGGCACCCAGCATTCAGATCTTTGTTTTTTACATCATAGCTCACCAGATAGCATCTGTTGCAGAAAAAACACTGAACAAATCAAGACAGAGCCTGTTAGAAGGACAGACTAATCAACTTCTTAGACACCATAACTGTTTATATCTAGGATGAGACACCAGGAAAACAATAGATGGATGGAAATGCTGGCCAAATGTGAGACAAGTCTAGAATGAGTGCTGAGGAAGAAGATGATAAATGCTAGTAGTGGTTTGGGAACAAGCTGTGGCAGTGAGGACAGTAACTTATCTAATTTTTTACTGCCCTTATTTTTAGAAGTTATTATTTTAGAAATTGTAAAAAGACCCCATTTTGTGTAACTGAGTGTCCTCAGAAAAAAGTCTACATAAGTCATCACCAGTATATCTTAGTGGTTTAAGGAGGGGCTCGTAACAGACACCATCAGTGTCACGCATCCACCACTTCACGCTTCCTTTTTTTCCCCCAAATACACAAAGGGCTTCTTATTTCAGGACTGGGTTATTATGTCCCTCAGCATCTTCATGCTCAAGGAGAGGAAGCAGTAAGACTTGTATATACGGTCCCTGGTGTCCTCAGCATAAGCAAGCTTAGATGACACCATGCTCATAAATGTAGCCTGTTTTAGCTTACGTCCCCTCCCTGTTGCAGTTCTAGACTCCACTCTCGGATTTTCTGAGGATCACTTTTGGAGTAAATTACTTCCACTTAAATCCTGTCTCAGAGTATGAGAGGGATTCTGGGAGATCTCATCAAATAGTAATATAAATATTTTAATGAAACTGAGAATAGGGTTACTTTTGGAAGACAGCCTATACCTTCAGTACTCTATGTACTACAATGAAAGTTAAATTAAGCAACACATCCTTATTTAAATAGCAAAATCCTCATTGATTCCATAACAAATAAAGATTCTGTACCCAATTAATTGTATCTGGAGTAAGAAAGTACACTTTGAAACATATAACCAATAGGTTTAAGACATTTTCATCTAAAAATTATCTACAGATTTTGTTTTTTCCATTTTAGGTAAAACGAGAGTAAAGAATATATACTTATAAGAGGTAAATATATAGTTGAATTTCTGCATGAGCCAGTTGTTTAGGAAGTAAAAGATAATTTCATATGCATCCAACTGTTAATTATTTTATTCCCAGGATTACTAACTTATAAACTTGAAACTATGTAATTTTGTTAAAATTAATTTCATGTTTAGTGTATTTTTTAAAAAACTACTTGAATTTGTTTAAATAGTAAACGAGTTCATTTTAAAAGTTTGAATTACTAATCTTGTGATAATTAACCTGTTAACTATATGTTTATTATAATTATACTTTGATTACAATTAACCAACCATTATACACAATCTGTACTTCCCTTGTTAAGGACATTGTTTCAAATCGTTTCTATTTCCGTAAGTTCTTTCTAAGGAGTAAATAAATTTAACTAATTTGTTTATTTTTAAACTCACCAAATAATTTTATTCTTCCATGTTTTTGGCTCGTTACTCACAGCCTTTCATACACTCACTCTCATCTATATTTCTAACAATGTGCACTATTAATCTTGTCACACATTCTAGGTTCCAGTTAATTGCAGCTACCCTGTGATTTGCTCTCTAGTTCCTTACACAAAGCAGCCCCACAATATCTTACTTTACTGTATAGAAAACGTATTATTCTCTCAGTTGCAGCTATAATATAAAACTTTTAAAAATCCTTTAATAAAATGTCATACTGATAGTTTGTATTCTTTCCAACTGAAAACTGTAAGTGATCCAAAGACTCAAAGACTACTTGTTGATGAATAAAATCGGTAAACCTCTAGCTATGCTAACCAAGGAAGAAAGAAAGAAAACAAGTAACTAATATCAGAATTGGAGGAAAGACCCGCAGTTCCCATGGACATTAAAAGGATAAGAAAGGTATATTATGAAATACTCCATGCCTCAAAATTTGATAAATGTACCAATATCTCAAAAAACACAATGTACCAAAATCCACACAATGATCAGAGATCATTTGAATAGTCCCCCATCTATTAAAGAAATTTAAACAATGATAACTTTCCAAAACAAGAAGAATCAGGTCCAGAGGTTTTCACTTGTAAATTCAACCAAGTATTCATAGAAGAAATTATACCAATTTTCTATAATCTGTTCCAGAAAACAGAAGCAGAGGAAACATTGCCTAATTCTGTGAGGTCAGCATTGCTGGAATACTAAAACCAGAAAAAGGCATTACAAGAGGGGAAAGCTACAGACCAATATCTGTATCCATGAACATGGATGCAAATGTCCTCAACAAAATATAAGCAAATCAAATCCACTATTGTATAAAATGATTATATACTAAGACCAAGTGAGATTTATTCTAGTTACCCATGAATTGTTCAAATTTTGGAAATCAACTAGTGTAATTCATCACATTAATAGGTTAAAGAGGAAAACTCATATGATCATATCAATAGATACAGAAAAAGCACCTCACACATTCATGATAAATGCTCTTATCAATCTAGGACTAGAGAATTTCCTCAACTTGATAAAAACAACTCCGAAAAACCTATAGCTAACATTATCATACATAATGGTAAGAAACTAGAAGCCTTACCACTGAGATAAGAAACAATGCAAAGATGTGCATTCCCTCCATTCCTATTCAACATTATACTGCAACAAGGAGGGAAAAAAGATACACAGACTAGGCAAGAAAAAATATTTTTTTGGTTGATGACATGATTTTCTATGTGAAAAAGCCCAAAGAAGCAATGAAAAAATTCCTAGAACTACGAATTTATAACAAGTTTGCAGTATACAAGGTTAAAATACGTAATAGTTTTCTTGCACGTCAGCAAGGAACAACTGAAATCTGAAATTAAAACACAACACAATTTACATTAGCACAAAATAATGAAATAATAGTTATAAATCTAATAAAATATACACCCAATCTCTGTGTGGAAAACGACAACATGCTGGTAAAAAAATCAAAAAATACCAAATACACAGAAGGCTACACTAATGTGAGATGTTAATAATAGGAGAAATTGGGGCTGTGTGAGAGGGAGTTTATGGGAACTCTGGGTAAATTTATATAATTTTCTGTAAAACTCCAATTTCTCAAAAATACCATTAGTCTATTAATTTTTAAAAATGGAACATGGAGGGTTGTCTTGGTGTCCCAGTTGGTTAAGCATCCAACTTTGGCTCAGGTCATGATGTTGTGGTTCATGGGTTCAAGCCCCACACTGGGCTCTGCACTTTCGGAGCCTGGGATTCCCCCTGCCCTCCCTCTCTGCCTTTCCCCAACTTGTGCAGCATGAGCTTGCTCACTCTTTCTCAAAATAAATAAATAAACTAAAAAACATAAAAATGAACAAGGCAGCTTTGGGGAGGGATGGATATGCTATTCATCTTGATGGTGGTGATATAGCTTCATGAGTATATAAATAGGTCTAAATTCAGTTATTAAAAAGAAATGACCTAATAAGCCATGAAAAGACATGGAGGAAACTTAAATACATATTGCAAAGTGAAAGAACCCAATCTGAAAAGGCTTCAGATTGTACGATTACAGGTATGGAATCATACTATAGGACATTCTGGGAAAGGCAAAGCTATAAAGACAGTAAAAATATCAGCAGTTGTTGAAGACTGAGGGGGCTAAGAGGAGCTGATTTATAGGTGGAGTGCAGGGCACTTTCAAAGCAGTGACACTATTCTGTATGATAATGTAATGTAATGGTGGCTGTATGACATTATGCATTTGGCTGTATGACATTATGCATTATACATAGATGTATACAACACAAAGAATGAAATATAATGTTTGCTATAAATGTTAATAATAATATGTCAATATTGGTTCAATTCTAACATATATACCACATCGATGCAAGATATTAATAATAGGGGACACTAAGGGCAGGGAGAAAGACAGTATATGGGAACTCCCTGTACTTTCTGCTCAATTTTTACATAAACCTAGAAGTTCTCTGAAAAATAAAACTATTTTTTTTTAAGAGTAAAAGAGTTTACTGAGAATAAGCCTTGTTTTCTTTTGGGTGAAAATTAGAAGTTTTGTGTTTCATCATGAACTACAAAGTGCATTTTCCTTAACTGATTTTTTTCAAGGTACTTGGAGACTCCTTTATTTCAAATATTACAGAAAAAGTGAACTGTGATAAGAGACACTGTCTGTTATTTCATTTGTAAATATAGTGAAATCAAAGAGTATATTGGGTTGTGCTCTTGGCAAATTACTGCAATGGACAGATGGTTTTTCATTATCTGTTACACAGTAATACAAGGCCAGTAACAGTGTGTTTGGTATGGATGCTTACTCATCTGTGAGAGTAATTTCTGCTGCTTGGCCACAGCACATCTTAAATCTTCCTCCACATCTGGGACAACATCTGCCTAAAACAACATGTTAATATCTGTATTTTTGCCAAGAAGATACATTGTATCTTATGTCTTCCCAAAGGCAAAATGACGCCAGTGTAAAGTAGGATTTTTAAAATGACTTCAAGAGATTATTCTCTAAATGTATTCTTCTTTTACATAAAATGTAAAATTTTATTCAGAACTTCTTTTGCTTCACTAGCATATGTTCCTAACAATTAACTTGGAAAAACTAATTTCTCTTTAAAACAGCTTTGAAATGCAGAATCAGTGTACCAGCATGGTAATTTATTTAAATATTATATTTTATGGATAGAAGAAATCTTAAATAAATGGTAGAATTTCATACTGTAAACATTTAAGAAGATGCACACATATTGTGCTTATTCTAAAGAGAAATGCAACGTATTATGCCTAATACTTTCTTTCATAAATGCTGATTTGTACAATGTTTACAACTCAGTAAGTTGAATTCATTCAAATAATACATTGAGAATTTTTGTTTTGTTATGCAACAATGTTCTCCTCTGGGTTGAATATAATCGTGTGGACGTTCAATTTGTTGTTGTTTTTATTCTTCCTCTATATTAATCTTCCTTAAGTAGTAATTATTGAAGCAGCAGACATATGCATGTGACACAATGCTTGAAATAGATGTAGCGACTTGATAAGAAATGACTACAAGAATTATTTGCTCACTTTTTTTCTCTGTCCCCAATTAATCTAGGGTTATTTTTCTTTTTTCTGGTGTTTCAAGATGTTTTCTGTTTTTCAAGATTACAAAATTGGCTTCTTGAAGTCAGATGTATAGCAAAGGCCACTCTTCATGTTCACTTTTACAAGTATATGCCCTATCAAAAAAGAAACCTACTCACTCAAATCTCTCAAAAAATTTCAAATAATTTTTTATGTGATAATTCCTAGAAATTTGACTTATCATAGTAAATTACCCTAGAAATATTCTAATTCATAAAAAATTGTAATTCATGTTATTTAAACTGCTTGCTTAACACCAAACATTTATCTACCATTGTTTTTGCACAGATTTTGTTCATATACCGATATTATCATTATAGGCACATCAGAGAAAGGCAAATATGCTACCTGAATGTCTTAATTAACTTTTTGTCAGGAAATAGTCAAAGGCTTTCCAATAATGACAGATAATTTCCCCAATTTGTTTCATGGCCTAGATAAATTTTAACCTCTTCAACTCTTTAAACATGCCCAGATGGTGATTTTGAAACTAAAGGAATCTCATTTTACCAAGACATAACATTTTAGAGTCATCATCAACTTGCCCTTCCAAACTTCAGCTCCACTGACGGGTGAATGAATGGATGAAGAAAATGTGGTAAACACACACACACGCGAGCACACACACACGCACACACACACACATACGCACACAGGAATATTATTTAGCCATTAGAAAGAAGGTCAACATGGATGGATCTTGAAGGCATTATGCCAAGTGAAATAAGCCAGAAAGAGAAAAACAAGTACTTCATAGTTTCACTTACATGAAGAAACTAAAAAAGCAAAACTCAGTGAAACAGAGAATAAAAAGGTGGTTGTCAGGGTTTGAGAGGTGATGGAAAATAGGAAATTTTGTCAAAGAAAACTTCTAGTTGTAAGAGGAATAAATATATAAATATATATATGAGGAATAATATTATATATATAATGTTGGAAAAATAAATAATGGAAATATATATTTATATATTTTATTTATATATAAATAATAATTTATTTATTATAATATATATGAATATATACATTTATATATTTTATTCTATATAAGTAAATAATGGAAAATATATAGACATACAATGTTGGGGGAAAATTATATCATATATATATATATATATATATATATATAGTTTGAAAAAATAATTAACTAAATGTGGATTTAAAAGCTTAACACATAGACCGAGCTTATAAGAATGTTATTTAAAAATAATAATGGGAGGTGCAGGGGAGAGAGGAAAATGGGTGATGGGCGTTGAGGAGAGCCCTTGTTGGGATAAGCACTGGTTGTTGTATGTAAGTGATGAATTATAGGAATCTACCCTCAAAACCAAGAGGACACTGTATATACTATATGTTAGTTAACTTTGCAATAAATTATATTAATATATGTATATGTAATAAGAAAACCTAAATAATAATAATAATAATGAGACCTAACAAGACCCATCTATATGCTCCCTACAAGAGACTCATTTCAGACCTAAAGATACCTATAGATTGAAAGGGAGGGAATGGAGAAACATTTACCATGCAAATAAATTTCAAAAGAAAGACAAGTTAAGGTAACAATACTTAGAATGGAGTTTAAGACAAATACTGTAACAAAAAACAAAGAAAGAGACTATATAACATTAAAGAGACCATCAGACAAGATGATGTAACAATTGAAAATGTTTATGTAACCAACATAAAAGCACCAAAATACATAAAACAGTTAATAAGAAACATAAGAAAATAATCAGCAGGGGTACCTGGGTGGCTCAGTAGGTTAAGCATATGATTTCCGCTCAAGTCATGATCTCAAGACTTATGAGTTTGAGCCCTAAGTCAGTCTCTGTGTTGACAGCATAAAGCCTGGAGCCTGCTTTGGATTTTGTGTCTCCTTCTCTCTCTGCCAGCCCCTCTCCCCTCACACTCTGTCTCTCTTTCCTTTAAAAGTAAGTAAACATTAAAAAACTTAAAGAAAAAAAAAGAAGAAAATAATGAACAGTAATACAATAATAGTAGGGGAGTTTAACACCCTATTTATATCAATGGATAGATCATCAAAACAGAAAACTGGGGTACCTGGGTGGCTCAGTTGGTTAACCATCCGACTTTAGCTCAGGTCATGATCTCATGGTTATGAGTTTGAGCCCTGCTGCGGGCTCTGCACTAACACTGTAGAGCCTGCTTGGGATTCTCTCTCTCTCCCTCTCTGCCCCTCCTCAATTCTCTCTCTCTCTCTCAAAATAAATAAATTAATTTAAAAAAGAACCCAGAAAATCAATAAGGGAAGAGTGGCTGTAAATGACACTAAACCAGATGGATTTAACAGATATATCCAGAACATACCATCCTAAAACAGAATACACATTATTTTCAAATGCATATGGTACATTCTCCAGGATAGATTATATATAAGGCCATAAAACAATCTCAACAAATTAAAAAAAAAATGAAGTCATACGATGCATTTTTTTCTGACCACAGTACTATGAAACCAGAAATCAATCACACACAAAAAATCTGGAAAGACCACAAACACATGGAGGTTAAATAACATGCTACTAAACAATTAATGGGTCTACTGAGAAATCAAAGAACAAATAAAAAATTACATGGAAACAAATAAAAATGAAAACTCAATGGTCCCAAATCTTTGGGATGCAGCAAAAGTGGTTCTAGAGTAAAGTTTATAGCAATAGAGGTCTACCTCAAGAGGCAAGAAAGGTTTCAAATAAACAACCTAACTTTACACCTAAAGGAGCTAGAAAAATAAGAATAAAACTCAAACTCAGCAAAAAGAAGGAAATGATAAAGATTTTTGCAGAAATATGATATAGAAACTAAAAAAATAATAAAACAGAACAATGAAACCAGGAGCTTGTTCTTTGGAAAAATCAATAAAATTGATAAATATCTAGCAAGACTCATCAAAAGGGAGAGAGAGAGAGAGAGAGAGGACGCAAATAAACAATATAACTAATGAAAGAGGAAAAATAACAACCAACATAATAGAAATATAAATAATTGTAAGAGAATATTAAGACCTATAAGCCAACAAATCAGACAACTTAGAAGAAATGGATAAATTTCTAGAAACATATAATCTACCAAAACTAAAACAAGGAGACAAAGAAAATTTGAACAGACCAATCACCAGTTGGGTAATTGAATCCATTAAAAAAAAAAAAAAAAGTCTAGGACCACAGGGCTTCACAGGCAAATTCTTCTAAACATTAAAACAAGAGTTAATACCTACTACTCTTCTTAAACTATTACAAAAAATACAAGAGGAAGGAAAATTTCTAAATTCATTCTGTGAGGCCAGTCACCCTGATACCAAAACCACGTAAAAACACCACAAAAAAAGAAAGAACTATAGGCTAATATCTCTCATGAATATACACACAAAAATTCTCAACAAAATATTAGCAAACCCAATCTAACAATATATTTAAAAAATCATAAACCATAATCAAGTGGGATTTATTCCTGAGATTCAAGGGTGGTTCAATGTTTGCAAAACAACCAATGTATACATCACATCAATAACAGAAAGAATGAAAACCATATGATCATTTCAATAGATACAGAAAAAGCATTTGGCAAAATAAAACATCCATTCATTATAAAAATCCTCTGTGAAGTAGGTCTAAAGGGAATATACCTCAACATAAAAAAGTCCTTATATGAAAAAACCTACATCCAATATCATGCTCAATGGTGATAAACTGAGAGCTTTTCCCCTAAGATCAGGAATAAGACAAGGATGTGCACTCTCACCACTTTTATTTAACATAATACTGAAAGTCCTAGCTATAGCAATCAGACAACATAAACCAATAAAAAGCATCTAAATGGGTAAGGAACAAGTAAAACTTTCACTTATATACTATATTGAAAATTCTATATATACTATATATAGAAATTTCTAAAGACTCCACCAGAGAAATACTATAACCAATATATGCATTCAGTAAAGTCGCAGGATACAAAATCAATATACAAAAATCTGTTGTATACTTATACACTAATAATGAAGCAGCAGAAATTGAAATTAATAAAACAATCCCATTTACAATTGCACCAAAAATAATAAAATATCTAGGAATAAACTTAACCAAAGAAGTGAAAGATTTATACTATGGAAATTATAAAATGCCAATGCAAGAAATTTAAGGTGATGCAAAGAAATGGGAAGACATGCCATGCTAATGGGTTAGAAGAACAAATGCTATTAAAATGTCTACACTACCCAAAGCAGTCTACATATTTAATGCGACTCCTATAAAATACCAACCCCATTTTTCACAAAACTAGAACAAACAACCCTAAAATTTGTATAGAACCACAAAAAACTTTGAATAGCCAAAGCAATCTTGAAAAAGAAAAACA
Source organism: Lynx rufus (assembly GCF_022079265.1). Taxonomy (NCBI): domain Eukaryota; kingdom Metazoa; phylum Chordata; class Mammalia; order Carnivora; family Felidae; genus Lynx; species Lynx rufus. Next base: position 94,969,082 of record NW_025814845.1, on the reverse strand, counting down.
AAACTGGAGGCATCACAATTCCAGATTTCAAGTTATATTACAAAGTGGTAATAATTAAAACAGTATGGTACTGGCATAAAATGGACACATAGATCAATAGAATAGAACAGAAAACTCAGAAATAAACCCACAATCATATTGCAATTAATCTGCAACAAAACAAGAACTATCCAATGGAAAAAAGACAGGTCTCTTCAACAAATGGTACTGGGAAAGCTGGTCAGCTACCTGCAAAAGAATGAAACTGGACCATTGTCTTTCACCATATGCACAGATAAATTCAAAATGGATTAAGGACCTACAAATGAGGCCTGACACCATAAAAATCCTGAGAGGACAGGTTCTTTGACATTGGCTGTAGTAACATGTTTCTAGATGTGTCTCCTGAGGCAAGGGAGAAAAAAAAAAACTATTGGGACTACATCAAAATAAAGTTTCTTCACAGAGATGGACACAATCAACAAAACTAAAAGGCAACCTACTGAATGGGAGAAGACATTTGCAAATGACATATTTGATAAAGAGTTATGATCCAAATATTTAAAGAACTGATACAACTCAGTACCCAAAAAACAGATAATCCAATTAAAAAATGGGCAGAACATGAATAGATATTTCTCCAAATCAGATATCCAGATGGCCAAGATACACATAAAAAGATGCTCAACATCACTCATCATCATAGAAATGCAAGTCAAAACAGCAAGGAGAACCCACTTCATATCTGTCAGAATGGCAAGGATGGGAAGAAAAAAGAACCCTCTTGCCCTGTTGGTGGGAATGCAAATTGGTACAGTCACTGTGGAAAACAAAATAGAAAACAAAATAAAAACTAGGACTACCCTATAAATTCAGGAATTACACTACTGGGTACTTACTCAAAAATACAAAAACATTAATTCAAAGTGGTACATCCTCCTCTATGTTTACCGTAGCATTGTTTATAAAAGCCAAACGATGGAGGCAGCTCCGTGTACATCAATAGATGAATGGATACAGATCAAGTGATATATGCAATGGAATACTATTCAACCATTGAACAGAATGAAATCTTGGCATTTCAACAACATGGATGATACATATACCATTTTCAACAACATGGATGATATATATGTATACTATATATACATATAGTATATATATACATATAGTATTCCATTGCATAGATATATCACTTATGCAATGGAATACTATTCAGCCATTAAACAGAATGGAATATGGAATCTTGGCATTTTCAACAACATGGATAGAGGTAGAGAGTATGATGCTAAGAGGAATAAGTCTGCCAGAAAAGACAATATATCATCTCACTCATATATGGAATTTAAGAAACAAAACAAATGACCAAAGGAAAAAGAGCAAGAGACACAAGCCAAGAAACAGACTCTTAATTGTAGAGAATAAACTAATTATTACCAGAGGGGAGGTACATGGGAGGATGGGGTAAACAGGGGATGGGGATTAAAGCATACATTTATCATGATGGAAAAGAAAAAAAATTAAAAATTAAAAAATAATAAAAATGATTAGACCTAATATCTCTAGGTTATGAAGTAAATGAATATTTTTAAATTCTTAAAATCATAAAAATTGCTTATCTTACTGAAAATATTCTATTTTCAATATATATTTTTGCTTATAACTGTATTCCAGGATGAATCTATTAATAGTGTATTTCACTATTAATAGTTACCTTTCATATAGCTGATAAATTCACATAAAATGTTTCAATATGTTTTAAAGACACCAGTAACATTATTTGACTCATTATTAAAATGATACAACAGGAATATTAATTCTACATAATTATAATTTATGCCTTTTTTCTGGTTCATTATGAAATGGTAATTCTTAAAAGATGAATATAATAAGCATATGAATTGTTTCCATCTGAGCATTCCCATACCATTACACAAGTTCCTGTCACTATTTTACCCATCAATAACACATCTAGATGCAATGACAGTCAGTATATATTATTAGTAAATTTATTTGATAAATGGAAAGAAAATAGAATATTTTATGCAAAGACCAAATTCCCCACAATAAAGTATAGATAAAAGTACAAAATAGGAAACTTCAAGACCCTTTCTCTGCCCATGACACACAAAAATTAAAAACTAAGTAGAAGTGTTTACAAACAATGTTGTGTAACAAATAATATATGGAGATCATATAAACTAACTCTTCAAAAAATCTAACTTTTTAAATTTTATCATAGAAATATTTTGAAAAGTGTTATGTATATGAGATTACAAAGCATAAAACATTTTATCCAGAAATTAATGGTAATACAGAAAAACAGGCTTTCAAACCTGAAAAAGAAATAAAAAGCAAAATAATCTTTTTAACTTGCAACCTAATATAGAAACTTTATGTCAAATAACTTGTGAATTAAAGGCAATATCAATTTGAATGCAAAATTATATTGAAACATTACTGTAATGAAAATTATGTATATATAAATTTATGCAATATAATTAACCAAGCTAGAATATATTTGCATAAATATTTAATGTGTTAAAAAAATAAATGAAATAGATATATAACTCAAAAAGTTGGACAAAGTTGTTAGAAAAATCAATGTTTTTAACCTACAAAAGGTATTATCTACATAAATATGTTAATTAGGATAGATAAAAATTAATGATTTTAGGAATGCCTGGGTGGCTCAGTCAGTTAAGGGACTCACTTGTGATTTCGGCTCAGGTCATGATCTCACGGTTATGAGTTCAAGCCCCATGTCAGGCTCTGCGCTTGGTGTGTCAGGCTCTTGTTTGGGATTCTCTCTCTCCCTCTCTCTCCCTCTGTCCCTCTCCCTCACTTGCTCTTTCTCAAAATAAATAAAGTTTTAAAAATGAATGATTTTATAATAAATTCAACAGCAAGCTCTTTGAAAATAAAGGAAAGGTTAGTTACACTGTCCAAACAACAAAACATGTAATCCATCAAACACAAGTTTAGAGAGTAAATTGGAAATTCACTCTAAATATGCCATATGTATTTTATAAGGTGTAATATATTTTACATTTTATGTGTATCTTTTTTTTTTTCAACGTTTATGTATTTTTGGGACAGAGAGAGACAGAGCATGAACGGAGGAGGGGCAGAGAGAGAGGGAGACACAGAATCGGAAGCAGGCTCCAGGCTCTGAGCCATCAGCCCAGAGCCCAACGCGGGGCTCGAACCCATGGACCGATAGATCGTGACCTGGCTGAAGTCGGACGCTTAACCGACTGCGCCACCCAGGCGCCCCATTTTATGTGTATCTTAAGAGAATTATTTAATTTTTCATGTATGTGATAATTTAATTATCACACTACTAATGAACATGAAATTATATTTATACTTAGCTATTACACCATTTATATGTGGAATACTTCTCTAAAATACATTTCTAGATGTAGGATTACTGAGTCTTAAGCTATGAGCATTTAAAGAACTGGTAGCTAGTGACTAGTATTCTCATTATCACAATTAAAACAAAATATATCCCAGGGCGCCTGGGGAGCTCAGTCAGTTGAACGTCTTTGGCTCAGGTCATGATCTGGCAGTTTGTGGATTAGAGCCCTGTGTCAGGCTCTGTGCCGACAGCTCAGAGCCTGGAACCTGCTTTGGATTCTGTGTCTCCCTGTCTCTCTGTCCTTCCCCTGCTTGCACTCTGACTCTCTCTTTCTCACAAATAAACATTTAAAAAATTAAAAAATAAATAAATGAAACAAAATATAGCCCTAAATAAAGTGTGTTGAATTACCTACTTTCTCCACCTTTCTGTTCAACTTTCCATATTTTGCTAATCTCATTAGAAAAGTGTTTTACTTCATTACAGATTTAATTTGTGATAATTTTATTATCCTATTTGTTATTTTTTGATCTCTGAGGTAAATTTCCATGTCACTGTAATAATTCATCAAACTACATATTTATGACTTACATATTGTCCTTACAAATGTTCATGACATTTATCCATGTTGTGAATATAGCTATAGTTTACTTACCGCATTGCTGCCTAGTATTCCACAATTTACTTCTCCATTCTGCTATTTATGAAGTCATAATCTTCACTAAGATGTATTAGTGCAAATGCATTATTTCTTCTCCCACTCCCTCTTCAAATAGTGAAGGTTATTAAAATAACATTTTATTTACTATTTTTTCCTCTCAACTATTAGTATTAAGTATCTCTTTTTTATATTTGTGGTTATTGTAGTGACAATACTGTAGTGTTAATATTATACTGATGTGGAATGGGAGAAAGAGCAGTGGTTAGGGAACAGAGTGCTGCTGGCTTATGCAAGGGGGACTATCTTAAGGCTTTATATAATAATCACACCAGCAAAAGGATTCTTCCTGAAGACTTTCAAAAAATGTTCTATAAAGATGGAGTAAGAGCTATTATTAAATGAGAATAAAAGCATAATGGTTTTGATTATACCTGATGTCGTATCAAATGTTGGATATGTATTCTTCATTTTATTGACCATAAGACCTATGAGTATTTTGGTGATGATGGTTTCCTCTTCTTTTTTCTCTCACAGAGACTGCTAGGTTATTTAGTTATTACTTTTCCTCTAATAAAGATCAAAATGTCATAAGATTAGTCACATCTTATTTATTTGTACTATCCTACTGACACACACTACTATGTGTGTGTACATGTGTATATATTATCAACTAGTGTATCACCTCTAAGACATGATTTAAAACACTGAAACACTATCTTCTTCCACTTATCAAAATTACCTACTCCAGTATTCTGTATTCTTTCTCCAGAATTATTCTATCACTACTTTGGGTCAATGACACTACCATCTTTTAAATGTTATTACACCTATAATTTCTTCCTTTTCTCTTTACATAACATAAAGACAGTGGTTCATCATTCTCTTATACTTGATTGTCAAATTGCTAACTCTGATTGAACCAGATCATTTCATATTCATTGACTTCATTCAAGGAGAAGAACCTGGTTAGAGAAAAAGTAAAACAGGTACGCTCCCTGTTTTCATTCTAAGTGAACTGCGATGTTCATACATCTTCAATGGTGTATAATTTCTATTAGGCAAACCTGTATTTTCCCCGGTTGATAAATTCTAAAAAAATCCCAGGGTGGCCATTTTCTCTCATCCAATCTCTAACATCTCCTCCTCTCTTTTATCAAGCTGCCATCTATTTTACAGAAAACAGACTAACAAAAGAAAACAACTCATTTTCTTTCAAAAACTATTCCAATTTACCTGAATCCATCCTCCCATTCTGCCTGCACTCCCCTTACATAAGCTCCCTCACTGCATTATTCTTCACCTCAACTCAACACTAGTTTTAACGCCTTCATGATTCATTGTATAGCAGGCATAACATCCTCCCAGACATGTATGGTGATGCTCTTTGCAAGGCCAAAATAAAGTATCAATCCTGCTTAACTTTCAGGATAGTACTTCCCTGCTAATAACAGAGCAGAAGTCAGACACCATATAAACCAGTGAAAAAACTTACTGCCAGTAATAGAACAAATAAAAACTATGCTCATCCTGCAATCATGCTAAGAAAAGGACAAAACATTGTATTTTTGATATTTCTGAATATGTAATCTGAATAATACCTAATCTGACTCTAATCAGGATGAGACAGCAGACATATATAAATTGAAGGACATCTTACAAACTATCAATAGCATCAAAGGCAAAGGAAAAAAAAGACTAAGGAAATATCAGATTAAGAGAGATGAAAGAAAATTAAAGAAATTAAAGAAAAATAGCTAGGTGAAAGGTAAAAACTTGGATTAAGTTCAGGACCAGATTTTTTTTCTTTTTCTGTAAGTGACATCAGTGGGACAATGAGAAAAATTTGAAAAAGATCATTGCATTAGATACTAGTATTGTTTCAACGTTACTTTCTTAGTTTGTATAATTGCACTATAATTAAAAGAACATCTTTGTTTTCCCCACCTCTTATCCATAAATAAGAAAGAACATTTTAGACATTTTATAACAGACTTAGAATATTTTAAGACAGTCATAGAATATTCAACAGGTTTTCAACTTGTTTGCAGCAGCATGTAAAGGTTGCCCTGATTCTGCACAACAAAGACACATACAGAAAATCACCATTCTGAATTCTCTTGTAGTTCATTTTAAAGCCATTTACTGAAAGTTTCAAACATATGGTTTTACATATGCATATTTTATATAGAAAATTGCTTGAAGCATTTCCATGTTCCTTGAATAACCATTATGTTTATATGCATAAACCAGGAAAGGTCTAATTGCTATTTGCATGGATTATTTACAGCTAAGTGGTCTATGAAGAAATGAGAGTCCATAAAAATGCTATTGTGTATGAAAACCAATCTGTGTTGCACATTTTAATTGGGTATGAGAATATTGGTTTATAGATTTTCAAAACAGCCATATAAATGTTTCTCACCAACAGAATAAAGGTTGTAGAAGTAATCTGTCAACTAAATGCTTTAATAAACTTTTTGAACTGAATGTTTCATTTTCACAGAAAAATGGGTTTCATGTTTCCAATAGGTCTATCACTGAAAATATAAACAGGAATTTTTAAGATCACTAAGATGCCACTTTTATTCTGTAGAATTTACTTGCCATTTTATCTGATATTGCTGTAGTAATTAAACTCATCTAATGTTGGTGGCCACCAGGGAGTGATATTTTGGTTTTGTTTGTTTTTTTTTCTGGACAAAATATTTGACATGGTTAAAAATACAGAAAAGACTAATGTACAGTTAGTCATCCCAGGATATTCACACTCAAGGAGAGCAGAGGACAATATAACTACACTTTCTTCCCTTTCAATTTTTTTTTGTTTCAATGATAAAAGCAAATAATTCTATTCTACACTTTGACCTGAGCACCAAAAGTTGTAATGGCATCACGTGTATAAATTATGGGAGTCCTTTATTGCATAAGGGGCATAAAATCCTAGTCTAGTTGTGATTTGTTAACAGAATTTTATACTCTGCTTTTCTTTCAAAGAGAAAGTAAATAATGTTCTCTGGAATAGGAAGTTTCTCACTGTTTCACAGGGACTAACGATGGACACCCATAAGGATGTTGAATCCCAAAACAGGAGCCTGCGATGTTAATCTGTGAACAATGTCATATGGAAGGGACATCTGAGTGGCCCAGTTGGTTAAGCGTCTGACTTCGGCCCATGTCATGATCCCAGGGTTTGTGGGTTTGAACCCTGCCACAGGCTCTGTGCTGACAGCTCAGAGCCTGGAGCCTGCTTTGGATTCTGTTTCCGTCTCTCTCTGCCCCTACCCCACCTGCTCGCCAGTGTGTGCTTCCCCACTCTCTTTCTCTTTCCCTCTCACAAATAAACATTATTTTTTTCCAATTTAGAGAAACTGCCATATAGGAAAAGACAATCAAATGCAGATAATGTGAATACAGAATAATATACAAGAAGACGACTAAAATTTTGGTGATTTCTGATGCTCAATGAGACAATTAGCATTCAGAGGACTATCTTAAATTATGTTTGATTTTACCATTAATGTTTCTAATAGTTGGTAGCCTTTGGTTAGCATGTTTCCCTTTCTGAATAAAACTACATACACATGATTTTATTTTATTTCATTTTTAAGACTATATTTTAGATATCTATTCATACTTTATATTAAGAAATTATTTTTGCCCAATTGTATGACTTATAATTTCATTTCACATGTAATGTGATACACAATGAAAGTTAAGATCGCTTCCCCAAATCACATTTTTAATCAAAGTCTCTAATCATCTGGGGCTCTTGCTAAAAAAGCAGATTTCTAGGGCTTTTCAAAGGCTTACTAAGTAAATTCCTTGAAAACTGTTCGTCTACATTTCCAACTATTTGCCAGCTCTCTAGTATTATTTGATGTGGGGTACACCAATGTACTTTGTGTGCACACATAATTTTGAGTCCTGTTTTTCATTTATTAGTTGGTGTAGGCTTTTCTATATTTCAACATAATTCATCAATTTAATCATTTAATTCATTAATTCATTAATTCCTTAATTCATCATTTAATTCATTAAAAATTTTGGCAGAAGGAAGAGAAACTTGAATATTTGTGTTCTTTAAGGCAGAATCAAGCTTTAATAAAGTATTAAATCATTAAGGCAGGTGCAATTTTCTAGGAGTAATCATTTATGAGGCTTAAAAATTCTGCCTTCAGGAAATAAAAAGTTTAGGAATCGATTTACACTTAATTGTTGGATAAATATTGAAAATTTTGGCTTGTTTTTAGGGACATAGAATTAATGATTAAAACTATATTCCATCTGTTCTAAGATACCATCACTATGGGACGTCTTATTAGCCTCCCTAACATTCATTTTAAAGATTAGATATATTCTAACTTTATTAACAGCTAATATTTGTCTGACTCAGAAAATTGTCTCTGTCACTTTTTAAAAACACCTATATTTATGCTACCATCATGATTTCCTTAGTTTTTCTAATTTTTACATGTTATATGAGATACTATGATGGGCATATTTTTAAAAAGTCCTTCACTGGTCCAGGTTTTCTTATATCTGTGGCTTTCATAATTTTCTAATTCTACTATATTCCTTTTTGACCTTGCCTTTTTCAGACAGGAGAATGCCAACATACATGGTATCTCTTTATAATAGCCCCATAACTAAATAAACAAATCCCAACTACTGGATGGTATAGTTACACTTTTAACTTCTAATTTTATCATAGGTCCTTTATGTAACAATAGTTTAACTAAATATTGTTATTTGATTAACCAGACAGAGAGATTTAATGGAAAACTGTTTTTTTTTTATTTTTTTAACGTTTATTTATTTTTGAGAGAGAGAGAGAGACAGAGCATGAACGGGGGAGGGGCAGAGAGAGAGGGAGACACAGAATCAGAAGCAGGCCCCAGGCACGGAGCCATTAGCCCAGAGCCCGACGCGGGGCTGGAACTCACGGACTGGGAGATCATGACCTGAGTGGAAGTTGGAAGCTCAACCAACTGAGCCATCCAGGTTGCCCCTGGAAAACTGTTATAGCTGGAATTCAAGACCAAATTTATCATTCAATGACTTTTAGCTCTCTGGGCCCCATTCATCTGTAGAAAAGAAATTATTTTACCTCTTCCTAGGCGGACAGTTTTGAGGAAATAGTAATAAAATTGTTTTAAATATTATTTTTGAATGGTGATATATACATGTAAAAATTAGTAAATTTGAGCTTGAAGTTGGCACAAATTACATCATCTCCTAATACTGTGCTATGGACAACTGTGGACATTGTAAAAAGGTGTTCACATCCATGGGAAAAGCACTGAATGAAGATATGCTCAAATCGAGTCCTACCACTCATGACTGCTCCGTTCACTTCATTTATTTTAACGCCAGCTTCATTATGAAAGTGGAGAGACTATGATGATGAGCACATGGAGGTAATAGTCCTTTTAAACTCTGAAGCTATCTTTAGAGACTGAAGTTATAAAAAAAAAAAAAAAATTTTAAAAATAGCAGAAGACATGACAAATGTCCAGGACTAGAAAGAATAAGACACTAAAAATCAGATAGCTGAGAAGGCCGTAACACGTTGCCAACACCACCAAACCCCTCCTAGAATAAGTTCTAGGCAGAAAACTAGTCAAGGGGATGTCGTATTTGAGCGGAGGACTGAAGGGTGAGAAGGAGCCAGCCACAGAAAAAGAAGGAGAAAGGACATTTCTGAAATAAAGAAAGCAGGCAGTGTGAAGGCTCTGGAGTGGGGAAAAAAAAATCTTATCTTATTCCCACTTCCGAAGGAAGCCCATGACTCAAACTTCCTGAACAGGGAGGTTGGGAGGAGATGAGGTGGCTTTGTAACATTAAACCACTGGAACAGTAAGCAGGAGAAATATTTGAAGACTTAAAGACAGGACACCACACACACACACACACACACACACACACACACACACAAATGGTAACAATGTGAGGTGATGACTATATTAATTATCTTAGCTGTGGTAATTATTTCACAATGCATACATGTATTAAAACATTGAATTGCATACTTAAATAATGTACACGTTTCTCAATTATACCTCAATAAAGCTAGAAACAGTTTTAAAAATATTAGCCTCAGCATCCTCTATTTTCTCTTAACTGTTTTTTATTATTTATTTATTAAACAAACATTTACTGAGCTCTTGCACAACACATAACGTACTGTGGTAGGCCATGGCAATACAACTGTGAATGAGGTATGCCCGCAACCCCGTAAGAAATATAGAGGCTGTTAGAGAAGGTAAATAAACAAACAGGATATTTGAATACAGGTGTAAACAGAGGGTCAACTAAGCATAGAGCTAAAGACACTTTTGAACCCTGCTTTTTAGTTTCACCCTTGTTTCAAATATCGTTCCAGAAGTCCATATGTATCTTTACTATTAAGGAATGAAAAGAACCAAAACTAGGTAACTCATGTGAAGATAGATGCTAGGGGAAAAAACAAACTGAGCCAATGTTGGACTAATCCTTTTATCATTTTTCAAAATGATACTGCTACTGTCGCTGGTATAAAAAATGTATAATTAGGCCAGTATAATTACAGTATAAAAGTAGTGTAATTAAGGAACAAAAGGTAATATTTGACTATGCAGAGAATATGTAAGGAAAGAAAGCAGATGATAAATTTGGAATTAAGATCTAAGGTTTCTGAAATACAATGTGTCTGTTTTGGTATTTAATGAGAGGTTCAACTGGAATAATATTAGGTAGGAAACATCATACCTATTATTGAAAGTTAAATCTAAACTAGTCAAATTCGTTAGATTATTTAGAGAGAATTAACGTATGATATGTCATAATATTCCCACACTCAATGTGTATTTCATAAACTGTGTGCAAAGAGAGATAAATGTTTTAAAAATTTATTTTTTAGTGTTTATTTTTGAGAGAGACAGAGAGACAGAACACGAGCAGGGGGAGAGCAGAGAGAGAGGGAGACACAGAATCTCAAGCAGACTCCAGGCTTCAAGCTGTCATCACAGAGGCCAATATGGGGCTTGAACTCACAAACCGTGAGATCATGACCTGAGCTGAAGTCAGACACTCAACCGACTGAGCCACCCGGGTGCCCCCAAAAGAGATAACTATTAAAGTATTTTTCTTAAACTGTTGCATAATATAAAACTCTTATGAATTGAAAATAGCTACAAGCTGCTTCCATGTGCAGAATTAGCTCTCTATTCAGTCAGCTACTCTCAGTGAGCATTGCTTATATCTGTATGATGCAAATCCTTATGAAATAGGTAGATTAGCTTCAATGAGAGTGTTATGTTATATAGTAATTTTCTTCTCTAAGAAGATGAATTTAAGTTTCTTTTTTTAATTGGAAAGGTTAAGTTTATGCATCATGCATATGTAGCATATATATAAATATAATATCTTGCAACATCAAATATTAACATCTTTATAAATTTAACTGACTAAAATAATTCCTAAGTTTTTAACAGAACAGATTATAAAGGAGATTTGGTACAAAGACTCAGTGGTTAATAGGAATGGATTCTTTGAGCTGCATAATAAAATTTATATTAAATTTTGATTACTTATTAAGAATAAACAGAATTCAGGCAACTAAAATTATACAATATACACAGAAACTCTGAAAATCTACACATGATGGGCAAGATTTTAGGATAAAAATCTAAGCTCTATTTAAATTAAAATTGGAAGATTTACATTTGGGAGTCATAGGGATGGTAGTTAAAAGCATAAAATGGGATAAGGTCACAACAACAAATTGAGATCACTTTCTCAGGTCTTAGACTATGGATTAGTTCTTTCCTTTCATATAAACATCTATCAAGATGTTTAACAATGGCTTTTAAGCAAATACTAAAATGTTTTACTTTGTTGCCTGGCCATTTTCCATAATATTTTGTACATCTTGAGATAGCATTTTCCTGCACTTTATTTTCAAGGATGTTTCTATAGGAAACACGCTTGCAATGTATAGATAGGATGCACCTTCAGGGAAAATAATTTTTTCCTGACCAGGAAAATAAAGATAATGTCTCCTTATAGGGCAAAGTTCAGACAGCTTTGCTGGCAACCTTATAAGATTGGAAGTTTTCTGTGCATACAATTAAACTCAGCTGAAACACAAACTTACTGTGTGGAGAGAATTCAGTAGGTTCATCCAGTGTTACTTCTTGTGGGACTTAGACTGCAGAGGAAATCCATGTGAACTTAAAGATCATGCTGCTTGCTGTACAATGAGTAATAATTATTTTACCTCTGACCCAGGAGCTTCATGTCTTCTGCCAACATATATGAAACTGTTGTAAGCCAACTTGTTAGTTTCCAAATACTCACACCATTCACAGTTCTTGATATACATGACACTTAGTTCTCTGGAAGCTTAATAATTAACTTTCTCTGAGGTGAAACTAAACAAAACTCTTATCCACATACCTCAGGATACTCTCCTCAACTATGCTACTCCAAATACAAAACACCACACCTACACACCATCCCCCAGGAAATTTAAACACATCTAGACATTAAGTTATTTTATTTGCTTGGTAAGAGGCAAAAATACACATATAATTTTCTACTATAGAATATGTATTTATACACTAGCATTATGGAACATTCATATCATTTTTGAATCATTTAATATAAGATTGCTTAATTATGCATGATGTTTATCTTTATGTCATATAGCTTTTAGTTTTAAAATTCTTATGATGCTTTTCACTGAAAAGTCATATTGATAATCTCTTTTAATCATGCCATTGTACACCCATCCTCAGGGCTGTGTGTAGCAGTTGTCATATCATTTTCCATATTCTATAATATGTCCAAAAGAACCTTAGTTGTGGAAATTAGAATTATAAAGTTACAGCATGTAGAACAAGGTCTTTCTTATCAAATACTCTCACATTATAGTTGTTATGGGAAATCACTGGAGAGTTTCAACAAGGGACTGACATACTCTGAATTCAATATTAAAAGAAACTTTTGTCCCTCTTTGTGAGATAAACTATAGAAAACAAGAGTACAAAAACGAGGACTAAAATACTCGTGAACTTATTTAGGTTAAAGATTTAGAAGTAGGGTATTAAAGTTGAAGGTAATTTGAAATAAATGGATGTAGGGTGTATTTTGGAGGTGGAATCAATAGGATGTATGGACTAGATGCTGAATGCGAAAGAAAGAGTCAAAAGTTTAATATTTTGGTCTGAGAAACTGAGTGCAGTTTACAAGTCTAAAGCAGACTGGGAAACAGCAATTGAGGTGACAGAATAAATTATTTAGTTTTTGACATATTTTGATACGTACATATTACCCAAAAGTTGTTAGGTAAGTGTTTCTAAGAATATAAGGTACAGAACACAGATCTGAATAAAATATTCATTTTGAGTAGAACATGTAATTTAAATGGAACTAATTGACATTTATCAAGAGATGATTCTGTGCATACCAAGATTAAGATGCCCACATCTCATTCTCAGAATTCTTCTATTTTCATAATGGCACAAAAACTTCTATTTACAATGGCTCACTGTAATGAGCCATTACCTTAAGCATTTAATTGCCTTAAATGTAAGAAAAGCTATAAAGTTAATTAACATAGAAAAATAGCTTTAATTTTGAGATTGCCCTCAAGAAGAAATAAATAATAGATGATTTGCAAACTATCTATTCCTTCTTGTTTTCCTTAGACGCTTCCTTTCCCATTATTCACTATTTCATCAATGCAGGGTTGACTTAGATTGTGTGTGTGTGTGTGTGTGTGTGTGTGTGTGTGTGTGTGTGTGTGTGTTTCTCCTCTACACAGTAGTTTCCTATGCATCCATCCACTCTTTGCATTATTACCAGACATATAGCTTTTCACCTACAGTAATGTAGAATTTGCAGTGTGTGGTCACTTCATATTTTCTGTCTTTCTCCTTAATCTACTCTAAAATGAGCATCAAATTTAAATTCTTAAAACATAGGGGCACCTGGATGGCTCACTTGGTTAAGCATCCAACTCTTAATTTTTGCTCAGGTCATGATCTCACAGTTTGTGAGCGCAAGCCCTGCAGAGGGCTCTGTACTGGCAGCGCACAGCCTGTTTGGGATTCTCTCTCCTCCCCTGCCTCTCAAAATAAATAAACATTAAAAAAATAAATTATTAAAAGACATTTCTTTTGAATTGAAATTATAACAAAAGCAAACAAAAGCCTCAAAATTACCCCTCATTCCCTCTGCAATTAAATACATTTCTCTTACTCTGATAATTGCTGTTCCTTCACAAATTCTTATTCTGCATTATTTGCTACCAATGCCTTGTTGGATATCCAGAATGGATATTGAAATCATATTATTTGATTTGCAATAATAGTATCAAAAATGGCTAATATTTTTAAGAGCTTTCTATGTACCAGACATCATCTAATAATTTTCCGTGATTATAAAGCTAAATTATGGTAACATTAACGTTCTACATTAATGTTCTGTAGTTAGTAAAGGACAGTACTGAGATTTGAATCACTTTTTTCCATTACCAAATCCTACCTTATTTCGTAGTTTTTCATTTATATGTTACTAATATTTTGTTATTTTTAATATTTTATTTATAGAGATTAATGTGTCCGCACCTACTCCCCCATCACATTGTTAGTTAAGGTAAGAAGGAACTGTCTGCCTGTCTCAAATCCCACACTGTCAGTATTTGAATATTTATTAAATTGATTAGACTAACACAACCGTGTAAATATATGGAATACAGGTGAGATAAAACCTCATGTGTAAACGTTTGCGTTAATACTAATAATTGTCATTATGTTAATTAAACACAACTTTGTAATGCAAAAAAATATTTCTAAGTGTCACAAATTATCTTGGTTTTATTCTTTACATGAATAACTCCTCAAGATCTGAATTTCCCAAAAGCATTTATTTATAATACAACAGATATTAACTAATCTTCTACAATAATTGTGAAAATATGAGCGTGTCAATAAATGTGATAGCTTATTGAACTATTATAATGAGCAAACTGAACTCTGTTCAATCAATTTTTAAATCCCATTAGGCTTTAACTAAAATGACACTTTTGTTGAGAATTATGAGGAATGCTTTCACTTATTTACACTAGTCATTTTTGAGAAAATTATGAAAATTAGTTATTCCCAATGGAACTACAAATACCATAGTGTACAATTCTGAATCAAAGACTATCAGACCAATTATAATATATTTTCTCATATGTTTTAAATTGAATATATTATGTAAAAAACTCAGGCAGTGATGAGTTCATAATACTGTGACTAATATCAGGGAGGATTTCAAGTAAGAATTAACCCAAATTTGGGGGGTATCCTTTCTCATTATCCTTTCAAATGCTGTGGGAATTTGAGTATAAAGGATTCCAACTTGAAGACACCACAAGAAAGCATTAGGGCTACCATCAGTTACAAAAGACCCCGATTTTTCAGATTTTCTCCTCAAATGTATCCTGTAACAAAAATGCCATCTCTGGAATGCAACATCAATGGCATGTTATATCTCAATTAACTTTTGGGAATTTGTTAGCATGTTACACAGGATGGAAAATTTTATAGTAAATAAAGCTTTTTACTTTTCAATAAACTAATACTTAAGGCATTTTGACTACATAACACTTCTTTTCTTGTAGTGTATACCATAACATTCCATAGAATAGGGTTCTGTTGAATAAAATCTTGATGAAGCAGAGATAACAGGTTTTGCCCCAGGAACTATTCTCTCTCTACTTTAATATAATGTTGACAACAACTCTGGTATTTTATTTAGGTCCACAGCTCCCAGAATAAAAAACTATACTTCTACATTTAAATTCCCCATGAATGTGGTTATATTCTAATTTATATTTTTTGCTGGAGAAAGTCTAACAAGTGGTTAAAATTGATATTAATTTTTTGAGTAGCTTATAATAAATGCATTAAACAATTACTAATTCAAAATGATGTTTTAAAAGACACAATAGCATACATAATTCTTTTGTTCATATGAGGCATTTTTGTAAGTTTAAGTTCATGCTTTTGTACCTAATATTATAGTTATTTATTATTATTACAAAATAATCAACACATTGGCAATGTTTATAATGGTTTATGAGAGTGCATTGCTGCATTTTAATGATAGAATACTATCTGCAGTTTTCTTTTTAACTTGAAATGTTTCTTTATGGCTCAACTTAAGAGAAATATTTGGAACTATTTCATTGAAGTAAAACTTTAACATATTTGATTAATTCAAAAATATTAATTCTACTTCTATTATCTGGCTTCATATTTTTTGTCTGATATATACTGACACTTGTCCTTAAAATACAAATACTTTCATCTTTTTTTAAAAAAATTTCTTTGTTCTTTCTTTCTTTTTCTTAGCACTTAGTATGTTTTAGTACATCTTCATTCATCAGATAATAAATATTTCCAAAGATACATTTCTACGTAATGAATAGACAATATAGTGGGAACAAAAAGACAATAAAAATTCTGCCTTTAAACTTGCATTCTATTTTTTTAAGTTAATTTACTTATTTTGAGAAAGAGAGACAGAGTGCATGCTCTGTGTTGGGGGTTGGGGGGGGGGAGCAGAAAGAGAGAAGAGAGAGAATCCCAAGCAGGCTCCCCACTGTCAGCATAGAGCCTGTCCTGAGAGTTGATCTTACACAATATCATGACCTGAGCCAAAATCAAGGGTTGGATACTTAAATGACTGAGCCACCTGGGTGTCCCTATACTTGAATTCTACAGATAATTATTGGGAAGAGTGATTGAGCCAAAAAGCAAACAATAGGCAAAATATCTGTCAAATTGTAGCAAGTGCTACAGGGAAAATAGAGGGATGTAAAAATATGAGGTGGGTGTGGGGGATATTGTGATTGAAAATAAAGGATTCAAGGAAAGCATCACTGGAAAAGTGGCTTTTGTGGAAATTTCTAAAATACCTGATGGAACAAGCACCTAAAGAAAGCATATTTTAAGAAAATTGTCAGTAAGAGAGTCGATCTTAAAACTTCTCATCATAATAAAAAAAATGTAACTATGTGAGGTGATGGATAGTCACTAAACTAATTATGGTGATCATTTCACAATATATGCGCACATCAAGTCATGTTGTAGACCTAAAGATAATACAGTGTTATATGTCAATTATATCTCAACATAACTAGAGGAAGAAAAGAATTGAGGAGAGATTATAAAACAACAAAAGCAGAACTGGAAAGTGCTATTTTCGCCTTTTTATTACTATTGTTCTTGTTGTTTTCAGCCACTGTTAGGTTGGGATCATTTCCTTCATTATGGTTGAGAGTAAGCCACCTGATGCTACTTTTAGTATTGGCTACTTTGAATTTTTTCAAATGCATATTTATATCCATAGAGATTTGGGGACCAAAATTAGTAACATGAGAAATCTTTATCCTTTGACATGGAAGGTGACAGTTATAGAATATTTTAACTCATATCTCTTTTTTTCATATCTGTTGTTATTTTGAACCTGTAAATTCATTTACTGGGATTTTGGTAGAAAATTAATTGGATTTTCTTTCTAATAACAAAAGTACTATATATCCAATATGAAATATTCAGAAAATTTAAAAATTATAGAGAATGAAAGAGCAAGCTCTATAAAGCCTTTGACCAGAAAATAAACATGGTTCCTAGTTTTTTTCTACTTTTTCTAGTATTGTCTATAAATGAAATATAAAATATTAAATTTCATATTTTGTTGATACTATCTTTATATTTTATTACATGGTATCACCCAGTCTATTATATTGTCTTTTATTCCCTTACAAATAAAAGATACAAGTATGATCAGCACCCAAATTAAGAAGAACATTACCATAACTCCAGACACTACACTCTTGTGTATCCCGACTTCCAGGCACTAATCTGCTAAAAATATAACCAATGGCCAATTTCTAATATCATAAATTAGATTTTCTCCTTTCTGAAATTTGCATAAACTGAATCATGTATTCTTGTTGGCTTGTTGGCTTCCGTTCAACATTGTTTGTGAAATTCATCCAGATTGCTGTAGATCCTTATAATATATTCATTTTCATTGCAATTTACCAAGTCTATCCTTGTCAGACTTTGTTGTTCTTCCCCATCCTGGGTTGTTTTTATTACATTACCACTACTGGTGCATGACATAGTCATTACTATTGGGTAAATACCTGGAAGTCAGATAACAGAGTCTGCAAGTTGTAATGAAATGTGTGTTCATTATGTTATTTAAGAGTATTTAATTCTGTCATGAAAATAACTGAAACTAACATCTGAAACAAAAGTGAAACAAAACATAAGAAGTTGGGTGAATTGAAGTCTAGAAAAAACTAATTTGTGAATTAAGTCACACATAAAGTAAGAACTGAATTTCAGTGGTCTGCATAAAAAGGAATAATGAAAGAATCAATACTCATGAAGTATTTGAGGAATTTTGACACAGTAAACCAGGCACCTGAAGTACCAACTATTCGTGATACATTGAATATGCAAGAGGTGCACAAACCAGTCAATATTCGTGAAGTTTTTAACCATCATGTGTCAATGATACCAACTATCCCCCATTTGTCCTCTTCCATATGAAACCCATAAGTACTCATCTGGCTAACTGGTGAGGCTCAGCTTCAGGCTAGTAGTTTTCAAGCTTCTTCAAAACAACTAGAATGTTTTGGCTCCAGAAACCTTCTGTTGCTGACTTACCTTGTTTAAACTGTAACTGTGGTTCTTGTATCCTCACCATTAGTAAAAAATTCTGATACCACAGAGGAAAACAGAGAATATATGTGCACTGCATGGAACAAGAATCAGTTAGCCTTGTCTTTTTTCTTTTTACTTTATTTATTTATTTATTTATTTATTTATTTATTTGGGGGAGAGAGAGAGAGAGAGAGAGAGCACAAGTGAGTAAGTGAGCAGGTGAGGGGCAGAGACAGAGGGAGAGAGCAAGAATCCCAACCAGGCTCTATTCTGTCAGAGCCTGATGCAGGGTTTGAACTCACAAACTGTGAGATCATGACCTGAGCTGAAACCAAGAGTTGGTGGCTTAACCCACTGAGCCATCCAGAAGCTCCTTAATGCTTCTGGATGGAGCAGTCTTAATGCTTTATCTCTTCTCCCATGTCTTTCCCAGTTAGGTTTTATTCTCCATTGTTTAAAATATCATGTTTCATTTGGAAAAAAAAAACATAACTTTATCATTTTTCCAGGCATTTATTGGGAGAGGGTAAGGCATAACCTCATTTGCAACAACATGGATAGACTATTTTGCTAAGTGAAATAAGTAAGGCTGGGAAAGGTGAATGCCATATGATGTCCCTTTATGTGGAATCTTAAAAACAAAACAAATAAAAAGCAAATTAAAATAATGCCCTTATTTTTTTAAGGAATCAATGACTCTTGAGATTATACATGTTATGAAATACGAAATTAGCATGAGTAAAATTTACTCTATATTAAGCAAAACACTATCAATGCCATACATTGTAAATGTATAACTGTGGCCAATTAAAATAATCATGGCTGTTACAATTTCACTGTTACCTCTTCTCTGTAGTATTTGATTCAATTCATGAACATAATGATCTGATACTGGACTAAATTACATTGAACAAATGAACTATGCTCTAGAAACAAAGTTAGAGATAATATTATATTTTTATAATAAACAATGCATTTCCTATATTAAAAGATCTTATGTAAATTGCATCATATTTGATCTGGAATTCAACACTGGGAAATTTTCTTGAACTCTTGGTTGATTAAATTTTGTCCAGAGGCAGGGTTGAAAGACCTACAGCTTCTCAGGCAATTAGTCCTTAGAGTCTTAGCATATCACTTCTATCAGTAAAGCAGATTTTTGGTGTTCAAGTTCCAAAGGCCTTCCCCTAAGTAAAGCAATGGGAGTTGCCTTTGGAAATTTACCAGCCTTTGGCAAGCTTAGTTTTGAAAGATCATGCTCATCTAGGTATTGTACATTCTATGATGTGCATGTTGTACGTATAAAATCAACAACCTTGACAATTAAGAAAGTAGCACTCATTCTTTTAAAGTAACCTCTAAAGAAACTTTTTTTCTCTTTTTTAAAAAAATAATTACATTTATGAGAGATCTGGTTATAAATTTATGTAAAAGTCAGATCTTTTTTCCAAATGACTTGGAGATCATTTCTAATTAAAAGAACAGTTTTACAGAAGAGATTTAAAGCTATTTTTTCACTTATATATAGTCCTTGAGACATTGTTTTAAGTGTTTATTTTTTGAGAGAGAGAGAGCACATGTGCTCAAGTTGGGGAGAAGCAGAGGGGACAGAGGATCTGAAGCAGGCTCTCCACTGACAGCAGAAAACCCACTGCAGGGTTCGGTCCCATGAACTGTGAGATCATGAACTGAGCCAAAGTCGGACACTTAACTGGCTGAGCCACCCAGGCACCCCAGTCCTTGAAACACTTTAAATTTATTTGTATAGTGAGGTTAAGATGTAAATTAAACATTTTATGTAAATTTAATTTACACAAAGTTGTTAATTTAAAAAATATATAAATGACTGTAGTGTGTAGGCCATCTCTATTCTGCTCTGCTTTCTTCTTGCCTTGGTAATCTTCTAGTTCAGTTAAGGTCTGGAAAATGTCCTTACCCCAAATTTTTTTCTTTTAATCTATATCATCAACATATAGTACCAGTATTCAACCAATTTCCTTGGCTAAAATTTAGGAGTCTAGTTAGTCAATATATTTAACTTCTTTCCCCAGTGCTTTCATGGTGGTATTTGTATAATGCCACTGATCACTATTTGTTTTCATATCTGACTTCCTAGCTAGACTTTTTAATATCAGAAAACAAGTTATCCATTTTTGTTATCCAACATTTATAGACTCTCACTAGATTGTGAAATTCCTCCAAACCAATATGGTATCATGGGGTATATGCTGGATGAAAGCATTCATTAATTAAATGATCAATTAGTTGATTGATTGATTGATTGCTAAATAAATAAGATTAGGAAGGGAATATATCAAGGATAAAGTAAGTTTAGGATCTTGATGATAGAAAGGAACAGGCATATTTTAAAGGCCATGAAGTTATAGTCTTAATTATAGAAAGTACATTGTAAATGAGAATGAACACACAAATTCAGATACTATGTGAAAGTTATCATGGCAGAGAATTTTAAACCATTACAAATATGCTTAACTTACTAAACCTTACTGGGTGCAAAAGGTAATATATTCCATGAGTTTGCCTAAACAATTTTAAGACAACACATCATCCAAATTGGTTAAGAATAACACATAGCCAGCTGTAAAACAAGCAATAATCTCTGCAATGCATGGTGGAATACAGCAGGTAACCTATCAGGGTCAAATGGGGATCGAAGGCAACAGATGTGTCGTCTATAGAACAGGATTTTGATACAGGGTTATTTGTTTAAAGGTTACTTAAGGCCATTGACTGTCTCCAGAATTCCAGTAAAAGGCAATAATTGAATATAGTATACAAACAATTTGCTTTTTTTGTTTGTTTATTTTTGAGAGAGAAAAAGACAGAGTGTGAGCAGGGGATGGGCAGAGAGAGGGAGAAACAGAAACCGAACAGCTTCTAGGCTCTGAGCTGTCAGCACAGAGCCTGACGCAGGGCTCGAACTCATTAGCTGTGAAATCATGACTTGAACTGAAGTCAGACGCCCAACCAACTGAGCCACCCAGATGCCCCACAAACAGTTTGCTTATCAAAAAGTGAAAAGAGCAATTCACTGTAGGTTGGTGGAGACAGAGAGCAATAATTGCATTCAGGTTCTGATTGCAATCATGTTTTATATTCTTAGGCAACGACTTGATAATTGTTTCTGAAATACTTAAAAAACATGGAAGAAAAGACTGAATACATTCATAAAATATGTCCATGCTGATTATGCCATCCCTAAAAGAAAAAGTAGTGGTGCATATTTTAGCCCAACTATGCAAGGAGAAAAATTAGTATCTATTGCAAGAGCACCATCTGCTGGAAGGTAGTGAAATAAACAAATTAGCATGGAGAACAGTCCATCTATTCAGTGCTATAATGTCAATATCCTTCTGGTTTAAACTGCAGGCTACTATAAATATATTTAAATGTTTAATTGTCCCTCTGAGGCAGTTTAAGAACATTAGAGCTAATTGCATGATTCAAACAACTACTAAATAACTAGATTGAGTCTCTTGAGAGGTACATAAAGTTGTGCTCTGCATTCCTGAAAAATGTTCCTCTCACACAAAATAAACATACACATAAATACTACTGATTATGAACTGTTATGCAAGTACATCTCAAAAGATAGATTGAATAGTCCATACAAATTTTGGTAATGAAATTTCTGTTTCTGTGGTACAAAATGGGGTATTATATATATTATTATGTAGCATATAGATATATACATTACATATATTCTCTTCAATAAGTTATACATATTTACATATTTATAAACTTTAAAATATGTAGGCAAACACTAGAATGATTTTCTAGTTTTTCATAACTTTATTTAACCAGATTTTGCATGTTTTCCTTTCATTTGATTTCTTACCTATCCATTTCATATAGGTAATCATGTATTTAATCATTCTTTCCTCTTTATGTTCAGGATTGAATTACTTAAAGTTGATTTCTTTGATAGTATTGGCTTTTTAGAGTTTCAGTAAGACTCCCCCACTTACATTTGAAATCATGGTTTCGATCCTGTTTCCAACTCTCTCTAATCTTTAATCTTTCTTCCCAGATGTGGGTAGTCTTTCCTCTACTCAAGCCCATGTGTTGTCACCATCACGCTGGTCTGTTCTCTTTACCACACACTTCACTACTACATTTCTATCCAAAAAAGGGATATCAATTATTCACCAGAACTCCACTATGGTAAACTTCATTTTGTATTTGGAAAAGACTCGAAGCAACTGGGTGGCTCAGTTGGTTAAGCGTCCAACTTCAGATCAGGTCATGATCTGGAGGTTTGTGGGTTCGAGCCCAAGTCAGGCTCTGTGCTGACAGCTCAGAGCCTGGAGCCTGCTTCAGATTCTGTGTCTCCCTCTCTCTCTCTGCCTCTCCCCTGCTCATGCTCTCTCTCTCTCAATAATAAATAAACAGTTAAAAACATTTTAAAAAGAACATTCAAGCTGAGTAGTTTGGAATGGGAAACACAAAAATCATGTACAATCAAATCTGATTAGGAGTATGCTTTTTAAAACAAGGAGACACTGTTATTTACAGGATGATTTGCTTTTGCTGACCAACAATATGAATCAGTACATACGCATTTTTAATATAAATGGAAGCAGATCTAATGTGATTTTTAAGGTACAAAAGAGAGAAATCTGTTCTATGTAATGGATGACCATGAAGGGATGTTAGAAGACAATGTCTGATACTAATTTTGGTATTTCTCTGCTGTGAAGCAGGTTTTGTTAAAACAGAAACAAACAAACAAAGAAAAACAAATAAAAACCTCCTTTGTCTTTGCTACGTGTTATTGTGATGAAAAATCTAAATTGCTCTCTAAACATTGTGTTTGATGATAGTATTTGGAAAGCCCACATAACAGCAACTTCTGCACCTAGGTTCAAATAGGGCATAAAAAGAGAGAAAAAAAACAAAGCAAAACATGCTCTAATAGTCCTGTCCTTTGTGCTAAAAGAGTAAACACTTGGCATACACAAGATATAAAGTGATCATTTCAAAGACACATTCCATGACCTGCAAAGAGTTTAATTTTATTTAATATTCATATTTAAAACAAAACTTTTAGTGTTCATTTATTTTTGAGAGAGAGAGAGAGAGAGCAGGGGAGCAGCACAGCACCGAATGTGGGGCTCGAACTCACAAACTGCAAGATCATGACCTGAGCCAAAGTCAGACACTTAACTGACATAGCCACCCAGGTGCCCCTAATCTTTGTCTTTAAATACTGTCTTTTCCCAAGTTGATGCATTAATTTTACGTGACTAAAATAAAATTGTATAACCAAAGCCTTGTAGAAAAGTAAAAATCTATCACCTGTACATACACAAACACACAATCTATGATTATTTATTACAATTCATTATGCTTTTAAGGCCATTCTTATTTCACTGAAGGTTTACATGTCTCATTATGGCAGCATTCAGTCATCTGTTCCTTTGTAAACAATACTGAAAATTATCAGTTCAGTTGGCACTAAGCCAGCTATTGAGTCTATTGGGATGAGCAGCAAAGCAAGCTCAGGTTCTCATAACATATATTGAGAAATACAGCCATTGAGTAGTTAATAAAAATAGAAAATTATGCATTAAAATACATCATTACAAAGTACAACAAGGATTCTCTGAAGGTGGAAAAACACACAAAACATGTAGATGACAGAATTTGGGATCAGGAAGAATTTCTCAGCAAGATAAAATTGAAGTCAGTGTTTAAGATTGCTGTGGTAGTTTGTTTGTAAAAATGGCTGTAATAATGCTATCTGTACATGTACATCTCTTTGTGGCTACTTCTATGAAGCCCCCCTCTTATTTTGAATAATTAATTTATTTTATTAATTTAAAAAAGTAAGCAAAGCAAGCTAATGCTAGAATCTTTTGAGCTGAAGGACGAGAACATGGCAAGTCTAGAATTGAGCATGTTCTCAGCAATTATGGAAAACAGTATGGAGATTCCTCAAAAAATAAAAAGAGAACTACCATATGATCCAGAAATTCCACTTCTGGATATATATTCAAAGAAAATGAAATTACTATCTCAAAGACATATCTTTACTCCCATATTAATTGCAGCATTATTTACAGTAGCCCAGGAGATGGAAACAAATGTTTCCATCAATAGATGGATGAATAGGGGCGCCTGGGTGGCTCAGTCGGTGAAGCGTCCAGTTTCAGCTCAGGCCATGATCTCATGGTTTGTGAGTTCGAGCCCTGCATCGGGCTCTGTGCTGACAGCTCGGAGCCTGGAGCCTGCTTCGGATTCTGTGTCTCCCTCTCTCTCTGGCCCTTCCTCCCTCTCTCTCTCTCTCTCTCTTTCTCAAAAATAAACATTAAAAATTTTTTTTAAATGCATGGATATAGAAAATGTGATATATATATATATATATATATATATATATATATATATATATATTTGTGTGTGTGTGTGTGTGTGTGTGTGTGTGTGTGTGTGGAGAGAGAGAATCATTACATATACATAATATTCCATTACATGTTCATCCTTAAAATAGAAGGAAAGCCTTCCATTTACAATATGATTGAACCTGGAGTACACTATGCTAAGTGAAATAGCTATGCTATTGTGAAAATATTTGCCAGAGTGAATATAGTGAAATAGCCAGACTCAGAAAGATAAATATTGTATAATGTCACTTGTACGCGAAATCCAAAAAATTCAACTAATGGAAGAAGAGCATACAGTAGTTGTCAGGGGCTGAGAGCTGGGGAAGTGGAGAGATGTTGGTCACAGGGTATAAACTTTCATTTATGAGTAAATTCTGGGGAGCTAATGTACAATATGGTGATTATAGTTAATAATGCGCTGTGTACTTGAAACTTTATAAAAGAATATACCTTAAGTGTTCTCACAACAACAAAAAAGGTAACTATGTGAGGTGATGGATATATTAATTAGCTTGTGATAATCATTTCACAATGTATATATATAAATATATATATAGACATATATATAAATAAATGTTATGCTGTACATCTTATATACAACTTTTATTTGTCAATTATACTAAATGAAGCTAGAAAAAAATTTAATATATAAAAAGTATTCCAAGCATTTTAATAACAAATAACAGTAAACTTTGAGAGTTAAGAAAATCCAGGTAATATCATTACTAATAGGCCATTTGTAAAAAGTTAAGCTTCATAAAACCTTGAATGAGAAGGCACTGAAAAATCTTAAGTTGAGATGCAGTAAAACCTTTGATAGAGATGTCAAAGTCAGAACAAAGAGCAAAGGCCAATATTGTAGTAATACCAGGAGAGCATAATTGCTGTTTCAAAAAAGGTAACAGCAGTGAAGTGAGAGTATAAACAATTTTATTTTTCTTTTTTCCACCTTGCTGGAGATATGAAAAGTTTTGATAATCTTCAAGGTTGAAGAACATAACTAATCTGTTGTCACTGAAATACTATGACATTTTCTACTAAATTAATGGTGTAGCTTTTAGAATTATAGCATTCTGCCTTACTCCAGAAGTTATAGAGTTGCTTATAAATAAACTGGCAGTTTTGAATTATTTCACTTTAATGTACCTATTTGTCAAAACTCTCCTCTATAATAGGTAAGAGTCCCTCAGCTCAAGGTGTGAAATTGATTAGTATCTACAGAAAAATAACAAATGTAGGAAGCTTGGCATGAGAACAATATCCCCTGAAGCATAATGTATTAAGTGCCTTTATTAGTATGCATAAAGCTAGACATTGTAAAAATACAACTTTACCTTGATTTGGAGTGTACTTAAAATGACAAATATTTGATTCTCCCTTGTAGATTATAGTACTTACAAAACAAAGTAAAGTTGACTTAGTCAAAAGTATTATTTAAAAAAAATCATGCTGATTATTGATTATATTGAAATGTATAAAATAATTTGGTTGATCTTTTGTCAATGAAGACTATAAAACTAAGCATATATTAAGTTCTTAAAATATATTTCCAAAGAAAATTAATATTTATCCTTTCAAAAGAGTTTGAAATAATAGAACTGATATATATAATTCATATTCTGAAATTATATTTACTAACAAACAATACATTTAACATAAAATCAACACTCAGGAACTTCATATTGATATAATTAATAATAATAAAATAGAACACCATGAAGAATAGTAACAGAATGATTTAACACATCATTTAGTAAATATCACAAATACATGCCAAATTTATTTGGTAGCAAATGTACCATTTCAAGATATATAAATAAGTGAGCGAGGAATTTTGCAGGTGAACTTTAGAATAAAGAAAAGTGAAAATTGAGTTGCCTGGGTGGCATAGTCAGTTAAATGACTGGCTCAGGTTACGTTCTCACAATCGTGAGTTCAAGCCCCATGTCAGGTTCTGCAATGATGGCATGGAACCTGCTTAGGATTCTGTCTCTCCTTCTCTCCGCCCCTTCCCTGTCTGTGTCCTTTCTCTCTCTCTCTCTCTCTCTCTCTCTCTCTCTCTCTCTCTCTCTCTCTCTCTCAAAATAAATAAATAAACTTAAAAAAATTTTTAAAGAAAGTGAAAATTAAAGTGGTAAGTGACTATCAAATATTTTATCACATTGCTTAACTTCTGTAGGAAGGAGAAAATGATTTTTAAAAAATTGTTGGGGATTTGCAGTTCTATAAAGAGCTTTAAAGTCATCTCTACTGTACTGACAAAGAAAAAGGAAAAAGAGGCTAAACAAACTAAAATTATTGACTTTTCACAAATTCATCAGAGAATTGAGGTCATAGGGCAAACCACCACCCTGCATACCAGAGAGCAACAAATACAGAGAATCACAGCTGAGATCAGCCTATTGGGAGCAGAAGGCACTGGAGCCAGTAATTGATAAAAATACTTAAATCTGTATTAACAAACTTCTGGAGACCGAGTGTGGACTATCTTGTGAATTAATTATTTCTGAGGGCCCAGTATGTGTACTTCTTACCACTTTTATAGGTTTTACTTCCAGGAAACTCACAAGGTTCTGTAGGTTTAGGATGGACAGAAACTATTTTGTTTTTCAAGTAAGGAGAGCAGAAATGTAATCATTTAAAAATATGCTCAGAATATTTGCCATAACAACGGCCTATCCTCAGGGGAATCTACGAGAGCTTTACCTGACCTGGGAAAAAGGCAAGTAGACAACTCCAGTTCCTTATAGTCTTCTAGTCATACCTGGGGGTAGGAATGGATAACTAAGAAACAATGCTGAATATCACAGCTCAAGGATTCAAGCTCACCAAGAAAACTGAAATTTTATCCTAAGATTATAGAATGCTTTTCCCCAACATCTCACCACCACATCAACAGGACTTCAGAAGATTGATTATAATCCAGAAAGCTGTTACACACAGACTCTATGTAAGGAGTTCTTTAGGAAATCCAAAGAAAAGGAGAAAGCAAATGAATAAGGAAATAGTAGGAAACTGAAGTCTTTGGCATTTATACAGACTGTGGCAAACACAGTCCATTACTGGCCAGAGTGACATAAAATTTCATGCCAAAACCCTGACTACTTTAATTCTTATTACCAGATACATTCATCCAATGTTCAACAACAACAAAAATTGCTAGGCATACAAAAAGATAAGAATAAACATATTGAGAAGAAACAAAGCATGCATTAGACCAGCGTGGATATGATACAGATTTTTATATTATCAAATAGGGAATATAAAATAAAAATAGTAGTCTATGTGAAGTACTCTAATGGAGAAAAGTAAAAAAAAAATGTAAGAATAAGTGGGTAATATAAGCAAACAGATGGAAAGTCTAAAAGAATAACAGTGAAAAGGAATGCTGAAAATGAAAAACACCATAATGAAAACAGAAAGTATCTTTGATGAGACCATCAGTTAATTAGACATGATTGATGAAAGAATCAGTGACCCAGAAAATATTCCAGTTGTATTTTTCCAAACCGAAAAGCAAAGGAAAAAAAAACAAAAACATGAAAAAATGGAAGAGAATATACAAGAACTGTGGGAAAATAACCAAAGGTGCAAGATATGCATAATAAGATTAACAGAAGAAAAAGAGAAAGGGGCAGAAGAAACATTCAAAGTAATAATGGCAGGGGTTCCTTGGTGGCTCAGTCCATTAAGCATCTGACTCTTGATATCCACTCAAGTCATGGTCTCAGGGTCGTAGGATTGAGCCCTGTGCTGGGCTCTGTGCTGACAGTACAGAGCCTGCTTGGGATTCTCTTTCTCCCTCTCTCTCTCTCTGCCCCTACCCCGTTCAAATGTATAAAGAAATTTTAAAAAAATAAAATAGATAAACTGTAAAAAAAAAAAAGTAATAGTGGTAGAGAATTTTTCAAAACGAAGGATACAGATCCAGGAAGCTCAGAAAATATAAAGTAAAATAAATAACAAGATATCTACACCTGTGCATATTGTATTCAGACTACAAAAACCCAAAGTCAAAGACAAATTTTTGAAACAACCTGGTGATAGAGAGTAGGGAACAAACAGAGCCAAAATTACAGAAGAAGAAAGATAAGGATTACACTGGACTTCTCTTCAGAAATCATGTAAGCAAGAAGGGAGTGAAGTTTGTAAAATGTTGAAAGAAACAAAAACAACTTAGAATTCTGTTTTCAATGAAGTTATCTTTTGAAAGTGAAAAATGAATGACTTTTTCAGACAAATGAAAACTGGGAGAATTTTCCTCCAGAAGAACTGCTTTGCAAGAAATATTAAATTATTTTAAGAGAAAGAAAATGTTATAGGTCAGAAGATCAGGCATACATAAAGAAAGGAAGAGCACCAGAGAATGAATAAATGAAGGTAAAATAGATCTTTTCTTTTTCTTAGTCATAATTGATCTAATAAGCAACTGCTTGTTCAAAGAAATAGTAGAACCAATATATTTGGAGATGATAGCTTATAGGTTAGTGAAATGAATGATGGTATCATTATAAGACGGAGAAAGAAATTTGGAATAGTTTTATAAGATAGCTGCACTTTCTGTGAAGTGATTTAATGTGATATGAAAATGAACTTGGATTATTTTGAATGTATATTGCAAGCTCTAGGGTAACCACCAAAAATGTTTTTGAAAGATATTTACTTGATGTTCTAAGGAGAGAAAATAGAATAATAAAAAATAATCAATTAAAAACAAGAAGGCAGAAAAAGTGAGTTAAAAAGAAAAAAGCAAGCACAATAAAAATACTTATGTTTACAGATAATAATACAAATGTATCAATAATTACTTTAAACATGAATGGTCAAAATATTCCAATTAAAAGACAGAGACTTTCAAAGTGGATTGAAAAACAATAAACTATATGTTACCTAAAAGAAATCCACTTTATTATTTTTTTTAATTTTTAATTTTTTGGTATTAGAGTATAATTAACATACAATGTTATATTAGTTTCAGGTGAACAATACAATGATTTAACAATTCTATATATTACTCAGTGCTCATACTATAAATTTCTTTTAATCTACTTTATCTATTTCACCTATCCTCCCACAAATCTTCCTTCTGTCAACTACCAGTTTGTTCTCTATATTTAAGAGTCTGTATTTTTGTTTGTCTCTGTTTTGTTTCTTAAATTCCACATATGATTGAAATCATATCGTAGGTGTCTCACTCTCTGACTTATTTCATTTAGCATACTCTCTAGGTCCATCTGTGTTGTTGCGTATGGAAAGATCATTCTTTTTATGGCTGGGTAAGATTCCATTGTGTGTATATATATGTGTGTATGTATATATATATGTACACCACACCGTCTTTATCCATTCACCTATGGATGGACACTGGTTGTAAATAATGCTGCAATAAACATGGAGGTGCATATATATTTTTAAATTTGTATTTGTATTTTCTTGGGTAAATTTCTAATAGTGGAATTATTGGATCATGTAGTAATTCTACTCAAATTTTCTGAGGAACTCCCACACTGTTTTCCACAGTGGGTACACCAATTTATAACCCCACCAACAGGACAAAAGACTCCTTTTTCTCCACATTCGTACCAACACATGCTATTTCTTTTTTTATTATATGTTTTATCACATAGAGACGATATTTATTTTTTAATTTTCATTAGATATTTGATCAGGAACACAATCCCATTAGAATATGGAGACTTAAGATCTGCTCAAGAGTGAATCCCTTTTTTTTTATACGAAATTTATTATCAAATTGGTTTCCATACAACACCCAGTGCTCATCCCAACACGTGCCCTCTTCAATGCCCATCACCCACTTTCCCCTCCCTCCCACCCCCCAACAATCTTCAGTTTATTCTCAGGTTTTAAGAGTCTCTTACGGTTTGGCTCCCTCCCTCTCTAACTTTTTTTTTCCCCTTCCTCTCTCCCATGGTCTTCTGTTAAGTTTCTCAGGATCCACATAAGAGTGAAAACATATGGCATATGGCCTTTTGTAGCAAAGTGGATGGAACTGGAGAGTGCTATGCTAAGTGAAATAAGTATTACAGAGAAAGTGAATCACTTTGTAACAGTGTATTCAGGACACATCAAGGAGAAAACAGAGCAGCATTTACTGGGAGAAATATGTAATTGTTTCAGTTTATATATAGTAGAATGTAAGATGATGGAATTCATTTCAAAGGCTGCTATAATCAATTTCTGCTGAGTGGGTGCAGGACAACTGCAATGTACTTAGTCTGGTGATGAGCTTTTATATATAATGCCTAAAGCATGATCCACAAAAATGATTAGGTGGGATTTATCAAAATTTACTGTTTAAATTTATTAAAACTTCTGCTCTGCTAAATATATTATCAAAAGAATTAGAATACAAACCACAGACTAGGAGAAAATATTTGCAGAAGACACATCTGATAAAAAACTTTTACCTAAAATGCACAAATAACTTTCAAAACTCAACAATAAGAAAGTAATACAATTAAAGAATGGTCAAAAAATCAGAACAGATACTTCACCAAAGAAGATATACAGATGAAAAATAAGCATAGAAAAGATACTGGATATTATACACCATTAAGAAATTATAAATTTAGAAATGTTATGTGTATTAACTCTACTTCATTAAAAAATAATGCAATCCCACTATACAGATATTAGAATTGTTAGAATAAAAATACCTGACAAATCCAAATACTAGGGAGAATTCTTAGAAACAGGAATTCTCATTATTGTTTTTGGAAATGCAAAATGGTACAGGCACTTTGGAAGACAATTTCACAATTTCTTACAAAGGTGTTCTCTCACCATATAATCCAAGGATCTTCTTCCTATGAGTGGTTCAATTCAATTGCAAACTTATTTCAACACAAATACCTGTACATCAATGTTTATAGTTGCCAAAACTTATTTATAATGTCAAAAACTGGAAGCAATCAGTATCTTCTTTCAATAGATAAATGGTTAACAAACTATTGTAGGTCTATACAATGGAATGTTATTCAGGGATAAAAAGAAATGGCATCTCCAAAAAGACATGGAGAAATACTAAATGAATTGCTACATAAAAAAAGCCAGTCTGAAAAGGCTACGTACAGTATGATTCCAACTGTATAACATTCTAGAAAAGGCAAAACTATGGAGACAGTAAAAAGATCAGTGATTGCTAAAAAGCTTGGGGGAAAATAAGTGATAAATGGGGGAAGCATGCGATTTTTGGTGATAAAATTATTCTGTATGATACCATAGTCGTGAATGTATGTCATTAGGCATTTGTCATAACCCACAGAACTGTGCAACAGAGTGAATCATGATGCAAACAATAAAATTTAGTTAATAAATACTTAATGATACTGGTTCAATAATAATAACAGATGCATTGTGCTAATACAAGATGCAATAATAGGGAAACTCTATGTAGGAAAGGGGTATATAGGCACCCTCCTCATTATCTGCTCAATTATTCTGTAAATTTAAAGCTATTCTAAAATTAAAGCCTTTAATTAAAAATTTACTCTTACAACCTGTCCATTGTTATCTCTACTTAGTTAACCATTCACTCTATTTGAGGCTAGGAAGAACCTGGAATCACAGCCATAGCACTGTTTAATGTTTTATCTATCATTCAGGTCAAAACCAGCAAAGTTTAAAAATTATGTCTACATATAGCTCCCCACTCTCTCAGTCTCTCTCTTCCCCTTTCTCTCTTCTCTTCTCTTCAGGTGCGCGCGCGCACACACACACACACACACACACACACACACACCTTTGAGAACCTAAGGAACTGAAAACTCCTTTTTCAGGAGTTTCTATTTCTTACTCAGAGTCCTCCAAAAGAGCATGGAATTTGTCCTTTATTAAACGATTTCGTGTTTTTTTTTAATTCTAAATTCTTTGAGTAATGTTTGCTTTTTTTTAATTTTTTTTTAACGTTTATTTATTTTTGAGACAGAGCATGAACGGGGGAGGGTCAGAGAGAGGGAGACACAGAATCTGAAACAGGCTCCAGGCTCTGAGCTGTCAGCACAGAGCCCGACGCGGGGCTCGAACTCACGGACCGCGAGATCATGACCTGAGCCGAAGTCGGCCGCCCAACCGACTGAGCCACCCAGGCGCCCCTATGTTTGCTTTTTTAATGAAGGAATTTAAATGTTGTTTTTTTTTTCTCTTGAATAAAACTATTAGAAGAATGAATGATAAATATAGAGCTACAGAATGAGTAGGGTTGAGAAAGGCAAGTCAAACACCAGTAATACTTCTTGGTTGTATTTTTTAAACATTTCGACTTTTTCTCATTTCTAATAAAAGATTAGCATTAAAGTAGTCATACAATCTATTGATTCTGAGATATATGAAGCCACAGATATCTTATAATATTGTTTGTAACATTTTAGCAGTAATGGCAGCTCTCTCAAATTTCAGTTTTATTCATTCGGTGCATTGAATTCTTATTTAATACAATTGGATACCTGATACAATGAGTTGTTTTCTTTATGCTGCAGCAGTGATGACCCTAAACTGTTCTGACACTCAGTCCAGGTACTGAATTTAGCCTCACACTGACATCTCCAGATCAGAGATTTAGTCACATGCTACCTATGAATGTTATCTACCTGTTTTTTCATGGTTCTGAGATATAATGCTGTCTGTGATAGAAACATGACATGAGTGGTCACATTGCATTTGATACTAACAAAAGTGAACCAAGGGTCAGATGATTGGATGCTCAGCCACAAAATAGAGGACTTCAGGTTTAAGTGGTGTGGTAAGGATATACTTAAATAGCAATACTAGATTCCTGTGACATGCTAAAATCTACAGAAGGAAGATTAGAACTATACAATAGACTTTGACAACATCCCTACATATAACAAACCAAAGTTACAGGAAAATCATGTAAACAACAATCCTTGCATTCACCTGAGCAAATATGCCTAGGGCATTAGGATTGATGACAACTGATAGGATTCCAAAGGTAGATCAGTAAAGGAATGAATTTTCATAACATGCAAGGAAAATCTGAGAGTCTGTAAAGACATACAAGAGAAGGGGCGCCTGGGTGGCGCAGTCGGTTAAGCGTCCGACTTCAGCCAGGTCACGATCTCGCGGTCCGTGAGTTCGAGCCCCGCGTCAGGCTCTGGGCTGATGGCTCAGAGCCTGGAGCCTGTTTCCGATTCTGTGTCTCCCTTTTTCTCTGCCCCTCCCCCGTTCATGCTCTGTCTCTCTCTGTCCCAAAAATAAATAAACGTTGAAAAAAAAAAATTAAAAAAAAAAAAGACATACAAGAGAAGCTCTAAAAATAAAATAGTTTTGTTCAGATAACATTTAATTAATTCATTAATTACAATATAATTGTAAACAAAAATAATAATTTGAAAAAAATTCTGATGACAATCTGGTGAATCTGATTGCATATAAATAAACAAAAAAAATGTCACCAATATGATTTTCAAAAGAACATTATTAAATATATTTTATTGTGGAAACTCCATTATTCAGATTTATTATCCAAGACTTTCTCTCCGCATATTAACAGAAAGATATTTTCAGTGTTCAGAGAACTTATCCCCTCTTTTTCTCCTTACATAAAATATATTCCTTGGCATATTGAACATAGGTCTAAATATATCTGCTTCCTCTGAGGCTATAATAAAATCATAAACACACAAGAATGGATATATGGCAAGAATGTGCTTCTTGAATCTCCTTCCAGAAAAGAACTTCTCTTTGAACTTTGAAAAGTGTATTTAGCTGACCACAGTCAGCTGTAGTGCTTTTTGATTTCCCTCTGATTTTGAGCTGTGATCATCCTTTTTTTAAAATTTTTTTTTAATGTTTACTTATTTTTGAGAGAGACAGAGACAGAATGCGAGTGAGTTAGGGGCAGAGACAGAGAGACAGAGACAGATCTGAAGTAGGATCCAGGCTCCAAGCTGTCAGCACAGAGCCCGATGTAGGGCTCAAACTCATGAGCCGTGAGATCATGACCTGAGCTGAAGTCGGACACTCAACCAACTGAGCCACCCAGGTGCCCCTGTGGTCATCCTTTACTCAGGCATTTGCCCAGTGGGAAAAATAAAATTTGGCTATTTCTTTACTCCAGAGTTCCCTGTTTGTTTGGTTGGGACATTGTCAGAAGCACAAGGTCTGAGACCTTCTCTGCTTACCTCTACTTCCATCTCCATTTCCCTTCACTGATGTTATTTTTGCTTCACAGTCAGGAGTCTTCCTTCCTAGTCCTGTTTCTTTCTCCCTTTTCTTTCACAACATTAATAAATTAATAAAACTTTTGCACTGTACACTCCATACAGCATCTGTCTCTAATAGGTCCTGAATTAGCACAGCTGGGGTATAGTCCAATGGAGTAGGTTGGTAGGATGGAATTTGGGACTGGGACACCTGTGTCATTGGCAATTAAGACCTTATCTGAGGTAGTATGTGGGGCATGGATAGTCTCAGCACAATGTGAAAGCCCTATCATTAAAATATCCATCAGGTGACTTGGAAGAATGTTCCAGTAGAGGTGACTGTCCTGCATTTTGTATAAATAAGGCTTTGAAAAATAGGAGAACAATGTATACAAAGACAATGGAACTAACTGGTTGTTTCTAAGATGAAGTGATGTTCTCAAAGGGATAATGAAAAACTAAAGGTTGTTAATAAACAATGAAAATTAGGTAAGAGCAGAGTAACTTTCTGGTTAATAACAGGAAGTAGAAAACTAAAGGCTAAACTCAGGGTTTCATAGACTTATTAAGTTCAGAAAGGATATCTTATGAAGAGATTTCATTGTACCTAAGATGAAAATATCTGGGTAGATACTGCCAAAGAATTTTTTTTTCTCTCCTGACTCCTTTTTACCCTTAAGGCCTTCGTAAGTGGCCAAACTCTCCCTATTAAGAGGGTGGAATCCTCAGCGTGGGAAGAAATTTTAGAAATCTTATGCCTGCAAAAAAGCAGTGTCCCTCCTTAGGATGTCTGTCCTCACTTCCTCTCCAAATGTCAGGCTGCTAGCTGGGGTTAATTTGCGCTCGCGCGCGCATGCACACACACACACACACACACACACACACACACACACACACACGGAGGTAATGAAGGGTAGAGTTTATAACTCAATGAACCTCCAAGAATTATCTTGTATTGGCAGTAGCATGGGCTGGATTTTGAGAGTGTTTGTTCAAAGGACACAGAACATAATATTTGATACTGAAGAATTCTGATTTGCCGATAACTCCTTGGGATGTGATATTTATTACACTGACAAAGACCTTGGGTGTTTGGGTAGAGGGGTACATTTGCAAGAGCAGATTGACAAAGACTTAGGTACATGCTATATGGTCACCGATTTGTAAGGACCACAGATGATAAAGCAAACTCACTGGTGCCATAGCAAATGGCACTATGGTCTGAAAATTCATATGTTGAAATTTCAACTCCCAATGTGATTGTATTAAGAGGTAGGCATGTTGGGGAGGTTTTAAGGGCAGATTGCTCACATTTGCTATTAGTGCCCTTATAAAAGTGGTCCCAGAAATGTTGCTCAATCCTTCTACCATGTGAGGGTACAACAAGAAGTCTGAAACCCAGAGTAAGTCCTTTATCCAACCATGCTAACACCCTGATCTTGGACTTCCAGCCTCCAGAATTGGGAAGTAAAATGTTTCTCATTTATAAGCCAGCCAATCTGTGGTATTTTGTTATAGCAGTCTAAACAGAATAAAACTAGTGTCTCTGAGGAGTGACGCCCATCCACAGAAGTGACAATGCCTGAACTACTGTGGCAGATAGGAAAGGATAAAAATGTAGTTGGTGTGCTAGAACGGACATACTGTGTGAATGAAGCCTGAAGATCCTTCAAGTATGCTTCAGGGAATGAACCAGAAGATGCACCCTTCACCTAGCCCATCAGAAATTCACTCATGAAAGGGGTACCAGCATTTATAAGTTCCCTGGTAGTTTCTCTCTGCAAGTCAGAGATGATAGGAGAAGTTATCACCAAGTGACGTTTGTTAATATACTTGGGGATGACTGGACCTGGAAGAGTGGAGACCAGGTATTAGTGCTTGGCCAAAAGTAGCCATCCAGGGTGTCACAATTATCATCGCAGTCAAGATAGCCTGACCAGCACAAAGCTGTGGAAATGCATTCCTCAGCAAAATAGATGGTCAGACAATAATGATAATGGCATACAAGTGTGGGTGTGTAAGCTGAGCATCTTTCAAAACCACCTGGAGGTCTTGTGAAATAAAGATTGCTGAGATCTATCCTACGGTTTCTAACTCAATAGATTTTTTTAGTCTCACACACTTCACACACAGAGGCAGTCCTCAATTAACATGGTTCTGAAAGGATACATTTCAGTTACCAGAGTTTAGCTAAAGAATCCTGCTCCCCACCTGCATCACCATTCAAATTTCAGGCACACAGTTCTATAGAGGGTAATTGTAAACAGTATAGCTTTACTCTAAGTCTTCAGTCCACAAAAGTCACTCAAATGAATAACAAATGTATACCATTATCAGTGACTGATCACTTTATTCCTTTCAAAGTCTGTGGATGCACATTTGTTGCTCAATTCACACACAGAACAGTGTGTGTAATTGTGCTATCTGCTTATCTCCCACCAAACAGCCCATATGACACTCTATAACAACGCATCATCAAAGAGGGAAGTAGCCAACAATGGTAAAAACAAACAAACAAAAGTGATCATGCTGGAAATGAAAATCAAATCAGATGAAGTGAAGTCCTAGAAGAAATGAATGATTCTGGGAATGTTGAAATGGTGAAATTGAAAACCCTCTAGATATGCAGCCAGAGGAATTTAGTGAAGATGAATTTATCAGCATAAATAAGATCTATGGTTTTAATGAAAAAGACACAGATGTGTAGAGGAAATGACACTGGCCAAAAAAACTTTTCACTAGAGGAACTCTATATTTCATGACAATGAAAGTGCAAAGACTAAGATGCTGGAAGCTTGTTCAGACTTAGAAAGGAGTATGCCAATTCCCCGTGGCATAGAAAAAGTTTTGTTCCAAATTGTAAGTTATACAGTAAGAAAGTGGTAACCATGGCTCAAAGTATTCTTGGGGATTTTTCTACAAAAAAATAAGGCACTTTAACTCTCAGTAACTCTAATTCTTGAAATCACAATGCACTAAATATTAGTTTTATCGTTTTTCAGTAGGATAATTTTTAATGTTTTACAAACAATTTGGAAGTCATGGAAAAAAATAATTTTCCCTATATTATTAAGAATGATTTGTATGATGTCAGCTTATAAGGTCATTTTTATGATCTTGCAGAACTGTAAAAAGAAAAGGACTCTGTGTATATGCATGCATGTGTATGTGTGCATGTGTTTGTTTTGTAAAACAGCAAAATTAGCACTTAGTTTTCATCTAAGTGACATTATTGCATAATAAATTTCCTATATCAACACTTTTTCTTTTGCTTTGTAATTTTAGGTTGAATTCATTTAAAGAATATTATCAAGTCTACAGCAAAAGCTAACTTCCAAAGTCATTCAATGTTTGATAATAGTAGTGGAGGGCACTTCTCTTTCATAAAAAATTCAATTTCAGCCGTGAGCCCAAAAAGTTGCTATAAAACTTTACGAATTCTACTCCATCAAACAGATAAGTACCAGGGCAGGTCTAAATATTTAATTTCTATTTTTGACAGAAATGTATGCAACTAATGATAATTAAATCCATAAGATCAAATAAAGCTCAGCATTGACTCTCATGGTTTAATTACAAATGAGAGCCAAATAATTTCCTCATATCCCTTGCTGATAACATAATAGATAAACATAGGTGTTAAACTTCTTAAATTCTTGCCAGCTTTTAGCATTTGTCCAATTTTTCCTCTTTCTGTTCCACACGTCTGTTCTCCCCCATCAATTATAATGTGTCTTAACAAATTCCAACTCAGGTGGTACTTAATTTATGTTTTCTCAGTGTCTCGTCTGTAGTTGTTCCTTACAGGCTATTCATAGAGGCTAATTATTCAGTCACTTCAGTTTTAGCACTGACTTCTCAAACCAAACAACTGGATGGAATTGGTAACATTTATCAACTCATCAAGAATCAAACTTCAAATTCTACTTGTCTTTTAATTGCCTATTGATGTTGCTTCTGATGTCTTCAACCAGTAAAGCCACTGTTCTAACTAACTGAAGGTCAATGGTCTTAAACCATCTTATTTTTTCTGAATACACTTCTTCAGCATTTGCAATTAAACATTATTTAATTAAGTCACCATAGGTAAACAGCTTTCTTCGCTTGGCTAAAAAGGAGTCACTTGGAAATGTACTTTGGTTTCAGTTTCATGTTGACCCTGTGTGTATGTGTGTGTATAGGAATTCTACTATGATAAAATATTTTGTTTTAACTTTTCTAATTTTTCTGCTCATTTTTTTGTGAATTGGGAATATTGTGATAAATGCCTATTCCTATAATGTCAGCATATATTTCATTATTTTAGCCTAGCTAGAGGATATTTGTATAACAACTAAAATACTTTGCCATATAATGATAAGACAAAACAACCTATATTCCATTGTACCTAAAAACGTGGCATTGTGAACTCCACTTTTTCTTCTTACATGATAGATGTGCACTAACAATAAATCCAAGAAAAATTTGTGTTATGATATGTGTGACATTCAAAATGCTGTTAAGTTATAACTACAACACAGTGATTTATAGGAAGCCCAGCATCAGTGTGAAGCAATGAGAGCTCAAATACAATCTGAGTCACAACTACTCAACTAGTAAAAACTGATGTTATAGGGCAAAAGCTGCCACAGGCAATATATAAACAAGTTTGGTCAATAAAATTTGATTTATAGACAAAAATATCTGAATTTCATATAATTTACATCTGTCCAAAAGAATCTTTTGAGTTTTTTAGTCATTAAAAGATATTAAAACCATTCTTAGCTTATGGTCAGTAAAAAAAATATGTCACGGGCAGTATTTGCCCCATGGGTCATCATTTGCTGACCTCTGATCTGTACAATGTAAAAATGAAATGCTTCATCCCCTTCTGAAATTCTTGGAGAATTTCTCTAGTCAAATATTTCATAACCACATGATACATAAACAAACCCAGAGCAAACATCCAGTCACCATTTTATAAATGAGCAACCAAGAAACACCAGATGTGCAAGCCTCTGCTATGAATTAATAATCAGAAAACATGTATTCAGGGGAAACATGCACTTAAAATCTCACAGAAAGTGGGATAAAATAGTGGGAAAAAAATTCCAAGAACAGAATCATTTCAAGAGGTCCATTATTCAACCAACAACAGTTTGAGAACTAAAAAACAGAATTTTGAGTGATAAAGTATACAAAAAATAAAAGTTAAAATCTATCAAAATCAAATTTGTTAGGTTTTTGGTTTAACAAGACCCACTGCATGTCTAATATGATAATAATTTTAAATCCTAATGTATACATTATAGAATAATAAACATCAATCAATAATAAACATGCAATCTAAAGACTGCAATGTGAAAACTAGGAAAATAACAAAAACAAAAATCTTTGTAAGAATAAAACGGGAAATAAAATACCAAAAATATTTTATCTTTCTGAGGAAAAATTATTTCTAACCAGGAAATATGTAATAAAAGAACTTGACAATATGTAAGTTCTTAAAATATATATCTCCCATGCTTCCTTTAATAAAACAATAGGATGGTATGCTCGAAAAAATGAGTAAACAAACCAACGAAAATTTTAAAATGAGATATTGGATCCAGTAAATAAAGGATTCAAATAGAAAAAAAGTGGTAGAGAGAATTTCCTTGAAGATGGTGAAAAGAATATTTCAGATGCTCCTGTGCAGATCTAGTGAGCAAAAGTCCAGATAGAAGAAGAAAGGTAGAGGGATCCTTGAAAGATGCTGCCAAGAAGAATATATTGGAATTAATCACTTAATTTACATATTTAGCTTTATTGAAAGAAGTTACAGTTGAAAAAGTTTAAGTCATATTTGTATAAGAAGAATTAAATACTAAATAACAGCAATAAACAAGCACATATTAATCCAAAGAGTTTGGAGAAGGAGAAAACCCAACAGATAATACAAATAATTATAACATTGAATGATACTTATAAACAATATCCACATAGTCATTAAATCTAGATATCAAATTATGGTATAATTTTTAGTAGTCTTGGTAGTGCTCTTGCAGAGGAGAGAAAGTCGGCTGGATCAGGCAAGGGTTTGTGAAATAGATTACATAGCTGGAAATCACTAAACGATGTGTAAAATTGGAAAAAAGGAAATAACCAACAGAATACACACATGCACACACACACACACACACACACACACACACACACATATGGCACTATGTAAGTAAATATTAAAATAAATATGGAAAGACTTTAAAGTGGTTGCCTGTGGAGAGTAAGGTGCCAAGTTGGGGACTTTGAAAACTATATTCTGCATTAATTTGCATCTCCTAGGAAATCTTTAATTCAGGACTGTGATCAGGCTGAGCTCCCTGGCAATCAGTCAGCTTCTTGTCATATCCGAGGCATAATGAATTTGGATCAAAGTTGAGTAATAGCATCTCAGCCATTTAAAGAAACATTTATTGAGCGCCATCTACATCCAGGTGCAGTACTAACAAGCTTTAGATCGTGAAGAGCAAGAAGCCCCAAAACCTGCTTCCAAAGAGTCTACAACTTCATATGAGAGATAAGAGGAACACAGGGGAAAGGGGAAAAACAGGTTAGAGAGGGAGGGAGCCAAAACATAAGAGACTCTTAAAAACTGAGAACAAACTGAGGGTTGATGGGGGGTGGGAGGGAGGGGGGGTGGGTGATGGGCATTGAGGAGGGCACCTGTTGGGATGAGCACTGGGTGTCGTATGGAAACCAATTTGACAATAAATTTCATATTAAAAAAATAAAGAAGAAGAACACAGGCAGAATAATAAGTTCAACAATAATGGTATCAATAAAAGTAATTATCAAAAAGTACTTGGTCACTTCCATGTGTCCAGATCAATCCTAAGTATTTTATTTATGTTAACTTCCTTATTTACTCTTAAGCACTAACCTGAGGAAGTAGGCATTATCATTGGAACCACTCTACAAAAAATAAAACCAAGATATTAAAAAAAATAAATTTTTTATCCAGTTAAAAGTTAGCCAACATACATATTCTGAATCATGTTTCAGTTTTAACCACTCAATTATACTGTTTTCTCAAGAGGGACAAATAAATTTTGGTAGAAACTCAGTGGAAATAAGTAGGTCCCAGGGTGGCATTTAAACAAGACTTACATGACATATCTATAAAAAATACTTAAACAAGCATAAAATAGTAGGACAAGAATGTTCGTGACAGCATTGTAAAAGCAAATGTTGAAAACATAATCAAGTTAATAGATTATTTGATTATATGCTTACATTCTATGTAAATATTAAATTAAATATTTACCAAAATAAAATACAATATTATATCAAATAAATTACACACATATCAAATAAAATGTTATAAAAATAAAATATATTAATGTATACACATAACAAAAATAGAAAAAATAATATATTTAACAAAAAATAATTTAAAGAGAGGCAGGTAGCACTCTTAAGTTATATTTTTTTTGTTTCAGTGTGAAGAGTTATCACATTTTCCCTTTATTTTCTAATAGTACAGAATGTAACATTAAAGTTTTTCCTCACTATTTAAAAAAAAAATCATTCCATTTCATTTACCCATGGGAAAAAAAACAGATAAAATTAGTCTAATTTTGGTTATCATTATGTATTTGAAATCACTGTGACAAACAGAAAAGTGAACAGTGGTATTCAATACCATTTTTAGGAAAATTACCCATTCTTCACATACATTAAAATAAGCACTCAAAACTGTGAGCTGGTTTTCTAACATGATTCACCCTTTTGCAACATGATCGGTAAAATAAAAATATATAGCAATGATTTCTTGGTCTTGGCTATAAAGACTACTTTGGGAAGGGAAAGTTACAATACAGATTCTTTGACTCTACCTGCAGAGATTATATCACTACAGGATATTGGTCTTGCATTTTCGTATTCTTCCCAATAAATCTAACCCCTAGAGATGTTGATACAGACAGTTCTTACATAATGGAGAAATATATATAGTATATTCCAAAATTCTTATTTTTCTAAACTATCTGCTTATCCTCAAAATTGCTCAATAATACAACAAATATAACATAGACCCAATCTTTCAGGAAACAGTTTGTCATCTAATATAAAGAATATTTTTTTCCCAGAGCCTGGGTGGCTCAGTGGGATGAATGTCCAACTCTTGATTTCGGCTCAGGTCATGATCTCACGGTTTGTGGGTTCAAGCACCACATCAGGCTCTGTACTGATAGCATAGACCCTGCTTGGGAATCTGTCTCCCTCTCTCTCTGCCCCTCACACTCTATCTCTTTCTCTCAAAATAAATAAACATTTTAAAAAGAGGACTTTTTTTTTCCTCTCTACACATACATCATAAGGATAAATCAAGTGCAAAACATTCTATATAAATGCTAAAGTTTCGTATTACAAGAGCATTTAAAAATTGTTAAACTGAGTGTATCTGCTACTATTTGAATGTGTACCAACTACTTGTATTAGTTATATATTGTTATGTAGTAAACGACTCCAAAATATGGTACATTAAACATGAAAATTTGCACCTCATAGTTTCTGTGCTTCAGAAATTCAGTTGTGGCTTCGCTGGCTTCGTTGGAAGGATTTAGTTCTTCATAAACCTTTGGCCAGGTGCTTCCCTGTGTGTACCTCTCCAAAGGGCATTTCTCAATGTGTCATCTTGATTGATAAGAGTTCCAGCAAGATAGAGAGAGCATGGTAGACAATCACATTTTAACCTAATCATGGAAATGGCATTGCATCATTTTGTTCTATTTTATTTGTTAGAATCAAGTCCTTGGGTTGAGCCCACACTTCCAAGATAGCGATTGCTCAAGACTGTATGTAGCAGGAGGCAAATTCTTGAGGGTCATCTTTGACAGTAGACTATTCTGTATTCAACATGCACCCATGAGCAACCTCTTGCCAGCAGCCAACAAGAAAATGGGGTTTCAGCTCTAAAACCACAATGATCTAAATACTGCCAACAACCTGAATGAGTTTAATAACAGATCCTGAGCTCCACATGAGAATGCAGCCCAATGGATA
This sequence comes from Lynx rufus, assembly GCF_022079265.1. Lineage (NCBI taxonomy): Eukaryota > Metazoa > Chordata > Mammalia > Carnivora > Felidae > Lynx > Lynx rufus. The sequence continues at coordinate 94,924,755 of NW_025814845.1, read as the reverse complement.
CCTTGATTACAGTGGAGACACTGAGCGGAGAACCCAATTAATCATGCCCAAAATTCTGACCTACAGAAATCGTGGGATAGACAAAGAGTGTGTTTTAAATGGTTAACTTGTGACAGTGTGTTGTAGAGCAATAAAAATAATACACATGTTTTCTGTCTCTATTCTATTTCTATTCTATTCTATTTCTATTTCACTTTTGTATTTCAGTGACAATTAATTTCAATATATTTCAGCTGATTCTTCTTGTATCTTCTTTTCAAATTAGGAATAACATACATTTTAGGCATTTTATATGAGCTTCCTAAAATATTTTCTACTCCAACATATCACCAGTTTATTTTACTTTTAATTTACACTATTGTGTCATTTATAGTAACAAATAAATCATATATTCTAATGTTTTGAGCAAATAAAACTTTGAAATATATGTTGAGTATAGTCAGGACACAATTATTTGCTCATTGCACTAATGGTTAATATTTTATAACTTTTATATAAATCTCTGTAAGTTATTAAAAATGATGAGAAGACTTGAACTTCTGAAATCTGACAAAGTAAGTTAGAGCTGATTGTCATGTTTAAAAATGAAAACCTTGATTGGGAATATTCTGCTCTAATATTTGTCAGATATTAAATAAATATTTGAATTGATTTTAAAAGTATATTTGCAGTTGTGTCTTAACTAATATTTGTATCAAATATTCTGCTATATTTTATTTTTTGACACAAATTCCTAGCATATAGTGGTGTCAATAAGCAAATTATGACTATGTTAAAAGAAATGGCATTAAAAAAGAAAATAAAGCAGACACTCAAGGGGGTAGAGGAAGATGGCGGCGTAGGAGGACGCTGGGCTCACCGCGCGTCCTGCTGATCACTTAGATTCCACCTACACCTGCCTAAATAACCCAGAAAACCGCCAGAGGATTAGCAGAACAGAGTCACCGGACCCAAGTGCAGACGAGAGGCCCACGGAAGAGGGTAGGAAGGGCGGCGAGGCGGTGCGCGCTCCACGGACTGGCGGGAGGGAGCCGGGGCGGAGGGGCGGCTCGCCGGCCAAGCAGAGCCCCCGAGTCCGGCTTGCAAAAGCGGAGGGGCCTGACGGACTGTGTTCCGACAGCAAGCGCGACTTAGCGTCTGGGAGGTCATAAGTTAACAGCTCTGCTCGTAAAGCGGGAAGGCTGGAGGACAAAGGGAGGGTGAGCTGCGGAGCCCCCGGACGACAGAGCTCAGTTTGGCGGGGAACAAAGGCGCTCGCCAGCGCCATCTCCCCCGCCCATCCCCCAGCCAAAATCCCAAAGGGAACCGGTTCCTGCCAGGGAACTTGCTCGCTCCGCGCGAACACCCAACTCTGTGCTTCTGCGGAGCCAAACCTCCGGCAGCGATCTGACTCCCTCCGGCTGCCACAGGGCCCCTCCTGAAGTGGATCACCTAAGGAGAAGCGAGCTAAGCCTGCCCCCCCTGCCGCCATGCACCTTGCCTTCCCACCCCAGCTAATACGCCAGATCCCCAGCATCACAAGCCTGGCAGTGTGCAAGTAGCCCAGACGGGCCACGCCACCCCACAGTGAATCCCGCCCCTAGGAGGGGGGAAGAGAAGGCACACACCAGTCTGACTGTGGCCCCAGCGGTGGGCTGGGGGCAGACATCAGGTCGGACTGCGGCCCCGCCCACCAACTCCAGTTATACACCACAGCACAGGGGAAGTGCCCTGCAGGCCCTCACCACACCAGGGACTATCCAAAATGACCAAGCGGAAGAATTCCCCTCAGAAGAATCTCCAGGAAATAACAACAGCTAATGAGCTGATCAAAAAGGATTTAAATAATATAACAGAAAGTGAATTTAGAATAATAGTCATAAAATTAATCGCTGGGCTGGAAAACAGCATACAGGACAGCAGAGAATCTCTTGCTACAGACATCAGGGGACTAAGGAACAGTCACGAGGAGCTGAAAAACGCTTTAAAGGAAATGGAAAACAAAATGCAAACCACCACGGCTCGGATGGAAGAGGCAGAGGAGAGAATAGGTGAACTAGAAGATAAAGTTATGGAAAAAGAGGAAGCTGAGAAAAAGAGAGATAAAAAAATCCAGGAGTATGAGGGGAAAATTAGAGAACTAAGTGATACACTAAAAAGAAATAATATACGCATAATTGGTATCCCAGAGGAGGAAGAGAGAGGGAAAGGTGCTGAAGGGGTACTTGAAGAAATCATAGCTGAGAACTTCCCAGATCTGGGGAAGGAAAAAGGCATTGAAATCCAAGAGGCACAGAGAACTCCCTTCAGACGTAACTTGAATCGATCTTCTGCACGACATATCATAGTGAAACTGGCAAAATACAAGGATAAAGAGAAAATTCTGAAAGCAGCAAGGGGTAAACGTGCCCTCACATATAAAGGGAGACCTATAAGACTCGTGACTGATCTCTCTTTTGAAACTTGGCAGGCCAGAAAGAATTGGCACGAGATTTTCAGGGTGCTAGACAGCAAAAATATGCAGCCAAGAATCCTTTATCCAGCAAGTCTGTCATTTAGAATAGAAGGAGAGATAAAGGTCTTCCCAAACAAACAAAAACTGAAGGAATTTGTCACCACTAAACCAGCCCTACAAGAGATCCTAAGGGGGACCCTGTGAGACAAAGTACCAGAGACATCACTACAAGCATAAAACATACAGACATCACAATGACTCTAAACCCGTATCTTTCTATAATAACACTGAATGTAAATGGATTAAATGCGCCAACCAAAAGACATAGGGTATCAGAATGGATAAAAAAACAAGACCCATCTATTTGCTGTCTACAAGAGACTCATTTTAGACCTGAGGACACCTTTAGATTCAGAGTGAGGGGATGGAGAACTATTTATCATGCTACTGGAAGCCAGAAGAAAGCTGGAGTAGCCATACTTATATCAGACAAACTAGACTTTAAATTAAAGGCTGTAACAAGAGATGAAGAAGGACATTATATAATAGTTACAGGGTCTATCCATCAGGAAGAGCTAACAATTATAAATGTCTATGCGCCGAATACCGGAGCCCCCAAATATATAAAACAATTACTCATAAACAGAAGCAACCTTATTGATAAGAATGTGGTAATTGCTGGGGACTTTAACACCCCACTTACAGAAATGGATAGATCATCTAGACACACGGTCAATAAAGAAACAAGGGCCCTGAATGAGACACTGGATCAGATGGACTTGACAGATCTATTTAGAACTCTGCATCCCAAAGCAACAGAATATACTTTCTTCTCGAGTGCACATGGAACATTCTCCAAGATAGATCATATACTGGGTCACAAAACAGCCCTTCATAAGTTTACAAGAATTGAAATTATACCATGCATACTTTCAGACCACAATGCTATGAAGCTTGAAATCAACCACAGGAAAAAGTCTGGAAAACCTCCAAAAGCATGGAGGTTAAAGAACACCCTACTCACGAATGAGTGGGTCAACCAGGCAATTAGAGAAGAAATCAAAAAATATATGGAAACAAACGAAAATGAAAATACAACAATCCAAACGCTTTGGGACGCAGCGAAGGCAGTCCTGAGAGGAAAATACATTGCAATCCAGGCCTATCTCAAGAAACAAGAAAAAGCCCAAATACAAAATCTAACAGCACACCTAAAGGAAATAGAAGCAGAACAGCAAAGGCAGCCTAAACCCAGCAGAAGAAGAGAAATAATAAAGATCAGAGCAGAAATAAACAATATAGAATCTAAAAAAACTGTAGAGCAGATCAACGAAACCAAGAGTTGGTTTTTTGAAAAAATAAACAAAATTGACAAACCTCTAGCCAGGCTTCTCAAAAAGAAAAGGGAGATGACCCAAATAGATAAAATCATGAATGAAAATGGAATGATTACAACCAATCCCTCAGAGATACAAACAATTATCAGGGAATACTATGAAAAATTATATGCCAACAAATTGGACAACCTGGAAGAAATGGACAAATTCCTGAACACCCACACTCTTCCAAAACTCAATCAGGAGGAAAGAGAAAGCTTGAACAGACCCATAACCAGCGAAGAAATTGAATCGGTTATCAAAAATCTCCCAACAAATAAGAGTCCAGGACCAGATGGCTTCCCAGGGGAGTTCTACCAGACGTTTAAAGCAGAGATAATACCTATCCTTCTCAAGCTATTCCAAGAAATAGAAAGGGAAGGAAAACTTCCAGACTCATTCTATGAAGCCAGTATTACTTTGATTCCTAAACCAGACAGAGACCCAGTAAAAAAAGAGAACTACAGGCCAATATCCCTGATGAATATGGATGCCAAAATTCTCAATAAGATACTAGCAAATTGAATTCAACAGCATATAAAAAGAATTATTCACCATGACCAAGTGGGATTCATTCCTGGGATGCAGGGCTGGTTCAACATTCGCAAATCAATCAACGTGATACATCACATTAACAAAAAAAAAGAGAAGAACCATATGATCCTGTCAATCGATGCAGAAAAGGCCTTTGACAAAATCCAGCACCCTTTCTTAATAAAAACCCTTGAGAAAGTCGGGATAGAAGGAACATACTTAAAGATCATAAAAGCCATTTACGAAAAGCCCACAGCTAACATCATCCTCAACGGGGAAAAACTGAGAGCTTTTTCCCTGAGATCAGGAACACGACAGGGATGCCCACTCTCACCGTTGTTGTTTAACATAGTGCTGGAAGTTCTAGCATCAGCAATCAGACAACAAAAGGAAATCAAAGGCATCAAAATTGGCAAAGATGAAGTCAAGCTTTCGCTTTTTGCAGATGACATGATATTATACATGGAAAATCCGATAGACTCCACCAAAAGTCTGCTAGAACTGATACATGAATTCAGCAAAGTTGCAGGATACAAAATCAATGTACAGAAATCAGTTGCATTCTTATACACTAACAAGGAAGCTACAGAAAGACAAATCAAGAAACTGATCCCATTCACAATTGCACCAAGAAGCATAAAATACCTAGGAATAAATCTAACCAAAGATGTAAAAGATCTGTATGCTGAAAACTATAGAAAGCTTAAGAAGGTAATTGAAGAAGATTTAAAGAAATGGAAAGACATTCCCTGCTCATGGATTGGAAGAATAAATATTGTCAAAATGTCAATACTACCCAAAGCTATCTACACATTCAATGCAATCCCAATCAAAATTGCACCAGCATTCTTCTCGAAACTAGAACAAGCAATCCTAAAATTCATATGGAACCACAAAAGGCCCGAATAGCCAAGGTAATTTTGAAGATGAAGACCAAAGCAGGAGGCATCACAATCCCAGACTTAGCCTCTACTACAAAGCTGTCATCATCAAGACAGCATGGTATTGGCACAAAAACAGACACACAGACCAATGGAATAGAATAGAAACCCCAGAACTAGACCCACAAACGTATGGCCAACTCATCTTTGACAAAGCAGGAAAGAACATCCAATGGAAAAAAGACAGCCTCTTTAACAAATGGTGCTGGGAGAACTGGACAGCAACATGCAGAAGGTTGAAACTAGACCACTTTCTCACACCATTTACAAAAATAAACTCAAAATGGATAAAGGACCTAAATGTGAGACAGGAAACCATCAGAACCTTAGAGGAGAAAGCAGGAAAAGACCTCTCTGACCTCAGCCGTAGCAATCTCTTACTCGACACATCCCCAAAGGCAAGGGAATTAAAAGCAAAAGTGAATTACTGGGACCTTATGAAGATAAAAAGCTTCTGCACAGCAAAGGAAACAACCAACAAAACTAAAAGGCAACCAACGGAATGGGAAAAGATATTTGCAAATGACATATCGGACAAAGGTCTAGTATCTAAAATCTATAAAGAGCTCACCAAACTCCACACCCGAAAAACAAATAACCCAGTGAAGAAATGGGCAGAAAACATGAATAGACACTTCTCTAAAGAAGACATCCAGATGGCCAGCAGGCACATGAAAAGATGTTCAGCGTCGCTCCTTATCAGGGAAATACAAATCAAAACCACACTCAGGTATCACCTCACGCCAGTCAGAGTGGCCAAAATGAACAAATCAGGAGACTATAGATGCTGGAGAGGATGTGGAGAAACGGGAACCCTCTTGCACTGTTGGTGGGAATGCAAATTGGTGCAGCCGCTCTGGAAAACAGTGTGGAGGTTCCTCAGAAAATTAAAAATAGACCTACCCTATGACCCAGCAATAGCACTGCTAGGAATCTACCCAAGGGATACAGGAGTACTGATGCATAGGGGCACTTGTACCCCAATGTTCATAGCAGCACTCTCAACAATAGCCAAAGTATGGAAAGAGCCTAAATGTCCATCAACTGATGAATGGATAAAGAAATTGTGGTTTATATACACAATGGAATACTACGTGGCAATGAGAAAAAAATGAAATATGGCCTTTTGTAGCAACGTGGATGGAACTGGAGAGTGTGATGCTAAGTGAAATAAGCCATACAGAGAAAGACAGATACCATATGGTTTCACTCTTATGTGGATCCTGAGAAACTTAACAGGAACCCATGGGGGAGGGGAAGGAAAAAAAAAAAAAAAAAAGGACGTTAGAGTGGGAGAGAGCCAAAGCATAAGAGACTGTTAAAAACTGAGAACAAACTGAGGGTTGATGGGGGGTGGGAGGGAGGGGCGGGTGGGTGATGGGTATTGAGGAGGGCACCTTTTGGGATGAGCACTGGGTGTTGTATGGAAACCAATTTGTCAATAAACTTCATATAAAAAAAAAAAGAAAATAAAGCTATCCACATTTTATTCAGTCTTCAGTCCTTATTTTTAAATGTAAACACAGATCTATGTAAACTATAGGTAAATGCGTTTTAAGGTGGAGTATTTAACTGGTTGTTCATACATGCTACAAAGCTATCTTTAGAACTGTGATTCTTGGGGCACCTACGTGGCTCAGTTGGTTAAGCATCCAACTCTTGATTTCAGCTCAGGTAAAGCCTTGCCTCAGGTGCTGCACTGTCAGCACAGGTGCAGAGCCTGCTTAGAATTACCTCTCTCCTTCCTTCTCTCTCTCTCTCTCCCCCTACCCCTACCCCCCAGCCTGCACTCTCTCTCTCTCAAAATAAATAAAAAGCTAGGAAAAAAAGAACTGTGTATCTTTTACTAGCTAGGATCTATGCTAATTGAAACATATAAAACAGATATAAAGTTATATTCATTAGTGAGAAGATTATCTTTGCATTAGGTTACCATCTAAGTTAAACAATAACAAACAGCAAAAAATGTGGAGGACTGAATGCTTAACCATTTAAAGGAGGGCAAGATCGAAAATAAACTGATAATGCATGAAAATACAATAAAACCTCATAAAGGCTACTTGGTATTTGGAAAGCTCTGTAGAAATTGGATATACACATTAGGAAATAAACCACATTTTCTTTGTACACATTACTGAAATTCTATTTTGAATATTTTTGTATCACCATATTAACTAAAGAAGCAAAGTTAATTAAGTTTACAATGTGAACTCCATATATGAACTTAGCTATTTTAGCAAACATATAAAATAAGTTAGGTAAAAAATATTAAAGCCTTGGGGCACCTGGGTTAGTTGGTTGAGTATGGGACTCTTTATATTGGCTCAGGTTTTGATCCCAGGGTTGTGGGATCAAGCCCTGCTTCAGTTTCCATGATGAGTGTGGAGACTCTCTCTGCCCCTCTACCCCTCTCATGCTCTTGCTTTCTCTTTCAAATAAAAACATAAAAACAAATATTAAAGCCTTACTTAGGTTAAAGGAAAAAATCACATATCTTGTATATTTCTATATCTTTAAAGAACTGTATTTACTCCACCTCGAAGTTAAAGGTGTTATGGGGTCTGCAATATCTATGGACCATATTGATCTACCTAGTTAATGCATCATATCCAGTACACAACAGGTACAACTGAGGCTACCATTTGGTTAAGCTTAAATTAACTCACTATTATCTGTCATAATGCATCCAATTTTCCCTGAGGCAATATGAATGGATTGAAGGAAGACATGATAATGATCACTACCACTACCCATACATCATTTATGATGTAACAATTCCTGCAATTCTTCCTGCAAAAAAAATGTGTTGCATTTGCTTTACTATCTGGGCATGGGGCAATTTCAGAAGCTTACATTTGGCCATTTTTATCACAATGTCTATCTGTAGGTCAGGAAACCAATATCAGACCTTTGTCAGCTGCTAAGAGTATTTTAATTATCCACTTGGGAATAAAGGAAATGAGGACACTGTTTTCAGCAGTTTCATTGGTCTCACTGAGAGCACAATCTGGGCTAAGGATTTATTTATCACTTGATCTTTCATAAGCCTACACTTAGAAGATACATTATGAGGGGCGCCTGGGTGGCGCAGTCGGTTAAGCGTCCGACTTCAGCCAGGTCACGATCTTGCGGTCTGTGAGTTCGAGCCCCGCGTCGGGCTCTGGGCTGATGGCTCAGAGCCTGGAACCTGTTTCCGATTCTGTGTCTCCCTCTCTCTCTGCCCCTCCCCCGTTCATGCTCTGTCTCTCTCTGTCCCAAAAATAAATAAACGTTGAAAAAAAAATTAAAAAAAAAAAAAAGAAGATACATTATGATAATTCAGGGCCTGGATAGCTAGGGAATTCCTCTGAGTCTTGCTGACAAATATAATTTTTTGAACAAATTGTTATTCACAAGAAGAATGAGAACAAAAGTGTGGCATATTTAAATCCCTTCCTCAGTCCTTTGAGTAAATTTCTGATTTTAACATCCCAATAATAGGACAAAAAGTCTAAAGACTACCAACATAAACTTTTACAAACAAGGTGTGTGTGTGTATTAGAGTTTATTTATTTTGACAGAGAGAGAGAGAGAGAGAGAGAGAGAAAGGGAGAGCTGAGGAGGGGCAGAGACAGAGTGGGGGATGGGAAGAGAATCCAAAGCAGGCTCTATTCTGAGAGGGGCTCAAACTCACAAACAATGAGATCATAACCTAAGCCAAAATCAAAAGTTGGGACACTCAACCGACTGAGCCACCCAGGTTCCCCTGAACAAGATATATATTATGCCATTGATTTAATCTTCCAACTATTTGATTAGGGTATTTATTACTACAAGCTCCTCATTAAGAAATGCATGAGTAGTTTTTGGAAAACAATTTGTCATTTCTGTACCGAATAAGCCTACATAAAAAAAACACACTTTTGGGGGTTCTGGTCCAAGATAGCAAGGTAGGAAGACCCTAAACTCACCTTCTCCATGGAACACACCAAATTACAACTGTTTATACTGTAATTCCTCCTGAAGAACTGAAGGCTCACTGAACAGCTTCAACACAACAAGAGATAAAATGCAAAAGAGAACACCAAGAAAGACAGAGACACAGTAATGAACAAACAGTACATCCTCAATATTGAAAACTGCAGTGGGAAGGGATAGTACTCAGGGACCTGAAGCAGATTAGTCTGTCCTTGGACACAGAAAAAAAATTAGTGGTTTAAAAGAACAACTGACTCTAAAAGAGCCAGCCCTAGAGCTCCACCAAAGTCCGGGAACACTCTCTGGGTGGAAAAGACTTGCACACATGGTCTAAGCTCCCCCTTCACTTGGAAAGCTCAGACCAGTGCAGGGTACAGATGCCCTAACTGGAGGCCTGGACTTCTATTCAAACCAGCTCCAGTCATCCCACCAAAATTGCCACAAGGAGGTACATACCAGAACACCCCTGGTTTACACTCACAGTCACTCCAGCTTACACAAAAGTGACACAGGTGCAAAGCACCCAAGAATACTCCAGACCTACACCACTTTGGCATGATATATTCAAAGTGCTCAAAGGAAAGAAAAAAACAAAAACAAAAACAAAAACCTACAATCAAGAATACTCCACCAGACAAAGTATCACTCAGAATCGGAGAGATCAAAACAAACAAACAAACAAAGAAAAAAAGAAAACAAAAGTTAAAGAAGTTTATCACCACTAAATCAGCTTTATAAGAAATGTTAAAGGGACTTCTCTAGGTGGAAAATAAAATACCATAATTAGACATAAAAGTATATAAATAAAAAGATGTACAATATGATAGCATATACATAAAACATGGAGGAGGGAGTTAAAATTTTTTCAAAAAGTATTTTTTTCTAGCGTATGTTTGAGCTTAATTGACCATCAATTTAATATAGACTGCTACATATTTGGGGTGCCATATATGAACCTCATGGTAACCACAAACCAAAAAACTGTAAAAGATACACAAAATATAAACAGAAAATAAGTCAAGCATAATGCCACAGAAACTCATGAATTGCAAAAAGAGAAAACAGGAAAGTGACAGAGTTAACTACAAAAATAAGCAAAAACAATCATCAAAGTTGCATAAGTACATAACTATCAGTAACTGCTTTAAATGTAAATGCCCTTAATGCTCCAATCAAAAGACATAGGGTGGTAGAATGGACCAAAAAAAGCAAGACCCATCTATATGCTGTCTACAAGAAACTGATCTCACACCTAAAGAAATGTGCAGACTGAAAGTGAAAAGATGGAAAAACACTGATCATGCAAATGGAAGAGAAAAAAGTCAGGGTAGCATACCTATTCCATTCAAAATAGACTTTTAAGCAAAGACTGTAACAAAAGACAAATGATAAAGAGATCAATCTAATAAGACAATATAACAATGATAAATATTTTTGCATCTAATATTAAAGCACCTAAATACATAAAATTAATATTAACACACACAAAGGGATAAATTAATAGCACTACAGTAATAGTATGGGACTGTAACACTCTACTTACATCAATGGATAGATTGTTCAGGCAGAAAACAAATAAGAAAAGAGTGTCTGTGAATAACATATTAGACCAAATGGACATAACAGATATATACAAAACATTTCATCCAAAACCAACAAAATACATATTATTTTCAAGTTCACATGGAATATTCTCCAGAATAGATTACATCTTAGGCCACAAAATAAGATTTAACAAGACTGAAATCATACTATGCACCTTTTCTGACCACAAGAGTATGAAATAGAAATCAATTACAAGAAAAAAATCTTTAGAAAGCACAAATGTGAAGGCTAAATGACATGCTATTGTTAAACAACCAATGGGCTAACAAAGAAATCAAAGAAAAAAAATTGAAAAACACATGGAGACAAATGAAAATGAAAACACAATCTAGTCCAAAATCTATAAGACTCCAAAAATAGTACTAAGAGGGAAATATGTAGCAATACAAGAATAAACACAAATAAACAGTCAACCCTTCCACCTAGAAGAATTAGTAAAAGAGGAACAACAAAAACCTATGGTGAGTAGAAAGAAAAAATAATTAAGATGAGAGCAGGAAAAAACCTACATAGAGACTTTAAAAGAAGAGAAAGAGAGAAATAAAAATGCAATCAAGAGCTATTTCAGCAGGTTCTTTAAGAAGATAAACAAAATTGATTTACCACACTTATCCAGAAAAAAAGAAGAGAGAGAAACCAAATAAATAAAATCAGACACAAAATTATCAACTGACACCACAGAAATTTAAAAAAAAATATTATGAGGGAATACTACAAAAAATTTATGGCAACAAATTGGACAACCTAGAAGAAATGGATAAATTCCTAGAAACATATACTCTTCCAAAACTAAGTCAAGAAAAAATAGAAAATCTAAACAATTACTAGTAACAAAGTGGAATCAATAATTAAAAATCTACCAAAAAACTCAAAGTCCAGGACCATATGGATTAACAGGTGAATTCTACCAAACATTTAAAGAAAATATAATACCAATTATTCTCCTCTCCCCCCAACAACAACAACAAAATAGAAGAGGAAGGAAAGTTTCCAAACATATTCTATAAGGCCAACATTATCCTGATACCAAAACCAGAGAAATACAACACAAAAATAGAAAACTACAGACCAATATCCCTCGTGAACATAGATACAAAAATCCTTAAAAAAAATAGTAGCAAACCACACTCAACAATACATTGAAAGGACCACTCAACACAATCAAGTGGGATTTATTCTAAGGACACAAGATTGGCTCCATATTCACAAATCAATCAAAGCAACACAGTGTATTAACAAAGTGAAGAATAAAAATCATGTGATTGTCTCCATAGATGCAGAAAAAATATTTAACAAAATTCAACATTTGTTCATGATAAAAACTCTCAACAAAGTGGGTTTACAGAGAACATACGTCAACATAAACAATTCCATATATAAAAAACTCACATCTAGCATCATACTCAATGGTAAAAAACTGAAAGGTTTTCCTACAAGATGAGGAACAAGACAAGGATGTCTAGTCTTGAAACTTTCATTCAACACAGTGCCGGATCTCCAAGCTGCAGCAATCAGACAAGAAAAATAAATAAGAAATTGGTAAGGAAGAAGTTGAATTCTCACTATTTGCAGATGATTTACTACATGTAGAAAACCTTAAAGACTCCACCAAAAATTATTTGAAGTAATAAAAAAGCTTAGTGAAGTTTCAAGATAAAAAATAAATACCCAGAAATATATCGCAATTCTATACACCAATAAGAAAGTATCAGAAAGACAAATTGAGAGAATAACTCCACAACAATTGCACCAAAAAGAATTAAAAACCCAGAAATAAATTTAACCAAGGAGGTAAAAAACAAAAACAAAACTATAGTCTGAAAACTATAAAACGATGAAAGAAATTGAAGATAACAAAAAATAAATGAAAGATACCCTATACTCATGGATTGGAAGAATTAATATTGTTATATGTCCATACTACCCAAAGCAATCTACAGATTCAATGCAATCCCTATCAAAATAACAATAGCATTTTTCATAGAACTATAACAAATAATACAAAAACTTATATGGAATCATGAAAGACCTCAAATAGCCAAAGACCTCAACAAAGAACAAAGCTGGAGGTATGACACTTCCAGATTTGAAGATATGCTACAAAGCTGTAGTAATTGAAACATTTGCTGGGAAAACTGGACAGCTACATCCAAGAGAATAAAACTAGACCACTTTCTTACACCCTCCACAAAAATAAATCAAAATGGATTAAAGACCTGTGAGAATTAAAACCATAAAAGTCCTAGAAAAGAACACAAGCAGTAAGCTGTGTTCTGACATCAGCCAAAGCACCATTTTTCTAGATATGTAAGATAAGGGAAATAAAAGCAAAAATAAATTATTGGGACATCAAAATAAAAAGCTTTGCACTGCAAAGGAAAGCATCAAAAAAACAAAAAGTCAATCCAATGGGAGAAAAAATACCTGCAAATGATTTATCTGATACGATGTTAATATCTACAACATATAAAGATTTTATACAACTCAACACCAAAAACCAAACAACCCAATTAAAAATGGTCAGGGGACTTGAATAGACATTTTTCCAAAGAAGACAGACACACAGATGTCAACCAGACATATGAAAAGATGTTTGACGTCACTAATCATCAGAACATTGTAAATCAAAGCCACAAGGATATATCACCAGATACCTGTAAGCATGGTTAAAATAAAAATGAAGTAACAAGTGGGGCGCCTGGGTGGCGCAGTCGGTTAAGCGTCCGACTTCAGCCAGGTCACGATCTCGCGGTCCGTGAGTTCGAGCCCCGCGTCAGGCTCTGGGCTGATGGCTCAGAGCCTGGAGCTTGTTTCCGATTCTGTGTCTCCCTCTCTCTCTGCCCCTCCCTCATTCATGCTCTGTCTCTCTCTGTCCCAAAAATAAATAAACGTTGAAAAAAAAAAAATGAAGTAACAAGTGATCGTGAGAATGTATAGGAAAAAGGAGCCCTCATTTACTATTGGTGGGAATACAAACTGATGCAGCCATTGTGGGAAGTAGTATGGAGGTTCCTCAATTGAAGAAAATAAATAAATCAATTTAAAAAAATATGTTCCCCTATGTTTATTGCAACATTATTTACAATAGCCAAGATATAGAAACAACCTAAGTGCCACATCAATAAATGAGTGGATAAAGAAGATACACACACAGGAATATTATTCAGATATAAAGGAGAGTGATTTCTTGTCATTTTCAACAAAACGGATAGACCTAAAGGTAAGTCAGACTGAGAAAGACAAGTACCGTATGGCTTCACTCATATGTGGAATCTAAAAAAGACAAAACAAAAAAATTAATAGACAAAAAGCAGAATTAGACCACTAAATACAGAGTGCTGATGGTTGCCAAAGGGAAAGGATTGGAGGGCAAAATAAATGAAGATGAGTGGATACATAGGCTTCCACTTATGGAATGAATAACTTATGGAAATAAAAGGTGGGGCATAGGGAGTACAGTCAGTGACAGTGAGATAGTGTTGTATGGTGATAGATGTTAGCTACACTTGTGATGAGTGTAACATAATACACAGAGATGTTGAATCATTATACTGTACACATGAAACTAATGTAACATTGTGGGTCACCTGTACTCAAATTAAAAAAAAATTAAAGAATTTGTTAAATTATGAAAAGATCGTCTTTTGAAAAAATTAGAAATATGCTTTTTTAAAAATGAATTTTCCAACAAGAATAAATTTTTTACAATTTTTAAGCCTGAGAAAAGTCAGTCTATTAATTAAAAGAACCAAAGTTCTTTTTCTGTGAATATGTAAAATATCAATTTTTTTTCATTGAGTTATAAAACTTAACTTGGAGACTTGTTATAACATACTAGATACTAACATTTCAACAGCAGCTCTCTCTAATGAACAAAATGCAAAGTTCTTTGCTCATGTCAAATCGGTAGGCTTTAATAAGCACATTTTTATTCACATTTAGTCGTGTAATGTTTCTGCCATCATTCTTTGTTATTTCTTTATTGATAACAGTGATAATCTGAAATTTGTATTGTATTGTGCATAATTTATGCATGTCACAAATATTCTTGTTTATTTAGTGGTTTCTTTTTGTTGCATTCAACTATCTCAAATTAATAGTTATTACCTTAGGACTAACTCCAATGAGAAACTTCAGTGGTAAACCACGTAGTTAATATTTTTTTTAGTGCTGATTTTTCTCATCCGGTTGTTTTTTGAAAAAACTTAGTAATAATCTGTCAGATAATATATAAGTAATAAATTAGTATTGGTGATCACGAGTGTGCCATTGATATGAAGTGTCAAGGAATATTTGAGTGCTAATTAACTTTTGACATTCTATTGAAATCTATGATTCAATAAAAATTTTGTAAAGTGGGAAAATCCTTGAAACTTTTTTTATCAGTCATTTTTACTTATAGTGAAAATTCTTTGTAACAAATATTAACGGAGTTGTCATTTTAAAAAATGAGAAAAATTAATTATTGTTTAATATCTAAATACATACATTGTTGTATACACATATTCTACCATGGTGTCTGGGAATTAATAGGTGTTTGATGAATCTGCATAGAATAAAAAAATGCAGGGATACATTCAAAAGACATTAAATAGGATGTAATGTTTTCTTCATTTAGAATAATAACTCAATGTAACACAATAGTTTCATAATTAAAGGTCGCTACTATGTATCTATCTATCTACTTATGGACTATTGATTAAAATAAGCTTGGCAAATGTCAGTCTGTATGTAGGACTTGACATTTACAAATAAAGTTTTACTGAAACAGACCCACACAGATTAGTTTCCATATTGTCTCCAGATCCTTTCTCACTATAGGGACAGAACAGAGATCATAAAACCCACAAAGCCTAAACCACTTGCTGTTTGGCTATTAACAGAAAAGTTTGCTGGTATCTAAATTAAAAGAACTAAAATATTTGTTTAAAGATTGTGTATTTCCTAAACTTTCTTAATATACATGTAAAAAGTTGAAATAAATGCTAATAAATTACTAATTACTTTAGAACATGAATGACAGCAATAACAACAAAAAGTTTGATCTGATGTCTACTAGGGTATATACTGTCCATTTTATAACAATTAGTAATGAAATAATCATATGTAGAAATATATGTCATATGTTAACCTGTAGGAGAGATCTTTTAAAAAAATTTTTCAACACTTATTTAATTTTGAGAGACAGAATGTGAGCAGGGAAGGAGCAGAGAGAGGGAGACAAAGAGCTGTCAGCATAGAGCCCAATGTAGGGCTCAAACTCATGGACCCTGAGATCATGACCTGAGCTGAAGTCAGATGCCCAACCGACTGAGCCACCCAGGCGCCCCAGGAAGAGATCATTGATTCTACTTTGCTGATTTTCATGTTTAAAAATGTTTTTAGTGATAAATTCAAATAAAAAATTTAAAATGAAAAATATTTTGTTTTTAATTTACCTCTTAGCTATCATTTAATTGTTATTGAAAGAACTATGTAAGCCTCAATAAATCTAGGGTTGCTCTCAGAATTTAGAGTACTTCATACCTGACAATAAAACAGTTCTGTTAGTAAATATGTCTAAACTTAAATATAAGTTTTGGTCTCTAAATTTTGTGTCATTGTTATGAGGTGTTTAAATCAAAAAGAAAAAATGAAGTTAATTTTGTTCCTAAGCTACCAAACTGGGTTACCCCAAAGATAGTACATTTTTGTTCTATTTAAAATTTCTTACATTGTTATCAAATTATAAGATTAAAATAAATTGAATCATGAAGAGGTGGTCTATGGAGGAAGGAAGAGCCAAGAAAAGTACTTTACTCAAAACATTTAATACTGAAAAAATTGAAAACAAGTGGGTCTAGATTGTTCTACTCACTTTTATTTTCATCAAGAGATAGGACTTGTTTCTAAGCATATTAAAAATTGCTCAATAAATACAGTTATAAGTTAAATATATATTGCTTTTAAATTTTTTAATATAACTTTTAACTCAGCAATTTTATTTAGTTACTAACCCTGCATTGAAAAAAATAAATAATCTTGTTTTTAATTGTATCCTATTGAAATTTATTTAATTGCTTTGTATTAAGAGAACAAACTCATCTTGGGAATTGCAATGTTTTCATGGTTTCTAAGACATGTAAGCCTCATCTACCCTTTTTTTTCTTTCTCCAAATTTTTAAATTCCAGTTAGTATACCATATACTATTAGTTTCAGGTGTAGAATTTAATGATTGATCACATAAATAAGATACCCATTGCTCAACACAGTAAGTGTCCTCCTTAATACCCATTACCTATTTAACCCACCCTTGCACCCAGCTCCCCTCCCATAACCCTCAAATTGTTCACTATAGTTAAGAGTCTTTTCCTTGGTTTGTCTCTTTTTCTCTCAACGTTCATTTGCTTTGTTTCTTAAATTCCACATATGAGTGAAATCATATGGTATTTGTCTTTCTCTGACTATTTCACTTAGCATCATACTTTCTAGTTCCATCTAAGTCATTGCAAATGGCAAGATTTCATTTTTTTAATGACTGAGTAGTATTCCATTGTATGCATACGTGTGTGTGTGTGTGTGTGTGTGTGTGTGTGTGTGTAATATTTTTTATCCATTCATCAGTCAATGGGCATTTATGCTATTTCCATAATTAGGCTATATTGATAATATGGCTATAAACATCAGGGTATATGTATACCTTAAAATCAGCATTTTTGTATTGTTTGGGTAAATACCTAGTAGTGCAATTGCTGGATCAGAGGAAATTCTATTTTAACTTTTTGAAGAAACTCCATACTGTTTTCCAGAGCAGCTGCACCAGTTTGCATTCTCAACAGTGTAAGAGGGTTCCCCTCTCCCTGCTATCCTTGCTAATGCCTGTTGTTTCCTACTTTTAATTTTAGCCATTTTTGCTGGTATGATGTGATATCTCATTGGAGTTATGATTTGTATTTACCTGATGATGAGTGATGTTGAGCATCTCTTCATCTGTCTGTTAGCCATTTGTATGTCCTCTTTGGAAAAATGTCTTTCATGTCTTTTGCCCTTTTTTAATTTTTTTAAATATTTATTTATTTTGAAGGAGAGAGAAAGCATGAGCAGGGGAGGGATCTTCTGCCCATTTTCTAACTGGTTATTCATTTTTTGGGTGTTGAGCTTTATAAGTTCTTTATATTTTGGATACTAAGCTTTTATCAGATATATCATTTGCAAATATCTTCTCATATTCTGTAGAATGTCTTTTAGTTTGGTTGTTTCCTTTGCTGTGCAGAAGCTTTTTATTTTGATGAAGTCCCAATAGTTTATTTTTGTTTTTGTTTCCCTTGCCTCAAGAGAAATATATAGCAAGAAGTTGCTATGGCCGACATCAATGGGGTTACTGCCTATGTTCTTCTCTAGGATTTTGATTGTTTCCTGTCTCACATTTAGGTCTTTCATCCATTTTGAAATTATTTTTGCGTATATGTAATAAAATGGTCCAACTTCATTCTATTTCATGTCATTGTCCAGTTTTCCTAACACCACGTACTGAAGAAACTGTCCTTTTTCCTGTATTCTTTCCTCCTTTGTCAAAGATTAGTTGACCGTATAACTGTGGGTTCCACTCTGTTCTTTGGATCTATGTGTCTGTTTTTTGTGCTAGTACCATACTGTCTTGATCACTACACTTTGTAATATAGTTAGAAGTCTGGAATTGGGATACCTCCAGTTTCGGTCTCCTTTTCAAGACTGCTTTGGCTATTCAGAGTCTTAGGCAGTTCCATACAAATTTTAGGATTGTTTGTTATAGTTCTGTAAAACTGTTGGTGGCTTTTTGATAGGGATTGCATTAAATGTGTAGACTGCTTTGGGTAGTATAAACATGTTAAGAACATTTGCTCTTTCAATCTATGAGCATGAAATGTTTTTCTATTTCTTTGTGTCATCTTCAATTTCTTTCATCAGTCTTTTATAGTTTTCAAAGTACAGAACTTTTACTTCTTTAGTGAGATTTATTCCTAGGTATTTTATGGATTTTCTAATTTTAAATTGGAGTCTTTGATTTCTCTTTCTGCTGCTTCACTATTGGTGCCCAGAAGTGTAACAACAGATTTCTATACAGTAACTTTGTATTCTGCGATTTTACTGAATTCCTGTATCAGCTGGATTTATTTGAGAGTTGTTTTGCTTCTCAAGGTAGGCCTGTATTGCTATACACTTCATCTTATGATCACTTTTTTGTATCCCAAAGGTTTTGCACCATCCTGCTTTCATTTTCATTTGTTTCCATGTATTTTTTTTTCTGCTTTAATTTTCTGGTTGACCCATTCATTCTTTTTTTTAAATTTTTTTTAACGTTTACTTATTTTTGAGACAGAGAGAGACAGAGCATGAATGGGAAAGGGTCAGAGAGAGAGGGAGACACAGAATCTGAAATAGGCTCCAGGCTCTGAGCTGTCAGCACAGAGCCCGATGCAGGGCTTGAACTCACAGACAGCGAAATCATGACCTCAGCAGAAGTCTGACGCTTAACCAACTGAGCCACCCAGGCGCCCCAACCCATTCATTCTTTACTAGGATGTTCTTTAACCTCCATGTATTTGTGGCCTTTCTGAATGTTTTCTTGTGGTTGACTTCAAGTTTCATAGCACTGTAGTCTAAAAATATGCATGGTATGATCTCAGTGTTTTGTACTTGTTTGAAGCTGATTTATGGCCTAGTATGTGATCTGTTCTGGAAAATGTCCCATGTGCACTTGAAAAGAATGTGTATTTGTTGCTTTAGGATAAAATGTTCCATATACATCTGTTAAGTCCATCTGTCCCAGTTTTTCATTCAAAGTCATTGTTTCCTTACTGATTTTTGCTTACACTATCTATTGAAATAAGTAGGGTATTCAAATTCCCTTCTATTATTGTATTATTATCAATGAGTTGCTTTACGTTGTTATTGTTTTATATATTTGGGTACTCTCATGTTGGGGGCATAAATATTTACAACTGTTTATCTTCTTGGATAGTTCCCTTTATTATGATATAATGCCCTTCTTCATCTCTTGCTATAGTCTAAAACCTAGTTTAAAAATCTAGTTTTAAACCTAGTTTAAAATCTAGTTTGTCTAAGTATTGCTACTCCAGCTTTCTTTAGACATCCATTAGCATGATAAATGGCTCCCTATCCCCTCACTTTCAATCTACCAGTGTCTTTAAGTTTAAATTAAGTTTCTTGTAGACAGCATTTAGTTGTTGTTGTTGTTGTTGTTGTTGTTGTTGTTTTTAAATTCATTCTGACATCCTCTGTCTTTTGATTGGAGCACTTAGTTTATTTATATTCAGAGTAAGTATGGATAGAAATATATTTAGTGCCATTGTATTACCTGTAAAGTCATTGTTCTGGATATTTTCTCTGTTCATTTCTAGTCTTCATCACTTTTGGTTTTTCTTTCCACTAAAAAAAAGTCCCCTTTAATATTTCTTGCAGGGCTGATTGAGTGGTGGTGAACTCCTTTAGTTTTTGTTTGTCTGGGAAACTCATGATCTCTCCTTCTATTCCTAATGATAGCCTTCCTGGATAGTATTTTTGGCTGAAGATTTTTCCCATTCAGCACATTGAATATATCATGCTACTCTCTCCTGGCTTGTCAAGTTTCTTCAGAAAGATCTGCAGCTAGTCTTATAGGTCTACCCTTTTAGAGACTTTTTTCCTTACTGTTTTTAGTACTTTATCACTATATTTTGCAAATTTATTTATAATATTATCTTGGTGTTGGTCTGCTTTTGTTGATTTTGATGGGAGTTTTCTGTGCCTCATGGATGTGGATGTCTGTTTTCTTCCCCAGATTAGGGAAGTTTGTAGCTATTATTTCCTCAAATAAATTTTCTGCCCCCTTTTCTCTCTCTTCTCTGTGAATCCTAAGATATGAATGTTGTTACATTTGATGGAATTACTGAGTTCCCTAAGTCTATTCTCTGATCTATAATTCTTTCTCTTTTGTTAAGCTTTATTATTTTCCATTTTTCTTTCTTCTATATCACTTATTCGTTCCTTTGCTTCTTCCATCCCATGTCATCACATCCAGTCTGTTTCAAATCTCAGTTTTGCATTTCCATTTCTGTTTTTTAACTCTTATCTCTATAGTAAGAGCCTCCCTGAAGTCATCCATCCTTTTCTCAAGCCTAGTTAGTATTCTTATGATTGATGTTTTAAATTCTCCATCAGTCATATTACTTATAT
Organism: Lynx rufus; assembly: GCF_022079265.1. Taxonomy (NCBI): domain Eukaryota; kingdom Metazoa; phylum Chordata; class Mammalia; order Carnivora; family Felidae; genus Lynx; species Lynx rufus. Next base: position 94,903,713 of record NW_025814845.1, on the reverse strand, counting down.
AGATTCCAATTAGATCTCTGGCCATGACCTTCTTTTGTTTTATTTGGGATGAATTCCTCCATCTTGGCATTTTGTCTAAGTCTCTGCCTTCTTCTCTGTGTTAAAAAAGCCTGTGGTGTTTCCTGCTCCTGAGAGTAATGGTTTTATGAAGAGGGCATATAATGTCCAGGGCCTGGCACTTCAGGGAGTGTCTCTGTTGTGTGCTGCATGTATGCTGCCACTGTGTTTTGGTTGCGCTATCCTTCCGACCAGTCATCTACACAGGCTCTTCTTGCCTACTGTGGGTGTTGTTTGGACTTTGGCCACACTGTGGCAAGTTTTAATTGGGTGTGCTCTGGTCTTCTTAAATGAGACCTAATGCTACTTCCACTAGAACTGAAGCCTTGCAGAACTCTCTGGTCAGTAGATGTGGTATGAATAGGGGTTTCTCCTGGTCTTCTGGGGAAGGAGCCCACAGCACTGGGCCTTAAGCACGCTTAGGCACATAGAAAAGTAATACCAGCAGAGTGTAACAGGGTGGGATTGGTGTAAGCAGGTTAGGCATCCAGTATTGGTGCTGTGCGGTTTACTGAAGTTGGTTTATGCTGAGAGGTGGGGGATGGAAATGATACCACCAGCTGCTTTGTCCCCAGAAAGGGGCTTCCACACTTGCTGCTCTCAGGGAAGAACTTCTAGAAGAGCAAACGACTTGCCCTCATGTGTCCCAGGCCATTTTCAGATTGCTGCTTCCATGCTGTATTCAGGTTGCTTGCCTGCCTGGAGCAGCACAGTGCACTTTCTGCTCTATTGCAGCCAAGTCTTGGCTTTTAAAACTACAAATTTTAGGGACCTTGTGTGGTGGGGACCTGCACTGGTCTTCTGGGGGAGGGTCTTGCCACACTGGAACTGATGCAGGTTTGACCAAGAAGGGCAGTTGTGCCAGAGCACAGGCAAGGGTGTGTGATTTGGAGCAAGCAAGCTAAGTAGCTTTTGTCCAGATTAGCTGCCCTTAGCAGGCATCGCTATTCCTATACTGAGGGGTGGGGGAGGGAAATGGAGCCCGCCCAACAGTTTTGTCCCTGGAGAGGCATCTCTTTGAATACCACTCTCATTGATGCCTTCAAAAAGAGCAAACAATCTGTTCCTGTGAACCTTAGGTGATCCACAGATTGAGCTATCTGTCCTGGGGCTGTTTGCCTATAGGGTAGCACCCACAATGCCCTACCCCGGCCAAGCCCATGGACCTCTAAACTCCAGTCTTTACACCCTGCTGGTTGTAAAAACTCACGAAAAGCAGCCCTTCTCATTTTCCCAGCTAATGGCTATGGGTAGGTGTTCTCCTTGTGCATATCCCTGTACACTCCATTCCCTCACCTTTCTCCATAGTACTGTGGTCCATTTCTTCCCCAAATCATGTCTCCACACTTCCTACCTTCCTCAATGTGGCCTCTTCTCTCTCTCTCTAGTTGTACAGTTTGTTCTGTCAGTATTCAGGTTGATTTCTTGGGTATTCAGAATGATTTAATAATTATCTAGTTGTGTTCAAGGGATGAGACAGGCCTAGGGTCCTCCTACTATGCCACAATCTTAGCTCCTCCCTCCCAAAATAAGTAATCTTTAGAACTTCTCTTTTATATATAAAGTACAAATCTATATATATTAAATAAACAGATATAGCATTAGGGGAAAACATTTGTTTAATGTTTATTTATTACTGAGAGACAGAGAGACACAGAGCGTGAGCAGGGGAGGGGCAAAGAGAGGGGGAGACACAGAATCTGAAGCAAGCTCCAGGCTCCGAGTTGTCAGCACAGAGCTTGACGGGGGGCTCGAACCCACAAACTGTGAGATCGTGACCTGAGCTGAAGTCGGTTGCCTAACCAACTGAGCCACCCAGGCGCCCCAGAGGAAAACATTTGTAAAAGACTTTTCAGGAGAAGAGAAATTAAGGAAAGATTAAAAAAAACTGAACTGGAAAAAAAATCACAAATTCCCATGGAAATGCAAAATGAAATATGAGAATAAGGCATCTTTGACTTCCCAAAGTGTGAGATGCATATTAAAGCAATATTTCTCATAATTCATAGAAGCAACTTTTCATAAAAATTTGAGATATTTTAAGTCTTCTCATTTAGTGAATGTAGTAAGAACATTCTAATTTCTAATCATATTTATCTTTGCATATAATCAAATTCTGGACTTTATTTTCAGTGACTTTGCTGAAATTATTATTGCCCTGCATAAGCAGAAAAATATTTTTAAAAGTGTTTGTAACAGTCATCTGGTCTTCCAAGATTTTCTTGAGATTAGTTATCTTCCTTGAGCCTATCACTTTTCTTCAAAGCTTCCAATGGCTTGAAATTCATCTCATCCTTCAATATTTATAATTATTATTTGTTTCCTATCACGAAAGTAGCACCACCACTCTTTACTCCAATTAATCCTCTATCACATGCATTGTCAAGATATACCATATTTGGGGTCTTAAAGCACATCTTACTGAATTTAAATGCTTTAAAAGTAAAGTTAAACTTGTAATCAGTAACAAAGGTATCAGGAAAATTTTAGATATTTGGAAGTCAAATAGTATTGTTCCAAAATTAATTGGTAAAATGGAACTTATTTATGAAAAAGAACAAAGTTGAAAATTCACATGACCTGTTTCAAAATTTATTATAAAAGAATATGTTATTTTAGAGAAAAGACGACATATAAATCATTGGAATATCATAGAATCCAGATAAAGCCCAACATGCATATGGTCAATTACTTTCTGATGAAGAATAAAACTATTCAGTAGAGAAAGCTTTTTTTTTTCAAATGGTACTAAATAATGAACATCTAAGGAAAAAATAACTTTACCTATAATCAGACTTTTAAAAATTAACCCAAAATGCACCAAAGACATGACTATAAAATGCAAAATTATAAAAATTCCAGAGAAAAATATAGGATACAATTTTTTTTATGGCTGTGTGTTTAGCAAACTAATTCTGAGGAAAACACTACTAGGAATGAGTATCAATAGAAACAAAACAGCATAATAAGCATTTTTTGGATTTAGATGTTGGTACTATCTATTGTTCTAAATCACTTCTTATTTTCCAGGACAAGATTATTTCAACAGTGGATTAATATGATTTTAATTTAAACTACTCAAGAGATTAAAGTTAGATGAATCCAGTGCTGACATATTCTTGGGCTAGAAAATAAGAAGTGACTTGAGACAATAGGGTTGAAAATGACAACAGCAAACTAAAGAATGAGAAGGAGGATGATACATTTTAGGTTAAACAGGGATAAACAGAACAAGGCATTACAAGAGACATGTTGTTAAAGTTAACAAGTATATCCTAGTGAGTGGGACAGAAAGAAAAAAATAGAAATAAAAGCATTAAGATTTGTGACTATATTGTTAGATTTCATGATTTTTAAAATTTAGTCCTCCACATAATTTCAAAATTTAGAGTATGGTAAAAATGAATGAATGAATGAATGAATGAATAGGTAAAGACAAGGAGGATTCCCTTCTGACCCCCTCTGACATTCCCAGTGCTTATATTAGTTTCCAGATAGATCTCATAGTTTCTCTATTATTGAATTTTAGAAGAAATCCAGCACCCCTTGGCTATTCAATAATCTTTTGTGAAAAGGTGTTATTTATATTAAAGTGTTTTTTTTGCTAACCTCATTGTTAATTATTAAAAAGAACTTTTAGTTAACAAAGAATATAAGAAAAATATTTATAATAATGTGTTCACTTAGAAATAAACAATTTTTTTAAATTTTTTAATGTTTATTTATTTTTGAGAGAGAGAGACAGACAGAGCACAAGTAGGGAGGAGAAGAGAAAGATGGAGACACAGAATCCGAAGTAGGCTCCAGGCTCTGAGCTGTCAGCACAAAGCCCAATGCAGGGCTTGAACCCACAAATTGTGAGATCATGACCTGAGCTGAAGTCAGATCCTTAACCAACTGCATGACCCAAACGCCCCAATAACATGTATTCATTTTCTTTTCCTAACAAAGTACCTGTGTTTGCCTTGGAATTAATTATATTGATAGTACATCCAGTGAAATCTAATTTAACCTTTAATTAAAAGATCATTTACAATATTTACCATTTTAATGAAATAGCTAAATTTAATTCAAGTGAAATAAATATCTATACTTTAAGATAGATTATAATTTAAAATCTATGCCAAATATTATGTATGAATTTAAAGTACATGTTATTTCAATTATAACCTGAAGTCATTATCTTATTGTAGGACATGATTACTGTAGAAGTAGTTTCTATATCTCACTGCAGATATTAACAGCATATTAAAAACTACAACCATTCTGGAAGTCCTATCCTCATTCATTTTTTTTCCCACTAATGTGCTTGGTGTGTTGTTTTGTTTTGTTTTTAAACACAAGTACAACTTAATATATCCTGCAAGTGGCTCCAATTTTGTTTTCCAGAAAGTTTAAAATTTGTGAAAATTTTCATAATGCTTTACTGCCTGATCTTTAAATTTTTTTAAAAACGTTTATTTATTTTTGAGACAGAGAGAGACAGAGCATGAACAGGGGAGGGGCAGAGAGAGAGGGAGACACAGAATCTGAAACAGGCTCCAGGCTCTGAGCTGTCAGTACAGAGCCCGACGCGGGGCTTGAACTCACGGACCGTGAGATCATGACCTGAGCCGAAGTCGGACGCTCAACCGACCAAGCCACCCAGGCGCCCCCTTTACTGCCTGATCTTAAACAAATTCCATATCCAATCCTTTCCTCCCAAACAGCCCAAGCAACTGACACACAATTTCTGAAATAGATTCTGCAATTGGATATTTCTGTTAGTCAATCATACTATCTCATCTAATATACAGTGCTTTTTTTTCCCTTCTGAAAGGTCAGATCACTTGCTAAATCAGCAGTGAAAAGTTCTCATTACTCATGCCTCTAATTCTGTCTTTTGGTCAGTAGGAATAATGTTCCTTCTTCTGGATTCCCCATCTCATTATTCATCCAGTGAATTCACACCTCATGTTAGTTAGATGTGATATCTCTTTTCATTCACACTCTGAATTTCATAATGGCTACAATATTTTACAAACTATGTGATTATAATGTTTCAGAAACATTTTAAGAGCATTATATATATGGTCACAATTACTCTCAGTTATTCATTTGAGGCAATCAAAATGAGATAAATAACTTTCTGAGGGTGCCTGAATGGCTCAGTCAGTTAAGTGTCTGATTTCAGCTCAGGTCATGATCTTGCAGTTTGTGGGTTGGAGCCCCGCATCAGGCTCTGTGCTGACAGCTCAGAGCCTGGAGCCTGCTTCAGATTCTGTGTCTCCCTTTCTCTCTGCCCCTCCCCTGCTCACATGCTGCCTCTCTCTCAAAAATAAATAAAAATGTTAACATTTTTTTTAAATTTATTTGAAAAAGTTGAATAAATGGAAAAAAAGCCCTCAATAATTTTTTCTTGAGGTATCACATTAATTCAATTTACCTCCTCTTTCTTCTAATTCATTTTTTCTCTTTATCACTCTGAATTCTACATCTACAATTTGCAAAGGACACGTGAATGTAAAAAGCAAAGTATGTGCTTTATCTGGATCAGTAACTGGTGGCACTGTTAAAGTATTACTATGCCATTTACAGAGTCTAACTTACTCTTGAGAAATGTTAATTTCCAGGAAGCCCTACAGTGACATAATTTACTAATTATAAAGTATTACAAATACGTTAGAATTCTAGTGCAAACTATATAATAGACTCTTAACTATAGAGAACAAACTGAGGGTTGCTGAGGGAAAGATGGGCAGGGGGATGGGTTAAATGGATGATGAGTATGAAGAAGGGCACTTACTGCAATGAGCATTGGGTATTATATATAAGTAATGAGGCACTAAATTCTACTCCTGAAACTAAAATTACACTAAATGTTAAAGAACTGAAATTTAAGTAAAAACTACAATAAATAGATGATAGATGGATGGATGGATGGATGGATGGATGATAGGTAGGTAGGTAGGTAGGTAGGTAGACAGATAGATAGATGATAATGATGCCTGGTTATATCATGTCATAGTTGATCATTTCAATAACCATTTTAATTGTTTTATTTATAAGACCAAAAAAAAAAAAACCCACAACCACCAGTACCCATTTTGAATTAGAAAATAATATATTGCCCCTAAAAAATGTAGGTTTTATATTGTGTTCTGTATACTGTAGATATTTTCTTTATTCCTTTTGTTGAACTCAGGGATGTATGTAGTCATATGGTGCTACAACACCTTTCAGTGATGTTTACACAGCCCTAGACTGAGTCAGTAGCCCTTGGCAATAATTAGCATAACTTTGGTAAGTCAATGTACCTTTTTTTATCTCCTTGTTCTAGTCTGTGAAATGCTTCATTTAAACTAAATGCACTTTAATGTCTTTTATAAAGATAAAATATAATGAAGGTAGAGGTCTACCCATAAGGATCATTATTAATAGCATCACTATAAAAATCTGATTAAGGTATTCAGACAAGTATGATTAAATACTGTGCTTAAAATTAACACTGAGGCTATATATTAATGTATGGTTCTGTCAATAGAGCATTTCCTCATATACAATATTATAAACTAATTGTCTAGAAGACAGAGCAATGAAGTGGTAAAATATTTAAATAAAACAATTTTTAAAGTGGATTCATTTATTTCTTAATTTTGTAACCTTGGGTAATTTATAAAAATTACTTAAGTTTCAAACTATTTAGGCATCATTCCAAAATGATTAATAGGTTAATGCACTCAAAATTCCCTTAGGGATTTATATTCCCCCAATATATAACTGTTATAGTAATAGTACTAATAATGTTACCGATCCTAGTGGCAATAAAGCTTATTCTGTTTTATCTGTTATTATTATGAACAACACAATCAGAGTTTAGCAGAGGAAAGATGTTCACAAAAAATATCAGTCCCTGTCTTTTGGGATTGAGGGTATATAGAAAATCTTCATTCTTTAATTATGACTCAGGTGATCATCTAAAATATTAACCTCCACTTGAGGGCTACATTATCCTGGAACTAGACTTTGAATCTGGCAAAGAATCTTGAAAGTGATAGTTAACATGCACTGTCAAGTATTAATCAGATTAAACCACTTGATCTCAAAAATAAAATTTGACTATTCAGGGTCTTTTGTGATTCCATACAAATTTTAGGATTGTTTGTTCTAGCTCTGAGAAGAATGAGCTAGATTGGGATTGGTAATTTTTCTGACTGGGATTGCACTAAATGTGTAGATTGCTTTGGGTAGTATTGACATTTGTTCCAATCCAGGAACATGGAATGTTTTTCTATTTCTTTGTGTCTTCTTCAATTTCTTTCATAGGCTTTCTATACTTTTCAGCATACACATCTTTTACCTCTTTGGTTAGGTTTATTCCTAGGTATTTTATGGTTCTTGGTGCAATTGTAAATGAGATCAATTCCTTGATATCTCTTTCTGTTGCTTCATTATTGGTGTATAGAAATGCAACCGATTTTTGTACATTGATTTTGTATCCTGTAACTTCGCTGAATTCGTGTATCAGTCCTAGTAATTTTTTGGTAGAGTCTTTGCGATTTTCCATGTAGAGTATCATGTCAAATGCTAAGAGTGAAAATTTAACTTCTCCTTTGCCAATTGGGATATGTTTCATTTCACTTTGTTGTCTGATTACTGAGGCTAGGACTTCCAACACTATGTTAAACAACAGTGCTCAGAGTGGACATCCCTGTCTTATTCCTGATCTCAGGGGGAAAGCTTTCAGTTCTTCCCCATTGAGGATGACATTAGCTGTGGGCCTTTCATATATTGTTTTTATGATGTTAAGCTATGTTGCTTCTATTCTGATTTCCTTGAGGGTTTTTATTAAGAAAGGATGCTGTATTTTGTCAAATGCTTTTTCTAAACCAAAGCTGGAGACATCACAATCTTGGACTTCAGCCTGTTATCACAAAGCTGTAATCATCAAGACAGCATGGTACTGACACAAAACCAGACATATAGACCAATGGAACAGAATAGAGAACCCAGAATTGGACCCACAAATGTATGGCCAACTAATCTTTAATGGAAAAAAGTCTCTAGCAAATTGTACTGGGAAAACTGGACAGCAACATGCAGAAGAATGAAACTGGACCACTTTCTTATACCATACACAAAAATAAATTCAAAATGGATGAAAGACCTAAATGTGACACAAGAAACCATCAGAATTCTAGAGGACAAAACAGGTAACAACCTCTTTGACCTCAGCTGCAGCAATTACTTACTTGACATGTCTCTGAAGGCAAGGGAAACAAAAGCAAAAATGAACTCTTAGGATCTCATCAAGATAAGAAGCTTTTGCATAGTGAGGAAAACAATCAACAAAACTAAAAGGCAACCAACAGAATGAGAGAAGATATTTGCAAATGCCATATTGGATAAAAGGTTAGTATCCAAAATCTATAAAGAACTTACCAAACTCAACACCCAAAAAACAAATATTTCAGTGAAGAAATGGGCATAAGACATGAATAGGCACTTTTCCAAAAAAGACATTCAGATGGCTAACAGAAACATGGAAAGATGCTCAACATCACTCATCATCAGGGAAATACAAATCAAAGCCACATTGACATATCACCTCACACCAGTAAGAGTGGCTAAAATTAACAACTCAGGAAACAACAGATGTTGGCAAGGATGTAGAGAAATGGGAACCCTCTTGCACTGCTGGTGAGAATGCAAACTGGTGCAGCCATTCTAGAAAATAGTGTGGAGGTTTCTCAAAAAATTAAAAAATAGAGTTTTCCTATGACCCAGCAATAGTAGTGCTAGGAATTTAGACAAAAGATACAGGACTGCTGATTCATAGGGCACATGTACCCCAATGTTTATAGCAGTGCTATCAAGAGTAGCCAAATTATGGAAAGAGCCCAAATGTCCATCAATTGATGAATGGATAAAGAAGATGTGGTTTATATATTCAATGCAATCAATTCAGCAATGACAAAGAATGAAATCTTGCCATTTGCATCAATGTGGATGGAACTGGAGGGTATTATGCTAAGTAAAATAAGTTAGTCAGATACCATATGTTTTCACTCATATGTGGAATTTGAGAAACTTAAAAGAAGACCATGGGGGAAGGGAAGGAAAGTAAAATAGTTTCAGAGAGGGAGGCAAACCATAAATGACTCTTAAATACAGAGAACTGAGGGCTAATGGGGGGGGTATTAGGGGGAAGGGGAAAATTGGTGATGGACATTGAGGAGGATACTTCTCAGGATGAGTACTGGGGGTTGTATGTAAGTATTGAATCATGGGAATCTATTTTTGAAGCCAAGAGCACACTATATACACTGTATGTTAGCTACCTTGACAATAAATTATAGAAAAAAAATTTTTAAGACCAACAAAAAATAAATAATAAATAAAATTTAAAATTCTGTGTTATCTATATTATGTCTCCCAAATAGGAAAATTGTCAAAGATTTTTGACATTTTCCCTTTATATTTTATATATAAATATGGCCACAAAAGTCTGTAGACTATTTGATTTTTATTCTTAGGGAAATTGTAAAGCTTTGCATTAAAGAGTAACTTGCTTTTTCAGCTTAATTAAAGATAACTCAAAATTTAGATGATAATTTTACACTGCAAACATTTTAAAACCAGTGTAGTTTGTCTTCTTCCCTAAATTACTGTGTATATGTTAGCATAGAGAATAACTGAGGTTGAATAAAAAGCAATGCATTAATTTATATTTGAAATTTTAAATCATAAAATATATTAAATATCATCAATGTACTTAATATTATAGAAATATTTGGTACAATTTATATCTATAGTAAGAAAAATGCATTAAGCTGCTCTTTGAATCTTTAACATAAATTAGAATTATTTTTAAATAAAATATTTTATGATTATGTATGAAGATACATAATCAACAGAACATTACTATGCTTGGTAATTTTCTATGAGAAAGGTATAAAATGAAAAAAAAAATAGTCCCTAATTTCTCATGTTTAATCTAAAAGTGAATGTAAGGGCACCTGGGTGGCTCAGTCAGTTGAGCAACTGACTCTTGATTTCTGCTAAGGTCATGATCCCTGGTTCATGGGATCTAGCCCCGCTTGGGATCATCTCTCTCCCTCTTCCTCTGCCCTTCCTCCATTCTTTCTCTCTCAAAATCAATAAGTAAACTTAAAAAAATAATAATGAGGATATAGTTCTTAAGTATTCTAATATATGACTAATATTATTTTATTGCACTGTCTTTTTATTTCACTTATTCATCTTCAATATTCTAAATAATAGCACTATGCTTCCTTTTATCAAACAGTTCAAGATATAATTTCAATAACAGAACCATATTGAAAATATAACAAAGTATTTTATTAAGTACATATGCCTCCAAAAACTATAATTTAATTGAAACATGTTGGGTTTATGAAATCAACATGTGATTTCATTTATATTTTGGTGATGCGGTCAGATGCATTTTGTAAGACTATATTACTATCATGTAATATGAGGAATGAAAGGATATGAAGATCAAGTTTATCTACCATCCAATGATTAAAGCTTCTTATGTCTGATCTGGGGCCTCTCCTTGAATGCCACTTGATATAAGTAATTCATTACCATTTAATGCACCTATGCAATTTTTTTAAGACCACTCCATTAGAAATAACCTTTTTATATTAAAATAAAATACCTTGCTAATGCTGTTAGCCATACAAAGGGAATCAGCAGAAAAAATCTAATCCTCTTTTAATGAATACTCTTCCGGATACTGTGGCATAAATAGTATGCTCTTCCAAATGGTCTCTTCTCGGGCAAAATATAATATTAGATACAAGGTTATATAACATATATCAGTTTCTTTTATATACCTCATTACTCTTGCAAAATAATTTGATTTAATGAATATTTACTGGGAATCTACTACTGTGTACCAGGTTCCAGAGATAAAATAGTGTACAAACCAGAGGGTGCCTGGGTGGCTCTGATGGTTAAGCATCTGACACTTGATTTCAGCTTGAGTCATAATCTCATGGTTTGTGAGTTTGAGCCCCACATTGGGCTCTGCATTGTCAGCATGAAGGGATTGAGCACTACTTGGGATTCTCTCTCTCCCCTCTCTCTGTGCCTCCTGTGCTCGCTCTCTCTCTCTGTCAAAAAAAAAAAAAAAAAAACTTAAAAAATGTAAAATTACAACTCTAAATAATATATGATGAAAGATAGGTGAGGTAAAGATATCTTGAATAGCACAAATGCAGGAGTTTAGAAAAATCAAATTGAATATATACAAATGTATGCTAACCTTTAAATTCTATTTCATTGGGAAATAACAGGGGTTCATAGCTAGCAATATGCATTATAAAAATGTACACATTTTTATTTCACTTTAAAAATATATATACACATTTTTAAACGTGAATTTCTCAGGGCGCTTGGGTGGCTCAGTCAGTTAAGCCTCTGACTTCAGCTCAGGTCCTGATCTCACAGCTTGTGAGTTTGAGCCTGGTGTTGGGCTCTGTGCTGACAGTGCAGATCCTGGAGCCTGCTTCAGATTCTGTGTTTCCCTCTCTCTGCCCCTCCCCTGCTCATGCTCTGTCTCTCAAAAACAAACATAAAAAATTATTTAAAAAATTAATAATAATAAATAAAAGTGAATTTCTCAGTTCAAGCCATCAAACAAACCACAACATGGTTCTTCTTTATCCCATGTCCATTATTTGTACACATAAGAGGATAAAGTAATTTATAAAAATGAATTAATATGGATTTCTTTTAAAATAAATGCCATAAGCTTATTTTTTGTAAATTTTAATAGTAAATCTTATCCTTGCAACATTATGAATGCCACTTTAGGTGAAAATAATTATTTTGTGTCATCAAAGAGGTGATACTCAGGGCAGCCGGGTGGCTCAGTTGGTTAAATGTCCAACTTCAGCTCAGGTCATGATCTCGCAGTTCATGAGTTCAAGCCCCACATCAGGCTCTGTGCTGACAGCTCAGAGCCTGGAACCTGCTTCAGATTCTATGTCCCCTTCTCTCTCTGCCCCTCCCCCACTTACATTGTCTCTCTCAAAACAAATAAATAAACATTAAAAATATTTTTTTAAAAAAAGAGAGGTGATACTAAATGAGACTGCTAAGCACAAAACAAAGTGGCTACAGGGATCAATTTTTATCATGCATTGGGCACAATCCACAAGATTAATATCATTTTTACCAGTCTATTCAGTGAATCACAGATAAATATTCCATTTTGTGATATTATGAACTGTACTACTTCATTAACCTCAAGTTGCTTATTTTGCTTATATAAAATGTATCAGATTGATGTTTGTGAGAAAATTGATTAGAGATTTTTCTACAAATAAACTCAAAATAAAACAAAGAACACCAAATCCTACAGGTGGCAGATACTAGCAAATCTCCAAAAAAAAAAAAAAACAAAACAAAACAAAAACAAAAACACTAGAGTATTATTCATAACGGACTACATCATGTTAACATAAAATGCCAGGGAATACAGTGAAATTAAATTAATATCACCAGTGGTAATTTGGGTCCCTAACACTCTTTTTAAATGCCATATAAATCAGAATAATTTATTTCATGCTTTTGAGATAAAGACATCTCATCATCCAAAAATAATCTCAACTAATGTAAATAATGACTGTGAATACTCCACAGAATTTTATGGTTATGATTATATTGACAATTTCCAAGACATTCTTGTCTCCCTAAGTGCATACTCTTTTATCTCTATATTAAGGATTCAATATGTTAAAGCCTTTATAATTTTTATGTATATAATTATAAAATTACAACACTACAAAGCAAGGGTGGAGAATGGCTGCGGAATGAGCAGAAGAGTAAAAATGCATGGTTCTGAAGTTCTGAGAGGACAGCATGAACTGTCAAGGGAGTACAGAGATCTGAAGAGAAAGAGGAAACTCCTCCAGGTACAAAACTCTATGCTAAAAGCTGTGAATGATATAATGATGGTTTAGACATGATCCAAACCTATGGAAGAGACAAACGTCCAACTCTAAAAAGTGTTTCACTGACAGGTTCAAGATGGAGGCATAGGAAGACCCTGAGCTCACCTCCACCCACAAATACACCAAAATCTACACCCACATATAGAGCAATTCATCCTGAAGAACTAAGGGCTGATTAAACAGCTTCCCTACAACAAAATATAGGAGGACCACAAGGAGAAAAGTAAGAGAGACAGAGACATGGTAACAGAGCAACTCCACTCCCAACACTAAGACCTGTGGTAAGGAGAGAAAGCACTGAGGGGCCCACACACAGATTTGCTACACCGAGGTACAGCAGAAAAACAGCAGTTTAAAAAACAATTTATAAGTGATGGAAACCCATTTATTCACCCTCAAACATCAGCCAAAAATTGGGGAACTGTTGGAACTCTCTCTGGGGTTGGAGGTGCTGGCAAGCACCACTGTTTATGTTCCCCCTATACTTTAACAGTTCAGATGGAAGTAGCATCTGGGCATTCTCTGCAGCTGGCCACCTCAGCAAGTCCCAGCCTGTTAGCCTACACCAGCTCAAATCAAAACCAACCGGGATGGTTAGTCTCACCTCACACCACCCAGGATGGTTAGTATCAAAAAGACAAAAAAATAACAAGTGTTGGCAAAGCCCTGGAGAAAAGGGAACCCTCATGTACCGGGAATGTCAATTGGTATGGCCACTGCATAAAACGATATGGCAGCTCCTCAAAAACTCAAAGATAAAAGTACCACATGACCCAGTAATTCCACTAGTGGGTATTTACCCAAAGAAATGAAAACACTACTTCAAAAAGATATAGATAGATAGATAGATAGATAGATAGATAGATAGATAGATATAGACAGATATACATGTATATATAGATATAGATATAGATATAGATCCCTATGTTTATTGCAGCATTATTTACAATAGCCAGGATGTGAAGGCAAACTAAGTGCCCATCTATAGATGAATGGATAAAAAAGATATGGTGTATGTATGTACGTGTGTGTGTGTGTGTATACACACACATACATACACATAAAGTATTACTCAATTATAAAAAAGTATCAGATCTTGCCATTGTGACAACATGGATGGATCTACATGGTATCATGCTAAGTGAAATAAGTTAAACAGAATGAGACAAACACTATATGATTTGACTTATATGTGGAATCTAAAAAAAGAAACAGAACAAAGGAACACACTTCTTGAAAGAGAAACAGACTCAAATACAGAGAACTGATGGCTGCTCATGAGTAGGGGGTGAGGCATGGGCAAATGTTGGTAAAGAAGATTCAAAGGTATAAATTTCTAGTTATAAAATAAGTCATGGGGAAGAAAAGTAAGCATAGGAAATATTGTCAATACTATTGTAATAACATTATATAGTAACAGATGGTAACTACACTTATGGTAAACATTCCATAATGTATATAACTGTATTACTATGCTATGCACCTGCAATTAACATAATATTGTATGTCAACTGTACTTTAATTAAACAAACAAGCAAACAAACAAAAACACTACAGGGGCGGTTGGGTGCCTCAGTCGGTTAAGCAGCCGACTTCAGCTCAGGTCATGATCTCACGGTTGGTGGGTTCAAGCTCTGTGTCAGGCTCTTTGCTGACAACTCGGAGCCTGGAGTCTGCTTCAGATTCTGTCTCCTTCTCCCTCTGCCCCTCCTCAACTCACTCTTTGTCTCTCTCTCTCTAAAAATACACATTAAGAAAAAAAACCAACACTATACCATCACCACATTCTTTTTTTTTCTAAATAGTACATTTAGACAATAAAAATAAACAAGAGCTATTTAAATATGATGAAAGAGGGAAAATAAAACCCTCACTCTTTGCAGATGTTATGATTATATTTTCTACTACCTTCAACAGTATTTGCTATTTCTCAGTCTCAAATATTGGCAGTTTTAAGCAGGGCCTCCTGGCATCCACAGGGAAGTATTTTCCTTCTCACTTTTAGTTGATAGCAGTGCTTCTCAAACTGTGTTCAGTTTCCAATTTTCTTTTTTATTTCCTTTCTTCATGTCTTAATTTTCTGCTGCTTATTTTCTTATATAGATGCGAGCTTTCCAATATCATTTTCTGTTCTTTTGAAGAACTTTTTTTAACATTTTATGGGAGGCAAATCTACTGTCAACAAAGTATTTCACTTTTTTGTCTGTCTGAAAAAGTCTATTTACCGTTTATTTTTATTTTTAAGTGTATTTATTTATTTTTGACAGAGAGAGTATGAGTGAGTGAGGGACATAGAGAGAGAATCCCATGAGGGGCAGAAAGAGGAGAGGAAGGGAGGGAGGGAGAGAGAATCCCATACAGGCTCAACACTGTCAGCACAGAGCCCCAAGCAAGACTCAAACTCACTTAACCTTGAGATCATGACCTGAGCCAAAGTCCAATGCTTAACGGAGTCCCAAAGGCACCCCTATCTTTCACTTTTATTTTATTTTTTTTTATATGAAGTTTATTGACAAATTGGTTTCCATACAACACCCAGTGCTCATCCCAAAATGTGCCCTCCTCAATTCCCATCACCCACCCGCCCCTCCCTCCCACCCCCCATCAACCCTCAGTTTGTTCTCAGTTTTTAACAGTCTCTTATGCTTTGGCTCTCTCCCACTCTAACGTCCTTTTTTTTTTTTTTTTTCCTTCCCCTCCCCCATGGGTTCCTGTTAAGTTTCTAAAGATAACATTGCTGGATACAGAATTTAAAGTTGGTGTTTTTGCTTGTTTTTTTTTTCCTTTTTAATTTTTTCTCAACATTTAAAATATTTTACTCAATTCTCTTCTTCCTTGCAGGATTTATAAAAAGAAGTTTCATATAATTCTTATCCTTGCTATATTACAAGTAAGGCTCTCAACTGCCCCCCCCCCATCTTTTGCCAAGACACTCTATATTTTGTGCAGATTGAATAGGATATCTCTAGGTGGACATTTGTGTATGTTTAGGTATCATTCTGATTGGTGTTCTCCGAGCTTCTCGGATTTGTGGCTTGTTTTCTGTCATAAATTTTGGAAAATTCTCACTCCTTGTTACTTCAAATATTTTTTCTCTTTCTTATTCATCTGATCTCCCTTTATATATGCCATTACTTTTGTAATTGCACCAAAGTTCTTAAATATTCTTTTTCATTTTTTTCATTATTTTTTATTTGCTTTTCAGTTAGGTACTTTCTATTGACATATCTTCAATCTCATTGTTTCTTTCTTTTCAGTCATGTCCAGTCTACAAATGAGTCCATCAAAATCATCCTTCATTATTTCTAGCATTTTCTCTTGATCCTTACTTACAATTTCCATCTCTCTGCTTATCTTACCTGTCTGTGTATATATATGTATATAGACATACATTCTATTTGGGGTGCCTGGGTGCCTCAGTAGGTTAAGTGTCTGACTTCAGCTCAGGTCATGATCTCGCAGTTTGTGAGGTCAAGCCCTGCTTTGGGCTCTGTGCTGACAAGCTTGGAGCCTAGAGTCTGCTTTGGATTCTGTGTCTCCCTTGCTCTCTGCCCCTCCCCCACTCACACTCTCTCTCTCTCTCTCTCTCTCTCTCTCTCTCTCTCTCTCTCAAGAAATAAACATTAAAAAAATAAAAAAACAAAAGATATACATTCTATTCTTTCATGTTGCAAAAATTTTCCATTAGAACCCTTATTTTCCATATTAATCGTAAGTAAATTCCTTATCTGATAATGTTAAAAATCTTTGTTATATATAGTCTCATTCTCATCCTTGCATTGTCTCTTTGGATTATGTTTTTTCTTACTGTTTTATAGGACTTGTAAGTTTTTGTTAAAATCTGGATATGAAGCATTAGGTACTGGGAACTGAGGCACGTAGACCATCAATGTAAAGTTTTATGTTTACTTAGCTAGGAGATAATCTATGTCTACTGTTTGATGTAACTGTATTTGTCTATTTCTTCCATTTCTTCTAGCATCTTTCCCCCCCCTTCTGTCGTGTCTGGGTTTCCCTAAAAACTCCTTAGTGAGTGTCCCTTGTAGATCTTTTAACTGTGGTTGACTGTTATTTTATAGGAGCCCTGTGGATATGATCATAATGAGTGGGGTGGGGGGTGAGAAGGAATTGTACAATCCTCTGATAAGGTCTTAGCTTGTCTGTAGCTGTGATCTTCACAAGAGCTTCTCAGCTTTTTTTTTTTTTTCCTAATCTTAGAGGAGGAAAAAAAGGATGGAGTTGGTTAATTTTCTACTCCCAAATCCAGTAAGACTCATGATGTCTTTGAAATCTTGCTGAGTAGGAATTTGTTGCAGAGAATTCTTTGAGATTACTCAAAAATAACTATTTTTTTTCTCCTGGGAATATTTCAAAATGGTTATTTTTGCCCTAGGCATAAAACTGTTACTATTCCTTTTTCCTGGTCAGACATGAGGGGATTTTTCTCTTCATATTTGTGAGAAGCTGGTAGATCTTCTGAAAGTAAATCCCATAAAAATATAATGGCCACTTAGAATAGACCCCCAAGAGTTTTTAACTCTCAAATATGTCCACACTTATCCACCAGGGATTTGGTCAAGTACCATTTAAGTGTTTCTACTATTTACTGGTGCCAATAGATTATGCTTCAGGTAAGCTCATCTGTCTTTTCTGCATTTGCCTGTCTTCCCAGTTTCTAGGGTGGTGCTTGGCCCTGTGACTTCAATTCACAGAAGATCCACAAGAAAGTTGTTGATTTTCAGGTTGTTCAGCTTTTATCTTGTGAGGATCGGATTCTTTTTACTTTTGTTATTTGTACTTAAAATCAGTTCCTCCAAGGATATATTATCAATCTTGGAAAGAAGATATATTTTACAAGTTTAGTGGATACTTATTATTTTATATACTATTTTTAACAAGAATATAATTTTAGTAACAATTTTTCAGTGGGCCTTTACCTTAATGAATATGAAGCATACTTTGGCAGAGACCTCAGAGGGATAATTTTATTGCTACTTCTTTTTGTAAGGTAACAGTTATATTATGGATCAAATTTCTTCTTTTGAATTGTGCATTGTTTTATCTTCACTGAAAAACAATTACCAATGACGTCAGAAAATAATTTGATATGTAAAGAAAAGCTATGTTCTCACTTGAGATGATTATGAGAAATAATCAAAGAATCAAAAAAATTTCTAAGATTCTAATTGAAGAATATTTTAATAATTATTTATGAGTATAAAATGAGAGATGCCACAATTTTTATATTAAGGAAACCTAATAGTCAATTTACCTAAATGATTAGAGAATCTAGTTTAACGATTATTACATGAATTTTCAACCTTACAACATATTTGATCCTTTTCTTTAAATCCTTTTTATTATTACAACTGTAATTTTCCATTACTCAAATTATTTATAAAAGAAGTCTTTATTTCTTTAATTTTATTTATTTATGTGAAAGAGACAGAGACAGCATGAGTGCCAGAGGGGCAAAGAGAGAAAGAGAGAAAGGAAAGGAGACAGAGAATCCCAACAGGGCCCCACACTGTCAGCGCAAAGCCTGATGTGGGGCTCAAACTCAGGAACCATGAGAGACTGACCTGAAGTGAAACCAAGAGTCAGACGCTTAACCAACTGAGCCACCCAGGTGTCCCAAAAGTACTCTTTTTTTTTTTTAATAGAAGGTCTATCATCTCATTGTTGACTTCTAATGTAATTGCTTTATAGTTGAGAATATTATAACTTTGGAAATGGTTGAAAAACCTTGAGCTATGGTATGATCATACTTGAAAGAGTAAAAGTTTTGTTGAAAATATTATGCATTTCCACAATATATAATTGTTTGAAGGGATACAGAGTTTCCTATGAATTAGCTAGATCAAATTTTATCACTGGGTATTTCAAAGCATCCATAGATTTAGACATTTTCTACTACTTGGAACAGGATAGTTTGAAAGATATAATGACTAATATAAGTTTGTAATTGTCAGCTTAAGGTTTCTATTTTATAGAATCATATGGTTCAAATTGTTAAACTCTTATTATTAATATTTAAAGAATTCTTTATATCAATTCCTATCAATCTCTCATCCTCGATTATATTTTGTCTGAAATTGTAACAGCAGTTTTCTTCCTTTAGTTTACTGCATTTCCTTACTTTATTTGCAATATATATGTCATTTTGGTTATATTCCTTAATAGCAATGAATCTACTCTAATTATTTGTCTTTAATAGGTGTTCCTAAGTAGTTTTCATTGATCAAAATGTTAAATATAATTAGTTGCATTTCTGATAACTTACTTCAGGCTAATTATTTACATGCTTTATTTCTATTTTTTTCCTCTATTTCTGTCTTCTGCTTTGTTAATTCAATTTTTTCTAACTGTTTTTCCTGTTGGGTAGTTTATGGAAGATTATGTTTGTATTTATATTTGCTTGGAGTTATTTCCATATTTTAACAATTGTACTTTACATCATCAAAAAAGTGGGGCACCTGGGGGGCTCAGTTGGTTGAGCATCCAACTTTGAGTCAGGTCATGATCTCGTGGTTTGTGAGTTTGAGCCCCACATTAGGCCCTGTGCTGACAGCTCAGAGCCTGGAGCCTGCTTCAGATTCTGTGTCTCTCTCTCTGCCCCTCCCCCACTCACTCTCTGTCTCTCTGTCTCTCAAAAATGAATAAATATTTAAAAAATTTAAAAACAATTTATATTATTGAAACGTTGTAAAAACATTTATTAAATGGGCAGGGGATGATGAGGTTGATTTGTGTAGGAAAACATAGCATCTACTATCAGGTTGTAGAGTGCTCTGCAAATGGAGACAAGTTTTTGTGATTTTTCTATTTTTGACACAACTGGATCAACTCACAGTCTTGGGAAGAAAGGTGGCTGGAAATTATACTTTTTAGACTTCTAGTTTCTTTACTACAAGAGGACTTACATAAGGGCAAGAAACACTTACTTAAGGACATCAGGCATCTGTGTTCAATTGCAATATAGGGTGAAATTCTCCACACCTTCCTGTATTCTTGCTCTTTCACTATTCATGGTCCCTTTCACTATGTTGGTGGCATGTGTTACCCTATTTCTTGATTTGAGATTGGTCATGTGACTAGATTTGGTCTATAGATTAAGACAAAAATAACAGCATGCCAATTCTAAGCCAAGAAATCAAGAGTACCTGCATATTAAGTTGTGTATCTTAAGCTTCTGTTATCCCCATAAGAATAGTAGACTTAAGCCAGCCATCTGGTCCTAGCAGGAGGATGAAAATGAAAGAAGGTGAAGCACAGTTTAGATCAGCTGATCTCTAGTTCAAGCTATATTATTATTTATTGTTTTATGCCTCTGGGTTTTTTTTTGGTTAATATTACTTTTGTTTTTTGAATAGCTGACATATGGCAGTTTATAGAATCTCTGGGGTAGTCCTTAGCCAGAATTCACTACTACACTGTGTGTTTATGGTTAAAGTTAAGAACAGCAGCAACCAGGAAAAACAGCCAACCATTCTCCAGATTTTGTAGTGAAAATTCTATTCTAGGAGCTCCTGCTACTCAGTGAGTTGCATGACCAGAATGTGCAGGATCAAACGAAACTTCCCCCGAAGAACCCAGTGCCTTCTCCATTGTGCTTACAAGAAGAATTTACATCTTTCTTCCAACTGTCTGTCAGTGTTCTCCTCTTGGCAGAACTGTGTTACATCTTAAGCTTGAGATACACATCAGTCAGCAAAATGTAATTTCCAGAATTTTTCTTCTACATTACAGGAACACTTATAATAACAGTCTTATTATCAGAGCTGAGAGAGCCATCTTACAAAAAGTTTTATATTTTTGAACTTACATTAAGAATTATTAATGTTTTATGCTTACTTCTCTGAAAGTAAAACCCTTTCAATCTTTAGTCTAATTGATTCCCCTTAAAGAATATGTAATTTCACTAAATTAATTGTAGAGTTGCTACGTGTGTATGCGTGTTCAGTAATTATACTGTCACTGGGCTACATTGTCTGAGGCCTATTCTTCCAAAAGTTAACATAACAAAATTTATCATCTAAGCACTGTCTTCCTCCAGAAACAGCTTGCCAAGGCCATTGTTAGTACAAGAACACCATTTTGGACATTTTGACCCTATCCCCTGACTATTGGTCTTGTGTGGACACAGAACTCAGTTGATCATGTTTTCTTCTCAGATAAATCTGAAATAAAAATTTTGGAGGAAAAAGTATTTATCAGCATATGAATAAATCTCTGAGACAAAAAGGTCAGGAGCATGAAACCTACAGACATCACAATGACTCTAAACCCATATCTTTCTATAATAACACTGAATGTAAATGGACCAAATGCTCCAACCAAAAGACACAGGGTGTCAGAATGGATCAAAACACAAGACCCACCTATTTTGTGTCTACCAGAGACTCATTTTAGACCTGAGGACACCTTTAGATTGAATGTGAGGAAATGGAAAACTATCTACCATGCTACCGGAAGTCAAAAGAAAGCTGGAGTAGCCATACTTATATCAGACAAACTAGACTTAAAGGCTGTAACAAGAGATGAAGAAGGACGCTGTATAATAATTACAGGGTCTGTCCACCAGGAAGAGCTAACAATTATAAATGTCTATGCACAGAATACGGAAGCCCCCAAATATATAAAACAATCACAAACATAAGCAACCTTATTGATAAGAATGTGGTAATGGAAGGGGACTTTAATACTTCATTTACAACAATGGAGAGATCATCTAGACACAGTATCAATAAAGAAACAAGGGCCCTGAATGATAGATTGGATCAGATGGATTTCACAGATATATTTAGAACTCTGCATCCCAAAGCAACAGAATGTACTTTCTTCTCACGTGCACATGGAACCTTCTCCAAGATAGATCACATACTGGGTCAAAAACAGCCCTTCATAAGTATAAAGGAATTGAGATCATACCACGCACACTTTCAGACCACAATGCTATGAAGCTTGAAATCAACCACAGGAAAAAGTCTGGAAAACCTCCAAAAGCATGGAGGTTAAAGAACACCCTACTAAAGAATGAATGGGTCAACCAGGCAATTAGAAAAGAAATTAAAAAATATATGGAAACAAATGAAAATACAACAATCCAAACACTTTGGCATTCAGCAAAGGCAGTCCTTTGGAAAATACAAATACAAAATACATTGCAATCCAGACCTATCTCCAGAAACAAGAAAAATCCCAAATACAAAATCTAACAGCACACCTAAAGGAAATAGAAGCAGAACAGTAAAGACACCCAACCCCAGCAGAACAAGAGAAATAATAGAGATCAGAGCAGAAATAAACAATATAGAA
The DNA here is from genome assembly GCF_022079265.1 of Lynx rufus. Taxonomy (NCBI): domain Eukaryota; kingdom Metazoa; phylum Chordata; class Mammalia; order Carnivora; family Felidae; genus Lynx; species Lynx rufus. The sequence continues at coordinate 94,881,373 of NW_025814845.1, read as the reverse complement.
GCTAAAAAAAAAAACTATAGAGCAGATCAATGAACCCAAGAGTTGGTTTTTTGAAAAAATAAACAAAATTGATAAACCTCTATGCAGGCTTCTCAAAAAGAAAAGGGAGATGACCCAACTAGATAAAACCATGAATGAAAATGGAATTATGACAACCAATCCCTCAGAACTACAAGCAATTATCAGGGAATACTATGAAAAATTATATGCCAACAAACTGGACAACCTGGAAGAAATGAACAAATTCCTAAATACCCACACTTCCAAAACACAAACAGAAAGAAATAGAAAACTTGAACAAACCCATAACCAGTGAAGAAATTGAATCAGTTATCAAATATCTCCCAACAAATAAGAGTCCAGGACCAGATGGCTTCCCAGGGGAGTTCTACCAGACATTTAAAGCAGAGATAATACCTAACCTTCTCAAGCTGTTCCAAAATAGAAAGGGAAAGAAAACTTCCAGACTCATTCTATGAAGCCAGCATTACTTTGATTTCTAAACCAGACAGAGACTCAGCAAAAAAGTAGAACTACAAGCCAATATCCCTGATGAATATGGATGCAAAAATTCTCAATAACATACTAGCAAATCGAGTTCAACAGCATATAAAAAGAATTATTCACCATGATCAAGTGGGATTCATTCCTGGGATGCAGGGCTGCTTCAACATTCGCAAAACAATCAACGTGATACATCACATTAATAAAAGAAAAGAACCATATGATCCTGTCAATTGATGCAGAAAAGCATTTGACAAAATTCAGCATCCTTTCTTAATAAAAACCCTCAAGAAAGTTGGCATAGAAGGAACATACTTAAACATCACAAAAGCCATTAATGAAAAGCCCACAGCAATTATCATCCTCAATGAGAAAAACCTGAGAGCTTTCCCCCCTATGATCAGGAACACAACAGGGATGTCCACTCTCACCGCTGTGGTTTAATGTAGTGTTGGAAGTCCTAGCATCAGCAATCAGACAACAAAAGGAAATCAAAGGCATCAAAATTGGCAAAGATGAAGTCAAGCTTTTACTTTTTGCAGATGACATAATATTATACATGGAAAACCCGATAGACTCCACCAAAAGTCTGCTAGAACTGATACATGAATTCAGCAAAGTCGCAGGATACAAAATCAATGTACAGAAATCAGTTGCATTCTTATACACTAATAATGAAGCAACAGAAAGACAAATCAAGAAACTGATCCCATTCACAATTGCACCAAGAAGCATAACATACCTAGGAATAAACCTAACCAAAGATGTAAAAGATCTGTATGCTGAAAACTATAGAAAGCTTATGAAGGAAATTGAAGATGATATAAAGAAATTGAAAAACATTCTGTGCTCATGGACTGGAAGAATAAATATCGTTAAAATGTCAATACTACCCAAAGCTATCCACACATTCAATGCAATCCCAATCAAAATTGCACCAGCATTCTTCTCGAAGCTAGAACAAGCAATCCTAAAATTCATATGGAACCACAAAAGGTCCCGAATAGCCAAAGTAATTTTGAAGAAGAAGACCAAAGCAGGAGGCATCACAATCCCAGACTTTAGCCTCTACCACAAAGCTGTAATCATCAAGACAGCATGGTATTGGCACAAAAACAGACACATCGACCAATGGAATAAATAGAGACTCCAGATTTGGACCCACAAACGTATGGCCAACTCATCTTTGACAAAGCAGGAAAGAACATCCAATGGAAAAAAGACAGTCTCTTTAACAAATGGTGCTGGGAGAACTGGACAGCAACATGCAGAGGAATGAAACTAGACCACTTTACACCATTCACCAAAATAAACTCAAAATGGATAAAGGACCTGAATGTGAGACAGGAAACCATCAAAACCCTAGAGGAGAAAGCAGGAAAAATCCTCTCTGACCTCAGCTGCAGTAATTTCTTACTTGACACATCTCCAAAGGCAAGGGAATAAAAGCAAAAATGAACTACTGGGACCTCATGAAGATAAAAAGCTTCTGCACTGCAAAGGAAACAATCAACAAAACTAAAAGGCAACCCACGAAATGGGAAAAGATATTTGCAAATGACATATCAGTCAAAGGGCTAGTATCCAAAATCTATAAAGAACTCACCAAACTCCACACCCGAAAAACAAATAATCCAGTGAAGAAATGGGCAGAAAACATGAATAGACACTTTTGTAAAGAAGACATCCAGGTGGCCAACAGGCACATAAAAAGATGCTCAATGTCACTCCTTATCAGGGAAATACAAATCAAAACCACACTCAGATACCACCTCACGCCAGTCAGAGTAGCCAAAATGAACAAATCAGGACACTATAGATGCTAGAGAGGATGTGGAGAAATGGGAACCCTCTTGTACTGTTGGTGGGAATGCAAATTGGTGCAGCCACCCTGGAAAACAGTGTGGAGGTTCCTCAAAAAATTAAAAATACATCTACCCTATGACCTAGCAATAGCACTGCTAGGAATTTATCCAAGGGATACAGGAGTGCTGATGCCTGGGGGCACTTGTACCCCAATGTTTATAGCAGCACTTTCAACAATAGCAAAATTATTGAAAGAGCCTAAATTTCCATTAACTCATGAATGGATAAAGATGATGTGGTATATATATACAATGGAATACTACTTGGCATGAGAAAGAATGAAATCTGGCCATTTGTAGCAACATGGATGGAACTGGAGAGTGTTATGCTAAGTCAAATAAGTCAGGCAGAGAAAGAAAGATACCATATGTTTTCACTCATATGTTGATCCTGAGAAACTCAACAGAAGACCAGAGGTGAGGGGAAGGGGGGAAAAAAGTTACAGACAGGGAAGGAGACAAACCATAAGAGACTTTTAAATACTGAGAACAAACTTAGGGTTGATGGGGGGTGGGAAGGAGGGGAAAGTGGGTGATGGGCACTGATGAGGGCACCTGTTGGGATGAGCACTGGGTGTTGTATGGAAACCAATTTGACAATAAATTTCATTTAAAAAAATAAATGAAAAAAAAGATTTTCTATCAAGAGTTTCTATCACAAAGTGATCTAACCAACTCACAGAAAAAAAAAAAAGTGTTGACTAATATTGCTAATGTTAGCTATATTCAATTTAAACATTTACCAAAATACTAGTCCCAATTCATTTTAAGGTCAGAAAATTTATGTAATATAGCTAAGAAAAAAATTATATATATATATATATATATATACATATATATATACACACACACACATATATATATACACACACACACACACACATATATATGTATATATATAAGCTGAATGTAATTAGATATCCTAAATAAAATGTAATGAAAATATTTCAAAATATATACAAAAATTACCTTGAAATTAGGTAAAAATAATGAAGATTATCTTAAGTATATTAAAAACTTAGCAAAATATCTTAAGAGATATCCAAAAAAAAAATGATCCATGGATGACAAAAAAATATTGAGCTGAACACATTTCTATCCTATGTTTTGATTGTAGTAGAGAGCAAGCTTAAATGTACACACATGAATCAGGAGAAGAGAGAAGTCCTAGTTAATGGAAACTAACCAAATTTGCATTTTAATTACTTTTTTCTTTATACGCTCAATAAATATTTATATAAAAAGTATTACCTACCATTATTTACATCAATGCGATTTGCCTAATTTTATCCTATTTAAGTTAATTTTACAAGCACATTACAATGTAGACATTATCATTTTCCACAATTTACAGAAAAGGGAATTTATGCTTAGAGGTAGAAAGTTATCCTAGTGCCAAGTAATCTTAATAAAGCATTATCAGTGATTTTAGAAATTACCAAGCATTAACCAGCTATCTTATACGAATACGAATTTCCTAGCAAATGAAAAGTGGAATATTGAGTTAATCTTGTAGGAAAGGAGAATATCAACTAAGTGTCAGCAGTATAGTCCTGAATAACTTCATTGCCAAGGCAGCTAAGGAGGGCTTAGAATGTATGCTATAATGGTTTACTGAGAAGGATGCCTTTCCTCAACAGGAAAAACCACTGAGTGCATGAATATACCATCATACCTAATGAGGACCCAGAGTATCAATAACAAAAGATGCACACCAGTTGGAAGACTTAGCTTTTCTTATAGGAATGAAATCATGAGAGATAGTAACTCTCCTCAATACTGTAATGGGAAATACTATTTGAGGAAGCATTCAGAAATGCTTTTTGCATGCACTATAATCCATTATAGATTCCACTGATGCTTGATTATTTGTGTTGGTTCTTAACTTAAAACTAAGTACTTTCAAGTATTCTCGATAATTTGAGTTACTGAACAAGCAACTATTAGGAAGCACTATTCTAGCTGAGAACTCAAAGCTTAATATATATACAATTGCTAACAGGATCTCTATAACATAAGGGTGTATAAAAGCATATGAAGAAAATAGTATTTCAAAGGCTAAAAGTTAATAGGATTTTGAACCAACCAATCTAGTATTGTTTCATCATCTATTCATGCAGCTCTACTGATTTCCGCTTTTAAGAAGTGAAATATAGAGGCATCTGGGTGGCTTAGTTGGCTGAGAAAGGGATTCTTGGTTTCAGCTCCAGTCGTGATCCCAGGGTCATGGATGGAGCCCTGTGTCCAGCTGCATGCTGAGCGTGGAGCCTGCTGATTCCCTCTTTCTCTCTCTCTCTTTCTCCCTCTCTCCCTCTCTCTCTGCCACTCTCCCCGATCTTTGTGTCTTTCTCTCTTAAATAAGTAAATAAATAAAATAGTGAAATATTAATAATGCAAATTGCTATTACTTTTACCAAATTAGGTGAGTAGCATCATTAGGGTTGGTGTCCTCAGACCATTTTTTTTTCAAAGTACATTTTTATTACATATATATATATATATATATATATATATATATATAATTTTTTAAAAAGAAATCTCTACACCCCATGTGGTGCTCAAACTCACAACCCTGAGATCAAGGGTCACATGCTCTATGGAGTGAGTCAGTCAGGAGCCCCCAAATAGTTTTAAAGCATCCAAACCATCTTTGAAGACTTTGGCTGAAACCAAATTCTGCTCTCCGATGCCTCACATGACTGAACAACTATAGGAACCCATTAAAGATCAGAGAGTAGGAACAATATAAATATAGTCCAGAAAATCCACTCCTTTTTGATTCAAGGAAGTCGTATACAAGAAAAAAATATAAGTGAATCCTAGAAATCACAAAGACTTGCTGATGTCCAACAAGAAATTTATAGAATGTCATTACTATGTATTAATCCCAAAGTAAAAGAAATATTTTAAAGTACATGATATGATATTATAACTTTAGATATGACAATTTATAAATAAACACATCTGCATTTGGAGCACATGTCAAAATATTTTACTAATAGGGTGCATGATTAAAAATATTTAAAGCATGTTGCTATGACCCAGCAAAGCACTGCTAGGAATTTACCCAAGGGATACAGGAGTGCTGATGCATAGGGGCACTTGTACCCCAATGTTTAGAGCAGCACTATCAACAATAACCAAATTATGGAATGAGCCTAAATGTCCATCAACTGATGAATGGATAAAGAAATTGTGGTTTATATACACAATGGCGTAGTATACAATACTACGTGGCAATGAGAAAGAATGAAATATGGCCCTTTGTAGCAACGTGGATGGAACTGGAGAGTGTGATGCTAAGTGAAATAAGCCATACAGAGAAAGACAGATACCATATGGTTTCACTCTTATGTGGATCCTGAGAAACTTACCAGAAACCCATGGGGGAGGGGAAGGAAAAAAAAAAAAGAGGTTAGATTGGAAAAGAGCCAAAGCATAAGAGACTCTTAAAAACTGAGAACAAACTGAGGGTTGATGGGGGGTAGGAGGGAGGGGAGAGTGGGTGATGGGTATTGAGGAGGGCACCTTTTGGGATGAGCACTGGGTGTTGTATGGAAAACAATTTGACAATAAACTTCATATATTGAAAAAAAATATTTAAAGCATTATAATAAAAAAATCAATTCAACTTAGGGAGAATCTGTGGAGAAACTTATTTTTTTTGAGTCTCAAATAGAGAAAAGAAAAAGTTAAGCACAACTCTGGATCCAAGTTGACGCTTGTGACAAATCTGGAGCCATTCCTTGTTTAATGTAGAGGAAAACAGAGATCCTACTCTGTCAACTTTACCTATGTGCTAAGTGTGTGTTAGTGTAGGTACCTCATGCAGATCAAAAAATGAATAGTAATTCATAGTCAGTGTAATCCAATTTTACTTGTGAACTCTCAGCACTACAAAGGGAGAATAAGAATACTGATAGGTTAAGTGGTTGATGGTCATGTAAACATAAATACTTAAGAGGAACATCTCATTCCTAGATTTCTAGGAACATAGAGAACTAAGTGGAAATTTCATGTCTATGAACCTCTGTTCACCCTATATAAAATGTTTATAAGACCTATTCCTATTTAAATCGCATACTATTTTGAAGTTAAGTAAGTTAACAGCACTTAGTAAAATATAAATGTATTATCACACATGAGATATGGTAATTATCATGAAAATATAACCAGAGAAAATAGTCTTTGTTAGCTTTAGGATCCCTGGGTCTCTCAGAAGACTACATGTCTCTTCTGGGATCTAGGAATAGGAATATGTTAAGCCAAAATATAACTCCCATCTACTGGTACAAATTTTACTCTGATTTTTTGATCAATGATAATGGCTACTATTGATTATTATGATGGTGATGATGATTATTATTGTGATGATAGTAAGTAACATTCACGAGGCTCATGCAATCTGTAATATGCAATATCAACTCACATGGTAAGTTATATATTATCATCTTCATTTTATAAGTGATTATCATTAGTATAAGTGAGAATATGAGATTTACTAAAAGTAGCCCAACTGGCAAGAGGTAGATCCGTTTTGGTCTTTCTCCACAACCTGTGCCTGCTATATTACATCATGTTGGCTCTGTATATATTTGGCAAATATATATTGGGTATACACTTAATAATTCAGAGAATAAGCGTTACTATAAAGAACTTATTAAAGATTCATATCAGTGGGTAGCTTTGAGGTAGAGAAACATTTTAATTTCTGCTATTGAGAACAAATTATTTTTGAAAGATTTAACAGCAAAATTAGGTTAAAATGCAAAGGTGTGTGTCAGTCTAGAGACCTGTCTATATCTATACGTGCACATTTGCTTGCACGATACTGCCTATGGGATTCCATATGAGAAGACTGTATATGCATTTTGACAACATGTGTTCTCTTGGGCCCCACAGTGTTGTGGAAAGCCAAATATGCTCACTCAGTCAGACCAATTTATTAATTGTATAACGTTGGAAAAGTTACTTACATGCTCTGAGCCATAATTTCTTCATATATAAAATAAGGAAAATATCACCTACACGACAGGATTTATTTTTCAAGTGTGAATAAGAGAATCAAATGTGAATAAGAGAAACATGCATGTGCTGTTTTTTCCAACTTCATTTGCTTTGTAGTATTAAAACCCCAACATCACGCATACTTAAGAAATAAAGTACTACACTACATTTCCTATGTAGGTGCTGTTTATCATTTAAATTATTGTTATTCTAAAATTTAAAAAAAACTAATAAATCTTAATGAAAAACTATCTTTGTACATTTAAAAATAAGATGATAAATGCAATGTATGCTTCCCTTATATGTGTCATTGTCAATATCAACTTTACATTCTGTTGTAGTCCTAGTGCAATACCCAATTCAACAATGAAGGTAGTATTTATTTTGCCTTGACAAGGGAAAATAAAGGTAAATATTTGTAACTTCTACAACAGAGTACATAAAAACAGTATTTTAAAGATACTTTCAATATGGAAGACTTTTTATTTTTAAACATTTATTCATTTTTGAGAGACAGAGTGTGAGTGTGGGAGGGGACAGAGAGACAGGGAGACACAGAATCTGAAGCAGGCTCCAGGCTCTGAGCTGTCAGCACAGAACCCTACTCAAGGCTGGAACTCACGAACCACAAGATCATGACCTGAGCTGAAGTCGGACACTTAACCGACTGAGCCACCCAGGCACTCAAGGGAGACTTCTTTTTTTAATGTTTAAATTAATGTTTAATGTTTACTTATTTATTTTGAGAAAGAGAGAGCAGGGGGACAGGCAGAGAGAGAAGAAAGAGAATCCCAAACAGCCTCTGCATTGTCAGTGCTGAGCCCAACGTGGAGCTCAAACTCACAAAATTTCAAGGCTATGACCTCAGCTGAAATCAAGAGTTGGAGAGTTAACCAACTGAGGCACCCAGTATGGATACTTTTAATCAAAGTACCTGACAGCATGACTATTATACCTTCTGAGAAAAATAAAAAAGCAAAACATATTTTTGAGTACCGTATATGAAAAAGAATAAACCAAATTCATTTGCAAATGTGAACTTCAATGCTTGGTGATGAGACAATAAATAAATAAGCTAGACAATAAATAAATAAATAAATAAATAAATAAATAAACAAACAAGCTAGATTTTCATAGAAGTAGTTAGTAGACATAGAAAATTATCCTGACTATATCAGATAAATAATTGTTTGAAGGCATATGTGTGTGTGTGTGTGTGTGTGTGCATGCCTTAAATTTGCTGAAAATTTAAGTAAATTTTGAAGGTTTTATAAAATACTTTCAAACTAAATTTTCAGAGAATTCTGTTATTATTATGGCTTACTGATCGAAGATCATACTATAAATTTAATTTTAGTACTAATATACTAAATGTCCACATAAATATTTGTCCTTATCTGCACCTTCAGAATTATACTAAAAGGCAGTGCAGTGGTAATAAAACTACTCAAAGGCAATCATAAAGTAAACACAAGAAAGTTGTGTTTGTATATATGTGTGTATGTATATATTTAAATATTTTCTTGTTCTTCATTCAACTATTTCAATTTATTAATTTAGAAATTTTCAAATTATGAAAATAATTAATAGGAATTACCAGAAAAACTGATTTCTATATAAGCATTATTCTTATCTTAATGTTTTATAAAGTCGTTGTTCATTAGTTGATATCCCTAAAATTTTACTGATTGTCAAACATGTTTTTCACATCTGAAAGTCAGTAATTTTGTGATGAAACACTTGCATAATTGGAAGCTGTTCAGCAAACATTTATGTTTAAATATCAGTGTTGAACATAAAGAATTATGCCTCAGTGAAGCATTTTATCAGCAGACACTTACTCAGACACTTATGTTTGGTAATAGCTCCTGGTTTTTTGAAGAAATGCTTTATTTTTAACATAATATGTGTTCATTTTACCCTATTTTCTTAAACATACTGGTAAGAAATCCTTTTTTTTTAATCTTGTTCCATATTAAAAGAAATGATTTTATATTTTGCCCAAATACAGTTTTTTTTTTTTTTTCACTTCAGACTGGCCATGTGGAAGTCAGCTTCAGAAACCACCTAATATGGTAATGAATTTAACTGAAAAGTTTTCTGTAAGATTTTCAATTATAATTAAATTTTTAAAAATATACTTATAATAAGATATAGAAATATGTACATGTCGGGGCGCCTGGGTGGCGCAGTCGGTTGAGCGTCCGACTTCAGCCAGGTCATGATCTCGCGGTCCGTGAGTTCGAGCCCCGCGTCAGGCTCTGGGCTGATGGCTCAGGGCCTGGAGCCTGCTTCCGATTCTGTGTCTCCCTCTCTCTCTGCCCCTCCCCCGTTCATGCTCTGTCTCTCTCTGTCCCCAAAAAAATAAATAAACGTTGAAAAAAAAAAAAGAAATATGTACATGTCTATTACAAATTGGACAGTAAGTTTATTAAAAATAGAACACTAATAAAATATAGAAACAGTTAAAACCTAGTAATTTTACATAAACACTGTTAAGTAGATTGGGCTTGACTGTCTTTATACTTTCTAATTTTAATTTATATACTTGATGTTACATATAAATAGTGATAGTCTATATTTTTCTTATGAGTATTCATAGGTAGAACTTGAATGCACAGAAATATAGATCATGTAGATTCCTTAACATCTATTTCTAATGTGAATTTCTCCTGCATTAATTATTTTATAATAGATTTAAAATTTATTTGAAGAAAATGTAAGGTTATTTGACAGTTAAGTCTGATGGCTGAATCTAGTGAATGCCCACAATGCCCTCTGAACTAGAAATACTGAAAATGGAATTTGTTTAGGGAGCAAACAGATACTTTGTGACTGGGACTATATGGAAAGTTATGTTTTATACCATAGGAAGCCACATAGTAAAAATTAAATTCTTGAGGACACATATCAGCTATGCATCTTAAATCAAGCAAACTTATTTTCTGACACATACTAAGTATTCCATTTGATTATTTTATGATTGGGTAAGTACAAGAAAACAATATAAAGCTTTGGATTTAACTATTCAGTTTTGAAAAATGTAAGTGTAACTTATTCACATATCTAAGCATTCTTGCCATGAGTATCTTTTTACATGTACCAAGTTTTGCCATAATATTCAAAGTACATATGCATGAGTATGCTGGAATTTTTGATCCCTCCTATTTCTGTCATTTTCACAACTGCTATCAATTGTACTGTAGAGTATCTCATTGTGTTGCAGATACTGTGCTAGAAGGATCGTAGTGACTTACTTTCCTTTGTTACAATGCAAACCTTTGTTGGTTTGGACTGGAGCCTTATTCTAATATTATTCCATGAATTGGCTTGACAGCATTATATACCACTCTAAACTGAAATGACTGTTCTTTGCCTCTTTAATTTTATTACCTTTCAAATCCCTTGTTAAGGACTCATTCATTCTAAAAGCCATTAGAACTACCTGAATTCACAACAATAAAGATTGAAGGCAAATGATAATTTATTACTAAATTTCATTATTCCAAAGAGCAGTGCATTTTCTTAAAGTAGTGAGAATATTAGTTCTCCATTTTTGACGTGAGCTTTAAAGTACACTCTATTTCTTTTTAAATGATAGAAATATTCTTAACCTACTATTCTGACAGTAATTAAAGTAAAATAACCACTTAATACAAATGACAATCTAATATACTTGGTCATATTTCATTGATTTTATTAAACTTCCTTCTTTTATAATTTATGAATGTATACTTGTACTATAAAATATAAAGCTATTAATATAATTCCATCCTCTTCTTGGGGACCATTGTCACTAAGTACCTTTATTCACATTATACAATGGGAAGAGAATTTTGCAGGTATTGGCTGGCATATAGTGAAGTAAAAGAGATTCTATAATCAAGGACTGTTGTGCTAGAGAGGCCGAATACAAAGTATATCCTTAATGGATGGCTTAAGGCAGGGATCAATCCTTGTCAAGCAGTGATTAGAAGTCAGGTAGCTTGGGGGCACCTGGGTGGCGCAGTCGGTTAAGCGTCCGACTTCAGCCAGGTCACGATCTCGCGGTCCGGGAGTTCGAGCCTCGCGTCTGGCTCTGGGCTGATGGCTCAGAGCCTGGAGCCTGTTTCTGATTCTGTGTCTCCCTCTCTCTCTGCCCCTCCCCCGTTCATGCTCTGTCTCTCTCATGTCTCTGTCTCTCTCGTTTCAAATAAACGTTGAAAAAAAAAATTAAAAAAAAAAAAGAAGTCAGGTAGCTTGAAAATCCATATTGTAAATTAATTATTGAATATATGTTTGCTTACTCTTTGATTAATAAGTATTTATCTTACCTATTATTTCATCAACATTTTGATTACATGGTCATGACTTTCAACATTTAGGCTTTTAAAATAACATTAACAAGTTAAATCTTTGGAAGAAATTCCTCCCAATTATTATTGAATTTTCTGATCATTAACAAAATCACAAATGGCTAGAGTCATTTTCATATGTTGTCAGTGATAGAAAAACAATATTTGATATAGTAATGCTGTTTGGACCAAAGAGAAAAAAAATTAACTGAGAAAATTAACATTCTAACACAGACAAAATGTACATTTGTGATACAGAGCTCTGTCCTATCAATTTTTACAAAATTATAATAGTTCAAACTACTAAATTTAATTAATACTTCAAATAATACAATTTACATAGAATATAGGAAAGAAAACCAAATAAATAAAATTTCTTGACAATATTTTATCTACTTATCATCATGTTTATACCCAATTAGGTTAAATATAAGCAATTTATTTCAAAAACAAGGGAATGAATCAGGCTGGAATTGCATAGACACATCAAAGGTAAAAATGTATTAGTGTTATCCATTTTCAAAAATTATAAAAAGCAATACAATCTTCCAAAGGCGAATCATGAATAAAAATTGAATAGTCCAATTACTAATAGCGAAATAGAATTGGTAATCTAAAAGCTCCCAGCAAACAAAAGGCCAAGTCCAGATGGCTTTACAGGTGAATTCCACCAAACATTTAAGTAAGAGTTTATACCTATTATCAAACTATTCCAAAAACTTGGAAGAGGAAGAAAAACTACCAAATTCATTCTTTGAGGTCAGCATTACTGTAATACCAAAACAAAACAAAGACACTAAAAACCAAACAAGCCAATATCCCTGAAGAACATAGATGCAAACATCATTAAAAAATTAGCAAACTGAATTCAACAATGCATTAAAATAATCATTCTCCACAATCAAGTGGGATTTATCTCAGGGGTACAAGTTTGGCTCAATATTACAAATCCATCAATATGATACATCACATTCACAAGAGGAAAGATAAAAATAAAGCAAATGATCATCACAACAGATACAGAAAAAGCATTTGACAAAATACAACATTCATTCATGATAACAACGCTCAACAACATGGGCTTAGAGGAAATGTATCATAACATAATAAAGGCCATATATATGAAAAACACACAGCTAAAATCATGCTCAATACAAAACTGAAAACGTTTGCTCCAAGATCAGAAACAAAACAAGGATAGCCAGGCTGGCCACTTCAGTTCAGGATAGAACTGGAAGTACTAGAATGCAGTAATCAGACAAGAAAAAGAAAAACAAGGTATCCAAATTAGGAAGAAGTAAAACTGTAACTATTTGCAGATGACGTAATACTACATATAGAAAACCCTGAAGACTTCACTAAAAACTATTAGAAATAATAAACAAATTCAGTAAAGTCATAGGATACAAAATTAACATACAGAAATCTGTTGCACTTATATATAGTAATAACAAAATATCAAAAAGAGAAACTAAGAAAAAAAATCCCATTTAAAATTGCACCCAAAATAATACCTAGTAACAAATTTAACCAAGGAGGCAAAAGTGATATATTCTTTTTTTTTTTTTTTTTGAGAGAGACAGAGAGACAGAGCACAAGCAGGTGAGGGGTAGAGAGAGAGAGGGAGACACAGAATCTGAAGCAGCACCAAGCTCTGAGCTGTCAGCACAGAGCCCTATGTGGGGCTCTAACCCACAAGCCATGAGATCATGACCTGAGCCAAAGTCGGACACCTAACCGACTGAACCACCCAGGCATCCCAAGTGCTATATTCTTAAAACTCTGGGACACTAAGGAATAAAACTGAAGATGATGCAAACAAATGGATAGATGTACCATGATCATGAACTGGAAAAAAAAAACTGCTAAAATGCCCATACTACCCAAAGCATCTACAGAATCATTGCAGTCTCTATCAAAATACCAATAGTATTTTCATAGAACTGGAACAAATAATCCTAAAATTTGTATGGAACCACAGAAGACCCTGAAGAGTCAAAGCAATCTTGGAAAAGAAAAACAAAGCTGGAGATACCACAATCCCAGATTTCAAAATATACTACACAAAATTATAGTAATCAAAACAGTATGATGCTGGCACAAAAATGGACATGTAGATCACTGAAACAGGATAGAAAGCCCAGAAATAAACCCTTGATTATATAGTTAACTAAACAGTGACAAAGGATTCAAGAAAAGACAGTCTTCTCAATAAATGATGTTGAGAACACTGGATAGCTACGTGCAAAAGAATGAAAGTAGACCACTTTATTATATCATCCCCCAAAATAAACTAAAAATGGAAAAATGGATTAAAGACCTAAATGTGAGGCCTGAAACCATAAAATTCCTAAACGAAAATATGGGCAGTAATCTCTTGGACATCGGTCTTAGCAGCATATTTATGGATATGTCTTCTCAGGCAAAGGAAACGAAAGCAAAAACAAGCTATTGGGGCTATACCAAAACTAAAAACTGTTGCATAGCAAAAAAAAAAAAAAAAAAAATCAACAAAACAAAAGCCAACATACTGAATGGTAGAAGACTTTGCAAGAGCTCATACAACTCAACACACACACATACAAATCAATCTTATTAAAAAATGGGTGGAGGACCTGAGTGGACATATTTTTTTTTAAAGAAGACATACAGACGGCCAACAGACATCTCTAATTATCAGGAAAATGCAAATCAAAGCAACAGTGAGATATCACCTAGAATAGTTAGTATTAAAAGTACAAGAAATAACAGGTGTTTGCCATGATATAGACAAAAAAGAATCCTTGTACACTATTTATGGGAATTTAAATTGGTGCAACCACTGTGGAAAACAGTATGGAAGTTCCTCAAGAAATCAAAACTATAAATACCATACAGTAATTCCATAATTCCACTACTGAGTACTTACTTGAGGAAAATGAAAACAGCAACTTGAAAAGATATATGCACCCTATGTTTATTGCAGCCTTATTTATAATAACCAAGATATGAAAGCAATCTAAGTGTCCATTTATAAGTGAATGGATAAAGAAGGTGTGGTGTATATGGATGTATGTACATATGTAAATACATACATATACATATATACACACATACATACACACACACACACACATACATATATATATCTCAGCCATAAAAAGAACGGAATTTTGTAATTTACAATACCATGAGTTGACCTAAAGGGTATCATGCTAAGTGAAGTAAGTTAAAGAATAACAAATACCATATGATTTCATTTACTTCACTACTTATTTCACTACTTCAACATTTTTAAATTACAAAAAATATTAAAATAAAAAAGTAATAGGTAAAATATGTAAATAAATTATAAGAATATATTTGGGATGAAAAAAGCATGTTTGTAGGTATAGGCATACCTATATGCCTATCCATTATTGTCCATCCATTATTTTGTCCATTATGTCCATCCATTATTTCATTATCATTATTAAGAAATAATATCCAATACTGAAAACAGTTTAAGAGACATACAGAAAATAGTAAAAAGTTATAAAAATTAAACAGTCTAGAATACTACAGAAGAAAACTCCAAATTCTATCACTTCAACTTCTGGAGTGCTGCCTATCCAAAACCCTATAGATATTTACTCTTCTAAAAGTAGATATTAATACAGCCCTAGGGATAAAGACACATAGATAAAACATTATTATATTTACATATACGTTGATGTATTTGTTTACATATATGTACGTAAATTCTATGTTTATCAAGCAAGAGTTACAGGCCATCATATGACAAAACTATTTTTGTTCTTATGATGACTTATAATTCGTGTTCTGTGATTTACATTTTTTCCTCTAACCCCAGGATGAAGATTTACTCATATCATATATTAATTACTGTCAGGAATGCAAAACTACTATGGTCATTTAAAAGAAAAAAACAAGTCAGTAATCAGAATATCCAGTTTCATATAGTTATGTATTATCTCCATTTCCTTGCCTTGTAACTGTTATGAACAGTAAGGTTATTGTTGACATAGTGAAAGTTCAGGCTTCCTCTGTCTCCTCTGCCTCCTCTACTTTGCAACTCATGTATTTTGACTTTAGAGGATGAAACAGGGTAGACGAAATAAAGGATCACTGCTTTCTGGACTTGGTATAAGTTTGACATCCACCTTTCTCCTTTAGGGACTCTCTTGCCTTGAGATTCTTGACTAATGCCTCTCAACTCTAACTGGTAATCCTTAACATTCCTTTGCCCACTGCCAACTGCCCTGTATGGAAGTCTTATTGCCTCTCAGGGTGGACAGAATAGGGTAGGATATGGCCAAAAGTGACAGTGAGGGGGAAAAAAAATTCCCTTTTCCCTCCCTTGATGATTATTCCCTGTGATTTAATACACTGTGATGATATGTTTGTTTAAATTCTGGGACCTTATTCATATTTACCAAGACATTAGACATAGAAATATATTTGAGTAAAACTTGGAAGTTATATGTATGCTTAGAGGTACAAAACTTTATTTAGTACCTCTACTAAACTTTATTTTTTGAGTGACTAAGTTTGACTTTAGAAAAATAAAGTATAGGAATGAGAAATACAAATTAAGATATATGTCTATCAGAAGTCATCCAGAGTTGGAGAGCATACTACAGCTATATTTTAGTCTATAAATTGTACAAATTCTTTTCATATGTGCTGATAAATATGATATATTCTGAAGTCCGAAGACAAGATTTTTTTGTAATTCTGTTTTAAATCGAATTACTTATATAAACAATCATGTATCATTTCGAATTATTGGCACACTGCTGTTTTACTGATGCTCTGGAGAAAATATATTAATAACTAAAAAATCAAATGTATTCTCATATATCAGTTTATAATAATTATATAATCTTTAGATAAACTATATATTTTTAAATTGCTATACATAATATGATTTTAGAGCTTGTTACCATTCATTCAGTAAACCTTATTAAAATTATCCTATGCAAAGTACTCACAACATTCCATTATATATTATTGTTATTGTGTTTGTCTTCTCATAAAATCTTTGCAGTATTACAATGAAAATATAACATCTTGTTAATTTATATTTACCATGGTCATAAACATAATTCATAAATGTTATATTTATGTTTATAACTCATAATTTGCAATATCTCCCAAATGTCCATCCATTATTTCATTAAAGCTTGAACTACCCAATAGCTACAATTGTAAGGTTCTTTCACTTACAACACTTCATTAGCTGCACAATCCTGTAAAGTAAGTGGAGGGGATAAAAAGAAAATAATCATTTTAGAGGCAAAGAAATGGAGCGACCAAAAACATACAGTGTGGAAAGTACAGTTTCTTTAATATTATTGGGAAAACTGGACAACATGCAAAAGGATGAAACAAGACCACTATGCTATGTCATACATAAAAATTAACCTAGAATGGATTAAAGACTTTTATGCAAGACCTGAATCCATAGAGGCCCTAAAAGAAGTAAGCTGTTAAAGACAGTAAGCTTCTTAACTTAGTCATGGTGATAGATTTTTTAATCTGAATCCTAACGCAAAGGCAACAAAAGCAAAAATAAACAAGTGGGACTACATCAAACTAAAAAGCTTACGAACCGCAAAGAAGATTATCAAAAAGTCCTTAAAATCAACGTACCAAATAGGAGAAAATATTTGCAAATTTTACATCTGATAAGGAGTTAATATTGAAAACATATCTATGATAACTCAACAGCAAAAAAAAAAAAAAAAAAAACCTCCCAAAACAAATAATCCAATTAAAAATGAGCAGAGCATATGAATGAACATTTTCCAAAGAAGACATACAGATGGCCAACAAGTTGCTCATTACCATTAATCATCAAGAAAACACAAATCAAAACTGTAATGAGTTATCACCTCACACCCGTTGGGGTGTCTATTAGCAAGAAGACAAGAGACAACAAGTGTTGGCAAAGATGTGGAGAAAAGAGAACCCTCAACCTACTGTTGTTGATAACATGAACTGGTGTAGCCACTATGGAAAATAGTATGGTGGTTCCTAAAAAAATTAAAAATATGGGTGCCTGGATGCCTCAGTCGGTTAAGTGTCCTACTTTGGTTCAGGTCATGATCTCACAGTGCGTGGGTTCAAGCCCACCTCAGGCTCTGTGCTGACAGCTCAGAGCCTGGAGCCTACTTCATACTCTGTGTCTCCCTCTCTCTCTGCCCTTCCCCTGCTCGCACTCTGTCTCTCTCTCTCTCTCAAAAATAAAATAAAAATATTTAAAAAATTAATTAAAAATAGAACTATTATACGATCCAGCAATTCTACTTTTAGGTATGTATCTGAAGAAAATAAAACTACTAACTTGAAAAGATATATGACCCTCTGTTGTAATAATCAAGATATGAAAATAACCTAAATGTCTACTGATGGATGAATAAAGAAGATGTAGTATGTATATACAATGGAATATTATTCAGTCATAAAGAGTGAGATCTTGCCATCTGTGAAAACATAGTTGGGACCTGATGGCATTATGCTAAATGAAATAAGTCAGACAGAAAAAAGAAATACTGCACAATCTCACTTACATGTGGGATTTAAACAAAAAACAAAGGTGGATGGGGATATGGGAGAAATAAGTAAAAGAGGTCAAAAGGTACAAATCTCCAGTTATAAAATAAATAAGTCATGCAAATGTTATGTATGGCATAGTGACTAGAGTTAATAATACTGTATTGAATATTTGTAATGTACTAAGATAGTAGATCTTAAAAGTTCTTATCACAAGAAGAATAAATTATTTTGTAACTGTATATAATATTGGATATTAACAAGACATACTGTGGTCATTTTGCAACATCTACAAATACTGTCACTATGCACTATGTTGTACACCTGAAACTAACAAAATGTATTACTATACCATAGTATAACTGTATATCTCAAAAAGAAAAAAAAAAGAAACAAGGTTTATAACCCCCCCAAAAAAAAAGAAAAGAAAAAAGAAACAAAACCATGATCAATATGAAATATGTGAGTTTCACTTGCAACATATCCCTTGGTAGAACATCTAGGGATAAATATTACACTGAAAATAAGGCAAAACAAAATAACTCAGTCATAAAGACAAATACCATACAATTTCACGTATATGTGGAATTCAAGAAACAAGACAAATGAGCAGAGGAAGAAAAAGAGAGACAAATCAAGAACCAGACTGTTAACTATAGAGAACAATCTGATGGTTACCAGAGGGGAGATGGGTAGGGGATGGGGAAAATAGGTGATGGGTATTAAGGAGTTCACTTGCTGTGATGAGCACTGGGTGATGTATGCAATTTTGAATCACTATATTGTGAAGCTAATATTACACTGTATGTTAACTACACAAGAATCAAAGTAAAAAACTTTATGCAAATTGTGTGACATGATTGGGGTGTCAGCTAACTCTACCATAATGATCATAATGCAATATATAAATGTATCAAACACATTATATACCTCAAACGTATATGCCAATTATATATCAAAAATAAATTTTAAGGTAAATTCAAAATTTAAAAATTAAAGCAAATTATTTAAAGTAAATTTTTAAAAAGATACACTAAAAATAAAATGGTAGTTTGGGAGTAGTATTAAGGTAGTGAGAAAGATAAGAAATAATTAAAGTGTTACTTTTTTAGATATTTGAAAGAGCTTTTGGACTCACAGAGGTTTTAGTTCATATCAATTGTGAAAAACCTATGATATTGAAGGGAAAAATAGTAATGAAAAGTAAAAATTTTATTATGTATGTGAATAAGTTTATTTTTCTCATAAATAACATCCTGTTTTGTTACCGTGTTCACAGATCTTATTAAAAAAAAATGGCCAAACCACTTGTTAGAATTTAATTAAGATCAAGTGAAGCACATAATTGTACCATAATAGCATACACCAACATTTTGTAGAAGAGAAAAACATAAATACATAGTCTTTGTAATATTAACATTAGACAAATATATTTGAAAAAGATGTGTTGATTCAGGGAAAGCACTGTTTCAAAATCATTCCTAAAGGAGATGATACTTGATTTGAAAATCAAAGAAGGATCTTTAATTATTCATGAAAGCCATTAAAGAAAAATATCATAAATTTAAAGTTATTTGAATTTTTGAACATCTATTTTTTCATCTACCAATTTCCTTGTTACAAAGATTATTCAAAATGTACTTCAAACTTCATGTTGATTTCTGCTTCCACAAAGTTGGAATAGCCTCTTTACTCTCAGATCCCCACCTATACAATTAAAAACTCTAGATATAACCAAATGAACAAAAGTAGAAAGAAGAAGCCAACTGT
This sequence comes from Lynx rufus, assembly GCF_022079265.1. NCBI lineage: Eukaryota > Metazoa > Chordata > Mammalia > Carnivora > Felidae > Lynx > Lynx rufus. The sequence goes on along the minus strand of NW_025814845.1, from coordinate 94,861,356 downwards.
CTATGGAACTCATGACTTGGGTAACACACAACATTCCAATGAGTTCTCTGGGTTTCTTGACTGCTTCCCATATATCCAGAAAAGAGCCTTCAAACTGGAACGAGCACAGACCATACATAAAACGACCACCACCACCACCACCACCAAGAAAAGTTTACCCAAGCCAAAGGCCTTGAGAAAAGGGTGGCAAAAAAACAGAATATCCTTTGACTAACACCCATCCTTTCCAGCCTAACACCAATAGAACAAATGCACTCCACACTCCAAGGCTTCAGCAGCACTGAGGGAGAAGCTGATCTTCCACAACACCACCCTCTTCCAAGGAAACAATTGGTACTTTCCAGATGTCCCCAGGGTAGTATTAACATGATCCAAAAGTAAGAGGGGCCTTGACTCCCATCGAGCAGCCAATAAAAGACATGGCAAGGTTACGTGGAAGCAATCATCACATAGTATCTGAACCACAACGTATTAAGTAAAACTATAAATCGAAAAAAAAGGAGGAGGAGGAGGAGGAGGAAACAATAGAAAATCAAATAGAATAATGGGAGAGATAAACTGGCTCTTCACAAAAGAGAATAGTTAACAACTATTAAAAATATCAATATCCAATTGACCTACCAAGTATGAGTCTATTTTTCTTTTTTTTCTTCAGCCTTACTGAGGGATAACTGACAAAATTATATAGGTCTAAGGGGTACAACTATATATATATATATATATATATATATATACACACACACACACACACACACACACACACACACACGACACACACATACACATATCTGTACATACATATACATATGTATGTATACATATTATGTATACATACATATACATATTATATATATATAATATATACATAAAACACGTATATATATCACACATTAGTGTAGTATTCAGCTTTTAAAAAGTGGATGTTTCTTAATTCTCTTCTATGTTCTGCTTGTGTATTTTTTTTATACCAGCTGCATTAATGTATCCACCTTTATTAAAAACATCTCGGGGCACCTGGGTGGCTCAGTCGGTTAAGCGGTCGACTTCAGCTCAGGTCATAATCTTGCAGTCCGTGAGTTCGAGCCCCACGTCAGGCTCTATGCTGACAGCTCAGAGCCTGGAGCCTGTTTCAGATTCTGTGTCTCCCTCTCTCTGACCCTCCCCTGTTCATGCTCTGTCTCTCCCTGTCTCAAAAATAAATAAAACGTTAAAAATTTTTTTTTAAATCTCATGTTTTAATAGATGTGTAGATCCCCCAAATTTATCTCTTTGCAAGACTGTCTTCTTGAGTATTCTTCACTAATATTGAGTACTGTGTTTTCAAAAGATGCTTTACACCCATGGGTCACTCTGTACCCACTCTAATGTACAGAGAACTTTCGCACCCTCTCGTTTTAGGAGTATCTCTCTATTCAGGATTCTGCCTGGGAATTCTTGTTGCCATGGCCTCTGGCTCCATCTCCTCAACTCAAGGGACCTATCAAGCTTTGCCTGAGTTCCCTCAACCAACATGTCCCAGGCATCATTTCCTAGAAACTCTGTCAAGGCAGTAAACTGGGACAATTATAGGGTTTTATTCAATTGCCTCTCTTCTCAGTAATCAGTTTCCTTTATTACCCGATGTCCAGTGTCTTAACTGCTGTTGTCTCACATATTTTATCCATCTTGGAACTATTTCACACAGTAGTAAATCTAGTTCCTGTTACTTTATCTTAGAAGTAAAAGCCTTATTTATTTTCTTTTTAAAAAGAGTTTATCTTGAAATAATTACAGATGCACAGAAAGTTGCAAAGATAATAAAGAGAGATCCTGCCCCTTCACTCAGTTTCCCCCAAGGCTTACATCTTACATTAATACAATATAAAAACCAGGAAACTGGTGTGTTCACAATTTGTGTGTATTTATCTGTGTAATAATCATCACAATCAAGATAGAGAACAATTCTGTCACTATTCCAGCTCCTTTTTAGTCATACAATACACTTCAACTCCACCACCCTACCCAGTAACAATAACCTGATCTCCATGTTAAGAATTTTGCCATTCTAAGAATGTTATATAAATTATATAGCATATGGTCTTTTGATATTTATTTTATTCGCTCGGTATAATGGCTGTAAGATCAATCCAAACTATTGAGTGAATAGCTTGTTCTTTTTTGTTGGCTGAATAGCATTCCATGATCTGAATATATAATTTGTTTAACCATCACCTAATGGGAAACATTCTACTTGTTCCATTGAAATGTCCCTTCATGTCTTTTGCTTATTTTCTAATTGGATTGTTGGATTTTTACTATTCTTTATATATTATAGGTACATGTTTGTGTTTAATCATGGTTTATAAATATCTTCATGCAGTTTGTAGTCTTTTTATTCTCTTAAAAGAATCTTTGGCAAAAAAAAGTTAATTTTGATGGTTTAATTTATAGTTTTTTTCTTCTCTTATTCATGCATTTCTACCACGTTAAGATATGATCCTCACCAAGTCATAAGTCCAGAAAGTTTTCTCCCATATTATCTTCTAAAAGTTTTATAGTTTTATATTTTCATTGAATCTGTTTTAAATTAATTTTTTATTAAGATGTAAGCAGTTGTTTTGTTATTGAACCATTAATATCCAATTGCTCCAATACCATTTGTTGAACAGGTATAATTCCTCCATTGCATTTCTTTTCAACCTTTGTCAAGATCAGCTGGCAAATTTGTGTGAGTCTATTTCTGACTTTTCTATTTTTTTTTCAATTAATCTATCTATCCCTCCACCAATACCACTGGGTATGTATTACTGTGAATGCATAGTAGTTTTTAATATTAGGTAGTGTAATTCCTTTTAGTTTATTCTTCTTTTACTGAAAAAAAAACACCTCCATAAACATGGAATTTTTCTCCATTTATTTAGATCTTCTTTGGTTTCTTCTATTAGTGTTATGTGATTTTCAGCATACAGATTCTATGCATATTCTTCTAGATTCTCATCTAAGTATTTCAACCTCTTGATAGGTTGTAAAAAATATTGAAATTTTAAAAATTTTTTTAGGTCTATTTATTTTTAAGAGAAAGAGAGACAGAGCATGAGCAGGGGAGGGGCAGAGAGAGAAGGAGACACAGAATCCAATGCAGGCTCCAAGCTCTGAGCTGTCAGCGCAGAACCGGACATCAGCACAGAGGTTCAAACTCATGGAACATGAGATAGTGATCTGAGCCAAAGTCAGACGCTTAACCAACTGAGCCACCCAGGCACCCCATGAAATTTTATTTTATTTTATTTTATTTTATTTTATTTTATTTTATTTTATTTTATTTTATTTTATTTTATTTTATTTTATTTTATTTTACTTTTTTAAATTTTGTTGATGTTTATTTATTTTTGAAGGAGAAAGAGAGACAGAGCAAGAGTGGGGGAGGGGCAGAGAGAGAGGGAGACACAGAATCCGAAGCAGGCCCCAGGCACTGAGCTGCCAGCACAGAGTCCCACGAGGGGCTCCAACCCATAAACCACGAGAACATGACTTGAGCTGAATTCGGAGGCTTAACGAACTGAGCCACCCAGGCACTCCCCCCCAACCCCATTATATTTTAATTTTAAAAAATCATGAGTTAATTGTAAAGATATAAATATAATTGATTTTTATATGTTTATATTGTATCCTGTGGCCTTGCTAAACTCAATAATTCCAGGATTTTTTAAATTATTTAGGATAACTTAAGTAGACCATCATATCATCTGCACATATGAAAATTATATTTTTTCCTTTCCAATACATATGGCTTTTCTGTTTTTCCTGATTGCGTTACCTAGAACTTCCAGTATTATTTTGGTTAACAGCATGGAGCGTAAGCACTCTTGTCTTATTTTTGACTATCAGGGAAAGCATTTAGTGTTTCAACATTACATATGTTAGTTGTAGGTATTTGATATTTAGCAAATTGATTTTCCTTTTACTACATTAAAGAACTAAATAACTATATTGATTATTCATGGAATGCAAAGCGCTTAGTGTTTTATTTTTCTAATTTGTTCAGATGCCACATTTTTGACTCTGATAATGTTAAAAGTTTGACAATGTCAAATTTTTATAAGATTACCAATATTGTAGATTATAGCTAATTCTTCTAACATCAGTAATAGAACTTAAATTATTTAATTATAAGATATTGAATCATAAGTAACAAATTATAACAAAGCATAGGTAACAAAGATGATGTAGGCTTAGCTATCTTGTACCTTAGCCTATGTAAATGAATTTGTGTGAAATAATTTTGTTTTCTACAGTTTTTATCTCAAGGATTATTTATATTAGTAGAATAATCGATTTTGAATTATGAAATACAATTTTGTAAAGTTAGTGTTTTCTCTCTCACCACTTACCAGGAAGACTATTGACCGAAAGAGAGAGAGAGAGACAGAGAGAGAGAGATTAACCTAATTGCTTTGGCTACCATATAATACTTCTACTCAAAGTAGTAAGACAACTTGAGAGTTGAAGACTTTTAGAGCTTACATTTTAATATAAATATGCTATGTTTGGTGTCTTATGTCACTATTATTGACAGTGTAATACAGTGAAATTAATATATGCTAATTTCTAATACACATTGGATTAATTCTTTAAGCTAACTCTTCGTTCCTATAGTACACAATGTGATATGACACCCAGGAGATTACCTTCCCTTCTAGAACTAAAATGTGCATCCTTCATTTGTTTAAAGTCTTGGCAGAAAAAAACCCTCAGCTAATTCCTTCTCTGGATCTTGCCTTTAGCTAAAAACAGATCCCTTGTCCAAAGAAGATCACAGATAATAATTCTTCTGTGCAGGGGCTAATGGTTGAGTTGGCTTGCCTAAATTCAAGATACTTCTTATTCAGCTCCTGAGCTCCTCATAGTATCTGCTGAGTCACTAGTGTGACTACACCTCCATTGAACTTCCTCTGCCCAATCCTGCTTCCTTTACCACCCCACTGGAGTTGACATAAAGAATAATCATAACAAACTTTATACACACAGAGAGAATCTTAACAGCACATGTGAATTATTCTTTACAAAATGAAATCTATCATCTTCTTCCTGTGGCAATTAAAACTTATACATGAAAAAACTAACAAAAGGTCAAATATCTCCTAAGACTTAGTTCAGCTATGACCCATATATAAAGACGATAGAAGAGAAATAATGTGAAGTATCAAGAAATGAGAGGGTATCAAGAATCAAGTATCAAAATATCGAGAAAAAATATAGTATTATTTTGTCACAGGCAAATATATTTCATTAACCTCAAATGATGTGTTAATTTTTTTTTCACAAGCGTAGGTAACTTAAATTTATTAATTTGTTTGTTTGTTGAGAGAAAGAGAGAGGGATAGTGCAGGCAAGCAGGGGGGAGGCAGAGTAAGAAGAAGAGAGAGAATCCAAAGTAGGTTCTGTGCTGACAGCTCAGAATAGGGCTCCATCGCACAAACCATGAGATCATGACCCAAGCCAAAATCAAGAGTCAGTCACTTAACTGACTCAGCCACCCAGGTGCCCCCTATGTGTTAATTTTTAAAATTCATTAGCAATTCCTATTCTGAACCATGTGGTGTGTTATCTACATAATGGCCACCAATAATTGCTCCCATACCTGTGTACTTGTGCTGCTTGCCCTATCAAGAACAAAAATTCACTCCTATTGAATCTGAGCTATCCTAGAGACTTCTTTGATCAACAGAACGTGTGAAAATGACAATGTGTGACTTCAGGTCTTAGGTGTTAAAATGGTTGAACTTTCCCGTCTTACATGAGAAGTGAGCTGTAATGTAAAGAATTCTAATTACCTACTGGAGAGCAAGACCACTTGTAGAGACCACAGGTTGAAAGACGGTTTAGGTAAAGACAAAAGCACAAACTATTCCAGCCATCCAGCAATCTAGGTGAGATGTCAGATGTGTGAGTGAAGGCACATGTCCTCCAGGACCAAATGAGCTGGCCTAGTCAACATCATAACATCAGAGGGAGCATAAACCATCCATCTCTGATAAGCCAGACCTAAGTGAAAATTCATGAAGAAACAAATCACTGTTGTTTTGAACCAGTGAGTTTGGGGTAGTTTTTTATGCATCATTAGGTAATTGAAACAACCACATGATCACATGAAAATTGTCTTGAATGTCCCAGCTTAATAATTAACTGAATAACTTTTATATTAAATGCAATCCTATAAACATAATTAATGGGTTTTCTTAACAAATACAAGAATTTATTTCAGGGAAGGAAAAATTCATAGTTAATCTATCTAGTTAACATATATTTTCCCCTTAAAATAAACTATAGGGGAAGGGCATATATCCCATTTATAAAAGTTACAGGTTATAACTGAAAAACATTACTTTTCCATCAATAATATCCATAAAGAATATATGAAGAACATATATTTCCTGTTTTACACATGGTAACAGATATTTTTATTATTTTTCATTATAAGTGGAAAACTTCATAAGGTCCTGACATACTCTATAAAAACCTATTTTACTTTTTAACTCTGTTAACTTATGAGAGCGACCCTAAGAAGAGAGAAGGGACTGTCTATCACAAATCAGGATAAAGTTAGGGGTGCCTGGGTGGCTAACTCAGGCTAAGTTAAGAGTCTGACTTTTGGTTTCCCGGGTCAGGTCATGATCTCATGATTCATGGATTCAGCCCTGCTGTCAGCACAGAGCCTGCTTAGAATTCTCTCTCCCTCTCTCTCTGCCCCTCCTCTCAATAAATAAATAAATAAACAAGCAAATAAACAAACTTTTTTAAAAAGCTGGATAAAGTTGAAAAAAGTAAGAGCAAATACAATAATTAGGAGAGAAATAGTGCTTGCTTGGGAGAATATCACTAACCTTAGTCAATCTGCTTTTGATCCTATTTTGAAACCTCAAATTCATCTTCTCAGTCCCTCCCTCCCTCCCTATTCTGCCTCACCTCACTATTCCTAGTTGATAGTTTCCACCTAACATTATTTTTTACATCAGAGTGTATACATTAAGCCAGATTCTACTAGATTACAGCCAAAATAACAGACTCCTGGAGTATCATTAATAGAAGCACATGCAGACAAACAGATGAGTTTCAGAAAATAATGCCATAAGGCTGGTTGGCTGTGGGTCATATTCAACTTTAGCTAGTTGCTACCTATCTTCAAGTCTTTGAATTTAAGAGTTATGCATGGAGGGAAACATATCTTAGGCGAAAAAAAAAAAGTTAATTTTAAAGAATATGAGAATCCTGCAACTAGGATTTATTTCTGTTCTCTTTTTAATATCTTTTCCTCCTCATATTTTCCTAATTCCTCACCATCTGCTATGACCTTTTTCCCTCATCAACTACAGGGATCTTGGCATCAATGACACAGCATATTTTTCCTATGTTTCTTTTTTTCCCCTTTTCTGCTTTGTTCTTTCCCAACCTTTCAATTTATTTATGTAGAACAATCATATTAACTGAACTACTGAAAACACTTTGAAATTTAAGAGGGTAGCATAAAAGATTTTAAATGGTTGTCATAATCAGCAACTGCTTATTTTTCCACCAATTTAAAATCTTAAAAATAAATCATTTTGAAGGGACGCCTTTGTGACTCAGTCAGTTAAGCATCCAACTTCAGCTCAGGTCATGATTTCACGGTTTATGGGTTTGAGCCTCACATTGGGCTCTGTGCTAAAAGCTCAGAGCCTAGAGCCTGCTTTGGATACTGTCTCCCTCTCTTTCTGCCCCTCCCCTGCTCATGCTCGCTCTCTCTCTCTCTTTCTCTCTCTCTCTCTTGCTCTCAAAAATAAATAAACATTAATTTTTTTTAAATAAATCATCTTGTGAACAAAAATATTACCCTTTAAACTTATATTCTTTTAGCATCTTTATGTTACTAGGAGTTGTTATATTGAACATAAGGCTCATGTTTTAAAAAGAAGGTAAATAATATTATATTACATCATATTCATTTAGGAAGGATTTTGCATTCTTTTAGTGGGATGGGAAGGGCAGGCATGATGAATGTCCCTAAATATAACTGAAGCCTAAGATAAAAGTATAAAGAAAAAAAGCTATTTGATCAAGCAATGAAATATAAAAAGAAAAAAAAAAGATTGTCACTTGTACTGGCCCCAAATATATCTTTTATAGGTTACACAGTCACTGAATGTTTACTGTATATTTTCCCTCAGGAAACCCCCATGGCATTTTTAATATCTGTTGTATCTTTTTTGTTCTGTTAAGAATTTCCAAAAGACTGTATCCATAAGGATCTGGCATATTTTCTAACTTTTCTAAAAATGCAAAGAGGAAGGTAAATGTAGTTTTCTCCCCAACTTATCCCACTTTACTTTTTAGACATACACATTTAATTTAAAATGCTTACAAGAGGGGCGCCTGGGTGGCGCAGTCGGTTAAGCATCCGACTTCAGCCAGGTCACGATCTCGCGGTCCGCGAGTTCGAGCCCCGCGTCAGGCTCTGGGCTGATGGCTCGGAGCCTGGAGCCTGTTTCCGATTCTGTGTCTCCCTCTCTCTCTGCCCCTCCCCCGTTCATGCTCTGTCTCTCTCTGTCCCAAAAATAAATAAAAAACGTTGAAAAAAAAAATTAAAAAAAAAAAATAAAATGTTTACAAGAGATTAAGACAATGTCAAGACATTCTCAATATTTTTATCATGATGCACTCTATTCTAAACATGTAGTTTGGCAAAATAACTCAAATGTTAACATTATTTATACTCTCAATAAGTGAGAATTTTTTTATGATGGGAGCTATATTCTGCACATATTTTATCTGGTAAATTCATATAAGAATCCAACAAAATAAATTTGTTATTCCCGTTTTGGAAATGTGGAGTATGTAGTTCAAATGGTTAGATAACATACCCGGGACCAACAACTAGTTAGTATTAAAGCCCAAACTTTGTCTAGTAGGGGAAAACAAAACCAAAACAAAACAAAACAAGCAACAAAAAGCCCTCTAATTGGGAAACATTTTGCTTGGTGTCTTTCATCTCACATTTCATCTTCTGACTTCTAAGAAAGTATTATGTTCACACTTCAATCTAGAAATTTTGAAGCTAATTGTAGCTGTTATCCTGAAACTAATGCTGGCGTGGTCTGAAAAAAATCATTTGAAACATTTTTAAGCAGTAAAAATTTCTCTTAAGCTGCCCATCTAAAAATAGGACAAGAATGTGCTGATGATAATCATTTAGATCATATCCTTGTTCTTGGTTTCTTTATCTTCTATGTCTCAGGGTGGGTCCTTCAAACCATCAGTTGATGACTGACCGTCCATTCAAGTTTGAGAGGCAGGCACCAAATTGCTATTTGGCAAGAGTACGTGTGTGTGTTGCACGTATGCCAGTGTGTGATCTCTGACTTGCAGAATTCATGTTGCAGTAAAAGATCATAAAGGGGAGCCGGGGTGTCTCAGTAAGTTGAGTGACTCTTGATTTCGGCTCAGGTCTTTTTTTCTTTTTAATTTCTAATGCTTTTATTTATTTTTGAGAGACAGAGCATGAGAGGGGAAGGGGCAGAGAGAGGGAGACAGAATCTGAGCAGGCTCTGGGCTCTGAGCTGTCACCACAAAGCCCAACGCAGGGCTAGAACTCACGAACCAGGAGATCATGACCTGAGCTGAAGTTGGAAGCTTAACTGACTGAGCCACCAGATGCCCACCTGGTTCAGGTCTTGATCTCACTGATGGTGCAGAGCCTGCTTGTGTTTCTCTATCTCCCTCTCTCTCTGCCCCTCCCCTGCTCTCTCTCTCTCTCTCTCTCTCTCCCCCTCTCCCAAAAATAAACATTAAAAAAATAAAAAATAAAAGGATGATAAAACTTCTTGCTTTTGACCTCCCTCTCTTTATCACCCATTCATTCTCTTGATCTCTATCTCCTTTTGTCTGCCTCTTACATGGGCAGATTACCAGGAGTATGAAGATTCTAATTTGTGAAATGGTGTAAAGAGGATACGTATTCCTTCTGCTTCATAGGCAATTGGTGAGAGTAAATTTGGGGTAGACAAAAATCAGGGAAGGAATCCTAGCCATAATATTTTTAACACTCAATTGCAGTGGCCTCAGAAGGTGTACATTTACAAAACTAAGAATCAAACAAATGACATATGTGTACCATTTCACAAGATTCTAAAAATCCATATTATAGAATGTAATTGCTGCTCCAAAAGTAATTTTAAACAGAATATTTATTATATAGCAAAGTATGAGCCTATAAATTGTTACAGATCTTTTGTATTCACCACTGTATAGACACATTATAGTATCTTTCATTGAAAACAACAGTATATTTAATTTTATACTCTTGTATTCAACACGTTAAATAAATTTAAGTAGCTTTTTATGACATTTCCATAATTACTACTATGTAAAACTATGATAATAATATACCACTCTCCTTTTTCATTGTTGATTTTGTCACAATTTCAGTGACTGACTCATGGGATTTGTCCCTTGGATTAATTACTAGAAAAGATTATATCAGTTTTAATATATTATGTGTGGCATTTTGCTTTATCAATTAGTAGCTGAGTAATGCATGGCAAATTACTTACCATCTCTGAGAATTTACTTTATCAGTAAAATGAAGATAACAATATCTACTTAATGAGAATCCTTTGAGAATGAACTGAGATAATGTAACATGCTTTGCACTTTCCCTGATACACAAAAAAGGCTTACCAAATATTAGCTATAATTTTTATTACTAAGATTCATATCGATATCTCTATAATACTATGATGATTTTTAGGAACTAGGTTCTTAACACCTGTGCATTTTTTATATGAACTTTATTTTTATATCTATTTATACTTATTTATATTTATACTACAAACTAAATTTCCTGTTTCATGCCTATATCTATTATAACTATTTACATAGTAATATTTAATTATTTCAACAAAATTAGACACTGTGTAAATAGGTGGAATATCAATAAATATCCATTAACTTTGGATTTCTACTTTCGGTTATATGTTGTTATATATTCAGAATCATAAACACAAAACTTTACTAAAAGAGACATTTTAGGGTAAGACCAAGAATACATTATATTATAAAACACTCATTCCTTTTCCTTATTACATTATAAAAAATTATTTTATCTTGGTAATTAGCTCTATTTTGGTAAGTAAATCCATGGGAAAACGGGGTTTTTAACCTATAAAATTTCAATTTAAATTGAGTTTGTCAAAATTTAATATATATTAAATAAGAAAATATAGTATATTCCATTTCATTCAAAAAATAATTTGTAAACATAGTTAGAGGTCAATTTTAGAACAATCATCAGTAATATATTTAGATGTAATTTAAAGATTAATTTTTACTTTGTTGAGTCTGAAATTTTCAAATCTGTAACTAATGTACTGAGAATTAAAATGCACTACCGATGATATTAAAAATATTTAATAAATGTTTTAATTAACTTCCAGAACATTTGAAAAATGTTCCTCTATAAGGTAATACATTGTATTAGCTAAATATTATATTTATGTTTTTGACAGTACAGATATTAAACATTTCTTTTAAACAGGCATGAATTAGGTGAATCCTAATTAAACACTGCATAGCTGTTGACTCTTACCATGTATATGTTGCAAAAGTAGGTGATTTGGAGAAGAAAGGAGTATAAGACAAGGTTCATAGTTGCAGGAGCTTTATAATCTATTTTGTGTTCAAACTTACATATCTAAAAATTGAGGCACCATAAGAGACATTTGAAATGTGAAAAAAATACAGGTGGTTGGAGTACATAGGTTTGCTGGTTTCTCAAATACTAGATAACAATTTTTAAAAATGAATTTTACATTAAGGCCTGGGTAGAAGCATTTTTATTTAACCCAGGGGAGCCCTATAAGATAATTACATTATTCCCATTTTATTGTTGAATGAGATAAGTTAGTCTAAAAGTGGTTGAGAAAACACAATGATATAAATCCTTGCAGTCTAAATTAAGATCTCATACCCTGAATATTACACTGTACTATGCAAATAAAAATTAAGACTAAAAGCAGCAACTCATTTGTTCTTGTTATAATTGTTCATTATAATTCTTTTTTTCATAAAGGTTGAAGAAGTGACTTATTATTTTCTCTAACATCTATCACCACAACTCCTAGAAAATTAGATGAAAATTACTCCAGGTAAAAATTATTCTTTGCTTTATCTTCATTTTATTGTCCATTATAAAAAATATCTGGAATATAATCAAAAGCAGATTAAATATACAAATTAAGTCCAATATATTCTCCTTTCTATTTAATTCCAAGAAAACCATGTCTTGCTTGAGCTACAGTGACATCTTGTGGCCCAAAGTGTTTTGTTTAGTTTTTATATGTAAATTGTTGCTGCTTTTGCTTCTCTTCAGTTCCAGGATTTAAAGGAGGCAGCTTTCATTAGCATAGATTCTGAATGATCACTAAACATTACATAAGCAAAATATTAAATAGGAAAAAAAAAAGAAAATTCAACAGTAAGCATGTCCTAGGACCACTGCTGACCTAATTTTTCTCAGAAGAGTTTGGATTACTTAAAGCGTATTTCTAAATATTGAAAAAATTATGTGGAAAAGTTGATGTCAACTTCATTCTAAATGTAATGGCATGTAGTCCCAATGATTTTGTCATCTTCCATGTAATTAAAAAAGAATCAACTAATTAATCAAAATTATTTTTTAAATGTTTGAATTTGATCTCAATATCTACATTAAAAATATCTTCTATGGTGTATACATTATCTTTGCAATTTAGAAGCTTCAGTTTGTTTCCTTGGGTGCATACTGATAAACATATTGAAGTCATATTTTCTCAAGCCTCTCTTTTCTTCAATTCTTTCAATATTTGCCAGATGGCTTCTGATTATTTTTAGAGTTCCCCAGGGTTCCATATTGAATGCACTTCATCACATCTTCAGATTTTTAACAGAAAGCTCAAAAGCTCCTACTGCACATCTTATGGAAATATAATCATGAATTGAACAATATTTCTTGACCTGAATGCACAGATGACTGTAGTTTGTAAAACTAATTTGTTAAGAAATAAAATACTGGTGATATATATAGTACCTGATATTCAAGTTTAATCTAATGTAATATTCAAGTAATTTTAGGTATAATAAAATATACAATAATCTAGTAATGTGAATTTAAACCTATTTCTGCTATATAGTCATTTCAGTGTTAGAAATAATTGATTCATGGGGCACCTGGATGGCTCAGTCAGTTGAGCATCCAACTTCCACTCAGGTCATGATCTCACAGCTCGTGAGTTTGAGCCCCATGTCATACATTACAAAAACAAAACATTAAATAATAATAATAATAATAATAATAATAATAATAATAATAACAATAGCCATATTGCTATTTTTTACTATACTGTTATTATTCTTTAGTTCAAGATTTCGTTAATTTAGGATATAAAATGAGTACCTGTTTTAATGACTAATCTTTGATAGAAATGAAAGTGGTCAGTTTTACATTTATGGACTCTCACTGCAAAGATAAATATGGAAACACCAAGATTCTTATAAATGAACACTGCACAAGAAGAGTCACTATTTGGTTGGTTACTGATAATTTTGGTACTTCTGATAACTGAAGAAGGGCTTTTACCTTAGGATTTTCTAGATAATGTATAAGTATTAACAAAAATAACTGTCCTTATTCCATGGGATGTTATTAATTTTTTAAATTTCTTTGTTTTGAGAGAGAGTATGTGAGCAGGAAGGGGCAAAGAGACACATGGAGACACAGAATCCGAAGCAGGCCCTGCACATTGCAGAGCCTAATATGGGGCTTGAACCCACAAACCGTGAGGTGATGACCTGAGCCAAAATCAAGAGTTGGATATTTAACTGACTAAGCCACCCAGGGGCCCCAGGATGTTATGAATTTTAACATAAATCTAGGTTAAATTATAAATGTCAAGCAGATATAATATTGTTCTGAATGTATCTATTCATTTCTCTTTGCTAGAATATTGGTAAAATCTGCATGCATGTTGGCTAAGGTTTAGATAAGAAGCTAGCATTCTTTATTTTTTTGTCCCTAAAAATTTTTATTAATGTTTTTAGTGCTGCCTACATTCATTTTGTGAATCAAGAGTTGTTCTTTATACGACTTCTGAAAAAAATCTACAACCATTTTTAAAATAATTTTTACAACATATTTGAAGATGCATTTTAAACAAATCTTATAAATCCCTTCTGATAATGTGAAGAGAAAGAAAAATCAAAGTTACGTGTTTATTAGTAAATGGTTTATTTGAGGACTATTTTCACATAGTAAAACCATTTTGAGAGAAATAATAATATTTTATGGTCCCCATGCTTTGAAAAGCTTTAGAAATATTATACTTTTTTATTTAAAGATCTACATACATTATTAAAATCTTATTTTAATAGATGAGGAAACTGAAGTTAAGAGATGTTACCTTGCTTAAAGTCACAAAGACTACATTTTTAAAGACATGATTCATTCAACATGTTCCACCACAGAAGCTCATATTCTTCATTATATATTGGTCACCTTCCTCTCATCATAAAGCCTCTTGAATATATTTAAATTTATAAAGTTAATTAAAAATTTTTTTTAATGTTTATTCATTTTTGAGAGAAAGAGAGAGACAGAGCATGAGCGGGGCAGGGGCAGAGAGAGAGAGGGAGACACAGAATCTGAAACAGGCTCCAGGCTCTGAGCTGTCAGCACAGAGCCCGACGCGGGGCTCCATCTCACGAACCTCGAGATCATGACCTGAGCCCAAGTCAGATGCTTAACCAACTGAGCCACCCAGGCGCCCCAAAATTTATAAAGTTAATTAAGGGAAATTCAGGTATGCCAATTATCACACAGGTAATAATACCCTCGCTTAAACAGGCCTTGGTGTGAACACTCACGTATTTAGCCTTTTAAGATCTCCTTTCCGATGTCTCTGATGTGGCTGGATACTGAAGAATATCACTTAATGTTGTATATTGGACATAGATGTGGGCATTTATTAAGAGGCTTTAAGGATATCTTTATTTCATAAAAATAATTTCCAATTACATGAATGCCATATAAGTCATTATCTTAATCTTTTTTGCAAATATTCTGTTTATATATATATTTGATTTATCCTGTACCTCATAAGAAGCTTTCCACTTTCTCCTGTTACCTAGAGTTGCTTTTATTTGATTCTACTCAAGTATACAGTCAATTTTTGTGTATATAATAACATTATAACTTAAAATTTAGATTAATTACAGAACAAAATGACTGCATTTTTTTTCTCCTCTTTATCCCTATCCTTTGAAATATGGGATGGCAAGCAACTCTCTTGTTAGGGAATATATGCATACAGATATCTGTGTGTGTGTGTGTGTGTGTGTGTGTGTGTGTGTGTGTGTGAGAGAGAGAGAGAGAGAGAGAGAGAGAGAGAGAGAGAGATAGGAGGAGGAGGGAAGGAGGGGGAGAGAATGGTGATAAGAAGAAAATAATAAAACATGTGAAAATACATTAAAAATTAATGAATCTGGCTACATGTAATATTTACACTCATGGAGAAAAAGTCAAACATATCAATGAAAAGATTTTGCTTTTAAACTTCATGGAAATTATATCTTCGAAAATACATCTGGAATTGTTAAGAACATATTTAGATATTAGTATTTAACTTATATTCTTATGATGATGCTCATTATCTGTGCTTCTCACAGATGTGAGAAGTAAATATTATAATGGAAAAAGAAATGATTTTATGGTAAAAAATAAATAAATGCTTAAATCCAGTATGTTTTTTACAAATATATTTCCTCTTGTAATCAAAAAAGAATCACCTATGTAACAGAATGTGTAATACTTTGTATGCAAATAAGAAAGCACTATTGAGCTGATGAAAACATCTGTTAATTGATTTTATGGTCCAGTACACACAGCTCTAAGTGCCATGATAATTTGGGGCAAAGACTTGTTTTTTCTTGTAGCATCTGGGTATTTCAGGCAAAAGTGATAAGTAGTGTTCTGTCTGAATAATTTAGGAATTGGCATCAGTACAAGCCTGGCTAGTACTGAATTTTAGAGATTTAGAAATAAAATCGTTGGGTCCCTAGGTGGCTCAGTCAGTTGAGCATCCTCCTCTTGATTTCAGCTCAGGTCATGATCCCAGGGTCATGGGATGGAGCCCCATGTCTGGCTCTGCACTGATCGTAGAGCTTAAGATTCTCTCTCTCTCTCTCTCTCTCTCTCTCTCTCTCTCTCTCTCCCTCTGCCTTTTCCCCATCCCCTCTCATTCTCTTTCTCTCTCTCAGGGAAAAAAAAAAAACCTGCCACATTTAGGTTTATGACTTCAAATTCATTAATTCTGACATATTTTGAAAATGAAAGACACTTGTTTGTACCTGTTTATATTCTAAAGCATATTAGTATAAAGCATATTTCCCTTTCTGTATTGTATGCTATAATATACTGGAAATAGCACTGCATTAAACTAAAAGGACTCTGGTTTTACTTTGCCTCCAGTGTTACTTATTTGGATCTTTAAGTCTTTTTATATATGATCACATAAGGTGATGTCAGTAAAATAATAAAAAAAAAAAGTTAGTGCTCAATTTATATGGGTTAAACCAAAAGAAGTACAAAAGGAAAAAAAATACTGTAACTTGACTTAGATACAAAACTAACTTGAATCCAAACACCAAATGTGGATATATTTTGTTAGAACATTGTGGGTGTTAGGCAGAGGAGGATGTAAAAACAAATTGTTATTTTTTATTATAAAAATATTGTAAGATCTAAGAAAAAACATACATGAGAACATAAGAAGAAATAAACAAGAGGTAATAATATATATATATATATAGAGAGAGAGAGAGAGAGAGAGAGAGAAATTAAAAAGAAACACTATTTTCTAAATTTGAAAATCTTGATAAATGAATGGATGAATTTCTAGAAAAAAAATTAGACTTATCCAAAATTTTGTGAATAAAATAAATTTAACAAGGTAATAATTGTGAACAAAATGAAATAATATATGAAAGAATTATATAAAAATTTCCAAACTCAGATTATTTTTAGTGCAAATGATTTCAACATTCATAAATACATTATCATAACTTCCTTATACAATTTATTCTGGAGAGTAAAATGCATTGTATTGAATAAAACTAACAAAATATCTTTGTTTTGTTTTTTTTTAGGATCCACATATAAATGAAATCATGTGATATCTATCTCTGACTTATTTCATTTAGCATACATAATACTCTCTAGGTCCGTCCATGTTGTTGCAAATGGCAACATTCATCATTTTTTTATGTCTGAGTAATATTTCATTGTTTGTATGTGTGTGTAACATATTCTTTATCATATATGTACATATCATATATGTATTGTGTATTCTTTATTCATTCATCTTGTGTTACTTCCCTATTTGGCTATTATAAATAATGTTGCAATAAACACAAGGCTGCATATGTTTTTTTGAATTAGTGTTTTCACTTTCTTTGGGAAAATACCCAGAAATGGAATTACTGGGTCATATGGTATTTCTATTTTTAACTTTTTGAGGAACCTTCACACTGTTTACCATAGTGTCTTCCCCACTTTACATTCTCACCAACAGTGCATGAGGTGTCCCTTTTTCCCACATCTTAACTAAGAATGATTTCTTGTTTTTCTGAGAGTAGCCATTCTGACTTGTGTGAAGTGATCTCACTATGGTTTTGGTTTGTTTTCCTGACATTTGGTAATGTTGAACATCTTAAGTCTGTTGGACATTTGTACATCTTTGGAAAAAAAATGTCTCGTCAGGTCCTCTACCCATGTTTTAATTGAATCGTTATTTTTTTGCTGTTGAATTATATAAGTTCTTTTTATATTTTAAATTTTAACCCCTTATCAAATCTATCAATTAAAATATCCTCTCCCATTCAGTGGGTGATGGGCATTGAGGAAGGCACCTGTTGGGATGAGCACTGGGTGTTGTATGGAAACCAATTTGACAATAAATTTCATATCAAAAATTTTTTTTCCTTAAGAATATAAATATAAAACCTAAACATTTGAAAAATAAATCAATAAAATAAAATATCTTCTCCCATTCAGTAGGTTGGCTTTTTTTTTTTTTTTTTTTTTTTTTTTGGTTTACTTTGTTGTGCAAAAGCTTTTTATTTTGGTATAGTTTAAATACAGAGAACAAACTGGCGGCTGTCTGAGGGGATGTGGGGGGGGGGTAAAATAGGTATAAGAAATTATGGGTACAAACTTCCAGTTATAATATAAATAAGTCACAGAGATGAAATATACAGGATAGGAAATATAACCAACATTATAATAACCTCATATGGTAATAAATGGTGACTATACTTACTGTGGTGAGCATTAACTGTATAGAATTGTCAAATCACTATGCTATATACCTGAAACGAATATACTATTGAGTATCAATTATACCTTAAAAAATTCTATCAAATTCTTGATTTTTGTTTTGATTAAATTACTTTAAAAAATTAAAAACCTTTCTTGTAAGCCACATGAATGGCTATTGATACAATATTGACAGACAAAATACCAGCTATTTAGTAGAATGTTATATAATGTGATTAATCCACTAAATCAAAAGTTATATAAATAATGCAAAATAGACTATTGCTAATAAGAAGATGAAATCAGTAATCAAAACACAAATCCCAACAAACAAAGAATTCTACCAAATATTCAAAGAAGAATTGTTATTAACTCAAACTCTTCCAAAAAATAAAGAGAACACTTCCAAACTCATTTTTCAAGGCCAGCTTTACCCTGAACCAAAACCAGACAAGGACACCACAAGAAAAGAAAATTACAGGCCAATATCTCTGAACATCATCAACAAAATGTTAGCAAACCTAATCAACAATACATTACAAGGATCATTACCACAATCAAATGGATTTATTCCAGAGATGTAAGGATGGTTCAACATCTGTAAACCAATCAACATGGTACACCATATTAACCAAATAAAGGGTAACAATCGTATGATCATCTCTAGAGATGTAGAAAAAACACTTGGCAATATTTAACATCCACTTAAATAAAAACTCTCAACAAAGTGGGTAGAAAGGGAATGTACCTCAACATTTTAAAGGCCATATATCTGTAAAGAGTTATTTAGTAGTAGAGGAACAAAGGAAAATTTAAGGAAAGAAGGCTGGAAAGATATTCATTAAAATATAACACCCACTTCTTATTAAGGTACATCGTGGGTCATAATATATACATTTTAATAATAGAGGGATTTAAATAAGGAATTTAAGAATGCTCACTCAATATGATAAAAAATATCTCAAAATTCACAGATAATTTTATGTCTTATAATATATATTTTCATTTAAAAATTAAGGAAATTGTTTATCTTACTATAATCACTAAATAATTTTTAAAAAATTCTAGCCAATAAAGTGGAAAAGAGAGTATCAATATTTGAAATTTTGTAGGAAGTCAGACTTATAAACACAAGAATAAAACAAAGTCATTAGCAATATAAACATTTACAAGATAAAAGTCTAAGGGATAATAAACATTTAAGCAATAGCTTATTTAAAAATATAAGATGAAATAATTTCATGGAAAATGAGGCAAAAACAAAAAAAAACAAAAAACAAAAAATACCAAACTATTTAAAAATGTGTCTGCTAGGGGTGCCTGGGTGGCTCAGTCAGTTAAGCATCCACTTTGGGCTCAGGTCATAATCTCAAAGTTTCATGAGTTGGAGCCCCTAATTGGGCTCTGCACTGATAGTGCAGAGCCACCTTGGGATTCTCTCTCTGTCTCTCTCTCTCTGCCCCTCCCCTACTCACGCTGTCTCTCTCAAAATAAATAAATACACTTAAAAAAATTTTTAATGTGTCTGCTATATGAAGAACACAAAGCAATTTACCAAAATATTTAAACAAAGAGTTGAGAAAATATTTGCAAACCAAAGGAAGGATGCATTATGGTCCTAAGACATTTAAAAAGATATTAACTACCCAAGATTATTGTATGTATATATAAAGTATTTCAGGAATCCTTTAAGTAATTTTTGTAATAAAGTACAGGAAGGGAGAAAAAAGAAATAGGGTATTATGTGTGCAGCAATGTGCACCCCAATTCAAGGAACAAGGTGGAAAATCCATGTGAAAGGGCATTTTTTTGGCAGATATCTTGAATGGAAACAAGCACATTCTTCTTAATTTAATCCTCTTCATCTCACCTACCTCAAAATCAAATTGTGGTGAGCATCTGAAAATAGAAGAAGCCTAGGAATATATAGCAAATAAAGGAAAGGGAATGGCAAAGGGTAGAGGGAGAGGGTGAAGAGGGAAATTAAAACTGGAGAAATTTAGTGAAACAGATTGTTTTCATTAATTTCAAATGACACTAAGAGCAAAGACAAGAGTGAGTAAGGAGTTAAAGAATCAGGAAATTGCAAGAAAAAAAATAGTTCTATGAAATTTCTCAATAAAAGACTGTCAGCCTGAGAAAAGCTACCAATTTCTTCCTGAAGTTCTAAAAAGGAAATGGAGAAAACTTTATAAATGTAAAAGGAAATAAACACAGAAAATTAAGATGAGTTGAGAATTGTCAATGCAATGGAAATTGGTAGAATGAAAATAATGGGGGAAAAGTAAATAAAAATAAATAGAAACTGAAAAATTGTCAAGAGAGCATGTTTGTCCTAGAAAAGAGGAAAACACGTGTATTTTCTCAAATGACTAAATAAAAGGTGAATGCTAAAGAAGTGTAAGAGAGACCAAGTAGAATTTTATCTCACACATATTTATGAATATGTTTTTATGAATATGAATATTGATGGGGCACCTGAGTGGCTCAGTTGGTTAAGCATCTGACTTCAGCTCAGGTCATGATCAGGCTGTACTTGAGTTCAAGCCCCGTGTCGGGCTCTGGGCTGACAGCTCAGAGCCTGGAGCCTGTTTCAGATTTTGTCTCCCTCTCTCTGCCCATTCCCCACTTACACTCTGTCTCTCTCTCTCTCAAAAATAAATAAACATTATTTTAAAAAAAAATAATTGTGGAATTGAGTGGTTGCTGAAAGTACATCTTTGTGATAAAGAAAATGATAGGTTCAACTAAGCCAAAATGTAAATTAAATGTGTTAGTCAGAAGACCTCCATCTTATGCTCCCATAAGCTAGACTGTGAAGACCAATTCTAGGGTTTGAATGTAAAAAGAGAATTTTTGGAAGGCTAAATTCACAATTCATATCTTGACAAAAATTCCACACCAGCATTAGAGCTCTAATAGGAAAGAAGCATGACCCTGAGTTTTGGGACTTTGGATATCTTGGTTGATGTGTTTGAGAACATTAAACCAAGATTTTGTTAAATCCTTTTAGCCTGCAGAAATGATTCTCTCATAGTCTGGAGAATAGCAACAACCCTCCCATTTCCAACTTTTCCCTTAAGTTATTATAAAGGCATTAAAGAAGCCAGATTCATTGTAAGAAAATATTTCCCCTCAAGGGGATTCTGGGAAGATGGCGGCGTAGGAGGACGCTGGGCTCACCGCGAGTCCTGCTGATCACTTAGATTCCACCTACACCTGCCTAAATAACCCAGAAAACCGCCAGAGGATTAGCAGAACAGAGTCACCGGACCCAAGTGCAGACGAGAGGCCCACGGAAGAGGGTAGGAAGGGCGGCGAGGCGGTGCGCGCTCCACGGACTGGCGGGAGGGAGCCGGGGCGGAGGGGCGGCTCGCCGGCCAAGCAGAGCCCCCGAGTCCGGCTTGCGAAAGCGGAAGGGCCTAACGGGCTGTGTTCCGACAGCAAGCGCGACTTAGCGTCTGGGAGGTCATAAGTTAACAGCTCTGCTCGGAAAGCGGGAAGGCTGGAGGACAAAGGGAGGGTGAGCTGCGGAGCCCCCGGACGACAGAGCTCAGTTTGGCGGGGAACAAAGGCGCTAGCCAGCGCCATCTCCCCCGCCCATCCCCCAGCCAAAATCCCAAAGGGAACCGGCTCCGGCCAGGGAAATTGCTCGCTCCGCGCGAACACCCAACTCTGTGCTTCTGCGGAGCCAAACCTCCGGCAGCGATCTGACTCCCTCCGGCTGCCACAGGGCCCCTCCTGAAGTGGATCACCTAAGGAGAAGCGAGCTAAGCCTGCCCCCCCTGCCACCGTGCACCTTGCCTTCCCACCCCAGCTAATACGCCAGATCCCCAGCATCACAAGCCTGGCAGTGTGCAAGTAGCCCAGACGGGCCACGCCACCCCACAGTGAATCCCGCCCCTAGGAGAGGGGAAGAGAAGGCACACACCAGTCTGACTGTGGCCCCAGCGGTGGGCTGGGGGCAGACATCAGGTCGGACTGCGGCCCCGCCCACCAACTCCAGTTATACACCACAGCACAGGGGAAGTGCCCTGCAGGCCCTCACCACACCAGGGACTATCCAAAATGACCAAGCAGAAGAATTCCCCTCAGAAGAATCTCCAGGAAATAACAACAGCTAATGAGCTGATCAAAAAGGATTTAAATAATATAACAGAAAGTGAATTTAGAATAATAGTCATAAAATTAATCGCTGGGCTGGAAAACAGCATACAGGACAGCAGAGAATCTCTTGCTACAGACATCAGGGGACTAAGGAACAGTCACGAGGAGCTGAAAAACGCTTTAAAGGAAATGGAAAACAAAATGCAAACCACCACGGCTCAGATGGAAGAGGCAGAGGAGAGAATAGGTGAACTAGAAGATAAAGTTATGGAAAAAGAGGAAGCTGAGAAAAAGAGAGATAAAAAAATCCAGGAGTATGAGGGGAAAATTAGAGAACTAAGTGATACACTAAAAAGAAATAATCTACGCATAATTGGTATCCCAGAGGAGGAAGAGAGAGGGAAAGGTGCTGAAGGGGTACTTGAAGAAATAATAGCTGAGAACTTCCCTGAACTGGGGAAGGAAAAAGGCATTGAAACCCAAGAGGCACAGAGAACTCCCTTCAGACGTAACTTGAATCGATCTTCTGCACGACATATCATAGTGAAACTGGCAAAATACAAGGATAGAGAGAAAATTCTGAAAGCAGCAAGGGGTAAACGTGCCCTCACATATAAAGGGAGACCTATAAGACTCGTGACTGATCTCTCTTTTGAAACTTGGCAGGCCAGAAAGAATTGGCACGAGATTTTCAGGGTGCTAGACAGCAAAAATATGCAGCCAAGAATCCTTTATCCAGCAAGTCTGTCATTTAGAATAGAAGGAGAGATAAAGGTCTTCCCAAACAAACAAAAACTGAAGGAATTTGTCACCACTAAACCAGCCCTACAAGAGATCCTAAGGGGGACCCTGTGAGACAAAGTACCAGAGACATCACTACAAGCATAAAACATACAGACATCACAATGACTCTAAACCCGTATCTTTCTATAATAACACTGAATGTAAATGGATTAAATGCGCCAACCAAAAGACATAGGGTATCAGAATGGATAAAAAAACAAGACCCATCTATTTGCTGTCTACAAGAGACTCATTTTAGACCTGAGGACACCTTTAGATTCAGAGTGAGGGGATGGAGAACTATTTATCATGCTACTGGAAGCCAGAAGAAAGCTGGAGTAGCCATACTTATATCAGACAAACTAGACTTTAAATTAAAGGCTGTAACAAGAGATGAAGAAGGACATTATATAATAGTTACAGGGTCTATCCATCAGGAAGAGCTAACAATTATAAATGTCTATGCGCCGAATACCGGAGCCCCCAAATATATAAAACAATTACTCATAAACATAAGCAACCTTATTGATAAGAATGTGGTAATTGCTGGGGACTTTAACACCCCACTTACAGAAATGGATAGATCATCTAGACACACGGTCAATAAAGAAACAAGGGCCCTGAATGAGACACTGGATCAGATGGACTTGACAGATATATTTAGAACTCTGCATCCCAAAGCAACAGAATATACTTTCTTCTCGAGTGCACATGGAACATTCTCCAAGATAGATCATATACTGGGTCACAAAACAGCCCTTCATAAGTTTACAAGAATTGAAATTATACCATGCATACTTTCAGACCACAATGCTATGAAGCTTGAAATCAACCACAGGAAAAAGTCTGGAAAACCTCCAAAAGCATGGAGGTTAAAGAACACCCTACTAACGAATGAGTGGGTCAACCAGGCAATTAGAGAAGAAATCAAAAAATATATGGAAACAAACGAAAATGAAAATACAACAATCCAAACGCTTTGGGACGCAGCGAAGGCAGTCCTGAGAGGAAAATACATTGCAATCCAGGCCTATCTCAAGAAACAAGAAAAATCCCAAATACAAAATCTAACAGCACACCTAAAGGAAATAGAAGCAGAACAGCAAAGGCAGCCTAAACCCAGCAGAAGAAGAGAAATAATAAAGATCAGAGCAGAAATAAACAATATAGAATCTAAAAAAACTGTAGAGCAGATCAACGAAACCAAGAGTTGGTTTTTTGAAAAAATAAACAAAATTGACAAACCTCTAGCCAGGCTTCTCAAAAAGAAAAGGGAGATGACCCAAATAGATAAAATCATGAATGAAAATGGAATGATTACAACCAATCCCTCAGAGATACAAACAATTATCAGGGAATACTATGAAAAATTATATGCCAACAAATTGGACAACCTGGAAGAAATGGACAAATTCCTGAACACCCACACTCTTCCAAAACTCAATCAGGAGGAAAGAGAAAGCTTGAACAGACCCATAACCAGCGAAGAAATTGAATCAGTTATCAAAAATCTCCCAACAAATAAGAGTCCAGGACCAGATGGCTTCCCAGGGGAGTTCTACCAGACGTTTAAAGCAGAGATAATACCTATCCTTCTCAAGCTATTCCAAGAAATAGAAAGGGAAGGAAAACTTCCAGACTCATTCTATGAAGCCAGTATTACTTTGATTCCTAAACCAGACAGAGACCCAGTAACAAAAGAGAACTACAGGCCAATATCCCTGATGAATATGGATGCAAAAATTCTCAATAAGATACTAGCAAATCGAATTCAACAGCATATAAAAAGAATGATTCACCATGATCAAGTGGGATTCATTCCTGGGATGCAGGGCTGGTTCAACATTCGCAAATCAATCAACGTGATACATCACATTAACAAAAAAAAAGAGAAGAACCATATGATCCTGTCAATCGATGCAGAAAAGGCCTTTGACAAAATCCAGCACCCTTTCTTAATAAAAACCCTTGAGAAAGTCGGGATAGAAGGAACATACTTAAAGATCATAAAAGCCATTTATGAAAAGCCCACAGCTAACATCATCCTCAACGGGGAAAAACTGAGAGCTTTTTCCCTGAGATCAGGAACACGACAGGGATGCCCACTCTCACCGTTGTTGTTTAACATAGTGCTGGAAGTGCTAGCATCAGCAATCAGACAACAAAAGGATATCAAAGTCATCCAAATTGGCAAAGATGAAGTCAAGCTTTCGCTTTTTGCAGATGACATGATATTATACATGGAAAATCCGATAGACTCCACCAAAAGTCTGCTAGAACTGATACATGAATTCAGCAAAGTTGCAGGATACAAAATCAATGTACAGAAATCAGTTGCATTCTTATACACTAACAATGAAGCAACAGAAAGACAAATAAAGAAACTGATCCCATTCACAATTGCACCAAGAAGCATAAAATACTTAGGAATAAATCTAACCAAAGATGTAAAGGATCTGTATGCTGAAAACTATAGAAAGCTTATGAAGGTAATTGAAGAAGATTTAAAGAAATGGAAAGACATTCCCTGCTCATGGATTGGAAAAATAAATATTGTCAAAATGTCAATACTACCCAAAGCTATCTACACATTCAATGCAATCCCAATCAAAATTGCACCAGCATTCTTCTCGAAACTAGAACAAGCAATCCTAAAATTCATATGGAACCACAAAAGGCCCCGAATAGCCAAAGGAATTTTGAAGAAGAAGACCAAAGCAGGAGGCATCACAATCCCAGACTTCAGCCTCTACTACAAAGCTGTCATCATCAAGACAGCATGGTATTGGCACAAAAACAGACACACAGACCAATGGAATAGAATAGAAACCCCAGAACTAGACCCACAAACATATGGCCAACTCATCTTTGACAAAGCAGGAAAGAACATCCAATGGAAAAAAGACAGCCTCTTTAACAAATGGTGCTGGGAGAACTGGACAGCAACATGCAGAAGGTTGAAACTAGACCACTTTCTCACACCATTTACAAAAATAAACTCAAAATGGATAAAGGACCTAAATGTGAGACAGGAAACCATCAGAACCTTAGAGGAGAAGGCAGGAAAAGACCTCTCTGACCTCAGCCGTAGCAATCTCTTACTCGACACATCCCCAAAGGCAAGGGAATTAAAAGCAAAAGTGAATTACTGGGACCTTATGAAGATAAAAAGCTTCTGCACAGCAAAGGAAACAACCAACAAAACTAAAAGGCAACCAACGGAATGGGAAAAGATATTTGCAAATGACATATCGCACAAAGGGCTAGTATCTAAAATCTATAAAGAGCTCACCAAACTCCACACCCGAAAAACAAATAACCCAGGGAAGAAATGGGCAGAAAACATGAATAGACACTTCTCTAAAGAAGACATCCAGATGGCCAACAGGCACATGAAAAGATGTTCAGCGTCGCTCCTTATCAGGAAAATACAAATCAAAACCACACTCAGGTATCACCTCACGCCAGTCAGAGTGGCCAAAATGAACAAATCAGGAGACTACAGATGCTGGAGAGGATGTGGAGAAACGGGAACCCTCTTGCACTGTTGGTGGGAATGCAAATTGGTGCAGCCGCTCTGGAAAGCAGTGTGGAGGTTCCTCAAAAAATTAAAAATAGACCTACCCTATGACCCAGCAATAGCACTGCTAGGAATCTACCCAAGGGATACAGGAGTACTGATGCATAGGGGCACTTGTACCCCAATGTTCATAGCAGCACTCTCAACAATAGCCAAATTATGGAAAGAGCCTAAATGTCCATCAACTGATGAATGGATAAAGAAATTGTGGTTTATATACACAATGGAATACTACGTGGCAATGAGAAAAAATGAAATATGGCCTTTTGTAGCAACGTGGATGGAACTGGAGAGTGTGATGCTAAGTGAAATAAGCCATACAGAGAAAGACAGATACCATATGTTTTCACTCTTATGTGGATCCTGAGAAACTTAACAGAAACCCATGGGGTAGGGGAAGGAAAAAAAAAAAAAAGAGATTAGAGTGGGAGAGAGCCAAAGCATAAGAGACTGTTAAAAACTGAGAACAAACTGAGGGTTGATGGGGGGTGGGAGGGAGGGGCGGGTGGGTGATGGGTATTGAGGAGGGCACCTTTTGGGATGAGCACTGGGTGTTGTATGGAAACCAATTTGTCAATAAACTTCATATAAAAAAAAAAATAAAAAGCTTTATAATCCTAAAAAAAAAAAAAAAAAAAAAGAAAATATTTCCCCTCTTTGAGATATGCATTGTTCTTAGCTCTTAGCCATTCTCCAATAAATAAGGTCAAATGCCAATATGAACCAACTGGTGAAATCCTGGGTATGGTAAAAGAAAAAAGAGATTATTCATTAATATGTCCCTTATAATATATTTCTGGAAACTGGTAGAGTATGACTGGGAATAGGCCTTAGTCATGCAGTACGAGAGAGGGGGAATGGGTAGGATCTTCTAAGGCTGAGTAAAAGAGTTGTTGGTAGGACACTCTTCCATTATTCAAGTATTTAACAATCTAGTATGGGCATGCAAAGTAGCTATAAATTTGCTTTAGAGAGGACTACCCACAGAGTGAAAAAAATGAAGGACAATTATAAATTAAGTGAAGATGACAACTATTTTCTCAGTGTTGAGCTAAGGATCAAAAATCTTACAAGTAGAAATGGTAACATGGACCTATTAAATAAGACCCAATAACCCAAAAGATGGAGGGCATGGAAGAGTCTTCATTTACTAAGGAAACAAGAGAAAGGCTATTGGTTTGGTATGGAGGAGAATAGTCATCACTGGGAATCTGACTCAGTATTGTCAACTGCTGTTTGGGATTTATAGTAAGAAATACTGTGAACAAGTTTTCCTAATACCAGTGTGGGTAATAGGTCTCAGGTTTCATCATCTAATTTATCAAAAACAAGGAAATGAAATTTCTATATAACCTGCAGTATCCTAATGGCAAGTAGAGGAGCATGATCTACAGGGTTATATTAATACAGCTAATCATGGTCTTTTTGGTATAAGATAGTGGGTCAGTTCAAAAGACTACTGCTTTTTTTTTTACATAATAAACAAATCAAGTGTGGAATAGCATAAGGGTCCTATCAGCTGCCCCAAAGGAAAGTAAAAATCTTTCACCCACCTTTGATCCTTGGCCAGTTCTGAGACACAAAACACATAAATAAAGAAAAGGTCATTTCCCTCTGGAGAAGTATGCAATGTCAGAGCAAGTGTAGCAATTGCCTTTTCCAGAGGGTGATTTGCCCACTTTATGTTGGAAAAATGGGAATTCTAAGATTTTTTTTACAACTATTAAATAAAGTATCTGAGCTAATTCCGGACCTTGTATTAGAGTGGAACATAGAGAAGAAATAGGAGTCCTGGCCCTGGATGTCTATAGTGGATCAAATAGGTACAAACACACCCAGTGTTCATTCTTTTCTTAAAAGCATAAATTGAGCTGGAAACACTTAGGTGTGACTGAAGTCTCATATCGGTTCTTTATCTTCTGGAGTAAGGAACTATCATGGTAGCAAAGGCAAAGTGGAAGAGCCTAAAGCAGCCCACTTGCAACAGCACATACACGAAAATAATCAACAAACAACACTACATTCTAGGATTTATTCCATTCACCAATGGAATAAATCAACATAGCCTATGGTAAGGTTTTTGGTGTGATACTACTGATCCAATCAAATCACCATATAGCCATCAGGAAGGAAGATCAAAAACAGTGAGCATTCTCCTGAGATGAACAAATTTATTTATATATTCTGGTTACTGTCATAGTGGTTTATCTGTGATAGAATTGCTGTTAACAAGTCCAAAAGGACATCTTAAGAAGGTGACCTATATTCCCTTATCATTCTGTCAGCAGATGCCCTCCCTCAGAATGCACTGATGGATGTGTCCTTATGACCAGTTGATGGGGGGGGGGGGGAGGGGGGAGAATCCTGTACTTTTCTCATAAGTAAATTTTGTATGTTGGTACAAACAAAAACTTTATTGTTTTATTCTTGTTTTTTTTTTAATTTATCTATTGATTTTCAGTGAGAGAGGGAGAGAAAGTGCACAGAGAGAATAAGAATCCCAAGCAGGATCTACACTGTCAATGCAGAGCCCAATGTACAGCTTGAACCCATGAACAATGAGATCATGACCTGAGCCAAACCAAGAGTCAGATGCTTAACCCACTGAGCCACCCAGGAACCCTTGATTGTTAATATTCTACAGCTCTATTCAAGGGCAACATTTAAATACAATGGTTATAAGAAAAAGAAAAAAAAAAGAAAAGAGTTATGATTGCAGAAAACTTTAGTGGCCATTTACTTTGTGGAGAGGCCAGTGATCCAAGGGCAGTGATCAATGAGTTTTTGCTTAAGGCTTTACACAAAGTAAGGTTGGAGGCATTTTTAACACTTTTCCTAATGTCTCTTAGTAATTACTGACAGTTTCAAAATTATTTTATAATTTACAAAATTCTCTTGCCTACTTTTTGGACAGTTCTGAGCTATAATTTATGCTCCACATTTCTTCTATGGAATCCAAATAAAACTATCCATTAAAGAATTTTGTCCCATACTACACTCTTATTGGTTCCTTCACCTTTCTTGTCCTGTTTTCTCTAGTCCTAAAGTGTTTTCTCCTGGGAACAGTTCCTTAGTGGTTCAGATGTATGGGAATCTTCATTAAGTAATCGTCTCTGAAACTAACTCTAGCTTGAAATATTACCCATTTAGACTGGTAAATAGGACAATAACAAAGTTAAAAACTTTGTTTTATCAAACACTACTGACAGAGTGAAAGGCATCCAACAAAATGGAAGAAGAAAATAATCACAGTACATCTATCTGACAAATGACTTTTGATAGGGAAAAAATACACTGTTTAAATCAACAAGAAGACAGAACATCCTATGACAATATGCCATAAAATTAGACAGTACAAAGGAGCTCTCAGAATGCCCAATTAAAATAGAAAGAATGCTCAATATATTCAGGGTAATATAAATTAAATTCATAACGAGATGCTCTTGTATTTTCACTACATTTCACTCTAAGTGGAAAATTGTAGAATATACTGAAGTTTTGCAAGAACATGAAAAAACAGAAATTTTATACTCTGCACATAAAATTGGTACACCCATTTGGAAAAGTGGAAATATTTACTAAAGCAATAATAAAAATTCTGAAATTAATGAAAAATAGTAAGTTGGTTAGAAAAAAAAAAAGTTTGATCACACAAATTTATCCAAACAAAGATTGCTCTACTGATTTTGTACTGTGTTAAGTTCAAAGGGAGAATTAAATTACTGATAATAATAGCATATAAGGAAGGAGTTAAAAATTTTTGAATATTCTAAATTATCAGGAAGACATGTGAGTGAAAAATCGATGTTTTAATGTAAATTTAAATGTAAATGGTAAAACTTTCTTATTTTTTATTTAAATTCAAGTTAGTTAACATACAGTGTAGTCTTGGCTTCAGGAGTAGAACCCAGTGATTCATCTCTTACCTGACACCAAGTGCTCATCCCAAAAAGTGCCCTCCTTAACGCCCATCACCCATTTAACCCATCCCCTCACCCTCCACCCCTCCAGGAATTTTCAGTTCGTTATCTGTATTTAAAGAGAAATTATAAAATTTATTATTAGGGGGAAATAACAAGAAAGAAACATAAAAATTAACTTTCATTTAATCTCATTGATAGCAAGAACAAGAAAAAAACTAGATAAAATAAATATATAATGATAGTAAGAGTCCATGTATATCAATAATCACAATATTATAAATGGAATACATTTATAATTTAAGAGACAGATGGTAAGATGTTTCAAAATATAGTCTAACAGGGGCGCCTGGGTGGCGCAGTCGGTTAAGCGTCCGACTTCAGCCAGGTCACGATCTCACGGTCCGTGAGTTCGAGCCCCGCGTCAGGCTCTGGGCTGATGGCTCAGAGCCTGGAGCCTGTTTCCGATTCTGTGTCTCCCTCTCTCTCTGCCCCTCCCCCGTTCATGCTCTGTCTCTCTCTGTCCCAAAAATAAATAAACGTTGAAAAAAAAAATTCAAAATATAGTCTAACAGTATATAATATTAAAAGAAACATACATTAGGAAACCAACAAAACAAAAAGGCAATCTAATTGAATGGGAAAAAATATTTGCAAATAATGTAATTAATAAGGGTCTACTATCTAAAATAAATGAAGAGCTCACACAGCCGAATATCATAAAGACAAACAATCCAATTTAAAAATGGGTAGAGGGCCTGAATTGACATTTTGCCAAAAAAGACATACCAATGGCCAACGACACATGAAAATATGCCCAATATCAGTAATGCAAAACAAAACTAAACTGGATATCACCTCATACCTGTCAGAATGGCTAGTATCAAAAAGACAAAAAGTAAGTGTTGGCAAGGATGTGAAGAAAAGTGAATCCCTGTACAGTGCTGGTGGAAATGCAAAATGCTGCAACCCTTATAGAAAACAGTTTGAAAGTTTCTGAAAAGATTAGAAATACAATCAATTATATGATCCAGCAATTAAACTTCTGGGTATTTATCTGAAGAAAGCAAAAACATGAAGTTGAAAAGATATATGCACCCCTATAATTATTGCAGCATTATTTACAATAACCAAGAAATGGAGGCAGCTCAAGTATCTATTGATAGATGAATGAATTAAGAAGATGTGGAATATATGTACAATGAAATATTACTCAGCAATGAAAAATAAAGAAATCTCATTTGTGACAAAATGGTAGACCTAGAGGGTATTATGTTAAGTGAAATAAGTCAGAGAAAGACTAATATTGTATAATTTCACTTAAGTGTGAAATCTAAAAACAAAAGAACAAAATAAAACAGAAACATAGATATAGAAAAAAATCTGGTATTTGCCAGAGCAGAGGGGGATAAGGGGATGGGCAAAAAAAGGAAAGGAAAATAAAAGGCAGAAACTTACTATTATAAAAGAAAGGTGACACGGGGTTGCAATGTACAGCATAGCTAATATAGTTAATAACATTGTAACTATTTTCTACAGTGACAACTGGTAAGTGGATTTATCATGGCGATCACTTTATAATGTATATAAATGTTGAATCATCGTATTCTACATCTAAAACTAATATAATATTGTATCTCAACTTCAACAATAAAAAGACAAATGCTAAATACAAGAATAGAGAATACTTGGAAAAACCAACCAAAAGAGAAACCAAGATGCCTATATAAAACCTTTTTAAAAAATATTTTGGATAAATAGATTGAAAGGATCATTTCAAAAAGAATAATTTTAAACTTGCGTGTAATAAATATGACATCTCTTGAATTAAATGCCAACAAACACCTAAAGAATTACTCAGATATCGTAGAAAATAAATGATAAAATTCATGTGTTTGTGCAAGAGCCATTTTCCTAAAGAAGAAATGAAAGAGAACATTCCTAACAGCATGATTTTTATTACATCTCTGTTAATAAGTTAAATGTGGTATTGATGCATGGAAAGAGCCCGGAAGCAAATTAGCAGTATATGAAAAAATCATGTAACACAGTGCTTTTGAATAACAGTGAGACAAGAATAGTGATTCAATAAATGGTGTATAACAGAAAAATATATTAGGCAAGAGTTTAAAATGTTTAGAAAAAAAAAAAAACAGAAGCTCTAGACTCGTGAAAGATAATGCTAAAGTACAAACAGCAAAAACCACAAATAGGAAATATTGATAAATTAGCTTACTTTTCTATTATACACTACGAGAGAGAAGACATGAGGATCATAGAGTTAAGATGTTTGCAACATATGAAATATATATGTAAATACATAAACATATATAGGTATCAGGACAAACAACATAAGCATACATATATGCTAACAATTCTAAAACTCAAATGGAAAACAGACAAATCAAGCTTAAGCTATGAATAAATAACACAAAAAGAAATTTGGATAAATGATAACTTTAAATATGTGTTAAGCCTCTCTAGTAAGAAGTAAACTGAAAATTAAAACTAAAGCGAGACAATATTTTACACTTATAAAACTGACAAACTTAATGTCTGAAAACATTAAGACACAATTTAGCAAAATGTACTAAAATTTAACATGTGCATAAATACACATATATTAAATACAAAAATCAGTCTTCAATTTACATACCCACCATAATTCTCATAAAGCATAAATGAGGAGATGCAATATTATAGTATTAATGGCATTGTTTCAAATTGAAAAAAACATTTTTTTGAACCAAGATGGTGAAGTAGAAAATCCTGCACTCACTTCTCCCATAGACACACCAAAACTGCAACTACACATGGAACAACTCTCTCTGAGAACAACCTAAAGACTAGCAGAACAGCTCAACCAAAAGTCATAAAGAAAAAGCCACATTGAAACAGGTAGGAGGGGCAAAGAAGCAGTCTGGTCAGAACCCACATCCCCAGTGCTGTGAGCCACAAATGAGAGGGATGGCACAAATGTGAAGGTCCTTCTTGAGCAGTTAGAGGCATAAGCTCTACCTCAGGCATCCACACCCTGGGGCCCTGCACCAAGACAAGCCCTCATAATGTCTAGTTTTGAAAAATCAGTCTGGCTTAACTCTAGGAAAGCTGGAGGACTAAGGGAAACTGAAACTTTGCTCTTACAGAGTGGATGCATAAACTCACTTTCTCTGAGACCCAGAACAAAGGCAGCTGGCTGAAAAGCACCAGGGCCATATATGGAAATTTACTGACTTATTTTAGGGCTTGTACTAGAGGGGCAGGGATCTATAGGAACTTTCTCCAGGACTGGAAGTGCTGGAGAGTGTCATTTTTCTTACTTTCCTTCTACCTATTTTGTCCTGCACCGATGGGCTCCATTTCTGGTACTCTCCATCCACCTTGCTAGCAACTGCTCACCCCCACCCCACTCTGATGTTCCCCTGCAGACCCACACAGGCCAATCTGCCTATTCTAGCAGATACTCCTCAACAGTGTCTCCTAGCATGCCACACCAGTCAAAACTGGTACACCATCAAAGTGGCCCCCACCCAAGGGGTACCAGCCCCAACTGCCAGTGCACCTATGATAGTCACAGCCAGGTCACACAGCCATTCACACCAGGGCCTGGCCCTGCCCACCAGAAAATTCACAGAAGTCACTGCCCAGCCACAAGAGGGAGACAGAGGCAACCAACAGAGTGTATACCCTACAAGACTATGGTAATTAAAACAGTACTGCCACAGAAACAAACACATATATCAATGAAATAGAATTGAAAGCCCAAAAATAAATTCATATTTATATGGTCTAATTTATATATGACAAAAGAGGCAAATACATACAATGGGGAAAAGATAGTCGGTTCAATAAACAATTGGGGGGAAACTGGACAACTACATACAAAAGAATGGAATTGGACCACTTTATTATACCATATACAAAATAAATTCAAAATGAATTTAACACCTAAATATGAAATCTGAAACCATAAAACTCTTAAAAGAAAGTATCTTAGCAATATTGTCTTGGATCTGTCTCCTCAAGCAAGAGCAACAAAAGCAAATACATACAATTGGAACTATGTTAAACTATAAAATTTTTGCACAGCAAAGGTAACTATCAACAAACTGAAAAGACAACCTACTAAGTGGAAGAATATTTGAAAATGAAATATATGGGGTTAATATCCAAAATATATGAAGAAGTAACACAACTCAACACCCAAAAACCAAACAATTCAATTTGAAAAATGGGAAGAGGACCTGAGTTGACATTTTCCCAAGATGAAATAGAGATGGCCAACAGACACATGGAAAGATGCTCAACGTCACTCATCATCAGGGAAATGCAAATCAAAACCACAATAAGATGCCACTTCACACCTGTCAGAATGGCTAGTATCAAAAGACAAGACATTACAAGTGCTGGTGAGGATGTGGAGGAAAGGGATCCCTTGTGCCCTTTCCGTGGGAATGTAAAGTGGTATAGCTCCTATGAAAAACAGTATGGAGGATTCTCAAAAAATTAAAAATAGAGGTGCCATTGGTCCGGCAATTTCACTTTGGGTATTTTTCTGAAGAAAACAAAACACTTATTCAAAAGATACATGCATTCCTGTGTTCACGGCAGTATTACTTATAATAGCTAAAATATGAAAGCAACCTGTGTTCAATGATCAATGAATGGATATGGTATATTTATATAAAAAGGAATATTACTCAACTACTAAAAATAAAGACTGCCATTCATAACAACCTCTAGGATGTACCTAGAGAGTATTATGCTAAGTAAAATTTGTCAGATAGAAAAAGACAAATACTGTATGATTTCACTTATATGTGGAATCTAAAAAACAAAACAAATGAACAAACAAGAAAGGAACAGATTTTTAAATACAGAGAACAAACTGGTGGTTGCCAGCAGGGAAAGGGGTGGGGAAATGGGTGAAATACATGAAGGGAATTAAGAGGTAGAAACTCACAGTTATGAAATCAATAACTCACAGGGATGTGAATTACAGCATAGGGAACATGATCAGTATATTGTAATAAATTTATAGTGATAGATGGTAACTAAACTTATGATGATCATTTTATAATGTACATAAATATCAAATTGCTGTGTTTTACACTAGAAACTAATATAATATTGTATGTCACCTGTACTTCAATAAAAAATAAAAATGGAAAAGAAATGAGGTAAATTATGAAAAACAGTCAAATAAATTATACCAAGATAAAATGGAATACTATTTATCATTAAAAATAATCAATATTATCACCAAGTCCCATGATTTACCTAAATATGATTTTTTTTCAATGTTAAAGGAAAATTCATATGAAGTAACAGTTATAAAGAAATTAGGGGCACCTGGGTGGCTCAGTCAGTTAAGCGTCCGACTTCAGATCAGGTCATGATCTCACCATCCGTGAGTTTGAGCCCCGCCTCGGGCTCTGTGCTGACAGCTCAGAGCCTGGAGCCCGCTTCAGATTCTGTGTCTCCCTCACTCTCTGCCCCTCTCCTGCTCATGCTCTGTCTCTCTCTGTCTCAAAAATAAAATAAAAGCATTAAAAAAATTTTTTTAAAGAAATTAGAACATGAAAAATGATAGCATATATTAATAGGAATTATTCAGCCTGGAATAGGAATTATTACTGAGCCTGGGTGGCTCAGTCAGTGACTCTTGATTTCTGCTCAGGTCATAATCTCCCAGTTCATAAATTCAAGCCCCACGTTGGGCTCAATTCTGTCAGGGCAGAGACTGCTTGGAATTCTCTCTCTCTCCTTCTCTTCCTGCACTTCTCACATGCTCTCACAGGTGCTCTCTTTCCCTCTCTCAAAATAAATAATCACAAAAAAGAATAATAAAAATAAGAATTATAATTAAAAATATTTTAGGGGAAGTTTAATGTTTACTTATTTATTTTGAAAGAGAGAGAAAGAGAGATCACATGTGTGAGCAGGATAAAGGCAGAGCCAGAGGGCAAGAGAGAATCCCAAACAGGCTACAAGCTCAGCGTGGAGTCCAATGAGAGGCCAATCCCACAACCATGAGATCATGACCTGAGCTGAAATCAAGGCTTGGCAGCTCAACTGACTAAGCCACCAAGCTATAAACTATTCTTTATGTAGTTAAACAAAAGCATTTAATATGGAGGCAAAGATGGAAAGGTAATACATAGGGATGATACATGGAGATTTTAACTATAAAAAGTGCCATATTTTTACTTGGGTAGTATGTATAACATTAATTACAATATTCTTTAATTTCATGTGTTTGAAATTTTTCATGAGTTCAAAATAAATAACTATAGAGTGATGATAAAAAATTCAAATAATTTAATAGGTATACAATTAATAAACATAGCATTGAAGAGACATTAACCTTTATATTACCACTGAATTAATAGGTATATGTTGCAATTTATGTATCATTTACTTATAGATTATACCTATAAGACAAAAATTTACTCAGATATTTTGTGGGGAAGGGTAAGATAAACTGCTTTAAATATTTTTTTTAATTTTTTTTCAATATATGAAATTTATTGTCAAATTGGTTTCCATACAACACCCAGTGCTCATCCCAAAAGGTGCCCTCCTCAATACCCGTCACCCACCCTCCCCTCCCTCCCACTCCCCATCAACCCTCAGTTTGTTCTCAGTTTTTCAGAGTCTCTTATGCTTTGGCTCTCTCCCACTCTAACCTCTTTGTTTTTTTTTTTTCCTTCCCCTACCCCATGGGTTTCTGTTAAGTTTCTCAGGATCCACATAGGAGTGAAAACATATGGTATCTGTCTTTCTCTGTATGGCTTATTTCACTTAGCATCACACTCTCCAGTTCCATCCACGTTGCTACAATGGGCCATATTTCGTTCTTTCTCATTGCCATGTAGTACTGCATTGTGTATATAAACCATAATTTCTTTATCCATTCATCCGTTGATGGACATTTAGGCTCTTTCCATAATTTGGCTATTGTTGAGAGTTTTGCTATAAACATTGGGGTACAAGTGCCCCTATGCATCAGTACTCCTGTATCCCTTGGGTAAATTCCTAGCAGTGCCATTGCTGGGTCATAGGGTAGGTCCATTTTTAATTTTCTGAGGAACCTCCACACTGTTTTCCAGAGTGGCTGCACCAATTTGCATTCCCACCAACAGTGCAAGAGGGTTCCCGTTTCTCCACATCCTCTCCAGCATCTATAGTCTCCTGATTTGTTCATTTTGGCCACTCTGACTGGCGTGAGTTGATGTCTGAGTGTGGTTTTGATTTGTATTTCCCTGATAAGAAGCGACGTTGAACATCTTTTCGTGTGCCTGTTGGCCATCCGGATGTCTTCTTTAGAGAAGTATCTATTCATGTTTTCTGCCCATTTCTTCATGGGTTATTTGTTTTTCGGGTGTGGAGTTTGGTGAGCTCTTTATAGATTTTGGATACTAGCCCTTTGTCCGATATGTCATTTGCAAACATCTTTTCCCATTCTGTTGGTTGCCTTTTAGTTTTGTTGGTTGTTTCCTTTGCTGTGCAGAAGCTTTTTATCTTCATAAGGTCCCAGTAATTCACTTTTGCTTTTAATTCCCTTGCCTTTGGGGATGTGTCGAGTAAGAAATTGCTACGGCTGAGGTCAGAGAGGTCTTTTCCTGCTTTCTCCTCTAGGGTTTTGATGGTTTCCTGTCTCAAATTCAGGTCCTTTATCCATTTTGAGTTTATTTTGGTGAATGGTGTGAGAAAGTGGTCTAGTTTCAACCTTCTGCATGTTGCTGTCCAGTTCTCCCAGCACCATTTGTTAAAGAGACTGTCTTTTTTCTATTGGATGTTCTTTCCTGCTTTGTCAGAGATTAGTTGGCCATACGTGTGTGGGTCTAGTTCTGGGGTTTCTATCCTATTCCATTGGTCTATGTGTCTGTTTTTGTGCCAATACCATACTGTCTTGAGGATTACAACTTTGTAGTAGAGGCTAAAGTCTGGGATTGTGATGCCTCCTGCTTTGGTCTTCTTTCAAAATTACTTTGGCTACTCGGGGTCTTCTGTGGTTCCATATGAATTTTAGGATTGCTTGTTCTAGTTTTGAGAAGAATGCTGGTGCAATTTTGATTGGGATCGCATTGAATGTGTAGATAGCTTTGGGCAATATTGACATTTTGACAATATTTATTCTTCCAATCCATGAGCTCAAAATATTTTTCCATTTTTTTATATCTTCAATTTCCTTCATAAGCTTTCTATAGTTTTCAGCATACAGATCTTATACATCATTGGTTAGATTTATCCCTAGGTATTTTATGCTTCTTGGTGCAATTGTGAATGGAATCAGTTTCTTGATTTGTCTTTCTGTTGCTTCATTTGTTAGTGTATAAGAATGCAACTGATTTCTGTACATTGATTTTGTATCCTGCAACTTTGCTGAATTCATGTATCAGTTCTAGCAGACTTTTGGTGAAGTCTATCGGATTTTCCATGTATAGTATCATGTCATCTGCAAAAAGCGAAAGCTTGACTTCATCTTTGCCAATTTTAATGCCTTTGATTTCCTTTTGTTGTTTAAACAACAGCGGTGAGAGTGGGCATCCCTGTCATGTTCCTGATCTCAGGGAAAAAGCTCTCAGTTTTTCCCCATTGAGGATGATGTTAGCTGTGGGCTTTTCATAAATGGCTTTTATGATCTTTAAGTATGTTCCTTCTATCCCGACTTTCTCAAGGGTTTTTATTAAGAAAGGGTGCTGGATTTGTTAAAGGCCTTTTCTGCATCAATTGACAGGATCATATGGTTCTTATCTTTTCTTTTATTAATGTGATGTATCACGTTGATTGATTTGCGAATGTTGAACCAGCCCTGCATCCCAGGAATGAATCCCACTTGATCATGGTGAATAATTCTTTTTATATGCTGTTGAATTCGATTTGCTAGTATCTTATTGAGAATTTTTGCATCCATACTCATCAGGGATATTGGCCTGTAGTTCTCTTTTTTTATTGGGTCTCTGTCTGGTTTAGGAATCAAAGTAATACTGGCTTCATAGAATGAGTCTGGAAGTTTTCCTTCCCTTTCTATTTCTTGGAATAGCTTGAGAAGGATAGGTATTACCTCTGCTTTAAACATCTGGTAGAACTCCCCTGGGAAGCCATCTGGTTCTGGACTCTTATTTGTTGGGAGATTTTTGATAACCGATTCAATTTCTTCGCTGGTTATGGGTCTGTTCAAGCTTTCTATTTCCTCCTGATTGAGTTTTGGAAGAGTGTGGGTGTTTAGGCATTTGTCCATTTCTTCCAGGTAGTCCAGTTTGTTGGCATATAATTTTTCATAGTATTCCCTGATAATTGCTTTTATCTCTGAGGGAGTGGTTGTCATAATTCCATTTTCATTCATGATTTTATCTATTTGGGTCATCTCCCTTTTCTTTTTGAGAAGCCTGGCTAGAGTTTTATCAATTTTGTTTATTTTTTCAAAAAACCAACTCTTGGTTTCGTTGATCTGCTCTACAGTTTTTTTAGATTCTATATTGTTTATTTCTGCTCTGATCTTTATTATTTCTCTTCTGCTGCTGGGTTTCGGCTGCCTATGCTATTCTGCTTCTATTTCCTTTAGGTGTGCTGTTAGATTTTGTATTTGGGATTTTTCTTGTTTCTTGACATAAGCCTGGATTGCAATGTTTTTTCCTCTCAGGACTGCCTTTGTTGCATCCCAAAGCGTTTGGATTGTTGTATTTTCATTTTTGTTTGTTTCCATATATTTTTTGATTTCTTCTCTAATTGCCTGGTTGACCCACTCATTCGTTAGTAGGGTGTTCTTTAACCTCCATGCTTTTGGAGGTTTTCCAGACTTTTTCCTGTGGTTGATTTCAAGCTTCATAGCATTGTGGTCTGAAAGTATGCATGGTATAATTTCAATTCATGTATACTTATGAGGTGCTGTTTTGTGACCCAGTATATGATCTATCTTGGAGAATGTTCCATGTGCACTCGAGAAGAAAGTATATTCTGTTGCTTTGGGATGCAGAGTTCTAAATATATCTGTCAAGTCCATCTGATCCAATGTGTCATCCAGGGCCCTTGTTTCTTTATTGACCATGTGTCTAGATGATCTATCCATTTCTGTAAGTGGGGTGTTAAAGTCCCCAGCAATTACCACATTCTTATCAATAAGGTTGCTTCTGTTTATGAGTAATTGTTTTATATATTTGGGGGCTCCTGTATTCGGCGCATAGACATTTATAATTGTTAGCTCTTCCTGATGGATAGACCCTGTAATTATGATATAATGCCCTTCTTCATCTCTTGTTACAGCCTTTAATTTAAAGTCTAGTTTGTCTGATATAAGTATGGCTACTCCAGCTTTCTTTTGACTTCCTGTAGCATGATAGAGAGTTCTCCATCCCCTCACTCTCAATCTGAAGGTGTCCTCAGGTCTAAAATGAGTCTCTTGTAGACAGCAAATAGATGGGTCTTGTTTTTTTATCCATTCTGATACCCTATGTCTTTTGGTTGGTGCATTTAATCCATTTACATTCAGTGTTATTATAGAAAGATACGGGTTTAGAGTCATTGTGATGTCTGTAGGTTTCATGCTTGTAGCGATGTCTCTGGTACTTTGTCTCACAGGATCCCCCTTAGGATCTCTTGTAGGGCTGGTTTAGTGGTGACGAATTCCTTCAGTTTTTGTTTGTTTGGGAAGACCTATATCTCTCCTTCTATTCTAAATGACAGACTTGCTGGATAAAGGATTCTCGGCTGCATATCTTTTCTGTTCAACAGGCAGGCTTAGCTCGCTTCTCCTTAGGTGATCCACTTCATGAGGGGCCCTGTGGCAGCGGGAGGGAGTCAGACCCGCCGCAGGGCTGGATCCGCAGAAGCACAGTGTTGGGTGTTTGCGAGGAGCAAGCAAGTTCCCTGGCAGGAACTGGTTCCCCTTGGGATTTTGGCTGGGGGATGGGAGAGGGAGATTGCGCTGGCGAGCCCCTTCGTTCCCCTCCAAACTGAGCTCTGTCGTCCTGGGGCTCAGCAACTCTCCCTCCCTTTGTCCTCCAGCCCTCTCATTGTCTGAGCAGAGCTGTTAGCTTCCAGAAGTCAAATCCCTCTTGCTGCCGGAACACCCTCCTTCGGCCCCTCCGCTTTTGCAAGCCAGACTTGGGGGCTCTGCTTGGCCGGTGGGCCGCCCCTCCGCCCCAGCTCCCTCCCGCCAGTCTGTGCAGTGCCACCGCCTCCCCGCCCTTCCTACCCTCTTCTG
This sequence comes from Lynx rufus, assembly GCF_022079265.1. NCBI lineage: Eukaryota > Metazoa > Chordata > Mammalia > Carnivora > Felidae > Lynx > Lynx rufus. The sequence goes on along the minus strand of NW_025814845.1, from coordinate 94,819,399 downwards.
TGGGCCTCTTGTCTGTGCTTGGCCTTAAATATTTAAATAAAAGAATATTGTAGGCTATACCAAAGAGAAATTTAAAAGTAAATGAGATATTCTGCTATGTCCTAACTCTAGAAATGAAAGGTATCTATTAAGATGTACATAAATGCAATAAAAATAAGAAAATAGCACACACGTACATGTAATAGAATGACCACAAGTACACCATAAAATGCATTAAAAACTTGCCCAGATATCTAATTTTTGTGCTCTCAAATAACAATGTAAATTACTGGAGAATATTAAAGTAGGAAAACTCCTGCATATGACTTTCACAATGTACAGTTTTAATGACTTCGCTGGCCTGTGCATATTAAAGACAGACACCAAGACTTACTACAGAATATCCCCCCATCAAAAATAATATTGAACCATGGAAATTTAATAAAATAACCCTGAAAATAATCCTCTAACTCCCAGTTTGGAGGAGCTCAGGATCCAGCTTGGAAAGCAGATGTAAAGAAGTACACTTGGAAACTCTTCCTTTACTGTGGTCAACCTCTTGGCCAGCTGCCCCCAGAAAAGCACCACGCATGCACAGTGCTAGCAAACAGAGTGGCACAGCCTAGTCAGCATCTATTTGGCTTTGTATAACTTCTCTCCCCATGAAGGAGGCCAGGCACATCCACACTCTGTGTCTGACTTTGAGCAAGGAGAAACAGAAAAATGAAAACGCAGACCTGGTTTCAATCCTAGTTACTTCTGTACACACCCAGAAGCATCTGCAGAGATGCTCCAGTTCTATATTCATAGGGTTTGGGCCACTGTAAAGTAAATACACATCAAGTAGCCTACTGGGACTCTACGACTTAGCATAAAATAATCTGAGTGTTAAAGTAGCTAGAAGAACCAAGACATATCTGCCCAAGTGGTGTTTGGGAAAATAACTTGCCTGGAGAAATGGAGAGAATCCTCATTTGGGGGGGGGCATCTCTAGCTAGAATCTTATCAAGTTACCTACTTTATATATAGTATATTCATATGCACACACACACACACACACACACACATATATATACACAATATGTATATACAATTATTATTACAGTTTTAGTTATATTTGTTACAAATAAACAGCTTATTATTGGTAAAAATCAAAATTACTGTTATAGTTCTAGTTTTATAATATATAACGAAACATGAAATGACTCAAACATAAACATAACACACCTCATAGCACTCCTTCCAAAAGTCTTATTGAATCGACAATGAAAATATGAATAAAGTAACAGTTCTAAAGAAGGAAAAAAAACTGTAAGTAAATTGGGGAGCCTGAGTGGCTCAGTCGGGTAAGCCTCTGACTTTGGCTCAGGTCATGATCTCACAATTCGTGAGTTCGAGCCCCACATTGGGATCTGTGCTGATAGCTCGGAGCCTGGAGGCTGCTTTGGACTCTGCCTCCCTCTCTCTGCCCCTCCCCGACTCATGTTCTGTCTCTCTCTCTCTCTCTCAAAAACAAATAAACATTAATTAAAAAAAAAAAAGAAACCTATCAATTAGTCAATTATTTGGGCTTTTCCTAGAAAGCAGGGATTAGATTGCCATAAAAGGTAGAGTAGAGGTACTGTATTTTAAGTTTCTGAAATGATAAGAGCAGGGTTTTTCCTCCTGTGGAACTCATGCAAATCTCCATGTTACAAAAGCTGACTTGGGGGCGCCTGGGTGGCTCAGTCAGTTAAGCGTCCGACTTCAGCTCAGGTCATGATCTCACGGTCCGTGAGTTCGAGCCCCGCATCAGGCTCTGTGCTGACAGCTCAGAGCCTGGAGCCCGTTTCAGATTCTGTGTCTCCCTCTCTCCCTGCCCCTCCCCTGTTCATGCTCTGTCTCTCTCTGTCTCAAAAATAAATAAACGTTAAAAAAAAAAAAAAAAGCTGACATGGACCTAAGGCCCTTAGGATAATTATCATTGTCAAATGATAAAGTCAATTATTTCCTAATGAACAAATTTCCAGTGTTGTTTTGGTCCTCCCTTCTCCCAATGAATATACACAACATCTGCCGGAAATGATGTGCCATTTAATAAAAGCTTAAATAACTATTTTCTTAATAAAGTAAACACTGTCCATTATAATGTTGCCAGAAGGAAAACCAGCAAAAAGTGTCTATCAATGGAGGAAGTGGGATAAAAGTAAAGTGGCTTTGCCAAAAATAAAGGGCAGCCAGCTCCTCTAATTTCCAGAGAATATTAATAAATATTTACACAGACCCTAAAATCAATACTGTTATTCATCAGCAGGAGGCAGTCAAAGAAAGAGGCATATAAAACTGCAGAGAAAACTTACCTGTCTATTCAGTGACCCTCAACTTTGGCCGAAACCTTGGAGTCAAGTGGAAGAATTATAAAATTACTGATGCCTGGAGATTGTGATTTACCTTGTGTTACGTGCAGCTTGGGCATTGCTTTTTTTTTTTTTTTTTAATGCTCCAAGTGATCCTAATTTACAGTCAGTTTTTTGATAAATGTTGGTCTATTAATGTACCTATTAGAATCATTTCATCTATAACAGAAAATGCAAATAATAAGTGTATTGTATCAAAAAAAAACAAAAAACAAAACCCAGGATATTCCTAAGTAGAGCAGGGTTTGGTCAATTCAGTGACTCAAAGGTGTCTTCAAATACTGCCTGCTTTGTCCCTTTACCATCTTCCATAATGTCATCTCCTTTTATGGTCAGAGGAGAGTTTAGCTGCTACATTCCCACATATCAATGCCCAAAGATAGAAAATGCTTCCTTCCTCTGATTTCATTTCTTCTTTAAGGGTGACATAATGTTTTCCAAAAGCTAAAATTGGGTTACTGTTAACAAGAGGTAACTCATTCTAATTACTCTCGACCAAACAGGATTTACTTAAAGTATTTGGGACTAAGGTAGACAGAGGAACAACTGCTCACACACTGGAAACTGCTTTTTTTAAAATCTCCTAGGGACACCTGGGTGGCTCAGTCAATTAAGCATCTGACTTCGACTCAGGTCATGATCTCATGGTTTGTGAGTTCTAGCCCCATTGGGCTCTCTGCTGTCAGCACAGAGGCTGCTTCATATCCTCTGTCCCCCCCTCTCTCTGCCCCTCTCCCATTCATTCTCTGTCTCAAATAAATTTTTTAAAAAGGTGAATCTCTATGCCATGATTTGAACCCTGTTTGCACCTTGAAAAAGAATAAAAACAAAATAAAACTCGTCCTAACTTTTATGATTTCTTTTCAAACTTTTATAGCTACCTTTCCTACACCATAAACTTTCTTTTAGTAACTCACACTTGAGGATTTTTAATAAGCATTATGTATAGTTTTAAAAATGGATTTCTTTTTGTTGAAATGTCTGCAGGTGAAAAAGTGTAACTGACTCTAGTTATTCATAGAATTAAACTGATGGAGGCTGAAATTCCAAGGCATATGTAATATTTGATTACTGCCTTGCTCCCCCACCTACTTCAAATTTTTCCTAATCAATATATATCACTCTTTTAACCAGTTAGAACCATTTCTAAGAGAATCAGGTGACATCTTCAGGGAAAATAAACTTATGAAATTCTTGTTCCCTCAGAAAGTAGCTTTCAGTTGTAGTATGTTTGATACTTTTAGAATGCATCATTATTGTTATCTGGGGACAGAGTTGCTATTAAAATAACATAAATTGCAATAATATAAACAGCCAGGGGTGACTGGGTACCTCTGTTGGTTAAGCATCCCGCTCTTGATTTCCACTCAGGTCACAATCTCACATTGGTGAGACCGAGCCCTTCATCAGACTCTGCACTGGGCATGGAGCCTGCTTAGATTCACACTCTCCCTCTGCCCCTCTTCTGCAGTCAATCAATCAAGCAAGCAAGCAATAAGCAGGCAAGCCCAAAGTGTTAATACACACTTTTATGTTCTTAAAGTTACCATAGTTCATGAAATAACTAAATGTCTATGTTTCTATATGCAGCTTTGTAATAGAACACCAGCTCTTTGATACAAAGATTAGTGGGATACAGACTACAAAAACTTAGGAGCAGTTTTTGGCAGAACCTCCCCCACCCCTGATACCACCACTGCAGAAACATTAGGTAAGAGCCTATAAGTTTTCCTGATTGTTTGGAAGCAGGCGTTCTTTTAGAGAGCTTCTCTAAGGAGAGAAATGTATCAGATGCATTTGGCAGGAATGTAAGACCAGTCGGCAGAACATGTCCTCAGATTAAAGAGGGTTAAGAAGGATCAACAAGATACTCAGACACACTAATCCAAATAGATCAAAGGCTCACATCTTTGTTTTTAAAGGACCTTAGTTTAGAACAATTTGGCATAGTTAAGAGTATTAGTTCCTTTCAGTGTTAAACTTACTTCACTGAGATCAGCAAACACAAGATGAAGACAATTGTAACTACAAAAGTTGATTTGATATTGAAGTCCCCTTGTATGTTGTGTTCCATGATTCATATGACAGTGAAGTCCCTAGCATTTCCTGGTTTTTGCTTCCAGGCTCTCCTTTCTAGTGTTTGGTTTTTGCTGGTTTGTTTGGTTGGTTGGTTGGTTTGGCTTTTTTTTTCCCTTTTCCAGTTTCCAGAGAAATAATTTCTGGGTCTAACAGGAAGGTCATGCATGAGGATGTTTCAAAAAGAAGTTTCGTATCAATATTTCTTGATCACTTGACCATTAATTTTAATAGTCATCTTTTGTGAAAATTAGAAAGGGAAATGTGCCCATCCTCCTGAAAGTATAAAAATAAATGTGATTAAGTTTCCTGAAAAACTGTCTTATTTTCCTTTTCCTGCAGTTGTAGGATTTTTAAAATTTCATTGTTATTATGTGTGTTGGTAAGAAAGTATTTTATATTATAGTGATTTGTTTGTTTTCATTTTTCTTTTTAATTGTAAGAATAAGATAGGACTACTTTATCATTAAGAGATTCAAACTGTGACACCGAAATAGAGAAAAATGTGTCAGCAAATATAAATGCAAAATCTCACCTCTCTTCTCCCACCAGTTTAGTACCTCCCATGCATTTTCATACGTATCACTTTCTGACATATAGGTTGTTATCTGCTTTAAGGATTTGCTTAACTACATGATTTGAATACCTTTTCATGTGACAACATATAGGCATAACATTTTTCCAGTTTGTGTGTGTGTGTGTGTGTGTGTGTGTGTGTGTGTGTTGTGTGTGGTAAAATATACACAAATTTTAACATTTTAACCATTTTTAAGTGTGCAATTCAGTGGCATTGAGTACATTAACATTGTTGCCTGACCATCATCACAATCCATCTCCAGAAATGTTTTGTTTTCTTAAACTGAAATTTTGCAGCCATTAAACTCTAATTTCTTAATCCTCCCTCCCACCCTCCCTCCCTCAGTCCCTGGCAACCACTATTTTATTTTCTGTTTCTATGAATTTGACTACATAAGGTACCTTATCTAAGTGGAACCCTACAATATGTGTCCTTGTGAAGAGGAACAATACAATATTGGTCTGTATACATCTTCGTTGTTTTACTTAGCATAATGTCTTCAGATTCTTAAATATTGTAGCATGAGTTCAAATTTCATCCTTTTTAAAGCTGAATTCCACTTTCTGTGCTTACTATATTTAGTTTATCTTTTCATCCACTGATGGACATTTAGGTTGCTTCTACTTTTTGGCTATTGTGAATAATGCTATGAACATAGGTGTACAAATATCTGTTATAGCCTCTGCTTTCGATTCACTTGGGTGTAACCCCAAAAGTAGAATTGCTGTGGATTACATGGATTCTATGTTTACTTTTTGAAGAACGACCACACTGTTTTCCACAGCAGCTGCACCACTTTTCACTCCTCTTAGCACTCACTGCTATTTGGCATCAAAATACATTGGTGACCCAAGCAAGAACTGCCCTGTGGAACCCAGTTTATTCACAGAACCCTGAGAGACAAAATGTTTCTTTTTTAGGTCACTAAGTATTGGACTGTTTTGTTACAAAGCAATAGGTAACTCCAACAGAAGTTAGTGACCTGAGTGAGATGACGGGACAATTTATATACACGACATTAGGGAATGGGCAGTAATAAAAACTGGAAGCTTCTCAAGGAGGTCATTGGCAAACTACTTAAGGACACTGAGTAAATTGTTGATAGAGCGTGGCATGGTTCCCCTACTCTGCAGGGTTCTCTGAAGTGAGGGGTTTTGAAACACAACCCCATCTGAGATAAAACTCTGGAGGGAGGTGCCACCTGGCTGGCTGGTGGCTTGAACATGGACAGGGTAGAGGCAGGGAGTAGACAAAGGCCTGAGACAAAGGAGGGGTGCTTGATTACAGGTGAGTGAGAGGGCAACATTCCTATGCCAGAGACTAGGGAGCCGGGTAGAACCTTTTCCACCTCTCCCACACACACGCACACATGTGCCCGTGCATGTGCGCCACACTGATCCACCCCAGTAAGCTAAGAAGTGCCACCAAGTGGAGAACCAAGCCGCTACACCAAACCCTGCCCAACCATATGCTGCAAGCACATCCCCTAGGAGAACAGCACAAGTCTCTCTGCCTACTTAATGTATGGGCTATAGAGTGCTTCATAGTTTGAGTTCTAGGGGAAACTGGATATAACCTCATTTGGGTTTCATTTGTTTGCTGGTTCATTTATTCTTTTATTTTGTTTTGTTTTGCTTATGTCTTTAAATTATTTTTTTTTGTCCCTTCTTTCTTTTTCTTGTATACAGAAAGAGAAAATTTTATTTTTCTTTTTAAATTTTTTTTAAATTTTTTAAATCTTTTTGCTATGTTTATTTTTTTGCAATTTTTTAATTCTATTTCACTTTCTATATTTCATTTTATTCTAATTTATTACATAATTTGTTTTAATTTTGAAATTTATTCTTGCCTTTGTTTTTTTTTTCTTTCTTTCCCTTTTTTCTTACAACAAACAGACCAAAACACACCTATGATCTAGTTCCTTTATTTGATTTTTTGTTTGCTTTCTAATTTTTAATTTAATTTTTTTTTCTTCCTCCAAAAGGACAAAATGAAGGTTAATTCATTTCAGGAAGAAATGACAGCCAGGGGCTTAATCAACAGAGATATAAGCAAGATTCCTGAACTAAAATTTAGAACCACGATAATAAGAATACTATCTGGGGTTGAGTAAAGCATAGAATCTCTTTCTGTGGAGATAAAAGAAGTAAAATTTAGTCAGGATAAAATGTAAAATTTTATAACTGAGATGCAATCTTGAATGCATGCCACGGTGGCCAGGATGGACAAAGTAGAGCAGCACATGAGCAATAAAGAAGACAAAATTATGGGGTGCCTGGGTGGCGCAGTCGGTTAAGCGTCCGACTTCAGCCAGGTCACGATCTCGCGGTCCGTGAGTTCGAGCCCCGCGTCAGGCTCTGGGCTGATGGCTCGGAGCCTGGAGCCTGTTTCTGATTCTGTGTCTCCCTCTCTCTCTGCCCCTCCCCCGTTTATGCTCTGTCTCTCTCTGTCCCAAAAATAAATAAAAAACGTTGAAAAAAAAATTAAAAAAAAAAAAAAGAAGACAAAATTATGGAGAACAATGAAACAGGTAAAAAAAAAAAAGGAAACAGGAAAAAGAGCATGATACAAGATTTAGAGAACTCAGTGACTTATTAAAAAGGAGTAATATTCATGGGGTGCCTGGGTGGCTCAGTCGGTTAAGCGTCTGACTTTGGCTCAGGTCATGATCTCATGGTTTGTGAGTTTGAGCCCCACATTGGGCTCTGTGCTGACAACTCAGAGCCTGGAGCCTGGAGCCTCCTTCTGATTCCATGTCTCCTCCTCTCTATGCCCTTCCCATTCTCATGCTCTCTCTCTCTCTCAATAATAAATAAATGTTAAAAAAAAATTTTAAAGCAGTAATACCCAAATCATAGGAGTCCCAGAAGATGCAGAGAGAGAAAAAGGGGCAGAAGGCTTATGTGAGCAAATTATACCAAAAACTTTTCTAATTTGGTGAATGACACAGGTATCAAAATCTAAGAAACACAGAGAACTCCCATTTGAATCAACAACAACTGACCATCACTGAGGCATATCATAGTCAAATTCACAAAATACACAGACAAGGGAAAAAAATATGAAAGCAGCAAGGGAAAAAAAAGTCCTTAACCTATAAGGGAAGACAGATCAGGTTTGCAGCAGACCTATACACAGAAACTTGGCAGGCCAGGAGGGAGTGGCAGGATATATACAACATAGTGAATTGAAAAAATATACAGCCAAGAAATCTTTATCCAGCAAGGCTGTCATTCAAAACAGAAGGAGAGATAAAGAGTTTCCCAAACAAATGAAAACTAAAGGAGTTAGTGACCACTAAACCAGCCCTGCAAGAGATTTTAAGGGGCACACTTTGAGAAAGTGGAGAAAAGATGAAACAAAATAAAAAAGACCAAATCAACAAGACTAGAAAGGACATGAGCAGAAACTCCATCTCTACAGGCAACACAGTGGCACTAAATTCATATCTTTCAGTACTCACTCTAAATGTCAATGGACTAAACGCTATAATCAAAAGACATAGAGTATCATAGTGGGTAAGAAAACAAGACCCATCTGTATGCTGCTTACAAGAGACCCGTTTTAGATATAAAGACACCTAAAGATTGAAAGTAAAGGGATGGAGAACCATCTATCATGCTAATGGTCGCCAAAAGAAAGCTGGAGTAGCCATATTTATGTCAGACAATCTAGATTTTAAAATAAAGACTGTAACAAGAGACAAAGAAGGGCATTATATTATAATCAAGGGGTCTATCCATCAAGATATCTGACGATTACAAACATTTATGCCCCCAATGTGAGTGAAAGCACCCAAATATATAAATTGATTAATCACAAACAAAAAGAAACTCATAGATAATAGTACCTTAATATTAGGGGACTTTAATACCCTAATTATAGCAATGGACAGATCATGTAAGCAGAAAATCAACAAGGAAACGATGGCTTTGAATGACACTAGAATAGATGGACTAACAGAGGTATTCAGGACATTGCATCCTAAAGCAGCAGAATACATATTCTATTAAAGTGCACATGTAACATTCTCCAGAAGAGATCTGGGACCAGCCCAGATCAGCCCTCAACAAGTACAAAAAGATCAAGATCAAACCTTGCATATTTTCAGACCACAATGCTATGAAACTCAAAATCAACCACAAGAATGGGTGCCTGAGTGGCTCAGTCAGTTAAGTGTCAGACTTCGGCTCATGGTTCATGGGTTTGAGCCCAGCATCAGGCTCTGGACTGATAACTCAGAGTCTGGAGCCCCCTTCAGATTCTGTGTCTCCCTCTCTTTCTCTGCTCCTCCCCTGCTCAAACTCTGTCAAAAATAAATAAACATTATTATTTTTTTTTAAATCAGCCACAAGAATAAAATTGGAAAGTCCATGAATACTCTGAGATTAAAGAACATCCTACTAAGGAATGAATGAGTTAATTAAAAAATTAAAGAGGAAATTAAAAAGTACATAGAAGCCAATGAAAATAAAAACACAACAGCCCAAAACCTCTGGGATGCAGCAAAGGCTGTCATAAGAAGGAAGTACATAGCAATCCAGGCCTTCCTAAAGAAGGAAGAAAGGTCTCAAATGCACAACCTAACCTTACACCTAAAAGAGCTGGAAAAATAACAGAAAATTAAGCCTAAAACCAGAAGATGGGAAATAATAAAGATTAGAACAGAAATCAATAATATCTAAAAAACAAATAAACAAACAAAAAACAGTAGAACAGATCAATGAAACCAGGGGCTGGGTCTTTGAAAGAATTAACAAAATTGATAAACCCTTAGCCAGATTGATCAAAAAGAAAAAGGACACAAATAAATAAAATCATAAAGGAAAAAGAAATGATCACAAGTAACACTGCAGAAATACAAAGAATAATAAAAGAATATTAGGAGCTATTATAAGCCAACAAATTGGGCAATCTGGAAGAAATGGACAGATTCCTAGAGGCATAAAAACTACCAAAACTGAAACAGAAAGAAATAGAAAATTTGAATAGATCCATAACCAGTAAAGAAATCGAATCTGTAATCAAAAATCTCTCAATAAATGAGACTCCTGGGCCAGATGGTTTCCTTTGGGAATTCTACCAGACATTTAAAGAAGAGCTGATACTTATTCTTTTGAAGCTGTTCTAAAAATAGAAATGGAAGGAAAACTTCCAAATTCATTCTACAAGGCCACATTACCTTGATTCCAAAACCAGACAAAAACCCCACTAAAAAGGGGAACTACAGACCAATTTCCCTGATGAATATGGATGCAAAAATTCTCAACAAGATACTAGCCACCCGGATCCAAAAATACATTAAGAGAATTATTCACCACAATCAAGTGAGATTTAGTCCTGGGATACAGGGATAGTTCAATATCTGAAAATCAATCAATGTGATACATCACACAAATAAAAGAAAGGATAAGAACCATATTATCCTCTCAATAGATGCAGAGAAAGCATTTAACAAAATACAGTATCCTTTCTTGATAAAAACCCTCAAGAAAGTAGAGATAGAAGGATCATACCTAAAGATCATAAAAACCATATGCAAAAGACCCACTGCTAATATCATCCTCAATGGGGAAAAACTGAGAGCTTTCCCCCTAAGGTCAGGAACAAAACTGGGATGTCCACTCTTGTCACAATTATTCAACATAGTGTTGGAAGTCTGAGCTTCAGCAATCACACAACACAAAGAAATAATAGGCATCCAAATCACCAAGAAGGAAGTCAAACTTTCACTCTTGGAGAAGACATGATACACTATGTGGAAAACCCAGAAGACTCCACCAAAAAAACTTCTATAACTGATACGTGAATTCAGCAAAGTCACAGCATATAAAATCAATGTACAGAAATCTGTGGCATTTCTATACACCAATAAGGAAGCAGCAGAAAGAAAAATCAAGAAATTGATCCCATTTAAAATTGCACTAAAAACCATAAAACACCTAGGAATAAACCTAACCAAAGATGTGAAAAATATATACACTGAAAACTATAGAAAACATTAAAAAAATTGAAGAAGGCACCAAAAAATGGAAAAACATTCCATGCTCATGGATTGGAAGAAAAAATATTGTTAACATCTCGATAGTACCCAAAGCACTCTGCATATTCAATGTAATCCCTATCAAAATAATGCCAGTATTCTTCACAGAGCTAGAAAAAACAATCCTAAAACTTGTATGGAATCAGAAAAGACCCAAATAGCCAAAAAACTCCTAAACAGAAAACCAAATCTGGAGGCATCACAATCCCGGACTTCAAGCTGTATTACAAAGCTATAATCACCAAGACAGTATGGACTGGCACAAAAACAGACACATAGACCAATGGAATGGAATAGACAACTCAATAATGAACCCACAAATGTATGGCCAACTAATCTTTGACAAAGCATGGAAAAACGTCCAGTGGATAAAAATCTCTTCAACAAATGATGTTTGGAAAACTGGCCAGCGACATGCAGAAGAATAAACCTGGACCACTTTCTTACACCATACACAAATATACATCCAAAATGGATGAAAGACCTAAATCTAAGACAGGTAGCCATCAAAACCCTAGAGGAGAAAACAGGCAACAACCTCTTTGGTCTCAGCCGCAGCAACTTCTTACTTGACATGTCTCCAGACACAAGGGAAACAAAAGCAAAAATGAACTATTGGGACCTCATCAAAACAAAAAGTTTCTGCCCAGTGAAGGTAACAATCAGCAAAACTAAAAGACAACCAATGGAATGGGAGAAAATATTAGCAAATGACATATCATAGAAAGGGTTAGTATCCAAAACCTGTAAAGAACTTACCAAACTCCACACCCAAAAAACAAAGAATCCAGTGAAGAAATGGGCAAAAGACATGAATAGACACTTATCCAAAGAAGACATCCAGATGGCTACCAGACACATGAAAAAATGCTCAACAACACTCACCATCAGGTAAATACAAATCACAACCACAATGAGATACCACTTCATACCAGTCAGAATGGCTAAAATTAACAACTCAGGCAACAACAGATGTTGGTGAGGATGTAGAGACAGAAGAACCCTTTTGCACTGCTAGAGGGAATGCAAACTGGTGCAGCAGCCACTCTGGAAAACAGTAGGAGTTTCCTCAAAGAATTAAAAGTAGAACTACCCTATGACCAGCAATTGCACACCAGGTATTTATATAAAGGATACAGAAGTGCTGTTTCAAAAGTGCACATTCACCCCAATGTTCATAGCAGTGCTATGGACAATAGCCAAAGTATGAAAAAAACCCTAATGTCCATCGACTGATGAATGGATAAAGAAGATGTGGTATATAATACAATGGAATATTACTCAGTGATCAAAAAGAATGAAATCTTGCCATTTGCAACAATGTGGATGGAACTAGAGTGTATATGCTAAGCGAAATAAGTCAGAGAAAGACAAATATCATATGACTTCACTCATTTGAGGAATTTAAGATATAAAACCGATGAACATAAAGGAAGGGAAGCAAAAATAATATAAAAACAGAGAGGGAGACAAACCATAAGAGACTCTTAAATACAGAAAACTGAGGGTTGCTTGTGGGGTGTTGGGTGGGGGGATGGGCTAAAGGGGTGAGGGACATTAAGGACACTTGTTGGGATGAGCACTGATGTTTATGTAAGTTATAAATCACTAAATTCTATTCATGAAATCATTATTATACTATATGTTAACTAACTTGGATATAAATTAACAATAGTAGTAGTAGTAGTAATAATAATAATAATAATAATAATAATAAATAATAATAATAATAGTAAAAGAGTAATATACACCCAGGTATACAGATAGAAGATCCTTCTTGAGACCTCAGAATGATTTAATAAATATATCTTAGACCCATTGTGTCAGATAAGAAAAATTTTTAAAATATTGCAAGGGGGGCGCCTGGGTGGCTCAGTCATTTAAGCGGCCGACTTCGGCTCGGGTCATGATTTCGCGGTCTGCAAGTTCGAGCCCCACGTCGGGTTCTGTGCTGACGGCTCAGAGCCTGGAGCCTGTTTCAGATTCTCTGTCTCCCTCTCTCTGACCCTCCCCGTTCGTGCTCTGTCTCTCTCTGTCTCAAAAATAAATAAACGTTAAAAAAAATTAAAAAAAAATATTGCAAGGAATGTCTCACAGCATTTTGACTCTAAATATAAGGTGGAGAGAAGACTGGCTGAGAGATATTTAAGAGCATTTTTTTGTCTATTTTAGTGAACTCTAGTAAGTTTTATAGATAAGTTGTTTAGAATCTGGAATATTAGAAAAATTTCAGTTAACATGCTGTTTGACTCAATAACTTTACATATTCTAATTGCATTGTTTTATTGTAACACCTGACAATAAAGTTGTATTTCTTGTATTATTTATATAATAGCTATAATAGCTTTCTCATTTTTTCTTTTCATTTCAGTCAACTGAAATTATGCATAAGTATTAAGGAGATAACAAGGGCGCCTGGGTGTCTCAGTCGGTTAAGTGTCCGACTTCAGCTCAGGTCATGATCTTGCAGTTTGTGAGTTCGAGCCCTGTGTTGGGCTCTGTGCTGACAGCTCGGAGCCTGGAGCCGCTTCAGATTCTCTCTCTCTACCCCTCTCCTGCTTTTACTCTGTCTCTATCTATGTCAAAAATAAACATTTAAAAACAATAAAAAAATATTAAAGAGATAAAAAAAGGTACTTCGAGAGTATTAAAATTAATAAAGATAATGCCATTTTTAGTATTTTTTTTACTTATACCATTTCTCCTTAGGAATATTTTAGTGAATCACATTAATCAGATTCAGTAGGATGTGATTATATGTTTTATGTTCTTTTAATTACAAATTAAAACACTGTTTAATAATCTAGTTTTTTAGAAATTTAGTTTTACTTAACATTTTGATAACATAAATCATAGATTTTGCTCTATTGCATATAATTTTTAAAGGACTTGATTACAGAATATTTTTCGCTTTTACTTTTCTTACTAATGGGAATACCTAGGGTTCACATGAACAAAACCTATGTGGTTGGGAAAAATAATTAACCTATTTTTGCTTCAATGCTGTTTCCATCTGTAGAAACAATCTTGCATGGAACTGAAATTATTGTCTCAATTTGCTAAAAAGCAATCTTAATCACTTTCCAAGCTTTGACTTCTATATTTGCATTTTCATGAATGTATATTAACTTATTGTTGTGTATAAAAGTACATATTTGTGGATTAACTTTATCAAATTTAAGTGTTTGTGATGTCCCAGTGAGCATAAAACCTAGTAACTTGGTTGCATCTGTTCACATAATTGATTTCTGTATTCATAGGGATTCTGAAACACTAAGCACATGAGCAGTTATCATTAAAGCAGTCTCACAGACCTCTGAATGTTGTGTTCCAATGACCCATAAACTGTTAAAAGAGAATATAAAGAAAGACTTACCAGTGGCTTTGAATACCATGAATAGCTGTTATTTTGTTTTTTTTTTCTGTGAGCCATGGAAATGAATCACTGTATATTTGCATCAGAGCATTCACTTCCATTGAAAAATTATGTATTTTATCAAGGGGGAAAATATTATTTGAAGATTTAAAATTCACATTTATTTTAGCAACTGTTCACACACTTCAATAAATGATAGTTTCATTAAGTATAAATATTAAATATATGTATAATTTTTTTTATAAGCCAGCTTTCACCTTTGTATTTATATAATCACACTCATTTGTGCTGGGGCATGGGCAAAGGCAATTTTCTACAAATTATTCTAATAAACCACTGGATTGATATCTACTGGTATCAAATACCAGATGGATAATTGCTTACAGGTGTTTCCTCATAGAATAATTCTACATAGCAATAAAAATATCCATTTCTGTTATTCTATATTTCCCAAAGTGTCTCAAAGTTAGTAGTTATACATTAATAGGAATTTCAGTGATAAAAGTTTTTATGCCCTCATAAATTTTCCAAATTAAAAAAGGATTAAGGCCATATGGAGTGATTCCTGGCTTCAGGCTATTCAAAATTTTCCACTTATTTTTCTGTTCAGATATAGAGGAAGAGAAAGGATGATGGGATTATTTAGGTTGGGCATTGTGTCCTAGATTTCCTGTGACAATCTTTTGGAGATCTTAGAAGAAGACTACTGTTGCCAGTTTTTACTGGAGCCCAAAGCAAGAGAACATTCTTCAGCAGGCCCTGATACCAATGCAGAACTCTGTCAAGCTGACTTAATAACTCAACAGATACAATGTCCCTTGTATTTTCTGTAGTATGTATGTTTGGTGTGCAGAGCTTCTGGAAAGCTACAATAAAATAGAATTCTCCAGATAACTATTCTCTTCCTGAGAGTCCCACGCTTGATGTTGAGCCAGGTAAAAACTAAGCTTCTGAACTTGTGTTGCCAAAAAGCCATGCAATCTGAGCTTCACCCCATGAAATGACTCATCAAGCTAAAATATGGAGTATATACAGCAGCACTCCAATACTATGTGAAAGTAAAACACAGATTAAAGTAGATTCTGTTGGCATAGTCAAGTGCCTGAAGCACAGATAATACCCACTGCCTTTGCATTGCCACCTTTCCCTCAACCATCCCTATTGGCCTCGTGTGGCTTCCTATGTACAAATGTCTGAGGAATGCTGACACCATGCATGTAGACTTCAGGAACATTATCCCCCTACTCAGTGATGATCCTAAAGCAGAATGAGCAGGACTGTGAAATATATACCTGGTTGTTTATAATTAGAGTTGACCAGAACTATGGATCCACTTAAATTCATGGACAGTCACTAATGTTTAGCCTAGACGGCAAGGGTGTTGGAAGAAAAAGACTGAGGGAACAGTGACAATAGGCACGGAGAAAGAAGGGTAAAGATGGGCCTTTACTAATGGGAACAAGGTATAAGGATGACCAGCAAAGGACATGCCCTGCAGATGAGGCTCTTAATAATAATAAGGTGAGAAATATGATTCAAACTCTGATATCGGTTGGTCTCTTTCCCCACCCCAGTGTTCCTCAATATGATCATTGACAAAGTGGTGACAGTGGCAGGACTGAAATTGAAATAATGCATGGGCTAACAATACAGGCTTCTGCACATCATGACATCTGGTCCTTTGATTGCTGATGGCCCAACTTTCAAAAAACAGAAACCAAAAGTAATCATCTTGTATGACACAATTTACCAGAGCCTAGCAATAGCCCCTCCATCTTGGAGGGTGTTGAAGGAAATGCTTCATAGCATGGCAACTGTTCTTCAAGAATATCTTTCAAGGATATTTTCACAGCAAATACCCTTGAAAGCTAAATATAGCATTTTCTTCTGGGTCAGAGGGCAGACTTGTTTCCTAGCCAACAAAACAAATATAAAAGACTTCCTCCAGGGCAAATATTGGGCTGTTTTTCTCAGTCCCCTTTAAAACTCATTGTTCTCTGGATTTAACAAAGATCTCTGTGCATAGCATTCAAGTGGGCTCATTCTGATTCAAATGTGTGAGACTTGAGGGGCAAGGGAAAAGGATATAAACATGAAGCCTTTTCTCCCATTCATGCTAAGAGTAATAAACTGTCTAAATCTATCTAGACTCAGATTGTTTATTGATAGAGTCTCTAGAGGTGTGGCAAGAAAATCTACAATCTCCCTGCTGCTTGGAGATAGTTTCGATAGATAGAGAACATCTTCTCACTGAAATAAACTTTTGTTATGCACTGCTTACAATTCTTCTCCCAGCACTATTCCTGCAATTACTGAGTCCATCCATTATTTGTCATCATGCTTCTCTGTGATACTGCTTCTAAAGAGTATAGCCAAAGAAAGAGGCTCATACGCACCAATGGTCCGTCACTTTTTAAAAAAATGGCAGCTAAAATTATGCAATTAGCTACTACAGATTCAGAAACAGAATTAGTTGAATGACATTTTACCAAAGCACATCCTGGGTACTATAAAAGCCCTGAACTAGCAACCAATATATGGTACTATTTGTCCCATAAAAGCCAGAACACACAGGTCTGGGAATCAAAGGCTTGGAAGAAGACATGGCTTCTTTTCCCTAGTACCCAAAAGTCTCTCTTTTTCATTTTACTCCTAAAAACTTAGGGCTTTGTTGGGTTAGAGGTCCTTTTTACCGAGGAAGAAAATTTTCTACTTCAAGACAAAACATTGTTTGCATTAAACTGAAAATTAAGAATTCCACCTAGGGGCACTTGGGCGACTCATTTGGTTGAGCATCTGACTTTGGCTCAGGTCATGATCTCTTGGTTCCTGAGTTGGAACCCCACAACGAGCTCACTGCTGTCAGGGCAGAGCCCACCTAGAATCCTCTGCCCCCCTCTCTCTGCCCTTCCCCTGCTTGTGTTCTCTCTCAAAAATTAAATATAAACATTTAGGGGTGCCTGGGTGGCTCAGACATTTTAAGTGTTCAACTTCGGCTCAGGGCAGATCTTGTGGTTCCTGAGTTCAAGCCCCATGTCAGGATCTCTGCTGACATCTCGGAGCCTGGAGCTTTCTTTGGATCCTGTGTCTCCCTCTCTCTCTGCCCCTCCCCTGCTCACACTCTCTCTCTCTCCCTCTCTCCCAATAAATACATAAATACATAAATAAATAAATAAATATATTTTTTTAATTAAAAAAATAATAATTCCACCCAGCCACTTTAAACTAATCTACTGAATCAAGACAAGAACGGGATTTTTTCAAGGGATGATCATTTCTTAATATTTCATTTCCTAGAGTAAAAATTATAGCAGATTGTATTAACTGCTTATGGCTAGCTTTTATCTTTAGTCACTTCTTCAAAAAGGGAAAAGTGATGAGTGGAATAAATTCTTAGCTTCCACCAAATCAAGAGACTCATGAGGGAATCTCCTCCTCTGACCAGGATTCTTTCAGTGCTTTCTCTGACAGATAGTAGAAGTTGGGCATGTTTTGCTGATCTAAGTCTTCCAGTATTCTTAAATAAGAAGCAGTCCTATTTCTCCATGGTTTATTTATTATTAAGGTCTATTTGACAGAAATTTGGATGTATTTTTTATTGTTTTTTTTTTAATTTTTTTTTTAACATTTATTCATTTATGAGAGACAGAGAGCGCAAGCAGGGTAGGGGCAGAGAGAGAGGGAGACAGAGAACTGAAGCAGGCTCCAGGCTCCAAGCTGTCAGCACAGAGCCCGACGAGGGGCTCGAACTCACAAGCTGTGAGATCATGACCTGAGCCGAAGTCGGGTGCTTAACCGACGGAGCCACCCAGGCGCCCCATAGTTTTTTATTGGTTTAACTGATTTGAATTATTTGGGGTTTCCCCAGGAGAAGACTGTGATATGAGGATTTTCATAAAATTGGTTTATTTATAAGGTGTTCCCAGGAAACATTAGGAGGGAACAGGAGAAATGAAGGAATAGAAGCCAATACAGGGTGCCTTATTAAGCAAGTTACTACTGTGAACAAATGCTTTGTTCACAAATCCTGCTTTGAAACTAAGGTACTCCGTTTAGAGCACACAGCTGAGTTAAGTCATGCAAGGCGCCTGTGATATATACTGTCAATTCCTATCAGTCACTGATTGAGAGCTGCTACCAGGGGCATTATAATTCATTGGCACTTCCATGTGACGGGCATACCAGATTGCAGAGGCAGCAAACACCCTCTGGAAAGAGGCACTGAAAGGGGGTAGTTTTAAGTCAGTCTGAAAGGGACAAAAAAGTGAAATGCTGACAGGACATTCGCAGTGCAGAAACAACATCTCCCACACACTTTATTTGCTTAGTGAGACAAAATTTATTAATGCTAACATATACTCTGTTTAATAATTCCCGATCAGAACAAAATGACTGTTTTTTGTTGTTGTTGTTTTGTTTCCTCAAACTTCTTTTCTATCCTCATCATTTATGGTAAAATAGTAAAAAAAAAAAAAAATTCAAAATTCTCCCATGAAGGTTACAAGAGCTAGATTACTATATCATATCAAATAAGGTCAATGAGATAATTATATGGGAAAGTGCTCTATAATGTTTGAGTGCAATAATGATTTCAGTTAATTAATTCCACAAATTCACTCACATTTAAAGATCAAATAGCACCGAATTTCTTAACAGAAAAGAGCTAGAAAATTAAACAAGTAAACGGATTTATTTTTATATATAATGTTTTAAGATAAAAAGTATTTCTTGAATAAACCCATCCATAATATGGAACATATTTTATTTCATTCTCAAACATATTTAAATTTTTAATACCTCACATTTTACACCAGAATATAAGATAAAACCCATTCTTCCATGTTGAGTGTACCTTATAAATATGTAAGGACATTTAGCAGTGCTTTAAATGTAGTATAAATGTTGCATATTTTAGCCTAAATAAATTGTATAACTTGAAATGTAATGAAATTTTGTAGAAGAGAAAGTTTTTGCATCATGAAAGAATAATAATGAGGAAATATAGCAGAAGTAAAATTAATTGGCAATGAATACTTATTTAAAAAATATACCTGGTTAATACAAATACATAATAAAATAATTGTAAAAGGTTTAGGTATTATGGATTATCTATAATAGTTGCAGTTTTGCTGAATTATGTCTTTAATAATCAATGTATTTGCTATAACATGGACACCAATGATTATATACAGTAGCAGGAGCTATACATTCCAAAGGTTCTATCCTTTCCAATAAATATATATTTCATTCTTATTGTATTAACCTTAATTAAATTAAACTTAATATTAACCATGCCATTTAAAATATGCCTGTTATTTATCTTTGACTGGCCTTTTTACTACTTAAAATATAGTTATAAACTTCAGAGATCAGTGACTACAAACTTATGATGAGAAAAATAATCATGATGAGTACACTGCTCAAATTGAAATATAGAAAATAGCTTTATGAATTTGTATTGAAAATAAAATACATATTCTGAAAATTGAAACTTTTAATGTAGATTTAGAAACTGGATAACATATCCCAAATTTTATTTTCTTAAATTTTTTTAATGTTTATTCGTTTTTGAGAGAGATAGAGAGAGAGTAAGTGAGCAGGGAAGGGGCAGGGAGAGAGGAAGACACAGAATCCGAAGCAGGCTGCAGGCTCCGCACTGTCAGCACAGAGCCCGACGTGGGGTTCGAACCCATGAACTGTAAGATTATGACCTGAGCTGAAGTTGGATGCTTAATCAACTGAGCCACCCAGGCACCCGCAAAAATTTATTTTCTAAAATTGCAACTTAAGATATGTGTGTGTATGACTATATACAGTTAATATAAATATAATATATATTATCTATTAAATTATAAATTATATAAAAATATATATTTAATAACATTATTAAATCTCCTTGCATGTGAGGCATATGTAAAAGATTGCATGGACGTCTTTAAAACAACTTTATGATGGCCAAAATGAAGTTTAAATGCTACAGGGCTATTTTTTTCTTTTTAATGCTTGTTTATTTTTGAGAAAGGCAGAGCAGGAGCTGGGGAGGACCAGAGAGAGGGAGACAAAGGATCTGAAGTGGGCTCTATGCTGACAGCAGAAAGCCCAACATGGGGCTTGAACTCAAGAACCGTGAGATCATGACCTGAGCTGAAGTCAGATGCTTAACCAATTATCCACCCAGGCACCTCTACAATGCTTTTTTTTTTTTTAATGTACATCAAAATAACAACAAAATATTGATTTTATACTAGATATCTTTATACTTGAATAACTTAATTTTCTAAATATCTCCAATTTCTACATTTTGCATACATTTCTATAAAAATATATTGATTATAAAAGTAAATAGTTATAAAAAGGATTTTTTGGCATCAAAGTTGAAAACCTTAAAAATTTCATTAAAATAGGGGTGCGTGGGTGGCTCAGTCGGATAAGGTCTGACTTCAGCCCAGGTCAAGGTCTCAAGGTTCATAAGTTGGAGCCCCTCACTGGGGCTCTGTGCTGGCAGCTCAGAGCCTGGAGCCTGCTTCAGATTCTGTACCTTCCTCTCTCTCTGCCCCACCCCCATTTGTGTTCTCTTTCTGTCTCTCAAAAATGAATAAACATTAAAATTTTTTCAATTTCACCAAAATATGAAATGTTTTACTATAAATAAAACCTAATGAATTCTAAGTAAAAAATACTTGGCTCTTACCTGCTGCAATTTTTATCATTAATGCATTCCAGAAATTCTCAATAACACTGCTCTGTGATATCAGGAATGCTGTTTGGGGAATTCTTATTGAAAAGAGAAAGGATATACAAAAGAAGAAAAATATAAGGGAAAAAATCTATTAATGCTCAAACCAGGTGATGGAGAAATATACCTTCCAAATAATCACAGAAATATTTGCAATATACTGAGCAGTTAAAAAAGGGAGAAAGTGAAAGGTTCCATGGTTAGTGATTCACAGAAAACGAGGGAAAAGCCAAAAGCCAATGTAAGAAAATGTAATTACAAAATCTCAAACAGAACATCTTAATACCCTCCCTCTGCCCCATGCACACCACCACCACCCCTACCAGGTAAGATTGGTTTTAAATAGAGATTAGGGAGAGCTGTGGATGTTTATTTTGTTCCATAATGACCAAAGACATCATATTTTGAACAAGGCTTCAAGCCAAGATCTATTAGGCATATAAAACAAGAGAACATCTGCACTGTACATAAGATAAATTCATGCCACCCTATGCTAATGAAATTCACTGGCCAGTAAATGAAACCTTGAAACTCTGTCTGGTGACCTTCAGTAAAAAAGTTTGCTAGTATTAGTGAAAGTGTTTTCACTAGGGAACATCTAGCATTTAAAAAAAAAAACAATCACATGGGGGTACCTGGGTGGCTCAGTTGGTTAAGTTCCAACTATTGGTTTGAGCTTAGGTCATGATCTCATGGTTTGTGAGTTCGAGCCCTACATCAGGCTCCGTGCTCACAGGGCAGAGCCCGCTTGGGACTCTCTGTCTCTCTCTCTCTCTCTCTCTCTGCCCCTCCCTCACTCACTTTCTGTCTTTCCCTCAAAGATAAAAACAAAAAACTTAAAAAAAAATTTTTTAATCACCAAATTTTGTAGTCACTAGATAACCTTTAAATCATTCTATGTGTCTCAAATATAGAATAATTACAGATAATATTTCAATAGTATAAAGTGATGACTTGGCTCAAAAATGTAAAGAACATAAATTGAAAAGCAAGCAATAATTATAAACAAATTTTAAATATTAAAAGGAGTTACTTGGGTTAAAAACAAGTAAGTTTTATAAAAGGAAATCCAATAAAAGTAGTTTAGGGAAGTAAAACCATGGGCTGTGGGGGCTGGTGTCTGGTTCTGAATGTAGGCAGAGGAGCTCTGGAAGGGTGACAAGAATTAACTTTAATCTAATCGGGAAGAGACCAAGAACTGCTACTGGGAAATCAGGTGTTCCTCCACATACGACAGTAACTATAAAAGATAGCTCTCATTTTTGTCTTTCAGAATCTGAGCTACATTCTTATATATCGGGGAAATCTCCAAGGATGACTGTGGAAGATCAAATACCACTTCCTATCCTGGAAGCTGGAAATGCAAAATAATTGGGTTCTCAGTATAGCTTGCAGGTCTAGTAAAGATTTGTTGACCTGGACTCTTCCAATCACACACACTCATGACAGATTTGAGATTAATGTTCAACCTACCTGCATCTTTGCCCATAAATTCTGCTGTTTTTTTCTTCCCTGTCTCTATACATGAACTGTTGGCTCTAACCAAGTTCTCACCTTCTATTTTTACACCAGGTCACACACATAGTTGCTAACACAAGAATACTGCTCCAGCAATGCTAACACAGATCCCCTGTGTCACCAATTTTTGTCTCCTAATTGGATCATTATTACACGAAATGAGAGCCTTATTTAATTACGTATCACCTTTTCAAGCTTCAGTCTTGATTCTCGACTACGAAGTCATTGATTGATTTGCTTGAACACAAGGACTATAAATTCTCTCCAATTTCTCTTGACTTGGTTTCAATCAGGATTTTTTCTCACGCCACTCCACTGAAACCATTCTTGTTCAAGGCCTTTGGATCTCACCTCTAGCTACATTTTCTTACTTGGTTACTTCATTTAGTTCCTTGGCTTTTACATCTACCTATATGCTGTTCTTTCCCAAGCCTGGATCTCCATCCACCCTTTGTGACAGAAATGGGTACACACACTCTTATTAAATCTCTCTACTTGTACATCAAATAGGCATCACACATTTAACGAGCCCAAGACTGAACCTCTTAAAATCACTCTTCATAATTTAGAGCAACTCCATCTTTCCAGTTGCTCAGGACACATGCTTCAGAATCATCTGACTCTTCAATACAGATATTACACCTCATTCAGCAGCAAATGCTGACAATTCTACCTTCAAAATATATTTTTGACCTGAATACTTCTCTCCCTCTATTGTATTGGAATGGCCACTTCACCACTTTCACTCTTGTTTCCTCTCAGTATTCTTTATTTGGCAGCCAGAGGGATTGTGCTAAACACACAAGTCTTTTCACTCCTCTGATTAAAACCCTCAAATACTGTCCTAGCTCTTTCAAGGAAAGAGCCAAATCTTTAACATGGCCTACAATTCCTCAAGCAGTCTAGACTCTCTACATGGATAACTTCATTTCTCCTTTATTTTCTCATGAAAATTTTATCCAATATCATCTCACAGGAAGACTAAAGTTTTCGCTGCAGCAGCCTAACAGTCACACTCCTGGATTTATTTACTTCTATGGCAGTTATCTATGTACCTAAGTTTGCTTATGGTCTATTTCTCCCTTTTAGAATGCAAGTTCCAGAAGATCAGAGGTCGTTGTTTTGATCTGTCATATTCCTAATATTCAAAAACATTCTGTAATATAGTAATTTGTTGATACACCTATATTAAACAAATGAAGGAATGACTGGGATTAAGAATGAAAGCTAAGGGGCGCCTGGGTGGCGCAGTCGGTTAAGCGTCCGACTTCAGCCAGGTCACGATCTCGCGGTCCGTGAGTTCGAGCCCCGCGTCAGGCTCTGGGCTGAATGGCTCAGAGCCTGGAGCCTGTTTCCGATTCTGTGTCTCCCTCTCTCTCTGCCCCTCCCCCGTTCATGCTCTGTCTCTCTCTGTCCCAAAAATAAAAAAATAAAAAATAAAAAAACGTTGAAAAAAAGAATGAAAGCTAAGAACACAAAGATTCTTCCCAGTGTTAATGTGCCTATAGGTTAAGCGGAGTAGCAGGAGTGGTGGCTGTGGTAGTTAAAAGAAGATGTAGTTTTCACCAGAGCAATGACAGTCCATAATCCATTGGGTAATTGTGAATAGCCTGAGGCCTTGTGGAAGCAAACCTAGGTGGACAAGCTGCGGTCTCTGGTATGCAACCTGGTTTCTATTCCTGCACCTGGATTTTAAACCTCCCTACAATTTTAAGCTACGTGTATATTCTAATATAATTGTGATAGTCCATTTGTCTTGTCAGTTTGTCTAGGCCATGACCCTTAGTTTTTGGTCAAATGCCAATCTAGATGTTGCTGAGAAGGTATTCTTTTTAGATGTGGTGAATGTTTAAATCAGTACACTGAGTCAAGCAGCTTATCCTCCAAATGTGGATGGGTCTCACCCAATCAACTGAAGGCCTTAAGAGCAAAGCCTGAGGCTTCTTGAGGAAGAAGGAATTTTGCCTTCAGACTAGAGCTACATCAGCAGCACCCCTACCTGTATATCCAGTCAGCTTGTTTCCCCTACAGATTTCAGATTAGCCAGACAGCGCTCACAAATAAGAGAGACAGTGTGTGTGTGTGTGTGTGTGTATAGATACGCTTTACATTTTGTTTGCCTGGAAAATTCTATGTTTTTGTTTCTCTGCATACTTTTTAAAATTTGTTTTATTTAAATTCGCATTAGTTAACACAGAGTGCAATCTCAGTTTCAGGAATAGAACGTAGCGATTCATCTCTTACATATGTTCCCCAGTGCTTACCCCAAAAAGTGCCCTCCTTAAAGCCCATCACCCGTTTAACCTATCCCCCTACCCACCTCCCCTCCAGCAACCGTCAGTTTGTTCTCTGTATTTAAGAGTCTCTTATGGCTTGCCTCCCTCTGTGTTTTTATTTTTCCTTCCCTTCTCCTATGTTGTATTCTATTGGTGCTATTTCCCTCAAGAATTCTAATACAATATTCCTTCCCAGAAGTCAGGTAGCATTGCTTTCAGTTGTTCACCTATAAAAGGCTTGATATAAAAATTAGTACAGACAAGTGTCAGGAACTAGAACCAGAGAGAATTCAAGAAGAGGGAATTTGTGATCAAGCAGTTTGGTTTGGCTCAAATGCCACGATATTATATGTCTAATTGTGTGTGGGGGGGGGATTTTTTTTCAGTAAATGTCATCAAGTAGCTAAACACTTAACTATAATGTCATCAGTGACCACTATTTATGAAATGCCTATTATAGGCACTTTGGGAACCAAGTGACCACTACCAAAGATTACTATCAAGGTCATGAAGAGTTAGAAGACTGTTGCAGGAAAAGAATATTTATAAAAGTGCTTTCGAGTTAAAGAGAATGACAAACTCAGGTGTCTAAATGTTTGCCTCAGGCACTAGTGTTTAAAAGAACATCAAAATAAATTCTCCTCACACCTGGAATACTGAGCCAGAATTTAGCATCAGTTGAATTCACATCATTTAAAACTTTAGGAAATAAAGAATAAGGCAGTGATTTAGAAACACCAGAACTCCATAAATTGAGATGGAAATACATGAGGGTATTCAAAAACCAAAGACATACATGATTAAGGAGATTTTCTTACCAGTTTTTTTTTTTTTTTCTACTGCATAATGATGGTGCCTTAGCCTCAGTAATCATTCTGCCTAATTGTCTATTGAGTGTGTTAGGTTGCAAAAAGTTAAGTTCACCTCCACTACTTCTCATGTATACAGATCTGTAACTAAACTTTGATATCAGCATAGATCAGTGTGTAAATTACAAGTTAAAATTTAATAAAGAAAAAAATTTTACCGAAAAATGAAAACATTTTGGGGCGCCCGGGTGGCTCAGTTGGTTAAGCGTCTGACTTCGGCTCAGGTCATGATCTCACAGTTCGTGGGTTTGAGCCCCACATTGGGCTCTGTGTTGACAGCTCAGAGCCTGGAGCCTGTTTCAGATTCTGTGTCTCCCTCTCTCTCTGACCCTCCCCCACTCATGCTCTGTCTCTCTCTGTCTCAAAAATAAATAAACATTAAATTTTTTTTTTTTAAATGAAAACAATAAAGAGGAAAAATGTGGGCAACACAACTACAAATTGATTCTGAGACTGAGAACTTAGGAGATAAATACTTTTATCTGTTATATGTACCAGTATGAGTGTACTTTTCTGAAAATTTGAATTTAATATGCTAGTATTGTAAGGAAGGCAAGGATTTCGTATTTGCTGGATTAGTTCTGTAAATGTGGGCTCAATGACTGCCCCTATACATAAAGTTAACAGAAATTCCTTAGAAATTTGTGAAGGAAGGATGTTAATGCCTCAGGGAGGTTAGGCTGTTACAGTAAATGTATCATTTTAAAATTGCTACAGTACCCTCTACTGTTATCTGTATATAAAGATCTGCAGGGGGTATATGAAAATGTTTCAATTTTTCTGTAAACTTAAAAACATTCAGAAACAATAAAGTATATTAATGTTTTTAAAAACATGAGTTGTCACTACACACCCATCAGAATGGCTAAAGTAAATAGGAACAACATCAAATGCTGGCAAGTTTGTTGACAACATGGATCCCTCATACATTGCTCTCGGGAATGTAAAATGGTAGAGCTTTCCTGAAAAAGTTTGGAGTTTCTTTTAAAAAATTAAACTTGCAAATACCATGCATCTCAGTTATTGAGGTCTTAGACATTCATTCTAGAGAAACAAAGTCAGTCACACAAAGTCCTCTACTTGAGTGTTTATAGCAACTTTCTTCATAGTAGCCCCAAGCTGGCAACAGCCAGATATGCTTCTCTGGGTGACTAGTTAAACTGTGGTATATCTACTCATGGAATACTACTCAGTGGTGATACACAAAACAACTTGAATAGGAAAAAGTCAAATCCAAAAGGTTCCTCCATATGTTGCTTCTGGAGACAAATCAAAGAGACATTCATAAAGGCTTTGGAATGCCAAACTGTCCTCTCCTTAGTCCTGATGTCCATGTGGAAAAAGTCATAACAAAATTTCTAAACCTTCCCAAGATAGCTGGGGGTGGTAATGGAAACAAGGTGAAGACCAATTGAATATGGTCTATGTCTACTCCTTACTTATTTAACCTCTCCTCTGTCCCTCAATTCCAACTACACCTGGCTCCTCACTGTTTCTCAAACACGCCACTAAAGTCTTAGTTCAGGGTGTTGGCATTTGCCATTTTATTTCACACCCCTCCCCTACACGCACAGTCTCATTTCCCCCATGGCTTTCTTTCTCACCTCTTCAAGTCTTGCTTTAAATGCTAAATTTTCAGTGAGATCTTCCCTGTACATCTTAAAATTACACCACACACTCCCTATATTTCTCACCACCTTCTTTGGGTTTGTTTTTTTTTTTGTTTGTTTGTTTTATTTTCAAAGCATATATAGTAACTTTCTGATATGCTCTGGATTTTACTCTTTTTTTGAGTTCTTCAAAAGGAACGTGAACTCTATGAGAACAGGCTTTTTGTCTATTTTGTTCACTATTGAATGTGTCTAGAATAGAGCCTGGCATATAGTAGCATTCAATAAATAATTGATAAATTAATTTTTAAAAATCTAGAGAACATTGTAAATCATACCATGAGATAGCTCCATCATCTCTGAATAGCACTTTGTGGCTGTGAGACTGTTATGGGATAGCCAGTTGAAATGAGCCCTTTTCAGTGAAGATAGCTGAGTTCAGAGTGGCAAAAGTCAGATAGAAATAATGCCATTAGAGAAAAGGTAAAATTACCATAACAGACAGCTCTTTAGCACTATCAGAGTGATTCAATCTACTGATACTACAGGGCAAAAATATATGGAAGCCAGTTTGTGAACAACAAACAACAAAATTAACAACCATAAACCACTCAAGATAATGTAAACACAGGTTTGACTTGAGCCAATACAATAGATAATCCTGTCCCACCATTTGAATTATCTACTGAGTTAATCCTCAGTCCCAGAGAGAGCCCAGGTAAAGCTGAAACACTTGAGGAAGGGCCCTATAATAGTAATGTAAAAACAATATGTTGTATGTCACTGCAAAGCTTCAGCCAAATATCCGGAGGCTATTTAGCTAGGTGTTTATGTTTTAACATTAAGGAAACACCCTAATTTTTCAGAGATTATGAAAAAATACTCTTAAATCAATGTTAGTTTCTGGATACTTGAAATTCCTCTGTGATTTACTAGATAGAAGTAACTTTCTAAAAGTGTTAGAGTTCTGACCCAAGTCCATCTCATAGTAGGCTTGGTAGTCTGTAGAAGCCAGTCACAGGATACACCTCCTCTGCAATGTGCGTAGTCAGAGTAGATAGACTTAGGAAGTAGCAAAATCCCTACAACGGTTACCTTTGTACCTAATGATGCTAAGATTTTAAAGTAGGAATCACTAAGTGGAAACTCCCAGTTCTCCATTACTACCAAAAAGGCAAATCAATGTGATGGAGCCAGTAATTCTGCAAAGATACCAGTGGTGCAAATTATCACATTTCACTGCTCTCCAACTTGGCTGATGCATAACTTATATAAACGATGGAGGATAAAGGAGGGTTATTTTAATGTGTTCAAGTGTTTACTTTCATCTCATTTTTATTCAGATATTATCTCTTACTCTTATCTTTACTTGAATTGTAAATGCTCAGTCTCACTTGACCACATTCCATCCTATCTCACACACTTGTTTTTTTTTAATTTTTAATGTTTATTTATTTTTGCCAGAGACAGAGCACTAGCAGTGGAGGGGCAGAGATGGAGACACAGAATCTGAAGCAGACTCTAGGCTCTGAGCTGTCAGCACAGAGCCGGACACGGTGCTCTAACTCACCAGTCTTGAGATCATGACCTGAGCCGATACTGGACGCCCAACCAACTGAGCCACACAGGTACCCCTCACACACTGACTTTTTAACCAAGTATTTTACTGAATGTACCTGTCAAGATCAATAATGGACTCTAAGTTGCTAAAAGGAATGGTCACTTTTCAGTAGTTTTTATAATTGTTGATCACTGCAACCTTGAAACATATATTTACTTATTTTTCCTGATACTACAGTTTCTTGATTTTCTACTACCCTATTGGAAATTCTCTTTGTCTCCCCCTAGGCCGCTGAAATTTGGTGTGTTCCTAGAATAAATCCTCAAACTTCTCTCTATACTTCGATCTAAGTGACATTATCTACTTTGATTAATTATTCTTGCATATTCTGGTAATTCCTAAATTTGTAATCCCAATTCTAATCTCAAATTAGGCATGTACAAAACTAATTTATAGCAACTCAAAATAAGAAGAAATGAACATTGTTTAGAGATCTTGGAGTTTCAACCACCAGCAGTTTATTAACTTTGGCTCTTCTCTCTTTTGAGAAACAATTAAATGTGATTTTGATTTATGTGATATAATTACATTTGTTGGATAGAAGAATCAAACATGATGTTTAAACAGAAAATGGGTGGGTATGACGCTGGAGAGAGAGAGCTCAAGTGTAATGGCCATCATTTTTTTGACCAACAGAGTTTGTCATATTTTTACAACGTCAATTGACTCTTTTTCCTCTGGTAAAAAAGATCTTCCAAGCAGTTTTAATATGACACCTAAGGGTGGGAAAGAGAATCACATTACATCCTTAAAATTATTTAATGGTTCAATGGGATATTGATATAAGTGATATAAAGAAAAGCTTTTAAAACTAATTCTGATGTAGTATTCTGAAATCTCTCCAAAATTCTCAGAATGCTGGAGATACTTTTGCTCCTTTTCATCTCAAAAGCAAGCTGTTGTTTTATTCTTTAACCACGTGATCATTTTCGTATATGTTCATGTGTGCTTATTTGTGGGCATTTTTAAAGAAAATATTCTATACAAATACAACATATAATGTGCATAATCGATTGTACAACTTAAACTTTGCTCGAGTCAATACATCCATATCACCAGCACCATTTAGTGACAGAAAATTCCTCAAACCTCAAGAGTTCTCCTTGTGGCCTCTATAATCATAATGGGTTATGGAGGGGTTCAATAAAGAATTCATCCACTCAGGGTTAACACTTCCCTTGATAAACCATGGGTAAGTTTTCTCTGGTTTTGAAATTTAAATGGAATCATATTACATGTCCGGCTTCTTTGCTCAACATTTTGTGATAGTGAATTTGTTTTACAGTTCTGTTAAACTATTATTGAATTTTTATTACATATTTAACTTATTCAGTATATTAGTTTCCTATTATGATTGTGGATTTGTCCATTTATTTTATTAACTCTCTAAGTTTTATTTATTTAAAACCACTATTCAGGGGGTGCCTGGGTGGCTCAGTCAGTTAAGCATCTGACCCTGGATTTTGGCTCAGGTCATGATCTCACAGTTAGTGAGATAGAGCACAGCTTTGGGCTGTGCACTGACAGCATGGAGCCTGCTTGCAGTTCTCTCTCTTCCTCTCTCTCTACCCCTCCCTCGTTTGTGCTCTCTTTCTCTCAAAATAAACTTATAAAGTAAAATATTTTTACATATTTAAATATTTAATAAGCATGTTTTTAAATATCCCTTATAACAATCCAGTCTTTTAAGTGGTTTGTTTAATCCCATTATTTTTATGATTCATTTACTGACAAGTTTGTTTTTATATCCTATTACATCAATTTTTATTTTAATTTTTCACTAACTTTTTTTTTTGCTCCTTCATTGCCTTCTTTTGACTTGAGAACATATGTTATGATTTTTCTCCACTAACTTAGAGTATTTTACTGTTTTTTCAATGGTGACCTTGGACTTACAACATAAATTTTGACCTATACAGTATAACAAAAACATTTACTTTTATGACTTCTCTAATACTATTAAAACCATGAACACAAAAATCCAATTGCCTTTCTCTTCCAGTTTATGTTATTGTTTCCATATGTGTATGTATTTCTACATACATTTTAAACCAGCACTTATATATATCACAGGTGTGAGATAATATGTTTAATTATGTATACAGTAATTTTTATCTCACATAATTACCTTTTCTTTGTTCTTCATTCTTTGTCTCTCCCTCAATCCTTCTATCATTTTATCTCTTCCTGTAAATTTCTTTTTAGTATAATGTATATGTTTAGTGTTCTGTCGGTCTACTTGTTACAGATTATTTCAAAGTTTGTTTGCATGAAATTATTTCATCTTCCATTTTGAAAGGGATTTTAAAAGATATTTTGAGGACTATAAAAAGGTCATGCTATTTTATTCATATTAATACCTTTCTTGTTTAGATATCAGTCTTACTGTCACCTTTCAGAACATATTATGCATTGTTTCTCCTGCTGTTTTAGAATTTTTCTCTATTTGATCAAATTGGTCTAAGCAATTTCATTAAGAAGTGCTCAAGCATGGGCTATTTTTTATTTTTATTTCAGCCTGGAAAATAATTTCTTCCAATAAGTCTTCTAATTATTCTTTCCCTTTCCAATCTGTGCCTAATTCTGATTCTACTATGTTAGAGCTGTTAAATATATTCTCTATTTTCTGTTTTTTTTCTTTCCGTTTAGACATTTCTAGCAACCTAAATTCTAGTTTGCTATCCTGAGACTCTGGTATTCCTAACCCCTTTATTGAGTTATTCAACTGCAGTTATTTTCCAGTTTTAAAGATTTTTATTTCCATTCTTATTTCTAGAATCCAATTCTCTGGTAAAATTATCCTTTTGCCTATTTTCTACAAATTTTCCTATATTATCCTGAAAGTGTTAATCAAAGTTATATAAAGTTTTTATCTGCTTATGCAAATATCTACATCACCTCTAGGTCTACTTCTATTATAAGTTTTTACTTGAGGGGCACCTACCTGAGTGGCTCAGTTGGTTAAGCGTCTGACTTCAGCTCAGGTCATGATCTCTCAGTTCACGAGTTCAAGCCCTGCGTCAGTCTCTGTGCTGACTGATCAGGGCCTGCAGCTTGCTTTGGATTCTGTCTCTCTCTCTCTTCCCCTCCCCTGCTAGCACTCTGTCTCTCTCTTTCTCAAAACTGAATAAGCATTAATTTTTTTTTTTTAATAAAAAATTTAAAAAAATAGGTTTCACTTGGAATTGCATAATCCTGTCTTTGGCATAGCTAGTGAGTTTTGACTGAACAGCTTGAATAATGGAAGTCATACATACAAAGTGTTAAGGATCTAGATAATGATCTTTAAAAAGGAGTAACACTGGCAGAAATACTGGATGTTGTTTAACTTAATCCTATCAGAGATGGATGGGATTCAGAACAGCTTTATCAGGGTAGAGTCTATATTTCATTTATACTTCTAAGTGTTAGCCCTGCAAAAATTTTGACTCTTTTCCACATATATTTTTCTTGCACATCACCCCTCAGTTTGCAAATCTTCGATCTATTTGAATCAACAAAACAAAACTACTAAAACTCTTTTTCTTTACAGAGGCTGTTTGGCTTATCCCAGGACCTCCTTCAGGAAAAGCAACTTTAGAAGATATTTCAACTCTCTATAGGTCTTTTCTTTCTAAAATATTGGCCTTTCTATTCCCCTTTGTTTCTGAAACTCCTAGCTCTCTTTATATATTAAATCTGTATTTTAGATGGGGCACCTGGGTAGCCTAGTCAGTTAGGCATCTGACTCTTGCTTTTGGCTCAGGTCATGATCTCATGGTTTGATCCCCCTCATTGGGCTCTGTGCTGACATCATGGAGGCTGCTTGGGATTCTCTCTCTTTCTCTCTGTCTCTCTCCTCTCTCCCTCCCACCCTCTCCCTGTGCCTCCCCTACTCATGCACATGCACAGTCTCTCTCAAAATAAACTTAAAAAAAATAAGTCTATACTATATAAAATAGATTTTATATATTATATATTTATTTTTCCAAATATAATGAAATTGAATTTGGTTTCTCTTTCCAAATACATGAAAGGTTGATTGTCTTCTCTAAAATATTTGCTAATAATACTGTCCACTGTTTACTGGGCTCTTATTGTTGACTGTAAATAATATTAATATTCATAACACTGAATTTGATCTCTTATTACTTTTGTGAGGAAACTGAGCCTTGGAGAGATTAAATAATCTCTCTGGAGTTTAATAATGATTACATTTCAAAGGGGCGGCTAGAAAATCCTGGCAAGAGGCTTTTAAAAAGATTTGTTACTTTTCTTTTTAAGATTTACATTTCAAAAGGACAGAGAAGAAATGTATAATTATAAGTTTTATAAAATAAATGCTGTAAGAAACAAGAAGGAGTCCTAGAGTCAGGAAGGAGCATGGTTGTAATTCAACCAGGTTGAGGGGGATTTAAGGCCACCTTACTCAGAGCCTTCCCTAGCACTGCTGTCCCTTCCCCAGTGATAGAGTATGGTTTTTGTCTGTTTGTTTTGTTGTTTTTTGTTGTTTTTGTTTTTTGTCTCCTGCCCCCTTTTATTTCCCTTGCTGTAGCATTTCCAGTCTATTTCCTTGAAGCCATTCCTTGTTGATTAGGTGCTTTTCCACTCTAAGTGAGACATGGAGGCTATAGGGATAATGTGTGAAGGATTCCACTTTCTAAGCACAAAGTCCTTCCCTTGGAATTGTGGAGAAAACAAAACAAAACAAAACAAAACAAACAAACAAACAAAAACAAGAAAAACCAAGATGCTTCACAGCGGTCTCTCTTCCATTCTCCTTGCCAGAGCCCTGAAGGACCCTTTCTTGGATGCTCACTGTGAGGAGCTTGGTAGAGTTCTTGGAGGTAAAGTCCGTAAAAGTTCGTGACTCCTCTCAGGCTGTGGCTCCAGGGATATCTCCATCTCCTGTTGAACTGTAATAAGCCTCCAGAAATTTGTCAATTTAAGTGTTCCATTTGTGATTTGTTGCAACTTCTGTTCCAGGTAAGCAGGTCTTTGTCTCTCTGGATGTGCAATTCTCTCCAGATTTTAGGGTGGTAGTTTGCTCTATGTTTACTTTTCTATGGAGTCCTAGTTATTAATTTTCGATTTGTTCATCCTTTTCTATTCTAATGATTCCCAAGTTGTTTATATGTCTAAATTACAATCAGAAGCCCTGCAATATTTTCCTGATTATAAAATTATCACTGAAGAAAATTTATAAAATACAGGAAAAAGATGATTTATTTGAAAACAACAATAAGACAAACAACAAAAAAACTTTCAATGGTTTCCAGTTGGAATGAAAATAAAAGTCAAATATTTTATAAGGCTCTTTTAAGGCCATGCATGGTACAACTGTATCCCATGTCATGCCTTCCCCAATGACCTTGCTATAGCCACACCAGTCACAAAGCCTTTAGATAGGTTATTTCTGAATGAAATGCCTTTTCCTATTCTCATAGCCATTTCTCACTTTTGTCCTTAAAATTTCATTTTAAACAGTTCTGCTTAGAGACACATCTCGCATCTCCTTAATCACACTATGTCAAATAAACCCCCACCTAAAATGTTATATATCCTGACTTACAATCAACTTCCTTAGTACTACCTATGGCAACTTTTTGCTTGGTTTTGTCTGATGCCCCATCAGAATGCAGGCTCCACGAGTGAGGTAACCATATTTTATCATATTCATCACTATATTCTAACGACTAGCACCTTGTTTGAACACAGCAGGTCAATCTTTCCTTATCAATAATTCAAACAGACTCTTCTTAAAGCCAATGATTAAAATATTCAAGCAGAATGTAAACTTAAAATAGAAATGATCCTCATAGACTCTGGTGCTTACATTTCAATAAGTACTGCTTCCTGTGTGTTAGTGGACAGCATATAGTTCTTTCCTTGTATGAATTTCCTTATCTGTAAAGTGCTGCTGCTAATAGTGTCTGTTTTATAGAATTTTAATGAAAAACCTAAGAGAACAAATGAAAAACCTTAGAAGAATCCACAGGATATAAATGTTTAAAAAATATTTTCAAATAAAAATTAAACGTGAATAATGACCGTGTATGTCACAAAAGGAAATGTACTTAATAGTGTGTACTATTTTCTAACATTTCTTTGAAGTGTTTCAAAGCATTATAAAAGCATAATCCAATGTATTTCCATAACAATCTCACAACTTCTACAGCACTGTTAGTAGCCAATTGCTTTGTAGAGTCGAAGTCAAAGACCTAACAAGAGCACTTATCTTTCACAAGGTCAAAAAATGTATTTTTCAGGATAAAGTTTGAGATGAACTGATCTGATTAAGAAAACATGTTTCTATTATAGTTTCTCTTCACTCTAATCCCATTCAGGGCTAACACTGCATAAATTGTATGTAAACTTGTAATATTGCAGAGTAGCTTAGTAAAAGTGTCTCATGTTACAGAAAGAGAACTATAGAGAGAAAAAAAAAAAATCCCAGAAGCCATAATTTGGCCACCCCGAACAGGCATTCATAGCACCGCTCTTCTTTCTCTCACATAAAGTGGCAAATGGGTCCAAATTTCCAAAGTCACTTTGTGAGGTGTTAGTATTTCAAACACATGGTTTCTGGTCTTCAAGTCTACCATTCTTTCTACACTATCCTATTGATTGAAGCTTATTGCAAGCATTTATAACATTCTTTGTTAAGTATCAAACACGTTTGTCAGCTTGGGACAAGTGGAGTGAATATACATCACTCTTCCCTGCTGTTCTTACCCAACTTGGGGCACTGTGATATATTCTGATTAACTCACCAAAAGAACACCCTTAAATAAATGTATCCAGAAAAAAGCAAATGGAACATTGAAAAGACATGAAATTCTATAATAATGTAAAATATATGAAGGTACAAAGAGTTATAAATGTGACAAAAGAGAGCCTAATACTACATTTTATTCATTTTTGAATAACTGAAGCACTCATGAATAAAGATCACATTTGACATTGTGCCCACTTGTCTGATACTTCTTCCATTCTATATTTTAGTGCAACTCAAATAGTTTACTAGTTCTTTTTTTTTTAATTTTCACTTAAAAAAATTCCTTTAGCTGAGTAGTTATAAAAATTAGCTTAACATTGCACATTGGGATCATTTGAGGGACAATTAAAAAGTTATTCATGCCTAATCTCTAAAAAGAGATTCAGATTTAATTGATCTTAGTTGCTATCTGGACAGTAGAGTTTTCAAAACTCTCCCAAGTAATTCTAATATTCATCCAAGGTTGAAAATTACAACTTTAAGTTGTAATTGTTGTTTCTTCCCCACCCCCCACCACCACCCCCACACATTTTACCTTCCTCAACTAATTATAACTCATTTATTTATATCTCAACTGAATTGTCATTTTCTCAGAGTAGCCTAATCCAGTATCCCTAGATAGGCTTAATTTATACTCAAATACTATCTTGATATCTCCTTGATCAAAACATTCATAAAGTTTTATTGACAGAATATGTTTAAAGTTTGTCTTTAGTGTTTTG
This sequence comes from Lynx rufus, assembly GCF_022079265.1. Lineage (NCBI taxonomy): Eukaryota > Metazoa > Chordata > Mammalia > Carnivora > Felidae > Lynx > Lynx rufus. The sequence continues at coordinate 94,782,843 of NW_025814845.1, read as the reverse complement.
TTTGTTTTATTTTTTCATTTATTTACTTTTTTTTTTTTTTTTTTGCTAGAAAGGGCCTGAGAACAGGAGGAATTTATTCATGTTTTCATTCTGATATTCTAAGTTCTTTTCTTCTTCAAGCACTCACTGGTCCCCCAAAAACAGAAGAATTCAGACCAAAAGATAGGAGTTTAACATTAATAGGTTTCATATTATCATATACACTATAATTTAATTATCTATAATTTAATGAACACTCAGGACATTGCAAGGGATTTACAAGCAATAGCTGTAATTCTCAATAGCCTTTTTAGATATGATACAAATGAAACAATAAATTAAAGAGGTTAATAAAATCTCCCAAGGTCACAAGCTAGGCAATAGAAGAACTTGAACTAAACTCAGTTGGGTTGACAATACTACCCGTATATCTTCCACCATATAATATTTTACCTCAATAATATAAGAAAACAATGCTCTGAAGTTATTAGATACATCCCAGAGTAAGTGAGGTTATGTCAACTTTCAAGTTTTTATCATTGGTAGTATTCAGGTGGATTCTTTATAGAGAGAACTTCAACACAAATGGTATATATCCCTGTATCATGAATCTCAGGATTGTTTTTTTTAAGGTTCTTCTATACCTTCTCATCCTTCTATGCAGTGTGTGAGAGAATGTAATTTGGAAGTATAGCTTTGGTATCTTGATGATGAAGGTTTAAAAAAAAATTATAATAAAAATTTAAAGATAACAAATTAGGAAGCTTTCTTGTGCAATTTATATAAATACCTGTTTAGAATATAGTGGATTGCCTTTTAATTTTTATCTGAAGCATCTGTATCAATGGTCATTTATGAGAGACAAGTGGATCTTCTACTAGGCATAGAGTACAGAATACAGATTACAGCATGCCTACGTTCGTTAAGAGTACTATATAATAATGCAAATTTAAAGGGTTTTTTTTTCACTTTTCCAGGCTAGACTATTAAGCTCACAATAATTTATAATATTTAATACTTAATATATTTCCCCTGCAAACATACAGAATGGATAAATATATGTACAATAACTGCCTATAGAAATGTATTCTCATCCCCATGACTTATTCTCAATATCAAAAGCAAATACAATGTTTGCATTTCCAGGATAGAGAAATATGTTAAAAACCAAAGGAAAATGAATTTTCAATATTAGCAGAGAATAACTTAGCTGGCAAAATGACCTTTCTATACGAATGTACTATTCCATCCTTTTTTGAAATCAGGTTTATGGAGTCTTTATCATATTGATCACAATGCATGTTTTCAGGTTAAAGCTAACTCATAGATACATTTATTAAAAAGTTTTTGTAATCATTTGATTTATACATTTTCTAAAAGATACTGCCACAATGGGAACATTTTCATTAGCTGTCAGGACTATAAAGCTTTTATGCTGTGGTCATTTTGACTTTAAGGTATGTCAGAAATTGTTGTTCATCAGGATTTCCCCCACCCCACCCAAATTTAGACCTTCACATTCTATATATGAGAGAAACCAAACATGATAAATCAGTTGTTGAATAGTAAACCCTGATTTTAAAGTTGACTTTACCACATTCAAAATGGCTTTTTTGGATAAAGTTTTGTTGCTATAATGCCCTTTAAGCTCAGGGAAGATTGACAGAAAACAAAAGGCAGGGTAATTATATTTGATCATGCAATTGTCATTTGTTGCTGATTTTAAACAATCTGTGAGCTATTTTTTTCTTGTTATCAATTAGATTTGAGAATATTGACATTATACAAAACAAATTTATTTGAAACTTGGGATATGGAAATGAAGTGTAGCAGGTCTAACTGCCAATTCTACCATTATAAACTCATGTAGAAATGGAGTTCTTCATGGATGTTATCCACTGGGAAAAATTTCATCTAAAGATAAATATTTTTACTTGATCACTTGTATTAGCATATGTATGATTTTCCATGTGATCAGTTCAATATCTGCTTTGGTTTGAGTGTTAAATTTCAATCTAGAATGTTTAAATAATGAAACAAAAATATCATCAATAAGAATAAAATGTGAATTATGATTTCAACTCTGTCTAAATGGCTAAATTACTTTGGTAAGGCAATTTAATATTTCCAACTACCAATTTCTGTTATTTTGATAACTAGACTAGAAAGTCTTTTAGACCCAAATGTCTACATTCATGAAAATGGATATATCTCATCACATAAAAATACTCCGTGCTCACTGATGCTTGAACTTGTTCCTCTGAAAAAGTTGACAAACCAATATAGTATTTATTAGGTCCCTTCATGAATACTGTTTCATTGATCTCAACTTCATGTCACTTCTATTTTATTCTAAATTTCTGGATTTTAACACTATGTCTGAGGCTCTTTGGTCCCAGTATTTTTTCTAGTTATTAAAATAAATTGTATTTTGTTCTCCATAATAGACTATAAAGCACTGCTTATAAAACTTGCATTATGATTCAGACAATGTGATCTGTATTTTTGGTATGTTACCAAATATATCTCCAAAAATCTGCAAATAGTTATTATTCCAAATCTGCAGGTGTCATAAATTTTAAATATTCAATTTCAGAATTTCAACTTTAGAAAAGAAAATGATTTAAATGATTTTACTAATCTTTCTTTGTTAAAAGATTTCTACCATCCACTGGTTGCTACAGCTAGATTTTTTTGTTGTTTGACAATTTCTATATGCATCCAGTTTAAAGGATTCATATAGCTATTCAAATACATTGATTTATTTAATCTGCTCCAATATTTTTGACTACAAGCTTTATTAATGCTCTAAATGCAGTGACATAGATGAGATCTAAAATCTAGGTCATGGTGTAGATATTCTATTTACACTTTGCCAGAGTAGTCCACAATGCACTCTCTCCTCTGGTTATGACTACCACTTGAAGTTCCACAACACTGTGACCATGTTCAGTGCAACAAAAGTTAATGTAGGACCCTTAGAAGACACGATAAGAGTATGAAATAATCCTACACATACCTATATATCAGTCTACTGATTCTGAAATTGAGAAAGTGGAAAATCATTCACAGTAAATTTTATCTGGTAATTCAGACTTTTATCTATCATCTTCAAAGTCTATCGTATTAAAACAGGAAAAAAAGAAAGGTTTGCAGATTTACTATAAATTTCATTAGGAAAATATTTTTTTTTTTTTTTTTTTTGGAGACAGGGACACTGGGTCAATAGGCATAGTGATCATTCTTTAAAAGAAATATGAATGTTCATCATATATACCCAGAAATTCCCTTGATAAAAGCATCATGCTTTTCATTCAAAATCACAGAATAAGCTACATTCATTCTGTCACCTTTTACCCTTAAAAATTCAGATACACAGATAAATATAATGACATGTCTAACCAACTTAAGCTTGTTTTTTTGTGAGTAAATTGGGAAAAAAATCCTCTGGCAAATTGAATATAATATTTTGCAGTTTATCTCATGAAGAGATGAAATTTTTTCCACCTCTTGAATTTGGTCTTGCCAGTGTAACTTGTTTTGTCTCACAGTCCTTAGCAATTATGAAGCTAGCAGAGATGTGACAAGTGCTTACGTTCTAGGGCTTGCTCTTTTTTCCTATTCTACACCCTTCTACCACCATGTGAATAATCCAGGGATGACCTGTTTTGGATAATATCTGCCAACCTGGTGCAGTCCCAAGTTAATACACACTGGATCCCAGCCTACAGCCCTGCCCTAAATGCTGAACATAGCCTGTGGCCTTGCCCAGGCAGGGGACCCAGAGAGTAACCCCATTTGACAATGGAGAACAGTATCTAGCCCCACACAATTGTGGGATAAATGTAGAGGTCCCTTCCAACCAAGTCCAACCAGTAACCTTCCTAACAGTGGAACACAGACAGCAAAATGACTGATTGTGAGGCCCATCCTTTGGCCTTCAGAGTACTTCCTTCACCCTAACCAGAAGAGCTCTCCTATGGCCCTACCTGAACACACAAAGTCCAGCCAGTGGTACCATCTGGTCAGGGAGCAAAGCATGAATGCTGCTTAACAAAGAATGGTTGCATGCCCCAGCCTGTGACCCTACCAAATCATAGATTCCAATCAGTGTCACCTCTCTACTCTGGAACACAGTTTGCAAAATTATCTGACCAGAAATGATTACAGAGTACAGCCAATGTCTCCACCTGACTGTCAGCCATAGCCAGCCGCCATATTTGGCCAGGGAGTTCATCTAGTGATTCTACTTGAACATTCTTCCAAGCCAATGGCACCCTCATGATCTGAGAGCATGGGCAGTGACTTTGCTCAACTAGGAATCCCAATAGCAACCTCTACCTGCTCATGGAATCTATCGACTAATCCATCTATTACCCTTCAAATGAGTTGACTTGTGAGGGTCTTCCCTGCCCAAGTGAAACTGTAAAGTCTGCAGGAAGAGACCACTTTTCCACGTGTTCAAAATCAATGTAAGGAATCAAGGTTCACAAAGAATCAAGTAAACATAACATTACCAAAAGAAACTAATAAAGTTCCAGTAACCCTGCAGAAGTGGAAATCTATCAACTACCAGACAAAGAATTCAGAATAATCTTCTTAAAGAATTTCAATGAAATATAAGGAACAGATGACTAAAAATTAGTAAAACAATACATTGGAAAACGAGTTCAAAAAACAAATAGAAATCAAAATAAATCCTGGAGCTGAAGAATATGACTAAACCAAAGAATCAACATAGTCAGAGATTCAAATTCAACAACAATTCTGACCCAACAGAAGAAAAATCAATGAACTAGAAGATAGGTCATTTGAAATTACCCAGTCACAGGAACAAGAATGAAAAAGAATGGGGGGGGGGGGGGCGGGGGGAGGAAAGCTCATGAGACTTATGGGAAATGATATACACATGGGAATCCAATAAAGAAAAAGGGAAAGTTTTATTAAAGCAATAATAGTTGAAAATTTCCTAATCTTGGGCAGAGAAATAAGCATCCAGATTCATGAGGACAAAAAGAAGCCAAAAGAGCTTGAACCTAAAAAGGACTACACCAAGGCACGTTATAATTAAATAGAACACCTGAAATAGGGAAAAGCTCCTCAACATTGTTCTTGGCAGCATTTTTTTTTTCTTCTTTTTTCTTTGTTTCTTTCTCTTTCTTTCTTTCTTTTTTTTTTTTTTTTTTGATATGGCACCAAAAGCACAAACAACAAAAGCAAAAACAAATACCCAAATGAAATGACATTGATCTAAAACATTTGGGACAAAGAAATATCATCAAAATAAAAAGACAACCTATAAAATGGGAGAAAATATTTGCAAAGCCCGTATCTGGTAAAAGGTTAACATCTAAAATATATAAAAAAATTCGTAAACTCAATAGCAAAACAAAAACCACGCATACACAAAATAATCCTATTAAAAAGGATCAAGAATCTAAATAGACATTTTTCCAAAGAAAATATTCAGATAGTCTCTTTTCTGTTCACGATCTGCACTTTCAAAACTTGCCTATCAATTGAAATATCAACTTTTATATAAAAATATTTTTTTCTAATAGGCTTTAAGGTTATTGTCATTAAGTCTTATTTAATGCGATTTTAATATTCATTTTTTATACCTCTATAATTTTTGGTAGGGATTCTGGAAATTTCTTTTTTTTTTAATATGAAATTTGTTGTCAAATTGGTTTCCATACAACACCCAGTGCTCATCCCAACAGGTGTCCTCCTCAATACCCATCACCCACCCTCCCCTCCCTCCCACCACCCATCAACCCTCAGTTTGTTCTCAGTTTTTAACAGTCTCTTATGCTTTGGCTCCCTCCCTCTCTAACCGTTTTTTTTTCTTCCCCTCCCCCATGGTCTTCTGTTAAGTTTTTCAGAATCCACATAAGAGTGACAACATATGATATCTGTCTTTCTCTGTATGACTTATTTCACTTAGCATAACACTCTCCAATTCCATCCACATTGCTACAAAAGGCCATATTTCATTCTTTATCATTGCCACATAGTATTCCATTGTGTATATAAACCATAATTTCTTTATCCATTCGTCAGTTGATGGACATTTAGGCTCTTTCCATAATTTGGCTACTGTTGAGAGTGCTGCTATCAACATTGGGGTATAAGTGCCCCTATGCATCAGCACTCCTGTATCCCTCGGCTAAATTCCTAGCAGTGCTACTGCTGGGTCATAGGATAGGTCCATTTTTAATTTTTTGAGGAACCTCCACACTGTTTTCCAAAGCAGCTGCACCAGTTTGCATTCCCACCAACAGTGCAAGAGGGTTCCCGTTTCTCCACATCCTCTCCAGCATCTATAGTCTCCTGATTTTGGCCACTCTGACTGGCGTGAGGTGATATCTGAGTGTGGTTTTGATTTGTATTTCCCTGATGAGGAGCGACATTGAGCATCTCTTCATGTGCCTGTTGGCCATCTGGGTGTCTTCTTTAGAAAAGTGTCTATTCATGTTTTCTGCCCATTTCTTCATGGGTTATTTGTTTTTCAGGTGTGGAGTTTGGTGAGCTCTTTATAGATTTTGGATACTAGCCCTTTGTCCGATATGTCATTTGCAAATATCTTTTCCCATTCGTTTGGCTGCCTTTTAGTTTTTTTGATTGTTTCCTTTGCTGTGCAGAAGCTTTTTATCTTCATTAGGTCCCAATAGTTCATTTTTGTTTTTAATTCCCTTGCCTTTGGGGATGTGACAAGTAAGAAATTGCTACGGCTGAGGTTAGAGAGGATTTTTTTCCTGCTTTCTCCTCAAGGGTTTTGATAGTTTCCTGTCTCACTTTCAGGTCCTTTATCCATTTTGAGTTTGCTTTTGTGAATGGTGTAAGAAAGTGGTCTAGTTTCATCCTTCTGCATGTTGCTGTCCAGTTCTCCCAGCACTATTTGTTAAACAGACTGTCTTTTTTCCATTGGATATTTTTTCCTGCTTTGTCAAAGATTAGTTGGCTATACTTTTGTGGGTCTAGTTCTGGGGTTTCTATTCTATTCCATTGGTCTGTGTGTCTGTTTTTGTGCCAATACCATGCTGTCTTAATGATTACAGCTTTGTAGTAGAGGCTAAAGTCTGGGATTGTGGGGCCTCCTGCTTTGGTCTTCTTCAAAATTACTTTGGCTATCCGGGGCCTTTTGTGGTTCTATACAAACTTTAGGATTACTTGTTCTAGCTTCGAGAAGAATGCTGGTGCAATTTTGATTGGGATTGCATTGAATGTGTACATAGCTTTGGGTAGTATTGACATTTTGACAATATTTATTCTTCCAGTCCATGAGCACGGAATGTTTTTCCATTTCTTTATATCTTCTTCAATTTCCTTCATAAGCTTTCTATAGTTTTCAGCATACAGATCTTTTACATCTTTGGTTAGGTTTATTCCTAGGTATTTTCTGCTTCTTGGTGCAATTGTGAATGGGATCAGTTTCTTTATTTGTCTTTCTGTTGCTTCATTGTTAGTGTATAAGAATGCAACTGATTTCTGTACATTGATTTTGTATCCTGCAACTTTGCTGAATTCATGTATCAGTTCTAGCAGACTTTTGGTGGAGTCTATCGGATTTTCCATGTATAATATCATGTCATCTGCAAAAAGTGAAAGCATGACTTCATCTTTGCCAATTTTGATGCCTTTGATTTCCTTTTGTTTTCTGATTGCTGATGCTAGCACTTCCAACACTATGTTAAACAACAGCGGTGAGAGTGAACATCCCTGTCGTGTTCCTGATCTCAGGGGAAAGCTCTCAATTTTTCCCCATTGAGGATGATGTTAGCTGTGGGCTTTTCATAAATGGCTTTTGTGATGTTTAAGTATGTTCCTTCTATCCCGACTTTCTCAAGGGTTTTTATTAAGAAACAATGCTGAATTTTGTCAAATGCTTTTTTCTGCATCGATTGACAGGATCATATGGTTATCTTTTTTTTTATTAATGTGATGTATCACATTGATTGATTTGCAAATGTTGAACCAGCCTTGCAGCCCAGGAATGAGGGATTCTGGAAATTTCTGAAATATTTTTCACTAATAGGCTTAGGTTATTGTCATTGTCTTATTTAAAGTGATTTTAATATTCATTTTTACATACTTTTATAATTTTTGGTAGGGATTCTGGAAATTTCTGGAACATACATAGTTAATCACCATGCTAGCAATGTCATAACAAGAAAAGTTGACACAAATCTTAAAGTTCATAAAGGAATGTTTCACATTATTAGTCATTAGGAAACTGTGAATCAAAACCACAGTTAGATGGTATCTGAGACACTATCTGCTAGTATGGCTACAATATTTAAGAAAGGAAAATAAAAGAAGTTGGAGAAGGTATAGACAAGTTGAAACTCTTTGTGCATTGCTGGTTGGAACATGAAATGGTATAGCTGCCGTGGAAATTTGGTAGCTTCTAAAAAAGTTTAACACAAGATTATCATGTGACTCAACAATTTCACTTCTAGGTATATACCCAAAATAACTGAATACAGGTATTCAAACATATACATGTATGTGCAATAGCACTGTTCACAATATCCAAAAAGTAAAAGCTATCCAAATGTCCATTAACAAATTGGATAAAGAAAATATGATATATATGCAGAATGGAATACTATTTAGATAAAGAAGAAATGAGGTAGTGACACATAGTACAAAGAAGACAAACTTAAAAACATGCCAAGTGAAAAACTCCAGACAAAGGCCACTTATTTATGATGCCATTTATAGGAAATATCTAGGATGATTAAATCCATAGAGGCAGAAAAGAAAATGGTGGTTGGTATGGACTATGGGGATAAGAGAATGGGACTGATTGCGTAATAGCTACTGGATTTTCTTCTGAGGTGATTAAAATGTTTTGAAACTAAATATCTTGAATGTACTAACTGTAAATAAGCATATACTTTAAAATAGTGAATTTTATCTTTTGTGACTTTTACATCAATTAAACAATTTTGTTTATAAATGTATGTCACAGATAGGTGGTTGCCAAAAATTCCTAATAAAAATTGACCTGAAAATATGACTTAATATATGGTGTACATTTTTGTACTAGTATATGATGTGAGGTCATATTTTTAATTGGTTGATACCATGATTTGTTTTAATGGTTTGTCAATAATGTTTTAGCACATAAGGAATCAGAGTTGAATCTAGTAATGCTGTGGAGTTTTAAAAATTTAGCTTTAATTATATGTTGATATATTATGTGTAATGGTCTGTACTATATTCCCAAATACATTTTAAGTGGTTTCATATAATTTTGTATCTTCAGATAGTTGGTAAATATTTTACTAATTGTCAGCAAATTACATATATGCTTTTAATATATTACTTTAAAATATATAATGTTTGTAATCTTTAAAATATTTAAAAATATTTAATCTACATTATTTAAGAATACCTGTAGCTAATTTTGAAGATTATCTTTTTAACTTTCAGATTTAATTACCTCTATATCCCCTGTGAATCTCACTTCGAGGTCAGGTGATTTTGATGCTTCACCTCAGTATTTAAGAAAGTGCCTGGATAAAATGTAAGCTTTGAACTTTAAATGAATTTGCCCTTGGTTATCTAATAAGATAGCTGAGCCTTCATGACTTTGGTATTTCAAGGTCCAAAATATATGGCTTACTTTTTAAGAACTACACAGTTCTCATTATTTCAATGGTTGTTTCCTGCTTTTATTCTGCTCTATGTAATTATACTCAAAATTACTATCATCAGATTTAAAATGGCAACTACATGACTGTACCAAATGGGTCCCCTCTCTGAATTCTCAACTAAGTTACCCAAGAAGCCACACACAAAGTACATGATGCAGAAATTACATCATTTGATGTATGATTTTTTTTTTTTTTAATCTCAGCTCTGGAATTGGAGGCATGGACAAAATTCTATCAATTTTTAGGTCAATGGATCTGTGCAGGGGCATGTTAGGAGAGGAAAAGTGGGATTTCCTTTAAATATTGGCACATTATGTGCTCTCTTATCTAATGAGCAAAAAAATAATAATGTTAAAATATTAAAAAGAAACCAAAAATCATCAGCAACACCCAAAGGACGTAACCACAGTGATCAGAGGAGCCTGACTGTATTGATTTAATTTGTTTCTGAAAAGGATAATCTTTTGCAAAGTTTAAAAGTTGAAAGTGCAAATAAGCAAAAGACAAATATTAGTTATAAGGTCCTTTCAACAGAGTTTGTTCATTTCCCACATGACATAAATTGTCATCAGAAACAGCCCATTTCTTTTTCTCAGGCTTCAGGTAGGAGTAACCTTTTGCACAGTATGAAAAGCTAAAGGTTCTTTTTGTCAAAGAGATTTTAAACATATATACAAAACCTCACCACTGTTTCTGTACCTTATAAGTGACTGGCTTCAGTTTTTTATACCTATGATGACTGACTGTGAAGATAGCCAAATCCATCTTATTTCTCTCATTTGGAACACTGAGTGGTAGGAATCCATTATTTTCTCATAATTTATATTAATATATTGTGCACTATGTAAAGACTGACAACAATTTATACTTTGGCTTTCTTACTTCATGCTAGCATTGATTTTTCCCAGCAACTAGCTGTGTGACCATGTTGCTTAAATTAGCTGTGTTCGATTCCCCTTATCTAAGATGGACATCAAAAGAGTATTCTTCTTATATATCGTTCATGAGATTAAATAAGTTCATAGATTTAAATGACCTGAATAAATGACTGTATAAGAACTATAAAATTTTTGCATTATTATTTCATGGGAATAAACTATTCTTAGTTTTGTTGCTTCTTGTTCTTCTACTAAAAATTCATCAAAAATTTTGGAAATGAACCCCATATAAATTACCCAAAGATCTGGCTTTCCAAGGGTAAGGGTTGTATAAGACTTTAGAATGTGCAAACTTCCAAAAGAATCTTTGATGACGGTACCAATTTTTTTTTCTATTTTAGGTTTTTATTTAGAATACCTTACTCTTATGCCAGATTTTTTTATATGAGGCTGCTTTTTTGTTTAAGTGGAAGAACTAACATTAGGACCAGAATATTTAAAAAAAAAATACTCTTGAGTTTTAGCAATTTCACATTAAGTTATTTTGATAAAGAAAATAGAATACATTCCGGACTTTTTATCCCCATGCACATTGTGCTTGTCTAAAATATCCTGTAGGTCATTTTCCAAACTAAAGAAAATAGTTGCAAAGAATATGAGAGGTTTTGATTTAGTGGTGATGACTCTGCACCCAACCCTACTTGTAGGCCTAGACCTGCATGGATAAAAGATGCAGTTCTCAGGCAAGGCTGGTAATTCCAACACTGAGAACAAATGAACTCACCTTCAAGGTGAGATCTTGAAGGTAAGGCATTCCCCTGCACCTATTCATAATGAGATTGAGTCAGTAGAACTCAGACAGTGGCTTATGATTTTAGGTAGAATGAGTCACATAGAACCAGCCTTTACACCAATTTTCCTACACTGTGAAAGTTACAGGAATGTTCCAAATTTTTAGACAGGCCAGAGAAGAAACAAAACTGTTTGAAAAACACAGCAGATCCATGATTGCCCCCATGTTTAGAAGAGAGTAATTTGGTCAACCTAGACCATTAGAGAAAATAATGGGACCACGGAAAATCTCAGTGAATAAAGTCAGGGCTAGAAGGAGATGATGCATAGTGAGGAGTTAACAAAGAGACTAGGTGTCTACTCCTGAATCTGTGGTGCTACATTTACTCAAGACATGAGATGCTCTCAGAGGTTGGGGACCATATCCATTATCATTCAAACATGCGAATGTTTAAATGAAAAGGAATTATAATAAGTATTGCATATAATAGGTTTACAATAGCAGCTGTTCTAGAATAATAACCAAATATATATGATCATTCAGTCCACAGGAAAAAAGAAGTAGAGGGTGCTTTCTGAATTGACTAACTGTAAATCTTAAGTGAATAAGTAATCTAGTTTAAGAAAAGGTTTTCTGACCTTATGTAGAATTATTGGAAATGGCATTCAAATTGATCTTTGTGTGTGTGTGTGTGTGTGTGTGTGTGTGTGTGTGTGTGTGTGTGTATGACATATTTTGGTATGCAGTAATTTGTATTTGAAAAAAAAAAACAGTCCTAATGAAAATTAAACAAAATTTTGAAATGTATATTCCTTATACAGACATATATGTGTATAATTCTGATATACAAATGCACATAATTATATGTGTATAATTCTGATATAAATAAGTATATACACACCCATGCATATGTAATTCTGGTAGGCGTATACACAGTGTCATATTTAACCCACCCTCTAAAATTAGCACTGCTGATCTGTTAAAAACTTAAAGTGAGTAATAACCTCTAATTGTATTATAAATTAAATGAGAAGGGATTCCTGAATTTTTTTAAAGAGATAAAACAAGAATCTTTAAAAAAAGAAAAAAGGATACTTAAAGTAAATTACAGAAACTCTCCCACTTTGATAAACAGAACCACTGCTCCATTATCAAATAGAAATTCACTTCAGAGTGGAAGATGTCAAATTCAAAAACATAGGCAATGAGTGTTCTCTCAGTCTTTCATAGTATAAATCATATCTTATCAATGGGGCATAACTTAATCATGATGTATATAAGGACTGAGATCATGACAAATGTAAAAATATACTAACTTTAAGCTAAAAACAGTAACAAGAGATGATTAGGTCTTACATAATGATAACGGAATCAATCCAGCAAGAAGATATATCATAAATACACATGCACCCAATATCACAGCACCTAAATATATTAAGCAAATACTAACAGATGTGAAGGGAGAAATAGACAATAATACAGTAATAGTAGAGGACTTTAATACCCCACTTTCATCAAAGGATTAATCTAAATAAAAACAAGAAATGGACTTGAACCACACACTAGACTAAAGGGACTTAACATTCTTCTCTAGAGCATATGGAACATTCTAAAATATAGATCAAATTATAGGGCACCAAACAATCTTAGCAAATTTAAGGAGATTAAAATTGCATCAAATATCTTTTGTGACCATACTGGTATCAAACTAGAGATCAACTACATGAGGAAAAATGGAATATCTACAAATATGTAGAAACTAAACAACATACTCCTGAGCAACCAGTAGATCAAGAAAGAAAACAAAATGGAATCAAAGATTATCTTGAAATCAATGAAAATGGAATCACAACATACTAAAACTTATAGGATGCTGCAAAAACAGGTTTCAGAGGGAAATTTATAGCAATCAAGGCACATATTATATTAAAAAAATCTCAAAGAACCCAACTTTAAATCTCAAGAAACTAGGAAAAAACAAAAATAAAAACAAAAACAAAAACAAAAATACATTAAGCCCAAAGTTAGCATATATAAAGAAATCAAGGGGCGCCTGGGTGGCGCAGTCGGTTAAGCGTCCGACTTCAGCTAGGTCACGATCTCGCGGTCCGTGAGTTCGAGCCCCGCGTCAGGCTCTGGGCTGATGGCTCAGAGCCTGGAGCCTGTTTCCGATTCTGTGTCTCCCCCTCTCTCTCTCCCTCCCCCGTTCATGCTATGTCTCTCTCTGTCCCCAAAAAAATAAATAAACGTTGAAAAAAAAAAAAAGAAATCAAGATCAGGGTGAAAATAAATGAAATCAACATCAGAAAAGTAATAGAAAAGATCAACAAAACTAACAACTGGTTTTTCAAAAAGAAAAAAACAAATTGTAAATGCTAGTGACACTCAAATAGATTCAAATCAGAAATGAAAGAAATTACAACTGACCCTACTGAAAAACAAAAACAAATTCTATCATCTAGAAGAAATAGATAATTTCTTGGAATCATACAACCTACTAAGACTGAGCCAGGAACAAATATGAACTCTAACAGACCAATTACTAGTAAGGACTTGAATCAGTCACAAAAACCTCCTCAACAAAAGTCCAGGACCAGATCACTGGCGAATTCTACCAAAAATTCAAAGAATACCAATCCTTCATAAACTCTTCCAAAACAATTGAAGAGGAGGGAACCCTTTCAAATTCACTTTAAAAGGCTAGCATTATACTGATACTAAAATAAACAAGGGCACGATCAGAAAAATTACAGTTCATCCTTGATGAACATAGATGCAAATATTCTTAACAAAATATTAGCAAATCAAATTCAAGAACTCATTAAAAGTATCATACAACATGATCAAGTGGGATTTATCTGAGATGCAAAAAATTGTTGAACATGCACACACATATGTTTACACAAAAATCAACACAATATGCCATGTTAACAAAATGAAGGTTAAGAATTATATGAGCATTTCAATAGATTATTTTTCTGCATATGACAAAATTCAACATAATTTTCATGATAAAAACACAACAGACTGGACATAGAGGGAATGTATGTCAACATAATAACGGTCATACATATGACAAACTGACAGCTAGCATTATATACTCAGAAAAATTGAAAGCTTTTCATATAAGATCAGGAATAAGACAGAGATACATACTCTCACCACTTTTATTTAACATAGTACTGAGGTCCTAGCCACAGAAATAAAGCATTACAAAGAAATAAAAGATATCCAAATTAGAAAGTAAAATGGTCATTATTTTCAGATGATATGATCTTGTATAACGACCATTCCAAAGAAACTAAAAAACTGTTGAATATAATCAATGAAGTCAGTAAAGTTGCAGGATATAAAGTCAAAACACTGAATTCAGTTGCATTTCTATATACTAGCAATAAAATGTGTGGAAAGAAAAAACTATGCTGTTCCCAATAGTAGCAAAAACAAAAGGTGCCTGTGAATAAATTTAACTAAGCAAACAATCTGTACAATGAAAACTACAAAACTTTGAAAGAAATTGAAGACATGCACAAGTGGAAGGACATCCTGTGTTCATGGATTGACAGTTAATATTTTTTTAGTGTCCATACTACTCAAAACCATCCTCAGAATCAACACAATTCTTACCAAAATTCCAATGGCATTTCTAATAGAAATAGAAAAACAATTCTAAAATTTGTAGGGAACCACAAAAGACTCTAAATAGCTAACACAATCATAAGAAAGAACAAAAACAGAAGCATCACACTTCCTGATTTCAAACTATACTACAAAGCTACAATAATAAAAGTATACTATTTTATACTGGTATAAGAAAAGACACATAAAGCAATAAAATATAGATCCCAGAATAAAATCCCACATATGCTGTCATACAATATTTGATAAAAGAGCCACGAACCTTCACCAGAGAAAGGATAGTTTCAACAAATGATGTTGAGAACTGATGTTGAGAAAACTACATGCAGAAGAATGAAACTGGACCCCCATCTTATACCCCTCACAAATATTAACTTGAAATGGATCAAAAAATTAAACTAAGACCTGATACCATGAAACTCTATAAGGAAATATAGGAAAGAAGCTCCTCAACATAGATCTTAACAATGATTTTTTTGATATGACACCAAAAGCACAAACAACAACAAAAGTGGAACTACATTAAACTTAAAAACGTCTGCACTGCAAAAGAAATAATTAAGAAGATGAAAAGGTGGGGCACCTGGGTGGCTTAGTTACTTTAAGCACCTAACTCTTGATTTGGGCTCGGGTCATGATCTGATGGTCATGAGATCGGGCTCTGTGCTGGGTGTGGAGCCTGTTTAAGATTCTCTTTCTCTGTCTCTCTCTCTCTCTGTCTCTCTTTCTTTATGTCTCTACCTCTGCCCATCCCCTGCTCATGCTCTCTCTCAAAAACAAAACAAACAAAAAGGTTGAAAAGGCAATGTATGGAACAGAAGATATTTGCATGCTATGCATTAGACAAAGTGTTAATATCTAAAATTTATAAAGAACTCCTACAACTCAATAAGAACAACCCAATTTTAAAAGATGAGCAGAGGCACTAAACTTTTTTCCCCCAAAGACATACAGATGGACACAGGTACATAAAAAGATGCCCAACTCCACAAATTATCAGGGAAATGCAAATACAAATGAAAACTACAATGAATATCACTTCATATCTGTAAGAATGGCTATCATGAAGAATATGAGAGATAAGTGTTGGCAAAGATATGAAAAAAGGGAACCCTTTTGCACTGTTCGTGGGATTGTAAACTGGTTCAGCCACAATGGCAAACAATTTGGAGGTTCTTCAAAAGATTTAAATAGAACTACCATATGATCAGCAATCCCCTTCTACATATATACTCAAAGGCTATTGAAGAAATGTATCGACTCCCATGTTTATTGCAAAATTATTGTCAGTAACTACAATATGGTAACAACCTATGTCCACCAATGGATAAAGAAGATGAATGATGAGTGGAATACTATTCAGCCATGAGAAATACTATTCTGCCATTTGTGACATGGATGGACCTTGAGGACGTTATCCTAAGTGACATATGTCAGAGAAAGACAAATACTGTATGATCTCTCTCACATATAGAATCTAAAAAACCTAAACCTGACAAAATTTAGTGGAAGGGTGGTTACCAGGAGCTGGGTGGTAGGGAAATCAGAGAGATGTTTAAGGGCACATACTTGGATCCAGGAGATAAATAAGTTCTGCAGATATAATACAAAGTACAGTGAGTAGAGACAACAAAACTGTATTAGAAACATTAAACTTGCTAGGAGACTAGATCTTCATTGTTTCCATCACTAGAAAAAATGATAATTGTGTGACACAATAGAGGTGTAGCTAATGCTACAATGGCAATCATATAGATGTATCAATATGCTGTACACTTTAAACTTACAAAGTTATATGCCAATTATATATCAAAAATAAAGTAATTAAAAAAGATTTACTGTGGATGAGAGTAAGGGGAATTAGTCAGCTGAAGAATAGGAGAAAGACTCTACACTTGCAAAAAACAAAAACCAAGCAGTATGTACAACATGAAGTTATACGTGTGAATATTTGTATACCTAACATCCCAGCAGTTATTTTGAAATTAAACTGAGATAACCTGTAAAATCACTTTAATTAAAACATTGTACAAATAGATGAGATTATTGTGCTGGTTAATATTTCCATAACAGTATTTTACATTAATATTTTAATAACTCCATTACCCAGAAGATAAACTGAGGATTCTTTAGAAGTATAGATAGCCTAATGTAAATTTGTTCTATAATGAAAAATATTTTGTGAAAGAAACTGATTTAATAGTAAGATAATGTTTGGAATTGTCCTATAACTCACTATGAAAATTACCCCTTCCTGGCAGTGAGGGTATGAACTGTTTTTGTTTTAAATTGTACATTTCACTATTAACATCTTTGAAAAGTCATAATCACTCAGGATAGTTACTTTTGGAGATAACATTAACTGGGCAGATTTTTCAACCTCCCATTTATTTTCTTCAAGTGTAGAGCACAATAGCCAAGTCAAAAATTAACTACTTGAAGTTATATTATTTTGCATATGAAATACATGCATGGCAATGAATATCTTAAGTGGTATGTGTGCTCATGAAGGAAGAATAGGAGGAGGATAAAAAAGAATATTCAAATGTAATCCTTTTAGCCCTCAAAGTGGTATTTTGGAAATAGATCAGGATAGAATTACACTATCTCTTTCCTGGTCCTATATTCCATATAAATAATATTCCACACAAGAATCCAGCCATGGAAATCTTGTTTTTAATTTTCCATTGTCCAGTTACTTTAAAAAGTTTTAGGGGCACTTGGGTGGCTCAGTCGGTTAAGCATCCGACTTCAGCTCAGGTCATGATCTCCTGGTTCATGATTTCAAGTCCCGTGTCAGGCTTTGTGCTGACAGCTCAGAGCCCTGCAGCCTGCTTCGGATTCTGTGTCTCCCTCCACCCCTACCCCACTCACACTCTATCTCCCTCTCAAAAATAAATAAACATTAAAAAAATTTTTTTTAAGTTTTAGAAAATTTTGTTTTGTTTTGTTTTAAACAAACGTGGTTATAATCAGTTGCACAGATAAGTACCTGTGATACTTTTGTTCCTGCTGGAAAATTTATATATAGTTCCCTCTTTAATAGCACAGATTACCAAGTAAGATTTGTGGAATATTGCATGGGGCCACATTAAGTGTCTTATGACTCCCAAAATGAAATAGACTCCCAAAATGAATAGTACATAGACTCTATTCCAACCCAGGCATGATATATGCTTCAGTTTACTATTATTTGACATTTGTTCGTGATTATAGACAATAGTTTATACTATTTTTAGTGGAAATATTACACAATGAAAATGTAAGTTTACTCAAATTTCCATTTAATATAGTAACAAGTACAAAAGATTAAACGTGGAAATATTTGATGTTGCTATATTCTCACTTTTTAATGTTTTTATTTTTGCCTAATCTTACTTATCTTAAAAAAGCACAACGGGGCGCCTGGGTGGCGCAGTCGGTTGAGCGTCCGACTTCAGCCAGGTCACGATCTCGCGGTCCGTGAGTTCGAGCCCCGCGTCAGGCTCTGGGCTGATGGCTCAGAGCCTGGAGCCTGTTTCCGATTCTGTGTCTCCCTCTCTCTCTGCCCCTCCCCCGTTCATGCTCTGTCTCTCTCTGTCCCAAAAATAAATAAACGTTGAAAAAAAAAAATTAAAAAAAAAAAAGCACAAATACATAACATTTATCATATTTTAAATCATTATGATCTGAACACAATGATCCCTATGCTAAATAACTCATTTGAAGACTTGAATGGCCCTGTTTATCTTTCCCTGACTGAATTTAGAATTATTTTTAACTTCCTGACTTCAATATGTATGTTTTACAGTGAAGGCTGTATTTTTAAAGTTAAAATCTAGTATAGTTTGACCTTTCATTTTGACATTCAGTCGTCTGCAATTGAAGAAATCTGGCTTGATGATTGTTTTACTGAGGACATGCCTCATGGATTTCCAGATCAATTTAAATGTGATGTTATCCTGCATTTAATCATTTCAAATCTATTAAAGATATCAGCATAGTTCCTTAGATTGTCATTAAAATACTCTAAGATAGCTCATTACTGCAATATCTTCACATTGCTCTAGATAAACATTAAGCAACCATTACATTAAGCTTTGCCCATTAGATGAATATAGAATATGCTTCAAAGAGATCATTTATCTGCTCACCAGAGTTCATAAAAATCCTTGCTTTAACTTTGATATTTGCTCTGTTTACTTTGCACTGTCTCCTACACCATTTCTCTCTCACCATTGACATTTCTTTATAATAAATAGAAGAGAATACAAAAGAATCATGCTCTTAACTTTAAGTACTTTTAAAATAAACACAGATAAACAAAGTGTTTAAGTTCTCAGAAGAACTTTTCATTTGGCAAACATTTTTCATATTACTTTGTTTTCTATCTAAATACTTTGCCACTTCTAAAATTATTCAATTATGTTCTCAGGTTATTCTAAATGTCAGTCTATTTCAATCCCAATTAGCATAAAGAAATTTTTTTTACGTCTAGTTCAGAAGAAACAGCTACCCTCCTCAGCACACACCCATGCACCCACTGTCTCACCCCCCCCCACCCCGCCCATGACATTGGGCTGCCCAAGCTGTTCCTCTCTGCTACAGTAAACTTTTAGCCAGACTTCTGACTATAGGCCCCTGACCTCCCTTTTCTCAAAGCAAGTACTTTAGAAAACTTTTAACTGTAAATTCTTTCTGTGCTCCTTTGAGATGTAAATCTCCCAGACTTTGTCAGTTTTTAAAACCTAGGGAATGTCTTTCTTAAGGATCTGGGAGCCATCCCTTTGAAATGTAATAATCAAAGGAGATTGTGCCCTTATCTCCTGATTTCCCTGGAGCCTAACAGCAAAAAGTGACAAGTAGCAAACACAAATGGCCTAATCATATGGACCAACCTTCCCAGTAACAAGTTCCAGTGCTTGTCACTTAAGCCACCACAGCTTTAAAATGCTTTGTTTCATCAAAGCCCAATCTTTCTCCCCTACTTTAAAGGCAAGTATTCCTTGCCTGTTTAACTCTATCCTGTGCTATTTTTTTTGACAGGGCTTTACAAGATTTATATTTATTCCTGAAAAAGTGTGCAAGTTAAAACCTGAAACCATTTGACATGGGTGAGAGTCTACTAATAAAACAACACCAAAATTTACTGAGCAATTACTATATGCAGGGTATCATTTATATGCATTGATTCACTGAATCATTAAACCAACACACACAATACATGTCTTAACATATGGGAAAAATTAACATATGAAATAATTAACATAATTATATATAATTATTGTGAAATTATTAACATTGGAATTATTAATTTATGAAATTAGTTAACATATGGTATAAATACCATACTCATCAATATAGAAAAATAATACATACTGGTATTTAAACAATTCTTATCAATTCTCTTGTCCAATCCCATTATTCAATTTTCCACATAAGTAGCATAAAACAAATATTACTAAACTGGCAATTTTAAGATACTTCTATTTTCTCAGAAAATTCCACCTCTAATGAGAATTCTAATTCTGCAAATGGAAAACACAGTAAATCCCATGACCTGGTGGGTGACTATGGAATAACATATGCTGATGCAGAGAGCCCTCAAGCCTTTCTTATGCCAATGGAGGGAAATGGGGTTCTCTCATGTAAATACAGTCTTAATAATCTGCAAAAGAGGATTCAACTCATCCATGCTCTCTGGTCATTTTCCAATACACACTCTTTTATCCACTCATTTCTCAAGAATCAGCTCTCAGGCTTTGGCCCTAACTAGTAATTCCCACTATTTTTCTTCCAACACCTTCTTTACCTTTTCACCAAAGACAATGAAATGCTGTTTTTATTTCATAATATACCCAGAGTCAAAATATTTTTAATGTGTTTTTTAAGGGCCGAAAGGCTCCAAATCCAATATTCCAACAAGCAAGATGAAAGACCAAGCCTACTCTTCTCCCATCCCCCCAAATCAAACATAAGCAAGTAAAATTAATGTTTCCACACTTACCATATTTAAAATGACAGGAACATTCATATTTTGCTACACATGTATTATGCACTGCTAATTTTATGCCAAACAGAGGAGATACAATCTTTTGTAATAATGATTAGGTCCCTTTGGTATTATATATTTTCCCATTTTGCTTTTCTTTCTTAATATAAGATAAATAAGATTGTATATCTTTCTAAAATAGTCGTGAAATTGCTTAAATAAGGAAATGTTTGCTATATAGGACATTTAGAATTTTTAAAACTCAGGAATGTTTTTCTACCATGTTCACAACACTGAATTATTGCCTCTGATGTAACATCACATTTGCTTAAAACACAAGTTTATAACGTAAATCTCACTTACATGCTTTGGAAGGTCTTTGAGGGCAGGGTGTGGTTGGATTTCTGTTTCAATTACTCATTGAGCCTAGAATAAAAATGGAAAGAAAATCTGAGATCTATAAAATTCAGTAAGAATGAAAGTTTTCTTAAAAATAAGTTACATCTTTTTAAGTATTTTGTTTTTGTCTCTCAAATTTATTCACAGCTAACCTTCTACTAAAATGTAAGCACTTTCTGAATGTAAATACTCTTTATTTAAATATTTTAATATTTATTATATAAAACAGGGTGAACTCTGAGTATGAAACAAATGGAATTTGACACACACCCCCCCCCCCACAACCTACGCCAAAAGGAGCAAAAGAAATAAGAACATAGACAAATAGAACAAAAAAAACACAAAGCACACATTGCCAGACTTGGTGAGGAAACTGCATCACATTTGCCCCAATTAAGCCAGGGAAAATTAAAAGCACTTGAAGACCTATCAGGTTGCTATTACTACTAGGCTCCAGCGAGGTAGCAGATGCAAATACATTTCTGAAAAAAAGATTAAACTACTCCACCCCAAGTTTTCTATGCATTATATCTATGAAATAAAAGCTTTAAGGAGAATTAGTAAACTTATATTTGAGCCCGAAATAATGAAGCAGAATTCTATATAGAAATAAAAATGTGAAAATAGGGACATGTAAAGCGAGGTGGAGAACAGAACGGGTTCTAATAAATGCCTAAATGTGGTCCTAGAAAAACATATACAGAAAATAGGGTAAAGGAATTATTTGAGAGTCAGTGGCTGAGTGTTTTTTAAAACTAATAAAAACAAATGAACCAGAGAAATAGAAAGCACACTAGAAAAAATAAGTCGGGGAGGGAATTGTAGCCCCCCTTCCAAAAAATAGCAGAACATAAATCAAAGTGAAGATCTTAAAATCAGCCAGAGCAAAAGCACTTTTGTCCTGAACAGTCAGTAGGCTACTATTTATATTTAAAGAGAAAGCTATATTCAGAGAACAGAGAGAAAGTATTTGTCAAGTTAAGGGTTTATACCAAGCCGAAATATTTCTATTGGTTTTCTATTGCTGCTGTGACAAGTTACCACAAATGCAGTAGCTTAAGCAGCACAAATTAATCATCTTACAGTTCTGTAGTTCAGAAGTGTAACACGGGCTTCATGGAGCTGAAATCCGAATGTCCATAGGGGTGCACTTCTTTCTGTAGACTCAGGAAGAGGATCTGTTACATTGCTTTTTCCTACTTCTAGAAGCTTCTTGTGTTCTTTGGCTCGTGCTTCATTTGCCTTCATCTTTAAAGCCAGTAACAGAACATCTAACTCTGCTTCCATCTTTACAACTCTTTCTCTGACTCTCCTCTTGTTCTCCCTCCTTCTCTTAGAAAGACCCTAGTGATTACATTGGGCCTGCCTGGAAAATCCAGGTTGCTGTCCCTCGTTTATGGTCAGCTGGTTAGCAAAATTGATTTCACCTGCAAGCTTAATTGCCTTTTCCCTGTAAACTAATCTAGTCATAGTTTTCAGGGAACAGGACAGAGATAGCTTTGGAGGGCATTACTGTGCCTATTATCTTTCAGGAAGAGTGACAATTTATCATTTTTAAATAAAAAATGAAAAATATTACCAACAACATGCATTCCATGAATTAATAAGGTAACTATTTCAAGAAGAAAGAAATAATCCAATAACAAAGATCTTTTTTTTTAATTTTTTTTTTCAACGTTTATTTATTTTTGGGACAGAGAGATACAGAGCATGAACGGGGGGGGGGGGGGCAGAGAGAGAGGGAGACACAGAACCGGAAACAGGCTCCAGGCTCTGAGCCATCAGCCCAGAGCCCGACGCGGGGCTCGAACTCACGGACCGCGAGATCGTGACCTGGCTGAAGTCGGACGCTTAACCGACTGCGCCACCCAGGCGCCCCACAAAGATCTTTGAAATAAAGAACATTGAAGAAAGTGAACCAAATAAAATTTGAGGGGAAAAAAAACAAAAACAAACAATTTGTTTAAAATAATGATCACATTAGGGTTTATTTGGTGAAATTAATAATAAGCAAAATAAAATAATAGACAACAATAGTAATTTTATAATAAATGATTAAAATATTTAGATTATTTATATTTTTGTGAGACTGGGTTAAGATAATACTTTAGACTTGTTATATTATTTATGCATGTTAAAAGACGAAGCATATCCATAAAATAATAAAGAAATTGAATATAGTTCTCAAACTAATGCAGCAAAGACTGGGAGAAAACAAATGAAAGACAACCTTGCAACAATAACATATATAAATAAAGAACCACCCCCTGCAAAAACAAAACAAAACAAAAAACAAAAAAACAAAAAAAACCCTACAGTTAAATCATAGATGAATAGAAAATAAGTGAAAGGTAGTTAAATAAAACATGTTAATAATTACAACAAACATAAATTTAAAAGGTATTCCATTTATTTTTTTTAATGTTTTTTAACATTTATTTATTTTTGAGACAGAGAGAGACAGAGCATGAACAGGGGAGGGTCAGAGAGAGAGGGAGACACAGAATCGGAAGCAGGCTCCAGGCTCGGAGCCATCAGCCCAGAGCCAGGCTCCGAGCCATCAGCCCAGAGCCCGACGCGGGGCTCGAGCTCACGGACCTCGAGATCGTGGCCTGAGCTGAAGTTGGACGCT
This sequence comes from Lynx rufus, assembly GCF_022079265.1. Taxonomy (NCBI): domain Eukaryota; kingdom Metazoa; phylum Chordata; class Mammalia; order Carnivora; family Felidae; genus Lynx; species Lynx rufus. The sequence goes on along the minus strand of NW_025814845.1, from coordinate 94,758,887 downwards.
TAACCGACCGAGCCACCCAGGCGCCCCAAAAAGTGTTCAATTTAAAAGATGGTGGATTTTCCTTCAGATGTTCAAAAATTGGGGTATAATATGTGCCTGGAATTGAAAAACACACCAAAACTCCAGGTCACACAATATATCATCAGTTTTTTGTGAGTCAAACAGTGGTTTAAAAACTAATAAAATAAATGGTGGGGATATTAACTTTTCATACGGTGATGATCATTTCACAATATATACACATATCAAATCATTACACTCTACACCTGAAATGAATATAATGTTATATGTCAGTTACACCTCAATTTAAAAAAGAAAGAGAAAAGAAAAATGTCGACCACTTATACCTAAAAAATGGAAATGTATGAAGGAATGTTAAGGTTTGAATTGTGTTCCCCCAGAAATTATATGCTTATTAAGTCCTTCACCCAGTATCTTAGAATGTGATCTTGTCTGGAAATAAGTTCAACTCAGATGTAATTAATTAAGACAAGTTCATACTGGAGTAGGGTGGACCCCAATCTGATATGACTAGTGTTCTTATAGAAAGAGGAAATTTAGAGACAAACACAGAAAATAAAAGCAGAGATTAAGGTGATATATCTACAAGCCAAGATTCCAGATTGCCAGAAAGCTACCAGGAGCTGTGAGAGCCATGTAGTATATTTTTTTTGTGCAGCCCTCAGAAGTAAACAACACGTCTGCCACCCTGATCTTAGACTTCTAACCTCCAAAACTATAAGACAGTAAATTTCTATTGTTTAATACTCAGTTTATGGGATTTTGCTACAGAGGCCCCTTAATATAAGGACCGAGTTCTAAAACTCTATAATTTCAAACTCAAATTCAAGGAACAATATAAATTTGGTAATAGTCTCTGGTAAATAAAAAAAAATAATAATCCTTAATTAATTTTCTTGTAAAAACACTAGGCCAAGATGATTTCTTTTTTTTAAAAATTTTTTTTTTCTTCAACGTTTTTATTTTATTTTTGGGACAGAGAGAGACAGAGCATGAACGGGGGAGGGGCAGAGAGAGAGGGAGACACAGAATCGGAAACAGGCTCCAGGCTCCGAGCCATCAGCCCAGAGCCCGACGCGGGGCTCGAACTCCCGGACCGCGAGATCGTGACCTGGCTGAAGTCGGACGCTTAACCGACTGCGCCACCCAGGCGCCCCTAAGATGATTTCTTAAGCTGAATCACACTTCTAAGGAATAAAACATTTCCAAAGATACACAAAACCATACTGGAAATAACAAAAGAAAGAATCCTCTCCAACTTAAGTTATAAGGTGTCAAATTATGAGGTCTCAAAAACAGTGTTGTGATTGTGGAATTAAAACATTAACAAAACAAACTTCCTTTCATAAAGCCCAGGGGCAGTGAAAGAATAAACAGATGGGTCAGTGGAATAGAACAGAGAGCCCAGAGATAGACTCACACAAATATAGTTAACTGATATTTGACAAAGGGCTAAAGTCAATTAAGTAGAGAAAAAATAGGTATGTCCATATGCAACAACAACAACAGCAAAAGTTTCAAAGACCTTACACAAAATGGACTGAAATGGATCATAAACCTTAATATAAAATGCAAAACTATAGACTTTCTAAAAGACAAGATAGGAAAAAAACCAATCTATATGCTTTGGGGATACATGATGAGGTTTTAGATACCACACCCAAAGCATGATTCATGAAAACAATTAATAAGTTGAACTTGACTAAAATTAAATGTGTTTTGTTAAAGACATTATGTTTTTACCTTTATTTATTTTGAGACAGAAAGAGAGAGAGAGATCATACTCAAGTGGGGGAGGGGCAGAGAGAGAGGAAGAGAGAGAATCCCAAGCAGGCACTTGAGCAGGCAAGTCTCAAATTCACAAACCATGAGATCATGACCCCAGCTGAAATCAATAGTCAGACACTCACCCAATTGAGCCACCAAGGTACCCCCAATCATCAGTTATTTTATAAAGGTCATAATGAAGTAATTAAAATGTACTAGGAAGAAAAGAAAGAAAGAAAGAAAGAAAGAAAGAAAGAAAGAAAGAAAGAAAGAAAGAAAGAAAGAAAGAACCACTACACAACTACTAACCTGGCTAAAATCCAAAACCTGATGACACCAAACATTTGAGAGTATGTGGAGCAACAGAAATTCTCATTCATTGTGTATGGGAATATAAAAATGGTATATAAATTTGGAATTTGGTACTTTCTTACAAAACTATATATAGTTGTACATTTTGATTCAGCAGTCACTCTTCTAGACATTTATCAAATGAATTGAAAGACTAGGTCCATCCAAAAATCTCCATGTGAGCATTTATAGCATCTTCATTCATAATCTCCAAAAATTGCAAGCAACAAAAATGACCTTCAAAAGGTGAATGGATAAACAAAGTCTGGTATAGCCATACACTGGAACACTATTCACTCATATAATGAGCTATCAAGCAATGCAAAAACATTGATGAAATTTAAATCCATATTGCTAAGTGAAAAAAGCTAATCCAAAATGCTATAGTCTGTTTGCTATCATTTACATGATACTAGCAAAGGCAAGCTTAGTGAGATGATAAATAGATCAATGGTTTGGGGATTATGGTAAATTTAATTAAGTCTATCAGAGAGCCGATTTCAGGGGGTGAAATTATTCTGTGTGATACTCTAACAGTAGTTATATGATACTATATGTTTTTTGAAACCCATTGAGACTTCCAGCACAAAGAGTGAACCTATAATACATAAATTAAAAAAAAATTAGGAGGTTGGGGCATCTCAGGATGGAATATACAATGTGAAAAAAGAATCTAACCATATTAGGAATGTGTGAAATGATCTCACTGAGGAAGGTAGGAGAAAAGTTACCAGCTTAAATATTTCGGAAACAAGTGAAGAATGTAAAACTCACAAAAGAAACTGTACAGGAGCAGTTTACTATAGTTGAAAAAATTGTTTCACATAAAAGCAAATGCTAAATTGTCATCAGTTCATGTGTATATGTGTACTGTATTTATTTTGTATTTATTTTTATTGAGATATAATTTGCATAAAACATGATAGTTTTAGATGTACAACATAATGGTTTGGTATATGTATATATTGCAAACTGCTCACACAGTAAGTCAAGTTAACATCCATCACCAACATAGTTACATTATTTTTTCTTGTGAGGAGAACTTTAAAAAAAAATTTTTTAATGTTTATTTATTTTTGAGAGAGAGAGAGAGACAGAGAGCAAGCAGGGGAGGGACAGAGACAGAGGGAGACACAGAATCCAAAGTAGGGTCTAGGCTCCGAGCTGTCAGCACAGAGCCTGACATGGGGCTCAGACTCACGAACCGTGAGATGCCTCTGAGCCAAAGTCAGATGCTTAACTGAATGAGCCACCCAGGCACCCCAAAATTATTGCCATATTGTTAAGTAGGTAAAAATTTAAGAGTGACTAACTAAATTCTTATTCATTATGGTATGACAAAAGAACATCCAATGGTATACCATAATAAAACGTAATATAAATAAGCAAGTCAATAAATAAATAAAATTAAAATACTTGCTTTGATAATAAATACAATACATACAAATGATAGAGACAATTTATTATTTTTTTTTTTTAAATTTTTTTTTTTTTTCAACGTTTATTTATTTTTGGGACAGAGAGAGACAGAGCATGAACGGGGGAGGGGCAGAGAGAGAGGGAGACACAGAATCGGAAACAGGCTCCAGGCTCTGAGCCATCAGCCCAGAGCCTGACGCGGGGCTCGAACTCCCAGACCGCGAGATCGTGACCTGGCTGAAGTCGGACGCTTAACCGACTGCGCCACCCAGGCGCCCCTAGAGACAATTTATTTTAACAGAATGAAATGTTATATAAAGCCATGATTTTTCTATGAATTTTGAAGTTAATATTTGGGCAGTAGTAATTTTAAAATATAGACAAGATAGTTTCTAATTTGTTTAATTTGGAGAAGTATAAAGTGAATCAGTAAATACAGATCCTTTTTTCACATTGTCAAGATGATCAGTCAGTTGTGTTAGTAAGAAATTGTTAGAGTTCCATCTTTTTGTTATTTTTAAAAATCACAATCAATAAAGCTAATATTGGTATATCCATGAGGTTTCTAAACTAATCGAATTCATCTGCAGAGACAAAATTAACTTTATAGGTGAATAAAGGTCTAAGCCTTTACATATCAGTAAGAATAAACAAGAAACAACTGTTTGAAAGAAACATTGACACCTATGATGCTTGACATAGACTTTAATGACACATAAGAACAATGGATCCAGAAAACATATATAAAATATTTACATCAACATGTTTTTAAACAGTTACAGTTTGATTGTTAAGGCACAGACATAGACTACTTGCTCTGTTGGATAGATCTTGTTTAACATCTCTTTTTTCTACATGTAAATGTAACTTCTATTTATCTACCCCTAACTCCACCACTACAAAGGACAGCTAGTTCAAACTGTACTATGTAAGAAATAAACATCGTTCAAAGGAAAATTCTGTTTTATCCTTACAAAAGGAGAAAAAAAAATTTGCTTGAAATTTCATACTAAATTTGTCAATATAAAAATGATTCCTAGAATTTTAATGACAGAGACAAAATGTCACTAACAACATATTTTAGATTTTAATCTTCCCTATTGAAGTAAATAACTCATTACTAAATTTCAACTGGTAGAAACATGATAAAATATACAAATTCCCTAAAGAAAGTCATCAAGATAACATGACCATGACTTAGTATAGAAACACATTGTTTTGTGAATATTCCAGATCCTGACTTCACAGAAATATCAAAATGATTTGAAAATGTTTCTAACATTATAAAAGCAAACAATAGAGGGAACTTTAATTTGAAACTTGAGTATAGAATATTCATTATAAAATGCCTTATTAAAGAAAGAATAATTTATTTTTAATGTTTATTTATTTTTGAGAGAGGGAGAGAGAGAGAGTGAGCCAGGAAGGGGCAGAGAGAGAGGGAAACACAGAATCTGAAGCAGACTCTTCGTTCCAGACTCTGAGCTGTCAGCACAGAGCCCTATGTGGGGATGGAACTCATGAATCCAGACATCATGACCTGGGCAGAAGTCAGACACTTGACTAACTGAGCCACCCAGGCACCCCAGGAAAGAATAAATTAAATCAATATCAACCAGACATTTGTGTGGCTGAGTTCAAATATATGCAACATATATTCATATTCATTTGCACAAGCTTGAACATAATTTTTAAATAATGTAATTAACAATACTATTTTAAATTTTCTCCTTATATAAAGGTATTTATTCACAATTTAATTGTCATATATATTGTTCACTGCAATCTCTATTAGTAGAGAAAAATAAACTAAGTATGTAATTAATTAAATTTATACTTTCACTTTAATATAACAAAATGTTAAGAAGTCCCAATTAAGCTTCCTCTCATTCCGTGAAACCTATTCTCAACCATCTCAAAAACTATAACTTTTAAAAGTAATCTATACACTCTTTATTTAAAGGCATTCTGGGTAGGCAAAACAATTGTCATAGTTTTAGAAGTTTCTTTTTCAATCTTTCTTTGATTTTTTATCATATTTTTAGTTGTTTCTCCTGTCCTAATGGGGTACATATTTACTAGCAGACTTTCATATTTTTACTGTTTCAGATAGTTTTACTAAAATACTATGATTCTATTTCATTTTTAAAGATTTATTTTTCCAATATAAATTCCTGGTAACACCTTTTGAAAATCCATACCTATAGTAAAAATGTTAAATTGCTTATAAAAATTTATATGAGGACGTATGGGATTTTTTTTAATGGCTCCTTCATTGCTTATCTTTGGGAATCTGCACTTCCTTTGTTTCTATAGTTAAGAAAACCAATACAACAAAAAAAAATTATCTTACCATTTTGTTATATTACATATATCATCACTGCTTTGCTATGTAACTATTTCTTCCAATATCATGAGTCCTCTCAGACTGATAGATGTTATTTGTTCTCCTTAAAATTTCTTTTGATATTATTTTTTAAATATTTTGTATGTCTTTCTTATTTTTCCATTTGTGTGTTTGATGTTGTCGTGCACTCAGTGTTTTATTTTTTTTTTATTTTTTTTTCAACGTTTATTTATTTTTTGGGACAGAGAGAGACAGAGCATGAACGGGGGAGGGGCAGAGAGAGAGGGAGACACAGAATCGGAAACAGGCTCCAGGCTCCGAGCCATCAGCCCAGAGCCCGATGCGGGGCTCGAACTCACGGACCGCGAGATCGTGACCTGGCTGAAGTCGGACGCTTAACCGACTGTGCCACCCAGGCGCCCCATCAGTGTTTTAAATATAAACCACATCACATTGGTTATTTTAAGCTTATATTCCCATACTGCCAGATAGCTTTTCCTTTTGATTTAATTAAAATATTTTAATGTTTATTTATTTTTGAGACAGAGAGAGACCTAGCATGAGCAAGGGAGGGGCAGAGAGAGAGACAGACACACACAGAATCCCAACCAGGCTCCAGGCTCCGAGCTGTCATCACAGAGCCCGGTGCAGGTCTCGAAGCCATGGATTGTGAGATATGACCTGAGCCGAGGCCGGACGCTTAAACGACTGAGCCACCTAGGTACCCCATGATTTAATTTCTTAAATGAGATTGTGACTCTTGGCTTATATTAGTTTCTTCTTCAAAATAATTACAAATATTAATCATATGTATGCGTTTGTATATGTCTGCTTTTGTGTCCAATTGTTGTTTTATCTTGCCAGAATGCAAGCTCTGGGAAGATAATGTGCTTATCTGTTTTATTTGAATGACTAATGACTATGGTTTTATAAACCATTTCACATAACACATGAACCCATTAATCATGTTTCAAAACCTATTCTTGGCATCTCCCCGTACGTTTTGGTGCAACCAAGCTTATCTTTTTAATCTTTTATCCTATTTCAAAGATACACAATTTTCTGTGGTTTTTCATAGAATGGTTTGCCATATTTTCTACCTTGAACGTTTTATTTCAGAAGAATCAATGTAATGTTTTGTGAGGTAAAATTTATTGATGGTATTACTCTTAGCCAGTTTCCCACAAATGGTGTTCTTTGATGTAGTTGAAGCATTTAAAAAAATTTTTTTAATGTTTATTTCTGAGAGAGAGAGAGGCGGAGTGTGTGTGGAGGAGGGACAGAGAGAGAGAAGGAGACACAGAATCCAAAGCAGGCTCCAGGCTCTGAGCTGTCAGCACAGAGTCCCACATGGGGCTCAAACTCACAAACTGTGAGATCATAAACAGAGCTGAAGTAGGACTTAAGTGACTGAGTTACCCAGGCCTCCCAATGTAGTTGAAGCATTTAATCCAGTTTCTTATTTTAATATGTCTGTTTTGTTGGGCACCAACTCTTAAATGGTTCAAGGAGTACCTAGGTAGTTCCTTTGTTGAAGCATATGACTCTGGATTTCAGCTCAGGTCATTATCTTTCAAACCATGAAATGGAGCCCTGAACTGGGCTCTGTGTTGACAGTGTGGAACCTGCTTGGGATTCTCTGTCTCCCTCTCTCCCTGCCCCTCCCCTGCTTGCACTCTCTCTTTCTCAAAATAAATAAACTTTAAAAAAGAACCATTTATCTTTTTTTTTAAGTTTATTTATTTTGAGAAAGAGCTAGAGAGCGAGAAGGGGAGGGGCAGGGAGAGAGAGAGAGACAGAGAATCCCAAGCAGGCTGTTAGGTTAGAACCTGACACAGGGCTCAGACTCACAGACCATGAGATCATGACCTGAGCTGAAACCAAGAGTCAGATGCTTAACCGATTGAGCCACCACAGGTGCCCCAAAATAAATGAACCTACATGAGGAAAACATGAACACAACACTCATTGGTAAACCAAATTTGCCTCTATTATGCAGCAGCAATCCTATCTCCACATGATAATTATGGTCAAGCTTCCTGACAGCACAGTAACTTTGTTTTCTTTTTTTCTTTAATTTGTTGTTAGAAATTTTAAGTCTTTATAGAGGGATTCTTCTGAAAACATATTTCAGTAATGTTTCTTTGTCCTGTTCCTCCCCCCCACCCCCAACAACCTTGGATAAAAAGGTGGCTTTAAGAGAATTTTGCAATTTCATAGAAAGTTCCTCTGTGACTTGATTCTATGAAAACTTCCAGGAGTAACTTCTTACAATGGTTTTGGTGAAATTAAGTGTAGTAGAAATTTGTCTATAAATGTAAATATATAAATATATATTTATAAATATACAAATATATATATATACATATGTGTATGTATGTATATGTATATAGTCTGGATTGCAGAATATTAACACTTTGCTAGGATGTCATTAAAGATGGTATTTGTCACAACTTCATATGATAAAAAAAGTGCATATATAGTTGGATGTGTTTCCAAATGCTTCAGTTCGGCTACATAAGATGCTTTCAATCAATTGTGTGTGAAGCCTTTATTCTACATTTGATATGGTGGTAAGTTGAAGGCAAACACATAAATGTAGACAGATATAAAACTACTAGAAATAACTGCATTCTATACATAGGTGCATAGACATCTATAAGCATGTCTATGTAGCTACAGTGTAGAATAAACAGTGTTGTATGTTATATTTCTTCCTTCTTTACCTTTGTATTGGATCTTCAATTTCAGCATCATCATTATGGTTTTCATCTTCCATGTCCTTGCCTTTGGAAACTAAAAGAAACATAAATTATGTCAAATTTTCCATTAATAAAGTCCTCACAAAATTTGAATTTTATCCTGTAGATTTGTATATTGTGGGATATTTTGTTCTGCCCACACATCTTATTATCACTGCATGGTTGTTGAATATTGATCATTTGAATTTAGATAGGTAGGTAGGTAGACAGACAGATAAATTTTATCAAGTACCGCCAGCATTCTTCTTTTTTAAATATATATTCTATAAGGCCTGGTAAATACTTTGCTACTTCCATGCATTGGTTGATTTTTTATTGCTTTATCACTAAATGTGTTCCAGGTTTTGTAATAGTGTATGATGTCAGTATGTAACTTGAATGGGGCAAGGGTATTTTGCCAAATTAAGATGTATAAAGTTTATGTTAAGTTTATCCCAGTTTTTAGGTACCTAGTTGGTATTGCCGAGATATCATAATGAAAACTTTTGAGGTATTATTTTATTTGAAGAAGGGTAGTGTCTTTGTCTCATGTATATTTTAATCACCCAGTATCTATATATTTATTGAGTCCTTTATACTTAAATATTTGTTTGACTTTGTACTCTTAATGGACTCTTCCTAATTCTGTGTCATAATATTCCAATTTAATGGTGGGTCAATATCTACACTATCGTTATGACACATTTCTTTCACTGCATTTCCTTATCTGTGTTTAGAATTTACTATCCCAATATGACACATCAGTTCCTTAAATATGATGCTGTGTTTATAACCAGATAGGACTCTCTCATGATCACATCCAGTGTATTTAGATTTGTCAAGTAAATATTTGTCATGCAAATATCAAATCTGTCATTCCTCTTTCCTCTTAATAAACCACTAATGGTTGTCTTTCTAAAGGTGTATGGTCCCCAAAATGGTGGAATCAGGATTACCTGAGAACCTGTTAGAAATGCAGAATTTTGGCTCCACAGACTATTTGAATCTGAAATTCGGGACATGAAACCCCACAAACAGCTTTGTCAAGTTCTACAGGTGATTTTTATGAAAAACGTTTATGGATCACTGCTTCATCATAGCTTCTCCCATCTTTATGATACGTCACTCTGATTTATCTCATAGTCACAATGTTAATTGCATAGAAAGTTGGACATCAGCCTTAAACATCAAGGAGGATTTTTTTTAATGTTTTTATTTTTGAGACAGAGAGAGACAGAGCATGAGCAGGGGAGGGGCAGAGAGAGAGGGAAACACAGAATCTGAAGCAGGCTCCAGGCTCTGAGCACAGAGCCTAACGCAGGGCTTGAACTCACAGACTGAGATCATGACCTGAGCTGACGTCGGATGCCCAACTGACTGAGCCACCCAGGTGCCCCAAATGTCAAGGAGTTTTAAGGAATGCCAGAACACATTTATACTAGTAAAATTGTCTGCGAGGGATCCAACCCTTATCCATCTTGGGTTGAGTCACTCAAAAACAGATTATGAGAATGAGAGTTGTGTGTAGGTGGTTTAATTATGACATGGCCTGAGGAACAACACCTGGGGGAAGCAGGATTGGGTGAGAAGAAATCCAACAGAGTAGTCACAGCTGTGCTCAAAGACAATCCCGGCAAAGCCCTGGAGATGAGATGATGCTTCCAGAGGTGTATTAATTAGAAGCAAGAGGGGCGCCTGGGTGGCGCAGTCGGTTAAGCGTCCGACTTCAGCCAGGTCACGATCTCGCGGTCCGTGAGTTCGAGACCCGCGTCAGGCTCTGGGCTGATGGCTCAGAGCCTGGAGCCTGTTTCCGATTCTGTGTCTCCCTCTCTCTCTGCCCCTCCCCCGTTCATGCTCTGTCTCTCTCTGTCCCAAAAATAAATAAACGTTAAAAAAAAAATTAAAAAAAAAAAAAGAAGCAAGAGGCTCAGTCCTTTCAATACTCTCCCACTCCAATCAGCTATTGAATGCCAGTTCTCCTCCCAAAAGACCAAAATATTGACAAGACAGGTCCCTTCATTTGAATCCTGTAAAGGAATTTAGCTACAAGCTGTGCAGCCATTCCCACAGCTGGAGATCTGGTTAGGGAGCCAGTGTCCATGGCATACATCTCACTTCCCAAGTTGCTGCAAGAATATACGTTCCCTTTATACACACATGTTCCTTTTGGTTTTGTTTTTATTACAAAACAATTTTCTAAACATAATAGAAAAGGAAAACATATTTAAAAAATTTTTTTTCAATGTTTATTTATTTTTGGGACAGAGAGAGACAGAGCATGAACGGGGGAGGGGCAGAGAGAGAGGGAGACACAGAATCGGAAACAGGCTCCAGGCTCTGAACCATCAGCCCAGAGCCCGATGCGGGGCTCGAACTCACGGACCGCGAGATCGTGACCTGGCTGAAGTCCGACGCTTAACCAACTGTGCCACCCAGGCGCCCCAGGAAAACATATTTAGATGAGCAACTGGACAATTTAAATGTTTATAAAATGATTGAGATGTTTATAATGTTTATTAAGTTCAAGTTAATCCCAATTATATACCTACATATACATATATATACATATGTATATATACATACATATATATATATACAAAAATGCTTACAGCTTTCAATCATAAATAATATAAAACAAGATGAAATAAAAACTATTAGCTAAAACTAATACCACTATTGACAAATATTTATATGAAGCTTATTGACAGATTCTATCCATAAAAACATGATTCTGATAGATGTCTCAGATTGTAGTGCTGGTTACTTGGATTAAAAAAAATAAAATAAAAATAGAAAATGTGATCAAGTTGAGAAGCAACTCTTTCCTAGAAAATATTAGAAAAATGGAACACTTCTTACATATGTAATCTATTTTGTTAAGTACAGAGATAGCATTAAGTGACAATATTATATTTTGAACAATTTATTATTTTAGCATTTTACTAATGACATCTCTAATTGCATTCAGGATCTTTAATAAACTTTAACTTCCGATGCTTTCCACCTCTTCCTGGAATTTTAAGTTTCAATATTTTAATGAAGGATTGCTTTCTCGCACAATAACTTCAGCTTATATTACATCTATATGTCAGTATAAAACAATATACAATGAAGATAAACCCAGCCACCTGGTAAGGTAGAATTAACATATATCAATGATTTGAATTATCACTAATTGAACCAAATCAATTTGTGACTTCAGTCCTGAGAAACTAGAACAAGATCAATAAATCAGGCATCTATCTCTGAACAACAGAATATTTAGCTTTCACAGCAAATATGGGGCATATCTTGTTGAATCATTGTAAAAGTCTCTTTGTTTCAAGTTGTGTGGGTCTCAAAGGTATATTTCCTACACACGAATGCTACCAAATCAAGTGACAAGAGAGATGTCACTAAAATGCTATAATGGTATTATAATATAATAGACAGATGACACCTGAATTCCCAATCTTTATTTCACATTTATTATGGTGCTTCTGGGGCAAAAGTGCCATTTTCAAGAAGATCTATCTACATAATTACTTTGGAATAGGTACAATAGCTTTATAATGAGGTGAAAACCAATTTGTGATACAATTGATGAATATCAAAACTATTTTAATTGTAACATGAGAAATATCCCATTAGTAAAGTTCTTTTTTTTATTTATTTTTTTATGTTTATTCATTGTTGAAAGACGGAGAGAGACAGAGCACAAGCAGGGGTAGGGCAGAGAGAGGGGGACACAGAATCTGAAGCAGGCTCCAGGCTCCTAGCTGTCAGCACAGAGCCCAATGTGGGGCTCAAACTCACAAACCGCAAGATCATGACCTGAGCCAAAGTCGGATGCTCAACTGACTGAGCCACCCAGGCACCCTTACATTAGTAAAGTTCTTAAAGAGGAACATGGTTTTCATTTCCTTTGTTTATTTCTTTATTATAACTTTCTATCATTGTATAATTTGAAATTAAAGGAAAGTCTTAAGTACAAATTCCATAAACACATTAATACAGATTAACAATTGTTTACCTTTTGCTTCTCTCCCCTCTCCTAATACACATTTGTTCACACAAATGTGTGCATGCTCACACCAACACACACACCGAGAAGGCTCTTGCTTTATAGTTTTCATGAGAATAAGTTTCAGTTACCATGTTTTAATTAAATATTACCAGTCCCTGAACAAGGCAGATCAGAGCAAGGGTGATGGTGAGATATCAACTTTCTGTAATTACACAAAATATAAACTTTGCTGCGAGCTCTCCAGTCCACACTAGGTAAATAATACATGCACATCATCATAAGTGACCAATCAAGTCATTTCTTCCAAGTCTGTCAGTATTTGTGGCTGTGTATCTGTTATGCAGTTGATTCACAAAAAGAAAAATGGGAAATTGTTTCACTTTCTTATCTCCCAAGGACAAATCCATGTGACATTTTATAAACATGGATTTTCAAAAGAGGGAATTGAAAGTTGAAAGTGCAACAAATAAATGAAACATGATAATGCTAGAGTGAAGTTCAAATTGAACATGAATGGAGTTATAGAGGAAGTAGCTGACCATGGGATGTTGACTCAACCAACAATTGACAGTCTAGATATGCAACCATAGGAAGTCAGTGAAGGCAAACTTACAGACATAAAGGAGACAAATGGTTGTGAGAAAAAGGATGATGATATTCCAGAAGGGATGCTGGTTAAATAAAAAAGTCACATTAAAGGAACTCTCAGATTATTTCACAATATCTAAAGGGCAAAGGATAAAAAAATTAGAATCTAGTCCTAACTTAGAAAGTAGAATAACAATTTGTAAAGGCATAAAAAGGTGCTCGCATGTATTGTAAATCACATGATGAGAAAAAGGCAAGCACCATTCAAATTTCTCTTATTTTTAATTGCCTGCCTCTATTTTTATTTATTTATTTTTTATTGAAGTAGGAGTTGACACACAATGTTACACTAGCTTCAGATGTACAACATAGTGATTCCACAACTCTATACTATGCTGTGCTCACCACGAAGGTAACTACCATCTGTCACCATACATGCTATTACAGTATCATTGACTGTATTCCCTATGCTGTACCTTTCATCTCTTGATAAGTTTTAAACAAATAAATAAAATGATGTAATTGTAAATATTTCTAATAGTTTAAATTGCAGTACCTGAAATTAATATTAGTTTTACTAATTTTTATTTTCTTACATTGAGAATAAAATGATTTTTTTTAATTTATTTTTTAACATTTATTTATTTTTGAGACAGAGAGAGACAGAGCATGAACGGGGGAAGGGCAGAGAGAGAGGGAGACACAGAATCGGAAGCAGGCTCCAGGCTCTGAGCCATCAGCCCAGAGCCGGATGCGGGGCTCGAACTCACGGACCGCGAGATCGTGACCTGAGCCAAAGTCGGACGCTCAACCGACCGAGTCACCCAGGCGCCCCGAGAATAAAATGATTTTTAATGTCTTGACAAAAATGTTTATACCACATTTTAATTGTTACTGTCTCAAGTAAAATATAGAACTTTTTAATTTTTTTCCTCAAAGATCCACTCTTAGCTCATGAATTGTGTGTAGCTGCTATGTACTTGTAATCTCCTTTGATCTAAAACACTTCCTCGGCTTTCACTTTTTCTGATCTTGGCAATAATTTTAGAAAATGTACCTTTATGCTTAATTCAGTTTATTTATACACATTTTACAAAAATGAGATTGTCTTTCTTGATTCATCATATAAGGAAGAATGATATTTGGTTTATCCCATTATTGGTGATGTTTAATTTAGCTTTTTGATTAAGGTATTATTCTCAGGGTTTTTCCACTGTCATGAAATTATTAAGCTCTTTGTAGTTAATAACTACAATTGGGGAATTCACTTTGAAACTATGGAAATATACTGTTTCTGATCAATCTTTCACCCACTGGTTTTAGATTTTTTTTTGATTATATAGTTAGCATTCTACCTTAAAAGATTTTTTCACTGACATTTATCGCTGTAAGTATTTATCACTGACATATTTATATAAATAAAAAGGGCTTTTCTTTTGGTTCAGTGGATTGCAGTCTCATTCTGTCATTATATATTTTGATATTCAAATTGCCTCAGATTAGGTCAGAGGAAGTCTGTTCAAGATGGTTTCTTTGTGCTTTTGACTTTTGAGCATTTCACTGCTTTCTAGAGCAAAAGGATGCTGCAGGTGCACCTTGAACTTTCTTTTTCCAGTTCTGTTGGAGGAGTTCTTTATGAATTCTGAATGTGTCCATCATGTGTTTCACAAATATTCAGCATTTGGTTTTTTTTTCTACCTTATTCATGCATTCGGTAGTGTCTTTGATTAGCAGAAGTTTATTTTTTTAATTAATATACTTTCATATTTTAAAAGCAGTTTTAGATTCAAAGAGAAATTGAGTAGAAAGTCGTCCCCCAACACCTCTCCCTACACCTCACACAAAGCCTCTCACCATCAACATCTTCCATCAGTGTGGGACATTTATCATATTCCTGCACTAACACGGACACCTCATTATCAACCCAAATCCATAATTTACATTAGGATTCACTCTTTGTGCTATCTATATTCTATAGGTTTGGAAAAGTGTATAATGACTTCAATTCACCATTGTAGTATCATGCAAAATAGTTTCACTGCCCTAAAAATCCTCTGTGATCCGCCTGTCCATTCCTTCCTCTCTCCCCATTAAATTCCTGGCAAACACAGGAATAGTGTCCACAGTTTTGCTTTTACAGAATGTCATATAGTTAAAATTGTACAGGATATACCCTTTTCAAGTTCATTTCTTTCACTTAGCAATATGCGTTTCACATTCCTCCATGACTTTTCCTGGTTTGATAGCTCATTTCTTCTTGGTGCTGAATAATATTCCACTGTCTGAATGTACCCCAGTTTATTTTTTTACTCACCTATTGAAAGACATCTTGTTTACTTCTAAGTTTTGATAATTACAAATAAAGCTGCAATAAACATTTATGCTCAGGTTTTTGTGTGGAAAACAAAACAAATCTTTTGTGTGGAAGATTTCAAATCATTTGGGGTCCAATTGCTGGATTGTAAGTGCATGTTTAGTTTTGTAATTTTTAATATTGCTGCTTTCTGGATTCAGTTTCAAAACTGTGTCTAATCAGAGGCTTAAAAAAGAATCTCTACTTTCTTATAGAAGCTGCATAATTTTTTAAAAATGTTTCTTTATTTTTGAGAGAGAGACACACACACAGTGCAAACAGGAGAGAGGCAGAGAGAGAGGGAAGCACAGAATCTGAAGTGGGCTTCAGGCTCTGAGCTGTCAGCACAGAGCTTGACATGGGGCTTGAACTCACGGAAATTATCCTTTTCTTATACCACACACAAATATTAATTTGAGCAAATACGTAAACCTAAATTAAGAGTTTAAAATTATGCAGCTTCTAGGGGTGACTGGGTGGCTCAGTTGGTTGAGTCTGACTTCAGCTCAGGTCTTGATCTCATGATTTCTAAACTATTCTTTCACATTAGCAATTTTTCATTGTCATAAAAATGTAGCATGTCAGTTTGGTAGAAAGTTTTGACATGCAGTAGTATAAGTCCTCCAACTTTATACTTCATGTGTATTTTAGAAGCTACTTTTAGAAATTCTAGGACTTATGATTTTAATATAAATGTAAGAAAATTATTTATTTCCATAAGAAAGCCAAATTCAGTAATCAAAAGCACTGATCATTCAGGGGAGAATGGATTTCTTAAATATATTAAATGTCCAATCCATGGACATGGTATAATTTCCCATTTATTTATGTCTTCATTAATTTCTCTCAGCAAGGCTTTGTAGTCTTGGTAATCTTGAAAATATTTTGTAAGATATGTTTTTTTAATATCCTATGCTTTCTGATACTATTTTCAAGAGATTTAGAAAATGTTTTTGATTTTAAATTGTTTAAAGCTAGTATATATAAATAAAATACATGTTTGTATAAGTTGACCTTTTACCTGGAACATTTCTAAATCACTAATTCGTTTTAATAATTTTCTTGAAAGTCTTTGGGTATTTCTATGTGAGCAATCATTTCATTTTTGAAAAGAGAGTTTTACTTTGCCCACATATATGTATATATCTTTCATTTATTTTCCTTGCTTTTATGCCATGAATAATTGCTCCAGTATGATGTTGAAAAGAAATGAACTGACATGATTGATTTGATGACTTTATTAGGGGAAACATTTAACATTTCACCATGCAAAATTATAACTGTAGGTGCTTCTGTTTTGTTTTGTTTTGTTTTGGGGGTTTTTATTTGTTTTGTTTTGCTTTGAGAGAGACAGACAGAATCTCAAGCAGGCTCCACCTCAGCTTGGAGACCAACATAGGACTTGATCCCACGACCCTGGGGTCATGACCTGAGCTGAAACCAAGAGTTGGATGCTCTACCAGTTGAGCCGCCCAGGTGCCCCAGCTGTAGGTTTTTAATAGATGCATTTTATTGGATTGAAGAAGTTCATTTTCTTTCTAATTGGCTTAGAATTTTTTTATCATGAATAGGTGGTAAGTTTTATCAAATTCATCTTCTCCTATTGAGATAATCATACTATTTAAATTTTTTTATTCATATGGCAAAATACATTAAGTATTTTTTAATGTTAATCCAAATTTATGTTCCTAGGAAAAAGAGCATTTAGCTATGACGTATTATCCTGTTTAATTATTGCTTAATTTGATTTGTCTATAATTTGTTAAGAATTTATGCTTGTATTTGTGAAGGTAATTGATTATAAATAGTGTATACTGCTTTTATCCATTGTTTGTACAAAGTACAAAGTACAAAGTTAATGCAGACCTCATGAATGTAGTGTGTATGTGTTCCCTCCTTTCCTGGGACATTTTCCATATTATTTATTTTGGTAATTTATCAGGCAAACTATTCATCACGCCTATAGATTTTTGTGGGAATGTTTTTGATAATGAATTAAGTTTTATTTGGCAAATGTAGGGTTTTTAAATTTTATGTTTTATCTTAAATTCATATTCACTAAGTTGTGAAATGTGTTTGTCACAAAGTGGTCCATTTATTCCTCTCTTTCTCTTCTTCTCAGAACTGTTGGCAGTTTATCATTTTCGTTGATCTTTTCAAGGAACCACATTTTGTCTTTGTTAATTTTCTTTACCACTTGTCTATTATCTATTTCTGCTCAATATTCATTATTATGCTAATTATTACTTATTATTTACTCAGTTGGCGTGGCTGAAACCATGAGAATAGTTGGTGCCATTTTTCTGGAGTGGGATACTTATTGTCAGACTGGTTTTCTGTTATTAGGCTACCTTTTTTTTTTTTTTAGTAACTTCGATAGAGCACAGATGCTATTACAAAGATGTTTTTCTCTTTTTGGCTGTCTTTTTTATTTCAGGGATGAAGGTGACTACAGAGCTTGTCGGCAGTATATGAAAGACATTAAGGAAACCTGGGAACGCTTTGCCATGTCTTTCTTCAAGTCCTGAGGTCCCTAGGCTGTCTACCTTCCTCTCTCCAACTTTCAGAGTCTTTCTATACTTGTTGCATTTTTGGTTATAAGAGGGAGGATCTGGAAGCAATGGGGCTACTTCATGTAGTGAAGCCACAGTCCCCTAACTTCTTTATATTTCCACATTTACTCTAATGTTCTATTATGAAAATTGTCAAACACAAAGCAAAGATAAAAGAATTTAGAATGAACATCCAATCACTTTTTACTAATCTTTACTATATTTGTTTTATCACATTTTTATTGATCATCTTGCTATTCATTTTCCACTTCATCTTCCTATTCTGGTATTTTTCTAATAATCTTCAGAGAGTCATTAAATTTTTAGCATGCACGGTATTAAATACAATTCAATATTATTCCATAGAATTTTAAGTGAAATTTATATATAATGTCATGCACACATCTTAAGGATACATCTTCACAGTTGCATATGCCTTTATAACTTAAATCCCTGACACAATAAAATAATATATCACCTGGAGAGTGTTATGCTAAGTGAAATAAGTCATACAGAGAAAGACAGATACCATATGTTTTCACCTTTATGTGGATCCTGAGAAACTTAACAGAAGACCATGGGGGAGGGGAAGAGGAAAAAAAAAGGTTGCAGAGAGGGAAGGAAGCAAACCAAAAGAGACTCTTAAAAACTGAGAATAAACTGAGGGTTGATGGGGGGTGGGAGGGAGGGGAAAGTGGGTGATGGACATTGAGGAGGGCACGTGTTGGGATGAGCACTGGGTGTTGTATGGAAACCAATTTGAAAATAAATTTCATATTTAAAAAACTAATATATCACCTAAGAAAGCTCCTTAATGTCTCTTTCCACTGAGTTACGATACTCAGTCCCCTTGAAACAATCATTATTTTGATTGTTTCTGCTATAGATGACTTTTGCTTGATTTCAAACCAATTGCTTCCCTATTAAAGATTTTGTTTGCAGAACCAAGAAAAAATTAATATATAGTTTATTCCTTTCTATTTTTGTTTTATTGTAAAAATATAGCACACCACAGGTTTAATTTATCCATTTATGGATGGACAATTAGCCAATCTCTAGTTTGGGATTTTATGAGTTATGCTGGTGTTTTGGTCATTATTTTTGTTTCTGATTTTTGTATGCATATTTTATTTATCTTTATGAAAGTCTAGGAGTAAAATTGCTGGCTTATGGTGTTGTTGTATATTCAGTTTTACATATATTAAAAAAATTGCCAGAACTTTTTCCAAAGTGACTACATCTCATATCCTCAACAACAAATACAAAATACCTCAGTTACTTCCTACATTTACCAGCGTTTTATCTGTTTATCATTTTAGTATTTTAAATTTGAACCATTATGGTGGCTGTGGTAACATTTAATTGTGGTTTCAATTTATAATGTTATAAAACTAAGAAGTTTAAGTGCTTTTTCATGTTTATTGGATATTAGTAAAATCCTTATGGATGTTATTTAAAATTGTTTCCCATGTGTTTTATTAGAAGGTTTTGTTACTCTTTAATTTTTATTCATACGAGCTTTTTTTATGTTTGTGAACATTTACTCCCAACTTATGGCATGCTTATTTGCTTTCTTGCTGGCATATTTTGATAAACAGAAGTTTTTTTAATTATAAAGTCTAATTTATATTTTTTATAAATTTATACACATTGCTCACAAAACAAATATTTCAGGAATATATGATCACAAGTAATGAAGTGGGCAGAAAAACATAAATAAATAAGAAGCATCCTTACATTCAAATATGGATATACCAAAAAAAACCACAAATATGGATATACCAGATAACATATAATTATTAAAATCTACTATGTAGCAGGCAGTATGTTTAGTTATTAAAAAAAAATTAGGGGCACCTGAGTGGCTCAGTAAGTTAAGCATCCAATTTCGGCTCAGGTCATGATCTCATGGTTTCTGGGTCTGAGCCCCGCATCAGGCTCTGTGTAGACAGCTCAGAGGCTGGAGCCTCCTTCTGATTCTGTGTCTTCCTCTCTCTCTGCCCTCTCCCTCTTGTCCTCTACTCTCTCTCTCAAAAATAAACAAACATTAAAAATTTTTTTAAAAAGCTTTTTAGATAAAAATTGAATTAGAAATGCACTTTCTGGCAGCAAAATTTTAAAAATGGCAACATTCGTTTTCTTTGAAATGTGTATTTGTTTTTGAGAGAGGGGAGGGACAGGAGAGAGGGAGACAGAGGATCCAAAGCTGGCTCTGCAGTAACAGCAGAGAGCCCAATGCAGTGTTCAAATTCATGAACATGAGATCATGACCGAGCCCAAGTCGGAGGCTCAACCAACTAAGCCACCTAGGAAGACCATGGGCCTATTCTTTAAAAAAGAAAAAAAAAAAGGATAAATATGAAAGAGCTAAGGGTAAAAACAGTAGTTTTCTGGGTGCCTGGGTAGCTCAGTCAGTTAAGCTTCCAACTCACGATTTTGGCTCAAGTCATGATCTCATGGTTCGTGGGTTGGAGCCCTGCATCTGTCTCCACACAGTGCAGAGCCTCCTTGGGAGTCTCTCTCTCTCTCTCTCTCTCTCTCTCTCTCTTGCCACTGCCATGCACAATTTCTCTCTCAAATAAATAAACTTAAAAAACAACCTGTTCTACTTTAAAAAATATCATTTGCTATTGAACGGCTAATGTCTCTAGATTTTGGTTTGATCAAAGTTATTGAAGATGATATCCCTCAAATATTACTAAGTTATTAATGAAGACTGCAAAGTACTGATAAAATGAATTAATTTTATCCAAATATAACTTAACATGAAACATAGTTTTAACCTGAAAAATACTATGAAATGAAAATGTTTTATTCAAATCCATTGTTAAAATATATATTTTCACATATTCCTAGAAAATATTAAAACATACAAATAAAAGATTATGAATATCATAAACAATGGAAATTAAACCACTCATTTATGAATACATGGTTTATGTATAAACCATGTATTTATAAATTATATAAACTATGTAAACCATGATTTTCTCCACCTAACAGGTTACTGCTGAGTTGTACTGAAATGTTCCTTGAAATTTCTGTCATTCTTGAGGATGTTGTAAACCAGAAGAAAAATTTGCCATACGAAATATCTTTCCTCAAACATCTGCTGCCAAGAAAGTTTGTTTGGAGCCTGTGATGATGGATGAATTTTTGACAGGTAATTGCAATTCAGATCAGATGCAGACAGATTTAGTACCTAAAAGCTTCTAGTTTATTAAAATCACCATTGATTTATTTAGCACCCCTTCTCCCCTCCAAACTATCTTGCATTTTAACACTCTTTGGGAATTAATAATTTATCTATGATACCTATAATTTATACAGTTGATTGAAACATTTTAGATTTTTCTTGGTTCTGCAAACAAAATCTTAAATAGGAAAGTACTTAAAAAATTAAACAATGTTCTTGCATTGTTATAAAAACAAAAAATCATGGCATATTTAAAACTGTACTTATCAATAATTCCTCATTAAACATTTCCAATTTGTTATACAATGTTTCATCTAACAATTAAGTTTGTATTAACAGATAGTATAAGCATTAGCCATCACTCTCTTTTTCTCCTGTGATATTCTGGAAAATTGACACTGAAGTAGAAACTTGCATGCAGGAGATTTATTGGAGAGTGCCCTATGGATTAACTCCTGAGGGAAGAGAAGGAACTCTGGAACTATAATGACTTTCAGCAAAGGGGTCAAGGGCACCTGAGTGGCTCAGTCAGCTAAGCATCTGACTTCAGCTCAGGTCATGATCTTGCTGTTCATGGGTTCAAGTCCTGCATTGGGCTCCGGGCTGGCAGCTCAGAGCCTGGAGCCTGCTTGGGATTCTGTGTCTCCCTCTCTCCCTGCCCCTCCCCTGCTCTTGCTCTCTCTCTCTCTCTCTCTCTCTCTCTCTCAAAAATAAATAAAACATTAAAAAAATTAATAAAAATTAAAAAAAAAAGCAAAGGGGCCAGGTCCTTATACAATTTCCCTTTCTTATTCATTGATCAGTCAGTGAATATGAATTCCCTTTGAGTAAAAAAGACATGTCCTTGTGTGGAGTAGCTATACAGAGAGCCACCCAACTAAGAGCCATTAGTCACACATTTACTCTGCTAGTGCAGCTCATGAAGAGTACCTCAGTCCTCAAGGAGGGAATCTGGACAGCAGTATACAGCAATACATATATTAATAATATAATACATATATATATTTATAGTGTGTGTGCATCTTCAATTAATTTATAAAATTAACATTTTATATGCCATTGGTACAAAAGTAAAAACATATATTCCATGTAAAATAATAGTAAAATTAATGGACCTGTATCCACTATATTACCAACACTTTAGAAACCATCTCTGTGTTCACATGACCTCTTCAAACATATCACCTACCATTTTTCTCCAAAACAAACAATTTCCTATATTTCACTAACCATCTCTTATTATGGTACCAATAGTAATTTTTTATACCAGAAAAGCAAACTATATTGGGAATATTTTCCAGTCTAAGTAAACACTAATTGAAATTTTTTCAGTTGTATGGGATTTGATGTAATCAGTTTGCCACCAATGTTCTAGTTGATCTCCTTGAGAGATGGAATTATACTCTGGTTCAACACTGATCTCTGCTACTGATATATAAATACTCCGCAGCAGTAATTAAATAGCCCTTGTTGAGAGGAAGCTTATGGTGTTGCACACATGCACAGTTATCTCTACCACCATGACTATGAAGATCTACTGCCATGCAAGGAGATCCACTACTATGCAAGGAAATATGTTAACTCATTGTGCAAAAACTAGAGTGGTTTAATACAGAGGCTGCTGAACATCTACTGGACCAATCAATTTGTTCCCCTGGTTGATGTTTTCTGCAGGGGATGTTTTCTTTTCTTTTCCTTTTATTAAAAAATATTTTTATTTATGTTTGAGAGATAGAGAGAGACAGAGTGCAAGTAGGGGAGGTGCAAAGAGAGAGGGAGACACAGAATCCGAAGCAGACTCCAGGCTCCGAGTTGTCAGCAAAGAGCCCCACACAGAGCTTAAACCCACAAACTCCGAGATAATGACCTGAGCTGATTTTCAAGGCTTAACTGACTGAACCACCAGGTGCCCATGCAGGGAGGGATGTTTCCTAATGGTCATTAATGAGACATGCACAATGATTCTCATATAACACTTTATGACCACTCCTAATGTTCATTATCATACTTCTTCTCTATGTCCTCCATACATCCTCATCAAAATCTATCAATCTTTTTTTTTTTTCAAACCCTAACCAAAGAGTCACACCATTCATCACAGTATAGGAGTCCATATGTAACCTAAACTCAAGTAATTCTTCCCCCACATGCAGTGGATTACCATTGCTGCACACTGGAAGAATTTACCCTGATCACATTCTTTTAGAGCCACCAGTGTGCGAGGCCATAGCACAAAAGAAGTTGACTGTCAACTTGTACAAATATGGAACTGATCTACACATGAATCAGACTTGGTTTATCTTTCTTCTCTAACAGCTGGTCATTTGTATCCTCCATGAAATCATAGTTATAAATTGGTGGAAAGATAACTTTACCTACCACCGAGTTCTCCAGTAACATAAAATCATATCAAGTCATATTGACGTAGACTAGGACTGCTTATAGCATAGCCAGGACCTGCTATAGATCCATCTATTCCTCTCATACCTACTCAAAAATGGCATTCTTTTACTCAATCAGTTAAGTACACTAGGATAGTAGTCTCAAGTGCAATACACCAGCGCGTCCCTAAGCCAAAGAGACCTGCCAATCATTGTTTATTCTTAGAGGTAAAAGATGTAAGGTACAATAACTTGTCCCATAAGAACATCCCATGCATTAGTCCTGATCCTCTGTGAAGTAGATACCAAGATGATATTAGAAGAATAAGAGATTTACTGGGGAAAAAGCTAACAAGAAAAAGATGGAGGGAAGAGAATTAGAGGAGCCTATAAGAGCCCTCATATTGAAAAAATGATTTAACCCCTGGTGCAGGTGAGGAGCAAGAAAGGGAAGGAAAAGAGGAAATAAATAAAAAAGTGAATCAAACTACAACAAAAATTTAGTAGCAGCTCAGCAACAGGTTGTATAATACCCTATTATAAAAATACAGGAACATCAACTGGTATTATAACATCTAGTTTTTAATTGGTGATTGAGAGGAAGTAACTACCTAACACCTTTCAGAGAGACCTTCTCTCATTATACAGAAACTTATAAATTAAGTGCCCAGAAAAAATAATCTGATATTAAGAAAGCCAGTGATGCAACTAAATAATCACTACATGAGTTCAACCTAGATTAATTAATTATAGATTAATTAATTGCATGTAACAACAATTTTAAAAGAAATTCCTTTAAGGTGACCAAAAAATAAGAAATAATGAAAAAGCCTTCATGAAATAAAAACAAGTAAAAGTAAGAACAGTTATCTATGAAAAATAACTCATTGGAAACATTAGAAGATATAATTATATATTTATACATGTTTATGTACTTGTTGATAATTATACTTATGTTTCTATCTTTTCTATATATTTTGCAAATTAAAAAATATGCACACACAACTTAAATAGACACAAACACAAATTTAGAGATTATACATTTCAAAGGACATATAGACATAGAGTCCATTAGAAACATGGAAGACAGCTTAAGTTGTTCTAATTACCTGTCTTTTGAAAATGAAAAGAAGATGGACAATCAAAGTACAAAGAGACTTTAAACACTTTGCCTCTGGTCTTAGGGCTACTAAATGATCAAGCCAGTCTTAGTGTAGACATGTGTTTTAAATATGACTGTCACATCTAATGTTGTTCATTTTAAAACCCTCAAAATAAAATATTAACTGTATCTTTTGGTGAAAAGGAAACATAAATATTGAGAAGACACCTGAGATACTAGCAGCAAGCAATAGGGCACCCACAAGTTGTTAAAACTGATCTGTTTTTTAATATTAATTAATTATAAAAGAAACTATGAAATTGTTAGATATTTAGAGTTAAATATTTGTTTTAAAATTTAAGGATAATCAATAAAATAAAAATATAACCAATGATTCCAATGCAGTAAAGGAATTAATGAAATCATCAAAAACTTCCATTCCAATAGAAATCAGGGTGGGAGAAAAAAATATATATATTTTAAAAATATTTAAGTGATTTTAACCAGAAAATATAAATAAGTTGGTGAAAGTAAGTCCCTTCTCTGCCTAATTCTTAATTTTTAGTATTTATATATTTTAAGTCATCTAGTTAATTATTTTAAGTTTATATGATAGAGTTAAATATCTTTTATTTACTTTAACAAATACACATTTGTATTAATTTCTAAATTTAAAAACTGAGATTATTCCACTGACATTCCTTATCTCCTCTAACTTCCAAGCGTTAATTCTCAAATTGCTAATTTTATACTTGAGCATAGTGACTTTTATGTTTTTAGACAATTGTTTAGGCATAATTTTGATACATGAGACTTGATATTTTACTAAAGTTGTGTATTCATTCTCTCAGATGGCTAGATTTCATCATTCAGTAATTGTTTCATTTTAGAAATAATTTTAGGTGCTATGTTCCCTGAGTTCTTACATCCCTGAGAATACTAGCTCTATTTATACTTTAAAGCGAGTGTGACATGGAATAAAGTTGTGTATTTAATTCTTATGAATTTTGCTAAATATTGCTTTGTTTTCACCTACACTTGAATAGTGTTGTAAAGAAAAAAGTATCCATTTGACTTCCTCCATGATTGATGGAGAAACAGGAAGATTTATTTATTTCTTAGCTCCCTTCTCCCTCCTGGATGCCTTGATAGTACAAGTCAGAAAATACTGGGTGAAAAAAAGCCCATGAAAAAGTGTTCATATTGTAAAAAGAGTCCATCTATGCAAAATCAAGCACAGGCTAAAGACATCAATAGTTTGATGTCAGGATACTGGTTTAGGTTGCAGTAGTGACTCCAAGAGGTGGTGAGAAAGGCTTTGGGAAAAAATTAGCTCCATTTCAACACTCCATGAGAGTACTGGGGATGTTTGTGATTTTTATTTGAATTTAGTTACATAGCTGATTACATGGGGGTTTGATCAAAATATACTGAGCTTCAGTATTTTCAGAATAAATATCATATTTCAATAAAAAACTTCCTGTTAAAAAGCCATATGTAGATTTTACTTTTTTCCAAGAAGTGTATGCTAAGCACATTGAATGCTGAAGCACATTCGATACAAAAATTCTGTGTATGGGGGAATGTGCATATGCACAGACACGCACATGCATGCACACACACTGAGAGTTACAGTGGTAGAGTGACTTGCCCAATGTCACGAGTGAAAGAATCGCTCATCTGAAGTGAACTTATATTTCCTACCACTAGAGCCCAAGCTTGCTCCTATTCTGTTGTCTTTCAGGCCATTCCTATGCCAACAAGGGGCAACTTCACTGACCAGAATGTTCCAAAGTCCCTCAGCTTCTCCTCATTTGTATGTGCTTCAACTTAACATAATTCTTTCATTTGTCACTAGATCCTGAATGCATTTTTTTTGTCTAAGGGGAAGAGGATACTAACTCCCCAAGGAAAGTTTCACTTGCAATCTCAGTAGTCTGTTTCTATGTTGCCCATTTTAAATTATCTTTTTAGAGAAGTATGCCCTTCTCTTTTTTTAAGGACAAATGGATTTCAGATGGAATATAAACCCAAACAATTAAATCATTAGCCTCTAACAAAAATTATCATTCAAGAATAAAGCAAAAGTTCTCACTTTCAAATTTTCAACTTTTGCAGAGAGAAAGCATGTGCTCCTCTCAATAGACAGAGTGTTCATGAGGGACAGTTTCTTAATGCAGATGAGACAATCTGTCTTTGCAAGCAGTGTTCTCTTTGGGGAAAAAAATAGGTTCCATTTCAACACTCCACAAGTGATAAGTGAAGCATTTCAAAAATAGAAGCTCCTAGATGTGTTGATGAGACAATATGTCATTGCTAAAAAAAAAAATCTGCTTGAAAAGGCTAAATTTCACCCTGTCCCCACATGCCAGTTATTTAAATTTCTACAGCTGTGTAGAGTTAGCAAACCTTATGGTTCAGGAGATGGAAGAAGAGGTGTTCATTTTCATCTAGTTATTGATATTTACTGAAAAATATGCATTTCTAAAAACTACCTTTAATTAATATTTCCCTTTTAACAAAATAGTATAAGATCGTATTTCATCAAAAGGCTTTCATCTTAGAATCTCTAAAGGGAAAATCACCTAAGAAGTCATCTGTACACAGTTGTGCAAAACACAGGTCACCTGCTAATCTTTACCTTGGTGAAAATATTAGACTCGGAATCAAGAAACCTGAATGTAGTTATTGTTTTCCTGTTTTGTTTATGTGGTCTAAGGCAAAATTCTTGTCAATTTTCCAGGTAGGAAAATTAGGAAATTCGAGTAAATTCTCAAGGTTTTTCTAGCTCTGAAAATTTCTGTTCTATGATATGTAATAATTTTGTACCGTAATCTCCTTTCTGTTTAAGGAAGTCCACCTGGCAGAGAGCTTTTGCCCAGGCTGTTCCCATTCCATTAAATACTTTGCTTGTACTCATGATCTAATTAATGTCTAGGTTTACTCCAAGTCACATTTATATAGAAATATTTCCCAAAATTAATGATTAGATCAATTAACTTCATATAAGTTCCCATTATTTTTATATTCACCTCTGCATCACTATGAAAACCGTTTTTTTTTTAATTTTTTTAACGTTTATTTATTTTTGAGACAGAGACAGAGCATGAATGGGGGAGGGGCAGAGAGAGAGGGAGACACAGAATCTGAAACAGGCTCCAGGCTCTGAGCCATCAGCACAGAGCCCGACGCGGGGCTGGAACTCACGCACCATGCGATATGACCTGAGCCGAAGTGGGACACTCAACCGACTGAGCCACCCAGGCACCCCGAAAACCGTTTTTAAAACAGGCTTCAGGTGACAAAGTTAGAGTAAAGCCAGTGCACAAATGGGTCATGTTCTGCAAATATGATGAGGGACGTGAGGTTGCTAGCAAAAGGGTGATGGCCAAAATATCTGTTTCTATTCTCTTAGCCTAGGAAAACGCTAGATCAGTCTGGAGTGTCCTTTGTTAATGACATCTGAACAAGAGAAAGGAAAACAACAGATCTTTCAGCTTTGCTTTTATATTTTTCCTCAGCTGGAGTTTTTGCCCGTTTTCCATGTCTGTGTGTTATCATACTCAAAATCTGACCATTTAGATAAAACTTCAGTTGTAATATTTCCCCTTATACTCTTAGAATTTGCTCCGTGTTCATTCATTCATGTATTTTGGTAGAGAAACCCAAAACGCCTCTTAAGTATTATCACTTTGTAATAATTTTACACATGCCACAGAAATTTTTATCTTTACTTGTGAGTTCTCACCAAAGCGCACTATTTGTCTATATTTTTATGTAAATGGATCTCAAGTGTTCCTCTCTCTCTCTGTTTTGAGTTTCTATTTGAATTATATTGGATGTCATGAATTTGCTGATAGTCCTTCAACTTAATGCTCTGTCTTTTGTGTTTTGTTTTGTTTTTAGTCAAATAGACCCCTCACTACATGCAATTCTAATAGCTTACAGAAATAATTAGAAGTGGCAGTTCTGTGGGCAGCATTCTTCCCTAATTTCAAGATATAATACATATTTATTACTATTATTTTTCTTTGCTATTATGTTCCTTTGTTCTTTCCTTCAAACATTTAGAAAAGTATGGGTGACACAATTCATCTGCTTGCATTATCGTCTTGAAATGGAAGCCTCTACTTGTACCCTTAAATCTCAAATGTGGAAAGTAGAATGCATTCATATAAATGACAGATAAATCAGGTAAAATGCCACGTTTTAAATAAATAAATATGTCTCTCTCTTCATGAGACAATGATTTATTCCTGATTTTAAAGATGTTATAAAATCAATAGCTTTCTTATTTCTACTGTCACCCAGAGGTGATATATTAATATTGCTGTCATTGTTTTACTTGTCCTGACACCTCATGGCTAATGCAGAAAAACAACCTGTTTCTTGTCTAATGCATTACTGCCTGTGTGCGGCCACCCATTGGAGATCAATACACTGATAACAACAATGTCTCCATTTATTCCTGCTACTTAGGTACATATAAAAACAGTGGTTCACAAGAAAATCTATAGATAGAAGTTCGCCTGAAATTTTTAGCAAAAAGCATGGGGAGGATTTAGTGTACATTCCTTTGTGATCTTGGTTAAGTCACTTAATATTTTGCAATATCAGTTTCTTAATCTATTTCCTACTAAGTCCCCTTACATTTTAGGTGTCCATTCCTATAAAAAGATATCTACTAGCGTATGTAATATTGTAATTTTAAAAGTCAAAGATTCAAGACTAGGTAAAAATCCTTGTCAAAAATTCAAATTTTACAGAATAAAGGACTTTCAAACATATATACAGCAACAGAATTATTAAATCAGTTCCCTTGGACAGTAGCTTAATTAACCCTTTAAGTGTACTAAATGCTCATGTATTTAGTTTTCTTTTCAAGTTTCCTTGATCTATTGGGCTCTCAAAAACATATATTTAGTTCAATATATTTGTTTGAAATTCAGACAACTTAAACTTGTCATTTATAAGTGCTTACATTTAGCACTTGGTAAGTGTCAATTACTTATTTGGCAACTGTGATGATACTGCATCAAAACTAAAAGAACCTTAGAGTTCATTTCTTTAAACATATTTCTTATGCAGATTAGGAGAAAGACGGTTTGTGTCACTAAGTAACAAGTTTCCAATCACACACTTTCACATCTCTCAGAGCTAATATTGAAAATGTAGGTCATTAGTTTGTGGTCACTCAGTGAATTGCTGCAACTTTGGGAAGAGGCTGTACCTTCTGAGTTTCTGACTGGCATCTTTTCATTTTAATCACAAAGCCTCCGATAAATTGCTACCAACTTTTTTATTCATCAAATTACCCTTTTTGTAATTGCTACACATCATCCTCATAGGGCACCTGGGTGGCTCAGTCTGTTAAGTGGCTGACTTTGGTTCCGGTCATGATCTCACAGTATGTGGGTTTGAGCCCCATGTTGGGCTCTGTGCTGAGATCTCAGAGCCTGGAACCTGCTATGGATTCTGTATTCTGTGTCTTCTTCTCTTTCTGTCCCTCCCCCACTCTTGCTCTGTCTCTCTCATTCTCAAAAATAAATAAACATTAAAAAAAAAACACATCCTCATCTTTAGACCTAGGATAATAGCATCTTTGTTTTCAATTTATGTCTATCTTTTTTAATGTTTATTTTTATTATTTATTTTGAGAGAGAGAGGGCGCACAAGCAGGGGAGAGACAGAGAGAGGGAGAGAGAGAATCCCAAGCAGTCTCCATGTCATCAGCACAGACCCCAAAATGGGGCTAAATCTTACAAACTGAGATCATGACCTGAGCCAAAATCAAGAGCCGGATGCTTAACTGACCGGGTCACCCAAGTGCCCCTTAAATTTATGCCTATTAACTATAGTTGAAAAACAGACATTCAATAAATGGTAGCTGAGTAAATGACTATACATGTATTATGTGTCAGAAGCATGTTAGGTGTTTCAAATACATTATGTCATATAATCTCAACAATCCCATGAGTGAAATAGGATTACTTGTTCTATTGAACTAGATGAGATAGCAAAGAATTTTCTAAGGTTCATACAGTGTTAAAGCCAGGATGTAAATGTTTAATGGTTTAAGTGTTTTTTATTTTTTATTTTTTTTTTAATTTTTTTTTTTTCAACGTTTATTTATTTTTGGGACAGAGAGAGACAGAGCATGAACGGGGGAGGGGCAGAGAGAGAGGGAGACACAGAATCGGAAACAGGCTCCAGGCTCTGAGCCATCAGCCCAGAGCCCGACGCGGGGCTCGAACTCACGGACCGCGAGATCGTGACCTGGCTGAAGTCGGACGCTTAACCGACTGCGCCACCCAGGCGCCCCGGTTTAAGTGTTTTTTAAATGTTCTGATTCCAGGGACGCCTGGATGGCTCAATCTGTTAAGCTTCCAACTTCGGCTTAGGTCATGATCTCACAGTTGGTGGGTTCAAGCCCCGTGTCAGGCTCTGTGCTGACAGTTCAGAGCCTGGAGTCTGCTTCCAGTTCTGTGTCTCCATCTCTCTGCCTTTACCCTGCTATTGCTCTCTCTCTCTCTCTCAAAAATAAATAAACATTATTTTTTTTTAATGTTTTGACTTCAGAGACAGTGATTTTTATTCCCTAAACTATGTCACCCTAGCTTAGTATTTTATTTTACATCACACATACAATCCACACACATACCATATAAAATAGCATTCTTAAATAAGACACACATTAAAAATATTTTTTGAATTTAGTACATACATACATAATGTACTACCCAATTTTTGTGAACACTAATTGATTCAGAATATCATATTTTTGCATGGTGATATTGTTATTTAGTACTTGAATTTATTCCAAACCATCTCTTTCATATTTTAGTTATCAATATTCTTCTAACTAGAAGGAAACTGTCAAATGTCATTATAGATGAACATAAATGCAAAGATCCTTAACAAAATATTATCAAATCAAATAGAGCAATACACAAAAGGATAAGACATAATGACCACTTGTGGTTTATTTCAAAAATGAGAGGCTTGGGGCACCTGGGTGCCTCAGTAGGTTAAGTGTCCAACTTCGGTTCAGGTCATGATCTCGCGATTTGTGAGTTCAAGCCCCACGTCAGGCTCTGTGCTGACAGCTCAGAGCCTGGAGCCTGCTTCAGATTCTGTGTCTCCTTCTCCCTCTGCCCCTCCCCTGCTCATGCTCTGTCTCTGACTTTCAATAATAAATAAACATTAAAAATTTTTTTTAAATAAAACAAAAATGAGATGCTGGATCAACATACATACATACATACATGTAATTCTTGATGTTAACAGATTTTATAGGAAAAATCATTAGATGTACAGAAAGCATTCAACTGAATGCAACACTATTTGTGATTAAAAAGTTCCATATACTAGATGAATAGAATGCAGCTTTCTTACCATAAAAAACAGTTTATACACAAAATCCTATGGAAATCTCATACTTAATGGTGAAAAACTACCCCTTTTCCTTCCAACTGGGAACTAGGTGAGGATGACTTCCTTCCCTATTCCAATTCAGCATTATACTACAAGACCTAACTAGTGAAATAAGCTGGGAGAGGGGAGGAATATAGATAGGAAAGAAAGAATAACACAGTATTTATTTGCACATGAAACACCTTTCAGTGTAGAAAACACCACAGAATATACAAAACACAAACAACTAAACACAAACAACAACAAAATACCTCTCTAAATACTCCAAAACATTGTATGGCAAGGTTGCAGAATACAAGGTTAATATGTAAAAGTAAATTGTTTTCCTATACCTTAGCAATAAATAAATTTGAAATTAAAAAAAATGAAAACATTCATTAAATGTAAAAAAGTATGCATAGGATCTTCAGTAGAAAATGACAAATCACCGAAGAAAGAAAAGTTTTTAAAAGATCTATGTAAACGGAGGTGTATTTTGCATAGATCGGAGCATAGATTGGAAGCAAGGATTAGAAAACTTGATATGTTTAAGATGTCAATTATTCCCAAATTTATCTATAAATTCAACACACTCTCAATCAAAATCCCAGAAAACTATTTTGTAAATATCCACAAACTTATTCTAAAGTGTGTATGGAGAGACCAAGGAGACAGTATAGCGAATACAATCAATAAAAGAAGAACAAAATTGGGTAATTTACTCTTCCCAATCTTAAAACTATACAGATATAGTAGTCAAAAGCACATGATATTAGTGAAAGAATAAACAAATAGTGAATAGAACATGATACAGAGCCTGAATGTAAGCCCATATAAAAATAGTCAACAGATTTTTGACAAAAGGATGAAGGCAATTCAATGAAGACAAGAGAGTTTTCAACAAATGGGGCTGGAACAACTGGATGCCTATCTGTAAAAACTGAACCTAGATAGAGACCTCTCACCTTAAACCAAAATTAACTCGAAATGTATTATAGTCCTAAATGTAAAATGTAAAACCATAACATGTCTGGACAGACAGAAACATTGGAGAAAAGCTTCAGGACATTGGATTAATTGCGGTTTTGCACAATATCCAAAATACCATCCACGAAAGAAAAAACTGATAGTTGTACCTCATTAAAATTAAAATAACATTAAGCCTTCTTTAGCAAACTGAAGATTATTTTTTTCATTCTTGAGGGTCTAGGCTAATAGTGGTCCTGTTAGAATGGAGTTGTAGTTATATATTCATTGACTTCATCACAAGGCGTGATAATCCTAAGAGACACCTTAGAAGATTTCATGTATACCAGACATACTCTCCTTTATGTCCATTTTTGAATAGCAGTCCAATTGCACCTTTGGAAGTGAATTACCCCAGCCTATACAGTAACTCCTTCCCTTGCCTAGTGATTCAGAAGCATTAGGAGTCCAAAATAGCCTGGTGCTAGTCTCAACTTTCACTTTAATGGAATCATTGCTCTGTCTCCTGGTAGAGATATTCCTCTTTGGAACTAAGACTTCTGTGCTAGCAGAGCATAAGGCCACTGTGACAGGAAGCAAAAGTTTTACTAATGAGTCATTAGGGGTAATAGTGATTGGTGTCACTCTTATCTCCAGACCTTCATTCCTGGACCTGTATATCCTGGCTATGAGAGAAACTACCATATATTGGATACTGATTCAGAGCCTATAGAGCCTCCTGGACAACCTTGTCCCAGCCTTGCAAGGCATTTTCCCCTAGCTAGCACTGTGACTGGATCTTCACGAAGCCATTCCACAGTTCTATTAAGCCAGTCACTTCAGGATGATGGATAATGAGATCAATCCAGTGAATTCCATGAGCATGCGTCCATTTGCCACTCTTCATTTGCTGTGAAATGAGTTCCTTGTTCAGAAGAAATGCTGTATAGAATAACATGACAATGGATAGGACATTGTGTGAGTTCACAAATAGCAGTTTTTACAGAAGTATTGTATGTAGGGAAGCCAAATCTATATCCAGAGTAAATATTATCCCATTAAGAACAAAAGACTACCTCTTCCATGGCAGAAGTGGCCCAATGTAATCAACCTGCCACCAGGTAGTTGGCTGATCACCCTGGGGAATGGTGCCATATTGAAGATTCATTTTTGGTCTCTGCTGTTGGCAAATTGGGCACTTGGCAGTGATGGTAGCCAGGTGCATGGAAGTCTATGTTGCTGAGCCCATGCATAATGTCCATTCCTGACACCAATAGCCCATTGGAATATCTGCTATGTTATTATTAAAATCTTTCTCTGATGAGGTCACCATCTGGTGGGCAATGACATGAGATACAAATGTCTTCATATATTGTTTTTTGCTATTTAAATAGAAAACTCTATCCACACACTTCTTCCCCAGATTTCCTTGTAACCAATTCTCCAATCATGTTCCTTTCAAGTCCCTGACCATCCAGATGAAACATTGGCCACAGCTCATGACATGGTAAAGAATCACACATCTGACCATTTCTCCTTTCAAAGTGAACTGCTTGAAGTTCGGTCCACTTGCAGAATGCTCCTTCACCACTGTTGTTCAGGGACATTAGAGAAAGTGGCTATTAGAAAGCTGAGGCTGTTAACCTTTTGGTCATGTCTACACATCATGCAGAACCATCTTTTTTTTTAATTTTTTTAACATTTATTTAGTTTTGAGAGACAGAGAGAGTCAGAGCATGAGCCGGGGAGGGGTAGAGACAGAGGGAGATACAGAATCCAAAGCAAGCTCCAGGCTCTAAGCTGTCAGCACAGAGCCCAATGTGGGGCTCCAACCCATGAACCATGAGATCATGACCTGAGCTGAAGTTGGAGGCTTAACCGACTGAGCCACCCAGGCACCCCAGAACCATCTTTAAACCAAACCCAAGTTTCTTTTCCCTGTCAACTGATGGAAAGAATTCCTCATGAGACCATAGATGCAGACTGAGTGCTATGAATGGAATGTTCGTGTCACAATAAAATGCATAAATTAAAATCCTTAACCCCATTGTGGTGTTACAGGTGGGCCCTTTGGGAGGTAATCTGATCTTGAGAGAGAAGCCTTCATGAATAGGATTAGTTCACATGTAAGAAGAGACAGGACAGCTTGATTTTGCCTTTCATTCTCTGCCTTATGAGGATAAGTAGGCAGATATCTATCTGCAAACCCTGAAGCAGGCTCTCACCAGAACCAGATCTGCCTACACCTTGATTTTGGACATCCCAGTTTCCAGAACTGTGAGAACTATGTTTGCAGTTTAAGTCACCCAGTCTACAATAATTTGTTACAATATCTGAGTTGAGTAAGAAACTGGGATAGAGAAGATACTATGCCAAGAATAGAGACCATGGGTATTTGAGCTACTTTTCCATAGAAGTTACTTGTGCGTATAGGGCCTGGTGTATAGGGCCAAATCCTATATATATTACTTGCATTGGAGTGCTGCCATCTTTGGCCAACTCTACGGTTTAGTGAGTCTGGTAACACCTAATATGTGATGAGCAGCTCAGGTCACATGTAACTTGGTGGCCCATGGTTAAGCACTCAGTCTCTGCTGAGGCCTGGTAGCAGGCCAAGAGTGTTTCTTTTTCTTCTTCTCCTCCTTCTCTTCTTTTCTTCTCCTTCTTTTTTCTTTTCTTTTCTTCTCTTTTTTCTTTTCTCTTCTCTTCTCTTCTCTTCTCTTCTCTTCTCTTCTCTTCTCTTCTTTTCTTTTCTTTTCTTTTTTTTTCTTTTCTTTTCTTTTTAAGTAAGCTCCATATCAGCATGGGGCCCAACACAGGGCTTGAACTCATAACCTTGAGATCAAGACCTGAGGGAAGATCAATAGTCAGATACTTAAATGACTGATCCACCCTGTGCTCTCAGCTGTTTTGAAAAGGAAGAATAGTTATATGCAGAAGATGGCACAGATTTGTTCCAAAATCCTAAGGGCTTGAACTCTGATTCATTTATAGGAGCCTGCCAAACTTCAAAGGGAATCCCTATCTGTCACTGCCACTTTAAGCATCATTGAATCCTCTATATCATATAATCCACATGACAAAGAAATTTGTGAGGCAACCTGGACATTTTGCAGAGCCTTCTCACGTCCTGCATTCCACTCAAAACTAGAAGCTTTCACATCACTCAGTAGATAAGCCAATAACACTCCCAAATGAAGAATATGTTGCCTCTGAAACCCAAAGAGGCCTCCTAAAGGTGTTGTACCTCTTTTTTGGTTGTAAGAGGGCCAAATATAACTATTTGTGCTTCATCTTAGAGGAGATGTCTTGACATACCCCACACGACTCGGACATCTAGATATTACAGTGAGGTAAAATGCTTCTGAATTTTTGTCAGATTTGTTTTCCACTTATTTGTCTTAATAAGTCTAGAGTAGTTGATATTTCTAGCTCAGTAGGTACAATCTGCATGTCATAAGTGTAATGGACCAGTGTGATATTGTATGGAAGGAAAAGTAATCAAGATCCCTGCAAATTAAATTATGATATAGGACTGGAGAGGTGATATACTTAAGATAGGACAGTGAATGTATATTGTTGACCTTGCCAGATGAAAGCAACTGCTTCTAGTGGTCTTTACTAGACTCGCTAGGGACTCAAGAAAGTCAGGGGTGCAGTAGTGTATATTTATGCCTGCCAGGCAGAGACCCAAGAAAGCTGATGGTACAAAGTCCAGAGTCAGTCTGCTGAAGAATTCCCTCTGGTTGAGGGAGGAAGATCTTGTTGCTTTCCATTCTATTCAGGCCTTTAACTGATTGGATGAAGGCCACTGTATTATAGAAGGCTACCTGCTTATGTCTAGCCACTGATTTGTTATTCTATTTCAAAAATATTTTAAAGTTGGCACAAAATTAACCACCACATTGCTTCATGTCTCTCTCTCCTCTCCTTCACAGACTACAAGTACATGCATATTAGGTGTTTGGAATTTCCACAAAAACTCATTAATCATACTTTTAGTTTTTATTTTTTGTATATTTATGTTTTTACTGTGTGTTTGATTCTGGATAATTTATACTATGTCTTCAATTTCAATCATCTTTTCTTCTAAAATATCTAATTTACTGTTAATTCTAATCAGTATATTTTTCATCTTTGACATTGTAGTTTTAAGGAGTGGGTGTTTGATTGGTGTGATTCTAATTACATTATGAAAGTAAGGTCAACAGGATTTGTTACAAAATTCAATAGGGGGTGTAAGAGAATGAGAAAATTCAATGGTTTTGTTGTTGTTGTTAGGAGGCTGATAATCAGAGTTTTTTGGACATTTTTTTCTCAGTAATCTACTAGACACCCAGATGAGAGAATCAAAACTCTAGAACACTCAAAAGGAAAAGTTTAAGTTTGGAATAATTACAGTGTTATTAGCATAAAAATAGTATCTGAAGCCATGAGACTAAATAACTTTACCAAGAGTATAAATGTATATAGCGAATAGTAGCAAAGATTTAATCATTATCTTGAAAAGAGGAGAAACCAGCAAGAATAAAGGATTACAGCCTGAAGTACGAAGAGAATAAGAAAATTGTGGTATTTTACAAGCAAAGATAGAACTCTATTATAAAAAAGGGAGTGAATTGCCTTGTTAATTTCAGAAGTACTGAAATTAATAATAACTCTGAAATATAATAATTCCCCTCTTTTCCAAGTTTTATACTTCTATATATTTGTATATTTGATAAAGTATAAGTTACATATTTTGTATTTATTTTGTAAATTATTCTGGATTCTGGATACTTTGATTTCGATTTTATGACAATAAATTTAGGGAAAAGAATTTGGTGCCTGGGGTATATGGTGGCTAAGAATTCATTGAATTCAGGATTGAATTTTGGCACTAGATTTGGCAACACAGAAGCCAATTGTTACCTTAACTTGTGTTTCTATTGATTACCTGAAAGCCTGATTAGAATGGACTTCAGGGAAAGTAGGTGACAAGGAATTAGAGACAAACAGATATAATGATATAATGATAAAATTTAAAGAGTTTTCTCCCAAATAGGACCAAGGAAGTAGAGTTGTCTCTAATGAGGAAACAGCACTTAAAGCATTTGAGATTATGAGAAAAAATCTACTTTTATGTTGAGTGGGATGCTCTACCAGATTAAAAAAAAACAAACTGATGTTGGTTAAAACAGAGAGAACAATTGCTGTTATGCTGTTATCATGATTTGATTCGTTAATAAGAGGTGGAATTGAATATGAACATGGAGATCCTGCTATTCATTTAAGAGATGGAACTGTGAATTCTTCACCTGTAACTGTTGTTCTTTTTTTCAGTTATAAAATTGTTTCCTTAAGTATTTTGAGACTATATTGCCATATTTATATTTGTTCTTTATTACAATATTGTGTGAGCTATTATTTTATAACAGAAAATGTGCCCCTTACCACCATTTGCACTATTGAGATTTTTTTCCTACCATTTCATTTTTACTTCTGATCTTAAAATTGATAACTTACCTTTCTTTTAGGTCATGTGTTCCTGTCATATCTTGTCCATTCCTTTATAGTTGAATGGCCCATATCCTTTAGGTCTGATTATTGCTGCAATAAATTCTTATACTATCAGTCTGAGATCCCTTTCTTTAAATAGTGAGTTTTAGAGGTACCTGGGTGGCTCAGTGGGTTAAGCATTCAACTTCAACTGAGGTCATGATCTCATGGTCCATGAGTTCAAGCCCTGCATTGGGTCTGTGCTGACAGCTTGGAGTCTGGAAACTGCTTTGGATTCTGTGTCTCCCTCTCTTTGTGTCCCTCCCCCACTTGCACTCTGTCTCTTTTTTTTTCAAGAATAAATAAACATTAAATATTTTTAAATAGTTTTATCCCATAAATCTTATAATTAAAATCAATTTAGGACTACATCAACCATCATGTTTTCTATTTCTTTCTTGGTTCCTTGTTTCCTATCTTTCATTTGATAGACTAAATTTTCTTTTAAGTATCTAAATTTTATTATACATATATATTATATATGTATGTATATGTATATACATATATATTATATGTATATATATGTATATATATGTATATATATGTATATATATTATATATATTATATATATTATATATATTATTATTTTCTTCTTTCTATATATTTTTCTTATATATTATTATTTTCTTCTTTCTTATATATATTATTATCTTCTTCTTGTTCTTCTACAACTTTTTAAGATCCACACTTATGTTTATTGTTTTTTATTAACTTCCCAAATGGATTAATGCCTCTATCTTACTCTGAAATATAATAATTCCCCTCTTTTCCAAGTTTTATACTTCTATATATTTGTATATTTGATAAAGTATAAGTTACATATTTTGCATTTATTTTGTAAATTATTCTGGATTCTGGATACTTTGATTTCGATTTTATGACAATAAATTTAGGGAAGAGAATTTGGTGCCTGGGGGATATGGTGGCTAAGAACTCATTTCACTTTATCAATTTTATTGTGCCATTTAAACTTTTACAATATGGGTTTTACTATTAATTCATAAATTACAGAAATTTGAAAAAATATATGAAATACCTAAAATATTTAAGAACTTGTGACGTAATTACAGTTATTTTCTCATTTTAATTATAGAGACTTCATTTCTCCATTCTAGGTAGCATTGTATGTTTTTTATATATTTGTAATATAAAGAATACTGTCTTAGTGTAGCTAAATTAGAATTAATATTTTGAAACTTATGTTAGAAATTATTTCTATTTCTGTTGAATTTTATTTTTACTGAAACCTTATTTTTAGCTGTTTCTTGGTGTAGATCTTACTATTGCTAAATAATTTAGTTATATATAATTTTTAGTTAATAGCATCAAAGTTGTTATTTTATACATTTTTGTTGAGGTTTAAAAATAGTTTGGGAAAAGAAGTATGAATTCCATATTGTTATTCTTGTTCAGACACAGATTAATCTGCCAAGGAAAGGTGAACTTTCCAATATCAGATTATCAAAATTTAATAGGCAAATCTATTCTCCCTAAGACTTTATTTTAACACCTATTTCCATATCAATTTACATTATAACTAAAGCAAAAATAAATTTGTAAAGCTCTACTTAGCTCTACACACTAAGAACCATCATGTAGATTTCTCACCTCAAATACATACCCTGAGTTTCTCAAGAATTTTTTCCCATGGTTCTTAATTTAGCTAATTAAGTAACTTAACCTTATGTATTTCATTTTTATAAAATTAATTAAGCTATAAACCCAAATTATGTTACTGATAATCATTTTCCAATTTTTTTTATTTTTTACTTTAAGAAAGACCTTAGTTTGAATTGCAACTACATTTTTATGATTTAATTCACCATTTATAACTTTGCTAGTATTCAGAAGACTTCTATAATAAATAAAAGGATGAGCTATGAATCTCATATTATGGTTGTAAATTCTCACAACAGGCAACATTTCACTGTTGTATGGGCTGAATACCAGAAAGGTTTTTGTGTGATAAATTTATCAATGTCTAAACTCCCTGATGAAATATGGCTGTTTTTGCCCTTAAAAATGTGGATCAATCAATGTTATTGAGGACTTTTCATCACTGAAAAATTTTTCATTTATACTTGAGACTTTGATAAAGTTTCAAAATGATTTAGTCTTCTCAGACTATTGTTGCAGTCAAAATTGCTTTGTCTACTAAGTTTTAGAATTAAGAACTTCGATCCATATGTCGCATTTGGTATATTATTTTCACCATCTTTGTTTTCTGCTTTGAATTTAGTAACATTAAAGAATCACTAAAGCAAATTCAAACCGTAATTGTTAAATTGCCAATATATGATATATATTCTAATTAGCTCTCATTATGTGTAATCAATGTTAAGATATAATTTTTTAATAGTATGATGTGTAAAATAAATGTCCTGCTTGAATAATTTTAACCTTATCAGGAAGACGTGTAGTGTATTGGAAAGTGTTTGTACAGACTCCACAACGTATATCTGCGTATAGTAGCAGAGCTAATTACTCTGAAAACTACATTTCTAAAATATAAGAATTTATAAAAATACTTAACATTTTTGAAGTAGATTTTAGACTCACTGGGATTGTTTCTATTTCCATAAAAGTGGTTAAAGAATGGAGCTTATGCTAATCTAGTGACTTTTCTGGTGATCATTTTTAGAGGATAAAGGCTCTGGAAAAAAGCTGAGAGATACATTCAGCTGTAATATCACATCATCTTTGGGGAAAAGATCTTATCCAGATAATCCATAGCTCATGCATAAGAGAAATTATCAACTTAAGTATTTTTATCATATATATATATATATGTATATATGTATGTATATGTATTAGATTGGATTTTTATCGTATATATATACATATATATATTAGATTGGACTTACCATTTTAGCATTACATCTTTTTCTACCATTAATTATTTTTAGTTTTTCTAATACTGAATATAATCCTTTAGTAAATTATTTCCTGAAGATGGTATTAGTTTTTAGATCACTAATGTGTCACAACTATTTATTCACATGCAAGTATTTTAGGAATGAGTTTAATTTCTATAAAATTCATTGGGTCATTCCTATAAAATATATGAATTCAAACATTAACTATTAATAAAATTTTATGGCAACTATCTTGTGCTATAAATATTATTATGAAAAATATATTATGATTCTGAAAAAATAAAATTAAGCAATATATTGTGAAGAATAAAATATGAGGAAAATGTCCATATAAGAAACAAATTGAATTTTACCAAAATGTTTCAAATATACTGTATTTAGAAAACATTTTTCCATAATTCTGTTTCATGTACCATAGCATACATGGTATATTGTTAAAATTATGTTTGGGGTAGAAACAAATGCAAACACTAAACTTTGATCCTTTTTCCACATTTTTATTTGTATATTAAATTTTTTCATAGTCTTAACAGGAAATGTTCACAAAAGGCTGTATGTCTTGAATCTATCTTTAATTAGGCAAATATTAAATGTCAGTATATATTATTATTCAAAATCATTCATCTTTTTCATTTAAGGTCCAAATTTTACTTTGAAATTTTTATGCGGCTGTGATAATACTTAATAATACATAATAAAAATTCATATAAAATGGAATCAGTTATTTCATATAGGCATCATACTTCATTGCATGGATAGTTAAATGATGGCTATATTAGTTCAAAGGAGGGGAAAATATAAGAATTGCCCACTTTCACAGAAGAGTCCAGGATAATCTTTCAAATTATTTCCTCCTCCATTTATTAGGACATTTTTTTTTTTAGCATTGCATCTAAATTCATGTTGTAGCAGATTCCTTCAATGCCCAGCATCATGTCCTGCAATCTTTTATTTGAGCTACAGCTGTGATGGACAGGTCCAATTCTTCTCTGACTGACAATGTCCCAGGTATTGCCATGCATCTTTCCACATTTTCCCCAAAACATTCTGTCCTCAAGAGAGCTATTTCTCCCTGGGTACAAGTGCAGCCCAAAAGTGTGGGATAGTTAACCCCATGTCCCCTACTGTAATTTTCAAAAATGGAAAATGAAATGGAGAATACATGATCCAACTTCCCATCTGTCAGAAAAAAATTCTGGAAAACTGATGAAATTTTTAGAGGTCTCAAATAACTGAGCCCCTGTTGCTTACAGCACCAATCTTGATTATTTATCCTTATATGGGCTATTTTGCCTTCTTTCCTTCTGTGTTGTTGCTCTTTTATTGATTTATTTTAGTTCTTTATATATTCTGCATAGAATATGTTATTGGATGTATATAATACACTTTCTTCTACTCTGTGGCATGCCAAATCACTCTCTTAATGGCAATTTTTAATGACATAAATTCCTGATTTTAATTATTTTTTAACGTTTATTTATTTTTGAGAAAGAGCACCAACTGGGGAAGGTCAGAGAAAGAGAGAGGGACAGAGGAACTGACGAGAGAGTTCTGTGTTGACAAAAGAGCGTGATATGGGGCTTAAACTCACAAAACCATTAAACCTAAAAATGATCCCCCAAAATTTAACACAATACCACAACCAATACCACCAGCCACAATTAAACCAAACCCACCATAAATAAGAGAAGGCTTTGAAGAAAAACTTAACAAAGCTCACCACAAAAATTGTACTTAAAATAAATACACTGTATGTTATCATCATTCTCACATGGAATTTAACCATGACTAATGATATGAAAAACCATCGTTGTATTTCAACTACAAGAACTTAATGACCAACATTCGAAAATCACACCCCCTTATCAAAATTATTAACCATTCATTCATCGATCTGCCCGCCCCATTTAATATCTCAGCATGATGAAACTTTGGCTCCCTACTAGGAGTCTGCCTAATCCTACAAATTCTTACCAGTCTTTTCCTAGCCATACATTACACATCAGACACAATAACCGCCTTCTCATCAGTTACCCACATTTGCCGTGACGTTAACTACGGCTGAATTATCCGATATATACATGCTAACGGGGCCTCCATATTCTTTATCTGTCTATATATGCACGTAGGCCGAGGAATATATTACGGTTCCTACATTTTCTCAGAAACATGAAACATTGGAATTGTGCTACTATTTACAGTCACGGCTACAGTCCTACCATGAGGTCAAATATCCTTCTGAGGAGCTACCATAATTACCAACCTCTTATCAGCAATTCCATATATTGGAACCAACCTAGTAGAATGAATCTGAGGGGGCTTCTCAGTAGACAAAGCTACCCTAACACGATTCTTTGCCTTCCACTTTATCCTTCCATTCATCATCTCAGCCCTAGCAGCAGTACGCCTCCTATTCCTCCATGAAACAGGATCTAATAACCCCTCAGGAGTAACATCGGACTCAGACAAAATTCCATTCCATCCCTACTATACAATCAAAGACATCCTGGGCCTCCTAGTACTAATCCTAGTACTCATGCTACTCGTTTTGTTCTCACCAGACCTGTTAGGACACCCAGACAATTACATCCCTGCCAACCCCTTAAACACCCCTCTCCACATTAAACCCGAATGATATTTCCTATTCGCAAACGCAATTCTCCGATCATGAGATCATGACCTGAGCCAGAGTCAGACGTTCAACTGACTGAGCCACCCAGGAGTCCTGAGTTCTTGATTTTAATGTAGCTCGACTTATCAAAACTTTAAGACCAATACAGTTAATGTTACTGTTTACTGCTCAAAGTTAATAAAGGTATTGACCTATAATTATTTCTCAATACTTTATTGTTTTACCTTCACATTTAGGTCTATGATACATTTAGAATTGATGTTGTGTCTGTGGAGGGGTCAAGGTTCATTCCTTTCCTCATGGATAACCATTTGACCTAAATTCACATATTAAAAAAACCATCTTATCCTCACTATGTTACTGCCTGGTGGGAATGAAAGTCTCAACTCCCTGGCTCCCTCCTTACCTTGCTTTGACAGCCCCTAGGAGATGTAGCATACTTAATTACAGTCAGGTGAGGGTGAAGATCTGGGTTTTCTCAATTGGTCTTTGCTGGCATGGATGGATGAGTATGGGATCAGAATGTGT
This sequence comes from Lynx rufus, assembly GCF_022079265.1. Lineage (NCBI taxonomy): Eukaryota > Metazoa > Chordata > Mammalia > Carnivora > Felidae > Lynx > Lynx rufus. The sequence continues at coordinate 94,714,109 of NW_025814845.1, read as the reverse complement.
GTGTGTGTGTGTGTGTGTGTGTGTGTGTGTTCCATTTACTTTCTCAGTTTTCTGTCTTGCTAGTTTTCTAAACTTCCTGTCTTTTGACTAGGTAAACTATGTTTTTGGTAAGGCCTTTTGTCTGTTTCTGTTGTCATTGCTGGCTTGGTGGGTTCTTCCACGCCAAGACAGATGAAAGAGGTAAAGTAAGTACTTAATTCTTGTATTTAAACTCAAGATTTTAAAAGTGATATGGCAGATATCTAAAAAGGAAAAAACTTCCTTTAAACTTGCAATTTTTGCATTGCAGATATTGAAGTTTTATATGCTTATTACTCATTGGTGTGTTTCTAATAATTAAATTACATAACAGATGTATAAATGCATTACTACATGACAGAAGATGGCTGATTAAAATGCAGGTACTAACTGGCAAATATGTATGTATTATTTATGAGTTGTCCCAGTGTTCAACAGAAGGAAACATCTCTTATTTCTGTGTTAATCTCAAAAGGACCTATCAGTAATTAAAATAAACACAATGATGTGTAACCACTGTTGGGATTCCGACTCAATTTGATAATTCCACACAGCTCTAATATCTTCTGCCGGAATTGTTATTAACTCATTTCTGTTTCCTGGAATATAATATGGTTTTACTAACAGTGATTTCTAAAGGTGAATAAAAAATTTTTGTCTTTAAAAATATCTCTAAGTAAAAGGGGCAAATTGTTGGAGTATTTTTAGTACAAAATTGAGACTTTCTTTTTTAAGGGATGCTAAGTTTAAACAAACTGAGAGGTAGCTGTGGTTAATGTGAGAAGATACCTTATGAATTGGGAAGAAATTCCAAATAAATATCTTTCTTCACTACTAAAAAGGACAAATGGGAGGACTAAATGATCTCTAAATTTCATTCTACTCTAAAACAAACACTGAGTGTGTAAGACATATAAACAAGGTTTTATGATTTTTGCAAGCAGGTACACTTTTTCTTTTTTGTTTTTTTTGTTTCAGAAAGAGAAGATCATGAGAAAACTTCAGTCCATAATCATGATTTGTAGTACAATCTTCCAATCAGTTTTTGAAAATCCTTTTGGACTAGCACTGTTTTTCAAAATTTATAGCCACATGACATGATAAAAAATAAAGATGATCCATAATCTTCTCCAAATATGAAACCTCAAGCTAATGGAAAAAAAACAAAGGATATTGCATTATATCGCAGATAAAGAATGAATTTGTTGATATTCAGACAATGTTCTTGCAAATAATACTTGCTTTAATATTTCTACTCTTCTATTTTTTGCTGAATGTTTTGTGTTATATTTTGATGGAAAATTCTTACCAGGTTTTATTTTTTAAGGAATTATATGTATAGGTGAAATCATTATTTACATATTATCTTTTAAAATGTGATTCAAGAAAATAAAGTATTTCTATGCAATTGACTGACTCAAGTAGGTTTGAGATGCTTAGTACTTATTAGGACTATTTGAATAAACTAAATACAAAATAAATAATGGTTTATGATGTCTTCTTAGAAATGAATACAATTTTGCCATTCTCAACAATGGCATTGAGAGAAATGTAAATTTAACTTTGTATAGTTCAACCATCATCAAGTAGGATAAAAAATCCAAATATTACCTATATTATTCAAAAGCATATACCTCTAATAATGGTCTTCAGAAGTATTAGTGCCTTATTTTCTCAAAATATTTCAAATTCTTTAAATCATTTAATATACTGGATATTGTTTCTGTCTTCAAATCTTAATATTTTTATATATTTTCCTACTCTTTTTTATTTCCCTTCTGAGTATATCTTTTGTTTTTGAAGAGTAGTAATAGTATTGAAAGCAAACCACTCTCTAAATGTTAGGATTCTAATTATCATTGTATACTTCGCTGTTTTCTCTTCTAATTTTGAATTCAAAATGTAGATTGGTATTCATTTAATTTACTTCATGATAGTTTTATGATCAAATCTTTACAATTATATTTTTCTGTCAGCTGAAAATTTATTAATTTATTCATTTAAAACATCCTGAGTTTCTACTATATGCCAAGAGATGTAGTGGAGAACAAAATAAAATCTCCACCCTCATGAAGCTTAAGTTATGAGAGTAGAGAAAGAGAGAATCTAAATAAGCTAATAAACATAAATTTAATATCATGTATTCAGGTGTTCTAGGAGTATAATGAGGCAAGATAAGGTAATCAAAATTGTAGAATAGTGCATTTTATTTTATTTTTGCAGGTTGAAATAATTTATTTTTATGAATTGTGTTTTTTTATATGAAATTTATTGTCAAATTGGTTTCCACACAACACCCAGTGCTCATCCCAACAGGTACCCTCCTCAATATCCATCACCCACCTGCCCCTCCCTCCCACCCCCCATCATTTTAGACAGGAAAGCTAGCAAAGACTTCTTCAAAGGAGGTGACTTAGGGCACATGACAGAATATACAGACAAATATATCAGACAAATGCTAGGAGATTATCAGGCTAAAGTAACAGCAAACACTGAGTCCCTGAGGGGGAAGTATGTGGAAAAGTTTGATGGATAAAAAAATATCCAGTAAGGCAAAGTACATTAGGAGAACAGTGATTAAAAAAAAAAAAGTTGAAGAATTAGCAAAAAAAACAGTATATTTTATATTCTTATTGGTAGGCCTTTTCTTTGGATCCTATTTAGGATGATTTATTTACACAAGCTGACAGCTGAGTGGAGAATATAGTTTAGAAGATCAAGTGTAAAAACAGTGAAACCAATTGTGAGGCTATTGTAGGTGCATAAATGGCAGGATGATGGTGGCTTGAGCTAGCTTAATAGAGGTAGAGGTGATGGAAATAATTTGTAATAGCTATGTGTGTATGGATTAAATATTGAGTATAAGGGAAAATTAGAAATCAAGGAAAATTTTTAGGAATTTCTGCTTCCACATCAACATGAATGAAGATGCTTATTACTGATATTGGATTTAGGAATGTGGTTACATATTTCTGTTTGGATATATTAAATATGGGATTAAGACTTCCAAGTAGAGAGTAGAATACAGTGGCTGAGCCACATGAGTAAAAATATAAATGCAGACTTTTATCAACATGTGCATATGACTTAAAATCATAAGATGGTATAATATTAACTCAAGTGTGAGGAAAGATTAAAACCAGAAGGGGTTGGAAATTTCTGTACAAATGTTTTCTAGCCTCAATAATTGGGAAGAGAAACGGAATCTGGAAAAGGTGTCAGAGATGGAATAGTGAGGGATTTGGGAGGTCTCAGTAATCTACTTCCTCTAAATTGAATTTTGGGTGCATCTGTTAGGTTTCCTTCATAGACTTTACCACAACAGCCATCAGTGCAAGATTAGCTGCATGTTTATTTCTTTATAACTTATACTTATTATGAAAACAAGTATGATATCTATTTGGGTCCAACATTGTATGGAACAATGCCTAGGATGTATTAATTTTGAGTATGTTTTATGTGAACAAAAACATTGAATGCATAAGCATAAAACTTAAAATATTAGGTGGCCATATGATTTCAAATATATTTTTCTAACATTATTTGATATTGTACAAAATATACCTTGAAATCATTACTTTTTTTTCCACCTATGCATTTTGAAACATTACAGTTAATCTCATTCAGTAAAGGATCACCAGAAATGTGCATATGTTTCCATGAGGTTAATCCAGAAGTAATAGTTATTAATGGACATTTTCAGAGTTATGGAAAGGCAAAAGAGTCTTAAACTAGCATAAATTTATAATTACTTTTACATTTTTCACTTTTATTGGTAGAGATAGTTTTTAGTAAAAAAGATAGACATCCCTGTGTTACTTTTCTGTAGCACAAAAAAATCTGGATTTAAAATATAATTTAGGGGCACCTGGGTCGCTCAGTCGGTTGAGTATCTGACTCCAGTTCAGGTCATGTCTCATGCCTCATGAGCTCCAGCCCACGTCGGGCTCTGTGCTGGCAGCCAGAAGCCTGGAGCCCACTTCCAGTCTGGTGTCTCCCTCTCTCGCTGCCCCTCCCCCGCTCCGGCTCTGTCTGTCTGTCTCTCTCTCTCTCCTTCAGAAATAAACATTAAAAAATATGTAATTTAACTGGGCAAAATATATATACATACACTACAGACGTGCCTCAAAATCTATTGACTAACAACATGCATATTTTTTATCTGGGCAGATTTTATTATCAGAAAATATATTACAAATATACTAAGAATTACTAAAAAGCTAAAATAAATGAGGTGAAAATACAAATATTAATATAATCTTCCTACAAGTGGTTACAATAACACATATATATGTTATATATGTATATCATACATATACATATATATGTATTTGATATATGCACAATTATGTGTGTGTGTATATATATATACACATATACACACATATGTATTTACACACATAAATATATACATGTTCATATCCACTGACCCCACTCTGCATCTTGGCTACAATTCCCTACTTTTCCTTGTGTTTGGGGTTGAGCCAATTTTTCTTCCATACCACAAAACAAACTCATATATGTAATTACATATAAAAATATATTGTCATATACACATATATCTAATCAGTGACATTGGTGTAAACTATGACAGTTGAGTGTTGTTATTTAAAATGAAATGGCAGAAGACCAGATAATTTAATATATAATAACAATATATAATAACATTGGGAAGTTGACATATTTTTGAGCAGGAAAATTTGAAAATACGAGTTTATACATAAAGAAAAATAAAACAATCTTAAATTACCCCATATACCAGAGATGAGTTAAGTAAAAATATGAACAGGAAAAACTATAAGGTTAACTGAATATAAGATATGAGAATGTCATAATGGCCTACTTTTTGTGAATAACAATGTCTTTGACAAAAACTGAAAAACATAAGCATATAAAAAAAGAAGATAAAGACTTCCTTTCATTAATTGAAGGGCACTACAGACAAAGTTAGCAGAGAAACAATGATAAAAGATTTGAAAGAGAGATAGGAAAGATTTAACAAGAAATATCGAAGGCTAACAAGCATTCAAAGAAATGCTGAAACTTATTATACATGATATGAAAATTAAAATATTAAAGACTACACAATTAAAATTGAACACATTATAAAGCTGGTTAGTGCCAAAAATTTCCATGGATTTTAGTAGGCAGGAAAACAGTAGATTGGATGCTGCAATTTTACAAAGCAAACCTATAATCCATACATACAGTTCTTGAATATATAGCCAGAGAAATTATCTAAAGATCAATGAGAATTTATATATATGAATGTGTAAAATAAGCCTTTCCTGGATTACTCAGTGTTCCTCTAAAGTCTCAGCCTCCTAAGCCACAGAAATTGATATGCTAAGAAAATAAAGTTTGCTTTTACTTCCCCAGGAAAATTTTGCATTTCACATAAAAACAGAAGTTGATCTGTAGCCATTGTTCTCCCTCTTAGTATAAATAATTGTTCCCATCCAAAAGATCATATCTATCTTTTATCTCTTCTGTAGTAAAACAGTTCAGTTACTATAGACCTGAGTTAGTAAAGAGTGAATGAATAACAAGGAGAACTGGAGAGATTCAGAAGGTTATCTTTTTTTTTAATGTTTATTTATTTTTGAGAGAGAGAGAGCAAGAACAGGGAAGGGGCAGAGAGAAAGGGAGACACAGAATCTGAAGCAGGCTCCAGGCTCTGAACTGTCAGCACAGAGCCTGAGGTGGGACTTGAACTTTTGAACCATAACATCATGACCTGAGCAGAAGTGTCAGCCCACTGAGCCACCCAGGAGCCCCCAGGTTATCTTAATAGGTATTTATATTTCAAAAGGGATGGACTTCTGGAAAAGTAATCTTATCTTTCCCATTAGAAATTTATTTACATACCACAGCACAAGGGAAGAACCCAGGATATTACTTTCCATTACTTTCCCAAAGAGAACACCTCAGAAGGGAAACACTGACAGCTGCCTTTTCCCCCCATTAAGCAAAGAAAATTGATGTTTGTGGATTCCTTGCTGAAAATATGATCTTATGTATAGAGTGAAATCTAGATTTCATTGCATTGTCCCATGGGTAAGAACTGGGGTGCCAGGAAGCCCAATGCTTATTGTGTGTCATAAGTAAATAATAAGAGTTTACTCTGGTTTAATACTAGGTATGCATTCAAAATAATATTCGTCAGTACAGATTAAAAATATAACAATGAATTTTCATTGTAGTGTTGATTGTGTTAAAATGAAGTTGGAGGTTATCTAGGTGTCCACATCCAGGGAATATATGAAGGTGACAGATTTCCTCACTGACCAGACTCTACTCAGGCTATTCTGAGTTCTTTTTCAATTCGGCCTCAACTTTTAGACTTCTGAATTTGTCTGCATGGTCTAATTTTAGCAAGAATCATGATGAGTCAGTTTAGCCAGAATCTCCCATCCTCCATATCTACTCACCTTCAATATCTTACTGGGTTCCTTACTTTCCACAATTCTCAAGGTGATATCTGATCACTGTAGCCTGCCTTCAATAGGAAACCTCATAGGCAGGCTTAACTAGAATATCCCCTTATTCATGATGTTTTTTCTTGGTAAGTTTATAACCACTGATCACCACTCTGCATCTTGGCTACAAGTTCTCATTTTCCTTGTGTTTGAGGTTGAGCCCAATTTCTCTTCCACACTTCAAGATCCCATTACAGTGCTCCCTATAAGCTGTTATAAGAGTTCCCCTTGAATAAAATTCTCCTTACCATCTTTAACGAATATCCTAAATGTTTTTTCTTTAACAACGCTGTGAAATACTAACTGGAATCTTGAAAAAATAGACTTGAAAATAGACATAAAACTACCTACATGGACTTTAAAACAGAGCTGAGTGGGAAAACGCGTGCATGCACACACACACACATGCACACACACACACACACTTTAAAAAATGAAGTCATTTCATGATTCTGTTTATATAAAGATATATAGAGACAATAAAAATGCATGCTGTACAAAACACATAAATTCAGAAATATAGCTATTAAACATATTAGAATGGCTGCATAGCATGGTAGGGCAGGCAGGAAATAGTATTAAGGATATGTGTGTGTGTGTGTGTGTGTGTGTGTGTATTTAAGTTTGCAAATGGTATGTTGATGATACTATGGCATGAAGCAAGGGATACTGTTATTTCATTTTTCTGCCCTTGGTGAGGGAAAAATGAGAATATTTCTTTCTAAAATACTTAAAATAATTACTTAGTATAATCACAATCATACATATTCAAATTATATTTTACATTTAGACTATCACAATTGTATATCCTTATATCCATTTTAGAACTGCAGGCTTTTAAAAATAGGATGACATTTATGGAGATGAAAATGAAATATCATTAACATACTTTTCAAAGTCCTTACGGTTATTTGAATAATCTAAAATTGCAATTAGCATTTTATCTGAACTTATAATTATTTATTAATGCTAATAGTGTTAAACAAAACAAGACAAATAGTCAAAATGGAGTCACTTATGGTAAGCCCATGCCACCAAACCAAGATTTAATTACAGTTTTGGTTCTCTCGGGAATAAGATCTTAAACCAGTCAACCAGGAATCTCCTGATCAGCTCTAGTGAGGCAGTCTGCCTGGCAGACACCTGCCATTCCCAAAGAAAAGTAACCTTGCAATAATCAATCCACTTTTTGCCTAGTATAACTTCCTTTTCTCACTCCCTTCTGGCTATAAAAGTCTTTCATTTTATACAGCTCCTCTGAATTCCTTTTTACCTGCTAGATGGGATGTTGCCTGATTCAAATTGATTTTTGCTCAAATAAACTCTTAAAATTTTAAATATCAGTTATCTGATATTAAAGATAATATTAGTTAATCTTTTTTAAAAATTTTCTTTAATGTTTATTTTTGAGACAGAGAGAGAGAGAGAGAGAGAGAGAGAGAGAGAGAGAGAGCATGAATGGGGAAGGAGCAGAGAGAGAGAGGCACAGAATCCAAAACAGTCTCCAGTCTCTGAGCTGTCAGCACAGGGCTTGAATCCGCCAACTATGAGATCATGACCTGAGGTGAAGTCAGATGCTTAACCAACTGAGCCACCCAGGCACCCCTGCCTCAGTTAATCTTTTAAGAGTTCTAGTATTAGAAGTGGGAATCAAAGGAGACTCTCATGGCCCCCAGAAGCAACAATCAGATAAAGATACCTGGGTGAGCCCTGTATGTTCACTGCTCTCTCACTGCCCCCAGAGGTGGTGGTGAAGTTCCTCTCAGATTCTGGATCTGCACTTTTTTGCACTATAAACTTTCAGACTTTATTTGAACATTCATTTTTCTGCACTGGGTCCGGAAATTGGGCAAAGTCATACTGGGTCTGACTTAAGAACTGAACTGAGTCCAGGGTCATACTGTGTCCAACTTAGAAACAGGATCTAGTCTGGAAACGGGCTGGAGGCGAACTGGGTCTCACCTAGAGCTGGACTGGGTCCAGTGTGAAGTCTGACATTCAGAGCCTGATAAGAACTTGTTTTCAGTCTTTCTCTAGAAGCTAAAATGAAACTGTATACCCAGAGGAAAAGAAAAACATTCTGAAAACTTTGTAGAAGATTTACTAGCATTCCAAAAGTAAACAGCTTGAAATCTAGAATACAGGAATTATTTGAATTCCATCTAGTTGAGGATCTTTGCCCCGATATAAAGAAGCAAACTAAATATTGTGTGCTTGGATGGGTGTGTCATCCTCTTGACATCATTCAGGTTGAACTCAATTCTTTGAGGAATTTAAAACCACTGTACTTGTCTTACAAATCAAGTCTTTACAAGAACAGAAATGCATGCGACTGGCACTAGAAATAATCCAAAACTCATCTATCCTTTTTACCAATCCCCAAACTTCCCCTATTAATCTCAAAAGGCTTGCAGATACTGTAAGAGTCAGACCTAGGGAAAAAAAGGCCTTCTTGGCAGAACTTGCATTTTTTTCTTTCTGTGCCTTTTGAAATATAAGCATTCTATCTGATCTTCTCTAGGAATCAAGGTACTCTAACTAGAAAATGGAAAAAGGGAAGGTTATTTTGAAAACTGAGGTCCATGAAAAATCTTAAAAGTTTTTTCCCCAAATATTTAGCTTTAGACATTGAGCAGGTAACCTTAACTTACTCCAACTGCAGTAACCACAATTTGGATTCAATTGTTCTTTAATAAACTAGCAAGTTTTGTATTTTCACACCCATCTCATGACTAAAATTTAAAATGAGAGCTATAAGAACTCAATGTCTATTGAGTAGGCTGTAGGCTGATGTAGGTCTATGTGTTTGTTATGGATGTGTAATATTTTTCTACCTCCAGATGGTATTGTTGAAATTATTTTGTAAAGAGTTCTATTTAATTGGCTTAAAGATAACCATAAAATAGTCTTAAAAACTGAGAATAAACTGAGGCTTGATGGGGGGTGGGAGGCAAGGGAAAGTGGGTGATGGGCATTGAGAAGGAAGGGCACCTGTTGGGATGAGCACTGGGTGTTGTATGGAAACCAATGTGACAATAAATTTCACATTAAAAAATAAGACAAATAAGCGTTATATAAATCAAGCCTACTCTCATAAATATAGAAAATGATTCAAATTTTTTTTCAAGTTCATGTGATATAGGATAATCTTCAGAAATAAAAACTAGTTTATGTTTATTGGTTTAATTAAAACAAACATATCTTTAGAGATACTGATATTAAATGTAATACAGACATGCAACTTTTATTAAACCTAGGTTCACAAAAGACAAAATAAGGTCATGTCGGGGCGCCTGGGTGGCGCAGTCGGTTAAGCGTCCGACTTCAGCCAGGTCGCGATCTTGCGGTCCGTGAGTTCGAGCCCCGCGTCAGGCTCTGGGCTGATGGCTCAGAGCCTGGAGCCTGTTTCCGATTCTGTGTCTCTCTCTCTCTCTGCCCCTCCCCCGTTCATGCTCTGTCTCTCTCTGTCCCAAAAAATAAATAAACGTTGAAAAAAAAAAAATAAGGTCATGTTACCTTTGTTACATAATTTGTTAGCCAGAAAGAGAATTAAGATGATGGTAAGCTATTTAATGTCATTATTTCATAAAGTAATTGTATAATGGGAAAATATACCCACATGCTTACCATTTATGCTGATCTACATTGCTTTTGTTTCATATATTGTCATTTTACTTTTGCCTGAAGAAATTATTTTAATTTTTTTAAATATTGTATTTATCTGGGATGAAAAAAATGCATTGTATTTGTCTGCTGGTGTTTGTCTCATTTTGTTTTTGCCTTATTATTGCAAGAATTTTTGCTGGGAATGGAATTCTAATTCAGCAGGGTTCCTTCTCCAGGGATAGACTCAACTTGTAGTTGAGGTTCTTTTTTATCTATTAAAAAAAGTTAAATATGTTACTCCATTGTGTTGTGGCTTTCACAGTTTTGGATGAGAAGATTGTGATTTTTTTTTTTTTTAGTTTGAATACTTTTACAATTTTCTCCTTCTCATTGATTTTCACTGATTTAGGTTATATTGTCCCTTGCTGTAGATTTCTGTCTAATTATCCTGTTTGAGTTTTGCTGCTATTTCAGACCTGTGGATCATAGTATTCATCTCGTTTAAAATATTTCAATCTATTCTATCTTAAATATTTTCCTAGTCATGACCATCTTTGGGAAAATTTATTATATGTGTCTACACTACTTGATATTGTCCTTTGGGACATTAAAAAAATTTTTTTTTGATGTTTATTTATTCTTGAGACAGAGACAGAGTGTGAACAGGGGAGGGGCAGAGAGAGAGGGAGACACAGAATCTGAAACAGGCTCCAGGCTCTGAGCTGTCAGCACAGAGCCCGTCGCGGGGCTTGAACCCACTAACCATGAGATCATGACCTAAGCCAAAGTCGGACGCCTAACCAACTGAGCCACCCAGGCGCCCCTTTTTTATTTTTTTTTTAATGTTTATTTATTTTTGACAGAGAGAGAGAGAGCATGAGCAGGGGAGGGCAGAGAGAGAGGGAGACACAGAATCTGAAACAGGCTCCAGGCTCTGAGCTGTCAGCACAGAGCCCAACGCGGGGCTCAAACTCACCGACCACAAGATCATGACCTGAGCCGAAGTCGGACGCTCAACCGACTGAGCCACCCAGGTGTCCCTGTCCTTTGGGACACTGAGACTCTGGTTTTATTTTTGCGTTAATTAAATTTGGATATATTCTTTCTATGCTTTATTTCAGATCAGCATTTTCCAATAGGACTCTGCAATGATAGTGTTTTGTAATATGCAGTATCCAAAGCAGTATCTCAAAACCATGTGTGACTATTGAGTAGTTGAATATTTCTTGCTGCCACTGACTCTTTCACATTGGAAAGCTCATGTTAGGATGTTTTATACAGCAGTGTCTTCATATTTTCTTTTATTTCCCAGTGTCCAATATGCTCTTTAGCCCATTTAGTAATTTTTAAAATATAATTTATTGTGTTTCCATCTCTAAAAGTTCCATTTGATCCTTTAAAAAAATCTTATACTACTATCCTAATTTTTCATGTATTTTTTCTTTAAGTATTTGAACATATTTACGATAGCCTTTTAAAAATCATGGATTGTTGATTTGAACATGACCATCTTTTCAAAATGTGTTTCTATTGATCAATATTTCCCTTGGAGTTACATTATTCTGATTTGGTATGTATCTAATAATCTTATCGGATGACAGATATTGCAAAATTTTCGGTTATGTTGTCTTACTTTCAGGAGTTCTGGAGTATATTTAGGCAGACAATTAAGCTATTTGAAGATTAGCTTGATACAGTTATGGCATAGTTTTAAATTTTGGGAAGCAGATGGGTTTTCATCTTTATGCCAAGACCAGTTCAACGCCTCTACTACTAAGCTGATCCTTCTGGAGGTCTTTCCTGAATGTTAAGAAGTTTATTCTTGCACATTGACACTTGAATATCTCTGAAAGTTATGTGACCTTTTAGAATTGTTTAGCTTACAGCTTTTCTGTATATCCTTGCCGGTCTCAAGGAGTTTCAATTTAATGGTCAGTTGCTGCAGAGGCAAGGGATTACATATGCAGATTTGTGAAGCTGTATCTTTGTTATGCACTCTTCTATTATTTGGCCCTATAAATTCCAGCTGCTTCAGCCTTTCTAATATTCAAACTGCCTTCAAAACTCAGTGCTCTGCTTGGTTTTCTCTGACCTCGCTGGCGTCCACCTGTGCTTCCAGGTAGACAGTAGTGTGATCATCTGGGCACCTTGTTTGTTTCCTATTTTGCATGGAATCACAGTACTCTGCTGCCTGTTGTTTGAAACAGTTGAACCTAGACTGTTACATCCATCTCCACTATGAAGGCATGATAAAATATTATCTGCTATACAGACTGAGAAGACTGAAGATAGTTCTAGATATGGTATTCAAATAGGATGAGAAAAAATCATTATATGCCATAAGAATAATGGACAGAGATAATTATTGATCCTGGTCAATGATACAGTCTATAGATAGTGATGCAGGGCAAGAATAAATTAGTGTCAGAAAGAAAAAAAGGCAGAAAATATTATGATTATTTATAGATGACACAATTACTTAGAGAATGGGATGAATGAGCAAATTATTTACAAAGTATCGCACATATACTGGATAGAAGCTCAACCTTCAAAATCAATAGAAATTTTCTTTTCATGTAATAAAATTAGAAAATTTAGGAAAAAATAATATGCGATAAAGATTGGTTTCCCAAATTCTCTTAGGCAGTAATGTAAAATAATTCTATAGTATAACCTTTATAATTTAAAAATATATATGGGAAAGTAACTGAATATATTAGGAAACATTCCACGATATTTATTTATAAATTTCATAAAATTATTCTAATATATAAATATAAACAACTTAATTCCATAAGTAACTGTTGATGTTTTAAAAAGAAGAATTAAGGGTAATATTTATCTTACAGTCACATATACACATGGCTGTATATACAGCTACATACACATACACACACAGAGAGCTTATAAAGGCATAGAAACATAACCCAAAGCCATAATAATTGGACCAATGAAGTTTTCATGTGAGGAATAAATAGAATAATAAAACAGAATATAAACTCAGAACTAGACTTGTCTATATTTGATAAAGTAGCATTACCAATCAATAGGAAAAGTGAATTATTTAAGGTAACATTAAAAAATAATTTGCTATATAGAAAAAAAGCACATGAATCCTGATCTACTCTCATATACAAATATGGACTCACTGGCTTTATGTTTTGAACACTGTTAAACTAGGTTTCTAACTTTTCAACATGTAATTTTCTAAAATGTCATACCTAACAACTTAGAATAATCAGAGCTCAATTTATCTATAAGCAATTCCTTTATGACTTCTAGGTGTTTTGTTTTAAATTCAGATGGGAACCAGTATGCACCTAAATAAAAAATACATGGACATTTGTGATAGGAGTATAAAGAATTTTCATGTCAGATAACATTCACATTCTTTAAAACAATGCAGAAGTATCAGAATTATTTTTTCTATTTTCATCTGATAAAGCATTAAGTCATGACACAACATACACAAACACAAAACATGCTATTCATCAAGATAAGTTACAACATCAGTACAATTATGGAAACATATTTAATAAATAACTCATCTTCCTATTAAAATCTTCATATCCAATAACTTATATTAATTACTTACTGTTAACCTAAGAACTTCATTTTAAATTAAAATGTGGAATAAAAATAAAAAATGTGGAATTATCTTTTGTAGAGAATCAACAGTAATTATAGTTTTAATAGGTTTACCTTTTCTATTTCTCTTTCTCTTACATTTATATATATAATGCCTGTTAATGTTCTCTGTTGAATAATTTTCCAAGGTGGGAAACTAAATGTGGATCAAATGTGAAACACACTTTTCACAGAAAATTAAAAACATAAGGCATAAAATATAGAAAAAAATTGAGTTTAAGATGACAATAAAACTGCATCTGACATTTTTTCTAGTGGAAAAGTATTTTAAGTTCATAGATATAATAGGTACTAAGCTGTCATTATGTCAAAATCAGTATCTTTAAATGAAAAGGCAATAAACAGGTCTTATAACACAGAGTTGACCTGAATTATTCACACACTTTTATTTGTGAAAAATTTGTTTTAATACAGAAATTTTTCTATTTTCCCTCATCACTTACATTTGAACATTTAATATGTTTTCTCTGTGAATTACTTTTAAACTGCAAATATCTTTATAATAATTTTTCCATGAGAAAAATTAAAGGAAATATAAATAATCATAAGATTAGTAGAATATGTTTCAGATAAGTACTATATAATGCAAAAAGAGATATACTGTTAACCAATATCATTCATTCAAAAAATACATTCAGAATCAAGCATATGCAAATCTCTATCACATTCTCTTACATCTGAGACTGACAATGGTCTGTGGATTAAATCCAGCCCACAATCTGCTTTTATAGATAAAGCTGTATTGGAACACAGCCACACTAATTTGTTTATAAGTTTTCTACAAACAGAGTTGAAGAGCTGTTACCTTATAGCTCACAGAGACTAAAATACTATTTAGCCCTTTAAAGGAAAAGTTTGCTACCTCCAACTTACATTATTCTTCCTTCCTTCCTTCCTTCCTTCCTTCCTTCCTTTATTCCTTCCTTCCTTTCTTCCTCCTTTCCTTCCTTTATATATTCCTTGCTTCCATCCTTCCCTCCTTCCTTCTTTTATCTCACTCTCTTCTTTCCTTCCTTTCCTCTTTTTTTGTTTTTGTTTAGAGAAAAACTTCACGCTCTACTATGCTACTTGTCTCACTTATATCACTCTGCCAGAGAAAGATAACCTCTTTACAGAGTCTAGATATAAGGGTATTAGAAATCCAAACTGAAATAGATCTTAATGCATATTCAAATCTCAGTACTTAATGTTAAATTTGTAATTGCTAAATAGCAAATATTTTTCATTTCTTAAAAATAATATTCTCAATAAACAAAATGGTGTATTTGTGATAAATGCACTTGCTCATGTACCTTAAACACAATATTTTTAGCATATTTAGCTAGAACAGTCTAGAAATTTTTGGAGATGTTTGCTATATTTAGAAGTGAGATTTTATTCTATTTTGGGGGGAGGATAATTTTTTCTCTTCGGGGGAGGATAATTTTTTTCTTTTTGGTACTGAACAGATTCTTTATGATGCAAAGAGAACCCAAAAGAATAGTGGAAATAAAAAATACATTTATATTATAGACAGGACCTGAATTTTCAAGTTTTGAGCAGTGAATTTAAACCACAGGGTTGGCAGCTTGGCAAGAAATACAGAATATATTTTGGGTTAAAACTGATGCAAACAGACTGTTTCTGGATCATTGTTTTAACACACTGACCACAGAACAGTTTGTGTTTGTGGCAAAGACCCAGATATGAAATAGGCTGAAATAGAATTTGGCAGAATTAAGCAGCTTAGAAAGAAACATATTCCTGTTGGAAGAGTTGTGACTTTTGGAATAACTGACTTGGGACAATTTACAGAAATTTTAAAAAATCACCCTTTCCTTTTTCTTTTTGCCAGCATACAACCAACCACCTGTTCTTCCTATTACCCAGGGAAAAATTATAATAAGAGAGAACATCTGGGTGATTTAACTAAAATATAAGATTGCTCATTACACTTCTGATTTTTTTTTCTACAAAATGCTGACAGTAGGAACACAGAAAGATTGGCATGATGGCTTTTCTGCACAAATATGCAAATTTGGCGAATTCGGAGTTCAATGGGAGAAAATATTTATGTTTCAAATTTAGATTTTTTTCTTTATAGAGTTATTGTCTTTTCCTTTACTGAAGCTATGTGCAATTAAAACCAGCGTGACTATATTCAAGGAATCTCCAACAATTAGATGTGTTATTTAAGAAACACATTAATGTTTAATATCTTTTTTTAAGTTTTTTTTAATCTTTATTTATTTTTGAGAGAGAGACAGAATGTGAGCAGGGGAGGAGCAGAGAGAGAGGGAGACACAGAATCCGAAGCAGGCGTCAGGCCCTGAGCTGTCAGCACAGAACCTGAAGTGGGGCTCAAACTCAGGAACAGTGAGATCATGACCTGAGCTGAAGTAAGATGTTCAACCGACTGAGCCACCCAGGTACCCCATTAATGTTTAATATCTTAAAACTCATGCATCTAAGTGAATATTTTCATCAAACCACTTCATGGATATTATTCCATGAAATCAGTTCCAATCAGTAAGACTTATTGTGAGACTTCTCTGGATTATTTGGCCCCTGATACAGAAATTGCTTTCAGAGTTTAATACATTGTTTAAATAAATTTAGAAGGCTGTATTTTATTTACTGTGTATTTTGGAAAAGATCAATAGTCATTTAGAAGTTAAATTCAGTACCTAATATATAGATCAAGTTAGGTAATATCTCAAAGAGAAATCTCAGTGGAAAATACAATACTTCAGAAGTAACCCTTATATACCAATTGAAACTGCCTTTGAGTGATATTTGTGGTAGATACTATTGGAAAGACACATTGATTCTCCCACACTAACCTACTTTACTATGCACAATATCCCTGCTTTTTTATATCCTAACAGTTCAGGCATTTCTATTTTCCTATATTTGGAATATAATTAATAGAATTTATCTTATTTCAGAAAGACATAAATTAATGCCTAGGCTTTTGAAACTCAATTATGTTACCTGCCTCCCTTTGTTTCAGTTTTAGCTATGGAAGTGTCCCAAGCATGAATGTGCTCAGAGTTGTATATGATTACAAATTCTAAGTAAATGTTTATTCCTGAAACATTGCCGCATAATAAAGGAGAATATTAAGATAAACAAATCGTTGGCTTTACTATTTTTGTTCTATATTCTGTTTAATAGATGGGCTGTTTTTAGTTGCTACATACACAGTGACATGTACATATCTAACCAATTTTACAATTACTTTGGCTTCTTTTTTTTTTTTTTGCTATAGAAAAGTGCAAACCACCATGAACATCTTGGTTACAGCATATAGATAAAACAATAGCAAGTGTATTGTAAACATTTTTTAAGAATTCTATACATATTTGATTTGAATGACAACTCTAACTAAAGAACTTAAAGGAGAGTTAAGGATTTTTTAATAGAACCCCTCATTTTAAGTTTTAGATAACTGAGGCTCAAAGAAGTTAAGTTTTAGACTGCTTTTATGAATAAAAGAAACATAGTATAAAAATATTATATTCTCTTGAAGGAATATTTGACATCATATATGAATTAAAAATAGAGGAGCTGGTGATGATTGCAAATGAATTCAGAAATAATGATGTTTGTTTAACTGTAGTATACAGTCATCTAAGAAAATCCAAGGTATATTTAGATGTTGCTTAGATTTCACTTTGCAGTGTCAAAAACATTTTCCCCTTATTATCATTAACACTTACAATAAAAAAAATTTTTTTTAAAAAGGCCAAAGAGAAAGAGGTAGATTAAAATGAAGAAGGGAAAATGGCAAAGAGGAAATGAGGATAAGAAGAGATAGAGTAAAAATGTAGAAGTGAAAACAACAAACTTGTTAAAAATGTTTATTCATTTTGAGAGAGAGTGAGAGAGAGAGAGAGAGAGAGCGTATGCATGTGCATACCAATGGGAAAGGGGCAGAGAGAGGGAGAGATAGAATCCCAAGCAGGCTCTGCACCATCAGCACAGAGCCCAACAGGGGGCTTGAACTCACAAACTGTGAAATATGACCTGAGCTGAAATCAAGAGTTGGATGCTCAACTGACTGAGTCACCCAGACACCCCAAAAACAACATTTTTTTTTCAATTTGTAAACTATTTTTCATGCCGAATTCTTCCCTCATAGAAAAGTAAAGACACTGGCACAAAAATACATATATATATATACATACATATATACATACAGAAATGAATATTATTAGTTAAGGGTATAATTAAAAGACTAAATCCCTTTAAGGTGTGAAATTATAAAGCTTGTTTTTAAAGTATATGTACTTAGAGAGGCATCAACTTAGTGATGTAAGGTAGAATTCTCAAGTCTACAAACTATATTACTATAGATGCACACATATATGATGTAATATTTATATTGTAAATATTCATATATTTTTTTCATTTTTAGAAACAGAAAAAATGATAACATTTATAAGAATACAATTTTCTAAATGTTGACAATATTCAAAGTACAAGAGGGATTTCTTCTTCCAGTAACAGCAGACTAGATTATCTGAGGTCATGGAACCACCAGGTTTTGTAGGACCAAACAATCGGAGAAAGGGGGTAACAGTGACAAGCTTATTGACACAGACCCACATTAATTCTTAAAGCACTTTCTTTAAAGTTGTGGCTATAATACTAAGAAGTTGAGGATAGTCAACAGGCTCTTGGAGCCAAAATATTAGCAACTGAGATTTAAGTGAGCCCTACCAAATGCCCAGATTTTAAGTTGGATCCAAGGCATGAGAGTGAACCAGAAATAAACCCAATCTGCACAATATTAGAGACTAGATTAAAATGATCTCACTCCCTGCTTGTGCAATCTGGATGGCCTGTGTCAACCCTAATGTCTGGCCAGAAGGAGTAGAAAGAATTCACTGTAAGAATAAAGTATCCATTCAGAGGATATACAAAGTTCCTCTATACTTTTTCTTTTTGCTGTCTGCTACTCAACCAATCACAAGAGATACAAAGACAATCTAACTAAAACGCAAATTAAAACAAAAACAGAACAAAAAAACAAGAACATGAGATATTCAGATATTAGAGTTATCTAATAATAGAGAGTTAAAAAACTCATATGTATATTCAGTAAGTTTTAATATATTGACAAAGGTTGGATCTACAAAAAATAGAAAATAAACAATGAAAATACATGAAAAAATGGAAAATTTCAACCAATCTTTGGAAACTACAAAAATAATCAAATGGACATCCTGGAACAAAGCTATAATGTCTAAAATAAAGAACTTAAAGTATGGGTATAGCACATTGAACATATAAGACCAAATTAGTAAACTGGAGGGCTAAATAATAGAAAAGTGACAGTTTAAAAAAGAAAATGGTGTCTCACTGCAAGAACTAAAAAATTTCATACTTGTATAATTGTATTAATGCATCCATAGTAGACTTTAAAGCAAGAGCATTCTAGTGACTATTAGTCATATTGGTGAAGTGTTTAATTTGACCAAAAAAAAAAAAAATATATATATATAATGAGCCTAAATCTATACAAATAGAATAAGAAAATTGCTTTTACTAAATAGAG
This sequence comes from Lynx rufus, assembly GCF_022079265.1. Classification (NCBI taxonomy): domain Eukaryota; kingdom Metazoa; phylum Chordata; class Mammalia; order Carnivora; family Felidae; genus Lynx; species Lynx rufus. The sequence goes on along the minus strand of NW_025814845.1, from coordinate 94,694,816 downwards.
ACACAAATCTTAGACTAGAACAGCAAAACATAAATTAATTAAATGTATAAATATCTGAACAATACAAACAACAAAACTAATTTAATTAGTATAACTATTAGGCTTTATTATCAACATCTTCCTTATCAACTTGCCTGCCTCAAGCACAGTTATCTCTGAACCTTTTGCACATTAAGATTACTTGGTAGGCCATTTTAAAGTACTGATAACCTGAAACCACTCGCAAATATTACTATTCAAAGGGTTTGGGGCACATCTTGGACATGAGATTTCTTTTTTAACTCTTCTGACAATTCTAATGTGAAGTCAATGCTGAGCATTCTGCTCTAGCAGTCAAATCTAAGTATTACTACACATTTGTCTTTTTCCTCTGGTAGATTGAGAACTTCTGAGGATAAGACTATATTTTTCATCTTTGTAGCCCACACATCTACAAGAGTGCCTGACATGAAGTCAGTGCTCAGAATTTCATTGGTAGGGGTGCCTGGGTGTCTTGGTCAGTTAAGCATCCAACTCTTGATTTGAGCTCACAGTTGTGAGATCAAGTCCTGCCTAGGGCTCTGTGCTGAGTGCAGAGCCTGCTTGTAATTCTCTCCTTCTCTCTTTGCCCCTCTCCCCTGCCCCTCTCTCTCAAAATAAAGAAATATACTCTTTTTTAAAAAAAATTCACTGGTGAAAAAGACAGTTTCAAAAGATGGTTATTTAAATTCAATTTAACAGCCATTAGTCAAGTTTGTACCATGTGCTAGACTTTATACAAGATATTGGTGTACAAAGGTAGATAATTCCTTTAGGGAAATCATTACTCAGTTGGGTGTTCACAAATTAGCAATTACTATACTGATAACTGATAACTGAGAGTAGCATTAGGTCTTACAAATTTAATCTTCCACTCTCTCAACCTAATATAGCAAGTCATTGTTTCCTTAAATAACATTCCATTATCTTAAGTAACTGAATAAAAAATAAAATAGTACGGGGGCCTAGATAGGTCAGTTGGTTAAGTGTCTGACTCTCGGTTTGGCTCAGGTCATGATCCTGTGGTTCATGAGTTCAAGCCCTGTATCGGCTCTGTGCTAGCAGTGTGGAGCCTGCTTGGTATTCTCCATCTCTCCCTCTCTCTCTGACCCTCCTCTACTCACACCGTCTCACTCAAAAAATATATGTTAACTTAAAAAAACATTAAAACATAATAAATACTGCACACATCAATGACACAATATGCATTCTTTACCTGTGTACATGAAACAGCTAGAAATAGTGATCATATGCTAAGATGTAAAACTAAATTCAATATATTTCAAAAAAGTTAATTATGCAGAACAGCTTATGATCCCTCTAACAAGAACTAGAAAAAAGTAACAAGAAAAGATAAGTAGAAAAATCTCTATCTGTTTGGAAGTATGCAATACATTTTTAAATAACACATTAGGAAAGAATAAGGTTTGAAATTAGAAAGGATTTTGAACTTAACAATAACAAATATATAATATATAACATCTTGATGATGTAGTTCAGTGTCTTTTGAGAGAAATTATAGATGTAAAGGCATATGTTACAAGAAAGAAAGTTGAAAATGAATAAGGTATGCATCATATAAATAATAAAGAACAGCAAAATAATGAAAGAAATAAGAAGGAATGAGATAATAAAGATAAGCTAAGAAATTAATGACATAAAATATTTAATAGAGGAGATGAAATAGAATCATAAAAATATACTCAGTTAAGCTAAGAGAAGTCAGAAAAAGTGGAACTACATAGCAAATTATTCATATCAATTATCCCATTAAATTTGACTTATGCAAGCAAACCAATTAAAATATTGTCAGATTGGATTAGAGAAAAATCGAACTATATGCTGCCTACTGGAAACCTACTTAAATATAAAGAAATAGACAGCTATAAAGTAAAAAGATAGGGGAAATTATACCATTCAAATATTAAACAAAAGAAAGCTAGAGAACTATATGTATGTACTTAACAACAGTGTTTCAATATGCATGGTGCAAAAACTGACAGAATTTAAAGAAAAGGAAACAAATCCAGAATCATCCCAGACTTTAAAACTCTTCTGTTGGTAATGGATGGAATATATAAGCAGACAACCACTGTGGATGTATAATCCCTGAACAATACTATCAACCAACTTTACCTAATTGACACACAATGGATCAACAACAAAATATACATTTATCCCAAGTGCACATACACCATTCACTAACAGTGATCGTATCCTGCATCCTAAAACAAACATTAGCACATTTAAAAGAAATTACACAAAACTCAACTACAAATAATTTAAACTATGAATCAATAGAATGCTACGTACATACAATTTCTAAACATTTAGAAATAAAACAATTCACTTCTAATTAATTTATGGATCATAAAGAAAGTATAACAGAAAGTTAAAAAATAATTACAACTAAAAAAAAAACAACCAAACAACAACAGCAGAAAAACAAAAATGGGGTGCCTGGGTGGCTAAGTCAGTTAAGCATCTGAATCTTGAATTTAGCTCAGGTCATGATCCCAGGGTCATGGGATTGAGCCCTGTGTAGGCCTCCATGCTGTGTATGGAGCCTGCTTAAGTTTCTCTCTCCCTGCCCCTCTCCCTGCTCACGCTCTCACTCTCTCTCTAAAATAATAATAATAATAATAATAATAATAATAGTTATTATTATTTCAACTAAATAAAAATTAAAATATATCATATTGAAATTTATGGGATAAAGCAAATCTGTGATTTAAAAAAATGTAAGCACAAAATACTTATTAAGAAAAAAAAAAGGAAGGTCTCAAATCAGTAATATAAGCTTTTACCTTAAGATTCTAGAAAAGAAAATCAAATTAAGCCCAAAACTAGCAGAAGAAAGAAAACAAGACTCACAACAAAATCAATGTGATTTTAGAATAATTGCAGGGGCGCCTGGGTGGCTCAGTCAGTTGAGCATCTGACTTCGGCTCAGGTCATGATCTCTTGGCTCGTGAGTTTGAGCCCGGCATCGGGCTCTGTGCAGACAGCTCAGAGCCTGGAGTCTGCTTCATGTTCTATGTTTCCTTCTCTCTCTCTCTCTCCTCCCCTCTGCCGCTCATTCTGTCTCTCAAAATGAATAAACATTAAAAAAATTTAGAATAGTTGCAGAATAAAATGTCAATATACAATAATTAATTCCATGTCCATGGAATTAACAGCAATAAAAACTGAAATTTAAAATAAAAATAACATTTATATTAGCATAAAAAAGTAGAATACTTAGATAGATACAATTCCAACAAAAATATTTGCAAGATATGTATGATGAATCCTCAAAACACTGATGAAAGAAACCAGAAAACACCCAAACAAAAAGACTTATCATGCTTGTGGACTAGAAGACTCGGTGTACCTGTAACAATTTTGAAAAAAAAAAAAAAGGTACAAATGTGTAGGACTTATCCTAACTTTATTATAATTTACAAATAAAACTATGATATTCAAGAGAATATGGTATTGTTGAAATGTTAGACACAGAGATCAATGGAACAGAATAGAGACTTCATAGATAGTCTCACACAAATATATTGAAGTGATTTTGACAAAGATGAAAATGCATTTCAACAAAGGATAGTATTTTCAAGACAATTTCCCTGGAACATTTGGACTTTAATATAGACAAAATAAAGGAAATCTACACATATACTTCATGTCTTATATAAATTTGTCTTTAAATAAATCATTGCCTAGATATAAATAGAAAATTTTAAACTATACAACTTCTAGAAAAAAAGTTAGGTGAAAATCTGAGTGACCTTGAATTTGGCAAGGAGTTTGTGACATCAAATGCATGTTACTTAAAAAAAAAATATATATATATATATATATGTATGTATATATATGACAATTTAACTTCATCAAAGTTAAAAACTTTACTGCGTGAAAGACATTGTTAGAAAAATGCTAAAAAAAATAGGGCACAGATTAGGAGTAAATATTTCCAAAGCGCACCTGATAAAGAACTAATATCTATACTAGACAGAGAAGCAATTAAAACAAACTAATAAAAAAGCAAGCAAATTAAAAACATGCAGCAGATCTGAACAAATTAATGATGAAAATATATTAATGGAAAAAAAGCATATAAAATGGTGCTAAACACTTTTAAGCATCAGAGAAATACAAATTACAACCATAATGAGGTGTCACTGTGCATTCAATAGAATGAGTAAAATCATCAAATCTTACATTAGGAGGTACTTACTGTAAAGGAAGTTAAAGCAGCTGCAACTTTCACTTTTCCTATTCATGTTGCTAAAAGAAAGGGGCTAAATGCATAAGAAAATTTATTGGATGATTACATTTATATGATATTCTGAAAAGGGCAAAAATACAGAAATGTAAAAGAAATCAAGTTTGCCAGAGGTTGGAAGTGGAGATAGACCTGGTTAAAAGAGACAGATTGAGGGAATTTGGGGGTCTACAAAACTATTCTGATGTTATTGCAGTGGTGGAAAAATGACTATATACAGTTGTCAAAACCTATACAGTATCACAACACACAGAGTGAATTGTATTTGAAAAGTTTAATCAGGGTGTGCAGGGTATTCAAGATGTAACACAGACTGATCAGGGAATTTACTTGTGTTACAAAAGGATTGTATACTAGCACTTGAGGAGGTAGAAAAGAAAAGAGTTGACCTGAATAACTTCAGTACACAATGTATGGTTAAAGACCCAAAGAACTGCACACAAACATCATGTTCTGGAAAGATTGTTTCTTACAGGTCTTAAGATGTCTCCTCAAAATATTCACTAATTACAAAAAGAAAAAAAAATTTAAGTGGAGAAAAATAGCAGACATCACCTTAATTAACTAAGTGACTTAGGTTTGTGTCAGTTGGTGTTAAGAAATGATATATAAAAAGTACATATCATCTCTGATATTTATGAAAATATATAACTTCAATTTAATCATGAGAAAACATATATTAAGGGACAATGTCAAGTACAAAATACTTGACAAGTACTTTTGAAAAGTGCCAATGTCATAAAAGCCAAAAAAAAATATGTCTGAGGAACTATTATAGATTGGAGGGTATTAAAGAGATAGGACAACTGAAAACAAAGTGGAATACTGGATTGGATCTTGCAGTCTAGATCTTGCAATCCAACGTCAGAAAGATAACATTAGTGAAGAAATTGGTGAAATCCTAATAACATCTCCAGTTTAGATAAAAGTAGTGGACTGGGGTTAATCTCTCAGTTTTTGGTTTTTATAATTGTTCTATTGTTGTATAAGATATTAATACTAGGGACGCTGGTTGAGGTTTAAATGAAAACTTCCTTCTACTCTTTTATACTGTCTCTACAAAGCCTAAAATTATTTCAAAATAGCATATTTATAAACAGTATATGTAATTATTTTATTTTTTAAAGTTTATTTATTTTGAGAGAAAGAGCACATATGCATAAGCTCCTGTGAGAGAGAGTAGGGAAGGGGCAGAGAGAGAAAGAGAAAAAATTTCAAGCAGGCTCTGCACTGACAGCACAGAGCCCAACATGGGGCTGGATCCTGTGTACTGCAAGATCATGATCTGAGATGAAATCAAGAGTGGGAGACTTAACCAACTGAGCCACCCAGGCACTCCATTATATGCAAACATTTTAAAACAACATTCCCAATTTATTAATTATCATTATGACATTAAGTAGATTCCTTGTTACTAGGATGTAAGATAACTGTTGAGAAAATTCAGTAAAATTTTCCAGCACTACAGTGAATATAAGTAATTCTTATTATATGTTGGAGTTTTATTTCTCATCTCATTTCTGTCATTCTTTATTAATTTGATTTACCACTGAAATAACAGATGAGACAGTTTTATAAACTTTAACATTCGGTAGCCAATACACAAATCATATCTGCACAATGTATCAAATGCTCTAAAACAAGAACAAACATAATTAATTTTAAGGAAGTATGGGTGAAAAGTCAAAGATTTGTATAGACAACAAAATGTCATAAGCTCTCTCAAAAAACATATATTTTACTGTCATATGAAGATTATAAAGTATGTTAAAAGTTTTAGCAGAAAACATAATTTATATAACATTTAAACTATAAATTTAAAGTAATTACATCTTTATAATAATGAGGCTAATTTTACTCTAAACAATATATGGTCTAGACCTATCCACTCTTCTATGACTCAATATGATGTGACATCTTATATCTAATGATAAATTAATAATTTAAACCAATAGTAACATAGTTAACTACCTCTTTGAAATAGGTAAAAAGTGCCCATAATGTAAACCATGATTAATGATAAGCTATTATGTGGCCAGAAATGGCTAATGCTCAATATGAGAAACAGCAAAAAATAGAAAACTTATTTATTATGCCTAAAAAATTGAGACTAAATACTGTGCATGGGGAACTGTATTGTACAAACCTGACTAGGACTTTGCAACATTTTTTTTTCACCTCAAAATAATACGATCGAAATATTCTATCCAAAATGTATTTTTTAAATGTTTATTTATTTCTGAGAGAGAGAGAGAGAGACAGACAGAGCATGAGCAGGGGAGGGGGAAAGAGAGAGAAGGCGACACGGTATAGGAAGCAGGCTCCAGGCTCTGAGCTGTCAGCACAGAGCCTGACCTGGGGCTCAAACTCATGAACTGCAAGAATATGACCTGAGCCTAAGTCGGACGCCCAGCTGACTGAGCCACCCTGAAACCCCTATCCAAAATGTATTTTTAAAGTAAAGAATGCTTAATTTGAATAATATAACTCAACCAACATTTACTAAATTCTAGGTAGAGTGGATGTTTTAATGAAGTAAACTGACAAAATTCCTACAGTCATGGAGCTTATTTTTAGAGAAGGCAAGACCCACTGACAATACACTAAGAAAATCAAGATGGCATGTTGTCAAGATGATATTTCTACACACAGAAAAAAATAAAGCAGAAAAGCAAAATACAGTGTTTGTGAAGAATGGGGTTGCAAAATATTCTGTTATGAAGGTTAATTGTTGATGATTGTTCTAAACTTTTATTTTGAAATAATTCTATGTTTACAAAAACCACTGAAAAGATAGTGCAGAGAGTACCCTTATGCCCTTCAGTCACTTTTCTGTAAGGCTAACATTTACATAACCATGGTGATTATAAACTCTATGAAATTAACACTGACATGATAATATTAAACAAAGCTTAAACTTTATTCATAGTTTACCAGTTTTTCTACTAATATCCTTTTTCTGATCCTGGGTCTAATCCAGGGTACCGGAAATGTCACCCCTCTTTTTTTTAATGTTTATTTATTTTTGAGAGAGAGAGAGAGAGAACAAGAGACAGGAGGGGCCGAGAAAGAGGGAGCTCGAGGATCCAAAGCAGGTTCTGCACTGACAGCAAGGAGTCTGATGTGGGGCTCCAACTCATGAAATGTGAGATCATGACCTGAGCTGAAGTCAGCCGCTTAAACAATTGAGCCATCCAGGCACCCTTCATCATCATCCCTCCTCACTTTGTTACAGTTGATCGGTCTGTTCTTAATATTCATAACCTTGATACTTCTGAAGAGTACTAGCCAGGTATCTTGTAAATCTCCCTTATGGTTGATGTTATTTCATGATTAGTCTAGGGCTATGGATTTGGGGGCAGAATATTACAGAAGTGATGTGACTTTCTTGTCATATCACATCAAGAGGTATTAATATCAATATGACAGATCATTGGTGATGGTCACCTTGACAATTGGGTAAGGTAGTGTCTTTCAGCATTCTCCAAAGTAATTTCCCATGTTATGCTCTAGTCGTTAGAAATGAGTCATTAGGTTCAACTCACACTCAGTTAGGAGAATTACACTCCACCATTTGAAACAAGAATTAGAGAATTTGAGAACATATGTTAAAACCACCACAGAAATTAGTGGATAGTTTGAAGAAATTATTTTAGATTATACAAGTTTTCTGTTTCCACTTGAAAAGTATCTCCCTCCTTTTATAATCCATCAGTTGTATTTTAATGGTGATTTTTCAATTCCCTTATTCATTCAACACTTACTATATTGAAATCTGCACTCCTCTTCTTACTTATTTGCTAAATCTACTTGTACTGGTAGGGATTCTTGGATATTCTTTTCAATATTTTTACCTATTTTATTACTTGTTCATCTATTTTGAGGCAACTCTCATTATAAGGATTAGGAGAACTGTCCATCCAGGAACTGATAGTCTATTTTGGTGAAACCTAACTGGAAGAGAGTAAAATCAGCTTCTTTCTTATTTCCCCAACCTCTTCTCCTCTTCTTTCTCTCTCTCTCTCTATGTTTATTCCTTTTTGAGAGAGAGAAAGAGAGTGCAAACAAAAGAGGGGAAGAGAGAGGATCTGAAGTGGGCTCTGCACTGACAGCAGAGAGCCTGATGGGGGCTCGACTCCAAGAACTGCGAGATCATGACCTGAGCTGAAGTTGGACACTTAACCAACTGAGCCACCCAAGTGCCCCTCTTTATTTTAAAGACTTCTAGCATTTAGCTCTGTTTCTCTAAGAGATCTGAATACTACTTCTAGAAAGACAGCTGTTATTTTATATGTTAAGACATCTTATTGTGCTTCTGTTTATACAAAAGCTTTGAGCCTGGCCTGGATGATCAGACCCAGCAACATGGCTGAAGATTTTGGGATTAAAGTCAGAGATGGTAATCAAGATAGGAAATCCCTGTAATTATTCTTTTCTGAACAGTAATTCTCCTTCACCATCCTCCAAACCTCAGTAAAATCTATTAGCAAAATAATGTGAGTTTTTAGATGAATAAAATATATTGGGCTCAGCTGGTCAACTGTGAAATTTGAAGGAACATAGTTCACTCAAGATTTTCCTCACTTCTGACACCAATTGCAAATCATTCATATGCTTGATATTTTGCTAGAAGTACTCACAGAACTCATTGGAAGCTGTTATAATTATAGCTGCAGTTCATTACTGAGAAAGGATACAGTTAAAAATCAGTTCAGGGAAAAGATGGTCAGGTCAGAGTCCAGGAGAGGTCCAAAAAGGGAGAGTTCAGATGTCTTCTCTCCAGGGAGCCATGGACGTGTTAACTCCTCTTGGAAACAATGTGACAATATGCATGGGGGTACTGCCAATCAAGAATGTTCACCCCAGCTTTGGTATCTAGAATTTTGAATGAGAATTGATCCCATACTGCCAATGTGGCTGACCTTTTTGTCTTCAGCCCTACCAGACCCTTCCAAGGCAGAACTGATACTGAATAGCCCCAAACCCCAATCACCAGTCACTTTATTAGACTGTCTTGTGGTCAAAGCCACCACACAAAGGCACTCCTTATCATGTATGGCATTTTAAGAGCATAGAGATCAATTTCCAGTAATGGAGGGCAAGGGACAGAGATCTCTCTTTTGGGTAGGTTAATTCTTTACTAAGAGTTTGCATCCACATTTGGGAACAAATTGTACTGGAGAAAGTTCAAACTACCTATGAAACTGGTAGCGAGATTTGAGGTAGGCACTGAAAAAAAAGAATATGATATAAAAGGCAAAGTCAGTACCTATTGTCTCAAGAACAATAGGTAGGCTTTTGGACATTCCATCCAAGTTATGCTGTGGACATCTTCCAACCTTCCCCTTATTCTGCAAGTGGGCTTCAGTCAATTCATTTAAGGCGAAGAGTAAACTCAGGAGAGTAACTGCTCCAATTTTTACAAAGAAAAATAGCACTGGGGACCAATGACTACCTTGCATGAGCTTCCCAAATTTGAGAAGAGGCTGTCTTGCCTGAAATTTTTTTTTAAAGTAGGCTTCATGCCCAGTGAAGATCCCGATTTGGGGTTCAATCCCAAGACCTGAGATCATGACCTGAGCCAAAATCGAGTTGGACGCTCAACTGACTGAGTCACCCAGGTGCCCCTTTAAGTGAAGTACTTACTTTCTCTTATGAGTAAGCATAACTGAATAATGTTTACTGATTTGAACAATATGAACTTTGTTTTGCTTCTCTGAAGAAAATAAGGCTGGTGGGTGGCAGCACTTTTGTTAACTATATAAGAGGACCACCAATAAATATAAAAAAAAATTAATACAATTTGTCACCAGTAGTTCTTTAGATAGGGAGAAAATGATCTAAATGGAATCAGAGTAATGTCAGAAAGAGTAAAAATGAGTAAAAAGAGCAAAGATGTAATTACAAATTTATAGGTACTCTAGCCAATAATAATGTCTTGTTGATTTCAAAATATATATACAATCAAATAAATAAAAAAATTGTAAGTAAATGGATTTAAGATTTTCAGTTCCCTGTATTACTTAGAAATCAGTAAAAATGTATATATAAATTTGATTTAAATATTAATAGATCAAACACACATGCTATAATTTATTAGTTAATTAATTAACAGGAAAAGAATATGTAACTTAAAATATCTCTCTTTCTTCACTCTATTGTTTCTCTTAAAAAGCCCTCTTAGTTATCTGTTGCAATTCAGAATCTATTTGCAACGGATTTTTTAATTTTTCTACAATATATCTTATATCACCTTACTGTGATATAAGTCATATAAGTGATACCAGGTTCTGTGACCTGGTTTTTTAGTTGTTCTATTCCAGTCTCAAGATTATTCCTAGACTTTGTCTATTTTGTTATGTAGCTCATATAATTATTTTATTTTAATAATACAATTTAATGAATTAAAAAAATTCATGTTCATTTTATTTATTTTGAGAGAGAGAGTACAGAAGCAAGCAGGGGAAAGGCAGAGAGAAGGAGAAAGGATTCCAAGCAGGCTCCACACCGTCAGTGTAGAGCCTGACACAGGGCTCAAATTCATGAACGGTGAGATCATGACCTGAGCTGTAATCAAGAATCAGACACTTAACCAACTGAGCCACCCAGGTGCCCCTATAATTTAACGAATTTTGACAAAGATATATTCCTATCTAACTGGAACACAAACAAGATATAGAACATTTCCATCAACTTAAAAATTTCTGTTGTACTACTTAATTTCTCTACATCCTTTTTTCTGTCTATATATTTTCATTACAAGAGTTTTGCATAAACAGAATCACATAGTATATCTTCTTTTGTACATCATTTCTTTCTCTCAGAATAATGTACGCGAGTCTCTTCCATGTTGGGCACAACAGTATATTTCCTGTTTATGATGGAGTCATATTCAGGATATAGATACAACACAATTTGCTTATCTAGACATTTAGCTAGTTTTCAGGTTTGAACTATAACTGATAAAATGACTATAAACATTTGTGTCCAAGCATGTATGCAGATATTTTTTCTTTCTTCTTGGGCAACTACCTAGTAAAACAATTGAAAGGTCAAATATTAGATCTGTTTAACTTTCTGAAGACTTGCCAAGCCATTAAGCGTTACAGTGTCAGTCCTGAATACTCACTATCACACCTCTTTGTGACTGTTCCTCCAATTGATAACCACCTCCTTTGGAAATAGATCAAAGTATGATTTCTAGAATACATCTGCAAACATACTGGTGTGTGATATCATGCTTGAAACCAAGCCTAATTCTTTTCTGTCATTTAGATATTTCTTATATATTTTCAGAAAAATATGATATCTAGTTATTTTATGCCATTATAATTTCCTGAATTTCTATTTTATAATTCATGCCATTTCAAAGATTTGGCATAGGAATTTACAATTACATGTTCAGTCTTCATTAAATACATAAGTTATTTTTAGGGACAAAAAAAACTATGGAATAAGTAATCACATAATGCCAAAACTGAGACATCGCAATGGTGAAACCATTACAAATATAATTGCATTGAATAAAGTTTTAAAATATTTACTTGATGACTAGCACATTTGCTTTACTATATTGGTGAATTAAAATTATTTTAACATTAAAATGCATTCTAAGAAATAAAAGCAATCTACATTTTAATATTAAAGACATTTTTTATAAATAACATTTATATTTGTTAGGTAAACCCTAAAGTATATCATGGGCAGAAAAATTAAAACAATAAATTTTACAATATAGTTTTTGAAAAACATAATAATACTATTTTTCTGTAGAAAGTATTTGTCTAAAATGATTACATGTTTATTCTTTAATGAAATACCTAATATTTTAAAGTTATTTTTTTGGATAGAATGTATCAAATTATTGACATCTTCAGTTGGATCTACTCTTTGAACCATAATATTTTTCTGCATGGAAATACTATTACAGTACATAATAAGGTACTTGGTAAGCTCAGACTAAATTATTATAAATGGAGAATATTCTTAAATATATTTCTGACAAGTATAAAGCAATGATAACACATTGTTTAATATCAAAAAAAATCTGATATGAATGCTAAACAAGATGAAATGCTAAAAGATGGTCTAGTAGTAATTTATGTTTTACATTTTGAATTTAAGCTTTATATCACTGAGAACCTACTAGGGTTACTCTCATACAAGAGCTTCATAAAGTATTGTTCATAATTTCAGCAGTCCAATTTTTCCTCCTTTTTATTTATTGTATAGCTATAACATATTCCTTACATCTTGTAATTTAGTGTTACATCAAACTATATATGCTCAGACTACAAAGCTGTTGAAAAATTTATAAACATTAACATTCAAATGCCAACTTATGGTTGTTTCCTCCCATAAAATAAGCATAATGCCAAGCACTCAATGTGTGCTACTTTGTTTTTGTGAATGAGCCTAATTTTTCAAGTCTACAAATTGTTCCTTCACTTTATTCAAGGCATATGTAAAAATTTTCATATCTGATGAAATCAGTGTTTTGGTAGCAATTCTAATTTCATCCAAAGTTCATTTTTCACTCTTGGATGAGATTGGAGTACACCCAAGCATAACATAAGGAAATATTCATGCACATATGCATGAAGACGCCATGACAGAACCTTCACCCATTTAAATTAGCATACGGAATCATTTTACACACAATAAATCCAATACAACAACATTATCGCACAGAATGAATAGCATTTAATGATTTCACAAAATCTGTTCCACCATAAATTCTAGTGTGAATTTTTGGCAGAATACCATATTCCTTGCAGTATTAAACTATTCAGTCTTACTTCAGAACATGTATTTTTACTAAAATTTATGGGAAGTCCAATAGCTGGTAATCGTTATTCACATTATTATTTTATAGATCAGACACTTTAAAATATTTATATTCACACTTTGCATCTAAATATTTTGTAACTATGTAAGATTCACTGACATTGCCAGCATCAATAGGTTTTTTAACCCCTTTATTGAAGTATACTTGATATACAAAAAGCTGTATATATTTGATGTACACAACTTGATGAATTTGGATATAAGTGCACACCCATGAAACCATCGCCACAATCAATGACATAAATCCATTAACTCTAAAAGTTTTCTTCCATCCTCTTTAGTTGTTATTTGTGTGTATATAGTGTGTGTGTGTGTGTGTGTGTGTGTGTGTGTGTGTGTATGTAATAAGAACACAACATAAGGTCTACTTTCTTAGCAAATTTTATTTTATTTTATTTAAAAAGTTTTAAGTTCATTTATTTATTTTGAGAGAGAGAGAGAGAGAGAGAGAGAGAGAGAGAGAGAGAGAGAACGTGCCAGAGGGATGGAGAGAGAGAATCCCAAGTAGGCTTCCACACTGTCAGTACAGGGCCTGATGCAAGGCTTAACTGACTGAGCCACCCAGATGCCCCTCAGCAAATTTCAAAGTACAGGATACAATATTATTAACTACAGTCACTATGTTATATAATCCCCAAAAGGTTTTCATTTTGCATAACTTAAACTTTGTACCCTTTGACCAATGTCTTCACATTTTCTCCTTCCTCTATATCCTGGCAACCATTATTCAATTTTGTGCTTTTGAGTTTGACTATTTTATAGATTCCTCATATATATACAATTGTGTAGTATTTATGCTTCTGTGTCTGGCTTCTTTCACTTACCATAATATTCTTCAAGTCAACCCGTGTTATCACAAATGAAGATTTCCTTTTTATAAGGATGAATAATATTACATTGTATGTACATACCACATTTTCTTTACTCACCCATTCATCAATGGATATTTAGGTTGATTCCATATCTTAGCTATAGAGACTAGTGTTGCAATGAACATAGGAGTGCAAATATTTCTTTGAGATACTGATTTAATTTCCTTCAGATATATTCACAAAAGTGGGATTGCAGGATCATATGGTAGTTATATTTTTAATGGTTTGAGGATCCTCCGTACAGTTTTCCACTGTGGCTACATCAGTTTATATTCTCACCAACAATCTACAAAGGTTCCTTTTCTCCACATCCTCATCAAGATTATCTTTGTTTTATGTTTGTTTGTTTTTTGTAATAACCATCCTAACAAGTATGAGGTGATATTTCATTGCGGTTTTCATTTGCATTTCTTTGATGATTAGTGATGTTGAACTCCTCTTCATATACCTTTTGGATATTTATATCTTCTTTGGAAAAAATATCTTTTCAGTTACTTTGCCCAGTTTTGAATTGGGTTATCTGTGTTTTAGCTATCGGGTTATAGAAGCTGGGGGTGCAGGCTGGCTGTTGAGATTTATGTTCTGGTTGTTAAGAGCCCCTGCCTTTCTTTGTTTTTAGTTACTCCTAAGGCAGTTTAGTGCTGCTGATTCCCTCCATTTATGGGGTGAGGTGCATTAGACACAGACTTCTTGGGTAGATCTCTGAAATGCTGGGGAGATCAGATGCTCAAGTTGCTCTCTTTCCTCCACTCCACTGTGATGCTTGGGGGAGAGGTGACTAAGGTAAAGTAATATTGTTTTTCTTACACTTCAATGCATCTAGTTTCCTTTCTATGCTCAGCTGAGGTGCTGTAATCTCTCATCTGGATTCTGGAACTATCATAAAGTTCTACCAATAAAGGTCTACCAATGAATAGATGATTGTTAAATTGGTGTTTTGGTTTGAGATGAGGACTGGGACCCCCCTTTTCCACCATTTTCCCAATGTCACTCCCAACAGAATTTTTTTTTTTTCAACGTTTATTTATTTTTGGGACAGAGAGAGACAGAGCATGAACGGGGGAGGGGCAGAGAGAGAGGGAGACACAGAATCAGAAACAGGCTCCAGGCTCTGAGCCATCAGCCCAGAGCCCGACGCGGGGCTCGAACTCACGGACCGCGAGATCGTGACCTGGCTGAAGTTGGACGCTTAACCGACTGCGCCACCCAGGCGCCCCTCTCCCAACAGAATTTTTAACAAATTTATTTTTACCCTTTGATTATTTACAATCATAAACATTGACTATAGGGATATTTAAAATTTTTCACTGGATATAATGTATTTACAGGGATTGAACATTTTTCTATCAATATTTTTACCCAATCTTATCATTTATCATATATTTTTAGGGCATCCTTCTGTCACTCTCAAAGAATACACACACATACACACACACGGACATGATGACCAGATTAAAGACCTTACTATAATTATTTAGCAAGACATCACATAACCTACATTTGCAAAGCCAAAAGTCATCTCTAGGTTCAAACTATCTACTCACTAAAGTCAGACACATCAAAATTGTTCAAAAGATCCATGAAAATATGCGTACTCATTTCTTGTCATTTTAATAACCCTCATATAAAAAATAACAAGATACACACTAATCAAAATTAAATTATAAATTCAATATAGTAGATAAAAATGTACATATTATTCATATCACTAAGTCAGTTCATGTCTGAATACTGACAGACAGCTGGCACCTTGGGAAAGTTTTGTCATTGTCATTGAATCAGAGTCAACATCCCTGAGATCCCTGTTGGGACTTTTTCACAAAGTCTTAAAAGTCAGGAGATTCCATAATTACCAGAGACCTCTATAGTCTGGTTTTCCATAATTTTTGAATGTTGCATCAACAAGAAGGGAGCGTTAAGCACTTTCAAGTGATCCTGAGAGGTAAAGTGAAACAAAGACTTGGATTTGTCATGTTTGGTGAGCACTGCATGACTTGTTTCATTGCAATAATGAGAAGTGAGTACTGCACTGAAGTGTGAAGGAAATGAATAAATAACAAAATAATTACAAATATATTTAGGGATATCTGATGTAAGTAGCACATAATTCAAACTATTTTTTTTAATTTTAAAAAATGTATTATTTATTTTTGAGAGAGAAAGAGAATGGGGAGGGACAGAGAGAAAGAGGAACACACAGAATCTAAAGCAGGCTCCAGGCTCTGAACTGTCAGCACAGAACCTGACATGGAGCTCGAACTCCCTCACCAACCATGAGATCATGACCTGAGCCAAAGTCAGATGCTTACCTGACTGAGCCACCTAGGTGCCCCAAATTCAAACTGGTTTTAAAAAGCATTATCTATTAACTAACATCATTAAAAGCTTGGTGACAAATATTCTGGTAAAGTATAATTCAGGTCTTCAAATTATGAGATCAGATGCCTTTATTTCTCTACATTTGGCTCTACTCTTTTCTATTATGACTTGATTTCTACATAGTCAGAACCAGTGGTTCTAGGCTTACATTCTCTGAAGTTTAAGGTCTGGTGAGAAAACAGAAAGTGCTTCTCCTTTAACCCCAGCAAATGACCATCGTTAGTTTTGATTGTCTCTGCTGGAGACAGGAAGCCATTTTTTTTTTTTTTTACATTTATTCATTTTTGAGAGACAGAGACAGAGCACAAGCAGGGGTGGGGCAGAGAGAGAGGGAGACACATAATCCAACGCAGCCTCCAGGCTCTGAGCTGTCAGCAGAGCCCAATGCCGGGCTCAAACTCATGAGCTGTGAGATCATAACCTGAGCTGAAGTCAGATGCTCAACCGACTGAGCCACCCAGGTGCTCTAGGAAGCCATCTTTAATCAAATACTGTGAAGAGTGTGTAATGCTTTGACTAGTCAGGCTGTGTTCATACTTTCAGTTCTGAAGCCACAAAAATCTACTCGATGTGAGCCACATTAATTAGGGTAGAGGAATGATGATTCCCTAAGGAATATTCCAGTGTTGTTAGCAACAGTAGGGGAAATGAATATCAGTCAGGCAAATTAAAATGCCACTATAGTTACACAAACAACTCTTTCTATACTTTTAGATGTGATGAGAAGGGAAGAGATGGATCAATGTTGAGATTCAAAGCAAATAGATATACACTTTTTAAATGTTGAATTCTTCAATAAGTAAGATCTAACTGGAAGAACTGGCATTCAAAGATTGATGTAAGGACTGGCTTTTGGATGATAGACCTATCATTTATTGCAAGAGAGGGAAAGAAGAAATAGAGTAAATCTAGTAAAAGTAATTTTGCACATTTGTGAACAGGGGTTTGGAAGTAGGTTAAGCCTTCTCCTAAGTGGAGGTAGAGAAAACAGTGAGGGTGATGGTTTTGTGGTTTATAGAATGTGATAAATACTTTGCATATTTGAAGATTGTAATTGAGTTAATTGCACACAGATAATAAAATAATATGTTTCCCAGAAGCTGTTGGAGTTTCAGTTAAGGCACAATTATTATTTTAGAATTGTTTTCCTCTTGTATATTGCATAATTTTTTCAAAGAGAATGCTACTATTCAAAGTGCAAGTAGAGGAAAACAAAGAGACTCTTCTGAAGTGTAAAGGTTTGCACATATATGCAACAGAAGACAGCGGGAGGAGATAGCTTAGTTAATACATGAGTGGGAGATGGCAATCTAGTTAAGAATATAAGGTGGATAAGCAGGCAAGTGAGCAAAATATTATGGCTACTTGTTAGATAGTCCTAATTAAGTGAATTGGAGTCTAGATTTTATAAATTATAAAAGCATTTGAAATTATTGGAGAAGAAAACCAGAAAGACAGAAAGTTGTTTTTAAGAAGTAATAAGCTTTGGGTAAGTGATCAAGCGATTTTGAGATTAGGACACTTTTTGATGATGACAAGTTTCCATGTGTTTCTGAGAGTTGATGGCTAAAGAGGATGGGGGAAACACTGAAGATGTGACAGTCAGGTTATAGAGACCTCAGGGCGGTGAGCGATTTTTTACTTTACATGGTAAAATCACATGGTGTTGGATTAAAGACAACAGTGGACAAATTGCTTAAATCTTATATGAAAAAAGTAAATGGTCTGGATAACAAAGACAAAGAAGAGTAAATAGTTGGATGATAGCATCTCCTTTCCACGGTATTTTTTTATATTAATCAACTAAGTTTTAACGGGGAAAACTAACGTTTTGGAAGCAGCAGAGTGAAGTAAGGTGTAAAATAAGCCAATCTCGGTTCAAAGGTGAAGGTCATATGGGATAACACAGCACCTTCATTTAAGAGGGATGCTAAGAAGGGTGCCCTTTGGAAGAGCCAGGTTTTAGGTACTGCAAAGCAGAGTTTAAGAATTTAGGATAGTTTTCTGGTAATTTACCAGGAGGAGAAAATGGAAAGATTTGAGAGGTAAGAAAGAAGTGACAGATGGAATCAGACACAAGTCAGTACTTATTGTGAAATTGATAACGAAGTAGACAGGGGTTGGCATACTACAACCCTCAGGACAAGTGCAGCCTGGTACGTTTTTATAAATATGGTTTTACTGGGGGACAGGGATGTTCATTCATTTACAAGTTATCTATGGCTGCTTTCCTTTCCCACTAGAGTAGTAGAGTTGAATAGTTCCGACATATACTGTATGGCCTATAATGTCGAAAGTAGTTCCTATACGGCCCTTTATAGAAAAGTTGGCAAAACTCTGAAGATCAATAAACTAAGGAGTTAAATTTGCGGGGATTTTTACTGAAAATGCAGTTTTGAGTTAACAATACCTTTAAATAGGGTGTGTGGTCGCCATGAGGTGATTTTCTTCCTCAGCTGCCATCCCTGTTCCGCCTGATGGTTGAACTATCCAGTGAATGTTGTACGTACCTGGGTCTACTCTTGCCATGCCACCTAATGTAATGATGACTGCAGGGCCTGCAAATACATTTGAAAGAATAAGAGGGAAGTTTATTCCTGAGATTGCACACTTTACCTAAGCCTAGGGAAGTGGTGATACTAAAGGTGTCAAGATTAATATAATTGCCCTAGGATAGTGGTGAGTCTTCTTGCTGAAAACTCTTATTTGTACAGTATGGTATGTTGATGGCATGAGCACAGTAAACAAATAGCGAAGAGATCTGTCTGAAAACACTCTGTTTTCCATTTTATCATATTCTTTCACTATGTTCCCTTCCAGTTGTTCTTTTGTGCTTATGGGAAGTTTTGAGACCGAAAATTATCACGCATTAATTTCCTGACTCGGAGAACTAGAATAACAGAAATGAACCTATATTTCTCATTTTATTCATTTATTCATCTAACATTTATTAACCATATACCATATGTGAGGTTCTGTTTCAGGCAATGAGGATTCAGTAAGAAGTTATGCAAATTTTCAGTCTTCTGAAGTCAATATTCTCATGAAACAGACAATACAATGTTAGCAAATAAATACATAATATTATACCAGGTTATATATTTAATGAAGAAAATAAAGCAATAAAAGACAAACAGTGTTAGGAACTGCCAAGCTCTTTCATGTAGTCATAGAAGACTGCTTTGACAGGATGGTAATTCAGCAAAAGAGATGAATGAAGTAAGGAAGAAAACTATGTAAAGAGGTGGGAAAAAAATGTTCTGAGCAGAGGGTATAAAGATATTTAGATGTATGTGAGTTTCGTGTGTCTGTGGAACAGACTGCAGGCCCCTGTGGCTTGAGTGGGGTGAGGAAGTCAGAGAGCAAAGCAAGAAGCATATAGAACCTGTATGTTATAATAAGGAGTTTGGATTATAATATAATTATGTTTAACAAATCTCCCTGGTTGCTTTTGGGAAAATGAATTATAGGGGTCAAGAGTGTAAGCAAGATCAGTTAGCAGGCCGAAGAGTCTGGCTTCAGGTGAAAACTGTATGTGATCTTTCAGTCCTGACCATAGGCAGTTACAAAGCTTTGTCTGCCAGGCTTCACTGGTGGCTGTCTTCCCCTCAACAAACTTGGTGTGTGGATAGTACTTTGCACTTTTCTGGAGGGATTTTCAGGAGAGGACTCTGGTTCCCTCTCTTCTAACTGGGCCCGTCATGCTCATTTGTATATCCTCATTCTTAGCCCATTCACATCCACTCAGAGGCCTCCTTACCTTCCCTAGAGCACTTCCCAGGTGCTTCTGCAAACAAAAACAAAAACAAAACAAAAAACAAACAAAAAAAAAAGCAAAAAACAAAAAACTCCTTATCAGAACCTTGGCCAATGTACTTTTTTCCCCTTTAAATTAGTACTTTTTCACTTAGCACTTCTGCCCACCTTTTCACTCCATATTCTACAAAATTACCTTTAAGAATATAGGAAAGTTATGACATTCTCAGATAAACAAAAGTTGAGAGAATAAGCAGATCTATTTATATGTAATACTAAAGAGGTTTGCAGGCTAAAGTAAAAGGATTCCAGAGAGTAACTCAAATCCACATTGAAGAAATACAGAACACTATAATTTAACAACAGTATAGATAAATATAAATAAATAAATATTATATGTGTGTATGTACATAATATACATTTTTGAGAGAAAGAGCATGAGCAAGGGCGGGGCAGAGAGACAGCAGAACAGAGGACCCAAAGTGGGCTTTGAGCTGACACCAGTAAGCCCAATATGGGGGCTCAACCTCACAAACCATGAGATCTAGACATGAGCCAACACTGGAAACTTAACTGGCTGAGGCACAAAGGTGCCCCTATTTTTTAATGTTTCTAAAAGCTTATTTATTTATTTTTAAGGAGAGAGAGAGAGAGCAAGTGCACAAGTGAGCATGAGAGAGGGAGG
Organism: Lynx rufus; assembly: GCF_022079265.1. NCBI lineage: Eukaryota > Metazoa > Chordata > Mammalia > Carnivora > Felidae > Lynx > Lynx rufus. Next base: position 94,673,986 of record NW_025814845.1, on the reverse strand, counting down.
AGCAGAGAGTGAGAATCCCAAACAGGTTCTATACTGTCAGCACAGAGCTCAATGCAGGGCTTGATCTCACGAACTGTGGGATCATGACCTGAGCCAAAATCAAGAGTCAGTTGCTTAACCAACTGAGCCACCCAGGCGCCCAATAAGTATAAATATATTTTTGTCTGTAACTCTCTTCTTGTCTTACTTGAATAAAAAACATTGCATAAAGCAATAATTATAAATTGTATGGAGAGGATTATATTGTATAAAGATATGGTTTAGGGGCGCCTGGATGGCGCAGTCGGTTAAGCGTCCGACTTCAGCCAGGTCACGATCTCGCGGTCCGTGAGTTCGAGCCCCGCGTCGGGCTCTGGGCTGATGGCTCAGAGCCTGGAGCCTGTTTCTGATTCTGTGTCTCCCTCTCTCTCTGCCCCTCCCCCGTTCATGCTCTGTCTCTCTCTGTCTCAAAAAAAAAAAAAAAAAAAAAAAAAGATATGGTTTATATGACAAAAATAGCACAATGAAGGGGAGAGTAATGAGTCTATATGGGGCAAAATTTTAGTAACTATTGAAATTAGCAAGTATTAATCTGATTTAATACTTTTGAAGCTAATATGTTACCTTTAATACCAACGAAGTTCACCCACTAAGAATATAAGCCCAAGAATAGAGTTAAAGGATCAGTAAAAAATAAAATGGTAAAATAGGTAATATCTTTAACACAAAAAGAAGTCAGTAATATAGGAATAGACATAAGTCATATAGAAAACAAATAGTAAGATAGAAGTAGTAAATCCTATCTTATCATTAAATACATTAAAAGGTTAAATAAATTAAACAATATACTCAAGAGCTGGAAATTGCAGAATGGTTGAAATGAAAAAGATACAACTATATGCTGTCTTCAAGAGACATATTTTAGATCAAAATTATAAATTAGTTGAAAATAAAAGATGAAAAGAGATTTGGCATGTGCTCAGTTAATATATGCTTAAGCAGCTAGAACAACATCAGAATAAATACTTCTGGGGAAACAAGGATGATGTTGTTATTACAGACAAAAATTATATTTTATAAAGATAAAAGATTCAATCCATCAGAAAATACAAAAATTATAAATGTATTTATATAAGAGAACTCCAAATACACAACGTAAAAACTGACAAGAGTTGAAGGAAGAAATAGACAATTATTGACTATGATTGCAGACTTGTAATAGATTATTATTATGGATTAACAGTATTAGTTAGGGACGTTAATAGCTTATGTTCTAAATAGAACTAAGCAGAAGGTCAACAAGGAAATAGAAGGCTTGAAAAACATTATAAACCAACCATACCTAACAGACATATATATATAGACTTTTCTAACCAACAACAACAGAAAACAAATTCTTTCAAGTGTACAGGAAATATGTTCTAAGATCATATTCTAAGGTGTAGGTCTCAATAAATTTAAAAGGCTTGAAACCATGAAAATGATGTTCTCTAACCACAATGGAATAAACTAAAAAAGACTGGAAAGACCACACTCTTAAATGATCAGTAGGTCAAAAAATTACAAGGAATATGAGAAAATACTTCTGAATGAATGAAACAAAATAAAACTGAACAAATAAGCCAACAAAGGGTACAAAGATATTATGGTGGCCAGGAAGCCACACAAACTATTTCAGAAAAGAGACAGGAATGGTTCTGGGAGATTAATTAATTTGATGCAAAAGTAGCGGACTTTCTATTGGCCAATGGACTTTCTACGGAGGCTGTCGGTAAACTTGATACATGGGCTTCAGTGGAATAACGGTTAAAAAAAATTCTGGATTCATGAAGAAAAACAAAGGTAATAATGATAAATGTTACAATGTACAATTCTTTGGAGGAGTTTTGTTACAAATAGACCAATGAGGAGGCACCTGAAGGTGGAAGTCTAATTCCAGGGAGATTTATTTATATGGTATGGAAATTACTAGACTCTAAGAATACAGGTATTTGGCAGAGAAAAGGCAAATATAACAAAGTAGGAGAATACAAACACCATTATGAGAGCGGTGTTGTTCAAATCAAGAGTAAGATGGGATCCACTGCGAATCAGGGAGATGTGAGCAATTATAACAAGAGGGCAGATAGAGTCTGCATGCAGTTTTCAGATGCATTGGAGGACCTACCACTGAGGATGTCTCGTAAGTCTCTGGTTGGCTTATATTTGCTCAAAGAAATACAAAGAAAAGTCATGAGTCAAATGTAATACTAGAGTTTCAGGGAAAAAAAAGATAAAAAATATAATTCCCAGAGTTTTTAAAACAGATAGTTGATCAGAAATATGTAAAAGTATTGCAGTGTATTGCAAAGGATTTTTGCAAGATTTGTGGTCATTTATTTAAAGTAAGAATAATCAGGGGGTGCCTGGGTGGCTCAGTCTGTGAAGTGTCCGACTTCCATGCAGGTCCTGATCTCAGGGTTCAAGAGTTGAAGCCGCGTGTTGGGCTCTGTGCTGGGAGCCTGGAGCCTGCTTCAGATTCTATGTCTCCCTCCCTCTCTCTGCCCCTCACCAACTTACACTTTCTCTCTCTCTCAAAAATAAATAAAAACATTTAAAAAAAATAAAAAGTTTAAGAATGATCAGTACTATTAAGAGTCTCTTTTTCATCCACTTGATTTTGCTCAATTTTAGGCATGGAGAATGTAACAGCAACGAAAGGTACATAGAATATAGGTATAATTATCCAACTAAAATTAATTCAAAGATTTAGAATTTAAATATGTAGGCCGATACATGTTGCAACCAGGTTGTTGAATGAGTGACTACCACTTAACTTTTTAAGAAATCTGATTTCTCAATTTAGTAAAGACAAAGTTCTGACCTACAAATAAGAAGCTATGGGGAAAAAAAAAACAACTTTCCCTGTAGAATATGAATATGTGTCTAAGATAAAATGTAGGTAAAAATATAGATTGGTCCCAGATGATTGATCCCAATATAGTCCTTGATCTTTTTGACAATTGTGGTAAACCATGTAACGCTAATTATTGTAAGTTATAAATCATTTGGGCACTTAAATTATCACTTTTGAATACTAAGGCAAATTCCTCAGTTTTACTTTCTCACCAACATTTAAGCAGTATTAAATATTATTAGAATATTAACATTATATATAAAAATATCCTTAATGCAACAATTATAACATTAATATATATTGTTACAAAATACAATGCCCTTTGGTTTTAAAGCATCTTTTATGAAACATACTTTGATGTTTGAACAAGATTTACATCAATTAAAAATCTTAATGATCTCTAAGTTCAAATTCTTTTTGTGAGATACTTTATACGGTTCTAAAATCTAAAATTTAGAAACATAATCCACATAATTATTAATTATAGATTTATTGTAATTATAGGCCATTTTCACAGGAAATATTATGGTCATTTGGGGTCAGTTATTTTCAGGGAAAAAACATACACATTTTAGTATATTTTCATTATTTTTGCTTAAAGTGTTCAACCTAATAAATTGAAGTGTACTAGACATCCTATTAGTATCAAGATAATCTGCTCATACTTTTTGTTTCCATAAAGTAAGGCTGACTTTTTAAATTGCACTGTAAGTAACTGAAAACTTAGAAATATTAATGATATTTCAGAGGTAATCAGTATATGAGTATGCAAGGAGTCATGCCTCTGCCAAACTGTCAGTTTATTTAACTGCCTTGTGGCAAAACCAATATTAATAGTTGAGAGTTCTTAATGCCCTAGGGCTCTCTTCATTTCCTAAGACATGATAATCAGTTATGCCAGGCTGTATGGCTGCACCTCTGCCAACTCATGAATACATCATTCAAATGAGTATCATAAACAGATAGAAGTATAAGTTGCTTCTGTCTTCAGAGCCTTCTGTCAAGAATTAGAAGCTGGCTTGTAGGGACAGTGAAAGTTAAGTAGAAGACTTACTGAAAATGCAAGGATTTAATGATAAGCCTTATTAGAAAACAACCAGTTGACCACAAATCAACTCCATGTAGTCCTAACATAATATGAAAAGAACATCACAATCTCTAATCCAAAATATTTTAAGACCTAAACCACTTATAAGTGAGGCATATTCTTCTGAGCTCACTAAACTTCGAGAGAAAGTAATGTTGATTGCTCTGCTATTACAAAATAATAGCATAAATAGATTGTTTATTTCCTATTTTACCTTAGACTCTTTCACATTGTAACTCATGTTTCTTGTAGACAATACCTAAATTTTGTATATAAAAATACATTTGTTTCAGTACTAGAGGCAGAAATACATTTTATTTTTTTCAGCTACAGCAAAATCGTTCCCAATACTAGAATATAAATATACAAACTTATACAAAATTAATTTCCAGACTTAAAGTCATGATATAATTTTAAATGTGTTTTAACTAATTAAGCCAGTCTACACCCGATACTGTTAAATATACATTGGGTATACTGACATTTCTGAATTTAATCGCTTCTCTAGCAAGGTTTAATTTCCACCCAGTGTTACAAAAAAGACCAGCGTATGCCTGCAGGAAATACTAGGTTGCATTCACATGTTTTGTAAAAATAGATAGTATTAATGTAATTCTTAGTTTATGCTAATAAAACCATGTTTTATTTTGCTTTTAACTAGTTCCTGGGGGAAAGAGGTCATTCATTTTTAAGAATTTTCCACCAATTAAAATACAGATTTTTTTTAATGATAAGCAAGAAAAATATAAGACTACCTGATAACTTCAATTTTGAAATAGCATGCTCAATGTGTAACTTTCAGTTAGTGGTGTTCAACCACAAACAGATAAACAATTGCATTTCCGTAGCGAAATCTGTATAGTTATTATAAGAAAGTCTCAAAAAGGCCAACAACTACCAATTTTGCCTCATTCACTTAGAGAATCTTGAATAGGCAGCTGAAACTATTGCTTAATTTTCAGCCTCTCTACCTGCCAGCAACAGCTGGGCAATCATTCATAACTATCTTCAGTGAGTAGCAAGTTCATGGCCAAGTCAATAATTATAGAGTCAAATGGAACTTCAATTTCTATCCAAGATTTAATTTGGCAGTATAGTGCTGTGAAAAATAAGATCCTCATATATTATTGCTCCGATCTCTGAATTTACTATCTTACTACTATTTCTACCAGAATTATTTGAAATGATCATGTTTCCATTAGCATGGTAATATGATCATTTAAAAATTGAATTTTTAGAACAACCCCCTCGCTTAAAAAGAACTACTGAATATTGCTTAGTTGTTTATGGTAATTTTAAAAAAGTAATATTTAAACCTAAGGACCCTAAATCATACTCTAAAATTGTTTTACAAATTTCTATTTATGTACTTATTTGTTTTTAATTTATTTTGCTTTTTGGAGTTTGATCTGTTTATGTTTTCTGTATTTAGGTGTTTTTCTCAATTCTGGATTAATTCAAAAACAGTTTTTGGGGGGCCAAAACTCTTCACTTTAAAAATGATGTACTTGTTTCAGTTTATGATTCTGTAAAACAAATGAACTGATGTTCACATGGCTTAATTCCAAGAATTTTAATGCTTTCTCTTGCTTCTGCTATCGTTGTTGGTAATTCTCCCAAAATGTAGATTTCTGAAGGATATCTGAAGGACAGACCGCTTTGGATATATCTGAATTACTATGGTGACTATAGCCTCCTCCAATCTGAATAGGCTCTTCGTATTAATGCAGGTTTCTCATACTAATCTCTGCATTTTATTGTTTGTTACTCCAAATTCCTGGTCAAAGATAAAAAAAAAATTAACTAGACCAGAAGAGTAATAAATTACAGAGCATTTTTCATTTTGTATATTTTAAAAGATATAATAATAAGATATCACCCTGTTCATTATGTAATATATTTGTAAAGAACATGCAAATGATATGCCATTTTTAGAGAAAAAACTCTACAATATTTTCCTATGTCTTAAAAATGGGTAAGAGTTCCTTTGGAGGAAATAACACTCTAGTAAATATAATAAAAAGCCTAAAATATTATTTTGGAATAACTCATGCTAAGTAATATTTTTATTACCGTTTTTAAAAGAAATGACCATTCAGGGAAGGTAAATAACTGATTGTAGCAAACTATAAATAGCTTTCAAGGTGGCTGAAGTGACTATTAAAGAATGGAAAAAATGGGGGCAGATTTCTTATAATCTTCCCCGACTTTGAGTACCATGAATTGATTTATTATCCTACCTATTTCCCCTTGCCAGTTTTGGCTCCATGCTACCAGGCATCTCATAGCATCTTTCGTTGGGTATGTTGGTGTGAGGGGGCAGAATTCTAATCTCATCAAGGCATTTCCAGATTTGATTATTAATAGAATCGCCCCAATATGCATATCATTTTAATATTAACAAAACCATATTGGAGTGTGAAAGAGTTGATTTTTAAATTAACAATACGTGAAATAACTTCTTATAATAGACTAGTATTTTAGGTTGAATTAGCTTAGCAAACTTGTATTTTATATAAAATTTGAGAATTTTACTCAAAATACTTTTTTTTTTTTTTAAATTTTTAGAAGAGAGAACACTAGCAGGGGAGGCGATAGAGAAGAGAGAAAGAATCTCAAGCAGGATTCACGCTCCTTGCAGAGCCTAACACGGGTTGGGATCATGACCTGAACTGAAATCAAGAACATGTTCGCTCAGCCAACTGAGCCACCCAGGCGCTCCTCAAAATACTTTTCTAATACAATTTTTAAAGCTAAGTATCACCAAATTATTTACTTAACATTATTAAATAGTTTTAAAATTATGTTAATGTATTCTAAGTAGTCGATTTTAATATATTTAAAAACTTACATATATTTAATATATTAATTTATTAAATATGTTTTAATATTATCAGCATATTTCTTGAAGAGTTTAAATAAAATGGTTGATTAACCCAATTAATATACATAGGTAAGATTGGTGTAGCTACAAAAGGCTTCCTTTTAGGATTCTGTTAGGTTATAACAGCACTAACATAGGAAATTAAAATGAAATGAAAGAAATATATTGTTGTGCATGTGTCTTTAAAATATTCTATAAAAAACTTAATTTTTATTTCTATCAGCAAAATTTATAGTTTGCAGGTTGGACCACTTATGAAACAAAATTGTTTCTATAAATTTCCAAAGTGTCCAGCTATCTCACATTTTAAAATAGTGCTGACTTGGCAATGTTTCAATAATTCCACCCACAAAACAACTATGAAATAAATATATTTAACTAATAAAAAATGTTCATCTCTAAAAACATGAAAAATTTAGAATGTGTTAATAAAACATCCCACTAATAAAATTATTTAAAATTTAATTATAAATCTTTTTCACTATTTTTGTAAAAGCATTGTATTTATCAAGTAGGAACTGAGCTGGTTATTTCTTAGTTAAGTGTTCATAATATTGAGTATATTGTGCGATAAATATATTTTAATCATAATGATTGTCCACATTAAGAACTGACAGGGGGCACCTGAGTGGCTTGGTTGGTTAAGCTTCTGACTCTTGACTTTGGCTCAGGTTATGACCTCATGGTTCTTGGGTTTGAGCCCTGCGTCAGGCTCTGAGCTGGCAGTGCAAATCCTCCTTGGCATTCTCTCTCTTCCTCTCTCTCTCTCGGTGCCTCCTCCTTACCTCTCTCAAAATATATAAATAAAATAAACTTAAAAAAACCAAAAACTGACTAAATCCCATATGAAACTTTTCTCTAAGTAATCCCAAGTTTTCATCCTTTTACTCCTTCTGTGTATCTTCTTTTCCTTCCCTTGTTCCTTCTCTTCCTTATTCTTTTCATTCTTCTTCTTATCTTTTCCTTCTATTTCTTTTCTTTCTCCTTCTTTCCTCCTTATTCTTTTTATTTTTCATCTCCTTAATAGAAACATGTACATTTTTTAAAAGGTGATTAGCTACCTTGTTGACCGGAAGTTCTCTTAGTACATTAAAAGCAAGCTAAATGTTTTGCATGAATCACATAATAAGGGTAGGTGAATAAAGATGGTATATTGACTAGGAACATAAATGAAAAAAATAAAAGCTAATCAAAGATGACATTTAAAAAAATTCCAGTGATATCTAGTAGATAGAATCAGAAGTTTCAACCATCACCAAGATATAGGCTATAAAAATTTGGACAGTTTTCTTGGCTTTTTCATTAAAGTCGTCAACAGTTTCTTTTTGAAACCCAGGCAACATACAGCATTTCAAATCATTTCAAAAATAATTAAGACAATTGTTTATTTGAACTAAATATCAATCAAATATGAAATGGTTATATATACTTGAAAGGAAATAGGCAGAAATAAAGATGATATATGGAGAAGAATAAAACATGACACTCAATATCTTCAGAATAAAACATGTTGCATTCACACAAAGAAGATGATGTATACAAAGACAATAAATGCTGAAAAAATAGATGTTTTGAGAGATAGATTAAACACATATTTAACCAAATAAAATGAAAAGAGTGAATATTGTACACTTAGAAGATAATTCTAGAAGTTACAGTAATAGACTAATAGAAATTCCATTATTCCAGAAACTAAAGCAGGTAAAACAGAAATGAGAAAATAATTATAAAGAGCAAGGGCATAAAAATAAAATTTCAAAAAAAAAGGGAATATACGTGAAGTTTCCATAACTGACAAAGTTCAGTTTTCAGAATCTAAAGAACACTTAACAAAAGAAATATGAAATATTCTGCACAAAGTACATCAATGCGGAGTTTTGAAAGACAGAGAGTAATAGAATATTAAAATTATGTTCAAAGAAAAAATCCAAAAGTTAACCACAGACTTTGAGAAAATATTTGCTGAACACATACATTTTAACAGACTTGTATCTGAAATATATAAACAACATTTAAAACTTAGTAATAAGAAGACAAATAATTCAATTAAAAGTGGGCAAAAAATCTGAGCAGACTCTTCCAAAAGAAGATATAGAAATGGTACATAAGCACGTGAAAATTTGTTCAACATAATTTGTCTTAAGAGGTTAAGATTAAAACAACAATGAGATACCGCTACACACCTCTTAAAATGGCTAAACAACAACAACAACAAAATGGCTAGACAAACAAACTCCCAAAAATGGCTCTACCAATGGCTAGCAAGGATATGGAGCAACAGGAGCTCTCATTCACTGTCAGGGCGATGAAAAGTGGTACAACCACTTTGGAAAACAATTGGATAGTTTCTTACAAAGCTAAACTTAATCCCACCATGCAATCCACTAATTGTACCTCTAGGTATTACATAACCAAATTGAAAACTTACTTCAACACAAAAATATTTGCACATAGATACTTAAATTAGCTTTACTTATAATCACCCAAAACTGGAAGAAACCAAGATTATCCTTGAGAAAGTGAATATATAAAAACAAAAACTGGTACATCCATACACTGGGATTCTATTCAGTGGTTTAAAAAAGGAGCTATCAAATTCTACAAAAACATGGGTGAATCTTTAATGCAGATTATTAAGTTACACAAACCAATCCTAAAAAGACTATTTACTACATGATCCCATTTATAGGATATTCTAGAAAAGGCCAACCTATAGAAACAGAAAAAAGATGGGTGGTTGCCATCAGTTGGGTGGGAAGAGAAAGGGAGGGTTGAGTAGATAAAGTACCAGGTATTTTTAGGGTAGTTGAAACTATTTAGTATGATACTATAGTTATGGATACTAAGCATATGTGACATGTATGTCATGTATAAGTTTATGCATCACCATAGAACGTTACCTCACACCAAGTGACCATTAATGTATGTGAATTAAACAAAATCATTTTGTAGGCCAGGAAATTACAGGATGGAATGTGCAATAAGAAAAACCCAATTTAACAATTAAGTGAATGGATGGTAGATGAGAGTCTTATCTCCCCCTGTCAGAGTGGGAGTTCATATGAGGTCAAGAAAGAGCAAAAGTTGTTGATGATTACTAACATAAAAATTGTTATCTTTGGTATGATATTGAATAGGACGATGCATAAAGGAATTTAGTGGAGTGTTATACATGTTAAATGCCTTTATTAGGTGATGACTATACAGATGCTTACATATGTACAAATGTGTCATGCTCTAAATATTTAAATTATTTAATTTCTTATTATACTTCAATTAAAGAAAATATGCAAAAATAAGTGGGGGAAAAGATAGAACCAAGGAAATAATTAACTTGCAGATATATCTGAAAAATAAATAAAACCTAGCTTAAGTTATAGAAATATAAAAGCGTATAAAATGCACAGTTACAGATTCAAAAAGCCCTAAAACACTAAGCAGCAAATACTCATTTGTTAGGAAAAACTGACAAAAATGGAGACAATGTGGAAATTTAAAAATTAGTACAGGGTAGTTTGATTGACTTCAAATAAATAACACTTGCATTGAAATCGGATTTCTTAGGAACAATGAAAGCCAGGGTCAATATAATGATATTTTTCTTAGTAACCTAGATTCCCTACTAAAGAAAATATTTTTCAAACAGAATAAAAGGAAGCTTTTCAGACAAAGGTACAGAAATAATTCATGAATAGTACATCTGTACTTACAGAAATATAAAAGGCAGAGAGGAAATTATCCCACATGGTTATGAGAAACTTGAAATGAAAACGGAATCACTTATAATAGAAAATACATTAGTTAAGGGGCACCTGGGTGGCTCAGTTGGTTAAGTGTCCAACTCTTGTCTTGACTCAGGCCCTGCATCGGGCTCTGCACTGACAGCATGGGGCCTGCTTGGGATTCTTTCTCTCCATCTCTGTCTGCTCCTCCCCAGTGCTCGCTCACTCTCTCTTTCTCTCTCTCTCTCAAAATAAATAAATAAACATTTAAAAAACAAAGGAAATATATTAGTAAATATATATGATCATGACTACATAGACAGCAATAATGTCTTATGTTCTCTATCTATATAAACGATTATTTTATCATCTTAATAGGAAGAAAAAATTACACTGTCCCAGTATCCTTTCTTTACCTGGGAAGGGTATAAAGATGCCAGTAACATTATATTTTCTTACACCAAGAATACAATCTTATACACTTTTTCTCCAGGTCACCATAGTTTAAAACAGACTAACTCTTCCACTACTATAAAGCTGAAGATAATACATAAAGCGATGACAATGTTTTGGTCTTGTTTTAATTTATTAGAGTCAAGGAGCTGAGTAGTAGACAACTTCAAAACTAAGAGGAATACACTTCTTCCTTCAAAGAATTTGCCAATCTTCATCCAGGGAAATAGAGACTGAATAGAAAGCAGTAGTTTGAGGACTATAGAAGGCTCTCATGGCTGGGGTGACAGAAGTTGGAATTCTAGGCTGTAAAGAAGACTAGTAAAAGAGAGGAGAGAAAACTGCAGGTATGCAGGACCTTCCTGCTACATGCCCTTTCCATCAGGATGTGTGTTCTCCCAATTGCACATTGCTAGGATGAAACACCAAGAATACAAATAGAAAGGAGCAGCTGGGAGAATAAATGTGCCCACCTGTGATCTTCCATCTCCTGAAACTGGCAGTCTAGTCTAGTCCAATGGTACCTGGAGAATATCTAGCCTAGTAGCCACCTCAGAGAGCCTGGGCCTTTGGGAACTTCTGCAGTGTTTTAGGGTGGTGTCAACTGGTCATGATTCGTTTGTATACAGTATTGTTGATGTGTTTCAAAGTGCCTTGCCCCCTTGGCTTACCTTTGTAGTCTGTATCATTTTTGCTCTCCTGACCAAATTGCTGCTTATCTAGTCCTCAAGAAGTCTCTTTCAGCCCTATAATAGTCTTTATAAAAGCGGTTCTCTAACCACACTAAACTTTAGAATCACCTGGAGACATTTCAAAAAACTCTCAGACTTTGTATCCATATTTACCTAATTAAATCAGACTTCCTGGAAAATGACCCCATACCTTGGCACCAAACACACAAACAAATATCACTCCAGGGGTTTCTTTATATTTTTAATTTTTTTTTTATTTTTATTTATTTTTTTTTATTTTTGGGACAGAGAGAGACAGAGCATGAACGGGGGAGGGGCAGAGAGAGAGGGAGACACAGAATCGGAAACAGGCTCCAGGCTCTGAGCCATCAGCCCAGAGCCCGACGCGGGGCTCGAACTCACGGACCGCGAGATCGTGACCTGGCTGAAGTCGGACGCTTAACTGACTGCGCCACCCAGGCGCCCCTCTTTATATTTTTAATTGAGATACACACATTGAGTAAAATGCACTGATGTTACACATGTTGTATAGTTTGATAATATTTTACACATAAATATCCTTATGTGACCACTACCCATATCAAGATATAGGACATTTTCAATTCCAGAAAAGCTTCTCTCATGTCACATTTCTGTCTGCAAACCACCTGCAGAATTGCTATTCAGAATTCTATCACCAGAGACTTAGTTTTTTTTTTTTTAATGTTTACTTGTTTATTGTCATGGAGAGAGAGCACAAACGGGGTGGGGGAGGGGTGGAGAGAAAGAGACAGAGAGAGAAAGAGAGAGGGAGAGACAGAGAGAATCCTAAGTAGGTTGTATGTTGTCAGCACAGAACCTGATGTGGGGATTGATCCAAAGAACCAAGAGATCATGACCTGAGCTGAAAGTCAGATGTTTAACTGACTTAGCCACCCAGGTGCCCCTTACACTTGTTTTTAATTTCACATAGGTATGTACAATCCCATACTATCTACTGTTTTCTGTAGGCCCTTTTTCTTCTATTTTTAGGTGGATCAACACATGTTGTATGGAGTAGTAATTTTTTTTATTGAGTTTAATGTTCCATTGTATAAATATATCAGTTTATTTAACTTAGTGTTGTTGGAGATTTGGTTGTTTCACGTTTGAAGCTATTATAAATAAGTATTAAAAATAAATTGCAAGGGCGCCTAGCTGGCTTAGTGGTTGGCCATGGGACTCTTGATCTTGGGGGTTGTGAGTTTAAGCCCCATGTTGGGCCTGGAGCTTACTTAAAAATAAATAAATATTAAATAAAAATAAATTGCAAACTTTCTTCTTCATGTCTTTTGTGGATATAGATTCTTGTTTTTAATACATATATATCTAGGGTCATAAGAAAGGTGTATATTTAGCATTAGTATAAACTGCTGTATAGTTTTTCAAAATGGCTGTACTGATTATCCAAGACCAGTCATTCTGAATTTTTATCAAAGTCAGTATTAAAATTTTTTAAAAATATTTATTTTTGAGAAAGTGCAAGTGGGGGAGGGGCAGAGAGAGGGGGAGGGAGGGTCCGAAGTGGGTTGCATTCTGATAGGCTGACAGCAGTGAGCCTGATGTGGGGCTGGAACTCACAAACTAAGAGATCACGACCTGAGCTGAAGTCAGATGCTCAACTGACTGAGCCACCTAGGGGCTCCATTTTTTAAAATTGAAATTAAATCTTGTAGCTGTATAGTATTGAGATTTTAATTTGCATTTCCCTCTGACTAATAACATTGAGAACCATTACAGATGTTAACAGATTTTTGTATTTATTCTTTGTGAAGTGAGCATTGAAGTATTTTACCTTTTTTTTTTTTTTTTTAATTGAGTTCTCGGACCACTTATAATTGATTTGTAGACATAACTTATATAATCTAGATATGAGCTTTAGCTTGCCTTCCAGTCACAAAACAGTTTTCAGTGACCAAAATTCTTACTGTTAATGAGAGGGGCACCTGTGTGGCTCAGTCAGTTAAGCGTCCGACTTCCGCTCAGGTCATGATCTCACAGTCGTTGTTCAAGCCCCGCATGGCGGGGAGCCTGCTTCAGATTCTGTGTCTCCCTCTCTCTCTCTTTGCCCCTCTCCCACTCATGCTGTGTCTCTCTGTCTCTCAACAATGAATAAACATTAAAAAATTTAACATTAGTGAGAGAAAATTTATAAATGTTTTCGTTCATAGTCCTTTTTATACATTGCCAAAAACATATATGCTTACTCAATATTAATTTAAAAATATTAATTACATGGCTTATCTTAACCCTAAATAAAAACGTGTAATTTTTCGAATTTTGAATCAAATGGCTTTTGATATTTTTAGATGGATTTCATGTTCCATGGGCAATTTATTCAAAGTAGTGACTTCAAAAGATATTCATATTATAATCCTCAGAATTGCATATGTTAGCTTACATGGCAAAAGGGACTTTGCATTTAGAATTAAGTGTAAATACCTAAAGATGGGATATTACAATGGATATTCCATATGAGCCTAGTTTATCACAAGTCTTTAAAAAGCAAATGCTCTTTTCTATTTACAGAGAACCAGAGAGACAATAGCATGAGAAAGACTCCACCTGACATTGCTGATTTTGAAGATATAAGAAAAATAGAAAGTCAAGGGGTGCAGCTGCCTCTACAAGCTGAAAATAGCCTCCAGTTTGTGGTAATTTGCTACATGTGTGCCTGCATACACATATATGCATATATAAATATTCATATATTTAATTTATCCATATTTTTATGTATATTGTGTTTTACTTACTCAAAGAGCATGTCATAGTGCCCCTAATTTGTCTCAACCTTTTGAGTAAAGAATTCATGGCTGATTACAGAATCAATTTTAATGTTTTCCAAAAATTTGAGGATTAATATTTGCAGAATAAATATGGGGATTGTTACTAATTTTTTTGTGACGTTTCATTGCACTCCTCCTGATTTTAGATAGTATGTAACCTGGAATATAAGCTAAAATGTGAACATTGTAAAATGTTTTGAAAACTGTTGAAAGTAATTTAGGATGCTGTGGTCATGACAAGTGAGAACAGATGGCTGGTGGAGGATCATCATCAATCTCAGTTACTTAGACTGAAATAAACTTCCAAAATAAAGAGGAGTAATTCATCAGGAAAGAGAAATATTCATTAAAACACTGTAGTTCCCTCGATCTGGTTTTCCAGTCAGAGGCTTACTACTGAGCTACAGTTGTGCCTATTGTGTGAGCCTGCCCCCAAACATAGGAGAATATCCTATGCAAGTAATTGGCCCTGGTTTTTCAGATATAAAACTTAGTTCAATTATTTTGGTCTACACTGCTATGCTGCTATTGAAATACATTCATAATCCAAGAAGTCAAATTTGTAAACTTATGAAACTACACTTCTTATAAAATATCATGCAGTTGTATTAAAAAGAATAGTTTCATCAAAATAACTTGAAACAAAACTTCAAACATTTAAATTAACAGAGATTTATAGGTCTGTGTCGTATTTAGCAAAACTAGACAGTCAACTAACATATTGATAATTATCAAATATACATTATGGACCAGGGAAACACATACATGCGCACATAGACCTTCACATGCTAGTGTAAACATGCAAAAATTTATATGCTGAAGAATACTACAAACGGAATGTTGATATCAACTCTCATATCTCTATTCTCTGAGCACCTCTGAACATTTATAATTTTCTAAAGACCAAAAGAAATGCTCCAGCTTTGACTGACATGATTCCAATTCCCCTTGCATAATGAAATATGTTCATATTAACATAATGTGTCCCATTCTCTTGCCTCACACTATTTGACGAAGATAGTCTTTCTTTGTTAGGGACAATTTTCTATAAACTCATTAATCTGTGCATTTGCAAATGGTTCAATGTTCATTTCAATTCAACTCCCATTGCCTTCATGGAAGGCCTATTGCCTGCATGGAAGATTTATTTTTCCTTGATTTTATTTTGCAAATGCTTGAAAAACCACCTTACCACACAGTGTTACTTTTCCTTTCTAGTCAATGGAGTTAGAATTTATAAAATCTTTACAAGTTTTTTTTTTTCTACACTCCCGATTACAACCACTGGAAAATAATATCACAACTGGATTAAAATAATTTATAGAGATTTTAAAAACATTTTAGCCCTCTTTTGCATTTTAAAACTTATAATGTCAAAATTTCTAATTATGTGACCGCACATTAAATATTTTGACAAGATTTTTGGACAGAGGAATCATAATCCACGATTTTAAAATAAAAATTAAATATTTAACACACATGTTAAATAATTAGGTAAGTTATGATTGCAAATAAAAAAACATCAATTAAAAAGTAAGCCTGATTAATAAACTGAGCATTAATGGCAATGCCAAAACCATATTGAGCCCACTTGTATGATCTATCCAGATAAATGCAGTATTTCTAGAGTTAACTCATGTAAACAATAAATGGTCATGAGTGAAACAGTGGTCATGAGTGCAAATATCTCTTTGTTATTTCTACATTAATTTTGTTTTGAATATTTTATCTTATTTTATCTACAACATAATATTCTTTCTCTAGTTAAGACTAATTAATGAGTATCTTCAGAGCGATTAGACTATTGTTGTGAAGAAAAAAATCAGAAAAATTTGCCAAAGGCTCTACTGGTTTGGTATTACTTTGACTATAGATCTACAGATGATTAAATAAAAACAATTACAAAAATGAAATAAAAATTCTAAATGTCCATCAACTGATGAATGGATAAAGAAGATGTGGTTTATATATACAATGGAATGCTACTTGGCAATGAGAAAGAATGAAATCATGCCATTTGCAGCAATGTGGTTGGAAGTGGAAGGTATTATGCTGAGTAAAATAAGTCAGAGAAGGACAGGTATCATATGTTTTCACTCATATGTGGATCTTGAGTAACTTAACACCATGGGGGGAAGGGAAGGAGAAGAAAGTAGGTACAAATAGAGACGGAGGGAGACAAACCATAAGAGAACAAACTGAGGGTGGATAGGGGGTGGGGGAAGAGGGGAAAATGGGTGATGGGCATTGAGGAGGGCACTTGTTGGCATGAGCACTGGGTGTTGTATATAAGTGATGAACCAACCACAGGAATCTACCCTAAAAACCAAGAGCACATTTTACACACTGTGTGTTAGCCAATTTGACAATAAATTATATTTAATAATGTTTTAATCTATATTTTAGGCAAAAAATAAAATATAATTTTAACATGTTATCAAATAATTAAAAATAAAAGCACTGTCAATTAAAAAAAAAACTTGAGAACATTCTTAGGCAAAATCAAATGTAGTTATTTGGAGAAAAGAAAGAAAAATGTTGACATTTTGAAGCTAATTTTATAACTGTAGAAAGCATCAAGTTAAGTCCATCTGGCGCTCAAGTGCAATAGTTCCTGGAAGAATGGACCCTTTAGGACCTACGCTCCAATCCCAAATTTCTGAAAATTGGTAGCCATATTATAATCTTAAATTTTCATCTCCAATACATTTGAACCACTTAGAAACACACAACTCCTCCTTTATTTAAATGGCATTATCCTCCAATATTCTTAATCACGATGTTTCACATATGTTTCAGAGAACATTTCTTATATAAATTATTTCTCATGTTAAGAAAAAGAGGATATTAATTCTGATTTGAGGCAAAAATTACAACAGAATTGAATAAATTTAACAATTATTTTTATATATTTAATTCATTAGTTTGTAAAGTAATTTAAGTTATTTAGACAGTTTTTGTTCTTAGGGTATACATATCTGTCCTGTCAGTTATGTGGGAGGGTAGTATCACAAGTCATGGGAGGAGGAGATTATACTGTTGTCAGTTTCTTACATTTCACATTACATGGTATAATATTACTTAAAAGCAGACTATAATTAATTAAAAATATAAATTGAAAAATAAACCAATATTATATATTGAATAAAAAATTGCCAATGAATCAAAACATAGATGGAAAACTGAAAGGGAATAAAGGACCAACAGCATATTAACTTCCAAGAAAATGTTATATTTACTATAATCATGAGTAATTACATGTCATGTAAATGATCTAAACATGCCAATTAAACAATTAGAGACTCAATTAAATGCGATCTAATAGAAACACAGCTTAAATACATTGATACATAAAATTTAAGAAGATGAAAGAGGTATATTTTTCAAAAACTTCAAAAACTATTTCAGAAGAAAACATGAATAGTTATATTAGTATGAGCAATAACAGACAATATAAGGAATTATTATCAGAGATAAAAGAGTCATTACATTATGGAATGAATACGTTATAGGGATAAAAGGTACAGCATAGGAAATATAGTCAGTGGTATTGAAATGCTTTGCATGGTCACTGACAGTTACACTAGTGGGTGAGCAGAGCATAGTATATAGACTTGTTGAATCAATATGGTGTACACCTGAAATTAATGTAACATTGTGTGTCAACTATATGTCAATAAAAAAGAAACTGCACAACAATAAAGCAATTGTTTCACCAAAAACACATAATAAAGCTTAATATTTATGCATTTAGTAAAATAGCCTCAAAGTAATGGAGCAAAAATAGAAATGATTAAGCCACAATATAGATAAACCCAAACTTATAGTTGAAGATTTCAACTTCTCTCTCTGCAATTGATGGAATGACTAGGCAGACCATCGGTAAGGATAAAGAAACTCTGCAGAAAGCTATCGACCAATTTTATGTAATGACATTTGCAGAAAGCTAAAGCCAATGACAGCAGAACACATTTTCCTTTTAAGTGTACTTGCAACATTCACAAATATAGACCCTACACTGGTCCATTAAACAAACCAACAACCATGTTGAGGTGGAATTAGAGGTGAAGCTTTTAGAATATGAGTAACTGCCAAGAAAGTCTCAAGATCTGTTCACAAAGAGGTGAAATTTAGGAGTGGTAGAGAAAGATGGAGAAAGGCCATTGAGACAATATCACATGATCACTTGGATGATAGATATTAGCTTAATTTAGATATTTGTGTGAGATGTAAATAAAAAACATAAACCTCACGTGGGTGATGATATAGGTACTTTAAGTTAGTAGTCTGGCTGTGTTTATTATATGAAAGATTATGAGGGCTGGTTAAACAGTTTGAGATGTGCAACTATGGTAGGCAGAATAATGGCCCCCAAAGTCCACATCCTAATCCTAAGAACGTACAAATATGTAAAAGTATAGGGGAAAGGAGAATTAAGGTTGCAGATGTAATTAAGTTTGCTCATCAGCTGACTTTAAAATAGGGAAATGAGGGGGCGCCTGGGTGGCGCAGTCGGTTAAGCGTCCGACTTCAGCCAGGTCACGATCTCGCGGTCCGTGAGTTCGAGCCCCGCGTCGGGCTCTGGGCTGATGGCTCAGAGCCTGGAGCCTGTTTCCGATTCTGTGTCTCCCTCTCTCTCTGCCCCTCCCCCGTTCATGCTCTGTCTCTCTCTGTCCCAAAAATAAATAAAAAAACGTTGAAAAAAAAATTAAAAAAAAAATAAAATAGGGAAATGAGGATGGCCCACGTAGTCTGACTGTAATTACAAGTGCTCTCAAAGTTCAGAAAGGAAGCAGAAAAGTCAGGATCAGAGAAAGGGGTGTGATGATGGAAGCAAGATCAGAGTGAGGGGGCGTAAAAAGGATTTGATCCCCTGTTGCTGGCTTTGAGGACCAAGGGAGGAGCTGAGAGTGACCAAGAAGATGGGCTTTCAATCCATCCAGCTCCTGGCTGAAAGCCACTGTGTCTCTGCAGGGGCAGGCCACCAGCATTTCTCCTGCAGATCAGCTTCATGTTTCAAAAACGCTAATCCATGCAAGGGTAGCTGAAAGTTTGCCTCTTCTACAGAGCACCTGATCATAATGCAGACGTTCTGCCTTATGCAGAGAGTAGTTTATCTTTAGGTGCCCTTGCTCCAGGCTATTCATAAGGAACAGGTTCCATGTTGGGAAACACTACCCAAGAAAACCAGCACAATTCTCTACTTGTCAAGCTGGAGTGTCAATCTGGGAGAGAACCAGGAAAAGAGACAACTAATAAGAGCACTCCTGGGTTCTAAATAACATTTTTTTTAATATTAAAAGACAAAGACAAAAGAAAATCTTAAAAGCAGCAAGAGAAATACCTTCACTACATATAAGAAAACCTTGATGAAAGTAACAGCTGATTTATCATTAGAAGTCAGAGGCCAAAGGTTGTAGAGTGACATTCAGAGTGCTCAAAGAAGGAAAACTATTGGTCCAGAGTATGATATCTAGCAAAATTATCTTCCAAAAATGAAGGCAAAGAAAAGACATTCTCAAATATACTAATACTGAGAGAATTCATTGCTTGCACAAGGCCTTACAGGAAATACTAAAGGATGTTCTTCAGGTTGAAAGCAAATAATTTGAATACACACACACACACACACACACACACACACAGAGGCCCCTTAAATATAATCATGTATATATAAAAGACAGTATACATTCTCCTTTATTCTCTTAAGTGACTTATCAAGGGATTAAATTTTTAAAATAAGTATATAATTTAATTGTAGGGCCTATAACATACAGAAAAAAAATTAACAATAGCAGAAGGCCATGAGTGGGGACAAAGTTGCACTGGAGTAAGGAAATAAAAGATGGCAATAACTCAGATCCACAGAACAAATGAAGAGAATCCAGAAATTGTAAATAAGAAGGTTAATATAACAAACTCTGACTATATATACTTGTTCTTCTTTCTTTGCTCATCTCTCAAAGACATACAATTACATAAGGTAATATTCCCAACAAAGTACTTTTGGTTTATAGCATATATAGATGTATTATGTATATCAATAATAGCACAAAAGGTGGCAGGGATAATAAAGCCCTAAAGAAGAAATATTTTTATGTTCCCTGGAATTGAACTGTTTTAAATCTGAGGCATATTCTGATAAGTTAAAATGTGTATGGTAAGCCCCAAAACTACCATTAGGAAAACAACAAAGCTTAATATATTTAAAATTCTTTAGAGTAATGAAAATCGTACACGGAAAGAAACAGAAAGCAATAAAAGTTAAAAGAAACAAAGATATGAGCCACATAGAGACAAAAAATTACATGGAAGATGCAAATCCGACTATGTAAACAATATCCTTAAATGTGAAGTGACTACTCTAATTAAAAGGCAGAGGTCATCAGCCTCCATAATAAACCAAGATGCTACAAATGCAAGTCTAGAGGAGACACACTTTAGATTCAATATATCAATAGGTTGGAAATAAAAGGTTAAAAAAATAGATTCAAATAGTAACCTTAAGAAAGCTGAATGACTATAATGCTATCAAAGTAGATTTAAAACAAAAAAGTTGCTACAAAAGGCCATATTTCATTCTTTCTCATTGCCAAGTAGTATTCCATTGTGTATATAAACCACAATTTCTTTATCCATTCATCAGTTGATGGACATTCAAGCTCTTTCCATAATTTGGCTATTGTTGAAAGTGCTGCTATAAACATTGGGGTACAAGTGCCCTATGCATCAGCACTCTTGTATCCCTTGGGTAAATTCCTAGCAGTTAAAAACTGAGAATAAACTGAGGGTTGACGGGGAGTGGGAGGGAGGGGAAAATGGGTGATGGGCATTGAGGTGGGCACCTGTTGGGAGGAGCACTGGGTATTGTATGGAAACCAATTTGACAATAAATTTCATATTAAAAAAATAAAAAATAAAGCTTATATGGAACTATTAAAAAAGTAAAGCAAAAAAAGGTATTAAAAATAAAGAAGATCATTAAAAATGATAAGAGACACTCCATCAGGAAGATTAACAATTACAAAAATATATGCACATAAAACCAAAGCCCCTAAATATAGGAATGAAGTCCCTAAAAATATGAATAAACATAAAATACACGGCAGAATTGAGGGAGACAGACAACCCGATAATAGTTGATTTCATAATCCACTTTTAAATAGTTAATTGGATAACTAGGCAGAAGATCAACAAAGAAATAGAAGACATAACAACACTTTAAACTAACTATAAACTGTTAACTAGAATAGACATCAATAAAACTTTCTACACCAAAACAGAACAGAGGTTGGTCTCAAGTATACTTGGAACACAATACAGAATAGACCAAATCCTAGGCCATAAAACAAGTCTCAAGTAATTTAAAGGCACCGTAAGAATACAGTGTGTATATTCTTACACCACAACAGGATAGAATTAGAAACGCATACCAAAAAAAATTAAAATTTAAAACTATGTGGTAATTACAAAACACATTTGTAAATAACCAATGGTTGACAAAGAAATCAAAAGAAAAATTAGAATATACTTTGAGATGATAAAGGAACACACACATACCAAAATTTGTGGGATGCAACTAAATCAGTGCTTACAGAAAAAAAAAAAATTGTAGCTGTAAGTGCATATATTAAAAAAGAAGATCTCAAAAAATACCCCTCCACGTTATAGCAGGCCATCAGCAAATTGAGCTATTGAAATAATTTAGAAAATATGGAAACATTTGAATTAGATATGAAAATCCAGGACACTATTATAGCTCCATTATCAATAATATATAAAGTTATCTATTTGATATGTTGTGATTTAAATTATTATTGAAGGTAATCGCTCTTTTTTCCCCAACACATTTTACCCAATATATTAAGAATTGTTAAAGTAAAATTCAACATATAATTTAATTCTTGCAAATTCCTAATTAGAAAAAATTACTTGAAACATCAAAGTGAAGATAAATATATTTTCTAATTATAAGTATGCGGAATAAGTTGCATTTTACAAATATGTATTTCAGAAAACTCACAACTCCTTTTAAAAACAAGCTAAGAACAGGGGCTCCTGGGTGGTTTAGTCGGTCAGGCATCTGACATCAGCTCAGGTCATGGTCTCACAGTTTGTGAGTTTGAGCCCCGAGCTGGGCTCTTTGCTGACAGCTCAGAGACTGAAGCCTGCTACGGATTCTGTGTCTCTCTCCCTCTCTGCCCCTCCCCTGCTCAACCTGTCTGTCTGTCTCTCTCTCTCTCAAAAATAAATAAACGTTAAAAGAAAAAAGCTAAAAACAGAAACATTTCAAAAACTATTTTGATTTTTGGAGAGAACAGATTTGTTGATCCACAACCTCAGGACTTTGGGAGAAATTCAAAACCAGCCCCTTTATATTGAGGGCAGGAAGAGACTGAGGAAAGAGGCCACTCCCAAATGCGGGTTGGTAGTTTTAATAAGTAAGGAAACTTACGAGGTGTGTTTTCTGTGGTTGCAAGGCGACTAGATCTCCACACCTGTATGGCAGAATCTTTGGTCTTTATATAGAGACCTTAATAGGGTTCAGCCACGTATCCTGCGCAGGTGGTCTCCATTACACATTGCTCTCTCAAAGCTGCATCCTTATGGAATGAAAATTGCTCCCTTACGGAATGAAGGGTGGATTGAATTTTCCTAGGAGATGGGAGAAGAGTAAGGAGCCTTTGATTGTACAAGACCAGCTCATGAGTCAACCAGAGGTTATGTCCTCATGATGACCTCCTCCAGCAAGATATTACATAAATAAATAGTTCTATTTTCATCATTCTGTGTTTATAAGTAACATTTTGAGGGGCACCTGGGTAGCTCAGTCCACTCTTGTTTTCAGCTGAGGTCCTGATCTCATGGTTCATGAGATGGAGTCCCACATTGGTCTCTAAGCTGATAACACAGAGCCTGTTTGGATTCCCTTCCTCCCTCTCTGCCCCTACCCTGCTTGTGCTCTCTTTCTCTCTGAAAATAAACAAACATACATTAAAAAAAAAATCTTTATTTTGTTTATTACACTAGTTTGGAATTTCCTCTTAATGGTGACCAAAGAATGAATAAAAATACATATTTGTCTTTTATCTGTTTTGTGGAGAATGGGTTGGATAATTAACTATTAATTATAATATACCAATAGGTTATGTACAGGTAGTCTTCATACATTTGGAAAATTTCTAATTTTTCTAATCCTAAATTACTGGATATTTTATCATTATGTGTGTTGAATTGTATCACTTTAGTGTGATTTCAACAAATGATAAAAGATATTTGCATTCTAGAAATAAACTCCACTTGTCATGTCCTTACTGATCTTTGATTTTGTTCTACCACTATCTAAAAGAAGAAATGTCTTAAAATACCTAATTATCTAAGTGTGTTAAAGTATCTGTTGTTAATTTATCTATTTCCCTTTCTCTCATGTTCCCTTTCTTAAAAAGTATGTTTTTGAATTCATATTATTAGTATAGTTTCTGCTGATTGACTTTTTCATGTGA
The DNA here is from genome assembly GCF_022079265.1 of Lynx rufus. Classification (NCBI taxonomy): domain Eukaryota; kingdom Metazoa; phylum Chordata; class Mammalia; order Carnivora; family Felidae; genus Lynx; species Lynx rufus. The sequence continues at coordinate 94,649,966 of NW_025814845.1, read as the reverse complement.
AGTGTCCTTTTGTATCTTTAATACTTCTGGCATTTAAATCTACTTTTGTGATATTAGTAAAGATATTTAAATTTTCTTCTAGTTAGGATTTTCAGCTTTTTACTTTATAACTAGTTGTGTTCTTATTTTTAACACACGTATTCTAAAAACAGAATTTGTTTATATCTAGTATGGCAAACTTTAGCTTTTAATTAAAGAATTAAATGCATTCATAATGACTGTAAATTGCTAAAATACTTGGGTTAAATCTATCATTTGCTATTTTTCCTTCTTTTTTGTCCCGTATGTACTTTGCTTCTATAGTCCTCATTTCTTAAGTTTGTTAGCATGGTATATATTGTTTTACTTTAATTTTTAAGGCATATACCTTATATAAATATTTTATTGGTTCTTCTGGGGACTTCACTTATTATAATCCAACTTTGTTTTAATTAGGATTTTTTTTAATTATGCCAAACATAGGACTTGAAATCATGACCTCATGCATCGAGTCAGATGCTTTACCAAATGAACCAGCCAGATGCCCCATTATAGTACAACTTAAACATAGGTTAACTACACTTTCCCATAACATCTTTTTCATTATTTTGTCATGAAGTTTACTTCTATATATTTAAAAAATCCTACCAGATGTTCTGATTGCTGCTACAAACTACTGTAGTTTTAATTACATGTTTATATACATTAAATGTGTGATTCTATTTACAATTATATATTATAAATATATAATATACATTTATAAATATAATTATATGTTAAATATTTATAAATATATAATTATATTTAATTGTATGTTTGCCTATTCTGGCACATTTCATTCTTTTGTGCAATTTTCTGCTTCCATCTGGAATTACTGAATTTATCCTGAAGAAGTTCCTATACTCTCTCTTGTAATGTAGACCTATTGCCAAAAAAAAACAAAAACAAAAACAAAACAGATTTTTATTTTTGTTTATTAATATCTTCATTTACTTTTGAGAGCTATTTTGCTAGGTACCGAATTCTAGGTTGGTAATGTGCAGGCGTTGTTGATGCTGCTGTTGTTATTGTCATTTTTGGTATTTTACATACATCCTTCCAGTCTCTACTGCCCTCAAATTTTCTGTAAAGAAAAGCCATCGATATTTCTATTGCCACTTGAAAGTTACTGTGTCTTTTAACTCTGGCTGCTTTTAAGGATTTCTTAGTGCATTTGATTTTCAGTATTCTTACTGTGATGTGACTAGATGTGATTTCCTGTCTGTTTATCTTATTTGATATTTACTAAGATTCTTGAATTTGTTGGGCATGATATTCATCATTTTTGGAACATTCCCTTTCATTAACTCTTCACATATGGTTTATGTCTCATTCTCTTCAACATATCCTTTTGAGATGCCAGTTACACACAGCTTAGACCGTTGAATTGGTACATATTATATGCATATTGACAAGGTACACCAGAAATGAAAATAAAATATTTAATGAACAAGAATACACTGAGGGGCTGACTGCAGTAGAGAAAATATTTAGAAAAATGTGTACAAAACATTCCAGAGATAACAGTTAAGATTACATTTATGAAACAGAACAGCAAAAGAACATCTAGGAGAAACATTGGACAAAGAGGAACAGGAAATATAAAAATAGGGAAGCAAAGAAAATTTTATACTTATGTAACTATTTAAAAGTCTAGGTAGCCAGACATATGAGAATCTGAAAATAATAGTGCTGCTACATTATTAGGTAATTTTATTCGGTAATTTTAAGTTATAAAAGTTAAAAAAAATCAGGAGATTTTAATAAATGTTTATAAGTGAAGAGAGTCAAAGCATCTCATCTAAGCAGACAATAAATGACCACATTCCAGATACAGTCAACATGGTATCCCATATTTAAACATTTCCCACTGGGTCAGAGAAAGTTCTTATGATTTTTTAGTGTAGCAAACAAATGTAGGAGCACAACAATGGGAAGAAAACAAATGCGGATTATGATAACTCAAGTTTCCTTTCAAAAAGTTTCTTTAGCACAGTGCTAATGAAGTTGAGGACAAAAGGTTTAGGTAATTAGAGAAATTGAACTTGAGAATATTTACCCTTTCACAGTGGTATATTGCACATTTTTAATATAATCTGATTTTTTTAAAAGAAAAAGTTCTTAGTAGCTTAGAGACCATTTTTTACTTTTATGTAGATCAAATTAAATAGTTTATACCAAACAATCAGAGAACAGCTTTAAGGAATACATGAAAATATAATGATTATCAAGACTTTGAACAAAAGTTGATATTTTAGGACAATTCACGCAACATTTCAAGATCAATTATCTAATTGTCATTACTTAATGCACTTTTCATGTAAGTTTGTTATTCTATTACTGACATCAAAGACATTAACCAAACTGTCTTAGTCATTTTGAGAAATTACTTTGTCCTAAATTTCATCTAGTTCATATAGTGTTATATGAGGCATATGGCATGCTGTAAACAGAGGAGAGTTCCTTACTCTGACTTATCCATAATTGTTCCTTGTCAACACTAGCATCTGCACCATGCACTGATTGAACATATTTTTTTCCAAAGAGAAGTGAAACAACAAATCCCACAAGATCAGCAATGTCTAATGAGAATATCACTATTCTTGCATTAAGATTTACCTCCAGGGGCGCCTGGGTTGCTCAGTCAGTTAAAGGTCCAGACTCTTGATTTTGGCTTAGGACATGATCTCAGAGTTCATGAGTTCAAGCCCTGTGTGAGGCTCTGGGCTGTCAGTGTAGAGCCTGCTTGGAATTATCTCTCTCCCTCTCTCTCTGCCCTTCCTTTGTCTGCTCTCTCTCTCTCTCTCTCTCAAAATAAATAAACATTAAAAAAAATTACTTCCAATACAAATATCGTATATAATTTTTGAATATAATTTATTGACAAATTGGCTTCCATACAACCCCCAAATATCTTATATAGTTGCAGTTCCCTACAGTATGTTATAAATATCTTGTTATTGAAAAACATACCATTTCCTTAATTGTATTTTAAATGAATTAATACTGCCTATAAAATGATATATTCTTTATCAGGTTAGCATTCAAATTCATCACAACTTGTACTGTCTCCTCATACAGCCTACTTTTTGCCAACTGTATTTGAACCGGGACTGGAATTCTGTGTTGTAATTTAATATATGTGTACACTTGCGCATGAGATTCATTTTCTCAAGGCTATTTTGTCAAACTTACAATAAGGATAATACTGGTCTCTATTAGGATCGGGAGCCTTGTAAGAATATCCATCTTTATGTATTAAATATATATTAAATAAACCTTTTCATTGCTTGTAGAAATCTACATTTTTGTGGCTAAAATATATTTTCTTGTACTAGTTTGTGTTCCCATAATAACTTTTACCTGTAGTACTTCTACCCATTTTTACAAATCAAATGACAGCAATAAACAAAAATGCTCCCCTTTTTTGTATTACCAGGAGGGAGCTCCTTTCACTCTTATATTACTCTATGCTGATGTCATAAATCAATACACAGTTGCCAGTTTGCCTAGGTAAGTCCCAAATTGTGCCTGCTCTACGAGTGTAGTCATCAATAATATCACCTTCTACTCACACAAGTATCCAAATAAGATGAGTAGTGTTATGGACTCCTATTTTATATGACTCCAGAATACCTATATGCTCTGCTTTGGATAAGAGTTATGGTGCATTCATTTTGGCTTCTCTAGTTAAACTGAGGTCTGAGACTAGGTCTTCCCATTTAGTATATTATCCTCCTTCAGCATCTGCACACTGCCTTGAACATAGATGTGACAAATAGATATTTACTGAACTATATTTTAATTCTCTTATCATAACTGACATTATTTGGCATCACTCAAAATATTAAACAAACTTTTGTCATGACTTTCATACACATGAGGTTGGAATCTCCATATCAGAAAGCCCTCTGGGCTGGACAGATGATAATACCTGCCTGTGTTAGGGAAGCTAATAGGTCTGTAAAAAGATAGGGTCACAAAAAGAAACATCTTCATTGTAAAATTGAAGAAAAAATAAATTCACTGTAAAAAAGATGTCTTAAAAAAGATCTTTCCTGTCCTGACTTTTGTATAAAGTAGAAGGAAAAACAAACGGTATTTGATCTGTGGACAAGCCAACTCATAAAATATTATGGCTCAAACTAACTTGTCTTTTATTAGCTATTTAAAAATAAAATTCCTGGGGACATTTTTATTTAAAGTTTTCTGATTTGCCAGTACACTTAGCCAACTGGAAGAAGCATTTTCAAATTCTCTCTATTCAAACCAGAACTTAATGTATATAGATTAATTTACCGAGCATTTGAGTTTATGTCAAAAATATATATTATGCAGGACGCCTGAATGGCTCAATCAGTTGAACGTTCGACTCTGGCTCAGGTCATCATCTCACAGTTTGTGAGTTCAAGCCCCACATCGGGCTCTGTGGTGACGACTCAGAGCCTGGAGCCTGCTTCGGATTCTGTGTCTCCCTCTCTCTCTGCCCCTCCCCTGCTCATACACTGTCTCTCTCTGTCTCTCAAAAATAAATAAATGTTAAAATATATTATGCATTAAAAATGCATATATTATGCATTAAAAAGATGAGTAAAGGACAACAGGAAAACAAACAACACAAAAATTGTTTGCTTTTGGAAATTTTACAACAAATACAAAAGAGGTGAAATTTAGATAATTTATATCAAATTAAAAGATTTTGAGATAGACTAAAAACAAGCATCACAAAAAAGTCCAAGAGTATTTTAAAAATAAATAATTCTAGAAATAAAAAACATAATACAAGCTATAAAGCATAATAGACTCTTTAAAGGTACAGAAGATAAACCTGAAGCAAAACTATAAACTTGAAAAAAGATACAAAGACATTAAGAAATACATTCCAGAAACGGAATAGAAAATCATGATATTATTAACGTACAAGGAAGACAATGAGAAAATGCTCATATACAGAATAACATTGTTCCAGTAAGAGATAAGAGAAATAATGCAGAAACATTATCTTCAAAAAGATATTAAGCTTTTTTACAATTGCCAAGAAATGTACAACATAAAATACAAAACTTACACTGAAACTCAAAAACTTAAAAAACACCAAAATAGAGGATAAAACAGCAGCCAGAAAAAAATGATCACCTGAAAGTTAAAAAACAAATTAAAAGAGATCTTTTATTTCCTTTTATTTTTAAGTTTATTTATTTATTTTGAGAGAGAGGGTGGGGCAGAGACAGAGAGGAAGACAGCACAGAGCCTGACATGAAGCTCAAACTCACTAACCGTGAGGTCATGACCTGAGCCGAAACCAAGAGTCAGATGCTTAACCCACTGAACCACCCAGTGGCTCACCCCCAAAGTGATCTTTTCAATAACATTCATAGGAATCATGAAACACACACACACACACACACACACACACACACACACACACCTGAGAGGAAATACTGCCAGTTTAAAAGTCTAGATCCAAAGAAGTGAATTTAAAATTTTTTTAAATGTTTATTTATTTTTGAGAGAGAGAGAGAGAGAGAAAGAGGCAGAGCGTGAGTGCGGGAGGGACAGAGAGAGGGAGACACAGAATCTGAAGCATCAGCTGAGCTGTCAGCACAGAGCTGACAGCACAAAGCATCAGCTGAGCTGTCAGCACAGAGCCCTACGGGGGCTCACACTCACGAACTGCGAGATCATGCCCTGAGTCAAAGTTGGACGCTTAACCGAGCCACCCAGGCACCCCCAAAGAAGTGAGTTTTTAAAGAGCAAGGGCAAAATTAATATATTTTCTGTTTAACAAAATATGAGATCATTTATCAATAATATACTTCAATAAAGAGAAAAATATTTCAGATGAGTGATGAAATGTAATAAATTTGATAAGAAGGTTAAAACCAGACACACATTGGTTATTTAAATAATTAATAATAATAATTATATGTTGGTTTAAAAATCAAATTTAAAAATTAGACAGAAATAATTTTGAGTGGCAGGTGATCAGGTTTAAAACATCTACAGACTTTGCATTATTTAGCACAGTATAAGAATATTGATAACACTTCAACTGGCAAAATGTATTTTTAATTATATACCATTAGAATATCAGACATATAGCATATACATTTTTAGAGTAGTACAGGGAATAAATTGAATGAGAAGTATAAAAAATAAAGGAAGTAATTCACTAGATGAGGTGGTAGGTGAACTAAAACGGGAAGAGAACATTTAACGTAAAGAGAACAGTTTATGTAACAGTCATATGGTGAAAGAAAGGTTATCTTTTATGAATAACCAAAAACTGCATATCAATCTTTTGGAAAAGCCTGTGCAATTGTTAATTTTATGTGTCAATTTAACTGGGCTAAGGAATGAACAGAAAGCTGGTAAATTATTGTTTCTGGGTGGGTCTGTGATAGTGTCCCCAATATAGATTAGCATTTCAATTAGTAAACTAAGCTTAGATCACCCTCCCAATGCAAGTGGACATCATCTAATCCAGCTGAAGTCCTGAATACAACAAAAACATTGAAGAAGGGTGAATTCACTCCCTCTGCTTGAGCAGAGATAGCCATCTTTTGCTTTTGGACAGTGGGGCTCCTGGTTCTCCTGATTTTGGAGATGAACTGGGACTTACACCATAGGCCTTCAATTCTCAGGCCTTTAGACTCAGATTGAAATACACCACTGGCTTTCCTGATTCTCTACAATGGGTAGATCATGGGACTTCTGGTTCTCCATAACCCTATAACCCAATTTTGATGATAAATCTCATATATTTGTCTATATATCTCCTTCTAGTTTTGTTTCTCGAGAGTATCCTGACTAAAACAAACAGTTCAGCTTAATTCAGAATAGCCCCTGTGGAAAACAGGTAGAAAAGCTGGACAAAATGCATACTCACACTCATGTGCTAGCACTTGTATGCACGCACATGCACACGCACTTACACACACACACACACACACACACACACACACACACACACACAATCTATTTAAAGGTGTTTGAGAAACACAAGGCAACCAGGACACACGAGGCCAAGATTCTGGTGAAAAGGGAGATGCACTGACATGAACATTGCCAGTTTTGGAGTTCTATCCGTTGAAATATTTGTTAATTCTTAACCATTCAGATCCAAAAGGATAAAAAGGGAAATAGAAATCTGAAGCTAGCAGGCTGGGAACCTGAGTGGAATTTAGGAGTGGGGGGCTACATGACATAATTGTGGGCATAAAACTTGGAGTTCGGAAATATTAAAGCAGCTAGGATTTGAGGGGGTAGTTTTGGCAATAAGAAAAGAACACAGAGGTGAACCCAGTGGTCTGCATCAGTGTTTAATAAACAGGGCCAAGGGACTAAAAACTTAGCAGAAAAGGCTAGCTAAGAGGAGTCAATAATTAGAGTTCAAGGTTTGCCAAGTAATAGAAATATTGGTAAACACCACATCCCAGACTTCCTTTTAAGGTGGAACAAGCTATAATCCAATCTTCACAAAGACTGAAATCCAGCTTCAAAGTAGACCCAAATTCATAAATTGATATGCATGTACACTTTAATGTCATTCTGGAGAGCAAAATTAAATCTTTGGAGGAAGGTAACATTGGAAAGACTTTAAATTATCTCTACAACTTTCCATGCAAAACATCTAGCTTTTAATAAAGAAATTTAAAAAATAATAATGAATTATGAATAAAATAGATGTTAAATGAAGAATGGAGAATTTTGTCAAACATCAAACATTTGGGATCAGAAAAAGGGGATACAAACAGTGGATTGCTACCCTCTACCAACAAAAAAGAAAAAAAAAAGGAAAAATGAGAAAAGTAAAATAAAGACCCATAGCTAGTATCATCCTCAATGGGGAAAAAATGAGAGTTTCCCCCCTAATGTCAGGAACACAACAGGGATGTCCATTCTCACTACTGTTGTTCAACATAGTGTTGGAAGTCCTTGCCTCAGCAATCAGAAAACAAAAAGAAAGAAAAGACATTCAAATTGGCAAGGAAGAAGCAAACCTTTCACTCTTCGCAGATGACATGATACTCCACAAAGAAAACCCAAAACACTCCACCAAAAAAACCCTGCTAGAAGTGATACATGAATTCAGAAAAGCCTCAGGATATAAAATCAATGTACAGAAATCTGTGGCATTTCTATACACCAATAATGAAGCAGCAGAGAGAGAAATCAAGGGACTGATCCTATTTACAATTGCACCAAAACCCATAAAATACCTAGGAATAAACTTAACCAAAGAGGTAATACACTGAAAACTATACAAAGCTTATGAAAGAAATTGAAGAAGACAAAGAAATGGAAAAACATGCCATGCTCATGGATGGGAAGAATAAGTATTGTTAATATGTCTATACTACCCAAAGCAATCTACATATTCAATGCAATTCCTATCAAAATGATACCAACATCTTTCACAGAGCTAGAACAAACAATTCTAACATTTGTATGGAACCAGAAAAGACCCTAGATAGCCAAAGTAATGGAAAACAAACAAAAAGGCAAACAAATAAACAACCCAAAGCTGGAGGCATCACAATTCTGGACTTTAAGCTATATTACAATTTACTATTTTAGTTTCATAGTGAGGACTGTTTTAGTCATTGAAATGGAAACCACTTGTATTCAATTGCAAGGTACGTATATGACAGAATAAAAACAGTGAAAACAGGCAAATGTTTTGAAAACGTTTGTTCCAAAGGAAGACTTACTTAAACTGGTAACAGGAGGGAGTGGGATTCAGAAAGTTTTGTTGTCATTGCTGTTGCTGCTGTTGTTGCTACTGATTTCTGGATGATGAAATTTGAGAACAGGTTTATAAAAATGAGAAGAATCCAAATTTGAGAATCTGATTGCATATTGAAGAGAAAGAATAGATAATAAGCAATAGGAGAGAAGATAGCCGAAAAGAGATCCAAAGCACAGATTGAGGCATTCTCCTTTCAAAGAGAAAGAGGTACTCATCTGCTGTAGCAGGTGGTTGGATTCCAAATCAATGGGTTTCACAACTGGAAAAAAAAGATGCTATCCAAATATGTGATTTGGGGAATGAATTTTAAATATATCATTTTTAATATAAAATTTATTTCTAAAGTTTGTATTCTAGAAAAACCTTGAGAAGAAAGTATACATATTCAGAAATGTTTAAAAAACACTAAGTGAATAAATTATTTAAAAAGCATTGTTGCCATATTTAGTTAGTACAAGTTATATTATATATATTATATATATATGTCATATTATATACTCTTCCATTTAAAGGTATTATTGATATTAGCATTTACATACAACTTAGTCATTTCAGACTTTAGGGGTGAAATTCCTGGTAATAAAACAGTTACAATCTCTAGGTTTATAGTTCTTATTGGAAAAACATGATGTAAATATTTTGTTCTTCATGATTGTAATAGGATAAACCATATCCTTTAACTAAAGAGTATTAAGATTGCATTTTATGGTACTAAGTATTAATTTACATAAAAATAAATGTAATTACACAAGTAGTTTTGTTCGTATCTCCATAACTCAACTTGTTTCTGATATTCCTTCAGCTTCATTATTTGAATATAACAAAACATATTTTAATTGCCTGAATTCTATATTGGGAAGGCATGACACCACAGTTATGTAATTCTTGCCTCTGCACTGATCAAGTTGTCAAAACAATGTAAGCACTACATTCTGACTTTAAAGTGCATCCCTTTGTCTTTGTTAAATTCAGATATTTTAATTTTTCAACAATCAGGATGCATCTTGAAGTTAATATCATCAGAAACTTTACAGCTACAAGTTAGAACAAGAATGGTGATTTTAGCCCAACTTGTCTTAATGAATGGTAAGTTTTTGAAGTCTAGAACAGACAAGTGAGATCTATTTATTTTTCCAAATAATCACCAAAATCTTGAAGAAATATGTAATAAAATACGGAAATATAAGGGAAGAGGAAGGACTACACAGGGTTAACCAAATTTAAAACCAATACACATGGAATCAATACTCTTTTAATATGCATTACAATTTCATTGCCTATTTCAAAGCTTTACTAAATTCAAGATTTCAAACAGGCTTTAGAAGGCAACATGTTATTATGATTGTATGATATAAAACTGCTTATGAACTATTGCAATAACAAAGAGTCACTTTCTTAAGGAAGAAAGTTTAGTATTATTTTTTATTGTAATGCTGAAAAAATAAGCAAGGATGAAACCCACAGAAAACACAATGACACTAAATCCATATCTTTCAATAACTCTGAATGTAAATGGACTAAATGCTCCAATCAAACAACAGAGGGTATCAGAATGGATAAAATACAAGATCCATCTATATACTGTATATAAGAGACTCATTTTAGACCTGAGGACACCTTCAGATTGAAAGTGAGGGGGTGGAGAACTATCTATCATGCTACTGGAAGTCAAAAGAAAGCTGGAGCAGCCATACTTACATCAGACAAAGAGGATTTTAAACTAAAGGCTGTAACAAGAGATGAAGAAGGGCATTATATCATAATTACAGGGTCTATCCATCAAGAAGGGCTGACAATTGTAAATGTTTTTGTCTCCAACTTGAAAGAACCCAAATATATAAATCAATTAATCACAAACATAAGCAATTTTATTGATAATAATACTGTAATTGTAGGTGACTTTAATACTCCACTTGCAACAATGGACAGATCATCTAGACAGGAAATCAATAAAGAAACAATGGCCTTGAATGAAACACTGGACCAGATGGACTTGACAGATATATTCAGAACTTTTCATCCAAAAGCCGCAGAATACACATTTTTCTCAAGTGCACATGGAACGTTCTCCAAGATAGCTCACATACTGAGTTACAAAATATCCCTCAACAAATATAAAAGAATTGAGATCATACCATGCATATTTTCAGATCACAATGCTATGAAACTTGAAATCAACCACAAGAAAAAATTTGGAAAGCCTCCAAGTGCATGGAGGTTAAAGAACATTCTACTAAAGAATGAATGGGTCAACCAGGCAATTAAAGAAGAAATTAAAAACAATATATATATATATATATATATATATGCGTGTGTGTGTGTGTGTGTGTATATATATATATATATATATATATATATATATATATTGGGATGCAGTCCTAAGAGGAAAATACATTGCAATCCAGGCCTATCTCAAGAAACAAGAAAAATTCCAAACACAAAACCTAACCTCACACCTAAAGGAACTAGAGACAGAGCAACAAAGAAACACCAAAGCCAGTAGAAGAAGAGAAATAATAAAGATTAGAGCAGAAATAAACAAAATAGGGGTGCCTGAGTGGCTCAGTCAGTTAAGTGTCCAAATCTTGGTTTCGGCTCAGGTCATGATCTCATGGCTTTGTGAGTTCGAGCCCTGTGTCGGGATCTATGTTGACAGTGTGGAGCTGCTTGGGCTTCTCTCTCTCCCTCTCTCTGCCTTTCCCTCACTCGCACTGTCTCTGTCTTTCTCAAAAATGAATAAAAATTTTTTTAAAAATAAACAATATAGAAAGAATCTCCCCCCCAAAAAAGTAGTAGAATAGATTAATGAATCTCAGAGCTGTTTTTTTGAAAAAATAAACAAAATTGATAACCCCCTAGCCAGACTTCTCAAAAAGAAAAGAGAGAGAAACCAAATAGATAAAATCACGAATGAAAAAGGAGAGATCACAACCAACACCACAGAAATGCAAACAATTATCAGAGAATACTATGAAAAATTATATGCCAACATACTGGATAACCTGGAAGAAACGGACAAATTCCTAGACACCCACACACTAACAAAACTCAAATGGGAAGAAATAGAAAAGTTGAACAGACCCATAACCAGCAGAGAAATTGAATCAGTTATCAAAAATCTCCCAACAAATAAGAGTCCAGAGACAGAAGGCTTCCCAGGGGAATTCTACTAGACATTTAAAGAAGAGTAAATACCTATCCTTCTCAAGCTGTTTGAAAAACAGAAACCAAAGGGAAGCTTCTGGACTCATTCTCTGCTGATTCTATGAATCTGCATTCTCTTGATTCCCAACCCAGACTGAGACCCCACTAAAATGGAGAATTACAAGCCAATATCCCTGATGAACATGGATGCAAAAATTCTCAATAAGATACTAGCAAGTCAAATTCAACAATATATTAAAAGAATTATTTACCATGATCAAGTGGGATTCATTCCTGGGCTCCAGGGCTGGTTCAATATTCACATATCAATCAATGTGATACATCACATTAATAGAAGAAAGGATAAGAACCATATGATCCTGTCAATAGATGCAGAAAAAGCATTTGACAAAATACAATATTGTTTCTTAATAAAAACCCTCAAGAAAGTCAGGATAGAAGGAACATATCTTAGTATCATAAAAACCATATATGAAAAGCCCACAGCTAATATCATACTCAATGGGGGAAAACTAAGAGCTTTACCCCGGAGAACAGGAATACAACAGGGATGTCCACTGTCGCCACTGTTGTTTAACATAGGGTTGGAAGTCCTAGCATCAGCAATCAGACAACAGAATGAAATAAAAGGCATCCAAGTTGGCAAAGAAGTCAAACTTTCACTTTTCGCAGATGACATGAGAGTCTACATGGAAACCCAAAAGATTCCACCAGAAAGCTGCTAGAAGTGATACATGAATTCAGCAAAGTTGCAGGATACGAAATCAATGTAGAGAAATTGTTTGCATTCCCATACACCAATAATGAAGCAACAGAAAGAGAAATCAAGAGATCGATCCCATTTACAATTGCACCAAGAACCATAAATACCTAGGAATAAACCTAACCAAAGATGTAGAAGATCTGATGCTGAAAACAATAGAAAACTTATTAAAGAAATTGAAAAAGACACAAAGAAATGGAAAAAACACTCCATGCTCGTGGATTGGAAGAACAAATATTGTTAAATGTCAATACTACCCAAGCAATATACACATTCAATGCAATCCCAATCAAAATTGCAACCACATTCTCCTCAAAGTTAGAACAAACAATCCTATAATTTGAATGGAACCACAATGACCCCCGTATAGCCAAAGTAATGTTGAAAAGAAGACCAAAGTGGGAGGCATCCCAATCCCAGACTTTAGTCTTTACTACAAAGCTGTAATCATCAAGACAGTATGGTATTGGTACAAAAGCAGACACATAGACCAATGGTATAGAATAGAGAACCCAGAATCGGACCCACAAATGTGTGGCCAACTAATCTTTGAAAAGCAGGAAAAAGTATCCAATGGAAAAAAGATAGTCTCTTTAGCAAATGGTGCTGGACAGCAACATGCAGAATGAAATTGAATCACTTTCTTATACCATACACAAAAAATAAACTCAAAATGGATGAAAGACCTAAATGTAGGACAGAAAGCCATCAAAACCTAGAGGAGAAAACAGGCAACAATTTCTTTGACCTCAGCCACAGCAATTTCTTGCTTGACAAGTCTCCAAAGGCAAGGGAAATAAAAGCAAAAATGAACTATTGGGACCTCATCAAGATAAAAAGCTTCTGCACAATGAAGGAAACAATCAACAAAACTAAAAGGCAACCAATGTAATGGGAGAAGATATTTGCAAATGACATATTTGATAGAGGGTTAGTATCCAAAATCTATAAAGAACTTACCAAACTCAATACCCAAAAAACAAATAGTCCAGTGAAGAAATGGGCAGAAGACACGAATAGACAATTTTCCAAGGAAGACATCCAGATGGCCAACAGACACATGAAAAGATGCTCATCACCACTCATCATTAAGGAAATACAAATCAAAACCACATTGAGATACTACCCCACACTGGTCAGAGTGACTAAAATTAACAACTCAGGAAACAACAGATGTTGGCGAGGATGTGGAGAAACAGGAACCCTCTTGCACTGTTGGTGGGAATGCAAACTGCGGCAGCCATTCTGGAAAATAGTGTGGAGGTTCTTCAAAAAATTAAAAATAAAACTACCCTATGACCCAGCAATAGCACTACAAAGAATTTATCCAAAGGATACAGGAATGCTGATCCATAGAGGCACTTGTATCCCAATGCTTATAGCAGTGCTTTCAACCATAGCCAAATGTCCGTCAATTGACGAATGGATAGAGAAGATGTGGTTTATATATACAATGCAATACTACTTGGCAATGAAAAAGAATGAAATTCTGCCATTTGCAACAAAGGAGACGGAACTGGAGGGTATTACACTAAGTGAAATAAGTCAATCAGAGAAAGATATCATATGTTTTCACTCATATGTGGAATTTAAGAAACTTAACAGAAGACCATGGGGGAAGAGAAGGGGAAAAATAGTTTCAAACTGAGAGGGAAGCAAACCATAAGAGACTCTTAAATACAGAGAACAAACTGAGAGTTGATGAGGTGGGGGGGGTGAAATGGGTGATGGGAATTAAGGAGGGCCCTTGTCAGGATGAGCACTGGGTGTTGTATGTAAGCGATGACCCACGGGAATCTACACTGAAACCAAGAGCACACTGTATACACTGCATGTCACCTATCTTGACAATAAATTATATTAAAAAATAACAGATAAAAGGGTAAATATAAAAGCTTAGGACAATATCTTATGAATACTCAAAGAATAGTTTTCTACATGAAAAAGCAAGCAGCCACCTGAGGCAGCCACCTGAATCAAAGTACACATGGGCTTTAAGAAGAAAATTTACTACTCACTTCCAAAGAAATGCCTGTTGTTTTCCTTTTGATTTTATGCACCAAATGTACAACCTGAGGTTTTTGAGTTTAAAACTACACACATATGCATGCAATCACACACAGCTATACAAATTGTTTTAGAAGGCCAAGATCATGCAAACTATTCTTTGAGTATTCATAGGTTGTTGTTCATAATTTTTTTTTAAAAAGCACCTTTGGAAATTTTTCTATTCATAGTGACCCCACTAATACCGTTTTTTACCACTAATATTGGTTTTTCCTATAGTGGAAGAATGGCAAGTAACCAAACTCAGAAATGTTACGATGGGTGACTGTTGGTCTTAGGCATTAAATAGAACTTTGTTTAGTAAATAAACTGTCTCCAGGTGGAAAGATCCCATGCAGAACCCAGAGAACCTTTGTGCAAGAGAAACCGTCAAATAGCCTATCATAATCCATTCTTCCTTTGTCCTCATGCTTGGTCTTCCAGCTTCACTCCATCTCCTGGCCTCCCTTGCATGTGGCCATGTGACTAAGTTTAGGTTAATGGGGTGTGAGTAGAAATGATGGGTGCAACTTGTCATCTCCTTCCAGATGCTTCACCTGGGTTTGAACACACTTTCTGCTGGCTGGCAATGGTGATGCCATGAGCAACTTTGGAAGCACCTGTTACAACCACATTTCCCAGGTGTGATAGAATGATTATTTGTGTCCCCCTCTCCAGCTTCTTATGTTGAAGCCCAATCCCCAATATAATAGTATTTGAAGGCGGAGATTTGGGGAGGAAAATAGGTCATGAAGGTGGAGCCCTCATGAATGGGATTAATGTCGTCATAAAAGAGATGCCAGAAAGCTCGTTCACCCCCTTCTGCCTTATGAGGACACGGGGAGAAGATAGCCAACTGTGAACTAGGAAGCCAGCCCTCACCAGACAGAAAATCTGTCAGTGCTCTGATCTTGGACTTCCCAGACTCCAGAACTGTGAGAAATAAATGTGTTTATAAGCAAAAAAAAAAAAAAAAAGTTGTAAATAAATGCTATCATCAATTAACTTTAACCTCTCTAAAACTCCTATTAAATAAATTAAATTTAGCAGATAAGATCTAGGATGATATTTAGTATTTGATTTGCTCCTTTTGAAATATGAAATACTAGCCTCCAAGGAATTAATAGGCTAAGAAAATTAATTTTTTTATAAGATTTGTTTATTTGTAAATTTAACCTCTATAAAAATAGTGAGTGGAAAATTTTTAGATTATCATCTCCACCTGTGATCAGCCTCCTAAATTTACACAGTTTGTTGTGCAGATGTTATCACTTTCAATTATATCATAATGTAAAAAGTAGTAAAGTTGGCTTTTGGCTACAAATAGAGAATTTTTCTCTGTATATAAATTTAAAAATGTAAATAGGCTAGAACAACTGCTGTATATTGACTCAATAACTGAATAGTCTGTATACTGGGTCAGCTTTATGTTGATCCAGATTTGACAATATCACAAAAAGACTTCTTCTATACCTTATTATCTTCTAATGTATGTTCTATATTCTAAAGTTGGCTTTCCTTATGGTGGTAAAATGGCTGACAGCAGCCTTTCATGGTATGCCTTACCATGTAGCTTTTATAGAATATCAATGAAGATTCTTTCCAGGAGCCACAGTAAATTTCCCTTCATGAGTCATTAAAAAAAAAAATATATATATATATATATATATATATATATATGCTTATTGCACACCTGTTAATCACTCTGGGTAAGGGATGAGTTACTTTAGAAGAAGAAGAAAATCAGGCTTCTCAAGAAATTTCAGGGAATGATAGTGCCAATTTATGAAAAACACCTAGGATTCTTGGAGGAAGGATGGCTATCCAAACTAAAATTATGCAATTGTTTGTTAACAAATGGGATAGAAGAAAGTAACTGAGCCCTAACTGGCAAGTGTGGCATATTTATACATGTATACAATAACTATTTAATGCTTATCTATGTTGCAGAAAAAAAAAAAAAAACAGAATACAAACTAGACCAAGGAAAATTTTTTCTATTTTCCAATTTTCAAAGAAATCTCAAAAAAGATTATGGTTTATCTCCAAACTCACACACGAATTTCTTATTGACAGTAACCAAATGGTGGAAAGACAATGAAAAGAACGTATGTTAGAAAAACATTTCAAGTGTTGAGACAATATAGCTAAGCTCTACTCAACATACATCATTTTTATCAAAATTACATGAAAACTAAAATTCCAGTCTCTTTAAATGAGTTGTTTATTTAAAAAAGTTTTTTTAATGTGTATTTATTTTGGAGAGAGAGAGAGAGAGACAGAGCACAAGCAGGGGAGGGGCAGAGAGAGAGGGAGGCACAAAATCTGAAGCAGGCTCCAGGCTCCCAGTCGTTAACACAGGGCCTGACGTGGGGCTCAAACTCCTAAACCATGAGATCATGATCTGAGCTGAAATCAGACACTTAACCGACTGAGCCACCCAGGCACCCTAAGTTTATTTTTAAGGTATTGATATGATGGGAAAATTTTCTAAATTGAAAAAGAGTTGATAGAATTTCAATTGGCACCAAACATATTATTAGTGTACATTGTCAATTTTGCCTTTTACTTCTGTGATATTGGCTTCAAAAAATAAAAGTCTATAAACAAAGTAAATCTTTCATTGGTTTGCTTAACTTCTCCAGCATAGTTTTGCATGTGTATAACAGGAAATTCTACAATTCTAAATATAAACTGATCTTTTTTGAGAGGAAAAATGTACTTGGTATTTAAAATAATTTAGTCTGTTATGCTCACATATTTAAGTATTTATTTTAAATGTCACTATGAAATGTTAATTTTGATATTTTCCTTATTATATTTAATCTCTTGGTATATATATATATATATATATATATATATATATATATATACATATATTTGTACTAGAAGATGAACAGTTCACAAATAAGATCAACATACTTCAATTTAAAACTTATCATCAGGGGCGCCTGGGTGTCTGACTTCAGCTCAGGTCATGATCTTGCAGTTTGAGGTTTTGAGCCCTACATCAGTCTCTATGCTGATAGCTCAGAGCCTGGAGCCTGCTTCGGATTCTGTGTCTCCCCCTCACTGTCCCTCCCATGCTCATGCTCTGTCTCTCTCTGTCTCTCAATAATAGATAAATGTTAATTTTTTTTAAAGAAACTTATCATCAGTAGTAACTACCAAGTTGGGATTCTTTACAACCCAAAATGAAGATACTTGGTATTACATAGTAATCTAAGGACTGTGCTTGTAATGATGTTCCTGTACTTCAAACTTCTAAAAATTTTATTTGCAAAACATTATGACCTGTGTTTTGCAGCAAATGAAAATAAAATAAAGAAGGATTAAGTGTTTTATACCAAGCCTCACATCCAGTGGCAAATATGTAGTTGAAACTCAAAGGAAAGATTTACTCAAATTTCATAGCAGAACTTTTTGTTATATAACCATGTCATGGGCACAGTATTATGAACTTTAATTTCCCTTTCCTCAGTGAAGGTTTCTAGGTCCACATCTTGGATTCTAAAATCAGAGAAGCTAATTCAGATGTGTGATGACGTTAAGAGTTGCAGAATACTGGGTATCTCTTCTTCATTAAGCTAATATTTTAACAAGAACATTTTCAAGGGAATTTTCTCACTTTATCCAACAGGATAAAGTGTGTTTCTTTATCCAACAGGAGGACTCTCATGGATGGGGTTTGGGGACAGATAGAAAGAATGACAACATTTCCACAGAATAGTAAGAGACCTAACTTTCATAAGGTCTAATTGACGATGTTCCATTAAAATGTTCCCAGTGGCTGTATATTTTGTTTGTATCCATATAAATCTTGCTCTGACTAAACACTATGACTATGTAGGCATTAATCTGATTTTAAATGCTTTTTGTAAAGTGTTAGAATTATTAGCTAAAAGTTAAAGTTAATTCAGTAGTGGGGCACCTGTGTGGCTCAGTCTGTTAAACGTCTGACTCTTGGTTTCATCACAGGTCATGATCTCCTTGTTTCTGGGTTCAAGCCCCACATGGGACTCTGCGCTGACAGTATGGAGCCTGCTTGGGATTCTGTCTCCTCTTTCTGCCCCTCCTCTGCTCTCTCTCTCTCTCTCTCTCTCTCAAAAATAAATAAATAAATAAATAAACTTAAAAAAATGTTAACTCAGTAGTGGGGGGAAACTAGCTCAGTAGATTCTGGTTTCCTCCCAGTAGCTATAATATGTGATATATATCTGCATATATAAGTATATATCTATCTCTCTATATATAGATTGTATGCATATAAGTATATATACAGACTGTATATAAATATCTATCTATATATGGATATATAGATTGTATGTATATAAGTAAATATATAGACTGTATGCATGTAAGTGTGTATATATATATATGGACTGTATTCATGTAAGTATATATATATATATATACATATATATATACAGACTGTATATGTATGTATATATCTATGTATATATAGATATATAGCCTGTATGCATATAAGTGTATACATATATATATATATATAGTGTGTATATAAGTATAGATATATAGACTGTATGTACATAAGACTATATATATACATATATATACACATACACACATAAACACAAAGAATATACATACATATATACATATGAAATACATATATCACATATATACACATATGTGTGCATATATATTATATATGCATACATGTATTACACTACACTATATATACTATGTATTATAAAACATGAGTACTATTAATATTTTAATATTATATGTGAGGAAATTCAGGGTTCAAAAAGTCATTATCTTTATCAAAGTATATATGTGTGTGTATATATATATTTATACATACATATAAATTGAGTTTGACTCCACATGACTCTGAATTCATATTCACTGGAGTCTACCAATTAAATTCTATATTTTCACTTTAGTTACTTACCTGTAAAACATCTCGGTCTCATTATGAAGACTTCTGGAATACTCTAATTTCGTCAGCAATAAAATTGTAATTCCCAAATGGGTTGCATCACAAATGACTCATTGCTTTATATTGAGGTATCTCTATCCTCCTGGAAAAATGCATTGGATCCAGCACCAGACTGCCAGGAACTGAGCCCTGCTCTGGCAGCTTGTAGCTGTACAATTTAGGGCAAAAGAATTAATATCTCTGTGGCTCAGTATCCTCATCATAAAAATGAAAATTGTACAGCATACTAACTCCATAAAGTTGTTGCTTAGGATTAAATTATATAAAGCACTTGGAATAATGCCATAGTTATTAATATTATTGCTTCTATGTCAGAGTAAATTTTCATGCTTTTTTCTTCTCTATCTTCAGAAAGTATGTTTTAGAAGACCTTGGTCCCTGTGGTTGATATTCATTTAGCCTGTCACTGTGTATAAAGAAGCAATTGAGTTAAATTTTGACTAAGCTTATCCTCTTTTTAGTTTAATGTATTTCAATGATACTTGGCCCATGTGTACAAATAAAAGACATGTAAAACTAACACTGAGTACCTTAACAATTCATAGGATCCTGAATTGATGAGATTAATAAATACATTTGAGAAAAAATCTTACAAGATAGTTACCATTTGGAAAAATATTTTTATTTAAATAACAATAGCTTAGATACCTATTTTTGATAATTATTATGCTATTTCCTAACCAAGAGAAGGTTATTCTGGTAGTAATGCTAATCTTAGCATAGCCTTTAAACATTTATTTCATGATGACTCTTTATACTATGATTATAGCTATAATAATTAATAGCTTATTTTATTGTTTATTTCTAGGATCACAATGAGCTTTGTCAACATAAAAGTGGGAATGTAACTGATATTTAATAGCTCAAAGCTTTATGCTAAGCATATTGCAAATAAAAACTTTCATTTGTCCTTTATATTTCCCCTGCTGGAGAACAAACTACAGTTTGTATCCATCAAATAAGAATGAAATTCAACACCTTACCTTTCAATAATATTTATTCATGGATTCCACTCTCCCCTCAATAATACAGACTCCAGAGATTTAGGTACGTGCCATATTTTCTTAAGTTGACATATGCCCAAGGTGTATTAGGATATTAAGACACCAAATAGATTCAATAAAGTATAGATAGTGCATCCATATTTTGTTCCGTCTTTGTTTTGCCAATTTCAGAGAAAGAGAAAGAGGGAAGACAAACGAAAACACGTCTACTAAACAAATATGGCTTTGTTCCAGCACAGCGCAAGTATAACTTTACCTACAAAATGATTTTAAAATGCACTTGACAAGAGGGTTTATTATGTCGTTAATGTGCTTCCAGGCCTGTTTTATTTTTGCAGTTGGCAATTGCCATAGCAACTTTAGAAGTTCAGAACTTCCTGGTGCTTCCTTTCTGTACAGAGGTAAATATAATCTGTCTCCAAAATCTGTACATGAGTCAAGAGTAAATTTAAGGATATATGACAGGGCCAGAGTAGAACAGCACTTGCAACGAGGGATTAATTATAGGAAAAGTGAAGAAATATCAAATGGAAGTGTGAAGAAGCTCCCTTTCTTCTTCTTCTTCTTCTTCTTCTTCTTCTTCTTCTTCTTCTTCTTTTAATTAAGGAATGAAAATATCTGAAAATCTAAGTAGGAATGATGCTGAGTCTAGAGAAAGAAAAGATTGAGTTCGAAGTCATCAAAAAATTGAGATGGTAAAAATCATTGTTCAAGTTTCTGTATCACTTAACTCTGTTCATCAGGATGGACAATATGGATGAAATTATAATTTGGGGAGAATCATTTCTACCTTGTTCACTTTTTTTTTTTGCAGAGTTCTTTCTTGTATGTACTGAGTGGCAAAGTGAATGGCAAAGTGAAAAAAGGGTGAAATGAATACATAAGGGAATGAAAGAACGACCAAAACAGCAATATTCACCTTACCTGGTTCCTCTGCTGGCACTAGTAAACTACTCATAATGTTCTAACGCATGGTTTCCTAAGGAAAAACTCTATAAAAGCCTCGATCACCAGGTGGTGTAAAATAAATTTTGAAATGATTCAAGGTTTTTCTGAAACTTTTCCAGAAACCTTTTGCAGGTGTTTTTAATAGAGAAAATGTGCCCATCTGTGAATGTTTACACACAAAAACTCTATCAACACATCCATAGATTCAAAACAGCCTGACATTCACCAAGCTCCTATTATGTGCATAAGCATATGTGATTAATTTTATTTACAGTAGTTTATTACTGTGTGTATTTATTCATGAATGAAACAATGGGGAAGATATGGACGCAGCTGTCTGTGATTTAGCATTCAAGTTATTTGGACCAAGCGACTAAGCTATTATGTACTTCTTGAAAAAGGATTTTGAGAAAGTTATCGACCACCTAAAGCTCTCAATGCTGTTGCTGATTGCCTTTTGTACGGAGTTTTTCATTCATGAGAAGCCTTCCTGCGTGCTGTGCTACGTGCAGCCATTTCTTTACTAAAGTACTGTAGAAATGAATCTGTAGTTCATATTTAATGTATAAAGGAGGAGGAAGTACACAGTAAACCTTCATAAGATAGTGCATTTGCATGGTACTCACCTGTAACTTCATGTTACAAAACCACTGAAGCAGATTTTAATGCATCCCAGCACTGAGCCTATCAATTAAAATACTGTCTAGGATGGGAGCAGGGCATCAGTCTTTATTTATTTTCATGTCTCCACAAATAATTCCTACATGAGGTCGGAGTTGACAAGTCCTCCTGCATATAAAAAAAGTATAAGCTAGTTTGAAAGACATAGAACGCACATTAAATACAAACATGAATTTTAAGAAAAGTAAATGAGAATAATTCAAATTTGGTATAAAACTTAGGAAAGAACAACAATACTAAAGGAAGGTAACAAATTTGACACACTTTAATTAAAATGTAGGTTATAAGAAGAAGAAAATTTTTCCCTAATGAGTATGAAATGAACACGTTTGAAATCCACAGCAGTTCAATATCAATGGAAGAGTTATTTTAAAGAAGACAGAAATAATGAAAAAACAAAAACAAAAACAAAACCTGTATGGTATTTATAAGTTATATTGCAAATCTAGTTGATAATGATGAGGAAAATTACACTCAGTACTTCCGACAACTCTTGTAAGGCTCTTGACCTACCTATAAATCTATAGCTCCACTTAAAATACCCTTATCTTCTAGCCAAGCCTATCCCTTCTCCCTGAACTGTTTAATGGATTGTGTTCAGCAGTGTAATTCCCTCAACTTCCACATGGTGGCACGGATTTCCTCCTTTTCTACTTCACTCCCTGTGGTAATATAATAGCAAGACTCCCCCAAATTAATGGAAATATTCTCAAATTTTGTTATCTCTGACTGTGTTCTTTAGAAATCACACCTGTTCTTCACAAGCATACAGACTTTTGTTACTCAAAGTGTAGTCGAGGGACTAAGAAGCACTGGCATCACTTAGAAACTTGCAACTTCAGTATCATGAGTCAAACCCATGATTTACTGAATCAGAATCATTAAATAAGGTTTAAGACCATTTGTATGCAAATTCAAATTAGTAGGCATTTATATAGAACATTTGTGTTGAGTCTTGCTGTAAAACCAAATTCACTTTTATATTAAACCATTAAATATTAAATCATTAAACAATTAGACTCTGTGATGTACTCTTCTCAAAAGGTACCCCATTCTGCTATTCATTCATGTTTCAGACACCACTGCTCCTACTTGATTGCTCTCCAAACCTAAAGTTTTGTGTTAAAATCTCAGAGATCTTAGTGCCAATCTCTTGCATCTGCCTGTCATCATAAGTGCCTGCCACAGTAGAGAGAGTAGAAAGACCTAATCACAAGGATTCACCTAATCACCTAACACACATTACAAGATTGCCCTTACAGGCCTTATTTAAATGTTATAAAAAGTAAATACCCACAAGTCTAAAAGAAAATGTGACTAAAAATAAAATAAAATAAAATATAAATAAATAAATAAATAAATAAATAAATAAATAAATAACTCTAAGCCCACCATGCTTCAATTTCCTATTTTAATCTATTACTTACCACTCCTTCACCATCCTTTTTGGTATTTTATTCTAATTATGCTTTGTGCTTCTTTTACCTAACATTCTTCCTTTCTCTCCCCAAATCATGGACTTCCCTCTTTTGACTTTATGACACATAATTATAAAACTCTTCTTTACTGTCAATTCCTTTCTGTTCTTTTCAAGTACACACTGTACTTGTACTTTCTATCCACTGCAACATTCTCAAGATGAGGAGGGTTATTTCCCAGTATTTCACATACATCAGGGTCAGAAGATGGTTTCCTCTTTCTCCTCACTGAAAATAACAGATCACTATTACTCTGTCTTCTTGAAATAAACACTACTTGCTTAAGAGAGATGCAATTTTGTTTGCATCACTAGGTTTCCTTACTGTTACCTGCCTTCAGTGAAATGTTTGGAACTTTACCTAATCTTTCTCTCCAATCTTATGGCCTACTGTCATTTCAAATAACTTAAACAACAGCATAGACAATCTATCCAACATCAAAGCCACTTAATTTTTTGTATTGCTGAATGCCAAGAACCTTCTCCAGCAGAGCTCCCTACAAACTCCCTTGTTTACGTATGAATTTGGATACCCACTTTTGAACTTCATACCTTCACTCTCAAACTTAATGTTTTATCTTTTTAAGTTTCTTACCCACTAGCAAAACAACTACTCTCCGACTTCAACAATACCTTAATACAACTCATACAACTAACTTGGGTATGTTCACCACTTTTTCCTCTTCTCACTCTCCTTTTCTAGCCAAATTGCAAGTGCCAACTTTTAAACACTCTCTGTCACTGACATCTGGTTTGTCTGAGATTCAGGAGAAATTTAGAGATTATTTCCATATTAGGTGAAATCGCAGAACTTTGTGGAAAAAGAAAAGGTATTGAAACTCTCTCTTGAGTTAGCTTCTGCAATTAAGTCACTCAACATGACTTACAAGACTACTATGTACTTGTTGCTGTTCTAGGTAGTATACAAAGTTTTATACACAGGTCTGTCTGAACAGGTTGGAAAATTGTATTTTCCGGGTCATGGTATATATAAATGCAGCCTTTAGAATCAAGTACATCAGGAAAAAAATAGATAAGTTCATAGACAGAAGAGATCAGTACTTATTACTACCACCTGAACTTCTGTTTTCCCAACCTGGTCCCAGGGCAGCTTGTTTCCACATAGGAGACATGCTTCTTGAGGGTAAAAGTGATTGTAAAATCTTGACTACACTTTGTTGTAATGAGTTGTTACTAAATCTTCTTTTATTCTGAAGTCAAGGGGAAGAGTTAGTCTCAGTGCATCACTGAACTTGGAAAGACTTGCCAATCACAGCAGCCAACTACCACAGATATAGGGAGGGTTTAGAATGTTAGTAAGTACTGTCATTCCAAAAGGAATATACACCCAATAGAGAAACCCCCAGAAATTCTCTGTAAAACCTGTATTTAAAGTAGGAACATATTTTACATAAATTCAGGAGAAATTTGAGCTTAATGAAGATTGGCCCAACTGATATTCTACTTAGACAAAGCTAATTCTTGTTATTGAATTATTGATATGGCCAAGTCTCAGTGAAGGGTAAAACATTATCTCTGATTTATTGCATATTTAACTCAATACATGCTGACTATGTAAAAAATGTATTACATATAAATTTCAATTTGCCATTTGCTAATAAACTGAAAGACATTTTTCAATTCACGAGTGTACAGTTTGCTATGATATGAAAAATATGACATGAATTTTGTAAGTTCTCTTCAGTTATACTGTTAGCATTTATTCACATAAACACGCGCATCCACAAAACATACACAAAAAGGGCTGGGCCAATTTATTCAAAAGAAACAAAAAGGATAGAGAATCTTTTCTTTTTTATAAAATCTGACAGAAAATAAACACAGATGAAAATCTACACAATAGCTTCCCGCTGATTAAAACTATTGGTAACACTGTAGTTCTTTTTTTTTTTTTAATTTTTTAAAAAAATTTTTTTTTCAACGTTTATTTATTTTTGGGACAGAGAGAGACAGAGCATGAACGGGGGAGGGGCAGAGAGAGAGGGAGACACAGAATCAGAAACAGGCTCCAGGCTCCGAGCCATCAGCCCAGAGCCTGACGCGGGGCTCGAACTCATGGACCGCAAGATCGTGACCTGGCTGAAGTCGGACGCTTAACCGACTGCACCACCCAGGCGCCCCGGTAACACTGTAGTTCTGATGGAGGTTTGGATGTTTTCTTTAAGCTACAACTCAGTCATAGGCTGGTATATTTAAAAGATATTACTTAGCTCCATAAAACTTACATAGAAAAAAGACTACAAAAGATGACTTATGCACAATGCTCACCACTCCCCAGTCTTATTTTAGGTCTCTTTTTTCACTTAAATTCTAAAAAAATGTATCTGTCATTACCAATGTATCTACATCATCATGTCTCTCATCAATTTTCTTTGGCTAACAAAATCCCCCTCAAGGGATATATATTGGAATATGTATTTTATGCAATTAGGAATACCATCAATTGCTAAAACTGTGTTTAAAATATAACAGCATAAAAAAATGTAACCTTATATTAAGATTATAGGTGACATGTCTAATTTAGTAAATTTTTTCTTTCAAGTAATATTTTAAGATTTGAGTAACAATTATTATAAAAGAGTTAATTTACATTCCAATATCTAAAATAGAGTTTTATATTAAGGAGAAGTACTGGAATTTTTTTTGTTTCCCCTTTTTATATCTTTAGCAACTTAACCCTAATATAAAAAATCAGTGTAAAGTATAATACAAGACAGGTAAGCTACTCAATAAGATTGACTTTGTTTTATGAACAGCATGAATTAAGTAGCATTAAAAATTGTTCTTGAATATTACTTTGTCAATGAACTAAACACGCCTGATTTACTGTCACAACTTTAAATAGACAATGAATACAAAAATGATATGATAACAATAAGATAAACCTTTGGCAGTATAAGCTCTTTCTTAAAAATGACCATACACTAAAGTTTTCAGTCACTGAATTATTAATTTATCTGGATTGAGAAGCATATCTCTGGACTGATACTTTCATTCACCTTATTAAACAATACTGACCCATTCTCAAAAAAAAAAAAAAGTAAAGAAAGATGGAAAGATGGACAGTTCCAAAGGATACAGCTGAAAGTTTCATCTTATTGATAATCTCAGCCAGCATCCAAGTACAATTGATCCTTAATCAACGTAGGAGTTAGAGGTACTGACCAACCTACATGGTCAAAAATCACATATAACTTTTGGCTTTCCTAAAACTTACTAATAGCCTACTGTTGACCTGAAGCCTTACCAATAACATAAATAGTCAATTAATTCATATTTTGAATGTTATATGTATTATATACTGCATTTTAACAGTAAAATAAGCTAGAGAAAAGAAAATGTTATTATGAAAATCATAAAGAAGAGAAAATACATTTACATTCCTATACTGTAAAAACTCTTCAGGTAAGTGGAACTACACAGTTCAAACCCCTGTTGTTCAAGGGTCAATTGTATATCTCTAAATTGTAAAACTCGAAGAGTTGTTACAGAATCAGAAACTAGTACTTACCTAGATTATCACCAGATTTATACTTCTATATGTTCATCCAAGCACATAGCTGGGAAAAGAGAGAATTTAAAAATATCTTCAAATATGCTCAATTGCCTTTGTGAAAGCTTTAAAAATACTTTTGGAGAAAGAACAATTGGAACAATGCATGCTGGAACAATGCATGCATTACCTAAATCAAAAGCTGAACTTCATGTGCCATCAGCTAAGTCGAAGAGAGTTCAGATCATCAGTCACTGATGATATAGAATCAATTCAGAAGTCCCCAATAGATGCAATTATATCAGCTGTGGAAAACTGAAGTTTTATACAAGCTTGAGTTTGGAAAATGGAAGCAATGTGGAAGATTAATTGGGGTAAGATGAGAAAGATGGTAAGGGGCTCATTTGTCATCAAGATCATTTTGGCAATCAGGTAGTCAAAGTAAGATACGAAAATGAGAAGCGGGCATTTAGGGTAGTATAAACAGAAATGTGTGACAGAATAATTACATGGGCTAAAGGGAAGCAGAGAGGAAAAGATAACAATACTTTAAAAATTGTAGTATATTAATTTCCTAGGGTTTCCATAATGAAATACCATAAATTGGTAGCTTAAACAACAGAAATTTATTGTCCTCAGAATTACAGAAGCTAGAAATGTCAGAT
Source organism: Lynx rufus (assembly GCF_022079265.1). Lineage (NCBI taxonomy): Eukaryota > Metazoa > Chordata > Mammalia > Carnivora > Felidae > Lynx > Lynx rufus. The sequence goes on along the minus strand of NW_025814845.1, from coordinate 94,621,967 downwards.
CAAGGTATCAGGAAGGCTGGTTCGTCCTAAGGATTGTTTGGAAGAATCTGTTCCATGCCTCTCTCCTAGCTTCTGGTGGTTTGCTAGAAATTTTTTTTATGTTGGTTGGCTTGTAAAAGTATCACCCTGATTTCTGCCTTTCTTTTCACACAGTGTTCTTCCTGCTGTCCAAAATTTTCCCCTCTGATAAAGACACAAGTCAGATTGGATTATAGACCCAACCTGCTTCAGCATGATCTCATATTAATTAATTATATATTCAATGACCTATTTTCAAATGAGTTTTCATTCTGAGGTGTTGAGGCTTAGGACTTTAATATATCTTTTTAAAAAAAATTTTTTTTGTGGACATAATTCAATTCATAATAAGTGGTTATGAAAGAAACTTCTTTTTCTTAATTTTTTAAAAATTTTTATTCATATTTGAGAGACAGAGACAGAGCCTGAACAGGGGATGGGCAGAGAGAGAGGGACACAGAATCCGAAGCAGGCTCCAGGCTCCAAGCTGTCAGCACAGAGCCTGATTCAGGGCTGGAACTCATGAACAGCGAGATCATGACCTGAGCCAAAGTCGGCGCTTAACCGACTGAACCACCCAGGCACCCCTAAAAGAAGCTTCTAAAGTGTAAATGGATGTAAGTATTTTTGTATAAATTTATAAAATGAACAAAGATATGGAATAAACATCCAGATAATCCCAAAGTAGGAAGTTCAGGGAATAGAGGAAGAAAAATGTGATATACTTCTTGTAAAAGTCAGATGCAAATATATGTATTTCTGTGTAATAAATCTTTCTGAGTTTGTTAACTCAGTGGAATGTAGTGTTAACATGCACAAATTCTAGAATGTTAGATGATGTGATGGGTACTGGAAAGAAGTTTGTGGATCATTCCAAAAATAAAACAAAAAAAGAGGGCTGTCATAAATAATATATAAGTATATAATGCAGAAATTGTTTAAATCCTTCATTAAAAAGCAGAAGAAATTGAGTTAGATGAAAAAATACTTTGTGTTAGTTTAGGAGACATCTAAAAGAACAAGAAGAGTTAAAAATTAATGAATGGAAAATGATACATCAAGCAAATGTGATTATCAAGAAAACAAGTGAATTGATATTAATATTAGAGAAAACAAAGATATTACAATAACATCAATGGCAATATTTCATAATGATAAAATGTACAATTTAACAAGAATTACTTGTAAAGATACATGCTCATACATCAAAATGCTTAGTATTAAAATATGTAAATTTTTTTATTTTTTTTATTTTTTTATATATGAAGTTTATTGACAAATTGGTTTCCATACAACACCCAGTGCTCATCCCAAAAGGTGCCCTCCTCAATACCCATCACCCACCCGCCCCTCCCTCCCACCCCCCATCAACCCTCAGTTTGTTCTCAGTTTTTAACAGTCTCTTATGCTTTGGCTCTCTCCCACTCTAACGTCCTTTTTTTTTTTTTTTTTTTTTCTTCCCCTCCCCCATGGGTTCCTGTTAAGTTTCTCAGGATCCACATAAGAGTGAAACCATATGGTATCTGTCTTTCTCTGTATGGCTTATTTCACTTAGCATCACACTCTCCAGTTCCATCCACGTTGCTACAAAAGGCCATATTTCATTTTTTCTCATTGCCACGTAGTATTCCATTGTGTATATAAACCACAATTTCTTTATCCATTCATCAGTTGATGGACATTTAGGCTCTTTCCATAATTTGGCTATTGTTGAGAGTGCTGCTATGAACATTGGGGTACAAGTGCCCCTATGCATCAGTACTCCTGTATCCCTTGGGTAGATTCCTAGCAGTGCTATTGCTGGGTCAAAGGGTAGGTCTATTTTTAATTTTCTGAGGAACCTCCACACTGCTTTCCAGAGCGGCTGCACCAATTTGCATTCCCACCAACAGTGCAAGAGGGTTCCCGTTTCTCCACATCCTCTCCAGCATCTATAGTCTCCTGATTTGTTCATTTTGGCCACTCTGACTGGCGTGAGGTGATACCTGAGTGTGGTTTTGATTTGTATTTCCCTGATAAGGAGCGACGCTGAGCATCTTTTCATGTGCCTGTTGGCCATCTGGATGTCTTCTTTAGAGAAGTGTCTATTCATGTTTTCTGCCCATTTCTTCACTGGGTTATTTGTTTTTCGGGTGTGGAGTTTGGTGAGCTCTTTATAGATTTTAGATACTAGCCCTTTGTCCGATATGTCATTTGCAAATATCTTTTCCCATTCCGTTGGTTGCCTTTTAGTTTTGTTGGTTGTTTCCTTTGCTGTGCAGAAGCTTTTTATCTTCATAAGGTCCCAGTAATTCACTTTTGCTTTTAATTCCCTTGCCTTTGGGGATGTGTCGAGTAAGAGATTGCTACGGCTGAGGTCAGAGAGGTCTTTTCCTGCTTTCTCCTCTAAGGTTTTGATGGTTTCCTGTCTCACATTTAGGTCCTTTATCCATTTTGAGTTTATTTTTGTAAATGGTGTGAGAAAGTGGTCTAGTTTCAACCTTCTGCATGTTGCTGTCCAGTTCTCCCAGCACCATTTGTTAAAGAGGCTGTCTTTTTTCCATTGGATGTTCTTTCCTGCTTTGTCAAAGATGAGTTGGCCATACGTTTGTGGGTCTAGTTCTGGGGTTTCTATTCTATTCCATTGGTCTGTGTGTCTGTTTTTGTGCCAATACCATGCTGTCTTGATGATGACAGCTTTGTAGTAGAGGCTAAAGTCTGGGATTGTGATGCCTCCTGCTTTGGTCTTCTTCTTCAAAATTCCTTTGGCTATTCGGGGCCTTTTGTGGTTCCATATGAATTTTAGGATTGCTTGTTCTAGTTTCGAGAAGAATGCTGGTGCAATTTTGATTGGGATTGCATTGAATGTGTAGATAGCTTTGGGTAGTATTGACATTTTGACAATATTTATTTTTCCAATCCATGAGCAGGGAATGTCTTTCCATTTCTGTAAATCTTCTTCAATTACCTTCATAAGCTTTCTATAGTTTGCAGCATACAGATCCTTTACATCTTTGGTTAGATTTATTCCTAGGTATTTTATGCTTCTTGGTGCAATTGTGAATGGGATCAGTTTCTTTATTTGTCTTTCTGTTGCTTCATTGTTAGTGTATAAGAATGCAACTGATTTCTGTACATTGATTTTGTAATCTGCAACTTTGCTGAATTCATGTATCAGTTCTAGCAGACTTTTGGTGGAGTCTATCGGATTTTCCATGTATAATATCTTGTCATCTGCAAAAAGCGAAAGCTTGACTTCATCTTTGCCAATTTTGATGCCTTTGATTTCCTTTTGTTGTCTGATTGCTGATGCTAGAAATTCCAGCACTATGTTAAACAACAACGGTGAGAGTGGGCATCCCTGTCGTGTTCCTGATCTCAGGGAAAAAGCCTCTCAGTTTTTCCCCGTTGAGGATGATGTTAGCTGTGGGCTTTTCATAAATGGCTTTTATGATCTTTAAGTATGTTCCTTCTATCCCGACTTTCTCAAGGGTTTTTATTAAGAAAGGGTGCTGGATTTTGTCAAAGGCCTTTTCTGCATCGATTGACAGGATCATATGGTTCTTCTCTTTTCTTTTGTTAATGTGATGTATCACGTTGATTGATTTGCGAATGTTGAACCAGCCCTGCATCCCAGGAATGAATCCCACTTGATCATGGTGAATAATTCTTTTTATATGCTGTTGAATTCGATTTGCTAGTATCTTATTGAGAATTTTGGCATCCATATTCATCAGGGATATTGGCCTGTAGTTCTCTCTTTTTACTGGGTCTCTGTCTGGCTTAGGAATCAAAGTCATACTGGCTTCATAGAATGAATCTGGAAGTTTTCCTTCCCTTTCTATTTCTTGGAATAGCTTGAGAAGGATAGGTATTATCTCTGCTTTAAACGTCTGGTAGAACTCCCCTGGGAAGCCATCTGGTCCTGGACTCTTATTTGTTGGGAGATTTTTGATAACCGATTCAATTTCTTCGCTGGTTATGGGTCTGTTCAAGCTTTCTATTTCCTCCTGATTGAGTTTTGGAAGAGTGTGGGTGTTCAGGAATTTGTCCATTTCTTCCAGGTTGTCCAATTTGTTGGCATATAATTTTTCATAGTATTCCCTGATAATTGTTTGTATCTCTGAGGGATTGGTTGTAATAATTCCATTTTCATTCATGAGTTTATCTATTTGGGTCATCTCCCTTTTCTTTTTGAGAAGCCTGGCTAGAGGTTTGTCAATTTTGTTTATTTTTTCAAAAAACCAACTCTTGGTTTCGTTGATCTGCTCTACAGTTTTTTTAGATTCTATATTGTTTATTTCTGCTCTGATCTTTATTATTTCTCTTCTTCTGCTGGGTTTAGGCTGCCTTTGCTGTTCTGCTTCTATTTCCTTTAGGTGTGCTGTTAGATTTTGTATTTGGGATTTTTCTTGTTTCTTGAGATAGGCCTGGATTGCAATGTATTTTCCTCTCAGGACTGCCTTCGCTGCGTCCCAAAGCGTTTGGATTGTTGTATTTTCATTTTCGTTTGTTTCCATATATTTTTTGATTTCTTCTCTAATTGCCTGGTTGACCCACTCATTCGTTAGTAGGGTGTTCTTTAACCTCCATGCTTTTGGAGGTTTTCCAGACTTTTTCCTGTGGTTGATTTCAAGCTTCATAGCATTGTGGTCTGAAAGTATGCATGGTATAATTTCAATTCTTGTAAACTTATGAAGGGCTGTTTTGTGACCCAGTATATGATCTATCTTGGAGAATGTTCCATGTGCACTCGAGAAGAAAGTATATTCTGTTGCTTTGGGATGCAGAGTTCTAAATATATCTGTCAAGTCCATCTGATCCAGTGTCTCATTCAGGGCCCTTGTTTCTTTATTGACCGTGTGTCTAGATGATCTATCCATTTCTGTAAGTGGGGTGTTAAAGTCCCCAGCAATTACCACATTCTTATCAATAAGGTTGCTTCTGTTTATGAGTAATTGTTTTATATATTTGGGGGCTCCGGTATTCGGCGCATAGACATTTATAATTGTTAGCTCTTCCTGATGGATAGACCCTGTAACTATTATATAATGTCCTTCTTCATCTCTTGTTACAGCCTTTAATTTAAAGTCTAGTTTGTCTGATATAAGTATGGCTACTCCAGCTTTCTTTTGGCTTCCAGTAGCATGATAAATAGTTCTCCATCCCCTCACTCTGAATCTAAAGGTGTCCTCAGGTCTAAAATGAGTCTCTTGTAGACAGCAAATAGATGGGTCTTGTTTTTTTTATCCATTCTGATACCCTATGTCTTTTGGTTGGCGCATTTAATCCATTTACATTCAGTGTTATTATAGAAAGATACGGGTTTAGAGTCATTGTGATGTCTGTATGTTTTATGCTTGTAGTGATGTCTCTGGTACTTTGTCTCACAGGGTCCCCCTTAGGATCTCTTGTAGGGCTGGTTTAGTGGTGACAAATTCCTTCAGTTTTTGTTTGTTTGGGAAGACCTTTATCTCTCCTTCTATTCTAAATGACAGACTTGCTGGATAAAGGATTCTCGGCTGCATATTTTTGCTGTCTAGCACCCTGAAAATCTCGTGCCAATTCTTTCTGGCCTGCCAAGTTTCAAAAGAGAGATCAGTCACGAGTCTTATAGGTCTCCCTTTATATGTGAGGGCACGTTTACCCCTTGCTGCTTTCAGAATTTTCTCTTTATCCTTGTATTTTGCCAGTTTCACTATGATATGTCGTGCAGAAGATCGATTCAAGTTACGTCTGAAGGGAGTTCTCTGTGCCTCTTGGATTTCAATGCCTTTTTCCTTCCCCAGTTCAGGGAAGTTCTCAGCTATGATTTCTTCAAGTACCCCTTCAGCACCTTTCCCTCTCTCTTCCTCCTCTGGGATACCAATTATGCGTATATTATTTCTTTTTAGTGTATCACTTAGTTCTCTAATTTTCCCCTCATACTCCTGGATTTTTTTATCTCTCTTTTTCTCAGCTTCCTCTTTTTCCATAACTTTATCTTCTAGTTCACCTATTCTCTCTTCTGCCTCTTCTATCCGAGCCGTGGTGGTTTGCATTTTGTTTTGCATTTCATTTAAAGCGTTTTTCAGCTCCTCGTGACTGTTCCTTAGTCCCTTGATCTCTGTAGCAAGAGATTCTCTGCTGTCCTGTATGCTGTTTTCCAGCCCAGCGATTAATTTTATGACTATTATTCTAAATTCACTTTCTGTTATATTATTTAAATCCTTTTTGATCAGCTCATTAGCTGTTGTTATTTCCTGGAGATTCTTCTGAGGGGAATTCTTCCGCTTGGTCATTTTGGATAGTCCCTGGTGTGGTGAGGGCCTGCAGGGCACTTCCCCTGTGCTGTGGTGTATAACTGGAGTTGGTGGGCGGGGCCGCAGTCCGACCTGATGTCTGCCCCCAGCCCACCGCTGGGGCCACAGTCAGACTGGTGTGTGCCTTCTCTTCCCCTCTCCTAGGGGCGGGATTCACTGTGGGGTGGCGTGGCCCGTCTGGGCTACTTGCACACTGCCAGGCTTGTGATGCTGGGGATCTGGCGTATTAGCTGGGGTGGGAAGGCAAGGTGCACGGCGGCAGGGGGGGCAGGCTTAGCTCGCTTCTCCTTAGGTGATCCACTTCAGGAGGGGCCCTGTGGCAGCCGGAGGGAGTCAGATCCGCTGCCGGAGGTTTGGCTCCGCAGAAGCACAGAGTTGGGTGTTTGCGCGGAGTGAGCAATTTCCCTGGCCGGAACCGGTTCCCTTTGGGATTTTGGCTGGGGGATGGGCGGGGGAGATGGCGCTGGCGAGCGCCTTTGTTCCCCGCCAAACTGAGCTCTGTCGTCCGGGGGCTCCGCAGCTCACCCTCCCTTTGTCCTCCGGCCTTCCCGCTTTCCGAGCAGAGCTGTTAACTTATGACCTCCCAGACGCTAAGTCGCGCTTGCTGTCGGAACACAGTCCGTCAGGCCCCTCCGCTTTTGCAAGCCGGACTTGGGGGCTCTGCTTGGCTGGCGAGCCGCCCCTCCGCCCCGGCTCCCTCCCGCCAGTCCGTGGAGCGCGCACCGCCTCGCCGCCCTTCCTACCTTCTTCCGTGGGCCTCTCGTCTGCACTTGGGTCTGGTGACTCTGTTCTGCTAATCCTCTGGCGGTTTTCTGGGTTATTTAGGCAGGTGTAGGTGGAATCTAAGTGATCAGTAGTACGCACGGTGAGCCCAGCATCCTCCTACGCCGCCATCTTCCTGATACTCTTTTCTAAAATATGTAAATTTAAAGGTAAGTAATGACAAATGCAGTATAGTGGAATAAAATAAAATTTAAAAAGTAACCTTGCAGTAGAAAAATATTTAAGTATATAGCATGTTAGAATAATATAATTTTCTGGCTTGCTCAAATAAATCTATTGAATTTTACCAATAATCAGAGAATACATAATATTCCTGCGGGTGCATGTTGCCTTGTGGGGGAAATTTTCAAATAAAGCAAAAGCACTAGCCATCAAAAAGCACTCGTGACAAAAAAGTGCATGAGTCATTTGTTCAGGTTCATGATGTCCAAGAGAATCTGGAGATTCAAGATTTCCAGGCATATCAATCCAGTTGTTATCATCTGGTGTCTTATTCTTTACTAATTGGAACCCTGACCTTGATAGATCAGGCTATTTTCATTGGGAGTTTACCTTTTTTAAACTTGTTACCATTCAGTCCTGAGCCTCATCTCCATCTTTCTCTTGGTATCAACACCTTGGATATTATATTAAAAAAAAATCAGCATTAGGCAGAAAGAGAAAATGCAATCCCATTGAAGGTCTCATCCGCTATACTGAGAGGCTCCGGAAGTGAAATGACCCTTCAAAATTATTCAGAAATGAATTCCCACGTGAAACATCATTGGCTCCAAGCCATCCTGGGAAGGAGGTATAAATGGGGTCATGAGGAAGCACTGTGGACCACCTTAAAACTTCACACCTCTTCTGTGCACTGCTGTGTTTAACAAAAGTGGGTATCTTTTCAGGATCAATTTTGTGATAGAAGAAAATATCTACTTATATGAGTAAAACATGCCCAGAATTTCAAAGAGGGCTGAAACACAGACATTGGAATAAAGGAAAGAGTTGTCACATTTGTGATTTAGCATTTATAAATGTTATAATTAGCTAGCAAAATATTTTTGATGCTTTTTTTCTTAAAAAATAATTCCTTACACTAAGATTTATAATTCTCTGATATAATGACAGTTCTATTTTGAAGACTAGACAATATAATGAAAATATCATTCTGTTAAACATTTTGATATCTGCAACAGTAAAATTCTGATAAATTTACCTAACATAAAAATTCTGATATTTTTAATAAAATAAAGAAGTAACAAAATCATTAATGCCTACAACTTTTAGGATGAAATCATTTATGATCCCAGAACATTTTTAAAAGAGATCAATAAAATTTTGACCATTTCCTATCATGTCATTTATAAAAGTGATGTCAAATTTAGAATTGGCAGGGAAAATTTCTACCCATCTCACTTAACCCATAACCATCACTAATAGTAGCTCCCCAAGGTTTGCTTTGCTTTTCATGACTCAGCAGAGATCAAATTTAAGGCTATTTTAAGTAATGTTATTGAGTGATAGAAAATATGGTGGAAAAGCTAAATAACTAGTGACACATAGCTAACAAATGTACAAATTTAAATTGATGATTTTCTATGAAAAGAGAAAACAGAAAAATCAAATGATAGGTCTATCCTACCCTTTTTTGTTTGAACTAAAATCACTAGATTCCAGCATCATAATCACACTTAACTTAAAAGTGAAACAAAAGTCAAGTGAGTATAAAAATAAAAGTTGTTCAATTGATTTTAATACATTTGTATGTAAAAATTTTTCAATAAAATATTGTCTTAAATTGTATACATATATGGTTTAACAGCACTTTATTTTTAATTCATGTGGTCACATAACTATTTTAAATGGAAATATTTATAGATTGCACAAAACACATATTTATTGCATTTATTATTCCTCTCTATCCAATTTACCTGTCATTTTCTTTTAAACTATTTTATTGTTTTTCTTTTTGTCCACGTAATGATAGTATGTAGTGATTATCACGAAAAACGATTGCTTAGCTATGAAACACTTTCATTTTTAATATTTGGAAAATATTCATATATAAGTATATGTATCTCAAACTTATATTTATAATTCTTTTATATTTAATTATTATTTGACAATTATGTGTTATCTTCACAGACTATTATAAAATAAATATATAATGATATATTTTAATGATAATTGTTTTAATGATAATTGAATTCCCATGAAATCCATAATCATTTTGTCAGAGTGCATATTATTTAAAAATATTGTAGTTTTTCAAAAAAATTTGTTTTTAATTTTTTTATTTTAATATAGTCAGATTTTCTTAAGCTAGTATTTATTTTAACATGTTTTTCATATTTTCCGAGTTCATTCCTAATTTTTGATTTTTAAAAAAATCCCAGTCTTTCAGCTAAGTAGTCCAAACTATCTTCCTAACTTTTAAAACATCATACTTGTATCCAAATAGAAATACAATCTTCCAAAATTGCTAATTCAAAAATGACTTATTATTTATTTCCTCCCAGAATGCTCCAAAGAAGTCATTCTTTTGAATTAGATTTAACATAAGAAGTTTTTGTTTTAATAATAATTTATTTTTATAAATGTATTTGACCTAGTTTTTCAATGCTTTTAAACTTTCTAATGCAATTTTAATTGTTTTTACCTCACATACTCATCATACTCTCTAATATCTATTTCATATTTATATACGAAACACGTATCCTTAAACATTTCTCCCCCCCCCATACTTTGCTTTACCTGTATGATTTTATCTGAAAGTTATTACCTTTCATTTATTTCTATTACCTTTTGAAAAAATGTCTATAGATAAAACACTAGTCTGTTTCATTATCTTATATTTTCTCATCACTCTGTCTTTAGTTACACTAACACTTTTCTTATTCACTTTGCTTTCATGCTATATTACCTTTTTCAAATTTCACATCTTTCAGTAAGTAATTCTGTAGCTTTGTATATGAAAGTACATTTTTTAAAATATGGAAATATATAACCACTTACAGAGAAATCTTTCAAAGGGGAATAAAAAGACATGCATTAGAATATTTATTGTCATATCATATGTATTAGCAAAAAGTTGAGGTTAACCTACCTGCTTGCTGCAGATAATGGTGAGGTAATTTATATCTATGCTTTTGACAGGATATTATCTAGTAGTCAGAAGGAAGGAATGTTCATATAAAAATAAAAGCAGATATTAAAAATAAAATTCTGGATAAAAGTAAACAGTAAAATAATTTGTATCAAAGTATTACTTATAAACATTTTAAGTACACAGATCAATTTTTTGTGAATATATATGTACATGTGTATGTGTGTACGTATTATCTGAGTGGGGGTGTATAGGTACATTTGCACATGAGCAGAGCTAAAGAACCAAAACAATAGTGTATTCAAAGAAAATACATCAAAAATAAAAGATAGGGTGCTGGTGGTGATTAAGGATTGGGACTATGGGACCCCTGGGTGTTCAGTCAATTAAGTGGCTGACTCTTGATCTCAGGTCAGATCTTGATTTCAGGGTGGTGAGTTGAAGATCTACATTGAGTTTTGCCCTGGGCGTGGAGACTACTTTAAAAAAAAAAAAAAAAAAAGGATTGATACTATTAGTAAAAATAAAACATTTAAAAAAAATGTTAGGGGCACATGGGTGGCTCAGCAGGTTGAGCATCTGACTCTTGATTGTGGCTCTGATCATGATTGTAGGGTTGCGTGATCAAGCCCTGCATTGGCTTGATGTTGAGCTTAGAGTGGCTTAAGATTCTCAGTCTCTCTCCTTCTACTCCTCTCCCCTGCTTTCATGCTCTCTCTCTCTCTCTCAAACAAAAAAATGATTTTAAAAAGTTAGACAATATTAAGCCCAAGTGTTTGTTTAGGTCAATCCTTTACTTTTTTATTTACTAAAATAAATACATAAAAATTCCAAACTACGTTTCATTTTGGCTTCATGCTTTGCTTGGGAACCTTTCTTTAATTGCATGGTGGTTTCTTACAGATATCACAATTCCTTCCCAAACTTTCTCCCTCTTCTTCTTCCCTTATAGGCACTATTCTGAATTCAAAAAAAAAAAAAATTCCCCCAATCTTGTGTTCCTTTTGTCCTTTCCATTGTGAATATTTGCATATGACCAAAAAATTTGCCAAATATTGACACATTCTTGAAAAGTCTGGGTCATTTTTAAGTTAAATCTTGTATTTTATGATGATTATAGATTTGCATGTGGTTCTAAGGAATACCATACCATTTACCCAGTTTTCCCCAATGGTAATGTCTTGCAAAACCACAGTACAGTATCACATCTAGAATACTGACATTGACGCAACTGAGATGTAGAAATTTCCATTACACAAGGATCCCCCCTAGGATCCTTTTATAGTCATACCCACTTTCCACCTACACCCTCTTTTTAATCTCTAACAACCATCAATCTAATCTTCATTGCTGTAAATTTTTCATATCAGGAATGTTTTATAAATGAAATCATACAGAATTGCCTTTTTATTCACTTGGCATGATTCTCTGGAGATTCATCTGAATTATTTTGTATATCAGTATGTCATTCCCCTTCATTTCTGAGTAGTATTCCATGGTAGGGATGTTTAACCACTCACTGACAGAGAAACATTTGGGTTGTTTTCAGCTTTTGGCTATTACCAAAACAAATGAAAAGTCATTTCCCAAGCAAATGAAAAAACTGTGTATAGAAGCTTCTATAAACATTTACGTGCAGATTTTGTGCAAACCTACATCTCCATTTCTCTAGAATAAAGAAATGCCTAGGAGTGCTAGGAATAATTAAAAAAAATTTTTGATGTGATCTCTCCATTCTATTCACCCCCATTTTTAGGTAATTTTATGGTTTCTACACTGCCTGAACAAGTATCTCTTACTCTGCTGTCTCCTCTTACCCATCATTTCTTAAAACATAAAGCTCTTTTTCTATTTTGGAAGAAACACAAGTATGTCCTTAGGCTTCAAAACTAAAACACTTGTCTGGCAGTACTTTTAATTATGTTGTCTCTGTGGCTTATCTGAGGATCCACTGTTTATCCACTAACACTTTTCTCTGTCATGAATGAAAGTTCTTCAGTGGGGAATTATCTTACTCCTTCATAACCAAATTCCATTTGGCAGTAACACTCAATTTTTACACCAAACTCATCTGATACTCTTCTTGAGCTGTTTTAAGGGCATTTTAGCCAGATAATACCTGGCAAATTATTTTTTCTTCACGTGAGCAAATAAAAAGAAATATCTTTCAGTCTCATCATTTAAATTCAATTTTTGAAAAATGTCCTCAAATAACCTCCACTTTATTCTGATGTTCTTTTAACCATGATTTAAGTCACAGTATCCTGCAGTCATTCCTATTGTAAATTATCTAAGGATCTCTTCTTGGACAAAAACCCTCAGTGTTTGTAAAGTGGACCCCTACAAAATCTTACCTAGTGCTGGCATCGATGTTTTCCTCCCTGCTGTAAATGAGAAATACAGATTTATTTATTTTGTTTTGCCTCAATCTTCATGTCAAATAAGAGCAAAAAAGAAACTAATATGAATATTTTCCTTTGTTTTTATTAATTCTCCTAGTATCTATTTTTTTTAAATTCATTGTTCCAGAATTATTTAACATGTTTAGATCTTCTGTTCTCTCAATCATTCTAATTTGCCTTTGACCACTGTCATTTCTTAACACACTGCTTGAAAGGGATGAATTTGTTTCTTACTCTCAACTTGTTTCTCAAAGATTTTATTCTCATTTTTCACTGCATAGATTTTATCGTGCTGTATGATTATCCTCCTCCTCATTACTTTAACTGCCTAAATGGGGACACACCAATAGCAACCCACATGTAGCAGGGCTGGTGTTTCCTCAAAATGCACCTGTCACAAATGAAATTGATTTGAGTCCCATAATACTCTTTGGAGATCTCTAGTTGAAATTTTATTACTGTACTGTCCCAATACGAAGATACATGGGAAAATATTTTTATTTAGTACTAAAATATATTAAACTTTTGTTAATTGGTTTTTGATAAAATTATCTCAATAAATTCTCATTAAACTTATAATATAACCAATTTTGTATGAGAAGAAAAAATGGAGATATTTCTTTCTGAATATACCAGATTCAGGTTGTTTAAATTTAGAATCTTTCTTCAATCTGACTTACAAAGATCTATTTCAGTGTTAGGGTTTGATTTTAAAATGGTAGTTGAAAGTTAGGGAGGGAGGCAAACCATAAGAGACTCTTAGAAGCTGAGAATAAACTGAGGGTTGATGGGGGGTGGGAGGGAGAGGAAAATGAGTGATGGGCATTGAGGAGGGCACCTGTTGGGATGAGCACTGGGTGTTGTATGGAAACCAATTGGACAATAAATTTCATATGAAAAAAATAAAATGGTAGTTGAGCAAAAGCAACCCAAAACAGATCATTATTTCAACATAACTTAGAAATGTATACTGCTAAATATAGAGTACTATAATTATTCCAGGTTTTAAAAAGCAATATTAAGGAGCAGATAGAAAAATGTAGGTAAAAGGTTATATAATCTCCTTCTTGAAGAATATCCAAGGTTTATTAGCAAGGTTAAGAAATTTACACAGATTCTCTGGATCCACATAAGAGTGAAAACATATGGTATCTGTCTTTCTCTGTATGACTTATTTCACTTAACAGAAGTCCATGGGGGAGGCGAAGGAAAAAAAAAAGAGGTTAGAGTGGGAGAGAGCCAAAGCATAAGAGACTCTTAAAAACTGAGAACAAACTGAGGGTTGATGGGGGTGGGAGGAAGGGGAGGGTGGGTGATGGGTATAGAGGAGGGCACCTTTTGGGATGAGCACTGGGTGTTGTATGGAAACCAATTTGACGATAAATTTCATATTTTAAAAAAATTTACACAGATTAGTTATATGTGTTATTGAACATATACTTCACTTAATGGATATTGTTTGTCAAAATGTACCTATATATCATAGAATTGTCAATGGTATCATTCTTTTGTGAAAATCATCATAGATTGGTAAACAGCAAAACTTCCTTTGAGAAGAAGCCATGCCATTTTCTTGTATTTATTTTTCAATTTCATTTTCAAACTACCCAATTACTAAGGGTAGGGTAAAGATTTAGTGGATTATGTTTGCTTCATTTGAAAATATGGCAATAGTACATGTTAAGCTTTTCTGATGCTTATTTAAGTTTATAAATCATGATTTTCGTTACCCTACCAAAATAGACTATTTATGGAATATGAAGAATGATCTGGAATATCGACTCAAAAATAACACAAGTTATTAGTCCTCACTGATCAAGAATGATATTATAGAATTAAATTTAACAATGCTTCTTATATACATCTTGGATATGAAATTTTAGTGACACAAGAAACAGCATAAGCAATAAAAAACTGAGCCCCTGGAATTAGCCAGTCAATATTGTACTTTGGTCTTTTACTTTCTTATAATAACTGACAAGCTTTTTACTGCTTTCCATACTCAGAACAACCTTATTGTCACAACATGTTGACATGCACAGGTGGAAGAGATATGGACCTTGCGTGAAAAAGCAAGGTTCTCCAAGTGACATATGAAGGCAAAACATATTGGCTTTCGTGCACCAGGGTTTTGCAAGAACAAGCAATTAAACATTCTTAGACTGTGCACCTGTGGCAATGCCAGTTCCAAATTCATTAAGCAGGCATCTGTGTTCAGAAGAAGAAGGTCTGTTGATTTTGTATTTGCTAACATGAAAACCAAAGCTAATTTACACATTGCTACAGTAAATTATAAAAGAAAAGATTACCATTTAAAGCAGCTTTAGTTGATAGTGTTTTATTATTGTTGTCATGTTGCTTTTGTTTTTCCATGGTCTATAGAGACCTCTGTAGATTTAAATGATCGATATGTGAGAGGATTTCCATCTCCCAACATAATTTTCAAAGTGTTTTTAGCAACAATAACTAATCATACTGGGATCTTTGAAAATCTGATTGAAGTTATAAAATCTCTTCTCAAAAAGTCCAGGTAAACTCAGTATGTTTCTTATAATTTAACAAGTATTAGTTAAGATAATAAGCATTTTTTAAGTGACAAAAAAAGGCCCAAATAAGGTAGAAGTTTATTTGCCTCCCACACAGTAGTCTAGTTGAAGAAGAGTATGGAATGTGCTTGAGATTCCATCCTCTGGTTCATTACTATAACCTAGGCTGTTGTTGCATGTGGTCAAAACACAATCACTACAATGTTTGCATTTCAAATACAAAGAAGAGGGAGAAGATTTAATTCTTTTTTATGGCTGAGTACTATTCTATTGTGTATATATACCTCAGATCTTCTTTATCCATTCATCTTTCAGTGGACACTTAGGCTGCTTCCATATCTCGGCTATTGTAAATAATTATGCGATAAGCATAGGGGTGCATGTATCTTTCCAAATTGGCACTTTCATTTCTTTGAATAAAAACCTAGTAGTGGAATTACTGGATCATATAGTATATTTATTTTTAATTTTTTGAGAACCCTAGAGAGTATTAGGCTAAGTGAAATAAGTCAGACTTTGGAAAAAGACAAATTATTTCACTTATATGTGGAATCTAAAAAAACAAAACATATTAACAAAAAAAGTAACAGAAACAGATTTATAAATACAGAGAACAAACTGATGGTTACCAGGGTGGGCGATGGGTAGACATGGGTGAATTAAGTAAAGAGGATTAAGATGTACAAAAACTTTCAGTTAAAAATAAGTAAGTCATAGGGATGGGAGAAAAAAAGAGTGGGAGTGGGAGAAAACATGGGGCACAAGAAATCATACAAGATATTATACAAAAATTTGTATATTTTTTTAATCAGTAGGTGCACACATCATTTTCACTCAAACACAATTGATCATACCTCTGGCACAGTTGCCCCTACCCATTGGAGTAGCAAAGAAATAAATTCAATGACTGAACAACCATTTACACAGCCAAACACAGTGAAAAGGAGCATTATTTTTAATAGCTACCTGCCATAATTGTTTTCATTGAACTCTGGTTCTATGGAAAAATTTCAAGGACATAAATATTCTCCGTACACTTGATACTTCTTGCAAATATATTGAGATATCTGTGAAAAGTTTAATCTGATTCTTAAGGGAGACTCCTGCCTCCCCAGTTTTTAAGAAGATACTCATTCCTCCATCGTACCACTTCCATCCAGTCGTTAATATAAAAAAAATTGGAAATAATTCTTGTTATTTCTTGCTTGTACCATCCCAATGTCCGGTTCACATATTCTCACAAGTTTTTCCACTAAATATATTCCTAATTTAGTAACTTCCAGGAATTTCCACTGTTATGAATATAGTCAAAATTATCAAATTAAAGATATCTTCTCATGACTGGATTGTCTTATTTTAACTGGTTGCTGGTGTTCTTTTTTGTTACTTTCTCATCCTTTCCAAAGATAAAGCCAAATTTATCTTTTTAACATAAAAAATAGGATTTTATGACCTCAATCTTAAATGTTTAATGACTTTTCACCTTTTTAGGTTATATTTAATGTTTATTAATATGACATGCAAGATCATGCACTCATGGGCATTACATCTCTATTTTTTTTCTTTTTTTTTCAATATATGAAATTTATTGTCAAATTGGTTTCCATACAACACCCAGTGCTCATCCCAAAAGGTGCCCTCCTCAATACCCATCACCCACCCTCCTCTCCCTCCCACCCCCATCAACCCTCAGTTTGTTCTCAGTTTTTAAGAGTCTCTTATGCTTTGGCTCTCTCCCACTCTAACCTCTTTTTTTTTTCCTCTCCCTCCCCCATGGGTTTCCATTAAGTTTCTCAGGATCCACATAGAGTGAAAACATATGGTATCTGCCTTTCTCTGTATGGCTCATTTCACTTAGCATCACACTCTCCAGTTCCATTCACGACATTACATCTCTAATGTAATTTTGTACCAAACTCCTCTGTTCTTCTCCACCCTTCAGGCTCTGCCATCTCTGTTCTTCAAACACATCAACTTACCTCCTAGCTGAGAGCTGTTGAAATGCTTTTGTTTTTAACCTTACATGCTTTCCTCTCACTGCTTTCAAAATAGTTTAATAAAAAGTTCTCTGAAATGTTTCTGTTGGTAATTAGTATATATGTATTCAGACTTTCAAAAAAGACATTATGGATTTTTCTGGTTAAGCTAATTTATGTTTATGTTATTTATCTACTTATTATCTTTCATTTGTACATAACATCTAGATTGCCTAACTAATCAAAATAAAGAAATGACTATTAATTTTCATTACCTAGATTGTAATGGGTTAAGCCCCTCTTGGCTTAATTGATAAATCCTTGCTTCTTCTCCAAACCAAACAGCCATCTCAAATGTTTTTTGAGGATGTATCAAGTAGAGACATCTGCAATGTTAAGTATTAAAAGTAACATCAACTTACTTATGTTATGATCAATAAGGCTGTATAGTTAAAAAATGATAATCTTCTCAATAATTAGTGTTGAATCAATTGGATCCTTTGGAGGGGATACTGGATTCCTAAATCACAACATTCATAAATATCAATTTTAGTTGGATTGTGAACACAAATATAATAGATAAAGCAATAAACTTTCAGAAGCAAACATACAGTAATATCTTTATGCCAGATGGTAAGCAAAGATTTCTCAAAAATAGCACAAAAA
Source organism: Lynx rufus (assembly GCF_022079265.1). NCBI lineage: Eukaryota > Metazoa > Chordata > Mammalia > Carnivora > Felidae > Lynx > Lynx rufus. The sequence continues at coordinate 94,604,207 of NW_025814845.1, read as the reverse complement.
CACTGACCATATTAGGAAAAATTATAACATTGACTATATTTGTGATTAGATCTTTTGGTCATCAAATGTTCCACAGATGAAAAAACAAAAACAAACAAAAAACAACTCACAGAGAGAGAATGCAGGTATATGACAAAGGACTTATTTCTATAATATACAAAGAATCCTGGAACATTAGTAAGATAAACCTACCCTATTCAGTAGCAAAAAAGGCTGAAAAACCAGGTGTTTCACATTAGAGAGGTTACTTAAATAGCTAACCTATACATAAAAAGATATTTCATTTCATTAGTCATTAGGGAGATACAAATTAAGGCCACAAAAATATAGAAGTACACACTTGTCACAATGGCTAATAATAATACCAAGTGTTACTGAGAATGTGCAACAATTTCAAGTCTCTGAGGGGACATCATTACCCAATACACTATGATCTAGCATTTCTATCCCTAGTTATATATTCAGCAGAAATGCACACATATTCACTAAAATCAAGTGTTAGAATTTTCATAGCAGGAATATTCAAAATTGACAAAAGCAATGAGAATGAACCAACTATAATAATTCAATACTGTGATACGGATATTACCTACAAATAAAATGTTGAACAAAAGAAACAAGATGAAAAGCATACCACTCAAAAATTCAAAAATCACTCAACCAAAGTCCTAAAATATAACACTAATCTATGATGCTAAATTAGGATAGTGGTTATCCTGGGGGCACAGTAACTATAAAAGATACAAGCTGGTTTCTGGAATTCTGGTGAGGTTGACTTGTCAATCTGGGTGTTCATGACTTGTGTTCAGTTTGTGAAAATTCATCCAGCTGTATGTTTATGGTTTCTGTATTTTTATTTTGATAAAAAATTTACATAGAACATACTACAATATTTTAAAGGTGACAAATAATAAAATGGTGTCATTAGTTGGGTTCTACATATGTTATTTAGATATAGCCATGATATTTTCAAACTGTGACCAAAATAATCTATCTTCCAACTCAAAGAAAGGAATCCAGAAAAATACCTTCGGATTGTAATCCAGATACTGTACAGTCGATACTATTATATTACCAATCTGTTCATGATATCATGTTAATCCATTTTTCCATAGTAGATTCAATTTGTTCTGCCAAGCTACAAAATAAGCTAATCAATGTCAAATAACCAGCAGCCAAATGGGATTATCTTTGATGGGTTTTGCCAAAAAAATAAAAACTATTAAAATTGGGCCAAAAATAATATTGTTACTAAATCAGAAATCCAAATTTTATACCACAGTAGACTGCAAATTAGCTCAGCTTAAGTGAGGTGTGAGAGAGACACAGAGCTTTGTTAAATTGACATGAAAAAAGGGTAAATTTAAGAAATCTCATGATTCAAATTAATTGATGTTGATTACTTCAGGAATTGAGCAAGAAAGAAAAGTAGGTAGGAAGGAGAGATGTTAAAAAAGTAAAATTATAAAAATTAAATCCTGGAGTTAGCCATATGCGTAACAAGTCTATAGGGAACAAAGTTCTTAAATGTAAGTAGGAGAATGTGAGAAATGTGCAGATTATTATATACCCTGTGAAAAAATTCAAAATAAACCAAAAACCTGTATCAGAAGTATATGAAGTAATAATACTATAGAACTAAGAACAATTAAACAATTTCTGATAGAAATTGTAAGTCAAGAAAAGAAAGCATATCAGAATGTGGCATATTGCATATGAGGGATAAAGGTAATCAGACAATCACACAAAAATGGAAATCTAGTTGAGATAAAATCATAGATATATCATTTAGTATGCCAAGTAAAATGAAAATATCAGCAAAATGAAATACTTCAAAGAAAACTTTACTAGCAAGACCTAGTTGTCCTATCTGCCAACTGTGAACCAGACAAAAGATGGATACATTTGAAATGTCATACTGAGGGGTGCCTGGGTGGCTCAGTCGGTTAAGCTCCCAACTCTTGATTTCAGCTTGGGTCATGATCTTGAGATTCATGGGTTTGAGCCAGGTGCACTGTCAGTGCAGAGCCTGCTTGGGATTCTCTGTCTCCTTCTTATCTCCGTCCTTTCCCCGCTCACGATCTCTCTCTCTCAAAAATAAGTAAATGAATATTAAAAGTAAAATAAAATAAATGTCTTACTGAATAAAAATCCCAGGGGGCACCTGGGTGGCTCAGTTAGTTGACATCCGATTTTAGCTCAGGTCATGATCTCATGGTTCTCGAGTTCCAGCCCCGCATGAGGCTCTGCACTGACAAGTCAGATCCTGGAGCCTGTTTAGATTATGTGTGTGTCTCTCTCTCTGGACTCCCCTCTCCCCCTGCTCACACTCTGTGTCTCTCTTCATCAAAGATAAATAAACATTAAAAATTAAAAAAAAATACCAAATGCTTCTCAAAGCCTAATATGTGAATATGTAGCATAATTTTGGTTAAAACTAAGAAATGACAACAAGAATAGTGACAGATACACTTCTTTGCTTGAAGTATATTTATATCAATATGCAATTTGACTTATTTTTTTTTAACGTTTATTTATTTTTGAGACAGAGAGAGACAGAGCATGAGTGGGGGAGGGTCAGAGAGAGAGGGAGACACAGAATCTGAAACAGGCTCCAGGCTCTGAGCTGTCAGCACAGAGTCCGACGCCGGGCTTGAACTCACGGACCGCGAGATCATGACCTGAGCTGAAGTGGGACACTTAACCGACTGAGCCACCCAGGCACCCCATAATTTGACTTATTAATTCATTAATTAATGAAAAGATTGTGCTTAAATTCTATAGAGCTACTGATTAATAAACATTTCTATTTTTATGTGACATTTTCATATGCCATCTTAGAAGATATTTTCATTGAATTTAAGGTGATATTCTGTATAGTAAAGATTTTATTGTATTCAAATTAAACAAAATAAAATGACAATTCAGGGGAAAAGTGGATTTTATTATATTAGATAGATCTGGGGAGTAGATACTTTTATTTCTGGAATCAGAAACACTAACTACCAACCCAAAGCATATTTTCATTGCAAGTATGCTAAACAGATGTTGAATATATTAATGAGTGTATTAGTAAAGGACCTTCATAAACATAGTAAAATTTCCATTTGAATATATTTTTAACAGAATATATTACATTAGTCTTTTACTAGATATATCAATTAGAAAAATAATTGTAATGTAATATAATATACATTACTTCATTGTAAAAATACATGCACATGTGCACGTACCCACATGAACAAATTGTGCATAATAAGTGGGAGGGAAAAGAGAACCTATGCTGAAAAATACAGTTCTATAAGAATAAATATTTTCTTTCACTTTTGCTTTTTTGTATATATGTAATTTTTAGGTAAGTTAAATGCAGATGTTTAATACTTTTAGTAAATATTAAAATAAGCTTATTTTATTCACTTTTTAAATAAAGGGGGTGTGGGGAGAGCAAGAAGAGAGAGATGAACAGATTCATAGAGAATCAAAAAAATATGCATCAATATAAAACAAACAGACTATAATGAGAGTTCCAAAGCACTGAACTGTAGGACAATTTATTGTCCTGCACATATTTTGCATAATATGTTCATCATGACTGTACGTGTAGTATAAATTAACAATTTCCAACATGTTTATGGTTAAGTAAATGAGAGTTATGGCCAAAAGTTAATACCTGTTTTATGTGATTTTTAAAGTTCATTCAACACCTTAACACTTCTACATTTTTAGCCATTTTAAAATAAAATGCCTAAACTTTCCTCAGGCAACGTATCACTTTAAAGCTGTACGTTAATCACAACTGCTTTGAAATTATACCCTATCCCAAAATTCATTAAACTTCAGCAACTTTTTATCTCCAAGAAAAGCTTGCAGAAACAATTTCCAACACTGTTTCTCCTAACTCAGATTGTTCTCTGAGTAGACCATGTTAATGGTAAGCCAAGGTTTATCAAACATATTGAGGGGTTTGGGTACACAATTTGCAAGTAGGAGCCAAAGGTAATCAATTTTTTCTATATAATAGTGAGATAGGAACAAGAAGCTGGGGTATGAGGATCAAAATTTATGAATACAGTCATATACACACAAATGTGTTTATATACATATATATACATACATATAAATGTGTGTGTTTGTGTGTGTGTGTGTGTGTGTGTGTATTTGTAACAATATTATTTTTGGCCCCAATTTAACAGGTTTTATTTTTTACATCTATCTATCTATCTATCTATCTATATATAGATATGAAAGACAGATTTTAAGAAACTGATTCACATGACTGTGGAGGCTTAGTGATCACTGTGCACAATCTGATTGGGGGGGTTCAGTAGACTGGAGACTAAAGTAAGAGTTGAAGCTTAAATCCAAGGGCAATCTGCTTGCAGAATTCCTTTTTTTCTCTCCAGGGAAGTCAGTCTTTCTTCTGTTAAGGCTCTCAACTGTTTGGATGAGGGCCAGCCATATTATGGAGGGAAACGTGCTTTACTCAAAGTCTACAGATTTAAATGTGAATTTCACACCAAAATTTTTTTCACAGAAGTATCCAGAATAGTGTTTGACCAACTATCTGGGGACCATGGCCTAGCAAAATTGCACATAAAATTAACCATTATGCTGATGGAGAGCTAACAGTCAGTGAGTCCAAGCACTGAAAGACAAGGGGTTAGAGAATGATACAGCCTATTGGCTAGGCAGCCCACAAAGAGTTTTAGAGAGATTAGACATATATCTAATCTAAGTCTTTTGGTTTTTTTTTTTTATTTTTTTTAAAAAATTTTTTTTTCAACGTTTATTTATTTTTGGGACAGAGAGAGACAGAGCATGAACGGGGGAGGGGCAGAGAGAGAGGGAGACACAGAATCGGAAACAGGCTCCAGGCTCTGAGCCATCAGCCCAGAGCCCGACGCGGGGCTCGAACTCACGGACCGCGAGATCGTGACCTGGCTGAAGTCGGACGCTTAACCGACTGCGCCACCCAGGCGCCCCAAGTCTTTTGGTTTTTAAGGATTTTCCTGAATACGTTCCTCTACTTCTTCAATGTAATCATGAGAATTAGTCACTTTATTCACTCATGTATTTGAGTGAATGGTGAAGAATCCAATCAGGGAGCACTATTATGTCAGTCATGGTAAAATGTGTGATGCTACAGTTGTCCACTAAAATTCCCCATGGTAATAAGTTGTAGCTGGAGTTGGCTGCCCATCTAGAATATATATCCTAGATTCTCACTGATAGATGTGGCCATGCATTTAGGTACTTAGGTACTTACCACAGTATGTAAACCAGTTGCAACTACCAGCTTTAAGAGAATGCGTGTAGGTGCCTATGTGGCTCAGTTGGTTAAGCGTCTGACTCTTGATTTTGGTTCAGGTCATAATCTCACAGTCATGAGATCAAGCCCCATGTTGGGCTCTGCACTGGATTCCCTGCCTTGGATTCCCTCTTTCTCTGCCCCTCCCCTACTTGCTGGTGCTCTATCTCAAAATAAATAAACAAACTTAAAAAAAAAGAGAGAGAAGATGTATTTTACTTTGTGCTGTCTTTCTCCTTCATAATAGTAATCTGGTGCATGTGAGTCAGGTTCAACCACACAAATGACACCAATGCCTTCAAATTTTTGGTTTCATTCACGCTTAAAAATCAGTGAGAGCATTAAGAGCTTGTATTTATGTGGGTCATATATATCAACATTTGCATTTTTAGAAATCAAAACTGAGAAACTTTTAAATTATGGATATATTCATTCATTTGAAATAACAATGAATCCATTACATGTTAAAGTAAATAGCACATTTTTATGAAGAACAATTATATTCTCAAACAAAAATATAGTAAAAAGAATAGCACTTTTCCATTTTTCAAATCTCATTAATGCCATTAATAGGAGGCCATTGAATTCTCATTTCTAATTCTTTATTCAACTTGTTATCACATTTATTGTTTTGATCAATTGGAAGAAATTTGGTTTTGCACAGATATGCAGTTGAAAAAGATGAATATTTTAATAGCCTTTTCAGATAGTTGTGGTTATTTTTGATAATTTATTAACACTTGATAAGTGCCAGTTTCATAAAAATTATTCGTGATGTGGAATTAGAAACCACATCAAAGAACTCCTCCCATGTTATTGCATTATGCTTCAAATATCTATGAACAATATCCATTGTTCTTTTTGAAATTTTGGCTTAGTGGTTTTTGAAGATCTAAAATTGACCCATTTCCTTATGCGATACAAACTATTCATATTTGTTAATATCTCTACTAGTCTCATCAGAAAGGTATTTAAATGTCAGAAAGTTGGCAGGCTCACAGAGGCATATATGAGTTTTCCAAAACTCAAGGTGTTTTTTGTTTGTTTGTTTTTGTTTTTGCTTTAAAGCTCTAATTTTATTATTAGCAACAAAGAATGTCATTTTTCCTTATAAAATGTTAATTTCAAAAGCTACATATCAAATACCCAGGCTATAATTAAGTCTGTCAATTGTTTTTTCAAGTAAAAATGGTGTTCTATGTAAAGCACATACAGATACATACACACAATCACACAGGTGCTCTAACTAGAGTCAACCATCATATTTCAATACTTAGCAGAATTTTTTATATTTTTAATCATTTGTGACACACAATATTAAAAAGGTATATATACTCAATTATATTTAAAGAATGAACACTTGTATTGCTTCATCAAGACATTTTTAAGTATCACGAGGCATTTTAAACTTTTTTATTTAATTGCATGGCAGTGAAGAATACTTAATGCCTACACGCAAATATCTACACAGGAAAAAAAATCAAATAAGGTCTTTAAAAAATGTAATGTTTATTTACTTACTTTTGAGAGAGAGAGAGCACCAGCAGGGGAGCGACTGAGAGAGAGGGAGACACAGAATCCAAAGCAGGCTTCAGGCTTTGAGCTGCCAGCACAGAGCCCTTTGCCGGGTTTGAACTCACGAACTTTGATATCATGATCTCAGCCAAAGTCAGACACTTAACCAACTGAGCCACCCAGGTGCCCTACAAATAATGTCTTAATACAATTATGAACTCGTTTTGATCTTAATTTCTCCTGAAAATGTCACAGAAACCCCCTGGGTTCTATGGACAACATGTAGGGGGTCCCTGACCTTAACGGTGTTGGCAACCTCAGATGAAAGAAGTATGGTTCCCTGAAACTAGGACTGTGAGATGATAGAGAAATAAAACTTTTCATTCAAATACTAATGTGCAGAGCTCTTTATTTTAGAAGTTATTCCTTCACTTTAACAGAGAAATTCAACCTAGAAGTCAGGTGATGTGACAAAAATAAATATTTGAAATTGGCTGAGAAGTTGTTGATAGTAAGGCAAAACATACTGCAAACTAGAATTAGACTTATAGACTTGATTAGACTTCTTATGCCATGGCAAAAATATCTTCCTGGTTATGAGTCAGTGGGTACCATGGGCTAACTGAGCATGTAGCTACAGGGAAAGTATACAGAAAGAATTAGAATGTTAGCAGTAATTGTTTGCTCCTTGCTATTTTAAAAAAGTAACAAAATAAAGAAATGAGCTCAGGCAAAAAGTTGCCAGTCAATAAACAGCAAAAGAAGGAAACAGAATTTAGAGAGCCGGGCCCAGAGTTTCAGAAAACCAAACATTCCTATTCTCAAGATACTTTCTCAAGTGCCTATTAAGACTAAAAAGAAAGGGAGGAACCCCTGTGGCAAATGTTAAATTACAGAGGTGCCTTCCCACATTCAGTCTAGTATTTTGGATGGCATAAGGTACCTTCCGTTGGAATGAGAGAGAAAAACAAGGTACAGAGTAGAACAACAACAAAAAAGTAAGCCTAAATGTCATATCCACTACTGCACAGAGTGCTGACTTAAAGAGAGCAGAAGTCTGCTGAATTTTGCAAACTGTATGCAAAAGAAATAATAAGCTTGGCCTACATAGCCCACCCCAAAGGTCATAAAGCAAGGCATTTTTCCAACACCTACTTCAAAAGAGGTCATAGAGGAGAGTAGACAAAGATGATTATATATTACTCTCACAAAAGACAAAAGCACAGTTCTCAAAATGTAAAAGATGTTGTGTACCTCTAAAATTCATGTGTCGGAATCCTAACTCCCAATGTGATGGTACTATGAGGTGGGGCCATTGGGATTAAGTCATGAAGGTGAATCCCTCATGAATGGGATAATTGCCCTTTAAAAGAGATCCCAGAGAGCTCTCTGATCCTTTCCACCATATGAGGACACAGAAAAGATGACCATCTATGAACCAGAAATGGGCCCTCAAAAACTTCCCAGCCTCCAGATCTGTGAGAAATAAATGTGCACTATTTAAGCCACTATTCCATGGTACTTTTTAAAAATAGAAATCCTAATATACTATGGTGAGGAAGAATGAAATTATGCCAGATAGCAGAAAGAGGGGTGCCTAGATGGACTAAGAAATGAATTTATTTCGGGGGGCCTGTGGCTCAGTCAGTTGAGCATTGGACTTAGGTTCAGGTCATGATCTCACAGTTCATGAGTTCAAGCCCCGCGTCAGGCTCTGTGCTGACAGCTGTGAGTCTGGAGCCTGCTTCAGATTCTGTGTCTCCCTCTCTCTCTGCCCCTTCCCCGCGCATGCTCTGTCTCCTCTCTCAAAAATGAATAAATGTTAAAAAATTAATAATAGAAAAATTAAAAAAAGAAATGAATTTATTTCACTGCTTTGGTAGGAAGTTTCATAATTCCTGCCCAGGTGAGTTTTCTAATTACTATAAATTAATGATTTTCAGTGTTCCCATTTTTTAAAGCTTATTTATTTATTTTGAGAGAGAGAAAGAGAAAGCACAAGAGGGGCAGAGAGAAAGGAAGAGAGAGAATCCCAAAAAGACTGTCCTATCAGTGCAGAGCCCAATGCGGGGGATCAATCTCATGAAATGTGAGATCACGACTTGGGCTGAAATCAAGAGTCGGACACTTAACTGACTGAGTCCCCCAGATGTCCCCCCAGTGTTTCCACTTTTAGTTGGCTGCTTGTTAAAGTTATCAGCACATTATATATTGGGAAGAATAACCAGTTTTAGGCTAACATATTAAAAGTGTATTAAATTTGGGGGATCATGAGAAGTCATATATAAACTAATAGACAGGTCTGCACATCATCAGATAATTGGAGTTTTAAGTGGATAGAGCAACCATATGGGATTTTGTTGTTCTCATTTAACAAGGGAGTAAATGTACTCTAAGCATGGGAAACGGGGTAGCCAGAGGGGAAAACTATGGTGAGATCATTATCAATACACACACACACACACACACACACACACACACAATTTGTTTTCCTGTTCCTCTTTTGAATTTTAGTTGTTAGGGTACAAAGCTTTCCAGGAACAGTTGTTAGGGTACAAAACTTACTACTCATTCTCCTTTGTTGTTAGGACAGTGGAATGTAACAGGAAGTAATGTAAATGTACTAGTGATACCTCAGAATCTTAAGTCAGTGATTTACTTTCTTCTGTTTCTCCATCCAAACAGCAGGAATCTACATAGGATGATGTCATCTTTTGACCAGCCTGACCATAATAATGCCCTAGAGAGTGGTGGAGCCATGCAATAGAAGAAATGTGGGCCCTTGAGAGTTTGCACAAAATAGAGATGTAGACAGACCTGGACCATTCACATCAAATCAGCGACATAACAATCAAAAGTTATTCTTCAATAACCAATGACCTTGTGTCAATCTTTGTTAGAATAGCTTAGCTCTTTCTCTAACTACTGCACGGTGGTATAAATATAACATTCGAAATTGCAGAAGTCAGAGTTGAAGAAATATAAAATTCAAGATTCAGGGAATTTGCAGAAATCTTTGAAAAGCTTAAGACTTGAAAACACTATGAAATCTGAGGTTGATGTTGGATCATGCCTAGATACAAAGAATGAGAGTTCCCTGGTAATAAATGTGTCTTGCAAGAAAACGGCATGCTATCTTTTAACTCCCTACTTCATAAATGGGGTAAAGCTGGATGAGAAACAGAGACTGGGTTAGGTTTAGCAACTGAGTGAAATGCAGGAGTGAAGTGAAAGTGAGTGATGCAGTGCCGGTTATTTGGTAAAACCACGAATATAAATTTTTAAACATCTCTTAAATTATTGCTAAAATTCAGTTTGAAATTAAGATGGTTAGTTTTCTGACACCCCCATTTCAATCCTACATATATATCAGTCTCACCTCAATTTTTAAAACATAGAAAAAAGTATGCTACTGCCAAAGATGTCAGTTAAAGGGTTCTGAGTGTTAAGAAACTCAATAGAAAATTTTGAGCTGAAGATTATATTGACACTAACCAAGAAAAGCTAATTCTTCCATGCCCTTCTAAATGTTAAATGTTAAAAAAATGAAAAATAAAACTGAGAATCATACTCTACTGTTAGTTGACTTCATAATTTCAATGATAGCCATTTTTCTTTGTATGCTCACATAATGTAAAATTATGCTTTAATACTGATCAAGAAAAAATAACACATATAGAAGTAATGACAAATCGTCATAATGTTACATAGGACATGCTTAAAGAGTCTATTATTGAGTAACAAGGTCCTATCTGAACTTATACTAAATGCAGATAGGATCTGATTTCTACTAGGTACTAAGACTGTGATTGCTGGAATGGTTGTAGTTTTTTGTTTTTGTTTTTCTTTAAATAGAAGAAGGCAATATTGATAAGATGTATTAGAGGAGATGAGTAGGATGTTATAATGCAAAGAAAGGCTAAAGTTGGGAGATATTCAGGAAGACTGCAGAAGGGTTTTGGAGCATGGGTGTTCTTACTACTTGATGTCAGGGAGGAGACAAAGGCAATTTAAATCGTCACAGTACAAGTTTCATTTAAAAAAAAATAGAAATTGAATCTCTGGCTGCTACATGAATAAATTCCTCCTCAAGTAAAACTGTCTATAAAATATATTGTGATAGAAAACTTTGGTATACGGTGTTGTGGCAATCCTGTAAATCCTAGAAAACACAAACACAAAAACATTATTTTTATTCAATATATAGAACACATTTGGGGTATATTACTGTGCATGATATATGTGAAAGTGTTACAAGTCTTTTTTCTTAAGGTCTTTTGGTTGCTTAGTAACAGAGGAATGGAAGGAGTGGTAAAAATAGGTCACCATTAAGTGAGGGATTTTCTTGTTTTTTATATCAGAAAATATTATTTGAAGATAATAATAGACATAAATCATGGATACGCTGTGCATTGCCCTGAGACAGCCCAAACTCTGTGAGCATTACTATTTTTTTCTATCATTCATCAACCCTTTTTTACCCTTCTGGGGAGATGTTAAACATAAAGTAAGTCATTTCTCTTGCTTCCATAAATGTTAACAATTTTTCTTAATATCCTATGAGTATTTCAAATTATATGTGAAATAAAATAACACTTATTACACATTTAGAGGTACTGCCAATGTTTTTCACAACAATGATAACTATTTTGGGACTTTCAAATTAAAATGAGTCATTCTTTACTTGCAAACAAAATAAAATATAATGTATTACTTCATTAAGTTTTGATTTTATGTTAATGTTAAATGTAAGTATCTAAGACATTTAATTTAAACTGATTCAAGTGATCAGTTGCAGGTGTGCTATATTAATCATAATCACATTAGTTTAGTGATATTCTAATTATGTGTTTGTTTACATAACACAATTTAGCCTGAAATCATTGAGGATTTCTTTTCTAAGATCTGAGAAGAGACAAAAGCACCATAAGGATTTATTTTCCAAAATAAAAAGGGATGACTTTGGGTTTTGCTTCCAGATACCCAGATAACAATTATATGTGAACAAAGTACATAAAGAAAAAACAAACAAATATCCAAAGGCACTGGAGAACAACCAAAAGGAAAAAAAAATAAACTAGAAATGAATAGGTGCTGAAAGAGAAACTGAACAATGGAATATTTGCATTGATATGACTTTCCACATGAGGGCATAGCCTAGTTGCACACTATAGGGCAAAGAGCAATCCTGCACAAAGCTATAGTGTTGCTGGTTCAAACTGAAAGCTGGTTGAAACAAACTGAAGAGATTCCAGAGCTGTTGTGCAATGAGGGGAGAGATTCTAGTGAGAAGAATCATAAAAGGGAAAAGTCCCACATAAATGGGAGAGATATCAAGATTCTAAAGGGAAAAGGTGGAAGACTAAGCAAAGATTTCAGCAGTTGCCTACCACAGGAAAGACAATGTTTGGAATTTGAGTCTAGCCAAGGTAAATATCACGTGGAGAGAATATTAATCAATATACATTTGAAAGTAGCAATCAAAAGTTTCTAAAAATTAGACATCACAATGCACAGTCTGCAATGAGAAAACAAGCAAATATACTAAGCAATGGAAGAAATATTAAGCTATAGTTAAGATAAAAAGCAGCCAATAAAAACTGATCCTGATTTGGGGAATGGATTAGAATTACCAGTTTAGAAATTAAAGTTAAATATGATTACAATGAATTTACAGGTTGGTAAGTGCAGTAGGGAAATTAAAACTATAAAAAAAAAATCAAATGTAAATTGTAGAACAAAATCGTAAGGTACCTGAAAAGAAAAATGCAGTGGATGGAATTTCAAGCAATATTTGAAACTGGTGATGACTCATTGATTTCCAATGTAAAGGACAGATTTTTGAAAAGATTAAAAAATAACAGATCATCACTAAGATGTGTAATATCAAACATCTAATATCTAACATATGTGTCATTAAAGTTACAGAACAATGGGGAATAAAACAAAATATATTTAAAAAAAATAAAGGTTGGAAAGTTCCCAAATTTTGTGATAAACATAAACTTTCACACATAAGAAAGCCAGGAAACCCAAAGCAAGATAAATACAAATAAATAAATAGCAAGATAAATTGGTGCAACATATCAAACTGGTAAAAAAGAGAACATTTTGAAAACAGACAAAAACATAACAGTATATATGAAGGAACAATGATACAAAAGGTTACTCACTTTCATATATAAAAAGAATTTGAAGACATGGGATGCCTGGGTGGCGCAGTTGGTTAAGCATCCAACTTTGACTCTGGTCATGATCCCACAGATCATGACCTCATAGTTCGTGAGTTCGAGTCCCACGTTGGGCTTTCTGCTGTCAGCACAGAGCCTGGTTGGGCTTCTCTATCTCCTTCTCTCTCTGCCTCTCTCCCACTCGTGTGCATGTGTGCACGTGCCCACATGCACACTCTCCTTTTCTCAAAAATAAACATTAAAAAAAATTGAATACAGAAGACAATGGAATGGGATCATTAAAATTCTTAAGGAAAAATATGTAAATATACAATTACATTTCCATTTTAAAAACTGTCAAAAGAGAATCAAAATAATAAAAATGTTTTAATGTCTATCAAAGAATTAATCATTATCAAAACAGAGCTACAAGAAATTTGACAGAAAAACCTCCAGGGTGAATTAAAATACAAAGGATGGACACTTCCTTTTATAGGAAATAATGAATACAAAGAATGATATATGAGAATAACACATAAAAGGCTATAAAATTCTCCTAATTATTTAAAATATATATTATTTTTTAAATGAAATAATACTATCCTGTGTTGAGGAATTTATAAAGTAGGTAGATATATGACTCATGAAAGCTATAGAACAATTCATGGGTCTAACAGAACTGTACTGAATCGGACTTTTCATATTTACAGTGAAGTTGAAAATATTTATTCTAAATTGAACTTGATAAAGTGCATTTGTTTTTCTTAAAACTACTACAAGATATACTGCAAAAATAGTACAACTCTACTCTAATAGAATAATTAAAATGCCATACTAACTGTACTCACTTTAAATCCAAAGAAGACAGGAAAAGAGGAAAGAACAGAGGGACAAAAGACAATGCATCTGCTTCTAACTCAGATGGATTAATATGGACTGGGTTTACTTCCTCACCTGAAACAACTTAAAACACAGAAAAATTATATGAAACACAAGTTTTCAAGACACCGGACATCAAGAAAAAAAGAACAGCCATCTCTGAAAGACAGGAAACAAATAAAGTAAACCCAATGACTGTCCCATCTTACTGCCATGAAAGAATTTCCAGGTTGTGGTGCAGTAAGTGGGAATCCAGACTTGGCCCAGTGATTCTCTGAATAGAGAGAATGGAGATGAAAATCTAGGAAGACCAGGTGGCTAGAGCATTCATAACAGAGCCTTCATGCCTGTGAGGAAAGTAACTATGGCTGGGGAAAGAACCACCTGAAAGCACTAGAGGAAATAGATTGGATTAAAGAAGACCCAACTAATTGCTGGTACATAAAAATTATATGATGGTAACACTACTCAAGATAAAGCTGGCTTGGCTCTCTCAATATTGAAATAATTAGGTATCAGAACAAATAATATACCAGGGATAAGGAATGATTTATCAGGAAAACATAACAGTACCAAATGTTTATGGATCTAATAACAGAATTAAATAATATAAGCAAAATAGCAAGAAATTTCAAGGAGCAATGAAAAATCCACTAATTGTGACCAATAATCTCAATAACTCCCAATAATTGAGAGACAAAGTAAACAATTAGATATAGAAGAACAACACTACCAACAACACTACCAACCAACTTGACGTTAAGTATCATTTATAGAAAACGTTACCCAATAATTGCAAAATACACATTTTTCAAATGAACGTCAAACTTTTATCAAACTTAACAGAAACCCATGGGGGAGGGGAAGGAAAAAAAAAGATTAGAGTGGGAGAGAACCAAAGCATAAGAGACTCTTAAAAACTGAGAACAAACTGAGGGTTGATGGGGTGTAGGAGGGAGGAGAGGGTAGGTGATGGGCATTGAAGAGGGCATCTTTTGGGATGAGCACTGGGTGTTGTATGGAAACCAATATGACAATAAATTTCATTAAAAAATGGAGAAAAAAAGATATACCATATTCTGAAACATAAAATAAATTTCAGTAAGATGAAACAGATCCAAGTCTCAAAAAGTATGCTTGTCAAACACCATGGAATTAAGTTCCAGAAATCTCTGGAAAAATCATTGTATTCAAGCTCATCAGAGAAGCAGAACCAATAGGACTGAGAGAAGAAGAAAGAGATAGAGACAGATTAATTATCATGAGGTTTATTATAAGATTTATTATAACAAATGGGCTCACATGATTGTAAGTCCCAAAAATCTGTCATCAGGAAGTTGAGACCCAGGTGAGCCCATGACATTGTTCCAGCTGGAATGAGAAATGCTGTGAACCAGGAAAGCCAAGGGTGTAATTCATCTGAGAGCAGGAGAAGGCCCATGTTCCAGCTCAACAGTCAGAAAGAGAAAATGACTTCTCTCTTCTTCCACCTATTTTCTCTGTCCAGGTCCTCAATCTCATTTACTCAGTCTACTAAACCAAATCTAATCTCATCCATAAATATCCTCACAAACTCTCAAAAATAATGTTTAAGCAAATATCTAGGTACCTGGTAGCCCAGGCAAATTGATATGTAAAATTAACAATCATAATATTCAAATACTGAAAACTAAATAATAGGCTTCAAAATAATCCACGGGTAAAAGAAGAAATAAAAATGGAAATTATAAAGCATTTTGAACATAATGAAAATGCCCATATTGTAAAAGAAGGTCTCAAAACCATTATCTCATGTTCCACCTTGAAAAAAGTAAAATAAAGGAGTGCCTGGGTAGCTCAGTTGGTTAAGGTCCAACTCTTGATTTTGGCTCAGGTCATGACCTTACAGCTCATGAGATTGAGTCCCATGTGTGCAGAGCCTGTTTGGGATTCTCTCTTCTTATCCCCTTCTTTCTGTCCCTTCCAGGTTCACACGTGCTCACTCTCTCTCTTTCTCTCTCTCTCTCTCTCTCTCTCTCTGTCTGTCTCTAAATAAATAAATAAATAAATAACATTAAAAAATTAAAATAGAAAGAACTAATGAAATTCCAAGTAAACAGAAAGAAGGAATTAATAACAAACAGATGACAATCAGTAAAATGGAAATAAGTAAAAGATCAATATAGAAAATTAATTAAATAAAAAAATACAAACGATAAACCTTTAGCCAGACTGATCAGGAAAAGACATAAGATACATATAATAAATATCAGGAATGAGAAAAATGATGTCATTTCAGATTGTGGAAGTATTAAAAGGATAGGAAAAGTATATTAGGCCAATTTGTGGGTATTTTGTGCTAATTTAGATGAAATGATACATTTATGAAAAAACATAAATTACAAAAACTCATTCTAGAAAAAACAGATAAACTGAATGTCTTCGTATCTGTTCTGGCATTAATATTCATTGAAAATCTTTTCCTGAAAAGCCCGGATAGTCATGATAGTAAATTCTACCAAACATTTGTGGGAGAAGTAATTCCAATTGTACACAAACTCTTGCAGAAAATTAAATAAGGAATATCTCCAAACTCATTTCACTAGTCCGGCATTATTCTGATAAAAATAAAACTATAGACAAAATTTCTCCATGAACTTGGAGGTGAAAATTCTAAAGGAAAGTTTAGTAAATCATAGCGAGCAATATATTAAAATCGTAATACATTATAAGCAACTGGGATTTATCTAGAGAAAACAAAATTGGTTTAATATTTGAAGCTCAATCAATAAAATTCACCATATTTAGAAGTAAATATGAAATTTAGAAGTAAAAATGGTATGATAACATCCATAGACACAGAAAAATATTTGACAAAATCCAACATCTATTCCTTAGAAGTTTTAGAAAGTTAGGAATTGATGGAAACACACATAAAAATAGGACACTATGAAAAACAAATATAGCCAACCATCTTTACATAGTTAATGGTAAAGATGGAAAACTTCTCCCCTGAGTTCAGAAACATAGCAAGGATGTTTATTTTCACCACTTCTACTAAACATTTTAATGGAGATTCCAATCAGTGCAATAAGCAAGAAAAATAAACCAGCAACCTGTCTGCAAAGAAAGAAGTAAAGTCCTCTTAATTTATTAATGACATATTTGTCTACATAGAACATCTGGAAAAATCTACTAAAAAGCTGATAGAACTAATAGAGGTTAGCCAGATTGTAGAATATGAGGTTAAAATACAAAAATCGGTTGTATTTATCAATATTAAAGATAAACAAAAATTGAAAAAAATGGCATTGAAAATAGTTTCAAATTGTAGCATATAAGCCTTTGTCCAGGTATAACTGACAAAAGATACAGAAAAACTGTACACTTAAAAACTATACCTGGACTCACAGGAAACACAACACTTTTTATTAAGAGATAAAAACTGTTTATTATTCATTAGGGGAGACCTGGGTGGGAGGGAAGCAGAGCAAGATCTTGTATTTCTTCTGAATCTCTCCTCTGAGTCCCTATCCCAACAGAGTAACCCAGGAAGGGCCAGAGAGCACTTGCATCTTTAGTGGGATTCTACAGGAGAAAAAAAAAACCCTGAATTTAGAAGACTGATGTTATATAGAACTGCTGATTTTGCCTCCAAAGAGACACAGAAAGAGAGGGAGGTGGGGTGGGGGGAAGAGTGTCTTGGCCAAATTTCATTTTACAGTGTCCCCAAGGTTGGGGGACAAGTTTGCAAATACATGCTACTGCTGTTCCATTTCTTGTAAGTTTAATAAGAAATGATCACTCAGCAACTGGCAAAAAATCCTCACAGTAGGTTTCTGTCTCACAAAGGAAAGGCTATTACGGTAATAATGTGCAGTGGAAGATACTAGTGCTACCATACCCAACAAAAGTGGCCAATCCTAATACCAATACAGCATTTCAAGGAAGTTGCAAAATTTATTTCCACCAGAAAACCATTACAGACACAGAGGTTTCAATTTGAATCAGAGGTTTCTTCAGTTCTTTTTTTTTCATTTATTTATTTTGAGAGAGAAAGGGGGAGAGAGAGAGAGAGAGAGAGAGAGAGAGAGAGAGAGAGAAAGCATGCACAGCAGGGGAGGGGCAGAAACAAAGGGAGAGAATCCCAAGCAGGCTCTACACTGTCCAGCATGAGCCCAATATGGGGCTCGATCCCACGAACTATGAAATCATGATCTGAGCTGAAATCAAGAGTCAGGTGCTTAACCTACTAAGCCACCCAGGTGTCCTGGTGTCTTCAATTCTTAAACTTAGTAAGGACAAAAACAAGTTTTGAAGAATGACATGGATGATAAACTATTTTATGTACTAAATCCAATTGTATCTGCTGCACTAGATGGGGGCTCCTTCGTGGAGGAAATCAATTGAGATCTTGACCTCTGACTGATCAGGTGAATCCTTTTCTCTCCGATAAGATATCAAAATTGTTAAGCAGCATTATTTTGTTAAATACAATAACTATTCATTGGCAATCTCAATAAAATTAACAGAGAACTATATAGAATAAGATACGTTCATATTGCTAAGACATAAGATGGTACACAAAATTCATACTCTCTTAATACATTGACTATACACTTTAAGAGTAATTTCTGTATATATATGAGAGAGAGAGAAAATGAGTGTAAATTTCTTTTTTTAATCTTTAAAAAATTTTATTTATGTATTTTGAGATAGAGAGAGAGAGAGAGAGAGCGAGCACAAGCAGGGGAGGGGCAGAGAGAGAAGGAGAGAGAGAGCCCACATGGAGCTCAAATTCAGACTGTGAGATCATGACCCGAGCTAAAATCAAGAGTTGGATGCCTATCCGACTGAGCCACTCAGGCATCCCGAGTGTAAATTTTTATATTGATGTCTATCTCATTCAACAGATAGACTATTAGATACACAAAATAAAATAAAAACATATGAAATTCTTTAAAGAATAAAACCCCAAATTTACTTATCTTTATGAATGATTATCTAAAAGACTCTTGCAATGTCAATTCCTAAGATTAGAATATATCATATTGCAATTTTTAAATATTATTTCTTACTATAGAGACCACAATGAGGACTTTTAGGAAAGATAGAAGGAAGTACACTTGGAATCTTGTTGTTCAAGGTAACATATGCCATTTCCTGAAGACTCAATTCCATCAGCAGAGTTAAGAAAAATACTGAAAGTAAATTCCCTCCAGAGAAGGCAAGAATGAATCTAGCACTTGAACAAAAACTAAGGCTTTGTACTCACATTATAGTGATGAAGGGGAAGTCCCAGACATACTTCTCTCTCCCTCTCTCTCTCTTCCCTAGAGTGCACAGCAATTACTGCAATTTACCAAGACTAGTTTCATTGTATCTTTTATACTTGCTTCTTTCAGCTATCAGAAGTCCCAGACTACCCACTCAACCCTCATGTCCTATGTTTTAGCCCTGTAATACTTCATAATACTCTACGCTTTCCCCATGCTTCTGACATTTCCCAACTCCTGAACCTCTCACAACCCATTACTAGAAGATTTATAGTATTTTACACCTCTTCTCTGAATATTTCCTTCAAGTTCCTGCTCTGGAAATCTATTTCTTTCTTGAAAACACTTCTCATAAAGCTCTCCAAAAATGTTTCCTTATTTTCCCCCTTAATTCTTATGCCATTGAACTTGGATGTAGCTAAGAGGTCTCCCTTGCTTCTAGTGGTCATTTTCCAAGTAATCTTTCTCCTAATCCTCAGTGGTCAGGTAGGAGTCCTTAGTTTTTAATCTTATGTTGTCAGATTATATTATACATGAAACCTATTATTGTTGTTTTGATGTACTAACCAACAGGTTATCTCCTTTTTTAAATGTGTTTAGTCCTTGGCTCAGTCTATGATCTGTTCCTCTTCCTTACCTCAGCTTTTCACTCCCAGAGCGCATACAATTGAAAACTTGCTATAATCATAAATTCATGGACGCCAACCTGGAAACCACTATATTTTCAACTTGCTTTTTTTTTTTTGAATTCTGACTCCAATAATTGTTCTCTTACCCTCTTAGCACTGTGCCCCCCTTCCTTGAATCCTCTCACCCCACTCTGCTCAATTCGAACTTAATGATAAATCATTATAGTCATTCTTTTGTACACACTCTCCACTTCCTTGCCCTGTTGAAGGAAGAGGACATTACTCAAAAAAAAACTGGATTTATGGATTCTAATAAATGGAGAGCTGCATTTGTAGAACAAAATGTGTCTGAATGAAGCAAGCTGTAGAGCTTGTGTAGAATTTGGAATTTCAGAAGCAGGGATATTTAGGGATGGTGAACTTCAGCAGATAAAGTGTAGTAAAGAGGTGTGACTGATAATGATGGGTGGTAAGCTTACAGAAGTGAGAGAATGCCACTAAATGGATGGCATTCAGAATATTTTAATTAATGTAGAGTTTATATCATTATGTAATTATGACTAAGTTCATTTTTTTAATAATGTTTATTTATTTTTGAGAGAGAGAGAGAGAGAGAGAGAGAGAGCATGAGATGGGAGGGGCAGTGAAACACAGAATCCAAAGCAGACTACAGGATCTGAGCTGTCAACATAGAGCCTAACGTGGGACCTAATTCACGAACTACGAGATCATGACCTGAGCTGAAGTTGGATTCTCAACTGATTGAGCCACCCAGATGCCCCTAGTTAAGTTCTGATCTTTCTCTGATATGTGCTTGGAGCTATATGGATTAATATTCCTAGAGGAAGCTACAAGACTACATCCCTAATTCATGGTCTGGATATCAGCTATTATTTTAATGATAGCAGAAAATATTATTTATATCCCTACTCCACATGTTCTTCCACTCTACAAGACCACTACTCCACATCTTCTCCTTCCTCCTTAAGCCCCAAAGACTTTTCTTCATCCTCATATCCTCACATCATGTTTTCTATGAGAATGCCTAGAGTAATCTCTATCATATCTTGAGGTTACTAATAAACTCAGGACTTCCCCAACTATTTTGCCTTACTGCCTGTTACACACTAAGTAGCCTAAGACTTATCCTTAAAACTATTCTTTCAGTTTCTGAAATAAACCCCACTATTTTTTTGTTCATAATTGTGATTTAGAATTCTCTAGTCACTCCCGTATTATCAGTTACTTGCGTTGTACTGAATGATTCCCATTCACTTAACAAATTTTTGTTATTACTCATATTAAAAAAATAATACATTATTTTGGCGACACTTTCTACACCAACTACTGCCCTATGCTTTTGGTTCATTTTTAAAGACAACATCCCTAATCCTTTATACTTCTTTATACTTAACTGTCTCCAAATCCCCTATGGTGGGAGAAACAAAGTCAGAGGTCTATTTCTTACTTCCTATCAGTAGCTTAGAAATATTCCACCTCAATAGGTCTAGATTAGCCTAAGGAATATAGAAACTTCTGATAATACCGAAGCCTGAGGTTCAGAGTCATACTCTTTCCAACAAAGCCATTTTCTCAAAGAGGAATCTGGGTAACTAATTTACTAGTTATTTCCTGACCTAATTAAAACTTCCCCCTAAAGACTCAAAATGTCATGTGGTCAATTCTCTTTTCGGGAAAACTCTCCCTGCTGCATTTAACCTTGCCAGACTGAGCATGACTGTGAGATATAATGGGAGATCAAAGGAATGTATTTAACTCTTCAATATCTCTGCTTTTGCTTCTGTTTTATGATAAAAGCACATCATGCTTTTATTGCATGTTGCTATTGATATGTGTCTATGCTCCTTTATGCAACCAAATTTCCTTCCATATATGTGTTTGTGTGTATGTGTATGTGTGTGTCCATATACATACATATAGATGACATCCTGTGAATCCAGTGCAAGTGCTATAAATCTGATGGAGTTTTATCAGACGTTTTAAAATTTGAGTTTTTTAATGACTTTTAAAGAATTTTAATTAAGAAATACAGTCATGGGGCTCCTGGGTGATTAAGCGTCGGACTCTTGATCTGGGCTCAGGACATCTCATGGGTCATGAGTTCAAGGCCCATGCCAGGTTCTGTGATGGCAGCACAGAACTTGTTTGGGATTCTCTCTCTCCCTCTCTCTTCTCCCCGTCCCTGCTTGTGCTCACTCTCTCTCTCTCAAAATAAATAAACATTATTAAAAAACAATTAAAGAATACAGTCCTATTTAAATATTTATGTATTTTTAGTAGGAGTGCTGAAATAATGTTTCTGATATTAGTAATGTTAATCCATCTTGGGTAGATTATATAATGTTATTTACAAATCCAATTTCATCTTATTTCATACTGATAACCCACTTATCAGCTCTATTAATAAGCACCTCTTTTTCCCTTATGCAATATAGGAAATAGCCTGAAATGCAATGCCTTTCATACACAAAAGTTTCATAGATGTGTAGATATGTTCCTTAGATCTCTGGCTTATTTTACTGTCTGATTTGATACTGATATACCTATTACACAGAATCTTAGCTACTAATATATATTTTAAAAGAACATATATTCTATTAGGACAAGTTATCCCTTTCGGATCACCTTCTTAAGGTACTTATCTATTCTTTGGCTCTTGACTCTATCATGTAAAATTTAAAACCATGATTTTTAGCTCCATAAAAATCTTACTGAAAAATTTACTGTAATATTGGATCTAAAGCTTGATTTGGAAAGAATTGACATTTGTGTTATTGCTTTCCAACCTGTAAAAATTACATAAGCTCTTATACAATGGTATAATATTAATACATTAATACACAGTAATAAAACAGAATATATGTTAGTATAATAAAATGTCATTATATTATGCATATATATAATCATACTTAAGCTTTCAAAAAATCTCAGAAATCTTTGATAATTTTTCCTAGGAGGGGTGTTCATATTTTTGTTAGATTATTTCCAAGGAAATTGATATACTTAAGTACTACCGTAAATAGTATGCAGTCTATATAAGTAAATTATTTGTTAGCTAAAAATGTAAACAAAATACAACTAACATTATATTTGTATATCCAAGTGAGTGATTAAACTCTCCCATTATTTTTTTTAAATATTTATTTACTTATTTTGAGAATGGGAGAGGGGCAGAGAGAGGGAGAGAGAATCCCAAGTTGGCCCCTGTCGTGTCAGCACAGAGCCCAACACAGGGCTCGATCTCCATGAGATCATGACCTGAGCTGAAATCAACAGTCAGATTCTTAACCTACTGAACCACCCAGGCACCCCCCCATTATTTTTAAAGTGTCTGTGTATTTTGTGGGTTCACAAATAAATATAATATCTGGAAGTAATAAGAGTTGTATTTCCTTTTTTCCAAACCTATACTTTAATTACGTTTTCTTGTTTCATTGCATTGACTAAGTCCTCTACTACCTTGTGAAATAGAAGTGATATTAGTAAGCATCTTTTTAGCATTCATGATTTTAAAGGAAATATTTCAAATTTTGTCCTGTTTAGGATAGGTTTTTCTGATGTATTAATGTGGCAAATGACATTCATGGATATTTGAAATAAAATGCCATCTTTGCAAAATGGGATTAAATGTATTTGGTGATTATGTATTATCTTTAGAATCACTGTTGAATTTATCTTCTTTTTGTCTTTTATAAATTTTGCAACTTGACACTTGAGGGAAATTGCCTGTGATAATTTGCATAGTTCTGATATTACATAAAGTTAATCTAATTGACTGAGTCCTGAGGAGTCCTTTAGTCTTTTCAAAGAGAAAATATAAAATCAGATAAGGAATTCTGGAAGTGAGGTGAATTTCTCACTTAAAATTATCTGAGCCTGGTATTCTCTTTATGCACAGTTACTTAGCCACTGCTTACATTTATTACATGCTTATAAGACTGTTCAAGCTTTTTATATCGTTTGACTAAGTTTTGTTGACATTTTTTCTAAGCATCGTTTCATTTAAATTTAGGCTTAGAAATGGCTAGCATGCTGTCATTGATAATATTCTCTTATTATCTCTGGCATCTCTACCGCCTCTGTAGTAGTAATTCGTCCACCCACACTTCTTGCATGTGTTATATCTTCTCTCTGTTTTCCTGTCATTCCAGCAAAAAATATTTCCCTTTTGGTAGAAATTTATGACCTTTTTTAAGGTTACTGTTTTCTCAACAGAATGTGAATATATGAATGTGGCATGAATTCACATTTTCACTCACCCTTAATTTATTATAGTTCTCCAGATTCTACGTGAACTGTATGGAAATATAACTTGGCATTTAATTTCCAGAAACTATAGAGTCTAAAATATGGTCAACTTTCTTTAAAAGGAATTATGAAGAATTCAGGACGACTACCTAATAACTCTCCAAGCTAAGGTTAAGACAAATAGAAATAGAGATAACATCAGTTAAAGTGAAAGTAGAGAAATACCTTAGTGATTTTCTGGTTCTCTTATAACTGAAAACATGCCCTAAAAGAAAATTACATAGAGTTAATTTTTTTCAGTCCCAAAGGTTATTAGATTTAGTGATACATATTAAAGTTTTTTTTTTAAGAAACCAGATCTGAATAATGATTAATCCAATACTATTTACAGCAAATATCATTTGGTGACTAAAAAAATACTTCTTTATCAAAAAATAATCAGAGTAATGAATGACATAATTATATCTATTTCCTTCTCTTAGCTGTGCTTTCCTGTTAAAGCTGCCAACAACTGTTTAAATACTATATCTGTTGGGTAAAAATATCATGGTAGACTCAAGGTAAGAACAGTACATGATCGCAATATGTTCCAGGCTCGTAAAGTAGTAATAAGTGAGAAATGTAGAGGAAAAAATGTATATTTTAAATTTCTAAATAAAAGTGACATTGAAAAAATAAAGAACTGTGCATTGCAACACTGCTTTTTATCTTAAGAAATCCATAGTTCTTAAAATAAATCCACAGATCTTTTAATAGATCCACTAAACATTTTACCTCATATGAATTATATTCCTCACATGCCCGTGAAACTATATAATACCTTTAGTTTTGTAAATAAAAAAATTACATTTTTCACAAAGGTATAATTTAAGTTCTTGCAATATACATATTCTTACCTTCAACATCATAGTTTCCTGTTCCGACACCTATTATAAAGGAAAGAAGATCACTCTAATGGTGCATAATTTTAATCACGTTTCAGAGGAATAATAGCATGATCATCTCATCCCATTGGTAACATCAATATATTGTAAAATTCAACAATATATTGGTAAAATATATATAAAATTCATTTAACTTAAACATTAAAAGTCTAGTTTAAAGCATTTAAAATCATCAAACTCTAAAATGCTGAAAATGTACATTAATAGTCAATCCCAAATTAATGATTGAGTTTATTAATATAAATATTGAAGAGAAGTGAATGAGACAGTTCTTTACCACTGTTTATTGAAATTGTTCTGTTTGTGCCTGGTAGGAAATTTCAGAAAATGTAATCCCAATTAATTTATCTGTAATGTTGATTTTTAAATAAATGTAAGCTTTTTTGGGGCCTTTTCAATTATAAAAATAATTACACAAATCTTGTGTGATTTGAAACATACTTAGGGCAATAAAATAATTAACAATAATAATAAAAGTAATTTGGTTATCATTTGATATATAAATGAAAAGATAGGAGAAAATGGATATAACAAATAATAGAGCTTTTAAAACTTACAGTAATAGAGAATGGTTAAGTAGGAAATTTGAAAATAGTGATTAAATTTAAAATCCTCATGAGCAGTTTACATTACTAAATTAGGGTAAAACAATACATGGAAAAAATCCAGTTTAATAAGGTACATAATGTATCCATTATTAGTTTGCATTTATATTAACCATGATGACACATAATAAAGGAAAATCCAAATAAATTCAAGTGAAGATAAAGTGAAAATACCTGAGGAAAATTTCTACTAACCACATCAGTAATTGGAATTCAACTACAAGATCCACACTCTCATTTATAATTAAGCAAGAGGCTCCAGTGTAGGTAAAGATGGACTTTCATTCATTCCAGGTTGTTTCTTACTAACAGGAGATTGTAAGGGATATAACAACTAGAATATAAAGAAATCATATCTATGTATGTTGGAGCTATCTTGCAAACCAGCTAGAAACAAATCTCAACTCCTAATTTATGGGTTCAGCTCTACATTATCAGGATTAGTTCTTTTAATTTAGCAACCATTTAGAGGCATTTATGTTTACAATAAAATAAAAAGTGGGAATTTTATACTATTGTTGTATCCTAGCACACTATTATAAAGGAAAATAATTGCATGAAAAGGCAAAGATGAAAACAACAGGTGATTTTTAAATTGTTATATTAGGAAGAGAAAGTTTATTAAGCTGTATCTATTCTCTAGTCTTGTTACAGGACCAAACGGCAATTCCACACCATTATATAGATAGATGCCTAGTAGTTATGGCAAATAGAACTGAGGATTATATTTGAGAGATCAATGCTCAAAACATGTAAGTTAAAAGTAGAGAGAGCCAAGAACGTCCCATGAATACCGCCTGTTGAAAATCACGAGGCCTGAACAAAAATGTGTACAAAATGTGGTGGGCAGATTCCAGGTTGGTCCCATGTTCATGCCCTATATTACTGCCTTCCCCTCTTGAGTGTGGAAAAGTTCTGTGCCTTAAATATGGCAATGTTGATGTGATGTAATTCTCATGTTTATGTTATCCTATTTATACACTCTATCACATTAGTATGGATGAGAAGAATGTTTTGCTGGCTTTGAAAAATGAGCTGCGATGTTGTGAGTGGGCCAATGGAGAGGGACATGTTGCAAGGAAATGTGGAAAGCCTCTAGGAGGTGAGTAGCCCCTTGCCAATAGCCAGGAAAAAAATGGGAGCTCATTCCACCAAATAATGGAGATAAATTCTGCCAACATCCTGAGGAAGCTTGGAAGCAGACGTTTACCCAAACAAATTTCTGATGTGATGACAGCCCTGACCAACACCTTGATTGCAGCCTTGCGAGACACTGAAGTAGAGAACCTAGCTAAGCTGTGTGTTCAGAACTCCGACCTATAAAAACTGAGATAATAAATATGCGTTGCTTTAAGGTATTACGTGGTCATTTGTTTCACAGCAAGAGAAGACCATTACAATGATAAAAACTTTACAAAGAAAATATAATGAAAGGGAAAGATTCCTTTATAACTAAGTAATTATAAGATATAGATGAAAATTATTTCTGTAAGAAATAAGTAACAGTTTTCAATATATGTAGATTTTCTCCAAATGTGAGAGAAAATATTGCTTTTATGAAACAGAGAAATAATTAGTTTACAAAAAGTTGAAAAGTTTGAAAAAAAGAGATATGTAAAAGCATGCTTAAAATTTTTAAAAATACGAAAAAAATAAAATTCAGTAGGGTTTTAAGTATATTAAGGGTTAATTAACTAAAAGTAATCAGGACTCCACAGAAATGCAATCAGTTTGAAGTGTAAATTCAAGGATATTTCATAATACGCAGAATGTTATGGTTTGAATGTGACCTGATTACCCTACCCTTTAAAATTTCATTCATCCCTCACATTCTTTATCTTTCCTCCTCTTTTATTTTGTCATTAGCGATTGTCTTCTTCAAATTTATTACATATTTTATTTATTCACTATGTATTTTAACTATCTCTACTGGAATAAAAGGACAATGGAATCAGAATTTTGGTTTGCTTGTTCAATGATATGTCCCAAATATTTAAAAGAGAGCATAACTCGTCCTAAGTGCCCAAGAAATATTTATTTAATGAATGGGAGAAAATAAATATGAAGAGAGAAAAGAATGATCAGTAATAATTAAACTAGAAGAGATAAGAAAAAAAGATCAGGAAAAAATGCATCACAGAAAACATTCATGAGTTTTCAGGGTTGGTAGACTATAAATCATCAAAACTCATTAATTTCCTATAAGCACTCATAATGAGTGCTTAAAAATAAGAGAATTTATATGTGGATGATGAGGCATGAAACTTATTTTTCCTATTATTTTAAATGTTCAATTAGACTTTAATAAGCTTCCATCAATTATTAATTAACATTATATTCATTACCTAGTAATGTATATTTATAATATCATAAATTATAAAATTAAATACAGTATAATTATTAATAATATTTATGAAATGTTTTGGTTCTTTTTTATTTATTTTTTTTAATTTTTTTTTTCAACATTTATTTATTTTTGGGACAGAGAGAGACAGAGCATGAACGGGGGAGGGACAGAGAGAGAGGGAGACACAGAATCAGAAACAGGCTCCAGGCTCTGAGCCATCAGCCCAGAGCCCGACGCGGGGCTCGAACTCCCGGACAGCGAGATCGTGACCTGGCTGAAGTCTGACGCTTAACCGACTGCGCCACCCAGGCGCCCCTGAAATGTTTTGGTTCTTATAAAATGGCTGAGTACTGTTATTTTACTAATTTATATATTAAGAGTTTTAGATTTGCTTTCATCTAATATTTCTCAAGCCACATGTTTACTTTATCTTTCATTACATTGCAATACATTTGGTTAATTCAATTTGACAATTTCATAGTTTGCATTTATTTGATGATTTAGAATAGTTATCTGCAGAAAAGTTTTGTCTTCCTATTTATTTTGATATCAGCACATTTCATTCAGAGCTGTAAGCACTTGAGATACAGTTCACCACCAGCTAATCTTCACTTTGCTTAATGTTTTGTTTCATAGTCTGTGTTCCATTTCTTACTGGTTTTTAAATCATTTTTCTATCTCTTGGGAACATCTTGTATTCTTTCTTTCCATGTTCTAAAGTGTATTATTTTGTCTAAGTAATAGCTTTCATTGGCATGGAATACTTTTAATCTGAAGTTTATTTTAATTTTGAGAACAGTCATTTGGAAACTACACTTATAACTAAATATTCTTCTGCAAGTGACCTCACATTCTAAGAAAGGAAAACACAGGAATTCAGGAAATACAATCACGTTACTGTGATATCTATTTAAGATAAAGTGTGATGACATTCTAACTATTGCAAATTAACTCACTCTAAAATTTACTAATAATATATATTAAATACTATTGTTTAAAATGCAGTCTGCATTTTCTTTTTCATTTTAATGATGGATTTAAAGCTTCTATCAAATGGAAAGAACTCATATCTTTTTCATAGCTACATAATATTCCATAGTATATATATTCCAAAACTTCCTTATCCAGTTATCTATCGATAGACACTTAGGTTGCTTCTAGATCTTGGCTATTGAAATAATGCTTCAATAAATATAGGGATTCATGTATCTTTTCAAATTAGTGTTTTTGTTTTCTTTCGGTAAATACACATTACTAGAATTACTGGATCATACCTAGAGACTATTATGCTAGGTGAAATAAGTCAGAATGAGAAAGACAAATACCATATGATTTCACTCATATGTGGAATTAAAAAAAATAAATGAATAAGCAAGTGAACAAAAAGCAAAATCAGATCTATAAATAGAACAAGATGATAGCTGCCAGAGGGAAAGGGATTTGGGGATGGGAAAAATGGGTAAAGAGGAGTGGAACATACAAGCTTCCAATTATGGAATAAATAAGTCACAAGAATAAAAGCACAGCATACAGTCAATGATATTGTAATGGAGTTGTATGGTGACAAATGGTAGCCACACTTATAGTGAGCATAACATAATGAATCACTATATTATTGAAATTGAATTGAAACTGAAATTGAATCACTATATTATATACCTGAAACTAATGTAACATTTTGTGTTAACTATAGTCAAATACAAAAATTTTAAAAAATCCATTATATTTTTGATGTTACAAATAATGCATATAATTTTCTTAAATACTACTTAACTTTATCATGTTTCAGTGGATATGCATAGCTTTACTCTTGATTTTACTTGTATTCGTCAGTGCAAATAATTCTAGGAACGATCAATGCACAGGTAATTTTCGAGCATCTAGGATACTCAACACAAAGCATTCAATTTATGTAGAATAGAAAAAAACAAGACTTACTCCTACCATCAGTGATGTTCTGATCTGTCTGAAGACAATACAGAATATAGAATATAATTAGTTATAAACTTCAAAAACATTCAGAGAACAGAGAAACAAATCATGCAGTAGATATTTGAAGAGGCCATAGAGAATGAGGGACACCACTAGATTTTGAAAGCTCATATTAAAATATGAAATGAGAAGAATGAAACCAAGGAGCACATGTTTTGTTCACAGTGAGTTAAAATTGTTGATTAACCCTCCCCCCCCAAGGAAAATGTCCAACTTGAATTTATTGCCTGCATAGTGAGTACATTATGGATATAAACATGTAAAAACATATTATTGTGATGTAGAACAGAATTCCATATGGTACTGCATTCCTAAAATAAACATAACTGATTTTGTAAATTTATCTAATTGTCAATACTTTCCCTGCCTTGGTCCTCCAATTTTTGAAATAAACTGATGATACAGTTAGAAAATTAGGATTTTTAATGAAATTTATAATTGATTTCATTTGTAAGAAATAAGGAGTGCCTGGATGGCTCAGTCATTTAAGTGTCCAACTCTTGTTTTTAGTTCAGATCACCATCTCCCAGTTTGTGAGTTAGAGCCCTGCATTGGGCTCCATGCTGAAAGTGTGGAGCCTGCTTGGGATTCTCTCCCTCTCTCTCTCTGCCCCTCTCCTGCTCATGCTCTTTCTCTCTCTCTCTCTCTCTCTCTCTCTCAAATACATAAACTTAAAAACAATTTTAAATAATAAAAAAATTTTTTAAACAGTTTAGATCAGATAATGCAGAGAGCTTGGGCCCAAACTGTCTCATTTTCCTTCCTTCCTCAGATGAGTATATTGAAACATACAGAAGTTTAAGTTTATTTATGGTGCAGCAATATGACTTCGAAATCCATGCTTGTATGATTACTCAACTGAAAACAACACACACACACTTAAACTTAAAACCTTAAGGAAAAAAACTTAGATGATCCAGGGATTAAAGGAGCTATGTAATTACAAAATACTGACAATAGATTAACAATAATATCATTAAATTTATTAAAATGTGGGGCACAGGTAGATCAGTACTAGAGATAAATTCAGAATTTTTAATGTTTGTAATTTACTATTCGTTATCAAAGGTTTATTGAGCAAATACTATGTGCTAGGCAATGTTATCCTTGCTAAAATGAAGAGTAAAAGATGTTCATGCTTAGAATGAAACCCAAGGATATAGAAAAAGATAAAAAGCATAAACACAAATAACAATTAAGAAATAATAGGTTTAAAGTCAGAAAGAAAATGAGAATAGCATAAAAGTAATAGAGCTGTTTAAAATTACAAAATTGTTCTTTGAAAAATAGCCACATTCTAGAGACACAAGGGGGGGGATAACAGAAACTTAAAGCTGATTATACATGAAAACACATGATTAATTTAAGATGTCAGAGACTATTTTGGGAAATAATATGCAAAGGTGAATAAACTACAATGTTTCTTGTATTGGATTTTCAAGTTCTGTAACTGACAACAAGAAGTGGTAAGTGTCCCACAAATTCTGAAGAGAAGCTGTTCAGCTTAAGCTGCAGGACTTAATAAAGAATGTGTAAACTAGCACTGTTACATCACTTCCTTATCCACAGCTAGAGTATATATCAAGACACTAGAAATTCAAAGAGTGATGAAATAATATAGTAGAATAATGAGGCACCTAAGCAAGAGAGGATAATTCAAGAAACCTAATGATAAAGATTGGGTCTACAAGAAGGGGAGACTCTCTTGTCATTCCCCTTATACCTGCCAAGTGGCAGGAATTCCTAGGTCCATCCAACACTATAGTCCAAAAGGAGTTGAAAATTCACACACACACTTAAAACTAGACTTGTATATACTAAAGTTTGGGACATATAATAACATGGAATCTTGTTGTCTGGCTTCCGCCTTGTGAATTCTTTTTTTTTAATTTTTAATGTTTATGAGAGAGACAGAGAGAGAAACAGAGAGAGAGACAGACAGAGAGACAGAGAGAGAGATTGTGAGCAGGGGAGGGGCAGAGAGAGGGGGAGACACAGAATCCAAAGCGGGGTCCAGGTTCTGAGCTGTCAGCACAGAGCCTGACACAGGGCTCAAACTCACAAACGGCAAGATCATGACCTGAGCCTAAGTCAGGCGCCTAACAGACTGAGCCATCCAGGCGCCCCACCACCTTGTGAATTCTAAATAGAGGATACTGTTTGGAGGGTCCACAGGTATTGGATGAATGGAGAAGACACAGGCCCCAACGTTTGGCACATATTGTACGACATGATATATGCTGTACAATTTCTGTGTGCCAATTGATCCTGAAGAAGAAAGAGACTTGGTCAATCATTATTAGTACTCAATAAAAAGGGACATCCTGCTTTTGGTGACAAGACCACAGAAATATAGTCTGTAAAAAGAAAAAAAAAATGTGTATCCCTCAAGACAGTAGTGCAGTGTTCCTTGGTAACTTGTGAAGAACGCCTATCTACACATCCCCAAAGGGAGGTAGCATTTAGTAGTTGAAAGTAGACTGTGAAACATAAAAGATGTGTCTAATAAATCCTAAGTTAACAACTGAATTTTATAGAAAAAGAGGTACTAATAAACCAATAGTAGAGATAAAATGGAATCATAACACTTGCTCACCCAACAAAGGCAGGAAAAGAGGGACAATACCAACATAAAATAGGAAAAATAAAAAATAACTTGATATAGCTGCAAAAGATACAAACATCAAATATTTTTACAGCACTTCGTTTTCATGAGAACATTTGAGAAGAGTGCATGGTGAGTGTGCTACAATAGGCAATTGCTCACTAAAAGAGCTGGGCTAGCTATATTAACTTAGACAAATCACTCTTTAAGGCAAAACACTCTAGAAGATCCAAAGAAGGTCATTACATAAAGATAAGAGGAATTCACCACTAGCATGTAAAATTAATAAAGAAGTTAAAATAATAGAGAGGACTTAGAAGATTTAAAAAGCAAAATTAACATATTTAATCTAATGGATGTATATACAGTATATATAACTGTGTGCACGCGCGCACACACACACACAATCCTACATTCATTCAAAAATTAGAATACCCATATCACTTAAGTTCATATAGGCATAACCCAATTTATTCTTCAGAAGAAGATAATTGAATTTTTAATGCAAACATGATTGTCTTTTTGACATTTAAATACTTTTAAACTAACTGTTTCCTTGGAAAAAAATAAAAATTGAGAATGGGCACAATGGCTTGAATGTACTTTCAAGATCTATTCCCTGAGTGTATCTTCACCCTCTGCTCTTGGTTTTGTTTCTTTGTTTTGTTGCACTTTCAATAGATGTGGACTTTTGATTTCTTGAGGATTAAGTTTCTCTTTAGACCTAATGCTACAGATTCACTCTCTCCTCTACCTGGAAAACTCCTCACAGTTCTAACCCATGATCATCTCTTCATGTTTTGCAGTTCTTCGTAGATGCGATTTTTATCTATTTATTTATTTTTAAATTTAAATTCAAGTAGGTTAAAATATAGCGCAATAATGATTTCAGGAATAGAACTTAGTGATTCATCACTTAAAGTGATCATCCTAACAAGTGTGCTCCTAATGCCCTTCACCCCTTTAGCTCTTCCCCCCTCCACCCAGCACCCCTCCAGCAACTGTCAGTTTGTTCTCTGTATTTAAGAGTTTCTTACGGTTTCCCTCCCTCTCTGTTTTTATATTATTTTTGCTTCTCTTCCCTTATGTTCATCTGTTTTGTTTCTTAAATTTCACATATGAGTGAAATATATGATATTTGTCTTCCTCTGACTTATTTCACTTAGCATAATGCACTCTAGTCCCATCCACGTTGCTGCAAATGGCAAGATTTCATTCTTTTTGATTGCCAAGTAATACTCCATCATATATATGTGTGTATATATATATATACACACACATATACAACTGTATGTATGTATATATATATATGTATATATATACATACAGTTGTATATGTGTGTGTATATATATATATACATATATATATATATATACACACACACCCCAAATCTTATTTATCCATTCATCAGTTGATGGACATTTGGGCTCTTTGCATACCTTGGCTATTGTCAATAGTGCTGCTATAAACATTGGGGTGCATGTGCCCCTTCAAATTAGCACTCCTGTATCCTCTAGATAAACACCTAGTAGTGTAATTCCGAGGTCATAGGATAGTTCTGTTTTTAATTTTTTTGAGGAAACTCCATACTGTTTTCCAGAGTGGCTGTACCAGTTTGCACACCCACCAGCAGTGGAAAAGTGTTCCTCTTTCTCTGTCAGATGCTATTTTTATAGAGACGCTTTTTCTAACTTCTAGTCAAGGTCAAATACCTTAATATATGTTGTCTCAGCACATTGTACTTCCACTTTTGCATTCACACATACTCTACAATAGGGTTTATGATATTTATTTACCCCACAAGACTTCTTAAAGTTTAATACCATACTTTCTAAATCCATCATTATATTCATTGTTCCTAACAAAATAGCACATTAGAGAACCTTGGAAATGTTTTGAACTGATAAACAAATGATCAGTGTACAAACAAATGGGTGAGTGTAAACCATATGTCACATAGAAGATAAATATTGTTAGCATTTCTAAACTTACTGTTTCATAAATCTATTATAAGACTATGTTGTATACCAACTTTTGCACTTACCATTTTTTGCTAATTCTAACACAAATGCCTCATTTCAGAAATTATCCTAATCTAAACCCAGTCCTTTCATCTCAAAGCAAATAATATTTCCTTTCTCTTATCTTCATGTCATTATCAGCATTTACTTATTTGATTACTAATTACAAGATCTGCTTTGCTCTGTATCTATTTGCATGTACATCTTTATTTCTTATTACTAAATCTCCAGGAGAGACTGAAAGGGTTTTCATCATTACCTAAGGTGGAGTTAATGCTTGGTCATTGTTTGTAGACTACAATCTGAATGAGACCATATATTGTGTAAGTATTTCCAAATTGTTATGTTGGTACTCCAAGTGGCCAAGAGGGCACTTGGCAAATGTGTGAATTCTAATTTGTTAAATGGATTAGTTAAATAAAATAACAAAAGTGATAAATTATTTGAACACTCCCAAACACCTTGGTATGATTGATATTCCTTCCTCTAAATCTAAACGGGGCTCTGACTGCTGGCTGCTTTCCTGTCTGCCAGATGACCTCTCGTGACACATCATATTTATGGCTCACTGAAGTCCAGCCCAGAGTGCTGCTGATTCTTGCCTCTTCTTCATCCAAGTTACTGGTTCTGAATCAGAGAAGCAACCTCACTTATTAAAAGGGATATGTTCTTTTAGGTGGTAGCACAAATCCTAGCAACTGTATGGCTTTGACAAATTGTCAAAATGGTACAAATATCAAATGGTGGCTAATACTACAAATATAGTGCTGAAGAACTGTATACACATTGCACATTTGTGAACATTACAGATGGAGTATATCCAATTACTGGCAGATACTAGGAATTCAAGCAAGTACGGAAATTACTTTGACTGTTTCTCCATTTAACACTCTCTAGTCCAGTTCTTTGCCTTGTGTCTATTTCAAATTCATTGTTTATGTCTGGTCGCAGAGAATGCTTTATACTCACCTCACAAATTCCTTCTTTTTAAAATCAATGGAAAGCAATACAACTTTAATATGTCAAAAACATAAGAGCTAAATAACTGTGAATGAATAAAAATGGAAGTTACAATTTTTGAGAGGAATTAATAAAACCTGTATAAAATAAGGAATCATAGTTAAGAAGCTAAAAACCTTACTCAGCAGCCCTAATGGATCTGGAAGCAATTTATTTTTGCCCAAAGACATTTTGACTTATAATAACCTATTTTAACATTATCTTAGCATACCCCAGGAGAAATCATTGCAGAGTTTACTAGAGTCAGAGTTAACATGTACTGATTGGCTTCACTATCCATTCAGTATCTGTCAGCTGAAGAAAAAAAAAATTCCTCTCCGTACAGGAGCATATGCCAAAAAAATGCATGCAAAATTCTGTTAAAATACAGCAACAGAAATAAATGCAAATCCTTTGCATATACTGTGAATTCCTTTCACGGCATACCAGTGCTAGGTAGTTTTTCTCTCCTCAAGATTACCACAAAAGGGCTGCCTTTTTGTATTGTGGACAGCAGGATAAATGCATCCTTTAAACCACAGCTATGTGCTCGGCAATGTAAAATATACAGAGATTATTCCAAAACCTAATGTTCCTTTAATACTGCTTTGAGTTTCTGTATAACAATTACAAAATATATCAGTGACTATTGATATAAGCAAAAGTTCCTTTTTTCACAAACTGACATGTTGAACTGCCTGCAAGTGCAGCAATATTTGATTGCTATCAATTAATTTATTCTTGCAATTATGACTTAAGTGTTATCTTCCAGAATGACTGGTTCAACTATTCAAGGATTTCTTCAGTATAAGGGGAAAAAAAGGTTAATTCTTACTGCCAGCATATCTTTTGAAAACTATTAGGTAGTGAGAAAAAACTGATTCTCGTTTTAGATCCTAGTTTTCTTCTAGTATCTCACTGAAATTGCAAATTTCTCCCATATGTGCAGTCTTTTCTCACCTAATTTCCTTTGCTTCTATGTGGTTATAAATTAGCCACAAGGTCACTTCTACCAAAACATATCATTAACTTATGCATTTAATATTCTACATATTTATAAAGCTTAAGCAATTATTTACACTATAAATGGACTAGCATGGGGCATGAGCAATACATTTAGAGCCTGAGCATCCTTAGACAAATTCCAGAATTAACACCAAATAAAATTCACAACCTAGTTAGTCTGATTGTTATTGATAAGTGTGACTCCTAATGGCTGAGGAGTAATTAGGAACAATTGATAAAAAATGTATTGTAAATGACTGAAATTAATATTTACTTTTCTAAAAACAAAGTTTTGTGCTGTTGTTATTTGGAAAGGAGTGTGGCCATGGAAGGAAAACTTATCAAAAATTTTCCTTTCCCCAGTGAATGAAACTAGAGGAATTCATCCTTTAATTTTTTTTTTTATTTTACATCAATTTCCATTTGGGGTTTGAAGCCAGGCCTTTGTGTCTTTGTTAGATTTTAGGTGAAAAGGTTGTCCATGTTAATCTAAATTGGTCCATGGACGATAGTGATTGGTCTGCTGTATGTCTCAAGAATGGAACGCATGGACTTGTGAACAGAGAGCTCTCTTATGGTGGTGACCTTTAAGCTACTTCCTGAATACCAATCACGTATTCATGGAACTGATCTCAGAGCAGTTTCCTGCTCTAGAGAAATGGCTTCCATTTCTCTCTTCCTCCATCCTTCTGCCCATTAAGAAAGAAAACTGCATAAGAGTTTTTATTCAATACTAATTATCTTTGTTCCCAAAATGTATTTCATATGGTTTTCTGAGAAATATGCCAATTATATCTGAGAAGATTTGATGTTACAAGTCAACCAACTTTAATATAAACAGGAATCTATCTGGCAACTTCTAGTTCTCTTAATACCACAACTGTTTCTGGTATATAATCTCAGGGAGTTATAATCATTATAATGGCACAAATGAATTATCCTTATTAGAGATGAGGAATATCTGGTAAGCCTGAATTCTTCTATTCAATATTTAATTATGTAATAACAGAAAAAAATATTATGCAATAAATATGAAAAAAATGAATAGGCAAGGATAGGGAATTATTTTGGCTTACAAGGTTCTGGAATGTAGGAAGTAATTTAGTGCAGTATGACAGCTATTTGATTCTTCAGGGTGAAAAATACAGCTGCCCCCAGATAGTTTTCAAGAACTCATTAGGAACCAAAGGTGACAGGTGATGCTTTCTTATTATTACCTAAAACAGTTACAGAGAATTCATCTGCAGAAAAACATGGAATCCCTGTGAGTCCCTGGATCTGGCATTTGGATTAGCTCGAAGCACAAAGCCATTCATGCATGCTTACATTTTTTGAAATCAAAATATTATATATGGGACTCCACTCTGCTTTGCCTAATAGCATCTGGGATGCACAGTGAGATAGCATTCCTATAATAATTGGAGAAAAAAATGATTCTTTTTCTTACATGTTTCAAAATAAACTCCAAGTCTCAGGATTGTGAGGCAATACTATCATATATATATATTTTTTTTCCTTCAGCTTAAGGAAATCAAAAATATGTATAAAGAGAGGGAAAGAGTAAGAATAATTTTAGAATGTGGAAATCATGAGCAGAGATTTAAAGTGATGACATCTGACCTTTTAAGATCTTGCTACTCAAAGTGTTGTCAAAACCATCAGCATCAGCATTACCTGAGACTTTATTAAAAATGCAGAATGCATGTTTCCAAGAAATACTCCTTTAGATGATTAAGCACATTGAGAGAAAACAGAGATTAATAAAAGGGGGAGAGTGTGAAGAAGATGGGAGCAGAGAATAATTTTACCTATTTTAGACATCTCCCTTAAGCTAATACTATTCTCTGCCTTCACTGTAAAAATGAAGTATACTGCCTTGACCTCCACCTTGTATCTCACCTAATATGTCTTTCTTTTTTCATTAGTTCTTTAAGTCCCATCAATAGGTATTCCAAAAGTCCCAGACCTTAGTTCACAATTCTTTTTAAATTCTCTTTCCAGAGTAGTTCTTGTAGTTCTTCATATAACCTCTAAGATAATCATTTTTAGGGTTCTGTCATCACTTTTTCCCCAAAAAATGATCACAAAAATATCTTCCTACATAGCTTATTTCTACTTGGATTTTAAACTAGGATTTCAGATAAATGTGTAAGTCGACTCATTGTAAAACAAAACTAGTTCTACTCAAACCAGTAATTCCTTCACTAAATCATGCATTTGATCAACCAGATAAAATTCAAAGAAATTGCTCCTTTAGAGTCTTCTATATGCATTAAGTCCCTGGTATAAAGTAAATTATATTTAAGATAAATTTAAAAAATATTCAATGTTTTTTATTTATTTTTGAGAGACAGAGAGTGACAGAGCATGAGTGGGGGAGGGGCAGAGAGAGAGGGAGACACAGAATCCAAAGCAGGCTCCAGGCTCTGAGCTGTCAGCACAGAGCCCAATGAGGAACTCGAACTCAGAAACCCTGAGATCAAGACCTGAGCTGAAGTCAAATGCTTAACTGAATGTGCCACCCAGGAGCCCCAAGATAAATTTTAAGGTAAATAATATAATGTAACAACAGATTACATGGATTCATAATTTTTTTCCGTGCCCATTCCAACAAGTCTAATTTTGACTCTCTTAGCTCACTTTTAGAATATTCGAATGTAAATCTAGATACTCTTTCTATTTCTAACCTTTCTATCATACCTCTTTACTGTAATTCTCCGCTCTTCCATGTCACTAAATGCTTAGATGAAACATTAAACAGTAAACAATATATTAAACATAATCTTACCTATTCTAATCTCAGTACTCTGATTTGAAGAGCTCTTTGAAAAATTTTCTTTCCTGGTAGCCTGGATCATTAATTAGGTAACATTAATAATAATTACTTTAGATTATCACTACAGAGTTGATTATCAACTGGCATGGGTATATGGAAAAAAGTTTTAAATTTTTAATGTTTATTTTTGAGAGAAAGAGCGTGAGCAGGGGAGGGGCACAAAGAGAAGGAGACACAGAACCTGAAGCAAGCTCCAGGCTCTGAGCTGTCAACACAGAGCCTGACGCGGGGCTAAAACTCACAAACTGTGAGATCATGACCTGGGCTGCAGTCGGCCGCTTAACCTACTGAGCTACCCAGGCGCCCCTGAAAATTTCAAGTTAGTAAACTATTTTGGAAAAGTTTTAGGTTTACAGAAACACTGAGCAGAAAGCAGAAATTTCCCATATGCCCTCTTCCCCCAACCAACTCATATACAGTATTTCCCCTATTAACACTTTGCATTAGTATGGTATATGTACTATAACTGATGGACTAATACTGATATATTATTATTATCTAATGTCCATAGTTTACATGAGACTTCACTTTTTAGGTTGTACAGTTCTATCTGTTCTGATAAATGTAGTGACATATCTCCACCATCACAATATCAGACAGAAAAGATTCATTGCCCTAAATATGCTCCCAACCTATTAATCCCCCACCCTCAGGCAACCACTAATCATTTTACCATGTCTATAGTTTTACCTTTTCTAGCACGTCATGTAATTGACATCAAACAGTATGTAGACTTTCCAGACTGCTTCTTTCACTTAGAAATATGCATTTAAGGGTTTTCTATGTCTTTTTGTAGCTTGACAGTTCATTTGTTTTTATAGCTAAATAATATCTATTGTATGACTGTACCAGTTTGTTTACTCATTCACCGATTGAAGGCCATCTTGGTTACTTCCAAGTTTTGGCAATTATGAATTAAGCTGCTATAAATATTTGTGTCCAAATTTCTTTATAGATTCTTTCAAGATTTTCTGTCTTTGAGTCTCTTCAGTTTGAATATGATATGTGTTAAGTATAGATGTTTTCAGTATTTATTATGTTTGGTGTTTTCTGAGCTTCCTGGATCTGTCATTGGTATCTTTCATTAATTTTAGAAAATTCTCAGCCATTATTATTTCAACTATTTTTTGTTGTTGTTGTTAATTATTTTCCTTCTGCTGCTCCCATTACACATAAATTGTATCTTTTATAACTGTTCCACGAGTTTTGTATATTCTAGTCTGTTTTTTCTTCTTTAATTTTTAATTTGAGAATTTCTATTGACATATATTTAAGCTCATTGACTCAGCTCAGCTATGTTCAGTCAACTGATGATGCCATCAAAGGCATTCTTCATTTCTTTTAGTGTTTACTATTTTATTTCTAGCATTTCTTTTTGATTCTTCTTTAGAATTTAGATCACTCTGCTCATATTATACATTTGCTCCTGCATATTGGCCATTTTTCCCATTAGACTCCTTAGAATATTAATCGTAGTTGGTTTCAGTTCTCACTCTTATTATTCCAGAATTTCTGCCATATGAGGGTCTGGTTCTGGTGATTGCTTTGTGTCTTCAGACTGTGTTTGCCTTTTAGCCTACCTTATAACTTTTGTTTAAAGTTGGACATGATACATTGGGTTAAAGAAACTGAGATAAAGAGCTTTCTTGTAAAACTTTATGTTTATCTGGCTAGGAGTATAGGTGTGTCTTCTGTTTATTATAGTTGTGGTGTCAAAGCCTGAAATTTCCTCCAGTCTCTTTGTCTTTGCCTCTTCTGTTGTCTTTTGGTTCCCCCAAAGATATTTTTTCTTAAATAAGGTCTGTGCCTTGCAGTTCCTTCAGCTGTACTCTCATGTGATTATACTGAAGACCTATCAATGTGTTGTTATGTGTGGCAACAGGAGAAAATCTATGCTCCCACCATTAGGTCTCCAACTTTTAGTAAGCTTGTGACCCAGGGCTTTGACTTCCCCATGGGCTTCCCAGCTCTCCCATTTAGGTAAGACAAGAAGTCTAGAGGAGCCTGGAACTGGGTACTTCTCTTCTTCCAAGTCCATTGGGCTCTGGTAAAACTACAGTTGTCTAGGCTCTGATAAAACAGTGTCCTTGAGGGAAAGCTATTGTTAGGGAAAACCTGTCACTCTGGGCAGTTTATCCTGTAACATCAAGTCTTTGACTATCTAAGAATCTTTGAATTTCCATTTGTTCCACAGTTTTTCTTGTTGTGAGGATGGTGGTGGTGACTTACAAGTTCTTTGCATATTAGATTGAAAACAGAAGTTTCCATTTTTAATATATATTGTATTTAATCAAATGTATGTACACATACATGTATAAAGTGACAAAGGCAACTTAATCTGAAAGTTTATCATAAAAAAAACATAGATTTTTTTTTTTTATCCTCCAACTCTGATTCCTATTCCCCAGAAACAACACATTTCAACTACTTCAGGAGTTTTTTTTTTCCTTATATTTACCTCTTTTTTATATATAACTGGCTTTATTCAAAAAGTTCTTTATTAAGTATAATATATCAACTCCTATAGAAATTTAGGATTCAGCTTTCTTATGTCCTTTTCATTCCTCTTCCTACCAGAGACTTTTCATTTCCCTCTATTCTCACAGTTTAGTTTTCTCATTTGGTTAGCATACTGCATATTGCTTATATTACTATGATATAGGTACTTTTCTTACTTCTTTCATAGATATTTACATAGTTCTGATATATCATGGTTTTGCACTGTTTTCATTTTTCATTTGTTTACTTTCCCATGTACTAAATATTAATCCA
Source organism: Lynx rufus (assembly GCF_022079265.1). Classification (NCBI taxonomy): domain Eukaryota; kingdom Metazoa; phylum Chordata; class Mammalia; order Carnivora; family Felidae; genus Lynx; species Lynx rufus. Next base: position 94,562,055 of record NW_025814845.1, on the reverse strand, counting down.
AGTTTAAGCTCTTTGTCATCAATAACAGTGTCTTCCCAGTACAATGAAAACCCCCAGAAAATCTAGCAATATTACTTTTTATTTATGGTGAAGTTACTCTGGGATGAATTCACTGTCTGCTTCATTCTGGAATAATTCCATATCTGCTGCTGAGTTTTGGTTTCCAACCCTCTATTTGTTTTTTAATGTATATGTTTGTTGCTTACTTGCTTTAAGTGTTTCTTACATAGCTTCAGAATAATTTTTGTTAAATATAATATTTACTCATCTCTTTGAGAATGCAAATTATAGTTTTGATTTTTTTCAATCTCCTTATTCTCTATGTAATTATAACTACTTTCTAATAATATCTGTGTTTAAATTTAATACATTAACAACTGGAACCAGAATCAAAGTATGGATGTGCTTAACAAATATATTGAGTTAAGTTTCTCAGGATCCACATAAGAGTGAAAATATATGGTATCTGTCTTTCTCTATATGACTTATTTCACTTAGCATAACACTCTCTAGTTCCATCCACGTTGCTACAAAAGGCCATATTTCATTCTTTCTCATTGCCACGTAGTATTCCATTGTGTATATAAACCACAATTTCTTTATCCATTCATCAGTTGATGGACATTTAGGATCTTTCCATAATTTGGCTATTTTTAAAAGTTCTGCTATAAACATTGGGGTACAATGGGAGAGGGGAAGGAAAATACAGTTAGAGAGGAGGGAGCCAAACCATAAGAGACTCTTAAAAACTGAGAATAAACTGAGGGTTGATGGGGGGTGGAAGGGAGGAGAAAGTGGGTGATGGGCATTGAGGAGGGCCCCTGTTGGGATGAGCACTGGGTATTGTATGGAAACCAATTGGACAATAAATTTCATATTAAAAAAATAATAATAATAAATAAAAAAAATTAAAAGACAGAAAATGACAAGTTTTGACCAAAGTGAAATATATATATATATATATATATATATATATATATATATATACACATGCAAATAAACACAGGAAAATATTGAATTTACATAAAAGACCATATTTGTAAGCATTTCAACAGTGTCAATTTGCCTATAGAACTAGTATCAAGTTATCCATTCAATAAATAAAAAACTCTCTAAGACAAGTATTTATATATTATTTATTTTAACAAATTATTAATAATTTATGTGCAAATGTCCATAAACAGAAAAAATAGAGGACTGATATGATTTTGTTATAAATTGTTGCATCCTGATCTAAATCTGACCAGCTGACTTATTTTACTTGGCCAACAGGGTTTTTGATTTGGTTTTTATTCTTTTTAATAAGATGAATAACTTTATAGAATTGATGTGCTCTCTAGTTCATTGGAACAACAGCTATTTATTTCTCATACCCAGATACTTCACACATTTATATTACCTGCAAGCCTCTGAAGTCATTGTGATCCCTATGTTGAGATCTGTAAATAAACTTCCCTCCTGGGAACGTCTGACTTTCATGCCTTTATATTCTCTATTTCATCACTCTCAGTCTTGCAAATAAATTTGACTCCCAAGTGTCTAGTTCTAAATCCTGATGCAAGTTCTTAGGATACCAGAATTATTTTAGGACAAGGCACAGTATGAATAATAAAAATGATTTTATCATTTAACATAAAATTACAAACAAAAATAATTTCTATGACATATAAACATAAATACCAGATTTTATTTGTAACATTAATCATTAATTCCAATGCAAATATAAGTACTATTTTATATAAAAACTAATATTGCTTACTATGCTTATTCTATCTTAATATGAGTCTTACAACATGTGGATTAGAAATGTGCTTCAACCTGTCCTGCTCTTTTCCATGTTTTATGTATTTTTTTGTTAATTTTTATTTATTTATTTTGAGAGAGAAAGAGAGGGCATGCACTAGCACAAGCTGGATAGGGGCAGAGAGAGAGGGAGAGAGAGAATCCCAAGCAGACTGCACATTGTCAGTGCAGAGAGATAGATGCGAAGCTTGATCCCACAATGGTAAGATCATGACCTGAGCCAAAATCAGGAGTCGACTGCTTAACCACTGAGCCACCCAGGTGCCTGTTTTATGCAATAGTAATGTAGCTGAATTAATTATAGTGAAAAACAATTCCATGTAAATTACAATTCCATGTGAAAAACAATTCCATTGTGAATTAGCCTCTAGAAAACTATATCCTTACTAATAGTGAGTGGGAATTCTGGCCAGTGACATAGCTTCTCAAGGGACAGAATTAGGGCTGATAGCCATAAGGCACTGGATGTATTTAATGCCCAATACGCTGGTTTCATACTGTGTAAGTTACAATCGCAATTTATTTGCCTCCAAAGATTGACAAAATTTTCTAATTTGTACTTATATTTATCAATGAAACACAATTAAACTATGCCAGTCTTGTAATTAACTCATGTGATAACTGAATTGATTTCTATCAATAAAGTCTGAAGGTGTGTTTATATAAACAAATATATTCCAAAAAAAGATACGAATCTTAAAATGCAAAGAAGATAAAAGTTAAATGGAAAGGCATAAGAAATAAGACTGAAAGGGGAAAAAATGTAAAGGAATAAGCACATTACTTAAAGGGTAAATTAGCACAAAAATGATTACTAAAATTTACATAACATTTCTAGAGGCATAAAACTATTTAAATCCTAGAATTGAAATAAATAAGGTCAATTACAGTTTGCATTACTAAACAATTCATTTTAACCATGATTTAGCATGTGATTGTTAAGTAAATTGTATTGTTTATCCCTCCTATTCACAACCCCATTTTAAACAGATGGAGATCTTTGTATGGCCTATACTAACTGGTCCGGAATTATACAGGATTTATGCTCAGTATATATACATTGAGTTGACTTACAATAGTTGATTTCAGTTCTTATCCTTCTATGATATATTTCTGCATTCACACATACACACACACACACACACACACACACCCCATTCTTACCATTGCAGGCTGTTTTTCACCTTGAGAGAAGAAAAAGGACAACAAAGGATAAAATTTTGTTGGCATCATCTTTCATTACTGACATAGAGATAAAATGTTGCTAGCTGTTTTTAAAATTGTAGGTCAAGTAAACTAGAATAAAACATTGATCTGAATTATATTTTAATTTTTAATGTTTATTTTTGACAGAGAGAGAGAGAGAGAGAGAGAGAGAGAGAGAGAGAGAATGAGTGGGGGAGGGGCAAAGAGAGAGGGAGACACAGAATCTGAAGCAGGCTCCAGGCTCTGAGCTGTCAGCACAGAGCCCCAAGCGGGGCTCAAACCCACAAACCGCGAGATCATGACCTGAGCCGAAGTGGGACGCTCAACCTACTGAGCCACCCAGGTGCCCCTGAAATAAATTTTAATAAACTTAGAACGCTGGTTAAAAAAAAGATGGTTTGATTGCTGAATAGTATGAATTTGCTCTCTCTAAAGAATAGACATCTATTTAGAGAACCCCATACCTTCCTTTGAATTTCAGGAATAAATTAGTAAATATGAGATAATATCCCAATTATAATGTAAAATATTTAAAGTGAAGGACCAGTGAGAATTGGGTCTGATTCCAACACAAATAAATAAATAAAAACCACAATAAGAAAAACAGGATGTGGAGAAAATATCTTAGAAATTCTGAAATCTCATTATTAATTCCGAGGCTACGTGATTAAAATTCAATTCTCTGAACCACTCTCCATCCTAAAAAATAAAGACTTCTAAGAAAGTATGTTTTTGCCATGACTCAACATGAGCCTTCTTGACATATTTACGATCATATCCAAAAGCCTTATTGTAGTGTAAATGTCCCACATGCCCAGCACTCTGGCTGACATTGACCCTTATCTGTTATTTTCTCTCCCACTTCATATGATCTCATCTTTGAAAAGCTCCATTGTCACTTCCTGGACTATATTTGCAATTTTCTTTACATGGATCACTACGGCCAACTGGTTCCATGTTATAATTTAGTAAATCATACCACTCTTTTAAAACAATTACAGAATTTAGTCTATCATTATTAATTGCCTTTGTCCTTTTCACTAGAAGGTATGTTCTATGAAACTAGAATACACATTATTTTTTATATTTTTTACAGTTTTAATCCTAAAACCCTGGATGGGGTCTGACTCATAATAGGTAACACATTTAGATTTTACAAATACAACTATAACTACTTATTTGATGAATAAACATAAAGTTAGGGAAAATAAAAAGAGAACATCTTTTAATTGATGTTCGAAGTGATTCTACATTTTATAAGGATTGCCTGGGTATTATCTGTGAGATATACAAATATTTCTTTCAGGTTTAATTTTAATACCCAAAGTTTTGCTCATTACTTTGGTGTTTCCACTAATAGCCACATGACTTCCCATAACTATTTTAATCTCCATTTTTCTGATTTCATTCTATAATAGTTTTAGTATAATAAATGGCACCTAAATCACTGCTGAATAAAACCTTAGCATGGAGGAATACTTTTATAATAATTGCCTTCTTCCTTCTCAGAATGCTTTTCATTCCCACAGGAGCTCTTTGGACTTAGCGTCTAAAGCTGTGTGTGTATGTGTGTGTGTGTGTGTGTGTGTGTGTGTGTGTGTGTATACCAAGATGGCAGGAAAATTTATACTAAGTTTGGCACAAAAATAATTTGACTCATTGCTGGTGTTAACATTTGATAAGCCAGTGTTATGTATTTATTTCAGTTATACAAATGGTTAAACTATGTATTAAAAATGGAATAGAATCAGTTATTAGTGGAATGTTTGACATAGATTGAAAACAGTTCTTATAAGTATCTTTTTTAATGTTTGTAACTTTTTTTTTAGGGATTAGAGACAGAGACAGAGCTGGAGCAGGGGAGGGGCAGAGAGAGAGGGAAACACAGAATCTGAATCAGGCTCCAGGCTCTGAGCTGTCAGCACAGAGCCCAACACAGGGTGTGAACCCATAAACTGAGAGATCATGACCTGAGCAAAGTTGGATGCTCAACGGACTGAGTCACTCAGTCGCCCCAAAAACAGTTCTTATCATAGAACGAGCATGATATTTAGAGTAAGACCTAGACTCAAATCCCAAAATGGACTCATGGTAAGAATATCATCTTGTATGCATCTTGGAAAATTCTGAATTTGTAAGCCAAATGAAGGGCTGAAAACCCTGGTAGACAAAATCTGGCTATTACTAAATTTTATCTTTAGTAGACTACTTTTTGCTTTCTATAATATGAATTTTTCTTCAATGTCTTAGGGAAATGTACAAATTACTGGGACTTCTCAAAGAGCAGTGCATTTCCCTTATCTTTGAGCCAACTGCCAAGAAAAACATATTTAGCTTTTCTCAAACATTGTTTTCTAATCAATAAAATTGGAACTGTCATACATTTAATAGGGTTAATAATAAAAGTAACTGTGATGGCCACGTAAGATGACTAGCACATAATTTTTCACCACTCTTTGGTGATACATTAAACTGAGCTTTCAAAATGAAGTCATCACAAATGACTGCCAAAGAAAATAATTTTACAACTAGAAATCACCAAGTAGTTCATATTTCACTTCCTATTGTTTGGAACTGTAGCACAGAGAGAGTGGAATGGTATAAATAATGTGAAAGCTGTTGATGGGCTTGGGACTAGAATCGAGCAAAGTATACATACAGAGTCAATGTTCTTCTACCCTTTTATCCAATTACCTCCCTTTGTTTCTTTTTATTTTCTTGCTTTATTTTCATTCTTTCCTTATGTGGTAAAGGAAAGATTTATGCTAGCCAAAATATACACAGTCAAAAAGATGCATATTACTTCAGGAATATACAAAATACAAACATGCATACTACCAAATGCATGCCCTCCTAGGTTTGCAAGATGACTTAATGGAAATTTACATTTTATATTTACCACAGCTCAAAGTCAATTATTCTGTTGCTCTAAGGGATTTACAATATTGAGCACCACCACTATCTGTCTTTCTTTCCTTTCTTCCTTCCCTTCTCCTTCTGTTTCATGCTCTTCTTCCTTGCTGTTCGAAGAAAAAAATAATGAGCCAATGCCACATCCCTGTCAGGGCCATTTCTCATCTCACTAAAAGCAAGGTGTATTTCAAGCAATCAGTATGTATATAGACATATTCTATTAGGATAGTAATTAGTGGCAATGGACTTCAGTTTTATTAAAAGACTTCCTAATTAGCAATAAAGAACACAACTTCACTGGCATTTTAATGATGGCATCAATACATGGCAATGTCAACTCACCTTGTTAAGGAAAAAAAGAATGGCTGATTATAATGTAAGTAAGTCACCTCACACGTTTAGAATGCATATGTATCCTATAATATGTTTGTTCTGACAGAAAAATTCCACAAATGCCATTTTTCTTTCTACTAATCAATTACCTTGGAGCCAGTGAACTGTAGGACAAAAGAAATCTTAGAAAATAGGTTCAGGCATGTTCTTTTCAGTCTTTTCTGAAATCAAAGATAATTGAAAATGAATATATTGAATATCACATGTTAATTTTATCATAAAGGACTGTGGTATACAGTAGGCGTTGGCTTTGGAAAACCTTAGCAACTAATTCTAGTCCCCTTCCTTATTATATAATGGGCATTATAATTGTTAGTAACAATTTGAACACTAATTTCAGTGTTCTATTTCAGAAACTAAATAAAATGAATGCAAAACTGCTTACAGGTTTGTCATTAAAAACATTTCTCTTGCCCTTTCCTCTCTATTTTTTACTCGGTAGTGGATATTTTCAAAGCATATAAAAGCTACTAAAATATTCTTGAAATCGTTTTGAATGCAATACATCATTGAAAGACAATCTACAAAATTCATGTCTATGCATGTTTACGAGGTAGAAAAAAAGTTTAAAGACACAGAGGAAGTATGTAACATCAGGGAGTATATCTCAGCAATCTCTACTTCTGTGTCAATTACTAATTTATTATCTCACCTCCAGATTTACTCTACAGTGTATGCTTTGATAACAGATTTCTTTTAAGCATTTCTCCATTAAAATAAGCACTGTGCTAAGCTTCTCAATGTTGTAGAGACATTTGAGGAAGAAGGGGTTTTCATGCAGTTTCTTGGTGCTGTGAGCTATCTGAATGTGAGAACAGACCATCATGCCTGCCCCAGTTATGTGTGCAAAACATGATCCCTGGATGACCTTGCAACCTTGGCTTGGTGACAAATTTCTCTGTGACCCTCTCAACACAAAAATCAGTGCCTCAAAATCTTCCTGACTGCATAGCCTTCCTGATTCCCTTCTGTAAACATATGCGTAGCCAGGAGAGCCCCCATATTGAACCACACTTACTACCTCTGCAAGCCCAGGTATGTTCTGCCTGTTCCCCATAGGTTGTTACATAGCCAAGTGCCTTTTCAACTTCCTGCACCCAACATTTTGCACAGGACAAGTCAAGAGTTCCTGCTTGCTTCCTGACTGCACATGGAGGGGTTGCTTCTTGCTTATTCACTTACTGTGGACCAGCTCTTGCTTGGACAAATCAGTAAATTTTGCCACTATCCAGTAGATTGAACTATGCATTTTTCATTGAGGTCTGAACCCCAGCCTTGGGAGGAAACCCCTTCAAGTTTGTTCTCCTTTTAGTACTTTCCCTCAGCCATAGGGTACCATAAAGGCTTTCATTATACCTTATGGCCACTCTTCTATCATAGTAATGATTTTTACCAATAATTTTTTTCCCTCTAATCCACTATATACTTTCTATATCATGAATGGCCCCAGAATGATAAATTTATACTATTTTTTTATTCTACTACCCAAGCTTACAAAAAAACACAAATTAAACCTTTGCTTTAAGTCACAAATCAACAGTCACCTTCTTTGTTAAATCTACACTGGTCAACTTTGAGCTCTTTTCTACTAACAGATATTTTTGTGTTAGTCACATACTCTCCTATTTAGTTGTTAAAACACCGTAGCCTATTAGACACATAGTGGATATAAAGTAAGTGATTGAGTCCAGGAACCAGGTTCACAAAAATAAATATTATAATATACTAAGATGGTGACATGTCATTTTAGCAAATTTGAAAGCATTCATGTTACTTTCAAGACATAAAAGAAGAGATGGAAAAGAGAATAAATATTTAATTATACATGTGCAAATAGGGAAAATGAAGTTCAGAGAGAAAAACTAACATATAGAGCCAACAATGCTGTAATGGTGAGTGGAGATTTTACCTCAATAGGTCTAACTGTAAAGTTCATGTTACCTATGGAGTGAACTATGTGTGCTCAGCTTATCGGCTTTAAATTGTTGAGAAGAGAAGAGGAAACAATTCAGGAAAAGAAGAGAGAAGGCAATAGAGACGCAACATAATTAAAGAGGTTTGGGGAAAGATGGATTAAAAGGTTTTCAGGACCTATTGAAATTTAGCTTGTGCATTGTATATTCTGAAGGAAACAGAGTTGTTTCATCCTAGAACTCATCTGTCTTCGGCCTTACTGGATACAAGCTTCTCCACTTTTGTAAGGAAAAGTTGGAAAGATATTCATATTATTTTAATTTTTCATTGAGCTTGAATCATAGCCTCAAATAGAAAGAAAATATGTATGTATTTTATAGTAAAACTAGTTACATTAACAAATGTGATAAGAAGTTAATATAGTATGTCAGAAAACTAGTCTCAAAATTTGCAACAAAGTGTCTGTTTTAAAATTTTATATTTGAAGATTCTGATAAAAATATATCATCAAAGAACTAAATAATGTATTGATGCTCATTAGAAAGTTAAGAAAGAAAACTGAATTTATTTGCAATTAAAATATTCATAATGCTGGTGTAAAATAGAAATAATTTACCCTCTACTGTAATAAACTAGTCAATAAGAGATAAGATACTTACCAATGTTATATTAGAGACAATGTTAAAATATAAAAGGATACAAAAAACATTCAATATCATATGAGCCTTAGAATACAGTCTTTGCTGGGAGCCAAGTATATTTATCACAGTGGGGAGAATTTGAGATTAAGGTGTATCATAATTGTAACAGATTGAAAGCAGGAAAGGAACATTATACAATTTTTTTAAAAAGCTTACCAAATTCAACTTGTTATAATATCCAGACCCTTACATTACCATTAATTTGGTCATCTTTTTTAGCCATTACAATCAACAATAATATGTATAGTACAATCTGGACAATGTGAATTGGAGAGGGTGTCCAATTTTAACCAAGAACAGAAAAGCATCTACTGTGATTTCCAGGTCTGTTCACAAAGCTGGGCTACCTACTGTTCACAATTTGAAATCATTTGCTGCATGCTGTACTCAGACTAGAAGGATACCAGGGTGTTACAGCCTGTGTAGTTCAATGAACGAAGAAATCAACAAATATATTAAACAGGGATAGGTCTTAAAGCAGTCTCTGAAGACAGGACTGTGTTTCTTTTAAATATGTATCTTATTTTAATTTTTAAAAATAATATATGTTGCATTTTATCAAATATATATAGTAATTTTCTTTGGAAAATATTTGCATATTAATCATGAATAAAATATGTAACAACAATGAATGTCACCTATAGCAAAATCTATGCAAAATACTACTATAAAGCAAGCAGCAGGAATTCTCTAAATGGAAAAAGATAAATCACATTAAATAAATTATCAACAGGGAAAAATGTATGCCAAAATTTTCCTTGAGGCTCATAACCTCAGTACCTAAATATAATTATTTTAAATACTAAAGTTGCTTTTCCTGATATCTCTGATGGATTGTTCCTGACAAGTTTTCTACTTCCTAATATAATTTTTGTAAATACCAAAACTCAAAATACACCAAGGTAGGATTGTGCTGCTGAAATTCACTGTCAGGAATGTGGAATGCCCATAATCACATTGAGGGGAACAGGTCACTTTTACCTAGCTTTTTAGTTTATATTTAATAAATTTTCAATTTGGCAAATATGTTGGTCATTGGGAATTGCTTTCAAAATGTATTATCACATTCTCATTTTCTTAGACTTTGTCAAATATACAGCTAAGAAAACATTTGTAATATTTTTGTATTTCAAATTTAGTTTATTTAGGAATCTCTCTTGCATCAGTAATAGTCCTTGGGTTATAGTAGGAATTCTGAGTAGTAGACAATGGAAAAGGGGAAATGTGATTAAATAATTGACAATTAATATATATATATATATATATTCAAAATTACTATATGTGTATGTATATATATCTTAGTAACATGGTAGGATAAAAGCTCAGCATCACAAACAAGAAAGCACAAAACAAATTCTATCTTTATGGATCTGATAGCTTAAAGACCATGAGCCCTTGTTTTAGAATAACCATGAATCCTTATTAAGCATTTGATACTAATTTTTCCTTTGACTGGTTTTATAATTGTAATATAATTCTCTAACCCTTCATTGCTGCAGTTCCATTATCTGTAAGATAGAGATTAATATGAGTAACTCTAATCATAGATTTCTTGTGAATATGAGTTTAAATATGTAAACTCATAGGTGTGAATATTAGTTAGTATGTGTCCAAATTCATGTTGTGATGGTAGTAAGATGTTAGGTCCTTTAGTAGATGATTAGGTTGTGAAGACAGAACTCTCATGGATAGGATTAGTGCCCTTAATAATAAAAAAGACCCCAAAGAGCTCATTTGTACCTTGTGCTATATGAAGTTATAGCTTGATGGAGCCATCTGTGAATAATGGACTCACCAGACACAGAACCTGCAAGTGACTTTATCTTGGATTTCCCAGCCTCCAGAATTGTGAGAAATAAATTTATGATGTTTATAAGCCACCCAGTCTATGGCATTTTGTGATAGCAGCCTGAAGGGACTAAGACAGTTAATATATGTTAATATGTATTGATTAATATATGTTAAAGAGCTTAAGAGGTGTATTTGACTTACCATATGCATTCAGTAAAAATTATAAAGTCTTTCTTGTTAAGTGCTTATAATTTATTCTACAAATAGAGTATTATCTACATCCAAATTAATTTATTCTATTAATATAAACCAGTGACAATGCAGGATTAATTTAGAACTTCTTTCCTCCTGGTGCAGTCTGAGACCTAGACTGTGGCACATGGAACTGTTCTCAGCAACCTGCAAGCTCTCTGAACCCTGCTCTTTTTGGGTTTTTATGGGGCTTTATCGTATAGGTGTGATTTATTGCATCATTGTTCATTGATGATTGATTCAAAGTCCATGAAAAGTTCCAACACTTCATTCTAGGTCCCATGGCAAACAGTCCTATCCTTAGATGCAGTCCAAAAGCCACCTTAACATAACAAAAGACACCTTTGCTGCCCTCAGCACTTAGGAAATTCCCAGGGTTTTAGGGGTTCTGCCAGAAACTGGGATAAAGACTAAATATATTTTTCTTATTATAAGTCACAATAAATCACAGAGATACAATCTGAAATAAAGGTGGCAGATCATGTAGGTTTAGACTTTAAAATAGTCTTCTAAATGTAGAAAAAACATAAAGCCAAACATGGAGAGTTCCAACACATGAAGGAAATTATCAAACACATTTAGGTTTTGTAAGAAGCACATCATAAAGAGGACAGAGGTAAATAGAGAACTGAGTTAGTATACCATAAAAATCAAAATGAAAAATAAAAATCTTACACAAGAGTGACAATAGTGAAGATGGAAAAAAATGAACACATTGGACATTTATTCTGAAGTAAAGTCTAAAAGCTCTTTGAAGGATGGGGCACCTGGGTGGCTCAGTCAGTTGGGTGTCCAATTTTTGTTTTTGGCTCAGGTCATGATCTCATAGTTCCTAAGTTGAAGCCCCGCATCAGGCTCTGTGCTGACAGCGCAGAGCCTGCTGGAGAGTCTCTCTCTCTCTCTCTCTCTCTCTCTCTCTCTCTGTCCCTCCCCTGCTCTCTCTATCTCTTGAAATAAATACATACATACATACATACATAAAATTTTAAAAATAAAAAAAAGAGCTCTTTGAAGGATTAACTGTGAAGTGGGAAGGAATGAGTGGAATCAAAATGGCTCCTACGTTTTCAGAATGAGCAACTAAGTGGAGAGCAGTTTAGTTGCTCTTTGCAAACATTTGGGAAAGATGAACGTGCAGGAATAGCTCATGGAGATTGAGGCCATACAAGAAATCCATTTGGGCATGTTAAGTTCAAGATGCCAATTGGACAAACAAATGGAAATGTGACAGGTAGTTTTATGTGTGGTTCTGTGGTTCAAGAGAGAAGTGGGAGTTAGAACTTAAATTTGTAAGTTAGTACTATATAGTTGGCTTTTTTTTTTTATTTTATGGTTAGAGCATTGCATGACATCCTCCAGGGAGAGTTTGTGGATAAAACAGTTAGGTTAAGATAAAAGCTAGGGGAAAAAGTTTGGTTAAGATAATCCAAGATAAATCAAAAATAAATTTAACTTTAACAAAATGGGAGGAATTGAAAAAAATTTTTCTAAGAGATAAAGAGATTTAAATAGAAATTTAAGTTATATGGAATAAAATCAAAATAGAAAACAAAAATAAAAGTCCCATTTGATAAAGAAAATATTATTTTCATAAACATACAAATAATGATAGATGAAAATTATTTACATTATGATTATATTCCATATAACATTTACCAGACAATGTTCTAGGCTCTTTATAAATGTTAGCTCATTCAAATCTCATAACAATCTTTTAGGCATTTGACAATAAGACAAATGGACATAGAAAGATTCAGTAGAGTCCTACAGATACCCATGTGGTAAGTGCCAATCATTTGATTTGAAACACACCTAAAAAAACAATGAATAATATTTTCTTAATTTACTTGAAAAAAATTTATAAGTATGTGATTTGAGTTAAATTAAAGCAACAAAAAAATTAAAAGGCATGCAGTGTATAGTTTGTGACTAAATACAATTACATATCAAGCAAAAACATAATGTGCAACATCTATAATAGTTTAAAAGTTATGAAATGAATCAAAATCCATAATCAAAAAAATTCCCAATCCTATTAAAATATTTCCTTTTATAATTTAACCTTTCATTAAATTCATAAAATTTGTGAAATTCCTTTCATAATTTCAATAATTAAAATATAATTGATATGTTTTAGAAATAACAATAATGTATGATTTATTCAGCTTCCTGACACTTCACTGATTAAATGGCTAATTCTACTGATCTTATTGACTATCAAATTATATTTCTTCCTTTACCAGTCTATGTGTACACTATCTGAAATTTAAGGCTGGGTCAAAGAAGCATGGCAAAGAGAAGTATAGTTCTTCAAAACATTGTATTTAGATGGCTGCAGTTCTCAGGCAACGAGTTTGCTAGTTGGATCATTTCAGCTGAACCTCCCTAAATATTTCAAATACATCATGACAGAATATCTATTAAGTATCACAAAAGATTCTATACAAATAGCAAACTAGAAATTCTAATCAACAGTATTTACTTTTTGTTCAAGTTGAGCATTCTATACAATTTGTACTCCTAGAGGTCAGATTTTTTCTTCTCCTAAAATGTGTTTAATAAGCCTTTTAAAATTATTTTGGAGGGGTGGATAATAGCAATCAAGGGCACATACAAAAGGGATTTTTATCTCCCTATTAGATGATTAAGGTCAAGTTAAAATTATTCTAGGTAGTTTTTCTCTAAATTTATAAATATAACTTGCTGTTCTTGTCAGTAATTCTATTTTCCTTAAGTTTTATTTTTCCCTAATGTAAACTACCTTTGGTACTGCTCAGTGACACATTTTTCTTTGCAATGAGCACAGTACTTTCTAGCTGAAAAGATATAGTATGTGGCATTCTTCAATTTAATTAAATGAAATACAATTTATATATCAACCACAACGTTGAGATAGAGCAAAAAAGCTCAACTAATTTTAATTTCTAGAGAAAACACAAAGCAAAGAAGTGATTCCATTCTTACCAACCACCACATGACTACCATGAATAGACAATCTAACAGCCATGTCAAAATTTATTCAGAGACACATTAGGAAAATATGAGGAAAGAGCACAGATCGGACTTCCTCTTAAAAAGCTATCAGAGAATAGGTCAAAAACCACATAAAAATAAAATCAAGGATATAAAATAGGAACTCTACCAACAATGTGATACAATGTAGCCTTTTTGATATCTAGCAAAGACCACACTCAATCATAGGGTGTTTGTATGATCCTGTAGACATATTTTATATTTCATAATGAAACACTATCAGAATCTTCAGAGTGGGCAAAGCTCTGGTAATAAATTTGTCACAACGTGATAAATCTAAGCAGAGTGAATCAAGATATAAATATAAAACTTTGAAGTTTTCATCCACTCTGGCTCTTAGGGAGACTTGACTGTCCTGGCAATGTCAATGTAATGAACTGTAGTGAAAGGCTTAGTGAGTTTTCCTTAGGAAAAAAAAATGTAGGAAAAGCAAGGTCATTCTCTTGCCATAAAAACTGTGAGTGCCAAACTTGGAAATAAAGCATTTACACATAGTATACAATAAAATGAAGCATTTAACTTTCACTCTTGACTGTTTTTAGTTAAAAAAAAATCCGTTTAAGTATAAACAGCTGCATCATCAACATGTGCAAAACTGTCTAAAAGTTGTTCCTGAAGTGAATTAGGTTCAAACTGAAGATTAGGAACGGAGTTGCAGGATTCCCAATTTTATTTGTTTTGTCTCAAGTAAAGTCTTGCACACTTATTTCTGTGCGTAATTAAAGTGACATTCCCTAAGTGCTAAGACATGCCACATAAGTTCAACAAGAGGTACGAAAATGGAATAATTGAACACTTTTTGAATAATTCAATTAAAATTAAAGAAAACTTGAAAATATAACATTAAAATGGAAATAAAAAATTATTAACCTAAGCTACTAATTACTATTCATACTTGTATATTTTGTAGAATTATACAATGTGTGTAAACATGATAGTATTGCTTCAAAAAAGTATTTATTAAATTAATTGATAAAATGAGTAGATGAATCAGTATTATACAAAAAGGAAATAAATTAAGCATCCTTTTTTCCCTATTCCTTTATATGTTCTACCAGCAACTGGGCAAGTGTCTCTCATGGTTAATTTAAAAACAATTCCTGTTATGTGCACAAAGTGGAACCAAATACCTCAAGATCATTCTGGGCATGGATTTGGAGCATTAGGGTTTCTAGGCCTGAAATGTTATTAAAATATTCAGTTTTACAAATGTGTTATTGCTTTTGCCTGAAATATCACTAACCAGCACCTAATAAGGACTTTGTTTTATTTTACAAGGATAGTCCCCTAACTACATACAATAAAAGTGTCAAACCCTAAGTGTATCATTTGATAAATCCCCATAGTAGCTCTCACTACTGTGTTGAGAATAAAATACAGAGACACAAGAGAAAAAGGGGAAAAAAACGTTAAGACATAAAGATGATGTCTGCTTTATTTCTAATATATTTTGAAGATAAAAATCAAAGGATTTCTGATGGAAATAGTGGAGTATGAAAGAAAGGTGAGAAAAAGAAAAAATGGAGCTGAAGCAGCTACTATTCACAAAATTATGAACGTATTTCGTATCAGATTTCTGGGAGAAGATTGGGAGTTCAATTTTGACATCTGAGGATAAATATCAAATGGTAAGTTGCATTTAGGAGTATAAACTTTGGGACACATGACTGGACTACATATACAAATTTGAGAGTCATTGATAAATATAAAGATTATAAAATCATGACACTGGATGGAATCAAGAGAATGGTAAAAGTAGAGAAAACAGACAAAAGCCTAAAGCTGGTATCTTGGGACCCTGCAACATTAAGAGGTCTGAGAAAAAAATAACCAACAACTAAGAGTCATAAAAGAACCCACTAAGGAAATAGTTGTGCTATGGAAGCCACGTGAAGAAAATGTAGAAGGAGGGGGGTGATCAGCTGTATCAACTGCTGTTGACAAATCAAGGAAGAAAAGACCTGAGGATTGGTCACTAGATTCAGGAACAGGGACATCAAAGTCTGTGTGAGTAAGTTAAGAAAGAATGAATGAACAGGAACAATAGAGGGCAAATTAGACAACTTCTTTAAAGAAGTTTCTTGACAAAAGTGTTAAAGATATATATTAGTAGCCAGCATAGTAAGTGAAATTAAGATATTTATATTTTAGTTATATGGGTGAAAAAAAGAGTATGCTTATATGCTGATGGGAGTAATTCACAAAGGAGAGAGAAAGGGGGAACCTGAATGGAGAGATGGGGCTGCCCGGTGGGCACAAGAAGTATCCCCAACCTCTTTCTTCATTCTGAACTCTCGATGGCCACTAGCTAGACCCACCTTCCCCAAAGGAAAACATCTATGATTTAGTCATTAGAATTTAGGCCCCTGGACACAACCTGGGAAGTGAAACACAAAAAATGCATCTGGCTCCAGAAGGCGGCCGAGCAGGTGGAGAAAAATCAGCACATTTCCTCTTTTTTCTCAAATAAAGGATTTTATTAGAAACCTTAATTCATATCACAGAAAATGAAAGAATGATACAGTGTCATGTGGACCAACACTTGAGAAATTCACTTGCTAACTATGAAAATAGACAATGATTTTGGATTATTAAAGATTCATATTTAATACCAGATAAACATTATTAAAAAGGAGTAATAAATATTCCTTCCCTTAGGTAGGAACACTGTTATCTTTATGTGTCTCATGAAAAATGGTATCTATTTTCTTTGATATATCCCAATATATTTTAAGGGGTCCAAATACATATTTATAAGTATGACTGTGTATTCATGTTTTTGATCACACCAGTTCTTACTGGGCATTCATACTAAGATTTCCTTTTTTAAATTTTTTAAATGTTTACTTATTTTTGAGAGAGGGGGAGGAGAGAGAGAGAGAGAGAGAGGAGAGAGAGAGAGAGCGCGCACAAGCAGAGGAGGGGCAAAGAGAGAGGGAGCCACAGAATCCAAAGCAGGCTCCAGACTTCCAGTTGTCAGTACAGAGCCCAATGCAGGGCTCAAATTCACAAATTGCAAAATCATGACCTGAGCTGAAGTTGGCCACTTAACTGATAGAGCCACCCAGGCACCCCGATACTAAGATTTCTTTTAAACGAATTTCTATTGGTATTTTGAAGTACAACATTATTTGTTGTATGTTGTCTTTATATCTGAAAGAAGAATGAAAGGACTGTATAGACTAAAGCCCATTTGTTCTATTTATTATATAACTTGACCTTAAGTATATTTTGTGCGGCTCTCTTTTTTTTTTGATTCAGGGCAACATAAATTCTCAAAATTACTTAAAATCCTTTGTCCTTGGTAATGTTTCTAAATAATTTACATACAGAATCAAGGATGTAAGTATAAAATATTTACAAAAATGCAAAGCAAACATATACACGCATCTAATGCAAAGATCCAATAATCTTTTAAAACAATAATATTTTAGTATCATTTAACAAATGGAAAGATATGCATTCCTGGGGGCCTTTATTTTTAGCGATTTTACAATATATAATATCTAGGTTGATTCATACTTTCAAATATACATGAAGAGTTCTAATTTGAATAATTATTTCTGATGTTACTATAGTAAAAAAATAAATAGTAAGAGTGGAGATTACAATTTTCTCTAATTTTGTTAAATAAGCAATGTATAAACACAAAACAAATTTTTTAAAACCAATTTTTTCTAGATAAGAATGTTACCATATGAAGACAATAACACAAATTATTGTCAGTATTAGTAGTAGCCATGTATATTATGATCTGACAGTTTGATATTGCATTAAAACCTCAATAAGTTAAAGTACTTTAACTTCTGAATTTTAAAAAAAGTTAATATGGTCCTATAAGAAAATTATCTTTTTCTTTATTAATGATAGCAACATGTTTTAAAATTTACTGTGAATAAGTCTGTTAAGTGCCTTATATGCATCACTTTATTTTTCTAACACAATTAATCTACTACCCTAAATATATAAATCTATATAGACAGATGTAAATCTATCTATACTTCATATATCTATATTCATGCCTGTTTTACAACTGAAGAAATGAAGAAACAGAAAATGTAAACTGATACTGTATACAGAACAGTTAAATGGCACAGACCAACTCACAGTGACTCCATAGAGTTTTTACAGTATTTTCTTCACTTGTATAGAGATATGATTATTTGGAATGTGCAAGTAAAAGTTAATAAATAATCACCTCATCGTTCATGGGTTTAAGCTCCACATCAGGCTCTATGCTGCAGTGCAGAGCCTGCTTGGAATTCTCTCTCTCTCCCTCTCTTTCTTTGCTCCTTCCCTGCTTGTGCTCACATGCACTCATCTCTCTCTCTGTCTCTCTCTCTCTCACTCTCCACTCTCTCAAAATAAATAAGTAAACTTTTAAAAAAGCAAATAAGTAAATAAATAACCATAGATAATGAGTTGAATATATAACATTACAGATATAAATATATATAATATGTACAAATATCACAAATACATAGGTGTAGTCCACCCACTATCTTATCTTTTAAGAGCTCACAATATACCAGGAGTTAGAAAGGTCACCAAAGAAGAAAATGAAATAACTTGTCTAAAGAGTGTTATATATAATTGAAAAAAAATAGTTATGCATATGAGATAATCTATAACATACAGAGAGTAAGTGCTTCAGAAATGCTAAGAAGAAGAGTGCTGAAGTAGGTTAGGTAGTTTTTAAGGAGTCCACAGAACCTGAAATGGGAATTGAGGCAAATTTATATAAGCTGTACTAGGAATAGAGTACCTCCATAGAAATTTGAATATAAGTATCCCAATTCTGTAGCATTTGCATTTAATAATAACTGTGGAACTTCCAGAAGAAAGAAAACACCTTCTTAGAAGATCACTTGACTTGATTGTATTATGACTTCTCCAGATCAATAGTGTATTAGTTCTAGGGCACAGATGTCCATAGGATAGTAATGTAAGCTATTACTCCTTTGTTAACAGCATTTCAGACATTTCTAACTCAATCAAAATCTTGATGGCTTTTTCAGTATCAAGGCTAAAATATTTATGAAAGGATTTTAATCTGCTTTCAGTGTGTCTGTAGTCATAATCTGTCACAATAAAGATTTCTATAATCCTCACTTTAGAGTATTACAGTATGTTTGTTGTAGTAATCCTTTTTAAGAATTACCCTGCCAAATCACCTAGTTGTAAATTTCAGAATCTAACAGTTTAGAGATGTGTGTTACTTGGAGTTTATTCTCCTTGTTCTCTATAATCTCTGGAATCTAGTATGCTAGAGTTAGTAATCTTCATTTAGTTTCCCTTGCTTCAAGGTTGATTTTGTCTATTCAATTTTACCTTTTGTAGCTATCACTCAGGGCATTCCTAATAAGGTAATAAATATAAGCCCCAAGAAAACAAAATTGGATTCAATTCTCAAAAGGATATTCAACTCTGAATTATTACAGTACTCACCCACATTCTATCTTTCTTAAATATGTATAAATGACATGTTATTTGTTATCAAATTACTGTGTTTCTTGATATATTTTTATTATAGAAGATTTATGAATATTACATATGTATTAGTACATGTACACATCAATGATTTTTTTTAGAGTTTATGTTTAATTTTTCTATACTTGAGCTACTCACAACATAGAGATGCTATGGCTTCTTTGTAATAATGATAGAAAATGCCAATTTTCCAGAAGGCAAGAATAAAGACATTATAGATTGACTGGATTATATACCATGTAATTGGGAGGATTGCACTTGATAAACAAACATTTTTGACATTATTTTCAGATGCTGTATTTTAGAACTATTCTATGAAATTCATTTGTAAGTCATAATTTATTTCTATAATGTTCTAGTTCAACTAATAAATACTATTAACTATTATATCAATCAGCCACTTAAAATGGATTATTTTGATTCCTAAAAGCCACTCAGCAAGGCAGGTATTAATTCTGTCAAATTTTAGGTATTCTTTTATAAATCACATTTCTGCTTAATTTTTAAAGCTATTTTCAGTTTCTACTAAAAACAATGACTAATATAGAATGCTAATCTTTGTTTGCAAATAATAAAAAATATACAAACCTTGACTTTTTGCATGGGATTGAGTTTAATGTGTCAGCATATTATTCTCATTAATTTATGACACATATAAACCCAGGTAATATATTATATATCATTTTAAGTGTATGATACAAAAAAAAACCCAAAAGAAAAACAAGCATGCTTTATTAATATGTGTGTTTAATGTGTATATATGCAAATAGACATAGGTGTGAATAAGTATTGCTTTGATTGTTATTTACTTTGTAATATCTGGGGCCTAACTGAATTAAGAAAATATATTTTTAATATACGTGGGTGCAAAATTAAGAAATCTAGATAGTTTTAATTAGCTGCAGCTCTATCATTTGATGAATCATTTGTCTTCTATCAGGGTTTTAATTACATTGTTTTTACATTACCCTATGATAGGATAGTATATTGTCTCAGGGTAGAAGGTGATATTTAATTGCTTATTGTCCTTATACTGTGAGGAAAAAATCATTGAAACAACGTGAGGAAAATGGGTAGAAGAGCAAGAAGGGAAAAAAAAAAGTAAGTTCCATTGGGTTAGAAAGAAATAGAGCAAAGTAATAGTAAATACACATTAAGTCTGTATTTTGCTATCCAAGCAAACCTTGTTGGAACAGACCAAAATAATTTCCATAACTTGAACAATTTATTCATGTATTTGCAGCTGCATTTTAGCTAGAGGAATCTATCATATTTAGCATTGTTTTTAAAAATAATTTGGAAATGTATGCAATAAATAATTATATCATATTTAGCTGAAATATAGGTTTACAAAAATGGCTGTAGATTTCACCCTTAAAATTTATATATTTTAAAAAAAATTTTTAATGCTTATTTATTTTTGAGAGAGACAGAGACAGAATGCGAGTGGGGGAGGGGCAGAGAGAGAGGGAGACACAGAATCCGAAGCAGGCTCCAGGCTCTGAGCTGTCAGCACAGAGCCCGACGTCGGGATCGAACTCACGAGCTGTGAGATCATGACCTGAGCCGAAGTCGGACACTCAACCGACTGAGCCACCCAGCGCCGCATACAATTTATATTTTTTAATCACCCTCTCTTTTTCAAAGAAAAAAAGAGTTCAGGAATATGAACTGAAAACTTTATGTTCACCTGAGAATTTAAAAATGTTAATATCATAGCACAGTGTTATTATCTTGTAACTAATAAAATTAGATATACAATAACTGGAAATTTTTTTAGACAGTGTAGTATTACACCAATATCTCCAAACTAAATCTCCAAACTAAACACATCTCTCACCATTTCTATCTTTCTTTATGTCCCTAGTCCAAATCACCATTTTTTTCTTTCCAGGAGAAATACAATTACCTCCTAACTAGCCTCCCACATCATATTCTTGTCTCTCACTATGTACTTTAACCTAGTGAGTACTATTTTGTTCATAAACAACATGGAACACACATGTAAATTGTGAAACAAACAATGAAAAGAAACGCACCTCCTCTGAACGCTCAAGAACAAATTTGTGCTAATAGCACTGCATGTCTTTCTGTGCTCCCATTTTAAATCAAATTACCTTCTCTCCTTGGATCAACTTTTACCCTAAAATTTGTTTTTCAATGTGAACTTTTTATATAATTTTATCAAATGTATATATATATATGTGTGTGTGTGTATGTGTGTGTGTGTGTGTGTATGTATATATATAATTGAGTTTTAATATTCATTTTGATTAACTTTATCCTCAAAGTGCACATGGGGTTTCAGGATCAGAGACATCTTATTATCTTATAGTAAACAAGGACTGATAGATCCCTCTGTGACCAAGTCCTTACCACTGGAACAATAAGATGAAAGCCAGACGTAGAAAATATGAAAGGAAAATCCATAAGTGAGGTGTGGGGAAAAAAAAAAGATAATCTCTGTTATGTATACAGGAGAAAAAGGAGGGAGAAAAATCTTTGCTTCTTGAAGAAGGCACAGAAAGGTTTCTAGGTTCTCACTGTGGCCTTTTGAAACCAAATACACCTCTTCAAGGGTGATAAGCCTTGGTATCATTAGCTTTTACAAACTAAAGATGTCTCCCAAGTACAATCATCACTTTCTGCTGAAATGTAAAAAACATGCTTCCGGAGTTAGACAAATTTCTCTGAAGTTCTCTCACTATCCAGTTATAAACTAACTCCTCCAAGGCTTGCTCTCAGCCAAGGATCCCAAGTATGCAGCAAAATATATTCAGAGAATGCCACCTCTTCAGGAATACAAAAATATTTTTTCTTCAACCCACACATCCTAAAATAATAGCTTCAGGTTTTTTCCATATTTCTATTCATTTTTGAAGAAAAATACACTCAAGGGGTTCAGATATTCAAACATACAAAAAGCTACACAGTAAAAAGGTCCTTGCTTTGTTCCTCCTTTCTTAGATTCCACCTCAATACTCTACAAATAAATACTTGTTTCATTTCTTATGTTTCATTCCAGAATTTCTCAAATGGAATGTTCTGATTACTGCCTCTATATAAAAAATTACCCCAACTATGTGGCTTGAAACAGTCATTTATTTTTTTAAGTCTCACAGTGGTTGTAATTCAATTCTGGCAAGGCAGAGCAGGGATGGTCTGTCCATGCTCCATGATATCTGTGTTTTCCACCAGGACAGCTCCAAGGCCGGGGTAATTCCAAAGCTGGCTTCTGGAATCACCGAAGACTCATCCACTCACAAAGTTTATCCATAAGCTAAAATGACTGAAAGGTCAATAAGAGCCCTTAAACATGGCCCCTCTGTGTAGCTTGAATTCCATAGTATATTCAGGGTTATTGAAGTTTTTAGAGGGCATCTCAGGGCTGGTTCCAACACAAATGTTCCAGTGAACAAAGTAAAAGCAGCATTGCTTTTATTGGCCCAGCCTCCACAGTTACACACAGAGTATAATACAAAGTGAAGATTCCCAGCCACTTTTTCAATAATTTTTAAGAATTTTAAGACATTGATGATTACAGCATTAAACTAGGTATGAGATTCTTATGAATGTGGAGTTCTATGTGATCTACAGGTTGCATGTCCACAAAACTGGTTCTTAATTACATAGCACCACCTCTGACACATTCTGTTGTTTACAAGTGAGTCACAAACTTACCAAGTTTCAAAGGTAGATCACATGTATGTCATCTTTTGATGAAATGATTGCTGAAAAATTTGAGGACATTTACAAAAATCATTATAGAATTTAAGCAAGTATAAATATCTGTACTGATTGTTCCCATTTTTCCATAAAATGTGACATTATATATAAAATTACAATACCTTGATCATTTCACTTAATAATATATATTGGATATTTCATATAATCTTACTTAAAGTTTCCCCATTCTACTACATAGCTGGATAACATTACATTAAATAAGCAATACTATAATTTTACGAATCCCTCATATGATGACCATTTAGGTTCTTCCAAATCTTTTATTAAAACAAATGCATGTCGTTAGAGTTAAGGCTAATAAGTTCATCTGCACTTATACGAATGTGAAAGATCTCCAAAAGTGAGAAGCTAGATCAAAAGGTAAATGCTTTTGTGAATTTGTTCAATTGAATACAATGATTATATATATAATAAATATTTTGACATAATAATACTGTTCTTTACAGTGTTGTTTCACTGTAACCCACTACCATTAACATATGGAAGCAATTATTTTCCCATCTTGTTTTCTTAAGTCTTTCCCTTCCATATTTACTGTCTAACTTGTTATTTTTCACCAGTCTAACAGGAAAACAATATTTTACTCTGGTTTTGATTCACATTTCTCTTATTATGACTGATTTTGAGCATCTTTCATGTTTCATAGCCATTTTATTTTATTTTATTTTAACTCTTTGTTGATATCCAATATTTATTTATTTGTATTATTTGCTCTTTCTTATGGATTTAACTGATCTCCTCTGGTAGTAAAAACAAATAAACCAACAAAGAAACAGAAAAAGCCTACCTATAAGATGAGTCAGTCTGGCATTACTTGTATCTATATTACTTAAACACCAACATTATTATTTATAGGAGACTAAATAAATATGTTATAGTGAAATTTTCTGTACAACTAAAAGCAGGAAGTAGTTAATCTATGAGCAAGCCTTTTACACTTTCTTCTAAAATACATTCCAACATGTTAAAAAAGCAAAGTGCAGAACACACTGCATTGTACACCATCATTTCATTTTTAAAAATATTTTTATGTGTTTTAAATAAACTTTTGAGAGTACATATATGAGTAGTAATAGCTGATATTATACAGGAAGAGGGTATTAGATAAAGGAGGGAGGGAAGAAATAGTAGGATAATTTACTACAATTTGCTAATACTTTTAATTTTTTAAAGCTGAAGGTGTTAAATATGTAAGAATAAATACATTTATAAAAATTATTCAGAGTTAACAATGGTACAGATTGATCTTAATTTTGTATACTTTGACATTCTGAGATTATTTTGTTTAGTTATTTCTGTTTGAATGCTAGGAAAAAATACTGGAAAAATAGCTTCATCTTTTAAGAAGCTTCACCATTTGTTATTATATCGCATGAGACTTTATATAAATAGCTTTATAAAGGAAAAGGAAATTTATCTGAAACAGAAACAACAAAAAAATTGGGGTAACAGAGGCTTCTGTTGATTTTTTAACTCAACTTTGTTCTGATTTCATAATTATGAATTATCGTATGGTGAAAATAATCATTAAACATGTTTTTCATTTCACTCTTTATGACCTTTCTTAATAGAATAAGATTCTTTATGAGTTAATTCAGTTCTTCATATTTTTACAAACTTTTTAAATAAAAACTGAGACATAAAGCTGAAAATATAGAGCAATAACATAAAATTCAGAAGTCCATAGAGACAAACTCTCAACTTTTGTGACTTTTATATGACCAAACGAATCATCTTATTCTTACATTCTTCTCTTTCAAATCTATTAAAACATTAGAAAGTCTCATTTTCCTGAAATAAAAACCACCATGTATGTGCCATTTTCTCATAAATTACTGATTCTGTTAATCTCAATAATTATTTAAGTCCATGACCTTTAACTATCAGTTCTGACAAAGGAGGATTATAATATATGGCACTGAGATATTTGGCATGTAATGAAAATGGTCCTATTTAATTAAAATGTAACTTATTGTTAGAAAGAAAGGTCATACTAAGAAAATGTCATTTCAGAAGTATATTAGCAAGCACCCTCCAGTGTTTGTTACATGTAAAATATACAGTTCGTACTTGACATTTAGAGAGGAAATTGGAACTATTCATGATATATACTTGAACATTTTGTGTTCTCATGTTGCATTTTTTCATCTCATTCAGATTATTTTTTTAATTAGTTAAATGTTAGGTTTTGTCCTGGGTACCCAAGTGCTTTACTGATAAAGAAATGTATTCAAAAATTTAAAAGACTAAATGTGATTTTGGGAATGTATGAAGAATATTTTTTAATGTAACTTATTGTCAAATTGGTGTATGAAGAATTACTTGAACACAGAGTTTATGCTTTACATTTACCCAGTTAAGATATTATAACTGTATAAGACATATCTTTTATTGAGGTAGTGTAAGATACATACTTTGCAAGTAATCTCTTGAAAGCATAAAAATGTGATTCTTTGTATACTGTCAGCATTCTTATTAAAAGATTAACCTATTGTGAGATATAGTGTGTTTTATGGTGATACTTACTAGTGAAGTTGTTTGAAATTCAGTTTTAGCCAATTTTTCCCTAAGAAATCAATAAATAAGGTGCTTTGGAGTATTAGAGTGTGTAGAGAAATATATCAATGATAGTGCAATTTAATAATCTTGATATAGGTAAGAAATAAAAATAATCTCCCCTTAAAATTACTCATCTTTACAAAAAAGTAGTTCTTTCTCTTTATTCACATCATCATGTGATTCAGTAAATACTGAAGCATGCAAAATTGAACTAAATTGGCATCTAGGCTCATTACAGATAATGCAATCTTAACTCAGTTCTTCAGTTTTTTCTGCACGTTACATTGGAAAGGAATAAAAAGTGCAAATATTCTTTTTAAAAATGCCAATCTCTTATTCTTCTAAATTATGGCCATCATTAGGAAGAATTATAAATTTACTATTTCATATTGTATATTTTGTTCCTTCAAAGAATGAATTTTACTCTATTTCAGTAAGAAAGGAGCCTCTGTCTTTGAGGAGTGGTCCCACAAGAATAATTATGTAAAAATGATACATTAAAAAAATCCAGATTTATGAATACAGAGATCATTGATTATGTTGATAAGAGAAATGTCAAAGGAACAGTAAGGTGAGAGCTCAATTAATATGAGTATAGAATAAGATGAAAGGCAATACTTACAGCTATTTATTGTAAATGAGAAATAATTCAAAATAAAACAAAATTAAGAAGCTAATTTTTAAGGTGACAGATGGTAACAACACCTCACTTATTGTGGTGAGCACTGGGTAATGTATAGAATTGTTGAATCACTATGTTGTACACCTGAAAGTAATACCACACTGTAAGTTAACTGACTTGAATTAAACAAAAGCTTAAAAAAAGAAATATAGATAAATAAGTACACACACAAATAAAATTGAAGAAAATATTCTGGTAAAAAAAAAGCCATGACAAGAACTACCACTGACAATGAATATATTTTAAAAAAGTGAACTAAATCAAAACCATTGTCATAAATAACTTGTACTAATACTTGATGCAAAACATAAAGTAATGCCAAAATAAATTCTTCATAAAGAAAATAAAAAAAATTATCTGTTTCTGAAACCTCAAATCACATTTACAAACTGAGAGGTAGATCAGAAATGGGTAGCAAAATTTCATATAATTAAGCAGTATTTTAGCAGTTTTGAAATTTGTAACTTTAAAAGAGTGAATAGTAGATGTAAATTACATGTTTAAACCTGAATGTGAGCATGTGTACACACACACACACACACACACACACACACGCGTGCACACACACACACACACACACAATGGACTTCTATAAATCATATATGAATATAAAGGAAGCAAAATAATTGATAGAGAAGAATGACAGAAACAAAGCATAAAGTATGAGATAAGTAAAAAGAGATATAATCATTTTCACAATTATATTTTGATTATCATCCAAAGAAAACAATTCACACTTTATATCAAAAAAGCATCATCTGACCCTACGTAATTTACAAAGTATGCGAGAAGGAATACAAAACAGAAGGTTTATAATTTTTTTTCAATTAGAAAAATCAGGCAAAACAGAAGGTTTACAATTTTTTTTTTAAATTAGAAAGAATTCAGGCAAGGTAAAAAGTAAACATTTGATATTAACACCAGACAAAACAGAACTTTAGAAAGTTTTAAAGAATAAATAAGGGGCGCCTGGGTGGCGCAGTCGGTTAAGCGTCCGACTTCAGCCAGGTCACGATCTCGCGGTCCGTGAGTTCGAGCCCCGCGTCGGGCTCTGGGCTGATGGCTCAGAGCCTGGAGCCTGTTTCCGATGCTGTGTCTCCCTCTCTCTCTGCCCCTCCCCCGTTCATGCTCTGTCTCTCTCTGTCCCAAAAATGAATAAACGTTGAAAAAAAATTTAAAAAAAAATAAAGAATAAATAAGTCGTTATTTTATTTTTAAAATCAAACAAATTGCAATGAAGGCATAGTGTTCACGAAATTTTGTGCACTGGCATATGTAGAAAAGAAATATAGACTTAAAATTGTTAATTGTTTAAATTAAATATCCTTGTTTTATTGAGGAGAAGCTATGGAGACAATAGTAACATATATTTTATAATATATTTCAGGACTAGGCAAATATGATCCTCAGGCCAAATCTGGCTCTCTACCTGTTTATGTATTGCCCACAGTTATAGTTTTCTTTGTCTTTTTTTGTTTTGTTTTGTTTACAGTTTAAATGGTTGAAAAAATAAAATAGTAATTTTTTTGTTACATGAAAATTATATGAAATTCTGATCCATTTGCCTATAATAAAGCTTTATTGTAATACAACCACACTCGCTCATTTACGTAATGTTTATCTGTGGCTGTTTTCTTGCTAAATGACAGAGGTGAGTAGTTGTGATAGAAACCATATGGTCAGCATAGCCTAAACTATTTGTTTCCCAACACTTTACAGAACAGGTTCTCTGACCCTATTTTATATCTCTATGTATAACATTTCTTAAAAATAGGTGTATGGAATACCCTCCCATAATAATATGTTTGTCTAAAATATAATCCTTATACCATACTTATGGCATACTTCTTTACAGAAAATGCAAACACAATAAAAAAATATTTCCTAAGTGTCAATTAAAACAAAATCTCTAATTCATGAAGGGAGATAGCCTTTGATATGCTGCTAGGAATGAAGAATAGGATCCCTCTTCACAAGCAGAGTCCTCCACTGCTTGTTCCTCAGGTAATCACTTGTACCTTAGTAATTTACAATTTTAACATGTATTCACCACTGTGGTTTTCTGCTCCCTGTCTGGTCAATAAAGATGTTTGTTTGTTTGTTTGTTTGTTTGAAATTAAGATAAAATTAACATACTAAAAAAGCATGGATTCTCAGGATAAAATTTGGTGATTTTTGAAAAACATACACCTGTGTAACCAACACCCCAATCAAGATAGAGAAAATATCCCCATCAGTCAATCCTCGACCCTTGTAGACAACTGTTCTATTCAAAACTATACATTTTTAACCTCTTCTTAATTTTTATATTAATGGGATCATCCTTTATGCATTATTCAGTATTTAGATTATTTTGTCAACACAGTACTTTTGAGATGCATTCATGTTGTGTGCCTATCAATAGTCCATTTCTTCGTTTTAGCTGAGTAGTTAGTATTCCATTGTATTAACATACTGCAACTGATTATCCCTTTTCTTGTTAATGAACATTTGGCTTATTTTCAGTTTCTTGCTATTATGAATAAAATATCATACAAGTCACTTTTCCCAACAGAAGAGAGAATTCAGAACTAGACCCACACATATGTTGGCAATTGATTTCTGACAGAATGGAAAAGGCAAATATATGAGGAAAAAAAAGCCTTTTAACAAATAATGGTGCTCCAGCATCTGGATAATAACTTACAGGGAAAATGGTCTTTGATAATCCATGTCACAACATGAACAAAAACTACTCTAATATTGAATTATAAACTCATACAGAAAACTGAAATTATAAAGCTTCTAGAAGAAAACATAGAAGAAAATCTGGGCGGAGGTAAAGATTTCTTAGGGGAGACACTAAAAAGCACTAACCACAAAGGAAAAAAAAACCCACACACTTGGCTTTGTGAAAATTAAAACGTCTACTGAGCAGAAGACACTGAGAAGGAAAACGAAAAAGCAAAGAGACACTTGTATATGTTACAAATAATTCTATCTTGTACAAATAACTTCTTTGACAAAAAAAGGGGTCCCCAAGAACTTAATTCATGGGCATAAACAGAAATTATTCATTTTTCCTGCTTCTATCAGATTTGTACTTATCATTACACCAGTTATAGCATTTTTGCTTCTTTTTTTTAAGTTTATTTATTTACTTTGACAGAGAAAGAGAGAAAGAGAGAAAGAGAGATTGAGAACGAGCTCCGGAGAGACAGAGAAAGAGAGAGAATCCCAAGCAGGCTCCACACTGCCAGCATGGAGCCAAATGCAGGGCTCAAACTCATGAATCACGAGATCATGACCTGAGCCATAATCTAGAGTTGGACACTTAACTGACTGAGCCACTCAGGCTCCCCATATTGTTGTTTCTTTTTAACTGAAGGATCAATACAAGAACACTGCAAATTGACAATTAGTGAGATAAACTTTCCATGTACATGTCTTTGTTGAGAAAATCATTTTAAGTTGTTTTACCCACTGGGACAAGTACTGAATGTAGATAAGAAAGGATTTGGATTTCAGAAGCATCTATTTTGAGAATGCAGTGATATAATCCTTACTTTGCTTAGGCAGAGACCATGCCAAGCCCTTGGAGAGCTTGTTAGGTAATCCCCACAGTTGTAGCAAAGTGTAGAGTGTGATTCCAGGACTAACTGTTTTAGTATCAGAACCAGGAGAGTGCTGATGACTTGGAGAAGATCAAGGACATCCCAAATCACAGTAAAGCCAGTGTTAGAATTCAAATTTCCTGAATATATCAATCCAGCAGTGTTATTCTATGCAAAATTATGTTTATTCTCTTATGCTCAAATAAATTACAGAAGTATTAGAAAACTACATTGGAATATTATTTACATCCCTATGAATAAATAACTTGCTTTTAATGAGACAGGGAGGATTAGTGAAAACATATTGGCAATTTTGATAGACATAACTCACATATACATATATTCACTCTCATATAAACAGCTCTGAGAGGTGGCTTTTAATAGCATTATTCAGAATGCCAGAATAAATTTCTCCTCATCCATCATTATTTCCTTGTACAATAGGCCATAACCTTGAGTGTGTGAATAAGATTAAAAAAAAAAGATGCAAAGGATATTGCCGTTGCAGGAAAGCTTACTGCACGTTCCTTATTTAAAAAAAGAAAAAGAAATAAAGTATTCAAACATTTCCAGAGTATTAGCAAGGTGACTAAGGTTTAATTTTTTTTGTTCTTTACTGAATGTCAAATATATTCTAATAGGGACATAAGGAGAGACCATAATCAACTATTTCAACCCGGGGTAAAAGCATAATAGGGCAAAAATTACAATTTTTTCCATTTACTATTTTTTTCCTTGATATATTCTTTGCTTATTAAGCAAGGTTATTTCCTTAGGCCAGGATTAGGAATAAATTCAATTCATCAATTCATATAATGTATACAGAGAGGCCAAATATATACTCTTAACATAGTGCAAATATGAAGGCATGGGCCCTGTAAATAAAGAGTTAGTTTGAATTATTAGACCTTTTATCTTTTTGCTAGAAAATACGTGAACTTGATATTGAATTAAGTAAATAATTTAAACTATTACTAGTTTCATAATTATAATAGAAAATAATTCAGTGGATCCTGGGTGGCTCAGTCGGTTAAGCGTCGGACTCCAGCTCAGGTCATGATCTCGTGGCCATAAGTTGAGCCCTACTTTGGGCTCTGTGCTGACAGCTCCGAGCCTGGAGCCTGCTTCAGATTCTGTGTCTCCCAGTCTCTGTCCTTCCCCTCCTCATACTCTCTCTCTCTCTCTCCCTCTCAAAGATAAATAAGCATTTAAAAAAAAAGAAAAGAAGTAATAGACTAGGAGTACAGGTAACTCTTTTATAAATTCCATAAAACATCTAAAAGAACAGTATTTAAGTCAATTATCCATAATATAAATCACCAAACTTCAAAGGATATAGCACAGATTAAGTCAGCCCTTCTCAATGGGGTTCTGTGAGAAATTTAAGCCCTTAAAACCCAAAGGTACCCATTAAATTCAGTTAGTTAACTTATCTCCTAGACATTTAGACATCTAGAACAATACTAGCTATGTATCATCCTTTGCAGAATTTAGAAAAAAGTCATTGACATCATACATTTTTTTAAATTTTCAATTAGAAGATGAATCAAGCTTGAAGGCTCTAATGTACAGTATGGTGAGTATAATTAGCAATACTGTATTGTATACTTGAAAGTTCCTGAGAGTAAATCTTTAATGTTCTTACCATGCATACACACAAAAAGGTAATTAAGTGAGGTGATGGATATGTTAACACTACTATTGCAGAAATTATTTCACAATATATATGTATATCAAATCATCATGTTGCACATCTTAAATTTATACAATGTTATATGTTAATTATATTTCAATAAATCTGGAAAAAATAAAACATTTCCTCATAGATCTAAAAAATAGATTAGATGGGGGCAATACAGCGTATGTAAAGGCCTATTTTACTCTTCTTTTATAGTCAAAGCCGATATCAGGACACTTCCCAATTCTGGGCATCTTTAAGAGGCTCCAAGGTGAGACTCTTAGATCGCAAAGACGTTGATCATAGACAATGATGGTGATGCTTGGGAGGTGTCCTGCAAAATTCCAGGTACTTAGGTATGGTCCTGATTAAGTAGAAGAGAGCAATTGACAGCCTTTCAAATCTCTCTTGCACAAAATCAATGATCTCTGACCCCACTGAACAGTGACCTCAAGTGTAGCTGTTTGTAGAATCTTCCTTTTTGCTAGGGAACTTCTGCAGGTGGAAGAGGGAATGATACTTCTGTGTAGGAATACCATCTGTAACCACTGGTTCCAGGCCCATGAAGAGTGCTCTGGGTGGTTGCTTCTCAGCTCTTGTCTCACAAAATATGGTATCAAAAGATGCAGTCATATTGTCTTTTTAACATTTTCCAACTGATCTTTTTTACTGGCAAGAACAACACTATCTGTCTGGATTCCATGTTCTAGTCAACTGCTTGAGACAAGAGTCCCCAGTCTGGATGCCAGCTTGGCCCACTGTGCTGTGGTAATCACCACTGAAATAATTGTCTATAGGGTTTCTCTTTTCTACCAAAATTCCCTTGTATAATAAATTAAATCACTTTGTATGTATCACATTATAGTTGACATATCTTTAACTTTTTAATTTCAGGTAATATTTGCTTCCTTTTGCTTTTAAATTTTCTTAGAAATTGGGCTGATCAGGGGTGCCTGGGTGGCTCAGTCAATTGAACGTCTGATTTCGGCTCAGGTCATGATCTCATGGTTGGTAAGTTCAAGACCCGCATTGGGCTCTGTGCTGACAGCTCAGTGCCTGCAGCCTACTTCAGATTCTGTGTCTCCCTTTCTCTCTGTCCCTCCCCAACTCACGCTGGCTCTCGCTCTCTCAAAAGTAAATAATTATTAAAAAAAAAAAAAAAAGAAATTGGGCTGATCACATGTCTGAACTACAAGTGAATAATTTATACAAATTAAAAATGAAATTCCAATAAGAAAGACAGTTTATTATCACCATTATTAGATCATGCAAGTTGTATTAGTTGTCTAGGAATGCCACAACAAAGTATTACAAACCAGGTGGCTTAAATAACATAAATTGACACTAAGCAATAGCCCACATGATTATGGGGTTGGCAGCCCAAGTTCAAGTTCCTGGTTCCTTCTGAGGGTTTTGAGAGAACAGTTTGTTCCAGGCTTCTCTCTCTGGCTTGTACACATCCATCTTCATGTTCATATGGCTTTCTTCCTGTGTACATCTCTCCATGTCCAAATGTCCTCTATTTATAAGGACACCAGACATAATGGATTAGGACCCACCCTAACTGACCTCATTTTAAGTAGCATATCTCTGTAAAGACCCCATATACAAATACATTTTGAGATACTGGGGTAATAAGTTCAACATATGAATTTTGGAGGCAATACAACTGAATCTATAACGTGTACATAAATTATGCATATAATATAGCTTATGCACTACTCTGCTACATATCACTCAGGGATGCTTAAAGATTATAAGGCATGAAATGAAATACAAAACTGATGTAAGTCATGGTCCTCATGCTGAAGGAGCTTATAGAGTTAAGACTAAATTTACTCAAATAAATGAGACAGAACAGTCTGTCTGTCTTTCTCTTTCTTTCTTTCTTTCTTTCTTTCTTTCTTTCTTTCTTTTTTCTTTCAAGTTTATTTATTTATTTTGAGAGAGAAAGTGAGAGTGAGAGAGCACAGAAGCAGGGACAGACAGAGAGAGAGAGAGAGAGAGAGACAGAGACAGAGACAGAGACAGAGAGAGAGAGAGAGAGAATCCCGAGCAGGCTCTACATTGTCAGTGAGTGGATGGCGTGAGGCTCTATCTCATGACATGAGATCATGACCTGAGCCAAAATGAAGAGTCAGATGCTTAACCAACTGAGCTACCCAGGTGCTCCTATAATAGTATTTATAATGTAGCATAAGTGACATATCCTGAAAATAAAGTAATGCTTCTGTCACACAGTATTTTCTTCCCACTGTGGCTCTTTTGAATATTACATCCTATACACAGAGTCTTCCAGAAGGTTATATTCTATTTCTAACTAGGGCTTTAGACCCTAAACACTCCTACTTTGAAGAATTGAGATGGAGTACTTGTGAATCTCAGGCAGTCATGGCCCCTGTCCTAAGCCCATTGCACCATCAGAGGGAACCTCTCTAAAACATTCCAGCTGTGCTAATCCAATGGGCCAAGAAAATATGCCCCCCAGCTATCTCTGGCCTCCTGATAGATCACAGTCTGCATACTCAAGACTCTGGAATTCCCTGTCTAAATACCCAGAGTCCAGTTGCATGACCTTTGCTTGGTTATTTTCTATTGGATTTCATAAGGGCAGACTGTGCTTCACATATGCATGTCCTTAGGTCCAGGCCTGACTGAGGATTGGATGTTTGCATGAGATGGGTTCAGAGCTTGGATGTGTGTATTGAGTTGTCATATATATGTGTATAAGACCTTCTGCTAAAGGATGAAACCAGGGTGGGAAGAGAACTGAGGGCTGTTGATGTGAGACCATTTTGCATTTCTCTATCTTCATCATTTCATCATAATAGTTCCCAAATATTGGAAATAAGTCTTTTATTTTGGATGAAAATGAAAATTTTTATCTATCAGTATTTCATAATATAAGGCTACTTTGAATGATATTTTTCTCCTTTTGATTGTTTCTAGTTTAGTATACTAGAATATAGAAATGCATTGTATTTATTTTTTAATTTTATTTTTTCAAAAAATAGTTTTATTGTGGTATAACTGACATACAGTGAACTGCACATATTCAAATTATAAAATGTGCTATTAACTAACAAATGTTACACCTGTGAAACCACCACAACCTGAAGATAATGAATATAAGCATTATCCCAAAGTTTCCTTTTGTCCCTTGGCAATTCTTTCCCCATGCTTAACTGCTCACTCCCTTCCCCTGCCACTGACCTGTTTTTTATCACAAATTACTGATCCACGGTTGTTGTTTTGAGTCTTTTTTTTTACATTTTAAAATTTACATCCAAATTAGTTAGCATATAGTGCAACAATGATTTCCAGGAGTAGATTCCTTAGTGCTCCTTACCCATTTAGCCCATAGCCCCTCCCACAACCCCTCTAGTAACTCTCAGTTTGTTCTCCATATTTATGAGGAGAAAGCAGGCAAAAACCTCTTTGATCTTGGCCTCAGCAACTTCTTACTCAACACATCTCCAGAGGCAAGAGAAACAAAAGCAAAAATCAACTATTGGGACCTCATCAAAATAAAAAGCTTCTGCACAGAGAAGGAAACAATCAACAAAACTAAAAGGCAACTGACACAATGGGAGAAGATATTTGCAAATGACATATCAGACAAAGGGTTAGTATCCAAAATCTATAAAGAACTTATCAAACTCAACACCCAAAAAACAAATAATCCAGTGAAGAAATGGGCAAAAGAGATGAGTAGACACTTCTCCAAAGAAGACATCCAGATGACCAACTGACACATGAAAAAATGCTCCACATCACTCATCATCAGGGAAATACAAATCAAAACCACAATGAGATACCACCTCATGCCTGTCAGAATGGCTAACATTAACAACTCAGGCAACAACAGATATTGGCGAGGATGCAGAGAAAGAGGATGTCTTTTGCATTGTTGGTGGAAATGCAAGCTGATGCAGCCACTCTGGGAAACAGTATGGAGGTTCCTCAAAAAACTAAAAATAGAACTGCCCTATGACCCAGCAACTGCACTACTAGGCATTTATCCAAGGGATACAGGTGTGCCGTTTTGAAGGGACACATGTGCCCCCCATGTTTATACCAGCACTATCAACAATAGTTTAAAGTATGGAAAGGGCCCAAATGTCCATTGATAGGTGAATGGATAAAGAAGAAGTGGTGTATAGATAGATAGATGGATAGATAGATAGATAGATAGATAGATACACACACACACACACACACAATGGAGTATTACTCAGCAATCAAAAAGAATGATATCTTGACATTTACAACTACGTGAATGGAACTGGAGGGTATTAAGCTAAGTGAAATTAGTCAGAGAAAGACAAAAATCATATGACTTAACTCATATGAGGACTTAAGAGACAAAACAGATGAACACAAGGGAAGGGAAACAAAAATAGTATAAAAACAGGGAAGGGGACAAAGCATTTGATTTTTTTAAATTGATTTTGTACTTTTCAATTTTGCTAAACACATTTAGTGTTCTGGTAGTTTTTCCCCTTATATATAGATGATCATTCATGTGTTAATGAGAGTTTTATATGTTCATTTCCAATCTACATGACATTTATTTCAGTTTCTTGACTTACTGCATTGGAATAAACCTCAATTACAATATTAAATGTAAGTGGGGGCACCTGGGTGGCTCAGTCAGTTGAGCATCTGACTTCAGCTCAGGTCATGATCTCATGGTTGGTGAGTTTAAGTCCCATATCAGGCTCTGTGCTGACAGCTGAGAGCCTGGAGCCTGCTTCAGATTCTGTGTCTCCCTCTCTCTCTCTCTGCCCCTCTCCCACTCACTCTGTCTCTCTCTCAAAATAAATTTAAAAAAATTAAAAGAAAAGAAAAGTTTTAAAAAATGTTAAATATTAAGTGGGAACAACTGATATCTTCATCTTGGAGGAAAAGCATTCAGTTTTTTGAGAAGTATAATAGCTGTAGGTGCTTTGTAGATGTACTTTACCAGGTTGAGAAAGTCACTTCCTATTTCTAGTTTGATGATAATTTTATGAGGAACAGTTATTGGCTTTTACCAAAAGCGTTTTAGTATTTATTGCCATGCTTATATATTTTTCTTGCATATTTTCCTACTATGGTGAATTGCATTGTTTAATTTTAAAATCTTAAACCAAACATATTCCTTGGGTGAACCTCACTTATGCATCACGCACACACACACACACACACACACACACACACACACACACACAATGATTTGCTAAAATTTTGTAATAACTTTTTGAACTTCATGAGTGATTTTGGTCCCAAGTTTAATTTATCTTCATTTAGTTATGAAATGAGGGTAATGTTGACCTCTCGATGGAGTTGTGAAATATTCATTTTTCTTCAATTTTTTAGGAAAGTTTTTTTAAAATTGTAATTATTTTTCATTTAAATATTGATAGAATTCTCCAGTAAAGCCATCTCATCCTGGATATGTATCCTTCACAGAATTTATCCATTTTACTTAAGCTGTTGAATTTACTGTCATAAGTTTATTCATAATATTTCCTTACTACACTTTTATAATATAGAGAGAATTTAGAAAAACCACATCTATCATACCTAGCATTAGTAACTTTATCTCTTCCTTTTTTTTCCTGCTCAGTTTGGCTAAATATATAACATTTTTTTTTGTAATCTTCTCAGGGAATCAGGTTTTAGTTCATTGTTCCCTATTTTTCTCTTTTATATTTTATTGATTTTTTTCTCTGATATTTTTTATTCCCTTTATTACACTTACTTTATTTTGCTCTCTTTTTTCTATTTTCTTAAAGGGAAAGCTGAGGTAATTTTTAGAGACCTTTCTTCTGTTCTAATATTGAAGTTTAATATTATAAAATTTCCCCTAAGCACTGTAACATTTACACACATAAATTTTGATATGCTGTGTTTTCATCTTTATCCAATTAAAAATACTTTTAAATATTCTCTTGATATTTTGGCCAATTGTTATTTTGAAATGCATTACTTAGTCTCCAAATATATTAGTCTCTTGAAATACTTTCAAGTCGACTGTTTATTGTTACAATTTAAAGGAGTTCCTTTTATTTAAGTGAGGTGTTTTGTTTTTTTTTTCATGGCCCAGATCATAATCAATATGTCAAAAACATAATATTTTACATAGTCTGTATGGACATTAAAAGATGTGTCTTCTGCTGGTTGAGTGCCTCAAAAATGTCATTTGTGTAATGTTGGTTGATTCAATGTTGTCTATACCGAGACTGTCTATACCCTTAGAAATTTAGTTCTATAAGTTTTTAGGAGAGGGAAATTTAATCTTCAACTATAATTAAAAATTTTTCTATTTCTCCTTCCAATTCTGTCAGTGTTTTCTTCATGTATTTGAAAACATTCTTCTTACATATAAATATTTAGGATTTTTTTTAGTCTCTTGATGAATTGATTACTATCACTATGAAATAAACTTATCATGGTAATATCTGTTGCTGTAGCCATCTACTTAAATATTAATATAGACTTTCAAGTTTTCTTCCTTTTAATATTATTATTGAAATCTTTTCCCATCTTTTTATTTTAATATACTTATTTCTTTACATTTTAAAATTAGTTTCTTTCAGGCATCATAGTTTCATTTTGTAAAGCAATTAAAACATTTGCCTCTTAATTAGGTTGTTTAGAACATTTTCATTTAATGTGGGTTTTTTTTTTTAGTATCTGGCATTAAATCTACCATTGTGATATTTATTTTATTTTATTATTTTATTTTCTTAAAAGACGTTTTCTTAAAAAAATTTTTTAATGTTTATTTCTTTCTGAGAGAGAGAGAGAGAGAGAGAGAGAGAGAGAATGTGAGCAGGGGAGGTGCAGACAGAGAGGGAGACACAGAATCTGAAGCAGGCTCCAGGCTCTGAGCTGTCAGCACAGAGCCTGGTGTGGGGCTTGAAGTCACAAACCATGAGATCATGACCGGAGCTGAAGTCGGCCACTTAACCTACTAAGCCACCCAGGTGCCCAATACTTGTTTACTGCATGTTGTCTTTGTTCCCTTCAATTACTCTTCTGCCATTTTCAGTATTGAATACTTTTGCATGTGTGTGTTGTATATTAGCATATTAAGTGTAACTCTTTATTTTGTATTTCTGTTGTTACTTTAGAGTTAACAGCACATATTTTTAACTTACACAATCTACCTTCAAGATATATTTCACATTTCATTTATCTTTTAAGCATTTTACAATATCATATTTCTATTATACCTCTCCTGGTCTGTATACTATTATCATACATTTTACTTTTACACAGGAACTCCATAATTCACTATTATTGTTTTTGCTTTAACTAGTTCATTATTTTTTAAATCGAGAGAGCATGAGCTGGGGAGGGACAGAAAGAGAGAAGGGCAGGGATCCCAAGTGGGCTCTGCCCTGACAGCAGCAAGCCCAATGAAGGGATCAACTCAAGAATCATGAGATCATGACCTAAGCCAAAGTCAAAGTCTGACACTCAACTGACTGAGCCATCCAGGCATTCCAAAATAGTTAACTATTTTTAAAGACTTTAAAAGATAAGAAAAGTTGAATTTACTCATATTTTTACCATTTCCAGGGCTCTAAATCATTTTCAAAAACCACGAACTCATACCTGGTATCGTTCTCCTTTTGCATGAAGGATTTCCTTTACCATGTATAGTAATACAAATTTGCAGGTCATGAATTCTTTCAGCTTTTTTATGTCTATCATATTTATTTCACTTTTGTTTTTGAAAGATATTTTTTTAATGTAATTCTAGGTCAACAGCTAATCTGGTTTTAATTAATTTAAAAAATGCTCCACTCTGTTCTGGCCTGCATTATTTATAACATAAAGTATGCTGCCATTCTTATTTCCATTCATCTACATGAAATGTGTTTATTTCCTTTTGTTGCTTTACAAATTTTTATTGTGGTTTTAAGAAACTTGATTAAAATTTGCAATTTTATTCATGTTTGTAATATTTGGGAATGGTTGAGTATCTTGGATCTATGAGTTTATACTTTTTGTCAGTATCAGGAAATATATGACTGTTATTTCTTCAAATATTTTCCTTTCCCCACACTTTTCTTGGACTTCATTATCCATATATTGAGCGTCTTAAAATTGTCCCACAGTGCACAGCTATTTTCATTTCACTATGTTTTATCTGTCTTTGATTTTAGAAAATGTCTATTGTTATATCTTAAAGTTACTATTTTTTTCTTCTGCAGTTTCTAATATGCTATTAATCCATCAACAGAGCTTTCATCTCAGACACTGTATTCCTTATTTATAGAAGCTTGACTTGGGCCTTATTATATGCATTTCCCATGTGTAGCTAACATGCTGAATCCTTCCTGTACCATCTTGAACATATAAAACATATTTAATAACTTTTAAAAAATACCTTTATCATCTACTATCCTAATCATTTGTTTGTTTCTATTGATTGATGTTTTCTTAATTATTATTTCATGTTTTCCTGCTTCTTTGCACATACAATAACTTTTTATTGCATTCCAGATATTGTGAATTTCACCTTTGTTCTGGGACAAAATTTAAGTCATTTAAAGTTGCTTTTAAGTTTTGTTAGGTGAGACCAAAGCATCTATAAGTGTAGGGCTATTTTTGCCCCCACTAATTAGGAAAAAAACATCGTGAATACTCTTGAATTACAAGATTTTTAAGTTTGGCTGGTTAAATAGAAACTACTCTTAGCATTGTGTCAGCTGTAGGAATTATTCCCTCTGCTTATTCTATGTTGTTCATTCCCAGTCTCAGTTTTGTCACATGCACACAGTGATCCTTAGTTGGCCAAATCCTCCAGGGACACTCTGCAGATCTCCCCAATACATTATGTCTCTCTCTTTCTATCTCTCTGTTTTCCAGTACTCTGATTTGCATGTTCTAAAATTATTGTCCTCCTCAGACTCATAAGATCTCTTCAACTCAAGGAGACCACTGTATATACTCTGGTTCCCTAGCGTTTCAAAACTTTCCCTTGGCATTAAGGTGGGGTTTTTACAGGGTTTGCCTCATTTGTTTCCTTTCTCCCAGGAATCAGAGTACTGGACTACCTAATATGCAATAGCAGGATACCATTTAAGATATAAGACCATTTTTCTAGTTGCTTCAGAAGGTAAGTCTTGCCCTTGCTATTCTATATTGACCAGAATCAAAACTCCCTGAAATTCTTTACTTCTGAAAAGCAACTACAACAAAAAACGTTTCCATTACCTAAACAACTTTTTAAGTATACGACCACACAGTAACCTAGAAAAAATACTCTTTATATATACATCTATCTAGACAAATTCTCTCTTAATATAAACACGTAATATTTTGCAGAATTTTAATAAACAATGTTTTTTAGAAAAGCAATGATCATATAAATCAAGGAAGACTGTAATTATGTTATTTACCAGGATTTGCTCATTAGTAGAGAAAATCACATCTCCAATGGCAGAGGTTCCTATGTATTATCATTACTACTATTTATTATTATTTTGCCAGTATATAACACTTATCAGTCTCTTTGTGGTTGCAACATTCATGGAATTCAAACATATACACAGGAAAAAAAAGCACTCATTTCATCTTCATTTTAAAAAGCCAACTAGAAATAAAAGCACAGACAATATTTCAACTGATAGTTCCAAGTAGGTTTTATAATTTTACTAACAAATGCAGTTACCAACATGCCTTCACTTATTTATTTTTTCTGATTGTGGGGGGTGTGAATCAAGATTAAATGTTACAAAGAAATATACTTAAAAAGTTGGAAAAGGCATAAAATACTTCTCAGATCTGAAGAAAAAAAAGTTTCCTTCACAAGAGTAGAAAATATGAAAAATAAAAGTTGGCAATCCCACAATATGTGAAAAATTCTTTTCCCAACTGCACAAGGATATTTTTGGATGAAAATCTAATGAAATAATTAATTTTATCTCATTAAGCAATGACAGTGTTTAGCGAAGAAATGTACAAGAGAGTGAAAGATCTCAAATGAGTGTCAAATAGTGTCAGCCATGCCAACTCTGTGTCAGATACGTGTCAATTGTATAATAAGCTATAGTCAAGCCGATTTTCATTACTGGTAGATGAAAGTATCCTGCTTGAAAAATGAAATTTTACTGCCAGAATTTGTAATGTCCATAAGGAAGTAAAAGGTGTAAGAAGTAACATTATTTTCAATATCTAAAACACTAAAATATATTTCAGATAGGTAAACAAATTTACAATTACATTTTTGTGCAGAGACCCACCATTATTGATTTGATCAGAAACACAGGTATTAACAAACATTAAAAGCATCCACTGTTTTATCATTCCATTGATCTATCCACGTATGACACTTAATAGCTAAGAATTTAGTGAAAGAGTTCATAAATCAAAAAATATTATCCATGTTATTAATAACATTAAAAGCAATCCTTTGAATGATTGATAATTTTATAATCAGTGCAGAATACCTTTAATAGGTTTTTCTACACAGAAAAAAGTCTCAACTACATTTTTAAATAATTTTTATTATTAAATGTTATTATAACAATTTTATTCAATCAATAATAATTAAATATATAAATGTAATTTAATTGAAATATTAAAAATAATGTAACATAGATGTAAAATATGTAACATGTGAAAAGTTTAATCAGGTTCTTCTGAAGCTTCAAGGAAAATGAAGGATTATTTATATTAAAGTGAAGGGAATTACCATTGTTTTGAAAGGCATGTTACTTAAAAACAATATTAATCTTTAAGAAATTTTCTGTTGCTAGCTCTAGTGCTTTTTCTATAACACATATATTACACATACTGATTTATAGCCAAATTATTCCTATTGGATCTATTAAAATTATGCTTTGTTGATTTTAAGTTTTTACAACTATCTTATAAAAAGCCATAGTATAGAATGTTTTGGCACTCTTTATAGAAGGAATTGGAATAAAAAGTGACCTTGATGTAAAATCAAATTATTTAATCTGTCTAACTGCAAAAGATTTTATACTCAGATTAAGACTAAGAAAATATTCAAGAATCCTCTGAACAGACTTTAAAGAAATATATTAAATTTGCAAAGACATATGCAATAAAACATTATTATTCAATCTTACTAAAAGGTAATTTTCACAATATTCCCATTTTTCTTACCTTTGCATATTCAAAAATTATTTGCAGCACAATTATTAAATATTAATGTGAAAATTGCATATTAATTCTTTTTTATATATTTTTCCATTGCTTACTTTTTCCTAATTGTATTCTGATACTCTCCTCAGTTTTCCATACAAATGATCTATAACCTTTCATTCCACTGCTTCTTTTCCTAGTTAATCTTCTATTCCTTACCACGTATCAAAAAATGTGGTCTTCAAGGTATTTTTAAACTACCAGAGGTTGAAATATGTATCTCAATATATTGGGGACTTCAAAACAGAAGATAGGTTGTCTGAGTTAATTCCTCATTTTTACCATCGTACAACACACTGTGGAGAATTATTTTGTCACTGCACTTATAAATAAGGTACAAGTCATCTGTAAGAATCACATACTTCATTTTCCTTTTCCAGCTTGACTTCTCAGGTATTTTGTTTACCATG
Organism: Lynx rufus; assembly: GCF_022079265.1. Taxonomy (NCBI): domain Eukaryota; kingdom Metazoa; phylum Chordata; class Mammalia; order Carnivora; family Felidae; genus Lynx; species Lynx rufus. Next base: position 94,518,718 of record NW_025814845.1, on the reverse strand, counting down.
TATTAAGCAAACTTATACTCTTCTTTTTCTTACATTCAAATACATTTTTATTACTTTTATTACTTTTTATTACTTTTATTAATAAAAGCTTTATTTATTTTCCCAAGGAGCTATTTCTACTCTAATGTCCACTCCTACATATGCTTTTAAACTGTCTTATGGTCCTTGTACAAAATGACTTCTTAACTCAAACAATTTCACTTACAAATTGATGTATTTCCTAGTAGATGACTATTATGTATATCAGTATGGTCATATCTGGGAATTTACACATGGTTATGGTATAAACTGTTTTTCTTTTATCTCTCCCTTACACCATGACAGAAACTTTTTTTTTATTTTTTAAATAAAGTGTATATAAAATTTTCATTAGCAATGAATTTTAATGTTAAAATAGTGAGAGTCATATTAAAAATTATTTGATCAAAAAGAGTAACTGGATCTATTATAGTTAAGAACCTTGGACTAGAATTATTCTCATTTTGCTATCAGAAAATCACTATATTCTCCTCAACTGATACTATTACAAAGACTTTCTTATCAGAGGGCTTCAAAAGAAATAGGATAGGAAAATCACTGGTCATATGTCTGCTTCCATACTGCCTGCTAACTTTCTACTGGCAGTAGGATTCTGTTGAAGAGTTTATTTTGTTGTACTATATAAACTGTTAGAGATGTAATAGGAAAAAGAAACACCATTTCTGTCTTAGTCCATTTAGACTGCTCTAACAAAATACAATAAACTGGGCTCCTTATAAAGAAAAAAAGAAATTTATTTTTCACAGTTCTAGAGAATGGAAGTCCAAGATCAGGGTGCCAGCATGGTCAGGCGAGGGCTCTCTTCTGGGTAGTAGACTTTGTACCCTAACATGGCAGAAGGGGCTAGGGATCTGTCTGAGGTCCCATTCATGAGGGATCTATCCTCATGGCCCAAACACCTCTCAAAGGTCCCTTTTCCTAGTACTATCATATTGGGCATTAGGATTTCAACACATAAGTTCTGGGGGAACACAAATGTTCATATCATGCAGTTCCCTTCAATTTCTAATAATATAAAACCACCTTACTTTTTAACAGAACATGACAATTATTGAAAAAAATGACTGAATCCAGTTTGCAACTAGTGACAGCTCTATGGTGGTGGGAAGTGTATAAGCTAAATCATGTGTTACATCATTGCTCACACTGGGTTCTTTGCAATCAAAGACCAATTTAATAACTGCATATATTATTAGGCTTTATTACACCATTCTTCCTTTTCACTGGTCTTGACCTTTCAGGGTACAAAAATGTATAAATACTTAAGTTGATAGTGCTTACATTTACCTTGTGTCCTAAAGTACTGTGAAAATAAGGTGAGGAACAACAAAAAGAATATGAATATAAAGCTAAACATCATTGATGATTTTAGTGCCTGAGGAGATGTATAAAGAAATGTATTGATGAGATACAATGTGTGAAATGCCCTGGTCAATTCAGTAACTACACCTACACTGTGGACTGGTATTTTCCTTCTTTTAGTAAGGAACCACCTAGAATCTCAGGTTAAAGTGTACATATACTGAGAGGATGGATAGAAATCTACAGACTTACTTCTTGATTTCACTTTATTGACTCAGGGTCCTACCCATATATACCTCTTAGTGGATAACCTTCTGGAGGGTTATTAATCAATATTCATTGATTCAGTAATCCTCTACTTTGTATCTATGTTCCATGAATATTTCAACTTGTAAGGGAGAGTGAATCATGGATAGCTATCAGTAACATACACCCTGAAAACATATGTTATACCAGACTTCCCCATTTCCTTAAATTTTACTCATAGAGCACTCATTTATATTTAAATCTCATAAGTGATAAGGTGATATTATTATCCCACTTTTATAGATAAAGAAACTGAGGTACACAAAGATTAAGTAACTTTCTCAAGGTCACTTAGCCCTGGTAAGAATGCTAGTCAGGCTCCAGGATTTTCTCTAAATTATTATGCCTTTCTATCTTCTATCTTCTTTAACCAATGAAAAATAATTAAGTACAATTAGCAAGCAATGGTGGATTTTCCTAGCCAAAGGTAGGTTTGCCCTTACCTTGGACATCTCGGTATCATTGGACAATATTTTCCAACCCCTACACCTTAAGAGTCTTTCTCTAGGACAGTGTCTACCAGGTTACAATCCTTTCCTGACTTTCTCTGAGTTCTGATTATTGCCTCTCATCTCTCTTCTCTAATTCTTCCTGAACAGTTGCTTCTTAAAAGTTTTCAGTTTTTACAAATTACCACATTTTTCCTCATTTAAGACAGTTCTGTCTAATATTTAGCTCTGTGTCTTATAGAGCTCTCAAATTCAATATATTCAATTAGTTACATATTATTTGTTTTCTCCAAGCGCCTTCACTGGTATTCTTCATCTGTGCTAAAGAATACAATCAACCTAATCTTCCAAGGTATAAACCCCAGGATTATTCTCAATTTCCAAGTTTCCTTCATTCTTACTAGCACACTGGTCACAGTTATGGGTTGAAATGCATAACCTCAAAAATATGTTGAAGTCCTAAGCTCTGTTCCTGAGAATGTAATATTTGGAAATAGGATGGTTTCCAAATATCGTTATTTAAAATGAGGTCATCCTAGAGGAGGATGGGCTTTAAATCCAATATGTAGTTTTAGAAGAGAAGGAGAGACAGAGACACAGACAGAAAACATGCCATTCCATTAAAGAAGGAGGCAGAGATTGGAGTTATGCAGTTGCAAGCAACGGGAAGCTAAGGATTGCTAGCAGCCCCCAGAAGCTTAAATAAAGAAAGACATGGAAATGATTCCTGCCTAGATGCTTCAGAGACTATAGCCCTGTTTTCCCCTTGACTTTGGATTTCTAGCCTCCAGAACTACAGTTAACAATTCTTTTGCTTTAATCCACCCACTGTGTGCTACTTTATTATGGCAACCCTAGGAATCTAATACAGTCTCCACATCTTGACTCTTATTTTTAATGCCTATCTTTTTCCTTCCTTCACAGATCAAGGTCTCTTGGTTTTGTTTTTGTTTTGTCTCAACTATTTATAAAGCTTCCGTCAATATTTCTCTTCCATCAACCTCAAATAATATAGCCAGATGGATCTTCCAAACATACCAATCTGATTCTGCCATCACCCTGCTTAAATATTTGCTGGCTTCTCATTGCACACAGAACAAATCTCAAATTTTCTTAATGTTGCCTGTAACCTATAAGCCAGCCTCAATCATCACATCTGTTTCCCACATTATAAAATCAGTCAATACTAAACTTTTTAAAAATCAGTCAATACTAAACTTGAACATCCTATTCCTCAAATTTTAAAACAACTACATTATGAAATTATTATTTTCAGGAGAATGTTCTTATCCTGCACCTGCATCTATGCTCTCATCTTTCAAGACTCAGCTGAAAAGTAACTTAGTAAGTAAAGAGACCCTAAGTCCTTAGTAAGTAAAGAGACCCTGGCTGGGTTAGGATGCTTGTTACAGATTCTTAAAAACCAGGACCACCTTCATATTTTATTGCTATTATTTATAAATGTGTGTTTCCTTGTAGACTTGGATCACTGTGTAGGGCAGAAGCCATGCCTCTTTTGCTCGCTACTTAGCTTAACTCTTACCATCTAGTAGGTCCTGATAAATAGTATTGTCAAGTATTAGGGGACTTTCCTTCTTAGAGGAAACTAGAATACCTCTACATTATTGCCAGAACTATCATCTTTAAAATTAATGTGAATTATTTTAAAATACATAAATCAAATCCTAATGTTAATGTTATATGAGAATTTTATTTGGAATTATCCTCACTTAAAGTTTTGGTATATCAATACCAGTGATTTAAAAAAATAAGGGAAAAACCAAATGAAGTTCTTGTAAACTATCATAGATTAAGGTGTAAAAGAATGTATGTTTTAATATGTATGTAATTTTGGATATAATAACGTACCTTTTATTATTGTCTAAGATAATTCCAATAGGAAAAGTTCTGGAATTAAATGTTTTCCTTTCCTGTGATTTTTTTAATTAAAAATAACATTATGCTTCTTGTAAAAATAAAATAAACAATATGTAATTTGAGTAAAAGTTATGTCAGCATTTACCTTGTTACTTGGTATATTTTGAAATCTAGTCTGTATTTTCATATTTAAAATTTCCTTCAGAAGAATAAGTGCATAGGGAACAGGTAACACAATGTATTTTTTTGCGTAAAATTTAGCTCCGCTGTCATCAAGATTCAAGTAAGAGAGAAAAAAAGGAAAGTTATTGTAAGTTATTACCCGCATCGAGTCATTATAATTGAGCCATTCTAAATTATTACTATTCTTTCAATAGGATCCCACAAAAAATAAAGTACTCAATATATGAACTATAGTAAATAGTATAGACAGAGGCATACTGCATCACTTGTATCTAATACATTCTTCTCTGTGATGTAGAACCCAGTTTCATCTATGTTCTTTACAGAAAATAGGTTTATTTCTCCTTCTAATGGTAATAATGTTTCTTAGCACATTTTAAAATGATTTTTGATGATGCTTCATTGCTACACATACATAATTACTTTGGTCTTACTCTAAATCATAGTCATTCACTGAGGCACTGTCCAACATTCTAGAGGTTATTGTGCATCTGAAAAATATAATAATGTCTTTTAAAAGGAGATGAACATATTTAGTGTTAAACAACTAGGGTGTGTAATTTAATAGTTTTTCTTTACTACAGCTTAATTTGATTATAATTAATACAAAAGACTACCAATAGAAGATCACTTAGTAATAAAAATGAAAAAAACATGCCAACGTGATCGTAAAATTTTTATAATGTTAACTTCAATCACAAATGGAACTTCATGCTCAATATAATACCTTTCTTGACAATGAAGTTATTTAGATTCATTTCTACTTTTGAAGAAACTCCAAAGTTATGATTACAACCTTTTATTCCAGAATTTGTCTCCCTGTGACAAAGAACCTCTGTCCTTTCAATAATGCTCATCACCACCTCAGAGTGCTAAATAAACAAAACAGAAATGGACAAGATGTGTGTGTATGAATGATTTATGAAGCGTAGAAATTTGAAATTGCCTACTCATACTGAGATAGAATGTTCCCAAAGAAAATTTGTACAAAATGACCTGCACAAATATGTGCAGTCAAAAGCCATACATATACACATATACATTTATGTTCATGTATATGCACACGTCCACACATACATACACACATGCATGGCAATGTCCACAAAGTAATACACAATTATATGTTGTTGGCATTGGTTTTGAAGATGTCACAGCTGGCTGTTAAATGAAAAACAGGTATTAATAAATAGGACCTGACACCTAATACAACATTTTACAGTGTCAGTGCTGTGTTTTTATATATAGGATGTTTATTTTTTATTTTTTTAACTGCATGTTTATTTTTTAACTGCATGAGCTGTCATGGGGAACTAGAATGAATTTTTTAAATGACTTTAATTTGCAATCGTGTATAAAAACCATGTAATAACAAAAACAATACTATGCGGAGCTACTAGCATAGTCATTTTTTAAATACACTGTAACAGGAAGTGCTCAAAGGAAAAGGTTTGAAATACAAAGATTTTTAAATCATTGTCATACTAGAGAACTAAGCAAAATTTTATTTTAAGCATAAATCTTCAAAGAGGGCAAATATTTTAAAGTGCAGGTCACAAAGCTCACAGTAAACGAGGCAAAGAAAGACAAATTATAGGGACACTGTCTACAATATCACTTTTATGTGACATGCTAAAATATTCATATAAAAACCTGTCTCTTCAGCATTCCCTTCTCTGCTTCACTGGAGGTAGAGGTTAATCCTTGTCTTCAGAGAGTTCTACTGAATTTCCTTATATCTATCACTTGTGTCCTCATCTCCAGAGCCACCTTGGTAATATATGACAGACTTGATAAGCCAGTTATCTCTTCATGCCACTCCAAATCAACATTCTTCTCTTAAAACCTCCGTGTAAAATTACCTTACTTTTTTTTTAAATTTTTTTAATGTTTATTTTTGAGACAGAGACAGAGCATGAGTGGGGGAGGGGCAGAGAGAGAGGGAGACATAGAATCTGAAGCAGGCTCCAGGCTCTGAGCTGTGAGCACAGAGCCCGATGAGGGGCTCGAACTCATGGACCTTGAGATCATGACCTGAGCCGAAGTCGGACACTTAACTGACTGAACCACCCAGGCACCCCAAAATTATCTTACTATTTAAAGCCACATTATCTTACTGATACAACTCACTTTAATAATAAGAAAAACTTATTCAAGAAACAGTTGCTCTGATGCATGTTCTGCAAAAATAAGATTTTCTCTTTCTTTCTTTCTTTCTTTCTTTCTTTCTTTCTTTCTTTCTTTCTACTTTGAAAGAGAGAGAGAGCAAGCTGGGGAGGGGCAGATAGATGGAGAGAAAGAGAATCCCAAGCGGGCCCCACACTGACAGTGCATAGGTGCACTGATACAGCGCTTGAACTCAGGAACCGTGAGATCATGACCTGAACCAAAATCTAGAGGCCAGTGCTTAATTGACTGAGCCACAAAGGCGCCCCTCAAAATAAGAATAATTTTAAGTAAAATTTACTTACATCCTATCTGCCCTCTACTGACACTTAGGCCTTCAAAGTCCTCAGTTTGCCTCTAATACACTGGCTGCCTAATGTGTAACTCAGCTACTCTCTGAAGTCTACCCTCCTAAGGCAGTGCTCCTGAAATACAATTATCTGCCCACCCCTTTTATAAAAATGCCCATCCCATGCTCAATGCAGGGGAAAAACTTGATAAGTCAATATATATTGGCATCTGTTCACATAAACACCTCAGGCCACATTTTTATGGTAGAATTTCAGATGCTTAAGAGAGGCAGTGCATAATGTATTTTGAGTATTAAGGGCTTGCACAGCATATCATGGAAATCCATTACAATTATACAAAAGGCCAACCTTTGCAAGACATAGACATGTATGTTGAAGTGCCTTAGAATATTAGTTTATGTACAGAGCAGGAAATGCAATTTAGAAAATACTGACTCATGTGTTATTTTTATTTTGGTTACCAAAATTATTATTTTATATGTGATCATGAAGCTTAATTATAGGCACCTTACCTGTTCCTAAAATTAAGAATTATATTTAGAATGCATGTATTAGACTGAGTATGTTACCTTTGAAATCAATAAGATCTGATATTTTAACAGTGTTGCACAAGAGGAATAAAATATGACTAAAAATATCCTACCATGTGTTACTGGTATAAATCTCAAAGATGAAGAATGAAGAAAAGCAGTTCTGGGAAGCAATAAAAGGACTAAATTATAAATGATCCAATAGAAAAAAAAATAAATTATCTGATAGATACAGATTTGGAAGATGTATACACCAGAGTGTTCAAACAACAAAATCATCCTGCTCACCGAGATAAATTCCTCCATTATAATCCTCACATCCATGGTTGTTTTTATGGGTCCTTTTGTCACTCTTCTTTTAAAATCATAATGGTGATTATTTAGATTATTTACCATTAGAGTAAAACCTTCCTTTGGAAGCATAATTCATTCCGGAAACATGCTTGTAATCCAAAGCACTTGTATATCAAAGCAAATTTCAAGAACCATTGGCTCCTGTTGTGATCATGTGTTGTTCAGCATCACATACTACTCATATTGCAAGACATCGCTCATTTATCAAGCTAAAATTTATTAGCAGTGTTTTCTCATCTGCAGAATTCTCACAGAACCACTTACCCATAATCTAAGGTAATCTGGGGAGGGGCAGATAGATGGAGAGAAAGAGAATCCCAATCAGGCCCCACACTAACAGTGCAGAGCCTGATACAGGGCTCGAACTCAGGAACATAGGGTTTGAAAGGACATAGGGTTTGAAAGAAGGAGCATCTAACTCTGCAAATTTCTGGGTAACTCAACTTTAGTCTCAGTCTTCTGAGGTTTTAATTCAATAAATCAAAAACTAAGCAAATTATTTTGACTTCCCTGTTAACTCCAGCTACACTGCACTCTCTGCTCACGGCACATATCAGGCACTCTGCTACTCAAAGGTTTTTGTACTCCTTTTAGCTAGAATGATCTTCTCCATCTTATCCTACCCCCATATCTCTTTGATTCCACTTCATTAAATCCTCTGCTCTTTACTCAAATGTCTCCCTCATGGATTCCCATGCTTATTACAGTACCTGAAAAATGATAGAAATGTCTAAGCAATTATTGAATGAATGAAAAAGTGAATTGATGGTGATAGGAAGGTGAGGGTCTAAGAACTAAGTGATTACCCATATTACTATCCAGGTTAACAGGATAGATTACCATTTGTTCCATCCTAATTTATATTGACTTTCCCACATTTGGCAGAGCATAAATGTTCCAATATTTTTCCCTCTTTTAGCCTTTTTGCAATAAAGTAGCCACAGATTGAACGTTCCTGCCATTGCAAAATTATTACCATTACTGACAATGTCTGTCTTATTACAACCTGAGTCTTTGTATATGGGTTCTAATTTTCTCCAGATTTCACTGAACTGTGAGTGCCAATGGAGGTATAATAATGCTGGGAAAAAAGGATTATCAAGCAACTGTTACAGTTTACACACTGTACAAAGTTATTGGGACTAAAATTAATCTTACCTTCAAAGCTCTTGATGACAATGTACACAGATGAAAATTGCTAAGCAAGAAATTATGACACGGTCACTATGCCTTTGAGAAACATCAATCTAATAGCAGAGATTAAATTTTTGTGAAGTCCATAGAGAGAAAATCCTACAGAAGTCATGGTTTAAAACAAAATTAATGGAATGAATGAAAGAATAGAAACCATAAGTGTTTAAAAGGGGAAGTCAGACCTCATGACTAGTGGAATGGGGAAAGAGTAAGAGAGAAATAGTCTTATGACCCTTAATAATGACTTGAGAAATGGTAATCTATTAAAATATAGATGTAAGGAAAATGGTGGTTAGATTGTTCAGTTATATTTGGATTAGGTTAAATTTTTTGTATTCATAGTACTGTCAACTGAAAATGTAGGTCAGACACTCAGTAGTGAGGTCTGGGCTAAAGCTGTAGATTTGGAAGCATCAGTGTTGAAAAGTATAGATGTGGAATCATGAATAAAGAAGATAAAAAGTAAGAGGAGAGGGCCATGAAACATTTTTCAGTAGCTGATAATTGAATAGAAAAGAATAAAGTGAAGATCTTAAATATAAACTGATTTTCAAGATGCGTGATGAGAAAGGATGTAGGATAAATGAAAGTAGAAATATACAGTTAAGAGAAGAGGGTATAAACTGAACTTACATTGATTTTACAAATTTTATACTTTATGCCACAGATGTTCCATATAGTTCATTTTCATATGAAAATACATCTATTTTGTTGATAACTCACCTAATTTGGCAATGACTCATTTTAATTTTCTCACGTTAATGCTATGGATCACGGTGCACAGATTTGTAAACAAAATATCTTTATTTTTTGCCACTTCCCAAAATAAAATGACCCTCTTTTTATCGTTTGAAAATGGTTACTAAGATTATATACTATAGGAGATAGTAGATAGTAGCATTAAACTCCCATATTCTCTTTCTTTTTTGTTATTGCCTCATTTCATTAGCACCTTGTATACACATGTTAAATGTCATGTCTGCTTTAGGTATCTGCATTGTAGCCATTATTCACTCCTCACAGTTAAGTTCATGAGATGACTTAGCTAAAATTGCCTTTCTTACTTTATTGGATGCTAACAAAACTCATTTGGAAAAAGCACTCCATATGGGTTTCCATTAACTGTGTACAAAAGGATATTATTATTGTAGATTACACAATTATGATAATCCCTTTCAAAAATTTATATTGTTGATTACTACAAGGAAAATATGAGGTATGTACATATAATTTATAAAAAGTTCATTACTTTCTTGCAAAAATAATAAACTTAACAGAAAAATATACATTGAAGTCTAATCAGTAACATTCTTCATATATGAATCATCTTATTTTGTTACTTTAGAAGGAGTAGAACAATGTAATATCTCATTTTGGATGTTTTGCAGATAGAATAGGAAATATATAACTTACCAGTACTTCAATTAAAACATCAAAAAATTTTGGAATATTAAGTCAATAAAACTCAAAACAAAAAAATCTACTTTATACTGTGAAAATAGTATCATTCTATGATATTCTTCTTTTATTATGCTATTAACTATACTCCAGTTGATGTAAACTTGGAAGTTACACTTCATCTCTGTCTTAAAATATTGTGTTGAAATTATTTATATTTGCTTACAGAACAGTACTTTCAATAATATGTTTTTTCCATATTTCATATATTCCACCTGGCTTCAATATTTTGCTTTTTTCAATCTTAGCATACCATAAGGGTTTATCTACTATCCCATATGATTAAAAAAATAGAATTATCTCAAAGTTATCTTTTTACTTGATCTCAAATCATGATTTAATTATCAATAATTATCTAAATTTAACCCCTATAATCGTTATGTATTATTTTTATAAATATTTGTAAAATTTTAGCACTCAATTTTGCCTGGTTTATAATTGGAGAGGCTATATGATTCTAGCTGACCACATTTGGTCAGCCATATACAGATGCAATATTATGTGGTAATGATCATATATTCACAAATACAATAGAAGGTCTGTTAAATGATGAAAAACAATTACATAAGGATGTTTTCTATATGGAATGGCAATAATCCCAGTATACTAAATTAGGCCAAAATAGTTAGAGCACCACTGTAAACTACATGCCAATATTAATTGTTATACTCATGTAATCAGTATACTACTACTACTGATGTAGTAGTTACTACATCAGTTACTACTGATGTAATAAAAAATAGATGACTAAATAAGATTCTACCCATAAGTAATTAGCATGTGCATGACTAAGCATGTATATGCCCTAAGTATAAACATAACGTGGAGATTCTTGAAGCCATTTATGATTCAATAACTAAAAAAAATGAACATTTATGTAAGAATAATAAATGTCCAGGAAAAAGTTTATTTCCTATAGTGGCTTCTCTTAAAAAAATTGGTAATTAAATTAATTCCAAAATAATTTTGGAGTCTCTGTTCTGCTGCTGCCTAGAGCATGTACTTAGTCTTCTATTTGGACAATCCAACACAAATTAAGCAATATTAAAACAGTTGACCTATGTACAATACAAGGGTTAGAGGCGCTGACTTTGTGCAGTAGAAAATTCAGGTACAACTTTAGCTCTCCCAAATCTTAACTACTAGTAGCTTGCTGTTGACCTGAAGCCTTACTGACAACATAATAGTTAATTAATACATATTTTGTATGTTATATGTATTATACATTGTATTCTTACAATAACATAAGCTAGAGATAGGAAAATATAATTAAGAAAATCTTAAGCGAAAATACATTTACAGTATTGCACCACATTTTTCGAAAAAAATCCACATGTAAGTGGACCTGTGCAGTGTAAACATGCGTTGTTCAAAAGTTAAGTGTATACCACATTACTATATGTTGGGAGTTGGGGTACAACAATGAACTGAATTAATAAATTTTGAAGCTTGAAAGTTAGCCAAAGATAATTTTCAAATAAAGAAACTTAGGCTAAGACATATGAAATGACGGGTCCAAGTTAAGAAATTAGTTGAGTGAGGTAAAAATCTGAACTCTTCGAGGCTCAAAATAGTATATCAGATGTGAATGCAAGGGAACTCACAATATTGTACAAAAAATTCAAAGAATATAGAGAGCACTAAAGTTTACTTAGCAGATCTGATGCCACATGCAAAATTTTGTATCTTTTTCTTTTAATTTTTTTAACGTTTATTTATTTTTTGAGAGACAGAGACAGAGCATGAGCTGGGGAGGGGACAAAGAGAGAGAGGGAGTCACAGATTCTGAAACAGGCTCTAGGCTCCAAGCTGTCAGCAGGGCTGGAACTCATGAACCACGAGATCATGACCTGAGCCGAAGTCAGATGCCTAACTGACTGAGCCAGCCAGGTGCCCCAATTTTATATCTTTTAAAAAAGAGGATACTTTCCATTTTATTTTTAAAATAAATGTTAGGATTATGGTTTTTCTCAGGACACGTGGAAGCCCCGGGGAAGCCTGGATGGGACTTTAAGTGGTGTTAGTGAAACAGCTGTGGGGGAGGAAAACCCTTGCTTTGGCTGAAAGGACAGAACCTGCCTGGCACTCCCCAATCCCAGAGCGGTGCCCTGAGGGCCAAACTGTTCTTACAGCCACTGCTGCTATCTCTGCAACCCCACACAGTAGGGGCAATGATGAAGTCATCTTGTAGGGCCTCACCATTACATGGTGCTGTGGATTTGAGACCCATGACAGCAGAGGATTTTAATGCTTGCAAGACACGGATCTGATGTGCCTTATCAGGCCAGATGGAGAGCGGAGTATGCTCTCCCTGATTATGTTCTCTCTAAACACCTTCTAGATAGTGGCAGATAGGAGTAAAGTAGTTCACTTCTCAGTATCAGTGATACCCATACTCAAAAGTATATAAGAGGAATCACAAGGATAGCCTATTTAAAAAAAATTCAAGCCCCACTCCAGGAAATTATAATTCAGCTGTTTTGCTTAGATGCCAAGGATTTGTATTTAAAATACATGTAAAACACACACACATACATACTTGCATGAGTCTGATGCAAGTGGTCAGTGAACCCCATATTTAAGAAGCAACCTTGCAGATATAAGAAACCAAGTTGTTGTGCTAATATGTGTTTTGGTTTGGAAGTGAATCGCAACCTGCTGACATTTCAATTTTAAAATCCACAAGGTAACTGAAGTAAATAATATATTATTTAACATATTTATTTTCATCTGGTGGAGCAGCTACAATGAGGATATCATTTATAAGCCACATTGCAAACAATCCATATCCAAATTGATGAAATTGACACAGAGCCAGTATTACTTAAGAATGACAAAGAAATTATAAAATATATAGTTCAATACAGAAAATTTTGTGAAGCATAATAACATACCTTGCAGAAAATTATGAAAGCTTTCAGAACCTATTTGAATTTTCTCCTTCCATACATTAACCCATTTTTACCAGTTTTTATATATCAATTTATCTCTGTGGAAATACCATCTTGACTTAAGTGGTCAAAATTCTGGAATGAGGGTCAGTATATGGATTATATGTTTACCTATAAAGATGGAAAGTTATCGTTTGTATATCCTATAAGATCATGAAAAACAAATCTTCTAGAAGGAAACTTCTACAAATGAAACTCTGGAAGAAAAAGAACTATGATTTGTCCAAGAATAAAAAGAGAAAATCAAAGAAACTTTGATCAATTGAGACCAAATAGGAAAGCCTCAATAAAAGAGATGGGGAAATGAATGAAGACTGAAGTTTTCAGTATAGTGCATTTTAGATATAGCACAAAGGTAAAAGAGAAGCACTTCTCATGAAAGTCAAAATATATATTAGATGAAAGGGTTGGCTAAAGCATAAATTCATGGCAAGAATACAAGCAGGTTGAGGATTGAGAATAAGTTGTTGGAACAGACTTGTGAGCTTAAAAGATGGCAGTTTTAGTAAACTGAAAGTGGGGAACTCATACTACAGGAATATGAAAAGGGATTGAGTTAGAAATTGATAACTGTTGGGTAGAAAATACCTTTTTTAAAACGTTTGTCTTTTTGAGAATACAATTTAAGACATTTATTACTGTCGAACAAGTAACAAATCTGGACTTGAGAGAGATTTTATCCAAAAAGACTACTGAAATAGGGAGAATAGTTGGAACATTCCAGAAAGTTATCAAAGTTAAACAGAAAAAGATCTTTCTTTTATAGGGAAGCATAAGCAGGGCTAGAAAGAACTTTGTGATGGAGAAGGGTAAGCAGAGACAGGTGAGCTGATGGCATGACTGGGGAAGGATGAATAGGAATTTTTCTGCCCTGCGGTTAGTCCATTCTTAGGAAGAGCCTTTAATGGACGAGGTTATGCTTGTTAGTGTTTGCCTAAGCTAAAGAGTGAGCTAACGTTCAAGAGCCTATAAAGGAGGAGAAAAGCCTGACTAAAGTTGAGTCAAGTTGAATCAAGTAAAATCAATGGGTGAGTTAATGGGTAAATGTGAGCACTTGGTCATTACATCCAGACTATGTATATGTGGAAGGTTGGGTACATAGGTAGGTAGGTAGAGAGACAAATAAACAGAGAAAGAAAGAACTATAGAAGACAAATTGAGCTAATAGCATCTGGATGATTAACTTAGGTCTGTTTGATTGCAGGCCACTATTAAAAACAAATTCTGTGACTCTGCCCAAGGCTCTTGCCCTTTCTAAGCTTAAGGTCTCTCGGTAGCATAATGAAGGCATACTATCAGATGGTATTTCTAGGGCTACCGACATTCAATTGATTCTCTGAACCCCTCCTATGACTAAACCTGGAAGGACATCATATAATTAATACCACTAAATTCAGGAAAATTATTTGTAGCCTGGGGATGTAGAAGTAATGTTGATAATGCAGAAGCCTTGGTAAGGAGATAAAGGTAGGCCCCAACTCTCTCCTTACAGGCTTTTCATGCTGTTGTCAGGGTCACTACTGCAGGTGCAATTACTTTGTTCTGAAATAAGGTTGTGTTCTATCTATCTATCTATCTATCTATCTATCATCTCTCTCTCTCTCTCTCTCTCTCTCTCTGTGTGTGTGTGTGTGTGTGTGTGTGTGTTTGTGTGTGTGTCTCCCTCCCTTTCCCTCTCTCTCTCTCTCTCCCTTTCTCTCCAAAATGGAAATCACAGTTTTAGCAATTTGGAGAAAAACAAATACCAGAAGAAGATAAAATGGAAGTCAAGTAATTTAATCCATTAACATACTAGAATAAAATGGCTAGAACTTTAGAAAACTAAATTATTTTTTACAGATTCTGTAGAGAAAGAATTTTTGCCACAACTGTCAATGGTTTGCTAAATGCTTTTGCTATTTGACAAATGATTTATTTCACTTTTCCTATGAGAAATTATTTAAGATAACATGATCTTTATACTTTGGTTATTGAAATCTGATCATGCCAACATGAGTAAGCATTTATTCTATCATTATATTTAAGAAAAAATTAGTGAATACAATGAGTAAGATTATTATGGAGCTCTTGTGAGAATATGTTTTATTATTTTTGCCAAATATCTTATACTGAACACTCTGACTTCTTTCAAGTGCACTGATACTCTAATTAACTGTGTTGGATGATTAGGACCACTCTGTGAGACTCTGCTAACAGACAGGGTTCACTGAAGACTCACGATTCAGCAGAATGAAGGCACATGCAGGGAATAAAGGTTTCTTAACATTTGTTTTTAAATAATCAAATGTGTACAAGTTGCATATACAAGAAAACTTCCAAACATTACTTTGAAGCTTTTATGGGTTTTACTTTCTCTCTTCTGATGAAGCAAATAATTTCCAGGCAAGGCATACATTCTTCTTTCTGTCTTACTAGTGATAGATTATGATGCATATGCAAGCTCCCTTCTAGCCCTTTGGCCATTATTTGCAGTGTACTTGATTACCATCCTGCTTTGCATTTGGTCAGTTTACTGCCTGCTTCTGAGAAAGCCCAGAATGACTTTCATCACAGTGGGTACAAGGAGGTTGCTTATAATCTGCTTAGCGAGAAAAGTCTTGCAGATGCCTTGCTCTCTCTACTCTCAGGGTCAGGTGTTCTCCTGCGTGGTGATCTGTCTTGGTTATGAGGGCCTGAGGGGGAGAACGGCAGTGACAGTCTTCTATTTTGTACTGTGAGTGCAAGGCAGCAGGGCGCTCTGCATATGGTACTTTTAAAGATTTAACGATTAGGATTTAGGTTCGGTCTGAGGGAAAGATTGATTTTAGCATATTGGTGAACCTTCGCTTCAGGCTGAGAATAAAAATCTTACTTCTCAAGTCTGATGTTATTACTTTTCATTTGTTTTTATTGATTAGCTGTCAGTGATAAGATCTTGCCTCTCACAACGAGACAGGTGCTGGTAGCCATTTTTCCTTTTTTAAAAGCTTTTGTAGAAACAACTTACAGAAAATAGAAATAAAAGAGATAGAAATGAAAACAGATACTCATGTCATTTTGGAAATACTAGCTTGATGTAAAATATTGAAATACTAGAATTTTACTGACTCAGTGAGATAAATTTAAGAGAAAATAATGAAACATGGTTTTCATGGGTAAACCACACTTTTTATGTTACTTAAGCAATCTGGTGTGTGTGTGTGTGTGTGTGTGTGTGTGTGTATACATACATATATATATATGTATGTGTATATATGGGAGAGAGAGAGAGAAGAAAAATGTTTTAAAAAATAAAGTATTTTTCAAAAATTCTATTATCCACTGTGTAGCTTGCGTTTCTTAGGGAAGGAGGAGGAGGGCATATTTGACACTTTCATTAGTAGATCATTTTAAACCAGCCTCTCTACTAATAATCATGAAAAAAAGACAAATAGTAACAATTGCCTGAAAAGAAAGGCACAAAACATTTTCTTTTATATAAATAATCATTCAAGTAAAAATAAAACAAATACATAAATTAAAAAACTAAGAAATGTATTTTTTAAATTAAAAGAAATCTTACAGTATAAGTGGAAAAGGTAAAGGGTTTTTTATATTTATGTATTGTTTAAAAAGGACATAAATGCAAAATAAAAAACCCATCTAAAAAGTACACTTTAGGGGTGCCTGGGTGGCTCAGTCAAGCATCTGACTTTAGCTTAGGTCATGATCTCATAGTTCATGAATTCAAGCCCCACATTGGGCTCTGTGCTGACAGCTCAGGGCCTGGAGCCTGCTTCAAATCTTGTGTCTCCCTCTCTGTCTGCCGCTCCTCCACTCATGCTCTCTCTCTGTGTCTCAAAAATGAATACATATTAAAAAAATTTTAATAAAAAATAAAAAAATTAAAAGTGCACTCTACAAAGTTCAAAGAAGGGTATGCACATACAGTGATTTCACCAAAATAATGGGAGTTCTGGTTTTTTGTATTTACAGTCACTGTGTTTTAATTTTTATATACAAGTAACAAAATGGTATACAGAATACTAGAGGGCTGTGATATACGAATTGTACCCTAAGCAAGCTCAAATGATTCTGACTGAACGCCCTTGGGGACTCATGTGGTGAAGCCCCGGTGTGTTGAAAGATCACTATATTTTTGGGGGGAGTTCTCCAAATAATATCTGCAAGGAATACAACTTTTACCAAAGTATAAATAACATTAATGTACTAATTAAAAGCTTAGAAATTTATATACAATCACCAATAACTGCAGCAGTTTTCTAGAATATCGACCAACAAAAAAATTTTTTTTCAGGGAAGAATATTTAATCAGTGATATTAGTAAGATTGCCAACACAGAATTTTTATTTTTTAAATTTCCTAACACAAAATGATTTTTAAAATAAATCATATCAGTGTTGAATTGATTTTATTATTGCTTATAAACTTTCTATAGACAATGTAGGATTCTTTTGTACCCCTGGACAAACCACTCTCACTGCTCCAATGTTGGTCCACCACTAGAAAGAATAATTAGTAAGTACTTCACATAGAATGTAGCATGATATTTAATTTTAAAAACACTTAGATAACACTGATGTTAAATTAAGTAGAATCCTCTAAGTTGTATTTGGCAGAAATTCAATTCAACTTAATATGAGAAGGAATTTATTATTAGTGTACTGTGTTTACTACAGAAATGAAATAAAACTTTCAAGAATCAAGAGAGTTCCAGGTAACTCAGGCTCCAAAACAAGAAATTAAGTTATTGTGTTCCTTTTCTTTCTCTTGCACTTTAATACAATATGGGAGAACCCATAGAATCTTGTCTGGAATTGACAGTCTATATTGTAATTTTTGTGTCTTAACATAACTGTTGTTTTTGGGGTTATATTCAAACTGCTGACCAAGAAATAAACAGACACTATCCCTTACTCCTTCCAGTCAGAAACATCTATGAAAGGAATCTAACTGGTCTGGCAGCTTTTTTTAAAAAATGGAATTAAATGTTTTTGCCTGAATATTTAGTTTAAACTGTACTACACTGTAATTTCTGTGTGTGTGTGTGTGTGTGTGTGTGTGTGTATCTCCCAGTTACCATGGAAATCTAGAATATTTGAGGATAACAGCTTAGGTTCACAAAAGTCATGGAGCACTAGAAGATTAATTGGAATATTCTGTGAAAAGAACTAAAGGCAAACTATTAGGATGGAGAGAAAAGTTGTTAGTTACTATATAAATATCAGCTTAACTGTATTAAATATGAAAACTGTGGTGAAAGATATTTAGATATATGAGAAGAACATTCTTAGTGCTTAGACCAAGACAAATATGTTAGATGTTGTGAATATAGGCTATGAAGTATGCAAGATATTATAAAAGGTATTTCCTGTCTTTGCAGTATTTGGAAAGATAAGGGACATGTTAAATTCTCTAGCAATATAAAGTTGTATCTGACTGATTTAAAATGAGCATTACCACCAACAGGTATATTATATTATGTTATATTATATTATGTTATATTATATTATATTATATTATATTATATTATATATACAAACATTTAGAGGAAGAAAATTCATAGTACACTAGGGTGCTCAGCTCCACGGAAGACAAAGGCTTTGAGCAGGGAAACAATTAATGGGCAATATTTGGATCTGAGTACAAAGTGAGATATAGTATACCTCTATGTGCAAAGACATGGAAAACAGATAATCTTGAATAGATTATTCTCACAGGAACAATTTATTTATATTGAAAACTGGAGGGAAGGAAATAGAAAGTTATGATGCAGCCAAATTGAGGAGAGTCCTAAATACTAAAGGTGTATATGACAATGCAGAGCAAATTAAATATTTTTAACAGAACAATGAAATGATGAAAGCACATTAATTTGACAGTAAAGCTCAGGATTGTTGAAAACATAAGAAAATAAGAAACTGAAAATGAAAAACGGTGAGATGGCTACCATTGAGATGAACAGTCATGACAGCATAGACTAGATGAAGAACAGGCAGAATGAAAAGAGAGCCATGGCTAGAGGTTATTAATTGAAAACTGGTAATAAAAGAAGGGGACAATAAGCAAATGTTTCTGAGGGTTTTATTCTTAAATTTCTGCCCTCTTTTTAAGGAGCCTTTCTAGAATTTCCCCCACTACTGTTCTTTGTTCAGACTTAATTGCAAGGAAAGATTAGAAAATTACTGTAGCTTGATTTTGCTACAGTGATATATTTTATATTGATATAACCAATACATTGATACATTGATACAATTTATATATATAATTGGCATAATTGATACATTGATATACTTAATACATTGATATAATTGGAATTCTCTTATTATAGGAGGACAAAACATGGATAAACATGGATACAGAAAAGGCAATATTGAATCTCTGCAAAATATTACCAGCAGTCTGTTTTTAATTAATAGGAAACTAAACTTTAAGTTTTTTCTAAAAGAGATAGAAAATTCTAGGACTGGAAGTAAAATGAATTTCCAATTAGACCAAAAGGTCTAAGCAATTCTGACATTACTTGAAATGTTTGATTTTAACCAAGCATATTTATCATGCAATCTCTACTTCATCATATATTTGAATGGGAAAGTAAATGTACCTAAGATTACCTGATATTCTGAGCAAATATAGATGGTGTAAAATTAAAAAGCTATATGTATTCCTGCATCAGGATCAAGTTACACATTTTGAAACGTTTATAGTGGAAAAAAAATAATCCAAATGGGTGTGAAAGAGTTTTCCAGTTACATAAGCTTATCTATAAACACAAATTAAGACAGGCTAGGGTAGAAGTTATGCAGAAAGGGATGAAAATTTGTCTCTTATTTGTAATACAGTATGTTGTTAGAAGCATTTTGTAAAAATGAATTAATGCTAATAACTATGATTGTATTTACAACAGCATGGCACATAAATAATAATGATTGCTATATATTCACTACTGCAGTAATGTGTTTGTGTAGAAATATGAGCACCCATTAAGTAAAGGTCAAGGAAAGACTTTCTAACATTCTTATCTGAGTGACTTAATTTTTGCTGCTGCAGTGTGTAAATCCTTATACATGCTTAGTTAGGGACTATTTATTACACTGTTACACCACTCTCCTGCTTACAGCTGCCACAGTAACCATTTCTATTTAGAACAACACATCAGCATTTGACATATGTAAACATTAGAGGCAGAAGGGGGATACTTTACCATGATACAAAAAGGCATAAATGGGAGTAATGGAATAGAATTAAGAGAATGGCAAATATCAAGAGAAATTGCCAAAGTCATTTTTTAAGCCTTAACAGAGAACTTCTAAAAATAACCAAAACAATACGGAAAAGAAAAAAGTAGTAATATGTTTTGAAACATCTGACCAAGACTGAAAAAAAAAAAACACTGGAAAATAAAATAAGTAAAATTCTACTTTGAGTGTGAAATTAAATAAATGAACTTTAATCTCTATTCCTTTCATCAGAAATCCTGTTTCATTATCACCTAGGAAAGCACAGTAACTGAGTTTAAAAGTGGATACACTGCCACTCCCAAAAAACTCACAGTAAAAATAAACATAGAGATAATGTATAATGGTATTGTTCTGTAGGTATAGAATATAGAAATTATTTATTGTTGTTTTCTTCTATTCTCAAAAAATAATAGGTTTGATTTGTTGCTTCAGTTCAAGTCAGGGAAGATTGAGTTTCTATTGTTTCCTTCTATCCAAGCTCATTTGCAATTGAAGGAACTGAAAAACTAGGTTAGCATTTCTCAAAAGTTACCTATTAAAATTGCAGAATTTTTTTTCTTCCCTTGGTGTCTATTTTTTAAATTTATTTTTTAAGTTATTTATTTATTTATTTTTGAGAGAGAGAGAGAGAGAGTGAGAGAGGGAGAGAGAGAGCACAGGAGGGGTAGGGAAAGAGAGAGAAACTCAAGCAGGCTCTGCACTATCAGTACAGAGCCCAATATGGGGCTTGAACTCACAAACTGTGAGATCATTCCAGAGATGAAATCAAGAGCTGGATGCTTAAACAACTGAGCTATCCAGGCACACCAGTGTCTATTTTTTAAAAATATTTTTTAATGTTTTTTTTTTTTTAATTTAGTTTTGAGAGAGAGAGACAGAGTGTGATCTGAGGGAGGGCAGAAGGAGAGGGAGACACAGACAGAATCAGAAGCAGGCTCCAGGATCTGAGTTGTCAGCACAGACCCTGACATGGGGCTTAAACTCAGGAACCATGAGATCATGACCTAAGCTGAAGTTGGATGCTCAACTGACTGAGCCACTGGGCACCCCTATTTTTTTAATTGAAGTATAACTGGCATACAATAATACTTCAATTTAGGGGCGCCTGGGTGGCGCAGTCGGTTAAGCGTCCGACTTCAGCCAGGTCACGATCTCGCGGTCTGTGAGTTCGAGCCCCGCGTCAGGCTCTGGGCTGATGGCTCAGAGCCTGGAGCCTGTTTCCGATTCTGTGTCTCCCTCTCTCTCTGCCCCTCCCCCGTTCATGCTCTGTCTCTCTCTGTCCCAAAAATAAATAAACGTTGAAAAAAAAAAATACTTCAATTTAAAAAATGACACGAAGAAAGTGAAATCTGTAATTTCTGTTCCTCACCACAGACCTACTAAACCAATTTTTCTGAGAATGATTTTGTATAGAGTGTCATATGCTGCAGGGAAGTCCAAGACACTTTAAAATTCGAAAAGCACTGAGTTATGCACTAATATAACTTTACCCTGAGGGCTTCACAAGAAATCAGAGTAAATTGATTATCAAAGTGTAAATGTAAAGTGTGAAAGATTAGTAGTCACATTACTGTATTCTGTCCATATTGCACATTTATATGTTACTAATGCATAGAAATGCTAATATACATTGTTATGTATATATAATTTCTTATATCTATATGCATAGATGAAATGCAGTACAAATATTTGCATATCAATCAAATATCATATAAAAGGAATTTCTAAACATGTCTTATGAAAAATAATTTCCGGGGTGCCTAGTGGCTCAGTTGGTTAAGTTTAGACTTTGGCCTCGGTCATGTTCTCGCCATTCCCGAGGTCAAGCCCTGCATCAGGCTCTGTGCTGACAGCTCAGAGCCTGGAGCCTGTTTCAGATTCTGTGTCTCTCTCTCTGCCTCTGCCCCACTCTCACTCTGTCTGTCTGTCTCTCTCTCAAAAATAAATATTTAAAAAAAATAATTTCCAATTATTCAAACACATTTATTTGTACTTAATTAATATTCCTTAAACCTAGCGATTACTTATATATTATATTCTATTTAGATTTTATCTTTTAAGCTAATTAACAATGATATTTCTGCTTGATAACTTTCATCATATCCCTAAACACTGTGCTTTACATTTAATATTCTAGATATGTGGGTTAAAAATGATACTATCCATACTTTATAGGAACATATACTCAGAAGTAAGAAAAAAGATTAGCAATACATTCTAACTTGTGTCTGAAATGATACTTAAATATGGAATGGGATTTGTTCTTGTGTGAATATAATTCTTCCATCATTTCTTCTGTTTCTGTGTGATCATCAGCAATTGAAACACAGACAACTCTGAAAATTAAATTTAAGAGTATTTAAAATCAGTCTAAATGGGCTAGTTTGCTTTCTTTGAGTAGCAGAAGTTAGAATAATTTCTTGGCTTTAAGGGTAAGGGGAGGTGACTCATGAATACGTGAACTTAACCAGAAAGTGATCAGATAGAAAAAGTACCCATGACAATTATAGCAGAAGTCATCTACAATTTAATGAAGAAAATCACCTTAAAAAATAACTAGCTCAACCATACAATTTAAATATTAGAAAACTTGAGCCAAAGGCTGTTAAGTGATTAAGCCAAATTAACTTTGAAAGTTAATTACATGCTTGAGACAAGAATCTAGTTCTCTTGACTTCAACTTTGATGCTTTTTTTGGTTGGTTTTTCTGTGCTCCCTCAACAGGCCCCATGTTTACTCAACCACTCTTTCTTGAGGTAGATCAAAAATGCCTTTTCCCACCCTAAGTCTTCAGTAAATATATGTAATTTAGCATCCTGAGTTCACTCAGGTGGCTGGCTGAATATGGAGTCTGAATGTCTATGTATGGCTCGTAGTGTAAAAAATCCACTCGATTATTGTAGCTGAGGCAATGGTTATAAAATAAAATAAAAAGGGTTATAGCATTTTCCCCGTGGGGCAGAATGTCCATATTTTCCATCATTTTCCCAGCAGTTAAGCTCTGAGTGACTGAGGCTGATTAGTGTGTGGCAGGTGGGGGTGGGGGGTTGGAGGGGAATGCTGGGTACCATTGAGGACAACAATGTACACATAATGGGAGCGCCACAAGGAAAGCAGAGAAAAATATTTATTTATTTTTTTTCAACGTTTATTTATTTTTGGGACAGAGAGAGACAGAGCATGAACGGGGGAGGGGCAGAGAGAGAGGGAGACACAGAATCGGAAACAGGCTCCAGGCTCTGAGCCATCAGCCCAGAGCCTGACGCGGGGCTCGAACTCACGGACCGCAAGATCGTGACCTGGCTGAAGTCGGACGTTTAACCAACTGCGCCACCCAGGCGCCCCGAGAAAAATATTTAAAGAAGTGGTGTCTGGAAACTTCTAAAATTCGATGAGAATTAATCTACACATTTAAGAAACTCACCAAAATCTAAGTAGGATAAACACAAGATGATCTACAAACAGACTTGTCATAGTAAAAATGCTGAAAGCTAAAGGCAGAGAAATCTGGAAAGCAGCAAGAGAAAAAATGACTACTTAATGGGACTCCAATAAGAATAGCAACTTATTTCTCATCAGACACAATCAAGGGCAGAAGGCAGTAGGATAATATATTCAAAATGTTTATAAAGGGGAAACAAATGTTAACCAAGAACTCTGTATCTGGCAAAGCTCCCTTAAAAACTAAAGGTGAGGGGCACATGGATGGCTCAGTCCAACTTCGGCTCAGGTCATAATCTTATGGTTTGTGAGTTCAAGCCCTGCCTTGGGTTCTGTTCTGACAGCTCAAAGCCCTGAGCTTACTTCAGATTCTGTATCCCCTCCCTTGCTCCCCCTCCCCCACTCCAGCTCTGTCCCTGTCTCCTCTGTCTCTCTCTCTCTCTCAAAAATAAATAAACATTAAAAAAATAATAAAGGTGAAATGAAGACATTACAAACAAAACAAACAGGGGTGCTTGGGTGGCTCAGTTGGTTAAGCATCCAACTTTGGCTCAGGTCATGATCTTGAGGTTCCTGAGCTCAGAGCGTGCTTTGGATTCTGTGTCTCCCTCTATCTCTGTCCCTCTCCCATTCACACTGTCTCTCTCTCTCAAAAATAAACATTAAAAACAAACAAACAAAAAGGACACTATAAGAATTTGTAGGTAGCAGACCCACTTTACAAGATATATGAAAGGAAGTTCTTCAGGCTTACTGAAAGGGATTCCAGACAGTAATGCAAGTCCAGCTGAAAAAGCAAAAAGCACTGGAAAGGACAACTATGCAATTATAAAAGACAGTACAAATGCATATCTCATCTTTTTTCTTCTTTTAGGTGATTTAAAAACCAATTATATTACACAACATGTTTATAATTATATTACTGAACTCATACCATATAAAAATATAACACATTTTTCAGTACTAGCACAAAGAAGACAGGTGAAAGCAAGGCAGCAAAGGGTTAGGTAAATAACTCCAGATTGTAACTGAAACCCACAGGAAAAAAGTGAAGGGAAACAGACACGGCAAATAGATGGCTAATATTTCAAAAGCTATAAATACATACTTGCACTCCACTATTATGTTCTTTAAAAGATGTAGTTATAAAAATAATAATTAAAATTGTTGAGTAAGTAACATGTGTTTATGAAATACATATAATATTAACCCCACAAAAAAGGAAAAGGAAATAAAACTAAATGGGAATCATGATTTGATATCTCACTGAAATAAATCTGAAACATATTCAGATAAGATTTGTGTGGCAGCCCCGATAAATCGTTAATAATGGAAAACTAAATAATGAACAATGACAGAAGAAATTGAAGTGTTACATTAGATAATATTTTCTTATTGCAAATAATGCAGTAAACGAGAGAAAACACAGAAACACAAAAGACATGAGACATAGAGAAAACAAAAAGTAAAATTATGGACTAAATTATATCAACAATAACTTAAATGTAAATTGTTTAAAGAATCCTATCCGAAGGAAGGGATTTAAAAGATTAAAAATAAAAGATACTATCTGTATATTCTATGTTCCACACACTTTAGATCCAAAGATACAAATAGATGGAAAATAAAAAAAAATAGAAAAAAAAGATATATCATGCAAACAGCAACCAAAAGAAAGCTGTAGTACATGAATATCAGACACAATTGATTCAAAATGTTTCTAGAGATATAGGGGTACATTTTATAATATTAAAGGGTTAAAACATTATGAAACTATAACAGTTACAAAAATATGCACACCTAAACATAGTGCCCCCAAAGACATGGAGGAAAAGTGATAAAACTGAAGGTACACATAGACATTTCAACAATAATAGATAGAAACATCAATACTCCCATTTTCGTTAATGTATATAAGCACTATGCAGATGATCAATATGAAATAGAAGACTTGAAAAATTTTGTAAACTGATTAAATCTAACAAACAGCAATAGAGCACACCATTCAACAACAAAATAACATGTATTCCTCTCAAGCAACATGAACCATTCTCCAGAGTATAGCATATGCTAGTGACTTAAAATACAGTACATTAAAAGAAAATTTGAGATAATATGAGGCCAACATTGCCATTGAAAAGAGAGTTTATTACCCACAGTTCTCAAGAGTTGGGGACATACCACACTCCAGGGGGCTATAGGAGAAAACAGCAGAGAGATGAGAACAGTTGGCAAAGCCTTTATTGTGGTTTATGTGGGAAAGAATACATGAGGCAAGGGAAACAGGCTTAGAGTTGAGTAGTTGAAGTAATCTTAGCAGCTTTGGGGCATTTGGCAAGTTCCTAAATTGTCAAAGCATCAGAAGACAGAATAAAACAAACAAATAAACAAAAACAACCACAACAACACAGCAGGCCTGGTTAATATAGCTAGACTATAAGTTCACCTCAAAAATTTAAAAGTTTGAAATAATACAAAGTAGGTTTTCTGACCACATGGAATGAAATTAGAAATCAGTAACAGAAATACCTTTGGAAACCAGAAATGTGAGGAAATTAACACACATAAATAGCCAATGGGTCAAAGAAGAAACCATACACGAAATCAAAGAAATTACTTTGAGACTAATACACAATGAGGACATAATATAGAAAACCTGGAATGCAGTGGAAGTACTGCTTAGAGAGAAATTTATAGAATACACCTCTATTTTGTTTTTAAAAACAAAGAATGATGTCAAAACAATAGCTTAACTTTCTACCTTACAACAGTAGAAAAAGAAGAGGAAACTAATCCTAAAACATGCAGAATGAAAGAAGCGAAAAATATGATATACAGAATAGAAAAACAAGAACACATTTTTTTAACTCAAAAGCTGATTACTTTAAAAGATCAATAAAATGGGGCATCTAGGTGGCTCAGTCAGAGTCTCACTCTTGATTTTGACTCAGGACATGATCTCCCAGTTTGTGAGCTGGAGCTCCTCATCATGCTCTGCGCTAACAGCTTGGAGCCTGCTTGGGATTCTGTCTCTCTCTCTGCCCTTCCCCAGATTGCTCTCTTTCTCTCTCTCTCTCTGAAAATAAATAAACTTAAATAAAGTTTACAATACACTTAAAATAAAATAAAATAATCAAGAAAATGGATAAAAATTGGAAAAAATAAAAGATAAAAATCAAATTGCTAGATTCAGAAATGAAAAGTAGACATTACTACCGATTTTAATGAAATAATAGGTGAATTGCTTAACATGAAAAAGATAAATTCCTAGAAAATCACAAATTACAAAAACAAAACAGACTCAAAAAATAGAAAAATTTACATATATAAAAAGTATAATGATGGAAGTTATCATTAAAACCTACATACAGTATATTCATATCTGCGCCAAAAAAAAGCAGAGAAAGAAACATTTTTTAATATTACTCAGATACCAAAACCAGCCACAAATGTGCACAGCAACACTGTTTACAATGGCCAGAAAGTAAAAATAACCCAAATGTCCATTAATGTATATGGAAAAATGGATCAACAAAATAAATATACATACAATTGAGTATGATTCAACAATAAGAATAAAGTACTGATACATATTGCAGTTGTGAGAAAAATTGAAAAAAATCAAGCTAAATCAAAGTATCTATACACAAATGTCACATAATGTATCATTCCACTTACATGAAATATTCAGAAGAGATGAATCCATAAAGACCAACAAAAACCAGATTGGTGGTTGTTAGAGGCTAGAAAGGAAGGGATGGGGAGTGACAATATAATGAGCAGAGGTTTCTTTTGAGTCAATGAAAATATTTTAGAACTTGTGAGTGGTGGTTGCACAACATTATGAAGGTACTAGTTTGTAACAGCTGAATTGTGTAGTTTATAATGGCTAATTTTATGTTATATACATTTCCTCTCAATAAAACAAAAAACAATCAAGTGGGTTTACTTCTAAATAGGGATCATTGAATTTAAAGGTTCATATTCTGCTTTCTTCAGTAAAACAGACCCTAGTTCATCTTTTTGTTTTTTAATGTTTATTTATTTATTTATTTATTTGAGAGAGAGAGAGAGAGAGAGAGAGAGGCAGAGAACCAGGGAGAGAGAGAATTCCAAACAGGCTCTGCACTGTCAGCATGGAGACCAACTCAGGGCTCAAACCCACAAACTGTGAGATCATGACCTCAGGCAAAATCAAGAGTGAGATGCTTAAATTATTGAGCCACCCAGGCACCCCATAGACCTTTGTTCATCTTAAATTAATTAAATAGTGTAAAGATTCAACCCTTTCACCCATTTTGGACAGGCTAGAAGTATAAATATGAAGGATTTTTATTGGTGGATTGCAGTTTTGTCTAAAATACCAACCAATAAATATTATTAAATGTCTTCAAATCATCTAAAAAATGAGCAGAGTCTCAGTAAACATTTCTCCAAAGAAGAAATGCAAATGATCAATAAACATACAAAAATATGCTCAACATATTAGCCATCAGGGAAATTCAAATCAAAACCACAATGAGATAACAGGTTATACCCTAGGATGCCTATAAGAAAAAAAATCAGATAAAACCAAATGTTGGCAAACCAAATGTGAAGAATTAGAAACCTTATAAACTATTTGTGGAAATATAAAATTAAGCAGACTCTGGAAAACAGTTCCAAAAGTTTATCCAAAAGTTAGGCACAGAGTTACTATTTGACCCAACTATTCTACTCCTAGGTATATATCCAAGAGAAGTAAAAATATATGTCCACATAAAAACTTGTACAAAAGCATTTATAGAATAATTTTATTTAATAGCTAAAAGATGGAAACCCAAATGTGTATCAACTGATGAATGCATAAATAAAATGTCATCTACCATACAGAGAAAGACAGATACCATATGGTTTCACTCTTATGTGGATCCTGAGAAACTTAACAGAAACCCATGGGGGAGGGGAAGGAAAAAAAAAAAAAAAGAGGTTAGAGTGGGAGAGAGCCAAAGCATAGGAGACTGTTAAAAACTGAGAACAAACTGAGGGTTGATGGGGGGTGGGAGGGAGGGGAGGGTGGGTGATGGGTATTGAGGAGGGCACCTTTTGGGATGAGCACTGGGTGTTGTATGGAAACCAATTTGACAATAAATTTCATATATTGAAAAAAAAAGAAAAAAAAATAAAATGTTAGAAATAAAATTCAAAAAAAAATAAAATAAAATGTCATCTATGTATATAAAGGAATATTATTCAACCATAAAAAAGAATGAAGTTCTGATACACACTTCAACATGGTGGAATCTTGAAAACGTTATACAACTTGAGAAGTCACTAAGCACATTTTGTGTGATACAATTTATGTTAAATGTCTAGAACAGGCCCATCTATAGAGACAGAAAAGAGATTAGTATTAGCTTAGGGCTTTGGGGTATAGGGTAATTTTGTGGTGATAGCAAAATAGTACAGGTTTTGTTTTTGGGATCATGAAAGTGTGCTAAAAATTGACTGTAGTGATGGTTGCACAATTATGTAAATACATTAATATCCACTGAATTGTAAACTTTGAATGGGTGAATTCTATGGAGAGCCAAAGCATAAGAGACTGTTAAAAACTGAGAACAAACTGAGGGTTGATGGGGGGTGGGAGTTAATTATATTTTAATAAAGCTGTTACCAAAAAAAGAGGCCCTCAATAAATGGCAGATGGTCAATATGAGAATCGATTGCAGGATAACAAAAAAGAATTGTTTCTGCTGTTAAATTTGCAAAGGTCAGTCTGTTTTGTATATTTGGCAATGTAATGTATGCTTGCTTCTGATTTATGCTTAAAATTGTGTGAACTTTAGGATACCTGTTATGAATTCATATTGCAGCGCAAACTTAGCATTTTTCCTATTCTTGTTTTTCTAGTTTTCTGTGACATGAGGCTGATATAAAGCCAAAATAATTCAATGAAGCATTAAATATTTTATTTACACCCAAAAATATATTTCTAATTTTCATCCTTATAGAAATAGACATAAAGACAGGGTTTCATGACCTCTAATCTCTAATTTAGCTTCTAGCTATCTCAGACAGATGGGTAAAAATAAGGATTATAAATGTTTTAAGTAAGGCTGATTTCATGATCCCCTTTAGGAAACTTTTCCATGCATTTCAGCAACAGCTTTAAATTCAATTTAAGTTAGATCCAATCAAACTAATTGTGACTTTTATATAACTACATACGATATATATATATATGAGATATATATGAGATATAACTATGTACAATTTCATTATAAAATAGTCAAGTTTCAAAATATTGTTACAATTTTGATAATACAAAATGTAATAGTAATAAAAAGAAATATTTAAAGGAAAGCACATCCTGATACATGGAACTCCTATAAAACAAGAAAGGAATCTTCTTACTTAGAATGACATAATTAAAGAGATAGAGTTATCTTGTTATGCACTATAATTTTCATCTACCTTACCGTGCTGCTTAGTGATGAGTACTTTGATCTCAAATGAGAACAAGAAGCTTTGGATGACTTCTGTGTTTTGCAAAGATTTCTACTTCCCAAATAATTGCTTCCACTACTTCACTCAAATCTTGACATCAGAACCTCCATAAACATTGGTTAAATGAACAAATCCATGGCTAAAAAATGTGGTAAATCTTAAATACTTGCTATATAGATCATACCCAGTAAGATTTAAAAAAAAAAAAAAAAAAAAAAAAAAAGAACTTTACTAAAGTAAATCAGACTGCAGGATTTTGAGACCCAAAGATGACAGCGTGAATGGAGACTGAAAAATGAAGCAATAGTGGAAACAAAAAGGAAAGATAAAAAGCAAATAAAATAAAACTATAGTAGCTATATTAATACTTAGAGGTAAGAGGTATTATTAGGGATAAAAGTACATTTCACAATATTAAAAAGGTCAATTTCACAGTGTTTTTATAATTATAAATTATTATTATAACACAAATTTAAAACTGCTTATAAACCAAAAACTAAATAAGTATGTAATAAATAGTTTATATAGGAAAAATATATAAGAAAAACATTTCACATGGTGAAATAAATATACCTATGAGTATACAAGAATTCAAAGACCATGTCATCTGCATATAAATATGAGGAAAATATGGAACTATTCAGAAATAAGCCATCAAGAAAAGAAGGGATAGCATGGTAAAATCAAATAAAGTAGTTTTAAATAATAAAAAAGACTTGTAATGAAAAGACTTTTTATCTAAGTGATTACATACATTTTTAAAAATTTACTGTTTATTTTATTTGGGAAAGAGAAAGAGAGAGAGGATGCGTGGGGGAGGGGCAGAAAAGAAGGGGGACAGAGGGTCAGAAGCAGGCACTGCGCTGACAGCTGTGAGCTCTATGTGGGGCTTTAACTCATTAACCATGAGATTATGACCTGAGCCGGTTGGACTGACACTCAATCAACCGAGCCACCCAGACACCCTAAGTAATTATGTACATTTGAAATGATTGAGAAATTGTATGATAATTGGTTATAAATGGTTATTAAGGATTCTTGAAATAGAAAACAACTCATTACTTTAGAAATGCAAGTATTTCAATAATTTCAGCAAAACTTTGGTGCTGAGGTATACACACTTATTATGTTATGAGAGGTTAAAAATAAAAGGGCAATCCAAAAGACAATAGGAACAGCAAAGTAAAAGAGCAATACTGCTCTTAAATTTAGACATAAAATCAAACATATAGTTGGTGTTTCTTAGAGATATTTTCAGAAAAAAAATAATAGTCTTTACAAAGAAAACCTTTAAAATATTTAAAGTTAGACATTTAAAAATCTACATTCAATTAATTAATAAAATTAGTAATAAACAATAAAAATGATTACAAATTATAAATACTTAGAAATTAAGAAATGCTTTTAGATAATGTTTGGCAAATAAGAAACTCAAAATAAAGTTATAATCTCCCACACAATGAAAAGAGGAAGACTTCATTGAATGGCTGTGAAAAAAAATATGTTCAGAGAAAAAAAATAGTATTTAATGATCTTATTATTTAAGAAAAAAAAAGCAAACAAACTTAGTACTAATATTTAAAATATTAGGAAGGGGCACCTGGGTGGTTCAGCTGGTTAAGTGTCCAACTCTTGGTTTCAGCTCAGGTCATGATTTCCTGGCTCTGAGACCAAGCCCCATGTTGGGCTCTGTTCTGACTGCTCAGAGCCTGCTTAGGATTCTATTTCTCTATTCTGCCGTTCACCAGCTTGCATGTGCACTCTCTCTCTCTCTCTCTCTCTCTATATATATATATATATATCCCACTTTCTCTCTCAAAATAAACATTTAAAAAAATAAAAAATAAAAATAGTAGCAAAATAACATGTTATACTTAAAAATTTTTAGAAATGTAAATTACTAAATCTAAAAGCTGAAAATAATGAAATGTTAAAGAATTAAAAACAAAAAGTTAGAAATGAGAACATTTTTTTAAAAATTGTGTTGTTTTTAAATATACAAAAATAGAGATAAACTTATAACAGTTTAAGTAAAACAAAAAATGAAAATAGAGTGCAGAAAGTAAAGATGGAAGGAGAAGTTAATGAAATTAGGTAAATTTAGGAATAAGGAAGAGATATAACCATGGATATAGAAAGAATAATTATGATTTTGTTTAAAAACCTAAAATTCAATTATAAGGCAAATCAAATGCAATATTAAAGGATATTGATGGTTTTCTGTTAAAAGGCAATGGCTAAAATTGATCAAAGAAGAAATCTGGGTGTTGGTTTTAATGTTTAGAAATTCTTAATTTCTAAATCATTGATTTTGGAAATCATCTATTTATTGATGCATATTTTACAAGAATTTTTTCAAAGATTATGATCTGTAAAATCTCCTTGGAGAGAAGAATATGACCATGTATTAGAGACTGCATTTTGAAGCAAGACCTATTATTTCAAATCCCAGCAGTATGTGATCGAAAGACATAAGAGTAATGAGTTTAGATCCCTTCTGTTTGGGAAAGCCATGATTGCTGAAGTCATTTTACCTTTTATGCCTTTCTAGTCTGATAAATTAATCTGGTTCCTAGTGAACTTGTTCTGGATTTATACCTATCTTGGAGCCAATAAAGGTAAACTACTCTAAATTTCTTGAATTATTGTTTTGTGAAAAAGTGACCTATGGTCAAATTCTCTCCTGTTCCTCAAACTAGATGGAAGGCTGTAGATGTCTACAATATCAGGAAGTCTGCCTGTTCAGAACTACACATCAGCTCCTTTAAGGGGCACTTAGACTTTTACTAGTTACTCACAAATGGATATACGAAGGACACATTTGATAAAAAGTTTCAATTGTCATACTTTCTGTTATATCTCTAAAGAGGTACTGAAGGTACAGGGACAAAAAAGCTTCATAACTAAGACAGCATTTCATTAACGATGTATGCCAGGAAGTTGGAAAATAAAATAGAATTACCAATTCTACTACAACACATTGGAGGATAGAAAAACCATTCACAGGAAAATGGATATAAAATGCATGTTTCAGGAAGGCACATCAACATGTACTTAAGTAGAAGGGAAAACAAGCAACTAAGAAAGAAAACCAAATTGCTTAATGACAACTGCAACAGAAGAAAATCAGCTTGGATTGGTTTAACTAAAATAAGTATTACTAGCAATTGGCAAACTATTTTATACAAAGTGTTGTCAATTGTTTATTAGTAGTTATGCCCAGGAAGAATGTATTTTGTGTCACCAGGTTTGGGTTTCCAGCTCTACATACTGTACTGAGGAGATAGATGGGCTGACCAGGTAGGTAGTGCCTAAATGTGGTCCCTTAACCTTTTAGTGGTAGTGCTCCAGAAACTTGGTAGAAGCGTGAGATTTCCTCTGAATTTTAAAGTGTAAAATCAACTTGAAATAAAATATCTGATCAGATATAAGTCAAAAGAGAAGGAACGGTTCTGAAGCAAGCAAAGTTTGACTAGAATATGAATGAGTAAATTTATACATCCAAAAAATAAATGTATGATGAAGTTTGAAAATGGCAGGATTCAAGAATTGTAAACAGGAGACAAAGAATCATGGGCAGTGTTCATCTGTGCAGTATCAAAGAGACACAGGGCAATTGAAAATTACGGAACTTAAATATTTATGGATCATCTCTAGAGAAGAAATAACTTTATGTAGCATGAAACCAGAAGTTCCCTCAGTAATACAAATGTTTCTAGTGTGTGGTTAACCATCTATCAGACTTTGTGGATATTTAATATTTGGATCTTGTCATCTCTCTTATTCTGACATCATCCAAGGAATAGCAGCAATTCTTTTAGTAGCAATTTATAGGCATAGTATGATTCTCTGAATACTAACTACGTACCAGGTACCAAAATCAACACTTTACATGTCTTAGCTCATTTTGTTCTCACAGTAATCTGATGAAATTCTATTACTGTTCCTTTTTTTTGATGATGGAAAAATTATGACAAAGAGTGACTGCCTTGCTCAAGAATGGTGGAGCCAAGATTAAGCCTTTTTAATTAATTGAAACAAAGGCGTTCCGATTATATAGCTTTTATTTCTGCAATCTACTGCCTGATCATTTTAAATAGATCTGACACATGAGGAAAAATTCAGAGTCATATAAAATTTTGCTTTGTTTCATTTTAAAATGATTTATTACAAGGAATTAGTAAATTAAATTCTGATTATGATTTGTCTTCTTCCACAGCTGCATTAAAAAAAAAAAATAGTTCCCTTACATTATATTTTCATTGTACACTAGTCAGTGACTCTCTTGGGGTCAATTTCAAAACAAGAATATATAGCAAAATTTGTTGATAGGAAAAGATTTCCTTCAGTTATTGGTAAATGAGAAAGACAGCATAGAAGAGTGTATAATAATATTTATACATCAATTTAATATAAAAATGTCTGTGTGTTCATAGAGTGAGGATATATATGGCATTCTACTGGTTGTGAAGAAAATCAATATGAGTGATCAGTAGACTGTTAAGGTGGGTTTATAAATAACTCACAAATATTACATATAAATTGGAGAAGACACAGTTTAGTGTATTAATGATTTACAGTTATGCTCTGGAAAAAAATCTGAAATGGGAAGCATAAGAATTATATTAAAATTAGTGTTTAAGAAGAAATTGATAGATAGGTGATCATGAAGTAGGGCTAATCAATACATATTATATACAATGCATAAATAATACAATGAATTTATATTAAGTAAACAATATATGTGTATATATGTATACATATATACATATATACATATATATACACACACATGAAGTATTTTAAGCAAAAACACCTATGAAATCAAGATTATTAAATCTAATCATTTATAACATTTCAAAGAAATCAACATTTAAATTTATGAATTAGTCTTTGATACTCTAGATTTTCTTCCAGATAATGAAGTATAGTTAGATGTAGAACATTTTACAGAAAAGCCATAAAATTCATGAAAATCAAAAGCAAAAAATGTAGTGGATTTATATTAGTAAAATGCTGGCAAAACTTATGAATCTGGAAAATTATCAAATAAAAGCAGAGAATAGGAACTCATGCCAGCTAATTTTCAGAACACATTAAGAGGACAGGCACAAGATGACTCTTAAAATGACTGGCAAGAATACAGCTATTATATAACTGCAGAAGATGCTGTAAATCAAATCAGTTTAAAATTACTGGCAAGGGACAAATTTTGGAATGAACAGCAGTAGCCAGATAAAGAAGACAAAAATAATGACATCAACAAGGTGGAACATGATTTATTTTCCTCTTATTAATATTAACCATCATTATAAATCAGTTTTGGAAAAATACTGATCAATTAAAAAGATGTACACTTAATATAATTGAAAAACAAACACAAAACAATGTATGTTCAGTT
Source organism: Lynx rufus (assembly GCF_022079265.1). NCBI lineage: Eukaryota > Metazoa > Chordata > Mammalia > Carnivora > Felidae > Lynx > Lynx rufus. The sequence goes on along the minus strand of NW_025814845.1, from coordinate 94,483,049 downwards.
TTTGCCATTAATTTTTTACCAGTAATTACCAACCTCTGAACAAGTAATGCAATGTTTATTACCACCTCCAAATCACTGTCTAACCTTGCTAAAAACTGCAGTTTGATTACTCTATTCTCAGTTCTCCTATTCTTCCCAATACAAAGGTCAATCAACGCTAGAGAGTTTAGAAAGATGCCCAGTCTCTTGGGTTTGGATGGAATGAATGTTAACAGACAATAGTAGTGAAGGTGAAGAAAAACAGCAATCCTGGCAATGCATGAAAAGTGAATTTATATTCTACATGCTAAGTTCTTGATATTTTATCCTTTAACCTCCATAGAACACAACCATATCTCGGACTAACAAAAAGGGATTTTATAGTTTTACACTTTTCAAAATTTCCTAATTTTTTAAAACATGGACACTTATTATATCTAAAAACTGAAAAATAACTTTAAAGTTACCATGCTAAGTTGGTGCTTTTCCTAAAAAGGTACTTAAGTTCATACACCTTGTTTACCAAATTTGTTAAATGTTAACTGTAGTAACATTAATAGTAATAATAATCACTGGCATTTATGCCCAGAGATTCTGTGAAAAGATTTAGGTTTATTTTTGATTTCATCCTAGCTCTTGAGATAGCTATATTTATATTTTTCAAACTTTATTGAGACATGGACTTCTCAGATGTTTACAAGGGTTATCTATGGCTATCTCCACTTTACAGGTAGAAAAAGAGAGGTCCTTTTATAGATTCAATAGGATTTGTGGGGCGCCTGGGTGGCTCAGTTGGTTTAAGTGGCTCAGGTCAAGATTTTATTGTTTGTGAGATAGAGCTCTGTATCGGGCTCCACACTCACAGCACAGAGCCTGCTTGGGATTTTCTGTCTCCCTCTCTCTGCCCTTCCACTGCTCAGGGGTTCTCTCTCTCTCTCTCTCTCTCTCTCTCTCAAAATAATAAATGAACTTTAAAAAATAATAATAGGATCTGTAAACTCTGAAACACTGTACAGTATTTTTTGAGGTTTTGTTTCTTTTCTTCAGAGACTGACGTATCATTCAATTCTCAATGGTTTCTACAACATAAAACAAGTAAAAGCAACTACTATAATTGAAGATTTAAAGAATATAATTAGTACTCCATAGGTTAATGTCAGATTAATGTTTTTTAAAACCCTCTGGCATGACTCAAAGCATGCTATTTTTGGCTTGAATGCAAAAATGGCCCAGCACTGGTTAAATCAACTTGCTCATAACCACATGCAAAATTACAATCTCAATGTTAACCATTACTCAAGAGAAATATGGGTATTGAAAGTCTTAAACTTCAAATGTAGCATTTTCATAATAAAGAATATGCTTTCACAGTCTTCCAGTCACAAATATGATCAATTTGACAAAATTTTTAAAATTTTTCAAAAACCTCTTGGTGTGCAAAAGGAAACTGGTAAACATTTAAAAATTTCCAAAATCTAGCTCCCTGATTAAAAAAGTAGCCTTTGTAGAAACGAGGAGACTCTAGAACTCAGTGGTATTTGCATATTCTTACTTTGAGCTCCTGTGCCCAATATTTTTCTGTTCAGATATTTAAAAAAAGGAGGAGGAAAGGGGCCTTCAGAGTTATTTTAGTGAATCTTTCCTCACAGACTAAAAGAAAGTAATAAATACCCAGAAACAGGTTTAAATATCTATGGGATTTTAGTATATGATAAACAGGGCTTAGTGCTCCAGCTAGGAGAGGTTATTTTGCTGTTAATAACCTCCAGACATCAGTGGTTTAGATCTTGCTTCCATTCCATAGACATGGATTGCTGAGACTCTGCTATGCATGCTAACTCAGATGTCTAGGAGGCTCAACCACCTCAGAACTGAAACCCAGAACATGGGGCACATTTAGTTAACATGAAAGGAAAAGGGAGGGATAGGTGAAGTACACCAGTTTTCAACTACCTCTTACTCAAAACTGCTTATTTTTCTTCAGACACAAAAACACAAATAGCCCTGGCCAAATAGAAGAGCACACAGGAATACATAAGAAACCATGTGAACTATCTTGAATGGAGGGACAACTGACAAAATACTACTGAGAAAATAGGTAGTAATTAGGGGGGATAAAATCTGGATACAAATCTAAACAAACAATGAAAAAATGCTAGAGGGAAAGGCATATTATTTTTTTAAGTTTATTTATTTATTTTGAGAGGGGGCGGGGAGAGAGAATGCACAAATGTGCATGAGCTAGAGGGGAGCTAGAGAGGAGCTAGAGGGGAGCAGAGAGGGGGAGAAAGAGAATTCCAGGCAGGCTCTGTGCTGTCAGCACAGAGCCCAATGCAGAGCTCTAGCCCACACATGGTGAGATCATGACCAGAGTTGAAATCAAGAGTTGGAAGCTTAACTGACTGAGCCACCCAGGTACCCCCAGAAGATTATTTTTTTAATTAAAGAACGGTTTGTATTAAAAATATGATACAACCTAGAAGCCAAAATAAAAAGTCTGAAAAAATAGACCATATCAACTGAAAATTAATTGAAAAATTTGGACTAGTCAACATACATTTATCTCACCAAAAAAGACAAATAGCAATAGACAAAAATTTGGGCAACTCATAACACACACACACACACACACACACACACACACACACACACACACAGATTCCTCTCTCTAACATGCTAGAAGCTTCTACAGATTTAGAAAAGACCAATAACCTCATAGAAAAATACACAAAAATATGTACAAAAAAATACACAAAAAAATACTAAGAGGGCAACTGCTTTTAAAGTTTATTTTTGTTTATTTTGAGAGAAAGGAGGGGTTAGAGAAGGAAAGAGAGAATCCCAAGCAGGGATGAGCCTGACACGGCGCTCAAGTCTGACATGGGCTCGATCCCACAGCATTTATATCTTGCTATCCACACAGCATGATATAAATGTTGTTTATATACATACTCTTGTGTAAACAAAAGGGAGGAGTTGATAATCTATAATAATATTTTCTTGTATAGCCATAGGGAAACTCAAGGAAGAGTTTGGAAACAGAGGAGATGAGGAACTGTGACTCAGGAAATCTTTTCACTGTTGACATCCTTACACTTTATGATGCTTACACTAAACACATGTAATACCAATCCAAAAAATCAAATAAAATGCTAACAAATCAGATGTAAATGACAAAAGTATAATATTTTAATGAATTAGACACAATTCTTATGGACATGCTTTTAAAACACTGATAGTATTGCAATATCTACTTCACACAGTTGGACTAGAGTGAGATTAAAATCACTTAAATATCTTCTACATATAAGCACTGCTATTAAAGAATATATTTCCTATTCAGTTTTTGTGCTCTTGGTGTTTTGTGTACATGTGTATATGGATTTGAATTATTTATGTTTCATTTTGTCCTGATACATTTGGAATTTGCTGAGTGAAAACTGGGAATTATTACACAAGAAACAACATGTACAAACATACAAAGGCCTGATTTCTATTTAGCCCACCCTTGTTTAATGAATAGTATGAAACATTTTTTTCCAAGGCGGTTCAGTTACCTGCTATTTTCCCAATATTTGTGTTAGAAAGGCAGGGAGTTTCATCAGATAGCCTCAATTCAAGCCATGCTAGTGTTTCAGTTCTTTTGTGATTCTATCAAAAAATAATGTCATTCCTATGACTATTATTTCCTTATGATAATCACTTTTTTTTTCTTTTTAAGATTCAAAATTCTAATTACACTTTTAAGATGAAAAACTTATCCTTTTAGCAATGTACCTGATAATCTTTCTTGGGATAGACTGTTTTGTAAACTATATTTTTCACCTTTGTAGAGTCAGACCTTCATTTACTTCATACTAACTTGTGGTACTTCCAGTTTAATAACTACTTTCCTATCTCTCAAAAGGTTATCAGACTCAACTTCAAGTACTTGTAGTATCCTAAGGCATAATTCGCAGAGATCAAGAGATTTAGAATCATTTAGAGCAGCTATCTACTTTTCAAAAATCTCATTTATTTTGAGCCTCAATTTTCTATTTCAAATATTTGTTCTAGTCTATAGGACATTTCCAAACAAATGTATTTTCAACACCTCAACACAGCATAACCAAAAATAAATCTGTTATCTTCATGTTCCTTCCCAATACACAGACATAGAAACTGCGTTTTCATATATATATATATATATATATATATATATATATATATATATATAATACATACAAACTACAATTCTTTAATGAATAGCTTGTATAATTATGAAATAATTCTGATATATTTTTCTTCACCTATGTATTTGCAAACAAAATTACAACTATTTTAATATCAAGTGAAATAGGTAACTAAAGCTTGATATTAATATCTCATAAAAATTATTGAAATGGGTTATTTTGCTAGAAAAGCATAACGTAAGTATTAAATAATTCTATTAAATATTTCCAAATAACAAGCAAATCATCCTTTAACGTATGCTAAAGGAAATACTTATGAAATGTAATAAAAGGCAAGAAAAAATAGTTTAATATTGGCTTACAACATTTATTCCTTCCAACCACACCTGAGGAATATCACACTCATGTCTTTTCTCAAAAAATCTGAAGGAAGAGGATTCTAATCTCCCTGCCTAATTCCTTGAGACAGTATTACACAGAAGGAGGTAGAGACCCCTATTGTACAGTATGAATATATATTGTTTTCCTTTAGTCACATAATCTGTTTTTAGCTGAATAAAATGTCAGTAATGCTGACCAGGCACAAGACTCCATTTCCCAATCTCCCTTGCAGTAAATGAGGTCATGTAGCCAAGCTCTGAACAATATGGGTAACTTAGAAGAAGAATGTAACTCTCACAGTATATCCTTATGGGGCACCTGGGTGGCTCAGTTGGTTAAGTGTCTAACTCGTGATTTTTGCTCAGGTCATGATCTCAGTTCGTGAGTTCAAGCCCTGCATCAGACTGTGTGCTGAAAGCATGGAGCCTGCTTAGGATTCTCTCTCTCTCCCTCTCCCTCTGCCCCTCCCCTGCTCTCTGCTCTTTCTCTTTCTCTCAAAATAAATACATAAATATATTTTTTAGAAAGAATGTATCATTAAAGTGGGAAGCTGCAACTTCCATCTTCCTATTATTTCATCCTGTTTCATAGGATTGGGAAGCACTCCATATTTATGGATTGGAGGACTTATTGCTAAAATCTATTATCCAAATTAATCTACAAATTTGATCTTTATAAAATCATCACTCTCCCTTCCTTCTTCCCTCCTTCTCTTCCTTCTTTCCTATTTTATTTTGTTTGTTTGTTTATTGTAGATACCAACAAGCTTACCCTTTATTTTGAAACAGAGTAGATCCAGATTATTCAAAACAACCTTGAAAAAAACAAGTTGAAGGGCTCACACTTCTTGATTTGGCAAGGATATGGAGAAATTGGAACCCTGACACATTACTGCTGGGATTGTAAAATGGAGCAGCTACTCAGGAAAAGGGTTTGGCAGTTCCACAAAATGATAAACGTAATGTTACCATATAGCCCAGCAATTCTACTTCTAGCCTTATACCTATGTGAAATAAACATCTGTTCTGCCCAAAACTTACACACAAATGAAGCTTTATTTGTAATAGCCTAAAAGTGGAAAGAGCCAAAATGACTTTCAACTGAAGAGTGAATAAAAAAGATGTGGTATATCCGTGCCATACTTTTTTTTGTCATTAAAAAGGAAAGAGGTACTGATACATATTACAGCACGGATGAACATTAAGTTTCGTAATTAAAGAAACCAGGTGCAAAATGCTACATACACATTCTATCATTCTGTTCATATGACATGTTCAGTGTAGTCAAATCTGTAGATATAAAATTAGATTCGTGGAGAGGGGGATGGGGAGTAACTTCTAACAGGAATAGGGTTTCATTTGAAAATGTACTAAAATTAGATTATGGTGATGTTAGAATAACTCTGTAAATACACTAAAACTATTGAACTGTGCATTTTAAATAGGTAAATTTTACAATATGTGAATTATAGCACAATAAAGTTGCTTAAAAATAAAATTACTCAAGCTATAGGTAGAGGGCTATCCATTGCTTACAACTGGAGATAGGACATCAACTTCTTACTCTAATGACTGATAATTTAAGGGAAAGCTGTAAGTGGTTTTGAAATTTCATTTTATCCAGTGTTCCATACATTTTCATCTCTGACCTCCAAGTCTTTACCACCAGCCTCCTCCAGTCTTTTTCTAATGTTCATCCACCACCCAATTTCAAAGCCAGTGGCACATAATTTTTATTTCTATTATGTCAGATTCCTACTTCTAGGTATCATGTTTCTGTTCCAATTAGCCACTGATACATAACAAATCACCTCAAAATTTAGTGACTTAAAAAATAATTATTTTATTATCTTCCAAGATTTTTGTGCATCATGGATTTAGGAAATGTTCACTTTAGACATTTTGTCTTGGAGTGTTTATATGTTAGTCAAACAGTGGCTGAGGATGGAATATTGGTGGCATCTGTGTGCTGGATGAGCCGGTGGTTAGTGTCTCTCTCTCTCTCTCTCTCTCTCTCTCTCTCTCTCTCTCTCCATGAAAGGCTAGGTTGGTCTTCTTAACAGCACGATGATGTCATAGAAATTGGAATATTTACTCTGACACGTGATGGCTTAAGACATAAGTATCTCAATATTCCATATAAAAAGGCAGAAGTTGCACTGTCTTTCATGACTTATGTCCGGAAATTATAAAGCATAATTTCTGACACGTTCTGACAATTACAAGTGATTTAAAAACCCATTCAGATTTAAGGGAAGGAAAATTATACAATACTTTGTGATGGTAAGTGACAAGATTCTAGAGAGGCATTTAGGTAAGAGATGATATTGTGGTCATCTTGGGAAAATAAAATTTGCCAAAATATTATTTTAAAAATTAAATAAATCCATACTCAAAGATATGCAAAGCAAAAGTAAAACAAAATAAAAATAATTTAAAAAGATGTGAAGTAATTTTGGCAAAAAAAACACACTGTGAAGTAATTCAAAGAAAACAAATGATTGATATGTGATTTGAAATAGAGCATCACCTTTATACGTGCTATAAAAATCACAGAAATGTGAAACCATGCTGTATTTGTTATTCTGTAACTGATTTATTTCACTTTGCATAATTTCCAGTCCCATCCATGGTATTGCTAATGGTGGGTTTTCTTTTTTCTTTTATTTTCTTTTTTTTAAAAGCTGAATAATATTCCACGGGATATAGAGATCTAGAGCTCTAGAGACGAAAGATAGAGATCTATAAATACTTGTTTCCTCTATCCATTTGTCTGTTGATGGGCATTTGGATTATTTCCATATCTCAATTATTGTGAATAATATTATGATGGACATGGCAACACAGGTATATCATTGAGATCCCGATTCTTTTGAATATATACCCAGGAGTGAGATTGCAGGATTATATGATAATTCCATTTTTGTGAGAAGTTTTTTTTTTTAAGTTTATTTAATTATTTATTTATTTATTTATTTATTTATTTAGAGAGAATGAACAGGGGAGGGGCAGAGAGAGAGAAGGAGAGAGAGAATCCCATAGATCAACATGGGGCTTGATCTTAGGAACCATGAGATTATGACCTGAGCCAAAATTGAGTCACACACTTAACCGACTGAGCCACCCAGGTGCCCCATGATAGTTTAATTTTAATTGTTGGAGGGACCTTGTATGGATTTCCACAGTGATTATACCATTACATTATTTCCAATGGATACAAGATTTACAATTTCTCTATATCCTTGCCAACACTTATCTTTTTTCTTTTTGATTATCACTATTCTAACAGGTATGAGGTGATAGTCAAATGTCTAGAAACATGAAATAGAATGGTGGGTTCCAGGAGATGAATGGAGGGAGAAAGGGGAAGTTTTTTTCAATGGGTATAAAGTTATAGTTAAACAAAATGAATAAGTTCTATACATCTGCTGTATAATATAGTGCCTATAGTTAGCAATACAGTATTGTGCACTTAATTTTTACAGTGGTAGCTTTCAGTTTAATTGTTTTAGAACAAAAACAAACAAAAAAACCCAAAGGGACAAATGAAACTTTGAGAGGTGATAAATATGTTCATATTGTCATGACTTTGGTGATAGTATCACGACTGTATGTATATGTAAAAACTCACCAATTTGTATGCATTACATATGTGCAATTTTTGGCATGTCAATTAACCTCAATGAAGCTGTAAAAAATTCAGAAATGTGATATTGGTGTTGAAGTGACTAGATGGAAAGAAAAAATAGATGCAGATATTTGAAGAAATGGATAGTGGTATGCAATGTCAATAATACTGATGTGTACTCAGTATATAATAATTCTATGATTTTTATAATACATATTATATGCACACACATATAAGTCACTAAGTAGATTTTCAATAAACTATACATGACTGTATTACAAGTTGTGGAAAAGAATAAAATTAATTTTATTGATTTTAATTAAATTTAAACTATAATTAAAATTAAGCTATATAATAAACAAAAAAATCAATACAGTTTGATCATATAGTATAAGCCATATAATCAAGAAAGCACTAAAACTAAAAAGGTAAATTTTTACATAATATCAAAGAGGGAAGATCCTGGGGCACCTGGATGGCTCAGTCAGTTAAGCAGCCAACTACTGATTTTGGCTTAGGTCATGATCTCACTGTTCGTGAGTTCAAGCCCCACACTGGGGTCTGAGTTGCTGGTGCTAAGCCTTCTTCAGATTCTCTGTCTCCCTCTCTCTCTCTGCCACTCCTCTGCTCACACTGTCTCTGTCTCTCTGGGATCAGAAACTGATCCCATTCACAATTGCACCAAGAAGCATAAAATACCTAGGGATAAATCTAACCAAAGATGTAAAAGATCTGTATGTTGAAAACTATAGAAAGCTTATGAAGGAAACTGAAGAAGATATAAAGAAATGGAAAAACATTCCAAGCTCATGGGTTGGAAGACTAAATATTGTCCAAATGTCAATACTATCCAAAGCTATCTACACATTCAATGCAATCCCAATCAAAATTGCACCAGCATTCTTCTCAAAGCTAGAACAAGCAATCCTAAAATTCATATGGAACCACATAAGGCCCCGAATAGCCAAAGTAATTTTGAAGAAGAAGACCAAAGCAGGAGGCATCACAATCTCAGGCTTTAGCCTCTACTGCAAAGCTGTAATCATCAAGACAGCATGGTATTGGCACAAAAACAGACACATAGACCAATGGAATAGAATGGAAACCCTAGACCCACAAATGTATGGCCAACTAATCTTTGACAAAGCAGGAAAGAACATCCAATGGAAAAAAGACAGTCTCTTTAACAAATGGTGCTGGGAGAACTGGACAGCAACACGCAGAAGGTTGAAACTAGACCAGTTTCTCACACCATTCACAGAAATGAACTCAAAATGGATAAAGGACCTAAATGTGAGACAAGAAACCATCAAAACCCTAGAGGAGAAAGCAGGAAAAGACCTCTCTGACCTCAGCCGTAACAATTTCTTACTTGACACATCCCCAAAGGCAAGGGAATTAAAAGCAAAAATGAACTACTGGGACCTCATGAAGATTAAAAGCTTCTGCACAGCAAAGGAAACAACCAACAAAACTAAAAGGCAACCAACGGAATGGGAAAAGATATTTGCAAATGACATATTGGACAAAGGGCTAGTATCCAAAATCTATAAAGAGCTCACCAAACTCCACACCCGAAAAACAAATAATCCAGTGAAGAAATGGGCAGAAACATGAATAGACATTTCTCTAAAGAAGACATCCAGATGGCCAACAGGCACATGAAAAGATGTTCAGCGTCGCTCCTTATCAGGGAAATACAAATCAAAACCACACTCAGGTATCACCTCACGCCAGTCAGAGTGGCCAAAATGAACAAATCAGGAGACTATAGATGCTGGAGAGGATGTGGAGAAACAGGAACCCTCTTGCACTGTTGGTGGGAATGCAAATTGGTGCAGCCGCTCTGGAAAGCAGTGTGGAGGTTCCTCAGAAAATTAAAAATAGACCTACCCTATGACCCAGCAATAGCACTGCTAGGAATCTACCCAAGGGATACAGGAGTACTGATGCATAGGGGCACTTGTACCCCAATGTTCATAGCAGCACTCTCAACAATAGCCAAATTATGGAAAGAGCCTAAATGTCCATCAACTGATGAATGGATAAAGAAATTGTGGTTTATATACACAATGGAATACTACGTGGCAATGAGAAAAAATGAAATCTGGCCTTTTGTAGCAACGTGGATGGAACTGGAGAGTGTGATGCTAAGTGAAATAAGCCATACAGAGAAAGACAGATACCATATGGTTTCACTCTTATGTGGATCCTGAGAAACTTAACAGGAACCCATGGGGGAGGGGAAGGAAAAAAAAAAAAAAAAAAAAAGGACGTTAGAGTGGGAGAGAGCCAAAGCATAAGAGACTGTCAAAAACTGAGAACAAACTGAGGGTTGATGGGGGGTGGGAGGGAGGGGCGGGTGGGTGATGGGTATTGAGGAGGGCACCTTTTGGGATGAGCACTGGGTGTTGTATGGAAACCAATTTGTCAATAAACTTCATATAAAAAAAAAAAAAAGATCCTCAATGTCGCTCCTCATCAGGGAAATACAAATCAAAACCACACTCTGATATCACCTCACGCCAGTCAGAGTGGCCAAAATGAACAAATCAGGAGACTATAGATGCTGGAGAGGATGTGGAGAAACGGGAACCCTTTTCCATTGTTGGTGGGAATGCAAACTGGTGCAGCCACTCTGGAAAGCAGTGTGGAGGTTCCTCAGAAAATTAAAAATAGACCTACCCTATGACCCAGCAATAGCACTGCTAGGAATTTACCCAAGGGATACAGGAGTACTGATGCATGGGGGTACTTGTACCCCAAATTTATAGCAGCACTCTCAACAATAGCCAAATTATGGAAAGAGCCTAAATGTCCATCAACTGATGAATGGAATAAGAAATTGTGGTTTACATACACAATGGAGTACTACATGGCAATGAGAAAGAATGAAATATGGCCCTTTGTAGCAACGTGGATGAACTGGAGAGTGTGATGCTAAGTGAAATAAGCCATACAGAGAAAGACAGATACCATATGTTTTCCCTCTTATGTGGATCCTGAGAAACTTAACAGAAACCCATGGGGGAGTGGAAGGAAGAAAAAAGAGGTTAGAGTGGGAGAGAGCCAAAGCATAAGAGACTCTTAAAAACTGAGAACAAGCTGAGGGTTGATGAGGGGTGGGAGGGTGGGGAGGGTGGGTGATGGGAATGGAGGAGGGCACCTTTTGGGATGAGCACTGGGTGTTGTATGGAAACCAATTTGTCAATAAACTTCATAAAAAAAAAAAAAACTGAGAACAAACTGAGGGCTGATGGGGGTGGGAGGGAGGGGAAGGTGAGTGATGGGTATTGAGGAGGGCATCTTTTGGGATGAACACTGGGTGTTGTATAGAAAGCAATTTGACAATAAATTTCAAAAAAATTAAAAAAAATAGATGACAGTAAAATATTACTAAGGTCTTGCATAAAACCTAAAAGTATGTCTTCTTTAGAGAAGTGTCTATTCATGTTTTCTGCCCATTTCTTCACTGGGTTATTTGTTTTTCGGGTGTGGAGTTTGGTGAGCTCTTTATAGATTTTAGATACTAGCCCTTTGTCCGATATGTCATTTGCAAATATCTTTTCCCATTCCGTTGGTTGTCTTTTAGTTTTGTTGGTTGTTTCCTTTGCTGTGCAGAAGCTTTTTATCTTCATAAGGTCCCAGTAATTCACTTTTGCTTTTAATTCCCTTGCCTTTGGGGATGCGTCGAGTAAGAGACATCCAGATGGCCAACAGGCACATGAAAAGATGTTCAGCGTCGCTCCTTATCAGGGAAATACAAATCAAAACCACACTCAGGTATCACCTCACGCCAGTCAGAGTGGCCAAAATGAACAAATCAGGAGACTATAGATGCTGGAGAGGATGTGGAGAAACGGGAACCCTCTTGCACTGTTGGTGGGAATGCAAATTGGTGCAGCCGCTCTGGAAAGCAGTGTGGAGGTTCCTCAGAAAATTAAAAATAGACCTACCCTATGACCCAGCAATAGCACTGCTAGGAATTTACCCAAGGGATACAGGAGTACTGATGCATAGGGGCACTTGTACCCCAATGTTCATAGCAGCACTCTCAACAATAGCCAAATGATGGAAAGAGCCTAAATGTCCATCAACTGATGAATGGATAAAGAAATTGTGGTTTATATACACAATGGAATACTACGTGGCAATGAGAAAAAATGAAATATGGCCTTTTGTAGCAACGTGGATGGAACTGGAGAGTGTAATGCTAAGTGAAATAAGCCATACAGAGAAAGACAGATAGCATATGGTTTCACTCTTATGTGGATCCTGAGAAACTCAACAGGAACCCATGGGGGAGGGGAAGGAAAAAAAAAAAGACGTTAGAGTGGGAGAGAGCCAAAGCATAAGAGACTGTTAAAAACTGAGAACAAACTGAGGGTTGATGGGGGGTGGGAGGGAGGGGAGGGTGGGTGATGGGTATTGAGGAGGGCACCTTTTGGGATGAGCACTGGGTGTTGTATGGAAACCAATTTGTCAATAAATTTCATATATATATAAAAAAAAAACCTAAAAGTAGATATTTAAGAACAAGTAAAATGGAACTTACTCTTCAAGAAATAAAATTCAAGTTGATGAGAATTTTTATTCCCTGTCAATAATTCTCAAGTTTTAAAGCCTAAATATGTATATAAAATATACATAGCTATAAAAAATGTATAATATAAATATACGCTTAATCATATCTAGATGTCAGACAGTGGCAATGAATGCCAATAGAATGCACATAAACCTTCTAGTACCATTGATTAGAGATTCATTAGCCATCAAGATATATAATTGACCATTTTCATTAGTATTAAAATGCCTCCACTTGACATCCTGTCACTCATGAAGATGGAGAAAACATGCAATTTCATTGGCAATCAACTAATGAGCATTAAAGCCCATTTAAGAAAAAAAGCCTAAACATTTACAGCTTATGTAAATACAAGACAAACATAGAGAAAACCACTAAGCCATGTACAAAATTCCAAGTATTTAAATAAGCCTCACATCAAAAGTGTATATTGTCTTGTCTTTGTCACTGGTAGGAGGTAATAATCTGGAGGAATAATATAGATTTTATTGGTTGTTACTATAGTCCTAAGGTTATTCTAATAGTCCTAATTAGACTATGTATATGTATAAGCATATAATATATATGTATTATATATATATATATGCATATAATATACATGTATATGTATAAGCATAGTGCCTTATACATATTAAATATTTTAAATCTCATGACTCCCCTATGAGGATCATATTGTTACTTCTATTTTATTATTGAGACACAGAAATGTTAAGTACTTTGCACAGTTTAACACAGTATGTGAGGTGCACAACCATATTCCAACCAAGATAGTCTTGTTCCATAGATTGCACCCTTAGGCCTCATGCTACACTGACTTTATGTTCTGTCAGTGCCACTGAGAAGAAGAAGGAAACATTCTTGACGAGGAGATCTGGTACACATAGACAAACAGCCTCAAAGCACAGACATTAAAACATATAAACTAAGAATCTCTGAAAAGCAAGTTGAAGTTATAATCCACATAACAGTCAAGGGGAAACTAAAAGTCCACAGCCTCTAAATTCAAAATTTGATTAATAATATGTAACAAAAATAATAATAATATGTAACAGTAGGGCAGTACCAGGCAGAATAAACAAAATGCTCTACACTTTTGTCTTTCTGTTAAGATTTTCAGTTGTTTGAATCAGTTGAGGGAGTAAATAAATGTTCTAATGGAAAGAAATAATAAATGTTCTAATGGAAAGAAAACATGGCACTGGAAAAAAGACTCCAGAAGCACTTAAAATCTTTGAAATCAAGGAATGGATATTCCTTTAAGGGTTTTCTTTTATGTATGTCTTTAAAAAAAAAAAAGAAAAGAAAAGAAAGAAAGAAAGAAAAATAAAAGAAAGAAGGAAATAAGAATTAATAGAAGTAAAGTAAAGAAAAATAAAAATGAAAAAAGAGAAAGAAACGAAAAACAAAAAGAAGGGAAGAAAGGAAGATATTCATTACATTAGATCTCATCTGTCAATCCCAGTGCACATTTCAGATATATAGCTACTGCCACCATCTCTCAAACGGGTTAGTGTCTTTACTTTTTACTTGTGTGTGTTCCTTTTTATATGATGTTCCTTTAATCAAAAGCTTCTCTCTTCAATATCAACACAAACAGTATATGTACTTAATTTCAAGTTTATTCCACTCTTACATGAAAACTCTGGCTAATTCCAAGCCACAGTCAGGAATGTAGTTATTCTTTAAATGACCCTATTAAATATCTTCCGTGGTCCAGAAAGTGTGATAAGACTTAAAAATATAAATAAAGCTCAAGTTCCTCAAGTTCCAATGTATTCAAAATATTCATGATTCAGACTATAAAATAATCAAAGAAATTAATCAAGGTGCAGTGCAAAGTGATTTTATACACACACAGAATGCAAAAGGAATCATGTCAGAGATTTCTCTAATTCATCAAGAAAGGCTCAGAGAAAGCTTGCTAAAGTAAACTATGTTTGACTCAAAAAACAAAATGAATAAAACACAAAAGTGAGAAATTGCACTATATAATTTGCATGTAGCATTAAAGATTGTATATGCAGTTGTATATAAGTAGAAATTTAATCTAAAGAGAAAATGAGACAAAGCTTTGCACACTAAAGCTGTTTGAACTTTACACTGAAAGCTTTGGGAAGGCACTGAAGGCTTTGAGCAGGGAAGTGTCCTGAACAAATTAGTTTTTTTTTTATTTTTTTATTTTAGAAAGGTCATTCTAGAATTAGTATGGAAAATACACCACCCAGGAGTCATATGAGAGGTAGGAAAAATAGTTATGATGCTTTTACTAATAAATACACGAGAAGTGGTTAAGAGTCTAAATTATAGCTGTGGAAGAGGGAAGACAGAAAACAGATTCTTGAGATAACGAGTGATAGAACCTGCAGCATTTACTGACATGATAGAATGTGTAAATTAAGGAATATGATGACTCCAAGATTCTAACTGAAGAAAATGAATGAATGGCAAGTTAGTCATTGATTGAGATACAGAATATTGGAGAAAAATATTTTCTGAGGAAGTGGCAGAATCTAATTAGGGACATAATGAATTTGAGATATTGATGGAACATCCAACTACTTGAAAACATACTCTTGGCTCTTTGTTTCCAGAGCCAGTAATGATACCTATCACACAATAGTAGCTTCAAACAATTTATTATATGAATGAGTGTTGAATGAAATAATTTTGAATGAATATTAAATAGAAATGGGTTATAGCTTGTTAAAGACATCAGAATCCTTAGACAAAGCCAGGAAAATAGATGTGGTTGACCAGGGATTTGTTATCTGGTGAAAGAGGTATCAGATCAAAGATAGAGCTTAAGAATAAAATCATCAAGTTCAGTAGCAAAAAAACTAAATAAAATAGTGGTCCTAGAAAGTAGGAGAAAATCTAGAAGACAGTGGTGTCCCAAGAGCTGAGGGAAAAGTAATTCAAGAAGGGAGAAATTCAAGAAAACTTATCCTAAGTTTTATAATAGTTATTTAATAATTTTATTTATTTACTTTTGAGAGGGGGGTCAGAGAGAGGAGGAAACACAATCTAAAGCAAGCTCCAGGCTCTGAGCTGACAGCACAAAGCCTGACTCTGGGCTTAAACTCATGAACCTTGAGATCATGACCTGAGTTGAAGTCAGACGCTTAACCAACTGAACTACCCAGGTGCCCCTATTTAATAATTTAATATCAGGACAAAAACAAAACAAAATCGCCTTTCTGTTTGCTAATATAGATAAGATTTAGGAATTCAGCACTGGCTAAATTTTCTTTTGGTTTGTATCACACAATTCAATATAATATTCTACAATGTATGCTACTTAAGGAATATGTATACTGGGTCTTAAAAACAATCTCTAACGGCTGCCTGAGTGGCTCAATTGGTTAAGTGTCCATCTCTTGTTTTTGGCTCAGGTCATGATTTCACAGTGGTGAGATTGAGCCCCACGTCGGGCTCCATGGTGGGCATGGACCCTGCTTAAGATTCTATCCCTCTCCCTCTTCCCCTCCTCCACTGTTCTCTCTCTGTCAAAATAATAATAATAATAATTATAATAATAATAATCTGTAAGATACAGAAGGCAAAGGCAATACTCAAATCTGATTTGCTGTGCATGTGTGTACAGACATGCACGTGTGCACACGGTTAAAACAAAAAGAACTCTACACTTAGAGAAATCTTAATTCAACTTCCATTCCAGCTGTGTGAACTTGGATAACTTTGAGTAGTTTTCCTATTTAATACAATTAACAAAGTATTACATGCTTCCAAGGAAGTTTTAATAACTAAATATAAACAAAACAAACATAAAGCACTCAAAACAATGTTTGAAACTTAGTAGATGCTGAATAAAGGGCAGCGTTTTTAATGTCAGAGTTTAAAATCTTCTCAGTTAAATACATTCACTGAGAATTAAATCTGAATGCAAAGATATTCTTTCACATATTCTGATTATCTGATTGAATATTCTGAGAAAGAGAAGGTGGAAAATGAGAAGCACTAGTTTGTAGTATGAATTCTTTAAAGTATAGTACTGCCTGGCATTGTTAGCTAGAACTTTACCCAAAACATGAGCAAAGAACACATCATCAGAAAGAACATAAAGTCTCTGAATAACAATGTTCAATACGTTCAGAATAAAAGATTTAGCCCTGAATGAGTAGATGAAAGTTCCTTCTCCCCTGATTTTTTCCTTCTTTCATTAACCCCTCTTTCCTCCCACCTTTTTGTTCAATCTACCATCAAATCCCCATCTTCTTACCTTCTGTGGTCAGATTCCAAAAGACCACTCTCCCTTTTTCCAAAAGATGATATTATGGCATTCCTCCATATAAATCAGCTTGTGTCATCTCCTGTCTTTAGCCTGTATCTTCTGTAAGACAAATCCAAAATTACTTTGTTCATATGTACCTTTCAAGTATTATCCAAGTATTATTTCAAGTAGTCAAGTATTATGTTGAAAGACCCTACCAAAACAGGGTTAGATGAAAATCAACACCATGGACAGAGATTATCATTGAATCACACTAATTAATAGAAATTAAAAAATCTTACAAATATCATAGAAATGATCACTTTAGAAAATCTGTTTTTACTATTACATGAAAATTAATAAATAGTATTACACAGTTAACTTAAATATAATTATGTATGAAAACTATAATGGGTCTCTTTGTTTTTAAGATTTTTAAAAAGTATTTCAACACACAATGTGGGGCTTGAACTCACAACCCTGAGATCAACAGTTGCACATTCTACCCACTGAGCCAGCCAGGTACCCCTATAATGGGTCTCTTAATTATCAATTTTCATTCTCTAAAGATCTGCTCAATTTTTTTCAATCTGGATTGCCTCTTGCTGATCTTCATCTGAATATTACTGACTTACTTTTTAACCCTGGTACTTGGATGTGCTATTCTTAAGTTGGAATTCTTATTTCTATCTGTAAAAAATGTTCTCTCCTGTTACTAGGTAGATAAAAAATCATTTTAAATGTACCCTTTTTCAACTGCCTTCTTAAAACATTTTGTTCCTATACATTCTGCAAAAGCCCTACAACCCATTGCATTATAATCAGGGAATGGCTCTCTTTACAGATTGCTTAACAGCTGTTTTCTTACCTAAATACTGTGCCTTCATGACCTATATTCTTTTTCTCTGTGTTGTTGTTGGTTTAATGTACTTGGCATTTGGGCAGAAATATGGAAACAGGATACCTATTGCATGGTATTTCAAAGTGCCTCCTTAGATTCCCTGTGATGAATGTGTTCTACTAAGTTATCTTTAACAAAATATTAATACATAAAACACAAGTGACAAATTATTTTTAATACAGTCAAGCCCAGAGCAATTTAAAATGGATACAGTGTAGAGAATAACTTAAAATTTAAAAATTAAAGAATATATTTTAGGTGTTTTATGGTTTAAAATGTATGATTTTTCTTACTGGTTTAAAAAAAAAGATGCTTTGAAAGCGACTTCTAAGTTACTATACAATGCAAAGTGCATCATTTAACTCTGTTAAAATAACAGAAAAATATATATTTGTTGTTAATGAATCACCATCAAGAGATGGAAGTAATATGCAGCAACACCTTGGTGTTACTCTCATAAGTATTCTGACATTCCAGCATGAAGTTTTAACACTGAACTTTGATGACTCTTCATTTCTTCCATCTGTTTTCCTGGTTGGTTGATATAGTTTATTTCTTTGTTTTGTTTACATTTGCTTTCTGGAAGATTTTAATAGCATACTTAGGGTATTTTTCCCCCACAGTTTGTAAGCTATTTAATTGAAATAAAACCCGACTTCATTTATAATGAAACTACTAAAAATGGATGTGTTTGGGTGATGTAAAATCTGACTTAAAACAAAGAAAGCTTGTTGGCAGTCAAGGCAATCTGGCACTCAATGATCCCTGCAAGTTGCACATTTAATTAGAGGGGAGACTCATTAAAGTATCTGGGAATATTAAGATGATGCTATGATTCTAAATAGCTGAGTCCAGCACTTTGAAGAGTTGGCTGAGATTGTCAGCACCTGCCTTGATTGTGTCTGTCTTATTCACATACACAAATATTCAGATACATCCTTGTGTGAGACATAAAATTAAGAAAATCCTGTGTAAATTGCATACCTTATATTCAATTTCATTCAAGAACAACATTTTACAGAAACGGAATATATAAAGCAATGTATATTTTTGTTCAGGTAGAACATGTGAGACACAAGTGAATGATACTAATATTAAAAACTTGTTCGTGGGGCGCCTGGGTGGCTCAGTTGGTTAAGCATCCGACTTCAGCTCAGGTCATGATCTCACAGTCTGTGAGTTTGAGCCCCGCGTCAGGCTCTGTGCTGACAGCTCAGAGCCTGGAGCCTGCTTCAGATTCTGTGTCTCCCTCTCTCTCTGCCCCTTCCCCACTCATGCTCTGTCTCTATCTGTCTCAAAAATAAATAAAAACATTTAAAACATTTTAAAAAAAAATAAAAATAAAAAGTTGTTCTTAAATTCTCTGCGGTAGAGCAAGTTAACAAAGAAATTATTGTCAAACTGTTCAATATTTCATATGGAAAAATCTCTGTAGGGTAGCATGGGAAGAGGAATTATAATTGAATTTAAATGGGCAGAAATATGGAAACGAGATACCTATTGCATGGTACTTCAAATCATATATGATTTATATGAATTGTATGATTTTAAAGAAAATAAAGTGGCGGCTAGATGGTTCAGTTCATTGAGTGTCTGACTTCAGCTCAGGTCATTACCTCATGGTTTTTAGGTTCAAGCCCTGTGTTGTGCTCTGCACTGTCAGTGCAGAGCCTGCTTTGGATCCTCTGGCTCTCTCTCTCTCTCTCTCTCTCTCTCTCTCTCTGCCCTTCCCTGCTCATGCTCACATGCGCTCTTCCTCTCTCTCAAAAATAAATAAACATTTAAAAAATAAAATAAAGTAAAATAAAACAACCCAAATATATAAATGAAATTATGTGCTTGCAGTTATTTAGTAAAACATGTTTTGCAATTGTTCTGCAAATTGTTCTGCATGTTTTGCAAATTCTAAGTAATACATAGAATGACATAACTTAGTCTAATAGCAAAAGAGCACTGAACCAGGAATAAGAAATGCCTACACTAAATTCTTAATTTTACTATTTATCCATTATGAGTTAGATAAGTCATTAACTTTTTAAACTTTGTATTTTTCCCTGTAAAACACACACAAAAACAATTTTCGAAAATATTTAACAAAGATTCTGTTAATTAACATTCAATTTAAAATGGGCATAACATTCCTACGTAAACTTTATTCTGCTATACAATCTAACAGCTCTTTTCTAAAAACTTGTCATTATTATTTTATTCACTGGAATGGGCAAACCATAAATGGAAGAATAAAACTTTTATTTATAGTATCTCCCATTTCTATACGCCAGGCACTTAACATGCATTATATTTCTTATATTTATCATTAAAAATCATAAATGTATGAAACATACATCTTTGCTTCCCATTTTATGTATTAAGAAAAAAATAACGAAAACTCAGAAATGTTAAGTTATATGTCCAATCACATACAGCTCAAAAGAGCCAGTTAGCTACAAACTCATTTCTATCTCCTTCAGCATAAATGAAATTTTCTCGAATAGATATTAAATCTCAAATCATTATTTATTTAAAACAATATATTAGAATGAATGCTACCTTTCCCTTGTAATGGCTACAGTGTAGCTGGGTCCCTGTTATTAAGTATGTTAAGTATGTTGCTGATCACTCTGGGAACGATCAATAAGGAAAATGTATCATGTTGCTACCAATTGTCATGGATGCCAATATTTGAGAAATACCAGTTCTTGAGGAAATTCTCTTGGAGGCACCTTGAGATTTTAAAAACTCACTCAAACAAACAAAAATTTATTTACCCTATCCCCAGCTTCATGTACTTTAGAAGTAGGTGTAGAGTTACTTTTGAGTTTCAGAGAACATTTAGATCACATCTGGGTGATCTGGTTGTGTGAACTCGGTGATCGTTATAGAGCTTAACAAGCTCAGGTGCAACTGTCAGATTCAAGACACTTGGAGATTCAGGACACAATTGTGAAATACTAGCTAGTAGTCTTCCCTAGCCACTATGCTCAGTAATCTGAAATATAGCTCTGAAAAGAGTTATACCACAAGGATAAAAAAAATAATTATCCTCCAGACTCCAACGAATGCACATAGTAAGACACTGAAAAAGAGGGTATGTGTAAATTCTCTTTATTTACGAGAATAAAGCTATCTCTGATAAAAATTCATTGTGCAGAAAGTATAGTGAATACCTGTTAATTTATCCCAAGAACTCTATCCTTTAAGTTTCTCTTTTCTCTAACTTTACTTTCTATCCTCTACCATTTGACTTGATTTCAATGAGTTTCTATTTTTTTCTTTTTTTAAAAGGATTCATCTATTATACATCACCTTGCTTAAATTGTAAGCTTTAATGTCTTATGTACTGAGAATATATTCAGAGTAGTGTAAAGCTAATGGTAATTATTCTAATTTTAAATAATAAATTATTATTGTTAAGGGCAGGCTTTAGGCAGGGATTTGATATTGCAAGGTAAATTTGTCCAGATCCCAGTTCCAGTTTGTCGAGGAGAAAGATTTTCCTTACCAGCAAAAAGCAATTCATTGACACCAGCAGAATACCTAAGATTTCAACTAAATTCTGATACTATCTATCCAGAGACAGTGTCAGATCCCACAGGTAAGGGCTCAGTCCTACAAAACTGCCTCCCCTACCCCCACAACTTCAGAGGCCAGTAATAAGCCCAGGTTGTTACCTGTACTTCTGACCCACTAGCTATAAATTAGAGCTTCTCATGGTCCCCTCCTTGAGTTTAGTTAATTTCTAGAGCAGCTCACAGAACTCAGAGAAAGATGTTATTATTGGATCGCTAGTTTATATAAAAGGATGTAACTCAGGAACAGCCAGATGGAAAACATTCACAGGGTAAGCTAAGGTGAAAGGGCATAGAGCTTCCATGTTCTCTTTGGATGCCCCATTGTACCAGCACCTCCACATGTTCATCCATCCATAAACTCTTCAAACCCAATCCTTTTGGGTTGTTAAGAAGTTTTATTACATAGGCATGCTTGATTAAATCATTGGCAATTGGCAACTGATTAGACCTCCAGTCCCTCTTCCTTCCAGAGGTCAAGGGATAAGATGGAAAATTCAAACCCTTAAACCAAGGTTGATTCTCCTGGCAACAGCCTCTATCCTTAAGTGCTTTCTAAGGGTCACGTCATTAACATGAGAAACACCTCTATTGCTCTCGTTACTTCGGAAATTTTAGGAGTTTTAGGAGCTCTGTGACATCAATGGGGAGGAAGATCAAATATATATATTTATATATATATATATATATATATATTTCTTATTATAAATCACAATATCACAAAGGTTAGAGAATACACCAGAGAATATCATCAATGGGATGATGAAGTACCAAAATAAGAATAATTCAAATTTTATATATATTTTTATATATGTTGTTATATATATGTATATATATAAAACAATAAAGGTATATATTTTATATATATTGGTTTTTTTGTTTTATTTTTTCCTTACAACCTATAAATTAACCAGCATTTCTCATGCCTTATGCCCAATGTAATAGGAAGAGTAAAGTTAAAAATAGTTTTGTGGGTTTTTCTGAGGCATAATTGATGTCCAATATTATATTAGTTTCAGGTGTAAAACATAATGACTTGATATTTGTATATACTGTGAAATGATCACCACGTAAGTCTAGTTAGCATCTGTCAACACACATAGTTAGAGAACTTTTTTCTTGTGATGAGAACACTTATGATCAATTCTTTTGGCAATTTTCAAATATGCAATATAGTGTTATTAACTACAGTTGCCATGCTGTACTTTACATGACCATGACATTTATTTTATAACTGAACGTTTGTACCTTTGGATCCTTTCACCCATTTTGCCACTCCCTTTACCCCCACCCGTAGCCTTTGGCAACCACCAAACTGTTCTCTGTGACTATAAGCTTGTTTCGTTTCATTTTGTTTAATAGTTACATTCCAATAAAAATTTAAATAGTCCTTCATACGTCTGTTAAATAATATCTGGGTTTGACCTCTAATGAATATGCTCCCCCACTTTACCTCATTTTCAAGCCTGGGATAATTCTTAATTACAAAGTAAAGAGCATGGAATAAATTCTATAAAACAAAATCCATTAGAACTATGAGAAAGGGTAAACACAATTTTAGTAGGCTACATATTTGACTTGTCCTCAAGAAATTAAGTAGATAATTGGACTAACATAATTTAAAAAGTTCAATAAATACTTTTGTTTATATGTATGAATTTACATATCTATAAATTGAACTATATGTAAAATTAAACATTATCAATACATTATCTATGCAAATACATACACATGTATACACACACATATAAGCCCCGCACATATATTAATACATGATGTTTAGCCTAGACTGAAAAATAATCATCTTTTAAAAATATGTGATTTTCTTTTAATGAGTTTCCTGGAAGTAAAGAACGGTTAGCTCATGACTGTTCTTTTCAATCCTCCTGCTTACTTAAGAATTAGAGGATATTTATTCCATTTTTGGCAATATGTTCTTAGAAGTTTTAGTTTTCTAATATTGTTATAATTTAGCAATATATTGCTATTTGTGATTTTAATTTTTAAATTATATATATAATGATGGTTACAAATCTGAGTCATGAGGTAATGAATTTTTTTTAATGTTTATTTTTGAGAGACAGAGAGACATTGTGAGAGCTGAGAAGGGGCAGAGAGAGGGAGACACAGAATCCAAAGCAGGCTCCAGGCTCTGAGCTTTGAGAACAGAGCCCGACGTGGGGCTCGAACTCATGAACCTTGAGATCATGACCTGAACTGAAGTCTGACGTTTAACCAACTCAGCCACCCAGGTGCCCCGAGGAAATGATTTTAATGAAAGCAGTTGCTTTTACTGCACTGCTCCTTGTGTATGATCAGGTTTCCCAGGATCATATCATTTTACTAATATTTTTTAAATTAATTTGGGTATAAATTCATAAAATAAAATCATATATTTTTTTTATTTATCCACATTACAATTCTCACTCTGATAGATATGGATTTAGCTCATTTAATCATTCATCACCATAAAGACATCTTTCCATCTCTATGTTCCTTCCCTCTACTGTTAACATTTATAAGTTTAAATTTCATTATCTGTCATTGTTGTGGTGGTTGTTATATTATCTATAAAGATAATCCTTTAGCTTGGTTACTAGAGGCAATGGGGATAGAGGAGAAGCTGAACATTTTTTCTTACAATGTCTTGATTTTGTTTATCCATAGGTTATTGGACTTTAGTGAATATGGGATTCCATTTGTTGTATTTTTCCATAATCCTGCATTTGATTGCTGTGGCTGAGGACTCTATGTAGTGAGTAGGATCTTACTGATCTCTTCAATGGTCATTTTTAATTTGACAAGACAGTTCATTTTTCATTTGTGAGATTTTGATATTGATTTTTACACTATCCAAAGGTGCTGATAATTTGTCATCACACGCTGGCAGCAACAAAGACAAAAAGATTCAGGAATGACACAAATATAGCATAAATTCTCACATAATTCTAGGGTTATTTTTGTAAACTGTCTTTTATATTGCTAAAGTTGTGGCTATTATGCCTCTCTTTTGTTACTCTTAATTGTGTTCCATTCTTCACTTCAGGTATAGGTTGATTGGATAAGTTGAAATCCATTAAAAACATGTATATATTTTTAGGGGCACCTGGGTGGCTCAGTCAGTTAAGCATCCAACTTTTTTTTTTTTTTTTTTTTTTTTATATGAAGTTTATTGACAAATTGGTTTCCATACAACACCCAGTGCTCATCCAACTTTTGATTTGGGCTCAGTCATGATCTCACAGTTTGCGGGATTGAGCTTTGCCTGCGGCTCCACACTGACAGAACGGAACCTGCTTGGGATTCTCTCTTCCTCTCTCTATGCTCCTCCCCCTGCTCATGCATGCATATACTCTCTCTCTTAAAAATAAATAAAATAAAAATTTAAAAACGTATATATTTTTAATTATGTAAATATGATTCATTGCAGAGACACAATGTGGCAGATAAATTCTAGGATGGCTCTTCATAATGCCTGATTCCTGATGTCAACTACAATTCCCTCTCCTTGTGTGTAGGCAAAACCTGTGACTTGCATCAAACTAGTAGAACATAGCAAAGTTTATGGGATGTCTTCCCATGATTGTGTTTCACTACATAACTCCATCTTGCTTGTAGAGTCTTTTTAGGACTCACTTTTGCTGGCTTGTTGAAGTGAGCATGGCCAGAAACTGTGGGTGGCCTCTCTGAGCTGAAAAATGTCTCTAGTAAATTAGAATAACCTCCAGCCACTTGCTAGGAAGAATCCAGGAATCTCAGTCCTACAACTGTAGGTTGTATTGCACAGTCTGTATAAAATGAAGTTTTTCATTTGTTCATCTTGATCAGCACTGAACAGAAGCATTCAGTTAGGAAGTTTTACATTTCCTTTGTCACTCTGGAAAATCCCTTCTGTTATTTCCACGGTATTGGAAAAATGGACCCCCAAAAATATCCACATTACATCCTTAGAATAACTTTATTCTATATATCCAGTATTATTTTAGGAAGTAGGTAGCTCTTGGCCTCACAGAGCTTATATCTTGGTGCTGGCAACAGATGGACAGATATTTGATGAGTATTTAAATAAATATTTATTGGGCAATTAATAAAAATGACAAGAGGAAAGCATATGAAAGTGTAGAAAAGTGGTATTTTAGACAGGAGGTAAGAGAGGCCTCTATGAGTATCATACTTAAATCTTAGTGATATCTGGTATAAGACTATTCCAAAGTCAAAGATTACCAGTGGAATATCCATAGGGTACTAGCTTACTTTGGATAGTATGGAAAAGAAAGAAGCCAATTTGAGATAAAAGAAGCGGGGGAGAAAGTTGTAATAAAGATAGAGGGCCTGGTGCAGTTTTCATTTAAGTGTCTTGGGAAGCCATCACACTTAGAGTAGGCTTCTGAGCAGAGGTGTGACAGAAATTTACTTTTGCTTAAAAGGGATGACTGCTATAGACTGTAATTGGGTTCCCCCAGGTCATATGTTGACGTCTTGAAGCCTAGTACCTCAGAATGTGACTGTATCAGAAGAGTCTTTAAAGAAATAATTAAGGTAAAATTAGGTCATATGGATGGCCCTTAGTACAACATAACTGGTGTCCTTATAAGAAGAGGAAATTTGGACATACTGAGACACACCTAGGATGCATGCACACACAGAAAAAACTGTGTGAGGACAGAGTGAGAAGGTAGCCATCTTCTCAAGGAGAATAACAAAGGAGAGAAGTCTCAAGTGAAATCAGTGCTGCTAACACCTTGACCTGGGGCCTCTAGCTTCCAGAACTGTGAGATTTCTGAGATAATAGATGTCTCTTGTGTAAGCCACCTAGCGTTTGGTATTTTGTTATGGAAGCCCTAGCGAACTAATACAATGACTCTGGTTAATACGTGTAAAACATACACTAGCAATGTAGGTTCAGACGTAGTACCAGAGTGAGATATTGGCAACATGGGCTACAGAGGTAGCAGAAAATGGTGAGAGGTATTTAGATACTCTCTTTCTCTCTCTCTTTCTCTCCATATATATATATATATATATACTAGGGTATATATAAATATGTATGTGTATATATATATGTACACATACATATTTATATATACACTAGTATATATATATATATATATACATATATATATATATATATATATATATATATATATATATATGGAGAGAGAGAGAGAGTAAGAGAAATTAGAGCCATTAGGATTCCTCAATAAAGTGGATGTGATATGTGATATATATTAAGGCCTCAAGGAAAGGATAATCCAATGGTTTTGCTCATGGCCATGTTTCATTCTGATTCCATGTTGAAAGTAAGATTATTTTTCTAGTCTAAAATGTGTTTTAACAAACAGTAGCCTTGTTCATTTGTTTGCTTTTAATAAATATCTTTCACTAATGGTAATTTGCATTACATATTATACATTAAAAATAGGAGCCAAATAACTTAATATTAGATTTAGTTAATCTCTCCTGTCCACAGTGAAGTTATTAGACAGCCTAGCTGGAAATATATTCACTGAGTGACAGTATGGCAAGTCTCTTTTCAGTTTTGAAAAGTTTGGATGAATTCCAGAGATCAATGTAGAAATTAATTGCTTACAGTTTCTGGCACAAGTCTTCTCATCAGCACTGATTTTTTGAACAGCCATCATAACAGGGCATTGCTTGCCAAGGTAAGGAGCCTGACAGTTTCGCAATTAGAGAGGACTGGGGGTTGATCTGTTGGTCTTAGGAAGAGATATGCACAGTGTACAAATTACATGCAAAGGCAAATTAATCAGAGTGTTTTAAAAAGAATTGTTTAGCATTCTATCATTTAACTTCTCTGTCATTCATTTCATCTCTCCCATAAGGGACAGAGTTGAAAATAATTAGACATAGATATTTCTGAGCTTAGCTATTTTTTGTATGTGTTTTCACAATATTGTACTTATGATTTAATCATTCTAGAAATTATGGAAAATTGATTTTTATGAAAATAAAGCATCTGGTGACATAAATAATGTTTGCAGAGTTGAGTAATTTATAACACCTAAGGCATTGCATGTGGTGAACTTTAACTCAGAGTGATAATGGAAAGCATCACCCTATCCTCTGAAGGTTTCAGAAAAGTACTCTGTGCTATGAAGGAACACAGATAGATGGTTTGTGTATTATAAATTAGATTTAAATTATTTATGAAATGCTAGCTTTACCACCTCATTATTCCATGTGAACTTTCAATTTATGTACCACTAATCCTGATTATATAACTAAATAACTTTTGTGATATATAAATATTATTTCCCAAACAGATGCATTTATTTAATTCTCACACACATTCTCTTACACACATGCACACTCCAATTTTCAGTCTTTACTTTGATATGTTGATCTTTACTTTTCTGTAACTCAGGTTAATTTTTATTTTAAATTACCTATCAACGTAGAAGAAAGTTAATTTTAGTTAATCTGCTACTTATCTCCTTTTTCCAGGGCTGAGTGAAAATTCTGGGAGGACATCATACTACCAAATAGTAGGAAGCATATACAGTCCTCATATCTATATAAAAATATACATATCAACCAATTCATTGAGATGCATCATTCATCTATTTGTCTCTAATTTGTCAGTGTTGTGACCATATTCTTTAGTATTTCCTATAAAGGCGCTTGGGTCCAGCAGCTCTCTGCTCATTTCATGTTCTAGTTAAGAGACAGTTTGCTACTTTTACATCTCACTGATATAAGAAAATGTTAGAAGCCCTTTACAGCTTCAATTGACTAGCTTCATGATCGCCATTTTTCTTTTTTAAGTCTTGCTGAATGCTTATAGAAAGACGGGCACAGAGCTTTGTCTTTTCTTCAAATACTAGGATATAGGCCTTTCTTTAGAACCGACTGATCTATTATTTGCCCCTTCTTTTGCCTTTACTCAGGAGAATAATTTGTAGCCTTCAAAGGAAGTCTACATACTTACAGATCCCTTATTATAATTTCTGAATATCTATCAAATATTCTGCCTATGGATACAGTTTTTCAAAATTGCTTGAGTTCTTTGAAACCAAAACATTTAAAAAAATGTTATTTTAAAATTATTTTTGGTCACATTCCTCCCCTGGGAAAATGAGCACCAAAAGTCATAAGTGCCTGAATGAGAATTGGGGAGAAAGGTACGGAAAGTAAAATGAAAAGAAAAAAAAAAGAAAAAAAGAGTGTAAGTTACTATCAATGAAAAAATTAAAAACATGTTTGCGATGCAGAATAAGGCTCTATTTGTAAAACTTTCTCTTTTTGTTAAAACGTTTTTAATTTATTTATTTTGAGAGAGAGAGAGAGCATGAGCAGGGTAGGGTCAGAGAGAGAGGAGAGAGAGAATCCCAAGCAGGCTTCATACCATCAACACAGAGCTCCATGTAGGACTTCAACCCACAAACCATGAAATAATGACCTGAGTCAAAATCAAGAGTTGGACACTTATCCGATTGAGCCACTCAGGTGCCCTTCATTTTGTAAAACTTTCAATAGTGTTTTCAGTTTACAACATTTTCAATATATATAGAACATATAATATATAAAGGGGATTCTGGTTTTCTTGATTTTGGATGTGGATCCTTAAGCTGAAAAAAAAAAAATGGTGTCAAGTAGTTCTGCACCCTGAAGCCAGGGAAAGAATCATGTCTACAGAATAAGCTAAATGGATACTGAAAGGTACTCTCAGAAATACCTCCATGCTTTATAAGAAAAGTAAAGCTATGCCTGAAGAGATTAAACAAGACTGTAAATATATATAAATATATATACATATAAGTATATACACACACACACATATATATACTATATATATAGTCATATATATATATATATATATACACATGTGTACCTATTCTTATTCATATATATACATATGTGTATATATATGTTCATATGTAGAGATATAGATAAAGATATATATGAACTCTTTGTATAGCCAAGGAAGGTTTTAATTGTAAAGAGAGCTGTAAGTGTGCTTTGTATATTCTCTCTCTTCTTGAACCAAACTCAAGAGTATGAGGGGAAATGCTTCTGTCCACATCCAGCCAATTGAAAGACCTCAAAATAATCATTGGGAGATCTTGCCATGAGTCCACTGACGTCCAAGAGACATTTGACTCCATTGGTCAACTCTAAGGTGAGCAATGGGTACTAGAGTTGCTACTATTTAGCAGCAGAGCATGGATAGCTGGCATTCCCAGAAACACACTGGGTAAGGATGCCTGTAATTCTCTTGTGAACCTTGCATAAGGAGTCAGACAGGGCCATCTCTAATAGATATACCGAAGGGGCTAGGATAGCAGTATAGCAGTATAATCATCCAGGCTGTATAAACAATGCCCAGAGAAGACATTACTCACTTGATAAAGTGAAATAGTGAGAGATGCCCGACGATGGAATTCTCTTGGAGAACTCACATAAGTATCATCTAGGGGAAACAGCCAGAAATTTTTAACCTATAATATACTAATTGCTACATTTTCTAATCACATGTATAATACCCAGTCATATCAAATCTTTCCCTATGTCTTCATTGCCCTCCTATAACAGCCCTTATCATGCTGAAGGGGATAAAACAGCAAATAAGAAGAAGGAAAGATGTACAGCAAAAAGTGAGAGAACAACCACAAGTGTATGGGGTTTTATCCAAAGGGAGCTATTAAAAGGAAAACTGATGAAATGAAAATGCTTACCTTATATTATGGAGCCTAGTTTATTTAAAATACGTTAAATATATTTAAATACTTTATATATACAAATATATAAATACTGTAATATTTCATGGACTCTTATTGAGTCTATTTTTTTCAAAACACTTCAAAAATATATAGTGCATGATACTTTTTGCTTCTACTCATAAAAACACGTTTCCTGATTAATACAACTTTATATTATAGACTTTAATTAAAAAAAATTAAAATTACCTGTGTATCAGTCTCCTCTTTTCTCTAGAGTATTTGGGAAAAAGTAGAATTAATCATTTCCTAGGGTAGTTCCAGGATGTAACTGCTTTTTTTGTGCCTTACTTATCACTACTGCATTCAGGCTACTGCTTATCATGGTTGGAAAGATCAGAAATGATCACCCTTCCTAGTGCTGGCTTCAACACTATAACTTAAGCAGAAGATTGAATACTGGTTGGTCACGGCTTTGCACTATTTTTGCTCCCACTATCATCATTCAAGGCTCTCCTAGGTATACCAGATTTAACTGAATATTTAAGGCAATTGATCAGTTTTATTATGCAATAGAAAAACTACCTAGGATAAATATAACATATTTTTAATATTAATGAAAAGTTAGTTGAGAACCTCTCTCAAAGAAATTTCATAATTTCTAGCTTGCCTAGCCTCACTCACCTTTTGGTGTGCATCACTCTCTATTCTCCGTGTATTCCTACTCCAAAAACATTGTTCATGTATAGAGAAATTTATCTTTGTCCTTTTATCCCCTCTCACCCTTTGCTAAACTGCATCTTCAGGTCTTTATTCCCAGGCAGCTTATATTCATTTTAATGAATTAAAAAAAAGCCCTAGGTGTGTGTATACACACACACACACACACACACGCACGCACACACACACACACACACACATATATATGCATATATATGCATGTATATGTTTACAACTTAAATCCAGATGCAAGTATAAAGTAGACAATCATTTTTAATTTCTTTTATATCAAAGCATTTGTCTTTTTTTGTATCTTAACAAATCTCTCCTTTTACCTTTATAAGGAGCAGTTATATATAGCAGAAATTATAATCAATGTAGATAAATATTTTTAAACAATCTCTAGCAATCCTAACAGTATAAGATGTCCATTATAGTACTAGTCATAATGCCCACATGAAACAGATGGTGATCTCAAATGGTATAAATGAAAGAGAGTTTAATGGAACACTATCTATAGAGGTGAAGACAAGGTTAAGGAAAACTTAACAAGTGATAGTGAATAGGTACAGGGCTAGCATTAGCAGTCAGCCATTCATACCCTTATGTTGGTAGGGAATATGGAGCTAGTGGTTATCACATCTGATTGCTACAGCTGTTAAAAAACAAAACAAAACAAGACAAGACAAAAGAAAACAACAGTGGTGAGCAATCACTGCCAAAGTGCAGCCAAAGAGAAATTAAAGTGAGCCAGGATAATAAATACCCTGACCTTTCTCCAATTGTCCTTGAACCCTTCTAGGGCTGCCCATTGGGCAATTCTCCCAGATGATGAAGATTAAGAGGCTTTGTCAGTTGCTAGCCAGTTGGTCAATGTTTGTAGCAGGACAGAGTACGTGGAAGAATGGACCTGGAGGCATAAATGGAGAATAATTTGTACAATCTACCTCTTTTTCCCATTAACATCAACTCAGATGCTTTGTCTGGATGTAAGACTCAGATAAATTAGCAGAGCAAAGGAAATGATGAGACCAAATAAAAAATGGTTGTTTTTATGTAGCTAATCATTATCCCCATACCATTTATTCCATGTTACCCCTACCCTCTATAGGCATATACACTGGTTGGAACTTTTTATGTAGAGGGTTAACTTGACACAAATCTTCATCCCATGGGACACAACTTCTATGTGCTCCTGTCCTTACCAGGTTGACCACTATTATTGAGCACAGGGGAAATAGGAGGAACTTAATAGGAACTTATTTTATAATATAGTGATATGGTTGTTCTTGACACTACTGGGGAGAAGCAACTTAATTTTCCTTTAGTAATCAGTATCAAATCACCTTGGCCAGAACATTAACCCCTTTCTGTTAGTTTAATAGCAGAAACATTAAATAAGAAGTGGATATTCTTAATTTTCAATTTAAAAAATACATAACTATATTTCCTAGTGAAAGCATTCCTTCTAGGGTATTAGAAGACCTAAACATAATTATCCCAAGATCACAGAAATAGAATGCAAAAAACTTTTTAAGTGTGCTACCAGAGTAGTAAGTGGGGGTTGGGGGGTAGTGATTCTTGATCACTCCCAACCATGGATCCCAGGCCTTTGCTTTCTTTCTGTGGAGTAGATCAAACTGAATATTGGGTTATGGATTTAAAGCCAGAGTGACTGTATTTCCTAGTTTAGCCCAGGCAGTGCCAGTTCAGAACTTTTGTCTTATCATATTGTGTAGTTCTCCTTTCCTTCTGAAAAATGTCTCGCTTTACACAGTAAGTTATATGATCATGTTATTAAAGGCACTAATGCATGTTACAGAGCAGCTCCCTATACTTGTAGGGAATTCTTTTTGTCTAGTTGACATCATATTTAATTCTGCAATAAGCCATTTAAAAATTTTACCAACTCAGTTGCTCCTGGGTGATAGAGTACATTAAGACAAATGAATTCTTGTCTTTTCCCGTGGCCTCACTTTTGGGTGTTTATATTAAATTCCCTGGTTGAGGGCTATGTTTTTGAGATACCTAGGTGATGACTAAAACATTGCTACTAAAAGTGCAGCTTGTACCTCAATGCTGATTGCCAAACTACCAGTTACCAGTCCAGGACTAGATTTAATTCAGAAACTGAGAAAAAAAGATTAGAATATTTTATAGAATTTTGACGTGGCTGCTATAAGCTAGCACATTAACAATGGCCCCATCTCTGAAAATATTATATATCCATTAGAGTTCTACAAACTTATGCCATGAATTGAATGTCAAACCAGCTGGGTATTTATTGTATGCAGTAGGCCCCACTGTAACACTTGATATTTTAAGATTAGTTTGTCAACTGTAACCTAAAATTATATAAAAATCTGAGAATATGCAAGCATTTATAAACTTTTAGCATTTATAAATTTAGCATTTACAATAATTTTAATTTTTATTCAAACACTGTTTTTATGTATTATAACTTTATTAGCTAGTTTGGGGAAGTAAAACCTCTATTATTTATTTTCAAACTGAATTTAAAGATGTGAAAATAAGATTCACTGGACAATTTTGTCAAGATAAGGCACATATATTCTAACAATAGTAGTAAAGCAAATTAAAACAATAGACTGGTTCTAAAATAAATGAAGAATGAAAAGTTCATACTAGTTTTATTTATTTGGTTTATTTTTATAGCTGCAATTTTTGGTGAGATATTTAATATTGTGTGTCCTTTGAGGAGATGTACTGGCTAACGAAGCCATCAAAACTTGACCTATCCATGGCTAACATTTTGGTGTCACCTGTAGACTATAGGAATACGCCACTCTGGGCACATTTTTGGTTGGCATAATTGTTTATTTATAAGAGAAATCAGAATTTTTTAATGGAGAGATTTGCAAAATTAGATGAATTGGGAAGATAAAATATTTATACTCTAAAAGGAAGAAACAAAAATTGTATCTAGTAGAGACTTAAATTCTAGGTCAAATAGGTCTTTAAGAATGTCTTTGGTAACTGCACTGCATACCTCAAAATATTAAGGTAAATTATTACCTAATTTAAAGAAAGATATGATCTAAGAATATCATTGTAAAGATAATGGGTGCCTCAACAGTTTATACAGTTCAGCAAAATAATAGAATAAAAAATAAAAAAGAACCAAAAGAAAATATCATTAAGAAAGGACAAAACCAAACATAATAGTCATGAATCTAAGTTTTATTTTATTTTATTTTTTTTTTTTAAATTTTTTTTTTCAACGTTTATTTATTTTGGGGACAGAGAGAGACAGAGCATGAACGGGAGAGGGGCAGAGAGAGAGGGAGACACAGAATCGGAAACAGGCTCCAGGCTCTGAGCCATCAGCCCAGAGCCCGACGCGGGGCTCGAACTCACGGACCGCGAGATCGTGACCTGGCTGAAGTCGGCCGCTTAACCGACTGCGCCACCCAGGCGCCCCTCTAAGTTTTATTTTAAAGAAAGGCAACATTAAAAAAAATCTACCTACAGGACAAGAAACAAACCCCAAGTTTTGTTTGATACTAGTAATGATTAAAGAAATATTTAAACATGAATGGCATAAAAATGATTAAAATTAAAAAGTGGCCATTAAATAAAGACAAAAATTAAAAAAATAAAAGTATATAAATAGCATGAAAAATAAAATTCTTGGTGAAAAAATAAATATTTAAACAAATGTCTAGTGGAAAGGTTTTTACAAAAGTGAAGTTAATGGTTATTATAATTTAAAAAAAAAGTGTACTGAGCCAGCATGCTGGAAGTCCTTGGGATGTCATGCATTAGAGTCGATTTTTTTTTTTTAATTTTTTTTTCAACGTTTATTTATTTTTGGGACAGAGAGAGACAGAGCATGAACGGGGGAGGGGCAGAGAGAGAGGGAGACACAGAATCGGAAGCAGGCTCCAGGCTCTGAGCCATCAGCCCAGAGCCTGACGCGGGGCTCGAACTCACGGACCGCGAGATCGTGACCTGGCTGAAGTCGGACGCTTAACCGACTGCGCCACCCAGGCGCCCCAAGTCGATGATTTTGATATCAAAGCAGGACAAAGTTTTCCCCATAGAAGATAAGTCTTTAATGAATTAGTTTAAACACATTTGGTCTTCAAAAAATTTAAAAATACAAATAATAATATATTTATGATTTGATGAATATCTTTGTTTTTTATTTTCATCTTTTATTAATTGTCATATATCAGGCTTATGTAAAACTTTAGAGTTTAGAGAACCTTAAAGATTAAGGAAAAAAAAAACACACACACTTTGTAGTGATTAGTAAAATGTGGCTCAAAAGATTAAGAAGGCTGTTCAAAGAGGGCTGTTTTAGGACTAAATGCAGATATCATGACTTCCTGCCAAACTCACCACGTATTCTTATTTTTATTCTCTCTATATGCATGTAAAACATAACTTCTCAAAATGCATGAATGACAGCACATAACATTTATTTTAAATTGTTATAATTATGATAAGAAGTAAGAATTCCATATTAAATATATGACTATTGTTGATTGTGCTAGATTTTCTCAATAACCACAGGATTTGGTCTCTGACAAATTTCTACACGTATGTATTTTAGCTGGAACTATATGTCAGTTTTCTGACAGAGCTTCCATATGATTAAGATTTCCTTTTTAGAGGAACTGTAAGAGCTCCTCACAGAATACAGTTAATAATCTGTTTAAACTAGCTACATGTTTTCCAATTACTGGTCAAGAAATTTTAAATTATAATTGCTAAAGAGATAATTATTTTTAATAGAAATTACAGATTGACTTATAACTGATGTCAGGCAAATGGTGATTACTCATTTATTTTCAAAACACTGCTCTGCAAATTTTTGAGGAAAAAGGAAAGTCTCAAATGATATTTGGATTGCATAAAGTCAATTGAATCAATTTGACATAAAAGAAGTGATTATGTCAAAACGAAAATAATCTTTAAAATAGGACAATAGGGAGCAATCCATTTCATTTATTCTTTCATTTTTCTTCTTTTATTTAACCTTATGCCAGTTTATCTTCGTATTCTAGATAGTAATACCTTCAGTGAAAAAGTAGACTTAACTCTTATTTTGTCTGGTGTTTTTCTTGCTGCTGCTGTTTTTTTTTTCCCCCAAGTTAACCCAATAAGGTATTATTAAATGTTATTACCTTTTATTCTCCAAGAAAACACTTTGTAAAGTTTAAATATTTCATTAGACCCTAAAGCAATAATAATGTGGTTTACTATCACAAAAAGATTTTATTTATATCAAACTTTAAGAAAAAACAAAACAAAACAAACACAAGCTTTTTGTGTTTTTATACTTTAGAGACAAAAATTACAAAGCCAAACAGGTGTTTGAACAGATACTATTAAATCAAGTCATCATCTACAATTTTACCTATACACTTCAGTTATTTTTTTTTGCCCAATAGGATACTGTGACTACTATGTGAGTTCCCAAGTATTTGAATTCCAAGTTTGGACAAGATATGTTACAGCACTGATTAGGATTTAAGCAGCTTTTCCTTCTTACAACATAAATAGGAAAAGGAAGTTATTTTTCATGAAATAAACACAGCTCATTTATTTGATTATAAAACCAGATCCAAAAATGATACACGGTTCTGGGAATTTTGGGTTTCATCTCTTTCAATCAGAGGAAGACCTTTTCTTGCTAAGGCTGTAACATGTTTATATTAAACACTAAAAGAGACTCATTGATTTCCCAGCTCTCTGACTCATGCATTCTGAGATTTGAAAGTTCACAACAAAGGTAGCCAAAAGTAAGCCTATAAAATATAAAATGCGTTCCAAAACCATGTTCAGCTTATGGTTAAAGTCACATTTTAGTGAAATTTTTCTAAATAAAAGAATCTAGTTATAAAGCACTATGATTAATGGCAGATGTGAATAAGCATACCTGTTAAAAATGTGTAACTGTAGTTACAAATCCTGGCCAGGATTTGTTTTGGAATCATCATTGTGGAACATTTGTATCAAAATTTAGAAATGGACCATTTAAAAACTTAAATGTGTAAGGAATTAGGTCTGAGTACTTTAAGACATCAAAGAATGGCAGTAATAGACCATATGACATAAGTGTTTCAAAAAATGGAAATTTTAACTGATGCTGTTTTTTTAAATTTAAACAAATCAGAGGATTAGTTTTAGAGATTATTATTTAGAAGGATAATAATAAAGTGGCAATTTATCACTTTCTTTTCATATTAAAATTTTGAGTAACACTGACAAAGTGCCAAATTAAAAAAAAAGAAAGAAATGCTTTCATAGTAATGAAACTGCTTAATACTTTGCCCCTATTGCTCATAACATGACATAAGCATATTTATTTATATCTCTGTTCATCTATATTTCTCATATTTAATGTTATTCTTTTAGTAATAGGATTTTTTCTGGAAAATTATTTTTAAAAAATAAAACAACAAAATTTGTTTAATTTGTACTATAACAAGGAAATATTTATTTTATATTATTTTGTACAAGGAAATATTTTAATAAAAATTTTACACAATATAATTAACTGTTTACATCATTCTTTTTGAAATTAAAAATAAGTCCAATTACTTATGACTGTTTCTCCTATAAAAAAAATAAAGAAATCCTGCAAGACACTTAACATTGTGAAAGCTAAATCTAGCGCAACCATGGCACAGATGATTATGTTTATAGATCTAGGGAGAATTTGTCCTGGAAAGGAAATCCCTTAATTTTCTGGACCCGCTTTCCTCATACATGAAGCAAGGAATTAGAATAGGTCACTAAGAGAGCACCTCCCCACATACATTCTATGGGTGATACCCAGCACTAAATGAAGTACTCCTGGTCTGAGAGGAATTCAATTAGGTCGCAAACCAGCTCAGGCTTAGACTGGGATCCTGGAATGGTAAAGTCATGTAATTGCATCCATTCCTCTCAGGAAATTTAACATAGACCTGGTCCAGTCAAGTTTCCCAATTCTTAGTGTAATTATTGTAAATGGTAGTAAGGAATCTCCAGGAGAAAGATGTGCCTGTGTCCTTACCGCTGTGCATGCTCTGGGAACTTGATCCCAAAATTCTCTGACTAGGCAGTCTCTAGCTTCCTTCCAAAACTGCAACGACCTCTTTGCTGAGTCAATGATGCAAGGAGGTCAGGTGTGCCTCCCTAAACCTGTCTCTGAATAATCCTCAGTCTTTTAGGCTTGAGTAGATCATTATCAATTGAGAGCATCTAAATCTACTTAGATGTTCTAAATATATGCTGTTGAGAAAGGGGATGGGGACATGGGAGTAAATAAGAGTTTAGATTTGAAAATGTTCATTAAGAGTTCCCTAGAAGGAATCTGAGTGTATCTATAAAAGAGGTACCTAAATGCATGTGTTGAATTTAACAGAGAAGTCTAAGCAAGAGACATAAATTTTAGTAGTCATGATCTGAAGATGTCGTTTAAAGCTAAAGGAGTGCTAGAAATCACAGGGAAAGAACTCTGAATAAGAAGAGAAAGAGGAGCTGTCTGATGTCAGTCCAGTCACACTCTGCTCTAAGTTTCATCATTTCCAAGTTTAGATGATGAAAGTATCAACATAATAGAGTTGTGGTGAAGTTCAAATAAAATAATCCACATAAAGTAATTTAGCAAGCTACCTTGATCAAAATAAGTGCTTGAGGGCGCCTGGGTGGCGCAGTCGGTTAAGCGTCCGACTTCAGCCAGGTCACGATCTCGCGGTCCGTGAGTTCGAGCCCCGCGTCAGGCTCTGGGCTGACGGCTCAGAGCCTGGAGCCTGTTTCCGATTCTGTGTCTCCCTCTCTCTCTGCCCCTCCCCCGTTCATGCTCTGTCTCTCTCTGTCCCAAAAATAAATAAACGTTGAAAAAAAAAATTTAAAAAAAAAAAAAAAAAAAAAAAAATAAGTGCTTGATAAGCATGTCTTATTGTTATTACTTTATTGTTTTGTTTTATTTTTGTCAAATAATTTAAAAAGTGTTAAATTATTACGTTTTGTTTTACTATTGTTTTAAATTTTGTTTTACTTTGGACTGAAACATGAATCTCTTCAATATATAATGTATGGTGAAAAAGAACAAGCCTGTGAAAGAATCTGATAAACAGTAGGTAGAAAAGTAAGAGAAAAAAATAGAGGTTGTCTTGCCATAGAATGTGAGTGAATCTGCATAAGAGAAAGCAATTATCAAGTAAGTTAATTGCTGATGAAAGATATTATAGGGTAAAGAATGTATTTTGGAATGTATATCAACTAGTGAATTTATGATGCAATTTTAGTAGTCTGGTAGAAAAGGGGAGCACATTGCAGTACATTTAAGAATTTATGGGAGATAAAAAATCGAGCCATAATATTTACATCATTCCTTGAAGTGAAGGTGAGCAGAGACCAGTAGTTTTAAGGAGTAGTAGGGCCAAGTGGCATAGTTCATTTGTTTGCTTGTGTGTATGTTTGTGTATTGTATTTGTGCTTGTGTGTTTTAATGGGAGCACCTAAATCATATTTGTATGACTAAAGGAATGAGTGACTAATTGAGTTGATGGGGAGAGATTAAATAATAAAATAGAAATAAGATATCATATGATGGACTACTGAGGAAAATCTGGGTTTTGTTAGGGAGGATTCTTTATTGTTACAAAGAGCAGAGAAAACAGTTGCACAGGTCTACATGTCTGTATATTCATTGAAAAAAAGAAGGCTAGAATCTATTTTCTATTTTTTTAAAAATAAAACAGATTAGCTAGTCAATAACTCTGGAATAGAGACTTGGACATATGGAGAAGTGAGAAGTTTGAGAATAGAGATTTAATTATGAAACAAACCATCAATATGAAGATCCATGATGTGTGCTGGGGGGAGATGAGTTTGGTGATCTTTAAGATATAATTACCTCAGTCAGCTTGAATACTTGACTTTCTCCAGTTACACTTATACTAACAGTGTTGGCATTGGAATATTATACGTAAGTATATAATTGTATACATTTACAGTGAAGAATGAGATCTTGCCAGGCTTGTGGGACAAGAAAAGAGAGAGAAGAAAGAATGCAGGTGAATTTATGACACATACAAAAAGATAAAAATAATGTTGGATGAGGAAAAGTAAAGAAATTAAATAGCATGAGAGATTATCAACATCAGTGGATTGAAAGTTGTAATGAAGTTAGAAATTGTACTGTATGAAAAGGAGTGTTTGGTTAAGGATGTGATTCTTGTGTTAGTGCTTTGACACTTGAGAAATTTTCTGCTGATCCTATTTACAGTGTATGACCACATAAATGAATATTTTAGCAAGATAGGAAGAAAAATTCATTGGAGATTAAGAAGTCATGAACTGAATATAATTCAGAGTATATCAGAATTTTTAATGGCTTAGTCAAGTCTACTGAAATCTCATAGAGCTATGGCAGTATCTGTAATAATGATAAAATAAGGCAGTCAGGGACTAAAGCCCTCCATGATTTTGGTATAGTAATCAACTGGTACACGAAACCTAAGGATTAGGTGGCTGGAAGAGATCATTCTTTTATTTACTCAAAGAACTAATGTTATACTACTGCCACATTAGAATGATTAAATTTATAAACTTAAAATAAGCTTTTCTTTAGGTGAAAGGGAGTGAGAGATACAGCTGTTATGGAATGAATAAGTCATAAGAATAAAAGCTACAGGACAGGGAATATAGTCAGTGGTATTTTAATAGCAGTGGATGGTGACAGACGGTAGCTACACTTGTGGGGAGCAGGGCATAAGGTATAGAGCTCTTGAATCACTGTTTACATCTGAAACTAATGTAGCATTGCATGTCCACTATACTCAAATAAAAAATAAATAAATAAAAATAAGTAAAATAAGTTTCTATTATATGTACTGACTTCTCTAATATCATTGAATAAAATGGTAAGCACCTCTTTTTAAAAATCCTAGTAAGATCAGAAAATTATTTGATTAGTGTTTAAAATTTTACCCTGTTTTACTTAAATTGATGAAGAGGTCCTATCTAGTACATCTAAACCAGAATGCCAACAGTGGACTTAATTGAATTCTTTCTCAGTTTGTTTAGTATTTAAAACTGTCTGACATAAAACTAATCATCTTGAGGGAAAAAGATAAAACAAAATATTTTTCAAAAGAGGATATGAATATTTTATATAATAAGATACATTATTTAAAGCATTCTACAGACAGTACTTAAGGCATTTTGGAAATAAAATGGTGAATGTCAACCTTGTTATCTACTGCTCTTATCTAATGGGAGATACAAGAAGAGATATTTTTAAAAGTCAGTGAATACAAATGCTTTAAAACAATTTTAATCAGTACAGGACTATGATGAGAAAATGAATAAGGATGACGTAATGACTAGTAAAATAGCTATCCACCTATACATTTATTAACTCCATAGATTTAGAGTTTAAAAAATAAAGAAAAACTTATATCACATTATAAGATATTAAAAGTATATAAATTTAGCTTATCGCTTATGTATGTTATTTAAGGAAAATAATGTGTCTTAGGAGTATAAACCATAAGGATGGAAAATGTGTGAAAACAAACTATTTAAGGCATATATGACAAAAGCATGAAATAAATAGTTAAATTATATATAAGAAGAATAAAGCACTCCTTCCTCCAGCTATTGAGAGTGTTGGTGACTGAAAGCTTGCAGCTGAACTACCCTTCTGAGACTGCCCTTGGTCAGAGATGATCTCTCAAAGTATGCCTTCTTTCCAGAGTAGTGTACATTATATTACCAGTCAATACTGGTATAAGGAGCTTAGTCCCATTATCCCAATTTGGGACAACTCTTCAGAGTCATTCAAACTCTCGAGATCCCCTAGGATCATCTGAATCTTCCATTGTAATGCATTGCAAACAAACTTCCCCATCTACTAATACTGTCTTCTTCATTTATAGGCATTAAAGCCAAAGGCATACCATAATAAGCCTTTTGCACACAATATGTTTTCTGTAGATCTGACCTGTGATAGTTGCCATAAAGTGGTCTGAAAAAGAACAGATTTTAAAATTGGATTGTGCAGTTGTTTCAGCCACTAGTCATGTAGAATCCCATCATTGGTGGCCAAACTGAGCTCAGAAAGATCTTAGCATGTAATAGTAATGCACTCATTAAACTTAATTACTGATGACATGGGATGAGATAAGTCTAAAAGGGAATACAATGTATCAGGAATTTGAGAAATATGGGAAAATAGTAATTCTAATGACAATAATATTAGATGGCTGCTGCTGGGGGCAGCTGATATGATTGGAGACATAGGAAGAAAGTCTGAGTATAGTCACCAAGTGAAATCTGTGAATGAAAGCCAGAGAACCTCTCTGACAACATATAAAGAGATTCTCACGTTTTGTAGAATAAGCTGAGGACAGAGAAACAAATGTCATGCTTAGGACTTAGTTATATTATAGAAGGAGAACTTTAGAGAAGGTTGAAATTTCAGCTATAGCAGGTCCACGATGCCAGGGTAAGGGAACACTGAAATGTGTGATGATGACATCTGCTTTGAGTCAATCCAGATTCCCCTGCAAAAATAGCACCCTTCACATCGTTAAAGAGTAGTGTTTCTCACCTTTTTGATCACTCATGATGATGCAGAGACCTGCACTTTGCAAGGCAACATATATCCCTCCCACCCCAGGATCTGTCCCCAGTTCCCCTCCTGTTAATAAACCAATAAATAGGATTAAAGCATTATATAACTGCAATAGGGAAATCAGAGTCTGCTCCTAAACCCCAAGGACCTACAGAATCTACCAGCAGGAGCTGGAAGACTATGTGAAAATAGATTCAAGAAGATTAAATTATAGAAATAAAAAAGAGTTTATTGATATGGGAATGTTTCCCTGTTGCATAGGATTTAACACCTTGACAACTGCTAACATACTCCTAGGCTGGCTGTTAGAGGCTTTGAGTAAAGTGTAAGTTCATACTAATTAAAGTAGCATGATCACATTGTGAAGGAAGAGAACAAAAGTCTCAGACGGTTGGCATACTAGCATATATAAACTATGGCTGGAAATCCCACCAAGGATTGTGCAACACTACAGGGTCTAGCAAACATCCCATTTAGCAAAGCAAAAAGTAATGTGTTGGTAAAAGGAGCGCCATCTTCTTTGAGAGACTCCTTGATGGCTGTTGTCTTCAGGCCAAGTAGGAAGATATGTCAGTAGGAAGATATGATTATAAAATTGGCCACCCTGAGAATAATCCACCTAAATGACCCTTAATCAAAATCAGTTGTTGATGCTTAACTGTCAGAAACCCATTGGGCAAAGTTACTGTAATGAACAGAAATGTCAGAACAGTGGCCAGGAGTACTGAACCCAGTAGCTATGGCAATAATAACAGAATATGGGGCTACTGGGGACAAGATAGATGAGTATATCCAATAAAGGTAAATGTATACAACCAAAAGTAATTGAAGATGGATAATCAGAAGCCTGAGATGGCCACCCCAATAAAATCTCATGATTCTTATCCAGTTGCCAGATCTAAGCCAGTATTTACACATAGAACACATTGACTTCACAGGTTGCACTGCCTGAAAGAGAGGTTAGGTCTCAGGACACAAGAACATATCATAAGGATTAACCTACCCTTCCCTCAATAAGAATTATGACCTTTTACTCATGTAACATATTTGGAAAAGGGAAATTCCCAATTGACTCAAGTTCAATGATGACATTAATTTTCAAATACATGACACATTATCATGACTACACCTAGAACATTTGCAGGCCAGGTATAAAATGGATTTCTGTTTTTAAGTTCAGTTCTCAGTGAGCCTATCAGAATCAAGATCCATGTACTGTTCTTCTCCCCAGCCCATGAATGTATAATTGGAATGGCCTTACCTGGTAGGTGGTAGTACTCCAATTAATGTAGTGATTATCTTTTTTAGAAAGATTTGGCAAAACATGAGTCTAAAATATTTTGCATTTTTTTGTGTTTTTTTGTTTGTTTTGTTTTTAGGCAAAGATAATATACTATTCTTTCAGTTTCTGTTGTCTTTTGCTTTTAATTTGGTTAGTTATGTTTTCCCTAGAAAAATCATCATTTTCAGTTATATTTTTAATTCAGCGGCAAAATATAACAGTCTGTCAAATTTTTATTTGAGCTTTTAAAAGTAAATTATACACACATATTTTTAAAGAATTTATATTTCCATTTCTCCTATAGGTTCCATGTTAGCATCTGTAATCACTTGTTATGTACTTTTCTTAAATGGCCAATTCATTTGCTGCATATAGAAGAATTCTGTGAAGTGAGTAACTATAGGGCTAGATACATCTCACCCTTAAGCCAAACTTACACACTCCCTTTCTTTACTATCTTAAATTGTATCTATCTACATTGTCTAAAATGCTCAGAAAAAGGGTATATGATAAACCTAATTATAAAAATGTGAATACTATCACATTATTACAATACCTTAGATAAAAGTCACAACAATATCGATTGTTTCACTGTAAATTAAATCTAAGGGAAAAAAAGTCAAAATCACTCTACTCAACACCTCGTTCACCACCATTTCAACCAGAGGGGATTAATTCAAGATAGATTTGGTCTGAATTTCTGTGGTGGTAAGAGTGGCATCACAAGATGGTTTTCTATGCTACATTTATCTTATATTGCCACAAACTTAGTGCCTTATAACAACACAATTTTATTATCTTACTTCCTACATGTCAGAAGTCTGACATGGGTTTCACTGGACTAAAATCAAGGTGGCTGTAGGGCTACATCCCTTCTACTAAGGGAGGCTATATATCCTTTCTTTTACACCCTCTAAAGGCTACCCTCAGGTCTTGGATCTTAGAATTTTCCACTTTCTTCAGAGCCAGAAATATTGCATCTCCTTCTGATTCTCTGCTATGGTCTGAATGTTTGTGTCCCATCAAATCCATATGTTGAAATCCTAA
Organism: Lynx rufus; assembly: GCF_022079265.1. Classification (NCBI taxonomy): domain Eukaryota; kingdom Metazoa; phylum Chordata; class Mammalia; order Carnivora; family Felidae; genus Lynx; species Lynx rufus. The sequence goes on along the minus strand of NW_025814845.1, from coordinate 94,438,275 downwards.
TGCCCAATGTGATAGTTTAGGAAATGGGGCTTTTGTGAAGTGGTTAGCTCAAGAGAATGAGGGGCTCTCATGAATGAAATTAGTGTCCTTATAAAAAAAGATCCAAATGAGCTTCCTCTTCCCTTCCACTACATGATAATACCATGAATACCATAAGTATGCAACCCAGAAGGGCACCTTCATTCAATCATGATGGCAGCCCAAATTCAGATTTCCCACCTCTAGAACTATGAGAAATAAATTTCTGTTGTTTATAAGCTACCCAGTTTGTGCTATTTTGTTATAGTAGCCTGAATAGACTAAATCGCTCCTGGTTCTGACTCTTTCACTTTTAAAAGGACTCTTTAATTGCACTGGACCCACACAAGTAGTCTAAATTAATCATCCTGATTTAAGATTAGTAGATTAAAAAATTTAGTAACACCTACAACCTTCATTTCTCTTTGCCCTGAAAGATAACATATCCACAGGTGTAATATCATTGAGAGGGCACTACTCTGCCTACTGCACAATCCAGCATTCACTCCCTTCTCCTACTGAATAAATGAATCCAAACATTCACTCTCTTCTCCTACTACATGGAGGAAGTACATTTTCCTAGTGCATTGATGTTGAGTTTTGTTATGTGACCTCTTTGGCCAATGGAATGTAAACAAAAGTGACAGACTGACAATCCCAGGTATATCTTTGTCTCTCTGACATGTCTGAACTCCATTATGAAAACCACTGTCTGCACTTTGAAGTAGAGCCACCTTATCTAATCTAGACACCTGAAAATGCTCAGTTTCAGGTTAGTTTATTATGCAGCAAAGCCTAAATATGTTAGAATTGTATCTCCAAAGCATGATGCCTGCTTATAGCCATTGACAGATAGGAGCTATAGCAGGGATGCTATTTGCACAGCTCTGCGGGTAAAGGATCATTCATACCATATTCTGTGTGAATGAGATTCCAAAGTTGTACACTTAGTGGCCTTGGACTATGACAGTAATTTGATGTTCTGGAAGAAAGTGAATAAACAGTGAAATCTGAGAGAAATGAACATGTCTTGGAGTTCAGTTGTCCAGAATATAAATTCATCACTGTCAGCTGAGATCAACAATCTATAGACTATCTCACTTGGAGAAACCTATCATTATAGTCTACTGAGATATTTTGCTCCTTAAGGGATCCTTATGCATCCTACCTCCTCTCTAAGTAATATTTGAGGCAAACCTAACTTCTTGCAAAAGTTTTGAAAGTTTAAATAAAATTACTTTAAACTAAATGTACGTTTTGTTTTAGTGATTATTAGTTTCTTTGTATTCTGTTAGTCTCCTTTCTCTCCTGAGCATCTCTGTTCCTATCAACACTCTTCATTCAAATCTGGGATGATCTGTGTTCTCCTCAAAATACAATTATAGATATCCCTTACATATTTTCTTATCTCTTTTAGGATTATAAGACTTCTTTGTACCAGTGTCATAATGGATGCTTCAGCTATTTACGAATCCTACTTTCTAGGAGTGCTTCCCTACAGTTACCAAGAATCAACTTTAGCAGTTATTAAACTGCTGTTGTAGATATTTCCAAGCCCTGTGCCCAGATTGCCACTGGAGATGTGTGGACCCTAACCTATGGTCTGTTCTCTATTTCTTCCTCTAAAATTCAACATTTGAATTTTCCTGGTCTGAACTAACTTTTAAGTTTGCTTCTAAATGTTCCATTTCTATTATTTTCTATTCCTTTAAAGCAAACCCAGCTAAAATGTTAAAGTTCTATTCAGTTTCTTAAATTGATTTGGTATCTTTCCCAACAGAGAGGACCTATATGTTTTCTGTATCTAAGTGCCATTATTCCTCAAAGCTTCTCTTTCCCGAGGCCAGACCTTTATTTTTTTTTATCCCTGAACTGCTCCATTGTATTTCTTCTTGCAAATTCCCCTCTTACTGTAAGATATAAAAAGCCAATAGTTCTGAGCCTATCAATACATTCATTGTTTAAACAAATCCTGCTGGCTCTTACTTTCTTATTTATGGTTATCCAACCAGTAGGTATCTTACTAACATGTAATCAAGGTCTGGTAGGAATATCTGTGGTTGCATCAAGTAGCTCTTTCCTTTACAAAACTAACCCTTCCTACCTCCCCCCACTCTGACACCACACACACACCTAACTCAAATGCTATAATTTTGAACCCTCCCTGACCATACATACTTTCTCCTAAGTACGTAACTCTGTCACTCTTCTGAACTTGAAGAACTTTTCCATCAAATTGTTTCAAAAACGTATAATCACCTAACTACAGCTGACCAAGTGATATAAGAAAGTTTCCTAAATTTCTCTGATAGTTAACTTTCTACCAGTTTAAGAGCACATTTCTTCATTATTTTTTTTCACAATCCAGCTTTCCTCTGGGTAATTACAGTCTGATCACTAAGATCCTGACTTTGTTAAACAATATTGGGTCCCACTGGCCTCTTTGACCTAGTAATAACTGCTTCGCTCATTGTTTCCTAGCTCCATCTTTAGCAACACCTAGGTATATTTGTACATTCTTTTAACTTTTTTGTGTATCTAGCTACTAAGTTTTTAACACCTTTCCTAAAGAAGTGTCTTTTCTTTCTTCCAATGTTTTCTCTGTGTGTATGTGTGTGTATGTTTCTTACTCTTTCAATTTCTAACAACATTTATTTTACATGGCTTTTGAGAATTTTTTCTGAGATGCCAACCAAAGTCTCCATTCAAACCTGCTGCTTTGAGACACTTTCAAGGTACAAACCTTTATAATGGTCTTCCTTGCATTTGGGCTTTTAGTAATCACACTACATCCTTTTTGTTTTGTTTTTATCTCTTCTTATAATTAATGTGACATATGATATGTATACAAAAGTCTCTACAGTCCTTTATGTGTTTGTTTATAAAATTTATCTCCATTCTGGGAATCAACTTGCTATCTTAATCCTAAAATATAACATCATAATCAAAGTATATATTATTAAGAATTCATATTCAATTTGAGAGCCTGAGTAGAAGTAAGTAGGTAATAGATGAAGGGAATAATCCAAGAACCTGTAGTTTGATCACATTATTTTTTTTTAATGTTTATTTCTTTTTGAGAGAGAGATAGACAGAGCATGAGCAGGGAAGGGGGAGAGAGAAAGGGAGACCCAGAATCAGAAGTAGGCTCCAGGCTCTGAACTGTCAGCACAGAGCCAACCACAGGGCTCGGACTCATAAACTGTGAGATCATGACCTGAGCTGAAGTCAGACATTTAACTGACTGAGCCACCCAGGTGCCCCTTGACCACATTAATTCACAAGTTTAATCCTTCCATGATTTTCTCCTTAAAACTAAGATAAAAAAAAGAGGAGTAGGGTTTAACACAGCAAACAGCAAATCTTATATTTCATAATTCTCAGCATTGATTTTAAGTCCCCAAATCTCATATGTTTACATACATATGTATGTATATATATATAGTCACATGTATATGATAGACACTTTATACCTACATGTAATGTGCATCTAGGTGTGTGTGTGTGTGTGTGTGTGTGTGTATATATATATATATATATATATATATATATACACACATGTTGTGTATAAATATGCATGTGTATATATATTACATGTTGTGTATAAATATGCATTATATATACATGTATGTCTGTATGTGTATGTTATATAAATATACACACACATGCCAGGAATAATTAAGCTGCTTTCTGCAATTTAAAATTATAAATAATAGTAGTTGTACTATTTCCCTGGTGTCAGACCAAAAGCAAAATCAAGCATCCATAGAACTTGGTCAGACTAGCTGACATCCTGGTGAAGCAAAAATCCAAGTTTTCTCTTTTTCTCATGCTTTTCCTTTCTATTCTCCTTTCCTAAATAACAAATTGTTGGCTAAGTCCCAACTTTCCAAATTGATGTGAAGGCTTCACTTTTCCATTCAAGAAATGCTTTTGATGGATATCATCTTTGGTTCTCCCTGGGAGCCATTCATATATGTATAAAATTTTGGAATAGGCAGGAGGATCATTTCAATGGAAGTAATAAAGGAGATACTCCCATCTGAATTAATCTTAGGCTTCGGAAACCGCTATTGTGTGAACATATAAAGCCACTCATTTGAACACTCCCCTAGCTAAGTCATAATAAAATAGTACATTGGAAAGGGAAGAATTTTGCAGTTTAATTTTCCTTCAGCTTTAATTAATAAGAGGTAATACATTATTCATTTGGCACTCTAACTATTTCATGTAATAATGAGATCAACCTAGAAAAATATTTTATTGAATTAAATGAGATTATTATGTAACATTTCCTGGTGAGCTATATGGGCCACGAAGGCATAATCTGAGGTGGAAAATAGAAAAAAATTACATGTGTCCTCAAAGAACACATTATAGCTTTGTAATTAACTTATGTCTTGATTTCATCCATTTTGAAGGTTTCTATGATCAATACTTGAATTATTCATCTCTGAATCTCGTAGAATACTACCCCCTCAAAGTTTACTAATCATCTGTGGCTTTTTTTTAATGCAGACTTAGATTCAGCACATCTGAATGGGGTCTGACTTTCTGAATTTTTAATAAATTACCATGTGATGCCAATGTTAGTAGTAGTGGCTACCCTTTGAGTAGCAAGATCACAGAATGCATAAGGATAGTAGCAGAGGCTGGTATTAGCAAAAATAATGGAGAATGGGACTTAATCGATATGCTACTATTTTCTTCCAGAAAGCAGCCTCACCCTGATTATTAAACTCCATGGAAAACAAAACAAAACAAACAAACAAACAAAAAAACAAAACAAAATGAAAACACACAAACAGAAAACAGAACAAAATACTTGGGAATAAAAGGTGATCTTGTCCAGTTCCTGTGATGAGGTGGTTATGCACTTATAGGTGCATGGAAAGTTCCAGCTATCCTCCCCACATGAGAGGATTTTGGAGAAAGTTTCCACTTCTCTAACCATTTCTTCTCACCATTTCCCCAATAAAAGAGTTGCTTATCTGATTCATCAGAGGACAAGACACTCACTCAACCATGTTTTTTAAAAACTGAAGTTGTTTTTCCTGAGTTGAAATGCAAAACAACATGAAAAGACTGATATTAAAAATACTGCCAAATATTTATTTGACAAATATAAACCATAAGAAAATAAGTGACACAACAATAGTACTAAGATTTTTAAAAAGAAATTATAGTTATAAACATTAAGACAGCCAGCCTCCACTCAGTTCAGGATCAGGTGGAATAGTTTCCCAGGAAAAATTAAGTAAGTGGGAATATAAAATGGCCAGAAAAGAAATAAGATGAAATAGAATTCAACCCCTCTTCTGCCTAATATCTGTGTGCATCTTTCTTCTCCATAGACACATTTTTAAAAATTGCATGGCTAATTTTTTAGATATCAATGGTAGAAAGACAGTTTCCAAATTTCTATCTCCAACCTTGACTTTTTCCTTAAATTCCAAACTTCTTTCTATATTGAACTGTTTTTTCAACATCTCTACTTGAGTGTCCAATTGTTTTTTCAAACATGACATGTCCCAGACTGGTTTTCCGCTCTTATTCTCCAAGGTTGTTCCTCCCACATTCTTTTCTATCTCAATAAATAGCAAATCTTCTTTCACTTTCTCAGTCTAAATATTTGGGTTCCTCTATTTCTTTCCTGTATCATAGACTGTATCAACATGTCACACCAGCCTTAACTTCAAAATTTATCTCAAATATGAGCACTTCTTGTCAACAATATCACTACCATCCTGGTATAAATTATTCCACCTCCATCTTTATTCACATAGGTTTAATTATGCATACAGCAGGTAATATGATTTTTCTATGATAATATAGACCACCATCCTTTGTTCCAAATCTACCAGTGGCATCATATATCAGCAAGAATAAATGCCAAAGTGCCTCCCGGGCCACAGAAAGACAGTTTTTTGTCTGGCTTCCATTTCCTTCCCTGACCCTATATACCACTAACTCATTCATATCTGCCTCACTGGCCTTCTTACTGTTTCTCAAAAAAGATCTCATGATATTTTCTTTTGATACTGCTTAGGATACTCTTCCATATTTCCTCATTGACTCACTCCTATATTAGGTTCATATCTCTCTTCAAACTCAGATGTCACATTATAGAGGCCTTTCCTGATTTCCCTGTATAAAACAGCAGTTCCTGCTACCTCAGCCCCATGATTCCCCACCTCCATTATCTTGATTTATTTTACTTGATAGTAGTTGTCAACATTTACAATATATTATTTGTCTATAATAATGATAGTTTTATCAGAGTATAAGTTCTTCAAAAGTAAGCACTTTATGTGTTTTGATCATTGATGTATCTTCAGCATATAGAATGTGTATCTACATGTAATAGGTACTCAATAAATGTGTCGAATCAATGAATGAATGGTGACTGAAAGCAATTTAATTAAAATCAGAAATCAGACAAAGGAGATATGCTATTATTCAACATTGTATCAAGAGTCTTAGCAACTAAATTTTTTGTCAATTAAAATGAGGTAAGAATATCAGGAACACTGATTTTGAGTTCATTATGTACAGATTTTTTATCTACTGAAAAATAAAAAACCACAAGCTAAAACATTATTTGAAATAAGGAATGAGGTAAAAAATGTAGATGTGTTATACATTTACATTAATAGCCTCAAAACTTTATCATCCCAATACCCACACTTTTTCCCATGTAGTTATGTAGTTCTTATAACTGGAGAGATGTAGTATTTTATTCCATCTTTAACTTTGGTTTTAACAGTGTGACTTTCCGTGGTCAGTAGAATGTTACCTGAATTGACTCAAGCAAGGGCTTGAAAAGCACTTGTAATATTGAGTTTGTTTTCCTGCACCCATTTCTGCCATATCCCGAAGAAGAAACATGTCAGTTCTAGCTTGTTTGTGGCAAGCAGAGAATGACAGAAACCTGGAGATGAGGCATCCCTCGCCAAGCGAATTCGAGATGAGCTGACCCCCAACCAGCCAGGTATAGGAGTGAGGCTAGATAAGACCAGCAGATACGCCCAGCTGAACCCAGTCTAGGTCAGCTGACTTTTAGTCAAACTGTAGACTCATAATCTAAATAAATGTCTATCAGTTTATTCTGCTGGTACTTTGTGGTTGTTCATTATGCATATTATTATGGTTATAGTAAACCTAAACTTGATATAATCTCAATTTAAAATAATTAATGATGCATTCTTCATAAGCAATAACAATACTAAAATGTAATGGAATGAAACTACCTTACAAAAGCAAAGTAAATAATCAATTGCTGCAGAAGGATATATGTTTGTGTAGAATGCCACAAAATTTGTAAAAGACCTAAGAATGAAGAAAATCTTGTTCAAGGCTAGAGAAGGTCAATAATCACAACAATTCTTCTCTCACTAATGTACTTATTCAAAAACAAAATTCCTATCACAACTTCAACAGTATTACTCAAGAAATTTGGAAAGCAGATTCTAAAATGAATACTCAGGGGTACCTGGGTGGCTTAGTCGGTTAAGCATCTCACTTTGGCTCAGGTCATGATCTCACAGTCTATGGGTTCAAGCCCTGCATCAGGCTCTGTGCTGACAGCTCAGCATTCAGATCTGCTTCAGATTCTGTGTCTCCCTCTCTCTCTGCCCCTCTCCTGCTCGTGTTCTCTCTCTCTCTCTCTCAAAAATCAGTAAACATTAAAATTTTTTTAAATGAATATTTAAAAAATTAATGTACAAAATAAAGCAAGTCTATTTGGGAAGAGTCAGATTCAAAGAAAGCCATCAGGATATAACAGAGCTAGATAAATATGTCGATTGTATCAAACAGTTAATCTAGGAATTTTTTCAGATATGTAAGGATTTTATAAAATGGTGATGATTGGTTTTCAGATAAGTGAAGAATGAAGACATAATACCAACAACAATGCTGAGACAATTTTTGGAAAATTAGATACCTTAGAACATTCATAAAAATAAGTACTATTAAAATTATCTAGAATATTACTATAACATGTAACATAATATGTATATGATTTTAAGTAAAATTTTTAAATAAGGCATGGAAAGCATGGACATCAAAAGTACAAAGACAAATGTGTATGTAATTTACACTGCTAAATTAAATACTTCTGAAGAGTAAAAATATCATAACCAAATTTACACACAATAAGAACTCCAAGAAATTTATAGGAAAAAGCCAAGTAATTCAATAAAGATTTTTGCAGTGTATATAAAAATCAAGGACAGAAGTAGAAATGTGAATGGTCAATAAAGGCCAAAATATTTTTATTCTCATCAGTAATAACATAAATGCAAAATAAAACAACTTAGTAGCATTTTTTAATCATCTTCCTGAGAAGACCCTCAAAATGTGAAGCTGTTTCACATTAAACTTTTCTCTAGTCATCCTTAGGGAAAAAAAAATGTAGTTGGAAACAGAAAAGTTTGGCTCTTATGATGAATAATAACAGACTTTTCTGATATTCAACAATATGAAGAGAGTAGCCTATATGATTTCTATGGTTTCTTCTCCACTATAGCATCATTATAATATAAAGGAGAATTCAAAACCATAGGGAAAATATAAAATATATGTTGTAGCGAAGTAAAATAATAAATATAACATGTAAAAAGTGCAGAAATGAACGTTCTCATTCTGTCAATGATGAAAAGATAAATCACTCAAATCAGAAATAAGTAAACATACATATTTTAGTATCATTATCTTATACTATAAAATTAGCTCATTATTCATTTAAAATTGATAAGAGAACCACATTAACCACATAAAAACAATTATTTAGAAATGAAATATACTGGCATCATGAAAGGAGATGATCTATTTACTCCAGCTGGAGAATATTTTGGTTTTGTGAAATAGATATTAAAAAAAAGCATATTCTTTAAAGCTGAGATCAATGATAATGCAAGGCATATTAAGGGTGTTAAAAATTATTTCAAAAGTTATTTGAAGCATTGGTGCTACTTAGATATGCAATTATCATTACCTTAAAAATTGTTTTTCAGCTTTTGCAATAAATCACAATAAATTGGGTAGTCTTTTAGAATGGTAGTCTTATTACTCTAAAAAACAAGATGCTAAAATTGTTGTTTCCTGGTGGTATTCACTTACCTGGAACTGTTATTATTCTAATGTGAAAACAATCATTCCTGAAATCAAATGAAAGGAGATTAAAAGTATAATAACAAAGAGCCTGGCAAAATATGTATTTTGTAATTATAAACTATAAGAAAATAAGTGATGAAACATTGATATGAAGGTATTTTTAAGGAAATTATAGATATAAACATCAACACGGACAATTTGAAAATCTATTCTCTCAAGTTAATACAAAACAGTCTAAATCATGCATTCAACATGAAGGTAATTAAATGCTGTAAAGGAAATTGCTAGAAATATATGCAAAAAAATTAAGGAACGACAAATGTTAGGAAGGCTTACTACGTTGTCAGTTTTTGACAAATTAAATTCAACAGTGATCAGTGGATAATTTAAAATACAGTCAAATTTATGTTTTAGGCAAGTTTATAATCATGTCTGCATTATTATTAAATAAGAAAACTTCATATGAATGAACAGAATTCAATACAGAAAGGCTGACAAAATGATACAACTTCAAGAAAAGGGAAAATTAATTTAAATATAAAAAAGGTGGAAATACTGGATTACATGTTATGTATGTATGATCTTCTGTGCTATATATAGTCATATAGTTTCCCAAAATACTTTTTCATTTAAACTCCCACCAACAGTATATATGAGTTCAAATAGTTTCACAGCCTCAATAACACTTGTATGAATTGCTTTTTTGTTTGTTTTTTTAATTTTTTTTAGTTGTTTATTTATGTTGAGAGAGAGAGAGAGCATGAGCAGGTGAGGGACATAGAGAGAGAGAGTGAGAATCCCAAGCTTTGATGCAGGGCTCAAACTGACAAACCATGAGATCATGACCTGAGCAGAAATCTAGAGTTGGTTGCTTAACCAACTGAGCCACCCAGTAGCTCCAATTTTTATTTTTATTTTTATTCTTATTTTAATTCTTATTTTTATATTTATTTATTTATTTATTTATTTATTTATTTATTTATTAGTTTAGCAACTCGATTAATGTATAAAGGTGGAACACAGTGAATTTTAAGTTGTATTACCCTGGAATGTAATGAAATTGAGCAACATTTTTCATTTGGTCGTTTAAATGTATTCTGTTTCTGTTCTGTATTTTGCACATTTTTCTTTTTTTTTAATTATCTAAGAACAATTTAACATGATAGCTACCTTCTCACATTTTAAAATATGTAGCACAGTACTGTTAACCATAGACACCATTCTTTATAGCAGATCCCTAGAATGTATTCATCTTGCATAACTAAAACTTTAGTCAATGGCAACTCTCCATTTCCCTTATTTTTTCTTTGATTGGGTGTCCTGGTTTATTCTTACTTATTTTTCAGGAGTAAACATGATAGATAGATGATAGATAGATAGATAGATAGATAGATAACAGATATAGATATGGAATTTTTCTCTAATATCTATTGCAAATATTTTTTGCCAATATGAACATTTTATTTTCATTCTCCTAAGATATTTTTCTGATTACCATAAATTCCTAAGTTTAATGTAATGCAACATTTTTTTCTTTCATGGTGAGTGCTTTTATGTCCTGTTAAATAAAACTGTGCCTGCTCAAATAGGTTTTCATCTAAAGTCTTCATTGTTTCTTATTTCCTTTTTAGATCTATAACCTATTTGGGATTAATTTTTGTGTAGAATGTGAGATGAGGCTCAAAATTCAGTTTTTTCAATACAGATGTCCAACTGAACCAGCACCATTTATTGAAAACATCATCATTTCATCACTTTAAGACAGAGTCCCATTAGCCATAATTCACATGGTCATATCTGTATTAACATGTTTCTGGAATTTCTGCTATTAATTTGTCTGCTTATGTTTGTTATTGAATCAGTATTCAATCACTTTGTTTTGTTTTAGATGTATAAGAATTCTTGATATTTGTTACTGTTCATTCACCCAAAGTTTTGTAGGAAAAATTATTAGTATGCAGCTTGATAAATTGTCTCCAAGTGAGCACAAACTAGCAACCAGCAATAAGTCAGAGGAACAAGAGTACCAATCCTTAGTTCTCATATGCATGCTTCCAGACAGGATTCCTGCCCAAAGTTCACAATATCCTGACATCTAGCACTTAAGTAATATCATACAGGATGTACTCTTTATCTTTAGCTTATTTTATTTGATACTTTGTGAGATTTATTTTGTATAAAGTAGCATTTAGTTCTCATTACTGTATTTTATTGCATCGACTGTTTGTGCCACAATGTTTATATTCATTCTACTTTAGATGGAAATTAGAGTTGTTTCTAGTCAGGGCTGTAATTAATAGATGTATTAGTTTTCTATTACTCCTGTAACACAGTGACATAAACTTAGTGGATCTTACTGTTCTCGGAGTTTTAGGTCCAGGTGGGCTCCTTTATTTACACACAGTAAATAAAATAAACATGCAATATATCAAGTGATAAGAAAAGCAATAGAAAAATCAAGAAAGCATAGTATAGATAAAGTGATGGGAGCATAAGAGAGTTTCCATCTTAATATCAAGTAGTTAGGAAAGAACTATGTGTTAAAGAGAATTTGAGCCAGACTGGTTTTAAGTGTGAGAATGAATCATGTAACTCTCTTAAAGTGTAATGGATACATCTCAAGTATAAGGGATATCAAGAACTACAGCCAAGGCCAGTAAGCAGTCTTCTTAGAGTGTTTGAGGAATAACAAGGAAACCAGTAATGGCTAAGTGAATTATGGGAAGAGTGCCTCATAGTGTTTTAATAATCTTTATTCTTTGTAATTAGTATTTATTATATATATGATGTGAAATTAAAATTAAGTTGTACATGCAAAATATTGGATGTTAGGCAATGTTGCCCCTGGTCCATTTTTTCTGCTATCTACCTAAGTCCAATCATTCAACTTCTCTAGGACTTATACTTGTCTTCTGTTCAGGAATGGGACCACATCATTTACTTAGGACTTTCTATGAATATGTGAATAAGCAAAATCATTGTATAACATCTTCCTGTGTATCCAAGAAACAGTCTCTAAACCTTAATAATATTTCAGTAGACCATTTCTTTTTTATATGTGTACATTTTAAGTCTGTCTCATTCCTTTTTGAAGACTTAGATCAAAAATGGATTTATAAAAATTATAATTTTTTCACAATGTAAATTAATATAGCAGCTTAAAAATCAAGAGTAAAGTAAATTTATGAAAACTGTAATTCATATGTGAAGTTGGTATATTTTAAGCAAGTCAGAATTCTGAATGACAGGCATTTTATTTTCTATTTTTGTATCTATTGTATACATATTCCTTGGTCAATGCACATAGGCCACCCATAAATGAAATTTTCTAACAGGATTTTCCAATGTCAAAAGGTATTTTTTCCTTAGTAAAGATAACAAATGTATTATTCCTCACCTGATGTTTTATGTTTGCTACACTTTTTATAGAAAGTGAAATAAATGTGCTAAATATTATATATCTTATAATTATGTAAGAAAAAATGTAGAACTTCATTAATATAATATTCCATGAAAATAAAAATATTTTATTAAATTTTAGATTTTTTTTACCTCTTCAGGGATAATATATTTTTTAGGTTTAATTTTTTGAAGTTATCTTTTAATTGTATTTATTCTGGAATAATATTTATTCTATAACTAATATTTATAAATTCTCATTTGATACCCACCTGTGAAAAAGCTTTGGATGGTATGAATGTGTTATTTTTCACCATACATGTTAAGATTATTAAGTGTGGAATTCAGACACAGTAAGCTTTTACCCAATTTTCTAACCTAAGTAAATCTTTTAAAACTCAGTCAAGACCTAAACAGAGCTATCTGCCCTCTCACAAACTAATTTGAGCTAGCAGTTTCAGCTCTGCTTAGTGCAGAGATTTGATAGCTAAAGACATATTTTATAGCTGGTTTCAAACTAGAAAGGCGTGACTGCTCTTGGTGAGATTGATGAAAAGTCATTCCTGTTTAGTATTCTTGATTGATAAAAATAAGTATTCCTATAGAGAGAAATGCCATACTCTATAGCTGATGATTGAATATATTAGCTGCAGTAATAGTATGGTTTTGATGTATATTTTCATTCTTTCTTAAGGTAGTAAGACCATGTATTGTAATGCTTATCCAGAAGCTAAACTAATTCATAAAGTCTAATTCTTTTTGTTTTGTTTTTGTTTTTTTTTAGAGATCATGTTGCATATACTTTGGGGACCCCTGGGGAACATTTTTTTCATGTATAATCTAAGAAAACAACCTGTTTTCAATGACAGTATTATGAGTTAATAATATATAATTTCTACTAAAATATACCATTCATCAAAAATTATGAACGTTATAATGGTATCAGAATAAATAATAATGTAAGGTAAAACATTATTTTTTGAAATGCGATGAATAAATATGATTGAAGTAAATTCTGAACTACGTGACTTCCATTGATAGAGTTCATCATTGATATTTAACTGAAACTGGAATAGACATTTTCAATATTCATATTAGGTTAAATCAATATTTAACAAGTTGGAGTGTGCCATTCATTGCGCATTTAAAAAATATAATGTTTAATGCTTATACAAATATATATACATATTGCAGTTCTTGTCAAATTCTTATTTAAATAATTAAATAGTATGTGGTACTATTCTTGATAATCAACATTTCTGAGTTTGCTTTGTAATAGTCATCAGCAAGAATAACTGCTTACATGTCAGAAAATAAAGTAGTGTTTATAAATAAGCCATTGATCTTTTGATAAAATCAACTCATTCAACAAATAATTATTAAGCATAACTGTTGCACTTTAAAAAGGTACCTGAGGGGCACCTGGGTGGCTCAGTCAGTGAAGTGTCTGGCTCTTGATTTCAGCTCAAGTCATGATCTCTGCTGACAGCACAGAGCCTGCTCGCGATTCTCTCTCTCCCTTTCTCATTGCCCCTTTCTGCCTCCCTCAAAATAAATAAATAAACTTAAAGCAAACAAAAACAAACAAACAAACAAAATTGAGGGGCTTAAAGGAGGAAGGAGGGAAAATGGTTTGAAATTAATAGTGAGGAACAAGGAAAATGCCTATCAATCTCCAGCCCCAGGGGTTTGAAGGCTCAAGGAGAGAGAGAAAAAAAAAAAAAGTAGTCACTACTTGAAAGGGCTGCTGGTGATGCAGTGTCTTCAGATGAGCTACAATTTTCTGTTAGAATGAGAATGTGAAGGGACAATTCAGAGAAGAGGATGATATAAATGACTTTGCTCATGATGGACTCTAAATTCAAGAGAGTAGACTAAGAGTCGGGAAGACATTTGGACATATTTATAATGAAATGTTATTTGTTGCGTAAATAAAATACAGATTTAACTAGATGTACTTGTATCTTATCTGAGAACCCTGTATATACTCCACAGAAATGCATGCACATGCACACAAGGAGACGTGTACAGGAATGTTTCTAGCATTATTAGTAATAATAATAATTAAAACCTAGAAATAGCCCAATATCCATCAATAGTAGAATTGAAAAAGTACTATTATTTAGTGGCTGCACACAGCTCTCTGGAGTTTAGGATATAATAGTAAAAAAATTACCTGGGAGTTTGGGATTTTCTCATGGTGAATAATGAAAATACAGAAAAGGTAGAATAAATGCAGTTATAGTAGATTCAAGATAATATAGTGGGTGAAAAAGCTGAGGTGTTTGGGAACCAAGGAGTTTGGGAAAATTGTGATTTAATTCCACAGTGAGAATTCCTCTGGCATCTGATGGTAATAATAAAGCCTAGAGGAAGTATGTCTTAGACTTAGGGTGTGATTTTATCCTGATATATGTTGTTTTTTCTGTATGTTTATTATTTCTATATTTTATTTTTTATTTTTACTCAGTTACGGGGGGAGGATACAGAGAGAAGGAGAGAGAGAATCCCAAGTAGGCTCCTTGCTGTCAATGCAGATCCCAACTTGGGGCTCTATCTCAGAACCATGATATTATGACCTGAGCTGAAATCAAGATGTTCAATGCTTAACTGGCTGAGCTACCCAGACACCCCTACCCTGATACATGTTAAAGGAGAAGTGAGTCTACCGCCTGATTCCTGGCCCTAATTGGAAATTTTAGGTGGGTCCTGACTTCTGGGAATCTACTTATTACACTAAGGGCTAGGCTTCTGTGAAGAATAAGCTTAGGAATCCTCCAGGCTTACACCAATGGGTTAACAAGGCATAAAGAAGTACAAAGCCATAAGATGCTCACACTCGAGTTTGGGTAAACAATATTGGCACCCCAAGAATAGGGAGCTGCAAAGGTATCCCAGAACAGAGAGGGGGTACAAAGCCTCCAGAATAGAGAGGGGGGCAAAGGCCCCCAAATAGAGAGGGACACAAAGGCACTCAATCCAAAGATATATGAGGTAAGCAAGATTAGGCGTTCAGGGCAGAAGCACTCCCCAATTTAATACTATAGCAAAAAGCTGCTATCACAGGAGGAAAGGACCAAGTTAGGTAAACACATAAATTGAGCTATAGATCGCTGTGCTGCCCAAAATGGAAATGGTTATCAAAAAAAAAAAAAAAGTGCCTTGTGAACCCTGAGGTTATTCCCCCTATCTGCCTTATCCCCTAGGGTAGCTAAGATAAACAGACATAGCGCCTCCTGTCTGCCATTAACAACCATCTGCCCATCTGCCCATCTGCCCGGTGCCAGGATTTTGTTTTATATTGACCCAAACCCCAAACACCATATATTTTCAAGACTCCCTTTTCCCCTCACGTCCCCAAGTTAATGTTTCCAGTTTCTTTGTCTCTTTGTGCACACCTATAACGTTTGTAAGCCTTCTGATCTTAATAAACATGGGACAAGGACCCTTATTCGGGACTCTCGTTTTTTTCCCAGACATTAGCCATCTCTCATTTTCATCCTGTGTCCTAGTCTCTTTCTAGACAAGAGAGAACTTTATACCCAGAGTCTATGACAGGCTTCCTCTTTATCCGTAAAGAAGGAGATGCAAGGCTCAAATAAAGCATAGACTTTAGACCTAGATCATAAGTTAACTCTTGATCCATACTGAAAAAAGACTGAGCTTACTGTTAAAATGCTGTTACTTTTGACCGCTTCTAACAAGGTCAACGACCCCTGGGGAAATCTTTAACAATTAATCCTTCACACTGGAAATAAAGTGATTTTTAAGACTCCTTTCCTTTTTGCAACAGTAGGAAAAGCTTGAGTCCTTATGCTTCTTTCTTTCTCTGAGTAACTAAGATTGACATAGTGTCACATATTAATCATAGCTTCTAACTTCAGGAGGGAACAATGTATGGTTACCACCTGCAGATATGTACAACTATTTCTTTCAGTTAAGTAGTCAGTTTAGTCTGGATGATATTTTAAGTTTAGTCTCACTTAAGCAACCAAGAATTATCCAAACTATTTTATATTTAGATTCAATTAGGAGGGGAAGTGAATCAGATTGTTCCACGCCTAGTGGGGATATTTCTTTGACTTGAGTCAACTTTTGGTTATAATATATAGTCAGAAAAATTTTAACCAACTAAAATTATCAACCTTAAGATCCAAGAATCCTCCAGAGTAATCTAAAAAAACATACTAAATTTATATACATTTTAAGGTTATGTCATCAAGATGACCCATCATTAGCTAAATTGACATTTCAAATAATTTTGCTCTAATATTTTCTTCCACATGGTCTCAAAACAACATACAGCCAAAGCATTTGCTTTTTGAGTAAAGATTTTTATTTCTCATTGCTGTAGTCATTTTAATACTATAGTGGTCTCTTTTAATGTTCCAATTATAGATTTTTATTAAACTGCCTTAAATGTCATTAAAAATATTATTCATTCATTTATTCATTTTATGGTATATTAAATATTTAGCACCTTCTATATATCAAACTTTCTTTGATGTATTAGAGATAGGAGAATATGTGTTCTCATGAACCTCACAATCCAACAAGGTGAAACAGATGATAAACAAAGCAGAAGAGGGGTTATAGAGTTCAGGGAGAAGAGTGGTGATCTGCAAGTCCATTTAGATGGTAAATGAAAACTTAAAGAAAAAGATGGCATTTCAGGGGGAAAAACTGGATAGAGTGCAGGCAACTAGACATTTGGAGATATGAGAAGATAAAAACAAATGCAAAAGTCCTAAGATGGAGACATTTTGATATGGATGAGGAAAGGACACAGGTAGCTGAAGCAACATAATAAAGGAGAAAAGTAGAAGGAAATGAGGTCAGAAAGGTCAGCTATTTGATACTGATGCAATTGATTTGATGCAGTTTGCAATTTGAGGGGTTTTGAGCAAAGGATGACAGGATATGATTTATAGCATCACGGAAGAGCTCTATTTAGCTGTATTCAATAAACTATAAGGGAAAAGAGTAGAAACAGACATATAATAATAAAGTCTAGAGATAACAGTAGTCTGGACTACTGACAGAGCATGGAGAGATGGTGGCAAGTTGCAGAAGCAAAAGGATTTCCTGATGGATTTAATGGTATAAAAAAAAAGTCAAGAATGGCTCCACTATTTTTTACTTGAGCAACCAAATGGAAGAGGTTGGCAATAACTGAGATGAGAAAAGCTCTTGATGGAACAAGTTTAAAGAAAACATATTTGGAGTTCAGTTTTAAACATTTAAAGCCTGAATTGCTTATTGGGCACCCAGATGGAAATGTTAAATATAGAATCAGATTTATAGTTCGAAGTTCATGGGGAAGGTCTAGGCTGAAGAAAAATATTTTGGAGTTGTAAATTTGGACTGTTCTTTGAAGTCTCATGAAAAACTCTTGCGAAGGGAATGTGTGTAGAGGACAGCATTAGTCCAAAGAGATGCTTTGTTTATAGAAGCAGACTTTTCTATATGAGAAACAGTATTTTCATCTGAAAATTACTTTAAGAGAATTTATATAGAAAAAAAGTCCACAAAATTTCACTATTGTAAGAGATGAAAGGACATTTTCTCCACCATATTTTATTCCTCAATAAAAAATAATTTCTATTAATCTGTTAAAACATTGCCATATGTTGAATGTTACATGATTTCTTCATAGGTAAAACTGGCCTATGAACAGGTAGTTCTACAGGGTCTTTTTAATGTATCTTCTTAGATGGAGTCTAATACTTCTCAGCTATAAATGAAATATTATAGTATTATGATTTTTTTTGGTGTTAGGGTCGTTATAATGTTCTATATGCTGCTACATAAAGGCTAATAATAAATTATTATTTTCTATATTTGAGTGCCACTGAAAATGCATACCTTTCTAGGAAATTAATAAAAATTAAAAATTAATTACCTTTGCTAAAACTGTAGTACCCCATGCTTTCACAGAGGCATCCTGAAAAAGGTTAGCTAGTTCCCTGCAGCACATTTAAGCAGATATGTTTTACTTGTTTGTTTAAATTCAAATATAAGTAGTGTGATCCATATACACTAGAACAGAGTCAGAATTTCCAATGAATATACATTTTATTTTATTCCACTGACACATTTTTAATGAAGCCATAGAAGAGACATTGATGCAAATGAGGTATTGAGAACACTGTTTTTCTTTATTATTTTAAATAACATAAATGGTATTTCAAAACACTTGTAATTTATTCTAAAGTGATCACAGAGTATACAACACATTTTCAAAGGGTTTGCTTTAAAGGAAAAATCTCTTTACTACATAATTTTCTCTTATATTGAAATTGATTTCATAGTATTAAATGTTAAAAGTGCCATACTTTACATCCATAGCTTTTGTTTATATGAGGCATTCTTGTTAGTATCTGCAAGATTAAACACCTCATACTAGATAATATGTAAACTACAAAAAATAAAGTACAAATATATGATATATATTTACATTCAATTATATATTATATATATAGGTTCATGTCTACCTCAACAAAATTGAAAATGTTTTAGTATAATTTGTACATATTTTTATATAAAACTTTTCCAATTTGTTCCAATCTATTTTTTGGAATTTGATACTTATTATGAATTCTATGTAAGGATAACATTTTTCTACATGAATGTATTAGTTTTTAGTTGAATTAAAAAAATTAATTAAGTAATCTCTATGCTCTACGTGAGACTTGAGCTCATGACCCTGAGATCAAGAGTCACACGCACCGCTGACTCAGCCAGCCAGGTGCCCCTAGATAAATTTTTTGAAATATGAAAAAATCTTGAGTCACTGCTTTAGAGGCACATATATTTTATAAATTATCATGTATTCCTAACTTAGTAAAGCCATATAAAATTACAAAAAAATAAGCACAATATAGGACTAAGTTTTGAGGAAACTGGGGCCTCAAAACAAAGCAACAGTGCAAGTACACCACTTCTCCCTCATACCCTCCTCATTCATGGGTGTCAGCAGTGAAATCCCTCTTCTACAGGGGAGTTAGGGCTTGCTTTGATAGGGCAATTACTGGTGGAGACAGACTGCTTGAATGGAATACAAATTTTTGTCTTTTTAACAACAGTTCATGAGAAGTTTCAGATGAAGGGCTTTAATAACAATTTGTGTATTCTCATTTGAAATACTAGCAAAGTTAGAATAGCAGTTTAAAATATAAGTATAATAAGTTGAAGAAGAGTATGTTCTTCAAGAAACATAATCCAATACATTACAAAGGGCAGCATGTAAAAAGGGTGAAAATGAATAGCAGAAAGCCAAGGGAGAGAGTTGCAGCCTGGACAGGTATAGGGTCCTGTCTGCCCCCATAGAACCCACAGGCCTTGTTATCTTCAAAGAGCAACTTAAGACTGCAGGAGGAAAAAGGAGGCTAAAAAGGGAGATAGTAAATGTGTGGGGGTATTTTTGTTGTTTTTGTTTTGTTTTGTTTTGTTTTCTGTACAGAAGTCCCAATATTTTACTTGAGGGAAAAATATTCAATTCTTTTTTTTTTTGTGGTCCTCAATAATTTTTTATTTATTATTTTTTTAATATATGAAATTTATTGTCAAATTGGTTTCCATACAACACCCAGTGCTCATCCCAAAAGATGCCCTCCTCAATACCCATCACCCACCCTCCCCTCCCTCCCACCCCCCATCAAGTTTATTCTCAGTTTTTAAGAGTCTCTTATGCTTTGGCTCTCTCCTACTCTAACTTCTTTTTTTTTTTTTCTTCCTTCCCCTCCCCCATGGGTTTCTGTTAAGTTTCTTAGGATCCACATAAGAGTGAAACATATGGTATCTGTCTTTCTCTGTATGGCTTATTTCACTTAGCATCACACTCTCCAGTTCCATCCACGTTGCTACAAAGGGCCATATTTCATTCTTTCTCATTGCCACGTAGTACTCCATTGTGTATATAAACCACAATTTTTTTTATCCATTCATCATTTGATGGACATTTAGGCTCTTTCCATAATTTGGCTATTGTTGAGAGTGCTGCTATGAACATTGGGGTACAAGTGCCCCTATGCATCAGTACTCCTGTATCCCTTGGGTAAATTCCTAGCAGTGCTATTGCTGGGTCATAGGGTAGGTCTATTTTTAATTTTTTGAGGAACCTCCACACTGCTTTCCAGAGTGGCTGTACCAGTTTGCATTCCCACCAACAGTGCAAGAGGTTCCCATTTCTCCACATCCTCGCCAGCATCTATAGTCTCCTGATTTGTTCATTTTGGCCACTCTGACTGGCATGAGGTGATATCTGAGTGTGGTTTTGATTTGTATTTCCCTGATGACGAGGATGTTGAGCATCTTTTCATGTGCCTGTTGGCCATCTGGATGTCTTCTTTAGAGAAGTGTCTATTCAGGAAAAGACCTCTCTGACTTCAGCCGCAGCAATTTCTTACTTGACACATCCCCAAAGGCAAGGGAATTAAAAGCAAAAATGAACTATTGGGACATCAACAAGATAAAAAGCTTCTGTACAGCAAAGGAAGAAACCAACAAAACTAAAAGGCAACCAATGGAATGGGAAAAGATATTTACAAATGACATATCAATTCTTTTCTTTTTTAAAAAAAGCAGAATCTTGGAGAATTCTTGGAGAAAACTCAGTATGCCAGAATAGGTTTAGAAGTGAGAATAAATATCTTGGTTTTGTCTGTTGTCAGTTCTCTACTTGCTTGCTTGAAAAGCAATTGCACTAATGTCTACGTATTTACTCATTTACCCCCTCTGGAATTTCATGACCTATGATGTAAGCTGAGTACACAACTTCATTTTTTCCCCAAGATTACCTAAATTTCTAATGGATATCTAAATAATAATACTGCTTTGTGATATTTTCCTTAGTAGATATACTAAGGTAAGAATATATATACAATTTTTAGGTCATCCATTTTTATAGAAGTGCCATACATTAAAAGTTTAGAAAAATGCTTTGAAATAGTGTTTTATAATCTATTTTTTCTTTATTACCAACTAAACAGACTTTTAGATATATATATATTTTTTTCTAATTTCCATCCCCACTGATGTTTCTGTTGTCCAGTAGAGTTGAGCTTGGGAGGACCAAATTATTTTAATACGTACTATTAATACTGATAGAAACTATTATAATATCTAGGAATTTTGCAGCCCCAAGACCAATATTCATCCCTTTGGGGTGATATCACTCTCATTGGTAATGAGTGATTGAAATCAAATTAGTGTGAGACAATTTGGAGCCTTAAATGAGCAAATAAGTGAGGTAGAAAATGTAATACAAAATATTTTCCAAATGTATTTGAAACAATTTCTGTTTTTCTCTTATTTCAAGGCAACAGTGTTACAATATAGAAATTTGTGGAAGCAGTGAACCTATAGCCTTTGAGGACCTATGCAATTCTTATATTCTTTCATACTTTGTTCACATATGTACTCAGGTCCTGTGGTTTGGCATTAAATCACTGACCAAGAATTGTGCTTGATCTTTTTTCCTCAACTTTCTTTCATGTAGGTGTAAGGTAAGTGAAATTTGAGTAAAATCTATAAATGATGACCACTGACTGAATGAGATTAGCAAAGTATTTTTTTAAGTCATCTTATTTGCAAAGCTTTCTCTCTGTGTCACTTGTTTTCTTTTACTTTAAATGTAGTGAAACCTTTTAAAAAAACAATCTAGCTTCTCGAGCAAAGCATTTTTTAAAAAAATTCTCAAGTAATCAAAATTCAGAGAAAGTGAAATATTACTCTGCATCTAAATGCCAGAAATTAAATCAAATATTTAACATTTCTTTTTAACCAAAACTGGTTCTGAGTATCCTCAAAACTATGGTTTTTTAAAACTTATTTAGGAAACCCTTTTAATAATATGACATATGATACCATATAACTATCATGGCCTCTATTTTGCAAAACGTCATTCACAAATCATTGTGTGTGTATAAAGAAAAAAAATTCAACTTTTTCAATAAAGTAAGTTATATCAATGAAATGAAAAAAAAAACACCCCAGATAACTGCAAAGATAAGAAATATATGTAAGATCTATACGAAAGTTTTGATGAAGAATGATAGTTGCTTTACATTTGCCTTGATCACATTTTTTCTCACTTTTAAAATTTAAATTTACTCATGATGATCTTTTAGCATTAGATTGCTTGGAAGCAACTAAATAACAGTTATTTCGCACGATAAATATCTATTTCTGGCTCACATAAAACAAAAACAGATGTGGGCAATTCAGAACCTGTAGAGCAACTTCACAAAGTTGTAAGGGGCTCAAGGTACTTCTGTATTACTGTCCTCCCTCTTCAGCATCTAATCTAATGACCTGAAAAGTTTGAGAGAGCTCCAGATCTCACATACTCATTGTAGCCAGCGATAATAGGCAGAATGAAAAACAAGTTAACCCCTCCCTTCAAGACTACTTCTTATATGTAGGGCAATTATTTCTGCCCTCCCATAGGGGAGAGGATATGTTCTTACTAAGGAGTAAGGGTAAGTGTAGAATAGGAAATTAGAAGTCACTACTAAATCATGCAACCTAATATAATCTAAATTTATTATATAATAAAATTGCTATGGAACATTTTATATTCAATTTTTTCCTATTTCTTAAGAATTACATATTATTTACCTGGTTATTTTATTTCCATTTCACTAATTTTTGCTTCCCAATATATGTTAGTTAATTAATCTTACAGGGTTACCAGGGATTTTTGAGTTTTTCTTATGGCATTGTCCACATCATTGTGTTTTCAGTATATACTTGGAAATAAGAACACAATAAATTCACTAGGGAGTCACCACCAATATTCTGAAGAAACTTATATACTTATATTCCAGAAACTTTAACAGTCCAATAAAGCACAGTATATTGCATTCAGTTCAGTTTTGTTTACCTCACTAAATTGACACATTCAACTTCACGTGCAATCAAAAAGATCTTGAAAATACAATCTTCTGTTTCACAAGAAACATAACGTTGACAAAACTATTTAAGTTATATCAAATAAAGAAATTGTAAAATATAAAGGATGGATTATCTTTCTCATATAGTCCCTCTAGGGGTGCACGGGTGGCTCAGTTGATTGAGCATCTGACTTCAGCTCAGGTCATGATCTCACGGTTAGTGGGTTCGAGACCCTCATTGGGCTCTGTGCTGACAACTCAGAGCCTGGAGCCTGTTTCAGATTCTGTGCCTCCCTCTCTCTCTGCAAACCACCCTCCCCCACCTCACTCACACTTTGTCTCTCTCTGTCTCAAAAATAAATAAACATTAAAAAAAATTAATCTCTCTCTGTCTTTCTCTCAGTATAATATTTCAGCAAACATACCAAGAATGATGAATATTAGGTAGAAAGCAAAGTAAATTGAAATTTTCAAACATAATTTCCCTAGTTGAAGAACACAATATAAATTTAAATGTACCTTGGTATTCTTTGCCATTCCCTAACTCAACAAAAGAGGTACAATTTATTTAAGAGTTGTCATTATCATCAGTAAAAAATATTTGGTGTATCACTGAACAAGAATGTGGGGTGGGAGCAGGCGTTTTACAATAACGTGCTTTACACAAAAACATAATGCACATCGGTCCATGATGAAACATTTTAAAATACTAATATTAACTGAAATAATATATGTTACTGTGATTTTGATTATATGGTTCTTTTAGAGTCAGGCATTTTAGGAAAAGAGGTCATGTATGTTATTACGTTTTTATATGAGTTGCAAAGTATGAGTTTAAAATTTAACTTAGGAGTTTTGTTTTTAATGTTTATTTATTTATTTTGAGAGAGTGAGAGAGAGCAAGTTGGGGAGGGGCAGGGAAAGAGAGGAAGAGAGAGAGAATCCTAAGCAGGCTCCACACTGTCAGTGCAGAATTCAACACAGGGCTTACTCCCACGAACTGTGAGATCATGACCTGAACCAAAATCAAGAGTTGGACACTTAACTGATTGAGCCATGCCATCTAGGCACTCCTTAACTCAGGGTTTTAAGTGAAATTTATTAAGTACTATTAGAAACTTTGCTGAATAAACAGAAAACACACAAAAATCTGCTTTATACGTGATACTATATGAAATGGTCATAAAACAAAATATGCTCAAATTCTTTACATAGGAAACAATAAATATTAAAGAAAATCTATACAAATGTAACATATGCCATTTTTATTGATAAAAGGTCAAATATTAAAAAGATCTAAACTAACTCCAAACCACTTTATTGATTGAATTTAACCTCAAAGTTAATCCCAGCACATTTTTGCCACATTAAGTTAATCACTCATATGGAAAAGCAAGGGGCCAATAATATTCAAGAAAAATTGAAGCAAAAAATGAGTTTATAGGTTTCAAACTATCATATATCTAGTGTAATCATAAAACTACAGTAAATGAGAGAGTATGATATTGGTCATAAGATAGAGAATCTAAAACCAAGCCCCTCACCATTTCATGTATATTTTTAGAATAGAAAAAAGAGTATAATATTATGTATTATGTAAAGGTATCTATGTAGATATAAATATAGACATAGCTATAGACTGAAAGACATCCATCTCCGGTGTCTCTTCCTTTTCTTACAAGGACACTGATCTAATAGGATTAGGGTCCCCACCCTTATGATCTCATTTAACTTTAATGACCTGCTTAAAAACCCTATATCTAAATTCATTTACTTTGGGGAATAACGCTTCAAAATATAACTTCTTTATGAGGGGGGTATAATTCAGACCACATCAATCCCTACAAAAATTATTTCTCCTTTGTGTTGGAGTATAATAATACTAGAGGTCTTACTTTCTATATATGACTTAAGAAATGGGCTCTCACTTATTCTATAGCAAATTATTTTGGTTGCAACTGCTGTTACTCTGACTGTCCATGATCAATGTGAGCATTTAAGTAAAGTAGCTCTACTCCTCTATACCATAATTGGGCAGGGAAATTTTTTTTTCCCCTGAATTCTCATTAGTGAACACATCAACTCTCTCCTACCCTGTCTCTGTCTCAGACACACACACACACACACACACACACACACACACACACTCCATTAACCTGCCACAGGTCCTGCAATTTAAGAGGTTCCTGCCAATCATGGAACCTAGCCCAAATGTCAGATGTCATTATCTTGGGGATACCTTCATTAAACAAAATCTATCAACATGTATCCCTTCTCTTCTATATCCCTGATGAATTCCTATGAATGGGTCAGGACTCCCACATAAAGGCTTGTATAAGGATAATCTCCAGGGTGTCATTAACTTCTCTTTGAGACTGAAACATAATATCCATTAGTATAACCTTGAGACAAATGAGGATCATACAATACACAAAGATCTGTCCATTCTAGTTATTTATTTATCCTAAGATTCTCCTCCAGCTGCAAGAACAAAACAAATTAATACAATAAAGTGTCCCATTACATTCATATTCCTCTGGCTGGAAGAAGCATATGCTCAGAGAATTTCAGAGCTGATAAGATTGAAAGGGTTATTGACTCCAAACCCCTTATTTCACACATGAAGAAACAAAGCCTTGGAGAAGTTTAAAAACTTCTCAAGATCACATAAGAAGTTAGTTCCAGAAACTTTCTCTCAATGAAATGCCTTTCTTGTATTCATTCATTCATTTATGTGTACAGCATATTGTTAAATATTTATTCAAAACAACTTGCCAGTATATGACTAAATAATTAACTTATCAGAAGTCAGACCAGAAGGAAGTCTTAAAAATATGAAAAAGAGAATTAGTATTTAAATGGCTTGTTATTGGGAAAAACAACAACAACAACAACAACAACAACAACAACAAACTATGCTGTGTGTGGCATGTCAAAATTCATTTTTAAGCCTTATTGTATTTATGAAAAGATAAATTCCCAAGTAATTTACAGAAGTTTGGATTAGCTCTTGCTTTGTTTGTTCATTTGTTTTACTAGTTTTAAAGTGGAGTAAAACAGGAATCGAGGGCAATCTGGCTGCAACACCTGTCACCCTATTGATCTCCAGGGTTGATGCAGCTGATCTGGCTGGCTAGGCAGGAGTCCCTGTCCTCCTCCACCACTCCATGTGTGTGCTTCCCAAAGCTGTGTGCTCGAAGAGGCTGACCTTCCCTGATAGAGGAGGGCCACTCTTGGATCAGGGGTTTAATTTAAAACAGATGATAGATGGATGGATGGATGGATGGATGGATAGATAGTTAAAGTGGAGTAGAACAAAATCCACATTTCACTGCTGCTCAATCTGCAGCAATGGCATTGACATTTCAGTAACATTCAAATCACACCTGGCAACACTGTGAAACCAAGTTGGTTATCACATGGTCACGTTTTAGGCTTTAACAACATGTGGTTGCCATTTTTAAGAAAGATGAAAAACACTGAGTGCAATATAAGGGAACCAATGCTAAAGAGAAAACATAATAATTTTGTGGGGAGTTCGTATGGAATTACCAATTGAAAATGCTTGGATAGGATGTTTTATCTAGAGATATTTGTCAGTATCTTGAAAAGGAATTTGCCACTTGATTACATGCAGTTAAATATTTAATTTTCTATTAAAGATTTCCTTTTTTTGACCTTGGTACTCAAAAGCTTTTTTTGTTTGTTTTTTTCATTAAAAAAAAAAACATTGTGATGTGTAGCTTTTACATTTCAGAGTTTTGAGTTAAAAGGCCTTTTTTAATATTGGCTAAGACTCAACAACACACCTAAACTAAATGAAAAAAAGAAAGAAAAAATGATGACTACATAATATGGCAATACAAAATATAGTTTAAATGAGATTAAGATCCATTTTGACATTAAATCTGAAGGTGATAAAAACAGTATTTCAGATTAATTATAAAACTTATCTAATATATGTAGAAATGTCCAAATTTTCCTGCACACATGAAGCATTAATAATAATATTAACTTATTATTTACTATGAGCTAAGCATTGGATTAAGAATTTTAGATGAACTATCTCTTAGGGTACTATGATTAGTTACATTTCCTTTCCAAATGCACAGATGAAGAAACTGATTTAAATGGCTAAACAACTTGGCAATTTTCATAAAAATAAGAATCAGTAGAAATATTGTACAGTGATTGAAATCCTGATTGTTTGACTCCAAAGCCCACACTTTAACTAATGTGCAATACTACATGTTCATAAAATAAATATAAACATTTATTTCTCCTCATATCTGATTATATAAATCTTAATAACAAATTATTGAGAAAATATTGACTAGAAAACAATGTTCTGAAATTATTTTATCAATTTGGAAATACCATAAATCAAGAGCATATAGATGATAGATACATAGATAGATGTATATAGATTCACAGATAGGTGAGTTCTACCTTGGACTAAATCTCCTGGATGATGTTTCCTAAGGAAATGAAAGGAAATTATGCATATATAAAGAAGTCAAAACCTTAAACCACAACGAGAGAAAAAGTGAAAGAGAAAAAGAAAGAGAGAGAGAGAGGAAGGAAGGAAGGAAGGAAGAAAAAAATTGTTAACAATTCTGAAATATCACCTGAGAGGAATTAGATTAATAAGTTATAGGTTAATAAATATTTTCAGGGAAGAGGTAAGATGGCTGAGTAGTAAAGAGATCTTGAAATTTTCCCTCGAACACAGCTAGATCAACATCAAACCATTTTGCACTCCTAGAGAATCTGAGGATTGACAGAAAAATCTGCGTAATTTGAGGGAGAGAACACAGCAGGTTCCTGGTGCAGAGAAGTGAATTGGGGGAGAGAAGAGCCATGGAGCCCCAGAGGGGAGGGAGTCATTTTCACAGAGAGGAGAAGGACAGAGGGTGAGAGAGAGCAGTGCATGGGGTCTGCCCAAGAAAGCATTCCCCCTTAAAGCAGCTAGAGAAAAGAGTAAAAACACAGGCAGGAGACTGCACAAGAAAACTGTTCCCCAGAACCACTGACAGGGGAAAGAGGATACCACCAGTTTTTTATAAACAGCATAGCACAGAGTCTTAAATTTCAGAGATTAACACCTGGTGGTGCTTAGGTGAGGAAGCAGGGCGGAGTCCTGGGAGTGGGCAGCACAGTCTGAGGATGCCCTGGGTTGCAAGGGAGAAGCAGTTCTCCTGTTTGGAGTGCATTTGATAGACGTGATACTGCTTTTCCATGGGCAAAAGACCTGGCAGGCGCCATCAAGCTTCCCCATGAACCATATAGAAACAAAGACACCAGCTGAGGGCAGCAAACCCTGGTGCTGACTGTGTATTGTGATTTACTATAAACTTTGAGCTGCTGCTGCTGTGAGGTGGTATGGCCATTCCCTGGGACAAGCTGGCCCTGGCCACAGTGTGGCCATACCCTCCCCCAGAAGATCAACTTGGGTTTGAACTGCAGGAGTCACTGAAATGTGTGTGTGTGTGTGTGTGTGTGTGTGTGTGTTTCTTTTTTTAATTTTTTAAAATGTGTTTTGTTTGTTTGTTTGTTTGTTTGCGACAGAGCACGAGCTAGGGAGGGGCAAAGGCAGAGGGAGACACAGAATCTGAAGCAGGCTCCAGACTCTGAGCTGTCAGCACAGAACCCAATGTGAGGCTCAAACTTGTGAAGCACCAGAACATGACCTGGGCCAAAGTCGGATGGTCAACCAACTGAGCCACCCAGACACCCCATGAAGTGTGGGGTTTTAGACACAGCCATGCCTGAGATAAAACTCTGGAGAGAGATGCCTCCTGGTAGATGGACAGCCTGTACACAGACAGGGGGAAGGCAGGGAGCTGACAGAAGCAGGGGACACAGGAAGGGTGACTGATCACATCTTTGAGGGCATGAACTTCTTTCTCTGGAGACTTGAAGGTGAGGTGAAGCCATTTTCACCATTAGCCCACCAACACTGATGGACCCCAGTGAGCTAAACAGTGCCACCAAGCTGAGAACAGAGCCATTACACCAAGCCCTGCCTTCCTGTGCCCTCCAGGTACATCTCCATAGGGCAAGTCCACCTGAGAATCAGAGCAGCAGGCCCCTTCACAGGAAGACCAGCACAAATCCCTTCTACCTGCTTAGTCTACTGACTGCAGACTGCTGCAAAGTTAAAGCTCTAGGGGAAACTGGATCTAGCTTTATTTGGTTTTGTTTGTTCGTTTGTTGGTTGCTATTGTTGCTTCCATGTTTGTTATTGTTGTTTTATTTTCTTTTGTTTCTTGGGAACAGAAAGAGCATTTAAAAAATTTCTCTCTTTTAACCCCCTCTTTTTTTTCTATCAGGCTTCTCTTAACAAGCAGATCAAAACACACCTAGGATCTAGTTTCCTTTATTTGATTTAAAAAATTATTTAATTTTATTATTATTGCTATTATTATTATTTTCTTCCTCCAAAATCACAAGACAGAGGAATTCCCCTGAAAAGAAAGAACAGGAAGAAATAATAGCCAGGGAGTTAACCAATGCAGATATAGGTAAGATGTCTAAGCTAGAATTTAAAACAATTATAAGGATACTAGCTGGTCTTGGGAAAAAAAAAAAAGCATAGAAGACACCAGAGAATCCCTTTTTGCAGAGATAAAAGAACTAAAATCTAGTCAGGCTGAAATTAAAAATGCTATAACCAAGATGCAAACCCAAATACAGACCATAAAAATGAGGATGGATGAGGCAGAGGAATGACTTAACGATATAGAAGATAACATTATGGAAAATAATGAAGTTGAAAAGAAGAGGGAAACAAAAGACAGGGATCGTGAAAGTAGACTTAGAGAACTCAGAGGCTTGTTAAAAATGTAATAACATTCGTATCAGGGGAATACCTGAAGGTATCACAGGAGTCTCTGAAGATGAAGAGAGAGAAAAGGGGGCAGAAGGTTTATGTGAACAGATTATAGCTGATAGCTGAAAACTTCCATAATCAGGGGAGGAACCCAGACATCAAAATCCAAGAAACACAGAGAACTCCTATTAAATTCAACAAAATTCAGCCATTGCCAAGACATACCATAGTCAAATTCACAAAATACACAGAATCCTGAAAGCAGCAAGGGAAAAAAGTCCTTAACCTGCAAGGGAAGACAAATCAGGTTTGAAGCAGATTTTTCCATAAAACTTGGCAGGCCAGAAGGAGTGGCAATGTGCTGAATCAGAAAAATATGCAGCCAAGAATACTCTATCCAGCGAGGCTGTCTTTCAAAATAGGAGAGACAGTTTCTCAGAAAAACAAAAACTAAAGGAGTTTGTGATCACTAAACCCACCCTCATAAGAAATTTTAAGGGGAACTCTTTAAGTAGAGGAGGAAAAGAAAAAAAATACCAAAAGCAACAAAGACTAAAAAGGGCCAGAGAGCATCATCTACCAGTAAAACAACTGCGCTAAATTCATATATTTCATATCTTTTTTAATATTTTTATTTATTTTTGAGACAGAGCATGAGTAGGGGCGGGGCAGAGAAAGAGGGAGACACAGAATCTGAAGCAGGCTCCAGGCTCTGAGCTGTCAACACAGAACCCGACGCGGGGCTCGAACTCACAG
The DNA here is from genome assembly GCF_022079265.1 of Lynx rufus. NCBI lineage: Eukaryota > Metazoa > Chordata > Mammalia > Carnivora > Felidae > Lynx > Lynx rufus. The sequence continues at coordinate 94,407,258 of NW_025814845.1, read as the reverse complement.
ACCGTGAGATCATGACCTGAACTGAAGTCGGACGCTTAACAGACTGAGCCATCCAGGAGCCCCTACATTCATATCTCTCAATAATCACTCTTAATGTAAATGGACTAAATTCTCCTAACAAAGATGCAGGGTATCAGAATGGATTAAAAGAAAAAAAAAGATTCACCTATATACTGCCTACAAAAGGCCCATTTTAGACACCTGCAAATTGAAAGTGAGGGGATGGAGAACCATCTATCATGCTAACGAACATAAAAGAGAAAGCTAGAGTAGCCATACTTATATCAGTCTTTGTAAAACAAAGACTGTAACAAAAGATGAAGGTCATTATATCATAATTAAGAGGTCTCTCTATCAATAAGATTTAACAATTGTAAATATTTATGCTCCCAACTTGAGAGAAACCAAATATTTAAATCAATTAATAACAAACATAAAGAAACTCATTGATAATAATACAATACAATAATAGTAGGGGACTTTAACAGCCCACCTACAGCAATGGACAGATCATCTAACTCAACAAGGAAATAATGGCTTTGAATGACACACTGACCTGGATGGACTTAACAGATATATTCAGAACAAGTCACCCAAAAGCAGCAGAAAACACATTATTTTCAAGTGCGCATGGAACATTCTCCAGAAAAGATCACATACTGGGTCACAAATCAACCTTCAACAAGTACCAAAAATCAAGATCATACCATGCATATTTTCAGATCACTATGCTATGAAGCCACCTACAAGAAAAATGTTGGAAAGCCCCCCAAATATATGGAGGTTAAAGAAGATCCTACTAAAGAATGAATGGCTTGTGGGGCATCTGTGTGGCTCAATCAGTTAAGCCTGTGACTCTATCTCAGTTCACAATCTTGCAGTTCATGAGTTTAAGCTCTATGTCAGGCTCTGTGCTGACAGCTCAGAGCCTGGAGCCTGCTTTGGATTCTGTGTCTCCCTCTCCTCACCCCTGCTTGCACTCTGCTTCTTTCTCTCTCAAAAGTAAATAAACATTAAAAATCTTAATGAATGAATGGGTTAACCAGGAAATTAAAGAAGAAATTAAAAACTATATACATGAAAGTAAATGAAAATGAAAACACAATGGTACAAAACCTTTGGGATGCAGCAAAGGCAGTTCTAAGAGGGAAGTATTCTGCAATTCAGGCTTATCTCGAGAAGCAAGAAAGTTCCCAAATTCACAACCTAACCTAATGGAGCTAGAGAAGGGATAGCAAATAAAGCATAAAGCCAGCGGAAGAAGGGTAATAATAAAGATTAGAGCAGAAATAATTGATATAGAAACAACAACAACAACAACCAATAGAAGAGATGAAGACTAAGAGTTGGTTCTTTGAAATAATAAACAAAATTGATAAACCCCTAGCCTAACTTATAAAAATTATCAAAATCACAAATGAAAGAGGAGAGGTCACAACCAACATGAAAAAATACAAAGAATTATAAGACAATACTATGAAAAATTATAAAGCAACAAACAGGGCAATCTGGAAGAAATAGACAAATTCCTAGAAACTCACAAACTACCAAAACTGCAACAGGAAGAAATAGAAAATTTGAACAGACCCATAATCAGCAAATAAATTGAATCAGTACTCAAAAATCCCTCAAAAAGGGTCCTGGGCCAGATGGCTTCCCAGGGGAATTCTACAAGTTAAAGAAGAGTTCATACCTATTCTTCTCAACTGTTCCAAAAAACAGAAATAGAAGGAAATCTTCCAAATTCATTCTATGAAACCAACATTATCTTGATTCCAAAACCAGACAAAGATCCCACTAAAAAGGAGAATTACAGGCCAATATCCCCAATAAACATGGATACAAAAATTCTCAACAAGATATTAGGAAATTTAATTCAACAGTACTTTAAAAGAATTATTCAAGTGGGATTTACTACTGGTCTTCAGGGGTGGTTCAATATTCGCAAATCAATCAATATGATATACCACCTTAATAAAAGAAAGGATAATAACTATATGATTCTTTCAATAGATGCAGAAAAAGCATTTGACAAAACATAGCTCCATTCTGGACAAAAACCTGCAACAAAGTAGGGATAGATGGAACATACCACAACATCAAAAGGCCGTTTACAAAAGACCCACAGCCAATATCATTCTGGGGAAAACCTGAGAGCCTTTCCCCTACATTCAAGAACAAGACCAGGAGGTCCATCACCATTACTATTTAACATAGTACTAGAAGTCTTAGCCTCAGCAATCAGACAACAACAACAACAAAAATTTAAAAAAGAATCCATATTGGCCCAGATAGAGTTAAACTTTCACTATTTGCAGATGGCATGATACTCTATGTATAAAACTCAAAAAGATTCCACCAAAAAATTGCTAGAACTGCATGAATTCAGCAAAGTTGTAGGGCATAAAATCAGGGTGCAGAAATCTGTTGCATTTCTATACACCAGTAACAAAGCAACAGAAAAAGAAATCAAGGAATCGATCCCATTTGCAATCGCCCCCAAAATAATAAAATACCTAGCAATAATCCTAACTAAAGAGGTAAAAGATCTATACTATTAAACTATAGAACACTTGTGAAAGAAATTTAAGAGGACACGAATAAATAATAATAATAATAATAATAATAATAATAATGTTAAAATGTCTATACTACCCAAAGCAATCTACACATTTAATGCAATCCTATCAAAATACTATCAGAATTTTTCACAGAGCTAGAACAAACAATCCTAAAATATCCTGAATAGTCAAAGCCATCCTGAAAAAGAAAAACAAAACTGGAGGCCTCCTGATTCTGGATTTCAAGCTACATTGCAAAGCTGTAATCATCCAGACAGTATGCTACTGGCACAAAAACAGACACATAGATCAATGGAACAGAATAGAAAATCCAGAGATGAACCTACAACTATATGGGGAACTCATCTTTGAGAAAGCAGAAAAGAATATTCAATGGAAAACAGACCGTCTATTCCCAGTGTTGGGGAAACTGGATGGTGACATGCAGAAGGAAATTGGACCATTTTGTTAACACCATATGCAAAAATAAATTCAAAATGGATGAAAGACCTAATTGTGAGACATGAAATCATGAAAATCCTAGAGGAAAAAATAGGTAGCAATCTCTTTGACCTTAGCTGGAGCAACTTCTTACTAGACAAGTCACTGAAGGCAAGGGAAACAAAAGTAAACAGGAGCTATTGGGACTTCATCAAGATAAAAAGCTTCTTCATGGCAAAGGAAACAATTAACAAAACTAAAAGGCAGCCTATGCTATGGGAAAAGAAATCTGCAAATGACATATCAGATAAAAGGTTAGTATCCAAAATCTATAAAGAACTTATCAAACTCAACACCCAGAAAACAATAACCCAGTGAAGAAGCTGGCAGAAGACGTGAATGGACACTTTTCCAAAAAAGACATCCAGATGGCTAACAGACACGTGAAAAGATGCTCAACATCACTCATCACAAAGGAAATACAAATCAAAACCATGATGAGATACCACTTCACACCTACCAGAATGGCTAAGATTAACAACACAAGGAAGAACAGGTGTTGGCAAGAATGTGGAGAAAGGGGAACCCTCTTACACTGTCGGTGGGAATGCAAACTGGCGCAGCCACTCTAAATAACAGTATGGAAGTTCGTCAAGAAACTAAAAATAAAATTACCCTTTGGTCCAGTAATTGCATTCCTAGGTATTCACCCAAAGAATACAAAAATACTGATTCTAAGGGGCACATGCACCTCAATGTTTATAGCAGTATTAGCCAAACTGCTAAACTATGCCAAACTATGGAGGGAGCCCAAATGTTCATTGACTGATGAATGGATAAAGAAGATGTGGTACACACACACATGCACACACACACACAATGGAATATTACTCAGCCTTCAAAAAGAATGAAATGTTACCATTTGCCATGATATGGATGGAGCTAGAATGGATTATGCTAAGCCAAATAAGTCAATCAGAGGAGACTAAAACCTGAAACCAGTATTCAACTGTATGTTAACTAAAATTTAAATAACAAAAAAAATACATTTTTTGGTAAACCTCACATACTATTCAAAATTCAGTATTTCCCTTCTATAAATGTTCTTACAGAAAACTGAGCCTCTTCCTGCCATTATTTCCCATGTTAAATGCATATATTTGGTAATTTGGTAATTTTATATTGTCTGCAGTATCCTCTCAGAATCTTACAGTAAGTGCAGTCTAATGATACTCTGTAATTTTTTTTTTTAATTTTTTTTTCAACGTTTATTTATTTTTGGGACAGAGAGAGACAGAGCATGAATGGGGGAGGGGCAGAGAGAGAGGGAGACACAGAACCGGAAACAGGCTCCAGGCTCTGAGCCATCAGCCCAGAGCCCGACGCGGGGCTCGAACTCACGGACCGCGAGATCGTGACCTGGCTGAAGTCGGACGCTTAACCGACTGCGCCACCCAGGCGCCCCTATACGCTGTAATTTCTTAACAAAACTAAATATGGATAAAATAAATGAACTCTAATTGGGAAATATAACTGGCAGAAGTTTGTTTTTTTTTTTTTTTGTTTTTTTTTTTTTTTTTTTACAGCCATATGTAAGGACTTGGGAATATGTGGTATTCCAAATTTTTAAAGGGATAACTAAAAGTATTCCTTTTTAAATTTATAGAACTGAATGGAGTATTTGAAAGGTGTACTAATACTACTATTGCTAATAACAATAATGACAAGAGTCAATAATAAGCTAAAAAATTGCTTGTTCTCAAATTTTCCACTTTGATTTGCTAGCAAATGGTTACATTTATTGCAAAATTTGCATAATGATAAGATCAGCATTATCTAAGGATGCATTTTTTGTGGTCCTCTAATTTTGTTTTTAAATTCCACCTGTAATAGCACTAGATGCTAATGGTTTCCAGGAAAAATAGGTCACCATCATTAGATAAAACTTTCTTACCTTTTCCTTCAGAAATTATTTTTCTACTTTTATCAGAGGAAGCTGTGGCAAATATAGACAGCTAACATTAATCTTTGTGCAATAAATGGCATATTAATGAAACAGAAATAACCTGAGTAGACTGTCATGAAGTAATTTGTAAACATTATAGTATCGGATCAAACACAATTAATTCAAAGAACAATTAAAGGTATTGAGTCCTATATTTAGTTTCTGAGAATAAAATAACATTTTAAAACTTATTGGCAAAGTTTACTTAATAAAATGAAAAGAATCCTAATTTTTTAATGCCACTACTTTTCCTATCAGTTTTTTTCTATGTACCGTTATTACATACTAAATATTACAATGGAATTTGAATACTGCCTTTGTATAATTCAAGACCTTCTCCATATTGACGTCAGCAAAAACAAACTCAAAGTAGAAATGTATATACTGAACAAACATAAAACCAGCTAATTTAACTTATTTAGTCATTAGAAACTTTCTTAGAATTTGGAATATTTTATACAATTATACATGCCAGAAGGTGGCACCAAAAGACTCAAGTTCAGATTATCTTTATTAATAAATTCCTAAGATTTCTCTATATTTGGATGCCTAAGTGTGGGAAAATAGCTACGCAAATGTTTATTAAAATTATAAAAGTAATATATACCTTTTAAGATTCTGCTTAATGCTGAAATAGTCTAGTTTTTACTTCAGTTATGGCACTGCAGAAGTCTAACAGTGTATATGCTCGTTCTTAAAACTTTATATGTATTTCTGATCTCTTTAATAATAATTACTTGTAGGGGCACCTGGGTGGCTCAGACCTTTAAGCATTCAACTTTGGCTGAGGTCATGTTCTCACAATTGGTGGGTTTGAGTCCTATATCAGGCTTTCTGGTGTCAGCACAGAGCCTGCTTTGGATCCTCTGTCTCCCAATCTCTCTGCCCTTCCCCTGCTCATCTGCACATGCCCACTCTCTCTTTCTCAAAAATAAACATTTAATACTACTACTACTACTACTACTACTAATAATAATAATAATTATAATTATAATAACTTACAAATAGTCAAATGGTAGTCCAAATACCTAAGGAAAGTGTCATGTCTTATCAATGAAGTATTTTTAATAACATGCAATTTAATTTTCTGTTATGAAACTTCAGCCATACCAGTTAGTTTTATCCCTTTAAAGATATACCCAAAGTCACATTAAGGGAAAATAATTTCCAAGCTCCATCAATATTATCAGTAATTTATCATTCCTTTTCACTGTTTTTCTCTTGGGAGGTAGTTAAGGTCTGTGATCAGGAGCTCAAGTTCTAGTGTCAGAACATGTGAGTTTGAATTCTTGTTTTGTCACTTAGTAGCTGTGTGATCTTGGAGAACTTAAATTCTCTTGACATCTCTCTCACTTTCCTCTCTCGGTCTCTCTCTCTCTCTCTCTCTCTCTCTCCCATTTCTTAAGCTTTATTTTTGAAAGGGTTACAGTGGAACTTGAATAATATACACACTTAAAGTGCTTAGACAATTCTCAGGACCTTGTAAGCATTCAATAAATATTAGGTATCAATCATATTTCAAATAGAAGTGTTCCCCTCTGAAAGTTATTCTCAAAGATGCTTTAATCTTAAATTCCCAAATAATAAAACTTCTTGATTAGAGATCATACAAGTAAACATTATCTGATTGGCTTCTCAGTACAGAAAACTACATTGATTTTTTAACTTATTCCCCCAATTGCCACAAATATAAATATATAAGTATTTTAACATACCTCTACAAAGAAGTCTTGAAAAGATTTATGCCTGAGCACTCACCTCTCTATAAAATAGATAAACAGAAAAATATATGGAGAAATAAAATTTAAGCAATGACAATGCTTATGAAATCAAAAACTATGTTAATTCAGGCAGAGAAAGAAAATTTAGCAAGCCATATTTAATAATGAGTTCTGTATACAAGATAAGTAATATTTTTACTGAATTATATATATAATTATGTATATAATATTACATATATATTATATATAATACACTATATACATATATAATACATATATAAATACATGTATATATATAAATATATACATATTTAACTGATGTGTGGGGCTATGAATATATAGCACATTTATCTTTGGAACATAGACATCAAAACTTGGAACACTGAAACTCTAAGATACTCTAATACATTAGGTAAATAGGTTGTAGGGAGACATAAAACTATTCCATTTGCATGTAAAATCATATTGCTCTATAAAATGGAAAGAACAAATGCACACTATTTACAAAACATATATTTGCAAAACAAAGGCCTATTGAAGTAGTTGAAACAAAAAAAAATCTAATCTTCTAGTCTGTCAGTCTCAAAAGACACAATTGTTCATTTTGTCTCCATAAAAACATATCTTAATAATAAAAATAGAGAAGAGACAGGAGACAAATATACTATCACTAGAAAGAAACGAAGAACTATTTCTATAGCAAGAACATGATTTATAACCATAGCATGTTATCACCTTATCAACCTCTCTGTTCTAGAAGATTCTAAATTCAACACACCTTTATTAGCATAGCATAGAAAACCAAAGTTCATAGTTGATTATTACATCACTTATAAATCAAGTTATAGTCTATTTATTTTTTACCAGTAAGACAATAGGACTTGAATTAGTGTTAGGTTAATCTCAAGAGGTATAGAGACTCAGCTCAAATAAATATTCCTGGTTCAAATTGGCTTTTGAAAGCTTCTTGAAACAGTCACATTATTCTGCCATGTTTCTTGCTATTAATTATGGAAATTTTCATATGTGTACATACAAATGTTTATAATATACTTTCATGTATGCCCCACACTTTTTTTGCATATCCCTTAGAATTTCCAATAAAAATCCTATTAACCAAACCTTTCTCTAATCCTTTAACACCACTCTACACTATAAAATGAAACTTTTGAGGATTCTGCCTTAAGAGCTGTCATTTTAAACCTGTCATGTCTGTACCACACTTTTAATAAATATAGTTGAAGATGGGCTTAAATATGCACAATTTTATTTTTTAATTACACCACAACAAAGCTAAAAAGAAAAGACAAACTTCATTTCAGAGCAAATTTTTTTTTTGCCTTATGGCAAATTTGAAATGCTTATTTTTGGTGGTAGATTCCTGGGTTTGCTGGTTGGATGTTCATTTACTGTATTTTTGTTTTATTTTTAATTTAACCCAAAAGAAATGCCAATCATGCTAATAAAACTTCTATTTACCTTTAAATATTTCCCGGGTGCAGAGACATGTTATGAGTTTTATATAAGGCATCTAATTGATGCTAACCTGAACAACTGTTATATGATTTAGAAATGTTTTATTCCCATTTGACAGATAAAAAGTCTAAGCCATGGAGGGTGTATGTGACTTAAGGTCATTAAGTTAGTAAGGCAAAGACAAAGCATTTATAAACAGAATTGTCTAAAATCAAAGCATATGTTTAGATACTACATTATCGCATCTTGACCTGAAAGATATTCTCCTATCTTCTTTTCCAAAATGATTTGAAGAATCTGCTTCATAAATAATATATTACAATATTGGTTCTTTGTCCTGTTCTCCATTTAACATGGGGGCTTAAATAGTCATAGACACCTTCTATACATTGCTATATGCAAACTAAAAGTGCATTAAATAATGTAAGTTAGATAATCTAATATAATACCCAATAGAATTAGTTATAAATCAGTCTCAAAGAGTTGTTTTAATGATACAGATGCTTTTATCCTTTCAGTATAATAACTTCTTTGCTCAGCTCAAATAAGATCTCCTTCTATGTTTCCTTATAAGAATTCTATAATTTTAGTTATTATATTTGGATCTTTGATGATTTTGAGTTCATTTTTTGTACAAGGTGAGGTAAGGTCTGACTTCCTTCTTTGGAATGTGACTATTCATTGTCTCAACACTATTTATTGAAAGGTTATTCTTTCCTTATAGAATGATCTTAAAACCTCTGTTGAAAATCAATTTATCAAATATATATGGGTTCATTTCTGGACTCTCAATCCTATTCCATTGATGTATCTGTTTATCCTTTTGATTACTCTTGCTTGCTTTGTAGAAAAACTTGAAATCTGGAAATGTGACTTCTACTTTGTTCTTTTTTCAGGACTGTTTTTTTGTGCTTTCTATATGAATTTTAGAACAAGCTTATCGACTTATGTTAGGGATTATGTTGAATCTGCAGATCAGTTTGGGGATACTGACGTTTTAACAATGTTAAGTCTTCCAATCTATGAAAGCAGGATGTTTTCAGTTATTTAGGTCTCTTTAATTTACTTCAATCATCTTTTGTAGTTTTCAGAGTATAAGTTTTACATCTATTTTATTAAACCTATTTCTAAGAATTCTATTATTTTTGATGCGCTTGTGAATATAATTGTTTTAATTTCATTTTCAAATTGTTCATTTCCAGTATATAGAAATACAATGGATTTTGTGTTAATCTTATATCTTGCAACCTTGCTAAATTAAGTTATTGGCTATAATAGTTTTGCAGTGGATTTCGTAGGATACTCTACATACAAGATCATTTCATGTGTGAATAGAGATTCTTCTCTCCAATCTGGGTGTCTGTCTTTTTTTTTTAAATTGATTTTTGTTATACTGAAGTCTGTAAGCTATTCTGACATTTATTAAATTTTATCATAATTTTTCTACCAGAATTTTTAATTTCATTTTGATTTCCTATTTAGCATGTCTTCATCAAAAGTTTTCTGATGTTTTTGTTATTTTTTTAAAATTTTGCTTAAGACATTTTTCTCCATTTTAATTGTTAAGCCAGGGCTAGAATGCTGCTGCTGATGATGATGATGATGATGACTGTTGTTTATTGTTGTTGTTGTTGTTGTTTTTCTATGTGTAAATCTCTTGTGATATCTTTCTGACAGCCAATAAACTCTTCCTAGATGTTCTGGAGCTTCTAGATATTTATAATATTTTAAACTTGCCTACGTCACTGTACCAACTTATGGCCACTCTATTTAAGAATAAAAACACAGCTACTGATTTTTGCATTACTTATTTAATTTAAAATTATTTCCTAATTTTTTTCCATCAAAAACCTTTAGGTGTCTATGGAAATTTTTGTGTTTTTCTTTTCCTCATGTCTCATCTTGCCTGCCAAAAATTGTGTGGGAGATGGAACGTGATGTAAAAAATGTACTCTAAATGGGGTACCAAAGCCATATCAAGCTCAGTAAGACACTCAGCATTCCATCATCCAAAGTGAATTGCTGTTGCATGCTATGTGTTTTAACAATTATGAACACCCTGTTTTATGCTCTCTTCTTATCTTGTTATTGAACTCTTATAATCAACTTTTTGTAAGCAGTAAATTCTCAAGTAAATTTGTATGGTTTCAGAATTTTTTAAGCCTAGAAGTACTTACAGAAATTATTCTCTATTGAGGTTTCTAACTAGTAACTATAGCACAAATATATTCACCAAATTATACTTAATATAAAAAAGGGGTTTGGCCAAAGTGAGAAGGTAGTTATTTTCTTATTCCCTTCTAAATAGTGGGTCTATTCAAAGACTATTGAATTTCCTCATTCTACAACAGACTATACTAGACTGTTGGACTCATAACAAGAGTACACAGTTTTACTAACTGGTACTTTAATTCTGATCCACTGCTCTGATTCTTGACAAAGAATAGATTCTGAATATTATAGGTCTTTTTTATCTACTGATTTGCTAAGTATTCTGATAGGATACCAATTGTGAGCTAAAAGAGTAGCCTCGTAATTTTCTTAAAAAATCATTCCATATTTAAGACTTCCACTGGCTATTATATTGAAATTCATTTATATGTCCCATATCCTAGAGGGTTCTTAGGATAGTTTCTGGCACACAGTTAGTAGCCAATAAAAGTAATTATTTTTTCCTTTGTATTGATGAGGGTGATGATGATGATGATGATGATGATGATGATTGTACCCCATTACTAGTCTATAAGTTGTATCAAGTAATAGTGAAACAAACAGGGTAAGTTGCTTAAGGTTGTACAGTTAATAGCCACAAAATAAGAATTCCAAATTAGGCTATCTGATTCTATATTATGTGACGACTATTACATATATTCTGACCACACTTTTCTTTTACTATGTGCTTGTAAAATAAAGAAATAAAATCAAATATTTATGTCTCTGATTTTCAAATAAGGAAATGAAGTCCAGAGTGATGAATTAAGTAACGAATTAGTAATATTCACTTTGTATACATATCTGTTTTGCACTCAGCATTTCTAAGATTTGTAAGAGATAAAAGAGAAGAAAATATGTGCACGTATACATACACACAAAATATGTATGAATATTGACTTAAAATTAGTAAGAAAAAATTAAGGCATATGAGGTAATTGAAATAATTAAATTATGGCTTAAAAAAATGCTACATACCTCAGAAAGGGAAAATGTGTGCCCTTAACTGTAAAAGGTTCTGTGGAAAAGGAAGATAGTAGTCAATTAAAAACAAAGACTTTGAATAGAATAAATAAAACCCTGGGAATTCCACTGGTGAAAATATATCTAACTAAATCTTGCTTTGGATGTCTGAGAAATACTGGGAAATATCATTGCCTAATTATAGCAAAATCATATTGTACTAGATTATGAAAGTTAGGAGAGATTATGAGATTTAATAAATTAAGTACTAGGGTAAAATTGTGTATATAGGAGAACAATAGGAAGAGAGAAATGATTTATAAATGTTATATGTCAAAAGATTCCAGGCTGAAATAAAACAGAATACTGAAGATTATAATCATGTTTTCATTCAACAAATATTTAAAATCAATTCCAAGAAGAGAAATGGTTTAGTGGGGAAAGACAGTTACTTTTGATAAGAAAGTTTAAGATCATATTAATCAGAAGAATGTGTACATTTTGACTAACATCTGCGTAAGGTAAACCATTCTGTTAGGGTCAATTTCCCTGGCAGAGATAGAAGTAGAACTCATACTAGTGAGATTAGAAAATTGTGGAGTGATGAATCTGCCCAGGTTTACTTTCCCTCCTAACCATGTTGCTCATTTTATTGTTCAACAGGAGAATGAGCAATCTTATCATAGAAGTTAAAAACTAATTTAAATGAGTGGATACTTAACAGTATATAATTCTGCATAATTTAAGGATTAGAATTTAGATGTGACATGTGACCAATGAATTTATTGAAAAGAATCTAAATACAGGCAATCTTAGAAAAACTAACGGTGGTATAAAACGTAAGAATAAAAAATTGATTCGGAAAACATAATCACAGGGTAGGTGCTTAGAAAGAAGTGAAAAAAAAAAGAGATTAATTATATAGCAACCAGGAAGAACATCAAGATTTTGTATTTTTCATTGTGGATACGAATCTGTGAGAAGAATGATATGAATCACTGCTACTCCATCTCACTCCCACTGCAAGAGGCACATCAGGACATTGTACTTACTATTCTCACTGTCCATAATATGACTCTTCTTCCTGGTCTTCATTCAAGTCCCTTTTATAATATTCATTCTTGGGGCATCTGGGTGGCTCAGTCAGTTAAGCGTCCGACTTTAGCTCAGATCATGATCTCATGGTTCGTGAGTTCGAGCCCTGTGTAGGGCTCTGTGCTGACAGTTTGGAGCCTGGAGCCTGCTTCGGATTCTGTCTCTCTCTGCCCTTCCTCCCTCTCTCTCTGCCCTTCCTACACTCATGTTCTGTGTGTCTCTCTCTCAAAAATAAATAAGCATTAAAAAATTTTAAATAATACTCATTCTCTAGGAAGCAGGACTTTTACATTCACAGTGACTAAGATTGTGGAAACTTTAATTTCCCAAGTAAATCACTTTCTGACAGCTGGGCCACTCCTACTTCATTGCTTTACTTCCAGGCCCATTTATTCTATCTTTTAAAATTAAAGAAGCATACAATATCCATTGATTTAAGGACTGTTCTACATCATGAAGGATAATGTGCCAGCTTCAAAGGGTATGTATAATCACCAAGCTGGTGCTTCTGCCACACTTTCAAGAGGCCACTCCAATGTTCTTTCAGGATGGAAACTTCTGGATGATATACCCATCAGCTAGGACCAGTAATTCAGGGTAATGTACCCACATCACATTTTCCATCAAGTAGATTTCTAAATCTGAGACACATTATGCAGGATCACACTTTTGTGAACCTCTGATAGCGATGCTTGGTGAAGTGCATGGGCAAAGGGGATAACTTATAACTTGAATACATGCTAAACACAATTAGGATGAAATGTTATTTCTGGAGTGGAAGGGATGCACTGTTATCAACTTGCCACCAAGACATTGGTTGGTCTCCTTAAAGGACCATGGCATTGGCCTTTGTTACTGGTAGAAACATATGTTCAGTGTAAATATTAGTTGATGAGCTTTGATGAGAAAATATCATTGCTGCTATATATGGCTATATATGTAGATAATACTTTAATAGAAAATTCTTAATAAGTGAGCATTAGGAGAACATACAGACTATAATTACATATATGAATATTAAAACATGGAAAGTAATTATATGTGTGTATGTATATGCATACAAGTATGCATGTGTATATGTGTATATACATAGTTATATATATACATGGTATGTATATATATATATATATATATATATATATATATATATATATAGTTAGGTTAGGGATACACAAATGTGTAGTAAAACAACAATGAAATTCATGGAAATTATATAAACTAAGTGTGGTGGAGAGAGTGGAAAACACAAACAAAGGTGTTGAGCAGAAACTTCCAATATATTGGTAACAGTGTATTATATAACATGCACATTAAGTGCTTTGGTGTTTTATAGGTCATTATTTATACCTATTTATTTGTGAAATATTTCATAAAAATATTGCTTAATAAGTTATTGCTGCCAATTTAGCTTTTTTTTGGCAAGGCCTTTGTTCTCCCGTGAACTCTGTATTTTTATGTTTTTTAATAATTGTGCCTATTGGTAATATTAATGTATTAAATTTATTTATTTATTTCAATTCCAGTATAGTTAACATACAGCCTGATATTAGTTTTAGGTGTACAATATAGTGACTCAAAAATTCTATATATGACTGAGTAATCATCATAAGTGTACTCTTTAATCTCCATCACTTATTTCATATTCTCTCAGATAACCATCAGTTTGTTCTCTATAATTAAGAGTCTGTTTTTTGCGTGTGTGTGTGTGTGTGTGTGTCTGTCTCCCATTTTTTTCCTTTGCTTGTTTGTTTTGTTTCTTAAATTGCACTTATGAGTGAGATCATGTAGTATTTGTCTTTCTCCCACTTATTTCACTTAGCATAATACTCTCTAGATCCATCTATGTTGTTGCAAATACCAACATTTCATTCTTTTTATGGCTAAATAGTATTCCAGGATATAAATAATAGTATCTTATATATATATACATACCACATCGTCTTTATTCATTCATCTGTCAATGGACACTGGAGTTGCTTCCATGGTATGGCTATTACAAATACTGCTGCAATAAACATAAGGGTGTACATACCACTTTAAATTAGTGTTTTTGTATTTTGTGGTTAAATACCCAGTAGCACAATCACTGGTTCATAGAGGTAGTTCTGTTTTTAATTTTTTGAGGACTCTCCATACAGTTTTCCACAGTAGTTGTACCAGTTTGCATTCCCACCAAGAGTCCAAAAGGGTTCCTTTTTCTCTACATCCTCACCAATACTTGTTGTTTCTTGTGCTTTTGATTTTAGTCATTTTGAAGGTGTGAGATGATATCTCATTTAGTTTTTATTTATATATTTTGAATACTAATCCTTCATCAAATATGTCATTTTCAAATATCTTCTCTCATTCAGTAGGTTGTCTAATGTATTAAATTTAAATGGAACTTGGCATACTTTTATATACAAAATTTAGATAAAATCATACAAGTTACATATGTCAGATTTTCAGATCTGAAGAAGCTAGGAATAACAGTAAATTATTTTGATGAAATCATTAGAATAAAAAATGATCCAGACAGGTTAGAATAGGCTAACAAGCTAAATATCCCCTGTGTAAATGGAAATAAAAAATGTTTAGCAGCAAAAAACCTCTATTCATCCATCCATCCATGTATCTATCTTTATTTCTTACAGAAAATAATTGATTAAAGCATATAATGAGGTACTTGCATGAGGGATGTGTTAAAAATTTCTGGGATAGGTTTTGACTTTTTTCATATACTTTTTTTTTAATGTTTATTTATTTATTTTAAGAGAGAGAGAGTGCATGTGCAATTGGAGGAGAAGCAGAAACAGAGATAGGGAGAGACAGAATCCCAAAAAGGCTCCACGCTGTCAGCTCAGAGCCCCACATGAGGCTCAATATCATGAACTGTGAGATCATGACCTGAGCAGAAATCAACTAAGTAAGCCACCCAGGTGCCCCAAGTTTCAACTCTTAACAGGAATATGGTACAGAGAAGAAGTTGCTAATTGAATCATGTCAGGCCATACCTGTGATGTTGCATAGAATTCTCTAAACCTTATAGTAAAAAAGATGTTAAAATTTAAGAGTATCAAAAATATAGTTGTTTGGCTGGTATTTATTTGTTTACGAAAGTGTCTCTAATGATTTACCAATACTTGGAATCTATCATTCTTTCCACTGAAGCCTAGTTTTTTAGTTTTAGGAAATTATTTTTCTAATATGTTAAAAAATAAAACAGTTCGACAAAATCCCATATGGCTGTAATCTAGCTTAAACTTTTATTAAAATTTTACCATATTTGTTTATTCACTACTAAGTATGTAACTAATCTGAAAGCGAGCATCCCTTATGTAATGGAATTTCATTCCCATACACCTCTGTATTCTTTTCTATAGAAGCTGCTCATTACCTTGCAATCAACATTTTTATTACTATAAATTACCAAAATAATAGTAATAGATGATAATGATGCTTGGAAATATGTTTTATGGTGATTTAAATATAGAAAAGATTTAGGGTTTAAATGTTAAGTATCTTCAATATTGGATGATATGCAGTTGGATGGAGAAGTATGTATTTTTATATTCTCCAGACAGAAGGACCAGGACCAGTGGTTGCAGCATATAAGCAGATAATCCTGTGTGTATAAGATGGAACTTTCATTAGTTTTGAATGCCTGATATAGAGTTAGTGAATTCCTCAATTTTGAAGGTATATAAAGATTGGAAAGTTTAAAATGCCCCAGGGGAGGGGTGCCTGGGTGGCTCAGTCGGTTAAGTGTCTTAGCCTCAGTCGCTCAGGTCATGATCTCATGGTTCATGGGTTCGAGCCCTGCATCAGGCTCTGTGCCAACAGCCCAGAGCCTGGAGCCTGCTTTGATTCTGTGTCTCCCTCTCTCTCTCTGCTCCTTCCCTGCTCACGCTCTCTTTCTCTCTCAAAATTGAATAACCATTGCAAAAACATTTTAAAAAAATGTTCCAGGGGATTAAGGAATAAGCATGGGTTAAAGTAGAAAGTCATATCATCCAACACAGATACATTTGAATATTATATTTGAACTGAACATTTTGATGCATATTTGTTTTAATGCGAGAAACCTGTAATGTAAATTAAAAACAGAAAACATTTAACTTATTTTCTAAACTTTAAGTTAAGATAATCTCAAAGACAAACAAAAAAAGGAATTTTAACAGAAAGATATCTCTGGAATAATAATCTGTTCTCAAATACATGCTGATTTCTCATCTCATTCTGATTTCTTATCTTTTTTTCTATGTGTACAGCATATAAATACCAAGGTTTGTCGCCTAAATATGCTCCCTCAAACCTAAAAGAAATGTTAAAATGTAAATACTTTTTCCTTAAAAAATAACATGATAGAGAAAAACATAGTTTTGAAGAAAAAACTAATGGTAGACAATGAATAATACTAAAATGTTCATGAAAGGGGTGCCTGAGTGGCTCAGTCGGTTAAGCATCCGACTTCAGCTCAGGTCATGATCTCATGGTTCATGAGTTCAAGCCCTGCGTCCGGCTCTGTGCTAACAGCTCAGAGCCTGGAGCCTGGTTGGGATTCTGTGTCTCCCTCTCTCTCTGCCCCTCCCCCACTCACACACGCGCTCTCTCTCTCAAAAAATAAACATTAAAAACACTAAAAAAATAATATAAAATGTTCATGAAAATAAATAAATAAATAACATACCCAGAGAAATAATCCTTCAACCTTTATAAAACTGAGTTAGCCTCAGTGTGATTATTTGTCGGAATGTTAAACTTTTTAGTCATTAGTACATATTTTAATATCAAATTCAAATCAATAAATACAAAATTCTCGTAACTCCCAGAGCCTCCCTTCTTCATCACTGAAATTTTCTCAACCTGTTACCTATGCTTCCTGCATGGAACTCTGATAAGACCTATTCACTAAGACCAGGAGTAGCAGAGAGTCATCAGCACTTCATAAACAGTGAAGTTTACTGAACTTCTCTCCCTTGGAACACAAGTGGGAAAATACACACCCAGAACCTTAGTTGGAATTGTAATGTCTGCAGTGTATCAGTGACGAATGTTGTTGCCTTATGGCAATGGTCTCAAAATAAAAATGCTCTAAAATATAGCTTAAGTTCTATGCAGGTAGTCCAGGGCTGCTCGTGTGTGTGTCTGAAACTGTGTCCCACAAGGTTAATAAGGTTGAAACTGGCAGGAAGTTTAAAGCTTGTTTTTCAGAGAATTGTTTCCTCTAATCAACTATTGTGTCTTTTCAGCCCCACTAACAAATCCAATCCATCTCTGCAGAAGTCTAGACTCTAGGTCAAATCATATGGTTCCAACATATAAACAAGGAAAGCCCTGTATTCCTAACAGGTGACAATGAGCCCAAAGCACCATCCATTTTACACCAGCTCTTGAAAAGTGTCCATAGCCACTTGTTCTTGTCCTAAAATAATCTCCTGAGGTTAGGGGCTCAATTTTGCCTTGTTCTGATCTCTCCTCCAAAGTGCACATGGGGTGTAGGTTATATTATGTTTGCTCAATGCAATGCACCATCTTTTTTCATATATAGTCATAGGTTTTCTCGCCCTTTTCACCAATATGTATGTAATCTCCTACCCTGTATTTCCCCTCTGAAAACCCTACTCCTTAATCTGGAATCTGGGAGATGGTCATTGGACATTAGTCCACTGTCTCCTCAGGTTGCCAGCCTCTTGAATAAAGCAAACTTTCCTTTCCAACACCACTTGTCTCTTGAGTATTAGCTTTAGAATGGCAAATAGACAAACTTGGGTTTCCATAACATCTCAGTGATGTCACTAAGAGGTGCCAAAGTCCTTCCATATGTCAGTTCCCATCTTTAGTACTTCAAGTAATCTGTCAACAAGATCAACACTAGAGCACCAACCAGTAATTCCTAGTCATACTCAGGAAGAACAAAATAAGGGAAAAGGAAACTACTTGATTTTGCAAAGGAAAGCCAAGACAAGAAGAGTTCTTTATACAGCTGAATATATTCCTGTCTCTATCAATATATTCTTTTTATTGCTAAAGCAAAAGGAGAGAATGGATTTTCAATAGATAATTAGCAATCTCTGCCACATTTCCCACATTAAAAAAAAGTTTCAAATGCCCACAGATAAAAATTACTTGAAAACTTTGGGAAGTAAGATTTCAATTCATTAATATATTTGAAAAATTATTTTCAAAGTTATTCATAGTTTTACATATTTCTTGAATGCAAAATTGAGATTTTTAATAATAAGGTATCATTCTATATATACCAAAATGAAAAATGTTCATTTCAGTTCAAATCAGAATAATAGGTCCTTGAATAATGAGCAAGACCAATGTGAAATAACCTTTTAAAAATGATTTTATGTAATCAATAGTAATTTTAGAAAAATAATTGCATTTATGCTCCTTACAAGGAAATGTTAAATTTAGCTTTTCATATTTGGGTTTAATGTTGTTGCCAAGGAAATAATGTGAAAAGAGTGTATTTTTGTCTAAAATCTAGTATAATTATTTAAATTACTATAATGGTATTTATTTTAATATTTTATGTTTCAAATCTAAGATTGGTAAGCTGGACCAAAGAAACATAATTACATTGCTTGTATTCAGCACAGGTAAGCTAACTTAGTTGTATTAGACTTTTTATAAAACTTATTTTATTAATGAAAGCTTTCATTATCATAAAGCCTTTATGTGATTTCTATCATTTTTAATTTTATTAGAACTTTCTCATGTAAACACTAAACACTCTTTTTAAAATATGAGAATATTCAAACAGCACTTTCAGCATGTATAATGCTTCCAGTTGTGAGGAAAAAGCACAAGGAAGGCATAGGCAACCTTATCGCTGACTGTCTCATTTCCCTGCCCATCCCCTGGCTCACAGCCTAGTGTCAGTCCTGCTTTCTATGACCACACTCATGCTCACCACTGAGAAAACAGAGGATTTGTGATGTTTGGGAGAGCAAGAAATGAGTGATGAGAGAATAGTGATACAGTAAAAGGAAGAAGAGAGAAAGAAAGAAAGGGAAAAACTGGAGTTTTAAGTAAAACATTAATTTTGCCTCCATTTCAGTTCTCATTAATCTATTAAATTATTTTATTGTTTTTGTGTTATCCTCAAGATTAATTGAACATGGTAATGAACAAATTCAACTATCCTTGCTGGAAAATGAAATCCAAACAAGAATTACAATGTCAGAATATCATTTTTTCATTTCAGAATAATACAACAGCCACTATTATTCTTAAGTAAGTCAAGCACCTGGTGAGGGCACAGTTGAGTTATACAGGATGAAACAATGAGCCAGACAGTCTGAAATGCTGCTGCAAGTAGTTTGCTTATTACTTAAAGAAGCAGTGGGAGAAAGGAAACAACTGAATAAGAGACTGAATATTCATTCATTTGGCTGGATTCCTCTCTATGGTATATTTGTGAAGTGCACATCAATTCCCAATAACATGTACAGAGCAGGTGCTCAAAGGTATTGACTGGATTCTGAACCTGCTGAGTTAATCTTAAAATGTCCATTTTGCTTCCACTTTGCTATAGCAACAAAGTATTCTACTATATCTTGATCACTGGTTACTCATACACCCAAATCCACAGTTCTACTTTTTTCCCCCCCTCACTGTTCCTCACTTTTCATTCATGGCTATCGCCATTTGATTTCACCTTTTAGCTGGTAATTTCAAGCATATTTTCATTTCTGCTTTTTCAGTATGGATGTTATGTGTAAAAGTCTGCTGTTTAAAGTAAGTCATTTATGGAAAATTATATTGCAAAGTTCACAGAGAACTTATGCTTTTAAAAGCCCTGAAAATTTTTATGCTGTTGGCCTGCCTTGCTTTGGTCTTTGTTTTGAATGAAATTTTTCTGTATGGTTTTTGATTATATGTTAAATTGTAATTCCCCTTCAACAGAGATCCATTCATTGACTTTAAGTATCACTCATCTGAGGAATATAGAAAGAACACACAGATTAATAAGGATTCTCAATATAACAGTAAAATCAAATATATAAAAATCAAAAAGAACAAAAATATTTCTTAAGAAAATCAAAAGTTTAAGTAATGCTTTACTCTTAATTTTCACCTGAGACTAGAAACAGAAATTTCTGCTTGAGACCTATTTGCTATTTTAGGTGGTAGAAATACAAATGCTAATCATATTCATGGGGCGCCTGGGTGGCGCAGTCGGTTGGGCGTCCGACTTCAGCCAGGTCACGATCTCGCGGTCCGTGAGTTCGAGCCCCGCGTCAGGCTCTGGGCTGATGGCTCGGAGCCTGGAGCCTGTTTCCGATTCTGTGTCTCCCTCTCTCTCTGCCCCTCCCCCGTTCATGCTCTGTCTCTCTCTGTCCCAAAAATAAATAAGAGTTGAAAAAAAAATTTACAAATGCTAATCATATTCAGATACTCAATGATATTACATCAGGAGTTTATGATTACTTTTATTATATAGGCTTCAGTCTACTCTATTTGATAAAAGTCTCCCCCTTCCCCAAGCTTGTTATGTTCGTTGATAGGCTGGGGAGAGAATAATTACATTAGTATTTATAATCAATATAATATTTTAAAATAAATTTAGGTTGCATTCTGTCACTCAGTGTATCTGGCTTTCCAAGGGAATGAATATTATTTTTAAAAAGGAATAGAAGGTCATTCACCATACTTCACTTACAGGGATTTTAGAGGAAGCATTCTGTCTGAGATAAAATATGTGACACAAGCAAAATGACCCAAGAAGTTTTACGTGATATCTGTTCTCAGTTGTTCAAATTTCTACACCAATAACCCATCTGTGATTTTAAATGAAATTACTACTTCTATGAGAAGCATATGGAAAAGCCTCCACCCAGAGAAAACAAAAGGGACTATTGCTTCAATGTTATGCTGATAAATGGGAATTTTGAAGTTAATCATACCTTATTTTGAGGGCATGAAAATGTCATTTTAATAACATAAACCCATTAATTTATATTCTCTAGTAATGAGAAAAAATATATATATATAGTTTTTCATGACTCAATTATTGTGTATTTAAAGAAATAAATTATTTATGTTTATTACATCCAGAAATTAGATTGAAGGAAGTTCAATGTTTTCTAAAAACATTATTGTACTTATTTAATAAGTGCAACTTATTAAATATTCTTTCTTCAACAAAGCAGTTTAAAACAACCATGAATTTGTTAAGTCTAAGCACTTCTTTGCCTGGATGCAGACCCTAGCATTCATTAAGTATTCTCACCTACACATATACTATGGCAGTTGTTCTCAACCCTCAACCTTTACTAAACATTAGAACCACTTGAAGAACTTTTAAAGATTTTGGTGTCAATTAAAATCTCTATTTTTGGAGGACTTACACTTGGGGAAGTATTTGTAAAGCTTTCCAGGTGATTATAATGTGCAGTCAGCATGGAGAACCACTATACTATAAAATATTCTAAATGTGTAATAACCAAATTTTCTGTTCTATCTCAGGATACTTGACATAGGCTAATTGACCTGCCAGTTAGATCATCAGAGAACCCTAATATGACAGTGGTGGGGTAAAATTTATGAACTTTTCATTCTTGTGCTATTAAAATCCACTTCCTTTCTGAAGATGTTGCAGAAGACTCCAACTTTTGGTGCCTTTTTAACTTCTTTGAATTTTTAAATAACTAATTTTTTCCAACAAGTATTCAATAAATTTTAATGGAAACATACTAGGTACTAAATACTCTATTTTTTCTTGCATACTGTAATTTGTTATACCTTGATGTCTGTTCTTTCAATTAAATATTTAACATCTCCAATAAGATCATAATCATGCTGAAGGCATGGACCAGCATTTCACCTCTGTAAAACATATAGTATAGTGAAATAGATAGACTTCTGTGGAACAATATGGAATACAGAGTCCAATGGGTATGAATACGTATCCCAGTTTTGCTATTGTGGTCTCAAATAAAGTAATTTCCATGAACCAGGATTATCTTGACTATAAAAATATGTGATAACTTCATTTGAAAGTTGTGAGGATTATATGAGATCTCAAATGTAGAACACCTACCATAGATCTAACCATGAAAAGCATGCATTTGTACAGCCATCCACTTATATAGCAAATATTCGAGTTCTTGTTCTCTTAACAGTCACTTTTTCAGATGTTAGATACACTGAATGAATCAAAACATATTACATCTCTGCCATAATAGTGCTTAACTTCTCATGAGGGACTCAGACAATAATAAAACACACATATTTTTTTTCTTTTTTGAAGAAGGCAGGGCAAGGAAATGATAATGAATATATTATAATCAATAGGTTGTGTAGTGAAGGATTTTTTGAAAACAGGACATTTGAGTAGCTAAAATGATGCAAAGGTGAATTTTAAATGTGTATCTTCTTCCTGTTCAAGAAGGAAGGAAAAGATGGCATAATGGCCCTGCCATCTGAATGAAATCCATGTTTTAAAGAGACAACAAAAGGTTCATCATGGCTTAGATGCATTTAGAGAGGCACAGAATGGTAGGAAATGAAAGTGAAAATATTGCCAAGTGTAAATTATATAAAATTATAATAAAAATGTGTGGTAGGCAGAATGATCCCCAAAGCTGTCCACATCCTAATCGCCAGAACCTGTAAATATTTTATGTTACATGGTATGGGGGAATTAATATTTTAAGTGGGATTAAGTTTGCTAATCAGATGCCTTTAAAATAGTATTATCTTGGATTTTCTCAGTGGGCCCAATATAATGTAATTCACTGGCCATTGCCGGTTTTGGAGATAGAAGGAGGCCACTAGCCAAGATATATGAACAGACTTTAAAAGCTGCAAAAGTCAAAGAAACAAATTCTCCCCTAGAGCCTCCATGGGGAGTACAGTTCTGCTGACACCTTGATTTTACCACAGTGAAACCCATTTCAGATATGAAATTTTCAAACTTAACAATAAATGTGTGCTATTTCAAGGTACTAAATTTGTGGTAATTTGTTGTAGCACCAACAGAAAACTAGTACAATATGATAAAGATGACTTTGGTGAGTCCAGAGAAGAGGATCACCTCAACTGATTAACACTTTAAGAAAGGCATTTGGCTTCTGTACGGAGAATCATGTGTAGGGAGCAAGAGTGGAAGCAGAGAAGTCAATTGGGTAGGTAATTTAGTAGTTCAGGTAAGAGACGATGGGCACTTGAGCTTTAGCTTTAGCTAACAGGTTTGATGCAAGGCATGATAGCAATAAGGAAAATAAAATATACCCAAACTGCTTTGATCTGCAGGATGAATTATAAAGCTATTTATATAATTGAAGTGAATTTGAAGTGGGACTTTCCCTACTGCACATATAACACCTAATACCTTAACAACACAGTAAGCACTCAATAAACATTTAATGAAAACAATAAGAATACTGTTGAATATGATGATGATAATGGCAATGAAAACAGTAATGATCCAAAATGATGATATTAATGGTGAAAAAGATAAGAAAAACAAATCCTTAATGGGCCTCTATTGAATGTTACAAATAAGCATGTTAAATACTACTGTTTAATTTTCCCCTAAATTTTTTGCTAGGATTCTAGTGAGTTGGTTGCAGTGAGACAAAAACAGAAGGTATACCATGAGCTACATATAGATTTGATTCCATATAGATGCTTAGGATTTTCTCTTAGTTTGTTTTTAAACTTTATTATCATGTTACCTTTAGTCAAGTAACCAAAAATTAAATTCTATGATCCTCTTTATAAATCTATTATGCCTCCATATCATATAGAAAAACCTTAGCAAGCCCTGTACATTTGTCAACATTTAATTACCACAGGTATTGTTCATTAGGATAGAACTTTGCTTTGTTTACTGCTGTGTCCCTATCACCAAGAACAGAAAATTGCATATATAGTGCTCAAAAGACTTGTTGATAAAATGAACAAATGGATACGTCTTTTCTAATCTTTGTTTCATTGGTATTGCCTGAATAATGCAAATCCTAGAGGGACTCAATTTACCAAAATGTCCAATAAATTAAGTTTGGTTTACAATTATATGGGTAATAGCAGACATGCTTGAGAACAACATAGATAAGATTTCAGGCCCAAATTCTGACATTATTTAAAAAAAAAAAACACAACAAAGTAGTTCTCTGTAGGACAATACATTCATTTTAGGTACACCTTGCCAACATAATAAAATAAGAGTTAGGTTTGATATTGTGCCTGTTAATATACTACTACTTCATTACTTTCTCTTGAAGAATTACAGAGGAAAAATGACCAGATATTTAGGTATGTAGAATACAGATAATCTTTGGATATATGATGCTCATTTGTCTTCAGTGTTTCCAATACCCACATTCAAAACCTGAGGAGTAGGCTACGCCCAAACCACCAAATATTCCAGGGTGCCTGGCTGACTCGGTTGAGCACGCAACTCTTGATCTTAGGATAGTGAGTTTGGGCCCCATGTTGGGTGTAGAGATTCCTTAAAAATAAAATCTTTGGGGTACCTGGGTGGCTCAGTTAAGTGTCCGACTTTGGCTCAGGTCATGATCTTGCGGTTCGTCAGTTCAAGCCCCATGTCAGGCTCTGTGCTGACAGCTCAGAGCCTGGAGCCTGCTTTGGATTCTGTGTCTCCCCCTCTCTCTATCCCTCTCCCACTCATACTCTGTCTCTCTCTCTCTCAAAAATAAATAAACATTTAAAAAAAAATCTTTGAAAAAATAGTTTAAAAAACACTAAATGTTTGGGGCGCCTGGGTGGCGCAGTCGGTTAAGCGTCCGACTTCAGTCAGGTCACGATCTCGCGGTCCGTGAGTTCGAGCCCCGCGTCGGGCTCTGGGCTGATGGCTCAGAGCCTGGAGCCTGTTTCCGATTCTGTGTCTCCCTCTCTCTCTGCCCCTCCCCCGTTCATGCTCTGTCTCTCTCTGTCCCAAAAATAAATAAATGTTGAAAAAAAATTAAAAAAAAAAACACTAAATGTTTAAAAATATTTTTTAAATATAACATTTTTAATATTAAAAAAGGAATTCTGTCAATAGACATACCATATTGAAAATAAAAATGGGAAAAACATGCTGGGCAAGTTGAATAACTGACTTTAATTTTGATTCACAGTTGAATGAATGTAAGTGCCTAAATTTAACATTTTTAGTTACTTAGGTTTATAACTATCCAGAGGTCAGTTGTAATTGGAAATATTTACTTATTTTCCAACTACTAGTGACATTTAAAAATTAATGTATAACTAATCTCAAACTGAATATGATTGAAGTAAATTTAAACTATAACAAACTATCATTTGTATATAAAGTAAAGCAGGCAAAACTGTCCCAGTTTCTAAATGAGTTGGACTTTTCATCACTGAATAATTTTATCCTATGAAGCTTTCATAAAACTCAATTAAGAAAATTTTAAATGCCAAAAATAATCTGAATTCAAAACAAAAATACTATATTAATTTGAAAATCTTACTGAAGTAACAATATATCCTTAGAAATTGAGAATATAAATTATTGCATATGATTGAATTTGTTCTTCATTAACACATGTAAGGATATATAAAAAATTATGATCACTGAAAAAATGGTGGAATATAATGTGATTATAATAGGTAGCCTATAGAACACCCACATGGTTTGTTTGTGTTTATTGATAATGTAGGATTAGGAGGTGTCCATGAGTGTACTTAGACATCAGATTTTTTCTAATGATACACTCATCATAAAGTATGGGATCAAATCAAAGATATAACCTAAATAGTATGGGAATGTCTAAAAACAGACTTTAGAAACTTATTACTATCTTTAGTGTATTAGTCTGCGTGGAAGGTCATTTAAACACACACACACACACACACACACACACACACACACACACACACACACACGATGTGGCTTAAACAACAGAAATTAATGTTTTCACAGTACCAGAGACCGGAAAGTTCAAGATCAAGATCAAGGTTTCAGCAGGGTTTGGTTCCTGGTGAGGCCTCTATTCCTGGCATGCAATCACCTCACTATGTCCTCTCATGATTTTTCCTTGGTGAGTGGATATAGAGACAGCATGCATTCTTGAATTTCTTCTTAGAAGGACACTAATCCTATCAGATCAAAGCCCTATTCTAATGATCTCACTTAATGTTAATCATCTCTTTTTGGGTCCCATTTCCAAATACAGTTATAATGGGAATTAGGACATTGACATATGGATTTTAGGGAAACACAATTCAGTTCATAGCATTTACAAATATTACTTAACAATGCCAGATAACCCTTATGCCACACCTTCTTCTAAGAGATTTACAAGTATTATCATCCAATATTCCAACTCTATGGAATAGATATCATCATCATCATCATCATCATCATCATCATCTCTATTTATAAATGAAAATAAATGATCAAAAGATGCTGAGAACCATATCCATGTTCCTGTAAATGATACAACTGCATTCTGTACATGATAGAATTTGGAACTAAAGTAATCTGTCTGACTGAAGCAATTTGTGATCTGAATCATTAATATTGTCTCTAAGGGAGACACTATAAAAAAAAAAAGAGGCAAAAAGAGGAAAAAGAAAAAAATGTTTACTTAGAAAATTAACCAAGTGATTATTATTTCTCAGGGCTCAGATTTTATTCATAATTAAAACATTTGACTGATTTCAAAAACTATCCCAATATTAAAATTACAATGTGAATGTTGATTAGGTATATTAACATCAAAAAATGTTATGTGAAAAAAAATTTAAAACATCAAAACTATGTAAGACTCACCAAAAGTATTTCTATTTTTTTACTACATTTTAATTATTCTTGCTATATAACTAAATTTCTGCCATTTTATGAAAAGGAACATGGTAATTCTACCTTGATTTCTGGGCCTTAAAATCAAAAAGTCTACCCACTACTTCTAAAAACCTGAATGTTAGAACACTTGTGTATTAAAAGCTTTCAATGAAGTCTTGAACTGTGACAGATTTGGAGAATTAATGAATTTAGCTTTGGTTATTAGAAAAGATACACACGCATATTGTATTTCTTTTGCTTAAATGTTTTTATGAATTATCTTTCTAAACCTTTTAATTTTTGCCTATGTGTTCTTCTATTTAAAGACTGTTTCTTATAAAAACACGGTTGGTTCTTGCTTACTT
The DNA here is from genome assembly GCF_022079265.1 of Lynx rufus. Classification (NCBI taxonomy): domain Eukaryota; kingdom Metazoa; phylum Chordata; class Mammalia; order Carnivora; family Felidae; genus Lynx; species Lynx rufus. The sequence continues at coordinate 94,379,665 of NW_025814845.1, read as the reverse complement.
ATCCAATATGACACCGGCATGTTTAAACCATTAAATTTAAATCATCATTGTGGCTGAACAAAATCTACTACTTGGCTAGATGTTTTCCACTTGCATCATCTTTTTTCTGTCTCTTTTGTTCTCACTCTTTTTCAGTTTTCTGTCAATTTGAGCATTTTTATGATTCTGTTTATCTCACTTATTGATTTACTATGTGTATCTCTTAATTTTTCATGGTTTCCCCACAGTTTATTTAACATATAATATAAATAACATATATGTATATATATAATAATCTGAGTATTCTATCAAATAATATTACAATGCTTCCTGTGTAGTAAAAAATTTTATAACTATATTTTCAATTTCTACTGTCCATCTCTTGTGCCATTGTATTCATATACCTTACTTTTATATATGTCATAAAAACACCCTACATTGTTCCTCATATTGCTTTAAATAGTTACTCTTTAGAGTAATAAAAGGGGAAGATGCTTAACCTTACTTTATTCCATATTGGATACTTCTCATTTCTTTCTGTAGACCTATCTTTCTGACTGTCTTGTATTCTATGCTTTTCACATTGTCATGTAGAACAGGTTTTAAAAAGCCCTATTTTTTTAGAAATATTTCTATCGGGTATATAATTCTTAGTTGATGGTCTTCTTTTCTTTCTTTTTCAGTGTTTTAAAGGTTTCACTCCTGTCTTCTTGTTTACATGGTTTCTGATAAGAAGTTTACTATAGCAGTTACCTTATTCCTTTTTAAGTAATATGTATTTTTCTCTCTCTACCTTCAAGATTTTCTCTTTGTCTTGCATTTTTATCAGTTGGAATGATACACATTGGTTTAGTTTTTTGTTTTGTTTTTGTATTTATACGGTTTGATGTTCTCTGAGCTTCTTGGTTCCACAAATTGATGTCTGTCACTAAAAAACTGTCAGCCATTATTTCTTGAAATATATTCTGCCAATTTTTTTCCTTTTCTCTTTTTGAGATTTCAATTATATTAGACTTGCTATGGTCATATAGTTGCTGATGCTCTATATCTTTTTCCCTCTTTGTATTTCAGTTTGAGTAATTTTAAGTAAACTATTTCAAGCTTACTAATTCTTCCCTTGGGTGTCTTGAATCTACTGATTAGGTTATCACAGGTACTTTTAACCTGTTTTTGTGTCTTTGATTTCTAATAGTTTCCATTTTTTTGCTGAAATTACCTGTGTGATACTGTGTCTTGTCTTCCTTGTGTATACAGCCTTTACATATTTATTCTACTTATTTAAATTCCCTAATAGTTCTAATATTTGCATCATATCTAAGTCTGGGTCTGATTATTCCTTTTTCTTTTCTGACTGATTTTCTTCCTTTTATATGACTTGTAAGTCTTGGTAAAAACTAAATAATATTGTATAGGATAGATAGAAACTGAGATAAATATTTTTATGCATAGAGATGAGAATGTAATTTTTTCTGGTTAGCTTTTAGTGTAGGTTTTAGTGTTTATGTAGTCAGACATTGAGATGGGTTTGGATGTTGCTTTCTGATTGGCTTTAGATTTTTACATTTAACTCTAGGTTTTCCCTTTGTGGTTCTTACCAGAGAAATGCCATCACTTGGAACTTTCCCAAAAGTATTCTTATTTTATTTTTATTTGATACCTGTTAGGATGATGGCAGGTATGAGGTAAGGAGGTCATTCTCTGCTGTTCAGATTAGGTCTTGGTCCTAAATAGGCACTGTGAATCTTGGTCTTAGAGTTTGGCCTTCACAAGTGTTCCTCTCACAAGTGTTCCAGAAGTAATCTTAGGCCTAGAAGTTATATCTGACCCTTCTCCAGGTGTAATGGTTTCTTTCCTTTCTTCCTTCTTTCCTGCCTTCCTTTTATTCTAACTTCTTTTCTTGATTTGTTTTTTCTTTCTCCCTTTTTCTTACATTTGTTTGCTAATCCCCTCCCTCCAGATACAGTGGTCTTCCACCATTATCCCAATAACTACACTTTTGTTGCCATTCTCCCTTCAATGTAAGGCTTTTGTTCCACAGAGGAGATAGGAGAGATAGATAAGCATTTCAGTGGTGGTTGTTGCTCTGATCCCCAACTCCAGTGGGTATCCATTAGTGCCCCACCCCAGGTATTTTTTTCCCTTAGCTTTCTTCCTATAAACAAGGGGTACTGTTCCATATGAATGAGAAGGAAGATGGATCTAGGCTTACTTTGGCAGTGTCTGTTATTTTTCTCCCCAGCACCACAGTGTAAACTTTTTTAGAATTCTCACCCATGTTTTCTGTCAGTCTTTTAAGGTTCTTAAAGAGAAGCTTTCAAGATGATGTGAACTTTCCTATTTCTATGACTCCCAGGAGCTTCATATACTCAGCTAGCTCATACTCAGTCTTTGGTGATTAAAAAGAAAAAAATCTAGCTAAGTGTTCCTTATAACATCCAGTAGAATCTGTCCTATGTCAGAGAAAGACAAAAATGTATTACTTCACTCATATGAGGACTTTAAGAGACAAAACAGATGAACATAAGGGAAGGGAAACAAAAATCATATATAAACAGGGAGGGGAACAAAACAGAAGAGACTCATAATTATGGAGAACAAACAGAGGGTTGCTGGAAGGGTTGTGGGAGCAGGGGATGGGCTAAATGGATAAGGGGCACTAAGGAATCTACTCCTGAAATCATTGTTGCAGTATATACTAATTTGGACATAAATTAAAAAAAATAATAAAAAATAAAATTAAAAAAAAATCTATCCTATGTATGCAAATTCTCAGGTCCTTTTTCTCCCCAAAAGAGCATGCATCCCTCCAGAATTAGTTTTTGTCTAATAACTTCAGAGAAAGTTTTTACATCTTTCTGCTTATTGTGTGGAATAACACACTTTTGAGCACTCTCCCTGCAAGCTAAAACTGTATATCCCTTCTGAGACCTTTGATTATTTTTTGTCCAATCAGTATATTAAAAAATAATTTTAGAAGTACCCAGAATAATTTCTTCATGTTAAAAGACAACATTTATTAAGAAGATATTCTTAAGTCTTATATAGATTATAGGTTAAGGATGTGGAGCTATCCATTACAAAAGACATGAGTTCAGAATGTTTTCTACAATTAGAAAAACCTGCCTATTAAAGCCTGCTCCAGCATTTCTAAGTTGTTTGACATGTAGAAGATGTGAATGTTAAAATAGCTAATGTATATGAAGAACTGATGATAATGCTTACCATATAGCAAGTATTCAATAAATATTAGAAGTCATTCTTGTTACCAGCACAAATATGATAGAGGTGTTGTGCAAGGTTTTAAATGAAAACATTTATAGAACCATCCTACATATTAAATTTTAAAAAGCTTATAACAGCAATCTACAAGTGGCTATATAGTAACTGTTTAATAAATATGGGAAAATATGTCTATTGGTGTGTTCATCACTGTGCTAGAGCTTTATGAAACACAAATACACACACAAGCCCACACACACATACTCACACTCACATGGTTCTAAATCTTAAATTAATCGCCATATTATACAATGAAATAAAAACACAACAAAATTAGAGAAAATGCATATTTTTTTCTACTGCCGCAGATATTAAGTTAGCATGCAGGAAAGTTATATACAGTCAATCCTCATTATTAGTGGATTCCTACTAGATACAACTTAGCTATAATACCAAAATTAATACTCATGGTGTTATCACAGACATTTGCAGATGGGCACAGAGCAGGTGACACAAAATCACCTTAATCTCAAGTTCCCAGCTGAGGTCAAACCAGGTGGTGCTTTCTGCTTTCTTGTTTCAGTTCTCTAACAAAAATTACCAGAAAGTGGAAATGGTAGGGGGTAGTGCAGTGTAGTGCAAGAAGCTCTCTTCTCTGCGGCCATTTGGATGGGGTTTGTAATTCCAGCACTGGCACTCGTTTATGAAGTGGTCTCAGGCAAGTTGCTGAACGTATCTAAATCTCATTTTTCTCTTTTGTAAAATAAATGGAATCGGCCAGGAGGATTTATTTTTAAGACTTAGAATTATAATATATGTGATATATGTGTGCATAGATATAGATGTACATATTTACTTATTTAGTTAGTTATTTTTATGCTTTACACCCAGCATGGAGCCCAAAATGGAGCTTGAACTCATGACCCTGAGATTAAGACCTGGGCTGAGATCAAGAATTGGATGCTTTACTGACTGAGTCACCAAGGCACCCCTAGATATAGATATAGATACACATTTAGATGGATGTATAATTTCTCCTAGGAATAATGGTTCAATATTTGGTAATTCAGTGTTCAGAGCAACTTTATAGAACACAACTCCTGCAAATGAGGAGAACTGACTGTATATCACTGTGAAAACAAAAAGGTGTGGCTTATATATAGTGGGAAGACACATCTCTCTTAAATACGTTTTCACAGTCAAGAAAGGACTATAGATTTAAATATATGAGCATGTATGAGAAGTGAAAACTGGAGAAGAGGAACAGTGAGAGAAGTTCAGTTTATGGAAAGCCTTAAGTACCAAATTGAGCCATTTGGATTGGATCGGATAGTTAATTCAGAACTAGCAAAAGGTTTTGACTGAGGGAATAAGTGCTGAAAGCAATCTTTGAAGAATATTAATCTGGAAACAACATAGAAGTTATCTGTCTGTTAAGTTCAAAATAAAGAGACTGGAGAGTCTTATGACACACCAAATAGAAGAGATGAATCTGGAGGTCATTAACATAGAAAAAGTGATAAATCATATTAATGGAGATGAAGCAGTGATAGGAGTCAAAGTAATGCTAAAATTGTGTCCCAGAGTAATTGGAAAGAATAGTAATGATCTTGATAGAACTGTGAATTTAGAAAGCAGAGCAGGATGAGGAGACAGATGTAAAGCACAGCATCTGAACAGCTGGTGTTTTTCATTTTAAATGAAGGCAAAAGAAATACTATCAGGATGCACCAACACACAGCTGAATTCACCAAGGCATAGATGTGGAAAACAGAGAAACAACAGTGGCAAACAAACCAAAATGATGCACAACCCAGCAAAGATGAATTGCTCTTTTTCAGCAATGACTTAGTTAGTAGAGGTTGCTAACCCTGCCAAATTACTGCTGGAGAAACTGAAATGTTCAAAAATAATTTTAGACAGCAAAGAAATTTCTGAGTAGCATATGGATATAATAGGAAAGAGATTTTTTTTTCTCCTGATAAAGTCACAAGATGAGTAGTGTTGATTCATTGTAATGAGGCATCTGGATGTCAAATCAACTATTTCATCTTGCCTCTTCAGGCATGATTCTCATTCTTTCTGGGAAACTACATTAAGTGGATCTGATTAGAATGGAGAGGCTCTTCTCCCTTCCTCTAAGAAGAATTACAGTTACAAAGGGCATGCAGTGCCCATGTTCATGAGAAATTCCTCCTCTGGTTCTGGTGATTTCCTCCATGTTCATTGGATAAGGTTTCCCTTTTAGGCCTCTACCTTACACAGGGTGTGCAAAGCTCCTGTTTTCTATTGCTTTTGGACAGGGGAGGAAGTATACATATGAGTGTCTTGTGCTGTTATAGGCCAGGTAGCCCATAGGTAAAAGCAAGTTGGATAAGCATGCCAAATGATAGTTTATCCTCACATTCCTTAGTCGTTTCTCCCTAGCTCCAAGGCCCTCTGTAGTGGCCTTTTCCCTTACAGCGACTATTTCTCTTCTACCAATATATCCAAGTATGTTGCTTCCCTTTTTCCTCTTGCACTTAAAGGTGAAATGCTGTTTCTACAAGTCAGAATTTCTCCTTCACTGAGATACATGTTTTCTTTGAATCACTGTTTTTAATTTACTATGGGTGGGAATAGAATCGGTCTTAAAAAAGCAAGCGGGGGGGGGGGAAGGTAGAAATAAGCAGAAAAAAACAAAATGTTTTTGATTGTTATTGTTCTGTTTCTACCACAATGTTTTTCACTCTTTCATTTACAAATCAGTAAACCATGGATCTTAGAATAATCACAGGGCAAACAGTCAAATGACAAACTACAAGAAGCTATTATCAGATTACATAATAGATTTCACATATTTTCTCTGTGGGAAATAAAAGCTTATTTGATCTCAAATATATTTGGAATTTAAAAGTTCACAAAAGTATATGCACAGATTGTAAATTAAGCGTTTTATACATATAGCAATAATGCAACTCATGCCATTTTTAATTATTCAGCTACCAATTATTGATTCTCTTTTGTGTGTCAGGTACCCTGGGGTATTTGTATTTAAATTATATAAATTGTATTTAAATTGTAATATATATATAGATATATATATAGATATATAGATATACACACACACACATATATATGTGTGTGTGTGTGTGTGTGTGTATATATCTATATATATATCTATATATATATATATATATCTTGCCTACTTTGTACTTACATTCTGTTGAAGCAGCTAGCTGTATTCTCCTCAGCTTTATTGATGTACAATTTGCATAAAATAAATATCACCTATTTTAAATATATGGTTTGATTAATTTTGGAACTTGTATAGTAATGTAACCACCATTACAATCAAAATATATAACATTTCCATAAACTTAAAAAATACCCGTATGTGCTTTTTGAGTTGAGTTCTGCTCCCAGTTTCCCACACTGGCAACCATCAATCTGTTGTCTATCATGAATTCTCCTTTCCTGGAATTCATATACATCAAATCATACAATATATTTATGTTTAACATAATTTTTTTGTAATTACCCATGCTGTGTTCATTAAGATGGTACTCTTAAATTGCTAAGTATGATAGCATAGTATGGATATAACGCTATTTTTAACACACCAGTCAATGGACATTTCAGTTCTATTAAATTCTAATTATTAAAAACAAGACTGCAATAAAATTTTTCTATTTACAAACCATTCTTTGAACATAGGTTTTTATTTCACTTGGGTAAATTCTAAAGAATGAGACTGTTGGGTCATATTATAAGTGCACATTTAATCTTATAAAACACTGCCATACTGTTTTCCCAAAGGACTGTATCATTTCACATTCTACCAGCTGCGTATGAGTTCCATTTGGTCCATATTTTTGCCCACACTCCATATTCTTGGTCTTTTTACTTTCAACATTATAGTGAGATTGTAGTAAAATCTCACTTTGGTTTTAATTTGCATCTTGAATGTCTAAATGTATGCCTTCCATCAATTTTAGAAATTTTCAATTATTATTTCTTCAAATATTTTGTGGCCACATTTTTTATCTCCTTTCACACTTGGATTCTAATTCATTGATATATTTATCCATCTTCAACTTCACTTTACCCTCCGTTATCTCCATTTGGCTGGTGAGACTGTTCATTGATTTGCTTATATAAAATAATACACTTTTGAGTTCCAAAATTGCCACTACTTTTTCCTCATTCAATTTCTCTAAGATTCATTATCTTTTTTATTTGTTGAAAGCATATTTTGTTTTATGTCGTTAAAATTATTTTAAAGGAACAACTTTAAAATTGTCATTTCAAATTCTAACTGCTGGGTCATTTCAGGATTGGAATCTGGTTACTCTTTTTTTCTTGAGAATGAACTCTATTTTTTTTTTTTTTAGATTATCATGTATCAGTTAATTTGAAGTTGTACTAGATTGTAAGTGATGAGTTTCTTGTAAATCTAGAATCTGTTCTTTTTCTATAGTAAGTGCTGTTTCTTTTGTTTTAGCAGGTAATTATCTTGGTTGGACTAGAATGCAAACTCTGTTTCCTTTTGTTCCCCCCAGCTTTATTGGGGTATAACTGACAAAAATTATATATATTTAAGGTATACAAAGTGATGTGTACATACACACATTGTGTAATAATTACCATAGTGTACCACAATCAAGCTAGTAAACATATCTAATACCTCACATAGTTATCTTTCACATGTGTATGTGAGAACAATTAAGATATACATTCTTAGCAAATTTCTAGTGTATAATACAGTATTAGTAACTATAGTTGTTGTGCTGTACATTAGATCTCCCAAAGGTACTCATCTCATATAACTGAAACTGTATAACTTTTGGCCAACATCTCCCTATCCTCCTCCCACCCCACCTCCTAGCTCCTGGTAACTACCATTCTAGTCTCTGCTTCTAAGGGTTTCAGTATTTTAGATTTCCACATCAACGTAAGATTATGCAGTACTTGTCTTTCTATGTCTGGCTTATTTCATTTAGTATAAAGTCCTGCAGGTTCATTTATGTGTTGCCAATGACAGGATTTCCTTCTTTTTAAAGCTGAATAAGTAATTCATTGTTTATATACCACAATTTCTTTAATCATTCATATGTCAACAAATGCTCAGGTTGTCTCAATATCTTGGTTAATGCACATGGTGTTGCAATGAACATGAAAGTGCAAATATCTATTTGAAATACCAAGTTTATTTCCTTTAGCTATATACCCAGAAGTAGGTTGAGGAATCATATTTTTAATTTTTTGAGAAAATTTCATTGTTTTCCATAACAGCTGCACCAATTTACACCCCAGCCTGCAATGTACAATGTTCTCTTTTCTTCCTCATCAATAGTTGCTACATTTTGTCTTTCTGATAATAGCCATCCCTAGAGATGTGAGGAGATATCACATTACAGTCTTAAATTGTACTTCTCTGATGAACAGTGATGTTGAGTACACTTTCATAAACCTGTTTGTCATTTCTATTTCTGCTTTTGAGCAATGTCTACTCATACCCATTATCTGTTTTTTAAATTGGGTTATGTTTTCTTACTATTGAGTTCAGTTCCATATATTTTGGATGCTCTCCATTTGTCTATTTTTGCTTTTGTCACCTGTGTTTTTGGTGACATGACCAAAATAATCATTGCTTAGACCAACGTTAAGAACATTTTTTCTACACATTTTCTCTCATGTGAGAGAAATGAAATGTTTTATAGTTACAAGTCTTACATTTAACTAAATCTATTATGAGTTAACTTTGCATATGGTATGAGATGAGGGTTCATTTTATTCTTCTGTACATAATATCCAGTTTTCAAAAAAATCATTAGACACAATCCTTTCCTGGTTGTGTGTTCTCGGAACTTTCATGAATCAAAAGACCATAAATATGTGGGATTTTTTCCAGGGCTCTCTACTCTGTTCCATTGATCTATACATCTGTTTTTATGTCACTACCATACTGTTTTGATGATTATGCCTTTTTAGTGTATTCTGGAATCGAAAGTATGATGCTTCCACACTTGTTCTTGCTCAAGACTGATAGAATATTTCGGGTATTTTGTCATTCTATATGAATTTGAAGATTGTTTTTGCTATTTCTGTGGGGGGAAAATGTCATTGGAACATTAATTAATTAATTAATTAATTAATTTATATTTGAGAGAGAGAGAGAGAGAGAGAGCAGGGGGCAGGGGCAGAGGGAGAAATAGAGGTGGGGTGGGGGGAGAGAGAGACAGAGAGAGAGAGAGAGAGAGAGAGAGAGAGAGAGAGAGAGACTTAAGCAGGTTCCATGCTCAGTGTGGAGCCCAACATGGGGCTGGGATCATGACCTGAGCCAAAATCAAGAGTTAGATGCTCAACTGACTGAGAGAGCCAGGCACCCCTCTCATTGTTATTTTGATAGGGATGACCCTGAATGTATAGATAACTTTGGGTAATATGAACATTTAAAAACATTAATTTTCCCAGTCTATAAACACAGGATATCTTTTCATTTGTTTGTGTCTTCTTTAATTTCTTCCATAAGTGTCTTATATTTCTCAGTGTATAGATCTTTTGCCTCATTGGTTAAATTTATTTCTAAGTATTTTCTTATTTTTGATGCTAACGTAAATAATATTGCTTATATTCTTTTTCAGATAGTTCATTGTTAGTGTATAGGAACACAATTGATTTTTGTATATTGATTTTGTATCCTGTAACTTTACTGAATTTATTAGTTTTAACAGGTTTTATGTGTGTGTGTGTGTGTGTGTGTGTGTGCAGACTTTAGGTTTTCTATATGTAAGATTATGTCACCAGCAAACAGAGAAAATTTTACCTCTTGTTTTCTGAATTTGATGCCTTTTATTTCCTTGCCATGTCTCACTGCTCTGGCTAGGACTTCCAGTACAATGCTGAAAAAAAAGTGGTGAGAATAGGTATCCTTGCCTTGTTCCTGATCTTAGAGGAATGGGTTTCAGTTTTTTACTGTTGAATACAGTGGGCTGGTCATATTTTGCTTTTATTATTGTTGAGATACATTCCTTCTGTATGTGATTTGTTGAGAATCTATCATTCAGGATAGATGTTGTATTTTGTCAAGTGCTTTTTCTGCATCTATTCAGATGAACATATGCTTTTCATTCTTCATTATGTTAATGTGGTGTATCACATTTATTAATTTGAATATGTGGAACCATTTGTGAATTCTAGGAGTAAATCCCACTTGATTATGGTGTATGATCATTTTAATGTGCTGTTGAATTTTCTTTACTAGAATTTTGTATAAGAGTGTTGCAACTGTGTTTATTAGGGATATTGGCTTATAATTTTTTCTCTAAAAGTTTTTTTAATGTTTATTCATTTTTGAGAGACAGAGAGAGACAGAGTGTGAGTAGGGGAAGGGCAGACAGAGGGAGAGACAGAATCTGAAGCAGACTCCAGACTCTGAGCTGTCAGCATAGAGCCCGATGTGGGGCTTGAACTCACAAAGGCAAGATCATGACCTGAGTTGAAGTCAGACGCTTAAATGATTGAGCCACCCAGGCACCCCATATAATTGTATTTTCTTATAGTGTCTTCATTTGGCTTTGGTTTCAAGGTAATGCCGGTCATATAAGTGAGTTTCGATGTATTCCATCCTTTTCCTTTTTTTTGTTTTGTTTTGTGTTTTGTTTTTGTTTTTTTTAAGAGTCTGAGAAGGATTGGTGACAATTCTTCCTTAAATGTTTGGTAACATTACCAGTGAAGATCTCTGGTCTTGACTTTTATTTTCTGGAAGGTTTTTGACTACTGATTCTATATTCTTACCCATTACTGGTCTGTTCAAATTTTCTATTTCATCATGATTCAGTCTTGATAGGTTGTATGTTTCTAAGAATTTGCCCATTTCTTCTAGGTTATCCAATCTGTTCATAGTAATTTCTCACAATCCTCTGTATTTTCTGTGGTATCAGTTGTAATATCTCCTCTTCCAATTCTGATTTTATTTATTTATATCTTCTTCTTTCCTCCTATAGACTGGTGGCAGATTCATCAATTTTGTTTATCTTTTCAAAATACCAGTTATTAGTTTCACTGATCATTTCTAGTGTCTTTTTTAATCTCTATTTCTGCTTTAATATTTATTATATCCTTCCTTTTGCTAACATTGGACTTAGTTTGTTCTTCTTTATCTAGTTTCTTCAGGTATAAAGTTAGGTTTCTTTTTTGAGATTTTTCTTTTTTCTGGAGGTAGGCATTTCTGTAAACTATAAACTTCCCTCTCAGAACTGCTTTTATTGCATCCCATATGTTTTGATATGTTGTGTTTCTATTTTCATTCATCTCAGGACATTTTTTTATTTCATTTTTGGAGGAAAAATCTCAGTATTGTATTTTTCCCCAACCACACACAGGAGTGTGGGATGTAAGAGGATGCCTGCCCCTTTTCTTTACTGCTAACTATTCCAGGGGACTGGGTTCTATCGGTTGTTCAGTGGAATGAGGTCATAGAGAAACTGGCTTCTCAGAGGGTACCCTAAAATGCTTGGGATAATGCCCCTTTACTCCCTTTGCTCCCCAATAGAGGAAAACAAAACAAACAAAGCAAAGCAACAAAGCTCTGTTGTGTGCCTATTCCCAATCTCACAGGGCAGTGCTGGTTGTGAGGAAACTCTTCCCTTTGCCTTCTTCCTACCTCTGCCCCAGGGTAGCAGGTTCTGCAGATCACTCAGCACTCAGCTTAAGGCAAAATAGAAACTTGCCTCATGGAGAATGCCCTGATAGGAAAGGAGCACACTCCAAAATCTCACTGTCCCCCATCATAGGAGAAATCACAGGCACTCTTCTCATTTGGAGTAGAGCGAGTTGGAAGATGGGATTGTTTAGGGTAACATGGAATTGCTTTTCTCACCCGTTTAAATGTGGCTGTTTTCAGTTTATGCTTGTTCAGAGCGCTTCTACTTCTTAGCTGTACACTGAATTTCCCTTCAAGGTATTTTGGTACCAATAATATCATTGTTTTTGTGGAGGAATGAGAGATAGGAATTCCTATTATCCCATCTTTCTGATTTCACTCCCTCAAAGTATTTTTCTTGGCCAAATATTGCAGTCTGATTTCAGATATTTTGAATTGAGCTGCTTTGACTCTATTTGGCAAAGGCTTCATTCATACTGGCCAAACATGTGGATATACAGAATTTCGAGATCTTTCATATGGTTATTTTCTACCTGAGATTGCCCATCTACTTATCTGGCAGTTCCCCTAGATCTAGGTTTCTGGTTTCTCAGCAAGAATGACTGAATATTTTCCACCAATATCAACATCCCAGGTGCCACACAGAATGTGGCTGGCAACAAGCTAAATGTGAAAACAAGAACACATTCATTGCATACAACTTAGTTCTTCCAAGTATATGTGCTCAACAATAATTTGCCTCCTTTTGCCTGCTCTGTTTCACTTTCTAGTTCCTCCAGGTTATTAAGGAATTCCTTAATATATCTAGATTTTAGATCTGTGTTCTACAGAGCAATCAGTGCTATAGGAACTCAGTACAAATGGAAGCTTTTGTTTTGTTTTCACCGTATGGAGATTTTACATTCTTTCTCAATCATACTGACTTCAATATACTGATTTTTCAATTCTAAGAAAATGTTAAAGAGCTTTAAGTATTCAAGAAGAATATTAGTAAAAGCAATAAACCTTTTAGGAAAGAGAGTACATGCTATTTAATTTTGCATCCCTAGTATTTAGTAAAGTGTCTGATAAACTGTATGTTTGTAGAGCCTTTAATTAATGGACAAACTTTTTAATCAATCATTTTTTAATCAGTCAGTTTAATAATACTTCAGCACTAATTTACTGTGACAGTTTATAAGAAATAGATGTTTTCTCTCACAGAGTATAATGCATAAGGATGACTTTGATGACATATCTAATGTGTGTTCTGTAACAGAGCATTACAAAAGTTCTTCCAAGGAGAAGATACAAAACATTCATGATAAAATGCTACATTATTATATATTTTTCTCTTTGAGATCTGCCGTATAATTAAAATAATTCATGAAAAATTACTTTATATATTAAGGAAATTTATCTCTTCTCACTGACTGTCCTTTACACTGCTTCAACTTACAGTATAGTGTTAATCTCCAGTGACATATGAGAGTCTGTATGAAATTTGCTTTGTTGTCTATCTCTTAAAGATATAAACTCCTTCACAGGAAATTCCACATCTTTTCTTTAACTGCTCTATCCCAAGCTCTAGAAAAGCACTTGGCAGTAAGGAGAAATAAATGAATGCCAGTAGCCCTTGTGCTTTCATTCAGAAAACTCTTATTAAATACTAATTAGATGTGAGGCTTCATTCTAAGCTCTGGGTGTAAAGAAAAGAATAAAACACTGTATCTCCCATTATGAAGTTTATATTTTGATCATTACTGAAGAAAAAAGAGAACAATTAACATAAATACATATTATAAAAGAATATTAAATTGCTATAAATTATTGCCATATGTGGCTGAATTGAAAACAGAGTTGAGGGGCGCCTGGGTGGCGCAGTCGGTTAAGCGTCCGACTTCAGCCAGGTCACGATCTCGCGGTCCGTGAGTTCGAGCCCCGCGTCAGGCTCTGGGCTGATGGCTCAGAGCCTGGAGCCTGTTTCCGATTCTGTGTCTCCCTCTCTCTCTGCCCCTCCCCCGTTCATGCTCTGTCTCTCTCTGTCCCAAAAATAAATAAACGTTGAAAAAAAAAAAATTAAAAAAAAAAAAAAAAGAAAACAGAGTTGAACACAGAGTAGTTGATCTGACAGTAATTTAAATATACTCAGAAAACCAAACAGAGAGACATATTCACCTCCTAAATAAAATGAACAGTTCATCTTTCATGTCTCAAGATATTTTACTACTTTCTTTTACAGTCCACTAATTATATAAAATATTAAAAGGCAGTGCTTTTCTGTAAAATAAAGTGAATTAAAAGACATTATATTTCAATAGTTTTAAAACTTGACTGTTTTCTTATCTATTTCAATATAAATCTATATAGGCAAGATACCTTGTAATTATTGCCATAAAGCAAAAAAGATTGGGGATGTGCTCACATAACAAATCTTTTAATGTATAAGTACTACGTGGAATTTGTACTCTTTTTTTTTTCCATAGCAGGTATCTTTGTGAAGATTTCATCATCAAATGTGCTCTATAATACAGAATTTATTATCATTACTTCCATGAGAGAAACAATACTTATAGAAAATTGTTAATTTTTTTAAGAAATGCAGAGAAAAATCTTGAGTCTCCTCATTTGTTGCTAATTTAGCAAAGAGTTACCACATATGAATTTAATTAAGAGCTACCCATGCCTCATTTACCACTCAATGAGCTATAACAGGTTTGGAAGAGCTAGTGCCAGTTTTCTGAGTTAATGCAATATTTAAATTAATGACATTCATGGATAATGTATGAAACTTCTAAATTCTGTTTATATGAAAAAAATGTTACCTAGCATATGATTTTGTATTCAACAAGGAAACTTATCACTACATTGTCTTCTTTGAAGAAATACAAACTGAAATGCATACAAAATAATGCAAATTTTATAATCTTATTGACTCATATGTTCCTGTTTCTCATAAATGTCAAATATTGATTGCTTGAAGTGTCTTCCTGATAGCATGGTTTGATGATCTTCCTTCTCCTAATGAATTTTCCATTAAACATATATCTAAAATTATGCTGCTGTATAATCGTTACTCCTTTGCTATAAACACAAGCAGTCTATTTACACCTATCTCATTCTAATCAAATTATGTAATTACTTTGCCTTACTTTTTCACTTATGATATGAAAAACTGTATCTTGGAGTATGTGACAATTAATACAACAATACTTTAAATCATATTCAAATGTGTAACTTTCATAGTCCTCTAAAGTTCAACAACATATCTTTTGTCCACCTAATAATCCTCAAATAATTTGAAACATGATTTAATGCAGAATAAATAATTTTGGCAATAATTCAGTACCAATGATTTCTTTTATCTAAGCAGGATGGAATAAATTGAAAGGACTTGGCTTATAAAAAGTATTTATTATATGATTGATAGTATCTTCAACTTTACAAATGTTTGAGTGACATGCCATGCTTTTTTGTTAAAAGGAAAGCATTTTCAGAGTCAGTAAGTTTTTGAGATGTACATCATCAAATAAAACACTTGTCTGTATTTATTAACGATCTATTGTTTAACTTCTTAATTCAATATTCGCTTTCTTCCATACAAAGTCACTATATAATAATTATATATTATTTTAAATATAATGAGTACTAAGACAACACAGTGATATTTCCTTGAGTTGAAGCCTAATGTAAACATATCGAAAATTATTCATTAATTATATACTTAAAATAATTAAAAAAACCCAAAATGTAAAATCATATGGTCGTTATTTAAACTATTTTATTTTTTTTCAATATATGAAGTTTATTGTCAAATTGGTTTCCATACAACACCCAGTGCTCATCCCAAAAGGTGCCCTCCTCAATACCCATCACCCACCCTCCCCTCCCTCCCACCCCTCATCAACCCTCAGCTTGTTCTCAGTTTTTAAGAGTCTCTTATGCTTTGGCTCTCTCCCACTCTAACCTCTTTTTTTTTTTTCTTCTTCCCCTCCCCCATGGGTTCCTGTTAAGTTTCTCAGGATCCACATAAGAGTGAAACCATATGGTATCTGTCTTTCTCTGTATGGCTTATTTCACTTAGCATCACACTCTCCAGTTCCATCCACGTTGCTACAAAGGGCCATATTTCATTCTTTCTCATTGCCACGTAGTATTCCATTGTGTATATAAACCACAATTTCTTTATCCATTCATCAGTTGATGGACATTTAGGCTCTTTCCATCATTTGGCTATTGTTGAGAGGGCTGCTATGAACATTGGGGTACAAGTGCCCCTATGCATCAGTACTCCTGTATCCCTTGGGTAAATTCCTAGCAGTGCTATTGCTGGGTCATAGGGTAGGTCTATTTTTTATTTTTTGAGGAACCTCCACACTGTTTTCCAGAGTGGCTGCACCAATTTGCATTCCCACCAACAGTGCAAGAGGTTCCCGTTTCTCCACATCCTCACCAGCATCTATAGTCTCCTGATTTGTTCATTTTGGCCACTCTGACTGGCATGAGGTGATATCTGAGTATGGTTTTGATTTGTATTTCCCTGATGAGGAGCGACGTTGAGCATCTATTCATGTGCCTGTTGGCCATCCGGATGTCTTTTTAGAGAAGTGTCTATTCATGTTAAACTATTTTAAAGTATATAGGTTCAAATGAATTGCAAAATAAAAGATAAAATATTTGTATTAATTAAACTCATCAGATTAATTAGTAAAACAGAATAGTAGTTTTTGAGTGCAAGACACTCTTCAGGATGCCTGGGTTCTAGCCCTTGCTATATACAACTATCTTTTTAAAGTTTATAATGTTTGTATTCTACAACACTATTATTAAGATAATAATCAGTGATAATACTTCATATTCCTTCATTTTAAATAGTTTTACCATCTTCTTTAATAATAAAATCATTCTAAAGGGAAATAATCATGTTTCATTATTTTTGTCACATTTTTCAGTTTTGGTAAGCAGATCTTCATATAAACCAGAAACCTCTTCAGTACACCACATAAGAAAATATACCAAAGACAAGATTTCTGTGTCCTATTAAAAGCAATGTTCATGTAATACTCAAATTTTGGAATTTGTTTGTTATATTATTTCAAGGAAAAATACTCCAACTGAAATGTCCCAACTATTCATCCAATAAAAACTTGATTCTCTGAGGAGCACAAGATTTCTCTGAGGACAGACTGTAACAACACTGCCGCAGGAAAACAAAATGATACTGAAAAGTTTATCTGTTTCCCCATACTTCTGGATTAAATAAACATTACATCTACAACTTGTTAATGCTGAAAAATAATTCTAGTAAAAGATGAGAATCATCTAAGAAGTTTTGAGAGTAAGGCAATTTTAATAATCTAGGTAAGGTAAAATCTATTTGCATTGAATATAATACTGGAATTTTTGATGTTATAATAATAAACTTAATTATGTAAAAAATAGTATGCATATGTATGAGCTAAAATGTTTGACAGCTGCCAAAATATGATGCTTTTTTAAAACTGGTGATGAATGGGGGGGCCTAGGTGGCTCAGTTGGTTAAGTGTCTGACTTCAGCTCAGGTCATGATCTCACGGTTCGTGAGTTCAAGCCCCACGTCAGGGTCTGTGCTTGAGCCTGGAGCCTGCTTCATATTCTGTGTCTCCCTCTCTCTCTGCCTCTCCCCCGCTTGCACTCTGCCTCTCTCATTCTCTCTCAAAAATAAACATTAAAAAAATTTTTAAAAATAATTGGTGATGAATGTGATTAATTTGCTATCTGTGTGATGTAAGCCTACTTCCTAAGAATCTTTAATGATTAAGCAAAGCATTTGGAGGTATGATAGAGATGATTTTGCTGTTGTATATGCTTTACAATCTGTGATAATTTTGTATTATTTTGAAATTAATTTCACACAGATTATACAATTTTATATTTGTATTAGATAAAAATGTCATGAAAGAAAGGCCTCGATTTATGTTGTTTGTAGTACAATTTGAATTAGAAAATATAAGGCTGAGGTGTTAAATTATTCTTTTTTGGGTTTTGTGGGTTTTTTGTTTGTTTGTTTGTTTTTAACTGTACATTTGCCTCTGTTCTTTTTTCTATTGATTTACTTCCTCAAAACATTTAAACCAACCAAAACTGCATATTAAAAATCTTGATAAAGTCATAGATCTTACCTAGCATCTTACTTTTTTTCCAACTTAAAGTTGTTACTAAACATAAACAATCTGAAATAATGATAAAATAATAAATGGTAGTCACATTACCATAAATATTAAGAATTGAAAAGAACAAAAAGACCCAATTAATTCAACAGGTATTTTAATATTTATATCATATGCCATTTCTGAATTGATATATTTATTTTATTATAAATCAATAAACCATTTGTTTTTCTGCTCAGATGTGGAAATCAACTGTGCTAAGATGCCATTAAATATTTTAGAAATATGTCCTCAGCAGATACGTATTTATTTTAGAAAAATACTGTCTGTACGTTAAATAATTCTTGATATTATTATCCTTCTATTTAATCAATACATCATTTGAAGATATGAAATACAAATTTCTGTTTCTGTACTGGCTTTCTAATACCATCCTTTCTTCCTAATATATTCTTTTCATGATTCTCTAATACATAATTTTTTTTTCTTTTCAGGGTTTTCTCATTTTATTTACCTCCCAATGCAAGTACTAGGATGAACTAATATAACTTCTACAATATATTTTTAATCATTATTATAGTAGTAATTATTAATTTAACAGAACTTATTAATTATGCCACATAGGGTTTTAGTACATTTAGTACATTTTATTCCTTTTTTTTTCTTTTTGGCAGACACATAGGTAGACAAATGAGATTGTGAAAAAGGAGTGCTCCCGTTTTTTACACCATTTAGCTTTCTCCTGTGATTTAAAATGTTTTCTCAAATACTTCAAAACATGAGACAAAGTTATAATTACTTACTTTAAATCACTCTCATTATTTATTTTTTTAAAGACACATAGACAGACCCACATGGAATTGTAATATTTCAAGGACAAAACATAATCAACAATATCCAAGAGTAAACCATTTATTTTAAAAAGCTTTCAGGCAGAAGAAACATACATACAAATATATTACTCCATTCATCTGCCTACTACAGTGGACATTAAGAGATTTCTCTTTATCATTTATTTCCTCCCTTCCTCCAACAAAAATACCCTTCTTCCCTCCCTGTTGTGTTGTAGCTGTCACTCTGTTGGAGAAATTTTACCACACTGTATGTTCCAGAAGGACTCAATGTCCCTAATAGAGCATATCATCATCCTACTCACAGTGATTGTTCTAGGGTTGGGCACTGAAAACATTTTGAGTCAAAGAAACAAGAAGTTCTGAAGGCTTAGTATTAAAACAATGTGATTTTGCTCAACCATAGGAGATATAGTATAGACATTCTATATTTCTCTAAATGAGGTAAGATCTGCCCTCACAGATAAAGATGACTCATAGCTGAAGCACACAGATGGAGTTTACTGCCAGGAAATGGAGCAGGGATGCTGATGATACCATAAACTTTTTGCCCAAATGGCACTCGAAGTAAGTATTCCAAACTCTTTTTCAAAGTGGAAGTCCAAACCAAAAGCCTTACTGTAGCCAACTAATGCCTCCATTATTTTTCTTTAACAAATGTCTGTCTTTTTTATGAAAAATATCAAACATACAGTAAGTGAAAGATGATAAGGTTATCATTAGACTTATCATAATTGACACTGGAATATAGCAAAATCCTGAGTGATAGATATGTAGTGGGGAGAAGTAAAAAAAATAACTATAATCAAAGGACCTTTTATGGCCACGATGACCTCCACCTATCAAAGAACATAGAATAAGATTTTCTAAGTGTAAGTGTTTAGTTGGTATGCCTCTTCTGTACTGTCTGACGTCAATGTCTGATGAACTATTCTGACACAACTATTGAACTAGAAAAGATATCACGACACAGTACAATTTATAGCAGGACAGATGAATCTTGACATTTAGATAGCTAAACCTAAATGAATCATTATAATGTTTCTGGGGATTCATACAAAAGAAAAGAGGTATTGTTAAGTAAGGAACTGTGAAGTGTCTGATTATAAATTGACATGTGCAAGATGCTTCCCATAATTTATGTATGTTTGGACAGAACACAAAACTCTGGGTCAGATACACAGACACAAAATAGCAGCCAGAGCAATACCTGGTGTCGGTTCTTCATGCCCCAATTCTCACAAAGTGACATGAAATGAGAGCCAGACATATCTGTGCATGCAGTAGGCTGTCCCACAGGAAAGAAACAGCAAAATTGTGATACTCGGAACTTTAATGGGATAGCTAACATATCTGTTCACCCTCGCCTTTGGAAAGAGACAAGACAATCTTTGGGGAACAGTAGAGAAGCTGTCTCCCTTATTTTATATTAAAATATATTATACATATTATTGAAGTATAGTGAACATAAAATATACTAGTTTCAGGTGTTCAACATAGTGATTTGTGAATTCTATATTTTACACAGCACTCACATTATTTTCACCATACATTATTACATTATTGACTATATTCCCTATGTTGTACTTTTCATCCCTGTGACTTATTTATTTTATAACTGGACATTTGTATTTCTTAGTCCCCTTCACCTATTTCACTCATCCTCCCCAAACCCCCAAGGTGTCTCTTTTTAATACCATCAAAGGTAAGCAAATATCTTTGAGGGAGAGGAATAGGACTTCATTATTTTGGAATGTCTCTGGAGTCTCTACCTTTTAGGAGATAGTATGTCTGGCTTCAAGATATGTTTGCTGTTCAAACTTTCCCTTTGCCTGGAAGGCCCAGACTACTCAGGAATGCAAAAAATCCATGGAAAAAAAGACAAGAAAAGAAAAATGTTCTAACATACTATAGGATTTTATATGTTTCAACATATATACTTAAAATATTTAAATATTTTAAATATTAAATATTTTAATAATTTCATGTATATTTAAATATTTATTATGTAGTTTAAATTATCTCAGCAAACACAGGAGTTGAGGATAGGGAGGAGAACAAGGGAATAGGAGACATAAAGTGTTCTAAAGGATTCATCTTCGAGAGGGAAGGGAAGGGAAATAAAAATCTGTCTCTAGGAAAATACACCTTTTTCCATCTT
This sequence comes from Lynx rufus, assembly GCF_022079265.1. NCBI lineage: Eukaryota > Metazoa > Chordata > Mammalia > Carnivora > Felidae > Lynx > Lynx rufus. The sequence goes on along the minus strand of NW_025814845.1, from coordinate 94,358,680 downwards.
TATTTTGACACTACAGAAAATGCTATATTGAGTGCCTGAGTAGTTCAGTGGTTAAGTGTCCAACTTTGGCTCCGGTCAAGATCTCATGGTTCGTGAGTTTGAGCCTCACATCGAGCCCTCTGCTGTCAGTGTGGATCCTGCTTTGGGTCCTCTGTCTCTTCTTTCAACAATAAATAAACATTAAAAAATATATTTATAAAAGAAAATGCCATTGAATACAATGCCATTAAATACAATGCAATGATGAAATATAAGACTCCTTTTCTTTATTTTCTTTATTACTTAAATCTGTAGTAAACATAACAACACTAAAAAAGAATTTGGTACTCTCATGTTCTGAAAACATGTTTTTCTATGTATGTTTTATACTGATGTTATAGAAAATTATTTCAAGATGTCTGTTAGGATTATGTTTTAACTAGTACATTAGATAAAATGTAAGAAAGGAAAGGCATGATATTAAAAAGATGGGTTTTTTTAACATCTAAAGACAAAATGAACGTTCAAATTATAATTAGTGAATCAAAAAAAGAAACTATAACCTTCTTTTCAACCTTGTTACCTTTTACAAATAATGGTATTCATACATTTTGTAACATTTCTAAATAAATAACAATATAGGTAAATTTTTTTTTAAACTAGCAATATTATGCATAAAAAGCATGACTACTAACTAGAATTCTTTCCCATTGGGTATTCATTGTTTACAAGGGCCAAACAAAACTGAAGCAAGAGCAAAAAAAAAAGAAAAGACTTATGAGACTGTATTTTTCTCCAGGGCATCATTATGCAAAAAAAACATAATAATAGAAATGTTCTTGTAAACATAAGCTGAGGTCATTTTTCTAATCCTCATTGAATGACAATTTCAAAGACTTTCAACAATGGGATGCGTACAGGAGGAAAATATTGGATGGAAGAGTGAAAACAAATAAACATCACTGACTTTTCATTAACTTTTTTCATACATTTTGAATGAAAACTAACTGGGAGTTTTTCAGACTATATTATTTGTACCAAAGATAGATAGATAGATAGATAGATAGATAGATAGATAAATTTAGATTACTTTAATTCTATCTCTGTCCACTTTTTTATATATCATTTTTAATATATTTTATGGATTAATTTGCTGAATATTGTTTATGTTATTAATTTGAACCAGATAAATTAAAAGAATGGGACAAGCATTCCAACAGGGAGACAAAGATATCCATTTCCATATGAACAGCATTGGTACTGAAAGTGGAAACCATAATGAGAAGTATCAACAACAGATGTTCTTGAAATATTTCTGGCACATGGTAATCACTAATGACAAAATGAGCTCTGCAATAATAAGACAATCCTACATGTCAGTATCTCGAAAACTGTCCTGTCAAATGTTTACCAAGAAACAAAATGTCCTGCAATATGTTTGTTGAAAAAAACTCCAGCATGCTTTACTTCCCCAAACAGTGTGCAATCACCTATAAATGAATAAATATTTTACAAGTGAAATACTATGACACTTTCCAAGCACATCATTATTTTAAGCACCTATTTAAAAACAAAATCTTTTTTTTAATTGTAAAGTTTGCAGATACACTTTCCTCTCCCCTACCTGAGTGCCCCCAAGTCTCTTATCCTCAGTCAGTGTCACAGGTCCTACATCCCTATTGATCACAAGGCAGTTCTCAAGTCTTTAGAGGTGCTTTTCAAAGGAAACACATTTTCCTTTTTATTTTTTTTTAAGTTTATTTATTAGAGAGAGAGAACATGCACACACAAGGGGGTGGGGGGAGGGCAGAGAGAGAGGGAGAGAGGGAACCCCAGCAGGCTCCATATTCATTTTCTTTTCTAAAAGAAACACATTTTGATGTGTTAACAAACCAAATTAGTACAGATACTCAGTCTCCAGATGGTAGACATTTTCCTTTTTGCTTCCTTTTGTAAAGCTCTTTTAAAGGGTCAAATTATTAGGGGCACCCAGGTGGCTTGGTAGGTTAAGAGTATAACTTCGACTTCAGCTCAGGTCATGATCTAATGGTTTGCGAGTTCGAGCCCCATGTTGGGCTCTGTGCTGACAGACTGGGGCCTGCTTCAGATTCTGTGTCTCCCTCTCTCTCTGTCCCTCCCCTGCTCACACTCTGTCTTGTTTTCTCTTAAAAATAAATAAAAACATTAAAAAAATATATAATGGGCCAAATCACTTAAAATTTCTGAGAGTATAATGTCAGTGTACTGGATAAATGAATGATCTGATGGCTTTCCATGATCTATCACTCAGTTTTAATGATTCTTCTGTACAATAAATGCCAATTGTTTGATGTGAAGATTTCCCCAACAACTGAAGACAGAGAATTTGAGTACATCTCAGAAAATAGACTAGATTTTATTTTACTTAGTACAATTAAATGATAAGGTTCCATTAGAAAGATAGCTTAGAATAATCAATATAAGGAAACATTTCCCATTTAAAGGATATATCGGAGGTATTTGTGCCTTATGGTCCAGCTAAGACTGAATAATGTAAAGTTACAGGAAGACTTGGAGTTTTAAATGAAATCCAACTCATTCCAACTCCTTTAAAGGGAGCCAGACTTTTTAAATAAATGAAAGTAAAATCCCTTAAAAAATCATGTATAAACATACTCTCTACTGGTTAAAATATTTTCTTACTCTAACTTCTCAGTTTCTCTATTTTTCCAATCATCATCTGGCTGTATACTTCTATTCCTAAAATTTCCTTAGGTCGACCTATTTATGATTTTGTAGAGTTATGCCCAAATACAGTTTAAAGACCCTATCTTTCAGACTGCCAAGTCTGTTCAGGACTTCTGATACCAGTTACAAGTTTAAGGGTTCCCGGAGTCACCCTTACTTTAGATCAGCTACCTACAAATTCAGGGGTCTCTGCAGACTCTCAGTTTTGGTAATCCCCTAGAATGGCTCACTGAACTCAGAAAAGCACTATATTTATAATTACGGTTTTATTATAGCAAAATAATAAAATTACTATCAGTCCAAGAAAGAGAAACATAGGGTAAAGAATGTGAGAGTTTCAAACATGAAACTCTTATCATCTTGGGGAATATGTCACCCTTCCGGCATCCAAGCATGACAATTCTCAAAGAGTGTTTCCAACCAAAACACCTCACCTTTTACCTTGGTATGATTGATTGAATCATGCCCGTGTGGTTGAATTCAATCTCCAGCATACTTCTACCTCAGATGTTGAACTGATATCACATGCTCAAAACTCCAAAACTTCAGATTACAGGTTGGTCTTTTAGACAAGGCCAGTCTCCACCCTTAGTCATTGTGTTAGCTACAACTACCAATGGCCCACCTTGAGTCACCTCATTGTCATATCAAATGTGGTCTGAGGGACTCACCATGAGTAACAAAGACTCCAATCATTTGAGAAATTACAAAGAGTTAGAGGTAACCTGCAAAGAGCTGAGAGTAAAGTTAATTCTTCACAACAAGTTGATGCCTTATGGTCCACCTTCTTATGGTCTTTCCAAGCTCTTTTAGTGACTTCTTTGTTTTGTTTTGTTTTCTCAATCTCTTTTTTTTTTTTTTTAAGTTAAGTTAGAGTGACAATGGGTAAGGAGCATCCTTGATCAGTATGATTATTCACCCAGGCCCATTCTTCCCTTTGGACTAGTCTTAGGAAAGGGAGAATTGTGAACCACCACCTTCTCTGTTTTTCATCCTTGGTAGATTAAATTATATGAAATTGCCATTTCTAAAAACTGTCAAACATTGTGAATTCCATGTAGTTCCACCTATCTGGTAACCACATTAAAGATATTCCACTATTCAAGAGTGACATGTTCTATGGTCAAGTTACATTAGGATTCAGCTTTCACCAAAAGTGTCCTTTTCCTCAGCATATGGAAGAAATCATGTTTGATCCTGCTGGAACAAGTAAACTGAAACATTACCATCAGTACATATATTTAGATAAACATTCTTACAACTCTGAAAAAAGAAGCTAGAGAACTGAATGGAAGATGAGAAAGTTGCCCATCTAAAATAAATTTTTTGAACGACACTATTTTTCTTCAAAGTGTTGTAAGAATTTTCCATACATCTTGTAAGTGGTAAAATTAATTAGATCGTATTTCAAGTGTAACTGTAGGAGAAGACATAAGGCATAATTTTTTTTTCTTTTTGAACTGCCTTAGAGGTGTTAAACTTCAGTTAGTCAATAAAATACAGAAGAGAAAAAAGAAAAAAAAAACCTTGTAACTATTTTTACATCTTAGTTTTTAAATATTTAAAAATTTTTTCATTTAGTCCATATTTGTTTTTAAATTCTAAAACCTGAGTTCTTAAAAGCTATTTTTAAATGCATCTATAAAAATAACAGTTCATTTTTTTTTTAACAGTTGAGATACTTTTATATTACCAGTTGGTTGGATCGTGTGCTGTCAAAATAAAATATGTTGAAGTCCTAATCCCCAGAACCTCCAAATGTGACTTTTTGGAGTTAGGTCCTTTTAGAGGTAATTAAGTTAAAATGAAGTCATTAGGATAGCATCTAAAACCACATGACTGATGTCCTATTAAAAAAGGGAAATTAGTACACAGAGACAGGCATGCAGAGAAGGAAGACAACATGAGGAGACATAGAGAGAAGCCATCTACAAACCAAGAGAGAGGCCTGAAACAGATCCTCAGATTCTTCCCTCACAGCTTTCAGAAAGAACCCATCTGCCTGACATTTTGATTTCTGACTTTTAGACTCCACAATCTATAAGGCAATACATTTCTACTGCTTAAGTTTGTGGTATTTGGTTACAGCAGCTCTAGCAAACTAATATACTTTACCTATGTAGTACTATTACTGTTTCTAATACTAAGATAGTATTTACTTTTGTAGTACTTCCACTGAAATTTTCTCCATAAAATTAATGCTGGTGAAGAACTATAAGAATCTGTTATACAAGGTTTTTACATGACCAAATCTGTAATTCTGTGTCCATGTAGCAATTAAAAGGTGACTATTACAATGCTAAATTCAGTGTACAACTTCTTATGTAGTTTATTGTTTTAAAACAAAATTCAGCATTGTGAGACACTTCTTTGATAGGATGGCAATTTTGCCTTTAAAGAAATTATACAGAAAATGTCACAGTGTTACAACAAATACGAGGTGCCCAGGAAGAGACCAGCCACACGCACTCGGGGAATCAGGAAAGACTGTTTATTGCGCACTGGTGCTGCCCCAGCAGAGTCACCTCCAAAGGCTGAGCCCTGAACCTTGATATCTGGTATTGGCCTCCTTTTATGGCTGGGATATTAGAGGGTTGAGAGACAAAAGAAAAAGGGGAGGGGCCCTTATCAGTGGTGCTCCTGGCAGTTGGTGGACACAGGAGGCAAACAAGATTATAGAAGCCAAAAGTATGCAAGGGGAGTACCCAGACTAGGGCATCTGGCTGGTCCCTTTTATATTGTTTTTACCAGCTTTTCTTGTCAATAGTTCATGGAACCTAAATGCATTGTTAATGTTTGTACCTAAGCATTGCCATTAAAACTAAAAATTCATTCGAGTCATACAAGACATAAATCTTTATAAGCAAATTAAATATTCAAAAGAACCAGGTATAAAGACTTAGTGGGTTATGCAAATTTAAAAAGATACTCTCAACACCAAACACTATGTATTTTATCAAACCCTTAATAATACTGAACTGTCTAGAATGTATAGCTTTTGTTGTCCTTCTTAAAAATGAAAACTGTCTTGGGGCGCCTGGCTGGCGCAGTCGGTTAAGCGTCCGACTTCAGCCAGGTCACGATCTCACGGTCCGTGAGTTCGAGCCCCGCGTCAGGCTCTGGGCTGATGGCTCGGAGCCTGGAGCCTGTTTCCCATTCTGTGTCTCCCTCTCTCTCTGCCCCTCCCCCGTTCATGCTCTGTCTCTCTCTGTCCCAAAAATAAAATAAACGTTGAAAAAAAAAATTAAAAAAAAAAAAAATGAAAACTGTCTTAATTATGGAATCTAATAATATTAAGTTGGAAATAAAAATAGGAAGGGATTACAGAGAGCCAAATAAAGACTTATGAATTCTTTGTTCTGATGTAGTAAGAATATTTTAAGAATTTGAAGGCAAAGGCATTCAAAGATAGGAATTAGAAAGAATGAACTGATTGAAATGTCTAAAATGAAAAGAATGGAGAAATGTTAAAAGCAGGACTAATTTTAGTATGATTCCAATATGTTTAAACATTTCATAAAGCAATCACTGATATCATACTTAAATTGCTTCAAGGTTTTTCTTCTTAATAATTTTCGTTTGTAATTCCCCTCAACCAAACATAAAAGCTCCTATATTTAAATTGTATATTACTATTTTCACTAAGAGTTTTTCATTCTGCTTTAAATCATGTCAGGCTCGCAAGTTCCTCAAAGGCAAGAATCTGTCTTTGCCATGTTTAGGTATTCCATAGCATGCTATACCACACACCACATGTAGTAAGCCACTGAAGAAATTATTTGTAAGAGAGTAAAAGAGAGTTTCAAATACCAGAATAATTGCTTGGCACGCTCAAGAGCAAGTCCACATTTTCCTTCTATATTCCATTTATATATTTTAGTCTTTTTTACATTGTAGATCTGAATATTAAAATATTAAAATTCAAAGATAGTGTTATTTTTATAGGTTTTGTCTTTAGCAGAGCATATGATTTCTCAGGACCTCTGTCATTCCTAAAATTGCCATCCACTAACAAATAAAAACTGGGAGGAGAGAACAGATACTGAGGGTGAAACAGCCATAAGAAAAACAATAACCTGATCTAATGACAAAATAAAGTTAAAAATGACTATTTGTTAGGGTAGGATTTTGCCTTGCGGAGGAGATTCTTTCTTAGGCAATAGGTATAGAGAGTGACCAGAGCAATAAAATTTAAGATTTACTGAATTTGCCCTTTGATAATTCATCATAACCAATTTAAATTAAGAGGCTTACCATAACACATAAGTTGCAATGAACAAAGTAAAAAGGATAAAAATATAATTTTAAGCACTATACTGTTAGGCTAGTTGGTAGAATTTTGCATGTATGTGTGTGTTTGTGCCTCTATGCAAAAGCAAGGAAGGTGTATATGTATAAATGAATATTTTCCTATCACTTCTTTTTTATTTAACAGTTTCCTAGAGAAAGGACATAAGAGAAAACCAGCAGAAGACTAGCAGAATGGATTCTCCGGAGCCAAGCATAGACGAGAGGCCCACGGAAGAGGCTAGGAAGGGCAGAGAGGCGGTGCGCCTACACGGACTGGCAGGAGGGAGCCGGGGCAGAGGGGCAGCCCGCTGGCAAAGCAGAGCCCCTAAGTCTGGCTTGCAAAAGCAGAGGGGCCGGAAGGAGTGTGTTCTGACAGCAAGCGGGACTTAACATCTGGAAGGTTATAAGTTAACAGCTCTGCTCGGAGAGCGCAGGGCTGGAGGACAACGGACAACAGGAGGGAGAGTTGTTGAGCCCCTGGTGACAGAGCTCAGCTTGGCGGGGAACAAAGGCGGTCGCCAGCGCCATCTCCCTCGCCCATCCCCCAGCTAAAATCCCAAAGGGAACCAGTTCCCGTCAGGGAACTTGCTTGCACCGCGCAAACACCCAACGCTGTGCTTCTGCGGATCCATCCCTCCAGGGCGGGTCTGACTCCCTCCCCGGTGCCGCAGGGCCCCTCCGGAAGCAGATCACCGAAGGATAAGCGAGCTGAGCCTACCCCTCCCGCCCCTGTGCACCTTGCCCATCCACCCCAGCTAATACGCCAGATCCCCAGCCCCACAAGCCTGGCAGTGTGCAAGTAGCCCAGACGGGCCACGCCACCCCACAGTGAATCCTGCCCCTAGGAGAGTGGAAGAGAAGGCACCCACCAGTCTGACTGTGGCCCCAGCGGTGGGCTGGGGGCAGACATCAGGTCTGACTGCAGCCCCACCCACCAACGCAAGTTATTCAAGACAGCACAGGGGAAGTGCCCTGCAGTTCTGCACCACTCCAGGGACTATCCAAAATGACTAAAGGGAAGAATTCCCCTCAAAAGAATCTCCAGGAAATAAAGAGAAAGGACATAAAATTTTTAAAAATGTTGTTCAGCTTACTATTGTTAATACACAATTTCCAGTAAGCACCAGGGCTGTTATCAGCCTCTAAGATTAGTGTTGAACTTAAAGCAGTGGTTCTCAACTGGGAATACTTACAGGCTCCATGGAACATTCTGGTATGTCTGGAGATATTTTTGATTGTCCTAATTGGGGTAGAGGATTGGTACTACCATGAAGTGGCCCTGTGGACGGAGACATACTATTAAATATCCTACAATGTACACAGCAGATTCCATAACAAAGAGTTATCCCATCCAAAATATCAACAGTGCCACAGTGGAGAAATCCTAATCCAAAGCCTTGCTTGCTGACTTTGACTTGACATTTCAGCTTTCACATGCCTGTGTTTTGTCATTAATAAATTCTGTAAAACCTTTTTTGGAATCTATTTACATACTCAATCTAACATCTTGTGATAATGTGACCCATAAAATAATTACACACTATATAAAGCAATCCTCATTTGTATACGATTTAGCATTCCCTTTTGGAAACATGTTATGAATAAGGATTATATTTCACCTGGCATATTACGAGTAATGCTCAGTTTGTTGTGTTTTTTTCTTTAAGAAAGACTCCATTTTATCCTCATGCTTATGCACATCACAGACCTCTGTGACATTAAATAATTCAAAAAACTAGTAAGATATATTGGTATTGTGGTATAAATAGTTACTCTGTATTTAGTTCACAAATGTTGTCTCAATCTCTTCCCTGACTACATCTCAGTCTGGCTGGCCAACAAGGGAGAGGCCCACCTAACTGACTCACTGAATCATCATGAAAATCATGTATTCATTTGCAACAGTAGAGTGTTACAAATTAAGGAAATTTTGATAATGGGCCACAGTAGCTTGTTTTGTGTAAGGCATGCTGTATATTTAAATCCTTTTTGACATGCTAAGATTAAGCAAGCCTAGTTTTTCATCCAAACCACAGCTATCTTGCATGAAAATGAAGAATCCTTATTCCTGTTGGTAATATCCATAGCAAATGAAACTGCCATTAGGCCTTCTATTGACTAAACCCCAATGTATTTAAGTACTCTAAATCCTTAGTATGTTCTAGATAAAAACATGAGGAATGACAGATTGTGAAAGAAAAAAAGACTTTAGCTGAGCTTCATAAATCTGAGGTCTGCAAACTTCAGGTTTGCTACAGATCGGTACTCCTACTTGCTTTCCACAAAAATACATATTACCGGACTGAGAATTCTGTTGCAAAGTTTAAGATATAAATAGTATTTTGAGGTTCTAGCAAGATCAAGGACAAGTTTCCTTTTTAGGACTCCTTGAAAATGCATGTAAACACAAGTTACAGTACCAGCAGAAAAGAGGGGAATAAGTATTAGAGGATAAGCTAGATAAGGTCCTCAAAGAAGACAGAGTCAGGATGATAGGGTGAGATAATACTCTTGGCAAGAATGAACACTGTTTTCCTTCGTGATTACTTGAAAAAAGAAAAACATTTTTCAGAAGGAGAGAAAGGAAGTTTCATTGGATGGTCTTTACCATCTGTCATACATAATACAAGGTATTCTGCTGAGCAGTAGTGACTTTTGGAAACTTTAGTAGCATGGACATACCTAGGAAAACAACCATGGGAAATGTGACAGAGAATTTAAAATAAATTGATGACTTACTCAAGAGTGGTGAGCAACCAGTAGATAGTAATTTCTTTGTAATGGAAATAAAGTCAAAGAAAGATGATTCTGATCTCCGCACCCAAGTAAGGGATCAAGGGTGTAAGTATGTTTAATGAGAGTTTATCCATCCACAAAGTGAAAGGAAAAAAGAGAATTATCTCAAAGATGATATAAATTTACAGACTGGGAGGAGTCAGGAAACTTTGCTCCATAATGATGACAGAAAAAGACTCAGTAGGAAAAAATAAATAAACAAATGATAGTTGTTGAAGAAAATGGACATATGGCAAAAGTGGGTATTTAAAGTTTGAATTTTTTCTCCTTCTTTGCCTCTGTCCATAAATGCATTTACTTAACAAATATATTGTGGCACCATTTTGGGTGATGTGCACTCAAAGGCAAATTTTGCAAAAATAAAACAAAGTACCCCCTCCCCCACCAAACAATAACAACAACAACAAAATAATAATACTTCAGCATGGCTTGTTGCTCATAATGAACTGAATAAAGATTTACTTGTAATATACATGTAACTATGTATAAAAGTTTTACTTGACAATGAATGTTACATTGGAGTATAATAAATTTACCATAATTTAAACAATATTTTACATAATCAACATTCTAGATCTTAGAAATGTTAGCTGTAAAATAAAACTCATAACTATTTCTTCTGTTTCAAAGCTATCACTAGGTGTTTTGTTATTCCCTAACAGACAATTAGAACTTTTTTTTCCATCTCCACATCTTTCACTTAGTGCTATGAAACTAAAAATAAACTTAAAAAAAAAATCATAGTATAATCCAGTTAATCTAGCTTCACAGAGTACGTAAATATATCCCCTCTTCAAGAGCAAAATATTAAAAGCTTATATAGTCTGAGTTTTCTGCTCAGAAGTAATCTGCAAAACATAGGATTATTTCCAATTACCAACCACTTGTTTTTCCTCTCATAAATATTTTTGAAAAACCATTTAAGACTTGATTGCAAAGAAGCAAGCTTTTGAAACAATAAAGATTTATGTCCTCAGATTTGTTTTGTATGAAAGAAAAACTCCTTTCTGACACCATAGATTAATTTATTAGCTATTGTGCTGGAGTTCATCCTCCACAACAGCCTTTATTTTATAATCAGTAAGAAGTGTCTGATCAGACATCTCATTCCATTTTAACATGTCATTGACAGGCAGAGGTATGAAAGACAGAAAGGACAGGGACAGGCTTCTGTTAAGGGTTAAACAACAATATTGACAATGTGCACATACAAGAACCATGTAGTAAAAATATTTTAATAGATCCATGAACTTTGGTTATCACATTGTTAATGAAGTTAATTGCAATTTTCTCAGAATTATGTTGAGGGCTGAATGAAACACTGAAATTTTCTGTAAACTCTAAGAACCAATTAATATTTTAGTCACAACTGCAAAACATCCATTATTCCCAAATATTCCCCCCTCACTCTGTTTACTACTTTTACATTGTGATTTGTAGTGTACCAACTGGAGAGTGTACCAAATGGAGAGGGTACCTCCTTGCCTCTAGAGTTTGGACTCATCATAAGGCACACTTTGGCTAATAGGACATTATCAGCTATCATGCAAGCAGAGGCTTGAAGTGTGTTATTGAGCTTATTTCTTTCTCTTCTTCCATTCTATAATAAGAACAAACACCTTACTGACCAATGATTAAAAACAAAAAAAAAAAAAAAAAAGAAAGAAAAAGAAAAGCAAGGAAAAGAAAAAAAAAAAAGAGAGAGAGAGAGACAAGAAGCAGACCTGAGACCACTATGGCACTTGGAGCCAAGCCCAGCCTAGATCAGACATCCTTCAGCAAAAAAACAGACACAGGAGAGTTATGATTATTATTTTAAGCTAATGAGCTTTATAGTTGTTTGATGCACAACATTATTATTACAAAATCTAGATTATTTGTATGTCCTTATTTTCTCAATGAACAGTGAAAATATAGAAGTCACTTGTAGAGTTTAAGAGAAGACACATAAATTAGAGGACCTATAAACAACTAAAATGTAGTCCACTAAATTTTGACTAGAGCCCTGTGGTGTCGGTGCTGTATTTTGTCATGTTGAGACATCTTAATAGTTTTTGATCCATAGTCATTAAATCACTATGAAATTTTCATAAATGTCATTATGCTGAGAATGACACTGAGGGGCTGATTCTCAAAACTAGTCTAACTCTAATTTCTAGGAGGGCATGCTGTTCTGTCATAGAAAACAGTGATATGCTACTATTTGATTTTTTCAAACAGTAAAAAACAAATCCATACATTTGAGGCATCTACAAACACATATATCTAGTCGGAGGGCTTGGTTATGATAGTGGTAATAAAAGTATGTTTGTGGCCAACAGATTTATGAGTTGTACAAGAAAAGAGATGAGGTGCTGTGTAGGTTACTTTATTCCTAAAGTATCAAAGTTGATAATGAAGTGAAGTGTGATTCTACGATGTTTCTAAAAATAAAAACCAAAGGCGATCAAAAAGCACAAACGCTAACAGAGGATGATGAGTGATTAACTGCAAGCAGATACTACTACCACTACTAAGCTAAAAATCAAATAGAAGAAAGAATATTGTGGGCTCAATTGAGTTCGCCTCAAATTCATATGTTGAAGCTCTAACCTCCAGTATCCCAGGATGGGACTGTTTAGGAGATGGGGACTTTAAAAGGTGATTACGTTAGGGGCACTTGGGTGGCTCAATCCCGTGAGCATCTGGCTTTGGCTCAGGTTGTGATCTCACGGTTCGTGGGTTCGAGCCCCGTGTTGGGCTCTGTGCTGACAGCTCAGAGCCTGGAGCCTGCTTCAGATTCTGTGTCTCTCTCTTGCTCTGCCCTTCCCCTGCTTATGCTCCATAAGTGATGCCATTAAGGTGTAATTCAATCTGATTGGCATCCTTATAAGAAAAAGAAACTCTGCTCACACAAAGAGACACTAGAGATACATATAGAGGAAAGATCACATGAGGGCACTGCAAAAACTGGCCATCTGTAAGCCAAGGAGAGAGGTCTCAGGAGAAGCCAAACCTGCCAACACTTTGTGTTGGACTGTGAGAAAATACATTTCTGTTAAGCCAACAAACATCTGTGTTTGTTTGTTTGTTTGTTTGTTTGTTTTTATGGCAGCCAGACCAAACTAATGCAAAGAAGGAAACTGGAATCTTGGTGGACCAGTCAGGCAAGTAGAGGGGCCATGAGAAAACATAGCTGCTGGGAGACAGTACAATGTCACTCTTCATTCCTCTCACTTTTCACTCTGTAACCATCTTTACTAACAGAAAGGGAAACAAATGCCTTTGCCAATTCAATACTTCTGTACCAAGTTTCAGGGATTTTGTTAGTTCAGCTAAAATTGGAATCACTACCTAATTAAGTTTACAATAATGACAGTGTTCCTCAAAATTAGACTTAAATTCTGGTGCAAAATATACTCTCTGTTCCATTATTTTTTAGGCAGACAGAACTTAAGGGCTGATCTCTTCTATCTAGGGTAAATTCAAAGTCTTAAATGGAAAATAATAACATATCTGTTACATATTCAATATGTATTTTGGGGCACAATGATCACAGAATTTGCTAAGTTGTTTGTAATGAACATGTGTGAAAATGTTCCATGGATATACAAAAACAGATACCCTTTATATTTTTTCATTTCAAAAATTGGTATATAGTAATGAAATTAATAAATTGACTGTACTTTAAAAATATAATTAGTAACTTTGGGCTATTAGAGCTATCTAATTATTAAAACAATGTGTACTAATATTTCCCTTTCCAAAGTTTATTTCCCTTTTTACATATAATTTTTAATGCTATTGATTTTATACGTTTAGGTGATATTTGGGGGTATATGTGAATTTATAAATGCCATATCTGATTCATAAATTGAGCTTTTAAACAACACATGGTGCCCATTTTTAACCTATTTAATAGTCTTATTATTAACTCACACTTACCTGATGTTAATAGGGCCACTTAATATTTATTTTTATGTGGTTATCTTTTGTATATTTGCAAATTTCTTTAACTTGCATTTTGTACTTGCTTTAAAAGTCATTTTAAGCAGTGCATAGCTATTTATCTTCTCTAATCTAGTAGGATAATCTCTGATATTTAATAACACACTTACCTTTAATGTAACTACACATATATTGTATGTTTTTATATTTGTAAATATGTATTTCTATTATATACATTTACTCAAAGTTTTACATATATATATATACATGTATGTATATATTTGTACACAGTAGATTTCTTTCCTTTTTTAAGTTGATTTATTTATTTTGAGAGAGAAAGAGCATGAGCAGGGGAGGGGCCCACAGAGGGAGAGAGGGAATCCGAAGTGATGACAACTCCATGAGAGAGAGGGAAACAGCACTGACAGCATGGAAACCAGTGGGACTGGAACTCATGAACCACAAGATCATGACCTGAACCAAAATCAAGAATTAACCAACTGAGTCACCCAGCTGCCTAGATTTATTTCTTGATCATTCTTTAATTCTCTTATTTCATGAAAGTTTTCTCCCATTCTTTATTCTGGCTAGTTTGATGTATATTACTGCTAATTTTCCTCTTCCCGCTAGTTAATCCAGTGGTTCTACTGTACAAATCTATTCTTCCACTGCTATGCTCCTCCCCAGATTAGAAGAAAGCATTACACTAATGTGACTTCTAAATTTCCACCTGCCCTGCAGTGATCTTTATAATTTTTTTTAATGTTTATTTTTTTTTGAGAGACAGAGACAGAGTGTAAGCGGGGGAGGGGCAGAGAGAGACACACAAAATCTGAAGAGGCTCCAGGTTCTATGTGTCAGCACAGAGCTGGACACGGGGCTCAAACTCACAAGCCATGAGATCAAGACCTGAGCCAAAGTCCGGATGCTTAAAAGACTGAGCCACTCAGGCGCCCCCTTGCAGTGATCTTTAGAAGATGCTCACTTTCCTTCCATCTGGCTCTGTCTGGCCAAGAGTCTATGATTCTATTATTCTTTGTAATATATCTGTTACATTTGCAAAATCTTCTGCATATTACCAGGTAAGACACCCCATGAATACTCTTTTAGACTTAAACATACATACAAAGATAGATAAGAGAGAGGGAGAATGGGACACAAAAAGAGAGGGGAGGAAGAGAGCAAGATAGAGAATGAGTGAGCAAACAAGGTTGATAATTTACCACAATCCTTTTTCATCTTTCCCTGCCTCCAATTCTAGTTTCAGTTAATGCATTGTTTTGTTTTATGTCTTTCTCCCAAATATTTCCTACAGATATAAGACATAAGTGATATAATTTCTGGATCCTTGAGTTTTGCAAATATCTCTCTATCACTCTGATTGATGAATGATATATTTCTTAGGCACATAAAAGGATATTGAGTTTCAGGCTTTTTTTTTTTTCATTATGTAGATTCTATTCACAGTCTTCCAGCTTACAGTTTTGCAGATAAGAAACCTAGTATCAGTCTCTTATTTCTACTTTTACAAATAATTTATTTTCTCTAATTGAAAGTTCTAAGTTTTTCTGTTTATCCATGGAATTATAAAAAATTATTAATATATGCTTACAGGTATGTGTATGTGTGTGTGTTTGGTCTTGCTTTGAACTTGGAAAAAAACTTAAAACTGCAGAATTTCAAACAAGAGGTTTTTAAAATGTATAATTTTTTTAGATGTTTGTCTCTCCTTAATATGATCCTTTTAAAAGATCCTTCATAACTATTGTTAAAGTTTTTCCACATTACTAGTCATTATCTATACTCTAATTATTTTGTCTCTATTATTTTTGCTTTTCTTGAATTTTGCTCTAAGTTTTGTGGTATTTCTTTCATTAATCTTCCAGCTAAAAATTTATCTATCCAATAGTAAAAATTCCTTCAATTTATCTCCTGATTGCTTGGAGTTTCACAGGGGAAAAAAAGTTCCACGAACTGGTTTGTGCTATAAAAACATCTAACAATATTGAAACTTACTTGAGCCCTAATCTTGGAAAACAGTGAAGGTGAAGAAATTTTCCATCCTTTGTGTTCTAGGAAAGACTTACTGCAAAGAAAGACCCATCTCCATTTGACTTAGAGAAAACTCATGGATACCAATGTATAATACTTATAACAGGACCAGACATAAGGTTTTTCAGATTTCCATTCTTGGTCTCATAAATGATTGGCCGATCAACTGGAACAAAATACTTATTAACCAAACTGAGAAGAACCTGGCATTCAGGTAAAATGCTCTCTGATCTACTGTCCAATCACGCCATCTGCGTTCATCTCACTTGCTTACATCTAGTTGTTTCCAACCTTGTTTACTTCTATGAAAGAAAAATCATTTTTGCTTAACTCTTGGGACACTTGCAGATTTATGATCATAGTGTTCTCCTTATCACAACAGTGCCCTTCCCCTGTTGTAAAAGCATCTCCCCCCACCCCTTTTGTTTTTTTGCAGTATCCCTTCAAATAAGTCTCTCCTTAACTAAGTTTGGCATTGATTTTTACTTTACAACCTAAAATCAATCTTTCTTTCTCTCAGTATCTCTTTTCTTCTCATTGTTCAAATTTCCACTTCTTTATTTCAATAATTTCACATTACTATGAATTCTCTGTTTGATGTGTTCAGTTTGTTTTTCTTTTCTCTCTGGCTGGTAGAACACATTAAGAACATTGACAGAGTTTTTAACTATTCCTTGGGGCTTGGCTTCAGGTACTGACTTAAGTGGGTCCCAAGAGGGATGGGAATAAGATCTTCCTCTCTGTGGGCTAGAGCTATACCAGCTCAGAAGTTGTCAGATCCTTTGTTCAGGAAGCAAGAGAAAGCTTTTCTCCTCCTGGAGTTGACTACAGTTTTACAGCTTTCCTAGCTGTTAGGTTATAGGCTTCAGTTTCTCTGATTTACTAATTTTCAACCTCTTAGGAATCAAAGGGAATGCCACCTTTCCTCTCCACACTTCATAGACCTGCTCAAGACAGAGATTCTCCAGAATCTCTGTTCATGAATGTATGCCCTCAGATATTCAACCTGTGTTCTCAGTTATCATTTGATCTAAGGGAACAAACGTAACTATTTTCTTTAGCCTGGACTACACCTTTTGTCCTAACTCTCAGCCCCAAAGAGCTATTTGATTGAAGAGGCATTACTAGTTGGCATGGAGTTGGGAAGCATAGGTAGTAACAAAGCTTTATACTGTCATTTTTCTGATATTTCACAGTTACCTCCTGTAGTGTTAATAGATTCCCTGATTTTATATTAAAACTATGTGATCTCAGGGTTCCTTAAGATACAGAAGTATTTCCAATGAGTTTAGGATAAAGAGGGTTTGAATGATGATCCCAGAAAGATCATTAAAGGCAAAAGAGTGAGGACTCTGCTGGAAGGAGGAGATTCAACACCATATGTAATGCAGGGCAGTTATCCAAGTTATACCCAGGGATAAAACAAGCAACCCTTCACTTATAGAAGCAATTGACAAAGTGATACACCACCTTAAGTAGGCAAAATTACCTTTGCCCAGGCACATAACACTAAAAATGTTTATGGAGAATGCCCAAAGAAATATAACTCTTTATATCACTTCTGACAGTTTCTGAATTTGTATGTATTTGCACAACAACAACAAAAAAATAAGTGAATATCTCTGATACAATAAAAACTACTTAAATAATTAAAAACTACCAAATCTATCAGGTAATTGAGCAACAACTGAGGCTTTTTTTTGCTTTGTTTAGTTTTGTTTTTTTTTTTCTGGTTCTGTTGTACTCCCAAGTAAAATAAGTAAAAATACAAAATATAAAAATTTGTGCAGGACACTTACACCAACTAAAAATTGCTGTGGTCTCAACACAATTCACAATAAGGAGAATGGAAAGTTTGGGGAAGAGTAGTCTATGAAATTGTCTTCTGTTGTAATCAAACCTTATAAAATAGCAAAGGGAATAAATATGACCTTCAATCAGCATAGAAGAGAATCAATGAAGCCGGCAAAAAGGAATAAGGAGGGGAAAGTACAATTGCTGCTGAAATAGAAATTAACATTATCGACTAGCCACAAGGCAGTAAAACTAGTGCATCAGGAACTTGAAGAATAAAGAGAATCTAACTCTGTCAAATGTATGGTAAAATTTGCTAGACGTTACCTAGGGGAAATCAACATTTGGTTCCCTAGATAAGATAGTTTGTACCAATATCAATGAGTTTTCTTTTGATAGTTATATATTTACAACCAGTGCAAAAGAGAATATGAAATCCTGCAATGCTGCTAGGAAATCTGTGTTAACCTCTTATCTGCTACTGACTCAATCAAATGCTTTCTAGTTTATGCCTATGCTGAATTTAGTAGAAAACAATACCTGTTGCACATTTGGGGATGATAGAACCATTTTGACTAATTATATCTATTAAGATGCTAAAATATTATAATGTGACTATTGAATAAGGATAAACATTAAATCAATTTCTGTAAAAATTGCTGTTGAGACAACAGTTTGATTAAATCTTATTTGATTTAACAAAAGCCATAAAAATTGTCAGAGTATTTGACAAAGTAAATCTACTTTAAGTAATTCTTATTAAAAATATAGCACAATAGGGGCACCTGGGTGGCACAGTCGGTTAAACATCTGACCTTAGCTCAAGTCATGATCTCAAGGTTTGTGAGTGAGTTCAAGCCCCGAGTTGGGCTCTATGCTGACAGCCTGCTTCAGATTCTGTGTCTCCCTTTCTTTCTTCCCCTCCCCTGCTCACTCGCTCACATGCTCTCTCTTTCGCTCTTTCAAAAATAAACATTAAAAAAATAAAAATAAATAAAATAAATAAAAATAAAAATATAGCACAATAGTTTATAGAGATAGGTATTTGAAGAATAATGATGAAAATACTTAAAAGTTGAAAATGTGACAACCATTAGGGAAGCTCAAAAATTTTTTATTTTTATTTACTGAATATATGATAGGTATTATGGATTAAATAAAAGATTTTTTTTTACATTTTTTTAATTTTTATTTAGTTTTGAGAGAGAAAGACAGAGTGTGAGCAGGGGAGGGGCAGAGAAGGAACATACAGATTCCAAGGTAGGCTCCAGGCTCTGAATTTAACCCACATGAAGGTTGAGCTCAAACCCACATAAAAGAGATACATTTAAGTCTTAATCCTCCAGTATCTTAGAATATTACCTTATTTCAAAATAGTCTTTGCATATTTAAGCAAATTAAAATTTTCTCTCTCTCTACACACACACACACACACACACACACACACACACATGTACACACACACACACATATAGTTAATTACTTTGTTAGTGGGTGCTTTGAGGCAAATATATTTTTAAAGTGAGGACTTAATGAAACCACCAAGTGAAGATATCATTGCGCATCATTTGTACATGAAGTACAAATTTTGTACTTTGAGCTCCATGCTGTGACTGAATAGGATTTTTGAACTGTCTTCCTTCAGGACAAGGTAGTGATTCCATGTTCTAGGGCGAGGGAGAGTAAACTGAGTATTTGAGGACTGGAGGTCTGTTGATAGTAGTTTTCAGTGTTGTTCATGAATATTTCACTTGTTGGCTTCTTACAGAAACAAGTTAGTTTTATAATTCTGTCTTTTAGTTGAATGTGGCGAAATACAGTTAGTCTCGGACAAATGTAATTGGGAAATTCCATATGGTCGGCCAATTAAATGGGAGTAAAATATGTGTGTCACTTCCAGTGAAAATTTTAGGGATAGTAAATGGTTTGTTATGCTCTCCTTCCCTCTAGCACTGTCACATGCAGAATTAGAAAGATATCACCTCCTCCATCAACCTGAATGCAAGATTCTGGATGATGTGGACCACTAGCCTTGGTGACCTTTTGCTGGACATGCCATAGGAGTGAGCAATAAATTTTTACTATTATGAACCATAAAAAATTTGCAGCTGCTTTACTGAAGAAAACTTAGAACACACTGATTGATAAAATAATTGTTATCGTCCAAAAATTGGTATTATCAAAATGGGATAATTAAAATCTAATTAAAGACATTGCCTTGGGGTGCCTGAGTGGCTCAGTCGGTTGATCATCCAACTTCGGTCAGGTCATGATCTCATGGCTTGTGGGTTCGAGCCCCGCATCAGGCTCTGTGCTTCAGATTCTATGTCTCCCTCTCTCTCTGCCCCTCCCTCGCTCACACTCTATCTCTGTATCTCAAAAATAATTAAACATTTAAAAAAATTAAAATCAAGCCTTAGAGAAACAGGTGACAATACAGTGAAAAACTATATATGGTACGTTATACCAATATATGTTTATATTAATGTATGCTGATACTGAGTATGCTGATAATGTATATGTATACTGAGAAAAATATATGGATGGATATACACCAAAGTACAAATAATAATTATGCATGTGAGATAATAATAGTTGCTCTTTTCTTTAGCCTCCTTTGTATTATGTAAACCTTAAAAAGGGAAAATCATAAAAAAATAAAACATATAAAACCTTTTTTTCCCTATAAACTTACAATGCACCCAATGTTTATATGCAAATTAAAATTACTTTCTTTTCCTTTTTAGGTTTTTAAATATTTGGTTTAACTCAGTATATAGGAACATTACAGTACATTTACGGATACTTTTCAAAACGAGTGCAAAATGCTATTGATTTTGTTATTAGACTAAAATTGCACTGATAAAGAAATATATCTCTAAAGAATGTGAAAGTATTATAAATGAATCAATACAATCTTTAATAGCTAATCCCCAAAAAACCTCTTAGCTTCTACTAGGAATTTATTTTCTCAGTGTAATTTTACTGAAGAAAATGTCAAACGTTTGTGGAAATCCTATACTTTTACCATATGTATCTTGATTGGGATAAAACTATAGTATCATAGAATTCAAATAAATGAATTTTTATACCATATTTTAGGACAAGTGTGGATAGAACGTGAAGAGAAAATAAGGAAAGCAATTAATATCTGTATAAAAGATATTAGAGAGGAAAGCTAAATATCCTGAAGTAAAATAATATAGAATACCATGTGTGAATGAACAAGGATATGTGACTTTGAGAAGAGGTCTTGTGGGTATATGAAAGAGAAGACAAGTTTAAGAAAACGTTGTATGTAAAGAACAAGAATGATACTGGATCAATGTATGCATCTGTATAAAGATTGCTTTAGATCTTAAAGCAAAATTATAGAGAGGCTCGATATGGAAAGAAAGAACCTTACTGCACAAAGACTACCAAGGGTGTTTCTTAATTCCTGTCAGGATAGTAAACTAGAAGTCTGCTGGTTCCTAGATCCAGAATAATAATAATGAAATAATAATAATAATAATAATAATAATAATAATAATAATAATAAAGGAACAGGGAATATGAATAACAAGAACTAACAAAGATATTGTGAAACATTTTTGGAGAAATTGAACATTGACTTGAACTGGAATATATATTGGGTAGCAGCTGCAACTTGAAGTCAGGGGCAGATAGATGCAGCACTGAAAGCGTAGGCTGAAGGAAATATTTAAATGTCTGCCCTTGACTTTTCTTCACATTATCTTTGTAAATTTTGACTGTCCCTAGCCAATAGTTGAGGCAAAATCACAGCCTGTAGGTCCTGATGGAGTCTTCAACACAGACATCTGGTTCTTTTTACCTTCCTACTTCCTTCGCTATCTGAACCCCTGAAGCTGGTGCATTTCAACCTAAGGACATTCATCAACTTTTACCACTTCCTACAAAAGACTCTAAAGGGAAATGCTGAAGAGTGAGACCAAAGTGTTCTTCACTGCTTCCCTCTCTAAACACACAAAGGCAGATACAAAGGTGGCAGCACCAGGATTTGGGAGTCCCACCTGAAAGGAATATAAATGAAGAGATGAATGTGTTGAAGAAATAATAAGAATAAATTTCTCAGATCTAGAGAAAGATGAAAATGCACAAATTGAAAGGATTCATAGAATAACAAGTAGGAGAGATTAAGAAAATTCCACATGTAGACACACTACAGTGGTATCTAGATACATGGAGCATAAAAAAATTCTAAAAACTTTTGAAAAGAAAGAACAAATTATCTTTAAAAAATGTCACTCTTATTAGATGCATATAAGACATTTAGAAAACAATGCTGGATGGCAAAACATATTTAAAGGAAAAATATCATATTTAAATAATATGTTTTTACTATTTAAAAAAGGTTTTAGGGGCGCCTGGGTGGCGCAGTCGGTTAAGCGTCCGACTTCAGCCAGGTCACGATCTCGCGATTCGTGAGTTCGAGCCCCGCGTCAGGCTCTGGGTTGATGGCTCGGAGCCTGGAGCCTGTTTCCGATTCTGTGTCTCCCTCTCTCTCTGCCCCTCCCCCGTTCATGCTCTGTCTCTCTCTGTCCCAAAAATAAATAAACATTGAAAAAAAATTTTTTTAAAAAGGTTTTATTTTAATATGCAATTTTATATAAAACACAAATGTGCACATTTATATACAAGTCTTATATAAAATATAAAATTACATTATATATTTTTAAATTTATTAATGAATTTAAAGTAAGAGCAGTACAATGGAGTAATATTTTTAAGCATAAAAACAAAAATATTCTTCTCAGAATATAAAATGGTCATTAAAAATATGAAGGTGATCTGAATAAATGTACATATGTCCCATGTGCTTAGATGAAACATATTCACAAGTAACTTAAATATCAATATAAACCCTACCAAAATTTCAGTGGTCATTTTTTAAGAAGTTTGATACATTTACTACAAAACTTATACAGAGGGAGACAGATGCATGAATACATGAGCTGAACTGCTAACTAGAAAAATAAAGAAAGAAGGATTGCTCAACCATGGTTTTAAAAATTTCTAAGTGAATAAATTATGAATAAAATTACATCAAAATTAGGATTCATTACAATGAAGGACATCACTGAAGAAGCTAATAGATGACATATTAGAAAAATACATTTGTAATGCTCAAAAGAGGCAAGAAAATGATACCTGAACTATGCAAAAAATGTTTATAAACCAACAGGAAAAGATTTTTGTTCAAGTTTATGATGCTTGCTGTCAGTAATAATGCCCTTTGTCTCTAACACAGAAACGGTCTTTTTAAAAAAAAAATTTACATTTATTTATTTTTGACAGAGTGAGACAAAGTGAGAGTTGGGGAGGGGCAGAGAGAGAGGGAGACACAGGATCAGAAGCAGGCTCCAGGCTCTGAGCTGTCAGCACAGAGCCCGACACAGGGCTCGAACCCACGGACTATGAGATCATGACCTGAGCCAAAGTCGGACACTCAACCGACTGAGCAACCCAGGTGCCCCAGAAAGGGTCTTATATCTCTTTTCAGTATCTGTAAAACTGGCAGTCTCACTTGTTGGTTTGCCAACAGGGCAGAACCCAGAACTTTCACAGCCACAATTAAAAAAAAAAGCCTTAAAAATATAAGGTTAATAAAAACATCTGCACAGCTGTGGGCCTGAGGACAAAATTGGTTTTCAGCTTCTTCTTCCTCTACCACCTGTTTGAGATTTGCATTAATCTTAGTCTAGGTTATTTGTCCAGTGAGGTTACACAGGCCTTTAATTCTGAGAGATCTAAGCACCTGGTTAGCTTTCTTTTCCTAGACAGTGTTTGATATATTAGCCATTTACAATAATAATGATGTATTAATGACCAAGAGGTGTCCCACACTTGGTTTACTAGTTTTACTGGTTTACAAGTCTATTGGTATGAGGAATCAAAACGACAAAGTGGTCATTGTAACTAGGTTCAAAAGAACCCTGTGTCTCTGGTATAAGTGACTACCCTGACATACCCTGCATTCAATCCAGGAAACAGGTCTTAAATCTTTGGGAACTTAGTTTCAAAGATAAAAATCACAAATTATTCCTCAAGTAGATCACTGCCAAAGGGACTCAGTCTAATTTCACATTTTCTTTTCTGATACTATATATTTTAGTAATTAGAAACAATGACACATCATGGCACTTGGATAAACATACATATGACATTCTGAAAGACTACTCCCAACTTCACAATGTCATCCCAAAGCTGGATGCTGTAGCAAAACTTCAGGGGAAATTTCAGTGTTTTATCAGGCTGGAAGCTTCTGGGTGACATAGTATGTAATATAACCAGAGGATCCCATTGTAATCTATACAGTGTCAAACTTCCTTTACTTTAAAATAACTATTTTGATAGAAGGTGATATTATGAATGCCATGCTGATACATCAGCATGTTTGAAACCTCTCTGCTAATGGTGTTTGTACCAAATCTGAACATTCTCTGCCCATTCCTATAGATCCATTCACAAGCCTCTTCCCCACACCTGTTTGTCCCCAGTATTTCAATCTGGCTCCATCTAGGTTATTGTCCAAGAAGTCAATGTATTTTCCACTCACAAAAAGTTAATGTATATCTTTATCTTAGACTTGTTCTTCCGCTGTGCAAAATTGATGATCACATATACTGCTTGAAATTCTGCCCACTAGGATACTTCCTTTCAACATCCTCCTTTAATGCTACCCCCTATGTGATAGCAGTCCGTTTTCAACTCACACATATATTTCAGTGACCCATTCTTGAACTAGTCCTAAAAATTCTCTTCTTCCATCAACTGATTATATGAAACTAGTCAGAGCTGAGTGACAGACATTGGTGTAACAATTGTAGTTGATGTTGAGTTCTGTTCATATAACTTATTTGGACCCACTAGATATACTCAATGACTCTGACTCAAACATAATTGAGTAATTTTCATTATGCAATGAATTGCTACTCTATTGATCTAAACTTATTAAGTGGTGTATCTGATAACCCAGTTTAGGAAGGACAGAACCAATTTCATAGTCTCTTGATGCAGTACGTTCCGGTACTAAGTCTTTTCTAGGTCTTGTGTAAAGATAAAGGCTACTTTCAAAGATCAATAGTAATTACTAGTCACTATTTATTAATAGTTTTCTACTTCAAAAGGTATGACCTTGTTTGAGTACCTTAGTGGCCTAAATTGCAACCCACCTTTTGAAGTTGGCCTACATTCCTTATAGGGATACTTAAACCTGATGCAGATTCATCTCTTGTTCTGGTCTCCACTCAAAACAGGTAGCCCTTTGATCCCTCCCTCCCATATTTGAATGGGTCTCAGAGCAAGAGTGGAACATTCAAGAAGTCTTTCTGTTAGGAACTAGAAAAAACACACTTGCCAGATCAATATGTACACATCAAATGCTAGAGGCTGTGTGGATTTATTCTACTAAAGATATCATATCTGGGGCACCTGGGTGGCTCAGTCGGTTAAGCGGCCGACTTCGGCTCAGGTCATGATCTCGTGGTCTGTGAGTTTGAGCCCCACATCCAGCTCTATGCTGACAGCTCAGAGCCTGGAGCCTGTTTCAGATTCTGTGTCTCCCTCTCTCTGTCTCAAAAATAAATAAAACGCTAATTTTTTTAAAATAAAAAAAATAAAGATATCATATCTGGCACAATAGCTGTAGTTGGGCTTTTTACTTGATTACATTTAGATAGCCCCCCATTTTTCATCATGATTCCTTTTTTTTTTCTGAGATTATACAAGAAAATCGAAGAGAGATATAATGGAAACTACTACTCTTGTATTCCTGAAGTGTTTTGGGATTTATATAATCTCTATGATAAATTCTCTTAGTCCCAGGTCAGGGAGCCAAGGAAAGACTTCAGCAAAGTGCCAAGTATATCTGTATATTTTATATATTCATGGAGCTACGGAAATGACAATGAGGTTGATCTGCCAATCTACTGGACTGATTATGAAACAGACTTATACCAGGGCTATATTTATCTCCTGGGCTTAATGTTCATTTTTTTCAACAAGGGATCATTACTGTATACAGCTTAGACACTTATTCAAATTTGTTTGAAGTTCTGGAATTTTATTTACCTAATTACTTTGGTAAATTTACTTAGGACCCTTTCAAAAAAGACTGGGAGAATATTCATTTTGTTGACTCATGGCGTCTGCAGAATCCTTACTCAGACTAAGACTCCAATTGATGACAGGATCTGAGTATGAAAAATGGGTCAAATACAGAAACTCAACAAGAAATAATTATTTTCTAATGTAGTGTCAGGCATTAGCTTTTTCTCATCCTGTTTTGATGTTTTTAGAGTAAGTCAAATTATACTATTCTTGGATGCCAACTCTCTTACCCAAAAAACATACCACCATTACCAGAAATTCCTGCAGTTCAACTCTCCCTAATTACTCTTATTGTTTTGCTGCCCATTTTGGTAATCATATCCATTTTGTCCCCAAGAGTTAAATGCCACTGTCCTCTGTCATGCTGAAGAGGCCTGTCACTTTGAAGGCCAGTTTTTGGCAATCTTTCCTACTTACAACAAAGAGTTTCTCAAGGATGCTGTCCACCGCACCCTCTCCACTGGTGCATTCCTTATAGCTTTAAAGAAAGGAATGTTACTTACACCATATGAGGGAACTTATTAACAGATAGGCTCCTCACTTTCACATAATAAATTCATCCTAATATGCCCATCTCTCTGAGTCTTCTGACTCCTTTTTAAAATTTTCTGTCAAGGAAGTGATGATTATATATATTTATAGGATTCAAGGGAGAGTGAATATTTGAAAAATGACTCATTATCTACTTCTTCTGGTATAAATTTCTTTGTAATATGATTTTGCAGATCAAGAGGCAGAATCTCTTTCTTTACTATCTGAATCTCAGCTGGGTCTTTGACTTGCATTGAGTAATAGAATGAAGCAGAAGGATCACTGTTGCTGAGTCTAACCTAGAGCCTTACATACTTTGATTCTTTCCACTGAATCTCTGTTCACCATTCAGGTGAGTATAAGCTAACCTTCTTGGGGCACCTGGGTGGCTCAGTCAGTTAAGCATCTGACTTCGGCTCAGGTCATGATCTCATGGCTGGTGAGTTTGAGCCCCACATTGGGCTCTGTGCTGACAGCTCAGAGCCTAGAGCCTGCTTCAGATTCTGTCTCCATCTCTCTGCCCCTCCCCATTCTCTCCCTCTCTCTCTCTCTCTCTTAAAAATAAATAAACATAAAAAAAACCCCTCCCTCCTAGAGGTTACCAGACTACATGAATCAGCTAAGGTGATCCTAGACAAACTACATTTAGACCATCTGTCTGTTAATAGCACGTGCTAGAGATAATCCCTTTGACACAACTGCCCCAGATCTAGAACAACAACAACAACAACAACACATCCAGCCAAACCACTGGCTTATAAATAGTTACTCTTTTAAGCTACTGGGTTGTATGGTTGTTATACAGCATTATTTTTTAATTTTCTTAATGTTTATTTGTGAAAGAGAGAGACACAGAATGTGAGCAGGGAGGGGCAGAGAGATTGGGGGACACAGAAGCTGAAGCAGGCTCCAGGTTCAGAGCTGTACAGAGCCTGACACAGGAGCCTGAACCCATGAACTGTGAGATCACAACCTGAGTCGAAGTCAGACACCCAACTGACTAAGCCTCCCAGGCGCCCCTGTTACACACCATTATTATGACAAAGGAAAACTGATATAGAACTACTTAAGTAGTGTATTAGGACTGGATCCAGGATTTTCATCAAATCTGCCAGTATTTTCATACTGATTCACCAGATATCACTCTCATATCAATAAACTCTCTTGCTAACCAGCCTATTTTCTGCCTTCTCTTCTGTGCAGTGTACTCAAAGTCCACTTCTGAAGGTGTTATCCAGGTTTCTGCTCTTTTTCCCCCCAATGTTATTGAAGAATAATTGACAGATATAATTGTATATATTTAAAGAGTACAATGGGATGATTTGATGTACATATACATTGTCAAATGATTACCAAGATCAAGATAATTAACATATCCATCATACAGTTAACACTTTTTTTGTGGTGAGAATGCTTAATATCTACTTCCAGCCACTTTCAAGTATATAATACTGTACTGTTAACTAGTCGCTGTGCTATATGTCAGATTCTTAGAATTTATTCTTCTGCTGTTACATGTTGGCAGGTTTCTGCAGTTCTTAAGTGAATGATCCTTTTGTTCACATAATATAGCCCATACTTCCCACTTAATACATGCTAAGATTTCAGCTTAGTTATTGATTTAGAGGCAATGAAGGCAGCAGGCAAAAGATCATGAGGAAAAATATCTTTAATGTACTATCTATCTTAAGTCAAGCCATCTTTGAGCTTCAGAATATGTAATTTTTCTCTCCTTTAGCATGAGATAGTGCACCATTTCCTCAGTTCAGAAGGCTCAGAAGAATCTGGAGTTCAAAATTATCAACTTAATCTATTCAATGTCCTTTCCCTGTTTTGGGGGTCCCAGTCCTTCTCTATCAAGGGCTTATGTTTTACAATGAATAGACCTTTTGGTGGTTCTGCAGCTCTTAAAATCAAAAC
The DNA here is from genome assembly GCF_022079265.1 of Lynx rufus. NCBI lineage: Eukaryota > Metazoa > Chordata > Mammalia > Carnivora > Felidae > Lynx > Lynx rufus. The sequence goes on along the minus strand of NW_025814845.1, from coordinate 94,330,531 downwards.
ATGGGTCTGACTTCTGGCTACTAAAGATATCAATCTCTCTAAATTTTCCATGAAGAGTTTCTGGTTTGCACAGTGTACCTTGAATTGATAGTCAACTGGCCTGAACCTATCATCCTCTTTCCTCACAGCTTCTAGGTCAGTAAAAAAACCTACTTAACTCCAATATCTTTATAATCACTACTTCTCCAATTGTTGCAAGTGGTTGAGCTATTACATAATCATGGTTTTCCCTTCTACATGTATATCATTTTTTCTCCACAATGAGACTATAAGTATACATTATCAGAAAACATTATCAGTTTGATGATTTGAAGCCACTTGTTGCCAGCAATGGGGTACTTAGTGTCTTCTGACTAGTTCCAGTATTTCATTGTGACGACCACTACTATTGCCATTTTCGTATACATTTCCTTAAAATAAAATGATGAGTATTAGTTTGGGATACAAGACACTTACCCAGGAGGTAATCTCGGAAAACACAAGTAAGAAAATGGGGAAAGTGATACAGAAGGAAGTAAATAGGGATGGCTTTATGGGTGTACAAGCTGTGTAGCCACTCAGAGCCTATGATGAAAAGGGAGCTACACATAATTTGGTGCACTGCTGTCGCTATTTTGAAATTCTTAGTAATTTTATCTAACTTAGGTTTTGTAATTGAAGTCTGCTAGAACAATGAAGTATGCATGTGAGCAGAGGAAATATATGCATTATGCATATTCAATATGTTTTGCTATCCCATTACATATACCTTTTTTCATGTCCCCTGTGTACAGAATGCCAATGCTGTGGGAGTTCAACAAGACACCCAATATGTTATGTAAGGCTTCAAAAAATCAAAAGCACAACTAGAATTAGAAATATGATTCTATGTGTCTGTTTTTGTGCCAGTACCATACTGTCTTGATATTTACAGCTTTGTAATACAGCTTCAAGTCCAGAATTATGATGCCTCTGGCTTTGGTTTTCTTTTTCAGAATTGCTTTGGCTATTCAGGGTCTTTTCTGTTTTCATACAAATTTTAATTTTTTTTTATCATTTATTTATTTTTGAGACAGAGAGAGACAGAGCATGAACGGGGGAGGGGCAGAGAGAGAGGGAGACACAGAACCGGAAGCAGGCTCCAGGCTCTGAGCCATCAGCCCAGAGCCTGACGCGGGGCTCGAACTCACAGACCGCGAGATCGTGACCTGAGCCGAAGTCGGACGCTCAACCGACTGAGCCACCCAGGCGCCCCTTCATACAAATTTTAGAATTGTTTGTTCTAGCTCTGTGAAGAATGCTGGTGTTATTATGATAGGGACTGCATTGAATATGTAAATGGCTTTGGGTAGTATCGACATTTTAACAATATTTGTTTTTCTAATCCATGAGCATGGAATGTTTTTTCCTTTTTAAAAAAAAATAAACATTTATTTATTTCTCAGGAGACAGAGAGAGAGAGAGAGAGAGAGAGAATGAGCAGGGGAGGGTAAGAGAGAAGGGGAGACACAAAGCTGTCAGCACAGAGCCTGACATGGGGCTTGAACTCATGAACTGCGAGATCATGACCTGAGCTGAAGTCAGACACCCAAGCGACTGAGCCACCCAGGCAACCCTTTAATTTTTTTGTATTTTCTTCAATTTCTTTGAAGAGCAGTGTACAGATCTTTTATTTCTTTGGTTAGGTTTACTGCTAGGTATTTTACAGTTTTTGGTGCGATTGTAAATGGGATCTAATCTTTGATTTCTCTTTCTACTGCACATAGATCAATGGAACAGAATCGAGACCCTCAAATGTATGGCTAACTAATCTTTGACAAAGCAGGAAAGAATATCCAATGGGAAAAAGACAGTCTCTTCAGAAAATGGTGTTGGGAAAACTGGACAGCAACATGCAGAAGAATGAAACTGAACCACTTTCTTACAAGATACACAAAAATAAACTCAAAATGGATGAAAGACCTAAACATAGGACAGGAATCCATCAAAATCCTAGAGGAGAAAACAGGCAATAACCTCTTTGACCTCAGCTGCAGCAACATCTTACTCGACATGTCTCCGGAAAGCAATGGAAACAAAAGCAAAAATGAACTATTGCGATCTCATCAAGATAAAATGCTTCTGCACAAGGAAGGAAACAATCAGCAAAACTAAATCACAACCAATGGAATGGGAGAAGAAATCTGCAAATGGCATATCAGATAAAGGGTTATTATCCAAAATCTATAAAGAATTTATCAAACTCAACACTCAAAAAACAAATAATCCAGTGAAGAAATGGGCAAAAGGCATGAATAGACAGACACCTTTCCAAACAAGACAATCAGATGGCTAACAGACACATGAAAAGATGTTCAACAACACTCATCATCAGGGAAATACAAATCAAAAGCACACTCAGATACCACCTCACACCAGTCAGTGTGGCTAAAATTAACAACCCAGGCAACAACAGATATTGGTGAGGATGTGGGGAAAGAGGTATTCTTTTGCACTGCTGGTGGGAATGCAAACTGGTGAAGCAACTCTGGAAAACAGTGTGGAAGTTCCTCAAAAAAATTAAAAATAGAACTATTCTATTACCCAGAAATTGCACTATTACGTATTTATCCAAGGGATACAGGAGTGGTGTTTTGAAGGGCACATGCATCCCAATGTTGACAGCAGCTCTATCAACAATAGCCAAAGTAGGGAAAGAGCCCAAATGTCTATTGACAAATGAATGAATAAAGAAGATGTGGCATAAATATACAATGGAATATTACTCAATGATCAAAAAGAATGAAATCTTGCCATTTGCAACAACATGGATGAAACTAGAGTGTATTATGCCAAGCAAAATAAATTGGTTAGAAAAAGAAACATATCATATGATTTCACTCATAGTGTGGAATTTAAGATACAAAACAGATGAACATAAGGGAAGAGAAGCAAAAAAATATAAAAACAGAGAGGGAGACAAATCATAAGAGACTCTTAAGTTTAGAAAACAAACTGAAGATTGCTGGAGGGATGTTGGGTGGGGGGATGGGCTAAATGGGCAAGGACATAAAGTAGGGCACTTGTTGGATGAACACTGGGTATTATATGTAAATTCACTAAATGCTATTCCTGAAATCATTATTCTACCATATGTTAACTAACTTGGATTTTAGTTAAAACAAAGAAATATGAATCCAAAATAGCTAAGGTATTAAGAAAAGAAATAACATTTCAAGGTTGGGGGGGCAGAAAGAAGGGGACAGAGAGGGAGAGAAGAAATAGAATGAGAGAGAGAAAGAGTGAATGAGTTAATAAGACCTTAAAAAGTCAACAATGTCACAATTGTACTTTAATAAATGGACACCAAACTTTTATAGTATTTTTGAAAGTGCTTGTTTTCTGAGGAATTTCTATAATAATTCTGAGTGAGTAATTAACTAACTGAACTCAAGATTTGTGGAAGGAGGTAAGATGTTCAAGAGGATTATTAACTTTATTCATGAGAAATTTTTGACTAACAATGCTATAATATGTTATTAAAGAAAGTCGGAATAACTTCAATTTCTAATTTTAACACCTAATGATTTTATTTTATTTTGAAGTAGGCTTCACCCCCAGCACTCACAACTCTGACATCAAGACCTGAGCTGAGATCAAGAGTCAGATGCTTAACCAACTGAACCACCCAGGCGCCCAACACAAAATGATTCTTGATATGACTTCTAGAAGAATATCATCACCTCTAAATACACAGATTTGAAAATAAGTCCAATTTTATAGTATAAGACAAAAGGATTTTGACTATAGCAATAAGATAATAATTAAGCCTGAGATACAAACAATGTTAGTTAAGTAATAGTATTTATATTTAAAGAATACAGAAATTTGGGTATTTGAAAAACATACCCTATTTCTTTTTCAGAAAAGTACTGTGAATATAAATATTTTTGTATCAGATATACAATATACTATGGAAATATCAGAGAATTCAGTTAAATAAAAAAATAGTAAACAAAATTCACTAATAAACTGAAATCATTCAGAAACACAACTGCCAACTTTGGGACATATATAAATTGTGTTTGGCAGAATAATAGTGCCCCCAAAGATGTCCATGTCCTGATCACATCTGATCTGTTAGAACGGGTTCTACAGATGTGATTATGGTTAAATACCCTGATATAAAGAGATCAACCTAGATTATCTAGGTGGCTCAATCTAATCACATGGATCCTTAAAGGTAGAAAACAGTAGAAGACAATGTCAGAGAGATGCCACATGAGGATTCAACCCATCATACCTGGCTTTGAAAATGATGGATAGAGGCTAGGAGACAAAGAACACAGTTGTGTTCTTCTAGAAGCTGGGAATCACCCACAGTTTATAGCCAGCAAAAAAAAAAAAAAAAAAAAAAAAAAAAAAGAACACCAATTCAAACCTCAATGAATTAAATTCTGTCCATCTAATCCAACTTGGATTGGTAGGAACCATGTTCTCCCCTACATTCTCCACAAAGTCACACAACCTACCAATACTTTGATTTTAGTCTGGTGAGATCAGTACTGAACTCCTGACCTACAGAACTATAAGATAATAAATCTGTTTTAAGTATCGTATTTACAGTAATTGTAACCATAGCAATAGTATACTAATGCTCATGTCATTTACTTATTTTTGTCTACTCTGTACGAACTACTGATCTTTTTAAACAAAAATTTGGGTTGAATTTTCATAATATTCTGTTCCCTGTTTTATTTACCCTACAATGTATTGTGAATATCTGTCATGAGAAGCAATAAAATGGTTAAGAGTATAGTTTCTGGGACCAGTCTGCCTCAGTTCAAATTAATGATCTGTCTTATTTACTGATCTGTCCTCTGTTTCTTCCCATAAAAAATGAGAGGGATAAATATAGCACTGTTCTATCTGGTTGACACAGGATGATAATGTGCTATTATGGATTAAGTAACCAAAACATCATTAAATACACTATAAATGGAAAATAGTTTGTAAATTTTATTATTATAAAACGATAATAAATACAGGCCATCCTAAATACAGACCTACCTCTACAAGTGTTAAAGTTGCTATATGACCTTCCATTTTAAGCATGTTGCATAATACAGTTTACATCCCTAACATCTCTAATTTGTGCTTTTTCATGCATGTAGCTTTTCTTGTGTAACAAACCATTCCAAAACAAGGTGGCTTAAAACTGCAACTAATATTTAGATCATGATTTTGTGGGTTATCTGAGCAATGATTATGAACTGGGCTAGCTCAGTTCATCTCTGCTGAGCTCTCTCTTTTATCTGTTGTCATAAGGTAGATTGTCTGGTCTTCCAGCCTGATCTAATATGAATGGTTTGCAGATTGTCAGCCAGGCTGAGGGAGTTACCAGGCCATGTGCCTCTCATCATCTGGTAGACGACTAACTGCGCTTATTTTCATGGTAGCAGGAGACCCAGGAGCTGAAAGACAGGATAAGACCTCTGTGCAAGTGCTTCTCTAGCCTCTGCTTCCAACACATTTGCTAACATAGTATTGTACCAAACAAGTCACAAGGCCAGAGTGTCAGGGCAGTTCACAAGGCAAGGAGATTACAGGGAGGAAAAAAATGTGGCCATATTTGGAATCTACCACAAATACGATTTGCTTTTCCTTTTTTTTTTTTTAACATGATGAACAATCTCAACTTGTCTAGAAAAGCTCAGATGTGTGTTCTTTAAGATTTCTCTGGCTCTATTTATTCAAAGAAATATTTTTAATAATTCAGTTTCTAAAATCATTTAAAGATAAATATAATATTAAAGTAATATATGATGTATAATATATAATGCAGTATTTGGATAATTTCTTGCTAATATGAAAATTTATATAATTGTAATATTTATTGCACTATGTCAAATTATGTGTATAACATCCAACCATAATTTTTAAATTATTCTCAGTGATTTTTTTGGCCACATATATTTTAGAATCTATTGAATTTTTATAATTGAACTACATTTCATTGTTATTGCTTCCATTTTCTTGCTCTTCAGTTGCAATGATAAAATGTCTGTACTTAATTTAAGTGCTATGGACCATCATGCCAGTAATAGAACATAATAGAAACCACAAATTAAACATTGTGTGTGTGTGCGTGTGTGTGTGCGTTTAAAGTAGATAGATCACAGACCTCAGTATTATAACTACTTAGAGAATTGTGCACAGGTTTCCATCACCTGTTACTAGTGTTTTCTATGCTAAGCCACTGGTAGCATTAGCATTCAGACTTGCAGAGACTCTCATACAAATAAAACACTATACCATCACCAATAATAAAGCATAATGATTTATTAGCGTGTAGTGTAACAATGTGCTAAAAATTCTGGTATAGTTCTATAACTCTGTTTTCAAACCTGTTACTTGATTTACATGAAATAACTATTATTTTTGAAAATAATAATCATTTATTGTCTACATTTCTATCCTTAAATCTCTAGGAAAGAAAACAAATGCCCTTAAACTTAATAATCTGACTTTTTAATGATGGAATTCTGTTGATTTACATTGTTTATACTTACATTCAAAAACACAATGAAAATATATGTGAAATACCAGCATGCTTCTAATGGCCCAAATTATGAATTCTATAAATTTCAAAATGTCATTTGTTCCCTTTGTTTCATAGTGCATATACTCCCTAAAGACTGATACCTTTTGATACTGTATATTAAGAATAAAATCAAGAAATTTGCTTTCCTTAAGCAATGTATTTCTTTAATTGTTCTATTTTGGAATAGCAACTGGAATATCTCGAAACATTTCTTATTGAAGCTTGTATTGTTTTCACTGTTGAAGATGGAATTCTGGATAACATGCAACCATGACAGGTGAAGGAATTCAGTCATCAAAATGCAGAATAAAAGCAAAACAGAATGGTTTTATCAGGTAATTACAGAAAGGAAGGAGTTTCTCAGTGTTCCAGCATTGGTAAGATTTAGAGAAGCAAATGAAGAAATGTGGTTGCTTGAAGTATAGCCATGCATTTGCAATTAAGACTTTTCTGTAGCTTACCTTTGAGTTAAAAAATTCCCTAGGCAGAAATACTGATGTATGTCTTACACATGTATATATGTAAACTTGGAATACCTTCTTCATACTTTGGGTGTTTTATTCAAAAATGTGTGATCGATAAAAATAAGATAATTAAAACATTTTTAAAAACAGAAGAAAAGGGAAGCCTGGCCAGTTCAGTTGGTTGAGCGTCGACTCTTTATTTCAGCTCAGGTCACTATCTCATGGTTCATGAGATTGAGCCAGTGTGGGACTTTGTACTGACAGTGTGGAGCCGGATTGGGATGCCCCTTCCCTGTTTGTTCTCTCTCTGACAAAATAAATAAACATTAAAAAAAAAAGAAAACAACATTTTTTGAAATTAAAAAGAAATACCTAATAGGAAGACTTTTCCACAACTCAGAAAAAAATTATTAAATTATTCCCCTTTCCTCACCTCTCTTATTCTGGTAATAACTCACACACAAAGTGGCTATTTCCAAAAAATTTTGTTTATTTGTTATTCAAAATTTCTTTTTTTTTTATATGAAGTTTATTGACAAATTGGTTTCCATACAACACCCAGTGCTCATCCCAAAAGGTGCCCTCCTCAATACCCATCACCCACCCGCCGCTCCCTCCCACCCCCCATCAACCCTCAGTTTGTTCTCAGTTTTTAACAGTCTCTTATGCTTTGGCTCTCTCCCACTCTAACCTCTCTCTTTTTTTTTTTTTCCTTCCCCTCCCCCATGTTATTCAAAATTTCAACGAATCTTCCCAATTCCTGCATTTCCCTCTTGACTTTCTACCAAAGTCTTCCCCTTCCTTTACAGTTTACAATGTAATCCCTCCAGTCTCTCAGCTGATCCAGAGCCCCTCTCACTAATGGCTATGATCTACATAATGAGGCCCTTAAGAAAAAAACATGATGTCTATATTTGAAATTTGGAGGTAGGGCTGCTTATGAAGAGTTGAAAAGTAGATAAGCAATACCATTCTCCTGATACGTGGCGACAGGCAGAGGTTGTGACCAAATGTATTCATTGCTAAATGTTTTCTCAGTTTTGCAATTCATCAGCTTATTAACCTTACAATAACCCAATAAGGTATGTATAATTTTGCTTTTATTTTACAGTTGAAGAAGCTCATATTTACACAGGTTAAATAACTTCCAAAGGACCCACAATAAGAAGCAAGGCTTACCATCAGAACTAACTCTAGAAGCCATACCCTTAAAATGTCAAACTGTGTCCTGTGTTAAACTCATCTGTGCCAACATTTTTAGTCTCTGTCACACATAACTGACATGAATCAGTAGATGAAGCTGAACCACTACTAGGAAAGAAGAGAAGCATCTGGAAGGGAGGGTATATGCAGACAGGTATCCCTTGCTTAAAGCTGAATGAAGGTAACAATCCCTTAATAGGACACCTATTTAGCACAAAGAGCCAGGTACATTAACTCAATGTTTGTATTGTTTTAATTACCATGTTTGAAATAAAACATGGTAACTCTATGACAAATATTTTTTACATTTCACCATATTTTTTTGTTGTTTAATATCCTGTTGTTCACCTTATATTAAATTTTCATTTACTGGCCACTAATGTCACTGTAATCACATACTATCTTTGAAGTCCTCCCCTGAGAATTATATATTTGATGCTATTTTTGTACAAAAAAGTATTTGAAATGTAAAATTTCTCAATAAATTTGGGGATTTGGAGATTTTGTATTACAGGACTCTAACCTGTCAAGCTCTGGAAAGCATTCAGCAAGAATAATTTGCTAGCTCACTAGCCTACTGATATTTTACATTGATTATGTAAAATGTTCCTAAAATGATTCCCTTGCTAAGGGAAATATAAGAACTAAGGAAATTCCTTAATTTTAAGCTTTTTCTTATGACCACTGAAGCATTTTTTAAGGATAGTATTTTTCTTTGTAATTTTAGAGAAATATCTGTCAAGAATTTGTTCAATTCCTGAATTATATGTAATGAAGCCACAAACATTACTTGTTAAGAAAAATGGGTCAATTAATTAGTTCTCTCTTATTTTGGTAAGAAACACTGCCCAGGTGCTAGGCATTCACCTGGCAAAATGTGATCAGGTAAGATGGTGTGAATGGAGAAATATAAACATACAATTACAATAGAAAAATCAAATACCAGCCTTATCAATGACTACTAAGAAATATAAGATCATAAAGCAAACCTATATTGATATGGAGACAGAGTTCTTCCACTCTTAGTTAATATTTCAATACATTTGCACAAATCAGTTACTGTATTAGCTGAATTGATCTAGTAAGAATTATTACCTATGATTCTTCGCCAGTTACATTTTTTTCAAGTATCAATTTTTGGAGTACCTACTTTGTAGCAGACTGAGGAGCTCATAATCTATGCAGAGAACAAAAGTGAAATATACTCTATGGTATGATAAAAATAATTACAGCATTCCATGAAATCATATCAAAAGAATACCTTATGAAATTGTTTGATAAATGAAAGCTTCACAAGATAGGACATCCAAAGTGAGTAAATAGGAATTAGCTCTGCTCTATAGTTTGGAGTGAAAGCATGTGAAACATACAGGTGTCTATGAGCATGAGAAAGTGATAAAAGATGAGAAAAAATAAGTAGAGCTTGATCAAGATATTTTCCAAGTCATATTTTGCTGTTTATTTTTTTCAAGGAACGTTAAATGATTGAAATATTTTCAGCTAGAGAATAAAATGATCAGATGGCATTCTTTAAAGCTTGATTTGGTGTAAAACGATGGCGAAAGCTTCAGCTTGGTACATAGAGAAGTTAAGAAACATGTGCTCACCTGAAGAGTAACCTAATATGGGGTGTCAGAAATCATATGGGATGAGAGGGTCACCCCTCTTCAAGTAACATATAGACAATCCTTATCACCAGAGAGAAAAAAAAATGTTAATTTGCCAAATTAACAAAGAACAACAGAATGAATTCCAACTCATGTATCTCTTCCAGTACATCATTCTCTTACTCTTACACTTCCTAAAATCCTATGCAGACCCTGATATATATAATAAATGTTTATTAAATTTTTATATCTGTACATAACATTGATTCTGAAAACAGAAAGCCATGCTTGAATAATAGACATATCATCACTAGTGTCAGAGAGACCATGTCAACACCCTAAGTACCCTGCGTCCTCTCCAGGAGAATGAAGGTTGTAATAGAACATATCTTTTATATCATTGTTCATAATGCCTTGGTGTTTTCTACATGATAAAGCATTAGAGAGCTATAAAACATATGCCAATTTTGGCCAGTCTATTTTACATGTCTGAAGAATTTGGAATACTCCTGCTAATTAGTAGTGTTTTAGAGAAGAGAATATAGAGATACATTTTGGAAGGAATAAAGTTAATGCACACTTCAGATTTATGAAAGAATTGCTACAATTTTGAAACAAAATCATTTTTTGATAAAGTGATATTGCTTATGAAATAATGATAAATTGATTTTTGGTAATTTGATATTTCAAATAATATAAAAGTAAAGAAAAATATTATAGCATTGGTTATTACAAGGCTTGAAATTTTAAAAATAAGAATGTGGATAAAAAAATACTATTTTATCTGTTTTCCTTAGTGTAGATTAGTCAGTAGAAAGTTATTCTCCTCTTGACTCTCTGGAAAGGAGGTTAATCTTAGTATCTGTTATCAGGAACGCATCAGTCTCTCTGCCCAGTGTGATGTCTGGGAAGACTTCTTTCTTCGTAACTTAATGGGAGGGTGAAATATAGAGAAGGAGATAGTGACAGAATGGCAAACTACAACTGGAAAGCCAAATTGAGACACTCACTTGTTTTGTAAGTAAGATTTTACTGGAACACAGTCCCACTCATTTGTTCATGTGTCATGTATGGCTTGTGTGTGGCTTTGTCTATGGCTGCTTCTGTAATATAACAGTAGTTATACTGTATACATACAGACTGTATGGCTGCAAAGCTTACATTATTTACTACCTGGACCTTTAAAGAACAATTCTGCAGATTCAGACTGAGGGAAAAAGTAGAGGCAGCCTCAAGGCTCTTACTCTTTCTGTAGATACAGTAGGGTTCTGAGTACTAACTCTGTCACTTGGGAGTCAAAACTCAAAATATGCATGCATTAAACAAGAGTGTAGTTTCATCAGTGATAATCACAAGAGAATTAGCAATGTCCTAAACACGTTTGGATATTAGTGGACAAACGACCTTGACTGTCAGGTGTGCAAAACGGTGTGTGTTTAGAAAACAAGATTTTTTTAAGTATTTTATTTTTTTGTCCTTTGCTTCTAACCTTGACATTTCTTCCTACACTCAACCAACTCTTGATATATAATTGATTTGAATAATATGACATTTCAAAATGAATCTTAATTTTTAGAAGTGATTTACATTCAAATGGTTAGTAAAACCATGATAAAACTATTTAAGTAACAATCATTAACATAGTCAAGGACAAAAAAAGCAATTAGTTCAACATTAATAAATACTAGGCAATGAGTCAAAGAAAAACGTATAAGAAATACATTTTATATTTTCCTATTTTCCTTTTATTTTTAATGTGGGAAACTAGTGAATGTATAAAACAAAAGACTATATCACCTAAAACAGTGAGAGAATATTTACTAATGATATCTAAAAATCATCATATAAGTAATTTATAGAAATTAATTTTGACTTAAGTTTTAGACATTTTCAATAGATATTTGCATAAAATAATGAGTAAATATTACTTTGGCATAATATAAAATTACAGTATAAATTTAGATATGGAAATTTACCATGAAAGAGGGAGATAGACATTATTAGGACAAATAAAGGTGTAACAGTACAAAATAATCGGTTTCATCATATATATCATAATTTCCTAATAGATGCTAAAAAGTTTGAATTTTTAAATTTATTATTGCCTTTGTATTCTGTGAACCTATATTTCATTCTTCTCACATTAGGTGATGCCAAATAGTTATTTTTAAAATTTTTTTATGTATTAAAATGTCACTGTGGTTATGTAAAAGTAAATCCTAGGGTGTTGAGTAAAATGAAATAAGTAAGGCTTAGGCTGTGTTTTTTTTTGTTTTTTTTTTTTAATTTTTTTTTCAACGTTTATTTATTTTTTTGGGACAGAGAGAGACAGAGCATGAACGGGGGAGGGGCAGAGAGAGAGGGAGACACAGAATCGGAAGCAGGCTCCAGGCTCTGAGCCATCAGCCCAGAGCCTGACGCGGGGCTCGAACTCACGGACCGTGAGATCGTGACCAGGCTGAAGTCAGACGCTTAACCGACTGCGCCACCCAGGCGCCCCACCTAGGCTGTGTTTTAAAATACATCCACTACAACAGATATTTGTAACATTTATTTATTTTTTATTTTTTTTAATTTAATTTAATTTTATTTTTTTAATATATGAAATTTATTGTCAAATTGGTTTCCATACAACACCCAGTGCTCATCCCAAAAGGTGCCCTCCTCAATACCCATCACCCACCCTCCCCTCCCTCCCACCCCCCATCAACCCTCAGTTTGTTCTCAGTGTTTAACAGTCTCCTATGCTTTGGCTCTCTCCCACTCTAACCTTTTTTTTTTTTCCTTCCCCTCCCCCATGGGTTTCTGTTAAGTTTCTCAGGATCCACATAAGAGTGAAAACATATGGTATCTGTCTTTATCTGTATGGCTTATTTCACTTAGCATTACACTCTCCAGTTCCATCCACGTTGCTACAAAAGGCCATATTTCATTTTTTCTCATTGCCACAAAGTATTCCACTGTGTATATAAACCACAATTACTTTATCCATTCATCAGTTGATGGACATTTAGGCTCTTTCCATAATTTGGCTATTGTTGAGAGGGCTGCTATAAACATTGGGGTACAAGTGCCCCTATGCATCAGTACTCCTGTATCCCTTGGGTAAATTCCTAGCAGTGCTATTGCTGGGTCATAGGGTAGGTCTATTTTTAATTTTCTGAGGAACCTCCACACTGCTTTCCAGAGCGGCTGCACGAGTTTGCATTCCCACCAACAGTGCAAGAGGGTTCCCGTTTCTCCACATCCTCTCCAGCATCTATAGTCTCCTGATTTGTTCATTTTGGCCACTCTGACTGGAGTGAGGTGATATCTGAGTGTGGTTTTGATTTGTATTTCCCTGATAAGGAGCGACGTTGAACATCTTTTCATGTGCCTGTTGGCCATCCGGATGTCTTCTTTTTTTTTTTTTTTTTTTTTTATATGAAGTTTATTGACAAATTGGTTTCCATACAACACCCAGTGCTCATCCCAAAAGGTGCCCTCCTCAATACCCATCACCCACCCGCCCCTCCCTCCCACCCCCCACTGTTGGTCGGATGTCTTCTTTAGAGAAGTGTCTATTCATGTTTTCTGCCCATTTCTTCACTGGGTTATTTGTTTTTCGGGTGTGGAGTTTGGTGAGCTCTTTATAGATTTTGGATACTAGCCCTTTGTCCGATATGTCATTTGCAAATATCTTTTCCCATTCTGTTGGTTGCCTTTTAGTTTTGTTGGTTGTTTCCTTTGCTGTGCAGAAGCTTTTTATCTTCATAAGGTCCCAGTAATTCACTTTTGCTTTTAATTCCCTTGCCTTTGGGGATGTGTCGAGTAAGAAATTGCTACGGCCGAGGTCAGAGAGGTCTTTTCCTGCTTTCTCCTCTAGGGTTTTGATGGTTTCCTGTCTCACATTCAGGTCCTTTATCCATTTTGAGTTTATTTTGGTGAATGGTGTGAGAAAGTGGTCTAGTTTCAACCTTCTGCATGTTGCTGTCCAGTTCTCCCAGCACCATTTGTTAAAGAGACTGTCTTTTTCCCATTGGATGTTCTTTCCTGCTTTGTCAGAGATTAGTTGGCCATACGTTTGTGGGTCTAGTTCTGGGGTTTCTATTCTATTCCATTGGTCTATGTGTCTGTTTTTGTGCCAATACCATGCTGTCTTGATGATGACAGCTTTGTAGTAGAGGCTGAAGTCTTGGGATTGTGATGCCTCCTGCTTTGGTCTTCTTCTTCAAAATTACTTTGGCTATTCGGGGCCTTTTGTGGTTCCATATGAATTTTAGGATTGCTTGTTCTAGTTTCGAGAAGAATGCTGGTGCAATTTTGATTGGGATTGCATTGAATGTGTACATAGCTTTGGGTAGTATTGACATTTTGACAATATTTATTCTTCCAATCCATGAGTAGGGAATGTCTTTCCATTTCTTTATATCTTCTTCAATTTCCTTCATAAGCTTTCTATAGTTTTCAGCATACAGATCTTTTACATCTTTGGTTAGATTTATTCCTAGGTATTTTATGCTTCTTGGTGCAATTGTGAATGGGATCAGTTTCTTGATTTGTCTTTCTGTTGCTTCATTGTTAGTGTATAAGAATGCAACTGATTTCTGTACATTGATTTTGTATCCTGCAACTTTGCTGAATTCATGTATCAGTTCTAGCAGACTTTTGGTGGAGTCTATCGGATTTTCCATGTATAATATCATGTCATCTGCAAAAAGCGAAAGCTTGACTTCATCTTTGCCAATTTTGATGCCTTTGATTTCCTTTTGTTGTCTGATTGCTGATGAACTTCCAGCACTATGCTAAACAACAGCGGTGAGAGTGGGCATCCCTGTCGTGTTCCTGATCTCAGGGAAAAAGCTCTCAGTTTTTCCCCATTGAGGATGATGTTAGCTGTGGGCTTTTCATAAATGGCTTTTATGATCTTTAAGTATGTTCCTTCTATCCCGACTTTCTCAAGGTTTTTATTAAGAAAGGGTGCTGGATTTTGTCAAAGGCCTTTTCTGCATCGATTGACAGGATCATATGGTTCTTCTCTTTTTTTTTTTGTTAATGTGATGTATCACATTGATTATTTGCGAATGTTGAACCAGCCCTGCATCCCAGGAATGATTCCCACTTGGTCATGGTGAATAATTATTTTTATATGCTGTTGAATTCGATTTGCTAGTATCTTATTGAGAATTTTTGCATCCATACTCATCAGGGATATTGGCCTGTAGTTCTCTTTTTTTAATGGGTCTCTGTCTGGTTTAGGAATCAAAGTAATACTGGCTTCATAGAATGAGTGTGGAAGTTTTCCTTCCCCTTCTATTTCTTGGAATAGCTTGAGAAGGATAGGTATTATCTCTGCTTTAAACGTCTGGTAGAACTCCCCTGGGAAGCCATCTGGTCCTGGACTCTTATTTGTTGGGAGATTTTTGATAACCGATTCAATTTCTTCACTGGTTATGGGTCTGTTCAAGCTTTCTATTTCCTCCTGATTGACTTTTGGAAGCGTATGGGTGTTTAGGAATTTGTCCATTTCTTCCAGGTTGTCCAATTTGTTGGCATATAATTTTTCATAGTATTCCCTGATAATTGTTTGTATCTCTGAGGGATTGGTTGTAATAATTCCATTTTCATTCATGATTTTATCTCTTTGGTCATCTCCCTTTTCTTTTTGAGAAGTCTGGCTAGAGGTTTGTCAATTTTGTTTATTTTTTCAAAAAACCAACTCTTGGTTTCGTTGATCTGCTCTACAGTTTTTTTAGATTCTATATTGTTTATTTCTGCTCTGATCTTTATTATTTCTCTTCTTCTGCTGGGTTTAGGCTGCCTTTGCTGTTCTGCTTCTATTTCCTTTAGGTGTGCTGTTAGATTTTGTATTTGGGATTTTTCTTGTTTCTGGAGATAGGCCTGGATTGCAATGTATTTTCCTCTCAGGACTGCCTTCGCTGCATCCCAAGCGTTTGGATTGTTGTATTTTCATTTTCGTTTGTTTCCATATATTTTTTGATTTCTTCTCTAATTGCCTGGTTGACCCACTCATTCGTTGGTAGGGTGTTCTTTAACCTCCATGCTTTTGGAGGTTTTCCAGACTTTTTCCTGTGGTTGATTTCAAGCTTCATAGCATTGTGGTCTGAAAGTATGCATGGTATAATTTCAATTCTTGTAAACGTATGAAGGGCTGTTTTGTGACCCAGTATATGATCTATCTTGGAGAATGTTCCATGTGCACTCGAGAAGAAAGTATATTCTGTTGCTTTGGGATGCAGAGTTCTAAATATATCTGTCAAGTCCATCTGATCCAATGTATCATTCAGGGCCCTTGTTTCTTTATTGACCGTGTGTCTTGATGATCTATCCATTTCTGTAAGTGGGGTGTTAAAGTCCCCTGCAATTACCACATTCTTATCAATAAGGTTGCTTCTGTTTATGAGTAATTGTTTTATATATTTGGGTCTCCCGTATTCGGCGCATAGACATTTATAATTGTTAGCTCTTCCTGATGGATAGACCCTGTAACTATTATATAATGTCCTTCTTCATCTCTTGTTACAGCCTTTAATTTAAAGTCTAGTTTGTCTGATATAAGTATGGCTACTCCAGCTTTCTTTTGGCTTCCAGTAGCATGATAAATAGTTGTCCATCCCCTCACTCTCAATCTAAAGGTGTCCTCAGGTCTAAAATGAGTCTCTTGTAGACAGCAAATAGATGGGTCTTGTTTTTTTATCCATTCTGATACCCTATGTCTTTTGGTTGGCGCATTTAATCCATTTACATTCCGTGTCATTATAGAAAGATACGGGTTTAGAGTCATTGTGATGTCTGTATGTTTTATGCTTGTAGTGATGTCTCTGGTACTTTGTCTCACAGGGTCCCCCTTAGGATCTCTTGTAGGGCTGGTTTAGTGGTGACAAATTCCTTCAGTTTTTGTTTGTTTGGGAAGACCTTTATCTCTCCTTCTATTCTAAATGACAGACTTGCTGGATAAAGGATTCTCGGCTGCATATTTTTCTGTTTAGCACACTGAAGATCTCGTGCCAATCCTTTCTGGCCTGCCAAGTTTCAAAAGAGAGATCAGTCACAAGTCTTATAGGTCTCCCTTTATATGTGAGGGCACGTTTACCCCTTGCTGCTTTCAGAATTTTCTCTTTATCCTTGTATTTTGCCAGTTTCACTATGATATGTCGTGCAGAAGATCGATTCAAGTTACGTCTGAAGGGAGTTCTCTGTGCCTCTTGGATTTCAATGCCTTTTTCCTTCCCCAGTTCAGGGAAGTTCTCAGCTATAATTTCTTCAAGTACCCCTTCAGCTCCTTTCCCTCTCTCTTCCTCCTCTGGGATACCAATTATGCATATATTATTTCTTTTTAGTGTATCACTTAGTTCTCTAATTTTCCCCTCATACTCCTGGATTTTTTTATCTCTCTTTTTCTCAGCTTCCTCTTTTTCCATAACTTTAGCTTCTAGTTCACCTATTCTCTCCTCTGCCTCTTCAATCCGAGTTGTCGTCGTTTCCATTTTGTTTTGCATTTCGTTTAAAGCGTTTTTCAGCTCCTCGTGACTGTTCCTTAGTCCCTTGGTCTCTGTAGCAAGAGATTCTCTGCTGTCCTCTGTACTGTTTTCAAGCCCAGCGATTAATTTTATGACTATTATTCTAAATTCACTTTCTGTTATATTATTTAAATCCTTTTTGATCAGCTCATTAGCTGTTGTTATTTCCTGGAGATTCTTCTGAGGGGAATTCTTCCGCTTGGTCATTTTGGATAGTCCCTGGTGTGGTGAGGGCCTGCAGGGCACTTCCCCTGTGCTGTGATGTATAACTGGAGTTGGTGGGCGGGGCCGCAGTCAGACCTGATGTCTGCCCCCAGCCCACCGCTGGGGCCACAGTCAGACTGGTGTGTGCCTTCTCTTCCCCTCTCCTAGGGGCGGGATTCACTGTGGGGTGGCGTGGCCCGTCTGGGCTACTTGCACACTGCCAGGCTTGTGATGCTGGGGATCTGGTGTATTAGCTGGGGTGGGTAGGCAAGGTGCAAGGGGGCAGGAGGGGCAGGCTTAGCTCGCTTCTCCTTAGGTTATCCACTTCAGGAGGGGCCCTGTGGCAGCAGGAGGGAGTCAGATCCTCTGCCAGAGGTTTGGCTCCGCAGAAGCACAGAGTTGGGTTTTTGCGCGGAGCGAGCAAGTTCCCTGGCAGGAACTGGTTCCCTTTGGGATTTTGGCTGGGGGATGGGCGGGGAGATGGCGCTGGCGAGCGCCTTTGTTCCCCACCAAACTGAGCTCTGTCGTCCGGGGGCTCAGCAGCTCTCCCTCCCTTTGTCCTCCAGCCTTGCCGCTTTCCGAGCAGAGCTGTTAACTTATGACCTCCCAGACGCTAAGTCGCGCTTGCTGTTGGAACACAGTCTGTCAGGCCCCTCTGCTTTTGCCAGCCAGATTCGGGGGCTCTGCTTGGCCAGCGAGCCGCCCCTCTGCCCCGGCTCCCTCCCGCCAGTCAGTGACGCGCGCACCGCCTCGCCGTCCTTCCTACCCTCTTCCGTGGGCCTGTCGTCTGTGCTTGGCTCCGGAGACTCCCTTCTGCTAATCCTCTGGCGGTTTTCTGGGTTATTTAGGCAGGTGTAGGTGGAATGTAAGTGATCAGCAGGATGCAGTGAGCCCAGCGTCCTCCTACGCCGCCATCTTCCCTCTCTCCTCGCCAAAATAATTTCTAAAAGAAAATACGAACTGAGCTTTGGAACATTTCAGTCCTGGCATGGAATGCAGTTTTTACACAAGTGTCTTGTGGTTCAGAAATCCGATTTCACAGCTTATCTTCCGTTAGATGAAAGTGTTTACGGTGTGTCTGGAGCTGGAGTAAGTTCCTGCGGGTGCCCAAGAGCAGGGGCCTCCTCTCTCCTCTCATTAATTTGCTGATGCCTGCACTGATGCAGCGGTGAGATACCAGGGAGAGAGCGATATTTGTAACATTTAAAATAAAATGTGATAGCTGTTAAATGTGAGTGATGTAATATGTGGGGATTAATTTCAATTTTATTGCTGTTCTGACTACATTTGAAATTATTCATTATATTAGTTTAAAAAAGAAAAGAAAAATATTTTGTGGATTTATCTTTTACATTCTAGAGTCTCAAGGCAGTTATGGAAACCCAAATCCCCTTCACCTCAAATTAGGTTTGAAACTATTTATACTACAAATTCCCCAAATTGTAAATTAGAAGAGTAATTTACGTATTATAATACTTTTGGAAACTCTATGCATTCTCCAAGCATGATAAGTTTTTTGTCACAATCTCTGTGATGACAGTGGGGTTTGCTCCAGCTTCTGCCCTCATCAAGCACATTAATATTCTATTATGGGACTGGTGATTAAAGAGAACTTGAGGATCCTCTAACTCTGTGGATTTACTTGACATTTCAGCAACATTTCATTCCAAATTTCCACAAATTTTTTTTAAGGGGAAAGGGTAAGAATATCTTTGGGACCTTCTAATGCCATCTTTCTCAAAACCAATCTGGGGGGGATCTTGTTAAAATGTACATTCTCATTCAGAAAGTCTGCAATCAATCCCAAGACTGAATTTCTTACAAGCTTCCAACAAATTATGCTAATTCTTCTGGTAAGTGAACTAAGGATTTAGTTCATTTTCCCTTTAAACACTTTCCAGAGTCAACAACTGAAATGATGCCCTAAAAATGAAGGTTTCAAACATCATTCTCCCCAAATACAAATAAATTTTAATATAAATTAACACATGTTAATTAACCATAATATTGGGGACCAACCTTTTATGGACTAGAGCATTAAAGATAAATCAAGTTCTGAATAAAATAAATAGGTAAAAAGTTCAAGAAAAAATTACAACTGTGCAAAAATCTATGTTTTAAAATTTCCTTTTCCTTTTACATTTTTATTTCTAATTTTTATAAAATTGATTTATTTACAGAGAGAGAGAGAGAGAGAGAGAGCAGGGGAGGGGCAGAGAGAGAAGGAGAGAGAGTGAATCCCAAGCAGGCTCTGCATTGTCAGCACAGAGCCCAATGCAGAGCTCAAACTCACAAACTGTGAGATCATTACCTGGGCCAAAATCGAGTTGGATGCTTAACCAACTGAGCCACCCAGGAACCCCAGATTATTTTACTTTTCTTAAGTGTAAGGAAATATAAACTTTTACTTTCAACTACAGATTTTAGTCAGTTTCAATGTATTTTTTATTAAAGTTTGATGGAAGTAAGTCATAAGCATCTAACTATTAAAGGACAAGTCCCTGATTCAGTGACATATATAGAAAATTGACTAAATTATTTTAAACCCATCTAATTTAAAAACATTAATATTATCCCAAGCTGTGTAGAATTTAAAGTGTATTCAAGTATTAGTACTTTTAAATAGCACAGTAATTGGTATCTAAATACCATCCTGCAATAGTGTTGATTGAATGTAGAATACCATTAGTACATAGGTATATTCATTTCCCAGGCTGATGTAATAAATTACCACAAACTGGGACACCTAAAAAACAGAAATTTATTCTCTCATAGTCGTACAGAGAAGTTCAAAATTAAGCTTTTGGCAGAGACACTCTCTCTAACGGCTGGAGGGGGAAGAATATTTCCTTGCAACTTTTCGCTTCAGTGGGTTTCTAGCAATCCTTGGTGTTCCTTGGATTGCAGATACATCAGTCTGACCTTTGCTACCATCTTCACCTCACCTTTCCTCCTGTGTGCCTGTATGCATTTCTGTGTGTATTTGTGTGTGTGTGTGTGTGCGTGTGTGTGTGTGTATCACTTATGAGGACATTACTGATACTGGATTAAGATAAGAGCTCACCCTAACCCAATATGCTCCCTTAACTATTTACATCTGCAAAGACCCTATTTTAAAATAAGTCCACATCTAGAAGTTTTGGGGGTAAATATCTCAATTTATCTCTTGGGGAAACAATTTAACTCACAATAATAGGTATTATTCAAAGTGATACAAAGAATTTTAAAAAGTAGGATAAAAGGAATTACAACAAATGACAAAATGTCACAAACTTACTTGCTAAGAAAACATTCAGAAAGATAATTAGTGCAAAACAAAACAAAAAAATAAAATGTATTACATTGAAGAGTCTTCATGTTTTAAAAGTATATAGTATCTCAACAAAAATAAGTGTTAAAAAGAAATAAATTAGACACACAGGCTAAAAGAACAGAATAGAGAACCCAGAATTGGACCCACAAATGTGTGGCCAACTAATCTTTGACAAAGCAGGAAACAATATCTAATCAAAAAAACAGACTCTTTAGCAAATGGTACTGGGAGAACTGGACAGCAACATGCAGAAGAATGAAACTAGACCATTTTCTTACACCATACAGAAAAATAAACTTCAAAATGGATTAAAGACCTAAATGTGAAACAGGAAACCATCAAAACCCTAGAGGAGAAAACAGGAAACAACCTTTTTGCCTGTTGACCTTTGATGACCTTTGATGACCTCAGCCACATAATTTCTTGCTCAACACATCTCCAAAGGCAAGGGAATTAAAAGCAAAAATGAACTATTGGGATCTCATCAAGACAAAAAGCTTCTGCAATACAAAGGAAACAATCAACAAAACTAAATTGCAACCAATGGAATGGGAGAAGATATTTGCAAATGACATATCAGATAAAGTGTTAGAATCCAAAATTTATAAAGTACTTAATCAAACTCAACACCCAAAAAACGAATAATCCAGTGGAGAAATGGACAAAAGACATGAATGGACACTTTTCCAAAGAAGACATCTAGATGGCCAACAAACACATGAAAAGATGCTCAAAATCACTCATCACCAGAGAAATACAAATCAAAACCACATTGAGATACCACCTCACACCAGTCAGAGTGGCTAAAACGAACAACTCAGGAAACAACAGATGCTGGCGAGGATATGGAGAAATGGGAACCCTCTTGCACTGTTGGTGGGAATGCAAACTGGTGCAACCACTCTGGAAAACAGTGTGGAGGTTCCTCAAAAAATTAAAAACAGAACTACCATTTGACCCAGCAATATCACTACTAGGAACTTATCCTAGTACACATGTACCCCAATGTTTATAGCAATGCCTTCAACAATAGCCAAATTATGGACAGAGCCTAAATGTCCATCAACTGATGAATGGATAAAGATGTGGTGTGTATATATATATATATATATATATATATATATATATATATATAATGGAATACTACTCAGCAATGAGAAAGAATGAAATCCTGCCATTTACAGCAATGTGGATGGAACTGGAGGATATTATGGTAAATGAAGTCAGTCAGAGAAAGACAGATACCATATGCTTTCAGTCATAAGTGGAACTTGAGAAACTTAACAGAAGACCATGGGGGAAGGAAAGGGGAAAAAAATAGTTACAAACAGTGGAGAGGGAGGGAGGCAAACCATAAGAGACTCTTAAATACAGAGAACAAACTGAGGGTTGACGGGGGTGGGGGGGCATGGGAAGGGAGCAGCAGAGAAGGGAAAAGGGGTAATAGGCATTGAGAAGGGCACTTGTTGGGATGAGCACTGGGTATTGTATGTAAGCGATGAATCATGGAAATCTACTCCCAAAACCAAGAGCATACTGTATACACTGTATGTTAGCCAACTTGACAATAAATATTAAAAATAAAATAAACTCTTTACTATGATTTATTCTTTTTACTCTTTTACGTATGAGTATTTAAATGTTTACCATTAAATAACGTTTCAAATTTATGGGGAAAAAAAGAAATAAATTAAATGCATATCTTTTCCATATAAAGGACTCCACTAATTCAGAAACTGTTAAATCTCAATACAATATTCTTTTTACATGATTCAATTTCCTTAAATTAAATACAAAGAACAACCAATCCATTTCTTGCACCCTTATGCTCTGCCTCTGATAACCAGCAATATGTTCTCTACATCTATGAGATTATTATTTGATTCCACATATAAGAGAGATCATACAGTATTTGTCTTTCTTTGTCTTATTTCACTTAGTATAATGCCCTTGAGATCAATTAATGTTGTTGCCAATGGCAAGATTTCCTTCATTTTTATAGCTCAATAACATTCCTGTGTGTGTGTGTGTGTGTGTGTGTGTGTGTGTGTGTGTGTGTACCACAATCATCCTTTGAACAACAACTTGGGTTGTTTCCATAGCTTGGCTAATATATATAATGCTACAGTGAACATGGGGCTACATATATCTTTTCAAATTAGTGTTTTGTCTTCTTTGGATAAATATCCACAATTGGAATTGTTGGATCATATGGTAGTTCTATTTTTACTTTTCTGAAGAAACTCCATACTGTTTTTCATATTGGCTGCACCAATTTACTTTCCCACTAACAATGCATAAAGACTCCTTTATCCTCAATATTTTTTTGGCTATTCAAGGTCTTTTATGGTTTCATACAAATTTTAGTACTCTTTTAGAAAAATGCCGTTGAAATTTTGACAGTGATTGCATTCAATCTGTAGATTGTTCTGGGTAAAATGGACCTTCTCACAGTATTAATTCTTCTAATCCATGAGCATGTAATATCTTTTCATTTATTTGTGTCTTCTTCAATTTCTGTATTAATATCTGGTACTTTTCTAATATATGGTATTTCACTTCCCTGGTTAAATTTATTCCTACGTATTTTCTTTTTTGAGGCAGTTGTAAATGGGATTACTTTCTTAATTTCTCTTTCTGATAGTTTATTATTAGTGTATAGAAACACAATAGATTTTTGCGTAATGATTTTATATCCTGTAACTTTATTGAATTAGTTCTAATAATTTTCCGATGGAATCTTTAGAATTTTTTATATATATAATAAAGTGACATTTGCAATTTTATAACAAGTTTAATTCTTTCTTTCCAGTTTGGATGTCTTTTATTTCCTTCTCTTCCCTAATTACTTTGTTTACAACTTCCAATACAATGTTGAATAAGAGGGGTGAGAGTTGGTATCGTTATTTTGCTCCTGATCTTAGAGGGAAAGCTTTCAGCTTTTCATTACTGAATATGATGTTAGCTGTGGGCATGTCATATATGGCCTTTATTGCGTTGAAGTACTTTACCTGTATACCCACTTTAATGCTTTGTTTGATGTTAAACTTTGACAAATGTTTTCTTCTACATCTTTTGAGATTTCATATGATTTTTATCCTTCACTTTGTTAATGTAGTGTTATCACTTTGATTTGTGGATGTTGGGCCATCCTTGATTCCCTGGAATAAATTCCACTTGATACAGTGTACAAGCCTTTAATGTATTGTTGAATTTGGTTGGCTAATATATTGTTGAGGATTTTCACATCTTTGTTCTTCAGGGATATTGCTTTATATTTTTCTCTTTTGGTATCCTTGTCTGGTTTTGATAATGATGCTCTTGTAAAATGAGTTTGGAAGAATTTCCTCCTCTTCTCTTTTTTGGAAGAGTTTGAAAAGAATTGGTATTATTTCTTCTTTAAATGTTTTATAGAATTCACCAGAGAAGCTTTCTAGTCCTGGATTTTGGTTTGTTGAAAGATGTTTGATTACTGATTCAACTTCCTTACTAGTAATTAGTCTGTTCAGATCTTCTATTTCATCATGATTCAGGCGTGGTAGGTTATAAATTTCTAGGAACTTATCTATTTCTTCCAGAATGCTGATTTGTTGATGTATAATTATTCAGACCAGTCTCTTATAATCCTTTGTATTTATGTGGTATCAGTTGTAACGTCTTCTCTTTCGTTTCATATTTAATTAAAGTCCTTTTTTTTAGTGAGCTAAAGCTAAAAGTTTGTCAATTTTATCTTCAAAGAATCAGCTCTTAGTTTAATTTATCTTTTCTATTGTTAATTTAGTCTCTATTTTATTTATGCTCTAACCTTTGCTATTTTATTCTTAGACTAACTTTGAGCTTCCTTTTTTCCAGTTTCTTGAAGTATATAGTTAAATATTTTGAGACTTTTCTTGTTTCTTGAGGTAGACATTTATTGCTATAAATTTCCTTCTTTGAAGTGGTTTGTTGCATATCACAAATTTTGGTAAGCTGCATTTCCATTTTCATTTTCCTCAAGGTTTTTTTTTCCTCTTTTGATTTATTCTTTGATCCATTGATTCTTAAGTAGCATGCTACTTAATCTCCACAGGGATTTGGTGGTGTCCCTTGGGTGGCAGTCATAGAGACTGAGGATCCAGATGAGTCTATATGCTCTTTTCTGAGAGATATTGTATGATATCTGGAAGAAGGCAGAGGGCAAATTGTCAAGATGGCATCCACAGCCTATGCTCCTTGAGAGCAGCTCTGCAGACCACTACATGTGTGCCAAACCTAAGCCTTCTCCTCAAGTTGAAGCTCCAGGACAAGTGGCTTTCTTCACAGAAAGACTGTTAAGTATGCCTCAGTTCACTGTTTGTGCCCTGAGAGTGGTGGCCTGACAAGAACCATCTCTCCTATTTACATGATTCTGTGGAACCCAGAAATACAAGCCCCCTTTCCCCCATCCACGAGAGCCTGGTGATCAAGTGGTGTTCCTTGAGTGGCAACCACAGAAAACAAGGCACCAGACATGGGATAATGCTCATCTCCAGGAGACACTGGTGCTCTGTGATACAGCAGTGGATGAGCATGAAAATAACATCTGCTTTCTGAGGTCTCTGTAAAGAATTACAATAAGGCCCCAAGATTCATGTTTAATTATAAAGTTGACCCTCAGGCCATAGTTATGATCATTAGCTAGTATGTCTCTTTTATAGAAAAGCAGAACTCCTGTTTCATCCTGATGTGCCTGGGGGATGACAGATGTTTAAGAACTCTGTTTATTACTCTCTTAGGGGACCCATGAGTGTAAACCCCACTGGCCACCGAGACAGGCAATGTGGAGATATCACCTGGCAGCAGTCACAAAAATTGAGGCACTAGACATGGGTATGAGCTCCTTTTTGTGTGACACTGATTATTGCAATCCCATGGGACCAGGAGCATAAGCACCCTTAGCCTTCAGAGCCAGGCAATCAAAAGATGTTACCTAGAGAGCAGCTGCAATAACTGGGGCACCAGATGTATGTAAAAGCTCCCTTCCAGGAGGTATTGGTGCTCTAGAGAAAGGCAAAGGGAGAATACGAAGATGGTGCCTACCAGGCTCCATCCTTGGATAGTGTTTTTCATATAAGCAGTAAGCCACCTTTAAGTGAGGTCATAATCAGCTGCCTCTGATCAGGGACTTGGATGAGCAAGTGACAGCGCACACACCCTGTAAGTGGTGTTTTTCAGATCACTAGAGTATATTGCTTAAGACAGGAGCCCTGTTGTTTTACTAAGGTAGGTATTTGGGGGCTCATCTTTCAAGTGCATCTCAAAAGTTGCCAAGCCCAATGTGGATCTGAATACTTTTCTCTTCAGGGAGAAGCTCTAGGTGTTGAGGACCCTCCTGGTTACGGGATGCTGCACTGGGGGTGGGTTTATTTTGAGATTATTTTGAGTGTCCCAGGCTCTCCTACCCACTTTGATGTGGCTTTCTTCTTGTTTGGTTGATGTATAGTTGTCACTCAGCCAGGCTTTAGGTTTTTATAAGAGGAAATTTTTTTGTTCGTACCTGTAAACTCAAGGTGTCCCTGGGAGGACATGAGTTCAGGATTTTCCTATATCATCATCTTGAATCAGAACTTCTATATAACATCCTTAACCATTTTTTTTTATTTTCAAATTAACATCAGGTATTTAAAGTCCTCTTCAAAGCAATACTTTGCTAAATTAATTTTTTATTGGGATACACACACACACACATTCTTTTGTAGCTCAGTTATAATTTAGACTTAGCTGATTTAGACTGTCTTTTCACTAAAACTAAAATAAATAAAATGTATATGTATTTTAGTTAGGTTTGTTGTATTAAAGTCATCCTCGGTTAATTTTCCTCAGAGCTTATACATTTTACAGAAAAAAGTTCACACACGAATTTTGATAAATATACTCCAAGAATAGTCTCTGAAGGCATTTTGTTTGCATGATTATTAATATGTAATAATGCCACCATATTATGCCATAAAATCAATACACTTAATTTATATATATATATATATATATATATATATATATATATATACACACACATATATGGCATTGCAAATTATAAGAATTGACATTTCTGTTTCAGCTTTTATGAATATTATATACCTTGAATTATTTTGGAATCCTAACAAACAACTCCTAAACACAATGTTTCAGTTCTTATCAAAAACTTTCAAGTTTGCATTGCTCTTTTCAAAGAACACAGATTAATTACTTAGGAAGTTTTTTTTTTGGTTTTGTATTTTTGTTTTTTTTGTTTTTTTTTTTTTTAATGTGCGTTGCTTTAGGTTGTACATAAATCTTGTAACAAAGTAAATCCCTATAATTCAAAGAACCAAATGTACTTTTACTTCAGCATGCTATTTTCCCCCACAGCCCAGTTGTTGTTGATTACTCTCTCAGTTTAAATTTAAAATAGAAGAATAGGCTTGCCAAGTTTAAAATCAACACTAGTGTGGTGAACTCTTCTTATTAAAAATCATAATTTCAGGAAATTCCAGATGTTGCTCTTCATTGAAAATAAAAAAAAATACTCATAAGTAGACATTAGAAATGAGGATACATGAAATACTTGTTATTCTGTCAAAAAAAATACACTTAGAATGTAAATTCCCATTGGGCACTTTAGGTAATAACAAATGCCATGGTTGTATGTAAAGGAGACCAAGAAATCAGTCTCCTTTGGGAAATAGGAGATGAGGGTTTTGGCCTATTTCTTCTGGATGACAGAGGAGTAAATGTGAATATCAAAACCTGTTAAGGGTATTAGGTTTGCCCACTTGCAAGCTACAGTGTAGCCACCCAGTCTCATAGACGTTTGCAGGAAATATAAAATGTCTTTGCCTAACAACAGGCTTTTTACTCGGAATACCAGGTAGTATAAGTTTCATATTTACATTCATTGCCCTAATCCCCAAGCCCCATGGCGGTCATAGGGAGTGGACTAGGTTGATGCTATACATACAGTGAGTTTATATCACAGCTGAGTTACCCTGAGTTAAGGAACTAAGTAACCCTCTCAGTCATATATAAATGGGCTGCTAGCAAACTTGCCAATCTATGTCCAAGAGATGTCGAGACATTATGTTTTTTGTTTAGTCAGGAAATTAATTTACCCTTTGAGCAGAGGAGACACTGTTTACTAACTTACTAAAATGACTGCTATACAGATATCCTTGAAAAGGTAGTCCAGAAAAATAAATAAATAAATAAATAAATAAATAAATAAATAAATAAATAAATAAAGGACTTTGCTTAGAATAACAGCAAAACATTAGCGATTCACAAAGAATTATCCTCCAACATTACCCACCCATGTTTCTATACTATCTTTTCTCCAGGTAAATTTTGCCATGGGCATACCACTCTCTCAGCTACTTAGATTCATCTGTCCAACAGGACCAGAAACCAAATCTTATTAATTTTCTCCAAATAGCAATGCAATCAACAGGACTCTAAGCAGAAAGGTAAGGTCAATCTGCAATACTGACTTCAGCCATGCCCTCCAGGGTTCTGGCTAAGCAAATTTGTGAAACCCTCAGTACCTACCATATAAAGCCACATTACTATATTGACATTTTCACTTGTCCTGAGGCATTAATCCAGATACAACAGTATTGTACAAATTCCACCTTGACCTATCAGAAGGAAGTCTAGTGTACTTCTGTCATCCATCACAACTTTGGCCAGTTAGTTGAGACTGGCTGGAATGCCTTCCAAGTATGACGTGTTATTTCCTTAAACACTTGAAGATCTCTTATGACCCACCTACGATGTAAGCCACTGTGTTCTCAGAATAGAGGCAAGTTAATGTCTGATTTTAACATAGAAAGTAGAGTTCCAAGGAGGCAGAGAATACCCCTGAATGAAAGTGTGTTCACACTTATTGGGTTCTCCAAGTAGGACTTGCAAAGGGTTAAGAGTACTTCCCATGTGGTTATCCAGCTGGCTAGTAGGCTGGGGAAATAGGCTAATAGGTGGGAAAAGATCACCATAAGCATTTTGAGCTGGGTCCATCCTTGCCATTTCTAATTGTCTTTTCTTCTAAGACCAAGGGTAATAGCAATCAAAGTATCGTAAAAATTGTTTGGCAGGATGGAAGACTTAGCAGTCAATTTAATTTAAGGCATTTGTACCAGTTTGATAAAGCTGCACCATCCACAGATTTTTTTTTCCATGCACATGATTTATTAGTAAAGTACCACAACAGTTCTCAAGGCAGTAAAAAGAGGAATGTTTCCCATACAGCACAACTAGACCAGCAAGGGGAGGTTCTAGGAGTACATCCAACCACAAAGTAGTAGATGGTGGTGTTTGAATCCTCCAGAGTCCAGTACCTGGTCCCAGACTCTGTAACCCCATTGAGTAGTGAGCAAGATGACAAGGCCCATTGGGGATAAGCAACGATCTGTTCAGAAGACCCTTTCATCACAGATTTCATTACTATTCTGATAAATTCCAAGAGCTATAAAGCCCGTGCACAAGCCTTGGGTACAAACAGGCTTACTGACTGCTTAGCTATCACTAGATCCACATGGCTATACACAGAAATGACTGTCTATAAACCTGGGAACTCAGAGCTACTAAATGCTGCACTTGTAACAAACATTGATAATCATCCCCACAGTTGGTTACTAAAGACAAAATAACACTAATAGTCTCCCCTCATCTTATTTCCCAAGGTCCAAAATGTTCCCTTGGCAGATTTAGGGCTCTTGCTCTACCATCACCTCCACAAAAATCTGGTGTCCCATTTTAGCAGCTATAAATTCATAGTTTTTCTAATTATTCTTTACTTGAACCCAGATCTTTTGTCCTGAAGGGTCATATTCAAGAAGGACACAGATACTTTTATAAAACATAACCAGAGATGCCTGGGTGGCTCAGTTGGTTAAGCGTCCATCTCTTGATTTTGTCTCAGGTCATGATCTCATGGTTGTGAAGCCCAGTATTAGGTTTGGCACTGAGCATGAAGCCTGCTTAAGATTCTCTCCCTCCCTCTCCTCCTCCCTTCTTCCACTTGCAAAAAACAAACAAACAAACAAAAAACATAACCAGAATTCAGTCTCCTTTCATGAGACTGTCAAATGGGACATGTGCCAATGTGGTAGACTGAGTTTGCTCATAGTGTAAGGAAAGACATTACACTCAGAAATGGTCAGAAAGTATCCTGAATTTTCAAAATAGATACAGAGTCACCTATAGTCCCTCACGCTTTTGTCATGATAATACTTCAGGAAGCAGCCAAAGGGATGCTGTTTTGGGGAAAGGCATATTCACTGACTAAGCACCTTGCTAAGACATGTGTGGACTAGAAGATATGGGCGGTAGAGTCAAACTATCAGATCTTTGTTTGGTTGCTTTTGGAAAAAAAGAACCATAGTTGTCAAATTTTAAGTGGTCTAGGAAGTCAAACACAGATTCAAGGGTCACAGTGATATAACTTTGGTTAGTTGTTCAATAATTTGAAAAAGAGTCAACAGTGGTACTGCACCACTAATTACCCCAGAGGTGGTCCAATGTCCAGCTGGTCAATCTACCAGGAGGGGAAGTGGGCAATGCCCATGCAATGTCCTTCCTCACCCTACACCTGACACTGGAGACAAAGAGGTCAACTTTTAGTAAAAGTCACAAGTCTAGCATGCAGTAAAAGACTACATTAGAGACATCAATCAGTAAATTGATCCAATCTCAGATCCCCTGACTAGGGGAGGATACTTCTGATAGAGGCTTTGGCTGGCAAAATCATCACACAGATTTGTACTGACATCAGTATTTAAGAAGTATAACATGGTGCTGGGTTTCCTTTTTGGTTGTTGGAGCTGAAGAGACAGCAATACTTGTGCCACTGCCAGAGGGTAGAGGTTTGTGAATCAACCTACATATTCCTAAGAAAATACTTGGCCATCAGTTTCCTGAAGTTTTTCAGGATTATTTAGGTATCCCTTGTAAAAGCTGTAATTCACCACAACCAGAACACTGAAACTGAGGCTTCTAGCTTGCCAACCAATAGGATGAACAATTGGTTACTTATATTCGGCAAAGTCATACAAGTTTATGTCTATTCCCCCTGTGTAGTCCTACATACAGACATATGTACCATTCACTACCACTTGGACACAGAGAGTCCTTGGCCCCACATTTATCTTAAAGTAGCTGATGTTGGGAAGGAAAGAATGATATTAGAGTGTGTAGAAGGAGGGAATTGCCTTGTTCCAGCAAGCAAGATTCTGCATTTACTTTCTGTTTCTAGCAGCATAGTGTGTTCCTGGATTTAGCTAAATATACTTCTGGTTTTGGTCCACATAAAGCTCTAAATCCTCACTGCTGATGGAATTTATTTCACCTTTGGGGACTCCTTGACAATTTCCAGGAGGAGAGTGTTAATACCCAATGCACCCCTTTTTAAAATACTCACTAGCAGGCAGGGCACTGAAGAGTTCCTATTAACAATCCTTCCTGTTGACAACTTGGGCAAGAACATTCACTACCACATCCCAGGAAGTTTTCTCATATCACCTTTATTGTTTCTGTTTGAGAAAGCCATTTGTCTTTCACCACCTTATCTTCATCACCTAAACTGTCAAGAATTGGGAATGGTCTGACATTTACCTCACTTGCTAGCTAAAATGTTACCTTGCCACAGTTTCAGAACACTGACAAAAAATACAAAACTGTTTGATCAGAGACAAAGGAGAGTTTATTACTCATAGTAGTAGTTGTAGCACTTGAAATTTAATGGAGCAGAGGTATTTATACCGATTTTGAAGTTGCCTACATTTTTTTTACTCTCCTAGAAGGCTTGGCAAAATAAGAAGTGTAAGACCAGGTCAACCGATTATCAATTCAAAGCATGCCATAGATGCCAGAAAACCTTCATGGCAACATTTACAGAGACCCACGTCATCTGCAGTTAAGTGTAGATTATGCCAAAAATCAGTTGTGATTTTAAGAATTATACAACCACAAAACAGACTAAATGCCCACCTTCAGTAACTGTTCAATGCTAAAACAGGGTCCGGTTGTTCCATATCTTATCCAAAACTCGGTACTCTCAGTGTTTTCAATTTTATCTATCCTAGCAGGAATATAGTGGAATCTTTTCCAGGCTGCTTACTAATACAAACGTCCTTGAAGAGTCTATATCAAAATCTGCCAATGCCTTGTTTGGAAGACGTGCAGAAATGCAAGTGATCAATGGAGAACGGATTTCCAATAGTGGGCAAATCACTTTTTTTCTTTCAGTGAACACTAGTTACTCAATTATCACAAGCCTTAAAATCTCAATGCTATTTATGTCAGAGAATTGTTCTGAAAAATAAATAATGTAATTGGTAGTGTAAATAAAATTACTTTCCAATACTTAAAGTGTTATTAAAAAGTTTAAGGTAATTACAATGCGTATGTATAATATGTCTAAAAATATGTATTTTATTATTGTAAACTTTGACCATAATCCTTAATTTTGTTTTACTGCTGTCTAAATTTCTATTTTGGTAAATAAAAATTTATGTTGACAGATAAAAGTGAAATAAGAAAACTTCACACTTTTGAGATCACTTGATCACAGTGGCTAGGGGAGACCCTGAAAACCTTTTAAATAAACAAGTTATATAGTAGTTGGATGACCAGAGATTTCTTCATATTGCCAGAGCTATTCATAATAACTAAAACAGGCAAGTTTTGAATGTTTCATCTCCTTGTGATAAAAATTAAAATAAATATTAAATTTATATTAAACATTCATAAATAACCACACAGTTAGACAAGTCTCTCTTTCATGTATTTGTGTTAGTAAATACACAAAGAGTTCTTTCTTTTATATGTTATTCTTTTGAATATTAGTTATCTGGCTTCTTGCTGTTTAGAAAGCACAAAAGTTAAAGTGAAGGAGGTAGACAGTATTTAAACACAGGATACAAATCACTGTATAATAGCAGCTTCTCTTTTCAGGACAATGTCAATTTTGAACTTATTTTTATCACAGTGTGGTCAAGTAGTGAGATTTTTCATGGCCCACATGTTAAAGTGACTTGTTGCAATGTCATCTGCCTAGATAATGAAAAATATTCCCAAGTCAAGATCTGCACCAGTGTTCAAAATAGGCTTAATATGCCTATACTCTGGCTGCAGATTACATATGATGGTTTTCTTACAAGTTTCCATTTATCTTGTAGGAGAATTGCAGAATACCCTTGTCTGTATAAAGTTAAATGGAATGACTTAATTTAGATCCAAATATCACAAACTTCAAGAGATCACAGATGTTTTCCTTCAGTATTTGTGTTTGTTTATTAGATTCTATGAAAATGTTCATGTTTGACAGAAAAATGTTCATGTTTAGCTTTGAATGGTATTTTCATTTGGAATATTCTTGATCCTCACATTTATATCTTGCACTATTTAGTGAGTAATGAGCTTTAACCTTATGCCTTTTGGCTTTCATTACTAGGTACTATAATCTTCCCTATGCTATTCAAGTCTAGAATAAAATAGCATTATTTAAGAACACTTCCATGCTCTGTATTGGCTTTTAGGTTTAAGGTAAGATGTGAGCATGTTTTTTTCCTTTTATATTTTCTTACCGGTCTTGAAAAATATAGTTTCATAAAGATGAATCGTTTAGGAACCATGATATGGGAAGGCATGTTGATAACACAATAATGGTTTCTGTCTTCTAGAACCGTGCAATGAAATATGATGTGATGACTGCAGCTTTTCTTCCAAAAATTTTAGTGACAAATACAATAGGTTTCTTCCAAAAATGTTAAATCATTTTTACAATTAAAATGACAAAGAGAAGAACAGAAAATGGACTAGTTCTAGAAGATAAAAGTCATTGGAGGCAGACTACTATCTTATAGAAGATACTTTTTCAATACAGATGCTTTCCTGCCAAAAGTTACACATTTAAAATAAAAAATTAGGGGCGCCTGGGTGGCTCAGTGGGTTATGTGTCTGACTTTGGTTCAGGCTATGACCTCAAGTTCATGGGTTCGAGCCCCACATTGGGATCTGTGCTGACAGCTCAGAGCCTGGAGCGTGCTTCAGATTCTGGTCTCCCTCTCTCTACCCCTCCCCTGTTCACTCTGTCTGTCTCTCTCTCTCAAAAATAAATAA
The DNA here is from genome assembly GCF_022079265.1 of Lynx rufus. Taxonomy (NCBI): domain Eukaryota; kingdom Metazoa; phylum Chordata; class Mammalia; order Carnivora; family Felidae; genus Lynx; species Lynx rufus. The sequence continues at coordinate 94,296,548 of NW_025814845.1, read as the reverse complement.
ACATTAATTTTTTAAATAGGAAATTAGTGTATAGTCATAAAATTATCTATGACCTAAAATAGTTAGAAAACATATTCAAAGGAATATTCATATCATATTCAAATAAGGAACATTACTATGTTCCTAATTGGTTCCTTCTGGTAGCATAATGCTAGAGTCCTAAACACCATTAGGAAATTCAATACCTTAAGAGTTTATTTTTCTTTTGAGGTTTATACCACGTATTAGAAGGTGTGAATTCTTACACAGCAGGTACATGTTAAGAGTTGAATTTTTTACTCAAATGGCTTGTTAATATTCTAAGCTCCAAATAGCAACCTAAAAAAATCCACTGTGAATGCAAATTATTTATATTTGTGGAATATATTAGTTTAATGTATTTCTATGTTCTTTAGTTCTCCTATCTCCAAAATAGAAATCTAAACATAGATGCCCCATTAATATCTTATGGTTATTAAAATATTAATATAAAATTTAAAATTTATGTTTTAAACATTTAAGTTTACATACATAAAGCACTTAAGAGTTCAAGGAATCAGTAAGTGCTCAATAAAAGCTTGTTATTTACAGTATGATCCAGGGGGGAAAGAATGAATTCTCAGTAAATATAGGCTAGTTATATTTATAGTTTTATTTGAAGTAATAATAGTGGTAGTGGTAGCAGTTGATTCCAAATTATATTTTAAATCACAATCATTTAAATTTTTTTATCCATAACAATTACTTATAGTCAATAATTACTTTTTATGGTCATAATAATTATTTATATGTCAAATTTATAAATATTACTGAATCTACTATTATTGTTACATAGGTAGTTCTGAAATGTCATTCAGGTGTGAAGTCACTCGCATACCGCAGTAATTTAAGTGGCAAAGAAAGGCTGTCTTTCTGCACTTCCAGCCACTTCCAGGACTACAGAACACTGAGGATCTAGCTAAAAATAATCTGCTTCACTTCTCTTTCTCCTGTAAGACTGAAGGCCCCTTGAAAACAAGTTTTCTGATGCAATTTCTAGTGTTTGTTTTTGTTTCTTTCAATTAAGGAAGAGCACTTGCAGATTGACTGACCCCTCCAGTTTGCAGTAACCCTGTTTGTTCTCCATATTTAAAAGCCTCTTATGTTTTGTCCCCCTCCCTGTTTTTATATTATTTTTGCTTCCCTTCCCTTATGTTCCTCTGTTTTGTATCTTGAAGTCCTCATATGAATGAAGGCATATGATATTTGTCCTTCTCTGACTGGCTACTTTCGCTTAGCATTAATACCCTCTGTTCTATCCATGTAGTTACAAATGGCAAGATTTTATTATTTTTGATTGCTGAGTAATACTCCATTGTACATATATACACATCTTCTTTATCCATTCATCCATCAATGGACATTTGGGCTCTTTCCATACTTTGGCTATTGTTGATGGTGCTGCTATAAACACTGGGTGCATGTGCCCCTTCGAAACAGCATACCTGTATCCCCTGGATAAATACCTAGTAGTGCAATTGCTGGGTCGTAGGGTGGTTCTATTGTTAATTTTTTGAGAACCCTCCATACTGTTTTCCAGAGTGGCTAAACAAGTTTGCATTCCCACCAGCAATGCAAAAGAGATCCTCTTTCTCTGCACCCTCACCAACATCTGTTGTTGCCTGAGTTGTTAATGTTAGCCATTCTGACAGACGTGAGGTGGTATCTCATTGTGGTGTTGATTTGTATTTCCCTGATGATGAGTGATGTGGAGCATTTTTTCATATGTCAGTTGGCCATCTGGATGTCTTCTTTGGAGAAGTGTCTATTCATGTCTTTTGCCTATTTCTTCACTGGATTATTTGTTTTTTTTTTGGGTGTTCAGTTTGATAAGTTCTTTATAGAGTTTGGATACTAACCCTTTATCTGATATGTCATTTGCAAATATCTTCTCCCATTGTGTCAGTGGCCTTTTAGTTTTGCTGGTTATATCCTTTGCTGTGCAGAAGCTTTTTATTTTGATGAGGTCCCAATAGTTCATTTCTGCTTTTGTTTCCCTTGCCTCCGGAGACATGTTGAGCAGGAAGTTGCTGCGGCCAACATCAAAGAGGTTTTTGCCTGTTTTCTCCTCAAGGATTTTGATGGCCTCCTGTCTTACATTGAGGTCTTTCATCCATTTTGAGTTTATTTTTGTGTATGGTGCAAGAAAGTGGTCCAGGTTCATTCTTCTGCCTGTCGCTGTCTAGTTTTCCCAGCACCACTTGCTGAAGAGACTGTCTTTATTCCATTGGATATTCTTTCCTGCTTTGTCAATGATTAGGTGGCCATATGTTTGTGGGTCCATTTCTGGGTTCTCTATTCTGTTCCATTGATCTGAGTGTCTGTTCTTGTGCCAGTACCATACTGTCTTGATGATTACAGCTTTGTAATACAGCTTGAAGTCCAGGATTATGATGCCTCCTGCTTTGGTTTTCTTTTTCAAGATTGCTTTGGTTATTCATGGTCTTTTCTGGTTCCATACAAATTTTCGGATTATTTGTTCTAGCTCTGTGAAGAATGCTGGTGTTACTTTGATAGGGATTTCATTGAATATGTAGATTGCTTTGGGTAGTATTGACATTTTAACAATATTTGTTCTTCCTATCAAGGAGCATGGAATATTTTTCCATTCTTTTGTGCCTTCTCCAATTTCTTTCATAAGTTTTCTATAGTTTTCAGTGTATAGATTTTTCACCTCTTTGGTTAGATTTATTTCTAGGTATTTTATAGTTTTTGGAGCTATTGTAAATGGCATCAATTCCTTGATTTCTCTTTCTGTTGCTTCATTGTTGGTGTATAGGAATGCAACCAATTTCTGTGCATTGATTTTATATCCTGCAACTTTTGCTAAATTCATGAATCAGTTCTAGCAGTTTTGTGGTGGAATCTTTTGGGCTTTCCATGTAGAGTATCACATCATCTGCAAAGAGTGAAAGTTTGTCCTCCTCCTGGCTGATTTGGATGCCTTTTAAGTATTTTTTAAAAATTTAACTATGCTTTAATATTACATTGATTTAACTTATCAGATTTTATTTATTCACTTTCATATGATAGATAATTAGATTTTTATTGATATTTCCTTATTGGTTTCCTTATAATGCTGCTATGCGTTATTCCTGCAGCTGTCCCTAGGTGACTATATGCACTTGTGTGTTATTCTACTTAGGGGAAGAAATACTAAGTTAAAAGATCAGAAACTTTTCAGGGCATCTGGGTGGCTCAGTTGGTTAACTGTCTGACTTGGTTTTGGCTCAGGTCACAATCTCATGGTTTTGTGAGTTCAACCCCATGTTGGGCTCTGTGCTGGCAGCATGGAGCCTGCTTGGGATTCTCTCTCCTGCTCTCTTGGGATTTTCTCTCCTGCTGTTTCTGCCCTTTCCCTGCTCATGCTGTCTGTCTCTCTCAAATAAAAAATTAAACTTAAAAAAATAAGGTCAAAAAGCTTTCAAAAATGGCTGAATAAATCACATATTATTTATTTTATCTGTGTAAGACAGTACTGCCACATTTTAGGCAACACTTGATAGTGTAAGATGCTTTTTTGTTATTTTGTTTTCCCCTTGCCATTCTTGGAAGTTCATATTAGAATCTCTCTGTGGTTTTAATAGGCCTGTCCCTGATTACTAACAAAGTTGAGCAACTTTTAAAATAGTTAATGATCGATGGGTATATTCCTTTGTAATGTGTTTCTCACATGCCTTGCTCTTTTTTCTACTGAGTTTTCTATTTTTTACTTAATAATTTGAATTCTTGAAATATTTTGAAGACAAACATTTATAAACATTGAAATAAATTCTCCCCCTTGATGTTTGCTTTTTTACTTTCTAATTGGTGTCTTTTGATTAACAAAATTTTGTAATTTTTAAGTTATTGAATTTATAAATATTTTCATTATTCTTAGGCCTTTTAAATCCTTGCTTAAATAGTGGCCAAGAGGACATTCTCTTGTGCTAACTTCTTGAAGCTCTGTTTTACATTTCACATTTAAATCTACAATCTACCTAATTAATATTTTTGTATAGAATGAAGTATTAGTTTAAGATTTATTTATTTCTTCATTTGACAATTCACTTGATCTTAGCCAAAAGGCTGAGAAGCGATCTTCATTTGACAATTCAATTGGTTTACAACTATTTATTGAAAAGACCATATTTTCCCCACTAGTCTGTATTGACACCTGTATTATAAATTTTGTATACATGAATTAAATCCATTCATGTATTCTTCCAATGTTATGCAATTATTATAATTTGTAATAATGTCTTAACTGATGTCTTGTAAGGTGTTCAATCTGATAGGGGATACCTACAAAAAAAAAAAGGATTTCTACAAAATTGAAAACAGCATAGTTAATAGTGAAGTCTTTAAACCTTCCTTCTAGGATTGGAAATGAAACAAGGAAAACCACTATTACTTTCCGCCTTTACTTCAAGAATGCCTTGTTATTTGTGGCCCTTGAATCTCTATGTAAATATTATACCAAGCTTGTGCATATGTATACACATGCATACATACACACATAGATATTTGTATTTTAATAACTTTGGGCATAGCAAAGTTGTGTTTTTTCTAAGTATACACACATTTTGTGGTAGGCATATGCTACAAATCTTTATATTTTTTTGAGAAACCTCCATACTGTTTTTCACAGTGGCTGTGCCAGTTTACATTCTCACCAACAGGGCACAAGGGTACATTTTTCTCCACATACTTGACAACAACTGCTCAAAATATTTTTAAATGCTTAAAGTTTACTTGAAGGAAAATGAAAGTATATTGTGGAAACACTGACTTTAAGATGAATAGGATTTGAAGATTATTGAGCTACCTTATATATTTCTGCCCAAACTTTATTTCTAGCAACTGAAAACACATACAAAACATGATAATCAACAAATACATGGCTTTTGTTTTTCTTTTTTTTTTTAATTTTTTTTTCTAATTTTTTTTTCAACGTTTATTTATTTTTGGGACAGAGAGAGACAGAGCATGAACGGGGGAGGGGCAGAGAGAGAGGGAGACACAGAATCAGAAACAGGCTCCAGGCTCTGAGCCGTCAGCCCAGAGCCCGACGCGGGGCTTGAACTCCCGGACCGCGAGATCGTGACCTGGCTGAAGTCGGACGCTTAACCAACTGCACCATCCAGGCGCCCCTGTTTTTCTTTTTTTAAGAAGACTATCACTACCTGCTTCAAGAAACTGCTTCTGGCCTTACTTACCCTAATATATCTTATATAGCCACTGCTCACTTAAGCCTAAGTTTATCTCTTTGTCTCATTGAATTTCCACATTTCTGGATCTTTGAAATAATTTTTGATAGGCTCTGAACCCTTGAATTTTCTGGCCAATTATAATTCACTTTATGGCTCTTTGGACTAGCTTTACTTCCCATATTTACTTCCATCACATGAATCACAAGCTTTGTCACTAAGACATACTAACAACTAGAACAAGTGCAGTATTTTCAATTCTCAGCAAATATAGGAATTCAAATTTTATACAAAATAATTTAAATATTGATTTAATGGAATACTAGTTGTTTTAAAAAATAGGTAATAAAAATCCTTTGCAGGGTATATTCCATGGTTTAATTTGTAATCTACACTTGATCTTAGCCAAAAGGCCGAGAAGCGATTGTAATCTAAAATAATATGTAGAGTGCATATCTTCACTTTGACTCATCAAATACCCATGCCTTTAACTATTGATATATATTCTAAATACCTACTATGTCTTGCAATTATGATATTTTCATCTGGTATATATTTTTTATTTATTTTTGTGATTAGATTATGTAGAGCTTAATCATATGTTTTATGACTTACAGCAACAGATATTGTCAAGACAATTGGTGGAGTCAGAGGTATTGATGTACAGCATAGCAAAATGCAAGAGAAAGTAAGATCAATAGAAGATTCACAAGTGACTTCTGAATTGAAAGTAAGAAAGAGAAAAGTATTAAGAAAATTAAAATAATCAAAAGCATGGTATCTAACTAGGCACTGTTTATACAAAGAAACATGAGCAAATTGTGTATGATTTAGGCATTTTAACAAAGACAGTACCCTTTGTATGTGTATGTTACAAAATGAAAAAGGAAATTAATTGACAATAAGATACTGCTTATTTTTTTGCAATTTATAAATGCCTAGTGAAACTTTGATAACTCCATGTTAGAAGTAATGTCCCTCAAATATGAGTCAGTAATCAAAAAATTGGTGTCTCCCATTTCAAAATGGAAATAGAATGCATTTTTAAAAACTAGTGGCTTGTTACCCAATCATACATAATGCATACATGTGAATTATGTTTAGATAGATAGATTAGACTCTGGATACAGATTTATGCATAGTCCAATACATATAATTCACATACTATATTAATATATAATCCAATAGTAGCTTTGATTTGAGGAAACTGAAGCAAGTAAATGTTCTGATGGAGGAAGTTTGTATTCAGGGTAGTGGTCGCAAGCTAAAGTAATAGTTATAATTTACTAGAATGGGATCACTGCAGTGGAAATACTTTATGGCATGCAGAGTTGGGTTTCTAATTGTAAAATAAAGAAATCAATGGATCACATAACTTTAGTCAGAGAAAGTCTTCAGAGCCAGAAACCCTCTGGGGAAGAATTTACTCTGATAAAATGGAAGACTATAGTGAGTATATTTATCAACAAAAAGCTGGACTTATCTTATTGATCTATAACATTCTTGTCGAAGTATGTGCTAAACATATTACTAGACAGAGTTTTTAATCCTCAGGTCAAATAATAAGGTTGAATACTCTGCCCTGATGTGGGTCTTTACACCAGTGGCAGTGGTATTGGGAATAATCTGTCTTCCTTCCAGGCTTATCTCTTTGATCAAGAACAAGATCTTAATCAAAGGCAAGGTTGGAAACTATTTTGATCCCTGCATACATGTTCTTTATTTTTCTTCTTTTTCAAACTTATGAAGTCCTCCTAAGAGCTTAAACATTTGGAAAAACAAAAAAAACTAGAAAGACTTGCTTCTTTTACTTTTTGACCAGCCTTACACCTATCCTCAGGAAATTAAAAATAGAGACAGCTGACTTCTTAAAATAAAAGAAACTGATATTTTTAGGAAAAAAATATAAAATTAAAATCCCCAAAGTGTATTCATCCTGTCATAGTCCTATCTCCTACTTCCTGAAAAGGTACAAATTATATTGCTTTCTGAGTGATTTCACACTCTTACTCAGTGCCTACTCATTGCAAGGTTGGGGGAGTTTCAATAGCAATATGTTTTTTCCCAGTAGGTTCCCATGTTAGGGATTACAACTAATTTAGGTTTCCATGCAGAATTGGGACATGCTTTTTTAATATATATAATCTATATTTGATTGAATAATTTCCTCATCCCAAAAACATCTAATCAGAGTTGAATTCAAAGGCAGAGCAGTAGGTTCCATGATTCTTCACTATCTTACTGCAGTTTAGCAAAAGAGGCTTAAAATGTTATTCTTATAATTCTTTTTCAAATATGCATGCGTGGCGGGTTGGAGGGGAGGTGACTCATTGTAATTGTTTCACTGAGTTTACTGTGCCTGGTTTGTTTGGCTATTTTGATTCTGAAAATTAGCAGCATGGTTTGTACCACTTTCATTGCCATCTTGACATCTGGAATCTCTTTGACTCCAGTGGGGTTTTTTAGTTATTGTATGTCGTGTCCCTGCCAGGAGTAATAAAGGTCATTTACCAAAAATCCAATTAAAATTTAAACTTTATGTTAATAATCTGTTACAAAGAAATTCCAACATTTTTAGAAGTTACTTTTCTCAAATCAGGTGGCACAGCATCCAGATAATTAACAAGCAGGAAATACAATTTCAATTAATGAGACTGTCTTTCTCTTTGTCTCCTTGGCCTCTCCTTCATGACACCTCACCTAATTGTGCCCCCTTTGTGAACCAAAAGAGAAAATGAGTAAAAACTAACAAAGAAGAGGAGATGATTTTTTGTTCTCTCAAAAGAATATGAACAATTCCTTTTAGAATGTGAATGTGTGCTATGCCAGTTCTATCTCTTCCAGTGAAGGCTACTACTAGAGAAAGAATCAGACCCACTAATGAGTATTTATAAAAGACCAATCTAATTCCAATGCCTAAATGAAACAATGAAAGAATAGAACAGTAATTTTATGAGAACTTTCTGAGAAACGTGTGGCTTCTGCAGTAATTGCTTTAGTAAAAGGCACACTAAAATGCATCTTTGTAGTAAGATATGAAATTCAATGTTACCTGAAGGAAGATAACAAATACAATGTTAAACTTTACTCACACAAACGAAGTTGTTAAAAAAAGTGTTTCCTGTTAATCTTAAAATAAAAGGCCTTATTTTATTTCTTGATTAGAAGTATAATGCATTTGCACAGTATTGAACAATGTTTTCACAGTTATTTCTTTGTATATAAAGTTACAGTAACAGTTTTGTCCTATTCCTTAAATTTTCTAGAAACTACTTCTGCAAAACTGCTGGTTTAGATCATGAATGTTTCAGGTGTATTCTTTCAAACACTATCAGCTAAGGATGAAAGTCCTTATTCATAGTGGAGACAATCATAAAGAAAACAAAGATTAGAGGTTTTCAGAGAGGCTGTTTACATTTTAGCATAAGTCTACAAGCACAGATGGTCACACCTGGAAAGCTTTAGCAGTACTACAATGGTCATATTGCTTTGAAAGGCAGTGTTCATTTGATTCTCAGCAAGAGAATGTCCAAAGTGTGTCATTATTAAACCACATTTTCCAAAATCATCACAGTGAATAGGCAGGGCTTTCCGTGTTGCTACTTCATCTACAATCTCTAAGAAGATTTCCCAACTCTCCTCAGTAATCTGTTGTGAAGTCTCAAAAGCTCCACATTTTTGCCCATGTTTCACTTTAATCATTGATACAAGAATTAGAAGCTATTCTTGCACTAAGTAAGCTTCCTTTCATCATTCAGAAAGGAAGTTATATACTATTAACAGAGTCCTGTTTACAAATATACATTTGCTTTATTTTTAATCTATAATTTGAATACTTCAATACATATTTTAGATGATTTATAACACACACACACACACACACACACACACACACACACACACATGGTGGAACTCTGATAACAAATAAAGACACAAGTAATGAATGGGAGTGAACGAGAGCTTACTTGTGCTGAAAAATTAGGCTAGATGTAACTACTGAATTTTAATAAAATTCTAGTTTTTTACTTTGGGTCAACAAATTCAAAGTGTAGATACAGTGAATAATTGGCTTTAATAGTCTAAGAAGTACAAATTCATTTTTTAAGAGGAGAAATAAAACGTTAAACACCAAACACTAAGAGTGATTTATGTTGTGACACTTTATATAACTGATATGGAACAATATATATATTTACTTATTTTTAAAGTTTATTTATTTTTGAGAGAGAGAGAGAGAGAGAGAGAGAGAGAGAGAGAGAGAGAGAGAATCCTAAGCAGTCAATGCAGAGCCCAATGCAGGGTCGATGTCAAGAACCATGAAATTATGACCTCAGCCAAAATCAAGAGTCAGAACCTTAGCTGACTGAGCCACTCAGGTGCCCCTGAACAAAATTTAAGTAATGTCCACAAGAACAGTTTTCTAAAATCTACAGAAAGCTTCTTCTAATGAGCATTTCTATTTCTTCTATTTTTATTAATCTTTGAAGCATCTATATTTTGTCTCTCTCAAAATCTTTAGGTTCTGATACATGATTTTCTACATTAACTATTACCACATTTTCACATGTGGTATGTCTAATGCTTTGTTAGAATTTTAGGAAAAGACTTCACTGCAGACATCGTATACTAAAATGGGTTATAGATATGGTATAGACACTTCATAGGTATGTCCTCACTCTACACATATTTGAAGGCACTTGGTTTCACTGCTCATTCACACTCTAAGCCCTGTTTTTAGTAATATTTCAATATAATACGATGCTTAAGTTATTTTTTTTTTCTGATGTTGCACTGACTTCTTTGGAAGACCATGCAACATAATACAAACACACAAAAAAAGCTCATACTCCATTTACTGTCCTATTTCCCCTGTCATCCCCATGTGGTGCTATCATAACTGCAGGGAGTGAAAAACCCTATTTCCACATAAAAACCATTTCTAGTTTCCTGATACAAGCCATAAATTCCACCTGCCTTGAGGTGTCAGTTATGAGCCATTGTCTTCTGGCACAACATCAAAACATAATGCGCGCATGCGCGCACGTGCGCACACGCAATCTATATCTGGACACACTAAGATATGATATAGCACAGACTTGAAGTTGATATCTCTGTCAGTAGACACACATCACTTCCTCAACACCCCCTGCGGTTTTGGGGTAGAATAAGCTTGCAGAGAAAGGTAATACTCCTACAGGGGTGAGAATTGCAATTTTCCCCACCCCCTGTGTGTACTGTGGATTCGAGAATTAGGCTTATAATGTGCAAAATTAAAAGAACAGTAGGAAGGAAAATACACGTTTTAAATAGAATTTTAGACTGAATACAGGCTTTTTCTAAGACACATATAAGAAAACTAGTATAATATTATTAAAAGGAACAACAAAATGCCTCTGATTCTAACATTGTTCAGGTTGTGGGAAAGAACAAAGAAGACACTCATTTTTGAATGTACTGTATTTTTGAACAAATTTGGTTCCATGTGAAACTGACATTAATGACTAGCAGTTATTACCTTTAAGAATCAGAGAAAAGGATTAGAATTGCAATTTTCAATTTTAATTGAAAAGAGTGGCACAGAGAAAGAACCATTCTTACTTAACTCATAATTTTCCAAGCTATGAGTTTCAGCACTTTTGGAAGAAACCAGATGAAGAAAATGATAATAAACATCCAAACAGCTTTTAGAACCAAAGAACTCGGCTTTGTGTGTCTGTGTGTGTGTGTGTGTGTGTGTGTGTGTGTGTGTGTGTGTGTGAGTGGTAACATTTTAAGGTGCCAGGAGTGGAAAAAGAGTAATGACCTTTCCTCATTCAGTTCCAATGAGTAGAATAATTAGCCTCAGTCTTATTAGGATGTAAATCTAGACAAATTACTTCTAATATTGCCTTTTTTCAGAATTTCCTTCTATTCGTCTACTCTTAACACTGAATTCCTTCTAAAATTGCATTTTTGTTTTCCTTTATATTAAATGCACATATAGTTGCTTGTGTAGTGTGTAAGTATACTTATAAGAGTAAATATAATATATACTATTTGTATTTTACACATATGGTATGTGTATATATGGAATGAGGTTATGCTTTTCTTTCTTTAATTTACATTTCCATTCAGATAAGTAGCTATATAGAAGTCTGGTCCATGCTTTGAAAAACATTACTCAGAAAAAAAATCTTAATATCCTGAGTTCATTCATTCTATTCATTTGAAAATGATGGACTTCGGGATGGGTTTCTCATTTCTGGTATATGGCAATCTGAAGCCATTGCTACAAAACACAATTACCATAACGGTATGTAGATAAATTTATAGTTTTGCATTTAAAATTTTTGACAAACCTAATGTAATTAATTACATTATATATATATATATATATATATATATATATATATATATATATAAAGAAAATACATAACATTATAACAACTTTTATGTTTAAAGTATTAGAATTTATATTTTTGCATTCTTCTTTATAGATTTCTGCATTTTAAAATATTTCTTTTTTTTTAAGTTTATTTATTTATTTTGAGAGAGAGAGCACACAAGCAGCGTAGGGGCAGAAAGAGGATCCATGCTGTCAGCACAAAGCTAGATGCAGAGCTTGATCTCATGAACTCTGAGATCATGATCTGAGCCAAAATCAAGAAGGATGCTTAAATGGCTGAACCACCCAGGAGCCTCTGTATTTTGAGATATTTCTAAGATGAACATATAGCATTTATAGTTACAAAAACCATATTTTTGAAACAAGTACAAATTTTAATAACTGCTAAAAAATGGATATGTTAGAAATCTACTAACAAAAAATTTGTCTATTTTTAAGTTTATATTTTTATGTGGATCAACTTTATAGTGAGTTAATGTGGGCTAAAATTTGTGAATGATTCCATTTGCTTCCTTAGAAATTGACTACAATGTTGAAATAATGCAAAAGATAGGACAAATATTTAACATCAAAGAAAAACCTACAATGGTAAGGTCTATGCAATAAAGCATAACGGACAAGTACTTGAAATCCATCTTTAAAAAGAGAGTGGTTGCTGTGTGATGGAAAACCACTCTCTAGATCTTGAGTAAGAAAAAGAATTCTGTGGAAGTAGGTGTCACAATAATAAAAAGTCTATTCAATGATACTTTGACTAATTTGAGAAGGAGGGCAAAGATGGGAGCAAGGAAATCAGAAAGTGTTCTTAAATGTCCTCAGAATATATTTCTTCTATAAAAGAATAAAATGAATCTATAAAACCTAATAGCTTGCTATGAAAAAGAAGTAGCAAGCAAGAAGGAGGTCATGGAAAATAAAAGTACAATTGTCTAGGGAAAAAAATCAATATGTGTATGAGAAAATAAAGCTTAGAAAATCTACCAACATCTCTCTAACAGAATTTTCTGAAAAAGAAAAGAATGATAGTGGAATGAAGGAAATAATCAAAACTAAGAATACATTTTCACAGAGTTAAAGGCTTTGACTTTATTTAAAAGGCCTGTGAAATGTTTGAATTAATAACACCCATATCTATAGATACAGTCTCCTGAAATTCTGGGATTCAGATAAAGATAAAATCATGAAATTTTCAAGAGTGGGAAAATTTAAATGATATAAGCTAAAAGTGTATGAACAAATATACACTGTAGCATACACAGTTGGGAGACCACATGCTCTGTTCTCACCCTTACTGCTGCCCTACATTGTCTCAATCCCAACTTCCAAATGCCAGCACCTCGCATTTGAACTTTCTTAGAACTTTAGAACTTTCTCAGCTCATTGGCTCCCATTCCAGGGAATTCAATTTTATATTGGATGTCAATTCCACACCCAATGCTGGCAAAAACTGGGATACACAACCCCCTTGTCCTTCACTCCTCATATGGAATACTTTCAGGCACATCTACACTGACTTCTAGAGTATTAGGATTCAGAAACCCGAAGTGATAGTTTACTTGATAATGAGGTCTCAATTAGCTGCCTTCTCTTCTCTGTGCCCATAACTCCCTAACTGTCAAGTATTTTTTAGGTTCACCTCCAAAATCACCTATTGAAATCAAATCCTTGCCTAAGACTTCTCTGAGGAAACACAAACTAAGAAAAATAAAAAGCCTACAGATTTTATCAGGCTTTTTATTAGTAATTTTAGAAAAAGCAATGCCTGCAAAGTTCTCAGAAAAAATTTTTTCACCTAAAATGCTATGTCCCATCAATTGCTATAAAAATAAACTGACAACATACAAGGGCCCTGATACACTTCTCAAATTCTGCAAAAGACTGAAAACAAAAACCAAAAGAGCTAAATAGACTAATAATTATTGGAAATAAAGCCCAGTAGCCCAGATCCATATAACCCATTTAAAAGGAAATCAGTATAGTAGAGAATTATTTGTTTTATTTAATAAAGATGTTAATTTATTAAATATATAGATTTTTAAATATCAAAATAGTGGAAAATCATAGGAAATTCTGGTGAAAAAGGGGTTTGGGAAAATATGTACAAGAAAGTGAACATTTTAAAGTAATGTAAATTAAAACACTGCAGTTGGTTGAAAATGTGTAAGAAAATACACCACACCCGATCTTGAAATTTGAGATAATGAGCTTAGTGACATACAATAATTATTTCTTTCTCTATGATTAAGTCATGTTACTTGGCTTATAGAAAATGTTTATATAATAGGGAATCATCTCTGAAACTGTGAAGAATTACTGCACATAACATGCTGGTTAAACTCTCAAGGCATTTCTTCAACATAAGAAAACAGACAGAGATTGGGAGATAAAAAGAGGAAGAAGGGAAAAGGACAGAGTTAAGACGGTGGAGAAGTAGGGTGACTGGGATTTTCCTTGTCCCTCAAACACCACTATACTGAGGTCAGATCACTTAGAACACCCAGGAAATCAATGTGTGGAGTGCCAGAAATATCTCCACAGGTGGAGAAGACAGCTTGGCCAGACAGAGGTGCAGGTATGTGAACTGGGGGAGATAAAACAGCATAGGCATAGAGAGGAGGGAACCCCTTCTGTGGAGAGATAATACGGAGAGAAGGACAGAGAAGCTGGGGAATTGCAGTATTGTGCTAGTAAAAGAGAAAAACATCTCCAGACCACAGACGGGAGAATGAGAAATATGGAGAGTGCCAGTTTCTATTTTGCAAATAGCTTTAGGAGCTGAACATTGGAGTTTCAAAAGTGCACAATTTTCTCCAGACTAGAGCCAGGCTTTATTCTCATGCCTTGGTGCTGGCCAGAGGGCGGGGCCTGCGGGTAGGTGGTGTGTGTGGAGGGAGCCAGCCCCTAGGCATGGTAGTGATCTCAGGGATGTACGGGAAGAGAGCAGTCCCCTTCCTCTGGTACTGTGTGAAGAGGGTTTATTGCCTCCCCAAGGAAAAAACACCCTGCAAGCACCAGCCAAATTCCTTGAATCTTAATCGGCAGGGCTGAGTGGTGCTACATCAGAACAGAATCTGTGCAGTGCAGGGCCCCATAACACATGGGGTTTTGAATCCCACATCTAGAAGGTGTGGGAGACTGTGCAACAGGGCAAGCTGACCACCCCTGTACTCTGTGAGGGCTGCCTGAACAGCATGGTTGGAGACACCCAGTCTGGGGAGGAGAGATTGTTGGGGTGTTGCCATTTTTCTCCCCAACACCAACATGGAGGGGCTTCAGGAACAGAAAAATCAGGAAACAGAACAGCAGCCCCCAGTGAAGGCAGGACCTGTTTACAACAAACTCCACCCCTCTGTGCCTGGCCACTGCTTATCTATGGGAAGAAGACTGTCACTGAGCCAACCAGACTGCCTCCCCTCCAGACCAGAACAGCCACCAGTCCCAGGAACCAACAAAAAACTGTCCTGTGGTTTGCATATTAGTTTTGTCTTTTTCTCCCTCTTCTCTTTTCTCTTCCTTTTCTTCCTACCCTCTTCTTTTTTTCCTTTGGAGTCAGGCTCATAGTTTCTGATTTGCTTTTTGGTCAATTCATATTTTATTTCTCTGTTTCGCTTGTTTGTTTAATCAGGCATTTTTACTTTATTCTTTTTGCACATTTTCTGTGTCTCCTTTATTTTCCTTTCTCTCTGTTTGGATTAAGCATTATACTTTGTTTTGATTTTCCGCTTGGTCTTTTTTTTGGCCCTTTCATTTGTCTCTTTGTATGGGATCAGGTCCCCCCCTTTCCTTTTTTCCAGGTTTACTTCAATGAAGAAATCAAAGCACACTTGGTGGAAAGTCCAAACAATCCACCACTATGAGCAAGGAGGAGCTTTGCAGAATAGTACAAATGGGATAGAGCAGCCAAATACACAACAATAGAGTGCACACAATACACTCCAAAAACCCTTCCTGACATGCCAAGCCCAAATGTATGACCCCTTTTTAATATAGTAGTACTCACAGGTAGAGGGCACATAAGCTATTAAAACACATAAAAGACAGAAACTTAGCCAAAATAACAATATGGGAGAATTCTCAAAAAAAAAAGAAAAACAAAAAAAAACCCAGGAAAATATGATAGCCATAGGAGTGCTTAAAATAGATATAAACAATATATCTGAAAAAGAATTTAGGCTAACAGTCATAAAACTAATAACTGGGCTTGAAAAAAACATAGAAGACAGCAGAGAATATATTGCTGCAGAGATCAAAGACCTAAGAAATAGTCATGATGAATCAATAAATGCTATAAATGAGCTGCAAAATAAACTAGTTACAGTGACAGTGAGGATGGAAGAAGCAGAGGAGAGAATAGGTGAAATAGAAGATAAAGTTATGGAAAATGATGAAACTGAAAAAAAAGAGGGAGAGGAAATTACTAGACCATGAGGGCAGAATTAGAAACCTCAGTGATCCCATGAAAGGAAATAATATCCATATCACCGAAGTTCCAGAAGAAGAGAGACAGAGAGAGGCAGGTTTATTTGAACAATTATACCTTAGAACCTCCCAAATCTAGGGAAGGAAACAGGCATCCAAGTCCAAAAGGCAACAAGAACTCCCTCCAAAATCAACAAGAACAGGTCAACACCATGAAATATCACAGTGAAACTGGCAAAATACAAAGATAAAGAGAGAATTCTGAAAGCAGCTAGGGACAAACAGGCCTTAACTTACAAGAGAAGACACATAAGGGTAGTAGCAGACCTATCCACTGAAACTTGGCAGGCCAGAAGGGAGGGGCAGGAAATATTCAATGTGCTGAATAGGAAACATATGCAGCCAAGAATCATTTATCCATCCAGCAAGGCCGTCATTCAGGATAGAAGGAGAGAGAAATGTTTTCCCAGGTAAACAAAAAATAAAAGAGTTCATGACTACTAACCACCCATACAAGAGAGCCTAAGGGAGACTCTGATTGGAAAGCAGCAAAGACTACAAAGGATGAGAGACATCATCACTAACAAGAAACCTACAGATAACAGAATGACACTAAATCTGTATCATTCAATAATCACTCTGAATGTAAACTGACTAAAAGCTCCAATCAAAAGACATGGTGTTAGAATGGATAAAAAAAAACAAGATCCAGCTATATGCTGCCTACAAGAGACTAATTTTAGACCTAAAGACACGTCCAGATTGAAAGTGAAGGGATAAGAAACCATCTGTCTTACTAATGGATGTCAAAAGAATGCCAAAGTAGCCATACTTATATCAGACAAACTATGTTTTAAAACAAAAACCATAATAATAGATGAAGAACAATATATCATAATTAGGGGATCTATCCAGCAAGAAGATCTAATAATTGTAAAGGTTTATGCCCCCACCCTGAAGAACCAAAATATATCAATCAATTAATCACAAACATAAATAAATGTATAGACACTTATACCATGATTGTATGGGACTTTAATAGTCCACTTACAACAATGGACAGATCATTTAGATAGAAAATCAATAAGGAAACAATGGCCTGAATGGCACATTGGACCAGATGGCCTTAACAGATATATTCAGAACTTTTATTCCAAAAGCAGCATATACACACTCTTCTTGAGTGAACATGGAGCATTCTCCAAAACAGATCACATACTGGGTCATAAAACAGCCCTGAACAAGTATAAAAGGATTGAGATCATACCATGCATATTTTCAGATCAGAATGCTATGAAACTTGAAATCAACCACAAGAAAAAATTTGGAAAGTCCCAAATACATGGAGGTTAAAGAACATCCTACTAAAGAATGAATGGGTCAACCAGTAAATTAAAGAAGAAATTGAAAAATATATGGAAGCAAGTGAATATGAAAACACGACAGCCCAAACCCTTTGGATGTAGCAAAGGCAGTCCTAAGAGGAAAATACATTGCAATTCAGACCTATCTCAAGAAGCAAGAAAGGTCCCAAATACACAACCTAACCTTACACCTAAAGGAGCCAGAAAGGCAGCAGCAAAGAAAGCCCAAAGCCAGCAGAAAAAGAGCAATAATAAAGATTAGAGCAGAAATAAATATAGAATCCAAAAAACCAGTAGAACAGATCAATGAATCTAAGAGCTGTTTTTTTTAAGAATAAAAAAATGATACACCCCTAGAGGGAGGACTCAAATAGATAAAATCCCAAATGAAAGAAGAGAGATCATAACTACTACCACAGAAATACAAACAGTTATTGCAGAATACTATGGAAAATTATATGCCAACAATGGACAAATTCCTAGACACACACATACTACAAAAACTAAAAAGGTAAGAAATAGAAAATTTGAATAGACCCACAGCCAGCAAAAAATTTTAATAGGTTATCAAAAATCTCTCAACAAATAACAGTCTTGGGCAAGATGGCTTCCCAGGGGAATTCTACCAGGCATTTAAAGCAGAGTTAATACCTATTCTTCTCAACTGTTATGAAAAATAGAAACAGAAGGAAAGCTTCCAGAATCATTCAATGAAGCCAGAATTACCTTAATTTCCAAACCAAAGACCCTACCAAAAAGAAGAATTACAGGCCAATATCCCTAATGAATATGGGTGCAAAAATTCTGAACATGATATGAGCAAACAGAATTCAACAGTAATCAATCAACATGATATATCACAAATAGAAGAAAGATAAGAACCATGTGATCTTGTCAATAGATGCAAAAAAGACTTTGAAAAAATACAGCATACTTTATTAATAAAAAACCTCAAGAAAGTCAGGATAGGAAGAACATACTGTAACATCATAAAAGCCTATGAAAGGACCACAGCTAATATCATCCTCAATGGGAAAAACTGAGAGCTTTCACCCTCAGATCAGGAACACGACAGGGATGTCTACTCTCACCACTGTCATTTAATGTAGTGTTAGAAATCCTAGCCTCAGCAATCAAACAACAAAACAAAATAAAAGGAATCAAAACTTGCAAAGAAGTAAAACTTTCACTCTTCGTAGATGACATGATACTCTACATGGAAAACATGAAAGACTCCACCAAAAGAATGCCAGAACTGATATGTGAATTCAGCAAAGTTGCAGGATATAAAATCAATGCACAGAAATGAGTTGCATTTCTACTCACCAATAATGAAGCAACTGAAAGAGATATCAAGGAATCGATCCTATTTACAATTGCATCAAAAACTATAAAATACCTAGGAATAAACCTAACCAAAAACATGAAAGATCTTTATGCAGAAAACTACAGAAAGCTTATGAAATAGACTGAAGAAGACAGAAAGAAATGAAAAAAAAAAAAAACATTCCATGATCATGGATTGGAAGGAGAAATATTGTTAAAAGCAACCTACACATTCAATGCAAGCCCAATCAAATTGGCACCAGCATTCTTCACAGAGCCAGAACAAACAAATCCTAAAATTCATATGGAAACATAAAAGACCCTGAATAGACAAAGTAATGTTGAAAAAGAAAACCAAAGCTGGAGGCATCACAATCCCGGACTTTAGCTTATATTACAAACCTGCACTCATCAAAACAGTATGGTATTGGCACAAAAACAGACACATAGTTCAATGCAATACAATGGGGAACCCAGAAATGGACCCACAAACATATGGACAATTAATCTTCTACAAAGCAGGAAAGAGTATCCAATGGAAAAAATTCTCCTTAGTAAAAGGTGCTGGGAGAACTGGACAGCAACATGGAGAAGAATGAAACTGGTCCACTTTGTTACACCATACACAAAAATAAATTCAAAACAGATGAAAGACCTAAATGCGAAACAGGAAACCATTAAAATCCTACAGGAGAAAATAGCAACCTCTTTGATGGCCACAAAAACTTCTTACTTGACATGTCTCCAAAAGCAAGGGAAATAAAAGCAAAAATGAACTATTGGGACGTCATCACGATAAAAAGCTTATGCACAGCAAAGGAAACAATCAGAAAATCTGAAAGGCAACCAACCGAATGGGGGAAGATATTTGCAAATGACATATCAGATAAAGGGTTAGTATCAAAAATCTATAAAGAACTTACCAAACCAACACTCGAAAACCAAATAACCCAGTTAAGAAATGGGCAGATGACATGAATAGTCACTTTTCTAAAGAAGACATACAGTTGGCTAACAAATACATGAAAAGATACTCAACATCACCCATCATCAGGGAAACACAAATCAAAACCACAATGAGATACCACCTCACACAGGTCAGACTGGCTAAAATGAACAACTCAGGAAACAACAGATGTTGGTGAGGATGTGGAGAAAGGGGAACACTTTTGCACTGTTGGTGGGAATGCAAACTGGTACATCAACTCTGGAAAACAGTATGAAGGTTCCCCCAAAAATTAAAAATAGAACTACCCTATGACCAGCACTTGCACTACTAGGAATTTATCCAAAGGATTCAGGAGTGCTGATTCAAAGGGGCACATGCATCCCAATTTTTATAGCAGTGTTATCAACAACAGCCAAATTGTGTAAAGAGCCCAAATTCATCAACTGATGAATGCATAAAGAATGAAATCTTGCCATTTGCAACAATGTGGATGGAACTGGAGGGTATTATGCTAAGCAAAATAAGTCAGTCAGAGAAAGACAGATATATGATTTCACTCATGTGGAATTTGAGAAACTTAACAGATGACCATAGGGAAAGGGAAAGAAAAATAAGATAAAAACAGAGAGGGAGGTAAACCATAAGAGACTCAAATACAGAGAACAAAATGAGGGTTCATGGTGGTAGGGGATGGGGGGGTGGGAAAAATAGGTGATAGTAATTGATCAGGGCACTTGTTGGGATGAGCACTGGGTGTTATATATTAGTGCTGAATCACAGAAATCTACTCCTGAAGCCAAGACTACACTGTAAGGTAGCTAACTTGAAAATATTTTTTTAAAAAGAGAGAGAGAGAAGAATCTGGGTCATAGGGTAGATCTATTTTTAATTTTTTGAGGAACCTCCACACTGTTTTCCAGAGTGGCTGCACCAGTTTGCATTCCCACCAACAGTGCAAGAGGGTTCCCGTTTCTCCACATCGTCTCCAGCATCTATAGTTTCTTGATTTGCTCATTTTTAGCCACTCTGACTGGCATGAGGTCATATCTCAGTGTGGTTTTGATTTGCATTCCCTGAGGGGAAAAAAAAAAGTTAAAGAGGGAGAGAGCCAAATCATAAGAAACTCTTAAAAACTGAAAATAAACTGAGGGTTGATGAGGAATGGGAGTGAGGGGAGGGTGGGTGATGGGCATTGAGGAGGGCACCTGTTGGGAGGAGCACTGGGTGTTGTATGGAAACCAATTTGATAATAAATTTCATATTAAAAATTAAATAAATACATAAATACATAAATAAATAAAAAGTCTTTATCTGAATTTTTCCTTCTTAGAAAGACACTAGTTCTAATGGAGTGGGGTTCATTTTACTGAGGTATAACCTCATTTTAACTAATTACATCACCAACAACCCTATTTCCAAATCAGGTCACATTCTGAGGTACTGGGATTAGGACTTCAACATATGAATTTGGGAGAACACAACAAGTCATTATGAAAGAATCACATAACATAAATATGTTTATGTTTATGGATAAAATGAAAATTATTCATTTCATACAACTAACGATTAATGGTAATTATAACACAATCTTAAAATGACACAATCTTAAGATTTTAGCAGCATTGGTTCACTTAGTGAATTGTTTTGCAATTTTATTTCAAAATTTTGTTCAACTATATCTTATGTACAATCTGTGGTATTCCAAAATTCCCAACATAGTTCATATTTTGTTTTTAATGTTGACAAATGATTTTGAAATAAAAGCACCAGGATAGAAACATCAGCCTTTTCTACTTGAACTTTTGACTGAATAGTTTCTCAGATAAGTTCAATTTATCTGTCAAACATGATGTATATCTGTAACATAATTTTTGAAACGGCAACACGGTATTTTTATCACTTATGCCAAGCAAAAAGGGTGTCAGAAGGTAATTGGTTCTCAATAATCTTAGCACAACTGGTTTTTTTTTGTCATCACAGACTTTCCTAACCTAAACAGTTTCCCCTCTCCATCCTCAAATATTTTCTTTCCTATTATCTTATTTCTTATTTTACCTTTGTTTACATAGTACTTGGCACTATTTGCAATGACGTTATGTGTTTTACTTAAGTGTCATTTTTGTTTTTTTGCTAAGTCGTATGAGTTCCTTGTATATTTTGGATATTAATCCCTTATTCAACATGTGGTTTGCAAACATTTTCTCCCATTCTGTCCATTGCTTTTTCATTTTGTTGATGGTTTCCCTTGCTAAGCACAAGCTTTTAGTTTGATATAGTCCCACTTGTTTCTTTTTGCTTTTGTTGACTTTGCTTTTGGTGTCAAATCCTAATTTCAAGGAACTTACCCCTATGTTTTCTTCTAGGAGTTTTATGATTTCAGGTCTTATGTTCAAGTCTTTAGTCTATTTTAAGCTAATTTTGTGTCTTAATAAGATAGGGGTCTAGTTTTATTCTTTTGTAGGAGACAATCCAGTTTTCTCAACACCATTTATTGAAGAGAACATTCTTTCCCTTCCCCATTATATATATTTGGTTCTTTTGTTAAAAAGTAATTGACCAGATATGCATGGGTTTCTTTCTGAACTCTCCATTTTGCTCCATAGTCAGAAAGAAATAAACAAATATTGCATAGTATCCCTTATTTAAAAAAAAGTTAAACACAGAAATGGAGCAAACAGAGTTTGGTTAACAGGGTACAAACTTTCAGTTATAAGATGAATAAGGTCTGAGAATCTAGATTATACAATAATTATAGTCAATACTGTATTGTATAATTGAAATCACCAGGAAAATAAGACTTAAATGTTACCACTAAAAAGAAGGGAAGAGGTAAACACATGAGGTGATATTTGTGTTAATTAACTTGATGCAAATAATATTTTCATAATTTATACAGATATCTCATTATCATGTTGTATACACTAAATATCTTACAATTTTATCTGTCAATTATACTTCAATAAACCTGAAAAAAACAAAAAAATAAGTGAATTTGTTGAAGCAATTTATAGTTATGAAATAGATCTGCTGAGAATAAAGCACACTGAATAAATATAACTCAATTAGTAACTGTAAAAATTTATCCATATTATACTTCCCTATCAACTGGTAAGCCACCATGATGGAGTTCTAATGGAATTTTTGTTCTACATGAACATATTATATGCATAGTGAGTAATGGATTAAAAAAAAGAATCTTGCTTGTTACTAAAAGTAATTAGATATGTGTGTGAATGACTATTACTAATAATAAGAATTTTATAGAAAATCACAGGGTCTTGTTTAACAAAAACTCGATTTTTTTCAGTATATAAATAGGCATGTCCAGGAAAACCTAATAGAAGTGAAAAATTCTATAAACTAATTGTCTTATGAGTTTATTAAAAAAGATTAGTTACAAAACTACACAAAGTAATAATTATCAGGGTATCTAGTTTCAACATGACAAGATAGAGAAAATTTTGAAAATTTTCCATATCTTCTTTTTTTTTTTTTGAATAGTTTGAGAAGAATAGGTATTAACTTGTCTTTAAATGTTTGGTAGAATTCCCCTAGGAAGCCATTTGGCCTTGGTCTTTTGTTTGTTGGGAGATATTTTTTGATAACTGATTCAATTTCTTTGCTGGTTATCAGTCTGTTCAAGTGTTCAATTTTCCTATTTCATTTTGGTAGTCTATATACTTGTAGGAATTTATCCATTCCTCTGAAATTGCCCAATTTGTTGGCATATATATTTTTTATTATATTCTCTTATAATTGTTGCATTTCTGTGGTGTTAATTGTGATCTCTCCTCTCTCATCAGTGATTTAATTTATCTGGGTCCTTTCTCTTTTCTTTTTGATAAATCTGGCTAGGGTTTTATCAACCTTATTAACGTTTTCAGAGAACCAGCTCCTTGTTTCACTGACTTGTTCTAATGTTTGTTTGTTTCTATATAATTTATTTCTGCTAAGGTCTTTTTTATTTTTATTTATTATTTGTTGTTTTTTATCTAGCACCTTTAGGTGTAAGGTAGGTTGTGTATTTGAGATTTTTCTTGCTTCTTCATGTAAGCCTGTAATACTGTATACTTCCCTCTTATGACTGCTTTTGCTGCATGCCAAAGGTTTTGGACCATTTTGTTTTCATTTTCATTTTTTTCCCATGTATTTTCTTCATTTCTTATTTAATTTCCTAGTTGACCTATCCATTCTTTAATAAGATGGTCTTTACCCTCCATGTATTTGTAGACTCTACAAATTTTTTCTTGTGGTTGACCACAAGTTTCAGCTTTGTGGTCCAAAAATATTCATGGCATGATCTCAGTCTTTTTGTACTTGTTGAAGCCTGATTTTTGACCGAGTATATGATCTATCTTAAAGAATGTCCCATATGCAGTGGAAACTTTTTCTCTTCCTTTCTAGTCTTTGTTACTTTTGGTCTTTCTTTCCCACTTAAAGATTCCCCTTTAATATTTCTTGTCCTGTGGCTTAGTGGTTACTAACTCCTTTAGTTTGTGTTTGTCTGGGAAACTCTTTACTCTCCCTCTATTAAGAATAACAGCCTTAACAGCCTTATTCTATTCTGAATTACAGCAGGATACAGTATTCTTGGCTGCATATTTTTCCCATTCAGTACATTCAAAATATCATAACACTCCCTTATGGCCTGCCAAGTTTCTGTGGACAGGACTGCTGCTAACCTTATTTGTCTTCCCTTTTAAGTTGAGGGCTTCTTTTGTTACTTTTAAGATTTTTTATTTATCTCTATACTTTGCAAATTTAACAAAATATGTCTTGGCATTGTTCTGCTTTTGTTGATTTTGATGGGATTTCTCTGTGCCTCCTGGACATGGACGTTTGTTTCATTCCCCAGATTAGGGAAGTTTTCAGCTATAATTTGCTCAAATAAACCTTTTGCCCCCCTTCCCCTCTCTTCTTCCTCTGGGACTTCTATAATATGAATGTTACTATGCCTTATAGAGTCACTGAGTTCTCTAAGTCTATATTCATGATCCAATATTTTTCTTTCCCTCTTCTTTTCAGCTTCATTATTTTCCATAATCTTTTCTATATCACTTACTCATTCCTCTGCTTCTTCCATCCTTGTAGTCATTATATCTCGTCAGCTTTGAATCTCAGTTATTGTATTTTTCATTTCAGCCTGACTAGTTTTTAGATCTTTTATCTCTGTGGTAAGGGACCCCCTGGTGTTTTCTATGCTTTACTCAAGCCCAGCAGCATTCTTATGATTGTTGCTTTTAACTTCTAGATCAGGCATATTATTTCTATCTCTTTTGATTACATCCCTGGCCATGAATTCTTCTTATTCTTCCTTTTGGGATGAAATCCTCATTTTGGCATTTTGTCTAGGTCTCTTCTCTGTGTTAGGAAAGCCTGTTATGCTTCCTGCTCCTGAGACTAACTAATGGTTTTATTAAGTGGTCATATACTGTCCAGGGCTGGGTGCTTCAGGAAGTTATCTCTGGTATATGCTATGAGCCTTCTGTTGCTATGTTTTTGTTGCTCCTTCCCTCAGGTAATTCCTCTGCAGCAGTTTCTCCTTGCCTGCAGTGGGGAATGTTTGGACCTCAGCCACAATGTAGTGAGTTTTAACTAGGTGTGCTTTGGTCTTCTTGTTAAAAAAGACCTAATTATATTTCCACTAGAACTGAAGCTTTGCAGAACTCTATGGTCAGCAGACATGGTATGTGTGGAATTGGGGGAGAGGGATTGTGTTCCTCTGTGGGAATGGCCAGCTGTTCTGGTTCTCAGGCACACTTAACTGAAAAAAGCAGCACGGTCAGAGTGCAGGAAAGTGGGGCTTGATGTAAGCACTTTGGGCTGCCACTGTTGGTGTTGTCTTGCTTACCAAAGTTAGATTATGTTAAGGGGCAGGGGAGGAAAATGGATACAACCCGCTCCCTAGTCCCCAGGGAAGGGAGTATGCACCAAGCCACTATCCAGGAAGCCTTCCCAGAAGAGTGAACAATCTCTCCTCATGTGTACCAGGCATCCCTCAGCTTGTTGCCTTCACCTGTGTCTGGGTCATCTGCCTACCTGGCAGTGCAGTGTACCTTTAGGGCCCATCCCCGACAGGCTAGTTGAGTTTTAAAATGCCAAACTTTTGGGATGGTGGGGACCCATGATGGTCCTCTGGGGTAGGGTCTTGCCACGCTGGAAGTGATGCATGTTTGTCTCAGAAGGGCAGATGCACCAAAGTGCAGGGGTGTTGAGTTTGCTGCAAAGTACACAGAGCCAGTGTCCAGGTTAACCATCCTCAGAAGGTGTCTCTGCACCTATGCTGAGGGAAGGAATAAGGAAATGGTACCTACTGGCTCTTTTGTCCTGGGAGAGGCAAAGCCACTTCTCTCAGATGCCCTCCAAGAAGGGGGAACAGTCTCTCCAAGTACGTCTGAGGGGATCCCTCAGATTATACTGTCTCTCTTAGGGCTATCTGTCCTCCTTCTCCACAGAAGTACTGCAGCACCCTCAGGGCTCTACATCAGTCATGCCATGGACCTTTTCTAAAAGTCCAGTCATTGAGCCCCACTGGTTGCAAAAACATACAAAAATCAGCCCTTCTCATTTTCCTAGTCAATGACTTTGGGGAAGTTTTTTCTTTGTGTGATCTCCTGTGTGCTCCTCTCTCTCTCCCTCTCTCTTCCCTCTGTGAACAGGGTTCCCTCTCCTGCACAGTACATGAGATCCATTTCTCCCAAAACCAACACTGTATCTCCTACTTTCCACAATGAGGTCTCTTTTTTCCCTCTAGTTGTGCAGTTATCCAGATCCATTTCCTGGGTATTCAGAATGATGTAATACTTATCTAGTTGTGTTTGGAGGATGAGTCAAGCCTAGAGTCCTTTATTACTCTGCCATCTTAGCTTCTCCCCCCAAAATTTATCTTTTTATCCACTATTAGTTTGGCTTAATATTTTCAATGTGGCCACATGTAATCTTAACTAACAAAATTATCAACGTAACAGGAAAAAAAGACAAATAAGATGGATGGACACATCACAAAATAGATACATTAATAGATGATAAACACTCAGATGTTCAAAACCATTCATTATCAGAGAAGTTCAAATTAAAGCCACAATAAGATATTGCTATCCACCAGCAAAATTTCTCAAATTAAAAAAAAAATGTTCTAACACCAATTGTTAACAAGAACATTAAGCAAGAGAAGAGTAATGTTGTAAAATCAATTTGAGGAATTCCTTGTATTTTATGTCACATACTAAGAAACAGTAAATATTCCTTTTAGATATATACCCAATAAAAATTTAATATATGTATCAAAGGACATGGACAGACATACTCACCTATGATATTTCACTCAAAACACTAGTATTTTCATTGTTTCGTGTTTCTTTATAATCTTGATTCAGATATCTCATAGTTTTAAATACTTAAATCTATGAGATAATTGTATTTCTGTAACATAATCAATGTCTTTCAAACATGTTAAAATTCAAAAACACTTATTTTAGGCACAGATATACTTCCATGTTTAATTAAAGGAGGCTTGATGTTTCTGCATAAATACCTGTTTGAATTGAAATTTGGCAATTTATAGACTAAATCAAATTATCATCATAACAAAAGAAGACACATAACTGTAAGTATTTTAACTAGAATTTTTTGATAAAAATGTTTACCCTCCAAAAGACAACATTACATTTCCTCACTTACTATTTTTTCTGCTTTGTTAATTTAGTTGAAATTATGTTTGTTGTTAATTAAACTAATATGAAAATCCAGTTGGAAAATATGGTTATGAAAAATTTATTTTTCTTTCACTTGATCATTTATATTTAATGTATGGCTGAAATACACCTTGTGTGATTCTACTTGTTTATATTGGAAAGAATTATAGCTACACATAATTTTTAATAGAGCCCTGAAAGTCTTGTGATTTAATCAATATCCACTTAAATATGCCAAACTTTATGAGTCTGGATATCTCTTAAAAAACAAAAGTTTATCATGAACTATTGTTTACGCCATTTATTTGAGAAATTTATGTATTGTTACCAATCCTGCTACTCCTTTTTAAAAGTCATGCAAATGTATGTTAAGGCATTATTAATTAAGGCATTATTTAATAATAACTGCAAAAATAACAATTCAAAGTACAGTTTTCACATCCAAATCTCATTCCTGAAAATATATAAATATTTCGCTGTTTTCCAATAAAACATAGGTACAATTTTAAAAAAGGATCCTGGCACCAACACCTTACCATTCATTCTGGTTCTAAGTTTCAGAGTTCTTATGCTTCTATCATTCCTCAAATCCTTTATTTAAAATTCTGGTATTTTTGTGCATCTACTCTTATCTGACCCTTTCAAGCAAGCTAATTTTCTTCAATTATTCCATAAATATTTGTGCTAAAAAATGTTTATTATCTTTTGTAGATAACTCTATTTGGTTGATTATCACATACCTTAACTAAATCATTTTATAATATTCAGACTTTTGCATGGAGATATTTACAAAGTCTTCAATAGCACTTCAATACCCATTTTATTTTATTTTGTAATTAATCAAACTATAGTAAATTTATCTTTAAAGGTGAGTGAGCAGAACTTCTAGTTTCAACTCCAACACATAAAGAACTGGGAAGTCATCACCCTTCTTACAACAACAAAAAGATGGACATATTTAAATCAGTGACCTTCCTTGGATCCATCAGAGCAAGCTACCACCTGAATATCTACAAAAACAGACACAGTCAGAGAGATATAGCAACTGAGATCTGCTTTTCTAGAGCAAAAGTGGCTGCAGTGATAAACTAGTAAGAACATTTACATGGTTATTTGAATGAATTGGTGGAGACTGAATGTGGAGTTGGATGAGAGCAATAAGCTCCTGGAAGCCACCACATTTTCATAGGCTTTCCCTGCAGAAATTTGCCACAGCCTTCTGTCCACTCCAGTCCCTGGTTTCCATGGTGAAGATCTCTCAGAGATTCCCTCTTGGCTTTGGGAGTGACAACTCTAATATATATCAAAGCCTTCTCAGTAATAAAGGCCTACTCTTAAAGGAAAGTAACTTTGCCAGAGTATAATTCTAAAAGCTTACTGCAGGTGGGGGAAGGGAATTTGTTCTCCAGTACCTTCCAGCCTCCCTGTCTCACCTAAGGGGAAAATGCTAAAACACAGTTAACAGGGGTCAAGGCGTCAAACAAACAAACAACAAAAACAACAACACACAGATTGGAAACACTATAGCCAGGGAAGAGAAAAAAGCTGTACTACTGAAAAAATGCTAATAAGTGCACAGCCTTGAGACACAAACCACCTAAAAGATTTAAAGGATTATACAATACTATCTGTACCCCACATCTTATCGTCATATTTACTACATTCCAATATAATAACAGTGGATTACAAATGAAAGAGCTTCAAGACACAAACTATCTCTAAGGAAGGGTCTTCAAGGAAGCTTTAAAGAAAAAGGGAGACAAAAACAAAGACACAAAAGGAATTTGCACCTTCTGTTACCTAGCTTAACAAATACTAAAAACCCAACTACTATTCAAAATAACAGATCTGTACTGTAAAGTCTAGTTAATTTATTCCCTATTATCCAATACAAAATGTCTGACATTCAACAACAACAACAAATACAAGGCATACCAAAATGCAAAATTAATTATATTATTTGAAGTGATAAAGCAATTATAATAAAATTCCTTTATTGCACAGGTGCTATAATTATCTGACAGGGTATTTAGTGAATTTGATTATATGTCAATAGAAATTTTGTACACTAACATTCAAAGGAAAAAAGAATGGGGAAAAATTGAATATCCTATTATATGGGACAACATGAAAAGCTACAAAATATGTGTAATCCAAATACCAGAAGAAAAGGGAAGAATACAGAAAAAGAAATATTTGAAGTAACAATGGCCAAGAAATTTCCAAAAATAGTATATATCAAATTATACATTCAAGAATCTCAGTGAGTACCAAGCAAGATTTAAAAGAGGAAGAAAAAGAAGAGGGAAGAAGAAGAAGAAGAAGAAGAAGAAGAAGAAGAAGAAGAAGGGGAAGAGGAAGAAGAAGACGAAGGAGGAGGAGGAGGAGGAAAGAAAGGGTAAGCAAAATCACACTTAGCATATCAAATTCAACTGCAGAGAGAAAAAGAGAAAATATTAAAGAAGCAATCCAGAGAGGTGGACAACAGTTTACTTATAGAAGAACAAGATAGGAACTACAGATTTACTGTCTAAAACCATACATTCTAGAAGAGAGTGGAGTGATATTTAATGTGGCAAAAGAATAAAACCACCAACATAGATTTCTATATCCATTGAAATTATCCCTCATTAGTAAAGAAAAAAAAAAGATATTCCTAAGCAAACAAAAGCTGAAGGAATTTATCACTAGCTTAACTTCCCTGAAATAGATGTTTAAAAAGTTCTTCATGTAGAAGGAAATTTTATATATGTCAGAATTCATTTCTAAATAAAAAGAAGGTCAGAATAGGAATAAATTAAGGTAAAATATTTTTCTATTTCTTATTTTTAATTGATCTAAAATATAACTCTTTGCTTAAAGTAACAAAAGAAAAATGTATTGGGTAATTATGGCATACAGGTAAGTGTAATAGTTATAGCACTATCACAAGCCAACAGGAGAGGGGAATTAAGAGTACCCCATTATAAGGTGCCAATGCCACACATGAAGTGGTATAATGCTATTTGATGGTGGATTTAGACTAGTTACAAATGCATATTGTAAACTCTAAAATAGTATTTTTAATTGAAATAAAGTTGATATACACAATGTTACATTAGTTTCAGGTGTACAGAATAGTGATTTGACAAGTATATGCTATACCCACTATAAGTGTAGCTATAATCTGTCACCATAAAAAGCTATTACAATCCCATTGGCTATATTCCCTATGCTGTATAACCAAAAGCTTTTTTAAAGCATAATTTGTATGCTAAAAGATAGAATGGAATAAGATAAATGCTCAATTAGAAAAAGGCAGAAAATGGCGAGGGAACGAAGCAAGGGCCAAATGTAACAAATAGATGAGTTATATATATGTTACATATTAATACAACTACATCAATCATCACTTTAAATTTAATGAATAAATACACCAATTAAAAGAAACTGCCAGAGTGGGTTAATTTTTTTCTTTTTACCTTATTATATGTTGACTGCAAGGAATCAACTTTAAATAAAGACCTGTGTAGGTTACGAGTGATGTGATAGAGAAAGATATAAGAAGGGCTGAAATAGCTATATTAATTTCAGACAAAATAAACTTCAGAACAAGAAATTTATGAGCAATAAAGTGGGCATTGCAAAATAATAGAAGGGGCAATTCCCCAAGAACATGTTAGCAATCCCAAATGTGTATGTACTTATAAAGTATCAGAACACATGAGGTAAAAACCCCAAGGAGAAATAGACAAATCCACTATCAGTGTTGTAGACTAAAAATACTCTCTGTTGATAATTCATTAATCAAGCAAACAGAAAATCAGTAAGAATATAGATGACCTGAACAACACAATAAATTAACTTGATTTAATTGACACTTACAGAAAACTTTAACAACAACTGAATAAATGTTATTTTCCAACTCATATAAAACATTCACCAAGACAGGACACATTCCAGGCCATAAAACATAATTTAGCAAATTAAAAACATATATACAAATATACTCGATAACATAATTAAAATAGAAATCAACAGCAAAAATATAACTAAAAAATGCTTTGACATTAAACACCACCCTTCTAATAACCAACAGATGTTTTTAAAATGCCTCAGTAGAAATTAAAAAAATAAAATCTTAAACTAAATGAATATAAAAATACAACTTATCAAAATTTTACTCATAATTTTGTGCAGCAAAAGCAGTGTTTGGGGGAAAAGTATAGCATGAATACTTTGAATACTTGTTAGAAAATAATAAAGATCTAAAATTAATATAACTAAGCATCCACCTTAGAAAACTGGAGAAACAAGAACAAATTAAGCTTTAAAACCAGCAGAAGTAAAACAATAAAAAACAAAAGCAGAAATCAAAGAAATTTAAAACAGGAAAAAATAGATAAAAATCAACAAAACCAAAGTTTGGACTCCTGAAAAGCTTAATAAAATTGATGAACCTCTAGCCAGGCTAACCAAGTAAAAAGAGAGAAGACACCAATAACTAATATCATAAAGGAAAGACCTAGGACACTGACATACCAAATGCTGGCAAGTATAGGAGCAACAGGAAATCTCATTAACTGCTAGTGGGAATATAAAACGGTAAGACCACTATGGAAAACAATTCGGCAGTTTCTTACAAAACTAAACAACTCTTAACATATGATCCAGTAATTATGCTCCCTGATATTTACACAAAGGGGTTGAAAATGTAGGTCTACATAAATACCTGTAAATGGATATTTATAGAAGTTTCATTCATAATTGCCAAAACTTGGAAGCAAAATAAACTATGATACATTTAGACAATGGAATATTAGTGCTAAAAATAAATGAGCTATCATGAAAAGACACTTGAGGAACCCTGAATGCATATTACTAAGTGAACAAAGAAAATTTGAAAAGCTACACACTATATGATTCCAACTATATGACATTCTGGAAAAGATAACATTATAGAGACAATACAAAGATCAGTGGTGTCCAGGGAGGGAGGAGGAGATAAACATAGGCAGAGCACAGAGGATTTAGGGCAGTAAAATACAAATGATCTTTGCATAATGCAGGGATTAGGGGTTCTAACTCCACAGCAGTTGAAAATCTACAAATAACTTTTGACTCCTTAAAAAGTTAACTATTAAAGTCAACTTAAAAGTTGACCAGAAACTTTATGGATAACATAAACAGTTAACTAACACATATTGTGTATGTTATATGTATTTTATACTGTATTTTTGTAACACAGTAAGCTAGAGAAAAGGAAATATTAAGAAAATTATAAGGAAAAGAAAATACATGTACAGTACTGTACTATATTTATATTTGTCCACTTATATGGACACTCATAATTCAAACTTGAGTTGTTCAAGGGTCAACTAATACTTGGTATATTATAATGATAGATACATGTCATTATGCATTTGTCAAAACCCATAGATTGTACACCAAGAGTGAACCCTAATGTAAATTATGGAGATTGGGATTATGATGTGTCCAAGTAGATTCATCTAGAATAAAAATGCAACCTCCTGGTAAATGATGTTAATAAGGGGGAGGCTGTGGGTGTAGATATACTGAGGTACATGAAAAATCTCTGTACTTTCGTCTCAATTTTAGTGTAAACCTAAAACTGCTCTAAAAAATAAAGTCTTAAAAAAATAAGAAAAAAGGGGAGTTATTAGTACTGATCTTAGGCACACTAAAAATATTACAAGAGGATACTACGAACAATGCAATACCTATAGCTTGAGACCTTAGATTAGATGAAAATTTCCTTGAAAGACACAAACTGTCAAACTCAAAAAAAATATTTAATAGGCCTATACCCACTAAAGATATTGAAGCAATAATTAAAAACCTTCTTTAAAAAGAAAGCATGAGGTACAGATGATTTTGCTGGTAAAATTTTCTAAACATTTAAGGAATAAATAATACCAAATTTCTACAATCTCCTGAAGCTGAGAAAACACTGCCTAACTTATTCTATATAGTCCATAATGCCCTGATACCAAAACAAGAATATGGTATTACATGAAATAAAAGTGACATGGAATTATGTCATGAGCATAGATGCAAAGATCCTCACAAAACATTGGTTGATTCCACTGATTCCATCAATGGTATATACAATTATACACCAGGATCAAACAGGATATATTCCAGGTATGCAAGGCTGCATAAGCGTTAAAATGTTAATCAATGTAATCTAAAATATTAACAGGCTAAAAAAGCAAAATCATAAGATATTAATTAATAAAACATAATCCAACCCTCATTTATGACATACACACTCAGAAAATTATGAATATGGAAAACTTCCTGAACTGATAAATAATGTTTACAAAAAACCTACAGCTGATATCATCATTACTGTATAGGTGAAACAGAAGATTCTTTTATTCTAAGATCAGAAACAAGGCAAGGCAAGGATATCTATTCCTATTAACACTGTACTGGACTGCTGGATGTCCTAGCTAGTCCAAGATAAGAGGAAGCAAGGAAGGAAGGAAGGAAGGTTAAAAGAATGAAAGGAGGAAACAAAGAAGGGAAGGAGGGAGGAAGGAAGGAAAAGAAAGAGAGGCAGGGGTGGAGGGAGGGAAATAAGAGAAAGACAAATAATGTATGGTCTCACTTATATGTGGAATCTAAAAACAAAAACCAAAAAACCCACAAAAACAACAACCAAAAAAATAGATACATAGAAGATATTTTGCTTATCAGAGGTGAAGGGAGGGGGTGGGGAAATGGGTGAAAAAAAATGAATATAGTTAAGATCACAGGATATATGGTCACTATACAAAAGTCAATTGTATTACTACATGACAATGAATAACTGAAATTTGAAATTAAAAAATCAACACCAATAAAAATACACCAAAAATTCCTTCTAAATATATCTATCAAAATATGTATAGGATCTGTATGCAGAAAACAACAAAATACCAGGGCACCTGGGTGGCTCAGTCAGTTAAGCATCAGACTCTTGAGCTCTCAGCTTAGGTTGTGAACTCACAATTCATGAGATCCAGCCACACATCAGGCTCTGTACTGATGATGTGGAGTCTGCTTGGAATCCCCTCTCTCCCTCTCTCTCTCTGACCCTTCCCCGCTGGCACTGTATCTCTGTCTCAAAAAATAAACTTAAAGAAAAATAAAGAAAACAACAAAATGCTCATAAAAGAAATCAAGAAGATCTAAATAAATGGCAAGATATTCCATGTTTATGGATTGGATTGTTCCCAACTTGATCTACAGATTTAATGAATTTACAATAAAAATCCCAAAAAGTCATTTGTAGTAATGAACAAATCTATCCTAAAAGCTAATGTATGCAATTAAAAACAATCACGTAGGCAATTGGGACATCCCAGATTGGCTTGCAGACAAAGAAATCCAATTGTATTACAAATGAATGAAACATCACTGAAGGGTCTGAGGGAGAAGAAAAAAGTTAACTGATATATTTCTAAAAATGAGTGAGGAGTGATACATAAGAATTGAACTCTAGTTGATAAAGTTATTTCCTGTGAGGGTATGTATTAGCAATCCTAAAACCACTATACATGTATACTGGAATTGAACAAATAAATGGAAGACAGATTTAGGAAACCAGATTTTTCATGATTGGAATGGAGATTACACAAGCTGGTGAACAAGGCTAGAATTATCCACAGAGTAATGGATCAGAGTTGAAGCCATCGGTATGAACTCAGGTTAAGCTTAATATGGAACTAATGGTGATATGTGTAAATATATGTACAGACACAAATGCACACATACACATATCATATGTACATGAATAGAAGTATAGATATATCACAGACTTTGAGTCTGGAGTTCTCTCTTGTCCAGCAAGAGAGCGGACACAGAATTGAATACAAGAGAGGCTAATGTCTGGGAAGAGACAAGAGCCCAAAGTAAGGGTCCTTGCTCTGTATTTATTAGGATCAGAGGGCTTACAAATGTGATGGACATACAGAAAGAGACAATGAAACAGTGATCATTAATTCAAGCCTGTCATAGAAGGGGGGTTTCGAAGACATGTGGGTTAGGGGTTTGGGTCAATTTAAAACAAAATCCCAGTGCTGAGCATATGGCTGTTTATGGCAGGCACCAGGCACCATGTCTGTTGATCTTAACTTGTTTATGGGATAACACAGATACAGCATACTACCTCAAGTTCAACAATGCACTTTTTTTTTTTTTTTTTTTTTTGCTAATTAGCTCTGGGCAATTTCACCGTGCTGTGGTGGTCTTTCACCCTATTTACCTGTTTACCTATTCTCTGATGCGTTCGTCCTGTGGAAGCAGCTTCCCGTTCTATGCTTTTGTTCTAGCTGGGGGGTGCTTTTGCACTGTGGCTGCTTTCTGCTCTAAGCCTTGTTAACCCATTGGTGCAAGCTCAGGGAATTCTTAAACTTATTCCCCACTGAGATATATGTACATACACAGGTTACATACACATATATTTCCTTGCTCTGTCAACTGAGAGGGACTAAAGGCAACAATATGCTCATAGCAATGAACACACAGAGACCACTGGTTTTGAATACCTTTTATCAGTAAGAATAACCAGAGCTTCTTAAAGAAATGGCTAATTCTAGGATTGAGAGAGGGAATATACATGAGGATCCCAAAGCATCTTGTACTGTTAGAAAGCAAGAAAGTGCTAAAACAAATAAACAGGCAAACAAACAATGATGGAAATATGTAAAAAAAGATATAGAAGCCAACTGAAAAAATTCCCAATGACCAAAGATGGAAGAATATGACTATAAAAAATATATTTATGAGTCCAGAGAGGTATAATAAGTGATTGAACAAATAATAAATGGGTGAGAAAAGACAATTCTGCTGTGCAGAAAATATCCACATAATTTATGTAGATATACTGCCCTCATAAAGGTACAAGATCACACAACATAACTATTCACTCCTTGAGTAGCCTTCAGTGATGGCTACATATAATGATCTATTTTAAAGAGAACATATGGAAAGGGGAGAAAAATGAATTTCTTTACGGTGGAGAAACCTGACAACCAATACCTCTGCCAACGATCAAGGTCAACCTCAACCTCAGCAGTGATATGTCATGTTGATACTGTGAATCCTTGATATGATGTGATAAGAATGACATCTTACCTTTGTGGTCTTCTTCCTTCAAACTATAACCCTAACCTAATAATTGATAAAAAAAAAAAATCGGACAGGGGCGCCTGGGTGGCGCAGTCGGTTAAGCGTCCGACTTCAGCCAGCTCACGATCTCGCGGTCCATGAGTTCGAGCCCCGCGTCAGGCTCTGGGCTGATGGCTGGGAGCCTGGAGCCTGTTTCCGATTCTGTGTCTCCCTCTCTCTCTGCCCCTCCCCCGTTCATGCTCTGTCTCTCTCTGTCCCAAAAATAAATAAAAAAATAAAAAACGTTGAAAAAAAAAATCGGACAAATCCTAATTAAGAGACATTCTACAAAATACCCAAGTGGTATTCCTCAAAATTCTCAAGATCCTCAAAGCAAGGAAATCCTGAAACCTGTCTTGACCAAGGAGTATCTAAGGAGACATGATAACTGTAAGTAATATAGAGTCATGAATAGAATCTTGGGACAGAGAAAGGAGATTAAGTATAATGTCAGGAAATCCAAATAAAGTATGGACTTTAGTTTATAATATATTAATATTGGTTCATTAGTTGTAACAAATGGAACATAATAAGGAGAAACCTGGGTGCATAATAGGAAAATGGAAAATAATAGGGGAACCTGGGTGCATAGTACATGGGAATTCTTTTTATTATCTTCATATTTGTACTATCTTCACAATTTTTCTTGACATCTAAAACTACTCCACAGTAAAAAATATACGAAGAAAAATAATGTGATTTGAGAAAATAATCAGTGACTACTTTTTTTTCCTTTTATTTATTTTTGTTTGTTTTGGCTTGGGACTTAGCAACACATTGGAAATGTATGTATTTTCCCCTTTGTCCATCAAAAATAGGACACCCAAAGATGTTTGTTCTGAAGTTTGGGCTTCATTAGAAAAGACAAGTATTTATCAGGTTTTTCTGTTTCAGGTGAGTTCCTTATTAAAAGGAACATTAAATAGTGCTCTTGAAAATGGACAACCTTTGCCTATATATAATATAAAACAAAACAAAAAAAGAAATGAGATAAAGTAAATAAATTAGAAGCTATACATGGCAGTGGGTAATTTTTTAGACTTTGAAGTCACAGTTTATTCACATTTCAACTTTAGAACCTGATGCCTGTATAACACGGGTTAAGTTTGTAAACTCTAAATATTAGCCTCTTTATCTGTAAAATGTAGATAATAATCATACCTTTCTAATAGTCCTTCAAGACATAAACTATCTAAATTACTTGGCATATAAAATGTGCTTAATAAATGTTAGTCAGTATTACATTATTAGCATTAACTCTCTTTTCACAGCCTCTTGGCCTCTTCTAATTTTTAACCACTGTAAAAATACAGTGCACATTCGGGCTACCTGGGTGGCTCAGTAGGTTGAGCATCTGGCTTCAGCTCAGGTCATGATCTCATGGTTCCTGGGCTTGAGCCCTGTGTCAGGCTCTGTGCTGACATCTCAGAGCCTGGAGCCTTCTTTGGATTCTGTGTCTCCCTCTCTCTCTGCCACTCCCCTGCTCATGCGCACGCTCTCTCTCTCTCTCTCTCTCAAAAAATAAACATTAAAAATTTTTTAAATATAGACAGTACACATTCTATAAAACATTTTTTTATTAATTTTATGTATATACACATATTTTTGTGTGAATATACTTATACACACATATGTATATACAAATAGTTTATTTTATTTGATTGTTTGACACCAATGCCTTGCTATTTTTGCTTAAGTATACTAAAAACCATTGTCTACACTTTCATCTTGCATATTACTTCTTGATATGGATCATCTATAATTTATTGAGTATTTCTCTTCAGGTGGACATGTAGTTGTCTCCATTTTTAATCTTTTGAATGATGGTACTTTATGTATTTGTACACATTAGTAATAATAATAATAATAAATAAGATTTCCATAGTGCTTAATATGTACCCGATACCTTTGTAAGTGATTAACAAATATTAAATCATTGAATACAACAACCCTATCTGTAGATATCCTCATCCCCACTTGACAAATATGGAAAAGAAGCACAGGGAGAATATCTAACTTGCCCAAGTTTTAATAGATGTTTCTTCTAACTTTATTTTAATGTCATAACCTGTATCTGAGGTTCCTATATCCCCCTGAGCCTATTTGATAAACATTTTTATATAAAATCATGCATTTGACATTTTAGATACAATTCCTTTTTATGTTTACTTATTTTTGAGACACAGAGAGCGGGAGAGAGAGAGCAAGAGCATATGAGTGGGGGAGTGGCACAGAGAGAGGGAGACATAGAATCCTAAGCAGCTCCAGGCTCTGTGCTGTCAGTACAGAGCCCGACACAGGGCTCAAACTCACTAACTGTGAGATCATGACCTAAGCTGAAGTTGGACACCCAACTGACTGTACCACCCAGTCGCCCCTCAGATATATTAATATACAGTTATTTGTATCGCCACCATTTATTTTCTTTACTGATAGGATTATTTCACTTTCAAAATTGGTATTATAAATTATTTCATAGATACAAAAAGGAATAAAGATCAACATAATACACATTCATAGGCATATGTCCCAGTTTAAGGCAGACATATGACCAATATTGTTGGCACTTCTTGTGAACCCTTCCTGTTTTCATTCTCTTCCCTAACCCAGATCAAAGTAACTCCTATAGTTAACTTTCTGTTTGTCATTCTTTTTCATGCCTTTATAGTTTTATGAAGATATATGTATCTATAAACTACATGGAGAATTGTCTTGCCAGTTTTTAAGCCATATATAAATATATCATGATGTATGTATTGTTTTCCAACTGTCTTTTTATTGCTTCATATTTTGTTTGTAAACTTTATGTGCAAATCAATAGCTCCAGTTTATTCATTTTAATAGCAGTAGGATATTTTGGGTACATGAACAGAGCACAATTCATTTATCCATTCTCTTGTTGATGAAATTTCAGATTAATTCCAGGATTTTACAATTGAGAAGAATACTATGGATGTTTTTATATATTCCTCCATGTGAATTTTTGACACACTTTATTTCAATACATACATCAGAGGAGAATTCTTGAGTCATGAGGTAAGCACACATCCTGAGCAGACTAAATGAGGGATATAGTAAGCAGAGTTAAGAATGCAGATATTAGAATCAGATTCTCTCATATAAAATTGACACTATTGACTCATGAGACTCATTTTCCTCCTTATACAGTAGAGATACTAAAACTCGCCTTATGGGACTTCCATGGTCATTAAAGGAGCTAATATATATAAAGCACTTAATATTTCAGCTGGCATATAGAATTATATCGATAATTATTATTATCACTGTTATTAATATTATTTTGGTTTTTATTAATATAAGTATTAGGAGTTGAAATCATAGTGGTAATGAGAAGTCAATTCAAAGTCAAGTAGTTCATAGAAAAGACTTTGATTTTCTATGAGAATAGGTTAAAAGCAAGAAAAAGGAAGAAACAATTATATTAAAGATGCCACTGAGACTTTTCAGGAGAAAGAATATGATAGTTTGGAATATGTGCTTGTAATGGAGATTGTAAGAAGTGGTCAGACTCTGGATATATTTGGAAAGTACAAAAAACAGGATTTGCTGATTTATAGATAAGAGGAAAGTTAGGGAAGATTTTGAAGTCAGTATCCTAAATAGATGGAAGACTATAGAGTTGGCATAATTTAAAATAATGTATAATGAGTAGGGTTAGGGATAATCCAAGGAGGTCTGTTCTGGATGCATTAAAAATTCAAGTGGCAGAAACAAGAAGATAGCTGAATATTAGCAATTCCTAGTGCTGGTCCAGGCCATATATAATCTACATAAACATAGATATATAGGTTAAAAGAACACCGGTTATTAGAACATTTAAATTGATGAAACACTTGGGCGCCTGGGTGGCTCAGTCGGCTGAGTATATGACTTCGGCTCAGGTCATGATCTCATGGTTTATGAGTCTGAGCCCTGCATCAGGCTCTGTACTGACAGCTCAGAGCCTGGAGCCTGCTTCAGATTTTGTGTCTCCTTCTCTCTCTGCCCCCACCAGGTTCACGCTTTGTCTCTTTCTCTCTCTCTCTCTCAAAAACAAATAAACATTGGAGGAGGGGCCAACATGGCAGAGAAGCAGGGGGATCCAAACTTCCCTCTTCTCTCAAACAAAGAAGTTAAAGCACAAGGAGTTTGAATCCCAAGATTCTGGGAGGAAAAGAGACAGTTGTGCTTCCAGGGAACTGCCAGGACAACCTAACAGGCTATAGGGCTACTTCAATAAACAAATCAAAGCACACCTGGTGGAGGGTCCAAAACATCACTACAAGTAGGGAGATAACCAAAGTCACAACAGAGAGCAAGTAATACTCTCCAAAAAGCATCTCCTAAAGGGTTAGGCCCTGGACAGTGTATGACTCCTCTTTAATATAGTAATGCTCGCAGGTTCAGGGCACATAACAAGCTTTTAAAACACATAAGAGACAGAAAAGTAGTCAAAATGATGAAATGGAAGTATTCTCCTCAAAAGAAATGTCAGGACGAAATGATAGCTAAGTAATTGATCAAAACAGATATAAACAATATAACTGAACAAGAATTTAGAATAATAGTCATAAGATTAATTTCTGGGCTTGAAAAAAGCATAGAAGACAGCAGAGAATCTATTGCTGTAGAGACCAAGGAACTAAAAAATAGTAATGATGAATTGAAAAATGCTATATATGAGGTGCAAATAAAATAGAGGTGGTCACAGCAAGGATTGAAGAGGTAGAAGGGAGAATAGGTGAATTATAAGATAAAATTATGGAAAAAGAAGGAGCTGAGAAAAAGATAAAAAATTCTGGATCATGAGGGGAAAATTAGAGAATTAAGTGACTCAATGAAACAGAACAATATCCACATCATAGGAGTTCCAGAAGAAGAATAGAAAGGGGCTGAAGGTGTATTTGAACAAATCATAGCTGAGAACTTCCCCAATCTGGGGACAGAAACAAACATTGAAATCCAGGAGGCACAGAGAACTCCCTTCAGATGTAACTTGAATCGATCTTCTGCATGATATACCATAGTGAAACTGGCAAAATACAAAGATAAAGAGAGAATTCTGAAAGCAGCTAGGAATAAATGGGCCTTAACATACAAGGGTAGACACATAATGGTAGTAGCAGACCTATCTACTGAAACATAGCAGGCAACAAAGGAGTGGCAGGAAATTTTCAATGTGATGAACAGGAAAAATAGGCAGCCAAGATCCTTTATCCATCAAGCCTGTCATTCAGAATAGAAAGAGAGATAAAGGTCTTCCAAAACAAACAAAAACTGAAGGAATTCATCACCACTAAACCAGCCCTACAAGAGATCCTAAGGGGGACTCTGTGAGTGAAATGCTGCAAGTACCAAAAAGGACATGAGACATCATTACAAGCATGAAACCTACAGATAACACAATGACTCTAAAACCATATCTTTCAATAATAACACTGAATTTAAATGGACTAAATGCTTCAATCAAAAGACACAGGGTATCAGAATGGATAAAAAACAAAAACAAAAACAAGATCCATCTGTTTTCTGTCTACAAGAGACCCATTTTAGACCTGAGGACACCTTCAGATTGAAAGTGAGGGCATGGAGAACCATCTATCATGCTACTAGATACCAAAAGAAAGCTGCAGTAACTATACTTATAGCAGAAAACCTCGATTTTAAACAAAAGGCTGTAACAAGAGATGAAGAAGGGTATTATATAATAAATATGGGCATCTATCCATCAAGAAGAGCTAACTGTTATGATGTCTATGCACCAAATTTGGAGGCACCCAAATATATAAAACAATTAATCACATACATAAGCAATCTTACTGGTAAGAATGTGGAAATTGCAGAGGACTTTAATACTCCACTTACAACAATAGACAGATCATCTAGGCAGAAAATCAGTAAAGAAACAATGGCCCTGAATGATACACTGGACCAGATAGACTTGACAGATATATTGATAACTTTAAATCCTAAAGCAGCAGAATATACATTCTTTTCACATGCACATGGAACATTCTCCAAGATAAATCACATACTGGGTCACAAAAAAGCCCTCAATAAATATAAAAGAATTCAGATCATACCATGCACACTTTCAGATCACAATGCTACGAAACTTGAAATCAACCACAGGAAAGAGTTTGGAAAACCTCCAAATGCATGGAGGTTAAAGAACATCCTACTAAAGAATGAATGGGTCAACCAGGCAATTAAAAAAATTAAAAAATATACAGAAACAAATGAAAATGAAAAGACAACAATCTAAACCCTTTGGGATGCAGCAAAGGTAGTCTTAAGAGGAAAATACATTGCAATCCAAGCCTATCTCAAGAAACAAGAAAAATCCCAAATACAAAATCTAACAGCATACCTAAAGGAACTGCTTCTAAGTTCTGCTTCTAGAGCAGAACAGCAAAGAAACCCCAAATCCGCAGAAGAAGAGAAATGATACATATTAGAGCAGAAATAAACAATATAGAATCCAACAACAACAACAACAACAACAGAACAGATCAATGAAACTAAGAGCTGGTTTTTGGAAAAAATAAACAAAATTGATAAAACCTCTAGCCAGGCTTTTCAAAAGAAAAGAGAGAGGACCCAAATAGATAAAATCACAAATGAAAATGGATTTATTACAACCAAACCCTGAGAAATACAACCAATTATCAGAGAATACTATGAAATATATGCCAACAAACTGGACAACTTGGAAGAAATGGACAAAGTCCTAAACACCCACACACTACCAAACTCAAATGGGAAGAAATAGAAAATCTGAACAGATTCCTAACTGGTAGAGAAACTGAATCATTTATCAAAAATCTCCCAACAAATAAGAGTCCTGGACCAGATGGCTTCCCTGGGGAATTCTACCAGACATTTAAAGCAAAGTTAATGCCTATCCTTCTCAAGCTGTTCCAAAAAATAGAAATGGAAGGAAAACTTCTGGACACATTCTATGAAGTTAGCATTACTTTGATTCCCAAACCAGACAGAGACCCCAGAAAAAAAAGGAGAACTACAGGCAAATATCCTTGATGAACATGGATGCAAAAATTCTCAACAAGATACTAGCAAATTGAATTCAACAACATATATAAAGAATTATTCATCATGATCAAGTGGGCTTCATTCCTGGGCTGCAGGTCTGTTTCAATATTCGCAAATCAATCAATGTGATACATCACATTAATAAAAGAAAGGATAAGAGCCATACGGCCCTGTCAGTAGATGCTGAAAAGCATTTGACAAAATAGAGCATCCTTTCTTAATAAAAACCCTCAAGAAAGTAGGGATAGAAGGAACATACCTAAACATCATAACATAATAAAAGCCATATATGAAAAGCCCACAGCTAGTATCATCCTCAGTGGGGAAAAACTGAGAGCTTTCCCCCTGAGAGCAGGAACTTGACAGGGATGTCCACTCTCACCACTGTTGTTTAACATAGGGTTGGAAGTCCTAGCATCAGCAATCAGACAACAAAAGGAAATCAAAGGTATCAAAATTGGCAAAGAGGACATCAAACTTTCACTTTTTGCAGATGACATGATACTCTACGTGGAAAACCTGAAAGACTCCACCAAAAGAATGCTAGAACTGATACATGAATTCAGCAAAGTCACAGCGTAAAAAAATCAATGTACAGAAATCAGTTGCATTTTTATACACCAATTATGAAGCAACAGAAAGAGAAATAAAGAAACTGATCCCGTTTACAACTGCACCACGAACCATAAAATAGCTAGGAATAAACCTAACCAAAGATGTAAAAGATCTATATGCTTAGAACTATAGAAAGCTTATGAAGGAATTGAAGAAGACACAAAGAAATAGAAAAACATTCCATGCTCATAGACTGGAAGAATAAATGTTGTTAAAATGTCAGTACTATCCCAAGCAATCTACACATTTAATCCAATCCCAATAAAAATTGCACCAGAATTCTTCTTGAAGCTAGAACAAAAAATCCTATAGTTTGTATGGAACCACAAAAGACCCCAAATAGCCAAAGTAATACTGAAGAAGAAAACCAAAGTGGGAGGCATCACAATCCCAGACTTTGCCTCTACTACAAAGCTGTAATCATCAAGACAGTATAATATTGGCACAACAAAAGACACATAAATCAATGGAATAGAATAGAGAACCCATAATTGGACCCACAAATGAATGGCCAACTAATCTCTGACAAAGCAGAAAAGAGTATCTAATAGAAAAATGACAGTCTCTTTAGCAAATGGTGCTGGGAGAACTGGACAGCAACATGTAGAAGAATAAAACTAGACCACTTTCTTACACTGTACACAAAAATAAACTCAAAATGGATGAAAGACATCAATGTGAGACAGGAAACTATCAAAACCCTAGAGGAGAAAGCAGGCAACAACCTCTTTGACCTCAGCTGCAGCAATTTCTTACTCAACAAGTCTCTGAAGGCAAGGGAAATAAAAGCAAAATG
This sequence comes from Lynx rufus, assembly GCF_022079265.1. NCBI lineage: Eukaryota > Metazoa > Chordata > Mammalia > Carnivora > Felidae > Lynx > Lynx rufus. The sequence continues at coordinate 94,251,584 of NW_025814845.1, read as the reverse complement.
AACTATTGGGACCTCATCAAGTTAAAAAGCTTCTGCACAATGAAGGAAACAATCAACAAAACTAAAAGGCAACTGATGGAATGGGAAAAGATATTTGCAAATGACATATCAGATAAAGGGCTAGTATCTAAATCTATAAAGAACTCACCAAAGTCCACACCTGAAAAACAAATAATCCTGTGAAGAAATGGGCAGAAGACATGAATATACATACACCTTTCTAAAGAAGACATCAGATGGCCAACAGACACATGAAATTATGCTCAACGTCACTTATCATCAGGGAAATACAAATCAAAGCCACACTGAGATACTACCTCACACCACTCAGAGTGGCTAACATGAACAAATCAGGAAATTATAGATGCTGGCAAGGATGTGGAGAAACAGGAACCCTCCTGCACTGTTGGCGGAAATGCAAACTGGTGGAGCCACTCTGGAAAACAGTGTGGAGGTTCCTCAAAAAATTAAAAATAGAACTACCCAATGACCCATCAATAGCACTGCTAGGAATTTACCCAGCGGTTACAGGAGTGCTGATGCATAGGGGCACATGTAAACTCTATGTTTATAGCAGAGCTTTCAACAATAGCAAAATTATGGAAAGAACCTAAATCTCCATCAACTGATGAATGGATAAAGAAGATATGGTTTATATATACAATGGAATACAACTTGGCACTGAGAAAGAATAAAATCATGCCATTTGCAGCAACATGGATGGAACCGGAGGGTATTATGCTAAGTGAAATAAGTCAGAGAAAGACAGATATCTGCTTTCACTCATAGGTAGATCTTGAGAAACTTGACAGAAGACCATGGAGGAAGGGTAGGAGGGAAAATAGTCACAAAGAGAGGGGGAGGGAGGCAAACCATAAGAGACTCTTAAATACAGAGAACAAACTGAGGGTTGATGAGGCGGGGGAGAAGGTAAAGTGGGTGATGGGCATTAAGGAGGGCACTTGTGATGAGCAACTGGGTGTTGTATGTAAGCCAATTTGACAATAAACTATATTTAAAAAAACAAATAAACTTAAAAAAATAATAAAATAAATTGATGAAACACTAAAGAAAGATGGCTGTTAAACTTACAGCCAGCATACCCACATTATACACTGGAGTAATAAAAAGAGGAACTAGAAAGGAGACTGAGAAGGCAACCAGAATAAAGGAGGAAACCTGAGACAGTGTGGTATCCTGCAAGTTAAGTGAGGAAAAGGTTTTTCAGTAAGAAAAGTGGCCACCAATGTTAGATTTAGTTCACAGGTGAAGTAAGAAGCATGAGAATGGACGAGTAGATTTACTGGTTGAGTAGATTTACAGGGAAGTTACTGGTGAAAAACCAATACATTTGGTGGAGTGGTGAGAATGGATACGTGACCTATGTGGGTTTAAATAAGTACTGAAATTAGAGGCAGTGAGGAGAAAACATTCTTTCCAAGAGTTTTTGTCTGAAGTAAAGTAATAAACTGTTTGATAATATTTCTAGGATTTGTTATTATTGTTGTTACTTGTTTTTGTTAGTGTCACATGGTCTTTGTAAGGACATTCAGTCTGTCACACTGTCAAAAACAAAAGCCACTAATATTGATTATATATGTTCTGCCTTTGATCTTAATACCACTTCATAACTATTTACTTTCTTGGTCTTTTCAGGAAATATGCAGTCAGAGGACCCAACTATCCTGCTTTTATCTTTCATTTATTTTTAATGTATGTTTTCTCTGTATTTTTAAAATTGGCTTTTTTTCTCTAATATTTTGAAACCATTTTCCTAATTCATTTTCAATACTGTTTTTCCCATAAATGAATCCAAATCTGCCTATTTTTCTTAGTAAAGTTAACCATAGCCCAGAGACTTCAAAATTCAGTATCTCATTTCTCCATATCATTTATTTAAAATGGTTTTAATATCAACTTCTTTATTAATTCAGTAATTGTCTTAAAGGTGAACATTTTACATTTCGAAGAGAATTTTTCAATATTGGGAAAAGGGTGAATTTCTCTCACTTCTCTTCCTTCCTTCCTTCCTTCCTTTTCTTCCTTTTACTTGGAGAGATCATTAAAATATAGATTACTCAGCTTCTCCCCCAGCTTCTGATTCAGCATATATGGAGTAAGGATGAACAATGTGCATTTCTAGTAAGTTCCTAAGATATTCTAATTGTGCTAGTCTATTAACTACACTTTTAAAAGTACAGTGCAAAAGATTATCATCTGTAAAATTCTTATTTTTGTAATCTATTGTCTTTATTGATTACATTCATCATTAACTTTAATAAATATTTTGAATGTAGTATGTAAGTTTGGTTATACACTTATATAAGTGTAAATATACACACATAAAATGTGCATATCATAAATCATATGTACATATTTCATTTGAAAAAAATTAATTTTTACTGAAATTTTCATAAGCTTTTAAATATTTTTGCTTTTCATGAGCTTCTGCTGAGAGAGAGGGTTTAAACTTTTTTCTTACCAATATTGTGTTTTTGTCAATTTCACATGCCATTTTCTATTATTGTAATTTATTTCAAAGTTAGTTTCATAGGTTGATAAAGTCTAATGTTTGCTGAGTAATTATGACTTCTCTCAACATAAAATATTTATTTGTCCTTTTTAATATTTCACCTTGCCATTTGCAATAACATGGGTGGACCTAAATGGTATTATGCTAAGGTACATTAGTCAGACACAGAAAGACAAATACCATATGATTTCTACTTATATGTGGAATCTAAAAAAATAAAACAAACATGCAAAAAAATGGGACCAGAATTCTAAATAGAGAATAAACTGGTACTTTTATTCAGTTTGCATAAAAAGTGAGGTGAGGTGGGTAGGGAATTGGCAAAATAGGAAAAGGGGATTAAAAGCTATAAACTTTCATTTATAAAATAAATAAGTCACATAAATGAAAAGAACAGGATAGGGAATATAGTCAGTAATGTTGCAATATTGTTGTATGGTGACAGATGGTAACTACACTTATTGTGGTGAGCATAGCATAATGTATAGAAACGTCAAATCACTCTTGTACACCTAAAACTAATATAACACTGTATGTCAACTATATTCTGATTTAAAAAAAAATTTTAATGTTTATTTATTTTTGAGAGAGAGACGGAGGATGAGTGGGTGAGGGGCACAGAGAGAGGGAGACACAGAACTTGAAGCAGGCTCCAGGTTCTAAGCTGTCAGCACAGTGCCTGATGTGGGGCTCGAACCCACAAACCACAAGATCATGACCTGAACCAAAGTTGGATGCTCAACCAACTGAGCCACCCAGGCGTCCCTGTACTCTGGTATTTTTAAAGCATGTATGTTTAAGTATAATCAATGTGTGGTGACATATCAAGCTTGTGGAGATTTACATTCCATTTTCACGTAAAGTATTTACCACTGGATACAGGAACAAACAAAAAGATTTCACCTTGGCCTCTACTGCCTGATAGTCATATTTATGCATCTGCCCTCTTTTTTTTTAATTTCTGCCTGGTATATATTTTTCTGGTTCTGTATTCTTAACCTTTCTGGGTCATTTCGTTTGTTTTATAATCCTTATACATAGAATTTGGCTGAATTTTTGCCTGTTGTTTTTTTAATTTTATTTTTAACCTTTCTTAAAAGTCTCAGAATGTAGTATGAAAATATAACCAGTTCGCACATGATCTTTGAAATTATTTTTGGTAACTCTTTTCTCTTACTTTTTCATGTTATTCTTCCATTCCCTCTCATAGTTATTTGAATTGTTTGAGATGTCTTTTTCTTAAGTCTCTCTCTCCCTTCCTCTTTCTCTTTTTCCGTCTCAAAGCTCTATATATCTATTCCTATTCTTTGACTTATACATTAAGAACATATTTAAGTTTACATGCTTTCAATACTTTGAATTCATAACTATAAACTACAGCATCATGTTGCTCCATATCCTCCACTCTACCATCTACTTCTTTGTCATAAATAGTAATATATAATTGTTTTTAAGGCTTTAGTCTATGGTACAATTGATAATCTTACACTTATTTTCATGATGTTTTCTTACCATTACTTCTTATAAAATATATATTTTGGCTTAGTTTTTTTCGTCTGTTTCAATCACACTCCTTTAAACATTTTAACTCAATTTGGTTTTGAAACAATGATTCTACATCCATTATGAACTAGCATTCAAGAGTGGGGCAAAATATAGAATAACCACTTGAACATGTCTGAGTATATGATAACCTTTTGTGTTTTCTTTAGTTAATTTTTTCAAATGTTTATTTATTATGACAGAGAGAAGGAGAGAGAGTACAAGACGGGGAGGGACAGAGAGAGAGGGAGAGAGAGCCCAATGTGGGGCTTGATGTCATAAATCATGAGATCGTGACCTGAGCTGAAATCAAGAGTCAGACGCTTAACCAACTGGGCCACCTAGGTGCCCCTCCTGAGATTTATTTGTTTTACATTTTCAATATCATTCTACTTTCCTTGGGATTTTTGAGTTTGGAACTACTTACCCTAGTGTTGACTCCTTCCATTTATATTTGTAATCAAGTGTGAACACATAAGCCATACTACTTATAATAATTATTATTTTATTTTGTCTTGATTTTGTGGCTATATATATATATATATGTATGCATCAGTGCATAAAGTCTACTAATTATAAACACAGAGCACAGTTAACCCACTCCATTTTACATATGTAGGTACCTGTACAACTACCACTCAGATAAATATTTACAACATATTTTCAAAACTCCAGATGTTTCCTACATGCTCCTTGCCTTACATATCCTGTTGAAGAAAACACTATTATGACCTTTGTCAACATAGATTATTTCTGTCTATTCCTGAACTAAATACAAATTGAATAAATATATATTTTATATCTAGTTTCTTTCACTCAACAAAATGTCTGTATGATTTACCCATGTGGCAGTTGTCAATTCTTTTTCAGTTGTGTGTAGCGTTCTGTTGCACATACCCACAAGTTTCAATCCATTCTTCTATTGATAGAGGAGGATTTCCATGTTGCTGGGATCCCAATCACTAAGAAGGAAATGCTACCTAAGTGGCTTTCATATCTCTGAGTGGGCATTTTGTTGCACTCAAGAGTGAAAAATTATTTTGGGGTGACAAGGTGGGGAACTAGAAGCTCAAAGAAAATTGCCAGTCACGTCTTTCTGGCATCACAATGTCTATTCAGAACCCCACAATGGAAAATTTTATGAGGGAGCCAGCTGGCACAGTAACTTTGTCATTTGAAGAGCCCCAGCTTCAACATCCTAAAGCATAGCATGGTAGGTTGGGTTTTATGTTGAAACAGAAGATTTTAATAACCAGCACTGATGTCAGCGGCCTGCTTCTAGCCATTGTTAGGGAGAGACAAGATGTGGGGTTGAACAAGCTTGTTTCCTTATCTTATGGTGACTGTAAGCTATCTATCTATGGGTCTATCTATTGATCTATCTATTATTTTAAAGAATGAGAGAGAACACAAATGGAGGAGAGGAGCAGAGGAAGAGAGAGTTAGAATCTTAAGTAGGGTTCACGCTCCACTGAGCCATTTAGGCGCCTTTGTAAGCTATTTAAATGTCTTTCCTAATATCTTGTTTATCAGTACAACTGCCTGAGAGAACAGAATGTCATCCTTCTATCTCCCTTTATTCTTCCTCTATGGATGCCCCATGAAAAAATATGTCAAAATGTGCTCTTCTATTTTCTTGAGCCCCAAAATTCATATTACAACATTTCCCAGTAAGGTCAAGGACTTTGTTTAGAATCTAGGTGTGGTTTTTACCTGGAAGACAAATGCCATTGCTAACTTCTGTTCATTGTTAATAGAAGAAGAATGGTTTGACTAACATTCTGATTAAATTGCTGATCTCCTTCTTGCTTTAATTGATGACTTCTGAATTCAAAAATTTCAGGGTATCCTTTGAAGAAAATCTCTTATTTTAGTTTTTTGTACTTAAACTACACCATTTTCCATGCTCTTTTATTTACTGTAATATGCAATTCCCTTGAAATCAACCATCTTGTCTTTTCAGTACCTTTATGAATATGCTCATATATGTATTAACATATTAATAAATTTTAGTAGGAAGGAGAAGTGGATAGTTTGATTCAGATAATCATCTTGATGCATTTTCACTTTTCCTTAACTTGAAACCATAAATTATCTTGTAGCTATATAGTTTTTCCAAATCAACAGCTAGGTGAGCAGACTCTGACAATTAGAGTGTAGGGATAAGAGAACACAAAGATACTTGAAGCATGGGATACTGTAGATAATGTTGGGTAAGTTGGGTTCTTGTTGTAAATAAAAGGTTACACTTAAAGATTATAAATTAAACAAAAATAAACTTCTGGGAATAAAATAAACCTGTTTTCAGCTATATTTTTAACTGCGTAGGGCTTCTCATGCTTTGGAGTGATTTTTATGCAAGACTTTCAAACCTACATTTCATAAAAGAGATGGTCTTACATAGGATTTCAAAGCATAGAAAGAGTAACCAAAAAAAGATTAATGATTTTCTTCACAGAAAAAAAAAAAAAAAAACTTGATAATTTAGATTTGGATAGCACTAAACCAGTGGTTCTCAAATTTCATGCAATAGATTAACTTGGAGGGCTTGTTAATACACAAATTGTTGGAAACCTATCCCTGGGTTTCCCATTCCAGTCTGGCGTTTGGAGAAGCACTGAAGGCCTGCCTTTCTGAAAAGTTCCCTGGTAATACTGATGCTGCTACGCAGGGACTCCAGGTTGAAAACCCACTGCTGTAAAAAAGATATTGCAAAATACATAATGTATCAAATAGAAAGATAATCATTACTCAATTAGCAATAGAATATATAACTAAAATTGTGTAAGGCGGGGCGCCTGGGTGGCGCAGTCGGTTAAGCGTCCGACTTCAGCCAGGTCACGATCTCACGGTCCGTGAGTTCGAGCCCCGCGTCGGGCTCTGGGCTGATGGCTCGGAGCCTGGAGCCTGTTTCCGATTCTGTGTCTCCCTCTCTCTCTGCCCCTCCCCCGTTCATGCTCTGTCTCTCTCTGTCCCAAAAATAAATAAACGTTGAAAAAAAAAAAAATTGTGTAAGGCAGATTCTGTATACTCTGAAATGTGTTAGCTGTAATTTAATCAGTCTTAATATAACCTAGATGTACACCTATGTGCCTGTTCTCAAATTCTACAAACCTATCACCTCAGGGTCACTCCCTGTTGACCTTTCTAAATTCTGACCTGTAGAAAGCATCTGAGGGAGATCTAATGACATAGTGAGTACATTGAATAATGAAAACAACACAAACCATGCACTCTATAATATAGTAAACAAAATATTTTATATATATACAACAATTTTACTTATATATTTTTCTGTGTCTAGAATCATCATTATTTATAAGGTCCATGCATATGCCACTGCTGAGAGTCTATAAATAAAGAGGAAAACTTAGAAAGTACATGCAGAATGCAAACAGCAGCCTTGAGAACAGTGAACATTAATTCAAAGTGTCTGCAAAGAAGTAGAGTGTTAATAGTTTTATAAATATAAGTATTTTTTTCATAATGGAAATATTTTTCACTTTAATATCAATATGGATATATATATATATATATATATATATATATATATATATTTTACACTAAGAATGTCCATGATTACCTATGATTGCTTAGAGAGAAATGTTTTAAAACCTACTTGTGGAACAAATCAGGTTAATTCATAGCAATCCTCAAGGTCTGCCTATAGGGCTACACAAAACTATCAGAAGATATTTATCTATGACAACTTGGGTTTGGTTACTTGACTATCCAATGACCAGAGAAGGAGAGAATCCTCAGGTTTAGAGAACAGTTTTATGTCAGGAGGAGGAAGGAGCAAAGCAAGGGCTGAGGAGGAGAACTCAAGAATGAGTGGTAACTTGTAACCGGGTGGCCTTAAGTAGGGAGTAGTGTTATTTAGTAAAAAGCATTGCTTGAGAAATGAACAGCTCCTCTACTCTCCTGAAACAAAGGAATCAAAAGATATTAATAGAAATTATCATCATTTCTTTTAACAAAGGATGTCACCAATAATGAAATTATTTTGTGCCTCTGTCAATCCCAGAAAAAAAAAAGAAAAAGAAAAAGAAAAAGAAAAAGAAAACAGGAAGATGTGAAATCTATCAGTGAAATAAATTTATTTTTCTTTAAGTACAAAGTCTTACCAACAGCAAAATGTGTTCTTACTTCTTTTTTTTTTTCCTCCAGGAGAAATGGAATGTGGCTTTAATAAAATAACTTACAAAAAAAAATGTGGAAGGCCTCAGTACTCAGTGGTGAGAATATTGAGAATTGTCAAAGGGAGAGACTCAATCATAGCCCGGGGAAAGAGGGCCTAACAACCCTATCGCATCCTTATGCATCTTATCATCCCAACAGCTGACCTCTCTAATTAGAGGCGAAACAGAGGGAAGATGGTGGCTTAGGAGGACGCTGGGCTCACCGCATCCTGCAGATCACTTAGATTCCACCCACACCTGCCTAAATAACCCAGAAAATCGCCAGAAGACTAGCAGAACGGATTCTCCGGAGCCAAACTTAGACGAGAGGCCCACGGAAGAGGGTAGGAAGGGCAGAGAGGCGGTGCGTGCTACAGGGACTGGCGGGAGGGAGCAGGGGCGGAGGGGCACCCCGCCAGCCAAGCAGATGCCCCGAGTCTGGCTTGCAAAAGCAGAAGGGCTGGAAGGAGTGTGCTCTGACAGCAAGCGGGACTTAACATCTGGAAGGTTGTAAGTTAACAGCTCTGCTCAGAGAACGGGAGGGCTGGAGGACAATGGACAACGGGAGGGAGAGTTGTTGAGCCCTGGATGACAGAGCTCAGCTTGGCAGGGAACAAAGGCGCTCGCCAGCGCCATCTCCCTCGCCCATCCCCCAGCCAAAATCCCAAAGGGAACCTATTCCTGCCAGGGAACTTGCTTGCACCGCGCAAACACCCAATGCTGTTCTTCTGCGGATCCATCCCTCCGGTGGCAGCTCTGACTCCCTCCCGGTGCAGCAGGGCACCTCCCGAAGCAGATCTCTGAAAGAAAAGGGAGATGGAAAAGCAAGCTGAGCCTCCCCCTCCCGCCCCTGTGCATCTTGCCAATCCAGACCAGCTAATACCCCAGATCCCCAGCACCACAAGCCTGGCAGTGTCCAAGTAGCCCAGATGGGCCACGCCACCCCACAGTGAACCCCGCCCCTAGGAGAGGGGAAGAGAAGGTACACACTGGTCTGACTGTGGCCCCAGCGGTGGGCTGGGGGCAGACATCAGGTCTGACTACGGCCCCGCCCACCAATGCAAGTTATTCCAGACAGCACAGGGGAAGTGCCTGGCACTTCTGTACCACTCCAGGGACTATCCAAAATGATGAAACGGAAGAATTCCCCTCAAAAAAACCTCCAGGAAATAACAACTAACTAACTGATCAAAAACGATTTAAATATAAGAGAAAGTGAATTTAGAATAATAGTCATAAAATTAATCGCTGGGCTTGAAAACAGTATAAAGGACAGCAGAGAACCTATCGCTACAAAGATCAAGGGACTAAGGAACAGCCAGGAGGAGTTAAAAAATGCTATTAATGAACTGCAAAATAAAATGGAGACGACCACAGCTCGACTGAAGAGGCAGAGGAGAGAATAGGTGAACTAGAAGATAAAATTATGGAAAAAGAAGAAGCTGAGAAAAACAGAAAATCCAGGAGTATGAGGGGAAAATTAGAGAACTAAGTGATACACTAAAAAGAAATAATATATGCATAATTGGTATCCCAGAGGAGGAAGAGAGAGGGAAAGGTGCTGAACGTGTACTTGAAGAAATAATAGCTGAGAGCTTCCCTGATCTGGGGAAGGAAAAAGGCACTGAAATCCAAGAGGCAGAGAACTCCCTTCAGATGTAACTTGAATTGATCTTCTGCACGACATATCATACAGAAACTGGCAAAATACAAGGATAAAGAGACAATTCTGAAAGCAGCTAGGGATAAACGTGCTCTAACATAAAAAGGGAGACATATAAGACTTGTGACCAATCTCTCTACTGAAACTTGGCAGGCCAGAAAGGAATGGCAGAAAATCTTCAATGTGATGAACAGAAAAAATACGCAGTCGAGAATCCTCTATCCAGCAAATCTGTCATTTAGAATAGAAGGAGAGATAAAGGTCTTCCCAAACAAACAAAAGCTGAAGGAATTCATCACCACTAAACCAGCCCTACAAGAGATCCTCAGGGGGATCCTGTGAGACAAAGTACCAGAGACATCGCTATAAGCATAAAACATACAGACATCACAAGGACTCTAAACCCGTATCTTTCTATAATAACACAATGTAAATGGAGTAAATGCACCAAGCAAAAGACATAGGGTATCAGAATGGATAAAAAAAAAAAAACAAGACCCATCTATTTGCTGTCTACAAGAGACTCATTTTGGACCTGAGGACACCTTCAGATTGAGAGTGAGGGGATGGAGAACTATTTATCATGCTACTGGAAGTCAAAAGAAAGCTGGAGTAGCCATACTTATATCAGACAAACTAGACTCTAAATTAAAGGCTGTAACAAGAGATGAAGGGCATTATATAATCATTACAGAGTCTATCCACCAAGAAGAACTAACAATTATAAATGTCCATGTGCTGAATACGGGAGACCCCAAATATATAAAACAATTACTCACAAACATAAGCAACCTTGTTGATAAGAATGTCGTAATTGCAGGGGACTTTAATACCCCACTTACAACAATGGATAGATCATCTAGACACATGGTCAATAAAGAAACAAAGGCCCTGAATGATACATTGGATCAGATGGACTTGACAGATATATTTAGAACTCTGCATCCCAAAGCAACAGAATATACTTTCTTCTCGAGTGCACATGGAACATTCTCCAAGATAGGTCACATACTGGGTCACAAAACAGCCCTTCATAAGTATACAAGAATTGAGATCATACCATGCATACTTTCGGACCACAATGCTATGAAGCTTGAAATCAACCACAGGAAAAAGTCTGGAAAACCTCCAAAAGCATGGAGGTGAAAGATCACCCTACTAAAGAATGAATGGGTCAACCAGGCAATTAGAGAAGAAATTAAAAAATATATGGAAACAAATGAAAATGAAAATACAACAATCCAAACATTTTGGGATACAGCGAAGGCAGTCCTGAGAGGAAAATACATTGCAGTCCAGGCCTATCTCAAGAAACAAGAAAAATCCCAAATACAAAATCTAACAGCACACCTAAAGGAAACAGAGCAGAGCAGCAAAGACACCCCAAACCCAGCAGCAGAAGAGAAATAATAAAGATCAGAGCAGAAATAAACAATATAGAATCTAAAAAAACTGTAGAGCAGATCAATGAAGCCAAGAGTTGGTTTTTTGAAAAAATAAACAAAATTGATAAGCCTCTAGCCAGGCTTCTCAAAAAGAAAAGGGAGAGGATCAAAATAGATAAAATCATGAATAAAAATGGAATTATGACAACCAATCCCTCAGAGATACAAGCAATTATCAGGGAATACTATGAAAAATTATATGCCAACAAACTGGACAACCTGGAAGAAATGGACAAATTCCTAAACACCCACACACTTCCAAAACTGAAACTGTAGGAAATAGAAAGCTTGAACAGACCCATAACCAGTGAAGAAATTGAATAAGTCATTAAAAATCTCCCAACAAATAACAGTCCAGGACCAGATGGCTTCCCTGGGGAATTCTACCAGACATTTAAAGCAGAGATAATATCTATCCTTCCCAAGCTACTCCAAAAAATAGAAAGGGAAGGAAAACTTCCAGACTCATTCTATGAAGCCAGTATTACTTTGATTCCTAAACCAGACAGACACCCAATAAAAAAAGAGAACTACAGGCCAATATCCCTGATGAATATGAATGCAAAAATTGTCAACAAAATACTAGCAAATTGAATTCAACAGCTTATAAAAATAATTATTCACCATGATCAAGTGGGATTCATTCCTGGGATGCAGGTCTGGTTCAACATTCGCAAATCAATCAACGTGATACATCACATTAATAAAAGAAAAGAGAAGAACCATATGATACTGTCAATCGATGCAGAAAAAGTATTTGACAAAATTCAGCATCCTTTCTTAATAAAAACCCTCGAGAAAGTAGGGATAGAAGGAACATACTTAAAGATCATAAAAGCCATTTATGAAAAGCCCTCAGCTTTTCATCCTCAATGGGGAAAAACTGAGAGCTTTCCCCCTGAGATCAGGAACTCGACAGGGATGTCCACTCTCACCGCTGTTGTTTAACATAGTGTTGGAAGTGCTAGCATCAGCAATCAGACAACAAAAGGAAATCAAAGGCATCAATATTGGCAAAGATGAAGTCAAGCTTTCGCTTTTTGCAGATGACATGATATTATACATGGAAAATCCAACGGACTCCACCAAAAGTCTGCTAGAACTGATACATGAATTCAGCAAAGTTGCAGGATACAAAATCAATGTACAGAAATCAGATGCATTCTTATACACTAATAATGAAGCAACAGAAAGACAAATCAAGTACTGATCCCATTCACAATTGAATCAAGAAGCATAGGGGCGCCTGGGTGGCGCAGTCGGTTGGGCGTCCGACTTCAGCCAGGTCACGATCTCGCGGTCCGTGAGTTCGAGCCCCGCGTCAGGCTCTGGGCTGATGGCTCAGAGTCTGGAGCCTGTTTCCGATTCTGTGTCTCCCTCTCTCTCTGCCCCTCCCCCGTTCATGCTCTGTCTCTCTGTGTCCCCAAAAAATAAATAAACGTTGAAAAAAAAAATTAAAAAAAAAAAAGAAGCATAAAATACCTAGGAATAAATCTAACCAAAGATGTAAAAGATCTGTAAGCTGAAAACTATAGAAAGCTTATGAAGGTAATTGAAGAAGATATAAAGAAATGGAAAAACATTCCATTCTCATGGGTTGGAAGAATAAATATTGTTAAAATGTCAATACTACCCAAAGCTATCTACACATTCAATGCAATCCCAATCAAAATTGCACCAGCATTCTTCTCAAAGCTAGAACAAGCAATCCTAAAATTCATATGGAAGCACTAAAGGCCCCGAAGAGCCAAAGTAATTTTGAAGAAGAAGACCAAAGCAGGAGGCATCACTGTCCCAGACTTTAGCCTCTACTACAAAGCTGTCATCATCAAGACAGCATGGTATTGGCACAAAAACAGACACACAGACCAATGGAATAGAATAGAAACCCCAGAACTAGACCCACAAACGTATGGCCAACTCATCTTTGACAAAGCAGGAAAGAACATCCAATGGAAAAAAGACAGTCTCTTTAACAAATGGTGCTGGGAAAACTGGACAGCAATATGCAGAAGAATGAAACTAGACCACTTTATTACACCATTCACAAAAATAAACTCAAAATGGATAAAGGACCTGAATGTGAGACAGGAAACCATCAAAACCCTAGAGGAGAAAGCAGGAAAAGACCTCTCTGACCTCAGCCACAGCAATTTCTTACTTGACACATCCCCAAAGGCAAGGGAATTAAAAGAAAAAATGAACTATTGGGACCTCATGAAGATAAAAAGCTTCTGCACAGCAAAGGAAACAACCAACAAAACTAAAAGGCAACCAACGGAATGGGAAAAGATATTTGCAAATGACATATCAGACAAAGGGCTAGGATCCAAAATCTATAAAGAACTCACCAAACTCCACACCCAAAAAACAAATAATCCAGTGAAGAAATGGGCAGAAAACATGAATAGACACTTCTCTAAAGAAGACATCCGGATGGCCAATAGGCACATGAAAAGATGTTCAATGTCGCTCCTCATCAGGGAAATACAAATCAAAACCACACTCAGATATCACCTCACGCCAGTCAGAGTGGCCAAAATGAACAAATCAGGAGACTATAGATGCTGGAGAGGATGTGGAGAAACGGGAACCCTCTTGCACTGTTGGTGGGAATGCAAACTGGTACAGCCACTCTGGAAAACTGTGGAGGTTCCTCAAAAAATTAAAAATAGACCTACCCTATGACCCAGAAGCAGCACTACTAGAAATTTACCCAAGGGATATAGGAGTACTTATGCATAGGGGCACTTGTACCCCAATGTTTATAGCAGCACTCTCAACAATAGCCAAATTATGGAAAGAGCCTAAATGTTCATCAACTGATGAATAGATAAAGAAATTGTGGTTTACATACACAATGGAGTACTACAGGGCAATGAGAAAGAACGAAATATGGCCCTTTGTAGCAACATGGATGGAAGTGGAGAGTGTGATCCTTAGTGAAATAAGCCATACAGATAAAGACAGATACCATATGTTTTCACTCTTATGTGGATCCTGAGAAATTTAACAGAAACCCATGGGGGAGGGGAAGGAAAAAAAAATAGAGGTTAGAGTGGGAGACAGCCAAAGCATAAGAGACTCTTAAAAAACTAAGAACAAACTGAGGGTTGATGGGGGGTGGGAGGGAGGGGAGGGGGGGTGATGGGTATTGAGGAGGGCATCTTTTGGGATGAGCACTGGGTGTTGTATGGAAACCAATTTGACAATAAATTTCATATATTAAAAAAAATAATTAGAAGTGAAACAAGGTCATGACAATTAGTTTTTAATGGATACCACATGAAATGGAAAGCAACTTTGCTACAGGAAAAGAAGTGAGAATGTTTAAAGAACATGGTATCTTCCTATGGGAGAGGTGGAATTTTCCCAAGGGAAGGCAATAGGCCTGGCAGTGGAAGAGAAGGAAGGAAATTGGTGGGGAATGAGAGTGAGGTGAGGAATGGAAGGAGGAAATGCTCAGGGACTTCTTCACTGTGAAAGTACAGACATTTAAAAAGGCATCAGTCTCTGTATAGATGGAAATGAAATTCCAAGATACCTAGTAATAAACTATCATTCCTACATGAGAATTTTTTAGGAAAGAAACTTGAAGTTAGTTCCAGGGAAGCTGAGGGAAAAGGTGGACTACAGGAAGGGAAGCAAATACACTCAATTCTCCCAGCTACAGAGACCCAAGAGGGAGCCCTGTGTCTCCATTATTATTACATTGTGGTCATTAAAAGCAGGAAGACTGAAAAATACCCATTCAAAATATTCCATGGTGTTAGGGGAGTGTTCTTTGAGGGAAAAAAAATCATGAGAAATAGTAAGTGAAAAATCTTTTGATTGTCCCAAAAGGCATCCAATGGTTTCCCTTGAGTAGGGCCTCAGAAAATTCCTCAGAGAAATAAATGGAGTTTTGCAAGATGTATGTGTGTGAGTGTGCATGTGTCTTGCATTTTTTTCCTGAACCTGGGCATACTTTTTTAGTGGTTTGTACCTAATTGGATAAATATACAGAGAGAAGGTACAGCACTGCAATGCAGAAAAAATAAGAGTTAACTTTCCCAGGATAAAAAAAGAAATGGGAAACATTTTGTTTCTATTGTTTAAGGCACTGTTAGGTTTGCCAAAAAACAAAAAAAGAAAACAAATTAAAAAGCTAAGACCTGAGTTGTGATCAATAAGCAAACATAAAACCAGGATTGCAGCAATGGAGACCTGCTCTGGGATTATAAGACTAAGTCTGTGGCTGGAAGCAATGTGGAGAAGCCAGGTCTCAGATGCCCTATATTAAACTAGGACCCATGTAGCATGCTAAAATGGTCTCATCAGTGTCCATTCACTCCTGGTAAAAAAACAAACCTAAATTGCTTTTGGAAGAAATTACCACAAATTGGGTACAATTTAGATATAGTTTGTAAAAAATAACTGTTTAAGTATATCTTATAAATGAGCTTCAGCAAAAACCACAGATTTAAACTTTCCAAGACTTTTCATTTTGGAATTATATAAAGAATATAAAAAAGCTAAATCTGATCATTTAAAAATATAGAATTAAAATCAGCAATCAAAAATGTATTATGAGTTAGAGGGTAATAGTGAAGGAATAAATTAGAATAAAGGACAGAAAGACAGTATGTTGGAAACATGAAGTAAGCTTAGCAACCTGGAGGATAAGCAGCAAGATGGGACCAAGGATTTGTGAGGAGCATGTGGTGAATTTCAAAGTTATCACCGATATTCTAATTTTTAAATTGACAGGGGGGTTCATAAAAGCTCACTTCAATATTATCATAATATATTATTCTATTTGGAAAAGCACAGTATTCTCTCATTCCTTCTTTCTGTTTATTTATCTCTTTCTCTGGTTTTTTCTCTCTCTTTTAATTACTATAATAAACCAAGGAGGCACAGACATGCTTTTCAAGGAATATTAAGATTTTTTATTATTAGAAGTCTTCCTAGGATATATGTATAAGACAAAGAAGGAGGGAAATGACCATAAAGTATTAAAAGTTAAGCCAGAAATTTAATTCTGCAGGGGCTGGTTCAAGTATCTTGATTTTTTTTTTTTACGAATTTATTTCACAGCATTTATTGAGTACCTACATTAGCGGGTGTTCTAATAGACATATAAAATTAAGTAAGACAAGTTCCTAGAAGATTATTTTCTAGGAAACAAAAATGGATGAATCCACTTTTAAAATGGATGAATAAATGTATAATGTGTTATAAGAGTTACAGAAAATAAGTAATTTTATAATGTGTTGGGCATTGGGAGTATTAGTCTACCTATCCTGCCATAACAAAATGCTAAAGACTAGGTGCTTAAATAACAGAAGTTTGTTTCCCATAGTTCAGGAGGCTAGAAGTGTAAGATCAAGGGGCCAGCAAGGTGTGTTCATTCTGAGGCCTCTTCTCTTGGCTTCTAGGCAGGTGCCACCTCAGTGAGTGCTCACCTGATGTCTTTTGGCACACAAGTGGGGGGCAGGGGTGTGGGGAGAGAGACAAAGGGAGCAAAAGCTCTCCGGTGTCTCTTCTAATAAGATCACTAATTTCATCATGAAAGCCCCCCTCTCATGATCTCATCTAACCCTAATTACCTCCCAAAGACCCCATAACCAAATACTATCACATTGGAGGTTAGCATTTCAACATCTGAATTTGGGGAGACAAACATTCAGCCCATAATAGAGGGGGATATCAATAATGTTACTTTAGGAAAAATGAATTATCTAGTTCTTTGGGGATTCAACCAGAGATCAAATAATATAATTTCAATATCATTTCTCAACAAGTGCACTACTTAACAACTGTTTCACCCTAACATTTAAGGAAGTTACATACATACATGTTATGTTAATTTATATATATGAAGGGGGCAGATGAAATGCAATTGCAATATGAATATATATCTTTTACCTTGTTACACTTCTGATTCTTAAGAAGCTGCCATGACATTTAATTGCATATCTAGGTAGCTACACTGTGGTGAGCATAACATAAGGTATAGAGAAGCTGAAACACTATGTTGCATGCCTGAAACTAATGTAACATTGTGTGTAATTTATATTCAAATAAAACAATTAAGTGATTTGCACATCTATTTACTAAAAATTACTAAGACAGAAAGTGGTAGAATGAAATCAAATTGTAATAGATGTTCCCTATTTAAACAATTTTATAATTCTTGCCATTAAAAATTCACTTAGAGCACAGAACCATGTATTTCAGAGAATGACATTTAAAAAGAAAAATGAGAGAACTATTTGGCATCAATTCTTGATTTTGGCTCAGGGGATTTTCCCTCTCCCTCTCTCTCAGGCCCTCCCATGTTCGTGCGCTCGTGCTCGCTCGCTCTCTCTCTCTCTCTCTCTCTCCCCCAAATAACATATAATGTTATTTGTGTGGTTGTATTAGATTTTGGATTTTCTCTAATTTTTAAATTTCAGATTTGGTGTTCAGTTACCTCAGGGCTCAGGCAAGGAAAGGCCAAATATAGCCTCATGCTTCAGAATATGATTCAATCCCCTAAAAATTAATAGAAGGTAAATTCCCATAATCTTAGATCAAGAAAAATAAAACTGAGAATAAGCCACAAAATAGGTAGATAAAAGTGACTTGTCAGCATATAGGAAGCTAAGAGTAGATTCACTCTCCCCTGCCTCTGTATCACCAGAAGGATTAGTTGTATGTATGTATGTATGTATGTATGTATGTATGTATGTATCTATCTATCTATCTATCTATCTATCTATCTATCTATCTATTCCTGCCTGAGAAAAATATTCCCCCTCAGTTTAGAGAATCTGATATTTGCAACAGAAAAACATCAGCGAGAAAAGGATATTTTGGAAAAGTTTCTCCTAATTTTTAAATTTTATGTGTGGCTGAAACATGATTAATCTGTAAAAGAGCACTTATTTTGTAGCATTATAAACACATCAGTTGAGTGTATTATCATAATAATAGACCTGGCTATCACTGATTGAACACTTAGTGTGTACTAAACACAGTCACGTATTTTTAACGCATTTTCATTTAATTTTCATAAAAACTCAATGTGCAAATATTATTTTTCTCATATTAAAGGTTATAAAAACTGTACAAAAATTACAGGGTTAATTATAATCCCCAAGATCACATATCTAATAGTGTAGCTTAAATTCAAATACACTTAAAAAAATAGACTTTGAGGGACGTTTTAAGTTTACAGAAAAATCAAGCAAAAACTTTCCTATCAGTTACCCCTATTAACTTCTTGCATTGGAATAATATGTTTGTTATAATTGATAAGCTAATATTAATAAATTATTAACTAAAATCCATAGTTTACATTAAAATTCAGTTTGTACTGTACATTCTATGGGTTTTGACAAATGGTAATGACACATATCCACCATTACAGTATCATACAGAATAGTTTTACTGCCCTAAAGTCCCGTGTGTTCCACCTATGCATCCCTCTCTCCCTCCCCTGGAGCCTCAGGTAAACACTTATCATCTTACTGTCTCCATAGTTTTGCTTTTTCCAAAATGCCATATAGCTGAAATCATATATGTAGCCTTTTCAGATTGGCTTCTTTCACTTAGCAATATACAATTAAGTTCCTCCATATATTTTCTTGTTTTTTTCTTTTTGTTTTTTTTTTTTTTGTATCCAAAAAATAATGTTTATTTCAAAATCGGGAAACAACCAGCAATGAAAAAACAGCATAAGTGAATTGGCTTCTTTCACTTAGCAATATACAGTTAAGTTCCCTCATATATTTTCTTGTTGTTTTTTTTTACCCCAAAAATAAGTTTATTTTCAAAAATAAGTTTATTTCAAAACAACCAGCAATGAAAAAACAGCATAAGTGAACATTACGCAGTATTTTATTTGGAAAGATAAAATCTCAACAGATAAAGATTAAATAATGAATAATATATTTTTTTAATTTTTTTTATTTATAATCCAAGTTAGTCAACATATGGTTCCTTCATGTATTTTCATTGGCTTGATAGTTCATTTCTTTTTAGCACTGAATAATATTCCATTGTCTGGATGTACCACAATTTACTTACCCATCATCTACTGAAGGACATCTTAGTTGCTTCCAAACTTTGGCAATCATGAGTAAAGCTGCTATAAACATCTGTGCGTAGGTTTTTGTATGGACATAAGCTTTCACTTCATTTGGAAACAAACAAATAAACAAACATGGAACACGATAGCTGGATCATAGAGTAAGAGTTATGTATATATGTATGTATGCATGTATATTTGTTGGTAGTATACAAATATAGACTAAATTGAGAATATTAGGTGTGTATAAAAGCTGCTGCAGGTAATATAAAAATATTTCAACTAAAATTTTGGCAACATTCCTATCAACATGTCAGAGAAATAATTTATATTGAAGGGCCAAGCAAACACTAAAAAAAAATGATAATAATAATAATAGAGGAAGAGTCAAAAGCAGTATGTTAAGATATCATGGTTTTCTTTCTCTAGAGCTCTGTTCACTAATCTATACAAATCAGAGTTTTTTTTGGTATATTTCAATCTGGAGTGGAACTACAAAGAATATCATCTTCCCAAACTCTCCTGGCATGATATAGCCTAAGTTAACTCTAAGTACATTTCTGTCAAGCATTTGGAGAGTTAATCCCAACATACATTGAAGTTTTTGGATGTTCAAAACTGTCTGTGAGACTCTAAAAAGAAAAAGAAAAACAAGTCCCAGGGCACCTGGGTGGCTCAGTCAGTTGAGGGTCCGACTCTTGATTTCAGCTCAGGTCATGATCCCAGGGTCATGCGATCAAGCCCTGTACTGGGCTCCATGCTGAGCGTGGAGCCTGCTTACGATTCTCTCTTTCTCCCTCTGCCCACTCCCCACCCACACTTTCTCTGTCTCTCTAAAAAAAGTGAAATAGAAAACAAAACAAACAAAACTTCAGTTCCTACTATATCTTGTACATGGTATAGGTATTCCATCACCTTCCCCAAAATATAAACAACTAAATTCCAGTCAAAACTATGTTCAGAGAAGCAGAAAAAGAGGTGATTACTCATAGAGATGACTACTTATAAGGAGAAACTGAATTTTTCCCATAATGAGTATGTATTATTCAATTACCAAACTGCTCTGAACAAAATAAAAAATGGCTGTGAGATAATTACATACTTGTGGTTTTATAATACAGTTTGAAATGTCCTCTAGATTTTCAAACAATTTTCTCTGCAAAAAGAAATAGACTTATCTAGTGTTCAACTCCAAAGCACTTTTCAAATATTACATGCTGTACCATTTAGAATTTATGTAACATTTAGGGATCTTACTGAGCTGGAAAATAGAGAGATGCTGTTTTTTATTTTTTTTCCAATTAGTTCTTCACTCATTTTCCAGTCTAGTAGCAAAATACTGCTTAGAAAGTGAAAGTCAGAAAAAATGCTGTAGGCTGTTCATGGTTTCCACTGGGAAGACCAAGTAGAAATACTTGATAAAATTTATATAGGTCTGAGGCAAAGGCATCTTAGTGTCAGAAGTAAAATATTTTTTAAACTGGTTTTGCAAAGTAACTGTAAATATGCTCTCTGAAGATTGAAAATATGTCAGATATGTTGCATAAATTGATTTAAAAAGCATAATATTATGCAAATTTTTATAAATTAAGTCCATGGTCTAGTTATCGAAGCACCCCACCAAAAATTAAAAGATGTTCTAAGGAATTCTGAATCTCATTATTTATCAGCAAATAACTGCTGGAAAAGGCTTTAGACAAGTAATCTTTCTAGGGCCAACATTTCTTTACACTTCAATTTCTCTTCAAATACAGCAGTGCTCAGATAACAAAACAGAATTCAGTGAACATCTTAGAGGGCAATCCTAGGGAGTAGGAGTGTGTGAGTCTCAAACAAAGCATACTTTATTTAGATTGAGGTTGACTCTTTGTCCACTTCCCATAATCCCTGTGGTATAGCCATCTACTGCAGAGAACTGGGGAGCTCTCTCTCCAGACCCAGAGCACTCTCCACTATTGGTATCAGGACAACCAATTCAAAACACACTCTGCACTACATGCTACTTACATACTATGCCACTGCATAATTTTATTTATCTGAGAGAAATTATTCTATTTTATATGACTGAATTAAATAGCATCTCATAGATTGAAAGAGTTAAAATAGCTAGGAAAATTAGTTAACTTACATTCATGGAGCAACTTGAATTACATGAAGATCAATTTTTTAAAAGTCATACATTTTAATATAATCTCTAGTCTTTGCATCTTTCTACACAGTTCATACATGGCAGTGTATTTTGTAAATTCAAATAAATTGAAAGGTACTAATTTTTTTGTTTTAATTTAAGAGATGGTGTTTTGTGTTGAGAGAGAGAGCACACACGTACATGCATGGTGGTCGGGGGGGGGGGCAGAAAGAGAGAAAGAGAGGGAATCTTAAGTAGGCTCCACACCCAGCATGGAGCCCAATGCAAGGCTTGATCTCATGACCATGAGACCATGCCTGAGCCGAAATCAAGAGGCTGACACTTAACTAACTGAGCCTCCCAGGCGCCCTTAGAGAAGGTTTTTTGTTTGTTTTTAGGTTTTTGTTTTTGTTTTTGTTTTTTACACATAATTCTTATGACATAAACATAAAGCTTAGTCAAAAACAGTGATTCCAATTTCAAAATCATTTGTTCATCATTCCAGATCTCTAATTCTTATTCCTATATAATAATTCCTGTATAATATCACCACCACCCCCAAAGAAAAACCCAGCAAAATGTAATCTTTTTGCTCTGAAAAACACTTGGAAAACACGAGAATTCACTTTATAATCATCCAGTTTGAATTACTATTTCCGGCTATCTACTATAAGGCTGAGAGATGGCTTACATATTGATCTTGGACGTATGTACAGTTATACCGATAGTGCTTAAATGTCATTCTGTGAATTAGCTAAGACTTATTAACAAGCATGTTTTCTGCCTATATGCAGCAATTATATATGATACTATTAGCAGTATCAATTAAGATAGATAAAGTAATAGCCTAATTGAATGCATGAGGAGTCTAATGGCTTTGATTTTCCTGATAATGGATTGCACTCTATCCTCATGTACAATAAGGTAGACACAGGATCAATAGAATTTTATGCTTAGAAAAACTACTAGCCCGAAGGACAACAATACCTAATTTAGGACTCATTATACAGGCTTTTATTTTAACCAGTGAAAAATACACATAAAATTAAACAGTCATTTCTAAAAACCAAAGTTCATGTCATTTCAGCCAAAAAAAAACAGGACTTTTATTATTTTTTTTTTGTATTTCTATATATGAAGAGTTCATCTTACAGCTATAATAATTCAGTTCAAACATTTTGTCTTGTTTTGAATTTGCTGTTTGACATTTTTACATTATACAAAATGAAATTTGGCATGGGTGAGACAGTATACCAATATTCCAATTGCATAACTCAATTACCCATGATAAAATCTGAGGAAAAACATGAAGTTATTGTAACTTGTCTGAGCACTCCCCTGGTAAACTTATTTTGGTAGAGAAACTAATCTTTATTTTTCAGAGCCTTTGAGAATGATAGTGTCTCATATCAATCACTGCCTTGCATTTGACTATGAAACAGCCTTGGGAAAGCTTCAGGCTTCTAGGTATTTTCCAATATTCTTGATAGAAGCAATTCTGGGAAAGCAGGAAGGATGACAAATGTATTCAAGTAGTTTCAGTAGGTAACCTACTCAGATGAAGCTAGGGTATTTTTAAGCAACTATAGAGTGAATGAGCTTTGCCACAGTCTAAGCTTTAACTAAAGCTTTGTAAAATTCTTAAGTCTTACTTCTTGTACTTCCCTCATCATCTAAGTCAATAATGGGAGATACTAACCAGAATGGTAGCTATTTCATAGAAAAGGAAGAGGCTTGTTGTGAGAATGTTACATTGCAGTAGTCACAGTCCACAAGTGTACAGAACAATGACACAGGAGACTTTTAGTCTCCAAACACAGTACTAGTGCTCTAATTTAGCACACTATAAATTTAAATATTCATATTTTAGTGGAATATGGGGCAATAGGCACAGACACAATTAGTTAGGAGTGAAAACTGGCACAAACTAACTGGAGAATAATTTGTATGTGCATGTAAAATGCATGTAACTGCTGACTCAGCAATTTAATTGCACTACCTTATGTGAATATACTCATAAAACTTTTCTGAGATGTATTATAATGTAGCTTATCTTGAAATAGCAAAATTAGGATACATTCAAAATGTGAATAAATATTTGAGTGATTATTAAATAATCTATAGTACATATACATGATGTATATCTGCATGTATAAATACAGAATATTTGCAAAATATATTATTATAATTAAAGGCTGAAGTACACACAAGATTTAGTGTACAATCTCATTGTGGAAATAAAATTAAGAGTATAAAATAAGAGGGACGCCTGGGTGGCTCAGTCAGTGAACCATTCGACTTCAGCTCAGGGCATGATCTTATGGTTCGTGAGTTCGAGACCTGCATTGGGCTCTGTGCTAAATATATTAATATATACTATACTAAAAAAGTATATATTTGCATAATTATTCATAAAGTAGTTTATGTTAAAATAAATATTCATTTTACATGACTATACATTTTTTATCTAGTTATTACATTTTTGGTGGCAAAACCATTTTAATTATCTAAGCATCTTAATCAACATAATTCTTTCCTGGGTTAGAGAATTTCAATCCTGAGATATTTGACCATTGTGAGTTTTTGAGAAAAACAGAAAATAAATCAAAAAGAGTATTATAACTATTTTGATTATTTTGTTACATAGTTTTAATAACATTAATTTATATTAATGTTCATTAATGGCATCTGTTACACTATATCATGTTCATTGAGGTTCTTATGGCACATGAAGCAAGCATAAGAGAAGACTGTTTTCAATGGACAGCTTCCTAGAATTTCTGAATCAAATCGATCAGGTAGAGTACACTACAGGCTGTGTTTCACACAATTAAATCTTCAAGTAGAAGTTAAAAGTCATCTCTACTATCTTAATGTAGAAGACATTGAAATAATGCTTTATAACAATAATATTTTTCTTATTTTCTTTGCCTTTTTCATCTTTTATCACATTATAATAAATAAAACTATACTTGGCAATGGAGATTTGTCCCATCCTTATATTTCCAAATATAGTAATGTCATTTTATGGACTAGGATATATATTTGGAAGACTGTATTAACTAAGTTGACGTACTTAATTTAAATTGTCAGATGGACAAGATAAATATAGAAATGTTAATAGCAAATTTAATAGAAATTTAATCTTGACAGAAAAAAAAAGTCTCCTTGTAAGCAAATGTTTTATTGCAGAAGTACCAGTACACAGGATAATACATAGAATGATGATACAGGAGTAATTATGACCCTCAATTATAGCACTTAAGCACACAGCACATAAATAAAAATATTATTTTTACATAAAGAGTTCTTACTGAATGTAGGAAAATTTTAGTATATAGCAAACAAGCAAATAATAAGTGAATGAATAAAAATTACTATCTACAATGCTAAAATATTCATAGGACTTTCAGAAGGTGGAGTAAGACCCTAGAAAAATCCTTTCATGAATAAAAGCTGTGAGAACTATACAAAAACTATCAAAACCAACTTTTCAGGACTGAAAATTAAACCAAAGATCTGCAACAATCTAAGGAGTATTTACTGAAGAAAAACAGCTAAATTTCAGTAAGAACAGTAACGTTTGTGGCATTTTAACCTTCTCTAATTCTTTCTCTTGCCAGCTCTGTGGTAGGTAGTCTTAAAAACCAAGAACTCCCTATTAGAGTAGCATTGAAATTTAGCTGTCAAGTAGCCTCTGAAAGGTGCAGAATCAGTTTAGAGCTCCACAAAAGTCCCATTCCCAGAGAATGGTCACTATTTGATCTGTCTAGCATCTTGCTGAAAAGCTCCATTCTCAGGGCCTGTGTTTATTTGACCTGATTCAGAGCTTACTTTGTGCAAATAGTCTTATTCCAGAAGGATTTGTTTGAAAAAATAAGTGACAATTGTTTAACATCACAGCTGTCTGAGACATCATTACCAGCTAGGACAGTCAGGAGGCAGATCAAAAAACTTGAAACAAAAGGAATTAATGTTCACAGGACACTGAAAAGATCCGGCAAACTGGGAATATCTGGAAGGCCACTTGCATACACAGGGTGATGCAGTTGCTCAGGAAAGACCAGCAAAGGCCTTAATTTCTTATCTCTGGCCAGCCTTATCTTAAGGCAAGCAGAAAATGAATAAGGCAGAAATGCAAACTGCCTACTAAGAGTGTTGAACTCATAACATGACATATACAAATAGCTCCTCAGTGAAAGTTGGGAATCTTATTAGTTCAAGGTATTTAAGGAAATCTCTGCCTAATAATTATATGAGCACTAAGCTAATCAGGCAGAGACTTCAGTGGCCACACATGACAAACAATACAGATTTAGAGAATTAGTCCAGAAAAGTCTCTAAATAAACAAACATCAAGAATAGCCACGGCAATCCCTGCGTGAAGTAATGCGAGTGTGTGTGGGGGTATCTGATTTCTAAAATTGCCAGTTTGCATTTTTAATACATGTATCTGCTTCAATAATGTATATAGAAAACTTACAAGGCAACAACAACAACAAAACCCAACAACAAAAACCCACACAGTTTAAGAAATAGGCAAAGGATATGAATAGGCATTTCTCAAAACAAGAAGTACAAGTGGCCAATAAACACATGAAAAGAGGCTTAACATTATTAGCCATCAGGGAAATTCAAATTGAAGGCACAAGATACTCTTTGCTTGCCCTGTGATAAGTATAATAAAAAAAGACAGATAATAAAATGGGTTGGTGGTGTTGTGGAGAAATCTGAATCTTCATGCATTGTTAATAGGGACATAAAAGGTTGCTTGCTGCCTGTTTGGAAAAGTGTGACAGTTCTTCAAAAAGTTAAATACGGTTATCATATAGTCCAGCTACTCTATTCCTAGAGAATTGAAAGCATATGCCCACACACACACACACACACACACACACACACACACACACACAAACTTACACACAAATGTTCATAGTAGCATTATTCATAGTAACCAAAAATGGAAACACACATAGGTACATCAACTGATAAAGAGATAAAGTGTGGCACACCATACAATAAAATGTTATTTTGGACAAAAAAAATAAACAGAATTGTATTGCAAATGAAAATCTAGGGATCAGGAGTGTTCAGCACTATTGAGTCATTGCTATTTCCTTATCTTTTCAATGAACAGAGCTCAGAAATATATATAATGTGTGTGCATGTATGTATCTCTGTACATACACATATTTGTTTTTATTTTCTTTATAACTATACTTTCAACTATATACTGAAATCCATAAGTTCAGACCAATATTTTCAATGCCAATCCAACACTAGAGTCCATTCCCATTTATTTTTTTCTCTTGTAACTCTTTATTCCAATAGTGAGAAATCTGGCTCCTATTATTGTCATTATTTTTACTTATTCCATCAATAACTAAACCAATGTTCCATAGCTGGCAGCCAACCACTCTCCAACCCCAGCATAAAAGCATTTCTCCTCACTTTGATTCTAACATCCTTTCCTAGACTACTACTATCTCTACCTTCTGTACAAATGACCTCTTCACCCAAATCAGGCTTCAACCCAGCATGCCATGCTCACACCCCTCCCTACTCATAGACAACATTTTTACTCTGCACAAACTTCCAATACACTGTTCAGGATGAAACACCCTAGTGGTGCCATCTTCCTCACCTTACTGGTGTTACCTCATCCTGTGTCAGGCCTCCAATGTCACCTTGCCCCCATAATTGCTTTCCTTACCCCACTTTGGCTTCAGTGCTATAGTGTAGAACTCATGCATCCCAAACTCCACACAGATATCATTTTCACACACTTTAACATCTGACACACATAATGGGTCACCCTCCTACTCAAATGTCCTCCTCACATTGTTTTGTCTCTGAAGACTTCCTCCACATCTGTCACAGCTCCCCACCTCCTGAATGGCTATTCTCCTCACACTGGTCCAGTTAAGACACTCCCAACTGTCATTCAGCTGTCACCACAGCTAAATCTTACTCCTCTCACATGATATCTATCTTCCTGGGGCTCTTCAAAACAGACTGAGGGAAGGAGAGGGAAAAAAAGGAAGGAGGAGAAAACAGAGAAGGGGAAAAGCTCTAATTTCCACCATATACTGAGAACATCTTACAATATTTATACATATGTGCCATATCTTAGATTTTATAATACTATGGTATATCAAAATATAATGGTTCATTAAATATTTTCCAGTTTAAAGTGTGTATTTATTTCTAATAATTTTTCACAGTTAGAAACTCAAAGAGATTGGGACTCATTAGGTGGCTCAGTTAGTCAGGCTACCAACTTTGGCTCAGGTCATAATCTTGTTCACGGGTTAGAGCCCTGTGTCAGGCTCTGTGCTGACAGCTCAGAGCCTGCAGCCTGCTTCAGATTCTGTGTCTCCCTCTCTCTCTCTGTCCCTCCCCCACTAGTGCTCTCTCTCTCAAAAATAAATAAACATTAAAAAATTAAAAGAAAGAAACTCTAAGAGGTCAAATAATTATATTACTTTTAGAGCTTTAAATGTACTTTGCAGGGTGCCTGGGTGGCTCAGTCAGTTGAGTGTCTGGCTTTGGGTCAGGTCATGATCTTATGGTTTTTGAGTTCTAGCCCCTCAACGGGCTCTGTGCTGAGAGCTTGTAGCCTGGAGCCTGGTTTGGATTCTTTGTCTCTCCCTCTCTCTCTTTCTCTCTCTCAAAAATAAATAAACATAAAAAAATAAATTTACTTGGACAAATTGTTTTCTTGAGCTTTTGTGGTCATTTAAATTGCACTGGCATTTATATTACCATCTCTTGACCTTTGGCTGGGGCTATACGTACACCATATATTATGAGAGATAAAATGAAGCATATCAATTTATTTGGTCATTGGTTACCAGTAGAATTTGCTTTTGTTTGTATTGTAAAAACATTACATTTTTAGTCTTGTAAATATCTTGTGAATGGTCTTAAGCCATTTTTGCTATTTTGTTTTATTCTATTCTGCCATTAATTTGCATGTTTTCCCTAGTTAAGACAGATCGATCGATAGATAATAGAAAGATTATATAGTTACAAATTTAATTAAGAAACATGCTTAACTTATCCCTATCAATATTAACGTGAATATTCTCCAAATTCATTATTTGCAATTCTTTATCAGGCTTTGGTTATAAAGATAATTTAATTTTGTAGGTAAACATTTTTAAAGTAATTTATTTTATAATTTTTATATGTGACAATATTTCTAAAGTCCTGTATCGTAAGGACCTTTATAGGCAAGACATTCACCTATTATTTCCAATTCCTTAATAACTCTTCTTAAAATTAATTCTAAAATTGATACAATCATTTTGGCAATAAGTACAAGTTAAGAATCTATGTTTATTCATAGCGAAATTATTAAATAATGAATTATTTGCAACTCCAAGTAATCACTTGGAAACTGCAAAAACAGTGAGACATATTTGTATCCTCTAGATTTTCTCTCATGTTTCTTTAAAAAAAAAAGTTTTAATGTTTATTTTTGAGAGAGAGAGAGAGACAAAGCATAAGCAGGTAAGGGGCAGAGAGAGAGGAAGACAGAATCCAAAGCAGGCTTCAGGCTCTGAGTTATCAGCACACAGCCTTACATGGGGCTCAAATTCACAAACCATGAGATCATGACCTGAGCTGAAGTTGGACACTTATGTCTATTTCTATGCTAGTTTAATAGGTTATCATCATAAAACATACTGATATCTTATTTACAAAAGTCCTCTTCCATGCTTCTTTTTGAAAATTTCTTGGGGCACCTGGGTGGCTCAGTTGGTTAAGCATCTGCCTTTGGTTCAGGTCATGAACTCACCATTTGTCAGTTCGAGTCTCACGTGGAGCTCTATGCTGACAGCCCAGAACCTGGAGTCTACTTTGGATTCTGCCTCCATCTTTTGTTCCTCCCCCACTCGCACTGTCTCTCTCACAAAAACAAATATCTTAAAAAATAATGCACAAATTAAAAAATAAAATTTCTATGGCATTTCTTTTGCAGATTAGTTTTACTATAATTTTTTCATTAAAATATCACACTCACACATTGATTGGAATTGTGCTAAATATGCACATTAATTTTGGGAACATGTAAAATTATTTTTCTATAGGATATTTAGTCAGAACTTTTATTTGTGGCCTTAGATTTTCTCATCCTTTAAGTTTGTAAATCCTGC
The DNA here is from genome assembly GCF_022079265.1 of Lynx rufus. Classification (NCBI taxonomy): domain Eukaryota; kingdom Metazoa; phylum Chordata; class Mammalia; order Carnivora; family Felidae; genus Lynx; species Lynx rufus. The sequence continues at coordinate 94,221,874 of NW_025814845.1, read as the reverse complement.
AGATTTCCTGTTAAATTTATCCGTTGTTTTATATTTTTGTTTTCTTTGATAGAATGTTCATTATCCCTTTTGATCCCCATTTCCATAGCATATCAGAAAAACATTGATTTTTATGTATTCATCTGTTGCAAGCCATCGTCAAAAATTCTAACAATTTTCTTATTTTTTTCAGCCAAAATTTCTGTTTACCTTAAAGTGAAAATATAAGTGTGGAATATGTTATTTTTCTTTTGCTTGATTACCTATATTTAAAAAATTGTGTTGATTTAATAATGAATATATAATTAAACTGTAGTTTATAGTAAAATTAAACCAAATCATATATATGCTATAGAATTGTAATCTCTATTTACTAAGGTCTCCTGGCTCAACTACCATTCCTATGGAGAAACCAAATTACTGGAAAACTATTTCCAATAAGTGTAAATATTTAACTAAGGAGATTTAAATTTTAGAACCCTCTCCAAAGCCATGAGTATTAACTTGCAGGAGAACATCATATCAATAGCTAACCAGCTTTTGTTTATATTAGGTACTTAGGAAAATTTGAGATAGGCTAAGATACACTCTCAAACTCACAAATATTTTGAATTTTTACATTAAATATGTGTTGATCCAAGCATACAATAATCACCTCGACCTAACTATAAGGCCGATAAACACATCTAGGTAAAGTACAAACTGCAGAGTTGTTAAATTCTAAACAGATAATATAACATAAATTTACATGTAAAAACACTCAAGTTTTGGATAATTATATTGTCTCCAATTGGTCTATTTTCAATTCCTGATCAGACAACATTTTAGCAATTCATAAAATAGTAAACTTGGAAAAGTTACTCAACATTTCAGGGATCCCAATTTTTTCGTCATTTTACAGGGAACATTAGATAAAACTGTTAGAAGGCCTTTTTCTACATTTATCCTCATAATTCAAATCCTTAAAGCTAAATACATAAAGTTCATTATTGGCCAACTTTTCTCTTAGGATTACTCATGTATTTTATTGAAACTATTTCACCCACTTGGAATGCAAGAATGCTTGTATTTTGTGAAGACTTTTGAACCTCTGTTCATCAGAGATATTGGCCTGTGGTTCTAGGTTTTGTGGTGTCTTTATCTGGTTGTATCAGGGGTAATGCTGACCTCACAGAATAAATTTGGAAGATTTCCTTCCTCTTCTATTTTTTGGAACAGTTTCAGAAGAATAGGTATTAACTCTTCTTTAAATGATAAAATTGCCTGTGAATATATCTGGACATGGACTTTCATTTGTTGAGATTTTTTATTATTATTATTATTATTATTATTATTATTACTGATTCAATCTCCTTGCTGGTAATAAATCCGTTCAAATTTTCTACTTATTCCTCACTTTTGGTAGGTAATATGTTTCTAGGAATCTATTCATTTTTTCTAGGTTGTCCAATTTGTTGGCATACAGTTTTTCATAATATTCTCTTATAATTGTTTGTATTTCTGTGGTGTTGGCTGTTATTTATCCTCTCTCATTTGTGATTTTATTTATTTGGGTCCTTTCTCTTTTCTTTTTGATAAGTCTGGCTAGAGGTTTATCAATTTTATTAATATTTTCAAGAACCAGCTCCTGGTTTCATTGAACTACTCTACTGTTTTACTTTGCTTTCATTTCTGTATCATTTATTTCTGCTCTAATCTTTATTATTCCCTTCCTTTTGCTGGCTTTAGTCTCCATTTGTTGTTCTTTTTCTAGCTTCTTTAGGTATAAGGTTAGGTTGTTTATTTTTCTCTTGCTTTTTGAGGTAGACCTGTACGGCTATAATCTTCCCTCTTAGAATTACTTTTACTGCACCCCTAAAATTTTGAACCCTTCTGTTTTCATTTTCATTTGTTTCCATGTAATTTTTTATTTCTTCTTTGATTTCTTGGTTAACCCATTCATTGTTTAATAGAATGTTATTTAGCCTCCATGTACTTCTGGCCTTTCCAGATTTTTTCTTGTGGTTGACTTCTAGTTTCATAGTGTTGTAGTCAGAAAAGATGCATGGTATGACTTCGATCTTTTTTTAATTTTTGAAGACTTGCTTTGTGACCTAATAGGTAATCTATTTTAAAGAATGTTCCATTTGCTCTTGAAAAGAATGTGCATTCTGCTGTTTTAGGATGGAATATTTTCAATATATATGTGAAATCCATCTGGTCCAGCACGTCATTCAAAGCCACTGTTTCCTTGTTGATTTTCTGTTTGTATGATATGTCCATCAATGCAAATGGAGAGTTAAAGTCCCCTACTATTACGTATTATTGTCAATAAGTTTCTTACTTATGTTTGTTACTAACTCTTATGTATTTAGGTGCTTCACGTTGGGTGCATATTTACAATTTTATATCTTCTTTTTGGATCGTTCCCTTTATTATTGCATAGCATTCTTCTTTGTCTCATTACAGTCTTTGTTCTCTTTATTCTCTGCATATCTATCACTGGTTCTTGATTTTTGGTTACTGTTAGGTTTTTATATAACATCTTCCCATCTTCGGCATATAGCAGGGCTTGTAGGGCTGGTTTAGCGGTCAAGAACACTTTTAGTTTTGTCTGAAAAATTCTCTCTCCTTCTATTCTGAATGATAACCTTGCTGAATACAGTATTTTGGCTGCAGATTTTTCCCATTCAGCACTTTGAATATATCATGCCATTCTCTTTTAAACTGCAAAATTTCTGCTGAAAAATTTGCTGAGAGCTACACAGGGCTTCCCCTTGTATGTAACTGTCTTTTCTCTTTCTGCTTTTAAGATGTTTTCTTTATCATTACTTTTTATCATTTTAATGACTATTTGTCTTGGTATGGCCCTCCTTTGGTTGATTCTTTGGGGGGATTTCTGTGCTTCCTGGATCTAGCTGTTTCCTTCCCTAAAGAAGTTTTCAGCTATTATTTCTTCAAATAATTTCCTGCCCCCTTTTCTCTCTTCTCTTCTCTGATTCCTTTGATGCCAATGTTACTACACTTGATGGAGTTACTGAGTTTCTCTAAAACTATTCTGAATTTGCATATGTTTTCCCTTTCATTTGCTCAGCTTGGTTACTTTCCATTACTCTATGTTCCAGGTCATTAATTTGTTTCTCTGCTTCCTCTAGCCTGCTATTTATTCCATGAAGTGTAATTTTAATTTCATTTATTGTGTTCTTCATCTCTGATAAGTTAGTTTTTTACCTCTTTGTGAAAGATCTCACTGATGCCCTCTATTCTTTTCTCTAGTACAGTGTCATTATGATCATTAAATTCTCTATCAGGAATATTAATTTTATCTGTTTTGCTTAGGTCTCTTGCTGTGGTTTGGTCCTGTTCTTTCATTTGGAACATATTTCTCTGTCTCCTCGTTTTGTCTAACTCTATGTCTGTTTCTCTGAGCTACAGAAGTCAGCTACATCTCCTGCTCTTGAAGGTAGTAGAACTATGAAGAAGAGGTCCTATAATGCCCTGAAATGCAGGATCCCCTATACCCCAGGACCTGGAGCTTCAGGTAGTCACTCCTGTGTGTGTTTTGTGTGCTCTCCTGTGTTTTGGCCACTTTTCCCTTCAGGCCAGTTGTCTATAGGGGTTCTTTTTGCCTCTTGTGTGCAGTGTTTGGTCCCTGGCAGTTGTGGGATATGTTTTAACAAGGTATATGCTAGCTAAATGAGACCTTGAGCTGAGCTGCTGGGACCTGGCCAACCTAAAGGGATCTACAATGTGTGTATATAGGTGGAGCACGCATTTTTACAAGGTGCACCTCAGGCTTCTACAGCTCCTGACACAGCTGCCAGGACCAAGGCCAGCACAAGGTACAGGTAGGGAGATAGAGTGATGCCGAGTTTTGGAGCAGTCTTTTGGGGAAGGGGCCTCACATCTCTAGCACTAAGGCTGGGGAGAGTAGATCTGCCACAGTACTGGGGTGGTGCTTGGTGCAATCAAGTTAAAAGATTAGGTAGGAGAGTGCTGGCACTGTGCTGGTTCCTGTAGGTGGCTATGTGTTTATGCTGGTGGGATGGAAATGGTGCCTGCCAGTTTCTTTCTTCTTGGAAGGGTCTCTCTGAGATCCCTATCTCTCTGTGACATGCTCTGTTATGAGGAAATCATTCTTCCTCCTGTGTACCCCAGCTGTTTTTCAAACTGCTAGTGCTATCTCCTCAGGCAGTATATCTCCTCAGGCAGTTGTGCTGTCTCTTTAAGGGCAGGGACTCAGGTTTCTAACACCCTCAGGGCTCTCCCAGTGCCCTGATAATGATTTCAGGCCAGGTGGTTGTAAGAAATCATGAAATTAGCCCCTTACCATTTTCAAAGTCAAATGTTATGGGGATTTGTCTCCTCTGTTTGGGGTCCCCGATGTGGTCATCTGTTCCTTACTCTTCACTACTCTCTTGGCTTCTTCCTGTCCACTGAAGGCCAGAGTCTGTTTAGGTCTCAAATCATGTCTCCACCTTTCCCCCTTCTTCAATGTGGCTTCTTCTCTACATTTGTGGAGTTTATTCTGCCAGTCTTTAGGTCATTTTCTGAGTCATTTATGCTAATATGGGTATTATCTAGTTGTATCCCTGAGATGAGGTGAGATTACGGTCCTCCTACCCTATCTTTCCCTCTTGCACATTCAACAGTTTTAATACAACCTCCTTGGTATGATATTATTTTTTATCTTGCTCCACCCAAGACTGAATTCTTATTCTTATTACAGTCCCTACTCTATAAAATTCTTAGCAAGGTTTTTGTTTTGTTTTGTTGTATTATTTCTATTCCATCTATGACAGTTTATTCTGGAATTCTAAGTTAAAGAACATAGAGTTAATCGATCTCATGCCACTAAAGTGTATGTCCACATTTGTCACATATGTCCATCTGTACTATCTTCTAGATTCACTATTTTTCTTAATGTTCTATAATTTCTTAAATTATAGAATTCATACTATCTATGGAGTTTTAATTTTGTGGTTATACTTTTAGTTTTCAAAATCACTTTTTTTTCCCATATAGGCCTGAAATAGTTTTTCTCCCTGTTTTGACTTTATAACCTTTTGAAAATGTTTACCTCTTCACTTCTAATCCTGGAACATCTCTCATATACTTATTATAAAATCTTTGAAAGAATGTTTTGTTTTTTAAAGTTAAGCTGGCTTACAAAAATTATGTCTCTCTCTCTCTCACTTTAATTTGTTGACTACTAACTTTTTCATTATTTTTAATATTTCAAAATGCAAGCCTTTTTTGTAGGGTTTTGTGGCTTTTTTTAAACTCTTAATTTTTTTTTTTTTAATTTTTTTTTTCAACGTTTTTTATTTATTTTTGGGACAGAGAGAGACAGAGCATGAACGGGGGAGGGGCAGAGAGAGAGGAAGACACAGAATCGGAAACAGGCTCCAGGCTCTGAGCCATCAGCCCAGAGCCCGACGCGGGGCTCGAACCCACGGACCGCGAGATCGTGACCTGGCTGAAGTCGGATGCGTCACCGACTGCGCCACCCAGGCGCCCCTTAAACTCTTAATTTTTGCCATCATCATCCTTTTTCTAACTTTTATAGGTGTAAATATGATAAATTCTGTCTCAGAGACCAGTGTGACCAGTCCCTAGAAGCCAGCTTGTTTCCCTCTCCATGACTTCTCTAGACTTCCTTGAGCAGCTCAACAACCATTAAGGATCCATTTAATGAGGGGCGCCTGGGTGGCTCAGTTGGTTAAGCTTCTGACTTCCCCTCAGGTCATGATCGTGCAGTTGAGTTCAAGCCCTGCATCGGGCTCTGTGCTCACAGCTCAGAGCCTGGACCTGCTTTGGATTCTGTCTGTCTGTCTGTCTCTCTCTCTGCCCCTCCCCCATTCATTCTCTCTCTCTCTCTCTCTCTCTCTCTCTCTCTCTCTCTCTCTCTCAAAAATAAAAAATAAACAAAAAGAATCAATTTAATGAGTGCAGAAAACCTTTGGCTTTAACTCACACTATTTCTCTAGTTCTGTGCTAGGAGTTTTGTCTTCTTTTCTCCAGATGTTTAAAAATGTCTTTCACAACTACCACCTGTTTTGTGATCTAAATCAAGCATGCCCACAGCTTCAGGCTTTGTTCACCTTCATCATTTCTGGCTTGTGCCTATTCCACTGAGATATTGTTTTCTGGGTTTTTTAAAAGCTATTTTAATTTTTTTTTTATTTTATCTTATTTTATTTTATTGTAGAGAGAGAGTGTGAGTAGGGGAGGGGCAGAGAGAGAAGGAGAGAGAGAATCCCAAGCAGACTCTATGCTCAGTGTGGAGCCTGGCGAAGAGCTCGATCCCACAAACCTGGGATCATGACCTGAGCCAAAATCAAGAGTTGGATACTCAACAGACTGAGCCACCCAGGTGCCCCAAAACTAGCTGATGTTGTTGTTGTTGTTTTTAATTTTTTAAGTTGATTTATTTTTGACAGAGACAGAGTGCAAGCATGAGCTGGGGAGGGGCAGAGAGACAGGGAGACACAGAATCCGAACGAAGCAGGCTCCAGACTCCAGGCTGTCAGTACAGAGCCTGATGCGGGTCTTGAACTCACAGACCACGAGATCACGACCTGAGCTGAAGTCAGATGCTTAACCGACTGAGCCACCCAGGTGCCCCAAAACTAGTTGGTATCCCCCTCTGTTTCATGTTCTCGTTTTGAAGTATGAACTTACGTACCCCTTAAGTCTAGAAAAGGTAATTTTATTGCTGGAATTAATAACCTACAAATAATTGCTTCTCCTCCAACTCTGGTTTCCAGTACGTAACACTCATTTTATGCTCTAGTACATAGTAAGTATTTTCCTTCACCACACTAGTTAATCCTTCACATTCTTTTTCACTTGTTTTCCTTTATCTTTCACACTCTTTAATGTTACACTGTCCTATCTCAGACCCTGGACCTATTATCTTTCCTTCTCCACACACTCCTTTGTGATTTCATCTAGTCACATGGTTATATAAATGCCACTCATATTTATCCACAACCCAAAACTCTAAACTTGAATTTCCTCTAAACTGTAGACTTAAACACCGTATGCCTATTCAACATCTCCCCTGGAATATCTAATAGGTATCCCAAACTTAACATGTACAAAAATAAGCTCCTGAACATCTGAAACCACCTTCATAAAGCTTAAAAAAGTTGTTTCTCCTGAGCCTTGTCTCAAGATATCCATGTAGTCTTCTTCTATAAAAAGTAAGCAAACACAAGGAAGATAAGGAACTCAAAACAAGTAGAATACCACACCTGAAAATGTAAAAAGAGGATCCTCTGAAATCTCTGGATGAAGGTTAAGGGAAACTGAGGGTATTAATTATATAGCATAGCCCAAGAACAACTGTGAAGATTGAAAAAGTAAGTCTAAAATTCAACATGCCCCACCAGAAAAGAAGCAAAAAATGACTGATATGATGGCATATGTTGAGAGATTTATTCTTATGTTAGAGAATATGTAGAGGAATTAGCATGAAACAAAATTATTATTAGACAAAAGTGGTTGCATGGAAAACAAAATGTAATAATACTCGCCTTAAAAATAAACATATTTTCACAGACTGAAATTAATAAAAACCAGGAATACCAATTTAACCAAAATTGAATAAAATTTTATTTGAAAGATAGACCAAGAGGCCTGTAAGTGTTTAGGGTGGGCAGAGGAGGAATAGGAAGAGTGTTAAATCATTATCTACCAAAATAGGATGGCAACAGAAAATGCCTGGCATAAATTAAGAAATAAGTATCATTAGCAATATGTACTTAAATAGCTAATAGCTGAAGATTACCAGGTCAAGTAAAGGAATTAGGTGAGTTCTTTTTTAAATTATAAATCTTTTAATAGGATTTGCCTTGCGAACCCATGTACAAGTATTATTTTGATATAAAAAAAACACTTTTAAAAAGAATAACTAGGAATAAATGTACATATTTCAAATTAAGAAACTAAATGAAAAACATTAAACCTCATCACTTAGAATAAAGAAATACGCAAGTGCTGTTTCATTAAAAAGATACACAAAATTGACATACCATTAGCTAGATTCACCAGGAAAAAAATGACTCAAACAATGAAATCCGAAATGAAATGAAAGAGATGTTGCAACTGATAGATACCACAGAAATACAAAAAAATCATCTGAAACTATTAGGAACAATTATACACACACAAAAATATAGGACAACTTAGAAGAAATAGATAAATTCCTAAAAACATAAAAACTACCAAGACTGAATCATGAATACAAAATCTGAATAGATTGATTACTATTAAGGAGATTGAATTGGTAATCAAAAATCTCTCAGGAAAAAAACACAAAAGTCCAGAAACAAATGGCTTCACTTGTGAATTCTACCATTCAAAGATAATTAATAATAATTATTAATAATAACTAATCCTTCCCAAACTCTTCCAAAAAAACTGGAAAAAGAGAGAACATTTACAAACTCATTTTACGGGGCCAGCATTACTATGATACAAAAACCAGACAAGGATACCACAAAAGATTTTAAAAAAATTACAGTTTGATGTCCCTGATGAAAATAGATGCAAAATCCTCAACAAAATATCAGTAAACTGAATTCAATAATACATTGAGAGGATCATACACCATGATCAAATGGGATTTATTCCAAGGATGCAAGGTTGGTTCAACATCTGCAAACCAATCACTGTGATACACTACATTAACAAAATGAGGGATAAAAATTATCTCATTAGATGAAGAACAAGCATTTGACAAAATTCAGCATTCATTTATAATAAAATTCTAAATAAAGAGGGTTATAGAGGGTACATAACTCAATACGATAAAGGCCATATATGACAATCCCACAGCTAACATCATGCTCAAAACTAAAAAGCTGAAAGCCTTCCTCTAAGATCAGGAACAAGACAAGGAGATACTTTTATTCAACACAGAACTGGAAGGCTTAGCCAGAGGAATTAGGAAGAAAAAGAAAAAAAGGCTTCCAAATGAAAAGGAAGTAAGGCTGCCACTATTTGCAGATGGCATTATGCTATATACAGAAAACCCTAGTGACTCTATAATAAAACTACTAGAACTAATAAATGAAATTAGCAAAGTTGCAGGATACAAAATCAATATACAAATCTATTACATTTCTAAAGCATTCATAATAAACTATCAGAGAAATTCAGAAAATTATTCCATTTACAACCGCTCAAAAACAGTAAAATACTTAGAAATAAAATTAATCAAAGAGGTGAAAGACCTGTACACTGAGAATTCTAATATATTAATGAAATAAACTGAAGCACAAATAAATGAAAAGATTTCCCATGCACACAGGATTGGAAGGATCAATATTGTTAAATTGTCCGTGCTGCCCAAAGAAATGTATAGACTCAATGTGATGATCCCTATCAAAGTTCCAATTGTCTTTTGGAACTAGAATAACTAGAACAAAAGAACAATAATAATAGAATAATAATAAAGTTTATATGGATCCATAAAAGACTGAATAGCCAGAGCAATCTTGAGAAAGAAAAACAAAGCTCAGGGCATAATGCTCCCTAATTATGAGCTGTATTACAAAGCCACAGTAATCAAAACAGTATGGTATTAGGATAAAAACACTTGCATAGACCAACGGAACAGAATAGAGAGCCCAGAAATAAACCCATATATACATGCTCAATTAATTTATGACAAAGCAGCCAAGAATATACAATGGCTATTATTGTGAAAATATAAGAAATAACAAACGTTGGCAAGGGTGTGGAGAAAAGGAAACTCTATTGCACTGTCAGTGGAAATGTAAATTAGTCTGCTACTATGGAAAACATTATGGATGTTCCTCAAAAAATTAAAAATAGAACTGTCATATGATCCTGCAGTTCTATTTTTTGGTACTTACCAGAGGAAACTAAAACACTAAGTTAAAAAAAGATATATGCATCCCCATGGTTCACTGCAGCATTATTTATAATAGTCAAGACATGGAAACAATGTAAGTGTCCATCCAAGGATGAATGAATAAATAAAATGTGGTGTGTATATATGTGTATGTAATGTGTATGTGCATGAAATACAATTTAGTTATAAAAATAATAAAACCTTGCCACTTGGTCAAGGACATGGATGATCCTTGAGGACATTTCTCTAGGTGAAATACATCAGACACAGAAAGACAAATACCATATGATTTCATTTATAGGTGGAATCTAAAAACAGAAACAAAAATCAACCAACCAACTAACCAACCTACCCACTGACAAAAGAACAAAAAAGAGTTCATAGATTTTGGTGATTGCCAGAGGCAGGGGCTGGGGGAGTGAGTAAAATGGGTGAAGGGGGTTAAAAGACAGAAAATTCCAGTCATAACATAAGTCACCAGAGATAAAATGTACACCATGAAGGCTATAGTTGATAAAACTGATTCATGTATTTGAATGTTGCTAAAAAAGCAGAACTTAAAAATCCTCATCATAAAAAAGAAACTTGTAAGTATGGTTTTGAAAGATGTTAAGTAGATTTAATGTGGTGATCATTTTGTAGCATATACAAATATCACATTATTATGTTGTACACCTGAAACTATAATGTTATATGTCAGTTTAAATAGTGAAAATGGGGCACCTGGGTGGCTCAATTGGTTAAGAGTCCAACTGAGGCCATGATCTCATGGTTGGTGTGATCGGGCCCCATGTCAGGCTCTGCACTGGCAGTGTGGAGCCTGCTTGGGAGTCTCTATCTCTCTCTCTTTCTACTCCTCCCCCACTCGTGCTGTCTCTGCCTCTCTCAAAATAATTAATAAACTTAAAAAAGTAATGAACGTAAGTAGAAATTAATTCAACCATAAATAAATGTATTAGAGTTGATCAATAAATAAAGGTCTGGAATTTTGCAAAATTAGAACTTTTCATAAAGATCTAATTTTACTCCCTCCTCAATCCCCAGTAAGACTATAGCATTGGATTGCCTTAAAAATGCATAAATGTAAAAAGGGAAAATAGGAGAATAAGGAAAATAAATCTTGGAGGCTGGTAAACAGATGGATAGGCAGAACCAATAAATCTAAATCCTAAGATAGAAAACTGAAAACCACCCTGATTTGTACATCTGAGAATTCAGAGCTACAGGGTGTGATGGGGAATGAAGATGGGAGACAGATCTAAAATAAAGAATTATATATACATATAAAAAAACTATTTTAAGAAGCAATTAGAATTCTCAGTCTTATCTCACGCTATATAGATGGACAACTACCACTGCAATCTTCAACAGAAAATTGGAAGTTCATTATTTCAGGGAAAAAGATCCAGCGAATACCCTCAGGTCACTACATTCACCTGCATAGAAAGAAAGATGCAGGCTGAGGGCAGCAAACACTGGCAACTGCTAGGTGTTCACATTTACCATAAACTCTGAGCCTCTGCCACCGCACAGTGTCACAACCCTTTCCTGGGACAAGCTGACTCTGGCCACATCACTGTGAGCTCCTTCCCCCAGAAGATAAATGTGGGATCAAACCACAGGGGTCTCTGAAGTATGAGGTTTCAAAACACAGCCATGCCTGGGATAAAACTCTGGAAGGAGGCAAGGTGGACAGCTCGGATATAGACAGAGGGAAGGCAGGAAGCTGACAGAAGCGGGTGGCACAGGTAGGGTGATAAATGTGCATCTGTGAGGGCACGAACTTCCCGCTCTGCTCTAGAGACTGGAGAGCAGGGTGAAGCCATTTTCACCATTAGGGAAGCAAGACTGTTGGACCCCAGTGAACTAAACAGCGCCACCAAGTGGAGAACAGAGCTGTTACATCAAGCCAGGCTCTCCTGTGTCCTCCAGGCACATCTCCACTAGGGCTAGTTGGCCTGATACCAGAGCAGTAGGCTCCTCCCCCCAGAAGAAAAGCACAAATCCTTTCTACCCACTTAGTCTACTGACTTTATACTGATGCAAAGTTTCAGCTCTAGGGCAAACTGAAACTAGCCTCATGTGGGTGTTTTTGTTTGTTCCTTTGTTAGTTTTTCTTGTTATTGTTGCTTCTGCTTTTGTATTTGTTGTTTTACTTTTCTTTCTTCATTACAGAATGAGAAAAACAAATTTTTCTCTCTTCTTTTCTCTTTTTTCTATCAAGCATTTCTTAACTAGTTAGTTAGCATCAAGCTTTTCATAACTTAGCTAGCTAGGATCTAGCATCCTTTATTTGATTTGTTTTTAATTTTTATTTCATTCCATTATTATTACTGTTGTTGTTGCTTACTCCAAAATGACAAAACAGAGGAATTCTCCTCAAAAGAAAGAACAGGAAGAAAAGACGGTCAGAGATTTAACAAATGCAGATAGAAGTAAGATGTCTGAACTAGAATTTAAAACAATGATTATAAGGTTACTACCTGGGCTTCAAAAAAAAAAAAAAAGCAGAGAGGACAACAGAGAATCCCTTTCTGCAGAAATAAAAGAACTAAAATTTAATCAGGCTAAATTTAAAAATGATATAGCTGAGATGCAAACCCAAATGGAGGCCATAAAAAATGAGGATGGATGAAGCAGAGAAGTGAATTAACAATATAGAAGATAAAATTATAGAAAATAATGAAGCTGAAAAGAAGAGGAAACAAAGGTGAGGGATCACAAAGACAGACATAGGGAACTCAGCAACCTATTAACATGTAATAATATCATAGGAGTCCCCGAAGATGAAGAGAGAGAAAAAAAGGGAAGAATTTTGTGTGAACAAATTATAGCTAAAAACTTCCCTAATCTGTGCAAGGACACAGACATCAAAATCCAAGAAGCATGGAGAACTCCTATTAAATTCAACAAAAGCCGACCATTGCCACATGTCATAGTCAAATTCACAAAATACACAGACAAGGAAAGAATCTTGAAAGCAGCACGGGAAAACAAAGTACTTAACCTACGAGGAAAGACAGATCTGTTTAGCAGCAGACATGTCTATAGAAACTTGGCAGGCCAAAAATGAGTGGCAAGATATATTCAACATGCTAAATCAGAAAAATATGCAGCCAAGAGTACTCTACCCAGGAAGGCTGTCATTCAAAATAGGAGAGATAAGGAGTTTCCCAGACAAACAAAAACTAAAGGAGTTTGTGACCACTAAACCAGCCCTATAAGAAAACTTAAGGTGGACTCTGAGGGGAAGAAAAAGAAAAAAATAAAAGACCAAAAGCAACAAAAACTAGAAAGTACCAGAATGAATCGACAGAAACACAAACTCTACAGGTAACACAATGGCACTAAATTCAATCTTTCAATAATCACTCTGAATTTAAATGGAATAAATACCCAATCAAAAGACATAGGGTATTAGAATGGATAAAAACAAAACAAAACAAACAAAAAAGAAAAACAAAACCAAGATCCATCATATGCTGCCTACAAGAGACTCATTTGTAGGCCCAAAGTCACCTGCAGATTGAAAGTGAAGGGATGCAGAACCGTCTTTCATACTAATGAATGTCAAAAGAATACCAGAGTAGCTATACTTATATAAGATAAACTAGATTTTTAAACCAAAGACTGTAACAAGAGATGAAGAAGGGCATTGTATCATAATTAAGGGGGGTCTATACATCAAGGTGATCTAACAATTGTAAATATTTATGCCAACTCAGAAACACCAAAATATGTCATTCAGTTAATTACAAATATAAAGAAACCCACTGATAATAACACAATAATAATAAGGGACTTTAACACCCTACCTACAACAATGGACAGTTCATTTAAGCAGAAACTCAACAAGGAAATAATGGCTTTTGAATGACACATTGGCCTGGATGGATTTACAGATATATTCAGAACATTTCATCCTAAAGCAACAGAATACACATTCTTGTCCAGTGCACATGGAACATTCTCCAGAAGAGATCACATACTGGATCAAATCAGCCCTCAACAAATACAGAAAAATTGAAATCATACCATGCTAATTTTCAGATCACAACACTATGACACTTGAAGTCAACCACAAGAAAAAAATTGGAAAGCCCTCCGATACATGGAGGTTAAAGAACATCCTACTAAAAAATGAATTAGTTAACCAGAAAATTAAAGAAGAAATTAAAAAAAAATAGATGGAAGCAAAATGAAAATAAAAATAAAAATAAAAATAAGACAGTCAAAAACTTTGGAATGTAGCAAAGGCAGTCCTAAAAGGGGCATAAATTGCAATTCAGGCCTATCTCAAGAAGCAAGAAATGTCTCAAATATACAACCTAACTTTTCACCTAAAGGAGCTACAAAAGCAATAGCTAGTAAAACCTAAAGCTAGCAGAAGGGAACTAATAAGATTAGAGCAGAAATAAACAATATAGAAACAAACAAACCAGTAGAACAGATGAATGAAACTAACAGCTGGTTCACTGAAGAAATTAACAAAATGAGAATCCCCTAGCCAAACTTAACAGAGAGAGAGAGAGAGAGAGAGAGAGAACCCAAATAGATAAAATTACAAACGAAAGAAGAGATATCATAATCAACACCACAGAAATACAAACAATTATAAGAGAATACTATGAAAAATTGTATGCCAACAAGCAGGGCAATCTGGAACAAAGGACAAATTCCTAGGAACAAAGGACAAATTTCTAGAAACCCACAAACTACCAAAACTGAAACAGGAAGAAATAGAAAATTTGAACAGTCCCATAACCAATTTCTTCAACCAAGAAATTGAATCAGTACTCAAAAAATCTCCCAACAAACAAGAGTCCTGGGTAAGATGGCTTCCCAGAGGAATTCTACCAGACATTTAAAGAAGAGTTAATACCTATTCTTCTCAACTGTCCCAAAAAAAAACAGAAATAGAAGGAAAACTTCCAAACTAATTGTACAAAGCCAGTATCATCTTTATTCCAACACCAGACAAAGAGCTAACTAAAAAGAATTACAGGTCAATATCCCTGATGAACATGGATGCAAAAATTCTCAACAAGATATGAATAGAATTCAAGAGTACATTAAAAGAATTATTCACCATAATCAAGTGGGATTTATTCCTGGGTTTCAGGGGTGGTTCAATATTTGCAAATCAATTAATGTGATACACCACATTAATAAGAGAAAGAACCAGGGGCGCCTGGGTGGCGCAGTCGGTTAAGCGTCCGACTTCAGCCAGGTCACGATCTCACGGTCCGTGAGTTCGAGCCCCGCGTCAGGCTCTGGGCTGATGGCTCAGAGCCTGGAGCCTGTTTCCGATTCTGTGTCTCCCTCTCTCTCTGCCCCTCCCCCGTTCATGCTGTGTCTCTCTCTGTCCCAAAAATAAATAAACGTTGAAAAAAAAAAATTAAAAAAAAAAAATAAGAGAAAGAACCATATAATCCTGTCAATATATGCAGAAAAAACATTCACAAAATACAGCATTCTGTTTTGATAAAAAAAAAAAAAACCCTCAACAAAGTAGGGATAGATGGAACATACCTCACCATCATAAAGGCCATATACAAAAGACCCCACAGGTGATAATATCCTCAATAGGGAAAAACTGAGAGCTTTTCCTCTACAGTCAGGAACAACACAAGGAAGTCCACTCTCACCAGTGTTATTTAACACCGTACTAGAATTCCTACCCTCAGCAATCAGAGCACAAAAAATAAAAGGCATCCAAATCGCCAAGGAAGAATTCAAACTTTCACTATTCACAGACAACATAATACTCTATGTAAAACACCCAAAATACTCCATCAAAAAATTGTTAGACCTAATACATAAATTTAACAAAGTCACAGGATATAAAATCAAAATGCAGTAGTCTTTTGCATTTCTATATACCAATAATGAAGCAGCAGAAAAAGAAATCAAGGAATTGATCCCATTTGCAATAGCACCAAAAACAATAAGATATCTAGGAATAGGCCTAACTAAAGAGGTAAACAATCTATACTATGAAAACTATAGAACACTTCAGAAAGAAATTGAAGAGGACACAAAGAAATGGAAAAGCAAGCATTCCATGCTCATAGATTAGAAGAGCATTGTTAAAATGACTATACTACCCCAAACAATCTAAGCATTTAATGCAATCCCTATCAAAATACCACCAACATATTTCACATAGAATACACAATCCTGAAATTCATATGGAACCAGAAAAGACCCTAAATAGCCAAAGCAATCCGGCAAAGAAAAACAAAACTGGAGGCATCCTGATCCTGGATTTCAAGCTACATTACAAAGCTGTAATCATCGAGACAGTATGATATTGGCACAAAAACAGACACATAAATCAATGGAACAGAATAGAAAACCCAGAAATAGACCCACAATTAAATTGTCAACTTATCTCCAACAAAGCAGGAAAGAATATCCAATGGAAAACAGTCTCTTCAACAAATTGTGTTGAGAAAACCAAAGAAAGAAAAACTGCAGAAGAAGGAAACTGGACCACTTTCTTCAACTCTACACAAAATAAATTCAAATGGATGGAAGACCTAAATGTGAGACAAGAAACCATCAAAATCCTAAAGGATTACAAAGGCAGCAACCTCTTTGACCTCATTCACAGAAACTTCTTATTAGACACATCACTGAAAGCAAGGGAAAAAAAACCAATATGAAATCTTTTATGTTTTTTAAAGATAAAAAGCTTCTTCACAGTGAAGGAAATAATCAACAAAACTAAAAGGCAACCCACAGAATGTCAGAATATATGTAGAAATGACAGGTCTGATAAAGGATTATTATCCAAAATCTATAAAAACAAAAAACAAAAAACAAACAAACTTATCAAACTCAACACCCAAAAAACAAATAACCCGGTTAAGAAATGGGCAGGGGACATGAATAGACACTTACCCAAAGAAGACATCCTGATAGCTAACAGATTCATGAAAAGATGCTCAACATCACTCATCACCAGCAAAATACAAATCAAAACCACAATGGGATACCACCTCACACCTCACACTTGTCACACCTTAACAATGAAAGAAACAACAGGTGTTGGCGAGGATGTGGAGAAAGAGGAACCCTGTGGCACTGCTGGTGGGAATGCTAACTAGTTCAGCCACTCTGGAGAACAGTATGGAGATTCCTTAAGAAACTAAAACTAGAACTCCCAATGATCCAGCAATTACACTCTTAAGTATTTACCCAAAGGATACAAAAATACAGATTCTAAAGGGTACATGCACCCCAATGTTTATAGCAGTATTATCAAAAATAGCCAAACTATGCATAGAGCCCAAATGTCCATCCACTGATGAATGGATGAGATGTGGTCTATATATACAATGGAATATTACTCAGCCATCAAAAAGAATGAGATCTTACTATTTGCCATGATGTGGATGAAGCTAGAATGGACCATGCTAAGCAAAGTAAGTTAATCAGAAAAAGGCAAATAACATATGATTTCATTCATACGTGGAATTAAAGAAACAAAACAGATGAACATATATCAAACGGGAAGAAGAGAAGAGAGGGAAATAAACCACAAGTGATTCTTAATGATAGAAAACAAAGTATGGGTGGATGGAGAGAGTTGGGCAGGAGGGTGATGGGTAATAAGGAGGGTGAGTACTGGGTGTTGTAAGTGAGGAATCACTGAATTCTACTCTGGAAACCAATACTGCATGGTATGCTAACTGAAATTTAAATAAAATATAATTTAAAAAAATCATTAACTTAATTATAAATACCCTTTTTCCAAACAGGGTCAGAGTCACATTTACAGTTTCCAGGACATGGACATATCTTTTTAGGGGATGCCAGTTTACCTTCCACACACTGCATTTTTGCATTCTCAGGTTTGTAGTATGGATTTCAAAGTATTTTCTCAAATTTAACATGAAGTGGTTTTCTCCAAGCCTTGCTATGATTTCACAATTACTTATCACTCTGCAGAAACTCTTCGCTGATTAAATCATCTAGAGCACATTCTGCCTTTCCATCTTGACAAAATTGGCTTTTTTCTAAATTTATTTTATTAAAGTAATACTACTACTTCTAGTAATAATTATCAGTATTATTAGTAGTATCACTGTCCACAAAAATGTATGCTTCTAGATTTGAACCATGTCTGTTTAGTTTACTGCTATATCCACTGTCATCAGCATAGGGCTTGACAAAAAATAAATTCTGAATAAGCCAATCAATAAATGAACATCAATAACTTGAATATCATCTTAAATCTCAATTCTGTCTTTTATAATACATACAGGTTTTAATCTCTGTGGTTTTTTCATCTCTTTATCATTTTCTAAAGAATATTAAGAATTACTCTAATTTGTTCTCTAATTTTAATATGTATGATCTTGATTCATAATTTAAGTTTTTCCGAAGGATTTCAAAATTTTTATTGTTTTTTTAGGTTTCTTGCAATATGTCATGGTCCTCATGTTTCCAAGTTTTCATTTTTTTTTTCTGTTTCTCATCAAGCTATCTTTTCTACTCTCTTACTGAATATCGTATCTTACATCTCTTAACTCAGAGAGTCCATATTTTCTTGCAATTCATTAAGAACATCGAGAAGATTTTTTTTAATCACCTTTATTTATTGCGGCAATATTCTGAAGTTCATGCTTTTCCTCCATTTCTGCACTGTCATGTTATGTTGCAAGCTTTAGATTTTTTTCAGAGGCCCCAGAAGACCTATGTTTTCAATACAAATTAGGCCTTCATTACATTCATGCTGAATAAGTTAATATTTTTACATGAGTAAGAGTAATAGAGTAAAATAAGTAATATTTTTACATGAGAAGAGCTATATTAAGTTTGCTCATTGCATGTTAAGTAGATTTGCCTTGTTTACTTTGTACTGGTCACTTGACCAATAGGCAAGAGGATGTTCTCACATTCAGTTTTCTGCTTGGAGATTACATCAAGTAGAAAGCGGTATCACTTTCTATCATGCCCAGAATTATGGTTTTATATGAAACTAGATGTTTTAACTTGTATTTAGGACTTAAATGGTCATAGAATATTTAAAGAGTTTTCATCCTGGTCAAGAGGAAATGTTTTCCTGCTGAATACACTGTAAAGAGAGACTGGGAAACACAAATAAAAATGATTATGATTACATCCAATAGGTTCCAATTTTTCAAAGTAGTGGTTAGACACATAAACCAAGGTAATTTTAGCATATCAAATGTCTTAATAGAGTTGAAGTCATTGATCATGTAAGTTTTCTTATTTCTTTAAATACAAAGCACTTAGCCATCTGAAATGGATTGATGGAAATAAACGCTACATCCCAGATCAACTAAGCAATAGATCTTATTTCCAGTTCTAAAGTACCGGGTAGTGTAATAGTCCCATTGATTTCTGTTTGTTGTGCCTGCAAAATGCAATATGTAGCAGCATGCTTTCTCATTATGGAGAATATAAGCTTTCGCATTTGTTTATAAGTGATTGAAACTCTATGATTTAGTCATAAAAATATAGTCTTGATTTCTAGATACCAAAACAAAAAATGAAAAACAAAACTGAAGCAACTTAGTTAAGATAAAACAAAAGTAATTTTGAAAACCAAAAATAGAGTCTTCTTAAGTATTACACAAAATAATCCTGGAATATAGGGGCACCTTCCTGGTTCAGTTGGTTAAGCTTCCAACTTCAGCTCAGGTCATGATTGCACGGTTGGTGGGTTCGAGCCCCACATCAGGCTCTGTGCTGACAGCTTAGAGGCTGGAGCCTGCTTCAGCTTCTGTGTCTCCCTCACTCTCTGCCCCTCCCCTTCTTGTGCTCTGTCTCTCAAAAATAATAAATAAAAAACATTAAAAATTTTTAAAAATAATACTAGAGTGTAAATGTCCCTTTGATTATATCTTATGATTTCTAACTGTTCAAAAAAGTGTTTACAAACATAAACTAAGGGGGTTTTAGCATATTCAAATATGTCAGTAGAGTTTGAATCTATGTGTTTCTTTTTTATTGTCTTTCCAGCTTTTTGACTAAAATGCTTTTACTCAGGGTAGATGGTAAACTTAATTAAAAACCCTAAACAAGATGTATGAATAAGTGGCCAACTCATTTTTTTAAAGATAAAAGGTACTGAAAATAAACAGGCATCACCAAAGCTGAATAATTATTTTCCTAAAACAATAGCTGTGATTATTGTTTTACTCTAGTTCATAAATTTTCTTTGATTCCAGGCTCATTAGACATGGCTCAAAAAAAAAAAAAAAGTTCCCAACTCAAATATGTATTGCCCTTAACGACTAGTTTGTTGGAATAATAAGCAAATCACTACTTAGCTTCCAGGAAAAAAAAAAAAAACTATTAAAATATATGTATAGAGAGATAAACTATAAAGATAATCAGTTAAATAATTCAGTATCCTAAATTTAAAGAACAATTAATCAAATTGCCATGATATAGAAGTGGTTTCTCTGTAAGCAAGTAGTCATAATAATGACTAGGTAAATGTAAGTCCTTTCTGGTGTTATTTACACCAGTATATAATTAACATTTACTCTTGCAAGTCAAGCATTTCTAAAGATTTAAATTTTTTAGTAAAAATGAAGGCATGAAATGTTTCAGTTGAACACATATACTCAAAAGGAAAATATGAAAAAAGTACTACTTTTTCTTTTTAAAAAGAAAGAATGTGTTATTTCTTGATAGTATAATATATAACCATTTTAAATAATTTGAACACTATAGAAATGAAATTAATAAAAGTATTCATAAATCCCAGAATTCAGATTTTGTTGTTGTTGCATATTGATGTCCAATGCTCTAGCAACATTGTTGAAAAGGCTATCCTTCCTCCACTGAATTGCTATTACACATTTGTCAAAAACCATTTGGAGGTTTTTCTCTTCATTGGACCCCTCTGGCAGTACCCTGGCAGGGTAATCAGAGCACAACCTGCTCTTCCAGACAGATAGCTCTGTTCCACCAGGCCGGAGATGGAATATCATCTCCCTCCTTTGGCCATGGACACCATCATGGAGTGAAATTGGGAGTACTTCCTGCTTCTGTTAGGTAGGGGATGTACAGCTCCCTGAGGAATTATGTATGAGAGGTAGTTTTAATTGGTATTAGATTGGAAAAGGAGGAAGTATTGGTAAAAAGTTTTTGTTGTTAGGCTATCCTTTTTTAGTTCTTTGATTACGAACAGGCTTTCTTGAAGCTTTTTTTTGGTCTGTGTCCTGTTGGCAATTCCCGATTTCTGCAGCATTCTGTCCACCATATACAGGAGGCAATAAAGAATCCCAAGGAATTTATCACCATTATCTGTCATCCTCCTCATTCTATGTGGATAATTTTCTCTTTTTTTCCCCTTGCAATATATTTTTTCTAGGTCCTCTTCATTATAAATTATTCTTTCTTGTTTCAACATAATCTGTTGTTTATTCTTTATTCCTTGTCTTGTTTAATAGAGGTCATATCATTAGTCCTACTTGGGAACATGTTTACACACACACTCACACTCACACACACACACACACAGATTTTTTTCTGGATCATTAAAAGTATGCTTTTCCCTGGGCACAACCCACCAGGTTGGGGGTCCTGGCCCTGTACTCACAAAAGATATGGGGAGGGAAGCCTCTGAGTCAGTTTTGCTCCTGGCCTGAGGTCCCCACTCTCTCACAGGCTGTGAGAAAGGCCCTGCTCCCTAGTTTCAGTACCATGGGATTCCCCTCACCTTGGTGCCCAGGCCAGGGGAGTGAGGGAAGGGCTGGGGCCCTTCACCTCAGAGCTTATCCTGGTGGCCTATGACCATCAATAAATATTGTCTTTGTAAAAATACCCTAAAAAATAATAATAAATAAATAAAAAACAAGTGTGCTTTCTTTTTAGTCTTCAATGTAGTATTTCCTTTCAAATGTCAGAATTATTTATAAACCCCATTTTTGGTATTTTTCTAAATAACTATAAGTTTACTGTTTGTCATCAGGCATGGTGCACAGCTTGGTCTTATCCATTGCTTGGTTTTATATACTACATCAGGATCCACTCACTCCTCTGTTCTTAGATTGTTTTCTCTATCAGAATTATTAAGGTAGTTCACTCAAATAAAAGGGTTTTCACTAGCTCTGTTTTTTTTTTTTTTTTTTTTAAGTAGAAGAATGTACCTTCCAGAATATCTGAACAAAATCTGAGTTTTTCCTTTACAAAAATGAGGGAAACTGAGAAAGACCCTTTCTTAATTAGGGCTCTTCCTGACTTTACCCATACCAACAATACCTATGCCCTTGGATAACACTGCCCTAGATATAAAGTTCTAATGTTATTTCTCTTCAACTGTAACCTGGTG
Organism: Lynx rufus; assembly: GCF_022079265.1. Taxonomy (NCBI): domain Eukaryota; kingdom Metazoa; phylum Chordata; class Mammalia; order Carnivora; family Felidae; genus Lynx; species Lynx rufus. The sequence continues at coordinate 94,199,711 of NW_025814845.1, read as the reverse complement.
ATAGCCTTAGAATTAGAATGCCTGGATGCATGGTAAAAAAAATATGGATGGCATTTGACACAGGAAATAAAAGAGAGGTGAGAAAAAAGCTTAAGAAAAGATACCAATATGATTACTGAAAGAAGACTCAGAGTAACAACTGAATCACGTTTTTAACTTTTTCCTCAAAATTCTTGTTTTAAGGGAAGGGTAAAAAAAGTAGGTAAGACCAAAATCTTATTGTTTCTACTTCCACTATAATAATGGTGACTTCAAATCAAGAACTATAAATATATTTCCAAATAAGCTTAATAATTAAAATCCTTCATCACTTCAAACAGTAAAGGTTTATTATGTAATCTTACTATTTTTCCATGGTTACATTGTTTACAGTTTTGTTGTGCTCAAGGACACTGTGATGAGTATTATTAAATCAGTAGCTAGCATTCTGGTGCTATGTTAATTCAGAATTTAATGCACATCTCAAAAGAAATATAAGAGACATATTAGGCTCTTTCATAAAAATACATTAAACAAATTCAGATGCATGACTAAGTTATTCCTTTAAAATACAAATAGGAGCCAGATTTTACTTCTCTCCAGAAAGTCCCATTTTATATAGTAGCCCACTATTTTAGATATGTTTATTGTTCTAGAAAAATGTCATTATTGTAGTGGAGTCAGTCAGATAAGCGGAAATTAATTTAAAACCTATGATGTAATGAAGAAATCATATTAATACAGAAAAACTTTTAGGAGACAAAGAGAAATGGAACTTTGGATGTTGTACTGCATGGTATCAAAATTTGGCAATAATTTAGCAAATAACAGCAAATTGAGTTTTATCTATTAACATAAGCATGTAAGAAAAGATGCAGGGTATGAATAAATGCTGAATAACAGAGAGGAGGAGTCTGACACGAAACAAAAACTAAGAACAAAAGTTTGTATGGATCCCAATATATACTCATCACTACAGCCTAAAAAACTGGGTTCTTAAAAGTTGCCATTTGAGAGCAGCAAGTAAATACTATCATTATTACTTTGTACTAATGAAAACATGTAAAGTGATTGGAGCAGATTGAGTCTTGGTACAAATGATCGCCAAAGAACTTTATACTTTATATCCTAGTATAAGAATAAAACACTAATAGTACATTTCATTTTTACATGATTACCCAGTCTTGGTATTTTAATTTTATTCATGGATTCAAGCATACGTAAGCAGCAGACTTCATATATTCTAATAACTTCACTGAATTCCTTTTTAGACTGTCTTTTTGATGAAAAATCTGGAAATATATTTATAATGCATGCATTTTGGAAAAATATTTGATATGGTATTGACATGTCTGTAGGCAGCAAGACACTTCCCAGTGAACTACTGACAACTGGAGAGCATCATTAACCCAGTCTGCATTCAGCTGTTTCAAATGGCATAAATTCTCCACAAAACAGCATAGATAACATTTATCAATTTCTACCAGATGTGAATTATAGATTTTGTTTAAGAATGTGTTAGGCATACAAACTAAAATAAAAAAAAAATCAGCTGACAGTTGAAAACTACGTATTTTATTTTATTTTTTTTTTCCAACGTTTATTTATTTTTTTTGGGACAGAGAGAGACACACAGCATGAACGGGGGAGGGGCAGAGAGAGAGGGAGACACAGAATCGGAAACAGGCTCCAGGCTCCGAGCCATCAGCCCAGAGCCCGACGCGGGGCTCGAACTCACGGACCGCGAGATCGTGACCTGGCTGAAGTCGGACGCTTAACTGACTGCGCCACCCAGGCGCCTCGAAAACTACGTATTTTAAATAGCCTCTAAAAAACTTGTTAAGCATTCCAACTTAGTAATTAATTCCAATTACTGAATTAATTTAGTATGTCAAAGATAACAATATTGAAGGATAGCTTTTATGGTATCTTTTTTTATGATAGGTAAAATCTTAATAAGTCTAATTTTATATTCTATAGTTAGGTCAATCTGCACTTTTTTTTGTTGTCTGGCTAAATTATGATAGGAGAATATTGTGTTAATCAATTTTCTGCACTTTTCTCACTAAACCTGTGCCATTATAAAAGAGATTACTTGTTTTTCACCAAACTCCTTTCTCCACAAAAGCTAAAAAACAAACAAACAAAAAAAAAAACAAAAAACAAAGAAACAAAAAAAAAACCCAAAAACAAACAAAACAAACCTGCAGCTACTGGACATACCACTGCTTAGCTAACCTATCAATTTTCAACTCTAGCCTTTGTAGTTAGACATGGTGAACAGATTTTTGCTAACAATGTAAACAAAGTGATATCTGCCACTTCCATATCTTCATGTTGTAAAGAGTATGTCAATCTCACACTTGCTTTCACCTCCTTGCCAGTAGAACTCAGAGATAGCAGTGACCCAACTTCAACCACCCAAATAACAACAGTGCCCTAGTATAAGGTTTGGTAAACTGCAGCCTGTAGGCCAAGTTTCTCCCTCTGCCTGTTCCTTTAAAAATGTTATTGGAACAGAGCTATGCCCAATCAGGACACAGTTCACCGCTACTTTTCCACCAGTAGAGCTGAGCTGAATAGTTACACCAGATACCATATACCTTGTAAAGCCTAAAATGTCTACATTTTGTGCCTTTACAGAAAAAGTAGCAGACCCTTGCCCTAGAGAATAGAAAAACAACAGTATGAAAGCAGCCTTGATCCTTGGTTGAGCACAGGGATGGAGAACTGCACCACTGCCTTATACAGCTCCTTCCAGGAGTGTTATAGGAGAAATTTATTTTTTTAAGCCACTATGTTATTGGGTTTCCTGTTTTCCTACACTAAGCCACTCCAGGAAGGATATGAACATCGTAAGGAAATAATGTGATAGAAGTCACCAAAATATAAGCCTAAATACTAATCAACCATGTTCTAACTCTACAACATGACTCTACTTCTTTCTGGGGAATTTTTCTTTTTCAGAATAAACATCATATAAACAAACATACTATTTTACAAGTTAGAATGAAGTACATTGTTGGATTTTAAAATGGACCTCCTTGAATTTGTAATTCATATGCAAGTAACATAGCTACCTAGTGTCATGAGTTTTAGGTGCTCATGACTCAAATAGACAGACTATATGCAATAATAAAACTGTTTCAAAAGTCTATTTACATGCTCGTCATGTTTGCTGCTTATTTGTGAACAATACAATCTCTCATTAAACTAGGTAAAAATAATTTAGTAGTATATTAATTTAGAAAATTCACTGAATTTCTAGAAGGGAGAAACAGGCTTAGAAAGTTAGCAGGAGGAAAAAAAGCTGATCAGCCAGAGCTATGACTAATTATCACTCACTAAACTTTTCTAGTGAAGATACCAGGTGCCAACCTTCAACACCAGATGTCATACCTTGCACCACGGACACTGTTTGAAATGGACACCAGATGCTATTGGCAATCATGCTATTGTTTCCCATGCAAACTGCATGTTGCTGCTTCCATTAATGGCAACATTTAGCCACAAATTGCATTTTTCATGGTTCCTGCTTCTTTGCATCACTAAATCTTGCGTACAAATCATAGGTAAGTGATTTTTGTGTAATCTAGTTAAGAAAAACAACTACGGAAGTAAATATCTAGTCATTTTTGGTTTCCTATAGAGTCAAGTTCTCCTTTTGAATATATAGAGATTCCCCAAATAAAATGAGTCATATGTTAGGAAAACAAAAGGGAAAAAAAAAAGCCCTAGTTATCCAAACTTTGGCTTCACAATGTCAATATAAACCTTTCTTCTTATTGTTTAATTCCCCCCAGTGATATTCCCACTAACATAATTCAATTAATCCTCAAGCAATACACAGTGCACCTCAAGACTAATTAATTCCATATTCATTTCCAAACCCAATGTATCTCTGGGTGATGCTTATTCTTTATTTCCCTCCACTCAAACATGAAGCAAAAATTAATTCTCCACATAAATAGATATAACATACATTATATCTAAGATATATATATGTGTGTGTAATACATATATGCATCCATCTACATATGTCAACAGATGTATATGTAATACAACAGGAAAGAGATGCTGGTATAGGACATGGAGCACAGTACTCACTTCACTTTTCTGTTACTAGGACACGGTATTTATGATTTCTCTCTTATGGATTATTTTTTATTTATCTTCAGCTATCTCTTTAATGAAATGATTTTTTTTTAGCCTGAGACATCTAAAACTTTGTGCCATGGGCCCTAAGCTATGGGTACCCTGCACATAAGTTTATACTGGTGGTCTCAAACTATACAGACAGTGCGCAAATGGCCCTATGCATATAATTAGGATTTCTTTAACCTTATACCAGTGTGTTTGTTAATGAAGGAAAAACTCTAGATTCCCATTCCCTACTCCTTCCTTTCTTCTTTTTACAGCAGTAGTCTTCACTTGTCCTCCAGCAAACACTACTACTTCCTGTTGTAGTAACCGTATAATAATAGCACATTATTGGGGCGCCTGGGTGGCTCAGTCAGTTAAGCATCCGACTTCAGATCAGGTCATGATCTCACAGTTTGTGAGTTTGAGACTTGCATCGGACTCTGTGCTGACAGCTCAGAGCCTGAAGCCTGCTTTAAATTCCGTGTCTCCCTCTCTCTGTTCCTCCCCCACTCGCTCGCGCTCTCTCTCTCTCTCAAAAATAAATATTAACAAAAAATAATAGATTATTAGTATTATATATATTATATAATAATCAAATAATCTATACTATTTTGGCATCTTGGAGAGCACGATATGTATATTTTGGCACTGAGAAAAACCATCTCATAGATCACTAATCTGAGCATATTTCAAATTATGCTTAGTATTGGCATCCCTTATTAAGCCTTTGGGGTAATAGGTAACATACAGAAACACCAACAAATCTCTTTAACATTTTTTTTCATTTGCTCTGAAATAAGATCCTGAATATGAAACAGTATGGGTGGGATACCATGGTATATTAAAGGCATTCAATGCAACCACAGATGCCTTCAATGCTTATGCAGGGGGGAAAAAAAAGGCAGGCATGGACATAGAAAGCAAAAGAAAATTCAGAATAAGTGCATATTTTCCTGAGGAACATCACTGCCCACTTTGTTACAGAAAAGTTTCCAGTATAATTAACTGCTTTAAAAACAGGCTGGTCACATGGTGCAAAGTGCCAAATTGAGCTCACAGCTATTTCTGTTGGAGGAAACTCAGTTGATTCTGAGAGGAACTTCATGAGAAGAGGAACATGTTTTTGAGGTTCTGTAATAACTGCCATCCTGCCATTAAATTCATACATGCATGAGTTCTGCTCAGAGTGCTTTCCTGATTGTTCTATCTAAAAACCACCTGTCACCATTTGATCTCTATCACCTTACCTTGCTAGCACACATAGCACTATCTGACATAATATTATATATTTATGTTCTTTATTTCATTCACTAAATTATATGTCAAGGATTTTGTTTGATTTATTTCTATATCTTAGCACCTAAAATAGTGCCTGCACATTAAAACTCCCAAAACTTAATATTGGCCAATTGAGTGAATATACTCATTGAACAAACATGATTTAATAAGATGTGAAAGAGGATTGAATTAATAGTCTATCAATTTGGGTGATTTCTAAGAATCTTTTCAGAAATTAGGTACTTTAACGATAATTCATAACCCACCTATATTTTTGTGCTATAGACTTTTTTTTTTCACAGTCATCTTAGCAGCACTGAGTCAAGGGCTGCATTATTTATTTATTTACTTATTTGCTTTCAAGTTTTTGTTTAAATTCCAGTTAGACAACATATACGGTAAACTTGGTTTCAGGTGTAAAATGTAGTAATTCATCACTTATGTGTAACACCCAGTGCTCATCACAAAATGTGCCCTCCTTAATACCCAACACCTATTTAGCTCCTGATTTGCTTCCCTGTTTTCCCCTTCCCCTATGTTCATCTTTCTGTTTCTCAGATTCTGCATATGAGTGAAATCATATGGTATTTGTCTTTCTCTGTCTTACTTCTCTTAGCATAATATACTAGTTCCATACATGTCGTTGCAAATGGCAAGAATTCATTCTTTGATGGCTGAGTAATATTCCATTGTGTGTAATATTCCATATAATCTACATGCATACACACCACATCTTCTTTATCCATTCATCACTCGATGGATATTTGAGCTCTTTCCATAGTTGGCTATTGTTGACAGTGCTGCTACAAACATCCGGATGCATGTATCCCTTTGAATCAGTATTTTTATATCCCTTGGGTAAATACCTAATAGTGAAACTGCTGGGCCACAGGATAGTTCTATTTTTAACTTTTTTGAGGAATCTCTATATTATTTTCCAGAGTGATACAGAGTGGCTCAGTTGGTTGTGTGTCCAACTTTGGCTCAGGTCATGATCTTGAAGCTTGTGGGTTTGAGCTCTGCGTCAGGCTCTATGCTGACAACTTCAGATTCTCCATCATCTCCCTCTGCCTCTCCCCCACTCACACTCGCTTATCTCTCCCAAAACTAAATGAACATACATACATACATACATACATAAATCAAAATAAAATAAAATGCATTTCCCAGTCTTGACACCAGTTGTTAACTGTTGCTTTTTCAAAGCCCATAATCCTCTAGCAAAAGAAGAAACACTGACAGCTCAAAAGCAAATGTAGACACATTTCTTAATCCTGTTTTTCCAGGCAAAGGGAAAGTAAAAGTCCCTGACGTTCTGTCTAGTGGAAAGATTCCCTGTCCTAATTGTCTTCCTGGACCTTTTTCAGAAGATTTCAACATACTGGAAAGCAGCATCTGTGAGTACAATAGGAATCAATGCTCTAGCGTTCTTTTAATAGTTGATTTTATAGTATTATTTTTTTCAAATCTATGATAGCTCTTGGTCTTTCCTGTAGAGAAAATAAATGGAATAATTCTACCTAAAAATGTCTCTTCCAACTATACTAATTTAGGAACTTTGGAAAAAAGCCTGATATTATTATAGGATTTTATTAGGATTACTTTGAACCAGACTTGTATCAAAACTCCTTTTAGTAACTGTTCTACATAAGCATTCACAATGATGAGAAAAGGGTCCTTCTGGATCTGCAGGAATTAGTATTAGTCTCCCATAATTATGCATTCATCTGGATAATTTGGTTGCCTTATTGCACTCTTGTAACTATTCTTAGAAGCCTGGTAAGGCTATAAGGAACATTCACAACATACTGTAACAAAGTTAATGCAGTATCCTTCCCCAGTTGTACTAAGATTATTCTTATTCTTTTTTTTTTTTTTTTTTTTTTTTTTTTTTAATTAAAGGTTTCATCGGTATGTTTACTGGCTCAGGTTTGGTTTTGACTGATTACCATGTAAGACCAATTGACTGTATGGTAACCATGTCCTCCTTGCTCCTGTTTCTTATTTATTTATTTATTTCAATACGGCATTGTTTTAAATCAACCATACTGGTTCCAGAAGTAGAATTCAGTGGTTCATTGCTTTTGTTTCCCTTTGTTCTCTTCCCCACCCTTCCCTTACATTCATCTCTTTTATTTCTTAAATTCCATATATGAGTGAAATCATATATTTGTCTTTCTCTTATTGACTTATTTCTCTTAGCGTAATACATTCTAGCTCCATCCACGTCATCGCAAATGGTAAGATTTCATTTTTTGATGGCTGAGTAATATTCCATTTATATATATACCACATCTTCTTTATCTATTCATCAGTAGGATGGTCATTTGGGCTCTATCCATACTTTGGCTATTGTTGATAGGGCTGCTATAATCGTTGGGGTGCATGTGCCCCTTTGAATCTGTATTATTGTACCCTTTGGGTAAATACATAGTGGTGCTATTGTTGGATCATAGGGTAGGTCTATTTTTAGTTTTTTGAGGAATCTCTATACTATACTCTAGAGTGGTTGCACAAATTTGCATTCTCACCAGCAGTGGAAGAGGGTTCCCCTTTCTCCACATCCTCTCCAAAACCTGTTGTTTCTGGCTATTTATTCTTAAGTGTCCATTTTGGCCTCTATCTCCTTAGGATCCTAGGAGCCAATTTTATGTGACACATATATAAAAATAACCTCCAGACTACAGGAAAAATCCATGAAAAAAACTTTTCAAATAATCTGGAGATCCTTTTAATTGTATTAATAAAGTTTTAAATAGACTTTAGTTTCACAGCAAAGTTGAGTGGAAAATACATAGGGTTCCTGTGTATCCCCTACCCCCACACACATAAAACCTTTCCCATAACTGACATCTGGAATCACAGTGGTGCATTTGTTGCAACTGATGAACCTACATTGACACATTATATATAACCCCAATTCCATAGTTTACATTAGGATTCACTTTTGGTATAGTACATTCTGTGAGATTTGACAAATATATAATGACACGTATCCACAACTGAGCATCTTACAGGAGTTTCACTGTAATAAAAATCTACTTTACTCTGTCTATTCATCCTCCCCTCTACCCAACCATTGACTTCCACTGATTTTTTGCTATCTCCATAATGTCGTATCATTGGAATCAGGATATATCCTTTCAGTATTGGCTTCTTTCACTTAGTAATATGCATTTAAATTTCCTAGATGTCTTTTCATGCCATGATAGCTCATTTCCTTTTATCACTGAATAATATTCCACTCTATCTGGATATACCACAGTTTATTCATTTATCTACTGAAGTACATCTTGGTTGCTTCTACATTTTGGCAATTATGAATAAAGCTGATCTAAACAGTCATGTGTAGACATTTTTCCAACTCCTTTAGGTAAATATCAAGAAGTATGACTGCTGGATTATTCAGGGTATGAATAGTTTTGTAAACAAAACAAAAAAACAAAAAAACAAAAAAAACTGTCAATCTATCTTCCAAAGAGGCTGCACCTTTTTGCATTCCCATCAGCAATGTGTGTGTAATACATACATGTATCCATCTATAATATATACGTTAACACAGCTATATGTATATAATACAGTAGGGAAAAGATGCTGGTATAGGACATAGAGTACAGTTCTCACTTCACTTCTCTGTTACTGGGGCATAGTGTTTATGATTTCTCTCTTATGCATTATTTTTTATTTATTTTCAACTATCTCTTTAGTGAAATGACTTTTTTTTAGACTCTGAGACACATAAAGCTTTCTGCCATGGGCTCTAAGCTATGGTTCCTCCACATCCACATCATCTGCAGAATCTGGTATTGTCAGTGCTTTGGATTTTGGCCATTCTAATAGGTGCATAGTGGTGTCTCATTGCTATTTCATTTGCAATGACCTAATAACATCGTATATGAAAAGATGTTGAGCATCTTTTCAGGTATATGAAGATATATGAAGATGCTCAACATCTTTTCATATACCTGTCATCTGTATATGTTCTTTGGTGAGATGACTGTTCAGGTCCTGTGATGAATTTTAATTGGGTGACTGGGTTCCTTTTCTTACTATTAAGTTTTAAGAATTTTTTAGATAATAGCTCTCTGGATAATATTTCTTTGTCAAATATGTGTTTTGCAAATATTTTCTCGTAGTACATGGCTTATCTTCTTATGCTCTTGACTGTGTCTTTTGCAGAGAAGAAATTTTTGAAACTTAAAGAAGACCAGATTAAAGATTTAAATATTATTTCATGGATAGTGCTTCTGGTACTGTATCTAAAAAGTCATTAACATATCCAAGATCATGTAGGTTTTCTGTTATCCTCTAGGAGGTTTATAGTTTTACATTTTACATTTAGATCTATGATCGATTTTCAGGTAAGTTTTGTGAAGGGTGTAAGATTTGTGTATAGAGTCTTTTTTGTTTGTTTGTTTTGTTTTTTAGTATGTGGCTTTCCAGATATTCCAGTATCATTATGTAGAAGAAGTGATCTCTGCTCCATTGTACTTCCTTTGCTACTTTGTCAACAAATCAATAGACTATATTTATGTGAGTATATGTGAGTATATTACTGTGCTCTATTCTTTCCATTAAATTGTTTATTATTTCACAGATATGACACTGTCTTGATTACTACAGCTTTATAGTGAGTCTTGAAATTATGTTATTTCAGTGTCCTGAATTTGTTATTTTCTTTCAACATTGTGTTGGCTATTCTGGGTCTTTTGCCTCACTATATACCTTTAGAATTGGTTTGTCAATGTCAAAAAAACTTGCTGGGATTTTGATTGTGATTCATTGGATCTGTAGATCAAGTTGGGAAGAACTTATACCTTGAGAGTCTTCCTATCCAAGAATCACGGAATATCTCTACATTTATTTAGTTATTTGATTTTGTTCATCAGAGTTTTGAAGTTTCCTCATACAGAGCTTTTACACTGCTAAATTTATACCTAAGTATTTTGAGGGCAGTGCTAATGTAAATGGTATTGTGTTTTTAATTTCGGATTCCACTTGCTCACTGTTGGTATATAGAGAAGAGACTTTTGTATATTAACCTTGTATTCTGTAACATTACTATATTGCTTTTGAGTTCCAGGAGTTCTTTTGTTGATTCTTTTGGAATTTCTACATATAGGATCCTATCTTCTATAGATAAACATGGTTATATTTCTTCATTCACAATGTATTTATCTTTTATCCTTTTCTTATTATACCCAATTATCTAAGACTTCCAGTATGATATTGAAAAGGGGTGGTGAGGAAGAACATCCTTACATTGTTACTGATCATAGCATTGAAGTTTCTAGTTTCTGCCCCATTAAGTATGATGTTAGCTATGGTTTTAATTTAGCTAGTCTTAACCAAATTGTGGAAGTTCCCTACTATTCTTGGTTTACTGAGAGTTTTAATCATGAATAGGTGGGTGTAAAATTTTGTCACATGCTTTCTCTGCAACTATTGATAGGATCATGTGATTTTTCTTCTTTAGTCTATTGATGTCATGAATTACTTTGATTTCGAAGTGTTAAACTGTGTTGCATACCTACGATAAATCCCATTTGGTTGTGGTGTATAATTTTCTTGGTACTTTTTTTGAATTTGATTTGCTAACATTTGTTGAGGATGAGAGACAATGGTCTATAGTCTACTGTCCTTTCAATGTCTGTTTTTTTGTTAGGGTAATGCTAGCCTCATAGAATGAGTTAGGAAGTATTCCCTCTGCTTCTATCGTCTATCTTCTGTAAGAGATGGTAAAAAATTGGTATGATCTTTCAAGCCCAACCCTAGCCTATTATACAGACTTTATCTGGAAAATCTCACTGGGGAAAACTGTCCTCCCCACACAAGACTTCGTGCACAAGTGCACTACAGTCTCTGAAAGCAGTTGTAATCAAGGACCCAGGAGCTGACAGCCCATGATCCTACACAGAACTGCACTCTGAACCCAGGTGCCTCCATTTGGAGACGTGTGTGTGTGTGTGTGTGTGTGTGTGTGTGTTGGGGGTTGGGGGGAAGACAGTCCTGAGCCAAGGCCTTTCCCAGTGCCTCTACCAAGATCTTATGTGGAGTAAAAAGGTATAGGCTTTGAAAACATATTCTTTTCTCTGAGTCAGTACTTTTTGACTCCAAGCCCTGCTCTTCCTCTTCCCAGGTCTATAAAGACCATGCACCTTTCATTTGGGACTCCCTCAGCAGTGAAACAACCCTCATGTCTAGGCTGATCCACCTGACTCTCACCTGATGCTGTTATGTGGGGGAGAATAGAACATGGGGGAGCCAGTGTATTTTCCTGTTCGGTCTCTTGCTTATACTGTTGCAGTAAGTGATTAAAGACTGGATTAAAGTAAGTGATTACCTTCACTTTGGCTTGTTTTAATTGGCCACCTAGACACCTGGCAGCCCAGCTCTTTCCAACTTAGCTTGATAATTCTCTAAGGAAAATACAATCAACAAATGCCAATCCTGTGGTGACAAAAACTTTAAAGTGGTTATTATTATCAAGTAACTTGAGATAAATGTACATATTGAAATGAATGGAAATATAGGCGTTCTCAGCAGAGGAACAGAAACTATAAAAGAACAAAAAATATTCAAAATAATAAATTTGTTAGATAAGCTTAATAGCCTACCCAAAGGGGGAAGCAATAGTGAGTTTGAACATAGAGAAATATAAATTATCCAATCTTAGTAACAGAGAGAAGAAATATTGGAAAAATAAAATAGAAGAAAAAACAGAGCATCAGACAAGACTGTAGGATAGTACCAAAAGGTACAATAATTGCATCATAGGAGTCCTAGCTAGAGAGCAGAAAACTGGTTCAGAATAATATTTGAAGAAATAGTGGCTCAAAACTTTGCAAATTTAGAGAAAAAAGTATGTATTCAATAAGTTCAGAAAATCCCAAACAAAATACACTCATCCAGATACATCATTATAAGATGGCTGAAAATCAAGGATAAAAGAAAAAAAGATGAAAGCAGACAGGAAAAAAAATGGTATAGTATATATAGGTGAGTAACTATTAGAATGACTGCAGTTTCCTGTGAGAAACTATGAAATGTAGCAATATTTTTAAAAACAAACAAACAAAAAAAAGAAGCAAAAGTAGCAACCAAGAATTCTATATCCTTCAGGTATGAAAGGGTAAATAAAGGACATTTTTAGAAGCACAAAAACTAAAAGAATTTGTCAACAGCAGACCTTCTCTCTAAGAATACTAGTTTAAATTCTTTAGGCTTAAAGAAAAATGACCAGAGAGGGAAAGCTGAAACTTCAGGAATGAATAGCAACAACAATGACAAATATATATGTAAAAACAATATATTGTATTTCTACTATTAATTTTTAAAACATATATATTACTGGTGATGCAGCACCTGGGTGGCTCAGTCAGTTAAGCACCCCACTTCTGCTCAGGTTATGGGTTCATGGGTTTGAGCCCCATGTTGGGCTCTGTGCTGACAGCTCGGAACCTGGAGCCTGTTTCAGATTGTGTGTCTCCCTCTCTCTCTCTCTGTTGCTCAAAAATAAATAAAAACTTTTAAAAATTTGTAAAGAAAAAAAAAATATATATATATATTAGTGAAACAAAAATCATAAAGGTGTAGGGGCGCCTGGGTGGCGCAGTCGGTTAAGCGTCCGACTTCAGCCAGGTCACGATCTCACGGTCCGTGAGTTCGAGCCCCGCGTCGGGCTCTGGGCTGATGGCTCAGAGCCTGGAGCCTGTTTCCGATTCTGTGTCTCCCTCTCTCTCTGCCCCTCCCCCGTTCATGCTGTGTCTCCCTCTGTCCCAAAAATAAATAAACGTTGAAAAAAAAAATTAAAAAAAAAATCATAAAGGTGTCTAGTGCATTTTCAGTTTGTATAGATGTCGTACATATGTTAACTGTAACATAATGTGGGGAGGATAAAACGGGCTTGTATGTCTATAGGTTTATATATTTATTTGCAGTGGTGAATATAAATTCTAGGTAGACAACAAAGAATTAAGTAGAGCAATCTACAACAACACACACAGAAAAATACAAAGAGACAGGGCCTAAAATCCAACATATAAATTAAAACTGAATACTAGAAAATATTTAAATAATCCAAACATGACAAGAAACTGAAGTGGAGGGACTGGAAAAAAAAAAAAAAAGGTGGGAGGCAAACAGTAAAAACTAATAAAATAATAGACCTAAATTCAACCATATCAGCAACTACATTTCATGGAAAACAATAGTTTTATAGTTTCTTATTTTTTTAATGTTTTTAATCTTTATTTTTGAGAGAGACAGAGTGCAAGCAGGGGAGGAACAGAGAGAGAGAGGGAGACACAGAATCTGAAGCAGGCTCCGTGCTCCAAGCTGTCAGCACAGAGACCGACGCGAGGCTCAAACTTATGAACCATGAAATCATGACCTGAGCTGAAGTCAGCCACTTAACTGACTGAGCCACACAGGCACCCCTATAGTTTCTTATTAAGTTAAGCATATATTTACAGTATGACATACAAATTCCACTCCAAGTGTTTAACTGAGAAAAGTAAAAACTGTGTTCACAAAAACCTGTATGTAACTGGTGTTAGTAGCTTTATTCTAAATTGTCAAAAGCTAGAAACAATTCAAATGTCCTTCAAGTGGTGAAGACATTTAAAAAAAAAAATCTGGTAATCCATACAATGGAATAATACTCAGAATAGGAAGGAACTCAATACCGATAGATCTCACAGTAACATTTTTTATGCTAAGAAAGCTAGACTTAAAAGTCTATACATTGTGGGGCAGCTGGGTAGCTCAGTCAGTTAAGCATCCAACTCTTGGTTCCGGCTCAGGTTATGATCTTATGGTTTGTGAATTCGAGCCCCACATCATGTTCGTGCTTACAGTGCAGAGCCTGCTTAGGATTCTCTCTCTCCCTCTCTCTCTCTGCCCCTCCCTTGCTCACTCTCTCTGTCTCTCAAAGATAAATAAACTTTAAAAATAAATAAATAAAGGTGAGTCTTAAAAAAAAAGTCTATATATCATATCATCACATTTATCTGACATTTTGGGACAGGTAAACCTTTGGAAACAATGAAGAGTCATCTTGATTTAGGATTGAGGGCCTGGACTACTATAAAGGAGAGTTGTGAGAGTTTTTTGGGGATTAAAATTGATATGTTTCCTGAGTGTGGTGGTGGTTACATGGTTCTGCATTTGTCAAAGCTTAACAAACTACATACCATAATAAATAAACTTTATGTAAAGTCAAAACAATCATTAAAAAAACAGTGCCCTGCAGGAATATTCAATAAATGTTAGCTGTAATTATTATTATCCTTATGATAATAATGTTCTAGTATACTAAATACTCCATTAAATATGGAATGACATGTAGTCTAACCGTATTCATAAATTGATCTCCATCTAAAATTATGTTCTTCTTGGGGCGCCTGGGGTGGCTCAGTCAGTTGAGCATTGGACTTCAGCTCAGGTCATGATCTCATGGTCCATGAGTTCAAGCCCTGTGTCAGGCTCTGTGCTGACAGCTCAGAGCCTGGAGCCTGCTTCGGATTCTGTGTCTCCCTCTCTCTCTGACCCTCCCCTGTTCATGCTCTCTCTCTGTCTCAAAAGTAAATAAACATTAAAATTTTAAAAATAAAATAAAATTATGTTCTTCTCTGCTCTGTATACTTCAAAAATCCACTCACACACCTATTTGTCCAAATTTTGCTTATTTAAACGTCTTGAGGAGCGCCTGGGTTGGTTAAGCATTCGACTTCGGCTCAGGTCATAATCTCATGGCTCATGAGTTCAAACCCCAGATTGGGCTCTGTGCTGACAGCTCAGAGTCTGGAGCCTGTTTGGGATTCTGTGTCTCCCTGTCTCTCTGCCCCTCCCCCATTCATCTCTGTCTCTCAAAAATAAACAAAAATTTAATTAAAAAAAAGTCTTGAAATACTTTTTTTTTTTTTTAGACAAGCCTTCTACTTTTGCTCTTGACTTTATAATTTGACCATCAGAGCACTGAGGTCCTGACTCTAGTTCTGTATACAGAAGCTATTAGCAGTGTTAGAAAAGGAAGGTTAGAAAGGAAGATTTTTGGAAGAACTGGATTTCCTCCACATGCAATTTGCTTACATTAAATTATTGCACAAACTTCAACAAATCCAAGAAACCATCCCTGAATAGTAAGATACCAGTTGTTGAGGTGACAATTCCCCATGGGAATGGGGAGAGAAATTATCAGGAGCCCCAATTTCAATTTTATTATCTCCATGTTTTAAAACTTCATTTTTAAAAACTTGTGAGACTATAAATCCTACTAAGAGTGTAAATTGGCAACCAAACAATTCAGTCTTTTCATATGAATTTTGGTTGTCTTGGCACTATGCATGAATTGAGAGTTCTAGAAGTTCCTGGAATGTAATCTGTGTGTTGAGATTAAGTCATAGGTCTCTGAATTTATCTTTCTCTTTCTTCTGGTAACCTATAAATATTAGAGGCATCTACTACCTCCAATTCTTATATTCCTATACTCTACAAATAGTTGTGTTATGATGTTGTTATTGTTTTATTATTAGTTTTAATCAATGACCTCTTGATCTGTCAAAGTCTTTCTTTAACTGTGCCCTTTAATTCCAGATGGCCATACATTAAATTGCTTAATTTGTTGTTTTGTTACTACATGCTATATGCTACCAAATTCCAATTATGTAATACTTGCTGGATTTTTAATTGCTCTCAGTCCCAACTGGGGCCAAATAACCAATATCACACTATCAACTGAAGAAAAAAAAATCTGTGGTCAACCAGCAACCATTCCTTGTACCTAAATCTCTATGTCAATTTTAGTAATTTCAAGAAATGAAAGCTGATTCTGATCTGAAGAAAAAAAAAAATCAATGAGTCTCTGAGAGATCTGGAGAAACAGTCTGCCCTGATTTTCAGAGTTAAGAAAAAAAAAAAGGAAAATATGTACTGAATACCTAAAATTACAAAACATAGACAAATGAACAATTATAAAGAAAATATGTACATGTGAATTTGGTCAAACTGCAATTTTGCTCAAAGTCAAGAAAATATTTCAGTTTTCATTTTGTAACTTTTACTAACGCTTTCACGGTAAAAGGACAAGAATATCACTTTTGAGAGTTTTTTTATCTAATAATGCTTTTTAAGCACTGTTTCCTCTGGGTTTATTTTATGTTACATTTTATTTAAGCATCTTTATAAAGCTGTTTCACTAAAAAAATAATAGAGGTAAAGGAGTATTTGTGGGTAGGAGAAATGGTCCAGAAATAACTTTCAAATTTTAAATGTTGCTAATATTTGATTTCAAAAGAGATGAAAATATTTGACTAGTTTACTTCACACACACATATTACAATAAAATATCAGTTGTTGTAAGAACAAAAATAGAAACATTTAAAAAAAAACTTTTTAATGTTTATTTATATTTGAGAGAGAGACAGAGCTCAAACAGGGGAGAGGCAGAGAGAGAGGGAGACACAGAATACAAAGCAGGCTCCAGGATCTGAGCTGTCAGCACAGAGCCTGACCAGGGGCTCGAACCCACAAACTGTAAGATCATGACCTGAGCTGAAGTCAGATGTTTAACAGACTGAGCCACCCAGGTGCCCCACAAAAAATAGAAATATAAAGGATATAGATACTGCAGTGAAAGGAGAAGTGCGTTTTTTTCCATAAGGAATTAGGATATTTACTAAAAAGGTTACTCTTAAGCTGGAGCAAGTGGTTACAGATACAGTAGTAGTTAAGAACATAGATTCTGAAAGTTTATTTTGGGTACAAATGTTAATTTTTCCACTGTTATGGACTTAATATTTCTGTCCCTCCAAAATCCATATATTGCGATCCTAACTCCCCAATATGAGGGCATTAGGAAATGTGTCCTTCAGCAGGTGATTAGACCACAAAGGTAGAGCTCTCATAAATAGGATTAGCATCCTCATAAAGGAGACCCCAGAAAGCTTTCTTGCCCTTACTGCCATATGTGGATACAATGAGAAGATGGACAACTATGAACCGTGAGCTGAGCTCTCACCATATAGTCTGCCTGCACCTTAATTTTGAACTTCCCCCTCCAAAAAAATGGAAAATAAATGTTGTTCAAGCCCCCCAGTCTATGGTATTTTTGTTGTAGCAGTCTAAACAGACAGCCATGGCAGCAACCCAAACAGACCAAGACAGCCACTAACCAATTGGATCCTGACAACTACTGTTTAACCCCACTGTGCCTCGGTTTTCTCACCCGTAAGTGAAAGGGGTAGTAATTTCTTTGAGGACTACATGACTTAACAAATATAAAGCACTTTGGGGCGCCTGGGTGGCGCAGTCGGTTAAGCGTCCGACTTCAGCCAGGTCACGATCTCGCGGTCCGTGAGTTCGAGCCCCGCGTCGGGCTCTGGGCTGATGGCTCAGAGCCTGGAGCCTGTTTCCGATTCTGTGTCTCCCTCTCTCTCTGCCCCTCCCCCGTTCATGCTCTGTCTCTCTCTGTCCCAAAAATAAATAAACGTTGAAAAAAAAAATTAAAAAAAAAAAAAAAAACAAATATAAAGCACTTAGAGTAGTGCCTGGAACTGAGTAAGGGGCAAATAGTTATTATTATGAAATAGAAGAGGACTTGTGTTTTGGCATGTGAACAATGGAGAAGGGATACTGTGAGCCATATCACAAAAAGAGAAAAGCAGGCCACTTGAAGAATAAAATCATTACTGTTTGGCTGAGATGAAGTGCAAACTTTTAGTAATAAATGAACCTGGGAACAGAGGGAATACAAGGAGGATGTTGACAATCACAAGGAATTAATTGTATGTGCAAGGAGAACCAGTGAAGGTATCTAAGCCTGCAAATTACAAGGTGGTAGTTGTGACTGTCATGGGACTGTTAGCCTCATTAAAAAAAAAAAAAAAAAAAAAAAAGAATGACGGGAATTACAAAATAATTTTTTTTCAGTCACACAGGTTGAGCATAATATTAACTGGTTCTTACATATACAAAGGTATCTAAGATATAGGGTACCCTGCAAATCAAACCGCAAAATCACAAATAGTAAACTATAACCTTTTTGTTAATACCAAAATCTCTAGCTCAGGAAGAAGTAAATCAACTTCCTGACAATACAAAATGTCCAAAATAAATATATATATAATACCTAAATGCTTACAGTCTGTAAAATCCTAAATTTAAAATAAATAGTTGCAAGGGACAGAGAACACCTACCATTTAAGAAATCCCAGATTTACAGGCAAGTAGACAATGACTTATTTGAGACAAGTATTTTAAAAAATTAGAAAACAATACAATCTTTTTACAACAAATCTAAAATTTACTGATTAAATTTAAAAGATTGTTTATTTCTTGAATGTCATTTTAAAATTAATAATAGAATGTTTTTCCATATCCTGAAGGGGGACTAGGTCAACATTAACCATAGTCAATAGGAACATCTATTATTTATTAGTCATATTGGATGTTCCAATCACTTGGCAGCCTTCAGGCATATTTCTAATGGAAAGAAGGATACTATAGGGTTTCAAAACAGTCTTAATTTGCAGATTTAAGTATATAAATTCAAAGGCTAAGTTGCCTACAAAGACAATGGTTTTACTTATATATTCATCTAATACCACTTAAAGTGGAACTTGCAAAAATACACTCATTTCTGAGTTATGCTGTTCATTTAGCCACATTTAACAATAATATGAGCTCAGAAAATTCAAGGACCAATTACATACTGAATGTCACTCACCTGGGAAAGTTGTACATTATAGGCCTGCAGGGTAAATGTCAAGTGAATGTGTTTGGAATATAGCCATATCTGATTAGCAAATCTGTTCTCAGCATATTCAATTGTCGGGCATATGTAATTTTCCCTGTGTTCTTAAAACATAATGGTAGAAAATAGAGTACTCTGCAAATCCTAGATCATTAAGGCAGTAGGGGTAAGGATGCAATTCTGATTAATAAACACTTACTAGATATCTAAAATTGTGAAATCAATGGGATAAATTTTGTTAAATAGTTTTATAAAATCTCCTTCACAGCTGTGTCAATTCTATATTTAAATATTTGAATTTTTCACATATTTTGACAATATTTATGATCACATATTTGCTGCACTTACTTAGATTGCAAATTGTTTATTGATATGTCTTCTCTCCTTAACTGGATTTTTACAATGTTTGCCAGTTAGGTTATCGATTACTGGGGTCCTCAAAATTTCCCTTGCCTTGTGCAGTGCGAGTAGATACTAAAATTAATTAATGGATAGAGTGACAGATTTCTAATTCTTGCTTCTAACTATGAAACATACTTGCACAATAGACAACCTCATGAAAAAAACACCTAGAAACTTCTCTGGACTCAGAAAAGGAGAATAGGATTTTTGATGTATGGAAGGGATGTATATTAGTAGGCTTTTCATAGGAACCTAGGTAAGACCTATGAATAAGACTGCTGTTGTCAGAAAGTGACACTATTAATTTGACTAAGAAAGCTTGATAGGCTTGAAGCAAGAAGTAAATGATTGACCCTTTCCTACTGACAGTGATAATAAGAAATATTAAATATTAACTCTAGGAGTCAAGATTTAACTATTCATACGCCGTATTGCAAAATAATCTTTGGTGCAGTATCTCTATGAACATGTTAGAAGCGTAAAAAGACTGCTGTCACTCCATGAAAATACTATCTGAAGGACAATCTAGTTATCTATGGATTAGTCTAAACTGCAAATCCTTAAATGGTAATCTAATTCCTGAAAAAATTCTCTAATGAATGCCATGCAGTTTTATAAGTTCTCAAAGAGCTAGTGAATTTTTACTCCAATATTTTTGGCTTAGAAGAAAAACAGAGTAAGGCACAAAATGTACTTAGTATAACCATAATATGTTTCTATATGGAAACATTGTCATTATTTTTGCATAATGTAAATAATCCAGAAATAGCATTTGTTGGGGTGTTTCACAAATATATATTTTTTGGTTTTTCTTTAGAAGGAGGAAAAGGAAGAAAATGAATAGGAAATGTAACAGAAATGACATTTCTAGGATTTCATTCTTCCATGTCCATTCAAAGACCGGCTCCTGCCCTAAAGTCATGGTTGACCCCATAAAATATGCACATCTTGCAACATAACGCATACACTAAAATATAAAGTCACATTTTATCAGTACAATATTTTCCTCAATTTTCCCCAAAAGTAAATTTAACTTTTTTAAGTCTTCTATTTACCCCAAATGAAAGACTTTTTGAAATAAAATATATCCAAATTTTTCAATTTTTCTTTAATCTATTCTTTAAATATTGTATACTAATGAACATCATACCTATGACTATCAAAAGTATCCCTTATGATTACAAAAGCCACTTTTCAGCAGTAAAAAGAGGGTAGCTACCCCTAATGTACAATATAATACATTTGCTTGCAGTATCTATCTAATCATTACAACTTCGTAAAATATATATGAAAACTAGCAAATAAGAACAAAGAAAACTAAGCTAAATATAATGAGAATGATCAGTTGATGAGTTAGAAAAAATCTAAATTCAACCTTAGCAAGCCTATCTATGACTCTTCTAAGGTCTCAAAAATAATATTTGTAAATAATTCTGCCAATATCTACCACTTGATAAGAAGAACTAAATAGATATAGGAACATGGATTTTAAAAAGAATCAGAAGGGGAGCCTGTGTTAAGCCTCTGACTCTTGGCTTCAGTTCAGGTCATGATCTCACAGTTCATAAATTCAAGCCCCACATCAGGCTCTGTGCTGACATTCATTCATTCTCTCTCTGCCCCCCACCCCGTTCTCTCTCTC
This sequence comes from Lynx rufus, assembly GCF_022079265.1. NCBI lineage: Eukaryota > Metazoa > Chordata > Mammalia > Carnivora > Felidae > Lynx > Lynx rufus. Next base: position 94,178,514 of record NW_025814845.1, on the reverse strand, counting down.
TCTCTCTCAAAATAAATGAACTTATTTTTAAAAAGATTCATAAGAAAGATTAGACTGAATAATAGCATTTTCATATTTCTGAACAGAAAAAATAAAAGGTTTTAAGAAGTAAGAAGAAACCTCAAAAGTTATCTTGCTTGAAGGTTGAAACTAGACCACTTTCTCACACCATTTACAAAAATAAACTCAAAATGGATAAAGGACCTAAATGTGAGACAGGAAACCATCAAAACCTTAGAGGAAAAAGCAGGAAAAGACCTCTCTGACCTCAGCCGTAGCAATCTCTTACTCGACACATCCCCAAAGGCAAGGGAATTAAAAGCAAAAGTGAATTACTGGGACCTTATGAAGATAAAAAGCTTCTGCACAGCAAAGGAAACAACCAACAAAACTAAAAGGCAACCAACGGAATGGGAAAAGATATTTGCAAATGACATATCGGACAAAGGGCTAGTATCTAAAATCTATAAAGAGCTCACCAAACTCCACACCCGAAAAACAAATAACCCAGGGAAGAAATGGGCAGAAAACATGAATAGACACTTCTCTAAAGAAGACATCCAGATGGCCAACAGGCACATGAAAAGATGTTCAGCGTCGCTCCTTATCAGGGAAATACAAATCAAACCCACACTCAGGTATCACCTCACGCCAGTCAGAGTGGCCAAAATGAACAAATCAGGAGACTATAGATGCTGGAGAGGATGTGGAGAAACGGGAACCCTCTTGCAGTGTTGGTGGGAATGCAAATTGGTGCAGCCGCTCTGGAAAGCAGTGTGGAGGTTCCTCAGAAAATTAAAAATAGACCTACCCTATGACCCAGCAATAGCACTGCTAGGAATTTATCCAAGGGATACAGGAGTACTGATGCATAGGGGCACTTGTACCCCAATGTTCATAGCAGCACTCTCAACAATAGCCAAATTATGGAAAGAGCCTAAATGTCCATCAACTGATGAATGGATAAAGAAATTGTGGTTTATATACACAATGGAATACTACATGGCAATGAGAAAAAATGAAATATGGCCTTTTGTAGCAACGTGGATGGAACTGGAGAGTGTAATGCTAAGTGAAATAAGCCATACAGATAAAGACAGATACCATATGGTTTCACTCTTATGTGGATCCTGAGAAACTTAACAGGAACCCATGGGGGAAGGGAAGGGAAAAAAAAAAAAAAAAGAGGTTAGAGTGGGAGAGAGCCAAAGCATAAGAGACTGTTAAAAACTGAGAACAAACTGAGGGTTGATGGGGGGTGGGAGGGAGGGGAGGGTGGGTGATGGGTATTGAGGAGGGCACCTTTTGGGATGAGCACTGGGTGTTGTATGGAAACCAATTTGTCAATAAATTTCATATATATATAAAAAAAAAAGTTATCTTGCTTTTTCTTCTATCAGTAGACCTGGCATTGTCACAAATAGTCATTTTTAGAAGATGAACTGGCATAATTTCTCATTAAAGAAAAAAAAAGGAGAAGAAAGTTCACCAGATATATTATACACTTAATCAACCTTTTCATAGTTAACATAATATGCTTTCATATATTTCATACTTATGAAATATATATTTCATATTTATGATTTCATTTAAAATTAAATATGCACCTCTTTTTTTTCCATAGGGGTAAATGATTTCTCTATCATCTTTATTAATTAAATTCAGTTTAATTCCTGAACAACCAACATATTTTTAGAGTTCCCTTCAACTTTCTGTGCCCTGGGTGGTATGGTATGTGAAAGGGATTTCCCAAAGCAAGATATCCTAACTTTACAACTTCACTGGTTAAAAATTAAGTTACTTTTGAGTATTTGTTTATTTATAAATCATATGCCTATATTATATTAATATATGATATGCATTTCTAGATAATAATGGAAAGAATAATGGGATGAGACAAAAATAAATGTGATAAAGTTCTAACATTTTCTTCTCATACCAAGACTGAAATCCTCTCAGGTGTATATATTTGAGAGTAAATAGATCAGGAATATTCATTGTACGATTCCTTAAATCATCTTACCATCTTTTTCTTTTTTCTTTTCTTTCTTTTTTTTTTTTTTGGTTGTTATTTTGTAACTGATGATGCCACCCTATTCAAAAATTAAATTTCAAAATACAGACATCATCATTACTCTCCTTCAAATCTGACCAATTTTCTTCATATTTTCCTATGTTGCACAGGCCCAGAACTAGTAATAATCTTTTAAATAGTATCCTGTCACTGGTCACAGTAACCTAATAAAATTAAAATAGATCTTAGTTTTATTTTAGAAATCAATGTTTTTAAAAGATACAGATAACTGAGTTATTTGTATTACAAAGTGTTTTAAACAGCTGTTTTCTTTAATTTTCATATTTTCATTCATTAACAATCACATCTATTATGGAAATAATTTTAATGCTATTTTTATATTCACAATGAACTGTGTATAGAGTTACATTTTTTGAAAATTGGGATAAACATTCTTAGTGGTTAAATGTGAATGGCATTTCTAATTCTTTTTTTTAAGTTTATTTATTTATTTTTAGAGACAGAGTGAGAGGGAAAGAGAATCCCAAAGAGGCTCTGCGTAGTCAGCACAGAACCCAACGTGGGACTCAAACCCAGGAGCCATGAGATCATGACCTGAGCCAAAATCAAGTAGGACGCTTAACCAACTAAGCCATCCAGGTACCCTGCAATCCTAATTCTTAATAAGGATTATAAAAGTATATTAAAAGCAGAGTGAAAAGTAGTCTCAAGTATATGTTCCCTATGCATTCACTGAATCTTACATAATTTGCACTACGTGTATACACTTTTATGTATTTTGCTATATTAAGTACAGATGGTACATTTTGAAATCAAAGTACCTTATTGGCTACAATTCTAGGCCATTTGGATTGACAACACTTTCCCGGTAAATGTGTCTGGTGGTGGTTGTTTTAGGTGCCAAAATTCATATATTAAGTTTTTAAAAGATATGTATATAACACCTTTAACCTATGACTCAAAGCATTTACATGCATTAATACAGCCTAAGGACAAGTGAAATACAAGGCAAATAATATTCAATACACTGTATAGACAAGTAAGCCAGCCCAAGTGTAACTGTTAATGACCAGTATCATTCCTCATTGACAAGTTATAGGTCTCTTACTTCCACACCTGTAAATTCATGAATACCAAGCAAATGTGACAAGTAAAGTTTGACATTCCAAACTGACTCAATTATTAATCTTCTCAGTGTATGGTTAGGATTTAAATAATAATTTTAAAAAATCAATTATTTAATGATTAACTCCTCCCTCAATGGCTTTAGCCTTAGCTGTTTCTTGTCACTGTCTTGCATTAATGAATAAAATACAAAATATGTGTTTAGCTCTTGCATATTGTATGTTAGTTTGTGAGGACTACAGAATTATTTTTTTTAATTTTTTTTTTTAACATTTATTTATCTTTGAGAGACAAGAGAGAGAGAGAGAGCATGAGCAGGGAAGGGGCAGAAAGAGGAAGACACAGAACCTGAACAGACTCCAGGCTCCGAGCTGTCAGCACAGAGCGCGATGCGGGGCTCGAACTCACAAACTGTGAGATCATGACCTGAACTGAAATTGCACGCTCAACAGACTGAGCCACCCAGGCGCCCCAGGACTACAGAATTATTAAATATTCATATTTGAAGGATTTTTGGAATGGAATAATTGTGCAAAAAAAAAAAGTGGCTGCTTATTGGTAAGAAAATGAGGCAGTGGCAACAACTTCTTTTTAGTAATGATATTGAGTTTATTAAGAAAATGTCTATTTAAAAGAGACAGAATCAAAAGTAAATAAAAGGTGAATGACAGTAAGTCAAGTAAGGAAAAGGAATACTTCTTTTTACTTTATTTCAATTTTATAAAGTGTAAATTTATGAAATTAACTATAAACTTTTACCTACTTGGAAAGTATTTTTAAAATGCACTTTTGGGGGCGCCTGGGTGGCTCAGTTGGTTAAGCATCCAACTTCTGCTCAGGTCATGATCTCACAGCTTGTGAGTTCGAGCCCCATGTCAGGCTCTGTGCTGACAGCTCAGAGCCTGGAGCCTGCTTTGGATTCTGTGTCTCTTTCTCTCTCTGACCCTCCCCCATTCGTGCTCTGTCTCTCTCTCTCTCTCAAAAATAAAAGTTAATTTTTTTAAAATGCACTTTTGCAATTTCCTTTCCATTGTTGCACTTGATAAAGTATATGGAAGAATAAGTATATTTTATATCAATATATCTACTAAGAACTTCCTCCTTATAGAGTACTTATGATTTCTTGTTCTTACCATTACTTCTCTTTGAGCTATCTTTCTTTGGCTTCCAGGTTGCCATTTAAAAAATAGTTACATAGGAGATACTACGGGTTAGCTTCCAGACCACCACAATAAAGAGTATTGCAATAAAGTGAATCAAACAGAAATCTTGGTTTCCCAGCGCATGTAAGTTATGTTTACACTAGACTATAATCTATTAAGTGTGCAATATCACATGCCTGAAAAATGTATATATCTTATTTAAAAAATACTTTATTGCTAAAGATTGCTAACCATCATCTGAGCTTTCACGGAGTTGCAAGCTTTTTCCTGGTGGAGGCTCTTGCCTCAATGTTGATGGCTGCTGAATTATGAGAGTGGTGGTTACTGAAGGTTGGGGTGGTTGTGTCAGTTTCTTATAATAAGACAAAACTAAAATTTACCTTTTCCTTTCCGAAATGATTTCTCTACAGTATGTGATACTGCACATCACTATTTAGTAGCATTTTTACCCACAGAATTTTTTTCAAAATTTGAGTCAATCTTCTCAAACCCTACTGCTGCTTTACCAACTAAGTTTATACAATATTTCAACACTTTGTTGTCATTTCAACTGTCTTTACAGCATCTTCAAAAGGAGTTGATTCTACTTCAAGAAACCACTTTCTTGGCTTATCCAAAGTTTCATCAGGAAATTGCAGCAATTTAGTCACATCTTCAGTCTCTATTTCCTCCACCGAAGTCTTGTACCCCTTTAAGTAATCCATAAGGACTGGAATCAATTTCTTCCAAACTCCTGCTAATGATATTTTCACACTTTCCCATGAATCATAAATATTCTTTTTTTTTTTAAATTTACATCCAAGTTAGTTAACATATAGTCTATAATGATTTCAGGTATGATTACAGTGATTCATTCCCTATGTAGAACACCCAGTGCTCATCCCAACAAGTGACCTCCCTAGCACCACTTACCAATTTAGCCCATCCCTCCATCCACACCCCTTCAACAACCCTCAGTTTGTTCTCTTTATTTAAAAGTTTCTTATGTTTTGTCCCCCTCCTTGTTTTTATATTATTTTTGCTTCCTTTCCATTATGTTGATCTGTTTTGTATCTTAAATTCTTCATATGAGTGAAGTCATGGTATTTGTCTTTCTCTGGCAAAATTCATGTAGCGTAAAACACTCTACTTCCATCCATGTAGTTGCAAATGGCAAGATTTCATTATTTTGATCGCTGAGTAATACTGCATTGTATGTACATATGTATGTGTGTATGTGTTATGCATATATACACATATATGTAAATACACATCACACACACACACACACACCACATCTTCTTTATTCACCTGTCATTGGACATTTGGGCTCTTTCCATACTTCGGCTATTGTCAATAGCACAGCTATATACATTGGGGTGCACTTGCACCTTTGAAACAGCACACCTGTATCCCTTAGATAAATACTTAGTAATGCAATTGCTGCATCGTAGGGTAATTCTATTTTTAATTTTTTGTGAAACCTCCATACTGTTTTCCACAGTGGCTGCACCAGTTTGCATTCCAACCAGCAGTGCAAAAGAGATTCTCTTTGCATCCTCGCCAACATCTGTTATTGCCTGAGTTGTTTATTTTAGCCATTCTGACTGCTGTGAGGTGGTATCTCATTGTGGTTTTAATTTGTATTTCCCTGATGTTGAGTGATGTTGAGCATTTTTTCATGTGTTAGTAGGCCATCTGGATGTCTTCTTTGGAAAAGTGTCTATTCATGTCTTTTGCCCATTTCTTCACTGGATTATTTGTCTTTTGGGTGTTGAGTTTGATAAGCTCTTTATAGATTTTGGATGCTAACCTTTTATCCTATATGTCATTTGCAAATATCTTCTTCTATTCTGTCGGTTGCTTTCTGGTTTTGCTCATTGTTTCCTTTGCTGTGCAGAAGCTTTTTATTTTCATGGGGTTCAAATAGTTCATTTTTGCTTTTATTTTACTTGTCTCTGGAGACATTTTTGAGTAACAAGTTGCTGCCACCAAGGTCAAAGAGTTTATTCCCTGTTTTCTCTTCTGATTTTGATGACTTCCTGTCTTACATTTAGGTCTTTCATCTATTTTGAGTTTATTTTTGTGTATGGTGTAAGAAAGTGGTCCAGGTTCATTCTGCCACATGTCACTGTCCAGTTTTGCCAGCACCCTTGCTGAAGAGACTATCTTTATTCCATTGGATGTTCTTTCCTGCTTTGTCAAAGATTAGTTGGCCATATATTTGTGGGTCCATTTATGGGTTCTCTATTCTGTTCCATTGATCTCAGTGTCTGTTCTTGTGCCAATATCACACTGTCTTGACGATTACAGCTTTGTAATACAGCTTGAAGCCTGGAATTGTGATGTCCCCAGCTTTGGTTTTTGTTTTCAGGATTGCTTTGGCTATTCGGGTCTCTTCTGGTTCCATACAAATTTTACGATTGTTCTAGCTCTGTAGGTATTGCATTGAATATGTAGATTGCTTTGGGCAGTATTGACATTTTAACAATATTTGTTCTTCCTATACAGGAGCATGGAATATTTTTCCAATTTTGTGTCTTCTTCAATTTCTTTCATAAGCTTTCTATAGTTTTCAGTGGATAGATATTTCATCTCTTTGGTCAGGTTTATTTCTAGGTGTTTAATGGCTTTTGGTGAAATTGTAAATGGGATCGATTCCTTGATTTCTCTTTCTGTTGCTTCATTATTAGTGTATAGGAATGCAACAGATTTCTGTGCATTGATTTTATATCCTGCAACTTTGCTGAATTCATGGATCAGTACTAGTAGTTTTTTGGTGGAAACTTTTTGGTTTTCCATATAGATTATCATGTCGTCTATGAAGAGTGAAAGTTTGATTTCCTTTTTGCCAATGTGGATGCCTTTTATTCCTTTGTGTTGTCTGATTGCTGAGGCTAGGACGTCCAGTACTATGTTGAATAATATTGGCAAGAGTGAACATCCCTGTTGTGTTCCTGAACTTATCATCGAGGATGGTATTAGTGGTGGGTCTTTCATATATGGCTTTTACAATCTTGAGGTATGATCCTTCTATCCCTACTTTCTCGAGGGTTTTTATCTAGGAAGAATGCTTTATTTTGTCAAATGCTTTCTCTTCACCTATTGATAGGATCATGTGGTTCTTGTCCTTTCTTGTATCGATGTGATGTATCACACAGATTGTTGCGGATATTGAATCAGCCTTGCATCCCAGGTATAAATCCCACTCAGTCATGGTGAACAATTCTTTTAATGTATTGTTGGATCCAGTTGGCTAGCATCTTGTTGAGGATTTTTGCATCCATGTTCATCACGGAAATTCGTCTATACTTCTCTTTTTTAGTGGGGTATTTGGTTTTCGAATCAAGATAATGCTAGTTTCATAGAATGATTTTGGAAGTTTTCCTTCCATTTCTGTTTTCTGGAACAGCTTCAAAAGTATAGGTGTTAACTCTTCTTTAAATGTTTCGTAGAATTCCCCTGGAAAGCCATCCAGCCCTGGACTCTTGTTTTCTGGAAAATTTTTGATTACTATATTGATTTCTTTACTGGTTATTGGTCTGTTCAAATTTTCTATTTCTTCTTGTTTCAGTATTGGTAGTTTATATGTTTCTAGCAACTTGTCCATTTCTTCCAGATTGCCCATTTTATTGGCATATAATGGCTCATAATATCCTCTTATTATTGTTTGTATTTCTGAAGTGTTGGTTGTGATCTCTCCTTTTTCATTCTTGATTTTATTTATGTGTGTTCTTTCCTTTTTCTTTTTGATCAAACTGCTAGGGGTTTATCAATTTTGTTAATTCTTTCAAAGAGCCAGCTCCTGGTTTCATTGATCTGTTCTACTGGGGTTTTTTTGGTTTCAATAGCATTGACTTCTTCTCTAATCTTTATTATTTCCCATCTTCTGCTGGTTTTGGGTTTTACTTGCTGTTCTTTTTCCAGATCTTTGAGGTATAAGGTTAAGCGGCGTATGTGAGACTTTTCTTCCTTCTTTAAGGAAAGCCTGGATTGCTACATACTTCCTTCTTATGACTGCCTTTACTGCATCCCAGAGGTTTTGGGCTGTGGTATTATCATTTTCATTGGCTTCCATGTCCTTTTCAATTTCCTCTTTAACTTCTTGGTTGGCCCATTCATTCTTTAGTAGGATGTTCTTTAGCCTCCAGGTATTTGTTACCTTTCCAAATTTTTTCTTGTGGGTGATTTCAAGTTTCATGGCGTTGTGGTCTGAAAATATGTGAGGTATGATCTTGACCTTTTTGTATGTGTTGAAAGTGATTTGTGTCCCAGTATGTGATCTATTCTGGAGAATATTCCATGTGCACCGGAGAAGAATGTGTATTCTGCTGCTTTAGGATGAAATGTTCTGAATATATCTGTTAAGTCCATCTGGTCCAGTGTGTCATTCAAGCCATTGTTTCCTTGTTGATTTTCTGTTTAGATGATCTGCCCATTGCTATAAATGGGGTGTTGAAGTCTGCTACTATTATGGAATTATTATCAATGAGTCTGTATGTTATGATTAAATGATTTATATTTGGGTGCTATCATGTTTGGAGCATAAATGTTTACAACTGTTAGATCTTCTTGGTGGATAGACCCCTTAATTATGATGTAATGCCCTTCTTCATCTCTTCTTACTGTCTTTATTTTAAAATCTAGAATGTCTGATACAAGTATGGCTACTCTGGCTTTCTTTTGGCAACTATTAGCATGACAGATGGTTCTCCATCCCCCTACTTTCAATCTGAAGGTGTCTTTAGGTCTAAAATGATTCTCCTGTAAAGAACATATAGATGGATCTCGTTTTCTTATCCATTCTGTTACCCTAGTTCTTTTGATTGGAACATTTAGCCCATTGACATTTAGAGTGAGTAGTCAAAGGTATGTATTTATTGCCATTATGTTTCCTGTAGAGTTAGAGTTTCTGGTAGTGTTTTCTGGTCCTTTCTAGTCTTTGTTGGTTTTGGCCTTATTTGTTTTGTTTTTCATCTTTTCTCTCCTCAGAGAGTCCCCCTTAAAATTTTTTGCAGGTCTGGTTTAGTGGTCATGAACACCTTTAGTTTTTGTTTCAGAAAATTTTAATCTCTCCCTCTATTTTGAATGGTAGTCTTGTTGGATAAAGAATTCTTGGTTGCATATTTTTCTGATTCAGCACATTGAATATATCCTGCCACTCCTATCCAGCCTGCCAAGTTTCTGTGGACAGGTCTGCTATGAACCTGATCTGTCTCCCTTGTAGGTTAAGGACTTTTTCTTGTTTCCCCTTTGATGCTTTCATGATTCTTTCCGTGCATGAATATTTTGTTAATTTGACTATGATATGCCTTGTTGATGGTCAATGCTTTTGTTGAATCTAATGGGAGTTCTCTGTGCTTCCTGCAATTTGATGTCTGTGTCTTCCTTCAAGTTAGGAAAGTTTCCACTATGGTTTACTCACATAAACCTTCTGCCCCCTTTTCTCTCTCTTCATCTTCTGGGACCCCTATGATTCATATGTTATTGCTTTCTAATGAGCCATGGAGTTCTATAATTCTCATATTGTGCTCTTTTGCCTTAGTTCCCCTTTTTTCTGCTTTCTTATTCTCCACAAATTTGTCTTCTATATTGCTGATTCACTTCTCTACTTCATTCATCCTTATTGCCATGGCATCCATTTGAGATTTCAGCTCAGTTATAGCATTTTTAATTTTGACCTACTAGATTTTACTTCTTTTGCCTCCATAGCAAGGGATTCTAATCTATTTTCAACCCCAGCTAATATTCTTATTATAATGATTCTGAATACTGGTTTAGACATCCTGCTTCTATCTGTGTTGATTAAGTATCTAGCTGTCATTTCTTCCTGTTCTTTCTTTTGGGGTGAATTCCATCTTTTTGTCATTTTGAAGGAAGAGAAAGAATAAAAAATTAAAAACTTAAAATTAAAAAAATTAAAAAACAACACAACAAAATCAAATAAAGGATGTTACATCCTAGGTACGTTTTGGTCTGGTTGTTGAAAGAAGTTTGACAGAATAGAGGAAAAAGGGAAAGAAAACAAAAGAGAAAAGGAAAATATTTGAAAATTTTAAAAAATGAATACAAAATAGAATTAAATGAAATGATGAAAGTAAAATAGGATTTTAAAAATTTACAAAAAAGTAAAAAAATATAGAAGAAATTAAAGATAAATATTTATTATAAAAACAGAAAATAAAAATATTTTTTTTCTTTCTGTATTCAAGAATAAGAAAAAAAAAATCAATAGATGGACCAGCTAACAGAATACTATTGAAATTACATCCAGTTTCCCCTAGAAGTCAAACTATAAACCACTTTATAGTCCGTAAACTAAGCAGTTGGAGAGATTTGAGTTGTTCCTCTAGAGCGCAGTTGGAGAGGCTTGGGTAGCAGCTCTGTTCTCCACTAGAAGGCATTGCTTAGTTTACTGGGCTGGATCATTGTGCTTGTAGGCATGTATGTGCATGTGCGGGAGGGGTGAAAATGCATCACCCAGTCTCTAGTATCATAACTTCATGCTCTTGCCAACCAGCAATCAAGCACCCCTCCTTTGTCTCCAGTTTCTGTTCACTCCCCAGTTCTACACTGTGACCAAGCCATCAGACTGCCAGGCTCCCTCTGGAGTTTTATCTCAGATGGCTTGTGTTTCCAAACCCCTCACTTCTGAGGGCCCTGCAGCTTTGACCCACTGAGAACCTCTGCAGAAGGGTTGGGGGAGGTCTCACCGAGCAATGGCTGGGTGTTGGCTCACCCCGAGGAACGTTTGTGTGACCATGCTGCTGCAGATGCCCAGAGACTGCCAGTCAGGTGCCAGCCTGACCCAGAAAAAGTTCATGCGATCATGTAGCAGCAGCATTTCAGGGATTATGGTAAAACACAACACCCATAGGGTGCCAGGCTTCACCCTTAACATCCCTATTCCAACACCAGCCAACATGGCTGTTCTCTGGGTTGGCTGGGATGTTTGCTTGTGGGGAGGCTGTACAGCCTCTACCAAATGTCCTCCGAGCAGGGAAACCACATCTCCCCATGTGGCATTAGGACCCCTCGGACCTCGCTGTCTGTTCCTGGGGATACACCCTGCCCACCAGACCTCCACCAGGTATCGAGCTATGGAGTTTCAGACTCTGTGGTTCCCTATTTATAGCATCTTAATGGATTTTAAACCCTCTCCTTTCTCCTTTTTTTTTTTTTTAATTTAGTACCTTGCAGTACCTTTCTCTTTTCTCCTTTTTTTTTTTTTTTTTTTTTTTTTTTTTGTTCAATCCACTCTCTCTCTCTCCAGCTGCTTTCAGCAGGGGTGTGCTTTTCCTGTACTCTTCCCATCTCCGTCTTCTGTCTACAAGCAAAAATAGGTCCTTACCCTGTGCAGCTTCTCTCTCCCCAGTTCACCTCTCTGTGCTGTGTACCTGCCAAGTTCTGTGGTTCAAGTTATGCAGACTGTTGTGTTAACCCTCAAATCAGTTTTCTAGGTGTGCAAGATGGTTTGGTATTGATCTAGCTACATTTCAGGGACAAGAAAGGCAAACCAAAGTTCCATACTGCTCCACCATCTTGGCCCCTCCTAATCACAAATATTGTTAATGATATATAGGATGGGAGTCCATTTCAGAAGGTTTTCAACTTACTTTGCCAAGATTAGTCAGAGGAATCGCTATCTGTGACAGCTACAGCCTTGCAAAATGTGTTTCTTAAAAAAAGACTTAAAAGTCAAAATCACTCCTTGATCCATGGGCTATACAATGGATCTTTCATAAGCAGCCATGAAAACATTAATTTCCAAATATATTATCAGAGCTCTTGGGTAACCAGATGCATTATCAATGAACAGTAATATTTTTAAAAATCTTTTTTTTTTCTTTTTCTGAGCAGTAAGTCTCAACAGTGGGCTTAAAATATTCAGTCAGCCATTTTTTAAACAAATGTACTGTCATCCAGGTTTTTTGTTGTTGTTGTTGTTGTTCCATATATAAAGCACAGGGAGTTTAGATTTAGCATAATTATGAAGGGCCCTAGTTTTTCATTATGTTTATGTTTTTTGAATAGTAAATGAGCACTGGCTTCAACTTAAAGTCACCAGCTGCATTGGTCCCTAACAAGAGAATCAGCCTGTCCTTGGGGCTTTGAAGCCAAGCACTGACTTCTCCTCTCTAGCTATGACTCCTAGACAACATTTGCTTCCAATAGAAAGCTGTTTTATCTACATCAAAAGTCGGTTGTAAATTTAGTGGAGCTTAATTCTCTTAAGCTAGATCTTCTGAACAACTTGCTGCAGCTTCTACCTAAGCATTTGCTGCTTCACCTTGTACTTTTATGTAATGGAGATGGCTTCCTTCCTTAAACTTCAAGCTAACCTCTGTTAGCTTCCAACTTTTCTTCTGCAGCTTCCTTACCTCTCTCAGCCCTCATGAAATTGAAAAGAGCTAGGGTCTTGCTCTAGATTAGACTTTGGCTGATGGGAATGTTGTGACTGGTTTGATCTATCCAGACCACTAAAACTGTCCATATCATCAATAAGGATGTTTTGCCTTCTCATCATTCATATGTTCACTGCAGTAGCACTTTTTAATTTCCTTCAAGAACTTTTTCTTTTTTTTTTTTTTTGCATGAACTTAATTCCAATTTGAATTCACTAATTTGGCTAACTAGTGTAAGAGGCCTAGCTTTCAGCCAATTTTAGCTTTGAAATGCTTTCCTTGCTAAACTTAAACATTTCTAGTTTTTAATTTAAGGTGAGAGACATGTGGCTCTTCCATTCACATGAACAGTTAGAGGCCATTTTAAGATCATTAATTGGTTAGTAATTAATTGGTTACTAACTTCATTACTGTTATATCTCAGGGAACAGGGAGGTCTGAGAAGAGGGAGACAGATGATGGAATGGCTAGTCAGTGGAGCAGTCAAGACAGACTCAATATTTATCTATTAAGTTCACCATCTCATATGGATGCAGTTTGTGGTACCCAAAACAATTACAATGGTAATAGCCAAGGTCACAGTTCACAGATCACCATAACAGAATAATAATGAAAAAAGCTTGAAATACTGTATTACCAAAATGTGACACAGAGACATGAAGTGAGCAAATACTGTTGGAAAAACGGTGCTGACAGACTTGCTTGACAAAAAGTTGCCACAAACCTTCAGTTTGTAAAAAATGCAATACCTGCAAAGCACAATAACACAAAGGTTTACATATAATTTTGAATCATAGATTTGAATTACAGTCTTCTCTGACCTCTTCAGCCCGCAGTAATCTCTTCTTCCTTAAAACTTCTTAATCTCTTATTTCTGCATCAATTACAGCAAAATATCTTAGATCCTTGTTTTAGATTTTTAATTAGTCTTTCCATATGTTTTTAAGAAGTGAAGCTCTGTTAAGCTAAATACGCTGTCTTACATTTATCTTACATTTATCAAAGAGCACTGGACCTATAATTTACTAAAATAAATTTTAATTTTGTTTTATTGGCTTTAGCTTTTGACAAATAATTTCACATCTCTGAGCTTCAATTTTCTCATCTATAATTGGAAATATGTGGTACATGGTTGTTCAGAGGGTTTTAGTAACAGGGTAATGGATTAAGACAGCACTTTAGTATTAAATAATCAATAATTTGTCAAAGTTCACATCTTATAGTGTACTTAGAACATGGTAGTCTATATTTATGGAATATATAAATAACAGGAATTTTTATTTACATAACACATTTATATTTTATTTTTTTAAGAATCACTTTTTAAAAAAATTTTTAATATTTATTTTTTAGAGAGAGAGAGACAGAGTGTGAGCAGGAGAGGGGCATAGAGAGAGGGAAACACAGAATGAAAAGCAGGCTCTAGGCTCTAAGCTGTCCGCACAGAGCCTGATGGGGGCTCGAACTCATGAACCGTGAGATCATGACCTGAGCCACAGTCAGACACTCAATTGACTGAGCCATCCAGGGGCCCAATATATTTTAAAAATAGTATTATATATGTATTATTTGATGCTCAAACCTCATAAGAAAGGTTAAAACACTTTTTTCTCCATTTTGAATAATGCAACTGTGACTTTTATGTGATTTTTTTTTTTCCCACACGCTTTTGGAGAACATGAACTTAATTCCAGGTCTTCTGATTCTTAAATCCAAATTTTTTTTCCTTAAATGTTGAATTAAAATATAAATGGGTTTTACATAACTTGTGAAAATTCTCCATTTCCTCATAATGAAAAGGTCTCATGAATGCAGAGAAGTTTTTTCTCACCCATTGTGAATAAACAGCATACCTTTTAGTGCATTAATTCTGTAGCCCCCATCCTAAATTTGACTCCAAATTATCAAAGTATCAGTAAATACTTTTATACAATAGCTGGGTTGAAAGGAAAATATAAGGAAAGGTACATTTTCTTGATTTTTTATTTGCATTTTCTAACAGAGAAAGAAATATCAAAATAAAACCTTATTTATATAAATGCCAAACTCTTAATTAAAATGGCTGCCTTGATCTCCCCTCTATAAGTCATATAAATTCAGCCATTTTGCTTGTAATTTAAATAACTGGAACTATATTCCTGCTTATTCAAAATGTAAGCAATTTGTATGGCACAATATGGGCAATAGGTGCAAGGAGTGATGTTATTTTGTTAAGAAGCATGACTATATGTTTATGCATTGTACTTTTAATATACCTCACTTGGTTGCCAAAGTATCATGACAACCACCTAAAGCAAAATAAAGGAGAAGGGATTTCAGCATTTTCTATTACTACTCTAAGAATGCAAAAGAAAAGCTAATGAGAAGCTGGGGTAAAAAAATGCCTTCTTGGTCCTGAATGTGGCATTGGTTTCTTTATTACACTAAAGCATTTTTATTTCTCTCACTGTGCTGAAAGGAACACTACATAAAAACAGGCTTGCTTCTAATATGCAGTGTTCCTCAGCATTAATATCTAAATATTCAGTCATAGTTAACATGGAAATGGGTTACCCAAGAAAGTGTAGAGACTAATGTGCTTTTATAATAGTGTAATGATTATTTTTATATATTGAATTATTAATATTAATAATTAGAGGAGTTGATAAGAATAGGATTATAAAGAGATTTATGAGATTAAATTGTCAGTTATGTTTTTTCTTATTTAATTTAAAGATGGTATTATGTTTCCAAAAATATAATAAGACACTGTGCTTATTAAATTATACATGGTTAAAAAACCAAAAACATATCTAATGAGTTAGAACTAGTCAAGTCCATAATAATTATGCTGTTAATCACAACTAACTTATCAAGAATAAGCTTGATTTCGGGGCGCCTGAGTGGCGCAGTCGGTTGGGCGTCCGACTTCAGCCAGGTCACGATCTCGCGGTCCGGGAGTTCGAGCCCCGCGTCGGGCTCTGGGCTGATGGCTCAGAGCCTGGAGCCTGTTTCCGATTCTGTGTCTCCCTCTCTCTCTGCCCCTCCCCGTTCATGCTCTGTCTCTCTCTGTCCCAAAAATAAATAAAAAACGTTGAAAAAAAAAAAAGAATAAGCTTGATTTCCATGAATGTGTATGTGTCCATTCCAATCCTATACTGTAGAAAAAGTGAAAACATTCTTCCAAATGATAGACCTTTGAATACTGAGGAACATACATATATCCTCCTTGATACTTGTCTGTTTCATTATATGCATTCACATATCCTTGCATATGTATTTATGTATCATACATTTTAGACACTAGATCTTTTATTTTCCTTTACCTAAGTCCCCAAGTTAATCAGGGCAACACTTAAAATGGGTTACCCAGAATTGACTACAATAACTAATATGTGCTAGCCCCACTCAGAATACACCGAAATTTTCACTATTCTTGATTCCATTACTACAATATCAGACACTGTTCACTGACTGTTTAACATTCACTCACCGTTTCAAACTGTTAAGAATCCAGACTTTACTAATAGTACCCCTAACATATAATTCACTGCAAAGGGTAAATCCTGATGTCTCTAAACCAATTACAGTGGTTGCATCCAGTAGTGTGCTGAGAAATATTTAATAGTCACCTCTATAGATTAAAGGAGAGAGAGAAAACGAGAGGGGGGAAGAGAATCCTTATTTGTAGTGATTTATTATTTTGGCATAAATATCTCCACCATGGAGTATTCTAAACTGCTAACATAAAGTCACTGAGTACAGAGTTAAAAGTGATGCCCACAATCAGTCTCATGAACTGGTTCAATCAATCAACCAGTTGATCTTATATTTCAGGCTGGAGCTGGTACCATGTGGTAACCTGGTTTTGATTTAGATGTGGATTCCAGCTTTAGCTAATAAAATGGAAGTGAGGTTCTCCTTAACTACCCTGCAATTCCAATCACCTTCCCAAAAATATCTAAAGTGAACTGTTTCATGTTTACACATCTAGATCATTATGAAGATAGACAGACTATAGATTTACATTTAAAACATGCATACTCATAATTGTGTGGACTTCCATAATTGAGATCTATTCATATTCCATTAAAAGCTATTCAACTGTCCTAAAAAAACTGACTTTTTAAAATTAACAATATACCCTGAATATTAAATATTCTTCCATAATTGGCAGTCTGACATTTAAAAACATGTTATCTTCAAAAATTTGCTTGACTTCAAATATTTTATTGTCCAAAAATCTAAATTTTTCTTTCCATAAAAAAGAACTGTGCATATTTGCTCCCTATTTGCTGTTGGGGGTCTTGTTTTTCTGTTAAGCTATAAGCTTGCTTGGTATATAAAGGATATAAGCCCTCCAGTATTTACAACAAATATATTTGCCCCATTTATCTTTTATTTTAAAGCCAAAATAGTTAAATGTTGCCATTTTTTTCTTCTTAAGTGTCTAGCTTCTATGTATGTGCTTCTAACATGAAATTTCTTCCCCACACTAAAATATAGTAATAAGAATAGCCACGTGTATCCCCTAGTAATTTCATAAATATGTATACTTCTAGGGTTTGAATAGTTATGCAAAACATACATTTTCACCCTGTGGTCTCTACTCAGGGATGGGGTAGGTAAGTGCTGAGGCACAAACTTGAGTTTGGTTGGGAATATCTCTTGAGTTTGTATTTGCTTTTTTTTTTTTTTTTTCCCATTTGGAGTTGTCCTTTGCATCTAACAGGTACCTCATTTTAGCTGTATCAAATTGGCTGCAACAAAAAAATGTTCTTTTTCATGTAAGCATATATAGCACCTAAGGGCATTTATGATTGTACAGACGAGGCTGGAGAGCTTGGAAATAAATTTCCTCTTCTTCATAGTTTTTGCATAAACTTAATCTTGAATTGCATTTTTAGATGAAGACTCCCCAGTAGTAATTGTTTCCTCCATGAGAAGGTGATCTCTGTCTATTTAAAGATGTTTTCACTGCTGTTTCTCCCACTTAGTCAGCATCTAACATTTATTCTTAGTATTAGAGCTTGGGAGAGAGCCTAAAATCCACTCTGCTAACCTCAGGCTGACTTTGTGCTTTTACTCCAAATTAAACCACCACATCTACTTATTGCACAAAGGCATAATCAGCTATGGCT
The DNA here is from genome assembly GCF_022079265.1 of Lynx rufus. Taxonomy (NCBI): domain Eukaryota; kingdom Metazoa; phylum Chordata; class Mammalia; order Carnivora; family Felidae; genus Lynx; species Lynx rufus. The sequence goes on along the minus strand of NW_025814845.1, from coordinate 94,160,687 downwards.
GCTGCTTCTCTGATAACAATGTCATGGTTATACTGTTCCAAAATAAAATTCCTGCTTTCCTTTGCCTTAAGCTGCCCCCATTGTTTGAGTTTATCGATTCTTCAGTTGTTCATACAAAGTGCTGTTTTGGCATAATGCCTATTGATCAAATTGCCATATTAAATCCTCAAATTCCCTCTCTTAGCTTTTCTTCCTAACACATACACTTAAATACATGTAAGAGGAAAAGGAAACTTCTATGAATATTTAGATACTTTTGTACACCTACTTCTGGCTTGAAGCAAAACCGTTCACAGTGAAGAACTGCCATAAAAATACGATTAAATGTATACTTTATAAAAAATGTCTGTAGCTCATTTACTTTCTTATAGCATAGCGTGCCTTTTTAATGTTTTCCTAGGTTTGAGTCCTTCTTTCTATAGAATAAATGAATGTGATTCAAAACAAATTACACAAGAGTGCTTATAATTTATATAATGTATGTTTTATTGCCTTCAAATAAATATATTCACAAAATGGCTAAGGCAGACAGGCTCTCTTGAATCAACTCCCATCTGTGCTTAAAATAATCTCTAAACTCTGATAGAAATGTCCTTTTGCCCATCATGTATGTGCTTCTATTTTCATTTTAAATAAAAGGCCTTCCAATAGGCCTTTTTGACTGATCCAGGGAACATTGTTATCTACTTATAGTTAGTTCTGATAACATTCAGAATCAATACCATTGGCATAATCAACACAACATAATACTTTTTGAGCACGGTATCTCTATTCTTCTTAATTTTCTAACACCTACCACAGTGCTTAATATATAAAATTCAATAAATGTCAGTAACATAGGTTTACATGTATGTTATAAATGCTCCCTAACTCAGCAACATAAAAGAACAATAATTTGTGCAGGTCTTTGTAAGAATGTCCTTGGAGATCTTTTAAATAAAGTTTCAGTAGTTTCGGCAGGAAAAAGTGATCAAGCCAGTAAATAGGTTCATGAAGATGGGATAGGAGGGTGTTGTAAAAAGAAGAAGCAAAACAGGAGTGAAGTCAGTAGCCAAAGAGATCAAACCAAAGAATCAAGAATTCAGCAAGCCAAAATAAATGGGCTAATCCAGTGTTTTGAGGAAAAATACTGGTTCAGTTAGCATGATTAGGTCATAGAAGAGACTTAAATTCCTGGGAATTATAAATGTCAGCCTGTGTTTGGTTTTACCTATATTAATTCTTACACATCTGTCTCTCATTCTTCCTCCCAAGTTCCTATTTATTCATGAGAAATCAAATGGAATAGAGAAAACTATTTTGAGAAGACTTAATTACAATGTAGTATTCACATTTAGAAATTCTTCCAGAGTTCAAGGAATTTTCCATGGGAAGTCAGTGTTTGATTCTCCAGTTTACAGCTGCATCTTATACTACATAGAGCCAGCTCTAGAAACTCAAGATGACACTGTAGGTGGAGTTAGAAGTAACTAAGGGAAAGCTGAAAGAGATAGAGAAGTAAAGATTTGCTGTTCCTCATCTCTGTCAATGAACAGGAACTGGGCTCTATTTATTGCATCATTCATGTATTCTTTTTCTGCCCTCATGCAGAACACACAATATTAGTTTACTTATAAATGTGTTATTTCCTTAATATGAGAACCAAGGTATATCAAATAGACTTAGAACAGTGGTTCAAATGAAGACCTTGCTGAAATTTTCTTTCTGCCTCCAGCTCTGAAAAGCAATTAAATGTTCTTAAAACTTCTATTAGACTCTGCTGACAGCCATGGTATCGATTTCAAAAGGAGGAAAAATAAACTTGCTAGTCAGTGTGCATGTACTAAGCTATCCAGAAGTAGAGATCATCTATGGAGAATCTTTGTTTTAATATTATTTTCAGGGGCGCCTGGGCGGCTTAGTCGGTTGAGGGTCCAACTTCGGCTCAGGTCATGATCTCACCGTCTGTGAGTTTGAGCCCCACATGGGTCTCTGTGCTGACAGCTCAGAGCCTGGAGCCTGTTTCAGATTCCGTGTCTCCCTCTCTCTCTGGCCCTCCCCTGCTCATGCTCTGTCTCTCCCTGTCAAAAATAAATAATCATTAAAATTTTTTTCTAAATATTATTTTCAAACATAATACCAAAGGAAAAATATGTAACAAATATGTTACACAACATACAGCATAGGTAAGGTTAACAATGTGTAGCACACAAAATTCTCTATCATTATCTGTGTTTAATAAGCTTAAAAATTATCTTACATATTATATATCTTGTTTGCATTTTCCCTTAATGGAGCCAATAATGAAGACTTCTGAGCATCTACTGATAAAAATATAAATTTCTTAACATTAAAAGCATGTGAAGGTAAAGAATAAAACTAGAGACTGTCGTATGAAACAAACAAGTAATTTAAATACATCCATAGGCTTTAACTTAAGATTCAAAAATATCAACCAAATAGGTCTTAATATCCATATACAATACCCTAATTTATATTCTTGAAATTCTCACCTAGAATGTGTTAGGCAATATACTTAATCAAAATGGTCTGCTTTAATTTAGTCCACTCATGGAAAAAGAGAAGCATTTGTGCCAGAATATTTCAAACACTTTTTCCAGCCCCACAGTTCTGGTATTCACTTTTTACTACCTCTGTTTCAGTTTTCCCATATGCTAGGGTGCTGTAGTGTAAAAGAGGTCATCTTACAGAGGGTTAACAGGGCAATAAGACTCAGCCCTGTCATTTACAGATCTGTGGAACTGGGTTATTACTTAAACTCCATATGCCTAATTTGAAACACATGGAAGGGAGGCCAGGGTGACTCATTTGGTTGAGCATTTGATTCTTGATTTTGGCTCAGGTCATGATCCCAGGGTTGTGGAATCAAGCCCTATGTCCAGATCCCCACTCAGTGTGGAGCCTCCTTGAGATTTCTCTCTCCCTCTACCCCTCTTCCCCACTCACACTCTCTCTAAATAAACAACAAAAAATAAAAACATGGAAAAGGATATCTTTTATTTATGAGAATAAAAACTATATACAAATTATTTAACAGAATGGCTATCATTCATTATGTGTATGATACGTGTTAATTATAGAGCTACTATGAAACTTATGGGCTTCATATGGAAGCCAAATTAGGAGAAAACTGTCAGGAGATATTAATGTTTTTGAGTTTCAAATTCACAATAATTTAATACTCCACACATGTCAAATTAAAAAAAAATTATATTTATTTTGACAGAGAGCGCACTAGAAAGAGCAGGAGTGTGTAAATGCAAGCATGGGGAGGGGCATAGAGAAAGAGAAAGAGAGAGAGAGAGAGAGAAAGAATCCCAAGTAGGCTCTGCACTGTGAGCATGGAGCCCAACATGGGGCTCAATTTTCCAAACCATGAGAGGATGACCTGAGCAGAAATCAAGAGTCAGACATTTAATTGACAGAGCCACCCAGGCACCTCGAAATTAAAAATTTTAAACATTTTATTATCAACTATAGAAACAAAAAAAGTTTATAAACTTACAGATAATAGATTTGACTGAACACATACACATATAAAACCCACATACACACATATACATAATGGTACCATACACAATTCCTAGGAAAAAGAAATGAAAGGAAAATATATCAATGCAAATAAGGTACCAAACTATGAAAATAAAAAGGTGCCCATTTCACTGCAGAGAAAGGTTTAATATATTAGTAACAAATGGAAACAAGCATCTAGTAGAAACATTCCTAAAGACAAGCAGTTCAAAGAAAAGGATAAAAAGGTTTTCACCTCGAAAATACAATAAATATGAAAAGAAAGACAACACTGATATGCTATTTGTACATTTCAAATTAAGATAGATCATAAAGATAGATCATAAATAACATACTACTTAGTACAGATACAGAGGAGAAAACAACAAACAACTATGAAAACATTATAATATGCACCACTTAGCATAACAGAAATATAAACAAGTATAAAGTAATATATAAAAAAAAGAAGTAAGAAATGTACTTGGATTTTTTTTATCAGGAATATTAGTTCCTGAAGTAAATTTTGATAATTTTCATGTTAAATTTGTTCCTAAAGTCTGAATCTGGGAATAAAACAAGACAGATAATCTGTGTATTCCCATTGGGCACATCTGGGTGATTTCTTGATAAGCACCAAAAGTTCTAAAAATTATGCCTCATCTTTTACTCAGGAACTTTAATTCTAGGGATGTATCACATAATTATCATTGTCTTAAATACACTTAATAATTATTGAGCTGTGTCATATTCCAGCTACTGTGCTTAAGAGATAGTAACTTACCCAATCCTCACAACTTCATGAGACAAATATGTTCATATACATTTTCAGTGAAGGAAATGGGGTACACAGAGATTAAATAACACAGCCCAAGGCATTCAGCTTGAGAGAGGCTGAACCTCTATTCCACAGTCTGTATTTTATCCCCTATATCGTGTGATTATATCCAACAGTAACCTATTTCATTATTATATTTTTTAAAACCTCATTGGGGAACAGAATAATGCTATTAAAAACAGAGTTACACAGGCAGAGGGGCCAAGAAGGCAGAGAAGCATGGAAGGTCTCTGCTTCTTTCATCCTTGAAATGCGGCTACATCAGTAGCAAGCCATTTTGCACACCTAAAAAATTGATCTGAGGATTAACACAAAGATCTGGATAACTTGAGCCACAGAACTCAGCAGGTACAGGGCACAGAGAGGTGAACTCGGGGACAGAGAAGTCACGGAGGGTATGGAGCTGTTTTTGCAGAGAGAGAATAGAGAAAGGGTGGGGGGAGAGTGCAAAGCACTCCCCACTGAAAGTAGCTGGAGAGAAAGAGAAAGAGTGGAAACACCCACAAGTGACGGAACAAGAAAGGAAGAAAGGAGAGGGCAGTCAGAAATTCCATAGCTCAATACCTAGTGAGCTCTGGTAGGTAGGACGAATCCCCAGGAGCAGACAGCGAAGTATGAGGGGTCACAGGCAAAATGGGGAGAAGCAGTTTGCCTGCTAGGAGGGCATTTGGTAGAGGCTGTACAGACTTCCCACAGGCAAAGGTCCCTGTGGACCCTGGAGAACAGCCACGTTTGCTGGTATAGGAATAAAGACTAGGATGTGGTGAAACCTGGCACTGGTCGTGTGTTGTGATTTATCATAATCCCTGAACCATTGCTGCTCTTTGATCATGCAAACTTTTCCAGGGACAAGCCAGAGCCCACCACATTCTCTGAGATTTTGCAGCAGTGCAACTGCATGAAAGTTCCCGGAGGGCAAGATGGCACCCAGCCATTACTTGGTGAGCCCTTCCACCAGAGGGTTGGAGCAGATCCAAGCTGCAGGGTCCTGAGAAGTAGGGGATTTGGAAACACAGTCTCATCTGAGATAAAATTCAGGAGGGAGGTGCCACCTAGCAGTCTGACAGCTTCAACATAGACAGTGTAGAAGCCGGGAAGCCAGAGACTAAGGAGGGTTGCTTGATTGACCGTCTGTGAGAGAGTAGAGTTCTGATGTTAGAGCCTGGGAAGCTGGGTGGCCCCATTTTTACCTCTATTGCACATGCACATACACATAGCAAACACACACCACATGAATCTACCCAAGTAAGCTAAGCAGTGCCACATAGTGAAGAACGGAGCCTTTACACCAAGCCCAGTCTAACTGCTGGAACCAAGCCCTTTGATTTGACAATCACATTTGACTTCTAGGGGAAACTGGATGTAATTTCAGTCAGATTTCTTTCTCTTCACTGGTACATCTATTCATTTCTTTTTCTTTTTCTATTCTAAATCTTAGATACAGAAAAAGAAATAACTTATTTTTATTTTTCATTTTTATAAAATATTTTAATTTTTTATATTTTTAAAAATTTTTGTAAATTTTTAAAATTCCATTTTACTTTCTCATTTTATTCTATTTTATTGTATATATTTTTTAATTTTTAAACATTTTTCTTATTTTTTCCCTTTTTTCTTTTCCTTTCTTTCCCCCTTTTTCCTCTGTTCTATCAAAATTCTTTCAACAACCAAACCAAATATATCTAGGATCTAGCTTCCTTTATTTGATTTTTTGTGTTTTTAATTTTTTAAATTTTAACTTTTCATGTTATTCTTTTTTCGTCCTCCAAAATGATGAAATGAAGGAATTAACCCCAAAAGAAAGAAAAGGAAGGTTACAGCCAAGGACTTAATCAATGAACATATAAGCAAGTAGTCTGAACTAGAATTTAGAATCACGATAATAAGAACACTACCTGGGGTTGAAAAAAAACACAGAATTCCTTTCTGCAGAGATAAAACAAGTAAACTCTAGTCAGGACAAAATTAAAAATGCTATAACTGAAATGCACTCTTGAATGGATGCCATGGTAGCAAGGATGGATGGAACAGAGGTGCAAATCAGCAATATAGAAGACAAAATTATGGAGAATAATAAAGCAGAAAAAAAAAAAGAGGGAAACTAAAGTGAAAGACCACGATATAAGAATTAGAGAACTCAGTGACTCATTAAAAAGTAATAACATCTAAATCAAAGGAGTCCCAGAAGATGAAGAGAGAGAAAAAGGGGTAGAAGGGTTATGTGAGCAAATCATAAGGGAACTTTCCTAACCTGGAGAAAGACACAGACATAAAAATCCAAGGAGCACAGAGAACTCCCATTAGATTCAATAAAAACTGACCATCAACAAAGCATATAATAGTCAAATTCACAAAATACACACATAATGAAAGAATTATGAAAGCAGCAGGGGAAAAACTTCTTTAACCTATAAGGAAAGACAGATCAGGTTCCCAATAGATCTGTCCACAGGTCCACAGCAGATATGTCCACAGGATATATTCAACATGCTGAACTGGAAAAATATGCAACCAAGAATTCTTGACCCAACAAGGCTGTAATTCAAAGTAGAAGGAGCAATAGTTTCCCAAACAAAAACTAAAGGAGTTCCTGACCACTAAACAATCCCTGCAAGAAATTTTAAGAGGAAGTCCCTGAGGGTAGAAAAGATGAAACAAAACAAAAAGACCAAAAGCAACAAAGACTATAAAGGACCAGAGAACATGACCAGAAACTCCAACTCTACAGGCAACACAATGGCACTAAATTCATTTCCTTCAGCACTCACTCTAAATGTCAATGTACTAAATGCTCCAATCAAAAAATATAGGGTAACAGAATGGATAAAAAAAGAACATCCATCTATATGCTGTTTAGAAAAGAACCATTTTAGACCTAAACTTATCTTCCGATTGAAAGTAAGGGGATGGAGAACCATCTATTATGCTAATCGCTGCCAAAAGAAAGCTGGAGTAGCCATACTTATATCAGACAATCTAGATTTTAAAATAAAGACTAACAAGAGATGAAAAAGGGCATTATATCATAACTAAGGGGTCTCTCCACCAAGAAGATCTAACAATTATAAATATTTATGCCCCCAACATGAAACACCTAAATATATATATATATTAATAACATAAAAAAAACCTCATTGATAATAATACCATAATAGTAGGGGACTACTACATCCCACTTATAGCAATGGCAGATAATCTAAGAAGAAAATCATCAAGGAAACAATGACATTGAATGACAAACTGAACCAGATGGACTTAACAGATATATTCAGAATATTTCATCCTAAAGCAGGAGAATACACATTCTTCTCGAATGCACATGGAACATTCTCCAGAACAGATCATTTATTGGGACACTAATCAGCCCTCAACAAGTACAAAAAGATCGAGATCATATTGTGCATGTTTTCAGACAACAACACTACGAAAGTCAAAATCAACCACAAAGGCACCCAAATCAGCAAGGAGGAAGCCAAACTTGCACTCTTCACAGAGGACGTGATACTCTATTCAGAACACCCAAAAGATCCCACCAAAAAACTGTTAGAACTGATCCATGAACTCAGCAAAGTCACAGGACATAAAATCAATGCACAGAAATCAGATGCATTTCTATACACCAATAATGAAACAAAATGAATATGAATAATGAAGAGAAATTAAAGAATCAAACCCATTTACAATTGCACCAAAACCCATAAAACACCTGTTTTATCAACCAAATTTAACCAAAGAGGTAAAAAATCCATACATGAAAACTATAGAAAGCTTATGAGAGAAATTGAAGAAGACACAAAAAAATGGAAAAATATTCCATGCTTATGGATTAGAACAACAAATATTGTCAAAATGTTGATACTATCTAAAGCAATCTATATATTCAATGCAATCCCTATCAAAATAACGCCAGCATTCTTCACACAGCTAAAACAAACAATCCTAAAATTTGTATGGAACCAGCCAAAGCCACACACAGCCAAAGTTTGCACAGCCAAAGTAACCGTTAAAAAGAAACCAAAGCTGGAGGCATCACAATTCTGGACTTCATGCTGTATTACAAAGTTGTAATCATCAACACAGTATGGTACAGGCACAAAAACAGGCACTTAGATCAATGGAACAGAACAGAGAACCCAGAAATGGACTTACAAACATATGGCAAACTAACCTCTAACAAAGCAGGAAACAATATCCAATGGAAAAAAGACAGTCTCTTCAGCAAATGGTGTTGGGAAAACTGGACAGCAACATGCAGAAGAATGAACCTGGACCACCTTTTTTACACCATACACAAAAATAAACTCAAAATGGATGAAAGACCTCAATGCAAGACAGGAAACCATCAAAATCCTTGAGGAGAAAGCAAGCAAAAACCTCTTTGATCTTGGCCATAGCATCTTATTCAACACATCTCCAGAGGCAAGGGAAACAAAAGCAAAAATGTACTGGGACCTCATTAAGATAAAAGCCTTCTGCAGGGCAAAGGAAACAATCAGCAAAACTAAAGGCAACCAACGGAATGGGAAAAGATATTTGCAAATGACATATCGGACAAAGGGCTAGTATCCAAAATCTATAAAGAGTTCACCAAACTCCACACTTCTTTGATCTTGGCCATAGCATCTTATTCAACACATCTCCAGAGGCAAGGAAAACAAAAGCAAAAATGAACTATTGGGACCTCATCAAAATAAAAAAGCTTCTGCACAGCAAAGGATATAATCAGCAAAACTAAAAGGCTACCGACACAATGGGAGAAGATATTTGCAAATAACATATCAGATAAAGGGTTAGTATCCAAAATCTATAAAGAACTTATCAAACTGAACACCCAAAAAACAAATAATCCAGTGAAGAAATAGGCAAAAGACATGAATAGACACTTCTCCAAAGAAGACATCCAGATAGCCAACTGACATATGAAAAAATGCTCCACATCACTCATCATCAGGGAAATACAAATCAAAACCACAATGAGATACCACCTCACGCCTGTCAGAATGGCTAAAATTAACAACTCAGGAAACAACGGATGTTGACAAGGATGCAGATAAAGATGGACCCTTTTGCACTGCTGGTTGGAATGCAAGCTGGTGCAGCCACTCTGGGAAACAGTATGGAGGTTCCTCAAAAAATTAAAAATAGAACTACCCTATGACCCAGCAATTACACTACTAGGTATTTATGCACAGGATAGAGGAATGCTGTTTTGAAGGGGTACATGAACCCCAATGTTTATAGCAGCACTACTGACAATAGGCAAAGTATGGAAAGAGCCCAAATGTCCATCAATAGATGAATGGGTAAAGATGATGTGGTACCTACATACAATGGAATATTACTCAGTCATCAAAATGAATGAAATTTTGCTATTTGCAACAACGTGGATGGAACCAGAGTGTATTATGCTAAGCGAAATAAGTTACAGAAAGACAAATATCATATGTTTTCATTTCTATGTGAAATGTAAGAAACACAACATGAACATATGGGAAGGTAGGGAAAAATAAAATAAAAACAAAGAGGGAGGGAAACCGTAAGAAACTCTTAAATACAGAGAACTGAGGGCTGCTTGAGGGGTGTTGGGTAAGTGGATGAGCTAAATGCGTGAATGGCAGTAAGGAGGGCACTTGTTGGGATGAACACCGGGTGTTACATATTTAAGTGATAAACCACTAAATTCTACTCCCGAAACTATTACTATACCATATGTTAACTAGCTTCGACTTAAATAAAATTAAAAAAAGAAAAAAAAAAAAAAACGGAGTTACATAGGGGCACCTGGGTGGCTCAGTCGGTTGAGCGTCTGACTTTGGCTCAGGTCATGATCTCACAATTCTTGAGTTCAAGTCCCACATCAGGCTCACAGCTCAGAAACTGCTTTGGATCCTCTGTTCCTCCTCTCTCTAACCCTCCCCTGCTTGCGCTCTCTCAAAATAAATAAAACATTAAAAAAAAACTGTTACATAAGACTATTTCATGACATGGCAAAATAAACACAGATTGTGAATGAAGGATCAAATTTATCAAATACAGAAATATGACTCCATTTTGGGGGGTGGGAAGAACAAATAGACAACAAACAATAATGTTCATGTCTGTGGGTTATAGGTAATTTTAATTTGTATTCCTTTTGCTTTATTTTCTTAACACATTCTACAATGAATCTCATTGTTATTGTAATATAAAAATATGTTTGCTTATTTGTTTTAAAGCTAGTCCCTTCTGAAGGACTTAAGGAACCAATCAAACCAGTCATACCTGAAAGGCTTACTTAGTTTGGCTGAAGCTTTTTCAGTGAGTGGGAAGCAGTCACTTGATTTCTTACCATAGGTGGGTAGATAAGGAATAACCTATTATTTTAAGTATGACTCATATGACCAAAATTATTATCTCAACTTCTACCTCATTTTGTTTAGTTTTGTGTTGTTTTATTTTTAAAGTGTGATTTTCAACTTTAGAAAAGTGACTTACATTGAAGCTACCATAAATTAACTAGTATTACCTTAGAATATAAATACTTGCATAGGATTTCAATAAGCTAATATTTAAGAATCCGACTAAAGCTATTTAACATCCTGAAACACATAGAACATTTCTTTCATCCATATTTCAAACATTCAACATCTAAATTCCTTTGATATTCTCAGATTTTAATTTTTTTTTTAATTTTCCCCCCAACAGGTCAATTTTCTGAGTTTATTTTTAATGCCAAATGGTGAACAGAATTTCTTTCACTTAAATACCAAAAACCTTAAATAAACATATTTGCTTCACCTATTGTAACTGCTCAAACCCCAGAAAAAAAGTGCTGATACTAGAAAGAATTCTAATTATCACTGTAAACTCCCTGTGGTATATTCATTGAAAAGCAAGAGTGGTACCTGCAAAGCTCTTTAAAGCAACTAAGCAAATGTTCACTGCAACTGGAAATGGAATAGATTTTTACAACATATGCTATAGTTCCTCCTAACATTTCCTCTCACCCAACTGTTGCCCAGAGAGATGAGTAAAATACAAGTTTGTTATGAAGAGTACACAGTTTGTTATGAAGAACTCATTCTGAGCCAGAAGAGGTAAAGTCCAATAAAAGTACTGTCAAAAAGCTTCACCATTTTAAGTATCATTGAAATAGGCAGTTTCCTACTAAAATAGATAGTTTGTCACCACTGTACTTATTGGGTTGTCTACAACCCTAACTATCAGTACATTGTTTGAAGTGAATTAGACTCATCCTCAATTATTTATGGTATTTCTTGTCTTCTGTACGCAACCATATGTAAGAAACATTAATTCCGTGCAGATAGATGTTAAAGTGTAGATTGTTATGTGCCACAACCATGAGTTCTGATTCAGTAGGTCTGAAAAAGACGGTCAAAGAAAATACTTCAAAAAAAAAGCGGTTCAGAGTGCACAGGTTTGAGGCTGCAAAGACCTAAACTGACTTAATAGCAAATGTGACTTTGACCTAGTTACTTAATCTTTTTAATCTCAGATTTCTCATTTTTAAATGGATATAATGATAGTACCTATTTCACTTGTTGTTATGAAGATTAACTAAAGGATTATATGATAATCACCAAAAGAGTGATATACTTCTACATAACTGCATAATTGCTCCAAAATATACTATCCTTACCCTTATTATTATTGTTATTCATGAGTAAAACACTTCTTCTATACAATAAAATCTTTTCCAGGCACTTTTTAAAGTTTTGACTCTATTTTGATTGCATTATTCTGAATTCAAGGTTAAATTCTGATTTAGTAATGATGAATAAAGATCAGATTTTATGTTATTTTACTATGTGTAATTCTCATTTAACTTGGAAATGCTAGTTTCTAACCCTGTAATAAATTTTATTTTTGTCTTGATGTGCAATAAAAAGTTTTACACAAGGACATCTCTGCTATGAATTTTCTTCTATCTCAGAAATGTGCATTTTAATTTAGTAAAATAAATAAGTAAAACTAAAAATCTGATTATCTGAAAGATAATACTGAGGCAACAAAATATTAGACAAACTAATGTGAGACTTATAAGAAAGATAATAAAAAATGCATTTAAAAATAGCAAGCATATGAAAGTAGCACTGCATTGAATATAGTGGATATCATAAACTTTATTATAAATCAAAGACTAGCTTTATAACTTTGCCTAGTAAAGATATGTCTTAAATGCTAGAGGTATGAAGTCTATAAAATGAAGGCTGAATCACAGCAGATCAGAATGGCAAAGAGAAAAATCATCATCCTGAACCATAACTAGTTATGATTTCTCATTATACAAATGTGCCTTGAATTTCCCCATTACCGGAGGGTTATTACACCCAATAACTATTGACCTGTAGGTCACAAATTAAAATCAACCAGATCTACAACTCCATTTAAATTATAATGTACCTCTCATTTCCTGGAAGAATCTCATCATGGAGATCATAATTGCAAATTGGCCACCATACACATCAGAAGTACTTAGATTTATTTTAAATTAAAAAGTAGCATCTAGTGTATTCCATCAACATAATAGGTTATTTATAACACATTTAAAGGAATTAAGTTTGAGCATCTACTTATCTACTCTTAAAAGAATATAAGATACATATTTAAATTAGTAACAAAAATGTCTCTTCAGATGAATATGCAAAGAAAACAACAAGTAGTGTAACAAATGCAATTTACCTTTATTCTCTTTACACAGACTCTTAATTAAAATACAGTAATTATAATAGATCTACTTTCTATAAAATCTGTCTTTGGCCAAAAGGAAATAGAAAGACCAAGACAAATTTTATTAAATAATAATAAAAATGAGGCCTTATTATGCCTCTACTTACTAATGAAATTCCATGTGAATTACTTTCTTTAGTAATGACATATCATTTTAAATCCAAAATAGTCATTTCTCATGACTAAGCAAATAAAGGAATGAGACTCATAGTAATATTCTGAAAACATAATTTCCAGGTGGGAAATTAAAAGAGGCCAAAAAGTAGAAAGAGTCATTTATGCTAATCACCTGCTTTACAAGAATTTCATACACACACACACACACACACACACACACACACACACACAATCTAATGAGGCTAATTATCAAAATAGAGCCTTTTATCTATTAACCTTTTAGCCTAGGCCTCAAAGCCCATATATAAGGTAATATTTTCTAGCATAAATCCATCTTGTAAGAATGTAAATTTATTGGGCTTCACCATAATCTTGGGGGAATATATATTAATGATTTTTCCAAATACTCAATCTAACCCAGACTATTTACTGCTGTCTTCCTTTGCCCATACAAGATCTGCTTCTAAGGTCATCTACTCACACATCTTACAAGAACAAAAGAGTATCTTTTTCCCAGCTCTAGTTTTCCTCTGATTACGTCATTTGAGTTACATGCCTATTCCTTTTACCAATAACTGTGACCAAAGGAAAGGAGCATTTATGATTGGTCTTGTTTAGATCAAGTGTACAGTACACTCTTGTGCTAGAAGAATAAGGTGCTGGAGATTGGGAAGACTAAAATGATAGTATTCACTGAGCTAGCCTTCAAGCCTTCTCTTTTCTACATATTTTCCATGACAATTTATGTTAAATATAATCACTGAATTAGTGATCCCAAATCTGTATTACTAACTCAGATTTCACTATGAAGCTTCAAATCAGTATTTAAATGACTCATGTACATCTTGACCTTAAGGTCTCCATTCATCTTATATCAGCACGTCTATAACCCCATCCAAACTTGCTTCTACATCAGCCTTCTCTAGCCCAGCAGATGACTCCATGAGTCAACCTAGTTCACTAAACCTGAAACACAGTAAATCTCTTTGAAAATTGTATTTACCTTATCCCTATCACTGTTAATTCCTACTCAATCAAAATTCTTTACTGTTTCTCATCACTCACATACATCGCTCTTATATATTCCTAGTTTAGACCAGGGTTTCCTCTAGACTGGGCTACTAAAGTGGAATATTTACTAATCTCACCATTTTTAATTCTTTAGACATAATCACCACTAATTCTTTCTACAAACTGGTGTTTTGCCAAAGCAAATATAAAATATTCACAGCAAATATGAGCTTCACACAACAAAATGCTTATAATAAATGTTGTATTGACTTCATACTACTTAAAAAATTTTAATCCATTCTACACACTATCCTGCTGGAGAAGCACAAAAATGCAATAAAGTCATTAGATGAAATCTCTCAAATTAAAGCAAAAGCCCAATGGGTCATAAAAAATCCAACAGTGGACACAGGTTAATATTTATATCTACCAATAAAGGTACATTCCAAACCAATATTATTTTTTTTAATTAACATCTTTCTTAAATATCTCTCAATCCTACGACCTACCTTATATGTATTACTTGAACGTTTCAAGGACCAAGTCTGCTTCCTAGTTTAGAGGGATGTATTCAGTATCTCCCCTTGGATGGCTGTTTCTGCCTCCTCACTTTCCAAATCTTAGCCCCATTTCTCCCACATTTTTATACGAGCCAAAGCTAGAGATCTAAAAGATCTCTTAAAATCCTTTAGGTTTGTTCTGTTTGGAATAAATAATGTTTACAATTTTGATTAAGAACCAAGATATCAAACACAGGCAGTTTCACATAAAAATCTGGGCTCACAGCTTATTTTGAAAAGTTGAACATCTGGCCAATACTGAGCCTACATTTCCTCATGTGAAGAAAGCTAAATAATGGCTTCCTAACTTGTAAGATTTCTCTTCAATTTAGTACAATGTCTAACATTCTTTGCTCATTTTTTAATACGTGTTCACTTCTGTTGTGAAAATGTTTTGAATGAAAATGTACACATCATGATATTCATCTCTAAATGTTTCAGGGTGCATCTCTTAATAAAAAATGTAAAATAACTCCTACATAATCACAATACCATTATTACATCTAAAAATTAGCAACAATTCATTGATATCAAATAATATACAGGCTATATCCAAAATCTCCAATTGATCCCCTAATTATATTTTATAGTTAATTATTTAAATTGGTTATTCATTTCTTAAGCATGACCAGATCTACTCATTAAGCTTATTTACACTATTCACAATGGCATTTGAGTTTGTATACCTGATTTAAGATAAAAAGGTAAGCTTTGGAATGGGAGAAGATATTTACACATGACACATCTGATAAAGGGCTAGTATCCAAAATCTATAAAAAACTTATCAAACTCAATCTCCAAAAAATAAATAATCCAGTTACGAAATGGGCAGAAGACATGAATAGACATTTCTCTCAAGGAGACATCTAGATGGCTAACAGACACATGAAAAGATGCCCAACATCACTCATCATCAGGGAAATACAAATCAAAATCACGATGAGATACCACCTCACACCTGTCAGAATGGCTAAAATTCACAACAAAGGAACAAGTGTTGGCAAGAAGGTTGAGAAAGGGGAATGCTCTTACACTGCTGGTGGGAATGCAAACCGATGAAGCCACTCTGAAAAACAGTAAGGAGGCTCCTCAAAAAGTTAAAAATACAACTACCCTATGATCCAGCAATTGCACTCTTAGATATTTACCCAAAGGATACAAAAATATTGATTCAAAGGGACACATGCACCCCGATGTTAACAGCAACATTATCAACAATAGCCAAATTATGGAAAGAGCCCAAAGGTACATAAATTGATGAATGGATAAAGAATAGGTTGTGTGTGTGTGTGTGTGTGTATGTGAGTGTGTAATGGAAAATTACTCAACCATCAAAAAGAATGAAATCTTGCCATTTGTGACAATGTGGATGGAGCTAGAGTGTGTTATTTTTAGTGAAATAAGTCAGATAAAGACAAATACATATGATTTCACTCATGTGTAATTTAAGAAACAAAACAGATGAACATAGGTGGAAAAGAAGGAGAGAAAGGGAAACTAGAAAAACTCTTAACTATATAGAGAACAAACCAAAGGTTGATGGAGGGAAGGTGTGTGAGGGGATGGGTTAAATGGGTGATGAATATTAAGGAGGGCACTTATGATGAATCTTGGGTGTTGTATATAAGTGAAGAATCACAAAATTCTACTACTGAAACAACATTACACTATATGTTAACTAAACTGGAATTTAAATTTTAAAAATAGAAAACAAAATTAATTAAAAATATGTCTTAACTTCTCTTGGAACAAAGGAAACTTAAGACTTCAAAATCTAAAATTCTTACTAATTTACATTCATATTTACCATTTTTGTGAGGATGGTAGATGGAAAGCATAGCTGGAGAGATAAATTAAAACCAATTTTAAAAAGATCCCATCTTTCATGACTCTTACAGTAACAAGCATAAATCAGAAACTCTAAAATGTTTCTTACACATAGAAATCTTTTTTGACTGTCAGTCTATGTTCATGTTGGCCTAGAGAAGGGAGAGATGGACTCTAGGCTTGGGGAATGGAAGATCAGTCATGAAGAAAGAGATGCAAAGAAACTTACCCCAAGTCCTGGAAGAGGAAGAATGCTTCAATCCATTCTAAGCCTTCCCACGGTTCTGGGAATAGAATAAAAATCCCTGAATGTGACTTGTAAGACACATCATGATTTATTTTTTGCATATATACCAATTATTTTCCTGTCGTTCCACCTAGGCTGAATGTTTTTACTCCTTGAATGCATTATGTTCTCACCAACTCTGACAATTGCCAGAAACACTTTCTTAAGCCTTAAGTATTAGCTGAAATGTCACTAATAGAATGGAAATCTCCCAACTACCCATGTCTGGATCAACAACCTTCAAGTACTTTTTTTTCTTCTATCCATTCTCCTTTATTACATAAACACCTAGTTACAAGTTGTACAAATCAAAACACAAAGGAAGAGAAGGGTGTAGGGAAGGTTTTTGTGATGTGCAGGGGGTGGGAAGGGAGAAAGGGTTGGGAGCCAGTCCTCCCCCTCCACACACAGCCCTGGATGAGGGCTATGGCATCTGCAGTGGGGATCTGAGAAGGAGGTGGGCAAAGATCCAGGGTAGCTAAGGGATGGAGGAAGCCCCTAAACCCAGAGCTCACTCCAAAAGCCCCTTCATTGCATGGTGAGGGGAGGATGAGGAAGGTGAGGAGGCTCAAAGATGGAGCAGCAAAATGAAAAATCAATAGCAGATCAGACTGAAGTGGAGTTGTCATGGTAGGGGATTAAAGAAGGAAAAAGTAGGTAAAGGGGGCAGTGAAAGATTCTCCCTGAGACCCCCCAAGGAAAGGGGGGCCATCTTCCTTGTTAATTTAATATTAAATTGGGAGTGGGAGTTGGAGAAGAAAAAGTTATTTCAGGAGATTATTTCTCAACCTTCAAACGTACGTCCTCTGAGCCTTCTACCTCCACTGACGTATTACTCAACATGGTCTACCATGATGATCCATTATCAGTTTTATCAATAAGACTACTTGCTCTGTGAAAGCTAGAGCCACCTCTAGCTCATTATCATTTTGTGTTCAGCATCTTATATGGTCCTGAGCATGTAACACCTATCCAATGAATGAATTAAAAAATACAGTTACAGTCTTGTTCTAAGAAAATCTTTGTTGAAAACTAAAGATGAGTTCATCAGATATACTGTAAAATATGTTGCATGCACTTCAAAGCTCCATCTTATTTGTTCTTGAAAGGTGTTTTACTGACATAAATAAAGGCTACGCTATATTGCAGGAGAGAGAGAGAGAGAGAACTTAGAAGAATGATGTCTTAGCAGATCGTGAATGTGTCGTAGTTTTGTTTCTGCACATTGTCAGCTAATTATGTATTTCTGGACTACATTTTCAATTATTCTACCAACAAATCAGAAGAATCAGATTCCATTCCTTCTATACATCTCCTCATCAAAGGGGAGAAATTTTAAACAATATTATTACTAGAATATTGATTTTGGATTACAAGAACTTAGAAACGCATTAATGGCAGAAGTGTAGGCCTCAAATAGCCAAATTCACTGAGAGAATACATAAAACAATTACCAGCACAGGAGCAAAATTTATGTCGAGCTAGTGCATAAAAAAATAAGCAAAGACTATAAACATGTTGATTATAATATTGCACAAACAATATAGTTTTCTTTCCAGTAAGTTATTTTTTTTAATTTTTTAATGTTTATTTTATTTTTGAGAGAGAGAGAGAGAGAGAGAGACAGCTTGAGCGGGGGAGGGCAGAGAGGGAGACACAGAATCCAAAGTAGGCTCCAGGCTCTGAGCTATCTACATGGAGCCTGATATGGCGCTTGAACTCACGAACCGGGAGATCATGACCTGAGCCCAAGTCAGACGCTTAACTGAGTCACCCAGCCACCCCATCAGTAAGTTATTATAAAATTCTGAACTTGAATATTGTGGCTCAAGCTCTGGTCAAGAATTTCTGAATTCAGCTTTGTCGCTGTCCAGCAATATGTGGCCCCGTGCAAATATCTTACAAGCTTTGGTCTCATTCCCTTCAGTTGTAAAATAAAGGTTTGGTATATACCCTCTAAAGTCTATTCTATATTGAAATGTCTCTATTTAATTTCCTCTATCTGCTTTCAAACTCAGTATATTGGAGACAGCACAATTATGTGAATTAATGGTTAGGCAATTTTCCCCCTTTCTGAAATCCTCATATACATAAAAAATTTTTAAAAACTACACATATCACTTTTTTATCATTATCGAATTTTATCATTATCTCATATATATATTTACACTTGAAAACACTGAAGCATTAAGAACTTTAGCAAATTGCCCAAGTATATGTTGACTAGTAAGGGATAAAGAAGCCAGGAACCCACATCTCTGATCCCTAAGCAAGTATTCTTTTCATTCTAGCTTATTACATAATCGTGTCTGTTTCTGAGGCGTCTAAGTTTTTAATGTGTAATTTAACAGATTTTAACCCAGAATGATCTATAGAATATGTCAAATAGGAATGATCAGCCTGGTTCCTATATTTGGCTATGAACAATGATGTCCTAATATCTGGTAAGATATTGAGAAATGAGTCTACTATTTGGCACTAAAAAAATAATTGAGAAGATTAAAACACATGTATACTGATGTGATTTCAAAATATGACTGAAAAATCTTTGCTATCTCTCCCAGTCAGAGGTGGAGTCTAATTTTATCCCCTTGAATACTAACTGGTCTTGGCGACACACATTCTAACAAACAGAATACCGCAGAACTGACACAAAGACTTCTAAAGCTAAGTTGTAAAAACTTCCACCTGGCTTTCTTTCCTGGAATCTGGTTTTTAAATCCACCTGCCATGTTGTGAGAAAGTCCAGGACACATTCACAGGACATGTGGAGGTGTTCTGGCTGACAGCTCCATGTGAGGTCTCAGCTGATGGGCCGTCAGCACAAACAGCCAGACATGAAAGTGAAGACACCTCTGAGATAACTCTAGCTCCAGCTACCAACTGACTGAATCTTCATGAGAACCCAACTAAAAATTGCCTAGCTATTCCAATTATCCCCAGAGTCATGAGATTTGGGAGTATGTTAGTAACAAAAGAGTATTGAAACATTCAATTTTTCTAAAATTATATAAAATTAACTTTTTATTTTTCTCTCAGTTGTGAGCCCCAGCCGACAGATACTAAGACTAATCCTCACCTTACCTTTTATAGCTTCAGGCTTCATATAGCTTATATAAGAGATACTATAATTAAGAACTTGGACATTGGCATCAGATATTCTTTTTTGTATTTTTTTAATGTTTATTCATTTTGAGAGAGAGAGAGATAGGAAGAGAGAAAGAGCATGCTAGTGGGGGAGGAGCAGAGAGAGAATGAGAGAGAATCCCAGGCAGGCTCTGCACTGTCAGCACAGAGCCCAACATGGGGCTTGATATCATGAAATAGAGTATGATGCTTAATGGACTGAGCCACCCAGGTGCTCCTGGAATCAGATATTCTTAGTTCTGGCTCTACTTCATTGTGTGATTCTGGAAAAATTACATACTCAAAGACTCAATTCCCTAATAATCAAAATTAATAAAATGCTAGAACACATCTTGTTAGTTTTTCTAAAAAATATAATTAATATTAGTCATATAAAGTTCCTTACACAAATACTAAGTCTGTTAACCTGTTGATTAGAGAACTTCAGGTACATTAACTTTGATTCCATCCCTACCACTTTAGCCCCATATACAGGCTTGCCCTCGTTCTCATAATGTCCAAAGGCCACCTATAGTTCTTCTGCTAAAAAAAAAAAAAAATCACTGAATTCACTTTCAAGAGATTTTTAAATCTAAAAAGAAGGTTTACAAGTGGAAGAATTAATTTGATTTTCACCATACCAATATATTGGAAGACAAGCTTACAGAAGCATTTGTTTATTCCCAGACTAAAAAAGCAACACCTTTAATATAGAGAAGAGGATGATTATAATTATGACAAAGTTATTTTGTCATCTAAAATGTTATTTTAGCCCCATACAAATATTTTATTTTTGCACTTTCCAAATGCTAGATACAATGTATATAACAAAATATCCATTGGGAAGAATTGATTTTATGGAATAAAGTCAAATCTGGAACTAGTTTTACCCTCTAACACTCATTTCATTTGAGAAAAGAAAAGGTAATAAAGTTCTGAAGAAGCAATTCCATTTATTTCCCAAACATCTTGATATAACAGGCAAAACCTCTTAATGAAAAACTTTATGACTTATGAAGTTCATGTCATGAACATACAAAACTCTCACCAGATCTTTACTGAAGGAGAATTCTGGCCTATGAGAATTGAATTTGACAAATCTATTAAAAATGAGATGATTTAGGGATAAATTTTCCATTACTCATTCAAATCTATTACCTTGCACTCACAGGTTTAATTGCTTTTAACAATGAAATAATGGGGATAATTATAAAAATTCATATTTGCTATTCTTCAACTTTTAAAAACAGTTTTAAATAGCTGCTTATATATGTTCAAGAGTTAAGAGGAAATATTTTACCACCTTAAGTACAGTATAGAAAAAGGTATGATTTTAATCCTTCCCAGAAGAGATTTGCAAAAACAAATCCCTCATGAAAGCAAGAGGTTAACTTTGCTGTCCATGGCAAGAATATCAATTATCCTTAGATAAGTGAACTGTACACACAAATACTCTTCTTCTCCCATGGATTTTCTAACAGGCAAGGCAGGCCCAACAACTCCATCCTGTTTTTCAAAAAAATAAATAAAATTAAAAAATAACACTCACTCTATGTTACTGAGTAAAAATTATTTGGTAGGTTGGATATGCATGGCATCTTTCAAATATGGGAGGAGAAACTAAACCGAATCTAAATTACTCTTTTTTTCTTGAGGAAGTGGGAAGAAGAAAAAGTCTTTTATCAATTATGATAGTTCTAAATGTGTGGCTTACATATGGTAGTAATTTATTAATACTAAATTTTGGAAAATATAATTTTCTAGATAATTTCAGTATTTCCACTGATTCCTTTGAACTGCTACTTCTTATCCTACACTTAGGATTATCACTTTTTTCCACAAGATTCAACTCACACAGTTTCCTTTATTTCATGTCTCTAATTACCATGCCCAACCATATTTAACTAAATTTATGTATAAATTATGATTATACATTATGCTTCCATAGTATTTTTACTCACTTCCTATTTGGATTATAAGTTCCAAGAGAGTAATGTTTCAACTTTTTTCTTTTTTTAATTTTAATTTTCTATAAGGATTTAAGATTTTTTTTCCCCCAGTGGGAAAAGAAAGGTCACTGGAGTGTAGAGCAAGATCTGCAGTGAAGAGAGGACATCAGTGTATTTAATTGACTCTGTAATCCACAGATGTAAATCAATTAAGTGGATTTGGGAGGTTATCACAGGTCAAAACTGAAATTTGGACAGGTCATGTAGTATGTCAATAGATTTAGGCCACTTTTTCAGGAAGGAGTTAATTAGAAGGATGCTCGAGTGAATGCAGAGAGTAGTGAAGTACAATCTGGTAAATTAAGTAAAAACTCACATTCTATAATAAAAGATGAACATAGAACACATTCCATAATATATGGTCTTGGAATAGATTTCTACTCATAGTGAGTTGAATGTTTTTTTATATTATCAAAAGAAGCATTATAAAACACCTGGTATGGTTGATTTTGGGTTCCTTCCTGATTTTCCAGTAGAATTGTATTTTCTTCATAGAGTTATCTATTTTTCATTGGCAATAACCTCCTAGCAGAACATCTTATATATATTATACACTGAATAAACATGACTATCTGCTGGCTTACACTGCATTAGAAAAGAGACATTATTTTTAAAATCAGTTCTTTAAAAATGTTTTTTCAAAATTTATTTAAGAGAGACAGAGAGAGAATAAGTGGGGGGGGAGGGGGGGAGGGAGGGAGAGAGAGAGAGAGAGAATGCCAAGCAGGCTCCACACACTTAGTGCAGAGCCCAACATGGGGCTCAAACCCACAAACCACAAGATCATGACCTGAGCCGAAATCCAGAGTCAGATGCTTAACCACCTGAACCACCCAGGTACCCCCATTTCTTCAAATTTAATGTAAATATCTTAGGTAGAGCCCAGGAATATTTTATGTAAATCTTTCATGAATTCACCTATATTCACAAAATATTTATTGAACACTTAAATTATTCTATTACTAGGGTAATGAAGATACTGAAATGAATAAAAATTCCATGGATCCTATCCTTTGAGGTTAATATACAGAGAAGAGAGAGAGAAAATAAAAAGTAAAATCTAGTGTGATAAATGCTATCACAGGAGAATTCTTTGGTGTTGTAAGGTCACATGGGAAGAATACCACACACATATATGGGTATCAGGACAGAACACTATGATTAAATTATGCCTTTTAAGTGTCCCCCAAATACATAAGTGATAGAAGTTCCTTTCATTTAAATTAAAATAATCTCCCTTAGATAATTTAGTTATAATTTATTCTGGTTTAGTGAATTGAATATGTTTATGAGAAAGTTTAACTGTAAGGATATTCATTTAGTTTTATTATTGTTCTTTATTTATTTTTGTTAGTTGTCTTAGAAAAATGTACCTGTACATATTACATAAATGAGGGAGTCCTCCTTATATGTCAATGGTTTACATTAAAAAAATAAGTAAATTTGTACCAACAATTTTCTTTTTTTTTAAGTTTTTATTTTTATTTATTTTTGAGACAGAGAGAGACAGACAGTGAGCAAGAGAGGGGCAGAGAGAGAGGGAGACACAGAATCCAAAGCAGGCTCCAGGCTATGAGCTGTCAGCACAGAGCCCGACATGGGGCTCGAACTCATGAACCGTGAGATCATGACCTGAGCCGAAGTTGGACGCTTAACTGACTGAGCCACCCAGGCACCCCTATACTAATAATTTTCAATGACATCTTGAAAAGTTCTCAGCTAGTGAACATAACCATTTATTGGGTTCAGTAGTAACTCACAAAAGGTAGTGAATGAATATAGGTAGAATGTATTGAGATCCATGTCTTATCAACTGAAAAAGGGGTTGAAGCAAAAAAGCACTCTAGGCCATACAGCATCTCCAACCTCCATCAGACCAAGTATGTAGAATGTCAAAGCAAATGTACAGAATCATTAGAGGACTCAGTTGAATTTAGGATGGCAGTATAGTGTATACTATTTACATTAGAATACTTCTAATATTTATAGGACATAATCTATAAACTTTATTTGCAATTACCATTAACTTTTAAAACACAAAAGCAAGTCTTTCTAAATAAGTCTTTGCAACTATAATGGTATACTGTCTTGATTGAAATCTAATGCATTAGTTATACACATTTAGAAAAGTTACTTATTTTTCTGAGAATGTTATATATTTCTCAGAGCATACTCCACTATAAAAGAGAATACAAGTAATACATTGCTTCAAGTATTTGTAGTTTGATTTATTTTTTAAGTTTATTTTGAAAGAGAGAGAGACACACACACACACACACACAGAAAGCAAGTGGGGGAGGGGTAGAGTGTGGGAGAGACAGAATCCCAAGCAGGCCCCATGCTGTCAGTGGAGAGCCTACCATGGGTTCAAATTCACAAATTATGAAATCATGACCTGGGCCCAGATCA
Organism: Lynx rufus; assembly: GCF_022079265.1. Lineage (NCBI taxonomy): Eukaryota > Metazoa > Chordata > Mammalia > Carnivora > Felidae > Lynx > Lynx rufus. Next base: position 94,136,264 of record NW_025814845.1, on the reverse strand, counting down.
AAAGTTAGACCCTTAACCAACTGAGCCACCCAAGCTCCTCTGTGGTTTGATTTAAAGAAGATATTACATATAAGTTACTTATAAAAGTGACTATTGATAAAAAATGCTGATACTCAGCAATACTCATGTTCTTCCTCTTTTATCTAGTAATAATTCTAAACTGTATTTTCTAACTACCAAGCAGATTGGTAGGCTCATGTGAGCCTATTCTGGGTAAAGCAGTGTAGACAGAAATTTCATACACATACACGCGCGCACACACACACACACACACACACACACACACATCTTGCATAAAGTATCCCATGAGTAATATTCAACTCTTTCCACTTACACTAAATACATTTGAAAATTACTACATAGGCAAGCCTGGATCTTTGAAGGAAGGCATGGATCAGAGACCTCAGTCTTCAACCCACACTGGCTTATGGCATGGCCTAAAAATAAATATGCGTCTACTGAGCTTGCTTGAAGTGACGAGATTGGAAAATGCACTTTATTAGTATGTTTAGATTGTTACGGGCCATATTTACCTAGATATTCAATACAGAGGGCACACAGAGAGAGTTATCAACAATCTGGTAAACAGTATTACCTGTCTTATGAATATAATTGTATTAGCTTCTTATTATTACTGTAACAAATTACCACAGATTTAGTGGTTTTAAAGAAACACAAAAGTATTATCAACTCTAAAGGTCAGACATCTGGGGATTCTGGGAAGATGGCGGCGTAGGAGGACGCTGGGCTCACCGCGCGTCCTGCTGATCACTTAGATTCCACCTACACCTGCCTAAATAACCCAGAAAACCGCCAGAGGATTAGCAGAACGGAGTCACCGGACCCAAGTGCAGATGAGAGGCCCACGGAAGAGGGTAGGAAGGGCGGCGAGGCTGTGCGCGCTTCACGGACTGGCGGGAGGGAGCCGGGGCGGAGGGGCGGCTCGCCAGCCAAGCAGAGCCCCCGAGTCCGGCTTGCAAAAGCTGAGGGGCCTGACGGACTGTGTTCCGACAGCAAGCGCGACTTAGCGTCTGGGAGGTCATAAGTTAACAGCTCTGCTCAGAAAGCTGGAAGGCTGGAGGACAAAGGGAGGGTGAGCTGCGGAGCCCCCGGATGACAGAGCTCAGTTTGGCGGGGAACAAAGGCGCTCGCCAGCACCATCTCCCCCGCCCATCCCCCAGCCAAAATCCCAAAGGGAACCGGTTCCGGCCAGGGAAATTGCTTGCTCCGCGCAAACACCCAACTCTGTGCTTCTGCGGAGCCAAACCTCCGGCAGCGATCTGACTCCCTCCGGCTGCCACAGGGCCCCTCCTGAAGTGGATCACCTAAGGAGAAGCGAGCTAAGCCTGCCCCCCCTGCCGCCTTGCACCTTGCCTTCCCAACCCAGCTAATACGCCAGATCCCCAGCATCACAAGCCTGGCAGTGTGCAAATAGCCCAGACGGGCCACGCCACCCCACAGTGAATCCCGCCCCTAGGAGAGGGGAGGAGAAGGCACACACCAGTCTGACTGTGGCCCCAGTGGTGGGCTGGGGGCAAACATCAGGACTGACTGCGGCCCCGCCCACCAACTCCAGTTATACACCTCAGCACAGGGGAAGTGCCCTGCAGGTCCTCACCACACCAGGGACTATCCAAAATGACCAAGCGGAAGAATTCCCCTCAGAAGAATCTCCAGGAAATAACAACAGCTAATGAGCTGATCAAAAAGGATTTAAATAATATAACAGAAAGTGAATTTAGAATAATAGTCATAAAATTAATCGCTGGGCTGGAAAACAGCATACAGGACAGCAGAGAATCTCTTGCTACAGAGATCAAGGGACTAAGGAACAGTCACGAGGAGCTGAAAAACGCTTTAAATGAAATGCAAAACAAAATGCAAACCACCACGGCTCGGATGGCAGAGGCAGAGGAGAGAATAGGTGAACTAGAAGATAAAGTTATGGAAAAAGAGGAAGCTGAGAAAAAGAGAGATAAAAAAATCCAGGAGTATGAGGGGAAAATTAGAGAACTCAGTGATACACTAAAAAGAAATAATATACGCATAATTGGTATCCCAGAGGAGGAAGAGAGAGGGAAAGGTGCTGAAGGGGTACTTGAAGAAATAATAGCTGAGAACTTCCCTGAACTGGGGAAGGAAAAAGGCATTGAAACCCAAGAGGCACAGAGAACTCCCTTCAGACGTAACTTGAATCGATCTTCTGCACGACATATCATAGTGAAACTGGCAAAATACAAGGATAAAGAGAAAATTCTGAAAGCAGCAAGGGGTAAACGTGCCCTCACATATAAAGGGAGACCTATAAGACTCGTGACTGATCTCTCTTTTGAAATTTGGCAGGCCAGAAAGGATTGGCACGAGATTTTCAGGGTGCTAAACAGAAAAAATATGCAGCCGAGAATCCTTTATCCAGCAAGTCTGTCATTTAGAATAGAAGGAGAGATAAAGGTCTTCCCAAACAAACAAAAACTGAAGGAATTTATCACCACTAAACCAGCCCTACAAGAGATCCTAAGGGGGACCCTGTGAGACAAAGTACCAGAGACATCACTACAAGCATAAAACATACAGACATCACAATGACTCTAAACCCGTATCTTTGTATAATAACACTGAATGTAAATGGATTAAATGCGCCAACCAAAAGACATAGGGTATCAGAATGGATAAAAAAACAAGACCCATCTATTTGCTGTCTACAAGAGACTCATTTTAGACCTGAGGACACCTTTAGATTCAGAGTGAGGGGATGGAGAACTATTTATCATGCTACTGGAAGCCAAAAGAAAGCTGGAGTAGCCATACTTATATCAGACAAACTAGACTTTAAATTAAAGGCTGTAACAAGAGATGAAGAAGGACATTATATAATAGTTACAGGGTCTACCCATCAGGAAGAGCTAACAATTATAAATGTCTATGCGCCGAATACAGGAGCCCCCAAATATATAAAACAATTACTCATAACCAGAAGCAACCTTATTGATAAGAATGTGGTAATTGCTGGGGACTTTAACACCCCACTTACAGAAATGGATAGATCATCTAGACACACGGTCAATAAAGAAACAAGGGCCCTGAATGAGACATTGGATCAGATGGACTTGACAGATATATTTAGAACTCTGCATCCCAAAGCAACAGAATATACTTTCTTCTCGAGTGCACATGGAACATTCTCCAAGATAGATCATATACTGGGTCACAAAACAGCCCTTCATACGTTTACAAGAATTGAAATTATACCATGCATACTTTCAGACCACAATGCTATGAAGCTTGAAATCAACCACAGGAAAAAGTCTGGAAAACCTCCAAAAGCATGGAGGTTAAAGAACACCCTACTAATGAATGAGTGGGTCAACCAGGCAATTAGAGAAGAAATCAAAAAATATATGGAAACAAACGAAAATGAAAATACAACAATCCAAACGCTTTGGGACGCAGCGAAGGCAGTCCTAAGAGGAAATACATTGCAACCCAGGCCTAACTCAAGAAACAAGAAAAATCCCAAATACAAAATCTAACAGCACACCTTAAGGAAATAGAAGCAGAACAGCAAAGGCAGCCTAAACCCAGCAGAAGAAGAGAAATAATAAAGATCAGAGCAGAAATAAACAATATAGAATCTAAAAAAACTGTAGAGCAGATCAACGAAACCAAGAGTTGGTTTTTTGAAAAAATAAACAAAATTGACAAACCTCTAGCCAGGCTTCTCAAAAAGAAAAGGGAGATGACCCAAATAGATAAAATCATGAATGAAAATGGAATTATTACAACCAATCCCTCAGAGATACAAACAATTATCAGGGAATACTATGAAAAATTATATGCCAACAAATTGGACAACCTGGAAGAAATGGACAAATTCCTCAACACCCACACTCTTCCAAAACTCAATCAGGAGGAAATAGAAAGCTTGAACAGACCCATAACCAGCGAAGAAATTGAATCGGTTATCAAAAATCTCCCAACAAATAAGAGTCCAGGACCAGATGGCTTCCCAGGGGAGTTCTACCAGACGTTTAAAGCAGAGATAATATCTATCCTTCTCAAGCTATTCCAAGAAATAGAAAGGGAAGGAAAACTTCCAGACTCATTCTATGAAGCCAGTATTACTTTGATTCCTAAACCAGACAGAGACCCAGTAAAAAAAAGAGAACTACAGGCCAATATCCCTGATGAATATGGATGCAAAAATTCTCAATAAGATACTAGCAAATCGAATTCAACAGCATATAAAAAGAATTATTCACCATGATCAAGTGGGATTCATTCCTGGGATGCAGGGCTGGTTCAACATTCGCAAATCAATCAACGTGATACATCACATTAACAAAAAAAAAGAGAAGAACCACATGATCCTGTCAATCGATGCAGAAAAGGCCTTTGACAAAATCCAGCATCCTTTCTTAATAAAAACCCTTGAGAAAGTCGGGATAGAAGGAACATACTTAAAGATCATAAAAGCCATTTATGAAAAGCCCACAGCTCACATCATCCTCAACGGGGAAAAACTGAGAGCTTTTTCCCTGAGATCAGGAACACGACAGGGATGCCCACTCTCACCGTTGTTGTTTAACATAGTGCTGGAAGTGCTAGCATCAGCAATCAGACAACAAAAGGAAATCAAAGGCATCAAAATTGGCAAAGATGAAGTCAAGCTTTCGCTTTTTGCAGATGACATGATATTATACATGGAAAATCCGATAGACTCCACCAAAAGTCTGCTAGAACTGATACATGAATTCAGCAAAGTTGCAGGATACAAAATCAATGTACAGAAATCAGTTGCATTCTTATACACTAACAATGAAGCAACAGAAAGACAAATAAAGAAACTGATCCCATTCACAATTGCACCAAGAAGCATAAAATACCTAGGAATAAATCTAACCAAAGATGTAAAGGATCTGTATGCTGAAAACTATAGAAAGCTTATGAAGGTAATTGAAGAAGATTTAAAGAAATGGAAAGACATTCCCTGCTCATGGATTGGAAAAATAAATATTGTCAAAATGTCAATACTACCCAAAGCTATCTACACATTCAATGCAATCCCAATCAAAATCGCACCAGCATTCTTCTCGAAACTAGAACAAGCAATCCTAAAATTCATATGGAACCACAAAAGGCCCCGAATAGCCAAAGGAATTTTGAAGAAGAAGACCAAAGCAGGAGGCATCACAATCCCAGACTTCAGCCTCTACTACAAAGCTGTCATCATCAAGACAGCATGGTATTGGCACAAAAACAGACACACAGACCAATGGAACAGAATAGAAACCCCAGAACTAGACCCACAAACGTATGGCCAACTCATCTTTGACAAAGCAGGAAAGAACATCCAATGGAAAAAAGACAGCCTCTTTAACAAATGGTGCTGGGAGAACTGGACAGCAACATGCAGAAGGTTGAAACTAGACCACTTTCTCACACCATTTACAAAAATAAACTCAAAATGGATAAAGGACCTAAATGTGAGACAGGAAACCATCAAAACCTTAGAGGAGAAAGCAGGAAAAGAACTCTCTGACCTCAGCCGTAGCAATCTCTTACTCGACACATCCCCAAAGGCAAGGGAATTGAAAGCAAAAGTGAATTACTGGGACCTTATGAAGATAAAAAGCTTCTGCACAGCAAAGGAAACAACCAACAAAACTAAAAGGCAACCAACGGAATGGGAAAAGATATTTGCAAATGACATATCGGACAAAGGGCTAGTATCTAAAATCTATAAAGAGCTCACCAAACTCTACACCCGAAAAACAAATAACCCAGTGAAGAAATGGGCAGAAAACATGAATAGGCACTTCTCTAAAGAAGACATCCAGATGGCCAACAGGCACATGAAAAGATGTTCAGCGTCGCTCCTTATCAGGGAAATACAAATCAAAACCACACTCAGGTATCACCTCACGCCAGTCAGAGTGGCCAAAATGAACAAATCAGGAGACTATAGATGCTGGAGAGGATGTGGAGAAACGGGAACCCTCTTGCACTGTTGGTGGGAATGCAAATTGGTGCAGCCGCTCTGGAAAGCAGTGTGGAGGTTCCTCAGAAAATTAAAAATAGACCTACCCTATGACCCAGTAATAGCACTGCTAGGAATCTACCCAAGGGATACAGGAGTACTGATGCATAGGGGCACTTGTACCCCAATGTTCATAGCAGCACTCTCAACAATAGCCAAATTATGAAAAGAGCCTAAATGTCCATCAACTGATGAATGGATAAAGAAATTGTGGTTTATATACACAATGGAATACTACGTGGCAATGAGAAAAAATGAAATATGGCCTTTTGTAGCAACGTGGATGGAACTGGAGAGTGTGATGCTAAGTGAAATAAGCCATACAGAGAAAGACAGATACCATATGGTTTCACTCTTATGTGGATCCTGAGAAACTTAACAGGAACCCATGGGGGAGGGGAAGGAAAAAAAAAAAAAAAGGACGTTAGAGTGGGAGAGAGCCAAAGCATAAGAGACTGTTAAAAACTGAGAACAAACTGAGGGTTGATGGGGGGTGGGAGGGAGGGGAGGGTGGGTGATGGGTATTGAGGAGGGCACCTTTTGGGATGAGCACTGGGTGTTGTATGGAAACCAATTTGTCAATAAATTTCATATATAAAAAAAATAAATAAATAAATAAAAAATTAAAGGTCAGACATCTTAAAATCAAGGTGTCAGCCAGAAAGTGGAGATAGAGTTTGATGCTCAACTACAAAAAGTGTCTTTTGATCTATGTATAGAGAATTTATACATGGTAATAAAAAAAAAAAACACAGGTTATCCCCGTGCAGATATTGATAAGAATAATTGAAATATTCAGAGTCTGAACATTCTCTCTATTCACTTTAGTTTAATCAGTAAAGTAGGAATAATTTCCATTGGCTAAATAATGAGGCTGAGGAAGTTGTCAAAGAAGAGAAAAATAGGAAATAAACATAGAAAATAAGGCAAGTAAATGGACTAGAAATGTAGAGGATGACTAGCTGCAGTAGTTACAGCCACTTAAGGCTTACAGTCACAAATGTAAAGTGAGATCATCAGTGTAGCTGTGTTTTTGTTTTTTGTCTTGCTTGTTTTCTTTTGTGTTTCAAGTAACCAGAATCAGCTGCAATGGTGCACATGTGAAGTAGGCAGAGAGATGAATTTAAACAAGGCAATGGTTTTTCTAAGAGTTTACACAAATAAAGAAAGAAGCTATGGAATTGAGGGAGTACACAAAGAAGTGATTATACTGATTAAATATGAATAAAGAAGGCATCAGGGAAACCAACTGCATGAGGGAAATTCAAAAGTAGGTAGGATAATGTATGTGAGGACTTAGTGTGATTGAAAGATTTTTGAGATCAGGATACAAGGGAAAAATGAATTGGTTAAAAAAAAAAGATAACAGTCAAAGGTTAGAAGCATGAAACCATAGAAGTTTTGCAGTTACTTGTATCAACAACATTGTAAATATGATTATGAGCGTGAGATACTGAGAGTAGAGGACAATATCTTTGAAGAGAATTTCAAGGAAAGGATTATCTACAATGTTGGAAAATCACCTGCATGACTGTAGAAATTGCAACAAAATAAGAGTTATATTACCAGGGGGAGGAGCCAAGATGACGGAACACCATGGAAGTTTTTTGTGTGTCTCACATCCATGAAATACAGCCAGACCAACACTAAACCATCCTGCACACCTAGAAAACTGACATGAGGATTAACACAACAATCTGCACAAAATGAACCACAGAATTCAGCAGGTACACTGTGCAGAGAGGTGAACTTGGGGACAGAGAACCCTGGAGGGGAGGGAGCCACTTCTGCATGCAGAGAGAGGACAGAGATGAGCGGGGGGGGGGGGGGATGGAGAATATGGGAATGCCCCCCCCAAAAGCAGCTGGAGAGAAAGTGGAAAATTGGAAAAAGCCACAGGGACTGAAATGAAAAGGGAGAAAAGGAGAAAGGAGAAAAGAGGGTTTAAATTCCATGAAGACTATAAACAGGGGGAGCGCAGAGTCTGAAACTCCACAGCTTGATACCTGGTGGGGCTCTAATGGGAAGGACAAATCCCTAGCAGCAGAGTGGGGTCTGGGAGGTTCTCAGGCCACATGGGGAGAAGCGGCTCCACTGCTGGAAGGACACTTGGTAGAGGCTGTGAGGGCACCTGGTTCCAGCAGACCCCAGAGAACAACCACATTCGCTGGTGCTAGAACAAGGTCATTAAGGGTGAAGCCTGCTGCCAGAGGTGTGTTGTGATTTTTCATAATCCCTGAAACGCTACTGCTACACTATCTCATGAACTTTTTCTGGGGCGGGCTAGCATGTGGCCACAGCCTCTGGGCATCGCCAACAGCACAGTCCCGCAAATGTTCCTGGATGTGGACAGCACCCAGCCATTGCTCAGTGAGACTCTCCACAGAGCAGCAAAGTGGTCAAATCCACAGTCCTTCAAAAATAAGGGGCCAGGCAAAAACAGCCGCATCTGAGACAAAACTCAGGAGGGAGGTGCCCCTGGCAATCTAACAGCTAGGTCACGGACAGTGTAAAAGTGGGAAGTGGACAAAAGCCGAAAAGGACAGGCACGCAATTGCTGATCGGGGAGAACAGAATTCCAATACTACAGACTGGGTAGCTGGGTGATGCCATTTTCACTGCTCCCGTGCATGCACATATGCACCTACATGCACATATGCACCTACAAGTGCCACAACAATCCACCCCAGTAAGCTAAGCAGTGCCGTCTAGTGGAATATGAAACCGTTACACTAAGCCCTAACTAACTGGGCCAACCTCGCTCTTCAAGAACACAAGTCTCACCTCCTGCTTAGTTTATGGTTTGACTTCTAGGTAAAAACGACGTAATTTCAGTCATATTTCAGTCTGTTAGCCAGTCCATCTATTCAATTTCTTTCTTTTTTTTTTCTCTTTTTTGTTTTGTTCCCTTTTCTTGAATACAGAAAGAGAAAAAAACATTTTTATTTTCAGTTTTTATTAAAAATATTTTTAATTTTCTACTATATTTTTTATTGTGTGTAAATTTTTTCAAATTCTATTTTACTTCCATCATTTCATTTAAGTCTACTTCAGTGTATTCATTTTTTCAAATTTTCAAACGATTTCCTTTCTTTTCCCCCCTTTTTTCTCTAATCTTTCAAGCCACGTTCAACACCCACACCAAGACACACCTAGGATCTAGCATCATTTATTTGATTTTGTGTGTGTGTATGTGTTTTTAATTTTTTAATTTTAATATATTTTTTAATTTTAATATTTGTTTAATTTTAATTTTTCTACTTCATTAGTTCATTTTCTCCCTTAAAAATACGAAATGAAGGAATTCACACCAAAAGAAAGAGAACGAAGAAACAACAGCCAGGGATTTAACCAACACAGATACAAGCAAGATGTCTGAATCAGAATTTAGAATCATGATAGTAAGAATACTAGCAGGAGTCAAAAACAGATTAGAATCCCTTTCTGTGGAGATAACAAAGTAAAAGCTAGTTAGGATGAAATAAAAAATGCTATACCTGAGCTGCAATCTTGAATGGATGCCATGGCAGCAAGGATGGATGAGGCAGGACAGAGAATCAGCAATATAGACGGCAAACTTATGGAGAATAATAAAGCGGAAAAAAGGGAGATTAACACAAAAGTGCACGATTTAAGAATTACAGAAATCAGTGATCCTTAAAAAGGAACAATATCGGAATCATAGGGGTCCCAGAAGAGGAAGAGAGAAATAGGGGTAGAAGGGTTATGTGAGCAAATCATAGCGGAAAACTTTCCTAACTTGGGGGAAGACACAGACATCAAAATCCAGGAGGCACAGAGGACTCCCATTAGATTCAACAAAACCCAACCACCAACAAGGCATATCATAGTCAAATTCACAAAATACTCAGGCAAGGAGAGAATCATGAAAGCAGCAAAGGGAAACAAGTCCTTAACCTATATGCGAAAACAGATCAGGTTTGCAGCAGACCTATCCACAGTAACTTGGCAGGCCAGAAAGGAGTGGCAGGATATATTCAATGTACTGAATCAGAAAAATATGCAGCCAAGAATTCTTTATCCAGCAAGAATATTATTCAAAATAGAAGGAGAGATAAAAAGTTTCCCAGAAAAACAAAAATTAAAGGATTTTGTGACCACTAAACCAGCGCTGCCAGAAATTTTAAGGGGGACTCTCTGAGGGGAGATAAGATGAAAAAATAATAATAAAAATAAAAAACAAATAAATAAAGACCAAAAGCAACAAAGGCTAGAAAGGACCAGAGAACACCACCAGAAAATCCAATTCTACAAGCAACTTAATGGCAATAAACTCATATCCTTTAGTACTCACTCTAAACATCAATGGACTAAATGCTCCAATGAAAAGACAGGGTAATAGAATGGATGAGAGAAAACAAGCTCCATCTATATACTGTTTATAAGAGACCCACTTTAGGCCTAAAGACACCTTCAGATTGAAAGTTAGGGGATGGAAAACCATCTATCATGCTAATGGTCAACAAAAGAAAGCCAGAGTAGCCATACTTATATCAGACAATCCAAGCCAGAGTAGCCATACTTATATCAGACAATCTAGAATTTAAAATAAAGACTGTATCAGGGTGTCTGGGTGTCTCAGTCGGTTAAGTGGCCGATTTCAGCTCAGGTCATGATCTTGCGGTCTGTGGGTTCGAGCCCCATGTCAGGCTCTGTGCTAACAGCTCAGAGCGTGCAGCCTGTTTCAGATTCTGTGTCTCCCTCTCCCTCTGCTCCTCCCCCACTTGCACTCTGTCTCTCTCTCAAAAATGAAGAAATGTTAAAAAAATTTTTTTTAATAAAGACTGTATCAAGAGATGAAGAAGGGCATTATATCATACTTAAGGGTTCTAAATATTCTATTATTGTTTTTATTTCTGCTCTGTTGGTTCTGATCTCTCCTCTTTCCAAGAAGACCTAACAATTATAAATATTTATGTGCCAAATGTGGAAACACCCAAATATATAAATCAATTAATCACAAACATAAGGAAACTCATTGATAATAATACCATAATAGTATGGGACTTCAACACCCCACTCACAGCAATGGACAGATCTTCAATCAAAAAATCAACAAGGAAACAATGGCTTTGAATGACACACTAGACCAGTTGGACTTAACAGATAATATTCAGAACATTTCATCCTAAAGCAGCAGAATATACAATCTTCTCCAGTGCAAATGGAAAGTTCTCCAGAACAGACCACATACTGGGACACAAATCAGCCCTCAACAAGTACAAAAAGATCGATATTATACAGTGCACATTTTTAAACCACAACATTATGAAACTCAAAATCAACCACAAGAAATAATTTGGAAAGGTAACAAATAGTTGAAGACTAAAGAACATCCTACTAAAGAATGAATGGGCTAACCAAGAAGTTAAGGAGGAAATTAAAAAGTTCACGGAAGCCAATGAAAATGATAACACCAAAACCCAAAATCTCTGGGACGCAGGAAAGGAGGTCATAAGAGGAAAGTATACAGCAATCCAGGCCTTCCTAAAGAAGAAAGAAAGATCTCAGATACACAACCTAACCTTATGCCTTACAGAGCTTGAAAAAGAACAGCAAATAAAACCCCAAACCAGCAAAACACAGGAAGCAATACAGATTAGAGCAGACATCAATGCTATCGAAACCAAAAAAACAGAACAGATCAATGAAACCAAAAGCCTGTTCTTTGAAAGAATTAACAAAATTGATAAACCACTAGCCAATTTGATCAAAAAGAAAAAGCAAAGGACCCCAATAAATAAAATCAAGAAGGAAAGAGGAGAGATCAGAACCAACAGAGCAGAAATAAAAACAATAATAAGAAAATATTATGAGCAATTACATGCGAATAAAATGGGCAATCTGGAACAAATGGACAAATTCCTAGAAACATATACACTACCAAAACTGAAACAGGAAGAAATAGAAAGTTTGGACAGACCCATAACCAGTAAAGAAATCGCATTAGTAATCAAAACTCTCCCGAAAACTAAGAGTCCAGGACAGATGGCTTCCCAGGGGAATTCTACCAAACATTTAAGGAAGAGTTAACACCTATTCTCTTGAAGCTGTTCCAAAAAATAGAAATGGAAGGAAAACTTTCAAACTCCTTCTTGAAGCCAGCATCACCTTGATTCCAAAACCAGACAGAGACTCCACTAGAAAGAAGACTACAGACGAATTTCCCAGATGAACATGGATGCAAATATGCTCAACAAGATATTAGCCAAGCAGATCCAACAATACATTAAAAAAGTTATTCACCACAACCAAGTGGGATTTATACCTGGGATGCAGGGTTGATTCAGTATCTGCAAAACAATCCATGTGATACATCACATCAATAAAAGAAAGGACAAGAATCACATGATCCTATCAATAGATGCAGAGAAAACATTTGATAAAATACAGCATCAATTCTTGATAAAAACCCTCAAGAAAGTAGGGATAGAAGGAGCATACCTCGAGATCATAAAAGCCACATATGAACGACCCAATGCTAATATCATTCTCAATGGGGAAAAACTGAGAGCTTTCCCCCTAAGGTCAGGAACAAGACAGGATGTTCACTCTCACTAATGTTATTCAACACAGTATTGGAAGTCTTAGCCTCAACAATCAGACAAAACAAAGAAATAAAAGGCATCCAAACTGGCCAAGAGGAGGTCAAACTTTCATTCTTCACAGATGACGTGATACTCTATATGGAAAACCCAAAAGATTCCACCAAAAAACTGCTAGAACTGATTCATGAATTCAGCAAAGTTGCAGGATATGAAATCAATGAACAGAAATTGGTTGCATTCCTATACACCAACAAAAAGCAACAGAAAGAGAAATCAAGGAATTGATCCCATTTACAACTGCACCAAAAACTATAAAATACCTAGGAATAAGCCTATCCAAAGAGGTGAAAAATCTATACACTGAAAACTATAGAAAGCTTATGAAAGAAATTGAAGAAGACACACAAAAAAATGGAAAAATATTCCATGCTCCTGGATAGGAAGAACAAATACTGTTAAAATGTTGATACTACCCAAAGCAATCTACATATTCAATGCAATCCCTATCAAAATAACACCAGCATTCTTCACAGAGCTAGAACAAACAATCCTAAAATTTGTATGGAACCAGAAAAGACCCTGAATAGCCAAAGCAATCTTGAAAATGAAAACCAAAGCAGGAGGCATCACAATCCTGGACTTCAAGCTGTATTACAAAGCTGTAATCATCAAGACAGTATGGTACTGGCACAAGAACAGACACTCAGATCAATGGAACAAAATACAGAACTCAGAAATGGACCCACAAACGTATGGTCAAATAATCTTTGACAAAGCAAGAAAGAATATTCAATGGAATGAACACAGTCTCTTCAGCAAATGGCATTGGGAAAACTGGACAGCGACATGCAGACGACTTTCTTACACCATATACAAAAATAAACTCAAAATGGATGAAAGACCTCAATGTAAGACAGGAGGCCATCAAAATCCTCAAGGAGAAAACAGGCACAGCAACTTCTCACTCAACATGTCTCTGGAGGCAAGGGAAACAAAAGCAAAAATGAACTACTGGGACCTCACCAAAAGAAAAATCTTCTTTCTGTACAGCGAAGGAAACAATCAGCAAAACTAAAAGGCAACCGACACAATGAGAGAAGATATTTGCAAACGACATATCAGATAAAGAGTTAGTATCCAAATCCTATAAAGAACTTATCAAACTCAACACCCAAAAAGCAAATAATCCAGTGAAGAAATGGGTAAAAGACATGAGTAGACACTTCTCCAAAGAAAACACCCAGATGGGCAACTGATGCATGAAAAAATGCTCAACATCACTCATCATCAGGGAAATACAAATCAAAACCACAATAAGATACCACCTCACACCTGTCAGAATGGCTAACATTAACAACTCAGGCAACAACAGATATTGGTGAGGATGCAGGGAAAGAGGACCTCTTTTGCATTGCTGGTGAGAATGCAAGCTGGTGCAGCCACTCTGGAAAACAGTATGGAGGTTCCTCAAAAAATTAAAAATAAAACTACCCTATGACTCTGCAGTTGCACTACTAGGTATTTATCCAAGGGATACAGGTATGCTATTTCAAAGGGACACATGCACCTCAATGTTTATAGCCACACTATCTACAATAGCTAAAGTATGGAAAGAGCCCAAATTTTCATCAATGGATGAATGGATAAAGAAGATGTGCATATATATACAATGCAGTATTACTCAGCAATCAAAAAGAATGAAATCTTGCCATTTGCAACTACATGGGTGGAACTAGAGGGTATTATGCTCAGCGAAATTAGTCAGAGAAAGACAAAAATCATATGACTTCACTCATATGAGGACTTTAAGAGACAAAACAGATGAACATAAGGGAAGGGAAACAAAAATCATATAAAAGCAGGGAGGGGGACAAAACAGAAGAGACTCATAAATATGGAGAACAAACTGAGGGTTACTGGAGGGGTTGTGGGAGGCGGGGGATGGGCTAAATGGGTAAGGGGCATTAAGAAATCTACTCCTGAAATCATTGTTGCCCTATATGCTAACTAATTTGGATGTAAATTAAAAAATAAATTAATTAATTAAAAAAAAAAAGAGTTATATTACTGGGTATAATAGTGAGCCACAGAGCAAAAGCTATCAAGAGTTGGAGTTGTCACTGTAAAACAGATTAAATATAAATATGATTTTTCCTTGTCAATTAGAGACATCTATAGGACCTTGAGGAAAAGATATTTTACAGAAATGTGGAATTTAAAATGTTAGTAGTACTTTTAGTTTGCTTTGGTTTTGCTTCCTTACTAGGCTTTTGAAAATCAAAATGAAAGGTACTGAGGAAAAAGAATCAAGTTTATACTATAAATAGATTAACGAATGGTGGTAATAAAAGAGCAAATCCTGTTCCTTCCCATTATAGACACTACATGGAGCATCTGGACCAAGGTAGGGACAGAGTGCATTGGGGCAAGAAGCAAGGTAGTTAGTTGTCTTGTTTAATGGCCACGAGAGAGTGATGACTGAGTCAAGTGGAAGCCAAGCCAACAACTGCATAGCATCATCTCATATCATATGCTGGAGAGTTTCCCCATATGTTCAAGCTGCAGAGTCTTATTCACATCTCATTCAATATGTTGAAGAGTTACCTTCCCATTGTCTGTGGGTCTTCCTGCAAAGGGACCATATCCTGAGACACTACACTTCGATGAGTATCTATCTGAACTTTTACTCTGGTCACTTTCTTTGTTAAAGACCAAGGAGCCTCCCCACACAGAAAATAGATGTAGAGTCTTTAATCCCCAAGGGTAGAGAGATAGTAATAGGAAAGTTTCAATATAGGTACTTGGGTGGGGCTAGGAAATGCTCCACCCCTATCACACCTGCTTCAAATATTTTGACTTTTTTTTTTTTTTTTTTATTGACAGAAACAGAGAGAGAGAACTCATGGGCATGCATGTGAGAGCAGGGGAGGGGCTGAGGGAGAGAGAGAACCTTACGCAGGTTCCATGCCAAGCACAGAGTCCTACCTGGGCAACTCAATCTCACAACCATAAGATCATGACCTGACCTGAAATTAAGAATCAGATATTTAATTGACTGAGCCATCTGGGCACCCTGAAATGTTTTCCAATTCTTCATGCAACAAGGCTCATTTTGATAAAATTAGGCCATGTGAACTAATAATAATCTAATCTTTCAGTAGACTAAGGAAAGAATCAGTGAAAATGCCAATCTAATTCAATTTATTTCATAAATCATAATTGTCAAGGAAAGAAATACTGAATAGAATTAGGCTTTAAATAGAGAATTCTTGAAAGTTCTAAAGGAAAAAGACATTGTCCTATAGCCAAACTGAAGGGAAGCAATGATTATCAATGATAAAATGTTAACTAGATTTCTGATAACTAGAAATTAAGGCAACATACCTATAGATAGTAATGTGGTTATATACATAGAGTTGTTCATTAAGGGATATATATCTTTATAAAACAGTTTTAAAAATTGGAAAAAGAGAGTAATAAAATACTAAAAATTCCATTAAACTAGAATAACATTGTCTGGTAGGCTAAAGAGTAGAGTTAATTAATCTTTAAGAAACAAAAACAATAAAATAATTACTTGGGATTAGAAGATAATAGAAAACAAAAATAGATTGAGATGAGGTACACAGAGAACACCATGTCTTTTTGGTGTTTGTGTTTTTTTTTCCCACAGAGAGAAATTGTCTGTAAATGGTAGGTTCCCATCTGTCTGTAATATTGTAGAAAGTTAGATTAGTTTAAATTAGATTGCATAACTTCTAAGAACACAATCAGTTCTGAAACATTTTTCATATATACCCCTTCCAGTTCATTTTCATGGTCATTATATTGGCTCAGATAGTGATCATCAAGTTCCTAGCAACAGAAATCAAGTGGAATTTGTCTCTTTTCTATGTTCTGCAATACATTTCACAAACAGTATTTCTTTACTAACACAAGAAATCTTTATAAATAAACACAGATATTTAATAGTCCACACATGGCACATAGTCTAATTTCCTCATGCAGCAAAATGAAAACCAGCATTCCTTTCTACATGCATGGTACAAATTGTTAACTGTCTTTGGTCAGCCAGCAAGTACTTCTTTCAAAGGTCTCCCAAAAGGTTTAGCTTTGTAAATTGCTTTTTCTATTCACTCTTTTCCAATATATATTATTCAACTAGGGAACTACCTATCTGCTTCCCATCATTTCCCCACCAAAATCTATCACTCAAGGCCTGCATAAAGTGTTGTTTCTGTAAGGTAATACTTTCAGCACAGTATCTTCTCAAAGCAGATAATTTACATAACTGCCCTTGACTATGAGTTGTTTTGTCAACTCCAGGAATGCTTCAGAATTATTTGTCAGTATGAAGACCCTGAGAATTATGTAGAAAAATTTTTGAAATGAGCAAAATACACAGGTCTCCAAGAACAAACTGTCCTTTAGATTACTACTAGCCCAAAGGAAAGTCTTGGAAAAGCAGATTTACTACCATGCTCTCATTTCTAGTTGGCAGTGGAAATAATTTTAATTCATTAGATTGAAAATGTAATTTCTGTCAACTAACTATTCAAATAACTGGTAAAATTAGATTGCAGGTATATTCTTTGAAACATATAATTTGATGACAAAAGAAGCATTAATAATCACTCAATATTAGTAAATACAGCTATTTTCCTGATATATGACTAAATAATTAGGATATTAAACTAAAACTATGAGGAATATATAAAAAGCTTAGAAATATGTCATTTTATCTTTCAAAAATATGAAAGCAGTATAATTATCACTGTCTGGTAACAACAGTATTCTCATTTTCTTTTTGTCACTTGCCTCATTTTTAAAAATTAAACAAAAAAGTATGTGATGTTTCTTTCAATAAACTGCAACTCAATGAAAGTTACATTATAGCTGACTCTCTTGTCCTCTCCAAAGCTAATATGATTCATATGCATACTTTTTTTTTTATTATTTAGCTTTATCATGGAAGATGATACACTGAAGATATAGATGAGCAGATGAACAGATGAAGAATTATTGATTCTTCCTTAATGATTACTTTTAACCAAGTTTCTCAAAGAAAAGATTAAAATATGGGCATTTAGAAAAAAAAATCAGCTATATTTGTCCCACGTAGTTCTTCTTTTAACCATGTAGAAAGTAATTGTCATCTAAAGTTTGAAAGAGAATTAAATATAATTAAATATTTTAAGTTGTCAGTTTGCATCCTATTTGAGAGTTAGATTCAAAATATGTTTCAGTATTTTGCAGACATTCCATATATTTATCTACCTGTAAAAGTGATAGCTTTCAGAGAGCCTGGGTGGCTCAGTCAGTTAAGTGTCTGACTTCAGCTAAGGTCATGATTTCGTGATTTGCGAGTTCGAGCCCCACCTTGGGCTCTGTGCTAACAGCTCAGAGCCTGGAACCTGCTTCACATTCTGTGTCTCCTCCTCTCTCTGCCCCTCCCATGCTCATGCTCATGCTCTGTCTCCCAATAAAAAATAAATGTTAAAAAATTTTTTATTTATTTAAAAAAAATTTTAACGTTTATTTATTTTTGAGACAGAGAGAGATAGAGCATGAATGGGGGAGGGTCAGAGAGAGAGGGAGGCACAGAATCTGAAACAGGCTCCAGGCTCTGAGCTGTCAGCACAGAGCCCGACGCGGGGCTCGAACCCACGAACTGCGAGATCGTGACCTGAGCTGAAGTCGGATGCTTAGCCGACTGAGCCACCCAGGCGCCCCAAAAAAATTAAAAAAAAAAGTGATAGCTTTCTGTTCTAACAATGTATATTTTACTGTAACTTATTAGAAACAATACTGTTAATTATCATAATGATGATAATGATGGCGGTGTATTATTCAGCTGTTTAAACCTTTTCTATATACAAATTCTCTCTTTCTGACAAAAGTTGGAAAACTATACTGCTGTTCAAATAAAAGTTTTCATTCAGTTTTGCCTTAATATTAGAAATAGCATGTAAGTCTGTAATGCTAGACTTTTATTTATTTATTTATTTATTTATTTATTTATTTAATTAATTAAAAAAAAATACGTAATCTGTACATCCAATGTGGGGCTTGAACTCCCAACTCGAAAATCTAGAGTCACATGCTCTACAGACTGAGTTAGCCAGACATTCCTGCTTATATTTTTTAAATTTTGAAACAGTTTTTTGCTGTTGCATCAAATCTGAAATAAAATAGAAAAGTAACAGTTTTAAGGGTGTAGCAAGGAAATGAAGAAGAGGCTCCCAGAAAAATGGAGATTAATGAAATAGCTTCATAGATATGGTACATATTTGATTTTGTACTTTTAGAATTTTACTTAGAGCTTTTAACATATTGTCTCTGCAGTATTAAAATAAAGACTATGGAGTTCTGCTTAGAGACATAAAACACTGACAGATAACACTAAGCAGTTATATTATCTATACTTGTTAGGTTTTATCTTTCACTGGACTTACTTTCAAATTTATCAGGCATAAAATCCTTTTCTGTAGCCACCAGGCCTCTAAGCAGGATTCCAGCATTTTGACTAAAGTACATGTGCTATTATTTGCTACCTGGATGCAATTTCCCTCTGTGCACATTGTAAGAAAAAATGTAGCTTCATGTAAACACACACACACACACACACACACACACACACACACACACACACTGGTTTACTTTTTTTCCCAATATTTTCATTTTTTTAATTTAAATTTTAGTTAACATACAGTGCAATATTGGTTTCAGCAGAATTCAATGATTGATCACTTACACACAATGCCCAGGGTTCATCACAAGTATGCTCCTTGATACCCATCATGCATCTAACCCATACCCCACTCACTTCTTTCCATCAACCCTCAGTTTGTTCTCTATCTTTAAGAGTCTCTCATGCTTTGTTTCCCTCTCTTTCCCCCCACTCCCATATGTTCATCTGTTTTCTTTTTGTTTAATATGAAATTTATTGTCAAATTGGTTTCCATACAATACCCAGTGCTCATCCCAACAGGTGCCCTCCTCAATGTCCATCACCCACTTTCCCCTCCCTCCCACCCCATCAACCCTTAGTTTATTCTCAGATTTTAAGGTGCAGCTGCTCTGGAAAACAGTGTGGAGGTTCCTCGAAAAATTAAAAATAGATCTATCCTATGACCCAGCAATAACACTGCTGGGAATTTACCCAAGGGATATAGGAGTGCTGATGCATATGGGCACTTGTACCCCAATGTTTACAGCAGCACTTTCAACAATAGCCAAATTATGGAAAGAGCCTAAATGTCCATCAACTGATGAATGGATAAAGAAACTGTGGTTTATATATACAATAGAATACTACTTGGCAATGAGAAAGAATGAAGTATGGCCTTTTGTAGCAACGTGGATGGAACTGGAGAGTGTTATGCTAAGTGAAATAAGTCATACAGAGAAAGAAAGATACCATATGTTTTCACTCTTATGTGGATCCTGAGAAACTTAACAGAAGACCATGGAGGAGGGGGAGGAAAAAAAAAAAAAAAACTTAGGGAGGGAGGCAAACCATAAGAGACTCTTAAAAACTGGTTTACTTTTTCAAATATAGCCATGGCAGGCTGAAGATTTGGAAAGGAAATATACACAAGGATATTGAGTTGTGGTCTCCAGTGAGGTCTAAAAGTTCACAGAATTTTTGATTGCTATTCTGTTTAATGCTTTTTGACCTTCACATATAATTTCATGATCTTTCATTAACCACTTATCCTCTTTATTTTATGTTAATATGGAAAAATTTTTTATATTAATGTGAATAAAACACCAGATGAATTATGCTTTGGTAATAGTTATAGTGAATAAACAAAACCTTTATTTTTCAAAAGAGCATTGCTGCCCAACAGTATTAATTATTATTCATGGAATACTATGTGCTGGCCATTTTAATAAACACTTTATATACATCATCTCATCGTCCTTTCCAGCAGAAATATTTCCCATTTTACAAATGGAACTAAGACTGAAATTAAGAGATGTTATACAGTAGGCAATAAAGTTAAGATTTGAATATCAGTTTACCTGATACAAAAACCTATATTTTGGCATGTAATCTTCACTATATTTTTCCTTCTTTCTTAGTGGTCTTATATTTTGCTATTAATGAACACATGCAATTGAAATGTATGCATTAATACTGGAAGGGATTGGCTTGGTATTATTTTATAAAAGGTTAAAATTAAAATTGAGAAAATGTAAGTTCTCAAACTTTTAGGTAGTGACAGTAATGCAAATTTCTTTTCACTAGCTTTAAAAAATAAAATCAACCCTATACTATAACCTAATTACCCTCTTAAAAATATATTGCTAAAACATTTTCAGCACGTACAAAGAAGGAAGATGAAGCAGTATAAATTACAGGCACACAGTGATTATCCCAAAATCCTAGTGCTGAAAAATGAAGCTTAATACCAGTTAAGCTGTCGCTGAGTCAGAGTTATAGTACAGCCAGGTAAAATTCTTATAACTGCTTATAATTTTCAGAGTTTGGAAAACAATTTCCTGGGCAGTTTTTACATTGTCCTAAATGTTCCTCTCTCTATCAAGTGTTGAACATTTTCTCTGGTTGATGCACCAACATATTAATCATTTCCAGTCTTTCAAGATGACTACCTAGTAACAATAACATACAATATACAGTGATCACTATATTATTATGAATTCCTTACAGTGGACACACTTGAAAAAATCAAATTAGTCTTTGTTACTTGGTGTGGTGCACTGTTCAAAAAAATGAATTTATCATTAAATCGCTGGCCTTGAAAATAAAGTACTAATTGAAACTTGACTATTAGAAAATTATCTCAGAGAAACATCATTTAACATGTAATTCTCTCAAATTTGTGACATTATGAATGAGGTTACTGGGCCAAAGCTCGTTTATGCAAATGGCATAAGTTATTGTCATTTCTATTTCTAAGAGCAGTGAATGCTTATCAAACCTCCCTTGTCAAATTTTATTTTAAATTATCTTTCAACCAAGTGTAAGCTACCTTTAAGTTTTGTCTATTTCTACATTTTTTCCCTCTGTAGTGATCAAATTCCAAAAGTCTATAGAAAATGGGAAAATATACATTGATTATTCAGTTTTAATTATACCTAGCCCTAATGAAAAGTTTATGACAGATATTAGTGATAGTTCTAAAAACCATAAGACTAGAAACATAAATTTAATTTATTCTGGTTATTTATGTAAGAGAATAATAAAGGATTGTGTGGTGATATCTCAAACTAAAAGGCGTGTGGTGATACCTCAAACTAAAAGGCAGTTAATCCAGGGGCGCCTGGGTGGCGCAGTCGGTTAAGCGTCCGACTTCAGCCAGGTCACGATCTCGCGGTCCGGGAGTTCGAGCCCCGCGTCAGGCTCTGGGCTGATGGCTCAGAGCCTGGAGCCTGTTTCCGATTCTGTGTCTCCCTCTCTCTCTGCCCCTCCCCCGTTCATGCTCTGTCTCTGTCTGTCCCAAAAATAAATAAACGTTGAAAAAAAAAATAAAATAAAATAAAAGGCAGTTAATCCAAAGGAATAAACACTAGCTAAATTTAAAAAAAAAAAAGGAAAATAATCTTAAAATCTTAAAACTATTTTCTATGACATGATTTGCTCATAACCATTAACTTCAGAACATAATACATATAAAATGACCTAAACAGTAGAAATCTAGAAGGTGCCTATGCAAACATTTTTATAAAATAAACATTTTCCAAATTAGCTCAAAAATAAAAAGACCTAAATGCTTCCAAAGGAATCTCAGTTCTTCCTAAGAAGCAAAAACTAGGTCTGTTGAGTCTTTGTTTTCTTTGCTGGAAAAAACAGATTTCAATGTTATAAAAATAAAATAAATTCTACCTTTAAATGAAATATCAACATGGTAATGACTTAAACAGTTTATACTTAGCTGATTTTCAGTTTAAAACACACACACACACACACACACACACACACACACACACACACACACACACCAGTTAACTTCACCCCACCAGTCTGAAATCAAAGTCTTTAATTCCTACTTCTCTTTCACACACCACATCTGCTCCATCATCAAATTCTGCTGACTCTAATTTAAAACCATATTCAGCTTTTCTTATCACTACCATCTCATGACTTTGGTCTAAAACACTACCATTTCTTGTTTGATGATGGCAATATATATTTTTTTTTTTTAACTCCTTTGGGGCACCTGGGTGGTTCAGTCGGTTAAGCGTCTGATTTCGACTCAGGTCATGATCTCACAGTCCGTGAGTTCGAGCCCTGCGTGGGGCTCTGTGCTGACAGCTCAGAGCCTGGAGCCTGTTTCAGATTCTGTGTCTCCCTATCTCTCTGACCCTCCCCCATTCATGCTCTGTCTCTCTCTGTCTCAAAAATAAACGTTAAAAAAATTAAAACAAAACAAAAACCTCCTTAATAAATATTTGACTACTTAATCCAAAAACACTAACGATATATTTGAAGTTTTATTTTTTTTCTATTTATTTGCTTTTTTAAGTTTATTTTTTTAATTTACATCCAAATTAGTTAGCATATAGAGCAACAATGATTTCAGGAGTAGATTCCTTAATGTCCCTTACCCATTTAGCCCATGCCCCCTCCCACAACTCCTGCAAGTAACCCTCTGTTTGTTCTCCACATTTAAGAATCTCTTATGTTTTGTCCTCTCCCTGTTTTTATATTATTTTTGCTTCCCTTCCCTTACGTTCATCTGTTCTGTGTCTTAAAGTCCTCGTATGAGTGAAGTCATATGATATTTGTCTTTCTCTAATTTCGCTTAGCATAATACCCTCTAGTTCAATGATAGCAATATTTTAAAAGATAGTTTCCTATTTCCAGTTTTAGATTTAAGGAGCTTGGAACTCACCACTCCATCCTAACAAGTGAAAACATAAACACATTGAAAAATAAACAATTCTTGGATCCATAACAGAAGGGACGGCACAGGGAAAACCATGGCATCAAGTGTGCTCCTTGGTATTTACCCAAAGGAGCTGAAAACTTATGTCCACCCAAAACCCTGTGCAGGGCTATTTCCAACAGCTTTATTCATAATTGCCAATACTTGGTAACAACCAAGATGTCTTTCAGCAGTTGAATGTTTAAACTGTGGTACATTCAGGAAATGGAATATATTCAGTGCTAAAAATAAATGATCAAACCATAAAAAGGCATGAAAGAACTTAAATTCACATTGCTAATGGAAAGAAATCATTATGAAAAGGCTACATACTGTATGATTCCAAAAGTATGACATTTTGAAAAAAGCAAAACAATGGAGACTGTAAAAAGATCAATGGTTATCAGAGTTTAGTGGGGAAAAGAGGTGAATCCATGGAACACAAAGAATTTTTAGGGTGATGAAACTACTCTGTATGATACTGTAATGGATATATATGTCACTATATAGTTGTCCAAACTCCTAGAATGTAAAACACCAAGGGTGAACCATAATGTCAGCTGTGGGCTTTAGGTTATTGTAATGGATCAACATAGGTTTATCAGTTTTAACAAATGGACCACTCTAGTGGTTGCCCCACTACTCACGTGAGAGAGGAGATATATGGGAAATATCTGTACTTCCTCTTAATTTTGCTGTGAAGTTAAAATTTCTGTAGAAAAATAAAGTTGACAGGAAGGAAGGAAGGGAGGAAGGAAGGGAGGGAGGAAGGCAGGCAGGCAGGCAGGCAGGGAGGGAAAAAAAGAGGAAAGGAAGGAGGAGGAATGGAGGGAAGGAAAAATGGTTTTCTTACTTCTATCACTACAGGAATCAATGCATTCTCCAAGCAGCAACTAGTAGGTTCTTTGTAAAATGAAAATAAGAGCATGACAAATTTTGTATCACAAACCCCAATAATGTACTCATATACTACTGAATTAAAAGCTAAAACACATAGCATACCTCAATAGGTGCTCTGTGCCTCCCCATTCCCCAACTCTCTGACCTGATCTCCTCCCTACTCCAGTCCCTTAACTCACTCTGCTCCAGTCATGTTGGCCTAGTGGTTGTACCAGGAATGCACTAGGCATGCTCTTGCCATAGGGCCTTGGCCATTTGTTTTTGCCTCTGCTGAGAAGCGTTTGTTTCAAATATGCAAAAGGTATACTTCCTCACCTCTTCCAAATCTTTGCTCAGATAGCACTTTCTCAATGGCCCTTTTTTAAAACTGCTTTGTTACATAGCCTACATCCCTTTGCCCCTTTATTTTATTTTTTATCGTCCTTTATAATACCTCTTAAGACACTATATAACTCAGTGGTCATTTTTGTATCTTATTCCTAATATAATGTAACCCTTACTTTTTATACCCTGTTATACTCACACCCCTAGAAGAGTACCTGTCTCCTAGGAGGCACTGAATGGGTATTTGTTGAATAAAATATCACTAAAAGATGAAAATGTTATTGAAATAAAACATAATCAAGATATCAAAAGTACACAAAATGCCTCAGGAAAGGATTTACATGTATGTATTCATGTTAAATCTGCAAAGATTTTTGGAAGATCAGTAGGGATAAAGTAGCATGGTAAATACAAAGAATGGGAAATAAAAGACCTTAGTCCTCACAAAAACATGCTGCCTTTGAAATACATACTAATATTACTTTATTCTTTTTTTGTAATACAGCAAAGCAGGAATGCAATTAGTAAATGAAATGATGTACCAATTAAAAAAGAAATAGAGACAAGTTTCAGGAATTTCAATTTATTCATAAGATCCTCAGAAAACTATCTGCCTAGAAAGTGTATTTACAGACATAAAACTACAGCCTGCACCCAGGTGGTAAACTGTGTAATACTGCATCAGGATCAACTTGCCCTCCCAAATGCAGAAAGTCAAAAGGAATTAAACTTCAAAGAAAAAATAATTTTCTATGCTTACACAGAAGCAAAAATATTATGACATTTTTACTTATAATGAACCTAAGTAAGGTTTTGAGGCTCCTTTCATGCTGATCATGAAAAACAAATCTACCAACCCAAAGTAGCTCTGTTATTTATGGGGGATTTAAACTTTTTGAAGAATGTTTAATTTAGGTTTCTTCTCAAGATTTTTTGCCTTCCCCTTCCCTTCTCTCCAAGTGTGATCTAATTTACATATTGGGCTAATAATGCTGCGGTATCGTGCTACAGGGTGTTATATCTAACCCTACAGTAAGAACCTAATGAGTCAGCCGGTCATTGGTGGTCTACAGTGTACGCTGACATCATTGAATGTGTTATTTCATAGTACTTTTGGCATTTGTCTCTCCTATCATGGCTATTGGTCACCAGATTGTTATCCCCTGGATCCCCCCACAAAGTCAATGTTTTTTTGCAAGTCTTCTCTCAAAAGGAACATGGAACTTTAGCTTATTGAGTGTCAAGTTCTGCAACAGAACATAGCAGAAGTTTCCTTAGCACCTGACAATTGAGTTTTTAGAATATATCTTTATTAGTTCTATCTTGAATGTTGTATACAAGGTGTTCTGGATCAGAGATTTCTTATTATTTACCTAACAAATTGGCTCTCTTTGGCCCAGGCTTTATCCTGCCCCAACATGATGGAAACCAACTCAGATGTCCCACAGGAGTAACTCTATAGTCAAACATAACAGATGGAGAACAACGGATGTTCTCTATTTACCTAAAGGAGAAAGAACTGTCCCCTCATAGTCCAAAAGAATAGGAGGAGGGGAATGTGTCTTTGTGAGGGGATGGAAAGGATCTTGGGTTCTTAGCCTAATAGTTTGAAATATAAATACATCTTTCCAAAGCCCAAATAAATTCCTGATATCTGTGGATTTTACAACCAAGAGATGTCTTTTATCTTTCCAACACCTTGGTCTTAACCTAGTCCAGGCTTAACCATTTGGCTTCCTTCAGTCAGAGCAATTAACTAGGCAAATGGCTACATGTTTTTCTCATGGTATTTAAAGAGTAAGATGTTCTTGGGGAAGTAAAAGAAAATATTCTTTATCTGTTATTGTATACATTGCCATGGCTCAGAAATGCCAGGACTTTTTATAGAAGCACTGAGAAGCACTGAGTGTGGGGAAGTTTTATTTCCCCACACTGACTCAGCCATTTCTGCCAGTCTGGTGTCCTGCTCCAGGTGAAGCTGCTCTAGGAGGATATATGACAGGAAGTGAAAGGCAAGGCCCACTGCTCTCAGGTGGTTTAATAGTATCAGAGAGGGAAGACTGAGAGAGTATGTTTTCATGATTTTGCAATCAGGGCTCAAGAGAACTATCTGGATGTAATTGTTACATAATAATTTAGAATTGGTAGGTACGGTAAAGTGAGAATTACTAATATATAAGCAGTTGTCAATGTAGATGAGTAATCCACTGTCCTAATGAAGGAGATATTCCCCAGATGAGTAAATGGAAGTATGGTTTGACTCTTACAATAGCACTAAGATAACTGAATTACATGAATAATTTAGTCTTCAAAAAGTTTTAAGTGTTAAAGTATCATTTTCACATGTTAAAAACATGACTCTCATGAATAGAATGTATTTATTTTATTTAACTCATTAATGAACTGATAAGATGGTGATTCCACAAGCATTTAAAGAACCAAAATATACAGTCCATTGTTAAAGGCATTTTTAAAAAAAGACTATTATAAAAAGGCTGCTAGGCTAAATATAAACCTAGTTAATATTTACAGCCCTTGAAGTTATCTTTTCTACAAAAAGATATACCCAAATAATGGGTAGATTATCCTAAAGAAATGAATACATTTTAGGTGTTGTTAAAACTGCCATAATATTTTTTTTTAATTTTCATAGGCATTAATATTTTTTTTTTCTCACAGTTTCTCCATTTTGATCAGAAATAATCTTTTTTTTTTTTTTTCTTTTTAAATTTTTTTTTTTTCAACGTTTATTTATTTTTGGGACAGAGAGAGACAGAGCATGAACGGGGGAGGGGCAGAGAGAGAAGGAGACACAGAATCGGAAACAGGCTCCAGGCTCTGAGCCATCAGCCCAGAGCCTGACGCGGGGCTCGAACTCACAGACTGCGATGATCAGAAATAATCTTAAGTGGTACTCAAGAAGAAGGCTGGTCACATTTTGTTTTATTCTGAATGTCTACAACTAAAGGTATTAACTATGTAAACCTCCTTGAACACAAATTGTTAAGCAACTGCCAAGACCTTAGAATTAATTTCTATCCTGAATTTCTATTAAGAAATACAGTATTTGACTTTTTAAAATAAAACCTCTATTGTTTCACCTGCAGTACATGTTGATTTTGAAGAATTTCTGTATATTCAAGGGACTAAAAATATATTGAGGTTTTTGGCTTGCCAGGAAATGAGGCCAAGTACCTTTAGGTATAAAACAGGTAGCAAGCCAGTTTTCCTGGATTTTTTTTTTATCACATTAACTTTGCAAATAAAATACAAATCTTGTTATTTAATAGAAGGATATTCAGCTCTGATTCAGTTAGATTTATTCTGAAACATGACACAGAGTATGTCTTGGTAGTATAAGTGATACTGGTCAAATAACAGGCAAAGGCAGATTCTTATTGACTGTATGCAGGCAACTATATTGCCATAAAAATTAACGAAATAGTAAAATATCTGTTTCTGAAATATGACAGTGGGTCATCAGCAAAGGAATGATATAGGCTCACTGGTGGCAAAGCAAATATTCCTATACTTTCTAATTGTTGCATCAATACTGTTTCTTTTTTCACTCTCCTTCTAGGGCCAAATAATTTTTTGGCAGAAGAAAAGCCAAAATGTTAAAGGGCAAATTCAGTGTGATTGACTCAATTGTACAAGAAAACCAGGAAGTTAACTTAATGATTAACTTCCCATTGTAGCTGCAGTTGAACTTGAATATTTCTTTGAACTGCCTGCAGGTATATAGCATTGTAAAAGATTGGATTTGTAACCAGCTGTGAGTTTTCAAGACAATGTTTTGGGCTAAATGAATTAGCAAATACCTTCAGCCAGACAGGTTAATGTATGTGTCTAGGAAGACTGCAGCATGTTTAATACATTGTTTTTCTGTGCCGTTTTTTTTGTGTGTGTTTTGTTTTGTTTTTCCCTACCACATTTTGCTTGTTTTATTGTACCTTACTTCTTTTTGAAAGAAAAAAATACATTTTGAATTAGATGCAATGGCTCAATATTATTTTTGATAATATATTACTTATATATACCTTATAAGCCTTGAATCCAAATATGAGATAATCACCATAATATCTGTTAAATGCTTATTCTTAGGCAATCCAGAAGCTTTATGCCAAATTAACTACATATGTTTATGTGATTTTTATATGACCCTATACAAAGTAGATTTAGTAGCTACGTTTAGTAAAGCATAGCCATCGATTTTCCAAAGTCATGATTACCTTATTTCTCAAGTTAATGATGTTTTATACCTTCCCCCAAGCCATTTATTTAATCTGCATAGATTGACAGAATTTTAGAACTGAAACTACTTTATAAATCATGAAACCCAAAGCCTTTCATTTACATATGAGGGAATAAGACAGAAGGGTTTACATGATTCACTCAAAGTCCTACAGCTAGTATGTAGGAATTTCAGCCTGTGACGCCAGGCTCTTAATCCAATATTCTTACTACCATATCACTCTGCTACAATGGAAAGATGAATTTCAAAACTTTTGTTTAGGTAAATTTATAGAGGGTATCTTGGCATCATGTAATTTTTACTTAATAGCCATTTGATGAGTTTGATAAAGCAGTTAAATAAAAGTTGACTTTAATTTTGATGAAGCAATTAAATGAAAGTTGACTTTCTTTTCCACATGTCCAGTATTATAGGTACTAGGCACTTGTAGCTATCGAGCACTTAAAATGTGTCTTGCCTAAGCAGAGATATACCATAAAGTGTAAAACACAAACTGGAATTTGAAGGCTTAAGGTAATGAAAATAATATAAACAAACTCATTATCAATTCTACATTGATTATACAAAGAAATATTTTGGATATATGGGCTTAAATACAATGTTAAAATTAACTTCATCTTTTTCTATTTCTAATTTTCCTACTAGAACTTTCAAAATTGCATTATGAGGACCATATCACTTATCTGTTGGGCAATGCTGTTCTAAAGTGAGTGTGAGACCAAACTGATGAATTTAATTTTGTTGACTTCTGAAGACTATATACCTTTATGTTCAACTAATTAAAACTTCTACTTGAAATAACTCTTAGGCAGGAGGGTCCATTAGCATCCATTTTCACAAATAGCTTTTATCTGAAATAAATGACTTATTACATAGCACTAACTTTTACATTGGTATTTAACTATGTTCACATTCAGCCCCTTACATTTTGTTATTTTTACATGCATGTATTATGTCCTATTGTAGCCACTGCAATTTACACCCCTCAAGGGAAAGGTCCAACAATCATTTGTTTGTGGCTCACATTACTCATATAAAAGGCCACAGGCTACGGATAATTAAATATTAACACCGTGAGCTGCTGTAAACAAAATGCAGAGAAGCTGGTTAATGATGACACTAAATAATTTGACTCAACGCAGAAAGAGAAACAAATTTCAGCTCAGATTGTAATTTAAAGTTTTAGTTAAACAGAATAGAACGAAATTTCTCTCCTATTATGGTAGCAAGGACAGAAAACAAAAACAGGTTACTATAACCTAAGATGTTGAATAGAAACATATAAGCCTCAACAGAGGCTACTTGGTAGTGTTAGAAGGCATTTATTTCCTCATTGGTCTCTCATGTTTCTGCATTATCTTATAAGCAAACACACTAGCTACCATTGTTTGGAACTTTTTGAAGACTGTTTTTATAGTGAACAGTTTAGAAAAGACTAAATGTTTCCCTCTAGAGTGAAGAGCAGGCATCTCCACTGCTTATTATATTCAAGTTCCCTAAGATTGTGGTTACTCTCTCACAGGTACAGGTACCATTTGGTCCTCTTAATGTTACCTTGTGAGAACTGGCACTTGGTGCATCATACAAGGAAAAGCTGATACATTGGCTGATGACACTGCTGTAATAAACTCCTTTGCTTCTGACCCAGTAATCTGTTTTTTTCTTTCTCTTCCCCAGAAACTATAATTGTTTGCAGATTAAGTTGTCAGCTTACAGAGTAAATTCTTAGACCTTTCACAGTTATTGTCAGAGAGGAAGTATATACACTTTTTTTGTTTTAATATTGAAAAACTTAAGACTCCAGACATGTGCTTAACATAAATTGTGTAATTTAACAAAGACTCAATAATTTTCCAAAGATTACGAAGATCTTTTGTAGGAAGACAACATCCCAGCATATAAATAACAACAAAAAAGAATTTCCTCAGAACTGAACAATGTAACAAGTAAAATTCTCTTAACTGAATAGAGATCTTTCTTTTAGCAAAACTAGCAAAGGAACATCTCCAAATCTCTCCCAAATAAAGTGTTTAAAATTTGTATCAAATCTTTAACTGTGATATTTTTATTCTACAGTTAACTGAATAAGTATATAACATATATCTCTATACCTAAATATAATTATATAACAAACTTAAATATATATTAAATAAAATATGTATACTTATATACTAAATTATATAAGTATATATGTGCATATGTGCACATGTAACTTCATGTGATAATATGAATTCTGGATTTCAAAAAGGTATTTCTGTTACACCTGTTACTATTTTTAAGTCCTAAGATAAAGATTTTTTTGCGGTATGCTTAAACAGAGATCTGTGAATCATGCGAACTTCAAGTGAACATTACAGTCAAGATTCTGTTACACAGAATAGGCAAAACACTTTTTTTTTTTTTGAATGGGAAAATGTCCTACAGTGATGTCTACCATATCTCAGTGGTATGAAATGACAACTGATAAACAAAATATGTCTGTGTTAGTCATGGTAAGCATTTTTAATTATTATTAAAAAAAGAAAAAAAAACAGTTCCAACATCTCAGTAACTTCACGCAGTCAGAGATTATTTCTCACTCACCATGGAGTTCAATGGCAGTTGGACTTTGGGGGACTCTATTTCACAAGAATTTATTTAAAAAAGCAGTCTCCTCCCTTACGTGGCTTCCAAAAACCTTGGAAAAATCCACTAGATATCTGTATTTTGCCAACGAATGAGGAAGGTAAGAGAATTTGGGAAAGTATGTGAGAAATTTTACATGTCTAAGAATCAGCTCTGAATGCTGATTCTGATTCTTTCCCCAAATGCAGGGGAAAACCAAATATCATAGAGGTTTCTTTTTCTGGATTTGGCAATGTTGTGGTAGTACTGAAACTTGTAATTAGTTGTGATTTCTTGTCTCATTCTAAATAAATCTTCATTTTAGTGCCCGCCCCAACCTAGCCCCTGCAAAAAAAAAAAAAAAAAAAGAGTCAGCCCTGGAACTGCTATCCACCACTTCCAACAGTGCATTGGCCACAACTCTGTCACACATGTCTCCAAGTAACAGCGGAAGAACTGAGAAAAGATGTCTAGCACAGTGCAAGGAGGAAGAGAACGCAGCTGTTACCCAACAACTGAGTAGACATCAGCAGAATCCTAGAAGGCAGAAACAGAAAAGTACAAAGAGCTATGGTAATAAACGTGAAAAAAAAATTTAGTCTCATTCTCTCTATTGCCATTCACCCTCACATTTTTTGCATCAAAATGTTTTAAGTCATTTCCCCTTTGATAACATTTCAATGTCCTAACTTGTTTTCCCTTTCTTTCTTTCATAGCTTCCACAGAACATACAGAAAGACTCTTAAAACTGAAATTGCTCATGTGTCATAGAGCCCATACACTTAAAAAGCAACTCAAAGGGGCGCCTGGGTGGCACAGTCAGTTAAGCAACCGACTTTGGCTCAGGTCATGATCTCATGATTCAAGAGATGGAGCCTTGTATAGGGCTCTCTGCTGTCAGTGGGAAGCCTGCTTCAGATTCTCTGTCTCCCTGTCTGTCCTTCCTCTGCTTGTGTGCGCTCCCTCTTGCTCTCTCTCTCTCAAAAATAAACATTTAAAAAAAAATTTTTTTAAAGCAACTCAAGGTTTTCTCATTGTGATACCAACTCTGGCTCATATGGTTGCTTTAGATTAGTAAGTGGATCAGAATCTAAGAACAAAATAATGAAAGGAAAAGGGCAGATAACCTTTTTTAAAATTCTGTGACTCACTGTGTCTATAAAATAATGTTTATAAAAGACATATTGAAACCAGAAAGTAATGTATAGTTCCAAAAACAAAATTCTTAAAATAATTCCACAAAGGAGGTTTATTCTTTTGTTTTGTTTTTAAGAATGATGACTAGCTCTTAAAGCCTTGTGAGAGTCAGAGTTTCATCTGTATTTATCTTTTTTCAAAATACTCATACTCAATCAAATTTTTGAAAGCAAATGTTTCAATCCTTTCAGAATGAGAGGTACTGCAGCAATTCTCAGATATAGAAACTGATTTAAAAAATCAGTAGTCTGTGGTCTTATTTTATCAATGAGGAAAACAAATTATTTTATTAGAAGTAGAATAGCTCTGGAGAAATCGTTTACAAATGTTTCTGTATTTATGATGCAAAGTATAAAACCACTTTATGCAAAATAAATTTTAATAGAATTTGTATTTTACGTCATTCATGTATTGCACATAGCAATGTGAAATTTAGAAGTAGCAGTTTGACAGGCAGATGGAGAAAGTGTTTATGTAGGACAGCATATGTAGGAGGCAGGAAACACATGACTAAGAGCAAACCAGGAAGTGGTAATTTATATAACCCTGTACAAACCACTAAGTGTCAACAGACCTCTGAACAGTGAGCAATTGACATGTGCAAGGTAATTTTAAGATCTTTTCCATGTTTTCTTCTCTGATGATAAAACTTGATTGTTTTAATAGTGAGTAAATATATTCATTGCACATAACACAAGGAAGCTGAAATACTTTATTATTTTTATTTGATGGTAATACTAAATTATAGCAACTTGGAAATTGTCTATGGTCCAGAGGGAGTCATTGCTTTTGGGTTTCATTTATAGTCAAAAGAAATTAAACCTACCAGGTCTAGCTTATAAAACCTAACAGACAATTGGACTTATTTCAAGAATAAGCTATTGAAAGCAGTTAGTATTAAGACTAAATTTTGAATTCTTAAAATAAGTTACGCCTATGAATGCATATATGTGTATTAAAATTATGGGAATGTCTTTGGATATTAACTATCCCCAATTATCATAAATATTTCTTTAATTGTTTTAATAACTCTACCTAAGGAATCAGAATAAAGGTCGATGCTCATTTTCAAGCCAAAACTAAGTACAAGGTCAGTTAGTTTGTTTTGGGGAAATAAATTACTAGATTAAAAATACAAAAGTATTTCTGTATATGACTCTGTATGAAAACAAATATTTTGTATTAACCAAGAAGATACTAACATCCTCCTCAACTTGAATAAACTTTAGATAGGTTTCCTCCTGACTACAGTCCCTGATTTCCCTCTTCTTACAGCATTTACTTTAGAAAACTTGTCACTGAAAATTATTCCTGTGCCTTACGAGATGTAAATCTTCTACAACCTAAAGATGTCTTTCTCAAGAACCTGGAAATCATCTTTTTGAAATGTAATGATAAAAAACACAGGGTCCATGGACCCTAACTTTGATGAGCCAATTAGCAAACACAGATGGCTTAATCACATGAACCAACTTCCATCCCTATTGTACTCCAGTACGTTTGCATTAGCTCACCCCATCCTTTAAAAATCCTTTCGCCTTTGATTTCAGTGGAGTTGAGTTCACCCTCACTTCCCTATATAAAGTCTCTCTTGTTTAACTCTGATGCAATTTTTTTGACAGTTCATATAACATCCTCAAAAACGGTTCAGTATTAATGCATTATTCCCAGGTGCCCTTTCTGAGGCTTTCCCTCCCAAAATTAAAATATATCAATATACCACACCAATAATTGCTCTCTAAAATTTGGGGGAAAATGATAAAATAGATAACATATGGCAACTGCTATAGTTTACGTTTTCAAACTATTCTGAAAAATTATTGAGGATAACTTTAGATAGCTTGCCTTGTTATGTGTTTTTAAGAATCCCATACTACAAATACTGTACATTAAAACCTACTTTTAATATCCCTATTGGCAAAAATCTCTAGAGAATGCTGAAATTGTATATTAATAATAAAAAAACTAAAAGAAAATATATATAGTACTTGAGAAATAGAATTTTACTTAATTGTATTTAAGTGAAGAAGAAAAGATACAGTTTTACATAGTATCAGTAACTACACATCAAGATAATAAAAGATATAAATGACAGCAAATTACTAAAATAGAGATAAAGCTAACAATGTCTGAAGAACCATGCAGCATGCAAGGAGCCCAGAGCCACCAGATAGGACAGATGTAACTGAGTAATCCTTTCCCTACTTTTACATAAACTTTTATTTTGAACAAGTCTAAGCAAGTTTTTTCCCATAACTTTCTAAGTTTCTAGAAACACTATGAGATAAAAGAGTAATAAAAAGTAAAGGTTTTAGTAAATTAGGCACTGACTTTGTTTAATTATAAAGGATTCCAAAAAGAAAAGGAAATAAAATAACCATAAAGTCAATAGCTACTTAATTAAAAAAATGCTAGGAGAATTTTTTTTTTTAATTCTTTGCATATAGTATTTTCTCAGGTTTTCTCATGATAAAAGCAGGAATAGTTCCTTGTTCTGGGCCACTAAGCATTGATTGCCAAGTGTTTGACAGACAAAGGGAGCTGTTTCAGGAAGGCATAAAGAGGTAAAGAATAAGTAGGCTATTAACAGACATTCTCTGAGGCAAACATCATTCTAGGCAAATTCAACCTAAATCAGAAAAATTTGCAACCACAGGAAAACCAGCAAGAAAACACACATATCAAAACACAGTGCTCTGACATTACTGGGTAAGTAGAATGAATGAACTACTACTATAAACTGATGTAGATGGATCTCATAAGCATAATGCTGAGACAAAACAAACTCAAGAGTACATTTGTTCTAAACAGATGTGCAGCCATATTTTCAGCAAAAATATGTACAAGAATGTTCACAGCAGCACAATTTATAAGAATCAAAATCTGTAATCAACCAAATGTCCAGCCACATTAAAATGGATAAACAAATTGTGCTATATACGTGCAATGAAATACTACACAATAAAGGGAATATATAAACCTCAGATACATAATATGAAGTGGGAAAAGCCAGAGAGAAAAGAGTATATACTGCACGATTCAACAAGGGCAGAATTATTCTAACATGATAGAAATCAGGATAGTAGTCACCTTTGTGGGGGAAGCCCTAAACTGTGCAAGAGACAACTTCTATATTGTTAATACTGTTTTGTTTCTTGGTCTCTGTGCTGGTTACATGAGGTTTATTTTGAGAAAATCTGTTGAAATGAACTCTGATGATGTGTATACTTTATTTTTTCAACTTTAAGTTCACTTTAAAAAAAAAAAGTACACCTTAAATATGTAACACCTTTCCTTATTTAGCATAATTTTGTTGTAATTTTAACTTGTAAAGAGATGTCTTTTCACAAAGACTTATGTGTTACACAAATAGGTTTAAAAATACAAATTAATTAGGGGTGCCTGGGTGGCTCAGTCAGGTACGACTGAGGAGCAACAACTCCTGGTTTCTGCTCAGGTGATAATCTCATAGTCACGGGACTGAGCCCCTCATTGGGCTCCATGGAGCCTGCTTAAGATTCTCTCTGTCTCTCTCTCTCTCTCTCTCTCTCTCTCTCCGCCTCTCCACCCTTCCCCACCACCCACATGCTCTCTTTCTCTCTCTCTCTCAAAAAAAAAAAAAAAAATCAAATTAATTCAACTTTTATGGTTAAAGAAAAATTATTGTTCACTTGGCCTCTGTAATTTTTTAAAAGATGATGACAAAAGATACAAAATAATAGAATTTTACAATTTATACTTCATCAGAAAAATATCTAAAGAAATTTTGAGATTGTCCCTTTAGTAACATATTCATTTGAATGCTATTATGGGGGGCGCCTGGGTGGCTTGGTCGGTTAAGCGTCCGACTTCGGCTCAGGTCATGATCTCACGGCCCGTGAGTTCGAGCCCCGCGTCGGGCTCTGTGCTGACAGCTCAGAGCCTGGAGCCTGTTTCAGATTCTGTGTCTCCCTCTCTCTCTCTGACCCTCCCCCCTTCATGCTCTGTCTCTCTCTGTCTCAAAAATAAATAAACGTTAAAAAAAAAAAATTTGAATGCTATTATGGAATAGTATATTTAAAAATCCTAACTATTGTTATCTTGTGCCATAGTTTAATAAGAATCATAAATATTACCTATTTTCTCTCTACAACATCTCTAGGCCATAAAGTTAAGCACTGGGGCAAAGATTATATTTAATGACTGATACATTTAGAAAGGGCTGAAATGTACAAAGACCCACTATATAAGAAGAGTATCAAGGACTCCAAACAGTAACCATTAGTGCTGATTAACTTTAATTTTCAGAGCATTTATAGTCTTACCTAACATTTTTATTGAGCCCATTGAAAGATGCAATGCCACTCATGAGTTTATTTTTTTAAGCATTTCTACTCATTAGTTTTATTTCTTTTGCATATATGTATACATAAAAATATGATTATCTACATCTATATCTATCCATTAATCAAGAGAGAGACAGAGAGAGACAGAGAGAGAAGTGTTAAAAAAATGAAAGTAAATGGAAGTCAGTATATTAATTTCTCCCTTTTAAAACAAAAGAAGCAGGGGCACCTGGGTGGTTCAGTTGGTTTAAGCATCTGACTCTTGATTTCAGCTCAGGTCATTGTAATAGGTCAACTTATAAGATATCAGAAAGCATATTGTATATAAGTTCGCCTTAAACTCACCTTTCATGAATAGTTGAGATAAAAGGCTTATGTAGTTCCCTATTAGGGTTATCAGTAATTACTAACCGCCCTATCTCACTTCTGTGACCTCACCTGCTTACTAAACAGATAACTTAGGATGCAAAATGCTCCCCCACCCCCTCCACCAAGATCTGGCCTAGGCAAGACCAACATGTAAAAAGTCACGTACTCACTGTCCTACAGCATCTCAGGTGTCTAACTATGATTGGTCATTTTAAACCCTCTTAGGACAAAGACATTCACAATTTATAGGTTCCCGCCAAAACTAACGTCTTTATGTCACAATATAATTGGCTACCATGAAATGCTGTCGATTGTAATTGGTTAACCAAATAATGATGTATTCTGACTTGCTAAAATCCATATAAGCCCACTGCTGCCTTTGTTCAGGGCCATTCTCTGCACTTTTCTCCTTAAGATAAGGAGATCAGGTTTGGCCTGGCCGTGAATAAAATCTTGCCTTGCTTCTATTCGGCGTTCTGGTGGGTTTTTTTCAATATCACCCTGTTTCAGTCATGATCTCATGGTTCATGAGATTCAACCCTGTATCTGGTCTGTGCTGACAGTGCAGAGCCTGCTTGGGATTCTCTCTCTGCCCCTACCCCACTCATGCACACAAGTGCTCCCTGTCCCTCTCTCTCTCTCTCTAAGGAAAAAAAAAAAAAAAAAAAAGAAACAGCAATTCTAGTTTTATAGTTCAAAGACACAGACACAAATTACAACACATTGAATACACCTCAGATATTCATTGTACTTAGAAAACATAGAAGGAAATCAATTGGTATCTCCTAAAGTCTGATTGTTCTAAAGGCATGAATAGTTGAATTTCCAGGAACAGGAGCCATAATTTTTTACCTTTAAAAATAAATTAGCCTTAGGGGTGCCTGGGTGGTTCAGTTGGTTAAGCACCCGACTCTCAATTTCAGCTCAGGTTATGACCTCATGGTTCATGAGATGGAGCCCTGAGTAGGGCTCTGCCCTGACACTATGGAGTAGGCTTTGGATTCTCTTTCTGTCTCTCTCTGTCCATCCTCCCTCCCTCTCCCTCTCTCTCTCTCTCCCGCCTTCCTCCCTCTCAAAATAAATAAATAAACTTCAAATAAATAAAAAATAAAAATATATTCGCAAAACCCTTTGAGAAAATGGTGTTAAAACCACATTAGTTATTTGCATTGGAAAATTTGCTAAAACTGCTAAGCCAATTTATGAGTAACAGTGAAAAATGCCACAGCACCCTGAG
Organism: Lynx rufus; assembly: GCF_022079265.1. Lineage (NCBI taxonomy): Eukaryota > Metazoa > Chordata > Mammalia > Carnivora > Felidae > Lynx > Lynx rufus. Next base: position 94,097,552 of record NW_025814845.1, on the reverse strand, counting down.
AAATCATTCTTTTATCATTCAATGTACAGTTCAGGTATTTGACCTTACCAAAATCATGGATACCAGGATATCATGACCACCAGCTGCCAGATGTTTTCATCTGCACTGGAAAGAATGTGAGCTTCATGGTAATAGCTTTTGAATAACCTGTTCTTAAAAAATATATATTTTTTTTAGTTTTTGAGTTTATTTATTTATGAGAGATAGAGACAGCACGAGTGGGGGAGGGGCAGAGAGAGATAGGGACACACAACATCCTAAGGAGGCTCCAGGCTCTGAGCTATTAGCACAGCGCCTGAAGCAGGGCTCGAACTCACAAACCATTAGATCATGACCTGAGACAAAGTTGGATGCCTAACCAACTGAGACACCCAGGTGCCCCTGAACATGTTCTTGAGAACTTTATCTTGCAGAATCTGTTTTCTGAATCCTTGAATCTGCAAGTGAAATATTAATACAATCCCCCATGGCTGAACATTTCTTTGAATACATAAAATGAATAGAAATTTTTCTAAGTTCCTTCGATTTTCCCATAATATTTTTGAAACAACATTCAACTGGAATCTAAACCTCTAAATAAGGAAATATCTAGTGATGCAATGTTACGTGCTAGTATATTTTCTTAGGTCAAGTCACTATTGTTTTAGTTAACAGATGCCAAAATGTATTCCAATTTGAAAAAATATACAGTTAATGGCACCTGATACAATATGTTTTATCTTCCCATAAAAACACATGAAGACAACCAAAAACAGGATACTTCAATAATCATGAATTTTCTTCTGTCAATTAACTTGTCAAAAAATAATAACTGGCTTTAATATTTATGAGAATTTGTTGATTTGAATCACCAGGGGAAAGTATTTTGCAGAACAGAGCCATAAATGTTGTAGTTAAAATTGTATAGGGCCATGCTGCAGTTAGAGGCAGAAGGTAAAGTACTCTTAAAATATTTTCTAAACAAAGAATTAGTTTATCCCATATACTTGAACATAGGTCCTTGCATTTCTTTGTTGTTGCTATAGCGTAGTGATACCCAGAAGGGCTCTGAAAATATCTTAATAAATACCACTGTTTGAAATTTTATATAACCAATGGAAGTACTTGCTCTTTTCCTCCCAAGACTACATGTTGAAACTTCCACCAGCAACTTGAGAAATTACACTTTCCTCCAATTCAGATTGAAAATGCCAAGAGACTAAATCAGTTGTCAATTGAAAGCAGTGGCATTTCTTTATTCTTAGGTCAGTCAAGGTTCATGAATAATATCTGAAAATTGCAAATCAGTAAAAATGGAGTTAAGAAAAATGTGTAAAAAAGGAATATTTGTCTTTATAATGTGTGTATGTCTCTATTGGCCTCAACATCATTTAGAGGAAGTATCCTACAGTGGCCTAAAATGTAAGTTTTGGAGATAATGCAGCTGAGATCAAAGTTTGAGTCTCTCTCCAACTGATGAGAGATTTGGTTTGCTAAACCTCAATTTTGTCATCTATATAATGAAAATATTTTCAATTAATACCATACAAGAAATAAATGGAATTAGTGCAAAACATTTAGTTCAATTCACATAGTTAGAAAATGGTAAATGTTAGCTATTATCACTATTAATAATAACAGAATCATAACAAAATTCCAACTTATAATATTGAAATTCATTTAGGGTTTGACAGGAATTTTCAGTTGTAAAATTATGATCTACATACCAAACAGCTTTCTTTTCCCCTCTGATACATTTCTCAATCATTGGACCCTACTCTTCAGTTAAGAAACATTTCAAGTTCTTTCAAAGATTATGTGTTTGTAGCAAAAAATAAATTTTCCATTAAATCAAAGTTTTAAAATATGTAATTTAAATTAAACATTTTTCCTTCTCTGGAATTTGGAAGTGTGTATCATAAATTCTCAATATGATTAAAAATAAGCCACAATAATAAGACCTAGGAACTAGACAGAAGGAAAACCATTCACCATAGAGGTTAGTACAGGAAAGAAGACAGAAAAGCATGAGCAGTAGACAAGAAGGTAGTTTTTCATATGTCTGAGCCTTAGGGGAAAAGTTTGTGAAATTTCTGTTTTGTTCAAAGGACAGAATCATGTCTCATATCCTTTGAAAATATCTGAAATAAACATCTGATATTTTTTAAAGTTATGATATACTTAGCTAATACAATAATAGCAGAGTATGTTGCTCACAAACTCCTGTATTTCAGGTTCTGCCATTCTCCATTCCAAAAAGGACTCAGCTATCTTTCATATAAATTTCCACCGAGGCATTAAAAAATCCTATCAGCACATCATCATAAATCTGCCTGTAAAAAAGCAGCAGGAGGGTTCCTGGTAGGCTCAATCAGTTAAGTGGCCAACTCTTGATTTCAGCTCAGGTAGTGATCTCACAGTTCATGAGTTCAAGCCCTGCCTTGCCTCAGGCTCTGTGCTGACAGCTTGGAGCCTGCTTCAGATTCTCTCTCTCCCTCTCTCTCTCTCTCTCTCTCTCTCTCTGCCCCTCCCCCACTGCGAGCTCTCACTAGCTCTCGCTCACTCTCTCTCAAAATAAATAAACTTGGAAAAAAGAAAAGAAAGCAGCAGGACTTCAGAAAAATTTGCTTATCCACTCTTCTATCCTGAAACATCATCGTTAATGAGGATATGACTTATCCTTCATCCTACATTTAAAAAATAAATTGTAAATTTCACTATCACAAAAAAAGAGACAAAGAGGAAGGAAGGAGAAAGATTTGGCAAAACTGAAGAAATAGCATTTGCCTATTTAGTTAAATATTATTCACTAAATTATATAATCTTAAAATAGATAATATATTCTTTTTAAGGTGGCAAATAAAAATACCAAAATGTAGATTTACATTGTACACAGAGTTGGATCTTGTGTTTACTAACTACAATAGTAGGAAAGTTAAACTCCCTGAACTTCATTTGTCTCATAACTAAAAAAGTTTATATATACTTGCAAAGTTTTCTGTAAGAATTAAATTGTATAGCAAATGAAAATTATAGGTGGCCAATGAACTGTAGCTATAATCTAGAATTCTACAATCACAGGTATTGATCATAAATAGTTTTAATGTCTTTCTAAACAAACAAAATGGTTTCTTATTGAATTTCCATGCTTCCCTAAAAGATTGATTACCAAAATATTGTACCATTACAGTTATTTTTGTTACTGAAAATGAGAGTTTGTTTTCATAACTTCTTCCCTCCATTAGATACAATAACTTTATAAATGTTTCATTATTATTTACATAATCCAGTGATTTAGTATGCATCCAGAATTTTCTATACTGCTGATTAGGAAACTAAGAAACAGAGATTTAATATGAGAGTTTTGTTTTCTTCTGCCAAAATTATTCCCAGATCTCAAGTTAAATGGGTAAGAAGAAATATTACTTGTTCATCTCACTAGAAAAGCATTCAATGAAGATAGTAATGTGCCATTGATTTGGAAATATATAATAATAAACATTTTAGGTGAGGGTCTGAAAGGGAAGAAAAAAAAATAAAATTCTAAAATAGCCCCAAATCAATTCTACGTCAATCAATCAAAGGCTGAAGAAAACTGTTCCCTGTACTGCAGAAGAGACAATTTGAAGATTAGAAAAACAAAACAAAAAAATAAATAAATAAATAAAAATCTTTAGAAGTATACTCTAGAAAAAAAGACAATTAAATAAAAGAAGGTAATGATTAGACACTGCTATAAAGCCTAAAGAGGCAAAGGTAGATCAAACAAACCTTCAAAGGGAGAGTATAAAATATAGATATGTTTATAAAATAAAAATATAAATATATTTTTGTTAGAACAATTAATTATATTGTTCTATCCTACTTCCTTTATTGATTTCCCTGTAGCTTGTTCTCATTCCTTAATGAATTTAAGTTTCTTTCTCTTAGGAAAAGCAAGAAAAGAAAACACAGATACCAGTTTAGAGGGTACTACAAGGATTTTGATTCTGGGACAAGATGAACTAGATGCATTTCTCTCTATTCCTCCAGTATCCTACAGATACTAACCCTAAATGTTATATATAAAGCAAACATAAGAAGGCTTTAAAAGGTGGCAAGAAGAAAGAAGACTAGCTAGGGAACTCAGCATTGAGGAGCAACATGGTTGTAAGTCTTCTCAGTTTTCTGTTTACCTGATAAGCCCAGACTTGATGCTAGAGAAGCCAATATCCTGAAAAATCCCAGAAAAAAAAATAATAATAATTCAAGAAAAGGCTCTCTATTTATTTTTTAAAGGAACCTTCATATTGTTTCCATTGCAGCTTATCTAGTAATCCTACTTCTGGGTATTTATCCAAAAAAACTGAAATCAGGATTTTGAAGAGAGATTTACATTCCCAAGTCCACTGCAGCACTATTCACAAGAGCCAAGATGTGTAAATAACCTAAATGTTCACTGACAGATGAATGGATAAATAAAATGATATTTATATTTATATAAATATCATTCTGACTTCAAAAGAGACAAATTTTGCAATATGCAACAACATGCATGTATCTGGAATACACTATTCCAAGTGAAATAAACTTGTCACAGAAAGGCAAACATTTCATCATTTCCCTTATATGAGTTGTCTCAAACAGTCAAACACATAAAACAGACAGTGGTATAGTGGTTGCCAGGAGTGGGGCAGGAGAGGCGGGGATGGGGAATTGGTAATGGGCATAAACTTTGAGTTAAACAAGATGAGTAAGTTCTGGAGATCTACACTGGCATTGTAACTATATTGCACACTTAAAATTTTGTTAAGAGGACAGATTAAAAAAAAAAAAAGAGGGGCACCTGGGTGGCTCAATCAGTTAACGTGTCCAACTCTTTTTTTTTTTTTTAATTTTTTTTCAACGTTTTTTATTTATTTTTGGGACAGAGAGAGACAGAGCATGAACGGGGGAGGGGCAGAGAGAGAGGGAGACACAGAATCAGAAACAGGCTCCAGGCTCCGAGCCATCAGCCCAGAGCCTGACATGGGGCTCGAACTCACAGACCACGAGATCGTGACCTGGCTGAAGTCGGACGCTTAACCGACTGCGCCACCCAGGCGCCCCAGGGTGTCCAACTCTTGATTTCAGCTCAGGTTATAATTTCAGAGTCATGAGACTGGGCCCCACATTGGGATCCACATTGAGAATGGAGCCTGCTTACGATTCTCTGATTCTCTCTCTCCTTCCCTCTCTGCCTTCCCTCCTCCCAACCTCCCTCCCTTCTTCTCTCAAAAAAAAAAAAAAAAAAAAAAAAAGAGGGCAGATTTCATGTTAAGTGGTCTTGCCACAACAAATTTTTTAATTAAGTATAAAATTTAAAGAGCTAAAGAAAATTCTTCTCTCTATAGAAAAGGACCAGGAAAAGGTAAATTAGCAAGACAAAAATCTTTTAAATTATCATCCTACTTCAACCACGTATCTTAGAGAAAAGAGTGACCTCACTCACCTTCAATGAAGTCGGCTGAAGCCTTTCAGCAAAGGTCCCTACTGAGGTGATGATAAAAGTCAGAAAAACCCAGCTGGATACCTGAGACTTCAATTCCATCAGGCAGGAAAGAGGCTACCCCACACAGTGCTGATGGCGGCCATATGGAAGCAGGAACAAGGTGTCCTTCTTCTCCAAGCCAGGATGGTATGAATGGAGAATAGCGGAGAGTTTGAAGTTCAATCCCACCCATCAGTATTTAGACTTCCTACCAATTTCCTCCTGAAATGCCAACAGAAGCTGAGTGGGAAACTTTGACTTTTATTCCCACAAAATAGTGATGAAGCACCATCTTCTTTACCCTATCAGAGTAGTGCCAGTAAAGACTTACTGAAACAGAAGATTTAAATAAGATCCAGAGCCTCACAACAAAGTACCTCAAATATTCAGTGTATGATTGAAAAGCACTGGGTTGTTTTTGGTTTTTGTTTTTGTTTTGTTTTTTGTTTTTTTGCTTGTTTGTTTGTTTTTGAGAGAGAGGGCATGCCAGTTAGGGAGAGAGGCAGAGGAAGAGAGAGAGGGAATCCCAAGGAGGCTCCACACTTAGCACTACGCTCAACACAGGAGCTAGATCCTAGGGTCCTGGGATCATGACCTGAGCCAAAACCAAGAATAAGATGCTCAATCAACTAAGCCACCCATGCACAATGAAAAGCACTCATCTTAACAAGAATCAGGAAACCTTGTCTTGAATGATTAAAGATAATAAATAACAATGAGGTGACAGAAATGTTGGACATTAAACCGGCCATCTTAAAAATAATCCACCAGGCCATTTTGAATACACTTATATTAAAAAAATAAAGTCCCCACAATTAAATAGAATATTTCAGCAAAAGGAAAAAGATCTAAAAAAGAGCCAAGTAGAAATCTAGAAGTAAAAAATACAATGCCTCCACCTCCCCCCCCCAAAAAAAATTCACAGGATAGGCTCAACAGTAGGATGAAGATTACAGAGGAAAGAATCATTAAACTTGAAAGCAGAACAGTAGCAATTATACAATATTAACAACACAAAGACAGAAATCTGAGAATAAATGAGTAGGGCTTCAGGACCTGTGAGTCTATATATAACAAAAGCTCTAACATTTGTAACAACAAAGCCCCAGAAGGAAAACGATTAAGAATATGAGGCTCAGAAAGGATTTGAAGTAAAAATGACTATTTACCAAATTTGGCAAAAGACATAAACCTACAGGTTAAAGAAGCTGAAGGAATCCAAAGCAAGATAAACAAAAAGAAATTCATGCTAAGATACAATAATGAAATAAGGAAGTCTTTACATATCCTGAAAACGTCAAAAGAAACATAAGGTAATACTATAAAATAATTCTATATATATAAATTTGACAACTTAAATGAAATGGAAGACTTAATATAGTAGATACTTCTCCCCTAAATGACATATTTTGACACAATTTCAATAAAAATTTCAGCGTATTTCCATATACTAGCAAGTTTACTCTAAATTTATATGAAACACAGGAACTAAAATAGCTAAACAATTTTTTAAAAGAATAAAGCAGAAGTAATCTTTAAATCTAATTTCAAAACTTATTACATAGCTACAGTAAGCAAGACTATGGTATTATCAAAGGGATTGATGCATGAAATTAATAAAAGAGACTAGAGAGAACTCTGACCTTGGAATACTACTTAGCAATAAAAAGGATCAAACTTATTAAAACATACAGTTTATATAGACCTCAAAGTTACAATGCTCAGTTTGTTCACTTAAGACCAATCTGCAAAGTTCACATACTGTCTAGGGATGGAAACCACATTCATAATTGTGAATGGCTAGGTATGATGAGTGTGACTATAAAGGATTAGCACAAAAGATCTTTGTGGTAATGGAATAGTTCTGTGTCTGCTAATATATAGCTCTTCTGAATATTTATATAGACATGTGATAAAATTGCACAGAACTATACACACATATGTACCAATGACAATTTCCTGGTTTTGACGTACTATGGTTATGTCAGATGTAACCAGTGAGGGAAATTGTGAGGGTACATGTACATAAGATCTCTTTGTACTATTGTTGCAATTTCCTAGTATCTATAACTTTTTCAGAATAAAAACTAGGAAATTTTCCCCTCACAAACCACTGAGCTTTTTTCAATTATTTAAGTAAAAGTTTTGAAATTTCTGAATTTTTCTAAGAGAAATACATTTTCTTCACTGAAGGCTAAATACCAACACAAACATTTTTCTATTCTATAACGTAATATGACTTACTACTCTCCAATCAGAATTTAAAACTGTGAGTTAAGAACCAAGGTTCTGCATTTGTTTTGAATTAAGAAGGAAACACTGACATTATTTTTCTTAGTCAACCTTACACACTGGTAAAGACTTTAGGGATTCGTGCCTTAAATACAAATTTCACAAAAGAAGACACCTAGGGTGAGAAAACAGTTACTGTTTTCTTTTTAAATTTATTTTGATACCAGATGGTACTCCAATCATTTTAAATTTATTGAGATTTATTTTATGGCCAAGCATTTGTAGAGAATGTCCATTTTGTATTTGTATGGTTCTATAATTACCAATTAGGTCAAGGTAGTTGATAATGTTGTCCAGGTTATCTATGTATTCATTATTGCTTTATTTATAATTTATAAATAAATTTATAATTTATGGAAAAATATATTTATTTATATCCTATTGTCTAATTTTTCTCTCAATTGTTGAGATGTTAATTTTTTTAACATGATTTTTGAATGGCTATTGTTCCCTTTAACTATGCTAATTTTTGTTTCTTGTAATTTTAAGGTCTATTAGTAGGAAAACTTATGTTATAATTGTTTGTCTCCCTAAAGAATTAACTCTCTCATTATAATGAAGTGTTCCTCTTAATCTGGTAATAACTTTTCTCTTGACATCTATATCATATTAATAGAGCCATGCCTGCCTTTTCATGCTTTCCATGTTTATGGCAAATTATGTTCCCATCTATTTACTTTCAAACTATCTGAAGGTTTCCACCTAAAGTGCATATTTTGTAGAGAGCTGAGCTTATAACTGAGTCTTACTTTTTTATATGCCAACAATATCTGACTTTTCATTAGAATGTTTACTCCATTAACACAATACATTTATTGATATGTTTAGATTCATGTTTACTACTTAAGAAAATTTATTTTCATATTACCCACTTTGCATTTTGTTCCTTTACTCTTGCTTTCCTGGTTTTTTTTTTGGTTTTTGGTTTTTTTTTTGGATTATTTTTAAGCAATTATTTGAATAGTTTATCATTGTTTTAATCAATATGCTAATTCATGATAAACTAGAGTAAGTCAAACAACTATCTATCAGGCACCACTAATTTCAAATAGGATTAAGTTTACTCATTCATTCTTTTGGAAAGCATTTCATATGTTTTCATATTCCTGGGAATAATTGATATGATTTTTTCATTTCATTGTAGCATAAATTTAATTCAAATTCCCATTAAGTTTCCCCTTTCTAATATCATGTCACGTGTCTGCCAGTCAAATACTTGATTTTTTGGCAAAAGCTGTATAAGTGAACATTTTGGGCACTGGCTCCACACCAACTGGATTCAAATTCTGGCTCTATAATTAACTAGCTTTATTGTATGTTGTTACTTCATCACATTTTTTGGTCTCGGTTTCCTTCTCAGATTTACAGACCAGAGTATAGTTGCAGAAAACATAATCCATTCAAGATTTAAGAAAAAGAAAAAAGATTTAAGAAGAAAGCAACTTATGATAGGGTTTTAAGTGACATAAAGAAGTGTTCAGGAACTGGAGAGCTTAGTTTGGCCTATCAGGAAAGCCCTTGAAGACACACTGTGAAGCTAGCTTGGTAAGGGAGCTAGCCATTGTGGCTAGCTTGGCAACATTCAATCTAGGGACTATGTAGACACTAGAGCCATTGTAACAGAGCTTTCAAAGAAGAAAATTTAAATATCTTGCTTAACAGTTTCAAGAGAGCCATGCAGCTGCCACTTTTAAGTGGTCACTTTTAACTTCCAGGTTTCACATGGTTATGTGTATTTGGTATAAGCTGTGTTACATACAAAGTCTAACTGCAAGGAAATCTTTATAATTTATACTTCACATTTTCAGCCTTTCATTTATAGTAATTCAAGCTAAAATAAAGTGATAAAGAGGAATTAAGAGAGTCAATTTGCCGTATCTCTTTCCTCTGTAAACTGGCCATAATAACTACTAATTACCTCCTACAGTTGTTTAATGACATTAAATACCCTAATGTAGGTAACATACATGGTACATTGCCCAGCACATTGTTGTTGATGCGGGGGCAGGGGGAGTCTTTTCCTTTTAAATTCAAGAGATGGTATGTTTCTTATTCTTGCTTGGGTTGCACATAATTTTCAAAGACAAAAAATAGTTTTATTCTTAAAACTATAAAGATATATTAAAGCCTAAGATAAAGATTATACTTTTAAAAATCAAGTAGATTCATTGTAGGCTTAATTTCTTTGATAGAAACATCATTTATCTATATAGCTTTACTCTGGGAACCCTTTGGTAGAAATTCTCATCTTATTACAGAGATTAAGAATGAAATATTATGAGTCCTAATCCAATACTTTGACAAGAGCTAAGAGCTACAGAAAGTAATAAATAATTGTCATTTTTATGATATCATTGTAGGATCAGGATTCACTGAAATATATAGTTGTAGGATGCAGAGTGTTCTCATTAATAGTCAAAACTAATTGACTATTAATGTATTAATAAATGTAGCTTTTGTTTGGTCTTGAATGGCAGGGGCAGCTCTCAATTCTATGTGATCAAGTGTACATTTTGTATCTGATTTTAAATAGACTGTAAAACACTGTAAAATATCAAATTAGTTTTAATCTTTTGTATGTAGAAGTTAATGTATACAATATTACATCTTAAGGTATCACTGAAATCATACTTATATTCCATAAGACATGAATTTTGATAAAAAAAACATAAATAGAAATGAAACCATAAACTTTATCTACACACTATTTAACCAAAGTGATTTATGATGGCAGATTTCTCTATTGTATAAATATTCTCCAAGGCATTAGCTATTAATTCAGTAGTTTATTTCATTAAAACAAATATATTCAATTCAAATCAGCTTTATTTACTAAGTAAAAGAAAAGAAAGTTCTTAATTTCATGGGCTCAGAATTTCAATTGTATAATATAATATAGTTGTGAAAAAAGAACTGGAATTCTTAAGTTTTTACCCCTACCCATACTAACATGATAGCTCAATTACTAAACTGGCCATATAACTTTATTGATGAAAATATATACATAAGTATCCACTAAAATTTCAATTAACTTTAACAGTATACAGGTGAATTTAAGCAGTTTGCAAAACTTCAATGTATCAACTCCTTGACTAAAAGGAAATTTTGAAGGTAGAAAATATGACATTTGGGGCTAGATACTCAAAGCGATCCTTGTGCTACAAATTATGCACAAAATGGTCCTTGTATTTTTAGGCTCACAGGAAAGAAGAGAAATCTCCATGGGTCCAATAAGAAGTGGTCGGAGAATATTGAGCAAGAAGTACATATAAGAGGGAGGGCTGCTCTAAAGATGCTGCTGGCAGCAAGTAGAGGAGCTATATATCAAACATCGCATAGGACCTCACAAAGAAGCAAGAGCAAATCTCCTGAGGAAGAGAGAGTCTCATCAACTTAGGCCTCCAGATTTCCCAGAGTTTGAGATTTGCTGGGCTCAATATCAAGAATCAGCTCACATACAATCAAGCAAAATGTCATGATGAGAATTAGGCCAACAAAAAACATATTTAGACTACTCAATACTTTGGATATTAAAGTTTTCTAAATGTGTATGTATATATATTCCTATAAGTAGATGCTTAAAGTACAAAGAATCAGATTACAAAAATGAGTAATCAATAGGCCTATTTGAAAAAGAGACAAATAGAAGGTTTTTAAGTAAATATATGTAACTATTGAAAAAACACTCAAAATATGGATTAAAGAGCAAAGTAGATATAGCTGAAAGAGGACAATTCAATTGAAAGAAAATTCTGATGAATTTACTCAAAGCGGAACTAGACAAAGATATTAAAAAAAAAAAGAAAAGGTTTAAAAGTACAGACAATAAGTTCTAACATATATCTAGGTAGAGACTTGAAACTTGATTGAAAGAAAGTATTTGAAAGGTAAAGAATAAAATTATTCAGAACCGATGAAAGACCTAAATGCATAGGTACAAGAAACACAATACATATCAAATGATTAAAAGAAATACACACAAATCATGAATTCAAAGAAGATGAATCAAAAAAATTGTAATACAACATCTAAAAGGGTATCTTAAAGCCAGAAAAAGATAATTTCTTTAAAAGAACAGTAATTAATCATTAGGCAGACTTATTAATTTTAAATAAGGTTAAAAGGCATTGAAATATAATATTTAAAATGCTGACAGGTTAAAGTATTAAAAATTTAGAATTCTGAATCCCCACACCTACCAAGAATGTGAATGAAATAAAATACTTTGAAATAAAGAAAAATGATAGTAGGGGCACCTGGGTGGCTTAGTCAATTCTTGATGTCAACTGAGGTCATTACCTCATGGTTTCTGAGACTGAACTCCAGTGGGGCTTCATACTCAGAGTGCAGAGCCTGCTTGGGATTCTCTCTCTCCTCTCTCTGCTCCTCCCCTACTTGCATGTGTGCTATCTCTCAAAATAAATAACATTTAAAAAAGAAAAAAATGGATAGAAAAGAAAAGAAAAGAAAAGAAAAAAGAAAAGAAAAGAAAAGAAAAGAAAAGAAAAGAAAAGAAAAGTTATAGTATACCAAAAATAGACCTAAATTAAAGGGAGTACTAAAAATATATACTTCAGGAAGAAGGAAATGATGCCAGTAGGGAGAAAAAGTTAATAAACAGAAGTAAGTCTAACTAAACATTCTCTGTATAAAAATAATAATAATTATTTTGGGGGAGTTAAAGATAAAAAATCTTAAAACCAAAAGGGCATAAAATTTCATAAGGAATGAAAATAAGGTAGAAGGCTCCAAGGTCCTTATTATTTTTCAGAAAGGTATTAAAATATATATTCTCCACTTTCGTAAATGTAACTTCCAAATAATAGCCTACATAAAGAAAGACATATTAAGTTCTGTTTCCAAAGAAATAGAAAGACATAGAATACAAAGAATAGAATGAAAGGTATAAATGTAAAAAACAAATCTAAATTTTTTTGTCAAGGCTAGAAAGTCAATGGAAACATAGTGAAACGGAACAGTGGCAAAATGCCAAAGTGGATTTCAATGGACAAATAATCTTAGATAAATTTTCATAAAAAAGAAAAAGGTTTTCAAATTGGAATTTTAAAATTAGGGGTTTGATGTTTATGGGATGTTGCTAAAATAAGGAAAAGAAAACACTGGAAGAAAAAAAATGAAAGAACACATATAGGAAAATACTAACAACAGTAAAGTTGATATTAACACTGCTAATGTTATATAACATAACATCAAGAAAAAGTAGCTTTAAGCACATAATGATTAAAGATTCACCTCATCAAGAAAATAGAACTATTTAAACTTGTATTTCTTAGTAAAATAGTCTTATGATATACATAATAATATGCAAAACAGGGAGAAATGGACAAATTCACCATTTAATAGAAAATTTTAACAGGATCTTTTCAATTAATGAAAAATGAAGATAAAAAAAATTAGGAAAGTAAGAAACACATGGTAAGGAAATGAGCAATTATGATTTGTTGGACCTAAAGAACCTTGCACCTAACAATGAGAGAAAAAAAACGTTGTAGCACACATGGGCCATTTATAAAAACTCACTCCAAACTTGGCACTAAAACCAGTCTATAAATGTTCAAAAATCATTATCACACAGAACACTTACTCTACTTGCAATACAATTAAATTAGAAGTCAATAATGACAATATAAGCAAAGAAAACAACTTTCCACTTTGAATTTTAAAAACATATTTGTAACTACCTCTAGTTTCAAAAAGACATTAAAACAAAACAAAGCTATACATTGAAACTTGTAAGTTCAAGTAAAATAGTAAGAAGGGGAATTTATAGCTTAAAAACTATATATTAGAGAACAGAGATGCTAAAGCTAAATAAGCTAATGATCTATTTAAGTGGTTTTAAAGAATGCTAGAATAAACCCAAAGAAAGTGATGATAAAGTAAAGGTACTTTCTATTATCAGTGATAAACAAAGATAAAATAGAAGTCTGAAAAAGCAAAATCAGTTTTCTAAGATAATAATTAAACAGCTGAATTTCTGATGTTTAATAAAATATGAGCAAGCTAGAAGAAACAAAAAAAATAGCCTAACTATAGACAAAGCAGGTATTAGTCAACTGAAATTGAGTTATGTTGTAATAACAAGTAATATTAAATCTCACTAGCTTGCTACAGCAAAGAATCATTATTGTTTTGGTTAAATTCCTCATAGTAAACTATGTTTATTAATTCTAAACCCTTTTGTTCTGGAACTTGCTAGTTTTATAGCTATGGAATTAAAAAGTGTTGTGATCTCCTGCTAGCTCTTAAAATTGTTTGTCACACATTATATATTTTCTTCTTCAACTGACCAAAGTAGATCACAAGGCCAACCCTGTTGTCAACTAGGCCAGGAAATATATATCATATCGTATCATATCATATAATTAATATAATATAATGGAAGGTAAGGTAAGTTAGCATTTCTATATCCATTATAATATATATGGAAAGTCATTCCTCCAGGGAATGGTTGTATAAAGAGGAAACTGGTAGGAAATAGTAGCAAATATTTTGAACAATTATTACCAGCTAACAAAATAGATAATATTATGAAAAATTATATGAAAAGTAATTTTAAAATATAGGTGAAATATATGTATTCTGATAATATGTAATTTAACAAAACTGATTAGGTGAGAAATAAGTCAGGCTTTTTATATGTGATATCATAGCCTAGCTTCAAAAATGAGGTTTTTATTTTGTTCTCCCCTATGAGCAAGTTTCTGTTCCATACAATAGTGCCTTTTATTCTTCTGTTTAATCTATGATTTAGCTCCCTGCTCAGATACCTACACTGGGATTCATAAAAAAGAAAAAAAAAAAAAAAGCCCATTTTCTGTTGGTGTTTCCTAAATGCCTATTCCTCAAAGGCTACGAAAACAACAGTAACATAAAGGTAAAAAAACATTTAAAAAGAAGTTAACTGATGGAGGTTAAGGGCAGTCCCAAGGGATGGTCTTGTTTGACTTGAATGCAAGTACACAAAAAGAAATTATCTAGGAAGCAATTGGAAGAGTATCACTAGCTGAGAGATAAGAATGAGTAAGAGAAGTTTTAGAAGGATAGGAGTGGCACTTTTTAGAAATGTTAAATTAAGATAAGCAATAAGGAATGTGTTTAAGATGAAATATTGAGGGGAGTTTTGTTAATTTTTTTTATGTTTATTTATTTTTGAGAGAGACAGAGAGACAGAGCATGAGTGAGGGAGACGCAGAAAGGGAGACAGAATCCGAAGCAGGCTCCAGGCTCTGAGCTGTCAGCACAGAGCCAGACATGGGGCTTAAACCCACAAACCATGAGATCATGATCTAAGCCACAGTGAGATACTTAACCAACTGAGCCACCCAGGCACTCCAAAATATTAAGGTTTTGATTGTTGATAATCTATTTTACTTGGATTAATAACAAAACTACTATAGGACAATGATCAAATAATTAGATTCATCAACTAAAATTTTAAAAAATGAACAATATTTTCTAATGCATGGCTTTATAGTGAGCATGTTATTTAAGCTCCCATGTACTCTGTCTCTACCTGTTAAGTGGGGCAAAAAAATCATAGTAATAAACTAATAATTAGTTGAAATTATAGGATACACTATTGCCATTCTGATTGACTTTTACACGTTTGAGAAAAAAGAAGTTAAGCTATATTTTAGATAAAACACACTCCAGATACAGCCATGGAAGCATAAAAGAATCATGCATTCTAAGTTCACAGAAAATCACCATTTATGTAGAGAGGAGTATAGAGATGGTCACAGTATTGCCTTCAATAGCTTACAGATAAGCTTTATTTTCTCCCCTCGCATTACCAAAAAATGGGAAACGAGAATGAACATCATCTTTTTTCCCCATTTTTCCTATTCAGGAAGATCTTTTTAAGACAAAGATTAGACACAATTGACTTTTTGTCAAGTCTTTTCATGTCAAAGAACCTGTTAGGGAGACCACCAGGTTTTAAAACAATAGGTGTATGTGCACAGGCTCACTTATTTCACCCTTCCCATGAGGAATGGCAAATACTCCTTAAATAAACTGAGTGTCATTGTTAAAAGAACACATATATTTATTTTCTCAAAGACACGGAATTATTAAAGGAGAAATTATCTTACAGAAGAAGATACTGAGTTGAGTAAGATTTGGTTTGGTTTAATTTGGGAAATGACAGTATCACAAGGTCCTGTATCCTATTGTTAATAAATGTCTCAGCTCTCCAGACTTAAAAGTCATGAATACTATTTGTTATCTTTCTCACATGTGTTTTGTGAAGTAAGTGAATATCTCACCTTCATTTAGAGATGGTAGCAGCTTTAATATTTAGCAAGAGCTGTTGCCTGGCTTTTTGACAGCCAAAAAAACAATCTCTCATTTGTTTTTTCTTCTTCTTTCCTCTCTTGTAAAGAACCAACACAGACCAGTAAGTAATCCAAGGTAGTAAAATTTACATGCAAATATTTCCTTTTGTAGACACACATTATTCTGTAGTGTATTCTACTAAGAAATGAAAGTTATCTGGTGGTAGGGACTGTGCCTTTCTATTTATTATGTTCAGGACCCAAAATAAATACCAAATAGGAGCACTGAAGATTATGGTAATAATGCCTGGAAAGTTCTTAGAATACTAATGAAATTCATTATTGGATTACAAAATAGTTAATTGAAGTCATCATCATTACAATAGTTGATTCCTTTGATGTATTGCCTCTGGGCATGATTAAAGATTTAACAATATTGGTCTTACATCCTAAGATGTGAAAAATGCCTAATCATTTGTTCAATAGTATAAGGATTATTTAGAATCAGAAAGCTAGGAAAATGCTGTCTGCATATAAATTAGCCTGACAAATTTATTTTCCAATCATAATAGCATTCTTCATTTCTAAGGAATACATATATAAAGAAAGAATATGTGCATTTTTTAAAAGCATGCAATTTAATTGCTGAGAAGAAGAGCAGAGTAGCATAACAAGAAAAACACAGATTTAAGTCTCAGAAGATCTGCATTCCACTCTCAGATCCTCCCCCTTGCTGAGTGATTTTCAGAAGGTCATACTATCAATCTGGGTCCAGATCCCTCTCCTCCTGTAAATAATGACCTCTAAGTTTGCTTCCAACTATAGTCTGCTATGTTATTCAAGTAATACTAGACAAAAATGCCACCCTAATATTGAGTTAAAGTAATATAATCCAGGGCATTTATTTCAAGGACTATTATAACATTCCCAAGAAGAGTTAACATCAATGTGATAATACTTAAACGGTATTCAGAATTTTAGGAAGGTTTTAAGATACAAACGTCAAACTAACAAAAACAGTGACTTCAAGAAAAAAATCAGAAATCACTAGTGTTTGAACATTAGATACATACATTTCATTTCCCACGATATGAGTAACATTTATTGAGCATCTACTATGCTAGGCATTGTTCCTATAAAGTGAGATCATTACAACCAGTTTAGAGAAGAAAAACTGAGATGCACACAGCTTAAGTAATTTTTCAAAGTTCAAATACCAGTAAGTGAAAGTCAAGATCAAAATCCAGACAGTCAAGCTACAGAACCCACGGTTTTCCTCTGAACTACAATATTATTTATTCTTAATGTGTGTGTGCCTGTGTTCCCACATAATCAAAAGTCAGGTAGCACAAATACTTGGTGATCATTCCTTTATAACAGTTAACAAGATTTGTTGGAATTTTGAATTTTGCTCCAGGCAGATTATCAAGGCTTATCTTACCTTCCCAAAGTATCAGTACGTATACAAACTAAGTACTAATGCCAAAAACTCCATTCAGTATTTAATTTAATAATGAACATATAGTAGACATTACATAAAATATTGAGATCATTCTTCTTTAAACAAAAATTAACATTGCATAGGCCTTTCATATTTGATCTGTGAAAGTTTTCACTTTAAAGATATATACTAGCTATAAAACACCAATAAGATCTGAGAATGCAGCTTTAGAATCAAGTTATATTATTCCTTATGTTTGGGGCTTAGCAGTCATAAAGATGGTTGTATTCTACTATGAGCCTCTATCAATGGTTACAGAAGTTTTAACATGCTCACTAGAGGAAGCTTCCCATTTGGAGTTATTCCATTTAAGCTTGCTCTTAGTTTGGCATGGTACTTCTGATTTCTAGAAAGTATTTGCATACAGATATACATTCCTAAAAGGAGTTTTACTTGGAAATTATACAGTATTATTTCCATGTTTATCCCTAATGTCTAGTAATTTCTAGATTCAAGAATGCCAATAGGATTTAAGTGTACCTACCTAGATTAATATATGTGTATAAGTGGGATTTAAAAAACTTGATCATAGCATATTTTTAATATTTCATTACAATTACACTGTCAAATTTATTTTCTCTCTTTTTAAATGAAAAGAGGGAGTTCTCAAAGGTGTAATACACTTTCTAGGACTGATCAAAGTTGGAGAAGTAAAAAGTTATTATGTTCTAAAAGCAGTTAGCTTGGAATTATAACAAATAAAAATACAGTTTAAAGGAGAAGTAAAAACTAGTTAGTGACTCCGTCTACATTTATTGGTAGGATGTATATCTACATTTATTTTCCTCTTTTTTACAAATATATGTGAATGAAAAGTGGAAGAAAAATATATTTTCTCAGTATCTCTACAGTTATTATAATTAAGCAGCATAAGATACTAATATCCTGCTTATTCAAAATAATAGAAAAAAGGGGATTAAGAATCACTTCTATAAACAGGTTTCAACAATAAAACTATACCAAGGGTAGTCTACAAATCACTACTGGTTTTATGAGATTCATCAGGATCTTGCAAGATCTCAGTGTCAAGGGAAGGAACAGCAATTGTTAAACACTATTAAAAACAGAAAATAATTAACACGTTTTTGTATATGTGATTTATCATACATCTCAAAAACTGTGCTGCTAATCTTGCTTCACTTTTTCAGGATAAGCTTCATATAAATGTTAACCCTATCAAAAAATACTATCACAGAAACATCTACAATAGTCATTGACTAAATATCTGGATACCTTGACCTCGTCAAGTTGACACATAAAAGTCATCATTGGAAAGATCAACTGTAGTTGGAGACTCCTCGTATGCAATTTACTGCAGTTTGTCAAAAGTATTAGTAACTAAGAGGAGAACATTTGGTAGAAAAAATAAGAATCTGAAGGGCTTACAGGAGTTGGGAGAGGGCAGATAAAGCTATGTTTAAACCCTAGTAATACCAAATGACATTATCAAGCCAGGAAAGCTTCTAGAACAGGGGAAAAGAAGCAGAACAGCCCATGAAGGAGACTACAAAGGACTTAGTATAGAAACAGGCATGGCCTAGGGTTCAATAGTGAGTGTTGGTGGTCAATACTGTTACCCAGGAAAGCAAATAATATAAGTGGGAAATATGTCCTTAAGTTTAGTCATATGGAAAAAATGATGTGAGAAACTGAAGGCATCAGTAAATTTAGCTGCTTTTCTTTAAGGAGTCAGAATGTTTGGTACAAAGGAATGTGGGTCACAAAGAAGACTGTAGATTTAAATACAGGAGTTACTTAGGGATATTTGCAAATTAAGGATAATGTTCCAGTAGATCATTAAAAGTTAAAAATATATGAAAATGAAATAATTCCTACTTCTGCAAGAACACTATGCTGTTCCTTTACTTATGGCTTCAGATCACAGTGATGTGTGTTGAGTCTTAGTTCTAATCTGTTTTACCTTCTTGACTATAATAAAATTATTAAAATTCTCTAAATATGAATTTTATGTCAAATAGTGATAACAATACATATACCTCAGAGTTGTTATGGATATTAGACAGGGTAATGTGTGAACTGGAACTGGCACCATGCCTGGCACTGAGTAATAAATGAATGATTGCAGGGGTACATGGGTGGCTCACTCAGTTAAGTGTCCAACTTCAGCTCAGGTCATGATCTCAAGGTTCGTGGATTTGAGCTTCATGTTGATTGTCTGTGCTGACAGCTTGGAGCCGGGAGCCTGCTTCAGATTGTGTGTGTGTGTGTGTGTGTGTGTGTGTGTGTGTGTGTGTGTGTGTCTCTCTCTCTCTCTCTCTCTCTGCCCCTTCCTGGTTTATAGGCACGCTCCCACTCTCCCTCTCTCTCAAAAATAAATACATACATACATACATACATACATAAATACATAAGTAAATAACTGCTGTCCTTATGATTCCACAGCTATAGCTGCTGTTCACTGAAAGTTCTGGAGAAAGTTCTGGAGAAACTGAAATTGAGGCGCTACACCAAAGATTCCTCACTGAGGAATGGGTTAGAGGTATGTCGTTAGGTCATCATGAATGTATCAAGCTCTAAGTAAGACACAGACACTGCCTGTGAATTATGGTTTGGTTCCAGTCCTTTATATATATAAAATGGTCTACAGACCATCTATCTAGTCATTTCAAAAAGTAGAGAATTACAAACAGGTAAATTAATAAATTTATATAGATGGTGTGGAAGAAGTAATCAGATTTCTTCAGAAGAAAAAAAAAAAAAACATTTAGGCTGTGGCCCTGGCAGCTCTATTAAATAATTTGTTTTTTACTAAACATAAGAAAATACTGGCATTATCTGACAGTACAATAAGCAACCTCCCCAAAATGTTTCACAGTGATATATATGATTCATAATTTTCATTTTTACATTAGCTATTTAAGAGATTCCTTTTCTTATAGAATCCATCCTTGAAAAAAAATCTTGGGGCACCTGGGTGGCTCAGTCGGCTAAATGTCCAACTTTGGGTCAGGTCATAATCTCACGGTTCGTGAGTTTGAGCCCCTCATCAAGCTTTGTGCTGACAACACAGAGCCTGGAGCTTGCTTCAGATTCTGTGTCTCCCTCTCTCTCTGTACTTTCCCTGCTCACGCTCTGTATCTCCCAAAAATAAAAGAAAATATTTTTTTTTTAATCTGGGCTTTATGATAGGGTGGTAAAATTAAGTAAAAGAGCTCAGTTTTTTGTAACCAAATAAAAATTATAAAGTGAAAAAATTCAGTAAATTTAAAACTATATATTTAATAATAAGATCCATAATTATTAAAAATTGAGTATTTAGAATTTAAAAGTCAGTCTTTTCATGCAAAAGATGAAATTAGTTTAGGTCTAAGTAATAATGAGAATTAAGTTAATATTTAATTATCGTTGAGTATAATTGTATGTAATTAGTAAACAAGGGGACTCAATGCAGTGTAAGAATAATTTAAATAGCAAATGAAGTGACAGAAACTATAATAAAAATATACTGAGGTTCCCACCATAAACCAGGGAATAAGATATGGAATGATACCAAAATTAAATGCTATATTCTGTTAATAAGCTATAATACCTATCAAGAGCCAGATATTAGTTAAGAGAAAACAGACTTAGACAACAATAGAAAAAATTCAGTACTGGACTGTGGAAAAACTGCCTGATAACATAGAAATATCTAACAAATAATTGGAAATAATTAGTGAAGGGTGAAGCAGCCTTAAGAATTCTCCAAGTCTCTCTCTCTGATAATAACTGCACACATAACTTCTTTTCTTTTTTTAAGAGGTATTTATTTACTTACTTTTAAGTAGGCTCTACACCCAACATGGGGCTTGAACTCACAACGCTGAGACCAAGAGTCGAATGCTCTACCGACAACCAGTCAGCCACCCCTGCACACAATTTCAATTTGGCGCATCAAAGGCAAAAGGTCACATTTACATGTCTTTTGGCCTTACAGTTATTTCTGCATTTGGAATAGAACAATAGGCTGTGTAGTTTCATATGAAGTCACATTTTTGGACCAGATAAAGTGATATTTAACCAAGCCTCATTTTTAAACAGTTTTTATTTTGACTGGTATAGAGTCAAACCACATAGGTTTCATATTTTATTTCCTTCAAATCATTAGTTCAAAGTCCTCTCTCATTATATGTAAGTTATTCCTTTTTTCTTGCATCTCTTGAAATTCTTGACCATTTCAGTATCCAAAGTCAAATTATTTTTGAATATTTTACCTATTTTAAGTAACTCAAACATGTAAATAGTAATATCTGTAATATAAGTATATTTTGCTAATATGCATAATATTAAAGAAACAAATTCATAAAGTACAATATAGAAGACAGAGATACAATCATACACCTTTACTACTAATCATTGACAAGTATGAGTTTTTCATGTATACCATTATAATCCAACTTATGAAGTTCTTGCTTTCAAAAGAACACACAGTCTAAAAACAGTTATAGATGAGCCAAACTTTTGTTAACATAATATAAGGATGAGACTGTAAAGAGGGAATGAAATATATTAACAGAAAATTACATAAGATATCAATTCACAATTATATATCTAAATTCAAATAAGTCATTTGCAGAAGCAAAAGACAAATATATTCCATCAAAAAAAAAGGAATAAGTGGTCATGAAAATATTAAAATTTAAAACAAAGCCAGAAGGATTTGAATATGTCTGTACCACTTATGAGCTGTGAGACCTAGGGCAAGTTGTCTAACCTCTCTAAGCCCCAATATATATCTTCACCTGTTAAAAAAAATTAAATAAATAAAATAAAACCTACCACACAGAAAGCCTCTGAGGACTAATAGCCGATATATAATAAACACTGTTAAGCAAATGACTTGTTAGAGAATCATATGAGAAACTTGCCTTCCCACCCTTTTCTAATTTTCTGTGTCTGTTCTAAGCCAAATACAAAAGTGTAGCAAAGAAAATCAAGAGAGTTATGTGTGTTTGTGTGCCTATATATGTGTGTATATTCAGAAATAATATTTCTAGACCCTGTGAAGCTGGCAGGAATTGGTAGCCTTATACATATTTTTAGTGAATTATCTGAAAGTGTTAGACATTTTAACAAGTGTGTTGTACAGGTATATATCCAAATTACTAGTACATCATACAGAAACTCAGTAGAATTTTTCATATTCAATCAAATTCCCTAAGAAGTATGGAAAGCAAATTGATATAAATTGCATTTCTAGCTTTTGAAAATGTAATAAAAGACTCTAATGAATACATGCCACAGAGATTCACAATATAATATGAGTGCTTCCAGTAATAATGCACTGTAAAAGGTAACTAAAGTCAGTCTGTGCATGAATTTAACAATTCTCTTATGTGTCTAATCCTACTAAATTTAATATCATTACAAATATATTATTCAAACAGTAAAGCATTTGGATTCCCTAATCTAATTCCCCCATGATTCCAGAACTACATTTCTAAGTTCTGGGCCTTTCTGTTTTTCCCTAATTCATTTATGATGTAACACAGTTCTTTAAATTTCAAAGATAGGGGAGTATTGAAAGTGAAGGTAGAAAAAAAAAAAATAAAGCAAAAGTGGTACTGATTTGGATGGAACCACCTCAAAGGAAGAAAAAAACTTTATTTAAAATGTCCAGTGGTACGACTGCCTAGGTGGCTCAGTTGATTGAGCATCTGACTCTTGGTTTAGGCTCAGGTTATGAGCCAAGGCAAGGATGGAGCCCTACATTGGGCTCTGCACTGATAATAGGGAGCCTGCTTAGGATTCTCTTGTTCTCTCTCTCTCTCCCTCTTCTCTCTCTCTTTCTCTCTCTCAAAATAAACTTTAAAAACAGATAAAAATAAAAATAAAATATATAGTGGAGATCAATAAATAGGAAGTAAACATTATATATTGTACATATAATATATAATTATATATAATCTCTCCATATAATCGATTATAGAAAATAGTTGTATCAAAAAACCATGAAGGAGCGCCTGGGTGTCTCAGTAGGTTAAGTGCCCGACTTTGACTCAGGTCATGATCTCACGGTTTGTGAGTTCGAGCCCCATGTCAGGCTCTGTGCTGACAGCTCGGAGCCTGGAGCCTGCTTCAGATTCTGTGTCTCCTTCTCTCTCTTCCCCTCCCCAACTTGTGCTCTATGTCTCTCAAAAAATAAATAAACACAAAAAAAATTAAATAAAAAGAAAATCATGAAAATTGTGGCTCTCATAATTGAAAGAACTATTTTTATTCATCAGGTGAACTTGTGATATAATTGCTTTACAAAAATATGTACCTCTTATAATCATGCAGTTAGATTTACTCTTAGAGGATATCTTAGTCTGGGAAACCCATGGAACGGAGCCTGAAACAAGAACTTAGAAGCAAGCAGTTTTCTAGGAGTTAATCACAGGGAGCATCTGCATCTGCTCCTATCACCAGCGTCTTTAAGGGTTGTTTTGAAGGGCACTAATTGCTTTTGTTTTCAGATTACTATTCAGAATGTTGGAATAAATCCATTTATGTCATCAGCTCTGCAGAAGTGTTGAAACAGACAAGTTACAATTGGCACCAGGTGTATCAAAACTCATACAGAACTGTCCACAAAGTCTTAATTACAATTATGTGAGACAAAAAAAGATAGGCAACCCAGGCCTCTGATATTATCCACCACATGCACCATTTAAGTCTTTTTTGTCACTGAGTTTTCAAATTAGTGGCTAGTTTTTATATAAAGTTATGGGAACAAACTGTATTTGTCACTGTTTTATATTCATTGTTGTCCTCTTACGCCATACATTCTAGATTTTTCTTAGCCTGAATCAGCAATTGAGCTGTTCTAGATTGCTTTCATGGTGGGTTGATTCCTCCTTAAAGAGTCCCTCTTCTTGTTAGTGCTATGGTCACTATAAAAGCATGGAAGTACCAAGAGACAATCCAGTATAGCCCCTGAATGCTGGACACATTCCACCTTGCCCCCATTATGTACCAACCATTCTAGCCAAATAACCTAAATTTTTTCACTAATATGTCATGTCTCTGAATTTTTGTAGAGTTTATTTCCCATAAACAGACATCCATATGTCTTAGCATGACATATTAAATATAACACCATTTCCTGCTCACTAGGTTCAATTTTCATGATATAATTAAAACAGTGAGCCAGTGTGATGTTCTGCAAAATATCAGAATAATCAAGGTACTGCAGATTATTTTTGAGCAGAGAAAAGAAAGTAACATTAACCTATCCTTCGGTCAAAATAATATGTTCCTGTGTTCTTTTCACAAAATGCAAACAGCTTTGGGTCCTCTCAACTGAGGAGAGTAGAAAGAATGCATTTATCATGTTAATAGCAGTATACTCAGTGTCCAAGGCTGTCTTGATACATTTAGATAAAAATACCTCTTACAGGGCTACAAATGTGACTGGGGCTAACAACTGGTTGAAATTATGATAATCCACTACCATTTGTTACAATCCATTTGGTTTCTGCAAAACCAACATAGTTGAAATAAACATAGAAATGAGAGAGACCACAACTCTCACTTCTTTTAAGTCTAAGAAGGTAGATTAATTTCTTCCTGAGATAGATTTCTGCTTTATTTTACTATTTTGTCTGATAGCACTGGGACAGTTTCAAAGCTTTCCAGGTGTCTTTGCCCACCACAATGGCTCTCATTCCATTGTTCACAGATTTTTGCCAGCTGCTAATTCATTCCAAGTAGTCAGCCACTAGTATCACTTCTAGTAAGGGTGATCTTTATGTATATCTCTGTGACCAAGTTTTTACCTTAAATTGTAGTTTCTGTAATTTGGAGCTTAACTTGTCTACCCATGTCTGAAAAGCAAGTCTAGATAAATTCACAGATGTGAGTATAAAAGAAAAAGACACTTCTGACAAGCGCCTGGGTGGCTCAGTGGGTTAACTGTCCTACTCTTGATTTTGCCTCAGGTCATGATCTCACAGTTCATGGGTTCATGTTGGGCTCTGTGCTTAACAGTGCAGTGCCTGCTGGGGATTCTCTTTCCCTCTCTCTGTCCCTCCCCTACTTGCCCTCTCCTGCTCTCAAAATAAACAGTCATTTAAAAAAAAAAAAAAAGGCACTTCTGAAAGCAAGGACATCCAAGTTCTAGTCTTGCATCTTCACCAAGCACAGATGTTTTGCACTCAGGCAAATCACGTAAACTGTCATTTTAGCATTCTAACTACTAAAGCAGGAGGTTGGACCAGATGATCATTTCATTATTCATTGTAATATATACATTACAGCAATGTAATATGGGAGATTTTGTCAAATATCTGTAACTTTCAAGTCAGATATCTAAAACATTGCTAAAGTAGAAAAAGAGTTGCTGCATATTCATATCCAATCATTGCCATGTAAGGGATTAATATTAACAAATAATTCATATTGAATGTTTATGGTATTAAATGCTTTATATTGATTACCCGTTTTATTCTCTTTCCAAAATTCTGAGGCTGATATTATTATAATTCCCTTACATAAATGATAAAATTGATGATCAGAGAGGACAATGTGTTCAAGATTAATCAAGCTAGTAATTAACAGAAAGGGATTGCCAAAGACCATGCTCTGAGCCTCCAGATTATACAACTACTTTTAGCTGTCTACCTATTAAATAGCCTATTAAGAAAAAATGGAAATGTCGAAATCAGTTCTAGCAGTTTTTTATTTGTTCAACTCTGCCAAAGTGATGACTCTAATAGTTCTAGTAAGGGGGAATTTTTCTTAATTTGGCATTTATCCAGCTAGTGTTCTTTATTGTGACTGTTACTAAGTACAAATACTGATGTAAAAAAAAAAAAAAAAAAGGTGACACAAAACATTTCTACAGAACTTTCTGGAGCTTTGTGGTGGAGATCTTAACTTTTCTTTTTTGCAGACTATGAGAGTCAAAGACAGAGAGGAAAAAAAAAGGAAGCAGTTAAAAAGAAGATCTTTGCAACCTCTCCAGAATTTCTTGATTACTTCTCATCTGGTCTAATTTTTCCCTGATGAGAAGCTGTGCTTGAGAGTAATAAGTACTGCATGAACTAAATACATCACACTTGACTGTCTGCATAATGGCACTGGTGGAAAGGAATCAAATGGATTTAGGTTTCATCAACCTGCAGCTATTGATTTTTCAGCTTTCCATGAGCAGCAAAATGGAGTTAGCAAAAACCACTTTTTGCACTCAAAAGAGTGAACAGCAAGGGAATACCAAGCCATACTTGAATATAATGTGCATTTCTTAAACAGACTGCAATTCGCCCGACTCCTTCAACAGTAATAGCACACCTCTACTTCACAAATAACACACAGAGGTATTTTGTTAATGTTATAGTACTGATAATCTGAAGTTACACCATTCATCATAAATTTAAAATTCATTAATCAGCAGATCTTATCTTTAGGTAGGATATATCTTGTATCTTTAAAAATATACACAGAAGGAATGATTTTGAAAAAAATATTTTCTGAAAGAGGTATAGTAAAAGCTATGCTTCAGTTTGACTCTGAACACTTATTTGAAGATCTTAAATGCCTCAC
Organism: Lynx rufus; assembly: GCF_022079265.1. Taxonomy (NCBI): domain Eukaryota; kingdom Metazoa; phylum Chordata; class Mammalia; order Carnivora; family Felidae; genus Lynx; species Lynx rufus. Next base: position 94,070,446 of record NW_025814845.1, on the reverse strand, counting down.
TCTATCAAAAAATAAAATAAAAAACATTAGATAACATAGCACATATTTGCCCCATTACAATATATTTTGGAAAAACTAACTGGCCCATTTTCTGTGATTTTTTAAAAACACTATTATAAACCAACAACAAATGGTTGTATTTTTTCCCATTTAAATCTATTTTATATCAGTTATGAAAGGGCAAAAGAGGAGTTTGTTTTTGTTTTTTTTTTGCAAGCGGGAAAATTAGAGTAAACCTCATTTAAAGTATGCTTGGCTTTCTGAAATTCACCTTTTTCATTTCTTACATCTTTTTTTTTAATTCTATCCAAATTATTTAATTCTCAGAAACAAGCAGGCATATTTACTTATTAGTTACAAGCTTATCACATGAAATTAAACACCAGGATGTGCAGTAATTAGAAATCACCTCACCCTGGAAAATGGGATGATGACGGAGTCCTTGAATCAGTAGAGGTTAAAACTGCATGTTCAGAGCACCTTTGTATAAACCTGAAAAAGGCTTCTGATTAGAGATATTGTATGAACGGCACTACAATTAAAAGTTATATTTAATCTAGCAGAGTTTATTTTAAGCACTGTGACCTTAGAACTGTATCATATAAGTAGAATAATTTGGCAAAAAATAATACACAATGCCCTTTCCTCAACTTTGTCTTGAGTTCAAACATTTTTCAAGGAATCATTTAGTATTAGTAACAATATTAATATAAAATACATATAAATTATGAGGCATAACACACTAATATAAAGGACCATGGCAATTATGAGTTGTTTAAATAGGAAAAAAGGTTAAGCCTGACCACCTTATCACCTTATGGATAAGTAAATATAGATACAGGATGCAAAATCTGAAACTATAGAAGTAAAAGCAAGTATCTGTCAATATTCTTATTTGCAGTTGGGACTATACCTCTAAGCATAATAACAAAAAGAGAAATAATCTAGAACCTGACTCAGCTAACACAAGATAGACATTCTCATTATAAAAATGTATGTGGAATAATACATAAAAATAAACTTAATGGATACCTGTTTATCATTAATGGTATCATCCCTTAAACAAATCAAAACAGAATAAAGGTACTGGATTTATGACAGAATCTCCAGGGACATTATAAACACAATTTACTAATCCTTATTCTTATTTCCTAATATAAATAAAACTCACATATCTCTTCTAATATCTTCTCTTCCCCAATAGAAACCTGAAAGCATTTCTTACACACACATTTCATTTCCTGAATGGTGGTGGAGGTCAGAGGGAATTACTAGCTTTGCTACTATCATCTATACTTGTTAGCAGCCTCCACACCAAACCACACTGTGGACTACTGGTCTAGTTACATAGATTTGCACATGATAAGATTCTAGAACATGAAGTAAAAGAGGATCACAGTTCAATACAACCCAACAAGTCTACTAAAATTACTAAATTTTTAGAATTCTGAGAATTTGTCAAAGAAGAGATAATGATGAAAAATGAGATAAATTAACAAGCTGAAATGAACAAAGTGATTAGAATGCATGTAAAGATCACGTGCAAGAAAAAAGACATTGGAAGGTAATTAACACAAAGCCGTATTAAAATCAAATTTAGATTCATAAAGAACTGAATGCTACAAAAAATAAAATCAGAAAACTAAAAGAAAAGTTGAGAACCACTCATAGCATGTGAAGTAAAGAAACAAGATAAAAACAATAGCTGAGAAGTTGTTAGAAATCCTGAAATGGTGATGCAACATCTAGAAGTAACCAGAACTAACAGAGCAGAAACAATAACCAAATTAAAACAGATTTTTAAAAAACAGTGCTTTTAAAAAGAACTAAAACTTATAAATGGTAATAGCTCATTGATATTTCTCAAAGTAAAAATAGGTCACCACCCTTAAAATAGGTGGAATTTTTTTTTAATTTTTTTTAACGTTTATTTATTTTTGAGACAGAGACAGAGCATGAATGGGGGAGGGGCAGAGACAGAGGGAGACACAGAATGGGAAGCAGGCTCCAGGCTCTGAGCCATCAGCCCAGAGCCTGACGCGGGGCTCGAACTCATGGACCGCGAGATCGTGACCTGAGCCAAAGTGGGCCGCTTAACCGAGTGAGCCACCCAGGCGCCCCTGGAATTTTTTTAATCAAATAATCTAGAAGTATTCAGACAGAAAAACTAACCAAACAAAAATCAGGAGTGGCCAAAGATTTCACAACAATATTTAGTGGTGGAAGATCATTTTTGTTTTCTAATACTGAGAATTTTTCCTAGGCTATCAAGGTAATAAGGTAGAGACCCCAAAATTTGGAGACAGCAGCATGGGAATATTAACACCATGGAATATACAAAATACAATTCACAAGTGGTATTTCAAAAACACAACTAAAAATCATCACATGAGCACTTAAATAAGTTTTCTCTAAGTAATTTTTATACATAATTTTATAAAACTTATTGTAAACATTAAATCTGAAAGATAACTTCTGAAAGTGAAGATAGAAAACCACAAAATTCCTGACAAAACAAGTCTAATAAACTGATATGTACATATGTATATGTGTGTGTGTGTGTGTGTGTGTGTGTGTGTGTATACATCTCAAATCAGGTAGATGATGTAAGAAGATAACAAGAGGGAAAATTGCTCATTTCACTTGGGTTAATGCTAGCTACTTCCACACAAGATCTCATTCCTGTTAATCCTTTAGATGACTCCTTCCTTGACCACAAATCTTTTATAACTACAACTTGAGAAGTCATCTTAAGACCATAGGGAAAGACCAAGATAATATTAGTGACATTGGCCCCCTTGGACTTCTCTAAACTAACACCAGCCATGACATACTTCCAGATTTGTTTTATAAGAAAAATAAACTCCTATTTCTATAAGTAAATATAATTTAATTTTCAATTACTTATGGTAAAATGCAATCTCAACTTTAAGACATCACTAAATCCTTACTCACTCTTAAAACTCCTAATAAAAAACTGATTTAGCACATTACATCTAGCAATGAGTATAAGTATAAAATGACCACTAGTGAAATTTAAACCACTACGTACACTACCTTTTTTTTCTAGATTTAAAATATATACTGGAGCACCTGAGTAGCTCACTCAGTTAAGCATCCGACTTCGGCTCAGGTCATGATCTCCTGGTTCATGGGTTCGATCATTGTGCACGGCCATGTGCTGACAGCTCAAGCCTGGAGCCTGCTTCAGATTCTGTGTGTGTATCTCTCTCTCTGCTCCTCACCCGCTTATGCACGCACGCACACTCTCTCTCACATAAAAAAATAAAATAAAATAAACCTTTAAAAAAATTAAAAATAGAACCACCATATGATCCAGCAATTCCACTGCTGAGTATTTATCAACATATATATATACACATATATACACATATATATGTGTGTGTGTATATATATATATATACATACACATATACACATATGTGTGTATATATATATATATATATATGCACACCCAAGTTCAGCGCAGCATGATTTACAATAATAAAGACATGGAAGCAACCAAAGTGTCTTTATGTGAATGAATGGCTCAAGAAGATGTGATACGCATAGATACACATACACGCATGTGCACACCACTCAGTGTAATGCTATTCGGCCATAAAGAAGAACAAAATCTTGCTGTTAACAACATGGATGGCCCTTGAGGATGTTATGCTAAGTGACATAAGTCAGAGAAAAGGCAAATGCTATATGACCTCACTTATATGTGGAATTAAAAACCAATAAAACCAAGTTTATAGGTACACAGAACAGATGGGTGGTTGCCAGACATGGAGGATGAGGGAGGGTAGGGGACAAAATGGGTAAAGGAGGCAAAAAAGTACAAAGTTCTATTTATAAAATTAAAAAGTCATGGGTATGTTATGTACAGCATGGTGACTACAGTAAATAATCCTGTACTGCATATGTGGAAGTTGCTGAGAGACATTAAAAGTCCTCATCACAAGAAAAAGCAATTTTTTGTAGCCATGTAATGTGACAAATATTAATTTGACTTACTGTGGTGATCATTTCACAAATATACAAACATGTTGTAAAATTGAAACTAATATGTATCAATTATACTTAAATAATTAATAATTATCACTATTATCAGTTAAATTTTTATATACATTGCAAAATACTAGCTGCCAGTTCTCCTAAGAAAGGGCCAAATTGAACCAAATCTCTGTCTTGCTTCTCTGTTCCTTGAGTGTCCTACCTCTGCAGGACTCATTTTCTAGTCTGGAGACATGATGCAAAAAAAAAAAAAAAAAAAAAAGTTTTAAGTAGTTTCTATACTCAACATGGGGCTTGAATTTACAATCCCAGTATCAAGAGTAGTATGACTGAGTCAGTCAGCCACCCCCATGATGCAAAATTTTATCAATTTCACCTTTCAATTCATTAATTAAATGTTTTTATTTTATCCAAGTCCTTTTTCTCTTTCTCTCATTACTGAGCTGAGCACTTACTATAATAATATAATACCTTCTCAACTCTTTATATGGCAATTTGTTTTACTTAATCTTCTACTTTGTGCACTGGCTTCCTTTTAACAATTTTCTAATTTGTTGGTTTTGGCCACTCGCTTTTCATGTTAGTGGCTTTTCTTAAACATCTGATAGTCCTTTACTGTCCTATTACATTTAATATTGAGACACTTGAGGTTGACAGGAAGCTCTCCATATAGAATTGGTTGACTGGACGCCTTTACAGTGGGAAGATCTGCAAGGAGTCTGTCTTCAGTGGCATCCTATTTCCTGCTGCAGGACACATACCAGATTGCAGTGTTTATGCCCTGAGAGGGTGGGAAATGGCTACTTGGTTTCTACTTTTTACTAAATTCTGTTTATGGCCTCAGGCCTGGTCATGCCCTTTTCTATGCTGGTAGTTCCCAAGTATTGTGTTTCTCCAGAAGGCAAACCTTTAGAGCCAGACCTTACACCCAATTTAAAGCAGAGAGTCTAGGGGCGCCTGGGTGGCGCAGTCGGTTGAGCGTCCAACTTCAGCCAGGTCACGATCTCGGGGTCCGGGAGTTCGGGCCCCGCGTCGGGCTCTAGGCTGATGGCTCAGAGCCTGGAGCCTGTTTCCGATTCTGTGTCTCCCTCTCTCTCTGCCCCTCCCCCGTTCATGCTCTGTCTCTCTCTGTCCCAAAAATGAATAAACGTTGAAAAAAAAAAATTAAAAATAAATAAATAAATAAATAAAGTAGAGAGTGTAGTTCTGGTATCTACCTGACTTTAGCAAGGTTTTCAATTAATTTTTAGTTTCCCTTTTGCAGTTTAAGGGAATAGCTGGTAGCAGTTTACTGGAGAATCCCTCAAGAGTCCTGTCAACACTGAGAGAGGCCCACATGAAGGCCCTCCTTGGAGTGAAGTGTCTGTAAGGTCAATGACTTATTTACGGTCTTGTGGTCTCTTCAGAGTGGAAAGGCAATTCAGATAGAGGTACAGTAGACTGTGAGTACTCAGGCAAAGGAGGGCAGAAGGGAGTAGTAACAGTCACCTCAGTCTAAATAGTCTTTTTTTTTTTTAAGGTATCTCTTGGGTCTTTAACTTTTCATTACTCTTTTGCTATGAATCTTTCAATGAAATTATTATTCTGTAATCCTGAAGTCTTTTGGAAACTTACGCATGCCCATCAAAATAGGTTTCTCATTGCATCTGTCTGATTTGGGTATTCTCACTTTTAAGTGCACTCCTCAGATGAAAAACCTTATCTAATTGGAATGCTTCCTGTAAAGGCCATTGTAATTCTGGGACCATGGTTCTTAGCAAAGGAAGCAGGTATGCCAGAATGTGGTGTGCTCAGTTCTTTGAAACTTGAGGATCCCATTTCTTTGGCTAAGCCTTGGGTCTCTTGGCACATACCTAAGATGGATGTGCCACTGGGTTGGGGATTTTATAGTATTTTACAGTGTACCTATCAGCACAGAAATTTTCTTGAGGTTAGCTAGTGACCCAGTATCAACCTAACCCATTCCATGACCAACTTATCCTAGCACAGGAGTTTACAGTTAGGTGGCAAGTGCTCTAATAACTTTTAAATGCTTGACACCTGGCCACTAATTTTGTGGCTTTGGCTTCTGATATTTGCATTACCAACAGACCTGTTATGCCTTTCAAGAGATGACTTATTTACAGTGAGCTTTTAATACTCTAATGTATGCCTACTTAGATTTTGATATGCTATTGATTAAAACAGTCTGGATTTCCTACCTTATATCCCCCCCCCCAAAGACCCCCCACAGCAGTTCATACTGTGCACTTACTCTGTGGCTTTGAAGTTACCTAAAGGCTGTCATTTTCCTTTCCAAAATTCAGGAGTACCAATTATTTCCCTTTGTTGAAACAATTCTCCCTAATAAAACCAGACTTCTTGTTTCTGAGATCCTTCAGATGCTCCCTGAGAAGCTTACCTTATTGATGAGATTGGCCACAAACCCAAATATTGTGGCCTACTAAGTCTCACCATGAAAATCTGGATTCTCTCACACTCCAATTTTTTATCCAGAAGGATTAGGGTAAACAAACTTCAAACGTTCAGAACGCAAAATAAGCGGAGCTAGAACCGAGAAAAGCTTACCGCAGATCCCCGGAGAGCAACGGAAACAGCCTGTGGGTCCCTTCACCTGCGTCTAGGAGCAGTACTGAGACTTCAGCAGCCTGCATCGGACCTCACCACTGAAACTTTCAAGTGGAAACGAAATAACTTTGTAATGAGTTTGATGTCCTTCATCCAAGGGAAAACAACCCGTGAGCTGGGAGCCTCGCGGGGCCTCGCGAGACGAAGGCCGGGGTTTGCCACCTCCCGAGGGATTTTGGGTAAGCGCGTTTCCTAGAGCGTGAGGAGAGGCGGCACAGAGAGCGGGCGTGATTGGCTGAGAAGCCCGCTTTTCTAAGCCAAGGTAAACTCAACTGCAGCCGAGCTGGAGGATTTTCATTGGTGTGTGTTAGGTTTCTTTGGCGGTGAGGGTGAGGCTTTTCCCTAAATGTCGGCCGTCTCAGGTTTGCATTGGTGACGTGGGCCTGGCCACAGGAGCCGCCTGCATTTTGTCAATACGGAGGACCTCAATCGGTTGTAAGGAAGTGACAAACTTTTATACAAAATACAAACTTTTATAGCAGGTCCTGTTTTCAGCTCCCCATTTTACCTCTGTTTCTTCAATGACTTAAGTTTCCAAGAGCTGTGGAAACAGTTATTTTTCATGTCAGCCATGCCCCCTGGAGGCATTGTGTTGTAAATTGGCGAAGTGAGGAGCCAGGCTTCTCCACTGCAGTGATTTGCTCTCTTGTTCTTTTTGACCTCATGGGGTTTTATATATTTAGAATTCCTACATTAGTGAGTTTTCATGAGGAGATAAATGTGACCTGTCAATCCTTTTTGTCTAAACAGAAGCTTCAGTGTCAAGTTATTAGAAAGGATATCATTCTTTTTTTTTTTAATGTTTATTTATTTTTGAGAGACAGAGACACAGCACGAGCGGGGGAAGGGCAGAAACAGCAGGAGACAGAATCCCAAGCAGGCTCCAGGCTCTGAGCTCATCTGCACAGAGCACCATGCCGGGCTTGAACCCACACCTGAGCCAAAGTCCAACTGAGCCTCCCAGGTGCCCCATAAGGATGTAGTTCTTAAGAAAAGCATTGGTTTTGCGATATTTGAATATACATGATTGATACAATTGGTATAAATGTATCAAAAATACTTATATGCATTTTATCTCATATAATCATGGATTTATGTAATGTATTTATCAATGGCCTATATAGGCCAAGCAAATGCAAATTTTACCTTGCCTGAGGCTCTAGAATTGAATCCATATTTTATAAAAATCTAGCACAAAAATGTGGATAATAACTGTATCATAAGGTTTGAAGCAACTCAGAGTATATTTTTTATTATTTTACCTTATTACCATTATGAGCTATTCGTTCTTATTTAATGGTTCCTTCTTTAAGTGAAATGAAGAAAAAAAATTGCAACTGATTGATGCTCAGTTTAGCTGATTTCTAATTGAAAATTTAAATTTATGCATTATAACTAACAATTTAATTTAAAAATGAATTTCAGCTACATATTCATGATAGGGAAATATTTTCTAAGTATATATTTTTAAAGATTACTGTTGTCTTTTTTTTTTTTTTCCTAAGTGACTGAAGCCATATTTTTCCTGAGAGCAAATAAGCTTAGACCTCAAAGGATTTTCTTCGGAAGTTAAATAATCCACTTAGGAAGTGAAAACCCACAATGCTCTAATGGAATTTAAACATAGCAAAACCTCTTCTTCCCCCATTCTATCATTAACTGGCATGAGGGATTTTTGATGAAGTTTAAAAGACTTCTTCAATAAATTCCCACAAGCAAGCCAAAGTAAGGACAAAGTGGTAATTTGAATTTTTGAGTTTTAGTTTGTTTGATTTTATATAATAGTTCTGTCTTACTTTTAGCCAGTTTATTGTTTTCTGTAATTTGGCCTTTGAAATAAAACCAATATTGTTGTTTGTTCTAATATTAAAAGTCAGCAAGAAGGGAAACAGGAAAGGCAGAGTATGAAAATTTTAAAACAATATTCCTGGAATTCACTGAAAAATAATCTTTTCTCATTAATATATGCAGGAGTGCCTTCCCAACCATAAGGAATAGGTTTCTGAAATTATTTGGTGGGAATATTTTCAGTTGTGAGTCTTAAGACTTTTTTAGGAGTATTTTCGTAAAATAAACCCAAGTGCCTAAAATAAAATGACAAAGACATAAGTACAAGATCAATGATGTGTTACATTTTCTTAAAATATGAACATCAGAGTCAACTATTTAATGTTTAATTACCTATGTTTACTCGCTGTAAACTTTACAAGATAATCTCACCATAGAGCAGTAATAAAATGCTAGAAGTTTTCTTTTTTTAAAAGATATGCATAGTGAAACTTTATTTCAGTCTTATTCCGTTTTCTGAAATTACAGCTCAAAATCCTAGACTTAGCTCTTCTGGTCTCAGAGCTATAAAGCCTTTTAAAGTAGAAAAAAAAATGAAATGAAATTTCAATAAGGTACTAATAAACAAAAAATATATTAATAAAGATAACTAAATAACATTCAAACACAGTTCTAGGAGAAATAAATAGTTTGAACTATATACCATGCCATAATATTTTCTATTGCTTCTTACACATAGAACTCCTTACTTCCTAAGACTCTTCCTAAGACTTCATTCCTAAGACTAGTTTGAAGATTTGGCTTCTCTTCTTTCTTTCTTTCTTTCTTTCTTTCTTTCTTTCTTTCTTTCTTTCTTTCTTCTTTTTTCTTTTTTTTTTTTTTTTTTGTTGCTGTTGTTTACTTTTTTTGAGAGAGAGAGAGCATGAGTGGAGGAAGGGTAGAGAGAGAGGGAGACACAGAATCTGAAGCAGACTCCAGACTCCGAGCTGTAAGCACAGAACCCACCACAGGACTTGAACTCACCAACCATGAGATCATGACCTGAGCTGAAGTCAGTTGCTTACCCAAATGAGCCACCCAGGCACCCAGAAGATTTGGCTTTTCCACCCAGCTTCTTTTAATTCTCCTGGGGTTTAATTCTCCTGCCCTACTTTCTACTTTAGCTTCTTAAGTCTTTCAACAAGGTCTAAGGTATGCTGTGGTAATAGCAATCCTAAATTTTCATTGGCTTCACTCAATATTTATTTTTGCTCACACATCACTGAGGATGTAAGAAAACATCTCAGAGCATCTGCCCTTATAATTACTCAGAATTCCAGGCTGCTCTTGAAATTATGGCACCTTCACATCAGCATATGTTTTCACAAACAATGAAGCAAGGAGGAGTTGAACTGAAAAATCTATTACTGACTTCCAACATAAGATGCCTCACTCTCTTCACATTAGATTGGCCAAAACAAGTCACATGATCAGTATTTAATTCAAGGGGATAGGAAAATGCAATTTTCTCCAATGCCCAGAAATACAGAAGGACCATATTTTGTTGAATAGTGGTAACATCTATCAAGATTCTTTTTTTAACTGCTATTCAATAATTTGCAAATTAATATAAATTAGAATTATAATTTTGAGGTTGTCTTAAAAGTACAACAAAATAGATATGTAGAGTTTTGCATCAAGGAAGAACTATAGTAACTATAACTTTATCCATACTTCTGCCCTCATGTATTTATAAGTTCTAAAGTAGTTTAGTAGACCCATACCCCTTTCTATAAATAAGAAACTTGAAAGAATAACTTTTTAACTTCCATCAAGGAAAAATATTTTTAAGGGGTGCCTGGTTGACTCAGTTGGTTAAGTGTCCAACTCTTTTTTTTTTTTTTTTTTTTCAACGTTTATTTCTGGGACAGAGAGAGACAGGGCATGAACGGGGGAGGGGCAGAGAGAGAGGGAGACACAGAATCAGAAACAGGCTCCAGGCTCTGAGCCATCAGCCCAGAGCCTGACGCGGGGCTCAAACCCACGGACCGCGAGATTGTGACCTGGCTGAAGTTGGACGCTTAACCGACTGTGCCACCCAGGCGCCCCTGGTGTCCAACTCTTGATTTCAGCTCTGGTCATAATCTCACAATTTATATGTTCGAGCCACTCATCAGGCTCCATGCTCACAGCACGGAGCCTGCTTGGACTTCTCTCTCCTTATGTCTCTGCCCCTCCTCAGCTTGCTCATTCTCTCTTTCTCTCTCTCTCTCTCTTTCAAAAATAAATAAACTTTAAAAAAGAAAAAAAGTTTTAGTTTCCTCACAGAAACTAAAGAAAATAAAATTGTATCAAATTATCTCCTTTGGTCTCATGATATCCATGTATTTTACACTGACGACTACATTATATTTTTCCTTGTGAAAAGAATTATACCAGAAATATTCCTGCATTTTTTTTCTTTCAGCTAATTTCCTTTTTTTTTTTTTTTCTGAAATGTTTTAGAGACTTGGAAAAAAACCTAGTGCTATTCCAGCTTGTAGTCATAATGTCTTCATTTTAACTATGCTTTAATTTTATCAAATTTGAGAGGATTAGGAGTCCCCTATACTGACAAACTTTAAGTAATTGACTTACCCTCTTGCATCATGAAGGTTTCATTCTTTTTTTGTTTTGTTTTTTTAATGTTTATTTTTGAGAGAGACAGAGACAGAATGCAAGTGGGTTGGGGTAGAGAGAGAGGGAGGCACAGAATCTGAAGCAGGCTCCAGGCTCCAAGCTGTCAGCACAGAGCCTGACACGGGGCTTGAACTGACAAGCTGTGAGATCATGACCTGAGCCGAAGTCGGATGCTCAACCGACTGAGCCACCCAGGCACCCCAAAGTTTCATTCCTAAATAGATCATTCATATCAGCCAAAAATATGCTCTATATACCAGCATTATAATGTCCTCTGGTTGTTTCTCTAAGACTAGTGTCTAAATTCCCTCTTCATAGCCAAACTTCAAAAGTTGTTTATAGTCACCACTTCCTTACCTTTCATTCACTCATTTTTAATGATATTTGATATTGTTTTCTATTTTTATAAATAAAGAAAATGGAAGACAGTAGTAGCTTTTTATATTCCCCTTATCCCAAAGCAGCTATTATTATTTTGTTGTTATTGGTACTACTATCACATTTTGATTTAAGAATCTAATGTTTCCAAAAACCACTGTGCTGTTCTTGTTCTATCTCAAATCAGGTTGCAATATTTGCATGGGTCTATTTCAGTGCCCTGGGTCTAGATCTAAGCTCTTTCCTCAGTACCCTTTGTATATGTTTTTGTCACACTAAATCCTCCTTGTGTTAGTTACTGCATCTTTTAGCTACCTTTTAATATCTAGAAGGCCCAGTCTTTAAACATTGTTCCTTTTCTAGAATGCCTTTTATATTCTTGGTACTTGACTCTTTCATAAAAACATTTGAATCATATTGCTAAATAAAATGTAAAATTGAGTGAAACAAACCATATTGAGAATTTTGTTACAATTACAGTCTATCAGTTTAAGTTTATATCATAACAGTGTTGAATCTCTCAATCCTTGAAATAGTTGTATTTCTACCATTTTTTTCAGATTTGCCTTAATGATTTACAGTAAAATTTCATACTTTGCTTTCTATAAATTTTATACATTGAAAAAGATTTATTCCGGGGCCCTTGACTGGGTGGCTCAGTCAGCTGAGAGTCTGACTTGGGCTCAGGTCATGATCTCACATTTCAAAAGTCTGAACCCCGCATCCTTCTAAGTGCAGAGCCTGCTTGGGATTCTCTCTCTGCCCCTCATACTTTCTCTCTCTTTCTCTCTCTGTCTCTCTCTCTCAAAACAAACTTAAAAAAAAATTTATTCCTGGGACGCCTGGGTGGCTCAGTCAGTTAAGCATCTGACTTCAGCTCAGATCATGATCTCATAGCTGGTGAGTTGAGCCCTGTGTAGGGGCTCTGTGCTGACAGCTGAGACCCTGGAGCCTGCTTTGAATTCTGTGTCTCCCTCTCGCTCTCTTCCCATCCCCCACTCTCTCTCTCTCTCTCTCTCTCTCAAATATAAACATTAGAAAAATTTTTAAAAATTTATTCCTTAAAAAAAGATTTATTTCTATTTTTTGTTGCCCTTGTAAATGATCATTTTTTATTTTATTTTACTAAGAAATGTGTTATTTGCTGCTGGATTTTAGAAATGAACTGATTTTTATATTTTATTTTATTTTATTTTATTTATTTTATTATTTTATTTTATTTTATTTTATTTTATTTTATTTTATTTTATTTTATTTTATTTTATTTTATTTTATTATTTTATTTTATTTTATTTTATTTTATTTTTAAGTAATCTCTACACCCAATGTGGGTCTCAAACTGACAACCTCAAGATCAAGAGTCACATGCTCTTACGACTGAGCCAGCCAGGTGCCCCATTTTTTTTATTTTTTATTTTGTATTTTTGTATCCTAAACTCTGTCATTAACTCTATTGGTTTAGCAGTAGATTTGGGGGAGGTTTTCTCTGTGGAGAATTACATCTTATGTAAATAATAAAAACTCCTTTTTATTCCTATATCTACTTTGTTTTTCCCGTGTCTGCACCGACAAGGACCTCATTATTATGTTTTATTAGCTATAATGATGGCAGGCATCCTTGCATTGTTCCTGATGTTAGAAAGAATGCTTTCAGTTTTTCTTCAATCAAGTGTGATATTTGTTAGTTATTTTTGTACATGTACTTACTAAGTTAAAGAAAAGACTTTCTGTTTCTTTTGCTAAAAATTTAATACAGAATGAATGTTGAATTTGATTGCCTATTTTCCTTTATTTATCAATGTAATAAGATCCTTACCTTTTCATTTGTAATATGTTAAAATATATTAGTCACTCGAAGAATTTTGAATTGTATTATTTTCATTGGACTGCATGCCAAGTAAAGACCAGCTTCTGATTGTGAATGCAGAGGCTATTTTTTTCTCTACCCACTATCAAGGTCAAGATTTAAGTTTTTCAATCTGTCTTTTTCTGTGTGGTGGGGGTTTAATTTTCATTAAGCTGTTAAGATTCTGTTTTATGTGGAGTCTCCAATCCAGGTCTGCACCAAAGGCAGACTAGAGGCATGCCCTCCATGTCTTATGCATTCCTGAAAGTAGAAGCTCAAGGTACCAGAGTTTGCAGGAACTCTACTGAAAACTAGCTTTGGTGCTCTTGAAATAAATTTTTAGTCCCAAGATGGAGCCACTCCTGCACAGGTGCAATGTCAGCAAACCAAAACTTAGACAAACTTCATGCCCTTGTAAATGCTCAGCTTGAACACAAACACAATATACCCAGCCAGTCTCCAAACTCTAAGCCACTTTTAGGCATTTGTACCCCAAACAAGGCTGACTATGTGGACCCAGTCAATCAGATATTTTCTACTTGTGTCTTCCTTTTTCTTTGTTCTTCATCTAATAAAAGCTTCCTGTCCTCTGACCCATTTTGCAGTTCTCCAAAGAGAGACTGTCTATTTCATAAAGTGTTAAATAAAGTTTGTTTGTATCACCTAAATTGTTTTCTTTAATATTTTTTTAACAGTTTTTGGTGACAAGAAATGGGATCCAAAGCTGACTGCAAACACCCTTGGACCAAGGACATGCACAGGCAAGATGCCCAATGATCCCTTTGAATTTACTGTTCCTCCTCTTCTTATCTAAGAGCCTTGGGTAAGTCATCCATGGATTTGAGCTATCTATAACTGGATTCATATAATATATTCCATTTTATGTCTGGTTCTTTCATTCAATATCAAAAATTTGATATTCAGCCTTGGTGTTCTGTATGCAGCAATTTGTGTATTCTCATTACTAAGATATATTTGGTTTTACAGATAGGACAAAATATGTTTATTCATTCTTCTGTCAATAGTCTTTGGGCTGTTTCTAGTTACTAGCTTTTATGCATAATGCTTTTATGAAAACTCATATACGTGTTCTGTTGAATACAGTAAAACCTTGGGTTGCGAGTAACTTGTTCTGCGAGTGTTCCACAAGACAAGCCAACATTTCTAATAAATTTTAACTTGATAAATGAGTGATGTATTTCAATATGAGTAGTACATGATGCCAAATGTTTCATGATCACAACTGAGTCAATGGCTCTTCTTTCCCTCTCTCACTGTTGGATTGTGGGTGATTGTCTCCCAGGCTCAGATGCTTGGTCTCAGGCTGCAGTGTTTGGCAGAAATCAGTGATTTTTCAGAACTTTGGAAGGTGTTCACACCTGGAACCAGTGTATCTTTTGTCACTTCAAGGCACCTATGGACGGTCCTTTGCTTTTCCATACAAGAATAAGTTTAGGAATGCTTTGCTTCATTCTGGGTCAGGTTGCCTGCAGATACAGACCCTTTCCTCTGCTGTCTTATTGCCAGTTACATTAAATACAGTATATGACAAGAGTTTATTAATACTGTACTATAGTCAACATCCGTAAAAGCATATACAATGGCTCCCATGCAGAAAAAGGTTGAAAAGAAAGGCTGTAAGAAGGAGATGATTATGGTGGAAGTTAAGAAGGAAATACATCAAAAAGTACAAACATGGTATGGGAATGGCTGAAATTGCAAGATTTTATAAGATATCTACATCTGCATCTTGTCTGCAGAGGAGGAGGGGAAAAAGGCAGGAGAATCCCTCACTTCAAATGAGATTATGGAGATGTGTAAAATGTGGGAAACAGTGCAAAATTTTGTAGAAAAGCACCACACGAATAAGGTTTGTATCAGTGCAAGCGATGAATCTGTTGAAAAACAATGCAATGTCACATTTCTGCAAAATCCTCAAAAGGAGGCAAAAACAGGGGCGCCTGGGTGGCGCAGTCGGTTAAGCGTCCGACTTCGGCCAGGTCACGATCTCGCGGTCCGGGAGTTCGAGCCCCGCGTCGGGCTCTGGGCTGATGGCTCGGAGCCTGGAGCCTGTTTCCGATTCTGTGTCTCCCTCTCTCTCTGCCCCTCCCCCGTTCATGCTCTGTCTCTCTCTGTCCCAAAAATAAATAAAAAACGTTGAAAAAAAAATTAAAAAAAAAAAAAAAAAAAAAAAGGAGGCAAAAACAAGTGTCATTGGATAGGTTCCTTGTTAAAGCTGCAAGAAAAGAAAAGGATTCCATTGAGCCAATAGACACCAGTGATTCTATTAGTGATAGTGAAATTCATCCTACACAATAACCCTCCCTCACACCAGCCATGAAGGTTTTCAAAGGTAAATGCAGGTTGATTTATTTATTTTTCTTTGTATTTTGTATTTTTTTTATTATTTTGTATTATATCACAGCATTGTAATCATTTTTATATACATATTTTGGGTTGTAGAATTAATCATCTGAGTTTCCATTATTTCTTATGGGGAAATTCACTTTGATATACAAGTGCTTTGGATTACAAGTACGTTTCCAGAACGAATTATGGTGACAAACCAAGGTTTTACTGTATGTGTATACTTATCTGCTAGATATACATCAAGGAAAGATATTGCCGTGTCACAAAATAGGCATATATTCTGCATCAGTAGACATCACCAAACAACCTTCCTAGTTGGTTTTACTATTTATACCCCCACCAGCAAGCAGTATATGCAAAGTCCAATAACTTCAAGTCGTCACTGAAGCTGGGTATTATCTCTTTTGGATTTAATATTTAGAGGCTGGGTAATGATTGCAGTAGATTTTAATTTGCATTTCTCTATGGCTAATGAGGTAGAGAACCTTTCATACATTGTTTGGCCATTTGGATATCCTCTTTTGTAATGTCCATTCAAATTATTTTCCAAGTATTGTATACAGTTTTCTATTTTGTCCATTTATATGATTTCTTATATAGTCTATGTAAGCCTTTAACAAATGTACACATTGCAAATATATTCTCCTACTCTGTGTGCTATCTATTCATTTTCTTGATGATAAACAGAAGATCTTAATGTAGCTCTGTTTATCATTTTTTTTCTCTAGAGTTTGTTACCAAGTTAAAATGTCTGCCTACTCCAAGATCATAAAGATACTCTCCTATGATTTCTTCTGGAAAATTTCTTTTTTTTTTTCCTTTGACATTTACATTTATTTTCCATCTGGAATTGTTTAATATAATGTAAAGTATAGAAGGTAAGGCTGATTTTTTTTCTTAGATGTGTATCCAGTTGACCCATGGCCATTACTGAAAAAATCATTCTTTCCTAATTTTACTACAGGATGAACATTGTATCAGGTCACTATATATTTTTGAGTTTGTTTCTATTTGTTCTATTCTTTTCCATTGGTCCATTTTTCTATACCTATACCAAAACACACTGTTTTCATACTGTAGGTATGCATGTCTTGATTTTGATAGCATAAGTCCACAAGCTTTGTTATCGTCTTCTAGATTATCTTTCCTAGTTACTTTTTGATGTTTTTTTTTAATTTAGATACAATTTGCATGTGCTTAAATGTTAAAGTCTTATTTTCAGTTTGATGAGTTTTAACAATTGTACATATCCATTTCAGAATCACCCAAAACAAGATATACAACATTGCAGTTATGTTCCTTGCATTATTTTGATGCAGATTCCAGGTTTCATAGTCAAAAGTATTTTACTATATATCTATAAAAGAAAAGCGTTCTTAAAAACTAAACCATAATACCATTTTCAATCCTAAATGTGTTAACTATGATTCCATAATAATATCTAATTGCAAAAACTTGATTTTGAATTAAAAACATACTTTCTTCCCTTAGAGGTCATGTTCTAGAGAGTTAGAGCAAATACATGCAACTTTTCTCAAGATCGGTTCCACTGTGGTTGCAATGAAGATTTTTAAAATGTCTGTCCTGCCTTAATCACAGATAGGAACGACAAAATATATAAAAACATTGACAACCGTAAATTGCTACATATATATATATATATATGTGTATGTATATGTATATTATGTATATACATATACATATATATGTATTTATATATGTATTTATATATATATGTATATATATATATTTATTTATATATGTATTTATATATTTATTTATATATATATATGTATATATATATGTATTTATATATATATAAAATTGTCTCCACTAACCTTTTCATTTTATATAAGCCAAACAAAAATTAAGGAGGTTAAATCTGCAACTTTTGAGTTCCTCCTCCCTTTCTTTCTTGATGAAGCCACGTCTCTCTCCTTGGGCAGAGGCATCTTTTTTGGTGATGGAGGACTCCTCTTCCATTCTGGCAGACCTCTCGTGAGAATGTCTATCTCTCCTCTTTCTTTGACTGCTTTCTGATCATTGCTAAAATCAAGCTCACCTTATTTACCACACATCATTTTCCCATTCTGGCATCTCTGTATATTTTTTGTGATATCAACATTTGCTTCTTTTACCCAGATATAAAACCCTGACGGTATGAGTGAGGGACAAGGCCATGGGGCTCTTTTCTCTATAATTTATGATGTTCGGGTTTTGCAGCATTTCTTAAGTCTGTAGGTTGATGTCTTTTGTCAATCTTGGAGTTTTCTTGGCCATCATTAAATATTGTTCTGCTTTGTTCTCTTCCTCCTGTCCTACTGATACTCAAATTAGAAGTATATTAGGTCTTTTTTTTCTTTCTCCTCATATGTCTCCCATCTCTTTTTCCTATTTTCTATCCTTTCACTATTCACACAGTTTAATTGGGATATTTCCTATTGGCCTTCACTTAAAGTCACTATACCTTTCTTTTGCTGCATCCAATTTGTTATTAGACTCATCTATTTATTTCTTAAGTTGTAATTGAATGTGTAATTAGTAAAAATTATGTTGATTCTTTTATGTTTAGAGATTCCACTTCTCTAATGAAATTCTTCCTTATATTATTTATTTTCTTAAACTTAAATCATAGTTACTTTAAAGTGCATCCTTAGTAAATAAAATGTCTAAGTCTTCCTGGGTCACATTTTCTTGTCATTTATTTTTCTTGGTATGCTGAGTATTTTTTTTAATGATTGTGGGACATTTTGCATTAATAATTCTAAAGACTGAGTAATTTGTATTTTACTCTGAAGAGGATTCATCTTCCTTCTATTGAATAGCTTGCATGGGGATGAATACCTTAATCCAATCAAGAGCTGATCTACTCATGGTGTGTTTTTACTAAAGCCCCTTTCCTTGCTATGTCCTCCCATTTTATTTTTAATCTCTTCAACATTTTAAGGGTGTCAACAATTATTCCCTTTAGCTTCTTTGCTTCTTTCTCTCTGTAGTTTAAGAATTCAATAAATTCCCTAAAGAAAAATCAGTGGATTTTTCCTCATTTCCCTATGCCTCAATTTTTCTGAGATCTTGGGCTCTCAAGTTTTGGCTGCCATTGTATTTTTTTTTTTTTAATTTTTTTTTCAACGTTTATTTATTTTTGGGACAGAGAGAGACAGAGCATGAACGGGGGAGGGGCAGAGAGAGAGGGAGACACAGAATCGGAAACAGGCTCCAGGCTCCGAGCCATCAGCCCAGAGCCTGACGCGGGGCTCGAACTCACGGACCGTGAGATCGTGACCTGGCTGAAGTCGGACGCTTAACCGACTGCGCCACCCAGGCGCCCCTGCCATTGTATTTCTAACCTCTACTTTTTATCCCCAGACTTAATAAAATTGCTGAAAACTCTGCTAGTTTCCATTTTCCTAGTAACAGCTCTGTCTCTCACTTCATAGCCTTTTTGCCTTCTCCAAGAATTGGCAAAAGCACTGTGCTTACAGCAGCTTATAGAATATCAGTCTGTCTTTCCTTGCTTCCCTCAAATCGTTGCTAGCAATTCTAGAAACAGATTTTTCTTTTGCATTTTAGCTGGCCTTATTTTGTTGCAAGCTGCTCCCTCATATCCAGAAGCAAAAATTTCATTTAAGCTCTTTTAAGATTGTTACTTTTGATTTTTTGTGGACTGATCAGTGGCATGGAGGTAGAAAATTTAAATTTTTAAATGGAAGTGAGGATGTTAGCTACTCTGTTGTCAATAAAATGAATTGAATTGCAGGGGGAAAAATATGGCTACTTATAGTTATTTTTACCCTACTTATTTCTTGGCCATGTTCTAGATAATTGAGATTGATATATAAATAAGACACACATTGGGGTGCCTGGGTAGCTCAGTCAGTTGAGTATCCCATTCTTGATTTGGGCTCAGATTAGGATCGCAGGGTCATGGGACCGAGCCTCTTGTTGGGCTCCATGCTGAGTGTGGAGCCTGCTTAAGATTCTCTTTCACTTGCCCTCTGCCCCTCTTCCCTGCTTGCATGCTCTCTCCCTCTAAAATAAAATGAAATAAAAACTTTTTTAAAAAGACCCATATTAAGTCAACTTGTAAAATTAGTGAATAGGGATAATATAATAATACATATATAATATATAATAATGTATATACAATAATCTAATTCTACATAAATACTTTATAATTCTCTTTTTTGTTTTCATTTGACTATATTAATATATTTTCAACTTCATGTCAAAACTATTTAAAATAACTACATATATTTTGATAACATCAAAATTCAATACTACTTCTTATACTTGTTTTTCTTTAAATTTCTAAATATTTTCTGCCTTCTCTAAGTCCTGTCTTGATCATAGCCTCACTTTGTAACATTCTCAATGTCCCAGGATATGGCATAGATATGTAGGTAATTTATTCTAATTTTCTCTTCTTTTCATTGACCAACTGTTGAAACACAGTGTCCTGTTCTAGGTCAAGCTCAAATTTTACTTCTTTTTAGGACCTTTACTGTCCTTATATAAGCAATATAAAAGGCATCAGGCTCATATACACTCATTGAATTTGGGAGGGGTTGCATTTTTGGACATGATCTTTTTAACTAGATCAGTTCTTTAAGGGGCCCTCATAGCATGATCCTCAGAGGAAAAAGTTTACAGCATAGTACGAGTATTTGGGGAACAACAAACTTACAACTGCTTTCATCATATTTTCTTTCAACTACCTTTTATTCAGTTCTTTGGCCATAGTGCCAAGTTGCTCTAAATTTCCTGATATCTTTCATATTATGAAAGTCCATCTACTAACCCTAATTTGTATGATAATCTGTGCTATTTATTTTCTCAATCACTTTCTAATAGGTCTTTCAACATCTATATGACTTCCACTTTAATATCCTGTGTGATACACCTTTTATTTCTTTTCAACAGGTTAAATGCATCACTCACTTTCCTCTTGTCAGGCATATGAGTCAAAACTTAATCAAAACAAAAAAGAAATGGCAGGGGTACCTGGGTGACTTAGTTGGTTAAGCATCCGACTCTTGATCTCAGCTGGGGTCACGATCTCACGGTTCTGACTTTGAGCCCCACTTTGGCCTCTGCACTGACTGTGGAGCCTGCTTGGGATTCTGTCTCTCCCTCTCTCTCTGCCCCTCCCCTGTCACTCTCACTCATGCTCTCTCAAAAAATAAACTAAAAAAACAAAAGCAAACAAACAGGCAAAAAAATAAATGGCAGGTAAACAGATTATAGTGGTGTAAACCATATTTTATAATAATCACAATTAAGGATAGCAACTTAGAACAAATATTGACTGAGAGATAAAAACAGAATAACAGTCAAATAAAATCACATATTGTACTATAATAAATTGTTCTATTTTAGTATATGTGAAATTATCATAAGCATTTCAGAAACAAGTAGCACTATAATAAACCAGCAGAGTGACATAAATGACACATCTATGTACAATGCTTGGCATATCCATCAGTAGATGCTCAACAAACTTCAGGATGTTATTTCATTCTCCCTTAGGTAGGATTAAATGCTTTCTCAATTTATGTTCATAGCATTTAAATATATTCTATTATGACACTAGCCTGGAAGATCTGTGAATTCAGGAGTCACAACTAACTTGTTCTCCCCTGCATCCAAAGTGCTATTTAGTATCTGTCATGGCATATTTTTTAAAAACAGTTATTTAGTTTTGAGAGAGAGAAAGACAGAGAGACAGAGTGTAAGCAGGGGAGGGGCAGAGAGAGAGGGAGACATAGAATCTGAAGCAGGTTTCAGGCTCTGAGCTGTCAGGACAGAGCCCAATGCGGGGCTTGAACTCAAGGACTGCAAGATAATGACCTGAATAGAAGTCAGATGCTCAGCCAGCCGAGCCACCCAGGCACCCCAGCATATGTGTTAAGTATTTTTCCAAATAAATGAATCAACATTCAGCATTTCTTCACTTAATTAGGAATTCCCCAAGCCTAGAAAGGGCTTGATAACAATGAATATCCAACTAATATTTATTAAATTCATTATTTCAGATAACAAGCATTTATTTAGTCTTTGTTGTCTGCCATGAACTGTACTAAACAAAATGAGAATTACTGACCAAATTGAAAATATATTCACCACCCTCATGTCTGCCTGTTCTCTTCCTTCCTAATTCCATCATCTAATATTTTTCTGTGTCAAGAAAAATAATTATTGAGAAGAGTAGTTTAAGAAGACTATGAGATAATATTAATGCTCCTTGAAAATAATTTATGTTTAAAACTTTTATTCATCTCTAATGCTAGACGTAATCCTCTTTTTTTTTTTTTTTCAGATTACTCTTCCATTAACAAAACACACGTTCAGAGGATATAAGTATTTAGAGAGTGCTTGAGAAGATTGAGTAGGCAAGGTCCCAATTTGCATTATATAGTTTTTTTACTCCTAGGGTATTCCCTTTGTATACAAATAGTTACAGACTCTATTGAAAGAAGACATTTTCAGTAATTCAGGGATGTGTGTTTGTCACTCATCTTGGGTGGGGATGTCTGGAAGAAGTAAGAAATGAAGGAAGAATCATAGTAAAAATGACAAGAAAAACATGTTGAAAATTCAGTTACGATTTTAGGAGATATGACATTTAAATGCAATAATTTCCTGATTATTTTAAGTTAAACCTCTCATCTCTCACTCAAATGCTTTCTTTCTCTTGTCTAAAATGTTTTTATTCGAGCACAGTTGACACACAGTGTTACATTTTAGATGTATAACAGTGATTCCACAAGTCTGTATGTTATTATGCTACACTCACCACAAGTGTAACTACTATCTGTAACCATACAATGCTATTACAATACCATTGACTATATCCCCTATATTGTACCTTCTTTCCCTGTGACTAATTCCACAACTGGAAACCTGTATCTCCCACTCCCCTCTACCCATTTTGACCATCAACCCACTCTCCTCTCTGGCGACCTTCAGTTCTCTGTATTTATGAGTCTGTTTCTGCTTTTTGTTTGTTTATTTACTTGTTTGTTTGATAGATTCCGCATATGAAAGAAATCATATTGTATTGGTCTTTCTCTGTCTGACTTATTTCACGAAGCATAAATACCCTCTAGATCCATCCATGTTTTTGCAAGTGGCAAGATCTAACCTTTTTTTATGTCTGAGTAATATTCATTCCAGTGCGTGTGTGTGTGTGTGTGTGTGGGTGCATGTGTACGCACGCGTGTGTGTGCGCGTGCGTGCTATCTTCTTTATCCTTTCACCTTTTGGTGGGCACTTAGGTTGTTTCTATATCTTGACTATTCTAAATAATGCTGTAATAAACATTGTGGTATGTATATCTTTTTGAATTAGTGTTTTAGTTTTTTTTTTTTTTTTTTTTTTTTTTTTTTTTAGGGTAAGTGCCTAATAGTGGAATTACTGGATCATATGCTATTTCTATTAATTTTTTGAGGAACCCCTATACTATTTTCTGTAGTGGCTGCACCAACTTATATTCTCACCAACAATGCATGAGGGTTCCTTTTCCTTCCCATATTCTCCAGCACTTGTGCTTTCTTGTCTTTTTAATTCTAGCCATTCTGATAAGTATAAGACATATCATTGATTTTGTATAGGTTTTGATTTGCATTTCTTTGATGAGTAGTGATGTTGAGTATCTTTTCATATGTCTGATTACCATCTGTATGTTTTCTCCATCAAAATACTTTTATGTCTTTAAGCATAAGATCTGTGTCTCCGTATTAAAAACATGAATGCATGGTTGTTACCTAGAGACAAACAGTAACTATGCTGAAGAACATCTTTTAAGCTTACATATACAAAATATATAATATGTATTGTTTTTATTTAAAATAAGATACCGACAATGTAGATTCTTTTGAATTACATTTATATAATATGTTCACGTCAACACAAACTTTTACCACATTTTTAATTAACAATATATGATTCTCATATATTTGTTCATATTCAAGACTTTTCCTTTAACTAGAGGAGTATTATAAACAGGTCTACATTAGAAAATAACTTGCAGTTTTGTGAAGGAGGTATTACATAAGTAGAAACTCAGAAACTGGAAATGAGGTAAGATTAGAAAGGTATTTCACAGGCAAATCTGATAAAGTTAGTGACAGACTAGATGCTAGGGATGGGGGAGACTGAGGAGGAAACAACGGGGTTTTTAACAATGTGGGAGCCAAGTAGAGCATAGCAATGAGTTTAACCAGAATAGGAGCCACAGATATGGACAAATCAGAAGGCATGACATGCCTCCAACCATCACAGAGTTGAAAGAACCTGAACAAAGTAATCCAAAACACCAAAGGGAATGAAAGTATGTTTTTCACAATCATATATAAAACTCAAGACTGTCTACTTTTTATATTGTTCTTTGAAAACACATAGTGAAATCCGTAATATCGTAGAATGCCATTAATTAATTTATATTTATTGAATTTCTATTTTCCCATTTAGTATCCCTTCCCAGTGCCACTCTGATTAGAACAAACAGTCAACAGTACCAGAGGAATTAGAAGCCCTGTTCTTCAGGGACATGTGGAGTCCCTTATTTTGTCAAATTCAACAGATCCTCTTGACTGTTCCTTGACATGTGTGATTAATTGCCAGGAGTCACTTTATTCTCAGCATCTCCCTCACCCGTGTTGCTCAGGCTCTGCTCTCCAGCTGCCACATCGCATCTCTCAGAAGAATTGAAATATGCCTTTATATTTAAATTTAGTCCTTGTGATCAGGCAGAACTTGTCACATACCTGCCATCCTCACCTAATAATAGGCAAGCGTGAGTGAGTACTAGGACTCCTAGTGTATATTTAATACACTATCCATTGCGTGAAAATACTGATGTGTCTCCTGGAGCCTGCATTGATGCATACATTTGTTTTCTGTTATGCCCACTCTCTGCCATCTGACAGTTCATTAAACCCAGTATTTGGTTAGGTAATGTTTGCTATTCTTTCTTGTATATTTACTTCAAATTGGAAAAATCAAATTTAAAAACACCATCCAACTTTCAAGATTCTTATACATAAAACTTACATAAAACAAAGAATAGTCAGATAATAGAAAGGCAGTGAGGGTAAAATCAATAGTTAACTAATTTTAAATGGTACTTCAGAGCATCTTATTTTTTGTATTTTGGAAAAAAAAAACTCATATTTTAAATTAGCCACCCTGTCTTGGGACAATTTCAAGAAGCATGAAAAATGAAGTGTTACTAAGATTCAGTCAATGCTTTAAAATTTTCTATTAATGATAGATAATAGACATAATAATACAGATAATAATACAGGATGCTATCAATGCTTTGTATTTGGCACAGATACCTTTATTTAATTCCAAATTAGAAACAATATTCCTAATTTTCAAGATGCTCATTAGGTTTCCAAATTAGAAAATGGTATTTCTCCATTTTTTAAGTTTGAATGTACGTGTGTACGGTTGTATGTATGTATGTATTTACCCTGAGGGAGAGAAAGAGCATGCAAGCATGTGTAGGGGTGGGGTTGTAGTGGGAAGGGGAAAAGAGAAGAGGAGAGAATCCCAAGCAGGCTGTATGCTGACAGCACAGAACAGGGCTTAATACCAAAAACTGTGAGATCATTAAGCTGAAATCATGAGTCGAATGCTCAACAGACTGAGCCACCCCAGTGCCTTGGTATTCTTCATTTTTAAACATGGAAATGGCACTTGATATCAAGCCTAATCATTTCACTTTTTTTTTAATATTGAGTTCAAGAAAAGGCTAAATATAGAAGAGGCATCTTAGCCTCCATGTTATACATAATTATTTCCTTTTAGTAACCTTTTGAAATTAAATTTTGTATATTCATTCCCTTGTGTACATTTCCTGCTATATATCTAGAAGAAAGCCATGGTGTCAGTGATGAATAGAACCAGTGACCTATCCTTCTCTACAAGAACAAGATATTCTCTCTTGAGAGAACCTACTCTGAATTCTGTGTTTCAGTTCCCTCTCGTAGCTCCTATTTCTCTGCTCAGCCAGCATGTTTTCATAGTAGCAGATTCAGATTCTTCTCAGGAAAGAAGACCAAAAGATCGGTGTCGAATTAGCCACATTAAATGCTCTGATCAGACTCAAATATAATGTTCAAGAGTATATTTGAATTTATCAAATATTTTTTTAATCCATAGTGCTTCTTTTAGTTCAGATAGAAAGCTCAGATCACTTCTTTTTTTACATTAATGAGAATAAAGTACCCTCTGCCATGCAAGGTTATTCAGGTGCCTTTTCCAAATTTCAGGTATATTTTCTCTCATGTATTCATTCATTTATTCACTCATTTCTTAGTTAATTCAATCATTAGGGATTTTTCCACAAGCATTGATCCTTAAGTGTGAATACAAAAATAGTCTATAGAAATGATATACATTGACATAGAAACCAGTTATTGATAATTCAATGTATATTTTAATAGTCTAATCTTAAAAGCTAGTTGAAATTTTAACAAATTATGAATATTTCTAAAATCCTTCCTTGAAAGAAACTTGATTCTTTGGCTCAACATTTTTTTCCAGTAAAACAGTTAAGAAATTTCATGTTAGATGTTTGATCTTTTAGATCTTCCATCCATAGCAACTGAAAGATAACACTTTGTAATTCAAAGTTATTTATGGAAATATTTCACTGAACTAGTGAGGCTCTTATGGTATAGTCACAAAATAAAGTTATTTTCTTCTCTTCCTATTCATTTAAACCTATTCTGTGAGAATAGACTTTCCTGCCTTAGATGAAATATTTGACAGCTTCTTTAACTCTTTGGTTGTACTGTTTTCATTCAAATGAGAAGGATCTCACCCGACTAATTAAGAAGGCCAGTTCAGCATAATAATTAAAAACTTAGTGTTGAATTCAGTTCTTAATCTTATTCCTTTCAACAGAGGGAGACTTCCAGTAGGGAAACTTGCAGAAGGAAAGGGCTGAATGCATGGCTTCCTTTCTATTTCCTGCATAGGTTACTGCTCTGCTCCCATCCTCACTAGGCTGTAGTAGGCTACTCTACAATTAAAGAGAGTGGGAGATTAGTGAGAAAAGAGGTAAAGGGCAGGAATTTTGCTACTTGACAGATATTAATGTTATTAGGCATTGAATTTCTCTGTGATTTTAAGGTCTTTAAAGCTAACTCTTTCTTGAAGCACATTCACAATGCATTTTCACCTGTCTAGTCATTTGTAATATCCTCAAAAGTTCTTGATTTTGTGATGTTTGGTTCACTCAGTCTTTCTCTGTTGGAATCCCCTTCTTAAACTTCCTCCTTTCACTTTTGGGCAAAATTTCTTTAAGTTAGGTTTAGTGACTCTCACCTACTGTAAGATAAATGCTTGTGAATCCTTTGTTCTGGTAAATTCTGGAATTCAGTTTATTCCTTTTAATTTTTTAATTAGAACAACTAACAAGCTATACTCTTTCTGGGTGTGGATCTGACACCAATTTCTATGCCTCATCCCTCTAGGGGGTTGTAACAAGTCAAAGCTTTTTTTTTTTTTTTAATCTTAGTGCAGTCTGAAGTTCTACCATTAACAGAGACATTGTTTTCACATATCATGTTTCATCAAATTTAAGACTGCACTGATTTAAGATGTGCAGTTAATTTATATTCTGCCATTAAGAGACAACATCAGTTGAAATACATGCCCTGATTCTAAAGATGTTAGAATGTGAACAGTGGCACATGTTAGAATTGCTGAAAAATGGTCTTGGCTTTCAGAAGTGGGGGAAAATCACTGCTGACAATAGATTAAACTGCCCTCATCGCTGTTGTGGGAAAGCTGTTTTTGCTATTGCTACAGTGGTCTGTGGGTGGAATCCTACAGACTTTGACAAGTTTGACATAGGGATACTAAGAGCAGTAGCAAACAGTGGAAAAGGGTTAGAAGCAGGAACAGCTGTGTCCCCTAGACTGAGAAATAAAAGGTCTCTAGACAGGTGCTAATAGCTCACAGTTCTCAAGTCAGCCTCTTGCGTAAAGTTATTGAACCTATTCTCCTTTCCCCTCAAATCTAATGGCTTGGCTCATTCCCTAGCTTCCTCCTTGTCTTCTCTGCAACTTTTAAAAGTCACTATTCTTCAGAAGCCAGGCAGAAGTTATGGAAACACCAGAAAACTTCCTCTGCCTGCCTTGGTAAGAAACCTGGTTCCCCATCCTGAAAAGGGACAGTTAACAGGACTTCTTAGGGCAATGCATCTGATACTTGTCTACCAAAGTACTCATATTTGGAGGGTAAATGCAGGCCTGTGGCTCAATTTCTTTTTTTTTTTAATTTTTTTTAATGTTTATTTAATTTTGAGAGAGAAAGAGAGACAGAGCATGAGCAGGGGAGGTGCAGAGAGAGGGAGATACAGAATCCGAAGCATGCTCCAGACTCTGAGCTGTCTGCATAGAGCCCATCGCGGGGCTCAGACCCACGAACTATGAGATCATGACCCGAGCCAGAGTCCTACCCAGGTGCTCCCGTGGCTCAATTTCTAAATTTTGAAGTATATTTATGGAAATTTTGAATCTATATGCTTGTTTTGAAATTTACTAAATTTTTGGAAGTTGATAATTCTGGAAGAAGTGCCACGTTATTCTGGGTCGATGTCTTCTTTCTTTTTAATTTTTTTTAATGTTTATTTTTGAGAGAGAGAGACAGAATGTGAATGGGGGAGGAGCAGAGAGAGAGGGAGACAGATCTGAAGTAGGCTCCAGACTCTGAGCTGTCAGCATAGAGCCTGACACAGGGCTCAAACTCACAAACCTCGAGATCATGACCTGAGCTGAAGCCAGAAGAGCCAACCAGGCACCCCGCGTTGATGTCTTCTTAAAGCTCCTCTGTTTTGCATTAGAAGAAATTATGTCAATCTCAAACATGTTTCAGTTGCTCCATTTTTTTTTTTTTGAACCTAGAGGATGTATCACCTCTTTCATAAGTCCTTCTTAGATATTCCACCACCTAATTTTGGGATATAGTAGCAGTGGGCACTTACTAGGGAGAAAGAGGGAAAGATTCTCATCTGAATATGAAATAGCTATTTAATTTCAATAGCTTTGTTACCTTTCTAGCTAACACTCCTTGTGTAGTGGTGCATATGGAGGCATTCATAATTTTTTTACATGTTAAAAATACTAGCATGCTTATTAAAAAGTAACATTTTATTTATTTTTATTCAAGCTTCATTTCTGAAAACAGGAGTTCTTACAAATAGTATCTCCATATTGATTGGCCTTTGAGTTCTACCTTACCATTTCCATATTTTCATGCTGACAATTACAAAATCCTAAAACCTAGAAACACCTTCACAAATAACTATTCATAGGGTATTAATAGATTTGCATTACATAAATGCAACCTAAATTAGTTAATAAAGCTAAACTAAAAAAAAATGTTTTTTAAATCG
Organism: Lynx rufus; assembly: GCF_022079265.1. NCBI lineage: Eukaryota > Metazoa > Chordata > Mammalia > Carnivora > Felidae > Lynx > Lynx rufus. The sequence goes on along the minus strand of NW_025814845.1, from coordinate 94,041,341 downwards.
TTCAGATTTTGGCTCAACAGGACCCTATAGGAATTGGCTGCCCAGTGTTGAACTAATTGAAAATAAGAACACGTAACAAATGTAAATAATAAATCCTATAGATTATGATAATTTATGTACAAACTAAAATATATAAAGTACAAATGTGTTCCAGGAGCATATTAGAAGGAATTTGCAAGGTTTTTAAAGAAAATGTTTCATTTACCTTATTTCTTTCTTGATTCCTCTATCTGGGACAGCTCTCCCATCTCCAAGACACATAGGTCTACACTTTGACATCCCCTCCTATCTGAATGGAATCTTTTTTTTTATTTTTTTAAATTTTTTTTAACGTTTATTTATTTTTGAGACAGAGAGAGACAGAGCATGAATGGGGGAGGGTCAGAGAGAGGGAGACACAGAATCTGAAACAGGCTTCAGGCTCTGAGCTGTCAGCAAAGAGCTGGACGCGGGGCTCGAACTCACGGACCGCGAGATCATGACATGAGCCGAAGTCAGCCGCTTAACCAACTGAGCCACCCAAGCGCCCCTAAATGGAATCTTAACAATGAAATAAAACAATGTGATTGAGATTTTGTTGCAAGCATCTTCCATAATCCATATACTTGTAGTAATCTCTCTGACCACCTTCACTCACTGTCTCATTGTATTTGATACTTTTTTCAAAGGTGGTCCCAGTGACCGACCTTATCCACTTTCATTTCTCCCCACTTTAGTATCTAACTCCAGACTCTTTCATAGATATTCAATAAATGCTTGTTTGTTGTTGTTGTTGTTGTTGTCTTTAATCAAAATGAGGAAGAAGGCTCAACAAACCTTGGTGACTCTGAGATTAAAGGTGAGATTGAGGAGGAAATGGCTAAAATGAGAACAGAATGTTTTAGTCCTTTGCAAGCAATGTGTTAGGGGGATTTTTCCTCCCTCAAGCTCAAGACCCTTTATCAAATTAATCTCAATATTGTATGTACTCATTCACTAAGTAATTACCAACTCTTTAATATGTTCTAGACTTGGTGTGTGTGTATATGCATGTGCTTTGAGGGATGAAAGTTAGAGAGGAATGATGAAAGGATAAGGGGATGGAAATAAAATCTTCAAGTTGAGGAGTAATCAGCCACATAAATAATTAAAATATATATGAAAACAATGAAACAGAAGTAAGTAACATGTGCTTTGGGAGCATAATAGAGGGTCAAATTAATGAAATCATCATGACCCCACTGGAATGTGTTAGCATCCATGAAATATTTTGTAGGAATTTGAGAATGACATTGTGTAACTGTTGCCAAAACTGTTTTTCTTTTATTAATGAATAGCTAATATGGCAGAAGTCTTCAAGATTAGAACTGTGATCCCTATACAGAAGAAGGGATCTACATGAAATCAAGAAAATTATAGAACATGGAGCCTTAATGAAATAGGGCACAAAACCTATTATCAAGAATTGCTGAGTGAATCAACCCTATAGAAAAATAGCATTTTTTAATGTCAAAAATTTGAGTTATTTCAGGAGGAAATAAAGAGGAAATATTTGATAGTATCTACTCATCCTTTCAAAAACATTGCCATGGATATTCATAAGATAGCTGAGTAATCATTCAGTGGGGTGTTGACTTCAGATAAGACGAAAAACTAGTACTATTGCTTAACATGTGTCATGTATTACACCATTTTCTTCTGACAGTTCTGTGAGATACACAAATGAATATCATCCTCATGTTACAGATAAGGCAGTTGAAGTGTTTAAGTGAGTAACATTTCTGTGTTCCTAAAGTCTGGCTCCAGCGTCTTAACTATTTTATATTTTATTTTAATTTTTTTTTATTAAAAACATTTTTTTAATGTTCATTTGTTTTTGAGACAGAGAAAGACAGAGTGTGAATGGGGGAGGGTCAGAGAGAGGGAGACACAGAATCTGAAGCAGGCTCCAGGCTCCGAGCTGTCAGCACAGAGCCGGACATGGGGCTCGAACTCGCGGAGTGTGAGATCATGACCTGAGCCGATGTCGGATGCTTAACTGACTGAGCCACCCAGGCGCCCCTTATTTTATATTTTATACTGTCTGTTTGGAAACAGGAAACACCTCATAAAGATAAGCTGGAAATTCTGTTAAAGAGATCCCTTAGTGTTCAGTAAGTTCAGCAACTAATCATCTCCCTTGACATCTTCCTACACAGTTTCTAAAGTAGGACATAACTATGAAATCCTCAAGTTTTGAAAGTAACCTAAAGTCTTCTGAAATCTATTGATAAAATGAGAACAAGGCAAATATTTTTTTTAATCATTATAACCAAGGAGCTGATTCTCAACAAGTATCCGATAGAAGCACAGCCTAGATTCTACTAGGTTATGACAGGTGCATGAAGATGCAGGACAAAGGATGGGCAAAGCAAGCTGAGGAAAGCAAGCTGTGTAGCAAAAAAACTGGAATAGAAAGGGACTAAGAGAGAATTTCTCTCTCTCTCTCTCTCTCTCTCTCTCTCTCTCTCTCTGTGTGTGTGTGTGTGTGTGTGTGTGTGTGTGTGTGTGTGTGTGGTGTTTTTGTTGTTGTTTATTGGTCTCTGCTCCTAAGTTTTGCTGGAAAACTTTGGTGAGAGAAAGTGATGCTTAAAGATAAATTTTCTGTGGAATATGTTGTATACTACTTTAAAGAATGTTACAATAAAGATCTACTGAATTCCTCAAGTCTTTAAGAGTTGTCCTTGTAACTCAATAATTTTTTAATATGACATCTCAGAGATTAGCCATTATGGTGACCAGTTATATCTACATTAAATCTAGATATCTACGTATTTATCTATCTATCCATTTATCTACCTACCTTTCTCTCTCTCTTTAGAGAGAGAGAGAGAGAGAGAGAGAGAGAGATTGTTTAGGGCATATACCAAAATATTTTATGTGAGAGTGACTCTAATATAAAGTATTTATAAAATGAATGAACATACTTATAAAATAAATTGAATACTGAGCTCTAGATAACAATATAAGAAAATATCTGAAAAGCATTTTAAATTGTATTATAAGAAAATGGGCCTAAAACTCAGCATCAATCTTAAAGTCCAATGAAATGGTTTCTCAGAAAGGCATTAGAAACTCAACAGAAAATTATCCTTTAGTTTTATATAAAAAGCTATGTGGTTATGATCACTATGCATCAAGAAGGATATGATGGAACCACAAATGGCAATGAAAATGAACCAATATATAAGGGAAGGAAGATTACATCAGGAAATAGTAAAATGAAGAACTAATTTAAAATGAAGAATTAAAATGAGAGAGAAGGAGAACAGAATTTGAAAATTATGGTTGTGAAACCATGAGTAAGTTAACCTCAGAATTATTCACCAATGTCCCAAATGCAGTAAGAGGTCCTGTAGTGAATGACTATTGTTTTACTGTCCAGCCAACCATGTCGCTTTCTGGTAACAGAGCAAGCACCTTTTCTTTTTTTCTTTTGAGAGAAATGTCCCTACCACTCACTTATCAGTTCATGCTATTAGTTTGGGAAAGATGAGGGATTGGCTCAGGCTCGAGTCTTCCCAGAAAAACTCATCCAACTCAATCTGGACCAATGAAAGTCAATGATGAGAAATTGCTAGGACCATTGTGAAAAGTAAATTCACTTTCACTGAAATATTTAAATTAATAGAATATATTTTAGTAATTTTTGGGAAGATAGCCTACATAAGATTGAAGCCATCAAAAAAGAATATCCAATTGGGATGGGGAGAGAAAGAGTGTGCTAGTGAATTCAGCTGATAAGAGCCAGGTCTATCTCAGGGATTTTTAGGTATATGGGCCAATAAATTATTTTTCTATGTAAAATAGTTATAGGTAATTTTCTGTTACTTTGAACAAAAAGAATAAATGCACACTTTGAAGTCCAAGTGAGGATATTTGAAAATAGTGTTGGTTTGAAACCTCCCTGAGTGCAATCTGAAACCAACTTCTATATGTGAGGGCAAAGGCAGATCAATGAAAGAAGCAGACCACCCAGACTGAAAGGTGGCAGTTTTAATAAACAAAGGTACTTACTGATGACACTTGTCTTGAGCACAAGACGAATCAATCTCTGTACCTACCCACCAAAATCTTACCAGTTTAAATAGAAGCCTTAACTGAGTTAAGTCACACACCCAAGTCCAGATGGCCTCAACACCACATTTATATCTCAAGACTGCATCCTTTGAGCAGCTTCTGGTAGCAGAGAAGGCAAGCAGAGTATGCATTCCAAGAACACGGGTGGGGGTGAAGAGCCTCCAATTGCCTGGGTCCAGTTTATGGGTCAGCTAGCAGTCACATCTTCAAGATCTCCTCCACCACTCCAGCCCTTGTGACTGTCTCTTGCAATCTCACATGCACCTCCCTCCTGCCTCTTCTGCAATGTATCCCTGAGCAGTCATCAGAGGGTTTCACTAGCGTGGAGGTGGCTCATTGGCGTCTATCTGGCTGCATTGGAGGCAGACTCCACAGCAATAATATAGGAAACTCAAACTAAGACAATAATTCCCCAAATCAGTGACAACTTTTTCCACCAAGTGCTTCATGATTTAAACCATTGATTTATCAAGTCTCTTAGGCTGGGGGTTAGATCATTCAGGGCATTTACTATGCCCTCGTGATTTTATAAAGATGACACCTTAGGAGACTGATCAAGTATGAACACAGAACATTCTGTTTGGATAATGGCACAGGTGCCTCCTTGTAAGGCAGTAATAATGTCCAAAGCTATCCTATTCTGGAGGACTGCTTTTCTCATTAGAGACATTATAGTGTTTATCAAGGACAGGCTTCATTGTCTATCATTTAAGGTTTGCTGCATGAACTCGGTAAGGGCTTCTATGTGTGGTATAATGTCCTCTAGGCCAATGGAGGAGATAAAGACAGAGGCCAAATGATTGTATCAGTGGAAAACAGAATGGGCCCACCTAGTGTGGAGAAGAGAGGGGTTGGCAGTTGTTACTGTGTGTAACCCAGGGTACCGTGGTCCAGCCATACAGGTCAAAGCCATGGCCAAAGACCATTTGTGCCACATAACCATAGGGTACCATTTGGGGCCAACCAATAAATACCTGGGCAGGGAGACCAGTCAGTGTCAAACCAGCCACTATCTTTAGTACGATAGAATGACTACACAGATCCTGTGAAATCCATTCCATACTTCTGGCATAATTAGGGTGGTTCTGTTTAGAGTGAATTTTCTGTTCTCAACAGAAAAGATAAAACACAGGTTGTCCATAACCCAAGGTAAACCACATAAACCTATCCCAAATCTGAACATAGCCAGCCATGGCTCTATAGTGGTTATTTTTAGGACCCTTCCAGTCAGCAGTTTGATGTGCTGCCTTGCAGCATTTTTGGCAGATAAAGAATACCCATGCCCACTGTAACAGAGAGTGTGTGCCACAGGCCAGGTCTCTGGAACTATACTAGTAATATCAAACGAATTAAGAATACTAGTCCTAACTTGTTCTTTAACGTATTGCTTTAGGGTCTTCCAATCCCCTCCTTGGAGTAGTGATACCTACCATGGCAATCCTGACAAGCTAGAGAGGAGCAGCTGCCCACATACCTAACAGTTGGATTGATTCCTTTGTTGGGCAAACAAATGGGCCCACTCTAGAAGGGCATTTCCATCAGATGCCCATACTATGCCTGGACACCATAGGAGCAGTAGAAGTCTAAGGTCAAAAATATGGATATTTTGTAGGAAATTATATGAGGAAGTCATTCTCTAAGAATTACACTTGTGGCTTGATCCTTAAATGTTAACATGGCTGCAGCTTTAGGAATTTGACCAGGTTGTGTGTACCATACATGTTGGCCAAGGAAGGCAGCACTGTTGAGGATAAGGAGGGGGCTAGGAGTGAGATATCCCAGACCAGGACTCCCACTTTTCTCCCCTTTCAATGGTGTATATTCCATTGCAGGTATCATGTGCTTCAACAGGTCCAGTTTGCAGCAAAACAAAGGAATCCCAGTGGAGATTGAATAGTTTCCCCTTACCCAGGGGTGTGAAGAAACTCACCTATCTTGGTGGGACATCTCATTGTACCTGCTTTTTCACAAGTGTCTGGATCTTTAAAAAAAAAATGTTTACTTTTGAGACAAAGAGCGGGAGCAGGGAAGGGGCAGAGAGAGAGGGAGACAGAGAATCCAAGCAGTCTCTACAGTGACAGCAATGAGCTGATGCAGAGCTTAAATTTGTGATCTATGAGTGACCTAAACTGAAGTTGGACAACAGACTGAGCCACCCAGGCACACCCACGAGTGTCTGATCTTAATCCTCAGGTGTCTGTATTTTAATCCTCAGTATCATGTGCCCTCCTAGTTTTGTAAATGGCACTAAGTTCTCCAATATATTATCCTCTTCTTCCACCTTGTCTCCCAGCCCCTAAGCTAGTAGAGTGTGGACAACCAAATGTCTGTCTCTAAGCTCGTCTTCCCACTTTCTAACTTGAATTTCAACCTCTAGTTGGGCATAGTTATCCAGCCAAACTGCCTGCAGTGGAAGTCAGTGCCCTGCAGCAACTATTCATTTTACTTCTTAGCTTAAGGTGCACTACATGCAATTCTCAAACAAGTGCATTAAACCAGATGGCATTTTCAAGGTGTCCTCATATTCAGTGAGATGGTCTACTAGCATCTAACATATAGACTGTGCCTCCCCACGTTGAGGTTGCTGGTCAAGGCAATGTTTCCCCTACAGACAACTCCTTTCTCAAAGCCCATTTCTTCAATCTGCTGTCTGGCTTGCCAATTTCACATTCACAACATCCTTGGGAATCTCCTCAGTGAAATCTGAAACCAGAATCCACACACAAAAAGAGACTAAGGAAAGAAACTGACTACTTCAAATTGGTAGGTAGCAATTTTCATAAGCAAAGGCACAGATAATGCTTATCTTGCCTGGCCACAAGACAAGTAGACCTCTGCACTCACGTGGCAGAATCTTAAAAGTTCATTTAGAGGCCTTAACTAGATTCAGTTACCTACCCAGTCAAGATAGCTTCAATACCACATTTCTGTCTCAAGGCTGTATCCTTGGAGCAGCTTTTGGGAGGGAGAAAGGCTAGGGCAACATGCATTCCAAGGACAGGGGATGGCATAGGGAGCCTCCAATTGCCTGGGTCCAGCTTGAGAGTCAACTAGTGGTCACGTCTTCTTGGTGACCTCTTCCAACAAATAGCTAGAGAAAGTATTTTGTAATTTTAATTGGATAAATAGATTTAGAAATTAGATTAACATAATTATATATAGTTCTGCATTTTCAAAGTCAAAATTTGGTATAATATCATGGAGAACAGTTATAACTGCCATAGAATTTTTGTTAATAATGCATTGTTTTTCTGAATTAACTGTTGGTGTGATTGTATTATTTATTCCTCTGTTACATGAAAATTAATAATTTTCTTTGCAATTTTTTCTTAATATAAAGAGGTGAGATATTAATAGTCTGTTCATAAAAAAAGTATATATGGACTTAATAGAAAGCATAGAAGTGGATATATTATACTACTGGATAAAATTTTAATAATTTCTTCCTGATATAAAATGTATAACAAGTTATAGATTATGTCACAATAAGATCTAAGGATTTGGAGGATTTTTAAGGGCTATCTAGGCCATTCTCCAACTTTTATAGTTTAATTAATAAGCATGTGGTAGTACTTGAAATTTTCACGTACTTTCTTCTGCATTAGGTAGCTATTTCCATTGAAGATATTTTAGTTGTATTAATGCTATTTCTTGCATTGATATGAAATATGTCCCCTTTTAAATTCAAACTATAATTTCTCACTCTGTATTCTGAAACAATACAGACTATTTCAATCAAGCTATTATATTTCCCTTTAAACTTTAGTCCAAATATCCTTTATTAAAACATTTTAGTAGGATATTCTGCCATATTTGAGTTTATTAAAAATTAGTAGAATACAGTAGCATATCCCATTAAAACATTTTGATTCATATATATCTGTGGCTCACTATGTGCCAAGTGCAGTGCTTGGCAGGAGAAAGAGCAATATGCCGGGCAGAGAAAATTTCTCCTCCCATATATCATATTCTCTGGATGGAAAATATATAAATATATAAAATATTGTGCATTGTTGTGACCATAAATAAACAAGATGATGAAAAGGTGTTGCCCTGGGAGGGAAAAACATTAGATACAGTGAATGATCAAAGCATTCATCTTTAGGAGGTGATATTTGAGTTGAGACCTGAATAATAAGAAAAGGTCGTCATGAGATCTGGGGAAAAAGCATTCCTAGCAAAGTCAGGCAAAGATCTTCAGACACATAATCACTAGGAGAAAACAGCTTTGCTTGATTTCTAATCTCATCTTTTCTGATACAGTCTAGAAGTTTTTTCACCCAAAGTTAAGTCTTAGAGATACATATACTTTAAACTAATTGTTAATAAACTTAAGTACAGTAGAACTATTACTTTCTGTGATTTGATGCTCTGATTCAATTAATGCAGCCTGAGATTACAATTTTTATCAGTCAAATTGCATTATTGATTCATATTAATGAAGCACCATTTTCAGTACAATTTTTAAAAATAATTTTTACCAGGTAATTAGTTTCATTAACATGGCTCTTTTCCCTTGCACTCTTGGGAATGACTAAAATAAGGAATTGGGACTTTTGCAACAGAGTTAAAATAATAGTTATAATTAACAGCAAAAGACTTTAATTCAGTTGCCATTATATGAGTCTGGCAAATCTTTCCATTCTCCCTCTTTAAACAAATTCTTGATTTTTATAGGTGTTTGCCTGCAGGCTTACAATAAATGGAGATGGGTAGTTTTTCTATTTAGAATTCATAGACATTGTGCCTTTCTGAGATGACTCATTCACTGCAGTCTCTGTAAGTGTCCTTTCTACACTGCTAGGATTCACCATGCTCCCCCACTTAGCTGTATGCAGATCTGTGTTGCTATAATTCACTGTCTAGCTACTATAAATCTTTCAGTAATTCTACAAAAGTAAAACTTAATTTTTTTAAATGAGGTAATCATACATTTATCTCTTTCCAGTTGTACCAGATATCTCCAGCTTCATTTTATCATCATCCCAGAGAGGGTTGTTTCTAATCTTCAAAGGCCAAATTTCTTCTCTAATCTACAAACTTCTTTAGCATTTGCCACACTTCTGTGTTTTCCTGTGAGTAACTTCCTATGATAATCTACAGTAGAAATGAACATTAAGATGGACATTAACTAACACTCCTCTTGGGGTATTTTTACAGAAAATAATTTATCTTCCAATATTTTCATTATCATTGCTTCTCAAGGCTCAGTTCTGACCCTCAGAAACTTGCACTCTACTTTTTTCTTTGTAATTGCGCATTCACTCAACTATTCAGTGATGATTGAAAATAGATAATTCCACTTCAGAATTTTCTCCAGAATTATTGGGACTCAGTCCAATTACCTATATCAGTATTTTTACTTGGATGTGTCTCACGTCTTGAAACTAAACCTGAATTATAAGTAATATTTGATGACCTACTGAATTATAAGTAATATTCAATGACCTACCAACTAATATATATTTTTATATTTGTTTGTTGCATTTAACAAATACTTACATTAAATTTACTACAGACTGGTCGGTCTCTGGCTGGTTGCAGCTCCCACCATTCAGATTTCTGCCTATTCATCCCCATTCCTCACTACTTCATGTCCTAGGAAATGAATCTTTTAGAAAAGGGAAAGAAAAGAAAGAAGAAAAAGCATAAAGAATAGCTCTCGACATTCCTAAAGTCCTACTTTTATAGAAAAAGCATCTTTATCTGTTTCCTTTTCTTTTTTCTTGCATATTACTACATTTTTTTACCATTCTAATAACGCCCTTCATTACACATCCTAGGTTGTATATATTTCTTACTAAAAAGTTGAAGTCAAAGTAATAGTTATAAAACTGACTCTAGGGATGGCTAGGTGGCTCAGTCAGTTAAGCGACTGACTCTTGATTTCAACTCAGATCATGATCTCATGATCTCATGGTTGTGAGATGGAGCTCCATCTTGGGCTCTGCACTGGACATGGTATCTGTTTAAGATTCCCTCTCTCCATCTGCCCCTTCCCTGCTTTTGTGCTTGTTCTCTCTCCCTCTTAAAAAAATGACTTTAAAAAGTAGTCTCTCATTTATTTTTATTTGATTCCAAATAGAACAGAATCCCTGGGTTGGGGTGAGGGCGACATCTGACTACTAAGAATAATTCTAACTTTTTCCTTTTTCTAGATTCTATATTTTAATATAACTTATAATTACTGTTGTTGAGTTTATTTACATAATCCTGTACTTTAGTAATTTGTTTTGGGTTAAGTGTACAACTTTATTTTTGTTATTTTTTTACAACTTTATAACATGTAAATTTATCATTTTAGAATTGGGCCATCATATAGGCCAATGTGTTTTAGAACACTAGTATTCATTGTATTTGACACCCTTTCTAGCTTTATTTAAAATATGAATTCAACTAATGATTCAGTGTTTTCCTTTGTTTATTATTTTGACATCTATCACTTATTAATAGCTAGACAAGGAGTGGGAACTTTACTCCAACACTGTTGGTGTTCCCTACTTAATTATGACCATCTAAAAGAAAACCATATATAATTTTATAGTTAAATTCAGCACATAGTACTTAAATATTTCAAATTTCAATGTTACTCGATGACAAAAGACAGATACAGACAGTGAGTTACAATTTAAAATTCTTTTAAATGCCTCTAGTAAATCAATAACAAAATAGTTTTTCTTCTTAAACTATTTGGTAACTTGGTATTAGTCGAACCCTTTTTTTTCTATTGAGATATAATTGATATATAACATTGTAGTATATAACAATTTATACCTATAACAGAGGCAACATCTATGTAAGATTAATATTTCTAACCTTTTTAGTGTGTTTAGCTAAAACTTGGGATTTTTTTTTATAAGACTGATTTATGAGATTGAAACCAAATGACATTTATAATAAGGAGGTTGTATTCTTTGTCTTCACATTAATTTTATATTTTCTAGTATTACTTTTATAAAATATGTAGTTTATTTAGATGACAACATGACACTCTTCTCAACTCAGTAAATAACTAATCTTAAAAGTGATTCAAAAAATAAAAGTGATTCAGTGGTTTAGAATGGAGCCTGCATGTTTTTTTTTTCTTATGATAAATCCTGACATTCATGTCACTATGTACTTCGATCTAGGGTAAAATGAGGATATACAATGTGACAATTATATTAATGTAGTAGAGAAAGAGGGTGTGGCCAAATGTCAGAAAACTAGAATAAATTTTCAAATAGAAAAAAGGCAAAGTGTATTATATTTGGTAAAAGAGATGATTCCATCTCTTAACCTAACAAGAAAAAATTAAATATTTAATGAAAAATCAAATATCTAGTGAATGAAATAATAAATGGAATAATCATAAATCAAGAATTAAAAAATTGGAGGGGCATTTAAATTTTGCATAGTTCAACTATCTATTTAATGACTAAGGTCTTCATATGACATCTTCATTATATATATTTGAACCTATATTGGGAATATATTCAAATTTTGACTGCTTTATTGAAAAATTTTATATGCATTAATCTATCATATATACTAATTTTTCTCCTGTTGGCCTAAATTATATCATTGGAAGTCCTACAAATTTACTCTCCTTCTTCATTCATAGAACAGTTCAACAACCATTTAAAAGAAACCAATGTGTTCTCTTATTCAGTACAATACATATCCAGTTCATTCAAATGTTCATATGTTGGTTCTAAGTTTCTTTTAAGTTCCTTCACTAAAATACTAAGTCTTCCTAACTCACACTCTATCTTTCTCATTTTAAAATTGAAAATGATAATTTCATTTTAAAATTGAAAATATACACTCTGAAGAGTGTATAAGGGAAACCTGATCATTACCTATTTCATTCTAAATACCATGTTTCTTTTAATGAATGTGAAGAATTGACTGTTTTGGTTGTCATACCATGGATTGATTCAAATGTTCATAATGCTGGTAATCATGAAAGGGCCATCACTTTTTTTTATTATTTTAACTTTTCACAATTTTAGCCTCAACCAATTATACCAACTATATAGTTCTAGTTTGATGGTTGTTTTGTGATCCAGTATGCTCTGTATGATTTATTTATTCAATAAATAAATCCCATATCCCCATTTTATAAGGTAGAAAGATTATGATAAAGGTTTATTGTTTGATCTTTGAAGATAAAAATAAGAATTATGTTGATGAATGGTCATTTTTTTTCAGTTTTTATTTAAAGTTTAGGGGCGCCTGGGTGGCGCCGTCGGTTAAGCGTCCGACTTCAGCCAGGTCACGATCTCGCGGTCCGTGAGTTCGAGCCCCGCGTCAGGCTCTGGGCTGATGGCTCAGAGCCTGGAGCCTGTTTCCGATTCTGTGTCTCCCTCTCTCTCTGCCCCTCCCCCGTTCATGCTCTGTCTCTCTCTGTCCCAAAAATAAATAAAAACATTGAAAAAAAAATTAAAAAAAAATGAATAAAGTTCAATTAGTTAACATTCAGTGTAATATTAGTTTCAGGTGTATAATATAGTTCAACACTTGCATACAACATCCGGTGCTCATCACAAGTGCACTCTTTAATCCCCATCACCTGTTTCACTTATTCTCCTCTGATAACCATCACTTTGTTGTCGGTAGTTAAGAGTCTGTTTCTTGATTTCCCTCTCTCTTTTTCTCTTTGCTTGTTTGTTTTGTTTCTTGAATTCCACATATTAGTGAAATGAGACTGAAAATATGCTTGATACATTGAACAACAGGCTATAAGAAACAGAGGAATGAATTAGTAACCTAGAAGACAAAATAATGGAAAGATAATGAAGCTGAACAAAAGAGAGAAAGAAGAATTACATGACATGAGAATGGACTTAGGGAACTGAATAACTCCATCACATATAATAGCATTTGTTAATTATAGGAATCCCAGAAGAGAGAGAGAAAAGGAAGCATAAAATTTATCTCAAGAAATAGCAGCAGAAACCTTCCCTAATCTTGGGAAGAAAACAGGCATCCAGATCCAGAAAGCATCAAAATCAGCAAAAGCAGGCCAACACCAAGACATACTGTAATTAAATTTGCAAAATATAGGGATAAGGAAAAATCTTAAAAGCAACAAGACAAAAGAAGCCCTTAACTTACAAGGCAAAACCCATAAGTCTAGAGTTTCCCAGACAAACAAAAACTAAAGGAGTTCATGACCACTAAACTAGCCCTGACAGAAATATTAAAGGGGACTCTAAGTACAAAGAAGAGATCAAAAGTGACAGAGACAAGAAACATCAGAGAAAATCTCCAGAAACAATGGCAAAACAAGTAATAAAATGGCAGTAACTACATAGCTATCACTAATTACTTTGAATGTAAATGGACTAAATGTTCCAATCAAAAGAGATGGGGTGTCAAATGGATTAAAAAAAAAAACAAGACATATCTATATGCTGCCTACAAAAGACTCATTTTAGACCTAAAGACACCTGCAGGTTAAAATTGAGGGGATGGAAAACATTTATCATTAAATGGGTGTCAAAAGAAAGCTGGAGTAGCAATATTTATAACAGACAACCTAGACTTTAAAACAAAGATTGTAAAAAGACAAGGACATTATGTAATCATAAAGGGGACAATCCAACAAGAAGATGTAATAATTGTAAATATTTATGTCCCCAACTCAATAGCATCCAAATATATAAATCAACTAATAACAAACATAAAGGAACTAATTGATAATAACACAGTAATAGTAAGGGACTTTAACATCCCACTTCACATCAATGGAAAGATCATCTAAACAGAAAATCAATGGAAATAATAGCTTTGAATGACACACTGGACCAGATGGATTTTACAGATATTGAAAAGGGAACTTAAAATAATTCCATACAATCTGACTTATCTTTATTAAGTCTATGTGAATTTTTCAGATAACCACTGGCAGATTTATTTAATGTAAATCTTTTAACTTTTATCACAAAGCATATTAACATGGAAGCTTTAAGTAAAGAAGAAAAGGGACTTTTAGTTTCCTGGAAATCAGCATATACTTGGGATGATAAAAAACAGCTGAAAATGCAGGAACTGTATTATTTCTTAAACAATTTGAGATGTGTATCTTTGGAAGCTAAGAACAATAGAAGCAACCATGAATCTTTATTTTGCCTATATATACTCTCTGTTTCCATGATATAATGTTCCTAAATGAAATAAAAATTATTTTGTGAATATGTTGGCAAACTGTGTAAGCCCCTGATATTAATGGTGATATTAATGGTTCTATTAAAACTTCAACTAAAAATGTTTCTGATTTTAACAGCATCAATGTATCATTAATAGAACCCTGCACATCTAAATATATATCCAAAAACAGCTTCCAGTTTGAAATTCAGGTACCACCTGTATTAGTTTAGGATTTACATTGTTAATATTTAATTTGGCCTTTGCAGTAGAGATGTGCTGAGCTTTTTGGTATATATTTAGTTAAAAGAGTCAGCAAACCACAGTCAGACACCTATCTCTTGGCTGTATTTCTGTCTTTATTTTAGATAAGCTTTTCTCATGTCAAATTAATACCAAAAATAGATAATGCATTTTAAAAGTTAGGTTATGGTTTTTTAGTTGTTATCATATTTATGTATGTTATTTTTGTTATATTAAAATGGTGATAATATTGCAGCAGTAAATATTCAAAAGATAGTTTTACTTAGGCATATACAAATCTGTAAATTATTCATTTTCCCCATATGGTATAATAGTGATAATGACCACATGCAATGTAAAAAGAGGAAAGGAAGCACTATTTACATAAATTCACAATTAGTTCAAGCATAGCTATGAACTTTTAATTTATGTTAAGATTTCATTTTTTGAAATCTAAAATATTTGTTTGATATCTGTCTTGAATACACAGCTCAGAATGTGTGTTGCTTAGGTAATCTTTCTGAATGATTTTAAGCTCAAATATAGCATATACTATGCCTGTTCTTCATTAAAAATAAAAGAATAAAAGGTAATGAGTATTAAAACTTAGAAGAAGAAAATGGTAGTAACACACGTCTCAAATGTAAAGGAACAAGCAACAGTGATTTAATATAATTTAATATAATAATTTACCTGAAATTTAGCCCAATATATCATGTTATGCTTTCCAAATATTTATGCTGTTTTAGTAGATTTTCACTTATTTCTACCAGAGCATGTTGTTGTATAGCCCATATCTTATACAATAAAAACATATACAAGTGAAATGAGTGATTTATTTGCAAAAAAAAAAAAAAAAAAAAAAGAATTCTACCTAGAAAGGGCATAGGTAAAGTGAAGAATATATTGAAATCTGCATGTAAGAAATGAAAGAGTGTATTACTAACTCATCATTGAACTGACTATGCAAACTACGAGTTGCTTCCTTTATGACAAAATTATAAAGATTTATTTTCTTTCTTCTTTTCCCTTATTTTTGGGTTCAGGGAGTTTATTAATGAGGAGAAGGAGAGCATGCAAGAATTTAAGAAATAATGTGACCTTTAATTGTTATACTGAATAGCAACTCTTACCAATCCTTTTAACGCATAATATAGTCATTTCATTGATTTAAATAGATGGCTCATGTTTACCAGCTTTAAATGTAAGAGATACACTGATTTTAAATAATAACTTGAAGGAAGAATAGTATGTTTTAATTAAAAGTAGTCGGATGGAACTTTCAAAATTATTTGTCAGAGTATCACGGATATGAGGCTAGCCTCAGAAGCCAGATTCTCTGGATTCAAATCCCTGCAACATCCCTTGTCACGGGATGACTAGGGAAGTTCACCTAACTTCTCTGCTTGTTTCTCTATCATGAAATATTGTGTTGAAAATGAAAGCAGTTCATAAATGAAGAGTATCTACCACACGGCATGTTCTCAGTGAGTGCTCATTTCTAATAGCAAAAGTGTCCCTATGCTTGTGTGTGTATGCATGCCTATGCGTATCTATGTGTTTCTGTAGATGTCTAGTGAGAATAGAGTGGGTGAAGAATAAATATCCTAGAATGCTTTTCCCATTTTTCCAATATATGAGCAAATAATAACTGAATAATCATGCAAATTGGGAGGGTTGCTTCTTTTCAGAGGCATCAACCCAGCAAATGTGATTTAACCTCTGAATACCAAGATATGTACCCATTACAGAAGTATGAATGCCCTGCCATTTTTTTCCCTCAAAGGGTGTTATTTCAAATAATGGAAAAACGTATTTCAGGAGTTTTAAGATCAGATAATGAAATATGTGTATTTATAAATAGTATTAAAATAAAACCAATTTTGCAAAGCATTTTGCTTTTGTTGAAATAAATAAGGCAAAGAAAACATTTTTGCTTGCTTTATACCGATTTTTTGGTAAAATGATATGGAGAATACCATTAAAATTTCAACATTAGAGAGAATATGTGCATGATGAAAAGCGTTTTTCATATTACAATGTAAAAACACTAAAGGGAAGCCAAACAAGTATTGCCTTTTGGTTCAAAATTAACTACCTAAATATTGCCTTTTTAAAGAACTATTTGTTGGAAGCTAATAAGGTTTCAGTAATAAGTTTAAATAGAATTCAATTATCTCTATGTATACATATATATATATGACAAAATGAGTTACATATTGATTTTTTTATTAAGCACACATATTTCTTTAAAAATAACATTATATTATGCAATTTCTTTGCCCTCTAAAATTGATAATTGGGTTTGGAAGGGAAGGAAAGTCATTACAATATATCATATGTAGTGATTTATGCCACAGTAAATATTTGTATATTTTATGGAATAATTTACAAAGATACTTAAATTACTGATTGAATATATTGTGAAATATATGAATACTGATTGACTTATTTTACAATCGCATGTATCTGCAATAATCCTTCAGCTGATAAAATTTATAAAACAACAGCTCAGTAGCTTAACTGTAGCAAGTTATTTATACTCCAAAAAGCCAAATGACAGTGACTGCAACCACATAATTGATGAGTTAAATGAGTTTTATGTTCCCAAAACAATTTTAAAGCTGAGTAACCCAAATTTATTAGCCATATCCAGATGGAATATAAAGTCAATATATTGCTGTTTATGTATCAAGTCAGAGAAAATTATTAAGGATGATTTCAGCCATGGATAGTAAGGGTGGGGGACCTTGGTTAAATTCTGAGGCTATAATTCAAGGAAATTTTGGTAGCTGCAAAGCTAGTGTAACAAATAAGATAACTGTGCTGTAATAGACTTTAGTTGAATTATTTTCTTGACTTAAAAAATGTAAAACTGGAGTTGAAGTAGCAACTCCATAAAACATTTCAAAAATAATGTTGGAAAGAAGTATTTTATTCAGGCTTATTAGCAAGACTTCATATATAAGGAACTTGTAAAAAAATATATAAGTAGATATTTTAATACAACTAAAATAGAAATGAGCTATTGGCAAGTACTTAAAATGATTCTGTTTTAGCACCATTTTATTGTAGGAAATTGGAAAGATTTTTTTTCCAGAATAATAAAATACTAAATGGCTTTAGCTGAGAAGATAGCATGCATCTTGGTCATTAACAATTATCATATAAATAGAATATATGATATGAAATATCAAAAGATATTAAAGGAGTATAAACGAAGGGAAGATTAAAAATAAGTATTTTTAGGAGCACCTGGGGGCTCAGTCGTTTAAGCATCTGACTTGGGCTTACAGTTCTGAGTTCGAGCCCCACGCTGGGCTCTGCTCTGACCGCTCAGAGCTTGAGGCTGCTTCAGATTCTGTCTCTCTCTCTCTCTGTTTCTCCCCCACTCACACTCTGTCTCTCTCTCAGAAATAAATAAAGATTTAAAATATTATTTTAAAAATAAATATTTTTATAGTCATTGAGCAGTTTTCATTCTAATATTAAATTGTATTAGATAGAATACATGGGCCCAGACCCAAAACCTCAAGTTATTCACTGTGTAATTTTAGAAAAGATGCTCAAATTCTCAACATAGTATATTGAATCATACCTTACCTCTGCTCATACCTGCACAGCCAATTAGTATGTAATTGTTGAGAAATGTGAAGATTTGAGATCTTACTCTATAGGAAGCTAACAAGTTAGTTTATGATGGTTTTATGAGTACTTGGAGAACATTGGAGAAACCTGAGTCAGAGAAAAAGAACTATATTGCATATAGCACTAAAAATGGGATTAACTTCAGCATATGTGTGTCAATTTCTTTTGCTCGCCAGTCCCACAAGGAACAAGCCAATGGGCCCACATGGGCCCACTCACTGGATTGTATTTCAGGAAAGGCATTCTGAGCATAAGCTTGCCCTCCCTATAGACTGGAGACAAAAATTATCTTTATTACATTAAACAATAAGCATGTCTCCCTTTGCTGTAGAGGGCAACACTATACCTATCTTCAAAGACTGTTCACCACATAAATCCAGAACAATATTCCAAAACAAAAATGGCAGACAGTGTCTCACTGCAGGGTATGCAAAAATGTGAGCAAACTATGAGAAATAACAAGTACCATTCATTTATTCAAAAAAATATTATGCTGTATTATACCCTAGACACTATTCTGGAAATTCAGGATATATTGATAAATAAGTCAGACTAGGTCCCTACTCTCATAAAGCTTAAATCCTAATAAAAATAAAAAATAAAAGGGAATTTCAGGAAATGATTAAGTTAATGATACGGAGAGAAACTTGACATCTGTAAGAAAATTATATAATGGATAAAGGAAAATTTCTTTGACATTACTTTTGAGTTGCAACCTAAATCATAAGATCTAGAGAAGTGAGAATCATGACAGATGGAAAAGTGAGTAGAAGGGCCCTGAAAGTTGAATAAAAAATATAGTTATGTTTACAAATTTGAGATTAGACATATGGACAAATTCCTACAAAATATGTATTACCTGTCTCAAGAAGAAATATAAAGCATAAATGCCCCTATAGACTTTGAAGAAATTTGTTCTGTATTTTAAAGCATTTTTCCATGTAAGAAATGTATTTGACAGGCTAGTTTTAGAAGTATTTAAACAAATGTTACCTATGAATTCTAATATCTTATAAACTTCTCAAAATAAACAGGAATGGGGGAAAAAAGAGAACATTCCCTAACACATGGTATAAGCCTGATGTAAATTTAATATCTAAGTCAGAGGAAGAGTGTATGGAAAGATATTAATACCCAATCATCTTCTGGAACAGAGAATCAAAAACAAAAAATAAAATATTAGTGAAGAAAGGAGAGATTTTCAAGAAGAAAGAAGAGGTTAACTTGTTTTGCATACTATTAAAAACTCATGAGTCATGATTAAAATTCTTAGCAATTCATTCCTGTGACCTTAACCAAGAGGACTTGAAAGGGTTGAGAAGAAACCCCAATTAGCATGAGTTGAGGAGGAAATATGGGTATCAAGTGAGATCATACATATGAAACCAATTCTTTCATTTTAAAGTGTTAAGATGCAGCTCAAACATCATCTCTTTCTGAAACCTTTCATCTCTTTTATGAAACCTTTCTTAACTCTTCTGACTGAATAAAATGTTCATACTCTGATTTTAGCACATATCTTTGTTGTTAATAAGGTGTCACCCCATAGGTGTTGGGAATATTGAAAGCATTACCTTATCTTTCTTGTCTTTCCATCAAAACTACATCTTTGTATATTAAAGTGATTAATAGAATTTTTGCAAGGTAAAATTGAGTTAAATTGAATTGCAATGTAAAGTAATAATCAAATTCATTGAATTTAATAATTGTGTATATCTTAAATAATAGATTCACATGATTCTTAGACCTAGATTCATTCATAATCAGTGATACTGTTAACAGTATGTTGACTACTCCAAATATTTGGGGGGAAATATAGCATCACATTTAGACATGTGTTCAAATGCAAGTACATTAAATTCACCATTATGATGTTTTCCTAAAGATCATGTATTGCTTGGAAGTTATTTAAGCTGTCAAAGCAAAGCAGCAGGAAACAATTTTTCACACTACTTAAAAGTGTTAAAAATATAGTGTGTGGTGGGGTGAGTGTGTAAACAATGTTAAATAATAACATTTTATCTGAATTTCATTAAAGCCAGTATTGAAACTTGAAGCACAACTAAATATATACCTGAATGTGGCTTTCTCTGTTAACAAAAGCATGCTTTCTCTGAAACCTTTCATTTTTCCATTTGGCTTCTCTAGAATGGCTCTAGATGAGATTACTTGTTCTCACTTCCTCTTTTGTATGATAAAATGTAAATCCATGAAGATATGCAGTTTATATTTTATTTTGATTCACCATAACCCGCTGGAGGCAAAACCAAGGGATGCTTATGAAGTGAAAATGAATATAGTTTTGGTTTGTCTATCATCTGTTCTTAACATGCTTGAACAAAGCTCTGTGAAAGCGTTAACCCTTGATACATATGAAACTTCGTTAGCCAAAACCAGTCCCTTGATTTAAAGAAACCTATCTCATGATCTCTACTCTTTATGTAGATTTTACTTCACTGTATTTGTATCAAGTATAAAACTTTGAAGATGGCTTGCTTATAAGAGAGATTGCAAAGGAATGCACAACATTTCTTTAGGCCATTTAGGGGAATATTGTTATAGGTATGTATATGTTTTGATATAGTTTCTTGTGTAAAATACCTGAGACAAATTGAATTGGTGCTACCTGATCTGTGCTGATGTTTCATAGTAAGTTTGGCTTGAGTTTCTCATCTAGTTTGAAATTCTATATTCAAATTTATTCCATATCGAAAAAATTGTGTATACTTAATGTCTTGGATAATATTAGTTGAGGTACTTGTTAATAAAGAAAAATGCAAACCAATCAAATAGTGGTTTGCAAAGGCTAATTAAATTCAGATATACAAATGGTCTAATTAAGGTTTAAGAATGGATTCACTTGGATGAAATGCTGAAATTTACAGTAAGTTGAATCATTTTTGCTTCAATCTCACTTTTCCCTGTATTTTCTGTCCCGTACCTCCTCTTCCTTTTTTAGCCAATCTCCTCAGTTTGCTACTTCCAACATATCTTCTTGAACTGACTTGATGTGATTCTTGTTCCACCCTCCCTGAAAGTAATTAATTACTTCCACTCTGCAAAATCCAACTGCCATTTCTCATCCCCTCATCTTTGATTTATTAGCAACATTTGATGCTCCTTTATCTTTGAAACATTATCTCTGCTTGTCTTCCAAATTCGTATTTTCCTGTCTGTTTTTTTTTTCTTTCCTTACCCGACAGCTCCTTCTCATTCTCTTTTGATGGGTCTGCTTCATGTCCAGTGTTGTAGTGTGCCAGCAATTAGACCTTTAATTTCTTCTTTTTTTTATCTGCATTAAATCTCTTGGTAATATCCAATATTATCTTTTTAAATAACATTTTATAATAATGATGCCCATGTTTTTATATCTCCACTCTTAAATTTTCCCAACTCTAGATCCATGTCCATCCATCTATCAGTGTTTCTGATTTTATTCTTATAAGAATTTTAAGCTCAAAATTCTCAAAACTGAACTCTCAATCATTAACCACTCCTTCCCATTGCCACCACCCAAACTGTCTCTTCCCATAATCTTGCCATTTCATTAGTGACAAACTCATCCTTTCAGTTGTTCAAGCCAGAAGTTCGGGTGGCCTCTTGACATCTCTTTTCCATTCCACCTCATTTTCAGTTTCCAGAAAACCCATTAGTATTTTCTTTAAAATATACCTAGAATCCTACCACTTTCTGTTGCTTCCACTGCTGCTTCTTTGCCCTAAACCACCAACATGTTTCATTTTCTTGAAACTATTCTCCCTGTCTCTTTCCTGGTCACATTTCAATCTGTTCTTCCACACAGCAGTAAAATAATTCTATTAAAAGATAAGTTACACAACACGGGATCCTTAGGTGGACTTTGTTTCACTCAAAGTTAAATGTCAAAAATTTTAGAGAAGCGTATAGGTGAACAGGAGATTGTCACTCCCACTAGCACTACCACCAATGCCTTCCTGATTTAATTACTTGCTAATAGACATTTCAGCCAAACTCACTTCCCTGCTGTTCTACACTAGGCTTACACCTAGTATACTTAGGACCCACTCTTCCTCTACCTGGAATTCTCCCCCCCCTTCCCCTGCATATCTACATGGCTTGACACTTCCCAAGACTTTGACAATCCAAAGTCTGTATTCAAATGCCATTTGATTTAGTGAAGCCTTTCTTTGCTTCCCTATTTAAAATGGTAATGTGTTCCTTTCCTTGTTTAATTTTCCTTCATAGCACTTATCACTATCTAATGCATTATTTATTGTACTTATATATTTTATTTCTGTCTTACCCCCTTAAAGTCTTAGCTTATAAAATGATGTTTATTTCTGTAAAATTGTGATTTTAAACAATTCACAGCCCTCCATTTTTGGTATTGTGATACTTGATTTCAGTAAGTAACAAAGCAGACTTCATGTAATTACTTGATACTGGTTAATTTTTCTTAATGTATGCTTTCATAATTCTTGAAATTAAAAAAATGATGTGGGGCGCCTGGGTGGCTCAGTCAGTTGAGCGTCCAACTTTGGCTCAGGTCATGATCTCATGGTTTGTGAGTTTGAGCCCTGCATCAGGCTCTGTGCTGACAGCTCAGAGCCTGGAGCCTGCTTCGGATTCTGTGTCTCCCTCTGTGTCTGTCCCTCCCCCGCTCACACTCTGTCTCTGTCTGTCAAAAATAAATAAACGTTCAAAAAATGTTTAAAAAATGATGTCAATGTGGAAAATCAATATATTCTATTTTAAATTTGAACCTAACATGTTTCATGATTTCTTTTTAGAAAATACAGAAAAATATTTTAGAAATAAAAATTAATTTCTCTGACAAGTATGTAACTTTGGTTACATATTGTACTTTTTTCATAAAATTATATAATCATCCTTGTTATTAGAACCTTCATAACACTATCTTTTCTACTATATACTCAATCCTTAGTATAAGTGAAAGTAGCTTCTAAGTTCTCCTTGATATATCTTAGAAGAAGCCCTTTCAAATTTAAATTACTTATTCTAAATCAGCCAGTAGCCTGCTCATAAACTGTTTTAATTAATGATTTGAGATGTAAGACAATTATGACATAGTAGAAGCAAAAAGCACATAATGGTGTAATTATTTCTTAAAGCACTGTGGGGATAATGTAGGTTAAATGCTCTGCTTGTCTCACTGTTTCTTCTATCCAGTGTGTCACTGACATTTCATATTTCTACTTACTTGTGAAAGATTAAGTAGCTTTATTTTGGATTGTATGTCACAGACTCTAATTTTGGAAGTTGTACCCACTTTTGCATAGATGATGTGATGAATGGTGCTAAATATAATATAGTTGCTTAGAAATAGTAAGGAAGGCATAGGAAATCACAGAAGCAAAGCAATCAGGTACAAAGACTTAAGTAATTTTTAGTGCTTTGTTGATTGAATCACAAAATAATATATAATTTAAATAAAATGCAAAAGCAGAAAAACGAATATTATTATTGAGATTAGGATAAGAGCTACTGAATATAAAGGTAGAAGGTGTATGTGAAAATCACCCAAAATCTCTTCCTCTACCTTTGATGACCCAAGCATTTCAGCAAACTGGATATAAATAAAGACAAAATGAGACCTATCCACTATTGTATTATTTTATACACTTACATGTTCATACAGATATAGAATATAATACTTTTGAATATTATAAGAACAAAATAAATTATAAGTAAGAGGTATCATTATTGTTTTGGGAACTAAATAATGAATGTCACTTTCTTTGGCATTTTTGTTCTCCTTTAGGAACTTAGAGGCTGACATTAATATTTATTTCTCTCTGTTCTTGGGTCTAGTTAAACATGATCAACTGTGCTTGATTGAGTGTCTTTGATTAACAATGTCTCAATTTCCTTAATTATAAATACTTATAATAACCTTCTGCCTCAGAGGAATATTGTGCTATTTACTAAGAACCAAAGACATCCCGAGAAAATTTATTTTTCAGGGTAGAAGTCAAAATCCTAAGTAGAAATATGTGTTGAATAATTTTGCAGGAATGTTGCTGTTTCCCTATGGTCATCATTGTTTTAATTTTATTCTAGACTGAAGAGACATCTCTTTAACAATTGGCTTATCATCCCCTCCAACATTACTAGCTATACCACTTTGTGTTTCTGCCATCTCATTTTATCACTACTGCCTTTCCTCCTAACTCCTTTCAATTGCATACTCTCAACTGTCAACTCCATTGTTTAAAAAACCCACTAGACCCCACAGGACTATCTTTCTTTGCATGCTTCAGTGGGAACTTCACTTTTCTTGTGTAGTAGCTCCTTGTCTGCATCCATGTAAAGAGACCAATCATTCTTATTGTCATTATTTCTAGTCATAAAGGAAGCACAGCATTCTTCCTCCTCACTCATATTGCTTCCAAACCACTAATTTTCCATTTTCTTTCTTTTTTTAAAATGTTTATTTATTTTTGAGACAGAGAGAGACAGAGCATGAACAGGGGAGGGTCAGAGAGAGAGAGGGAGACACAGAATGGGAAACAGGCTCCAGGCTCTGAGCTGTCAGCATAGAGCCCAATGCGGGGCTCAAACTCACAGACTGTGAGATCATGACCTGAGCCGAAGTCGGAAGCTCAACCGACTGAGCCACCCAGGCGCCCCTAATTTTCCATTTTCATATAAAGCATGCACTTTTAGACACCTGCCAAATAGCTATACAGTTTTCTTCCTGTATTTCTTTCTTTCTTTCTTTCCTATTTATTTTTATAATTTTTGTTTAAATCCTAGTTAATTAACATACATTGCAATATTGGTTTCAGGAGTAGAATATAGTGATTCATCACTGACATATAACACCCAGTGCTCATTATAACAGGTGCTGTCCTTAATATCCATCACCCATGTAGCCCACCCCCCACCAACCTCCCTCCAACAACCCTTAGTTTGTCTCTATCATTAATAGTCTTTTATGGTTTGTTTCCCTCTTCCTTTTTTTCCTTTCCCCTATGTTCATCTATTTTGTTTCTTAAATTACTCATATGAGTGAAATCATATGATATTTGTCTTTCTCTGACTGACTTCTTTCATTTAGCATAATATACTCTGGCTCCATCCATGTCATTGCGAATGGAAGATTTCATTATTTTCAATGGGTGAGTAATATTCCATTGTGTATAAATACCACATCTTCTTTATCCATCATCAGTTGATGGACACTTGGGCTCTTTCCATAGTTTGGCTATTGTAGATAATGTTTCTTGCTCTTCTTTCATCATTACTTTTTACATTCACCAAGGACTTTGGCACACAGAGATGCTATAGTTCTCTCTACAACTAAATATACCAACATCTTGGCGTATGTTTGTCTTTGGAATTTGAAAAATTATATGTTGTCTGTGACCTACTTAACATCCTGATTTCACATTTCTTAATCTCCCAATTTCCAATAATTTATCTCTATACCTTATCTGTAAACCATTCCTACCACTAGGCTCTGAATGTTTTCATTAACTATTTACCTTTAAAAAATATTTTGAGGGCACCTGGGTGACTTAGTCAGGTAAGCATCCAACTCTTGATCTCCGCTCAGGTCATGAATAAGAAGAAAGGGTTCTTCTCACGGTTTGTGAAATTGAGCCCATATCAGGCTCTGCGCTGAGAGCACAGAGCCTGTTTAGGATCCGCCCCCCGCCCCCCCTCTGCCTCTCTGTGCTCTTTCCCTACTCACTCTCTCTCACTCTCAAAATAAATAAATACACTTTAAAAGAATATTTTGAATCTCAGTATTTTCCTCTGGATGCAATGCCCAATCATTTTAGCTCTTAAAATTCTTCTAGTTTTCTTTGATTTCATGAAGACCATCAATTCCATCTTAATTCCAGTCCTTTATAAAATATCCAGTCTTAATAGTAAATTCACTCCAATATACAGGTTACAAAGATCTAACTCCTAAGCTCTTACTCTGGCATCCAAAAGAGTACAAAGAAAATGAGCCACCTTTGTAAATATGTGGGCAATGCAAATGCCATCCCAACAATGGTTCATACCAGTCCTACTTCAAGACTGAGTTTGAAAAATCTGTATGTCAATCCACTGCCTAGTCTCCAAAATCCGTATCCATGTTTCCTCATCTCTGACCTCTCTTCATATATATATATACACATATATATACATATATATATACATATATGTATATATATGTGTGTATATTTGTATATATATATGTATATATATGTGTATATTTGTATATATATCTATATATCTATATATCTATATCTATATCTATATCTATCCCTCTATCATTTACCCTTGCACTCTTGGCAGAAGATGTTGCCTCCAACTTCCCTGGAATGAATGAGTTAACTCTGCCACTTGGAAATTCTCCCCAATAATCTTACTTTCAAACCAGATACATTATACTTTCTTCTCTTAGTGGAGAATGGGCACTTACTCTTGTTTCAGGTTACCTTTTTCTTGCTCTTTGAGGTTTGTTCCTTCAGGGATCTTGAGCTATCTGTTGTTTCCTTTTCTTCTTACATTAAATGCTTACTGAATCTTTACTCTTAGAATATAAGGCATGTTCAAATCACTCTGGTTTTATTAGGAAAAATCACAAAAAACATTTTCAGAGACCCAACATTTCTATCCACCTACTGCTGTAGCATAGGCCTCCTCTCCTTTATAACATACTTTGTGAGAAAATACTAGATGTGTATTCTCTTTATGGCCTGATTTTCCATTGATTCCTCCAGAAACCAAATCATTATGTCACTCACTACTGAACTGAAACTGCTTCGCTGAGTTCAAAACAGTGCATAGTGCAAAGGGTAATGGGAAATTTTTTGTTTTTACTTTTCTTTGAACATTTGCTGATATTGACCATAAAGTTCCAATTTAGAATCCCTTTCTTCTCTGGCTTGTGACACTCCTGTTGATTGTTGTTGTTTGTTTTGCCTGGGTTTTTTTCTTCTATCTCCAGTGACTCCTTTCCTGTCATGATTTTGATTATTTTTCTCTTTGTCCTGAAACACAATATGACTTAATTGCATTCTTCACCCTTAGCTTTTTTCCCTTTAGACATTTTCACTTGGTGACTTCATCCAATTTATGGGTTCTATAAGAAAAAAAAATAATTCACTTATTTAACAATTATTTATTAGGGAACTACTACATACCAAGAACTTATTTAGGCAATGGGGACATAACATTAAGCAAAATTGAATAAAATCTCCTCCTACAACTTAGGTTATAGTGGAGGAAATAGACAAAGAACAGACTTTTTTTCCCCCTCTGCTACAGAAGAAAAAAAAAAAGTGAAGCAAAAAGAAAATAACAGTGGATGTCAGGAACAGGGATGAAATTTTTAAGGGAAAAACTTATTAAATCATATTTATATCCCAGTAGTCCAGTCATGGTCCCTGGCTTCTCTTTACCTCCTGTGCCCTGGGTTATCTTTGTTGCTAACTCAGCCTGACATCTGGTGTGCCAAATGTCAATATAGAGAAAACCTTGGTAATCAATGAAACCACACACTATTAAAAACTAGGGTAAGCAATATGATATGTTAAATTTGTAAAATCAATGTGAACTTGTAATAAGAAAGGAAATATTTTTAAAGATCCATCACTCATAAAGTTTCCTCAGTAGCAACATCAGAGACAAATACCCACCACCAACTCAGCTGTGAGCCTCTGACCCTCTGCTAATATTCTCCAT
The DNA here is from genome assembly GCF_022079265.1 of Lynx rufus. Taxonomy (NCBI): domain Eukaryota; kingdom Metazoa; phylum Chordata; class Mammalia; order Carnivora; family Felidae; genus Lynx; species Lynx rufus. Next base: position 94,013,537 of record NW_025814845.1, on the reverse strand, counting down.
GAAGGAAACCAAGACTCCTTTGAACATGCCTAATTCCATTCCTTGGGACTATAATAAAATGAGGAAAGACTGGCAAAAACTTTATAGAAATAAGTGAAAGGATAAGAAGTCAATTTCAACAGGCTTCTTCTATCCAAATTTGTACAATTTAAGCATTTAGAAAAAATATAACTTGCTATTTCATTATTATTAATTTATTTAAAGCAAATTGAATCTGAGAAAGGCTATGAGTTAATAAATATATTTAAAAGAGTTACTAAGTACAATACAAGGTACTTGTATGAAAATAAAGGCAGAGTTATGGAGAATATTTTCTATAATTTTTAATATGGAATCTAATATAGATGAGTATTGTTTATTCTACTTTATTAAATATTTGTTTATAAAGTGTAGCTATATACTTGTTTTGAACTGTGAAAAAAAAATTTATAACTCCTAACTGTACCTTGCCTGTTTCCATGTGCTACCAATTTTAGAAAACTGAACACTGGTACCTCACATTTTTTTTCACATATATTGATATATTCAATAAATATTAATCAAATGAGCATTGCTTGACAGATACTCTGAGGCACTGGGGATATAACAATATACCAAACAACACAAAATCTATGACCTTATACCATTTACATTCTAGTGGAAGAAAAAATAAAATTGACAGATTAAAAAGTAAAATATATATTATGTTAAGTGATGTTAACTACTGAGGTAAAAACTAAAGAATAAAATGGAGTCATGAAATGCCTTGAATGAATGGGAAAAATTTAACAGTTTATCTTAGAAACTGCTCACTGAAAAGGTGACATGAGTAAAGACTTAAAGGAAATAAGCAAAGTAGGCTATTAGACATCAAGTAAAGAACACTCTAGGCCAAGGGAATAGCAATTGAAAAGGCCTTGAGGCAAGACCATGCCGAAATACCAGATGTGAAGAATATTTAGGTGCCAGGACGATTACAGCAGATATAAGAAGAAGAGGGCAGGAGATGAAATACAAATAGTGAATAAGGAGTCATATAAGGCTAGTTGGCCATTGTAATGGAAGCCATTGGGGGATTTTATAATGTGATATCATATACATTTTAACAATGTCATATTGGCTACTGTGTTAGTAATAGACCATAGGAGTTAACATCAGAAAAAAAAAAGACAAAGAGCTATGAATGACAATAATCCAGGATAGAGATTATAATGGCTTGAAGCATGGTGTAGCTGTTTGAAGTAATGGGAAGTCAAATTCTCATATAATTTTATTATAAACATAAACAATTTCAGTGATATATCAGATGTGGAATGTGAAGTAGGAAGGAATCAAGGGAAACACCAAGACTTTTGAGCAATTTGAAAGAACAGAATTAACATTAAATGAGATGATGTCATGGGTTAGTTAGAGAAAGTGAGTGGGGGAGGAGCAGAAATTGAGAGAGAGAGAGAAAAAGAGAGAGGGAGAGAGGGAATCCCAAGCAGGCTCTGCACTGTCAGAGTGGAGCCCAATGCGGGACTCGAATTCATGAAATGCGAGACCATGACCTGAGCTGAAACCAATAGTTAGATGCTTAACTGACTGAGCCACCCAGGTGCCCCAAACAGGAGTTTTTAATGTAGTAGTTTTTAAATTTTCTTTTATGTTAGGTTGGTAATGGTAATTCTAAACTTCATTTTTTTTCCCAATTGATGTTTTAAATTCATTGCTTTGCCACACAATCCAATTTAGAAACAAAATTAAATAAAATGACTTGCCTCAGCTAAAAAAAACAGTTCCCCCAATTAAAAATTAGTTTTTAAAATTACATTTACAAAATGTCCATTCCAACAAGGAATGATAGCACAGACTCATTTCTCCCTGCTCTTCTCTATTAAAGACAACTATTGACTTGGGAAATAATGCAAGAAGCAACCAAAGAAGAACTTCAGAAGATGGAATGAGGAAGATGAGCTGGCTAGAGACTATAGGATTGGAAGAACAACATAGTGACATGGCATCTTATGAGCCCATCACACAATAGAAGAAGACAATTCAGGGCCAGCATTTCCCAACCTTAAACAAGCAAAAGAAGTCAACTCAGAAAGGTTCATTCTTTTCCCAGATTGAATGGAAGTCCTGCTGATAACACAAACAAGCCCAGCAGCATGAATAAGGAAGACACAATTAGAGGGTGAAAATGGGCTACTATACACCACATGCAAAGGAAATGCTGTCATGATGAGCTCCTGACCTGGAAAGTGTCCACTTTTCACCAACTACAGATTCCTCTTCTCATCAAAAGGCTATGGGTGGCTGGGAAGCACCAAGAAGGGGGGCTCCCCCACAACAAATGGCCTAGTTCAAACAGCTTCTTCATTCCCACATGCCAAGGACTCCTCCCCCGCCCCCTGCCACTTCAAGACACCTGGTAGCCCAGCCTAGAGAAATTCCTTCCAACCCCCATCCCCAAGGCAGTGGCAGCAGGAATCATGGAGAGATCCTGCAGCAGTAAATCAGCAAAAGTGACCAAAATAGCTACACAAAAACTCTGAAAATTAAATTGTCATTATTACTACAGACTACAAAAGTAGTCCAGAACTTATTTGCTAAACTAAACAGATGACTGCCTGATAAATAAAAGATTCAAATAGAACCCAGAGTCTCTTAACATAATAGACAGAGCCAGGATACAATTGAAAATACTATCATAGCAAGAAACAGGAGAATCGCAAATATAATGAGAAAAGATAACTGATGCCAATAATGAGCTGAATAAGATGTTTGAACTGTCTGGCAAGTATGTTAATTCGACATCATTAAAATACCTCAACAAGCAATTACAAATTCTCTTAAAACAAATAAAGTGAAGAAAAATCCTAACAAAAGTAGAAATTATTAATATAAAAACATGGCAATTGTAGAAACAATACTATACATGACAGTACACAAACAAAAATCTTGATAGTGGAGCTCAATAGTAAATAGAGGAGAGATGATAGATAACAGAATCAGGAGTTGATAGATAATAGATAACAGACTTTAGTAACCTGAACAAATAGAAAATAGACTGGGAAAATAAATAGCTCCTCAAGGCCCCTGTGAGACAATAACAAAAGATCCAACATGGTTATATTTGGAGTCCCAGAAGGTGAGAGGGAGTATGGAACTCAAAGAGCATTCAAAGACTTATTATGGCTGAAAACTTCCCAAATTTGGCAAAAAGATATGAACGTATAGATCCAAGAAGCTCAGCAAACTCCAAAGTAAACAAACAAATTATTCTGGCCAAGACACATTAATATGAAACTTATGAAAACTACAGACAAAGAAAAATATCTTAAAAGCTGTAAAAGAGAAATGTCACGTTGACTATAGGAAAAAAAATGCAAATGACAGTGGATTTCTCATATGAAGCCAAAGAGGCCATAAAGAATTGACACAAATTTTTTCAAATACTGGTTAAAAAAAAAAGAAAGAAAAGAAAAACAAAACTGTGAGCTGCAAATTCTATACCCAGTAAAACTACTTCAGGAAGAAAGAAAAAATATATATATTCCCAATATGGGATCAATTTCCAAATTTTTACCATGTTTATGATGAAAAAATTAATCTTCTTTCATTTTCAACTTCCAGATTATGGCAGAGAAACTTGATCTTTAACATGAAGTTCAAAAAACATGTGTGAATTTTTTTTCAAATAAAAGTTTTAGAAATATGTGAAATTTATTATACCTTCCCCTAATAATGAATGTTATATGTATTTTTCTTGTATTCAACTATTACAACCAACTCAGAATCTCAGTGGCATAGAACAACAACCACTTACTACTCATTCATGTCACATGTCAGCATTTATGGATTGATTCTAGCATTGCTCAGTGGAATTCTTATTCCAAAAATCCAGGCTGAAAGTGGCAGCCACTGTCTAGGATATGCTGTTTTTGTGAAAGATGAAGACAAAAACATGCATCAATCTTAAAGATTCTTCATACAAAACTGTGACACATGTGCTCATATTTCTTTGGTCAGAATAGGCCCATGGTCAAACTCAATGTCAAGAGGACAAGGTAGTATGCTCCTCCCACAAGAGGCACTGAAAGTCATGGCATGTGGGTAGGAGTGTATAATCTTTTTGCTGGAAGGGAAAGTGAATGATATTAAACAATAATAAATGTACCACAATGTAGCATTAAATAGTAATTTTTATTCTCTGGTGATTATTGTGAAATATTTTATAAAATTTACATTCTTAGGATATGGTATGCAGTCACAGTGCTCTAAAGGACATTTTGTCTAGCATTTAGCATTTTTTCAAGGTAGTCAGTTGAACAGTGGTCACAAATACTCTTCAAAGAAAACAAACAAAATCAAATAAATTTGGGAGCTTCTACTTCTTAAAGTTTGCTGTTAAATTGAAAAACCCTTGATCTATATATTTTAGTAGTAGCATTTCAAGTATCCTATTTTGATTTCTACAGTGGTCACTTAACATATTGGAACATAATAATCATCAAGATTTTATGCACATAGTCAACATTTTACAGAATTATAACAGCAACAGTTTTATCATCCAGCAAATCAAATGAAGTTTGTGGCAATCCTATCCAAAATGTGGATCAATTAATCTAGAAAGATAAAAGTGCAAAAGATTAAAAAAAAAAGAGCAAATACCATGTTGGAGTGATAGTTTATTGACAAACCCTACTAACTCATGTATTGCCAGTAGGTAACATTTGAAACCAAACAGCATTGTTCACCATTTTCAGGAGTTTTTTTGATCCATTGGGATACTCTTCAGGGATTGCAGAGCTGGTACATAGCCTCCTTTCATTGGACTACTCTGTAAATGGAAGAAAATACACAAAAAATCTACCCCAGTGAAGTTAAATGACTTCCTAAGTCACTAAACACAAGCTAGGTGGAGAACTGAAAATAGACCCCAGATCTCCATGACCATAATTGCATCACTAAACCACACTCTCCTTTTGGTCGAAAGCCTTAGAATGATTAATAAGCTTATGGGTTAAAGTGCATAGGAGAAACTTCCTTTATAGACCAACAATAAGGAGATGTATTCTCATTTTATTTTAACATCTTAGTAAACCACAGATAAATATATTAAAATCACATTATGGTAGATGACAGAGAGCTTTCAAAAATAAAGTAAAAGATTTGTTACCAGCTCTTACTTCAACAGATTTTAACAGAACAATCGTTTAGGATTCTTGGCTTAAATGCTGATGTTGCTGATAACATTTGATTTGATTTATATAATTTGTTTATCCACTAAGATTATATAGACTATTTGCCTAGGAAATTTGAAAAATTAGAAAATGATTTGGTGTCTTTGGCACTTCCATCTACAGAAATCAAATGTTTAATGTAATATATTAATTTGTTGCAGTAAAACATACTTTTTTACCCAAGACCCACAACAAGAAATTAATTTTAGATTGTGACTCTTCCCCTCGGCACATAATTTGGATATATATTACTTAAAGCTGAAGCAATACTTACTTTTACTACTTGAATATATTGTTATCTTCTGTTTTATTCAATCCCCCCGCTCTCTTTAAATGCTAGACAAAGCACATTGTATGGACCCAGTACAGTTTGATCAATTTTAAACAAATCTAGGTAAAAAAAAATTCACATTGGATGGGAGATGTACCATGTATTCTTTCCACTGGTATTATTATACTGTGGATAATAGGATATTATTTACAAAAATTAGCCAACTGATTTCCAAATTCCTAGGCAGCCAAACACACAAAACTGTGTATCAACTCTTCCTCTACTAGTAGAATAAAGGAAGTTTGTTTACTCCATATCTTTTCTTCTCACTAACTACAAAACCAACCATGACTTCACTTATGCCTTAATTTCAGTGAAGGAGTTCTCACCAAGGACACAAATTACTTCCATACCAAACATTAGATTGATAGTTTTCAATTCTGATCTTCTTTGCCCTCTCAATAGTATCTGACAGCGTTGACCATTCCTTCTAAAACCCTCTTTCCTTTGATCTGCTATTATACCATCCTCCCTGAAACTTCATGTTTAGTCTCTGTTTTAACAATAAATGTGAGGAATTCCTCAATAAAAGCCAGGAATTCCTAGGCTTTTTTTCCTTTTTGTATATACATATTTAATTTTTTAATGTTTATTTATTTTTGAGAGAGTATGTGTGGGGAAGGGGCAGAAAGAGAGAGAGAGACACAGAATCCCAAGCAAGCTCCAGGCTCTGAGCTGTCAGCACAGAGCCCGACATGGGGCTTGAACCCACGATCCATGAGATCATGACCTTAGCCGAAGTCAGACGCTTAACCAACTGAACCACCCAGGCACCCCTATATACATATATATATATATATACACACATACATACACACACACGTATATATGTATACATGTATATATACATATGTATATATGTATATATATGTATATTTACATATGTATATGTATATGTGCATATGTATATATACATGTATATATGTATATATATGCATATGTGTATATATACATGTATGTATATATACATGTATATATACATATATGTATATATATAATTTTTAGTTTCAACTTGGAGCACAGCTTAGGTTTTCATTTTTATGAAAATTATTTATAAATTTATATCTCTAGCCAAGACATTTCTTTGGAGTTTCAAACTAGTATAGTTAACTGCACTATGCCATCTCTCTCACTTATTTTTACTTTATTTGATATGGAAAACCACTTATTTGATATATCAACACTCTTCAAATTCAAATTATCCAAAATCAAATGTTACCAAACTCTCCAGTCCTGTTCCCTATCAAATTTGTTATTTTCCAGTATTACCTGTTTCAGTGAATGTCAACAATATACGTTCAGGTGTATACATTAGAAAATCACTATTTCCCTTGATCTTTATCCATCCCAACTAACTTTATCATTTAAATATCGTTTAATTCCTTGGACTTTTTTCCAACGTGCCACTACAGACAGAAACCATATAAAATCTCTTCCTGGATCTACACTTGCCCTCATCCTATTCATTCTCCACACTGCAGCCAGAGTATTATTTTTAATAACATACATCTGGTAATATAAATGTTCTGAAAAAGAATCCTTAATGAAGTCTTATTGCTCTCAAAGTCCTAAATTCCTATAGCAGCATAGAAAGTCTATCAAGGCCCAACCTATCTGTAGCCCTCTAGTATACTTGGTCTTGCTCCAAGACCTTGTCCTTTGTTTCTCCTTGCTCTTTATGCTGAAGTCACATAGGATCATTTGCAGTTCATCAAAGATAATTTGTTTCTTCTCACCCCTTTATATCTGTCACTCTTAATATTGATAATGAGTTTTAATATTAACTTGTCTTACCTAATTTTTCCTCAGACATATTTCACTTCAGTTATCACTATGTCCAATCCTTTAACATATTTTCATAGGCCTATATTTCTTTCCTTCAACATCTCTCACAGATATAAAATTATAACTAATGTATGCCTGTTCCTACTCACCTGTTAGTTCTATGAGGGCATGGCCTATTTCCATTTTTCCTTGGCATTGTGTCTCAGGAGTCTCTAAGAGGTGTTCACTATGTGTAGTTGTTGAATATATGAACAAATTGTATCAAAGACAGTTATTTAGGGGAGTAGATTTCATTGTTGTAAGAAGCATATTAAATGTTGTAAGAGTATTTTAATAGTTGGTTAACATTAAATGATGTAAATAAAGATTTTATGAAATTTGTTTCTTTGGGAAACTGTCAACAATTATATAGGAACTCACATATATGGTGTACTTTGGGTAAATCTCTTTCAGGAATTTTTCTTGTTACAAATACTTTTTTGAAAAACATGTTCTATTATTTTTTTAATTTTAATTCCGGTATAGTTAACATACAGTGTTATATTAGTTTTAAGTGTACAATATAGTGATTCAACAATACTATACATTATTAGGACTCATCATGAAAAGTGTACTCTTAAATACCCATCACCTATTTGACCCATCCCCCCACCTACTTTTCCTCTGCTAACCATCCGTTTGTTCTCTATAATTAAGAGTCTCTTTCTTCATTTGGCTCTCTTTCTCTTTGTTTTTGTTTTTGTTTCTTTGCTCATTTGTTTTGTTTCTGAAATTTCACATATAAGTGAAATTTTGTGGTATTTGTGTTTCTCTGATTTATTTTGTTTAGGATTATACTTTCTAGCTCCATTCATGTTTTTGCAAATGACAAGATTTAATTTTTTATGGCTGAATAATATTCCACTATATATGTGTACTACCTCTTTATCCATTCATCTATTGATGGATACTTAGACTGCTTCCAGAATATGGCTATTGTAAATAATGCTGCAGTAAACATCACGGTGCATGTATTTCTTTGAATTAGTGTTTGTGTACTTTTTGGGTAAATAACCAGTGTTGTGATTACTGGATGATAGAGTAGTTCTATTTTTAACTTTTTTAGGAACTTCCATACTGTTTTCCACATTGACCATACCAGTTTACATTCCTACCAACAGTATATAAGCATTCCTCTTTATCCACATCCTGGCCAACACTTCTTTCTTGTGTTTTTGATTTTAGCCATTCTGACAGGTATGAGGTGATATCTCATTCTAGTTTTGATTTGCATATCCCTGATGATGAGTGCTGATGAACATTGTTTCATGTGCCTGTTGGTCATCCATATGTCTTCTTTGGAGAATTGTCTGTTCATGTCTTCTGCCCATTTTTCAATTGGATGATTTGATTTTGGGGTGTTGGGTTGTATTAGTTACAAGTATTTTAAAGACCACAGTTATATAATTTAGGTTAAATCACATGATTACATTTTACAACAGTACCTGGAATCCAAAGTTAAAATTATTTAACCTCATAAAATTTTATAAATTAATAATAATAACTAGGACCTATTCAAGAATTTTAGCAACTACCAAATAATACTAATGTAACTCATTTGCATATAATCACGTTTTGTGCCAGAGATTTACTTGGCATTATATGCAATAATATAGTAATAAGATATGTGTAGAATGCAAAATTAGATACATGACTAATCTCTATGGCTCTTACACATTCACAATATACATGCACAAATGACAGACTGGCTATTGCTATATCTCTGTTTGTTTTCCCTGAAAATGAATGGTGAAAATGTGTGTGTGTGTGTGTGTGTGTGTGTGTGTGTGTGTTCAGTTTTATAATACACTATACATTTACAAAATGTTGCCAGGTACTAACATAATATCTCACCATGCCCAAGATATTTTCAAAAAGATTAGAAGAGATTAGAATATTATGGCTATTACCTAAAGATGCCAACATATAAGAAAAATTTTAATAAATATTTCAATCATAAAAAAGATAATTGGTTGTTTTCAGATATGGATTTATCAATTTAAACTGATAACAAGGGCCCAAATTACTTTGGTAACATGCTCCAAAATTTATATATGACTCTTGTTTTTTTTTAACTCCACAAAGCCTAGTTTATTGTTTATTTAACATTTTTAACAAGGACTTTCCAGGCTTACACAGATCTCTTTCTTCACGGAACACCCACTAACTTTTTGTGGGACCAGAGAAAACTAAAGTCAGCTCTGATAAGCAGACTGTGATGTTCCCAACAGTCATAAATGAGGCCAGCCCAAAGCCAACAGAAAGCAATGATTTTCCCAAGGCCACACCACAACTGCAAAGGAACTAACGTTGAGTGACTATTTCTTTCTTATTGATATCTTCTGCAGACTTGCTCCATTCCTCTATTATTAAACCACCCCAGTTCATGACCACCAGCATTCCTGGCCTGATTCCTGTGTCTTCTACCCTTCCCACCTTAGAATCACTTAGCACAAACCCAAAACCCCACAAGAAAAATCTCTTCCTATAGCCACCGTGGTTCATTTGGTGTACGCTTTCCCTTGCTGCACCAAGTTAAGAAAATGAACATTGACTGGGTGAACCTGGTGGTCTTTACCAACAACCATTTTTTTTAATTTTATTTTTTTAATTTACCTCCAAATTAGTTAGCATATAGGGCAACAATGATTTCAGGAGTAGAATCCTTAATGCCCCTTACCCATTTAGCCCATGCCCCCTCCCACAACCCCTCCAGTCACCCTCTGTTTGTTCTCCATATTTAAGAGTCTCTTGTTTTGTCCCCCTCCATGTTTTTATATTATGTTTGCTTCCCTTTCCTTATGTTCCTCTGTTTTGTGTCTTCAAGTCCTCATATGAGTGAAGTCATATGACATTTGTCTTTCTCTAATTTCACTTAGCATAATACCCTCCAGTTCCATCACGTAGTTGCAAATGGCCAGATTAGTTGGCCATACATTTGTGGGTCCATTTCTGGGTTCTCTATTCTGTTCCATTGATCTGAATGTCTGTTTTTGTGCCACATATGACTCTTGAGGTAGCTACCAACTTATTCAAAATAAGTGAAACTTCAGCGTCCCCAGGCTTTATCACTCAGTGAAATGAAATGAAGTTGCATTAGTGTCAGTTACCTAACATGTATTTTACCATTACTATTCCTCATTTCTACATGTAGGCCACTCAATTCCTCTTCTCCTCTAAATATGTGCCTTCATTTCTATTCCTAAAAATCCCTAAAGGGTGCTTTATATGAGATCAAAAATTAATTCATTATTTGAACCAAGGAGTATCTGCCATGTTCTTTACCTCTTAATCCTTAGCCCTTATACTGTGTGTTCCCTTCCTGTGAAAACCTTGAACTTACCTCATGGATGTCATTAGCTTGGAAAAGCATTGTATTCTGCTGAGTATCTTCTCATCTCATGCCATTCTTTGTCATTTGGCACTGAAAGAAATGTTTTTGTCCCCAGATGATAAACTACCTTAAAGTCAGCCTTTTTATCATATCCTTTCTCTTTCATGTAGAGGTTCCAGCCTAGTCAAAGTGTCTGATACAGGTGGCGCCCCACCCACTCTATATACTTTGTTCCTTCAGTTTCCTCCTAGTGCTTCACAAATACACATTTACATACATAAGGCTATCAAAAAGCTTTGGTTAAAACAAAAGGCTTTGTGGGTAGTAAACACCTCAAATAGATACTTGGGTATAGGGCATCATACAATGCAACTAACAAATTAAGAGCAAGGCATGGAAACACCCTGAATGTTTTCAGTGCATTCTTTTGGACTGGTGTCAAGCAACTATACTGACATGAGTAAAAAATGTAGAGTTTTTTTTTTCAGATTTTATTTTGTTTTAAACCATAAACCACTGACAGACATTAGGATATACTGAATATAGGTTTTTTTGTATGTTCTTTTATACCAGTAGCATACAATATGTACTCGAAAGTGCAGTGAAACACATTTTCTTTTTAAGTTTTTGATTTTTTAAATGATTTCAGGAATAGAATTTAGTAATTCATCACTTACAAGGCTCATCCCAACAAGTGTCTTCTTTAATGCCCCTTGCCCATTTAGCCTATCCTGCCACCAACACCCCTCCAGCACCCCTTGGTTTGTTCTCTGTATTTGTCATTTATGATTTGTCTCCTTCTCTGTTTTTATATAATTTTTGCTTCCCTTCCCTTATGTTCATCCGTTTTGTATCTTAAATTCCACATGAGTGGAATCATATATTGGTTTTTATCTGACTTATTTTGTTTAGCATAATATACTCTAGTTCCATCCACATTATTGCAAATGGCAAGATTTCATTCTATGTTGATCACTGAGTAATATTCCATTGTATTATATACCACATCTTCTTTATCCATTCATCTGTCGATGGACATTTGGGCTGTTTCCATCATTTGGTTATTGTTGATAGTGCTGCTGTAAACATTGGAGTGTATGTGCCCCTTCAAAACAGCACTTCTATATCCTTTGGATAAATGCCTAGTAGTGCAATTGCTGGGTCATAGGGTAGTTCTATTGTTAATGTTTTGAGGAACCTCCATACTGTTTTCCAGAGTGGCTGAACCAGTTTGCTCTTCCACCAGCAGTATAAAAGGGTTCCTGTTTCTCCACATCCTCACCAACATCTGGTGTTGCTTGAGTTGTTAATTTTAGCCATTCTGACAGATGTGAGGTGGGATCCCATTGTGACTTTGATTTGTATTTCCCTGATGATGAGTGACGTTGAGCATTTTTTCATGTATCTATTAGCCATCTGGATGTCTTCTTTGGAAAAGTATCTGTTCATGTCTTTTTCCCATTTATTCATTGGGTTATTTGTTTTTTGAGTGTTGACTTTGATAAGTTCTTTATAAATTTTGGATACTAACCCTTCATCTGACATGTCATTTGCAAATATCTTCTCCCACTCAGTTGCCTTTTAATTTTGTTGATTGTTTCCTTCACTGTGCAGAAGCTTTGTATCTTAATGAGGTCCCAATTATTCATTTTTGCTTTTGTTTCCCTTGCTTCTAGAGACATGTCAAGTAAGAAGTTGCTGTGGCCAAGGTCAAAGAAGTTCTTCCCTGTTTTCTCTTCTGGGATTTTGATGGTTTCCTCTCTTACATTTAGGTCTTTCATCCATTTTGAATTTATTTTTGTGTATGGTGTAAGAAAGTGGTCCAGGTTCATTCTTCTGCATGTCGCTGTCCAGTTTTCCCAACACTACTTGCTGAAGAGACTGTCTTTTACTCCATTGGATATTTTTTCCTGCTTCGTCAAAGATGATTAGTTGGTCATATGTTTGTGGATCCATTTCTGGGTTCTCTATTCTGTTCCATTGATCTATATGTCTGTTTTTGTGCCAGTACCATACTGTCTTGATTACTACAGTTTGTAATACAGCATGAAGCCCATAAATGTGATGCCTCCAGCTTTAGTTTTCTTTTTCAGGATTGCTTTGGCTATTTGGATCTTTTCTGGTTCCGTACAAATTTTAGGATTGTTTGTTTTAGTTCTGTGAAGAATGCTATGTTTTTTTAATAGGGATTGCATTGAATATGTAGATTGATTTGGGTAGTATTGGCATTTTAACAATATTTTTTCTCCAATCCACGAGCATGGAATTCTTTTCCATTTGTGTATGTGTGTGTTTCTTCAATTTCTTTCATAAGCTTTCTATAGTTTTCAGTGTATAGATGTTTCACCTCTTTGGTTAGGTTTATGGTTTTGGTGCAATTGTAAATAGAATGGATTCCTTGATTTATCGTTCTGATGCTTCATTATTGGTGTATAGAAATGCAACCGATTTCTGTACATTGATTTTATATCCTGTGACTTTGCTGAATTCATGGATCAGTTTTAGTAGTCTTTTGGTGGAATTTTTGGGCTTTCCACATAGATTATCATGTCGTCTATGAAGAGTGAAATTTTGACTTCCTCCTTGCTGATATGGATGCCTTTTATTCCTTTATGTTGTCTGCTTGCAGAGGCTAGAACTTCCATCACTATGTTGGATACGTAGTGGTAAGATGGGCAACACAGTGGTGAGTGTGGACATCCCTGTCGTGTTCCTGACCTTAGGAGCAAAGCTCTTGATTTTTCCCCCATTGAGGATGATGTTAGTGGTGGGTCTTTTGTATATGGCTTTTATGATGTTGACGTATGATTCTCCTATCCCTACTTTCTTGAGGATTTTTATCAAGAAAGGATACTATATTTTGTCAAATGTGTTCTCTGCATCTATTGTGAGGACCATATGGTTCTTATCCTTTCTTTTATTAATGTGATGTATCCTATTGATTGATTTGCAGATATTGAAACAGTCCTACATCTCAGGATAAATCCCACTTGATTATGGTAAATATTCTTTTTTTTTTTTATAAATTTTCTTTTTTCAACGTTTTTTATTTATTTTGGGGACAGAGAGAGACAGAGCATGAACGGGGGAGGGGCAGAGAGAGAGGGAGACACAGAATCAGAAACAGGCTCCAGGCTCCGAGCCATCAGCCCAGAGCCTGACGCGGGGCTCGAACTCACGGACCGCGAGATCGTGACCTGGCTGAAGTCGGACGCTTAACCGACTGCGCCACCCAGGCGCCCCAATATTTTTTTAATGTATTGGTGGATCCAGTTTGCTAGTATCTAATTAAGAATTTTTTCATCCATATTCATCAAGGAAAGTGATCTGTAGTTCTCCTTTTCAGTGGGGGTCTTTGTCCGGTTTTGGAATCAGGGTAATTCTAGCTTTGTAGAATGAGTTTGGAAGTTTTCTGTACATTTCTGCTTTTTGGAACAGCTTTAGAAGAATAAGTGATAATTCTTTAAATGTTTGGTAGAATTCTCTTGGGAAGCCATCCAGTCCTGGACTTTTGTTTGTTGGGAGATTTTTGAGTACCGGTTCAGTTTCTTTACTGGTTATGAAGCTGTTCAAATTTTCTATTTCTTCCTGTTTCAGTTTTGATACTTTATATGTTTTCTAGCAATTCATCCATTTCTTCCAGATTGTGCAACTTGTTGGCATATAATTGCTCATAATATTCTCTGATTATTATTTGTATTTCTACAGTGTTGGCTGTGATCTCTCCTCTTTCATTTGTGATTTTATTTATTTGGGTCTTTTCCTTTTTCTTTTTGATCAATCTGGCTAGAGGTCTATCAATTCTGTTAATTCTTTCAAAGAACCAGATCCTAGTTTCATTGATGTGTTCTACTGTTTTTGTTTTTTTTTTGATTTTTATATCATTGATTTCTGCTCTAATCTTAATTGCTTAATTGCTATATATGTACTTCCCTCTATGAATGCCTTTGCTACATCTCGAAGGTTTTGGGCTCTTGTGTTTTCATTTTCATTGACTTCCATGTACTTTTTAAATACATCTTTATTTTTCTCTAATTTATTAATTTATCTTGAAAGAGACAGAGGCAGTGCATGTAGGGGAGGGGTAGAGAGAGAGAGAAAGACAGAGAATCCCAAGCAGGCTCCGTGCTGCCAGTTGAGAGCCTGATGCGGGGCTCAAACCCACAAAACCATGAGACCATGACCTGAGATGAAACCAAGAACCAGAAGAATATCTGACTGAGCCACCCAGGTGCCCCTTAATTTCCTTTTTAATTTTTTGGTAATTCCATTCATTCTTTAAGTAGTATGTTATTTAATCTCCAAGTATTCATGGTCTTTCCAAATTGTTTCTTGTGGTTGACTTCAATATTCATAGCATTTGGTCTGAAAATAGGCAAGGGATGATCTTGATCTTTTTGTATTTATTGAGGGCTGATATGTGTCCCAGTAGGGGATCTATTCCGGAGAATGTCCCATATGTATTTGAGAAGAATGTTTATTCTGCTGCTTTAGGATGAAATATTCTGAATATTTATATATCTGTTAAGTCCATCTGGCCCAGGGCATCATTCAAAGTCATTGTTTCTTTGTTGATTTTCTGTTTAAATGATCTGTCCATTGTTGTAAGTGGGGTATTGAAGTCCCCTACTATTATGGTGTTGTTATTAATGAGTTTATGTTGTGATTAATTGATTTATATATTTGGGTGTTCCACATTGGGGACATAAATATTTACAATTGTTAGATCTTGGTGGATAGATCTCTTAATTATGATATAATGCCTTTCTTCATCTCTTGTTACTTTAAAATCTAGTTTGTCTGATATAAGTATGGCTTCTCCAGCTTTCATTTTGATGACCATTAGCATGATAGATAGTTCTCCATCCCCTTACTTTCAATCTGCAGATGTCTTTAGATCCTAAATGTGTCTCTTGTAAGCAGCATATAGATGGGTCTTCTTTTCTTATCCATTATGATACCATATGTCTTTTGATTGGAGCATTTAGTCCATTGACATTTAGAGTGAGTACTGAAAGATATAAATTTAGTGCCATTGTATTGCCTATAGAATTGATGTTGTTCTCTGTTACTTTCTAGTCCTTGTTGCTTTTGGTCTTTATTGTCTTGTTTCATCTTTTCTCCACTCAGAGTTCCCCTTCAAATTTCTTGTAGGGCTTTTTTAGTGGTCACAAACTCCTTTAGATTTTGTTTGTCTGGGAAACTCTTTATCCCTCCTTCTATTTTGAATGACAGCCTTGCTGGATAACGAATTGTTGACTACATATTTTTTTCTGATTCAGCATGTTGAATATATCCTGCCACTCCTTTCTGGTCTGCCAGGTTTCTATGGATAAGTCTGCTGTGAACCTGATCTATCTTCCCTTATAGGTTAAGGACGTTTTTTCCCCTTGCTGCTTTCATAATTCTTTCCTTGTCTGTGTATTTTGTGAATTTGACTATGATATTCCTTGATGATGGTAGGTTTTTGTTGAATCTAATGGATGTTTTCTGTGCTTCTTAGATTTTGATGTTTGTGTCCTTCCCCAGATTAGAAAATTTTTTTTGCTATAATTTGCACATATAAACTTTCTACTCCTTTTCCTCTCTCTTCATTTTCTAGTACTCCTATAATTCAGATGTTATTCCTTTTTAATAAGTCACTGAGTTCTCTAAGTCTTGTATTGTGCTCTTTTGCTTTGTTTCCCTTATTTTTTCTGCTTTTTTGTTCTCCATAATTTTGTCTTCTCTATCGCTGTTTTACTGTGGCGGCATCCGTTAAAAATTGCATCTTGGTTATAGCATTTCTAATTTCATCCTGACTAGATTTATTTCTTTTATCTCCACAGAAAGGCATTCTATGCTTTTTTCAACCCCAGGTAGTATTCTTATATCATGGTTCTAAATTCTAGTTCAGACATCTTGCTTATATCTGTGTTGATTAAGCTCCTCACTGTCATTTCTTCCTGTTCTATCTTTTGGGGTGAATTCCTTCATTTTCTCATTATGGAGGAAAAAAATTAATAAAATTAAAAATTAAAATAAAAAAATTAAAGACAAAGCAAAAATCAAAAAGGAAGCTAGATCCTAGGTGTGTTTTTGTCTGCTTATTGAAAGAAGCTTCATAGAATAGAGGAAAAAAAGGAAAAAAAAATTTTTAAATGGTAAAAAATTTAAAAATTAAAATATCTATAATAAAATAGAATAAAATGAAATAAAGAAAAGGAAACAATAAAAATTGAAAAAAGAAAAAATAAAATTAATTAATTAAAAATAAAAATGAATTTTTCTCTTTCTTCTGAGTTCTGTGGCTCAAGTTATACATATTGTTGTGATAATCCTCAGATCGATTTCCTAGGTGTACAAAATGATTTGGTGGTGACCTAGCTGTGTTTCAGGGATGAGACAAGCTGAGGGTCTCCATGCTGTTCTACCATCTTGATCATGAAATGCATTTTCTGTTTGTTTTTAATTGGTAGATTGATAAAAACAGCAAAGAGTTGGCTCTGTCATGACATTTTATGGACAAGAAAAATAAACTTCTAAATTGAAAAACATTTTATCATGAAATACATCAGTGCCCTAAACAGCTATATGGTTGTCAATTTCTTATGAATTTAACTACTTTTATGATTTTCAGAGTTGCCTTCATTAATTTCCTATATATTTCTATAAATTTAAAGCAGGAACAAATTCCTCAAGCTAGTACAAATTAATATACTATTTTGGTATGTTTTGGCCATCAAGTATAGCTTAGTTTGTAAAAATAGCCTTGTGTATATGCTAGAATCTCAGAGGTCATCAGAGTCTAGGATACATATGCATATTGTGATCCTATAAGGAACATTTGTAAAAGTAAATCATAATATAACATTGAGTTAGTATTTTATTATTTTTTGTTATTCCCAAGTCCAAAAATACCTAGTGTTAAATTTATATAATAAATTTTCCCCCCAAATCATGGATGTATAGGCCCTGCGAGAGGTAATCTCAGAAATCAACTATATTGCACAGTGTTCAGCACAGAGTCTAGCTGGAGGCAGACTGCCTGGCTCCAAGTCCTGCCTCCTCCACTTCCTAGCTCTGGCCCCTTAAATAAAATGCTTTACCACTGATTGCGCCACCTGTAAAACGAACAGAGTAATAATATCTATTTTCGTAGATGTGTTGTGAAAAGTGAATGAGTCCATTAATATGAAATGCATAGAATTGTGCGTGGCAAACTCTTACTTTTTATTCTATTATCTGAAACCTTCATTATATACATAAGGAAAGTGAAGGCAACAGAAATTATATTATGAAATTATGATTGGTTTGTGATGCTATTCATGAAGAGACATGGTTTCCTTTTTACTTTTTTCAAACTTTCCTTCTCTTTCCCTAAATACTTGTTGAATTCCCACTCTGTATGAGAAAGCATACTAGTATGTTCTCTTTGCTAAGAAATCTAATTTATTTTCTCATATGCTACCTAATGTAGTAGAATAATAACTTCAAACTCTGAAGTTACATAAATTCATTGTTAAAAGTTGCCTCTCTAATATAAATGCTCACTTTTTTATTTGGAACAGAACATTTGATGTCAGTGAATTATATTAATTTTCTGTCAAGATTTTTCTTTAAATTTCACTAATAATTTTGCTTTTAACTCCTCTTTGAGTAAATTATTACATTTCCTCATTACCTGAATCATTAGGAAAGTTTAAATGAATATGTAACCTGAAATTTCCATTTTGTAATATCAGTCTTTTTCCACTTACTGACTTAAAATACTTTTTATTTTATCATTGCTACTTCTCAAAACATTGCACATTTACAAATCTCCTATTTGTGGTTACATGCCCATTGCATAAAAATATTTTATTCTTTTAGAAAGTATTATTTGCTTATGTGCTTTAAGATTCTTAAACCCCCCTATTTTTTAGCTCTCCTTTAAAAAGTGCTGTCGGGGTGCCTGGGTGGCGCAGTGGGTTAAGCGTCCGACTTCAGCCAGGTCACGATCTCGCGGTCCGTGAGTTCGAGCCCCGCGTCGGGCTCTGGGCTGATGGCTCAGAGCCTGGAGCCTGTTTCTGATTCTGTGTCTCCCTCTCTCTCTGCCCCTCCCCCATTCATGCTCTGTCTCTCTCTGTCCCAAAAATAAATAAATAAAAAAACGTTGAAAAAAAAATTAAAAAAAAATAAAAAGTGCTGTCAATTTTAGCTTGTTACTCATTTTATGTAATGAATAACACAACAGAAAAAAATATGCTTTTCTGGCTGATTATAATTGAAGTGAGCAAATTGAGATTCGATCCGTGTGTTCAGATCAGGAGACAAGACTTCATTTTGGGTTATGCCTTGTGAAGTGTGGAGGTCATCCTGATACTTTGGAAGTTAGGTGGTGGAAGCATTCATATTCTGATACCATCAGAGTTTAATTCAAAATGAATTCCCCTCATGTTGATTTAAAATTTGCTAAGTAGCATCTCAATGATAAACTGGCTTCCTTTGCTGACTAGGAAATTGTGAATTCATAAAACTGTACATCATTTCTTATGAGTTCAGCAATCTATGATCACTTTGACAGATGAATTAATCGCCTGGGTAATTATCAAATCAGATTCTTGTCCTACCCTGACAAAATAATAGTAACAAGGTAAATGCTGTCTTGTGAGATAGTAGCTGAACTGGGCATTTGCTCTCTTATAGAAATATTTTACATATCTCTGATGGCATCTACTGACAAAATTATTTCTACGTACAATCTACTGAAAGTAGCTGAATTAGCACATTGTGTATCACTGTTCTACATTATGAGAATGTCCATTGAAATAAGAACTCTTTGTTTTGAAGTACCAAACTCCTAAGCTATATCTGGTATTTCTCATAATTTGTCTTCGATTACAGATTAAAAAATTGGAGCTTAGCAAGGTTAACTATTATGTCAGTGTCTCATTATGAGTATCAAATTCACTATGAATCGAAGGACCAAACTACCTCCACAATGCCTGGGAAATGTTTGAGCAAAGAAGGCCTTCGTGTATAAGTTTATAAACTCCAGGGAATTACTTTGGAGAATAACATTACAAGGTTGTAGGAGAATATTGAAGCATCTTATTATAGTTCTTGCTTCTGATTCAAAATTGAACATATAAAGGAATAGGGGAATTATATATAAATTGCATTTATATGCATATGGCATTTCCAGCTCTCTGTCATCACCTCCAGTTGTAATGAATGTTTTCTTTTTATTTTTCATTTTATTTTCCTTAAAGATTATTTTGGTTAGCAGATTCTGAGTCCATTGTAAAAGGAGTTAAACAAAATTAACACCATTCATCTCATATAGAAATAAGATAATCCTATTGAGGGTCCAAATGAAGGAGAACCA
This sequence comes from Lynx rufus, assembly GCF_022079265.1. Classification (NCBI taxonomy): domain Eukaryota; kingdom Metazoa; phylum Chordata; class Mammalia; order Carnivora; family Felidae; genus Lynx; species Lynx rufus. The sequence continues at coordinate 93,993,492 of NW_025814845.1, read as the reverse complement.
AGTACTAAAGTGTCTCTCACTATCAAGTTTTAACTGAAAGTTACAGCTAGAAAAGCAGAAGTAATACATTCTTAGTAAATATGTGTATGCACATGTGTGAATTGGGGATGGTGATGGATGATTTGTTTTGTCCTGGTGATATAAATATAGATGCAATGGGTGAGATGAGAGACTCCTATAGCAAAAGTAAAATGATATGTTCAAATCCATGTCTGAGTCTGAGAAAAATATACCATTTCTTCTTTGGTCTTCATTTTTCTTTCATGATGTAAAATGTAGACATTGAGATAATTGCACAGGTACAAATATTTATAATGAATACCAACTGGAGTGTATATATATATATTTTTTCACATACATATAATTATACATATTATATATTTAAATTTCTTTTCAACATTTTAATTTATTTTTGAGAGACAGAGAGAAACAGAGTGTGAGATGGGGAGGGGCAGAGAGAGAGAGAGAGGGAGACAGAATCTGAAGCAGGCTCCAGGCTCTGAGCGGTCAGCAGACAGCCTAATGCTGGGCTTGAACCCACTAACTGTGAGATCATGACCTGAACCAAAGTTGGATGCTCAACCAACTGAGCCACGCAGGCACCTTGGAATATATGTTTTAAATGAAGGATTCAAATCCCTGCTTTAGCCATTTTTGTGACATTGTTTCTGATCATAATTGTTCAGCACTATTAATGAAACGATATATTAAATGTCAGTAAAATAATAGATAATTATTTATTATTCCCTGAGTATAAATTTCCCAAAACAAAATATTGAAAAAGGAAAGAAAAGATAAAATCTGGAAGCAACTATAAATAAATGCTGAAGAAAAGTAACTCAAAGCACTCAAACACAGAAAACAAATGAAGGAAAGTTCTCCAAGAGAAAAACATAGATCAGCCATTCTGTGTAACAAGGATGAAGAGTATTCCAAAATTAAAACTAATAGACTAAATTCCTATTAAGGTAATTGTGTCACTATCAGGTGTGTGTGTGTGTGTTTGGTGTGTGTGTGTGCAAAAGATCAAGTTTCTACTCCGGGATTAAGTAGCAACATTTGTCTGATTAAAAGTTTGCCAAATCACTGATCTGTATAGTGACTATGGGCTAAATATTCCTCTAGGCTTCATTAAGGCATGAGCTGGTTTGAGTAAAAGAGTAAAGGGAATTAAAGTAGAGCTCCTCTTCAGAAAAGAACAAACTTAGAACGTTAAAAGTGGAGCGCAGTGTATTATATATTAACGGGAGGCATAACAAGAAAGTCAGTGAGCTTCAAAGTTAAAGGAATTCTTCTACTCTAGGAATTAAGCCATATGACTGAAAAACAGTGAATCTTTGCCTTGAAAAGAATATAATTTAAAATAACATAAAAAAAGATTTTTTTCTTAAATACATATCACCTTTATTTTGCGAAGTGAAAAAATTTGTTTTTAGTGTTGAACATTGCAACTTTTTTGTAAGCAGCAGATTATAAGGAATCCTACTCTTCTAGCATCCTACTTTAAATAACAGTCTATTCAGTTAGTACAACATTGAGAAGAAAATTTCTTGTCCAAAATATATGACTTGAAAAATCTTATTTTTGTAGAATTGGCAAACTGTTTGATAACACTGGCTAGAATTCAGATTTCTTCCTTTGCCTGCACTTGGCCCTAATCAATCATCCATATACAACCAAACACCAAACATATGTCCCTGAGACACTCACCTCAGTAGAAGACACTCACCTCAGTAGAAGACAAGTCCCTTGTCAGGGATCCTATGAATCACAGATAGCCCTAAAATCCACAGTCTGATTTTCTGATTCTGCCAGGATTCTTCTGGAATGTTAACTCATTTTTCTCTCCTCATTTTTTAATTCATTAACTAGTTAATTAATAATTAATTGACTATTTACTACTAACACACAACTGTAGGATCTAGTCATGAAAGATGGATCAGATATAGACACTGCAAATCCCAGAGAAGACCTTTCCAGGATAAAGGAGAAGCCTATGGCAAAAACATTTTAAATGTAGGAAATGCTTGTGGCACCTGGGTGTCTAGGTCTGTTGAGCATATGACTCTTGGTTTCGGCCCCAGGTTATGATTCCAGGGTTGTGGGATTGACCCCTGCTTTGGGCTCTGCAAAGGGATCCAGCCTGCTTGAGATTCTCTCTCTCTTTGCCTCTGCCTCTCTGCTCTGCTCTGCTCTCTCTCTCTCTAAAATAAACAAAAAGTAATTAATTAATTAATTAATTAAGAGGAAATGCTTGATTCTCTTTCTCTGAACCCATCCACTCCCCCATCCACACACAGACCAAATGTGTTTTTCCTTATTTACTCTTTTTCATAAAAGGCAGCAGTCTCTAACGTGGGAATGTTGGGAGTACCAGTTTCACTAGGTTATTTTGAAGATTAAATAAATTTAATGTACTTGTAAGCTTATTTAGCATGCCCATATTAAAATTATTCAATATTTATTTGGAGCTTTTTCATTTTGGTGTTTTAATTGTGTTGCTAAAATTTCCAAACAGTTAGTCTCTTCTTGTGTCCTCTCTGTTTGGTTTCCTGGTGTCATTGTTATTTTTTTATCTTTGCTGTTATTACTTTTTAGGTTTATTTGTTGTATTGAGAGATTATGGCCTTTATGATTATAATATACACACATATGTCCATATGCCCAGAAACAAATATATATTTTACGTTTCTTTCAATTTTATTGTTATTCAGAGCATTGAGAAAAATCCTGTAAACCCTATTTTAGAAAGAAAAGAGCCCTATTTATATGAAATGTTTTAAAATTTTAACTTAATTGTTGTTCTGTGGTTTTTAACATCAAGTTGTATTACTGTTCTATCAGATATAGAATGTCATGTATTAATTTTCCCTCTGTCTCTATTATTATCAATGTCTTCTTATATTTTTAATATTTTTGCTTTATACCATATTCTTTTGTACCTAGGAATTGTGGATTTGACTTCTTTCATAATAAAATTAGCCTGTTGATCCCAATGAATAATATTTCTTTGAATTATGTTTTTCTGATATTTTCATAATAATAGAGATTATTTCTCTTTGAATTTTTTCAACAACATATTTTTTTAAACTTTCTTGAGTCTTAAAGGTAAATTTTAAATTTAACTTGAATAGAAAAAATTACATTGTAATTCTTACTAAAATTTCAGATATGTATTTCCATTCCTATGTTGTAGGTTCTCTTTGCTTATGCTTCATAGATTTTTACTTTGCTTGCTTGCACTTGTTATAAGAAATCTACCCATTGTTTTTATACTTGCAAGGCAAGGAGTAATTTTGCCTCCTAGGGAGCATTTGACAATGTTTGGGTACACTTTTGAATTAAAAAAAATAATTTCTACTTATTTTTGAGAGAGAGAGACAGAGCACAAGTGAGGGAGGGGCAAAGAGAGAGGGACACACAGAATCCGAGGGAGGTTTTCCAGGCTATGAGCTGTCAGCACAGAGCCTGACATAGAGCTCAAACCCATGAGCTGTGAGATCATGACCTGAGCCGAAGTTGGATGCTTAACTGACTGAGCCACCCAGGTGGCCTTTTGGTTAGCACATCTCAGATAGGTTAAAGGGGTGCATTTGGCTACTATCTTCTAGAGGCAGAGATTAGGGATGCTGTCAGACAAACTGTAATGCACAGGGCAAGCTATCACCACAAACAGTTGTCCAGCCTCAAATGTCAGTAGTGCTAAGGTTGAAAATCCTGCTTTATAATGAGGAAGGTATATGTATTTACATATATAATTTCAGATTCCTCATGACCTACTGAAAATGCCAATATTCAAAGATTGTTTTATTTTAAATTACAGTAGAAGTCATCTTTTAATTAATCAGCTATGTACTTGTACTTATATTTCTCAAATTATAGTAACTTCAAAGTTAAATAGCTTTCTAAAGTGCCTGATGTAATCTTACTATATAGATTTTCTTAGGTTTTTTTCTGAAATTTTAATACATTTTATTTGAATTTTATTAAATTTTAAGTTATCTTGAAATTTCTGATTATTTAATAATCAATTTGTAGATAATTCTATGTTAATTGTATTCAAAAGGGGGCTAACAGTTTGAGAATCAATGATTTGGAGTGACAGTGTGTGTCTTGCCTGCCAAGGAATCTTATTCTTTGCAAAACAAACCAACAACAGGAACAACAAAAAGGTGCCCTGAACTATCTAAAGCACTTTTTATCTCTTTAACTATGTCTGGCATATTTAAAAATTGCATTTCCTTCTGTTATATTCACAGGTTCTATGACTTCATTTACTGCCTCTACTTCCAACCCTCCCTTCTCCTACCATACAAGTGCCACACACACACACACACACACACACACACACACACACACACACACAGAGTGAACAATTTCTAAAGTCCTACATATCCAAGATCAAAAGCATTAAGACCCATTCCCCTTTATATTTGTTTTACTTGGTGAGTAGAAGTTAGAGTTTTTGAGTATATACAGAAAGAAAAATCAGAAGGGAATTCAGGAGAAAGAAGAAAACAATTTATTCCAGAAAGTTATTTTTGCACAGTAAAAGTGAGAGTAAGCTTCCCAGATTTGCTGTTACTGCCCACTCTGCGGCACACGTTACTGTTTGTATTAGCCTTGAATGTGCTTCTTACTATAGCCCCATCGCTCTTGTGATTAGTAGAAGTTTCTCTAAGATTGACAAATATTTCACCCTTGCCCTTACTTTTACAGTTGTTGCAACTCTATCGTTTTAATATTCCATGTTTATTTTAGTTAAACTCCAGGAAGTTGTATGCAAGCCCGACATTATCTCTTTGCCACAATATCTTACACTATTTTTTTTCTCAAATGTGTCTTCTGTGGGGGCGCCTGGGTGGCGCAGTCGGTTAAGCCTCCGACTTCAGCCAGGTCACGATCTCGCGGTCCGTGAGTTCGAGCCCCGCGTCAGGCTCTGGGCTGATGGCTCAGAGCCTGGAGCCTGTTTCCGATTCTGTGTCTCCCTCTCTCTCTGCCCCTCCCCCGTTCATGCTCTGTCTCTCTCTGTCCCAAAAATAAAAAAATAAACGTTGAAAAAAAAATGTGTCTTCTGTGAAAAGAACTTCAGGATCATCTCTGTGTATAGAGAAGCCCCATTTTTGGATTCTTCTGACTTTTAGATTCTTTACTCTTTTTGGTGCTGAGATGAGCTGAATTCTATTGATGTCCCTGGAAGGAAATAAGAAGTCAATAATACTTATGTCAATGCATAGATATCCTTGAGTTCATGGATATCTCTTGTGTTGCTGTCTTTACAATATACTCTGTAGAGTAGCTTTATCTGAGTCAAAGTTGTCATTCTGGCTAGTCTTCAGACCATGACCGGCTACATAGTGGATTCACCCCTTTCATACAACTTAAGTACATCATTAATATTATATTCTTATACAAATATAAACTTTAAGTATATTAATAAATTATATGGTGTATTAAAGGTATAGAGAAAAATCAAGTAAGAGAGGATGAAGATAGGTAGGTGTAGGACCTGAATTTTAGGCAGAATACCCATGGGAATTCTCACTGAGAAGCTAACATGAGAGAAAACTGGAGGGATACTGGAAAAGAGAGATTTTTAATAGAAAGATAGCACAAACATAAACTCAACAGGAAAGCTTTTTTATACTCTTATCAGATTCAAATGCCCCATTACTCATTTGCATATGTTAAGTGACCACTAAATGTTATGCCAATTATAGCAGATTATATTTCGCTCTTAATATTTATCATTTAACTTGAGATTTTAGAGCTCAGAAGAATTTAGAGATACCCTAGTCTGATTTCCCAATTTCACTGAAAGGCATTGTGAAGCTGGGAAAAGAAAGTGCTCTGGCTAAGGTCTCAGATCTTGAGTATGGGAGATGGAACTAAATCCAGGGTTCTTCACTGGTTTGTAATCCCATACATTTTCCACCGTACAGACTGTTTGTTTGCAAGTTGTCAGTAGAAAACATACATGAAAATTAAAATTAACCAATTAATCAATAGCAATATGTATATTTAAGAAGCATATAAAATAAGTAGATGCTGGTCCCAGGTACTTGGAAATATATGGTGAGTATAAACTTATTATTTGTATCTGCAAAACAACTATTGCCTTATTCTGTCTACATTGACATAAACCTCACCACCATATTCTAATCCTCTAGGCTTACAAATTTACTTTTTTTTCTCTCTGAAAAAAATCTTTAAATTCTTTACCAGATTATGATGATTTTGCCTCTTAACCCTCTGTGCTTCCCTGGTCATTCTTAATTGTTTGCACCTGTTGGTATCCAGGGACCAGCCAACAGTAGGAAGAAAGATTAGATAAACTGTTAACTGGGGACATATGTCTTTTGCACTCTCACTTACATCTCTGAATCACATGGGTCTTTTTATCAGTAAGCAAATCCTGCTGTATTTGTTATTTCTATCTTGTCATTGGCTAACATGGATTAAAATGACCTTATTAGAGTAAAGCTAAGTAGTGACAGCATCACTGGGTGATTAGGAGTCCCATACAGTAACTAATAATGTAGTTCTGAACATAGACTGCACCATTATGTTATGAACATAAGAGATGTGGAGAAAATGATTGAGATTAAAATTAATAAATATTATTTTTGTATCATATACTTTTTATTTAAGAACTAAATGTACAAGAAAGACAATGACAACTTCCTGTGTACTAGCTAGGAACAATATTGCAGTACAACTTGATGGAACAACTATGATTACATACATATCCAATATTGTATTCAGGAATATCAAATTCTAGCACATACTTTATTATTATCCTTACTACAACTATAAAAGACATCCATAATAGATTATGATACTCTTTCTCTGTTATATAGCCTGAGTGCCTTCTATCCATATCCTCATAGCAAATACTACCAACTGATCTGTTTGGAGACATGAAATCAAATGTATTCACCATAAAATAAAATATAACATATGTTAAAATAATTTAAAAATAAACTTAAAATAATATATAGTAAAATATAATAAAATCAGCCATATTATCTCTACCTGGGAGAGAGTCTTTCATATTCTACAGAGCAAATACAAATCTTTGATTTCACATACCTGTTTTCTTTTATCTACAGTGATTCTATTTCTGTGACTTAATCTCTGTTAGTTTATATTTCAGTCCTAAATCTTGGGATATAATAAAGGCCATGGTACTCTTGGTTTTAGGATAATAATGTTATATGGTAATGATTTGAGAAGTGAATTTTACAATACTAAGAATAATGATTTCCTAAACACATAGTTTCTCTAGTAAAGATGTTTTTTAATAAATGTTTACCAGCCCCTACTTGGGAACATTTCCAGAGAGGTGCTGCATAGGTTGGCTGGTCAGTATAACAATGCAATTATCCAGAAGTTCAAATGTCTTCTATGAGCAAATAAGCCTCCATTTATAAAAATAACTATAATAGCTGTAGCAACACATTGTTTATGTACCCTTTAAAATAAGTTTCAATGCACAAAATCCCACTTAACACTTATTAAATAAAAAGAGGCATCCAAATTTTTGACCCTTTAAATCTAATAGGTTTTGCCATGGAATAACTATATTAGATAACAAATTCTTTGACAGGAAATTGATATCTGATTGAAATTCAAGTTATTACTCTTATTCAACAAAGACCTAGTATTTCCCTAAGGACCACTCTTTCACAGTTTGTGAAACTATAAAAATAGCTTCCTTAAGTTTGTCATCAGTTTTTGTAGAATACTAAGTGTTTATAGAACTTTACACAAGGTTCTATTTAATGAACATATAGTTCCTGCAATACGCTACTACATTTAGTATTTTTTTAGTTTTCATTTCGAAGACTAGAGGTCAAAACCAGTCTCTTAGAGAATCCTGTGTGATACATTTGAATATAAACACAAACAGAAAATTCTATGGTCATGTAAATATGTTTTTGTTTTATGATTATTTTAAAAGTTACATATGAAATTCCATTGAAATTTGAATTTTTAAGAAAGCATTGTTGATAGTCTCATTTTTAAAGTTGTTCAATGCCTGTGGTAACATTGAGTGTCAATGAGTATCTGTCATTTTTTTCCCAGTCCTACATCTAACCTCCCAGGTGTGCTGTGTTAGTGAAATATAATAAGGAAAGAAGGAAACAAAGAAAGAATACATCTCATGCAGATTTACTAAATTGGAAACCCTAAACTAGAGGCAATTTCTGTGGCCTGTGACTAAGAATTTTGACTACCATATCTTCTATTCAATTCTAGGTCATCCTTAAAGACCTTTCAAAGAGTGCTTGTTCCTGAGATACTTTGCTGATTGTCCCATTTAACATTTATAGCTTTCATCTCAGTGTTCAGTTTTTTTAAATAACTTCTCAGTGCCACTTTTGCTAGTCTAACTATATTATGATTTCTTTTATAATGGTTTGTCTCAGTAAATTTTAGGTAACTTGACAATCATTAATCTCTGTCTCCTAGTTAACTAGCTAAATCCTAACCTGTTGGCCTATAAACATAGGTATGCCTAAATACAAGCCCCTAAATCTATGATTCTGGGTAAAAGGAAAAAAAAACTTTAATAAATATTTCAAGCCCTGTCTATAAAGAAACTAAAACAAATGAATACTTCCAGTGCCCATGAGAACCATAGAGCAGGAGTTCAGATTCCACATCTGAGTGTGTGTGACCTCAGAATCCAGGGCACAATTTAGCTCTTAAAATGTGCATACAGTGTTCAAGGTTTCAGTTGTCATTATGAAATATGTGGTTTGATTTGTCATTGTGTGTAGCCTGAGACACCCATAAACACAGGGTTTGATGCTTCAGACATCATCGTACATAATGAACACAGGTTGGGACTCAAGTGTATATCATTTGTATAGTTTTAGATGCCAAAACTTATAGGGTATTCAGAATGTCCTGTTCACATATCCTCATTCCCATTATATGTACCTCCATTCACTGCTAGATGCAACTTCATATGCCTGAGTAACTCCAGACCAAAATTTTCTACTTGAGGAAATGGAGGCAGGAAGGGAATTTTATAAATAGTATACATGTAGTACTCTTATTAGTCTTTTTTAAAAGGTTCTATTTCATAATACCCATTCAAATGTTATATGACACAAAGACTAGATGTACAAAGCAATTTAAGCATGATTTCTTACATTTTAAAATATTCTTCCAAAATTAACTTCAATAATGAACTTCCAAAAATAAAACAATTGCAATCTAGTGGACCATGACAACATTGAGTGCTGTGGTATGACTGCATTAATTTTAGGTTATTTTATTTAATTTAATAGCTTCTGGCCCTTTTAAAAGGAAATCCTGCTAATGATCAGTGAAGCCAGCTTTTCTTAACACGTGATGTGCAAGAGAAATAGGTATAGAGTCCTAGAGAAACAGATATCACTACTGCCATGAAGCTATTATTATGGGATATAGTTAGACTCAGATGTGTCAGTGTGTCATAGAAGAGAATAGGTAAGATGAGAGGTCATGTAGCCTTTACCTGAGACAAGAAAATTGATATCACAAATTGAAGATCTGTCATACACACAATAAAAAGATGTTATATATTAGTTATATGTAATTAATATTTAATGTATAAATAATAGTGTTCAGTACTATAGACTATACAAGATGAATACAATACTTTAACATTTATCTGACACTTATTGCATACCTAGTAGATCTCAGACATTACAAGCAGTCCATTGCTTATTATATGAATTTCCTAGGGCTGTCTTCACAAAGTACCACAAACTGGGTGGCTTAAAACAACAGAAACTTTTTGTTTCACAGTTCTGAAGACCAGAAATCCAAAATCAAAGTGCTGGCAGGGCCATGCTACCTCTGAAACCTATAGAGGAATTCCTTCCTTGACTTCTAACTTCTGTTTTTTAGCCAGCAGCCTTTGGCTGTTCTTTGTCTTGCAGCTGCACAACTCTAATTTCTGCTCTTTTTTGTCACATGATATTCTCCCTGTTTCTCTTTCTTCATATGATCATCTTCTTGTAAGAACATCAGTCATATTGAATTAGGGGCCCACCCTACTCCAGCATGATTTCATCTTAACTAAATACATCTGCAACAATCCCATTTCCAAAAACGTCACATTCTGAGGTTCTAGGGCTAGGACTTCCAACATATCTTCCTCAGGGGAGACACAATTAACCTTAAACATATGTGTTCTCTGATTTCATTATTTAGCTTTGTTTATTAATATTTTATAGATATAAAAGAGCTCTAAGTTAAAGAAATTAATGGACTTCCAAATAGTAATTTGAGGAGTTGACATCTGAACCTCATTTTTCTAATCATAAAGCCAATAAGGAAATTCTCATGAAAAACAGCTAACTAAAATATAAGACATAGTTAAATCAATGCCACTAAGTGCAGTGGAAGCCAAAGGGACTAATTAATTACTTCTGGCTGGAAGATCATGAAAGGCTTAATATAGGTTATTACAGTTGAGTTCAACCTTAGTGGATGGGTTTGAATTGATTAGGGAGAGGAGAAATGTATAAAGGCTGGGAAGGCTTTGAAAAAAGTATAGAAAGATCATGGTTATTTAAATCAATTTTCTCTTTCAGCTGCAGGTTACAAGTGTCAGAACCCCACTCAATCTCACTAAAACAAAAAGGAATTTTATTGGTCCATGTAATTCAAAACCAAGAAATAGTTCAGGATTCACTGTTAGCCTTAGGTGTGCCTTCCTCCTGTAGTCTTTTGTCTCAGGCTCTGTCTCTTATGGTGGCATAATGGCATTAGCCATTTCGCTGTACAGCAAAACTTCTAGAGAGAGAGAGAGAGATAACATTCTCCTTTGGCGTTAAAAGACAGAGTCCTGTGTTTTTAACTCATTGCACACATGTCCACTCTTGATGCCATCACTGTGTGCTATAAATGAGAATATGAACATAAAGAATTTAGAACAGGGCATGGAACAGCACTAGTGTTATACAGATGTTAGTTGCTTTTACTGGGTACCTGTCCTTGGTTACCCAGACAACCCTGCCTATACCTCTGTTGTTAGACCTGATATATTACACAGATATTTTGTCATTCCAGTGAATATCCCTCACTATTCTGAGGGACTGTCATGTCTTATTCATCTTTATCCCCAGTGACTATCATTTTGTGTGGCATGTGTTTATTAAAGGAAAGGATGCTTGGGTAAATGTAAAAAGTTATTGAAATTAGGAAATAAGACTAGACAATTTGTATAAGAGGAAACAAATCCACTGTTATATATACCATTTTAATTATGTAAATATATACTTTTTATTATTAATTTGAAAAAGCAAGAGATATTGTACTGATATATTGCATTCAGTAACTTGTTAACTCCATGAAACTTCAGGAACTTTTGGTGGTGAGGTGAGGTTAAGTTTCAGTCTTTTTAAAGTAATGAAATTAGAAAGTACTGAAGATTTACCACTCAATTCAACAATTTTTTTTAATTTTTTTGAATGTTTATTTATTTTTGAGAGAGAGAGACAGAATGTGAGTTGGGGAGAGGTAGAGAGAGACGGAGACACAGAATTTGAAGCAGGCTTCAGGCTCTGAGCTGCCCAGACAGACCCTAGTGTGGGGCTCAAACTCACAAACCATGAGATCATGACCTGAGCTGAAGTCGGACGATTAACTGACTGAGCCACCCAGGCACCCCAACAAATTTTTATCAGTCCCCAGTTGTATATGGTGCCAACTGTGTTATATGATACAAGAAAAAAGGCATTGAGACAGTCATGTTCCTAAAAATATTTATTGGTATGACATGTCACATTTAAGTAAACGTGTCATGGCCATGATTTCAAGTTTGCATTAAGGTTCAAGAACAGCTTAAGCTTTCTGGAAACTTTATGTTTTAGATGTGTCATTAGAAATATTCATATTTTAAGTAACATGTACATTATGTTGTGCTAATGTCAAAGTTCATCAGGTTGATTATGTTGATTATATTTTATCTATTTTACATGAATACAACTCTTTACTATCAGATTCCTCTTCTCTTTCTAAAACAGGTTTGTTGTAATTTCAAATATAATTTTTTTGTAATATCTGTTCTTCCTCAAGAAATTCCAATTTGGTTTATATAATAAACAAACATACAAAATGGGCGATATTTTGAATAGAGTAGATATAGTCAGATCTTTAATAATCACCATTCCTTTATACCATCCTATTTAACACAAGACACTATTTTTGTCATTTCCTCAAGATTTCTTTGTACTTCATTATGGAAATAACTAACATGAAGTTTTCACTGATTGATTCCATTCTCTGTTAATCCAGATAACACATCTTCTTTGTAATATTAATTTTAACATTGATTTTATGAATATTTATGAGCACACAAATTATTTACTAGAAATCTCTTTCTCTCAGGTCTTATATCCCTTAGACAACAATATCTAATAAAAAGCTTCTAGTTAAAACCTTCAGTTTAGGTCTGACAGTTCTTTTATGAAATAGTAGCAGGACTGAGTTTGGGGCATTTATTATTGTCACCTCAACATTGACTAGTAACTGGGAAATTTATTGGATGTTTTGTTTTGTTTTTCACTTTTCTATGAAATATAAATCCAGCAAAATTTTAGTAGGAAGATTTAGCAGGGAGCAGTGAACCAGTAGGTTTGGCAAACTTCCTTTTTGGTGTTCATTCATACTGAACATCTCTTTCTTTATCCAGCCCCTGAAGTTAGCCCTTTTAAAAGATCAAGCTCAAATGTAGAAAAAATTGTCTCTCCTTAGTTTCTTTTAAAATAAGTCTCATAATGATCTTTTGAAAATATTATAAAATAAAAAGAAGAATAAAAAAGAAAAACTTTTCAAATCAAAATTTTTTATCATTTTTACCTCATTTCATAGTTTCTCCAAAATATCAGCTGTTTTTTCACATCCTCAAGTAGATGTCATTTCAGTGATAATGAATCTGGCTTTCTCCTGTCAAAATGTTGAGGTCCATCCTATTTTTCACAAAGGAAGAATCTTTTCTTAAGCAATTTGAACCTTTTAAAATTAAATTCAGAGCATCTAGTTTCAGCCACCAGTGCTCCTTTGGTCCTTCAGAACTCCTTCAAAATGCTATTTTATGATCCAAAAAACACTTTCTCTTTTTAAGAAATTAATTGGAAGGTAATTGTATAATGCTATATATCTTCTTCAGGGTGTATTTAGACAATATTAAGAATATATTTAACAAGAAGTTCCCAACAGTGACAGGAAGACTTGTATGCCTCATTAGAAGTGTTAACCAATGATAATCAAGGAGAGCACTACTTTGACAGTTGGAGTGTTGTCTCAGAGGAGAGGATGAATTTAGGACATTCATGAGATTTTGCGGTGGAGGAGTATGGTAATTGGAGAGGGCTTGATTCACACTGGGAGAGGTGATGATATTGTAAAGATTTTTGGAAACATCATAGTGATAATTTTGAGGCAAAAAGTTGAAAGAATCCTGGAAACAGTTATTTGATGTTGTCTATTAAAAAGTTAAGCACTTTGATGTTCATTTAAGTGGATCTTTTGGGAACTCCTAAAAGAAATAGTAAAGTCATTTGCAACTTTTATCTTACTGGGCAGAAGTTTCTTAGTGTAGTAGAGTAATACTGCTGTATTGTAGACAGTAAAGTGTCTAGATGTAGAAGGTCACATGCCTTCAGGAAGCATGTCCAAACATGCTAAAATCCAAGATCTAGTTTGTTTACAGAGTTAAACCAAGGAATCCAGGTCTTCTGAATCATTAGACTGGCATTTTACTCTACCACAATACATTCCTAATTTCATTTTTCATGCTGACAAGGATTGGATGATGTGTTATCTCAAATTTAATTGACTGAGAATGATATGTGAATATAGAGATAGATTAATTATAATTGGAACATTTCTTTTCTTGAGAGAGACTGCAGAGGTGATCAGAGTTCATAGGCATTAAGTAAAGACACCTTTATTCAGGAAAACATAGTAAATATGCTCCTGAAGCAAAATGTGAGAGACACTTTGAGTTTTCACTAAGAATGTCCACTAGGACTCAGCTTTTGCATTACCTATGCACAAAGATGTTATTTAATGTCTATACAACAATACTTTATTTTTTTTTAATTTTTAATGTTATTTTTGAGAAAGAGAGAGAGAGAGAGCATGAGCAGGGGATGAGCAGAGAGAGAGAGGAGACACAGAATCTGAAGCAGGCTCAAGCCTCCAAGCTATTAGCACAGAATACTATACAGGGCTCAAATTCATGAACCATGACATCATGACCTGAGCTGAAGTCAGAGGCTTAACCGGAGGCTTAACCAACTGAGCCACCCAGGTGTCCCTGGGTGGGACCACAGTACTTTAAAGAATGCAAGGATGCACTAAAAATAACAAAACTATACATCATGAAATATATATATTTGTTAACCAACAAATTAGTTTTATGAATTAGTAGACCTATAAAAACATCCTATTAAGAAAGGATTTTCAAAAATAATTTTTTTTCAAAAAATAAAAAATTAACATACATATAGTATGTTCATTAAAGCCAAATTTTTAAACCTCTTCATAATGAACAACCAAATAATAATTCTTGATACGTATTCACATACTTCAATCATTAAAGCCAAATTTTTAAAAACCTCTTCATAATGAACAACCAAATAATAATTCTTGATACGTATTCACATACTTCAATCAGTTTCTTAACCCTATTTTTGAGAGAGAGAGAGAGAAAGAGCATGAATGAGCACAAACAGGGGAGGGGAAGAGTGAAGGGGCAGCAGAGGAGCCCCCAGAGGGCTCCATGCTGACAGCAGAGAGCCTGATGTGGGGCTTAAATGGGGCTTGAATGGGGCAGTTCAAAAGGGCTCCAACGGGCGGCTCCAATGGGCTCAAACCCATGAACCATGTATCATGAGATCATGACCTGTGCTGAAGTCAGATGCTTAACCATCTACACCACTCAGGTGCCCCAACATCTGACTCTAGATTTTGGCTAGGTCATGATCTCATAATTGAGGGGTTTAATCCCACATTGGGTTCCATGCTGATGGTGCAGAGCCTGTTTGGGATTCTCTCTCTCCTGCTCTCTCTGTCCCTCTCCCATGCATGCACACACTCTCTCTCTCAAAATAAATAAATAAACTTATAAATAAATAAATAAATAAATAAATAAATAAATAAATAATTTTCTGCAAATACGCTTTTACAATGACATTTTAAATTTTTATAAAATCACCTGCAATCATTTTAGAGTTGCATTTTATAACTAATAAATTCTAATTGATTATACTTTTAATTAACTTTTCTCTGAAAAGCAAGTTATTTTTCTTTTTGTTTTTCATTGTCTTTATTTTATTTTATTTTATTTTATTTTATTTTATTTTATTTTATTTTATTTTTTAATATATGAAATTTATTGTATTGGTTTCCATACAACACCCAGTGCTCATCCCAAAAGATGCCCTCTTCAATACCCATCACCTATCCTCCCCTCCCTCCCACCCCCCATCAACCCTCAGTTTGTTCTCAGTTTTTAAGAGTCTCTTATGCTTTGGCTCTCTCCCACTCTAACCTCTTTTTTTTTCCCCCTCCCCCATGGGTTTCTTTATTTTTTTTTTATTTTTTTTTTAATTTTTTTTCAACGTTTTTATTTATTTTTGGGACAGAGAGAGACAGAGCATGAACGGGGGAGGGGCAGAGAGAGAGGGAGACACAGAATCGGAAACAGGCTCCAGGCTCCGAGCCATCAGCCCAGAGCCTGACGCGGGGCTCGAACTCACGGACCCGGAGATCGTGACCCGGACCGCGAGATCGTGACCTGGCTGAAGTCGGAGGCTTAACCGACTGCGCCACCCAGGCGCCCCCCCATGGGTTTCTTTAATTGCGAAAGTATTCTACCTGGAGATGTTGAAAAATCTCCTAAATGTAGGCTCTTCTCTATTCTTTCTTTAAATAGAGTGGATAATATTTTTAAAAGTACAGTCTTTTGATCATTTTCAGGGTACTTTTCTTGAACAACTTTTTTTTTCAAGATAAGCTGTCTCTTGTTGTGATTACTTTAGATGCTTTGGTATTGTAGATTACCATTTTATCCCATCCCATAAAGCACATATCGCTATGATAAATTTACATATACATGTAATATATGCACATACATATATGTAACATAATACACTATGTAATACATATCAGCTATCTGCTCCCTTACAAAAATACTATAGTTCATTTACTCCAGCTTATATATGCATACACAAGTATTTAGAAGTTATGATGAGTACATGTTTTCTTTACATTTGGAAAATATTTTATGCCGTTTGGAATTAATTGTGAATTATGTATGCACCACAACTGATTTCAATTACATTTAAATTTCTTTTTTTTTACTAATTTTAGTAAAATCATTGTTCTACCATGATGCTTTGCTCTACCAAAATTTGCTCTTTTAATTGTAAAATAAATTATCATTATTTTCAATATTGAGTTTTAATTGAGTTTATAATAACATTTACAGTAATATCTAATGTCACATTGACTTTAAGTTTTTATTTAAATTTCAGTTAGTTAACATTCATTGTAATATTACTTTCAGATACACAATATAGTGATTCAACACTTCCATAGATCATGCAAGGCTCCTCACAAGTGCCCTCCTTAATCCCCATGACCAATCAACCCATCCTGCTCCCCACCTCCCTACTCAAGTGTCACATTAATTTTTAATAGCTTTACTTTGACTTCTAGAACTGGAGAAAAAAAATTGAACTATTAATAGATTTAACTTTTCTGATTTATATTTTAAGTCCCTGAATGTGCTATCATCAAATGACATCATTTTAACTTTTTGTGTCATTATTTTTTTTTCTAAAGGGCCAATACTAACATCTTATTTCATACAGAAGAAACCTTTTATTGAAAATGGTAAAAGTTAATTTAGGAGAATTCATATGATCTGAATGAAAACTCACACTTCATAAAATGATATGTAAATTTTTCTTTTCGGGGTTCTGTATGATAAATTCTCATCTTAGGGCACATTCTAATTAAATTAACTATAATGTTTTAAATAGATCCTAGGGCTAATATAGCAGATTTGCTGTGATTGTCTTAATAGGAAATGATAACACAGTAGTCTTAGTAGATGATAAATGTTGACATTTTATTGAGTTTTTTAAACAAATTAAATAATTTTTTTTCTGTACATGAACTTTTTATCTCATTGCTACAGAAAAGCATTACTGCAAAATAAAAAAGCATTTTCAAGTAGTAATATAAATAGTTGCACATTATTGCATAAAATATATTGCAAAAACACTGTAGCAAGAATATTTTAACTACTATCTATAATCTCTTCAAACCCTATGGTAGGGCTCTTTATTCTTTATTACCCAAAATATATTTCACATTTATGAAGATAATAAATTCTACTTCCCACCAATCCAACTGACTGGCATTCTGGTGGCTTCCTACATCTGGTGGGCTTCAACACTCTCCAAGGCATCCCAGCAGCATAAATCAGGTTCTTGACTACTAGTACCCAAGCACCTTCATTTCATCAGCAAATATTCGGAATGCTGTGCTCAAAAGAGAGGTGGGAGTTAAATTGAGACTGGAATAGCCCATGAAAAGACCAAAAAGAAGGGTATTATTACTATTAATTACTATTACTATTAATAGTCTCTCGTATTTAACCACATGTTGAAGTAAGAACTCTGCTTTGCATATATGTCTGACATGATACAAGAGAACAATATGGCAGAAGCTGGCATAGCAAGTGGGACTCCATCAATCTCATGCTGGCTTTTTAAGATATTAATGCTTATATTTTGTTTAAAGATGAAAAATCCAGGAAAATGCTAAACCAGGCAGATAGGAAGCCCAAAGCAGGAATCAACTAGGACATTCCATGTTAAATCAGATTTTATAGGTTTGCTTATAGGCCCCTCATATGACTAGCTACATTCTTAAATTTTATTCTGGCATTCTTTTTAATTTGCTATTGATGTTTTCAATTTATTGATTGTTGTCTGGCATGGCTTTTCCTTCCTTTAGTGCATTGCCTCTAAAGTTATCTTAGTAATGATTTAATGTTTTGCTTTGTTTTCCACTGAGGCATTATTCTGTGTTTCATAATTCAGACATTTTGAAATGTAAGTCATTGGAAGATTTAATAGTGCTTTGAAGAGTATGGAGTGAAAGAGTAAAAGTCTTGCCATTTTAGAAAACTGGATGCTGCTTCTCTATGTGAGTAGCAGGAGGTTAAAACCATGGGCTCAGGAGCTGGACAATTAAGTTCAGATGCCAAACCTACTAGCTTGGGCAAACTAGATACTTAACCCCTCAGTGCTCCAATATCGTTGTTTGTATTCTTATCAGGAAGGTTTTTCCACAGGGATTAAGGGAGTTAATAAAAGTAAATTGCTTAAAAGATACCAAGCTCATTCAATGTGCTATAATTATTATCACGAGGCTACAGCATCATATCTATTCTGTTCTTACTTGCTCCTCCTCTCCCTTTTTTCTTCTTCTTATTCTCATTCCTCAACTCATTGTGGAGTATAAATGCTGATATTTGCATTATCTATGTCCTATTCCAGATCCTATTCCATCTTGACCTTGGTTTTGTTTAAAAATTTGAACAACGGAAGCTCAAATAATTTAGCACATTGCCTGACCCTTGTGAGGGTTCAAGAAATAGTGGCTGCTTGTTATTGTCACTGAAGCTGCTTGGTGAGATGAGTGGTAGCACTGTTACTGTCATGATCATTATTCCTACTTGATATTATCATTTGAGATATTATTATTCCTATTTCTTAGAATCAAAAGGTGAGAGATTTGATGTGTACTAACCATTTGTCAATGTATTTCTTATATGAAAGTATGAACATATGTTCAGTTAATTTAACAGAAAGGGGAGATGGCAAACCAACAGCTACCTTGTTGAAGTTAGGAATCAAATTCTGAGGCTATTGTTTGTTTGTTTCTTTGTTTAGTATTTTTTACTGAGCAAAGAAAAATGATCCTGTAAGTACGAATTCGTGAAATACTAATTTGTCTCACTTTAAACAGACTAAATCACTCCAACATGAAAACTTACGTTGAGTGTCTTTAGTTATTAATGCATTTTATTATAATTAAATCTACTTTCTTCACAATTGTTCCCTTACAGTAAAATTGATGATTATCTAGCCTTTCATCAGTCAAAAAGGAAATCTTTCTTTGTAAATTTAGGATCACTTGGTACCAAAGCAAAAAAGGTTTGGTTTCTTTGTATTTTTTTTTTAATTTTTTAAAATGTTTATTTATTTTTGAGAGAAGACAGAGCATGAGCCATGGAGTGGCAGAGAGAGAGAGGAGATACAGAAACCAAAGCAGGCTCCAGGATCTGAGCTGTCAGCACAGATCCCAACATGGGGCTCAAACTCAGAAACCATGACATCATGATATGAGCCAAAGTTGGATGCTTAACCTACTGAGCCACCCATGTGCCCCTTTAAATTTTTTTATGTGGATTTTATTCCATATCTTTACAGGGGGAATCAAATTTTATTGAGTTGATGAGTGACATTTCTTTTTTTAATCCATCTTTACCTTTGCAATAAAAAGCAAATTTGTTAGGAAATATAGAATGTGTTTGCTCCATGGAGATTGACAGACCTAACCAAAAGAAAGAAAAATCTTGAAATTTACTCACAGGTAATATCATCCTCAATGGGGAAAAATTGAGAACTCCTCTACAGTCAGGAACAACACAGGGATGTCCATGCTCACTATTGTTATTTAACATAGTACTGGAAGTCCTCACCTCAGCAATCAGACAACGAAAAGGAATAAAAGGCCTCCAAATTAGCAAGGAAGAAGTCAAACTTTCACTATTTTCAGACAACATGATACTCTATGTAGAAAACCTGAAAGGGGCGCCTGGGTGGCTCAGTCGGTTGAGCGGCCGACTTCGGCTCGGGTCATGATCTCACGGTCCTGAGTTCGAACCCTGCGTCGGGCTCTGTGCTGACAGCTCAGAGCCTGGAGCCTGTTTCAGATTCTGTGTCTCCCTCTCTCTGACCCTTCCCTGTTCATGCTCTGTCTCTCTCTGTCTCAAAAATAAATAAACGTTAAAAAAAAAAAAGAAAACCTGAAAGACTCTGCCAAAAAATGCTAGAACTACTACAAAAATTTAGCAAAGTCACAGGATATAAAGTTAATGAACAGAAATCTGTTGCATTTCTATACACCAATAATGAAACAGCAGAAAAAATCAAGGAATTGATTCCATTTACAATTGTACAAAAAACTGTAAGATACATAGGAGTAAACCTAACAAATGAGGTGAAAGATCTGTACTCTGAAAATGATAGAACATTTGTGGAAGAAATTGAAGATGATACAAAGAAATGTAAAAACATTCCATGCTCATGAATTGGAAGAACAAATATTGTTAAAATGTGTATACTACAAAAGCAATCCACACGTTAAATGCAATCTCTGTCAAAATACCACAAGCTCTTTTCTCAGAGCTAGAACAAACAATCCTAAAATTTGTATGAAACCACAAAATACCCCAAATAGGCAAAGCAATCTTGAAAACGAAAAGTGAAGCTGGAGGAATCACAATTCCAGAATTAAAACTATATTACAAAGCATAGTCATCAAGACAGTATGGCACTGGCACAAAAACAGACATGGAAGTCAATGGAATAGAAAACCCAGAAATAGACCCATAACTATACGGTTAACTAATCCTTGACAAAGCAGGAGAGAATATCCAATGGGGGAAAAAAGACAGTTTATGCAACAAAGGTGTCAGGAAAACTGGACAGTAACATGCAGAAGAATAAAGCTGGACCACTTTCTTACACCATACACAAAAATAAATTCAAAATGGATGAAAGACCTCAGTGTGGGAAAAGAAACCATCAAAATCGATCTCTTTGACCTTGGCCTTAGCAACTTTTTACTAGACACATCTCTGGAGGCAAGGGAAACAAAAACAAGAATGAAGTATCAGGACTTCATCAAGATAAAAACCTTGAGCACAGTGATGGGAATAATCAACAAAACTAAAAGGCAGACTGTGGAATGGGAAAAGATGTTTGCAAATGACATATCAGATGAAGGGTTAGTATCAAAAATCTATAAAGAACTTATCAGACTCAAACCCAGAAAACAAATAATCCAGCTAAGAAATGGGCAGAAGACATGAATAGAAATTTTCCCAAAGGAGACATCCAGATGTCCAACAGACACATGAAAAGATGCTCAACATCACTCATCATCAAGGAAATACAAATCAAAACCACAATGGGGTACCACCTCATGCCTGTCAGAATGGCTAACATTAGCAACACAGGAAACAGCAGATGTTGGCAAGGATGCAGAGAAAGGAGAACACTATTACACTGCTGGTGGGAATGCAAACTTGTGCAGCCCACTCTGAAAAACAGTATGGAGATTCCTCAAAGTGTTAAAAACAGCCCTACCCTACAACTCAGCAATTGCACTACTAGGTATTTACCCAAAGGGTACTAACATACTGATGTGAAGGAACACATGTACCTCAGCATTTATAGCCACATTATCAACAATAACCAAATGATGGAAAGAGCCCAAATGTCCATCACCTGATGAATGGATAAAGAAGATGTGGGGGATACACACACACACACACACACACACATATATATATATACACACACACATATATAGATATATGATAGAATATTTTTCTGCTATCACAAACAATGAAATCTTGCCATTTGCAATGATGTGGATAGAGCTAGACTATACTATGCTAAGCAAAACAAGTCAGAGAAAGACAAATACCATATAATTTCACTCATATGTGGAATTTAAGAGACAAAACAGATGACCATAGGGCAAGACGGGGAAAAAGAGAGGGAAACAAACCATAAGAGATTCTTAATTATAGAGAACATATTGAGAATTGATGGAGGAGAAGTAGGTTGGGGGGATGGGCTAAATGGGTGATGGGTATTAAGGAGGCACTTATTATATAGAACACTGGGTGTTATAAGGGATGGATCACTAAATTCTACTCTTTAAACCAATATTGTAGTGTATGTTAACTAACTAGAATTTAAATAAAACTTTGAAAAAGTACTCACGTTTTAAAAGGTGTATTTTTTAAAGAAATCTTGCTATTTTCAAAATCTGTAATTCTAATGCTAAGAAAATGCATGATCATTTTTTCTTGTTTCAGTTCACATCATCTATATATTGAGTAGTAGAATAAGATCTTTTCAAAATGGCTTTAGACACAGAAGAAAGCAACTTAAGGTGTCAGTTAAATAATTCTGTAAAACAAACTACCCAAAATTCAGCAGCTTAAATACATTTATTTTATCCCTTAAAATTGTGAATATTTTGTCTCCAAAGTGCTTATCTAAAACTCCATAACTGCAAAAAATGTAGTACTAAAAGTGAATTAATTACTATATTATCTATTTTACTATTATTTATGTAATGAGGGCAATACTAATATGTAACTCAAAGCTGCATTTAGTTTCACATCCATTGAATTAATACAGTTTGTTTCTGCTCTGTGTTGATCATGAATCAGCTGATATAGCTAGGTTTTGCTAGTATGGATTAGGTTTGTTTATTCATCTACAGGTCAACTAGGGGCTTTGCTTTAAGCTGTACTTGGCTAGGACATCTTAGCTGGGCAATGTTGATCCACATGCCAGGCAGGCATATCCTTCTTACAGTAATGGAGTTACAAGAAAGGAAGTTTAAACATATAATGCCTCTCAGGCATTCAGCTTGGAATTAGCATAATATTACTTTCTCTTCATTCTGTTAGCCAAAATCCCTCATGTAACAGAACTAAAAATGAAAGGGTGAGAAAATAAGGTAGCCTTTTTATTGGGAATAACTACAAAGTCTCATGACAAAAGACTTTAATACTGGCAGGAATAAAGAAGTAGGGTCAATAATGCATCCCACTACATTCCTCTCTTAATTTTGAAGCACTTAGTTTTTCCCTTAAATTATAGCTGCACATTTCACAAAAGAAAAGCATTGTTTGTTTGTTTGTTTATTTGTTTCCTTTAGAATTAGGTTGGAAATACTGTCACTAAAGACAGTACACAATTAAAATGAGTTTATTAGTGGCACTCTAAAATCATTCTAGCCTTATAAGGTAGCTGTAAGATTTCTATGATGCAATGAAATGTAAACTTTTTTTGTTTTCCCACAAATAATGAAAAAATACAGAGTGCTTCCTTCCATGACTTTTTGGCAACTCATTTCTCCCTTTAATTGGAAGTTTGGGATTTCTAAGTGTTAGTCTATAAATTTATAATTGCAAACAATTAAAGTCCCAAAGAGTATTAATATATTAATTACTCTGTTGTTCTCTACATTAAGAGGCCAATGTTATTAGTGTATAATTGAAAGTCCCATTTGTTTCTATGTTCATATGTTAACCTGGTCTACCTCTTTGGCTCTGTATTCTCCAAAGAATAGCATCATCTATTGATAGTTGCTTTATGAAATAAAAAAGGTATTCTCTTCAGGTTATAAGAATAGTCAGCTAAATGGAAAATTAAGAAAAAGTCCCAATTATAAAAACATTGAAATGACTTTATCTTTTTTATATTCAGTATTGTATAGTTATATAATGAATCCAGAGTTGTATCTTTTAAAAGTAAGCCATGGCTCATTATGTGCATTTACATTAACAGATTAATGTCACCATTTCAAAATTTTTATGGAATGCAATGGAATGGAATGGAAAGGAAAAGAAAGGGATAGAACAAATATAAAGCATCACATTCACTGCACATAGCCATAGTAAGAACTTAAGAAACTTGTCTCAGTTTGTCTGTGTGTGTGTGTGTGTGTGTGTGTGTGTGTGTGTGTGTGTGTCACATAAATTTAATAACCAGTAACATCATGGGTGCATATGAAAAATTCTCTGGTTCGTCTCTCTTTTTCACACCAGAAAAATAAATTGTATGGTTTAAATGAAAGTATACGGAAAATGAAATCTTACAGATTTCCTTCATGTTATTTCCATTAGCATATTTCAATAACTGCAATTCCCCATACGCTTAGTTGTTCTAAAGCCTAGCCTTAAATCCTTCTTGCTATATAGATAGGCCTTTAGGCCAGTTCTAATACTAGGTACGTATTTGTGTACAAGATATTTGTGGAATAGATACTGAAATTTAAATCCTGCCAACTTCTTGTCAACTTGCCATATTGAAATATTGAGAGCTTGATTCCTCTTCTATCTACATTTCACCTAGTGTATGACAGAGTACAGGGTTTTAGATGGCCACCTGAAAGGCCATCCAGCTTACAGAGTTATATAAAAGATCATTCTCTAGATGATTCATTCAGAGAAACTCTTTGGTGTAATGAAAAGATAACAAGGCTAGGAATTGATGAGTCCATTTGCAGATTCCAGATTTGCTCCTTGTGTCTCAATGTACAATGTAGGCAATACTGCACTAATCATAGGATCATCGTGAGACTCAAAACAATCTATGAGAACATCTTTTGTAAATTCTGAAGTACTTATAAATGACTTGAAGATAACATAATTTTGGTATTGAATGTATAATAATAGGAAGCATATTGAAACAGGCTTTGGCTGACTGCAGTGACTGAGAATATCAAGTTTAACAAATAGCCTCCTTTAATATATCACCTTAACAGTGGAGATTTGAGGGCCAGGCCAGATAATGATTAACACTAGAGGAATAATTCCTTCCAAGGTAATATGGGATATGAGATAGGGACATAAACCAGATTAAGAAATCTGGGACAAGTTTTTGCTTAATTGCAAATACATACACATACCCCTTAGTTAGTTTGGCCGACAGGAGAATATTAAATTATTTACACTTCAGAAGCAGTGCTTGATAAGTAATAAACTTTATTTTAAAGATTAGCATGGCAATTTGAAGTAAACAATTCATTTTACTTTGATTTGACCCTTATGTATGAAGCAATATCCTAAATAAAATATCTAGTTTTCGGGAGCCTGGGTGACTCAGTTGGTTAAGGTGATTTCAGCTCAGGTCATGATCTCACTATTTGTTAGTTCGAGCCTTGCTGTGGGTTCTGCACTGACAGTGTGGACCCTGCTTTGGGTTCACCCTCTCTCCCTCTCTCTGCCCCCTCACCCCCGCTTCTGCTCTTTCTTTCTCTCAAAATAAATAAATAAACTTAAAAAAAAGTCTAGTTTTCTGTCTCTTATGACTAAGGAACTAAAAATATGATATAGTTTATTCATTTTAATTAATTTATGTTAGCCTTAAAATACTTCCTTTGCTTTTATAATTTACAAAAATGTTTATTTTATTTTGGAGAGAGAGTGTATAACTGGGGGAGGGACAAAGAGCAAGAGCTCAGAGCTTCCCAGGTGCCCCGGTTTTAAAATACTTCCTATATAATATCATCACAATAATCTTGGAAAGGACCTTCCATAACATAGGGGAACTTAGAAAGCCATCTCTCTTTTAGAATTGCACCTGAGTCATAGCTGATAGACTACCAGAGCATGCCCCATAATTCCTTGTACTCCATATCACCACGTGTATTAAAATTTATAGATGAGGGCGCCTGGGTGGCGCAGTCGGTTGAGCGTCCGACTTCAGCCAGGTCACGATCTCGCGGTCCGTGAGTTCGAGCTCCGCGTCAGGCTCTGGGCTGATGGCTCAGAGCCTGGAGCCTGTTTCCGATTCTGTGTCTCCCTCTCTCTCTGCCCCTCCCCCGTTCATGCTCTGTCTCTCTCTGTCCCACAAATAAATAAACGTTGAAAAAAAATTAAAAAAAATTTATAGATGACTGGATACTTAAATTAATATCATGCCTCCACTGCTTTCAGTATAAACTCAATTCAAACTAGCAGTTACTATAAAAGTCATTTGAGACTAAATGCTTCAAAGTTGTAATGATATTTAGCATCTCTGAGCAGAAGGGACTTCTGGCAAAGCAACCATAGCTAAGTGTAATTTTGCATTCTCCATACCCCATCCCTACACTATAGTTATATCTCTGGTTAGTGTCCACTGTCCTCTCCTACCTCATCTTGGTTCTCACTTATGTACTACCCTTTCAGTACACAACAGAGATTTTTGTGATTGAGTGATGCTTGATTTCACATATAGACATGGCTTTCATCTTATTTGTAGTTTATCTTTCTTTTCCAGGCACTGAGGAAAGCACTATTTCATTAATATTTCCACTAGACTAAGTAATTATATTATAGATTGCAATCTACTATCTAGATTCAGGGATTGAGTCCAATGTAGGTGAAACTGGAGGTAATTCACTCAGGTAATCTACCAGTAAGTAGGATACCAAATGAATTTTCTTTGCTTTTGATGAGTGTCTGCTCTGTGTTTTTGTGTGCATCATTTTATATATTAGTCAGAGTTTGAGGGGAAGTACAGCATCAAATTTATGGTAACAGCAGTTTTCTTTAAAGCATATCAACAGAGATGAATTGGCAGATTTTTGATTCACCATCTTTTATACAATATTGCCCTCTATGGGAACCTAAAATATTGTAGATTTTAGCAGGATGATAAGTATATTTTTTGACATACTTCTGTGGTCATCACATGCTTCTTTTTCCCATCTTAATTTAATTGCTGTGCTCTTCCTTACTCTCAAAAAGATATAAACAGCCGAGCTGGCAAACAAATTTATCATTTCTTTATTATGAAATGTGTTTACAGTATTATTTTACTTAATTTGTTACATAACTTGTTTTGCTTCATTTATTTTATTTTAGATTACATTCAAGTATTTGTTTTGTTCTTTTAGTAAAATACCTCTATCTTCAGAGTACTGCATCTATTTCCAGTTAGTTTATAATTATTTTATGTATGATAACTCCTATTCAGAAAGAAAAAAACTTGAATTATAGCCCTAAAATAATATGATGCTTATTATAATATAGAAGATAGACAAATCATATTACATGATGGAGAATTTAGAATTGACAATGTCATTCTTTTGAATCTGTAAATACAAAGTAAATTATACATATGTATATATAATATTAACATTTAAAGAAGAAAAGAAGATTTTATTCTTACTAAAATATTTTTATTCATGAGTAATATTAGGGAGATTTTAATGACATGGGTTCCAAAATGAAAAACTAATCTGGGCTTTTTTTAATCTAGGGAAAATTGCTTTTAATGCATCTCTGCATCTTTGTTTTGAAATTAGCTGTTGCTTCAATTCATGGAATATAGAGCTAGTGCAATGGTTGCATTGGAAATACATTTGTATGCAAAATCTTAGTGCACCCCTTCCCCATTTCCTAACCCTGAGTTGCCACCATTTGTTCATTCATTCATTCATTCATTCATAAGTTGTTTGTTTTCTTTTTAACGTTTATTTATTATTGAGAGAGAGAGAGAGAGAGCATGAGCATGGGAGGGGCAGAGAGAGGAGGAGACACAGGATCTGAAGGAGGCTCCAGGCTCTAAACTGTTAGCACAGAGCCCGACGCGGGGCTTGAACTCACAAACCGAGCGAAATCATGACCTGAGCTGAAGTCTGACGCTGAACTGACTGAGCCACCCAGGTGCCTCCATAAGTTTTTTTTTTAAGTGTAAATATCTATTCTGTGCCATGGTACTGCTCCAAGTATTGAGGATATAAATCTCAAAAGAAAACAAAGTATGATCTCTGTACCCCAAAAGCAAAGACTTTATTGCAGACATTATAATTGAGACCCAAAATTAGTGTATGTCTTATGGTGAGCATAGCATAACATACAGAGTTGTCAAGTCACTATGCTGTACACCTGATACTAATGTAACATTTTGTGTCAACTCTATTTCAATTAAAAAAATAGTGTGTGTCTCTAAGATAATAGTCTCGAAGATAACCACCAATAGTGGTTGTATACCTAACCACTAGTGGGTTACAGAAGGTACTTCTGGTACTTCTAGTGGGTTACAGAAGGTATTTCTCAACACCACCCTCCTAAAATACATGGTTATACTGAAACCAAATGGAAGAAAGACTGAGAGCATCCAGTGAATTATCCTAGAGTGATGATAATTTAGAGTGAGGCATTGGAGCTAACAGGACAGAAACTGATTTACGAAGGCTTGGTGAAACATTAAGATTTCCCATGCTGATCAGAGCATTAGTAGAAGTAGCTCATAAATGAGATGCCTTTCCCCAAAGGACTGTAGCAGACAGAAAACAAATGATATTGGGATACCTAAGATAGAAGGACTTTGCTAACAGATGAAACAAAATACTCTCTATGACTGAAAGGGTTTTTACAAATTTATCATCATGATGCTAGGTTTCTGGTCCACAAGTACATTTTTTTACTTTGAACATTTGGGACTTTAAATCAGAGGATATAAAATGACTGGATTTGTTAGACCTAACTCAAAAGGAAATTATCATTAAAGCACAATAAAAAATTTGGCAAACACATTACAAAGAAAAGAAATAAAGTGAAACTGCCTATTGTTAGATACCCCATTCATACTGAAGCACTTTGTGGTATTTAAAGATTCTTCTCTGATAAGAGACTCCATTGGAGTTGTGGCCTAATTAATATACTTTATAAACTCTAACCACCTTTGTGTAACCTCAAAAAGAGAAATTCACTGAAAATTTCATAGCAGTGATCAGACCATGGTATTTATAAATTTAGTTTCTACTGTCTTTTCTCACCTCACTCAAGGTGTCACTTGTGTGCTACCCTTTCATTACACAACAAAGAATTTTGTGATTCAATGATGTTTTGGCCAACATCTGCTATTTATTAAAAATCATGTTCTTTTAGGCAGTTGTCTGCCAAACTGGAATTGGACTATTTAGATTGTTTTTCCCTCACTTGGCCCATCTAGCTTTGCATCTTCAAAGGATTTATTTGAAGCATTAGCATGCTTATTTCTCTCTTGCTAAAACAATGCACTATAGTGATACTGGCAAGAAAATTCTTTCTTCCATCCTGCGGTTACCATTTTTTCTCACTCAGTAATTTGCTAACAAGAGATCCAGATGTGTAATAAGATAACATTTAAGTCTGTCTGGAGTGTTTGTTACATAAGTAATGCTATATGACACTACTTTCTTTTCACCATGTATATGATTTCTATGAAGCAAAGCTGATTTTATGTTCCTTCTTTCTCACAGGAGTTCTCATCTGAGTAATTACTTGCAGAAGGGTTTCTTCCCCCCCCCCCTTAAAAAAAAAACAAAACTTTTTGTATTAGTCACTCATAGCTCAATTAGAGGCTTTTCTCTCTGCAGGCATAAACTTTGAACATAGCAGTTTCTTCTATTCATGATTTTTCCTTTAAAAAAGAGTTAGTAAGAGCCTTTTTGTGTTAGGTGGGACAACTAGAAAGTTGCTTATGACAGAGAAGGAAAGAAGGAAGGAAGGAAGGAAGGAAGGAAGGAAGGAAGGAAGGAAGGAAGGAAAGAAAAGAGAAAAGAAAAGAAAGAAAGGGAGGGAGAGGAAGGAAGGAAGGAAGGAAGGAAGGAAGGAAGGAAGGATAGGAAAGAGGACAGAAAGTGGTACCATGGTAACAGAATCCTGCATGCATAAACTTTAGTAGCTTAAATTGTAAATTAAATTACTTGTATTTATTCAAAGTTGTCATTTATACAGAATTAAGGAAGTGAAATGAAACTTGGAAAAATGAAAATGTATATTTAAAACTATAATATCTTCTATTTATAATGTGTACATGCCTGTGAAGGTTTTTTTTAATAGGAATTGTAAGGTACTTGGGAATATTTCTTTATTATTTTCTTGGTAAATTTATATTTATTTTAGATGCATGCCTTTAGTAGCAACAACAAAAGTTAATGGTAAAGAAAATAATGAATAAGAATTTTAGAAAGTCTTAAATATGCTGAATTTCTCTGAACTCTTATAATATTTTTGTTAGTAGATGTAATTACCCTCTGACTTTGTGAAAATGAATTGACTATATATGAGTTTACATTTTCAATAAACACGCTTGATTTTGTTTTCTGTTTCTTCTGGTGAATAAATGGGCACTGATACATACTTTACACATGCTATGTGCATTTTAAGTGGGTATTATTGAATAATTTTGAAGTTTTTCAGTTTTAAAATTTCAAAACCATGCATATGATACATTTTTTGAACTTTGAAGGGAACTCAGTTGAAAAAAAGAGACTTTGATAGCAATTGAATTAAAAATGTGAGGAACTTCAAAAGTGTGTTAGTTAAATTCAATTCATTTTAATAAGGATAATTGATGATTGGCATATCTCTGGGCCTATGTCTTAATAGACACCTCGTGAGGTGTCAAAAGAAAAATAATAGAATTCAACTATGAGCAGTTGGGCAAACGCTTTGCATAATGTGTATTGTTACAAGCTAATCAGATACATGCTACATTTGACTTATGTGCAAGGCCCATAAATTGTGAACACAGGTAAAGTGCTTAAAAATCACTTTGAGAAAATAATTTTTCCCTATATTCTCTTGCATAAAAGATTTCCTCCTAGAATCACTCATTTGTTGTTTTCTTCACTTCCTCCACATAATAGATTAGGAAATTGAAAAGTTAATAATTTCATAAATTAAGTGGTTTTTAATCACTAGAAAATATAATATACAAAGAAAATTATGAGAAAACTATTCAATGTACTTTGGGGATTATTTTATTTTTATTGTTTAATATGAGTAGTGAGAATGTTTCCAACTTTGCTTAGGAGTGGGAAAGAAAGCAATATGTGGTTGGTTTCCATTATTTTTACATATGTATATCTGGTGGGTCCCTCTGGCCCCAAGACTTAGTTTATTTATGAATAAATTATGAGAAAAGGACAGTATACTTTTTCTTTCCCTACCATTTTTTGAAATCAGAATCTCAGATATTTTTGTTTTTAACAGATATTTAAAGTATTTTATGCTAGAGTTTTATGTTAAGAATATCTTCCATTAATATTACATATAATGCTTTTACGTTGTCAAAATGCTTTCACTTTATTATTCTATTCACCTCAAATAATAATGTATTTCTTTAACTAACAAACATTGTTTATGGAATAATACTGGAGAAAAAACTGATCAACTAGTTTCACTTGTAATCAAAAACCAAGTATGGTTATCACCAGTGCTAAGGATATAAATCTATTCCATGCTTTAATGCCATGGTTTTGTGATCAGAATAACTGTGTCATCATTTAGATGCAATAACTGAAATTACTGTAATAAAGTAGGATTCTTTATTGAGTTATGAAGTAGATATATGTTAATAGGATAAAGAACTCTTGAGTATTTTAAAAAGTTTTCCTTTCATTGTTGTATAGCTGAAACAAGAATGATGACCAAACTTAAATAAACAAAAAGGCATTATTAGTATAAGAAGCTACATAAAATGGAAAATCTTCAATCAGCTTTTTAATTTATTTTATTTTGTTTCTCAGCCGTTGGTGTTTGGCATAGTTCATTAGTGTTCTACTAATAATTATTTTATTAAGACATCACTGGAATATTTAACTGCAATATATCCATTTGAATTTTGGTATATATCACTATGGAAATTCTGATTTGATTTTCCAATGCACCTTCTCATTCCAAAGATTCTTAAAAGGGAGAAGTAGTTCCTGAACTCTTCTTTGAGGAATTTTAAAATATAAAATTTTCCCTTATTATACTTCCAGCCTGTACGTCTGAAAAAAATTACTGTCACATGATCTACTAGTGATGGTCTTTGTACATTATTAAAAAACTGGTAGATATTCTTTTAAATTTGCTTGAATTTTTTTCCAATCTTCTGTCTAGCATATGTGTACAACCACCTGACCCTCAAAACCTTGTGCAGTATAATAACACTAGAAGCACTGGGTGCATTAATATTATTCATCCAGAAGACCACATCATCAATAAATGCTGTGTTTTTGAGGGACACCTTCTCTCCCACCAACCTGCAACATACTGAGCATACCTAAAGGGTCAATGATACTGCTTCAGTATTGCAAGTAGAACTCTTTATAATAAAACACACACACATATGAACCAAAACGGTTCTTTGGGTTTGAGAAAAGTTTGCAGCTCTGTTCTCTAACCGATGAGGGATTTGGGCTGAATTGAATTAGCACATTTTATTCCACTAATTTAAATGGTGGAGATTAAAAGAAGGTACCAAAGCAAGAAGAGCCTCAGGAATCATGCAGCTTAAAATAAAGAAATGCACTTGAAAGTGCTTCGCTTTTATCATGTATGTATTTGAATGAAGTTCAAAAACTTTACATAAAGCAAATAAATGTAATTGATGTTTCTGAGTTAATATGAGTTAGAACAAAGGGCAGGTAATCTTCATCTTATATTGGCCAAGTAGAAAAATGAGACATGGAGACGATTTTTTGTTCATGCTGGGAATAGAAAAGAACCTTTACATGACAATCCAGTAATTTACCTAAACTAATGAAATAATCTATACAACACACGCAGACACGCAGACGCAGACACACACACACACACACACACACACACACACACACACACACGACTACTCCTTTTACCATTTGTTATGGTCTAAAACATTATTATTAAATTTTAAGAGTATATAGCTCACTACTATTTTTCTAAGTGTCCTACTGCTCATCATTAGCTTTTATTGAATTGATAATTCATGTGCTTGACTGGCACACATTTACCACAGAAGACCCTGCCTTGAACTTTTCATTTTTACCCAATAGATTCTCTTGGTCCAGTGTCATGGCTGCAAAGTGGAATTCTACTCTCGAGTTTCATAGGAAATTGTCCAACTGTACAATGAAAGATTATGCAAATCCTCAAGGAGCATCTAATCAATCACCTCGGTGTGAGAGGAATGCAGCTGATCGCTGAATTAGCTTCTGTTGGAACGTATTCATGTGTAACATCCCACTGACCGCGTGACAGCACAACAGCTCCAGGTCCTTGAAAGTCTTGAGGATGATTAGCTGAAGGAATTGGCGGTTTCTGCCAATCATAATCCGGCAGGGCTGCCTTTATAGTTCTGGAGATGCGAGAGAAAGAGGGAGGGAGGGAGGGAAAGACCGACTACAGCTAAGCAAGAAGCACAGCAGCAGTAGCAACAGCGGAGCAGGAGCAGCTGGTATTCCGGTGATTAAATAGTTCTCATAGCCTTTTTGCTGTACTCGGTCCGCTCCCTGGTGTAATTCTCGTGTCCAAGGAGGAAGCTGCATTTTAACGGTGTGCTGAACAGAGGTTTGAATCATTCCAGCTGGCTGCTTGTTTTGAAAAGGACAGTGTGTGTATAAATAAAAAGACACTCTGCTGGAAGAGTTCAGATACTAGGATTGGAACTAAAAAAGCGCTCTCGGAATATTGTTGAGGCAGATTATATGAACTGAAAGCTCCTTCTAATTAACCTGGAGCCAAGTGAATCTGAATGCTGGATATCTCACTTTCTAACTCGGGATAAATTCAAGTTAGGATAAGAAAAAAATTGAAATGCTTCTCTAGGTAAGTTACTGCTTAATTTGCTGAAACTGAGGTGTGTTCAATAAATGAATATATGTTGCTTAGCAATGTAAACAAGTGGAACACAATAAAGTTTTATTTATGAAAGATTTATGTAGAAAGAGACATTAGTTTTAGACCAAATTCACTCTTTTCAGCATGTGTGTGCTTATCTGTCATTACTGTTGTAGAAGTTATATTTGCACTATAAATGGAAAATACAGTCCTGCCTAAAAAAGGAGATAGAACCTGAAATATTTTAAACTGTTGTCAGAACATTTGCAGAAGAAACAACTCACTTGATAACAATTTTAGGCTTTCATACTGAAAATGCCCATTTTACAAACTCAAATACAAAGTGTGTGGTTATAAATGTTTCCCTGAAAAGTGTTACTGATAACATGGCAATCAAATTGCTCAAGATGGGAACTCCTCTCTTTGGGACCTGAGGTTTATAGGCATGCTCTGTTCTAATGGTCTGCTTTAGAAAAACAACTGTCACAGACATTTGAAATTGTAGGATACAGTCATAAATTGCTTTTAAAGAAATAGATGGTTTCCTACTAGGTCCTATTAGGAAGGAAAAATAAATTCTTTGAACACTATATGTCATATGCCATAAGCATAGATTCCCTGGAGAACAAAAACAGCTTTATGCTATACCTGTAAATACCTCCAAATTCCTCATGCACAGAATAAGTTGGAAAATAAGAAATAATATTTAAATATGGTTTTACTTATCCCTTCCAATATTTCTGTTAGAGAAAGTCAAATAAAAAAGAAACCTTAAACCTATATTTTCTTTATAATTTGTCCTGATTAATAAGATACTGTATTTTTCAGATATATCATCATGATATTTTCAAGTAATGATACAGTTTATTATGATAGGTTATGCTTACTGTGAGTTCTAACAAAGCTCTGAAAAAGTTGCAATAGTTTATACTTTATTATGTCTTTTTCAAACTCACCTTTTCTTGATTTCATGATGTCTTCTATCAGAATATATTTCATCAACTCAAGATCATAAATGTTTAAAGTAAATTGCATACAAAGTTATTGATTATTGTCTTAATAATTTTAGTAATTCACTTTCTCCTCAACTTGATGGTTCAAATACTGTGAGCTTCTTGCCACAAAAGGGTATGAATGAAGACAAAAGTTACTGTAATTCGTTGAATTTCTCCAAAACTAGAAGACAATTATTTCTTCCCCCATAGATTCAAAAGACTTTTATTTATATCAAAATAATAGTTTTAATTTCTTCTATTAAAAATGTTAGTTAGCTATTTCCAGATGCCAAGTTGGTGCTATGTTGGTCATGTTTTTTTTTCATGAAGCAAATGTATGTAGAGAATATAAAGTCTAAACAGTTTATACCTTCAACTGGAATTCACCGAAAAAAAATAAGTGATTAATAAGGAAATATATAGTTTCTACTCAACATTTATCTCAATAGAAAAATGAGTATTTAATACCATTTAGCATCTGTTTTGACATTTTTATAATAACAAATCCTGTGAATATTTATCTTATCATGATTAATATCACATAGTATGTACATTGATAGAAGTCTCATGATAAGCTAAGAGATTTTTAGAAATTGAACATTAAACAGAATGTCTTTTTTTTACTGCATCTTAATGACAATTGGTCATAACTAAGAGTGATGCTTAGAAAAATTTTTTGAAAAAATTATAATGTGTATGACTTAATAATTATAACATGAAAATCACCTTTAGAGATAAAATATAGATGTAGTTTACAAACCCACGCATCATTCTTAAACTAAAAAAAGGCAACTAACTGGAATTTAAATAAAAACATTTAAAAAAGCCAAAAACTTCATAAGGATTTTAATATGTTTTCTTTTCAATAAACTTGCAAACTTACATAAATTGCATTTTGTTTTCTGCCGCCTGAGGTTATTATCTAAGAAATTTGCCTATTTAAATGATTTCCTTAAATACCAAAATGAAGTAAGTGGAGACTACTTTATACATAATTATTTCAAATCATAATTTGGAATTTGTATATTTGATAACCAAAATAGAATTACATGTCTACATATGTATTCACCCCAAAAAAGGACCATCTTTTGTGTTTTATCTGAGTATTAACACTGTTATACTTATTCTCCTTTCCAAAAAATCATTCTATAATCAGATTTAAAATAAAGTTAGTTTCTTAGTTCAAGTCTCAAGGCTAACCTTACTTCTAAAAGATGCTAAAAAATATTTCTGAACCAGTATAATATTTGCCCTCAGTAGGTCTAGTTGTTTGTATATACCCTTGCACATTCTGTTTGAGTGGGAAAAGTGCCATTGAGAATAAAATCAAAAGATCAAGCTTTCTGTGCTTCCTTGAGTAACAACTACTCAGGGAGAAGAACAGAGAAGCATTTAGCATGCTTTGTTCAAACTAGAAGATTCTAGCTGGTGCCTGCCTCCCCAGATTAGGAAAGCAGCTGGGGAAACTTATAAAATAAAGCTCGAGTATCAGCCCTGGCTGGAAGCCAAGACAGAGAAGCTGTGCACCCAGAAGGCTAATTCTTTCTGGGCTGAAATTCATTGATAATTCATTCTGTTTAAAGTCTAACCTGAAGTGTAACTTTTTTCTCTTGTACAAACTATAGGATATTAAAGAACAAATATGCTTTTTGACTAGACTAAAATTTTAAAGTAACAAAGTTTACTTCTTTATAAAGTTTGCTCTAATGAAAAATGTAAATAAACCTAGCAGAAGCTCCTATAAAATACAGTTTATACCTAAGAGCAGAAAAGGAAATAAAAATGAGATACATATCTTAGTAATGGCAGAGTGATCAGAGATGCCACATATGGATATATGTCCAAAGGAAGAAGTGGGAGTATTTATGAAAGTAACTGACTTAGTAAAATTCACAATAGAAGGTGACGTACTAAAACTGTTGTAGTATACACCTTGTGAAGCTAGACAACAAAAAAGAAAGTTAACTCTCAGCCATCATGTACTCCAAATAACTAGGGAAGGGGGAAACCATGTTGTCTGTAGATTTATTTTAAGTTTATGAAGTGAGAGAAATGGGTCAGGTGTCAGACATAATGCTACTGCCTTTAGCCATCATTGGATAACATTTAGCCAATGTTTTCTTTAACACTTCAGGAAACTTTCAGCTATGCTGTTACAGAGAGTGTTAAATGCACTCTTTTTTAAGTTATTTTCAGTAAGCCTCAGAAGGTAGAGGTGTCAATTACAATGGAGAACTTTTATAAATACAGTCTTATTTCCAAGTTTCCTTTATCTCAATTTTCTAAGGAATGCTATCACAACCTGGGGTTGATAAACCTAAAGTTTCTTTTAGAATAATATTGAATTGTTGACAGATTGTCCCAAAGGCCAAAATAGTCTGAAAATGAAACCCAAACACATCAATGGCTTTGTACATTTCAAAACAAATAGATATTTTTTTTAAATGTGAATACTGGGGCATCCAGCTGGCCCATTTGGTAGACATGCGACTCTTGATCTTGGGGTTGTAAATTTGAGCCCCACGTTGGGTGTAGAGATTACTTAAAAATAAAATCATAAAAAAAAATGTGAATAGTAACTTACTCTCCTTTTCTACAGATGAAAATGTTTTCCTGTCTAACTTGATGTATTTATTTCCTTTACCTTCTTATAATTTGTTTATATTTATGATTACCCATATAATTCAGGCCATGAAAAAAATTATAACAAAGCAACCTGAATATGACAAACTAAGTATTACCTTTCAAGTGACTCATTAAGGAAATTTGCATATATAGACTACTTTACAAGTATTTTTTCAAGAGATATACTTAAAGTGGGGCCCCTGGGTGGCTCATTCATTCAAGCATTCGACTTTGGCTCAGGTCATGATCTAATGATTCATGGGTTCAAGCCCAGTGTTGGCCTCTGTGCTGACAGCTCAA
Source organism: Lynx rufus (assembly GCF_022079265.1). NCBI lineage: Eukaryota > Metazoa > Chordata > Mammalia > Carnivora > Felidae > Lynx > Lynx rufus. Next base: position 93,956,100 of record NW_025814845.1, on the reverse strand, counting down.
AGCCCGAAGCCTGTTTCAGATTCTGTGTCTCCCTTTCTGTCTGCCCCTCCCCCACTCTCTCTCTCTCTCTCTCTCTCAAAAATAAATAAACATTAAAAAAAAGAGATATACTTAAGGATACTTCATTAATACTGAATGGCAATCATGATTAATTAAGTAGTATTAAGGAAATATGTGAGAAGAAAATGAAGGTTAAAAAGACTATGTTTGAAAGCTTGAGAACTTGATTTGATGATGGAATGAGGGTATTTTAGAAAACAAAAGTGATAACTCCATTTAAATTGCCAAATTAAGACTTCTGTACCAAACTCAATTTTACACTTCTAAGAAATTATTGAAAAAAAATAATTTGAAATACTTGAAAAGTTCAATAAAGAGTCAACTTTTAGTAAGCCAACACACGCACACACATACACACGCACACACACGTGCATAAACACTTCTTTTTCCTTCCAAGTTAAAAGACAGCCCCCTTTTCAGACTTTCTGTATCAGATGAACTTGTGTTGTGCTTTATTTAAAATATTAAACTTCCTCATTAAAAGTCTTTAATGAAATTTATCTTCAATCATAACCTTGTGGAAGTGGAAAGTTAACTGGCCAAATTCAGTATGTTCAAGCAAAAAATAAACGTAGATCTACTTCCTTAATTGCTATGCACTTGATCCTTTCTTCTTTTCTTTCTTTTTCTCCTTTTTCTTCTTTTTTCCCTTTCCTTCCTCTCTCTTTTCCTTTTCTTCCTTTCTTCTTTCTCTTCATTCTCTCCTCCCTCCCTTTTTCCTTACTTATTTCCCTTCATCCTACCTTCTGTGTATCCTTCCTTCCATCCTTCCTCCCTCTCTTCCTTCCTCCCTTTATGTTTTCCTTACCTCATCTCTGCGATTCTTTTCTCTCTTCATTTTTGTCACATAGCCTAAATGCTGTTTTGCAACGTCCAGGAGCAAACCACTCACGTTTAACATGGCAGTAATTATTTATCTAATGGCCTGGTTTGAACATGGGAGTGTGTGGGAAAAATGCATATGAAAAGTAGGGAAAATATACTGAACAATAAAAAAAGGTAAGATGGGATGGGAAATTCATGTCAAAGAAGTAGTGATGTCAACCTGAAAATATTGGCTGTTCTCCCACCTGAGAATTTCCATTTAATTTACTAAATTCTTTAAGTATAGTCCTTTTGCTCCCTTTCCATATACTTCCCTTTCATTGGCAGTGGAGTCTTTTTCATGCGGCAAATGCAGCTTAGTGGCAAAAGTAAAACAATAATAAATGTAAATAATCCTTATACTGATATTTTAAATCCCCATAAATCATTTTTTATATTTAGTAGTTTAAACATAGCATTCATATGCAGCCCAAAGGCTGACTGCTCTCCTAATGGAAGAAAGACAGAGAAGGGAAAGCTATTTTGCACATTAACATGCTTTGGCTTGACTCCATTCCTGAATCAGAAATTCAATTGTAGACTGCTGATCCACAGAATTTGTCATATTTCATCAGACATCTCAAAAGAGTTCTTCTCGAGGTACTGAATAGTCTTTAACACCTACGTAAAAATCATTTAAACCTCAGAAATAAATATAGCTACACTAAGAATTAATACAAGGAAAGGAAACAGATGCAGAGATGCATATGCTCTTGTGAACATGTATAAAAGTTCTAATTCTATTTATTACAGTGCAAATAATGAGAATTAAAATTTAAATTTTTTCCTAGTCTTTCTCTAATAGTTATGTAAATCCAACTGAGATTTCACATACTATAATAAGTAAAATAAAACACAGGCAATCATTTAAAAATTTCACTTAGTAATTCAGGTATTGTGGTTCCTGATATCTCAGCCTGTGAAGCTGCTTTCTTTGGAGTAAGGCATTTCCTTAATAACCACTAAAATCATTCTCAGTTGGTCAATAGAGGTTGAACTCAATTTTGTACTTAAGTTAGTCTATGTTTCCATCTGGACGTATCTTTCACCTTAAGCAGAGAAAATACCTTTTAATCTTTGTTCAATAATGTTTTGTAATGATAATGATAATATTATTAGCCATTATTTTTAGTATGCACCAGACACCATTCAAGCTCTCAGGAGGCTTATTTTCAGGGGAGGGGGTTGGGGGAAGGGAACAAGCAATAAACAAATAAAGATGCTGTGATAGAGCTATAAGTACTATGAAGATGAATTAATCAAGGTAGTGAGTTAAAGGGTGTTAGTGAAAGCCAGAGAGCTGGTCAGTAAATACTTTTCTGACAAACTGACACTCGGAAAACCTATTTAAAAGTTTCATACAAATTGATACCATTGCTTCAGTCTTATAGAAAAATGTGATGAGGAACAGCAACTTTCTGTAATATGCTAGCTGACAAGCTGAATTTTTATTCTACCAATTGACTATTATCTTCAATTCCGGGAAATTGTTCAGTAGAGTTTAGGATATGGCACACTGTTTAGTTTTACTTTCTCTGGAAAATAGACCATTAGTTTTAGAACATGTAATTCTCAACTTTCCTTCTACTCTTTACAGTCCTAAGGTATTTAAAATGTAATATGTGAGTAAATTGTCTCAAATTATTGTATTTCTCCCTACAGCTTGAAAGTTTATGTTATTATTGAAACTTCCACAGCAGAAGAGCTAATCCCCTGCCTCATTCTCATAGATCGGTGGGTGTAAGAGCCAATATTCCGAAAGATCACTCTGTTGGCTGGAACAATGAACTTATAATGAAATATAGAGGGATAAGTGTAATTATTTAATTTAAAAAATTCACCAACTACAAAAGTCCTTTAAACTCAACAAGAACCAAAAATTTGATAGGGCTAATACAATGCTAATGCAAACTTAAAATGGATTAATGAAATCATAGTACCCACGTCAAGGAAACAATGATCAGTAATCTTACTTAGCAGAGGTCTAACATCATGTGGCCTATTTGCCAACCTCAGGTTCCTGCCATCTCATATTAGGAGCAGTCTTCTCTGACCTTCTTTTCCCTTCGTCTTATTACAGTACCTATTACCTGAAGGTGTAAGTACTGTATATGTATCAGTGCCCCCAGTTAACAAAATATTTTGATGGCAGGAATGCTTAGGGAGTTCTTGACCTATAGGCAAATAGCAAGCATTTGATAAATGTAAAATGTGAGACATGTTTTATGAGCAACAGTTGAAGAAACAATATTAAAAAACAAAAGATTGTTTAATAACAGTATAATTACCTATATATGTTGCAGAATTTTTTAATGAAAAGGTAATTTGTTTTATATGATACCAGTGGCCTAACATAGGAAAGATATTGGGAGGTTTCTATGCAAAATGAGGAAGAACAATAACATTAAAAAAATCACTGAGATTCCAGTCAAAGCAATCACCACAGGTTAGAGTGCTACTTATCCAGAAGACATCTGTGGAAGGTATTTCTACCTTGAGTAGGAAAAGGTCACCAAGGTTTCTTATGTTTCTTATTGTGTAATTATAAATAGGAGTGTAGGTGAAGATTTTACAATGGTCATGCTGCCCACCAAAAACAAGCTCTAGCAGTTGGTTAGAAAACTGGTTAACAAATTTCAAGTAAATAATGATTGAGTAATATTACGTAGCAGGAATGTATTACAGAGGGCATTCTCTAGAATGTAAAAGCAACTTTCCACAAAAGGGTAATTTTACAAGGTATATAATCTGTTGAAGATAATAAAATAATAAATAAGTGTCAGATTGATTTTTAAAACTTTAAACCTATTGGTTTTGCTACTCCTTTGAGACAATCCAAGAAAGAAAATTTCTGAAGATTAGATGCATGAGTAAGAAAGATACTTCTAGCTTCTATAAACTTCTAAATAAAGAATATAGAGATGGTTTGGCTGAGTTGTGAAATGTAAGCCTTGCAAGAGAAGAGTTGCAATCACGTAAACAAATGTGAATTGATTTAAAGATGTCATAGCATTACGACATAATAGAAGGCAGAGGTAATGTTGAATTCCACCAAAGCTGGATTCTAATTCTAGCTTTGCCCTCATGTGTAATATAACCTTGAAAAATCTTATTAACTCTTCTGTGCCTCTGATTCATGATCTGTGAATGGAGGTAATAATACTTCATAGAATTGCTGGAAAAGCTAAATGTGATAATAAATATAAAGTTCCTATTACAAAGTTGGAAACATGAGAGGTGTTAATTTAATGGAATTAAGTATTAATTACATGCATCAGTACTCTGACTTTGGCCTGCAAGGTAACATTTTGCACCGATTTAAAGCAACCCCTGAGTGATGAGTATTGACTATTTCCAATCCCCTTCACTTAAAAGTAATGACCTAAATCACCTTTTTGCACTATCTCTACTGTCTTTTTATTATACATTTGAATATTAATAGTATTAAATGTAACTAAAGGATCAAACATCATTGACTGACATTTCAGTCTGATTCATCATAGTTCAAAAATTAAATGACATTCAGGTATCTTAAGGAAAACAGACTATAAACCAGAGGAAAATATTGTCAGAAACAAGTGCTAAGTAGTTTATCTTCATTTTCTGGCATGCTGGTGTAAGGAAAAATGTGGGATTAGAAGACAAGAAGGCAAAGAAAGGTTCAGAAACTGAAACTAGAGACAACTAAAACGAATACAAATGTTTGTTTCCAATTTTATCTAGTAAAACACTAAAAAAGTATTTCATGTGACGTCTATATTGACACATTTTCTAGAATTATCACAAAGGTTACTTACGAATCTTTTAAAAGAAACATTCTTTTAGGCAATGAACCAAAATAGTTCACTTAGGAAGCGTCTTTGGTATAAAATACTGGGGGTTATAAAATGTAAAACATTTTGTGGATCTTCTAAATATCTTTGGGGGAAAAAAGAATGAGGAAAATGAAAAAAAAATGGTTTTGTTTTACATGTGGAAACCATGCAAACATGTAGAAACTATATTGCTACAGAATTTTACCCAATTATTTACTTCAAGTGTATTGATCAGTTTTCTAACCTAATGCTTGTATAGGATTTAGATGAGCAGAATGTTCATTCTAGAGGTTTCTCCACACCTCTTGTAGTCACACAATGAGAACACAGGATAGCTTGGTAACTACCATCTCACTCCCATTCACAGCAAGAATTGTTTCCACAGAAGCCTCTGGACAATAGATTTAACTCCTCTAAATTACTAATGTTAACTCAGACTGGGAGTAAAAAGATACAAAATTATATTTTAAGTTTTGCCATAAATGTGTTGGTGTCTCTTAAATTGACATTCAAGTTTCCATATGTAAAACTGGACAACTCCTCCTATTCTTTTTTCCCAAAGGTATTTTAAATATCAACAAAATATTTTACATTTCACAATCTCCCAGTATTTTCTGCCACATAGGCTTGCTACAAAGTGAATTATTTTGGTACAGTGCCTACCATCATTTTAAAGCATTTGTAAGTAACGTTTGTAATAATTCTGCATTCCAGTCATCAAGTATTAAAATAGGAGCATCTCAAGAAACATTGCCTCTGACAAGTAGCAGAATGCTTGAAATCACTCCAAGTCTCTTCCTATAAGTTTTTATTATGTTTTTTCCCCCAAACTTTCAGAACTGTGTATCCTGGATTAGTTTTGAGTGGGAGGAGGAAATTCTATATGGGATATATTTACATGTGACCACCCATGTTATTTCTGATTTATGGCCAAACTGATGTTTTATTCTGCAGTATCTAAAAGTTAAAATAACATAAAATATGAAGCAATTGGATAAGAAAAATAGGCACAGATTATCAGTGAAATTGAATGGAGCATGTATCCCTTTGGTAAAGAATTATCTGACTGTTTTGTGCATGTAAAACCGTAAATGCTCTGAAATAAGAGAAATGCGTAAAAGATGGAAATAGTAGCTAAAAGATTTATAAAATCTACAGTTAGGAAATAAATAATCAAAAGAAAAATGATCAGGATTTCCATTTCAGTAGAGTTCTTTAGAAGTCTTGTGCATGGCAATGAAATTCTACTTCTTAATATTTAGGGTACCAATGCAGAACAGTGGCAATAGGGGAGATTAGAATCAATCAGAAAATGTGGGTTCACTGGGGTGCCAGGATGGCTCAGTTTGGTAAGCATCTAACTCTTGATTTCAGCTCAGATCATGATCTCATGGTTGTGAGATCTAGCCCTGTATGGGGCTCCATGCTGGTCATGGGGTCTGCTTGAGATTCTCTCTCGCCCTCTCCCTCTATTTCTCCTCCCCTTAAAAAAAATGTGGGTTCACATTAGCTGTGTGATACTGGACAAATTTGACTTATACGCATTAAATTCTCCATTAGTTCATTCATTGAATAGAGTCCATATGAAAAGAGTTTATTTTTTATAACAAGAAGCTCAAAGTCAGTAGTATATAAGTTTACACAGGTAATATCCTGATAGATAAAATAATGGAAAAACAATCCTCACTAAAACTTCCTATAAACTACATAATAGACAGCAGTTATACTGCCCCAAACCAATCTAATTTTCTTCAGGCATTTATGTATTGACTTGACTACATTGGGAGTCTCTAGATAAGAAAGTCGGTGGTATAGAAATGATTGATGACATAAATGATGAGAAATGATTGATGAGATAAATGAATTTTAAGACAGTAATCTTTTGTTACTTCTAATGCAGGCAAATTCTATTGATAGTGATCAAGTGATAGCTTGCCTAAATTAAGTAAGAGAATAATTAAAATATTAAAAGTGTACCTTCTAAGAAATGCTAGGCATTAATATAACTTATGAATATAAGTGTAGTACTATTAGTAACTCATTATATTTGGAGACATTTAATATAATTTTTATAATTTATAGTTTAATAGATTCCTTTCTGATTTCTTGAAGTTAAACTTCAATGTTAAATATTAGGCAAAATTTTTTTCTTTCTCTGTTACTAGTAGTAGCTCAAGAAGTACATTTCTACATTGTGGTTTCATTCATTCATCTCTATATATTACATAGACATAAGATATGAGGACTGTAATAATATGAGGGCTAAGTGAGCATTTTATGTTTCATGGATAACTGCTTCCATGATTTTCTGCTGATGCATTTAATAAGGATGCCAATCAATACTAAATATAATCATGTTTTTTAAAAAATGATTATTGAACTAAACCAAAGGAATTATCAGTTGATAGCAGTCATTTTATTGCTGCTGGCTATAATTTGATTTCACTAAAATGTATAGAGAAAAGCACAGAAAATGAACATTCCATTAGGATTCTAAGGGCAAAATTAGTCATCACTTCCCTGCCTGGTCCTGGATCTTGGTTTTCTCCTCTCTTTCAAATCTCTCTTTCCTCCTCAAAATCCAAATACCTCATTTATCAGTGATTAAAATAACCCTAACCCTAAACCTTCTCTAAGTACTTTCCTAATGACTTCAGTCCACAGGACTCATTCCTTTTTCTAAAATCTCACAGCATATCCTTAGAGTTCTTTCTTGCTAATAAGCATATGAACTCTTTAACTGTTTTCTTTTTGTTTGTTTGTTTGTTTTTTACTTGCAGGTATTCTCAATTCTTTCATCACCTACTTCATTCTCAACTCACTTTTACTTGAGTTCATTATACCACTGGGCGTTTGCTACGGTCACCAAAACCAAGGCCAATTTTCAGTTGTATTTCTTGAATTAAAAATAGCATTCAGTTCTTGCTCAGAAAAATTTGTTTCCCTTTGCTTGTAGCTTCCATGGCTCTCTCCCACTAACCACCCTTTATGCAGTTTAAGGGTTTTAATGATGTACTTCTATCATTTTATGGTACACACTGTTTCTTATCTTTCTCACTTGATATCCTAGCTTTTCCTACTCCGTAACTTACAATTCCAGCACAGACCTTAAATTCCACTCCAATACATTTGGCAGCCTAGGGGACATTCCTTTTGAATATCTCACAGACATTTCAAAAATAATATATTACATTCTACTCATTTTGTCTTCCCACATCTCCTCTACCATATACATTTGTACTTTCCCTGTTTTTGTACTTACTATGCTTTTTACTCAAATGTGTCACAGAATAGATGTTCACTGTTTTTGAAGAGCAGAAGTAGTGTTTGTCAGGTGGATAGTCCATCTGGCACTAGATAAGCATTCAAAAAATATTGAATGAATTACTGAAAGCCTGATGTGTTTGAGTAGTTTTTACCCCTCTAGATCCATTCAATCACCAAATTGTAACACTTCTGTTTCTTATGTGACAGGATAAACATAATTCATAGGAGAGCATTCACAACTTTGTCCTTCTAACAAACAGTATAAAACACTCATAGTTTCCATTTCCCCCTTAAAGAAAAGGATACCTTACTTTTTGAGTGTGAAGGGATTAAGGAGGTGAGAGAAGAAAAAGGACTGAAGCAGGTGGCAGAAATAAAATTTTGTTATATGAAGATTTCCACAGTAGCTTTGGGGTACGGGGGAAATGGAGAGTAGAGAAACTGACATTTTAGAAATGCCATTTTGTTTTATGAATTGTAACTCTTTAATGTTGTTTAGAAAATGTGAGTAAATAAAATTCCTTTCAAATTGATTATTGTGGCTCTTATATTGTGCTTCTTAAATGATTCCAACAGTGATACCCGGGGGGCTACACAATTAAGGAGCTAGAAAGTTATACATAAACATTTTGAAACTTGTTTTACTTTAAAAATTTTGACCTTACACTTTACAGCAGTTTTAGGTATGCCCACACGTGCATAAACACATGCTAGCCTCCTCCACCACCAACATTCCTTACAATTGGTGAACCTACATTGGCATGTAGTTATTACCCAAAGTCCATAGTTTACATTAGGGTTTACTCTTGGTGTTGTACATTTTCTGTAGTTTGACAAAGATATCCACTGTTACAGTATCATATGGGATAGTTTTACTCCCCTAAAGATTCTCTGTGCTCCACCTATTCATCCCTCCCCACCATCTCCCAAACCCCTGACAACTACTGGCCTTTTTACTGAGTCTATAGTTTTGCCTTTCCAGATGTTATGTACTTGGAATTATACAGTATACAGTCATTTCAGATTGGCTTCTTTCATTTGGTTATATGCATTTTTTATTTCTTCATATATATTTGTGGTTGATAGCTCTTGTATTTTAGCAGTAAATAATATTCTATTTTACACATGTACCAAAATTTATCCATTTACTTACTGAAGGACATCTTGGTTGTTTCCAAGTTTTGGCAACTATGAATAAAGATGCCATAAACAGCAGTGTGTAGGTATTTGTGTGTCCATAAAATTTAAACTCTTTGGGGCAAATAACAAGGAGCTTAATTGCTGGATTGTATGTTCAGCTTTGTAAGAAACTGTCAAAGTATATTTCAAAGTAGCTATACCATTTTGCATTGCCACCAGCAATGAGTAAGAGTTCATTTTGCTCCACGTCTTTCCCAGCATTTCTTATTTTCACTGCTCTGGATTTTCGCTATTCTAATACATGTGTAATGGTAGCCTATTGTTATTTTAATTTGAAATTCCCTAAGACATATGATGAGGAGTATCTTTTTACTGCTTATTTGTCATCTGTATATATTCTTTAATGAGGTATCTGTTCAAGTCTTGGGCTCACTTTTTAATCAGGTTATTCATTTCCTTATTGTTGAGTTTCAACAATTCTTTATATATTTCGATAATTGTCCTTTATCAGATATGTCTGTTGCATGTATTTTCTTTTGTAGCTTGTCTCTTCATTCTTTTAACATGTCTTTCCTGGAGATTTTGTTTTATTTTAGTTTAATTTTAATTTTAATGAAGTCCAAATGATTTTTCTTTCATGGATTGTACCTTTCTTGTATCTAAAAAGTCATCACCAAAGCCAAAATCATCTAGATCTTCTCCTGTTATCTTCCAGGAGTTTTATAGTTTTTTGTTTGTTTGTTTGTTTGTTTTACATTTGTGATTCATTTTTATTTTTAGGAGTGTAAGATCTGTGTATAGATTTTTTTTATATGAACTATCTTTATTAAATTGACTTTGCCACTTTGTCAAAGATCAGTTGACTGTCCTTTGAGATTTATTTCTGTGTTCTCTATTCTGTTCCATTGATCTATTTGTATATTCTTTTGCCAGTACCACACTGTCTTGGCTTTTGTAGCTTAATAGTAAAATGTAAAGTTTTTGATGTTAGTCTTCCTTTGTTCTCCTTCAGTATTATGTTGGCTATTTTGAATTTTGCTCTCCATATAAACTTTGCTTAACCTATTTCTACTTTCTTAAGTCTTCATCTGAACTACTGTAATAAATTCTTAACTGGTCTTCTGTCTCATGGCTCCAATCTGTGTCTTATACTCTCAAAACAAACAAACAAACAAACTTTCTAAAAGACAGCATTTACCATGTGAGTCTTGGAATTAAAGTATTTCAATAGATTCCAATATTTAAGTAAATTTAAAATCCTTATCATTTTTATAAGACCTTTTTATTTTCTGATACCTGTCTTTTCAATTCAGTTACCTGCTGCTCTCTTTTTTTAATGTTTATTTATATATTTTTGAGAGAGATAAAGAGAAATAGTAGGGGAGGGGCAGAGAGAGAAGGAGACAGAGAATCCCAAGAAGGCTTTGCACTGTCAGATCAGAGCCTGACATGGGGCTCGAACTCAACAACCATGAGATCATGACCTGAGATGAAATCAAGAGTCGCCACTTAACCAACTGAATCACCAAGATGTACCTCCTGCCACTCTCTTTTAAAAGTGTGACATAGACATTGAGAATAGAAATGAAAACAATAGAATAAAATCTCTGATTCAAATGCTAACTTCCAGTGAAACTGATAGATAAGAAAAAATATGATTTACATAGTATAATAGATTGTTAAAATCACACACACACACACACACACACACACACACACACACACAAGGAGTTAGGAAGTGCTGGCAGAGAGCTTGCAGTTTTGCACTGGGAGGTCAGAAGAGGATATACTGAAATATTACATTTAAGGAGAACATAAAGAAATGACATTATATGCTATGTTTGTATCTGGACAAGTATTTAAAACAGAGGAAACAGCAAGTGCAAAAGCCCCAAAGTAGCTATCTGAAGAGCACAGCATGTTCAAACATTAACAAGGCCAATGATATTGGAGAGAATTAAGTGAAAGATAAGGGGTAGATTAGGTAGAATTATGTAGAACATTCTGTAAATTTGGCTCTTTTAGTGAAATGAGAGAGCCACTGTGGGGGTGGGGAGTTGATCATAGGACAGACCCAACCTAATATTTAGACTGTAAAATTATTCCTCTGGCCAATGTATTGGAAAAAATGATGTGGAGAAATGGCAGAGGCAGAAATCAATTAGGAAGGTAATTCAGTAAGCCAGTGGAGATATAACGCTATTTTGAACTATGGTGATAGCTGAGATAGCATGTGTTCAGATTCTATATATAGGTAAATAGGTACAGCCAATGGATTGAATGTCTAGGGGGTCTGGTGGGAAAGAGAGGAATCAATGACTAACTCTAAGGAGTGTGTGTGTGTGTGTTTGTGTGTGTGTGTATCCCCAAGCATATAAATAATGGAACTAACATTGATGACTTGGGGAAATTGTGAGAGGAATCAGGATAGGGTTATGGAAAATATCAGGCAGTCACATTTGGTCTCATTTAAATTTGAAATGTCCATTAAATTTCCAAGTGGAAATACAAAATAGGTGGTTGAATATACAAATAGGAGCAAGTAAAAGATTTACCTGGAGATGTAAATTTTGGAGTCAGCTTATAGATAGTGTTTAAAACCATGACGCAGTGTGAGGTCACCAAAGAAGTGAATGTAAATAGAAATGAAAAGAAGTCCAAGACTAAGCCCTGAAGAACTCCACATTTGGAGGATAGGAAGATGGGAAGGAACTTGAAAATGTGACTAAGAAGTCATGGAAAAACAAAAATCCATGATTTCCTGGAAGTTGGGTAAAGATAGTTTCTGTGTGAATGAGGGAATAATTAATGATGCAAAATACTTCTGATAGGTAAAGTAAGATGAAGAGTGAGAATTGAAAATTGGGTCTCTCAACATGGAATTTACTGTGCGGTTTTGATGAAATGGTGAGGGTGAACCTGATTGGAGCAGACTCCAAGGGGGTGAGGGGAAGCATAAATATTCCATAGACAAGGAACAAAAATGTGTGTGTGTGTGTGTAGTGACCACATGAAACAGAAAAATATTACTGTAGTGATGTCTTCAAGGAGTGGGTGATAAAGCCTGGAACTAGTGCATAAGTCAATGATAGTCCTTATCCAGAGTGGATAATTCATCCAGTAGAGAACATCTACTCACATGAGTAGGTGCAGTAGCAGGAAATTACAGAAATTCTATGCTTGCTACTGTGTTCTCTGTGAAATAGAAATCAAGATCATCAGCTGAGAGTGAGGGAAAGAAAAGAAATGTTCGAAGTTTTAAGAGAGAGGAAAAGGGTAGATGATAGTCATCTAGGAGAAGGAATAGTTAATGAAGAAAATATAGCAAGATTGCCAGCATCATTAAAGACCCTCTGGAAACCATTAATTATGAATTTAAAAGGAGAATAATCAGTTTGGTGATGTTCCATTCATCTTCAGAGTTGCAGGCACACATTTGATAGATTGTGGGATTTAGCCAGTGTTGTTTAGACAAATGTGCATCATAAAACAAGAAAGGATAAAAAGGTTTGAGTATATGAAATAAAATGAATATAATAATTGGTTAGAGAATTTAAACTGGGTGAGAAGGAGTGTAAGGCCATGAGAGAGAGAGAGAGAGAGAGAGAGAGAGAGTAAAAAATGAAAGGATCACGGCTGAAAGATGCCAAGAGTTCGAAATATTGTTGCAGTCGGGTGATAGATTCAGGATGTCTATCCTGGTCAGCTGGACCATGGTCTCTTTGAAGGCACTAGGGAAGGATCTGTTCCAGGCCTCTCTCCTGACTCTTGGCAGTTCCTTGGCTTGTGGCAGCATCATTGCAAACTTCAGATGCCATTCTCCCTGTGCCCATGTCTCTATTGAATTTCCCCATTTTGTAAGGACACCGTCATATTGGTTTAGAGATCTACTATACTCCAGTATTACCTTATCTTAACTAATTATATCTGTAATAACTTTATTTTCAAATAAGGTTACATTGTGAGGTACAAGGATCTAAAATTTCAACATGCAAATTTTAGGGGTACACGAGTCAACCTATAGGATCTACTCTCTACTTTGTCATGCTATTTCTTTTTTTGTAACTATGGTGAATAAATATTTTGTTTAGAAATTTTACATCTCATATTTGTGCATTACATTGCCCATACTTTCCATTTTCGTATTATCCCTTTATTAGTTAGTACTATCAAGGTTATAGTAGCTTCATAAAATTGACAGGTATTGCCCTTTTTTTCATTTCTTTTAAAAAATGATTGTGTATGATTGGAATTATTTATTCCTTGAAACTTTGTTAGGACCTTCTGGTAAAGGAATCTGAGTGGAGTTTTCTTTATGGAGATTTTTTAACTGTTAATTCAAAATCTTGCATTTTGCATTATTCATTTTGAGGCTTTTTGAAAAATTTTTTTCAAGTGTTTTATGTAAATTCCACTTACCATTCAGTGTAATATTAGTTTCAGGTGTAGAATTTAGTGATTCATCATTTATATAAAACACTCAGTGCACATCACAAGTGCACTCTTACTCCCCATTACCTATTTCAGCCTTCCTCCAACCCACCATTTCCTCTGAAAATAATCAGTTTTTTCTCTGTAGTTAAGGGTCTAGGAACACCTGGGTGGCTTAGTTAGTTAAGCGTCTCACTCTTGATATCAGCTCAGGTCATGATCTCACAGTTGTAAGAACCAGCCACACCATGGGTTTCACGCTGGGCATGGAGCCTGCTTAAGATTCTCTCTCTCCTCTCCCTCGTCCCTCACCCCCAAAAATGAGTCTGTTTCTTGGTTTTCCTCGCTTTTCCCTCCTACCATGTTCATTTGTTTTGTTTCTTAAATTTCACATATGAGTGAAATCATATGGTATCCGTCTCTCTGTCTTATTTTACTTAGCATAATACTCTCTAGCTCCATGCACATCATTGCAAATAGCAAGATTTCATTCTTTTTTATGGCTGAGTAATATTCCATCGTGGAGATGTCTTTTAAATCAATTTTATAAAGCTATATATTTTTTGGAAACTTTACTTAAATTTATTTAAAATTAAAACTTTTTGTTATAAATTCATCAATGATTTTCTTTTATATTTTTAATGACTAAGCACATGTAGTGTCTTCTTTTTCGCATTCCTATCAGGTTTGTGTAATTTACTTTTTTTTATCTTAATGTCAGCAGATGTTTGTCCAGTTTATTAGCCTTTTAAAAAGAATTAGATTTTGGCTTTATTTTTCTCTTTACTGCATTTCTTATCTGATTACTTTCTGCTCATTTTTGTTGTCTGTCTTTCTTCTATGTTTGTTACTATTTTAGTTGTCATTTTCTAGCTTCTTGAGAGGAATGTTTACCTTATTAACTTATTAATTTTCATACTTTTCTCTTTTCAAGTATATGCTACTTAGGCTTTAAATTTCTCTAAACATGACAATAACTAAATCTACAAATTTTGATATATGTTATATGGGATATAATTTATAACATGTAATATGTATTCATTTGATTTTTCTTTGCCATAAGTTATTTAAGGTTATGTTTTTTTTAATTTCAAATGTATGAGAATTTACTAATTATTTTATTAAGTTCCTAGTAATTACACTGTGGTGATAGTATATCTCTATATGATTTTTAGTTCTTAGAAGTTTGTTGAGACTTGCTTTGGGGCTCAGTATGATTAATATTTATAAATATTTCCAAATTCAATATGTATTCTACAACTGTTGAATATCATGCTTTAAATATGTCTTTTAAGCCAAGTTTGTGAATCATGTTGTTTAGGTCTTCTTAGGTCATCTATCCAACTTTTCAAACAATTCTTAAGAAATGTTATACATTTTTCACTATGATTAGGAATTTGTAAATATCACCTTATAGCCCTGCCTATTTCTGCTTTATACATTTAAGGCTATATTAGATGCATGAAAATTTAAATTTTAAGGATTTCCTAGCAAACTGAAACTTTTATCAATATTAAGTGATTTCTGTACTCTAGTAATTCTTTTTGCCTTAAATTTATTTTTCTGATACTCACCTAGCTTTATCCACTTTCTTTTAATTAAAATATTTCTGGTACATTTTTCCAGATGTTTATTTTCACACACTCTTTTATGTGTCACTTGTAAACAACATACACTTAAATTTATTGTTTTCTTTTAAGTCAATCTGACAATCTCTATTTTTAAAAGATAATTTATTTATACTTAATGTAATTAATATAGAATTATGTATTTATTTTGTGTTTTCTGTTAGTCCTGCCTACTCTAGCTTTCCTTTTCTCTCCTCTCCTTTATTCTTTTTCTTTAATTGAATATTTTCATACATTTCCTTTTTTCTCCTCTACTTTGAAGACATATATTATTTATTAGTTTCACTAGAAATCGGAATATGAATATTAACTTACCAAAGTCTAAGTCAGTTAATATCATGACCTTAGTACATGGCACTTAGAACATTTTTATTCCATTTATTACCTTTTCACTTCATTGGCATTGGTCTTACTTATTTCTTTTAGTTCTATCATGATTTATTATTACCATTTTACATACTTAAGGTCATTTAAACTAACTCACAATTTTATAAATTCTATGTTCACTCTGTTCAGCAGTTTGAATACTCATTATGTGTTTAAGAAATTCATGATCTTATGAGTTTCTACCTTTTTTTTTTTAATTTTAACATTTATTTATTTTTGAGAGAGAGAGACAGAGCATGAACGGGGGAGGGGCAGAGAGAGAGGGAGACACAGAATCGGAAGCAGGCTCCAGGCTCTGAGTCATCAGCCCAGAGCCCAACGCGGGGCTCGAACCCATGGACCGATAGATCGTGACCTGAGCTGAAGTCGGACGCTTAACTGACTGAGCCACCCAGGCGCCCTGAGTTTCTACCTTTTAACTTTAGGTATCAGTTCACTATTTCCCAGCCTTTCACATAGCCAATTAATAGAAATGCCCTAGCAGACTTTGAATCACAAACTGGTGAGGCGAAGAAGCAGACCCAGAAATGATTCCCTTTATCGAAGGATTTTCATCCACAACCATGTTCCAGAGGCGTTAATAGGGTTGTCTCTTGAAGAACTGCCCACACTTCAATATTACCTGTGAAGATTGCACAATATTTGGTTATGGCCACTCTTTCAAAATGAGCCAAAATGATTGGGAGGTGTGTGTATATATGTGGGATTGTGGCCTTTTCCACAAAATAAGCAGAATGATCTGACTAAATCTAATTAAGAACTATTTTTTGGAGTGCATTTTCAATCACCCTGATGTTTGCATTCCAGTTATAGTTTGTAACATGTTACCATTTTGTTCAGTACCCATTTATGATATATTCTGTGATACTGAACATGATTTCTTAGTTCCTAAAAGTGCTTTTCTTTAACAAACTTTTAAATCAAATTGGAGAAAAATCTCAGTATGACTAGAAATAAATTGTATTATACATTTGTATATATTACTCAGGATGATTAATGTGAGGATATTTCATTGCACATACAACCTTCAAATAATCCATCATCTTTCAAATCATCTGCAAATCAGATCCTTATAAGAAGATATTCTTACATATTCTCAGGTAAATGATAAATTATAATGGAAGCACATAATGCTATAATTCTAAGATGTAACTATGAACAGAAGTTAGTGTCTAGAAATCTTCTTTGCAAATAAGTCATAATTCCATTCTAAACAGAGATTATAAGCACAATTTTAAATTATTTTGAATATAGCTCTTACATTTTATATTTCCACGTCAGAACTGAGAAGTTAGAGTAAATTGGGAGATGACCTAAATCATGGTGTACACACTTCTCTTTTTTATATAAGTTTTTTATTATTCATTTTATGTTATTTCTTCACTTTTAAGATATTAAAGAGGTCATTTAAGCATATTCAAAATTTTAGAAATCATGTGTTTTTTGGGAAAATGAAATTATTGTGCAAATATGTTCGCATAATAGAGAAATGTGAAACTCTATTTTACCCTCCCCCCAAAAGCATATTTCCTTATTCCCTTAAGAAATAAAATAAATTCTAGAGAAAATAGTAATTTGGAAACAATATATGGAAAAGCTGCTTTTATACACCTTTTAATTACAGATATTATTATTCTACTTCCTTAAAAAAGATTTAGATGTTAAAAGTTCACCAAAACTAGCAAGATATTAAGTAGAGGTGATATTTCATTTATCGCTTTCTTGGCAAAGCAGAAAAAAGAAGAAAAAGGAGGAGGGGGAGGAAGAGGAGGAGAAGGAGAGTTATTCAATAAAAAAAAAAACAGAAATAAGAATTTAGAAAGAGAATCTTACAAGCAATATATGGGTTGTTTATTACAAATCTGAGCAAGAAAATTGACTAAATGTATTTGATGTAGAATTATAGCATAATTGATGTTTTAATATTAAGAATCGCTGTTATTTCTCTTATATCAACATCAGGATGTTTTTTCCTGACGGAAAGTTGCCTATGAGCACTGTACTAACCTAGTTAGCACTTTCTTTTTTTTGGTAAACTGTCAAAGGAGAGAGCAAGTGCTGTGTAGTTTTGCAATAAAAGCAAGAGCATACCGCCCTCTGGTGTTGAAAAAGCTTGGAGATCCAAAGATTGGAAACCACAGAAATAATGCATTTAAAAAACAAATGTCTTATTTTCTCTTTAAATAAATGTGCTATACAAATATATACTTAACATTTTGAATCCTGGAAAATAAATGCCAAATATGATTTTTAACCTATTTTTTAGACTTGGTTACAAAAAAAATGTTGACTAGATAGAAAATATAACATTTTTTTAATATTTTACTTTTTTACTTTAATATTTTACTTTTTTGGTAATTTTAATTACATTGTTTTAATTATAGTTTTGGATGAGCATTTTAAAAGTTTAGGGAAGATAAATTAGTTATAATACTTTATCTCCTAGTATTTGTAATTACTTTGGCTTATATTATAAAAATTAGCTGTAAATTTCTTTTAATTGTTAAAAAAGTAAAGAACACAACTCTGAAGCACAGATCACTCAACTGGAAAAGGTGATTTTATAGGTCCTTTTGTAGCCAGATTCAATGCCTAGTGAAAAATCTTTTCCATTGCCTGAAAATGCAAGATGAAAGATTGACTGAAAAGTTCATAAGAAAAAGTCTTCTAGAAAATAACATAAATAGAAAGTTAATGATTGAAATTCAAAGAGAAACTTACTTATCATTGTATCCCCAAAATGATAGACTGAGACCAAGTAAATCTGGGGAACAATATACCAACATTAATATCTATAATCCAAATATCTTCAGCCCACCACTGCCTGTGGGTACAAATGCAGTCAAAGATACTAAGAGCCTACATACTATTAGCTCTTCTCTCTTGTCACACAGTCATTTCAGTGCCCTTCAGGGTCTCATCATGATTGCCATTTGGTAGGTTCATCTTGGATTTCTGGCCTGTCACCAGTCTTCCTACCCAGAAATTACTGAATGTGTCTCAGCAAGGCCACTGCAGCAGGCACCCACCATGGAAATACTATTGTGCGTACAGAGCCATAGCTTCCAATCCCTCCGGTGCTCTGTGTGCACTAGGGTTTTGACCAAATTCTGCAAATCAACTTAGGCAAATGGTTAGAAGTGTGCTTGCCACTCCCTGAATATTCAAGTTGATCACAGATGCCAAGACCTATCTCAGGGGTAGATGAAACTTTGACTTTTGAGGATCCTGCCACTCTTTTTACTATGAGTATTTTATTTGCCTTTTAGGAGCAGATAAATATTTTGTGTTTTAATATTCAAATTTGGACTTATCAGACACAATTGATGCATCATTATATTCTAGTTATAAGTAAATTTAAAGATAATTTGGTTGTAATTGATTTTCTAATTTTCAAAACCTTAGATGTGAAGTCTCAGATTCCTGTTCTAATAGAACTATTATAAATATTATAACATGGAATATCAATTTAACTGAATTATGATTATTAAAATTCTATGCATCTAATTTAGTATTGGGTTATGCTTGAGGGTAGAGGGAGGAGTTTAGTGTGAAAAGATAATATACAGACTAGGCTACTGAAAATTTACCCACAATCATCTTGGGAAGAAACATAGATCAATAAAAATATAAAGGTATCACAAAAAAGATAGGGAGAACTTGCTCTTCTGATATTTAAATATTATTGGGAAAAATATTGCCAGCGACCAGCGTAAAAAAGGAAGACTTATTATTCACCAGATTAATGAATTTTAGAGTTTAAAGCAACTTAATGTTAGCAAACTCACCCCCTTTTAAAATTTTCTATTTACATATTTGGTAATATTTTTATATAGTACATTCTTTATATAAAAGTAGTACATTGTTCTTATAGAAAATTCAAATGATACAGAAAAATATAAGAAATACAGAGATGATCAACCTTTTGATGAGCATTCTTTTTTTTTTTTTTTTAAATTTTTTTTTTTTCAACGTTTATTTATTTTTGGGACAGAGAGAGACAGAGCATGAACGGGGGAGGGGCAGAGAGAGAGGGAGACACAGAATCAGAAACAGGCTCCAGGCTCTGAGCCATCAGCCCAGAGCCTGATGCGGGGCTCGAACTCACGGACCGCGAGATCGTGACCTGGCTGAAGTCGGACGCTTAACCGACTGCGCCACCCAGGCGCCCCTGATGAGCATTCTTTTAAATCTTCCTTGATGAATGGATACATGAAAATCAAAAGATAAACAATTAGGTTTCTTTATTTTTCTAATGAAGAAACTGAAGCTCAGACTTGTTCTTCTACCTGTACTTTCCTGGAGAAAATAGCATTTTCTCCCAAGGTATACCTTGGGGTATAGAATGAGGGTGAATATATGTCGGATGTGAATAAGTTATTGAATTGGCATGATTATTTGCTGCATGTGACAAATATTCTTTGCTTGACAAATTTAGTCAGTCTCCTGAACCTTCTTGTAGGCCTATCTGTGCACTTTCTTGTAAAATCTAGTTTTACCAAGAACCCTGCTAATTCAATTGTGCCAGAACCTCCCACCTTCAATATCTGATCACCTTTGATATATAATTCCTCATCTTCCATCATCCCCCAAATGATGCCTGAGCACCGTGGCTTATCTTAAGCAAGAATCCTTTTAGGTGGATTTAGCCAGAACCCCTCCTTACTCACTTAATTTTCTACTCGCTGACCTCTACCCTATCCCTTGGCTATAAATCCCCACTCACCCATGCTGTATTGAGTTGAGCCCAATCTCTTTACCCCACTATAAAACTGCTGTCTTTCTTATACCTGTCATAATAGTCCTGAATAAAGTTGATCTTACCTCTTCACAAGTATTGAATATTTTGTTCTTTAAATGTGCTATACAAAGTGGTCTACAAAGTGCTATAGATTCCATGCTGAATAAATCACAGTCCCTGGCTTCATGAAGTTCATGGATAATTAGATTGAAATATCCTGTGATAGAGGCTATCCTAGGATAGCACATTGGAGACATACTCATCTAAACTAGCTTTTGCAAGGTCAGGAGTGATTTTTCTTGGAATTGTTTTATCTAACTTGAATTTGTTAAAATGAGTAAGAGCTGACTAGATTTAGATATGGCAGAGACAACATTGGTCAATCCAGAACTGCAAATTGTTCAACATGTAAAGTGTGGGAATGACAAGATAAATGGATTTTGTAAGAGAAACTCTTTCAAAAAGCTTGACTATAAAGGTAAAGAAATATATTAAGGCAGTTGCTTGGGTTGGGTGATGTAGCTGTGGTAAAACATTTTATGAAGATGTGAGTTAAACTTTTTAAGAAAATTATACCTGTAGTCTCAAACTAAAATAAATATGGGACCAAACAAGTAGACTAAGAGTAGCAAGCAAATGGTGGAGACTACAGTCATTCAGGTATCAAAATATTGTTAAGTACCAAACAAAACATATGTAGATATTTTTACGGTCATTACTAAGAAATGATTGCCCCCAGGTTTTAACTAAGTCCTCATAAAAGAGAGGTAGAAGTTCTAGAAAAGAGGCAGGGGAGAAAAAGGTTGTCTTTACAAGAAATACCCATTTTCCATGTATCAGGAAGCAAATAAGTAAGGTGAAAATTCCTTAGGTGTGGGAAATATTGACGGCAGTCAACTCGGCTCCGAAGGTGATGTTCAGCTAGTTCAACCCTCATTTTCTATTTTCATGTAAAGGAAAATAGAGTTGGGGCTATCAGGCTTAGAAATTATTGAAATTCTCAAAATATGTCTAGGAATGGAAATGAAAAAACAATAATGGATACAAGAAGGGTTTCATCATTTCCCTTTTATTGTAACTAGTTATGTTATAATTTTAAGTAATACCATAGGGTCAAATTATTTTTTGTATAATCACAACCACATAAAAACATATATAAACAAATACAACTACATAAAAACTACATAAAAACAAATTACGTATAGAGAAACAACTAGAAATACATGAAGTTTTTGTTAACAAATGTTTGCAAATTTTCATGCTTTTGTAGTAGAAATATACATAATTTTGTAAAGAAAAAACTTAGTGTCAGGTTTTAAAAACATTTTTAACATCTCCTTTGTAGATGAGACAATTTCTAGAAAAAGAGTTGAGAGAAAATTGTTCATAAGACTATATCTAAACAAGGAAGCATACCATATATTTCATTTCTTCAGTCATCTTTTTAGTTCCCTTATAAATTGCTTATTTGGAATGAAAAGAAAATGGAAATAGAAAATGGAAACATTGTTACATAGATCGCTGTTTAATGCTCATACTCATCACATTAAATCTAATTTGCAAAAAAGTTAAACTGTTAAGGGTAAAAGTTAAAAAGTTAAAGGTAACTTTAAAACCATCCAGTGTCAAGACAGGAAAAAAAAGAGAAAAATTTTCTGGAGATGAAAGGAAGATAATAAACAGGAGAAATTAAGAATAGATGAAAATAACTTAGGTATTTTTTATGATGATATGAGCTACTGTTGAATTTGCAGATATACCTGGAAAATATTAGACTATTAATAAAGGTTAATACATTTATATGTTGAATGGATGTTGGATGAATGCCTCCCCTATGTGAGAAAATAGCATATCCAAAATGGAACTGAATTTTAGACACCCCAGCTGGTCCTACTTTAATTCTGAATATCACAGTAAACATTATCCCCAAATCTACACAAAAATGAGAGAGATGTCAAAGATCTATCTCAAAATCATCTCAAGGTCCTAAGGGAATTGTTTGAATTTTAGAGTTCCTTTGAACAAATACAGGCATTCAAAGGTGTTTAATGCTATTTAATTCTGGATTATACCTTCTGGAGATATTATTTCATTGGTGTTAAAGGCAAAATTTGATGATGAAATCTTGACTATAAGAACAAATACAGAGTTCTATGCAATGATTCATTTACTAGATCTCTCCACTTGGTCACAAATAGCATTTCTGCTACTTATTTGTAAGTTTTAAATGCCAAAGAGAAAAAATATCCAATTAGTGTTTTCCTTCTTCTCAAAGTTCTTATGTTTTTCTAATAAACAAGATAAATATATAGATATTTGCATTTTTATTTTAATAAAAGTGAACTCTTCCTTTTGAAAAATCATGTTTTTCTGCTCTAGAAAACAAGACCTATGAAAATGGTAAATAGGCACACTATATATATATATATATATATATATATATATATATATATATCTCCAGGAAATGGTGATAAAAGAAATCGCCTGACATTTACTCTTCTATTTACTGAGTTGCTTTCATAATCTTTTGAAGTGTGAATATAGCTGGTAGCTCAGAGCTATGTACCTAGTATAATATTATTTTACAATATAATATGGTGGTAGTAATGTTATCATTATGTTGGAAATGACACTTTTAAGAGTGTGTACTGATAAAAACGCACACTTTGGGGACTAAAATAAATTTATATTATGTCACTGAAATCAAGAAAATATGAAGTGTATAAAAGTTCAGTAACAGTCACTGGTTATAAGAGTAGAAAAAATCATTATTTCAGAAAATCATAAACTAAGCATACTATTTTTATTTTGATTAAATATAACAATTACTCATCATGTTGTACCTTCATTTTGAAAAAGTTATATACATATGTATGGTTGTTGAAGCCTGGACACTAAAAGGAGTTCCAAGGGATCAAACCATGTGATATCCACCAATTCTTAGTCTCAAATTCTGTTGAATCATAATGGATATTTTTAGAAAGCACTCAGAATCTTAAGAGACTAAATCCATCTTTGGCTAAAGCCTCTATGATATTTATTATTCTCTTAAAACCAGGTTAAATAATTTGAATTAGCTGTGCCTTCTAGAGTAGTGTTTTTCAAGAATCTTTTACTCTGACCCAGAAAAGAAATCACCCTCATTGGGATTCAAAAACACATAAAATATATACACACAAAGCTAACAAACTCATGTTTCCTAAAGTGCTACTTACCCTCACTACATGAAGTACATCAATATTTTTATTTTGGTCTATTTCATTGCCATTTATGTGTTGGTGAATTATAATTTTGGGAAAAATGCATCTGTCTTGAAAGATGATTATAAATTTTGGAATTCTCCCTAAGAGAGTGTGAGAGCCATCAATATATGGGAATAAATGGTTAAATGTTTACATATCACAATTTTAATTAAAACCATTGCTTTATTAATATGAAATATAAGCTAATTCTTTATAATATTCCTAAGATAAAAGAAAGAACTCAAGAAGCATATGAAAATGAGATATTTGGTAAAATATGCCCTCCCACCCCATGTATCATGAAAAGTCGAAGTTGAATTATTCCAAATTCTTCAGTCATCTCAACTTACAACACAGTTTCTTTTGTGCTAATCCAGTTCTCTTCTAGATTGTTTTCTGCATTTTGGGTACATATTTCTGGCTTTGAATATCTGAAATAAATTCAGATGAAATATTAAAATTTAAATAAAACTTGCTGATATCTGTGTTAAATTATTGTTATACTAACAGTTAAATTCTTGGTTTCATCTAACTTGGTTTTTCTCACCAGTGCAATGGTGGCATATAGAACACTGGCATCAAAAATCACCAGCAGCATGATCTCAGTCCCTTTTCTAAACCCTCTAAATCCCGAATTCCTCATTTTAAAAATAGACTAATAATGACTAACAGGGTGATGAATGCAAAAAAATGTACTATAATGACTGTCAAGAAGTAACCACTTATTAAATGCTAGTAAATATTATTGTATTTTTTTTCAATTTCAGCTAACTTTAATGAGCCTCTGTGATCATCTGTATAGCTCATGATACCACCTTCAAAAAAGAAAAAGTCACTCATAAATTCATTGTGATTCCTAGCCCCTAGCTTACTTCTGAATTTTCTTCTTTCCAAAAAATAGCAATAACTATAATACTTTCTTCAGTTGCCTTGTTTAGTAATTCCTCTACTGCTACCAGAAATTACTAGAAATTTACAATGTTTGAGAACTCTTGGTAAATGGATTTCACAAACTGTATTTTTTTAAAAATCTATAAATTTTGGAAATAAGTCAAAGAACATTTTAAAAACAGATATACAAAACAATAATTTCTTCACATTACCTAATCTTCAAAGAGAGTGAAAGATTCTGAGAGATATTTATTCCACTACGACTGAGGTGATGAGTCACATTTGAAAGGTGAAAAGAAAAGAAAAGAAAAGAAAAGAAAAGAAAAGAAAAGAAAAGAAGAGAGATGAGAAGAGAAGACGAAAGAAAGAAAGAAGAAAAGAAAAAAAAAGAAAAGAGAAAAGAAGAAAAAGAGAAAAGAAAAGAAGACAGCAAGGAAGCCAGCACCTAAAAGCTTCCTTTTTTTTTTCTCACCAAAGCCTGCACAGGGGTCATGCAGCCTCACTTTTTTGGGGATATGTTGTCACAAAAAATAATGAATAGGTGTCTCCAAAATTTTAAAGTAGATTTATTAGGACAGGTGAAAGGCAGATTTAGCAGACTTGGGATCAAAGCCTATTTAACTTGCTTGGTATGGTGGTTAAGGAAATGTAACTTAACAAATGCTCTTTACTTGTTCATCCATGCATTTGCCCACTCATTCTATAAGAAAAACATCATGATGTAAGGGGAAAACAGGGCAAAGAGCTCCTGCTTGTGCCTTTTGTTTCCAGCTGGTCTCAGGTTCATCCTGCACAATGCACTGGATTAAGGTAAAGTCGAAACTAGCATATCACTAAAGACTCCTTAAGAATACATGACACATATTTTTAGGATTTTGAAGTAGCATTTGATGTCTTCACTATTACCCTTAAATGAATATGCCTATTTTTTATGTCTAATTTAACATCTGTCTTTTTAAAAAATGATCTCAATTTTATTGACTTTTCCAAGGTTCTTAAGTTGGTGTTCCTACCCTACACTCTGCCTTGTTCTTGTTTGTTTGTTTGTTTGTTTGTTTGTTTTTTCCTTTGTAAGGGACACAGCACTATATAATAAACCTACTTTTCCTCCATGTGTTTCTTCTTTATACTCACACTACTGCCACCCTCATTACACTTCTGACTCCAGATATATGGGGCAATGCTTTGTGACACCGATTGGGTGTCCTACAATTCAATTCAATCTGGCACTAACCAGAGTTATTTCAGACCCCACATGTTTAGGGCTCAGTCCTAGGACACTGCCCCTCACCAATGAAGATACCAACTGCAAGTTGTAGGTCCCCAGGTTTTCCACAACCACTCTGACTTTGAGACAAATCAGAGGTTCTTATGACCTCACTTTGGATTCGGATTTGATGGTTTGCTAGGAAAGTCACAAAACTTAGGGAACCACTTATTTCATTTTCCAATTTACTGTATGATAAAAGATACAGATGAACAGCCAGATAAAGAGATACATAAGATAAAGTATGGTAGGGTCCTAAGCGCAAGAGTTTCTGTCCCTATGGAGTTGGGGTGCATCCACATTTGTGGATATGTTAACCAACCTGGAAGCTCTCCAGATCCCAAAACCTTGGGAATTTTATGGAGGCTTCATCATGTAGGCATGATCCATTATTGACCTAATTTCCAGTCCCTCTCCCCTTCCTGTAGGATGAGGTTGAGGCTAAAAGTTCTAAGCATCTAAACAGGGCGTGGTCTTTTTAGTGACCACCAGGAACCCATCAAGCATTGCCTCATTAGAACAAAAGATACTGCTCTCACCCAGGAAATTCCAAGAACTTTAGGAGCTCTGTGTCAGGAACCAGTGTCAGAAACCAAATATTGTATCTAAAGATGCTCTTAATGCTCTTATTATAGGAAATAACAAGTCTTTTAGGAGCTTTATGCCAGCAACAGGAGGACAGATATACATGTATGTGTGTGTATATACATATTTTTTTCTATTACTTCACAACAAGAGATTCAGGCAAATCACAGACTGCATTGCTTTGGCATCCCAAACAATGCCAAATCTCTTCTGTCTCAGGCAGAGGACATAAGTAAACATCTCTGGTTTACCATCTTTTATTTTCCAGACTTCTCACTTGCACTGCCTAATTTTTGTTAGGGAAGGATAAGTGGGAGGACTGAATGGGAAGAAGGATAAGTCCTTAGGTTAAAATACACACACACACACACGTTCACATTCAAACTCACATATCCACAATGGTGATAATATGTATCTCTCATTCTTCTAACTCTGAACATATTAATGTTAAATAAATGTCATATTTAAATTTTATTTATTCTTTTGGTTGGCAGATTCTAGTTCCATATGCTTTTTAATTTTTTTCACTATTACATATTAAGATGAGCCATTCTAATATGCAAAACTGACATCTCATCCTTTGTGTATTCAAAAATAAAAATCACATCTTTAATGTCAGAATAGATAAGGATTTAACAAAGTAGTGTCATCCATTTTTTAAATTCCTGACTAAATTGCCTCTTAAAATACTAAGCAAACCCACAAAGTATGTGAATTAGTCTGTTCTTGTGGGTGTTCCAGGGGATGGGGTGGGGTGGGGATGGAGATAATTCCCTGTACACTTAACGGATTTTAAAACCAAATACATGAGCTTGGAGAAATCTAACAATAGATATAAGACGGCATAATTTCCTTTGGCGAATTTCAAATTTTTCAATATTTATTATACATATTGTTTAATTTAATTTTTAGTTTTAAAATGAACTTTATGGCCATGTTCATATATACACAAAACTAGAGGATACAGCATAATTGATTTGTACATTTTAATCAAACCAAAACCTTTTCATTGCTGTATTTCATTTCTTTTATTAAAATACAATTCAGTTTGTTTATAGAGAATAGAATATTGTGATACTTGAAAAGTTTTTGGAGATCAAATAATTATCTTAAATAATTATTTTTGATAGCAGTATTAGTAAGTGCCTAACATGGAAGTTAATTTTTCTTTAAAGTGAATATGAAACCACTAGGGGGATTTTTCAAATTGGTAAAAATTCAAGTCTATATATAAATAGAATCTGAAGAATTGAAATGTTTGGTAGAAATTTAAAAATTTTTAATTGTGGATATTTGAGGTTGTTTTTATTTTTTCCCAAAATCTAAGGCATAGACAAACGTTATTCAACTGTTGAATTTTATTTAAATTACCAGAAAAAATGTATTTCAGAACATCAGAACATAAAAATATAAAATGGGAGTAGTATCATATTATAGTTTAATCATTTAGTCTAATAATCTTTTTTTGATGTTCATTTATTTGTTTTTGAGAAAGAGGAGAGGCAGAGAGAGATGGGAACAGAGGATCCAAAGTGCACTGTCATCACAGAGCAGTCGCAGGGCAGGTGGGGCTCAAACTCACTAACTGCGATATCATGGTCATGACCTGAGCTGAGACTGGATGCTCAACCAAAGAGTCACCCAGATGCTCCATAGTTTAATAATCTTTTAATCATTAATAGCTATTAATTACACAGGTTCTTCAAATTAAAAAAAAAAACAAAAACCTATAAAATATTTACAAAATGATACAATATGTATAATATACAACTCATTACAATACATGTTAATTTGATTTTCTGTGATGTTGTATGTCAATAGTATTATTGTGTATTAAAGTATATGTGTCACAAATTGAAAACATGAACTTTTTTTATTGTTTTCTATTAGTTTGAAAAGAGTTTGGTAAACTGGGAATTTGAAAATTCCATAGTCTAAACCAGTTTTGAGAATTAAGAAAATTTTTTATAGAAAGCTATTCATTAAAAATCAGGTCATCCATCAAAACAAATAAAATAGAATAATGGAAAATTATATCCATTTGTGGTAAAGCCATTTGGGGAAAAAATTTTTTTAATTCTCTCTACATTCTTTTTCTTTTGAACTAAAGAAAGTGATATGGAAATAGAACATATGATTATTAGATAAAATTTAATAATGAATAAATTATAATTTAACTATTAAATTATAATTTATTTTAAAGCATAATGTATTAATAATTAATAATTATAATTAATAATGTTAATAATTAATATAATATAATCAATATTATAATTACATTAAAATAATAGATTAATAATGAATAAAAATTCAAATTTAATTTCGATTATAGGGGCAAGCCAAATTTAGAATGTGCTTTAAGACAAACATGTCAAAGCTTTTCTTCTCATCTAGGCTTCCTGGCCTCTCATTAGAGGGGTCTGAGGATGGTTGTTCCCATTTTGTTCTTTCTCCTATAGCTCCTCCATCACTTTGCTTCTAAGAATAGAGAAAGAGAAATCCTGTGTATTTTGGCTGGTATGGTGAAGAAGACCAAGTGTCTCCCTGCAACTTCAGAAAAGGATATGTTATTAAAGGGAAAAACCTGTAACAACTGTATATACTTAAGACAAAATCATTGCCTCAGGTTGGCACTCCAGATACTTAGCAGACACTTAGAACATGTTTCACTGTTCCAACTCATACACAAATATTTGATTTTATAATTCTTTATGTAAATAATGTTTACCAGTCCTATAGAAGCAATCTTTATGGTTATTAACATTTTACACTAAAACTTTCTTTCTTAGCTCTCTCTTTTTTAAGTTTATTTATTTATTTTGAGAGAGGGGGAAGTGGGGCAGAGAGAGAAAGGGAGACAGAGAATCCCAAGCAGGCTCCCTCCGAGCTGTCAGCACAAAGCCTGATGTGGGTCTTGAACTCACCAATCCATAAGATCATGACCTAAGCTAAAAGAAATCAAGAGTGGTGCGCTTAACCAACCGAGCCACCCAGATGCCTCTCTTAAGTCTCTTTTATTTTTGAGATGACTAGTTTGAAAAATGATCTCTTTCTTTGGTAAAATGAAATAGGAATCTGTATTCTTGAAGACATGAAAAAAATCTACTCTAAGAGTAAAAACCTAGACTGTAAACTTTAAGCTATTAATATTTTAGCATATTAACACACTAAAATTATCTTTGATATGTATTTTTCTTATATATAAGCATCCATATCACATAAACATTTGTATTTATATTTCTGTCTTAGTCATTACATTTCTCCTTTTTTTCAGATAATGTTTAAAGGATTCTGCATCAGTCTTTGGTATTGGACATACTCAAAATCCCTTCTTCAACTTTTGCTCTCCTGGTTCATTGTCTTCCAGCTTTAACTTACTTGTGATCCCTTCAAACATTTTACATGGTTTGCAATGGTTACATGAACTTTTGGGAAGTGATATTTGCACCATCTCATACTTTATTCACTATGGCACTTTAGAAAAAGAAATTGGAAAAAACTTACAAAGCAGTATTTTAAAAAATGAATCTTATTGTGAAGCTTCGGAGAAGTTTTCGAACATTGATTGTTCTTTTAGCTACCTTTTGTTTGGTGAGCATTGTCATTTCTGCCTATTTCCTCTACTCTGGCTATAAACAGGAAATGACTGTTATTGAAACCACTGCAGAAGCAGAATGTGCTGACATCAAAATTCTACCATATCGGTCAATGGAGCTGAAAACAGTTAAACCTATTGATACATCCAAAACTGATCCTACTGTCCTCCTATTTGTGGAGAGCCAATATTCTCAACTTGGTCAAGATATCATAGCTATCTTGGAGTCTAGCCGATTTCGGTACCAAATGGTCATTGCCCCCGGCAAGGGGGATATACCTCCTCTTACAGATAATGGCAAAGGGAAATATATTTTAGTTATTTATGAAAATATTCTGAAGTATGTCAGCATGGACTCATGGAATCGAGAGCTTTTAGAAAAATACTGTGTGGAATACAGTGTTAGTATAATTGGTTTTCATAAAGCCAATGAGAACAGCTTACCAAGTACACAATTAAAAGGCTTTCCATTAAACCTTTTCAATAATCTAGCTCTAAAGGACTGTTTTGTCAACCCTCAGTCTCCTTTGCTGCATATTACCAAAGCCCCCAAGGTTGAGAAAGGCCCTCTTCCTGGGGAAGACTGGAGTATTTTCCAATATAATCATTCAACCTACCAGCCTGTGCTTTTAACTGAATTACAGACAGAAAAATTCCTTTCATCCTCATCCAGCAAACCACTCTATGCGACAGTGATTCAGGATCTGGGGCTTCATGATGGAATTCAGCGCGTTCTTTTTGGCAACAACTTAAACTTTTGGCTACACAAGCTCATCTTCATAGATGCCATCTCCTTCTTGTCAGGGAAGAGGCTGACACTGTCCTTGGACAGGTACATCCTTGTGGACATTGATGATATCTTTGTTGGGAAAGAGGGAACAAGGATGAATGTCAAAGATGTAAAGGTAAGAACATTTATAAATAACATCGTAATTTTTGTTTCACTAACTGTGGTATTAATAAAATGTAAGTTTGAATATTTTAGATTCCTAGTTATGCAAAGTTTTCAGATGCAATATGTTTGAAATAAAATAGGCATTAAAAATATTGAACTAAGCCTTAGCTATTCCTCACACACATACCCCAGATGCTTTGTAGGGGATAGAACTACAATATCCCAAAGAATATTTACAATTAATTTCCTTGCTCTTCCTAGACCTTGCTCAAGAACTCTGTAGAACTGGCTTTCTCCTTCTAGCACATGTTGCAGTTTGTAGCAGTGAGACCCATATAGTCATAAAACTCGATTCTTCGACTGATCCCCTGCCCTACTTGGGTTTGACAGTGGTGGTTGAAATACAAGATGGAGAAGTACCTCTTGTAACTTCAAGTAAGCATAGTGTTTGTTTACATGAAGTGTTAATATACTTGTAAATGTAGATATGAGCAAAAATGTAGTTTTATAGAGAATGCGTATTGGACTTGAACTCAGAACTCTTCCCTTATTATCTCTTTTATAAATTTATCATATTGTTTTGGGTAACACAACAGTGTTTGACTTTATAACAAATTAACCTTGCGATTGTTATTAGATAAACAAAAAGCCAAATATGGTATACTAGGTTAAGTAGGTAATTCTAAGAATAATTCCTTCTTTTTTTTTTTTAATCTTGATTCAGTATTCTCATTTGTGCCTGTCTTGTCCTGTATGTAACTAAATTCATTCCTGGACAAATAATTGTAGCAAACTACAAACAGAAATAATACGACACAACTTAAAATTATAAAAGAACTAAAGATTATAAAGATCATATCATTTTTTTATTCCTGCTGTTAGGCTTTTTATCCTCCAAAGATGAAACCTCAATACTACTTCAAAATGACAGCATTTTCCTATCCTGAGGCCTTATGACCAAGTAGTAAGACATGATTAAAACCAGTGAAGTAAGTTCACTTTTTAAAAATGTTCAAAGTACATGTGAACTGGTGGCCTCTATTTTTAATGAGCCACCAAATGAAGCATCACTTGACTGGTACCCAAATACTTCATTTTGGACATTGTTGTAAAGGGATTAAATGATGCCTCTTGAGTTCTGTCTAGATTTTTCTGTTTTTTTCTTACTTGTTTTGTATTTACTATTCCTTTAATTAATATAAACTGTAGTTTTATATTTATTTCAGTATCATAAACAAGTGTTATATGTTTCAAAAGTTTCTCAAGTGATTCGTATCCTGAAACCCTAAAAGAAGAGGGTTTCCTAATTTCAATTTAACAAAGTATATGAATTGAAAAACTTTATGACTCTAACAAACTTTTCCAGCCTAAATTCAGCTATTTCACTTACTCTCAATAAAAACTTACAAATAACTATTCACCACTATACAGTATTCACTGATGACTTTTTAAGTAACATAACCCCAAACAATAATGGAATACTGAAATTTAACAAAACTGGAACAATGTCACAGGCAGAGAAAGGATCAGAAAGATTGTATGTGTATGTGTGTGTGTGTGTGTGTGTCTATATATACATATATATATATATAGAGAGAGAGAGAGAGAGAGTGTATGTGCACATGTATCTTAATTATACACTCAACACACACCCACACACACACACACACTCACACACCCTGTCACTTTGAAGAAAATACTTTTTCATGCCCCTTTTGGTGTTGTTGCTGGTTCTTCCTCAGAACTATTAATCAAAGAGTATCAGAAACTTGATTGGAACTGAGGGTTATTACCCTCTTAGTTAATTAAAGGTCAAGAGGAAATACAACTTTCCAAATATAAAAATTCTAGTCCCAGTCCTTGGCATTTGATTTTTATTTTGACCTTATTTTTTGGATTAATATGATTTTCTGGGAAAAATTTTAAATTATGTGTAGAAAAGTTCTTAATGCTCTCATGTTCTTCATTGTCATGTCCTTTTCTGGTATTGTAGCATTTAATCTTATACTTTGGTAAAGATGAGGAGAAATCTGTCCTCCTTCAAACTCTGTCCAAATTTTCTAAAGCAGAGGTATTGCATGGCTGCTGACATTTTTCTCTATTATACTGAAATGAGAGTAGAGGTACTCTGTTCCTCAACAGAACACATTTAGGAAAGCTGGAGAGTTGTGTTTGAAAATTATTGGTTATATACATGACTGGACTCTTCTTGGGCCATTCACACAATTAGACCTGGAGTATATAGCTGGGAGCATTTAACAACAAACTCAAACACACCTTTGTGTGCAATACCACCTCACTCTATTGACAAAAAATATATTAGTGTATTTTAGCTTGAGCACATTTTCTCATTTTGAGATAGAGATTCACGATCATACTGCTAAAGAATTAGCATTTTTAAGGTACAGCATTTGATGCAATAAAAAGAGCACATGTTTTCTTTTAATCGAACTTGAAAACCCGCATTCTTTTCACTACATGGTTCTGCCTGACCCAAGCTACCGTAGATCTAGCTTCTTTTAGAAACTTGCATATTTTATTTGATTTCATCATGCCTTCCTCCAACCAAAGCCACTGAGACAGAAATTAGTGTGTTCATTTCCAAGGCAAGCAAAATTAAGCTCACGCAGGTGCAGTCACTATCATCTAATTGCTGCCAAAATTTTATTGCATGTGTGAAAACTTAAGAGGGGCGCCTGGGTGGCTCAGTCGCTTAAGTATCCCTCTTGATTTTGGCTTAGGTCATGATCACAAACTGAGCTGACAGCACACAGCCTGCTTGGG
Organism: Lynx rufus; assembly: GCF_022079265.1. Lineage (NCBI taxonomy): Eukaryota > Metazoa > Chordata > Mammalia > Carnivora > Felidae > Lynx > Lynx rufus. The sequence continues at coordinate 93,922,508 of NW_025814845.1, read as the reverse complement.
ATTCTCTCTCCTTCTCTCTCTGTCCCTCCCCGGCTCATGCTTTCTCTCTTTCTCTCTCTCTCTCAAAATAAATAAACTTCAAAACAAACCCTCAAGATAGAAGAAATTATTCATGTATATAATCTACTAGAATTATATTTCAAAAGTTTGTAAAATATTAGCTATCAATAAAGTCAGAAAATATAGTCATGTTTTGACCTGGGAATATTTCTGTGTAATCTTCAAGGCAATCAGAAAATATTCCTGTACATCTAAGGTTCTATTAGCAGTATGACCTCAGGTTATTTAGAGTGGTGTCTTAAACACTTGGATTTATTCTTTCCTAGTTTTGAAAACAATTTTTTTTCATAATGGCCTTAATTACATGTATGTAAGCAAAAATAATAAAGGCCATCCTGATTATTAAAGTTTTAATTTTAAAAAACTTCTTACAGTCAACTAATTAGATTTCTATGGGAAATGGTTTACCCTTGGTTGAAACATTTGGTATAGTCATAGATGTTTGGTAGAATTAAGATAATATATTCTTTTTTCATAGTTTCCTAAGACAGAATAAATGGTTTTTTTTCCCCAATGAGGGCTTTGAAAACATGAACATGGTAAATGTAATCTTCCATATGGACAATGAAATCAGAATTATTTTGATTCTACCAATAATTTTGGTGCTTTAATCAATTTTGTGACCTCTTGTATTTTTTCTGTTGGCAGTAAGCATCACTATTAGCATTTTTATATGTCTTTACACTTCTTGAGAAAATTCATTTATTTATTTATTGAACATCTACTGTATATAAGACTATATCTAAAACAGTATCTGTATAATAAATATAACATTCTTATTTAAAGTTCTATATGATCCAGTTCAATTTACCTTTTCAACATTTATTTGTAATACTTCTCAAAACACACTGCTTGTAGTAGGCTAGCCCATCTATCCCTTAGCTATAGCTTGTTCATGCCTACTTGACCTCTCAGCTTCTGTGCTTTGACTAAAATATGTTTCCTGAATTGACCCATATTTCAAAAGATACCTTAAGTCCTACTTCTTATGAGAAGGTGACACATGTCCTAATGACCCTGGTAGGTGGTGATTTCTCTCTTTTTTTTTTTCAATATATGAAATTTATTGTCAAATTGGTTTCCATACAACACCCAGTGCTCATCCCAAAAGGTGCCCTCCTCCATTCCCATCACCCACCCTCCCCTCCCTCCCACCCCCCATCAACCCTCAGTTTGTTCTCAGTTTTTAACAGTCTCTTATGCTTTGGCTCTCTCCCACTCTAACCTCTTTTTTTTTTTCCTTCCCCTCCCCCATGGGTTTCTGTTAAGTTTCTCAAGATCCACGTAAGAGTGAAACCATATGGTATCTGTCTTTCTCTGTATGGCTTATTTCACTTAGCATCACATCTCCAGTTCCATCCACGTTGCTACAAAAGGCCATATTTCATTCTTTCTCATTGCCACGTAGTATTCCATTGTGTATTTGACAAAGCAGGAAAGAACACCATTCACAAAAATAAACTCAAAATGGTGATTTCTCTTTAAATTGAGTCCCTGAATAATCACTGACCTTAACTCTCACTTAGCATCCTCATGTACATGAGCCAACTTCAACATTAGACAGTGAGACAAGTTTTCTTATACATGTACTTTTGAGAAAGTATATAGCAAGAAAACTTAGACATGATTTGAAAATACTTCATTGACAATTATTGCACTGTCTTTAACTGTTTGGTGGATGCAGGACTAAATTAGTCATAGACTTGAGTTACTACATTAAGAAAAGTAATTTGAGTAGTTTTGTGGTTTGTCTCAAAACGAGTTGTTTGTACATTTTAAGTAGAGTCAGAACTAGAAAAAAATCTATGTTGTAAACCTAGAGTCTAAAAACAAACGGTTAGCAAGCTAATTGTTTTTTTTCTTTTCTTCTCTCCTCTCTGCCCCCCATATTGTTTTTAATGAATCTGTACCTAGACTAGGGTTAAGAATTGATCCAGATAAAACAATTTAGCGATATCTTAATATGGATGTTGTCATGCACTTATTTGACTACATATTTCCTGAATTGAAAACCATATGTTCAAAAATTTAAAGTGCAAAAGAAATTGTGCAAATTGAATGACTGATACATGAAAGATGTTAAGTTAATAGATATAAAGGAGACAATTAATAAAATATCTTACACTACAGGTAAATGATTTAGGGTTAGGTCCAATAGCTATGTGAAAGTCTCTTTTACACAAGAAAATGATACAATGAAAATATTTTGGCAATTTTTTATATTATTAATGTAAATATTTAAATAAAATCTCAGTTCAAACTTTTGTAGGAATTATGACATTTAAGAGGGACAAGGTTGCTATGAATAGGAAAGAAGAAATCTATCATAAAAGAAAATTTCAAAATCTTGATTAATCATTTGAATAAGGTTGGAAGAGAAAAGAAAAAAAAAACTTATGATTTCTAAAGTTGTGATCTAATAAAATAAGAAATTATTGATGCTATGAATATCAGCACAGAAGATGAGAAGCTATATTGGTAATTGAAAGATTAGTTTTATAACATTTTAACATTATGACTGAAACATATTGCTACATCTGACAAATTAATAGAAAAAAAATTTTTTAGAATGCTTGATATCCTAGACTGAATGGAGTCACTATCAAAAAAGGGAGCTGAAAAGTAAAAATTATATGTGGTAAATGGAATCCAGATTTAACATATTAACCAGTGTAGATCCAGCAATGCAGAACAGTCCAGACAGTAGGAGTTGAATGGATGGCCCAGTCAGACAATCAAGCAAGCAGCATCTGAAAGTTGTTTGGCAGTTTCTAAGTAGGTGAGCAAGACATGTAATCAGTTAAGTGTAGCATAACAGCTGGGTAGTGGCCCAGGCAAGTAGGATCAGATTTTATCAAGATATTTCACAACAAACTGAAGATACTCAGTCCTGGGATTAGTCTGTAGGCAAAAATAGTCTTCTATCTGAGAAAAAATGGCACAGAAGGCAGTGGCCCAATTATAGAAGGGTAAGATTTGACAATATATGACAACATGGAGATCAACATAGGGAACATGAAAAGGAACTTGGAAGGCAGGAGCTCAAGCATAACAATAACCGTATGCAGAAGGGAGGAGCCTTCAGTTAGACCTGCTGAAATTGCAGCCCTGACAATGATGTAGAATTCTTAGGACTGTAAGGGAAGAGCTACATTTAGTTTCTCATGGAATCCTTAGATGCCCAGCTGCAATAATTATACTATTTCAAGTTGCTCAATTGGTTCAAAAGAAAAACAGACACTGTCGGAGGCTTATCATAGAAATGATTCATTTTCTGTATAAACTTAGTTAGAATCACTGTGTCAATTAAAATATTTTTGTAATTTGAGTTTGTCTTGACTGAAAAGATATGCTCTATATAATGTATTTTGTCAAAGTCAGTAGTGACTTCAGAAAAACTCAGACAAAATTTGAGTTTTGTTTTCAAGCTTGGATGAGGACAGCCACTATATGGATGTATTTAATAAAAAAATTTCCTGGACGCCTGGGTGGTTCAGTGGGTTAAGTGCCCTACTCTTGATTTCAGCTCACGTCATGATATCACAGTCATGAGATCGAGTCCTGCATCGAGCTCCACATGGGGCTTCGCGCTGGGCTCTTTTCAGGGCTCCATGCTATGCATGCTTAAGATTCTCTCCCTCCCTCTCTTTCTACCCCTCCCCAACTTGCATGTGCTCTCTTTCTCTCATTCTCTCTCTCAAAAAGAAAACTCCTTCCTTCTTTTATTTATAATCATAATGTAAATGTCTCAGATTTTCTTTTCTTCTGAACTTTTTCATGTGGCACCATACATATGACTTTGTCAGTGGAAGAGAACACTATCTCTACCAAAAGATATTTCTTTATGGAAGTAAATAAGGTCTCTATTTTAAAAAATTACCAAAATTATATAAAAGTGCACTTTTAAATGATGGAATGAAAAAAAGAGAGAGAGAGAGAAAATATATACTGGTAATATCCCTCCAAATTGGGCATTTAACTAAAAACATTAACATTTTGTTTATTAACTTAAAATAATTTAATTCAATGTCCAAATCATTATTTCTCACCTATGGGCTCCACATTTTTTATTATAAAGTTTACACAAACGTAAAATATTCAGTTCTTGTTTTCATTAGAATAGGCAGGACATGTTCCCAGTTATCTGCATTACAAGGTAGAATGCAATATATACCATGACAAAATGTTGACAATGGGAAAAAAAGAGGGCCTAATTCTAAGAATCAGGGAAATTTCATGGAGGGGTGGCATCTGAGTCCTCTGTGATGGTATGACAGAACACTAGCAAATCAAAAAGAGGAAGTATATTCATGGTCAATGGATCAATCCAAGCTAATATCTGGCCAAAAATATCAGAATATTTTTGGGAATGGTAAGTTGTCTGTGTTGCTTGGATGATAAAGTAAGAGGTAGCAGTGTTATTAAACGCTGAATATGTTGGTTGTGGCCATAATATAGAGCTTTGTTGACAGAAGGATACTATTTGAGTCACTGAAGAATTTAAGCCAGAAAGTAACCTGATCAGGGCTGGGATCAAGAAAAGTATATTGTTTGAACGAGGGATATGTTTTTGTGGAGACCTGTCAAAAAATGTATTACAACAATATAGAAATAATAATTCTTATTTATTTTTAAAAATAGGATTTATTTAGCATATTAATATACACTCAGCACTGTGCTAATGATTAACAGGCAGTATATCATTTAATACAGCAACATTAAAGAGGAAATATTTTGTACATTTGCTGAATGATTAAAATGAGGCTTGACAATATTAAGATACCCACCTAGCTAATGAGTGGCAGAGCAAACACACCCAAACTGTCATGAATGTCTAAGCTTTCTTTTAGAAATCAGTGCTGGGAGTTTGGATTTGAGTCTCAGTGCCAACAGTAACCAGTTAACTTTGAACATCTTTATTAATCTCTCCAATTCTCAGATTATAGATCCATAACAGCAGTGTAAAGCGACCCAGTCCTTAGCATTGTAGTGAACCTTTAGAAAGATAAGGAGTGGAAAGTTGCTAGGATAGAGTCTGACCTGTAAGATTTACTCAGTTTAGCTCAGTGGTAATCAGGATGGAACAGGGAGATTGGGAGAGCCCATGCAGAATTGATGGGACTTGGGCACCTACTCAATGGAGGGAGCAGAGAAAAAGGTGGAGATGTGGCATCATGGTTTTTCCTGGGGATATCCATTAATACATGCAGAATCAGGCAGAAGAAAAGGTGTCAGGAAAATGAGTTTGGTTTAAGGTCTGATGATTTAACATGGGATATCCAAATGTAGGCATTTAAAAAAGCAAATCTAAATTTTCAGACACTGTCAGAGGTGGCAGTTTAGATTTAGAAATCATCAAGCTTAATACTTGCAATCTTAGTGGTGATCACTAAAGGGAAATGAATCAAAGAAGAAAAAAATACAGGTTGAATGTATCTTTTGGATGTCCTGTAATAAACTCAAGATTATGACAAGTTAGTTTCCTACATAGAAAACTGTTTCACGTACAAAGAGAGTAGCCATCCGAACAGCCTCTTCATTAATAATATGGAAAAAAGCCTGAAATATCAGTAAGTGCTGCCTGTCTTCAGAGAAATAAAATCAAAGGAATGTTCAATTGAGAATAGCATGGTGTTCATGCAACAAAGAAGGCACAATCATTTATCTGGTATTTGGCATTTTGACTTATATTTTCCTTCTTATTTATGACCTCTTGATGAACAAGAATTGCAATATGTCCCCCCTCACTAATGTGACTGTGAGGTGTACCAAATAACTCTTTGTTATAAATATTCCTGAAATGTGGAGTGATATATAGGGATTAAGTATAAAGAGAACAAGAAAGCTAAATCCTCATTCTAATGGGAAATATTTTCTAAATTTTCAAAATGCTCTTCTAATTATATTCTAATGAAATATTTTTATTTAGTTTTTATTTTTTTATTTTCTTGATGACAGTGTTCATTCTGAACTTGTCTAGTTTTGTTGTTGTTGTTGTTGTTGTTGTTGTAAACAAGGATTTTGGAGGCATACTTTCATTTAAACCTGTTTTCTGGGTATCAGTTATTACTTCTTTAGGGGCGCATGGGTGGTTCAGTTGGTTGAGCCTCTGACTACAATGTACAAAAAGTACATTTAGGGATGCCTGGGTGGCTCAGTCAGTTGAGCATCTGACTACAGCTCAGGTCATGATCTCACGGTTCCTGGGTTCGGGCCATGTCAGGCTTTGTGCTGACAGCTCAGAGCCTGGAGCCTGCTTCTGATTCTGTGTCTCCCTCTCTCTCTGCCCCTTCCCCAGCTTGTACTCTTTCTCTCTCTCTCTTTCTCAAAAATAAATAAACATCAAAAACATTTAAAAATTATTACTTATTTATTTTTTTTTCAACGTTTATTTATTTTTGGGACAGAGAGAGACAGAGCATGAACGGGGGAGGGGCAGAGAGAGAGAGGGAGACACAGAGGGAAACAGGCTCCAGGCTCTGAGCCATCAGCCCAGAGCCTGACGCGGGGCTCGAACTCCCGGACCGCAAGATCGTGACCTGGCTGAAGTCGGACGCTTAACCGACTGCGCCACCCAGGCGCCCCAATTATTACTTATTTAAAAGGTGCATTTTAAAACAAGACCTGTTAACCAAATGAGGATTGTCTACTCAGAATATTTTTTAAAGTTTTTTTTTTTATATACATATTAGATTTTAATTTGAGACTGGACATTCCCTAAATTAATTTGCACCCAAAACAGGTTAAATAGTAATGGATCGAACACTAACATGAGTGCTCACTTTGGTTAGTTTACAGTATAACATAATTACTGAGCAGAAAACAATCTTTTGATACAGCAGGGGAAGAACACAATTAAAGTCCATGAGCTCTATTTTGCCATTTAAGATGTAGCAATTGTCTCCATGGGAAAGAGAAAATGTTAGAAAATATTTTGGTAAAAACAACCAAGCTAGCCAAGTCTCAGCAAGGTAGAGAAACAATTAGAGTTTAGAGTTCTTAAATCTCATTGTTAATGCCTAAAAGCCCTGGGGATATTCATGGGGATATTTTCTGATTAGTTTTGTATATTTTCTCATTCTCTATGACGATATAAATAGTGATTAATGCTCAGATTATAATGATCCTCTTCAGCTAAAGCCATGTTTTGTTATGATAGTCATCAAAAGATACCACAAAATAGTTTAATTTCTAAAGAATGTCTGAAAAGAAAAACAAAACAAAACAAAAACTTGCTCCTTTTATACTCCCTGTAGAAATACCCATTGTGTATTCCTAGGTAAATTATCAGGTAATGAAGCATCTTGATTATATAATCCTGAGGAAGCTAGAATAATAGTAGTAGTAGTAGTAGTAGTAGTAGTAGTAGTATTCGGATAATAGATTAAACTATTAAAGTAGTTATAGAAATTGAATTTTATTTTCATTCAACTCATAATTTTTCAAGCCTAATCTGAGCCAAGATCTCTAGCTCTTTGCTGGGATTGATAATTTCCACTTGCTACTTCCTTTTTTCAAATAAATCAAATATTCCTCTGATGTGTTCCTTTATTATTATACTCTATACACATTTCATACATTCTAAAAAGTATATATATATATATATATATATATATATAATGAATATTATTAAAAGAATGATAAGAAGAACGCCTTTGTACCACTTAGCTTAGGACATAGAATATTATCACCACCTCTCCAATCACACACCACTTTTTCTCCTAGAGAAGTAATTAATATCCTGAAATTTGAGAGCTACATGCATTGAGACTGCTACCATACATACAATACAAATTTCCTGCAATTTTCCCCTTACTTTTATTCCTGAGATTCATCTACATTGATGTTTATAACTCTGGTTCGTGAAACTTAATTTCTTTGTAATATTTATTTTATCCAGTGTGGATATTATCAGACTTTTAAATTTCTTGGCTATTTGGTGGATATAAAATTATATATGAGTTGTTATTTACATTTCTTGATTATTTATGAGGTTGGATAGCTATTTTGTACTTAATCACCATGTTTTTTCCAAGTTTTCCTATTTTTAACTGCATTAAAAGTAAGTTGCAAAATATTACGTTTCATCTCTACCTCAACATTGATTTCCTAAGAAAAGGCTATCCTCCTTCAATAAAAATAACAGTATCACATTTGAGAAAATTAAAAGTACAATATTTTTTTATAGTGTATATTAACAATTTATCCAATTGGTCAAATTCTTTTTTTTTTTAAGTTTATTTATTTATTTATTTTGAGAGAAAGAGAGGAGGGGAGGGACAGACAGAGGGAGAGAGAATCCCAAACAGGCTCCACACTGTCAGGGATGAGCCAGATGTGGGGCTCGTACCCATGAACCGTGAGATCATGACCTGAGTTGCAATCAAGAGTTGGACACTTAACTGACTGAGCCAGTCGGCAGGTGCTCCGGCCCGCCAAATCCTTTATATCTTATTTTGTTTTTTCAGGATCAAATTAAGATTATACTATCAACATAGTCTCTTTATTTTAATCTGGTATAGTTCTTGCACTTTTTTACTGTTACCTATTGACATTTTTTTTTTTTTGGTTGTTATGACTTTATTTTTCAGAGCACTTTTAGGTTTATAGCAAAATTGAGAGGAAGGTGCAGGAATTTCCCATATATCCCTGCCTTCACAGTTGCATAGCCCCCATTATCAATACCCCCCACCCGAGTTGCACATGTTGCAACTGATGAACCTAAAGTGACATCATAATCATCCAAAGTTCATATAATTGTTTGGACAATTGTACAATGACATGTATTCATCATAATGGTATCATACAGAACATTTTCACTACCCTAAAAAATTCTCTGTGCTCCACCTATTCATCCCTGCTCTCCTACTTTTTCATATATTTTGCACAGCCTGTGTCATTTTCTCATTTAAACTTTCAATTACTTGTTTTTATATTGAATTTTAGTTCTTTGTATAGTCTGGATTAATCCCTTGTGGATATGTTTGCAAATATTTTCTCCTGGCATACTACATGTCTTTTCACTTCTTTTAATGGTGCCATTTCACTGATGAAAAATATTTAATTTTTATTGTAGTAAAATATATCAATGTTTTAAATACATTATTTGTGGACATTTTTGTATGCATGTTTTGTCATCTCTGTCTCAAGAAGTTTGCATAATACTGGCCTTATTTGTTATTTAAATGTTCTTTAAAATAATCTGAACCTAAAATTTCATTAGGGGATACATTAAAATTAATAACTTTTTAAAAATTATTATTATATATTTTTTCTTTTCTAAAATACTTTTTGAGTTAATTATAACTAATATTTTCAAAAAATGTTTCCATTGCATTACTTCAAAATGTCTATTTTAAATTTTTTCACAATAGACATTTATTATAATTATATTTTCATGTTTCTTTATTTGTTTTGAGAGCGAGAACAGAAGCAGGGGAGGGGCAGAGAGAGGGACAGAGAGAATCCCAAGCAGGATCTGCTTTGTTAATGCAGAGCCAGACACGGGGCTAGATCCCACAAACTGTGAGATCATGACCTTAGCTAAAATCAAGAGCCTGGTGCTCAAATGACTGAGCCACCGAGGTGCCCCATTGTTTATTATATTTTAAATCTCTCTAGTGGTTGGTTATGTCATAGTTTGGGTTCTAATGTTGTTCATTTTTATTATTCCTCTTCCATTTTTTGATTGATCCATTACAGAGATTGGCTAATTTTATTTTCTCTTTTTTTAATCCTCTCTTTTGCTCCCTTTTATTTTCTGTCAATGTTTGTTTTTATCTTTATACATTCTTAACTTCTGAAAGTTTTGTTTTATTCTGATGTGGGTTTTTTTTGTCTTCTTAAAATACATAACTAACTCATTAAGTGTCACCCTTTTTCTCTCATCTAATATAGCATTCAGGGTCATATATTTCAATATTATGATTTAAATAACTATGTGTGCTTTTAAAAAGTGGTAGTGCTTGTCATCCAGTTATGAGTATTGTCTGATTTTTGTCACGATTTCTTTTTTTGACCTTAGAACCAATCATGAGAGTGTTTTCAGATTTTCCTAATATATAAAGTGCTTTAAGTATGTTTTTAAAGTATCTTTCTTTAAGTATCTGCATACTGAGTGTTTGCTAATTTATTGAGACTTGCATTATGGAGCAGTATGCGTTCATTGTCTTTCAGCTTTCTCCTATGTGTGTGCTTGAAAAAGGTGTATCTTCTCCAGTTCAGGGGTTCAGAGATCTAGTTATCTGTCATCTTTGCACAAGATTGTTAATTGTGTTACTAAAATCCTTTGTATATTTCTGAGTTTTTGTCTGCTGATATGGGTATTTCTTATCTGTTTGACCTGTGATGATTATGTCTACATCTACATTGACTAAGGTAAAATTTCCAGTATTGTTAATGCTTTCAGTTTTTGATTTATATATCATATCGCTCTGGTTTTGTTTTTTGTTTTTTTGTTTGTTTTTACTTCTTAGACATTTACTATTACTATATCTTTCTGGTGAATTAAAGCCTTTATTAATTACATTATGAAATGGCTTCCATCATATCTGAAATACTTTTTTACTAAGATTTTCTTTTTTTTTTTTTTTTTTTGATATATGGTTCCACTTTAGCAGTTTTTCCTGCTAAATCATTATGCATGTTTTTATTCTCAATCTTTCTAAGCCCTATGGACTTAGTTGTGTCTCTGGTAACAAAATATAAATTCATATTATTGATGTTGTTTTTTAATATGGTCTGACCATCTTTTTTAAATCTAATGAATCTAATCAAATCTCCAGAAAATAAGAGAGATGAAATTTTCAAAGAATAATAGCTCTGACTTTTTCAAATTCAATGAATGACAACATATTTCCAATACAGAGAGCTTCCTCACAAAAAAATCTGCAGAATAAACCAAAAATAAATCCCCACCTAGATATATTATAATGATACAAAATAACACAAGATTAAGTTCTCTTCCTGGAAAAAAAAAAAAAAGTTGACTGGCAGTTGCTTTTTGAAAAGCAGCAATGGAAGCCAGTTAAAATCATCTTTTGGGGGGATGAGAGTCTTTTTTGTACAAAACGGAGGAACAGAGAGGTGGTTTTTGGTTTTTAGTTTGGGGTGGGGTTTTTGTTGTTTTTTTTGTTTAATTATGTTGTTTCTGGTTTTGTTTTGTTTTGTTTTGTTTAGCATAGAAGCTGAATGATGGGAAGATCCTCCTTCCCAATCTTAAATTCTGCTTCAAACAAATCTGATCTAAATATAAGTTGCCTGTGTTCTGAACATGAGGATATGTTTCACTGAAGGATGCTTGATTTGGGTGGGAAAAGACTATCTTTGTAGGTGAAAATAATACTTAAAACATTCATTTGATATAAAGATTGAATCTGTATGGAAACCAATTTGACAATAAATTTCATATATTAAAAAATAATAATAAAAAAATAAAAAATAAAAAATTGATCAAGTAAAAAAAAAAAAAAAGATTGAATCTGGCCTAACTGGTCATTATAATTTTGTGCAAGTTACTTAATCTTATGTGACACACTTTTTCCTCATTCATAGAGTGAGATCTAATAATAGCACATATTCAACAAGTGGCTGTGAACATTAAATAATTTAACTGAATAACACTAGGAAAGTACCTGACATTTTGTAAAAATCAAATAATTTTCTTGATAATGGAGTTCAAGAAAATGATTCCTGTGATTTTTTTCAGTATTTTGATTACTCTATTTTATTGATTCTAAGACTCACATTTAATTTCATACTTTATCATCTCAGATATTAGGTATATCTTTTAATTCAAAACCTGTTATATTTTATGAAGTATAATAATTAAAACTAATTTTATTTTATTTTTAAAAAATATTATTGAAACATTGTTAATATAAAATGTCATATTGGTTTCAGGTGACAACATATTGATTTAACAATTCTATACACTACTCAATGCTCATCATGATAAGTCATCATCAGTCACCAAACAAATGTTATTAAAATATTATTGACTATATTCCCTATGTTGTATTTTTCATTCCCATTTCATTTATTTTGTAGCCGGATGTTTGTACTTCTTAATCCCCTTCCTCCATTTCATCTGTCTCCTTCCATCTTACCCCATCTCTGGTAACCACCAGTTCATTCTCTGTATTTAATAATCTGTTTGTTCATTTGTTTTGTTTTTAAATTTTTTTATTACTTATTTTTGAAAATGAGAGAATAGAGCACAAGAGAGAGAGGGTTAGAGAAAGGGAGACACAGAATCCAAAGCAGGCTCCAGGCTCTGAGCTGTCAGCACAGAGCCCCATATGGGACTCGAACCTACGAACCATGAGATCATAACCTGAGCCAAAGTCTGATGCTTAACTGACTGAGCCACCCAGGCACTCCTGAGTTTGACTACTTTAGATTCCACATATAAGAAAAATCATATAGTATTTGTGTTTCTATGTCTCCTCTGTTTTACTTAGCATAATTTCCTCCAGATTCATTCATGTTGTTACAAATGTCAGAATGTCCTTTTTAAAGGCTGAATAATATTCCATTATATGTGTTACCACATTTTCTTTATCCATTCATCTGTTGATGGGTATTTAGGTTGTTTATATATCTTGGCTATTGTAAATAATGCTGTGATTAACAGGGGAATGCAGGTATCTCTTCAAAATCCTGATTTCAATTCCTAGTATTGGATAAATACCTAGAAGTAGAATTGCTAGATCATATGGTAGTTATATATTTTTTTTAATTTTTTAACGTTTATTTTTGAGAGAGAGAGAAAGAGAGAGTGAGTTGAAAGAGTGTGATCAGGGGAGGGACAGAGAGAGAGGGAGACACAGAATCTGAAGCAGGCTCCAAGCTCCATGCTGTCAACACTGAGCCCGAAGTGGGGCTCAAACTCACTGAACCATGAGATCATGACCTGAGCCGAAGTCGGGCACTTAACCAACTGGGCCACCCAGGCGCCCCTGTTAATAGTTCTATTTTTAATTTTTTTTTTAGGAACCTCCATACTGTTTTACATAATGGCTATAATTTAAACACTTGTAATAATCCTTTGTTGAATTTACAATATATATTAAAATAGCTAAATATTATGGTAATAATTATAAAGCAATTCTAATCTAAGACAATGAAATAAATAGAATTTATAGAACATATGTGCAAAAGTATTGCATTTACATAATAATAAATGTTTTAAGCTCTAAAGCCAAGCTTTCTTGGAATTTCTAAAGATATATAATTGAAAGTGCCAGGCACAATATGTCAAGCATCCCTTCTTTTGATTTGAAACTTGAATGCATTACATATGAAATATAATTTAAGTGTTTTTTATTTGCTTGCAAATAACTCTTACAAATGATATTTGGTAAAAGATATTTCATATCCAATGCTTTCTGAGATTCATACCACATATCTGCTGCATGTATTTTTCTTTATAAGATGCAGTTAACCTAAAAGAAGGTTGCAATAAACAAAGCACCAAATAAATGTAAGTTAAAAAGAAATGAAAACTGCTTTCTTAAGAATGTCTGTATATGTAAAGCTTATATATGGCAAATACCTTCTATCTGAATAACTTTTCTTTAAAATATACATATATATTTGGGGTGCCTGGGTGGCTCCATCGGTTGGGAGTCTGACTTCGGCTCAGGTCATGATCTCACAGCTCATGAGTTCGAGCCCCATGTGGGACTCTGTGCTGACGGCTCAGAGCCTGGAGCCTGCTTCGGATTCTGTGTCCCACCCCCCTATCTGCTCCTTCCCTGCTCATGCTCTGTGTCTCTCTGTCTCTCACTAATAAATAAATATTTAAACAAAATTTTTTAAATAAAAAAATATATATTTAACTATCCATCTACATACAGTGCTAATATGTAATGTTTAATTACTCCTCAATTTTACAAAGAGAACTAAACTCAATGAATAAATTGTTTTATAATGTCATTTTTATTTTAAGTTTATCATTTTTTGTTCAATTTAATATTCCAGAATATCCATTATATCCAATAAACATTTCACATATAAGATGAAATGTATTGAAGTTGCATAAACCTTTGACACTCATTATTATTTCCCCAACATTAGCTTCATTTCACATACAAATAGAATGCTCATAACTTTTAGACTATTTCACATATTTTAATAAAAGAGCAATATTCCAAAATATTATTTCATTTTACTCAGATATCACTCTGAAATACTAATTTAGAGGATGAAATTTATCTACTTTATGTATTATAGTTTTTCTAAATCATTTTATTATTTTAAAAAATTCTCACTTTTAAAAATTCTGTGTTGGACCTACAATGAAAGAAAAATAACATTTTGGGTGTGTGGGAAGTGTTCATCACTGCCAGAGGAAAAAAAAATCTACCATCCCTTATCATATAATATATGATATAAATAAACTCCCAAATATATACCATCCCCCAAACAATATTTAATACATACCTAAGATGGACCCCCACAATTTGCTTCCTGTTATTCCTTACATTCAACACAAATTCTAAACTATAAGCTGTGTTTCAACAATTAAACTCCTGGGGCACCTTAGACTCAGTCAGTTAAGTGTCCGACTTTAGTTCAGGTCATGATCTCACAGTTCATGGGTTTGAGCCCTGCGTCAGGCTGTGTGCTCATAGCTATAATCCTGAAGCCTGCTTCATATTGTATGTCTCCCTTCCTCTCTGCCCCTCCCCCACCTGCGCTTGCGCACTCTCTCTCTCTCTCTCTCTCAAAAATAGATAAACATTAAAAAATTAAGAAAAAAACGTATTAAACTACTATCCTATTTGAATATTTTAATGAAATTTTAGTTTCTATATTAGTAACTATTTTAACTTTAAACTTTTTTTAATTTCTCAGAATGTCATTAATAGTTCTTTTGATTGCAATTAAAGCTTTATGAAACTTAAAGACTACCTTGACCTCTCAAAATAAAAAATATTTTTTGTATTTTCACAGTGGAAAAGTAGTAGTATTTTACAGTAAATACAGTAAACTGTTCTTTCAAAAAGCTTTTCCAAACTGAGATGTAAGAATGTCACTGATGAGAATTATTCATCCTAAGACCAATAAACCCTGTAGGACTTTTTCCCCAAATGGCACAAATAAAGACCTAACAAGCTTTGCAGAATGAAATGGGAAAGCATTGATCATGTAACATTACTCTGGAGTATAAATTTCATTTGAATTATTTGTTTACAGATAGGCACTACTTGTTACCATATTCTATTTGTCACGCATTACACAGGATATAAACAATATAGAATTTTTTATATGGGAATTATGGTGGGCGGAGAAGGGGAAATATGTGAGGAAACACAAGAGACAACACTTGAAATGAAAGGATTTTAGAGGGTTAGTGGGAATAACTCTCAAGGTAAAACATTCCAAGTAGTTCCTATAGTAAAGCTTTAGAGAAAGCTAATTTAGCAGATTGGGTGAGTTCCAAGAACACAATTATAAAAGTTTAAGATTTCTTGTGTCTTCTTCTTGTGTGTCTTTGTAGAATTTGTTTTTCTTGGTTACTATCAGTTAAACAACAGGCAAGTACATATGTATGTACATATATATATATATATATACACATATATATATATATATATATATATTTGTTTATGTGTGTGTATTTACAGCCATAGGTAAATACACACATATGTATTTGCCTACTAACTTCATTAATTACTAACATTGTACACTCTTTTATGAGCTTTGCAACAGTGATGAAATCATAGCAATGGCATCTCTATAAAAGACATCAAGCAGCTAGATAAATAAGAATCTCATATCTGAACACTTCCCATTCTATGTGTGTGCCCTGTGTCTATGTGGGCATGTGTGTATGTATATATATAGCTATGTGGAAAATTTCTAGACCCAGATAATAAAACTGTATCTGTGTACCCAAATTATTCATTCAAGCATTGTGGCTGAATTTATATGCTCAGTAAGTCAGCTAAAATAATAACCTTGGAGGACTAAATTGAAATATTTAAACAGTTAATACTAAATGTAAACTACATACCTATAAGCAACTGTTTTTGGAAACAAAAATAATTAGATTTCTATTTTTTGTAATTTTTGCCAGATGGTTCATAAGTTTAACATAGTTTTAAGGTATTTACTGTGGTTGGATAATTTGACTGAAAGGGAAATGAATTAAGGATGTCATAGTATTGAATGAAATGAAGTGTTAAAAAAATTTAAATTTTTTTTTTTTTTCAACGTTTATTTATTTTTGGGACAGAGAGAGACAGAGCATGAACGGGGGAGGGGCAGAGAGAGAGAGGGAGACCCAGAATCGGAAACAGGCTCCAGGCTCTGAGCCATCCGCCCAGAGCCCGACGCGGGGCTCGAACTCACGGACCGCGAGATCGTGACCTGGCTGAAGTCGGACGCTTAACCGACTGCGCCACCCAGGCGCCCCTAAAAAAATTTTAAATGCAAAGTAATAGGTAACAAAAAAAAGCAACCATAGTAATATATTTTTCTATTACCTACTCTGCACAATGAATTACTCTTAGTGTTCTACAGATTTTTAAGTCAAATCTTCAAAGCAATATAATCCATGGGTGCTTCTAGTACTCCATTTTACAAAAGAAACAATAGACATTCACCTTGTTTTAACAACTTGTCCAAGGTCACATCACCAGAGGTAGCAAAGTTAATCTTTGAATTCTGGAAGTCTGGCTTCAGAGTCTTAACACCTACCAACTACACTACACAACCTCTCAATGTTGACTTTTGGTCTTGAATTTTTCCACAGATCATTATATTTGTAGATTTTTTTCCTCTATGTGTTTTTACTTGAACAAATTTTTTCTAATTTAACTGCCCTCATTGGAAGACATGACTCTAGCAAATGGAAATTTAAGATAGGAATCAATTCATAATTTGTTCCTTTGCCAAATTCCTCTAATACCTTTTTATTTTTAACCTACGGTAGTGAAGTTTAAATTAAAAATCAGGTGTTGGGTCACCTGGGTGGCTCAGTCAGTTCAGCATCCTACTGTTAAGATTTCTGCTCAAGTCATGATCTCATGGCTCCTGAGATTGAGACCAGCATCGGGCTTTGCCCTGATGGTGGGGAGCCTTCCTCGGATTCTCTTGCTCTCCCTCTCTGTCTGCTTCACCCCACTCGTGCTCTCTCTCCCTCTTTCAAAATAAATAAATAAACTTTAAGAAAACTTGGATATCCATTAAATTTATCTATGATGAGTATTAGACTTTTGATAGACCACACAAATATACATAGTATATATGCTTATGTGTTTGTATATTTTAATAATTCATAAAAATGATTTTTTTCTAAGGTCTGAATATTTGCGTTGATGTAGCTGGTCTATCATGTAAAGTTACAAGGAAGGAAAACTTTTCAGAAATGTATTTTTCCCCCTCAAGTCTAGTTTTGTTGTTTTACTTATGGGAAAACATACAAAGTCCAAAGTTTGGTTTTTTTTTAATTTTTTTTAATGCTTCTTTATTTTTCAGAAAGAGAGAGAGACAGAATATGAGCGGGGGAGGGGCAGAGAGAGAGGGAGATCATGCCCTGAGCTGAAGTCAGCTGTTTAACTGACTGAGCCACCCAGGTGCCCCTCAAAATCCAAATTTTTAAATGGAAATGGTATATTTTTTAGCTTCTCAACCAAAACCACTTTCTTCCTTTATGTGAATTTGTAATTTTTATGTGGAAATTTGAATTTTCATTTTAGAAAATAATTTAAAACTATTTTAACTAATCATGAATAAGAGGTATGTGTGTTCTCAGTCTTATAGCAGCTGGAAACTATTTAACATCTTTGAGACTATAAACAGGATACATAAGCAAAGTTTAGCTCCATAAAGTATGCTTCTGATAGCCTTTTTAAAAAATCATTAATCAGTAAGTTGTACCTCTTTATGCTTATTTTTAACTTTTTCCCTAATTCCCATAAATGTACAGATATAGAGTACTATATATTAATGTTCAATCACAAATGTTAGTAATAATACAGAAACATTTATCAGAAACTTCAAGAGGGAAGGAGGGTAGCGATGAATGATTTTGAAGTCCTTATGGGAAAGCATTAAAAGTCACAAATGAGGGGCGCCTGGGTGGCGCAGTCGGTTAAGCGTCCGACTTCAGCCAGGTCACGATCTCGCGGTCCGTGAGTTCGAGCCCCGCGTCGGGCTCTGTGCTGACTGCTCAGAGCCTGGAGCCTGTTTCCGATTCTGTGTCTCCCTCTCTCTCTGCCCCTCCCCCGTTCATGCTCTGTCTCTCTCTGTCCCAAAAATAAAATTAAAAAAATAAAAAATAAAAAAATAAAAAAAAAAAAGTCACAAATGAAATTAGCTAACGCCAGCAGTGTCTTTATATTTGGTTTTGCTCTTACAGACTAAGGAAGGGAGTTGTGTAGATTTGCCAGGAGAGATTTTCCAGGAAAGTTGTGATACACTAAAGCAGGAATTATATCCTACATGAAATTATATCCTAAGATGGGTTGTATCAAGGAGGCTGGGAAACAAGAAATGCTTCTTCACTGACGTAATAGGTCTTACATCAGAGTGGCCACATTAAGAACTGGGAGGAAGAGATAAACCTGAGATATTTGATGGGCACATCTCTGAACTTACTGAATTGAATTGATGGAACAAAGAGAGGGGAATCACAAGTATAACATAAAGTTCACATTATGAAAATAGGAAATGAGGCAGAGGGCGATTCCATTAACACAAACAAGTCTATTAAGGAAGAATCTAATTTGAGAATATTTTGATTTTAAGTAAGTAGACTTTGTGCAAAACAGAGCATTCTAAAGAAAATATTTGTCTAATTTTGGAAATACATATTTATAAATTAACAAAAGAGGAAAAATGAATGAGAAAGGTTTAGAAAAGCATCTCAATTTTCTTCCTATTATTTATTAATAACTTGAAAATTATACTTTGAATATATATTTTGAGTATATACATTGTAATCAGTATTTTACATTCCCTCTAACCTTCTCAAATATTTTAAAGCGGTTATAATAATACTTATGTTAAAAGTAAGAAAAATTAGACACTATAAATATTGAGTGATTTATGTAAAGCCATACAAGAGGGTGACACAGAAACAGAACTGAGCATTTTGTCTCCACATCCCTATTGTTTCCTTGCACATTGCCATATTTCTCTTGATTTTCCCAAGATACCACATAGAGTACTTATTTATAACAGATTTTGATGGAGGTTTGCAGTTTCAAAGGAGACTATACTACAATATTATATAACAATGAAAACAAGTAAAATTCAATACTATATATCCAACTTTACAAAATCCTTTAGCCACACCCATGTCTGAAATCAATTTCTAGCTGACAGTTTTCTTCAAGTCCCTCATAGATTATTGCTGAGGCTTTTTCTTCCTCCACTCTCGCCATGCCCCTTTCCCTTCTCAGTTCCCCTTGCCTTCTCATCCCCCTCCATCTTTTTCTCCTCCTCTCCTTCTGCTTCTTTCTCCTTCTTCCTTTCAGTTGCTTAAGTTCACTGGAGACTACTGAATTGAGCTAATGTGTTACAAAAAACAACTTAAGCAACTTTTTGTTTAGCTGTTTCCTTTTCCCTTCCAATCTACTCCCTCTCATAGGCTGAGGCTACTGCACAAATGTACCTCCATTAAGATGTTTGCTAACCAAGGACCACGTATTTACTCGAAAAAAAAAATCTCTCTCTTTTATAAGCAGAAGAAGCATCGACCTGTAGGATTATGTACTTCTGATTTACTTACATATGTAAGTCACCTTGGTATAAGTAACTACAATGCAATATACTAATACTGTTCCCATTCAGAAATACATTAATACAAAATATCAACTCTTATATTGGAACCTCCTCATTTAGCAATGCATATTCGTACACACTGACTATGTTGATGCCTTTCCTATTAGGCAGTATATTATCAGTTATGAGGCAGACTGTTTGATCCTTTTGACTGCATTTTTTTCAACTTTAGATGACCAACAGGCTATGATGTATTGTTCACTAAACCAAAGATGTAATAATGTAATTTGGTCTGATCATTAATAATAATAGCAACCCCAAGAATGACAGCCTACTATATATGAATTTAAATGTTAAGTGATGTGATCATATTTATAATATATTTTGTTCTTAGGGTTTTTTGTTAAATATACTTCTTTATAAATGTGTGTGTGTGTGTGTGTGTGTGTGTGTGTGTGTAGGTGGAGAGAAAAAGTGAATATAAAGAGTAAGCCTAGAGTATTAAGTTAAAACCATTTAAAGCATTTGTAACTGCACATACACTAATAAGAAAATTGAAGACAAGTCTATTTTTATTTATATTAAAGTCTTTAGGGAACTAAGTGCTCCATGAAATATGTAATCTGTAAGGAGTACCAATTCCACTTAAATTAAAATTTTAATTTTCAAAGGTAATTTTACCATAAATGTGTATGTATGCATAAATGAAACAGACAAAAAGAAAGCATAAAAAATATTTTAAAAAGCATCCAAAATGGTGCTTTTTCCTTCAAATTTGTTATTTATTGTCATTAGAATTTACTACAGCATAGTTTCAAATAATTGAAATTTCTGACCATAAACATCCAGAGGCATGAAGGATTTCTTTCTCTATTCTTTAAATTTCTTAAAAGAAGAACAATTAGTTTTTGGAAATAAAGAAATCATATTAATATTGAGATACATGGTCTTCAAAGTCTATAAACTATGCTTAAATCATAGTATAAATATTTATTCACTGAGCATGACCAGAAATATAGTGAAGAGTTTGGTTTTATGGTTATACAACAATTTCTAATAAAAGTTGTATGGCACATTGTGAAAGTAGCATTCTATCATAAACTGGGTAGAAGGAATCTGATTCTAAGTTTATTTCCTATGGCCAATGAAATGGCCTTTCAGAATGCTTTATGAAACTACAAATCATTTGAGCTGCTCCCTGGCTGAGAAACTTAAATTAAATTGGAAAGAACCTCCAAGACAAATCAAGAGTCTTTTGAAACTATGTTAACTCTATCAACATAACTATCACCCTTACATTATGACTACTAATTTAGAGGCCTACATAGAAGATTGCTTCACTCTTTTAAAAAATATAAGCTAATATTATAATTTTAATGGAATTTACTATTCATTGTACTTTTAGTCATATCCCTATCAGTGTTTTTCAAATTTGAATGTTTTCTGAGTCCCTTTTAAAGAAAAACAATTATGAATCACAGTGATAATTTAGATCATTTTATATTATAACAATTAATATGTATTATATATAATCATATAAATAATAATATAAAGCTATATGTATAAAACTATATGTAAACTTGTGTAAATCTATAATTGAAATATAAACAAAGTTACCCAATGATTAGTAGTAAAATAAACATTAAAGTGATAAATGATGTTGTTGCTTAAATTAAATGTTACATACAATGTGAGTAATATGGATAGTGTGAATATGGAACTATCTGCATACAGATTCATTTGAGTTCATCTTGCTCACACATTCTCTTGGCACCCATGACTCTCTCATCTTTATACCCTGTTGGCCTTCACTTGATGTCATCCCACCACCTGGTAATTATCCCTACGTTATTTCTCATTAACGACAGAATCAAATAAGTACACCTTTGTACAAATTATGTTGAAATAGAGGATGAAATTAGGCATTAATATCACCTGTAGTAAGCTATAAGGTAGAAGATTAAACAAGACCATAAAATTTATGAACTGACATGAATGGCAACTTGAATTCAGTTTAAGCTTGTTTTTATCTTGTTTTACCTCCAAAAGGAAAAGAAAAACAGAAGAATTTACATAAGTCAATAACATGAGTGTAGAGATACAGCTTCCTAGTTATGAATGGGTGTGTGCAAATGTTCCCAATAGGCGACATAACTGTAGTGGAATAAGGAAACCTCCAAGTCAAAGGTGATTTGAGTTTTTTTGGTTTTCTGAATTTTATAAAGCAATCAAGCAATGGATAAGGGCTATATCAAGAATGAAGAACCTAAAATTTTCAGGCAATAGTAGCATATGAGGAGATTCTTGATCTGTGATTGTCATATCTGTACCATAAACCTCATTGCAGACCAGGCCATTGATTGCCTTTGGTGTTTCTTCTACAAAGGAATCTGCATGCACCCCACTGATACGCCAAGAGAAAACATTAGAGTGTCAACTCCTTAAGTGTTATCTTACCTTTCTAATAATTATATTTTGTAGAATATCTGTTTGAGTCTATATAAAATTGAATAGGTTGGTGATCATATTTCCATTTTATCTGAAACGTGCATGATACATTTTAGAGATGATCATTAAAATAAAATACAAGATTGTGTATTATGAGTGTAACAAAGAATTTATATGATCACTAGCACAAATCCAAGGACTCCAGTTTGAAAAATACTGCCCTAGATAAATATACCAAATCATAAAGAAAATGATTTAATTCAACTATTTACTGGCTGATATCCCTTTTTTATTTAGTACAACTCATATGTGAATGTGTGGCTTCATGATTTCTTGCCTCACGATAGAGGTAAGAGGTTCTGTTCTTTGTCTAGTTCTACGATTCTTATATTGGAAGTGAACTTGCCATGTCTTTATCTTTTTATACTATTTCATATCTTTTTAAATACATCTTGCTTTCAATATTGTAAACATCCATTTATTTTTAGGTGCTTTAAATTTTTTAAACTTACTATTTTTTGACACCTTTCCCTGTTAAGAAACTCATAGTGACTTATTCGCATTCAGGGAAATTCAGTGGGTAACATATATATGAGACTTAGTAGACATAAGATTTTTTACTAAGAACCAGTATGAGTAAGATCCATTATATTTCTATATCTGAGATAATGAAACAAGGAAACTTTAGATATCGAATAGATATCCCCTCCATGTAACAAGGGGCAGTGTCTTTGTCAAAACTGTAGTTATGGGAGGCTAAAGAACCAATATGGTGTTAATAAAGGAAATCAGAAGTTCACAGACATTATCTCACTGATATTTCCTCACTCTCTTCATCAGACTACTTTACTCTCCTAACAGTGTAAGTACATGCTAGGACAGTAGTTATTATAAAAATAGTTTTGATACTGAGTTTTCACATTTCCAGGGAAATTTTTATATCCTTGAACATCATTTTGTATGTGACTGTGTTCATCATTTAGGTGTCACAAGTATCCAAGCATATAGTAAAGTAGTCTGGCAGTACTGAGGATAGAATTTAATAGTCAATGAAAATTGCCCAGGGAAAAGCATGGAAAAGAAAAGGAGACAGAATTAGGTCTCAGACAATAATGAAATGTAGAGTGCTGAGACTCATTATCTCATCAGTTTTTCATCCTTATTGAGATACAATTAACATGTAATACTGTGTAAGTTTAATGTAAAGTATGTTGATTTGATACACTTATACATTGGAAAATTATTACACAACTCTCATCATTTTTGAAGAATAAGTCCATTCTCTTTCAGTACATTGAGTATATTATGTTTTACTGAAATTCCACTGCTAATTTTTTACTAGTGGTTAGCATGTTCTTCAATGGTTACTATCCAAATTTCTTTGTAAATCAGATAACAAAATTTTGTTTAAATTGCCTATTTCAGCTACATCTGCTGAGTCACTGGCACTGAAAGAAATGTGTTTCTCATTCAGTTTTACCTTGATTCAGTACATTAATTTCCCATAATGTGTGATGGAGCCTCCATTTATTGATGGTAATATGCTGGCCACTCTGATTTTTCCACTGGGCTCTAGTATGGAAAAAAAGACCTTATTTCTTTATATACGTTTGTTTTTTGTTTAAGTCATACAGTGACATTTTGAAAAAAATATTTTTGGTTTTCCTTTTAAATTAGTTTACATCCACAATTAATACCAGTATTTGTTGTGTAACTTTTCCTTGCAGAAATCACAGCAAAGTTTTCAAAGTGTCTATCATTTTTTCTTAAATACTTTTCTCTAGGCAGGTATTTAATACTCATGCTAATTAGGTTAGAATGAAATTGCTAATGCTGTACAATGTTTATAACACTCACTGAATATTTGTTTGAAAGAATAAATGGATGAAAATTAATACTTTTTACGTTATGTGTCTCCTGAAAAGAGTTGGGTAAAAATTTTATAGGGGGTAAAATGGTATTTGAATCTGATTGCCTATTGACAGTGCCAGCTTGTGGAACAACCACAGACAACTGATGATTTTAGAAGAAAGCCTAGAGATGGAAAAGTGTTTAGGTTCAGATTCATGTAAAATTTCGTCAGTCCTTTGATGTTTGGGAATTTACAGACCAGTTTCCACATATAAGTTGCAAAACTATATACTTTATATGAACTTAGGTAAACAGTATGTAGAGGCTCTAAAATTGAAAATACTGTTGGGAATATATTTAAAATTAAACAAAATCATAAGGCAAGTAAGAATTTAATAAAACTAGAGAATATAATAATAGCCTACTGTTGTTGGGAACAAAGTAAATAAAGGAAACCAGTGAACAACTTTTAGTTCAGTAAAATCCTATAATTTAAAAAAGAATTTTACCTATAGAAAATTTGAAATTATAAAAGTATATTCATATTTAAGTAAGGTTAGAGGTACTTAGAGCAATTTTACTGAAATGCTTACAGTCTCAGTCAAATTCAGTATATCACTCTGAGAAACCATTTTCCACTGATTAATGAAAGGATTTGTTTCTGGAAGAGAATTCTCTGCATTACAAATCCCTAATATTTTTCTGTTAGAAGATTTTATATCATCAATGCACGTACAACCTACTTATTTCTATAGTCATAAGAATTTAATGTAGTGTAGCATCTCACATCTCACATTTCAGAACTGTGACTAGTCACAGTCCTTTGGGAGGAAACATGCAAACAGATTATGAATCCTTTATAATTCTTACAAACTGCATGTCTCCTCTCAGTAGTACTTCTAAGATTCATGGATATAATTCCAAGAATGATTAAGATATCACAAACTATAATTCTACTCGATTTATAATTGAAAATGAAAAAGTTTCCCATAAAATGATATCATTATTTCTTTGAAAATTACAGGTATTCTAAAGTGTGGCCATGACCACAGGTATAAGTATCATAAATATCTCTGGGCAGGCTCTGAATTATTTTATTCCATTTTAAACCAACAGACTTATGTTCTTAATAGTGGTGTGTGTGTGCATGCATGACTGTGTGTGTGTGTGTGTGTTGCTTCACTTTCAAAGAAACATACGCCACGTGAGCAGTATAACTTATGATAGATTAAGTAGACTCTTACTGTTTACATACTTGTGGAAGGTCACTTTGCAATACTTGCAACTAATGCTTTCAGAGAAGTTTCAATGGTGGTGAAGTATATTTATAAGTTTGAGGATTATGATTGCCCAGGGCATTAACATAAAACAGACCCAAGGTATTATCGTGAGGGTCTTTCCAGCACATGGAAGAGTAAAACTTTAAGAAAAAACTTCACTTGCATTCTCATTGGAAGAAAAATCTGAACTTTAAGGGAGTTGGTAGGGATATATAACATGAAAGCAAGATACTGAAAATAAGTCACTTCAGAATGGATGGAAGAAAATCAATGACCTTGATAATCTGAAAAGTCAGATTTTGGTCCTAGCTTCGACAGAATTTTAGGCAAAACTCTAAAGTCACTGGGTCTCAGTGCTTTCACTGGTTAAATAAGGGCAATGGACTAGAGGTTCTGTGATAAGCTATGAAACCTCCAAGTTTACAAATTGATTATTTTGTATTGATGTAACAATAATAGCATCAGGCATATATTTTATACAACCTCAGTTTTAAACTTCCCTTTTCATTCCATCACCTTATCTTTTTCTCTATTATCCCAACTCCAAAAATTGTTTACCTCTGTGTCCCTTATCACTCACATGTTCTCATTTCCCAGTTCACTACAATGTTTTGTTTTTGTTTTAAGTAGGCTCCATACCCAATGTGGGGCTTGAACTCATGACCCTGAGATCAAGAGTCACATGCGGTACCAACTGAGCCAGCCAGGTATACCTAATTCACTATGGTTTTAATCCCTTGTATATATTTTCAATTTCTGCCCATATCTCACAGGGCAGAGCTCCAGCCTTGTTTAAATCTAACTGTCCAGTCACTCTATATATAACTCTAACTGCTAAAGTTCATTGGAAATAAACACAATTACACCTATTTTTGATCAGTTATCTCTCAAAAAGGTACTTAGTGCTACCTAGTCATGTTTACAATTACTGCAGTATAGGATTCTACCAAATGGCTGGCTGTGTGTAACCTCAGGAGTACACAGAGACATTTCTAGCAGGAGTGCTTTAAGATAATCAGTGACAACATCCTCAACTTTCCTACACCTGATCTACAGGATAAGGCATGGCTTGTGAGTTCGAGCCCCATGTCAGGCTCTTTGCTAACAGCTCAGAGCCTGGAACCCGCTTCAGATTCTGTGTCTCCCTGTCTTTCTCTACCCCTCCCTCACTCATGCTCTGTCTCTCTCTGTCTCAAAATAAATAAACATTAAAAAATTAAAAAAAAAAAAACCTGACCTCAGTAAATTAAAAAAATACATATTTTAGTAATAATATCTAAACTACTCTGAAATAAATTAAAGATGCATCTTATAAAACAGATTATAAGCAATGCAATCAAAGTTAAAATCAAATGGATCTAATTTAATTATTCCTTTTTAAAATATGAGATCATAAATATATGTGCTATTTTCATTACTTACATTTATAATAACATTAATAATGTATAACCAAAATATTATTTATGGAGCTAGGCAAGGAATATGCTAAAAGCCAAGGAGTTTTCTTTTTTTTTTTCCAAATGTATGCCTATCCACCTGGTGTTTGGCTAAGGGAAATAATCAATAACAGTGATGTAAAAACCCAGAAATATTGCCATTAACTTCTATAAGTTATTTAAAAAACAAATATATACACTGTTAAAATATAATGTATCTGACACCTAGCATATAATTTCAATAGGTTTTTAAAATATTATATGTTTTATAAAATTAAAACAGAATAACTGACTCTAATTGGATAAATTTTTGATATACCTGATAAGATAGTTTTTAATTATCTTAGTACTATATATGAAACAAAATATTATGAATTTTTTCCAATGAGTTTTATCTATTTTATTTTTTAAAATTTAGAAGTCTTGAAAAATATTCTAGTTGCATTTAAAAGAATGAACACCATTAAGTATTTAAGCTGATAGAATATGTTTTTTACTCTTGCTAAAAGTACATACTTGGGATGAATTTTGAGACTATATGAGATATATTTATTTAAAAAATGTGAAAAGGAAGCCCCTTTTAGGAATTAGTATTTCATGCCAATTTTCTCTTTGATTTGCTTCCAGTGGACCTTCCCTCAAGTGCAATGAATTCTTTGACAACAATTCAGAGATAAAAGATGTATTAATCAACAGCTGTCATTTATCCTACCACCCCCTGTTTCGAATTTCTGAATAAAGAACTAAAGGCTAAAATACAGGCTTAACAGATTACTCTTAATGCCAAATATATCTCTTTTTCTAATCTGATACACACACATATCAAACAGAATATGAAATAAACCTGATGTGTTTATGGTACAGACATTAATAATTAAAAGAGGCTATCGTGAAATCAATATTGTGATTTATCCCTTTCTCCACTCCCACATACACCAAAGGGGTTTTTCACCTTGGGAAGATACACAACAGTTGGACACAATTGAGGTAAGGGCTATGGCTTTCTTTTACTGTGTGGCAGAAGGAGTACTATGAATGCAGGCAAATATTAGAGAGACTTATAGTGAAAAGAACATATGGAAGATAAAGATCTGGACAGTGATTTCCTTAAAGTTATCTTAGTTAGGGTTCTCTAAAAGCAGAATCTGAGAAAGGATTTCTTGTTCAGGAGATTTCTTGAGTAAGTGCTTAGGAACAGGTCAGTAGGGAGGCAGAACAGGGCAGGGACAGGTAGGGAAGAAAGGGATCTCAGCTAGAAACTAGCTTCAATCTTTCTCTATTGGGGATATCTTGCAAAAAAGCTGCTTTGGAGTCATTTGTCTGGGACAGGAGTGGAGCCTGGAGGCAGTTTTGCGTAACTGCCTGGGCATTAGCACTCCTGTGTTGCCTAGGTTGTAGGTGCTTTTCAAAAGAAAAGAACAGCCCTGGGCCATTAGCAGACAATACTTTTAGCAGTTGGGAGATGGGTGTACCTTCTAGTAAAGGTGATTTGGGCAAAGCACCAAGAGATCCACTTCAACTATCCATAACCCCCAATCCTTTGCCATTTCAAGACAGGGTAGCCTGCATGTAATTGGTTGCTCATGGACTTTGCAATAACAATTTTCCCTCCACTCTCCCACATCAATTTTTCCTTCGACTAAATAAGACTCACCATACCTCCATTCTTGCTATTGTATTTCCACCTAAGCCAAACAAAATAAAACACAAAAGTATTGTAAACAGGGTAGGAAAATCCAGATTAGGAGCAGATGTCACTTCTGTAAAGATACTCACTTTCCCCTCCAGAGAAAAGAGGTCTCAGGGGATGGTAGATCAATTGTTCAATGTCTGTCTGTATGGCTGAGAGGTTAGGCAGTCAGCAATACCAAGACCTAGAACACCCTTGTGAGAGGAAGTCCCTATTGAATAGCCTCCATAGCCAAAAGCATGCCCATTCCTTTCATAGATTATTCCTATGGAAATTCATTGAAGAGATCTACATTCTCTTATATCAATATCTACATTCACTTATATCAATCTCCTAGGGGACACTACCAACAAAAGATAATTAAATTAACTTACCTGGTGAGGTTTTTGATTGTTTGTTTAGGCATTTGTTTGTTTTGCACATCATAGGAGTATGATTTGGGACTTCAAACATCTATGAGAGCTGGCTTATAGCTCTAAATTCTTCCACGACCCAGGCAAATTTTCCCTACTACCTAGGCAAATTTCCTTATTTCTTTTCTATATGTAGGTTTATTTTCCCCTTACCCTTCTACTTTGGATATAAAAATTTAGGTCTCATTTATATGTGTTTTTCTCATTAGACCTCATTAGAATTTTTCTGAATAGAATTGCCAAGTTGTAGAGAATGCACACGTTCATCTTTATAATTAGTGCCAAATTGTTTTATAAAATGATTCTACCAATTTGCATTCCCACTAGGAGAGTATAAAAGTTCCCATTGCTTTGCATTCTTGCCAACATTTAAGATTTCCAGAATTTAATCCTTCTTCCAGTGAGTGTGAAATAGCATCCATTGTAATCTAATTTGAATTTTCATGATTACTAATGAGCTAGAGAATCTTGTCACATGTTTATTGTCCAGTTTTATGAAATGGTCATTTTTGTTTTGTTTACTTATTTTATGTTTCTCTTTACACATTCATACATAATTATATAACATAGTTTGTCTAATAACTCCAATATCTGGTATTCTTGGTAGTGTAAATCTGTTTTGTTTTTTTTTTAACCTTCCTTCCTGCCGACTTTTACTCATGGTGGCATATTCCCTTACATGTTTGGAACATTTGAATTTGAGTTTAATCTATTAAAATGTATAGAGCTTAAACTTTAATCTATGAAAATGTGTAGAGCTTAAACTGCTTCTCAGCAGAGTGAATTTGTCTTTTCCTCTGTTACTGAATCAGTAGTTACAATTAACACAGAATATTTTAGCTTTTCTCAAGGGTCTTAATTTAATTGGAGAATCTCTAGTTTACCTTTTCCATCTTGCCATGGCTTCAGGACTTACCTTTTTTCCCTACATAACACAAAAAGGGTAAGTGCCTTAATGGAAAAACACTCTTTACTGTACATACCCTCCCCTACTTACTTGCTTCTTCCTTATTGCTCCCTGCTCATGTTTCAATTTACAGTTGTGTGTGTGTGTATGTGTGTGTGTGTTTTACTCCTGAATCTTTAAAGTTTCTTCCCTTAATTTTAGTGAGCACAACAATATAAAACATATATACCATTGCAGTTTATTCCAAGTATTGTTATAATTTTATTGGCAGGATCTGCAGTATAACTGAGCCCACAATACTGTTAGAAGGATCAGTCCCAACACATGTACTGTTTAATTCTGAGATAAAAGTTCTAACTCCATTTCTGCTCATGCTTTAAGTCAGTTTCTTTCAAGCTATGAGGTATAAAAATAATTTAGAAGGTTGTAAGCAAGATGCATCAAATATAAAAAGCAAATTACTATTTTGAATATATTGAAATGATACAAAGTTTAAATGAGTCAAATGAAAATGCATCTATTTGTGTGTAGTCATGGTAAAAACTTTGAAAGTCACTTCTCTAAGCTACTCTCAAAAGTCACTCCTATAACATCTTTTTTGACCCCTTAAGATGTAATTTCTTCCCATTCTGAAATACCACAACATTCTGATTATTGTATTTATATAATACTTTATGAACTCAACTTTTTAATATCCCTTCTTTATTTTATTTATTCAATATTTTTTCCAATAGTTACATGTATAAGTATTCTTGGTATCTTATTCAAATTCAAAGATGCGAGATTCTGGGAAGATGGCGGCGTAGGAGGACGCTGGGCTCACCGCGCGTCCTGCTGATCACTTAGATTCCACCTACACCTGCCTAAATAACCCAGAAAACCGCCAGAGGATTAGCAGAACAGAGTCACCGGACCCAAGTGCAGACGAGAGGCCCACGGAAGAGGGTAGGAAGGGCGGCGAGGCGGTGCGCGCTCCACGGACTGGCGGGAGGGAGCCGGGGCGGAGGGGCGGCTCGCCGGCCAAGCAGAGCCCCCGAGTCCGGCTTGCAAAAGTGGAGGGGCCTGACGGACTGTGTTCCGACAGCAAGCGCGACTTAGCGTCTGGGAGGTCATAAGTTAACAGCTCTGCTCGGAAAGCGGGAAGGCTGGAGGACAAAGGGAGGGTGAGCTGCGGAGCCCCCGGACGACAGAGCTCAGTTTGGCGGGGAACAAAGGCGCTAGCCAGCGCCATCTCCCCCGCCCATCCCCCAGCCAAAATCCCAAAGGGAACCGGCTCCGGCCAGGGAAATTGCTCGCTCCGCACGAACACCCAACTCTGTGCTTCTGCGGAGCCAAACCTCCGGCAGCGATCTGACTCCCTCCGGCTGCCACAGGGCCCCTCCTGAAGTGGATCACCTAAGGAGAAGCGAGCTAAGCCTGCCCCCCCCTGCCGCCGTGCACCTTGCCTTCCCACCCCAGCTAATACGCCAGATCCCCAGCATCACAAGCCTGGCAGTGTGCAAGTAGCCCAGACGGGCCACGCCACCCCACAGTGAATCCCGCCCCTAGGAGAGGGGAAGAGAAGGCACACACCAGTCTGACTGTGGCCCCAGCGGTGGGCTGGGGGCAGACATCAGGTCGGGCTGCGGCCCCGCCCACCAACTCCAGTTATACACCACAGCACAGGGGAAGTGCCCTGCAGGCCCTCACCACACCAGGGACTATACAAAATGACCAAGCGGAAGAATTCCCCTCAGAAGAATCTCCAGGAAATAACAACAGCTAATGAGCTGATCAAAAAGGATTTAAATAATATAACAGAAAGTGAATTTAGAATAATAGTCATAAAATTAATCGCTGGGCTGGAAAACAGCATACAGGACAGCAGAGAATCTCTTGCTACAGACATCAGGGGACTAATGAACAGTCACGAGGAGCTGAAAAACGCTTTAAAGGAAATGGAAAACAAAATGCAAACCACCACGGCTCGGATGGAAGAGGCAGAGGAGAGAATAGGTGAACTAGAAGATAAAGTTATGGAAAAAGAGGAAGCTGAGAAAAAGAGAGATAAAAAAATCCAGGAGTATGAGGGGAAAATTAGAGAACTAAGTGATACACTAAAAAGAAATAATCTACGCATAATTGGTATCCCAGAGGAGGAAGAGAGAGGGAAAGGTGCTGAAGGGGTACTTGAAGAAATAATAGCTGAGAACTTCCCTGAACTGGGGAAGGAAAAAGGCATTGAAATCCAAGAGGCACAGAGAACTCCCTTCAGACGTAACTTGAATCGATCTTCTGCACGACATATCATAGTGAAACTGGCAAAATACAAGGATAAAGAGAAAATTCTGAAAGCAGCAAGGGGTAAACGTGCCCTCACATATAAAGGGAGACCTATAAGACTCGTGACTGATCTCTCTTTTGAAACTTGGCAGGCCAGAAAGAATTGGCACGAGATTTTCAGGGTGCTAGACAGCAAAAATATGCAGCCAAGAATCCTTTATCCAGCAAGTCTGTCATTTAGAATAGAAGGAGAGATAAAGGTCTTCCCAAACAAACAAAAACTGAAGGAATTTGTCACCACTAAACCAGCCCTACAAGAGATCCTAAGGGGGACCCTGTGAGACAAAGTACCAGAGACATCACTACAAGCATAAAACATACAGACATCACAATGACTCTAAACCCGTATCTTTCTATAATAACACTGAATGTAAATGGATTAAATGCGCCAACCAAAAGACATAGGGTATCAGAATGGATAAAAAAACAAGACCCATCTATTTGCTGTCTACAAGAGACTCATTTTAGACCTGAGGACACCTTTAGATTCAGAGTGAGGGGATGGAGAACTATTTATCATGCTACTGGAAGCCAGAAGAAAGCTGGAGTAGCCATACTTATATCAGACAAACTAGACTTTAAATTAAAGGCTGTAACAAGAGATGAAGAAGGACATTATATAATAGTTACAGGGTCTATCCATCAGGAAGAGCTAACAATTATAAATGTCTATGCGCCGAATACCGGAGCCCCCAAATATATAAAACAATTACTCATAAACAGAAGCAACCTTATTGATAAGAATGTGGTAATTGCTGGGGACTTTAACACCCCACTTACAGAAATGGATAGATCATCTAGACACACGGTCAATAAAGAAACAAGGGCCCTGAATGAGACACTGGATCAGATGGACTTGACAGATATATTTAGAACTCTGCATCCCAAAGCAACAGAATATACTTTCTTCTCGAGTGCACATGGAACATTCTCCAAGATAGATCATATACTGGGTCACAAAACAGCCCTTCATAAGTTTACAAGAATTGAAATTATACCATGCATACTTTCAGACCACAATGCTATGAAGCTTGAAATCAACCACAGGAAAAAGTCTGGAAAACCTCCAAAAGCATGGAGGTTAAAGAACACCCTACTAACGAATGAGTGGGTCAACCAGGCAATTAGAGAAGAAATCAAAAAATATATGGAAACAAACGAAAATGAAAATACAACAATCCAAACGCTTTGGGACGCAGCGAAGGCAGTCCTGAGAGGAAAATACATTGCAATCCAGGCCTATCTCAAGAAACAAGAAAAATCCCAAATACAAAATCTAACAGCACACCTAAAGGAAATAGAAGCAGAACAGCAAAGGCAGCCTAAACCCAGCAGAAGAAGAGAAATAATAAAGATCAGAGCAGAAATAAACAATATAGAATCTAAAAAAACTGTAGAGCAGATCAACGAAACCAAGAGTTGGTTTTTTGAAAAAATAAACAAAATTGACAAACCTCTAGCCAGGCTTCTCAAAAAGAAAAGGGAGATGACCCAAATAGATAAAATCATGAATGAAAATGGAATGATTACAACCAATCCCTCAGAGATACAAACAATTATCAGGGAATACTATGAAAAATTATATGCCAACAAATTGGACAACCTGGAAGAAATGGACCAATTCCTGAACACCCACACTCTTCCAAAACTCAATCAGGAGGAAATAGAAAGCTTGAACAGACCCATCACCAGCGAAGAAATTGAATCGGTTATCAAAAATCTCCCAACAAATAAGAGTCCAGGACCAGATGGCTTCCCAGGGGAGTTCTACCAGACGTTTAAAGCAGAGATAATACCTATCCTTCTCAAGCTATTCCAAGAAATAGAAAGGGAAGGAAAACTTCCAGACTCATTCTATGAAGCCAGTATTACTTTGATTCCTAAACCAGACAGAGACCCAGTAAAAAAAGAGAACTACAGGCCAATATCCCTGATGAATATGGATGCCAAAATTCTCAATAAGATACTAGCAAATCGAATTCAACAGCATATAAAAAGAATGATTCACCATGATCAAGTGGGATTCATTCCTGGGATGCAGGGCTGGTTCAACATTCGCAAATCAATCAACGTGATACATCACATTAACAAAAAAAAAGAGAAGAACCATATGATCCTGTCAATCGATGCAGAAAAGGCCTTTGACAAAATCCAGCACCCTTTCTTAATAAAAACCCTTGAGAAAGTCGGGATAGAAGGAACATACTTAAAGATCATAAAAGCCATTTATGAAAAGCCCACAGCTCACATCATCCTCAACGGGGAAAAACTGAGAGCTTTTTCCCTGAGATCAGGAACACGACAGGGATGCCCACTCTCACCGTTGTTGTTTAACATAGTGCTGGAAGTTCTAGCATCAGCAATCAGACAACAAAAGGAAATCAAAGGCATCAAAATTGGCAAAGATGAAGTCAAGCTTTCGCTTTTTGCAGATGACATGATATTATACATGGAAAATCCGATAGACTCCACCAAAAGTCTGCTAGAACTGATACATGAATTCAGCAAAGTTGCAGGATACAAAATCAATGTACAGAAATCAGTTGCATTCTTATACACTAACAATGAAGCAACAGAAAGACAAATAAAGAAACTGATCCCATTCACAATTGCACCAAGAAGCATAAAATACCTAGGAATAAATCTAACCAAAGATGTAAAGGATCTGTATGCTGAAAACTATAGAAAACTTATGAAGGTAATTGAAGAAGATTTAAAGAAATGGAAAGACATTCCCTGCTCATGGATTGGAAAAATAAATATTGTCAAAATGTCAATACTACCCAAAGCTATCTACACATTCAATGCAATCCCAATCAAAATCGCACCAGCATTCTTCTCGAAACTAGAACAAGCAATCCTAAAATTCATATGGAACCACAAAAGGCCCCGAATAGCCAAAGGAATTTTGAAGAAGAAGACCAAAGCAGGAGGCATCACAATCCCAGACTTCAGCCTCTACTACAAAGCTGTCATCATCAAGACAGCATGGTATTGGCACAAAAAC
This sequence comes from Lynx rufus, assembly GCF_022079265.1. Lineage (NCBI taxonomy): Eukaryota > Metazoa > Chordata > Mammalia > Carnivora > Felidae > Lynx > Lynx rufus. The sequence goes on along the minus strand of NW_025814845.1, from coordinate 93,887,357 downwards.
AGACACACAGACCAATGGAATAGAATAGAAACCCCAGAACTAGACCCACAAACATATGGCCAACTCATCTTTGACAAAGCAGGAAAGAACATCCAATGGAAAAAAGACAGCCTCTTTAACAAATGGTGCTGGGAGAACTGGACAGCAACATGCAGAAGGTTGAAACTAGACCACTTTCTCACACCATTTACAAAAATAAACTCAAAATGGATAAAGGACCTAAATGTGAGACAGGAAACCATCAGAACCTTAGAGGAGAAAGCAGGAAAAGACCTCTCTGACCTCAGCCGTAGCAATCTCTTACTCGACACATCCCCAAAGGCAAGGGAATTAAAAGCAAAAGTGAATTACTGGGACCTTATGAAGATAAAAAGCTTCTGCACAGCAAAGGAAACAACCAACAAAACTAAAAGGCAACCAACGGAATGGGAAAAGATATTTGCAAATGACATATCGGACAAAGCGCTAGTATCTAAAATCTATAAAGAGCTCACCAAACTCCACACACGAAAAACAAATAACCCAGTGAAGAAATGGGCAGAAAACATGAATAGACACTTCTCTAAAGAAGACATCCAGATGGCCAACAGGCACATGAAAAGATGTTCAGCGTCGCTCCTTATCAGGGAAATACAAATCAAAACCACACTCAGGTATCACCTCACGCCAGTCAGAGTGGCCAAAATGAACAAATCAGGAGACTATAGATGCTGGAGAGGATGTGGAGAAACGGGAACCCTCTTGCACTGTTGGTGGGAATGCAAATTGGTGCAGCCGCTCTGGAAAGCAGTGTGGAGGTTCCTCAGAAAATTAAAAATAGACCTACCCTATGACCCAGCAATAGCACTGCTAGGAATCTACCCAAGGGATACAGGAGTACTGATGCATAGGGGCACTTGTACCCCAATGTTCATAGCAGCACTCTCAACAATAGCCAAATTATGGAAAGAGCCTAAATGTCCATCAACTGATGAATGGATAAAGAAATTGTGGTTTATATACACAATGGAATACTACGTGGCAATGAGAAAAAATGAAATCTGGCCTTTTGTAGCAACGTGGATGGAACTGGAGAGTGTGATGCTAAGTGAAATAAGCCATACAGAGAAAGACAGATACCATATGGTTTCACTCTTAGGTGGATCCTGAGAAACTTAACAGGAACCCATGAGGGAGGGGAAGGAAAAAAAAAAAAAAAAGAGAGAGGTTAGAGTGGGAGAGAGCCAAAGCATAAGAGACTGTTAAAAACTGAGAACAAACTGAGGGTTGATGGGGGGTGGGAGGGAGGGGCGGGTGGGTGATGGGTATTGAGGAGGGCACCTTTTGGGATGAGCACTGGGTGTTGTATGGAAACCAATTTGTCAATAAACTTCATATAAAAAAAAATAAAAAAAAAAAAAACAAAGATGCAAATTGAATATTATTTGTCCATTTTATAGATGAGGAAACTCATGTGCAAAGAGATATTAAGTAAGTTGTCCATGGTCTTGCAGTCATTCATTGGTTGATCCAGGATTGTATTCCAGGTCTCTGATATGTGACAACCTATGTTCTTTACTTTATCGTGATGCCTTCATGTAGCTAAAAGTTTGCTTCTGACTTCATTTTTCTGCCAAAGATATGCCCCATGATGAACACATGTATATTAACAATACTCATGAATATATCTTATATAAAGATAGTAGTGAGCAATTCCTGATGAGCTAGATATGTGTGTAATAGTTTATTTCCTCCATTCAATAAAATATGTAAAAATGAAAGTACATTTTAGTGATAATTTTGAATCACATTTGTTTTTAAGTGTATATCATTCTCAAGTCTTGGGTATTTTAGCTAATATTAAAGTATTCTTATAATACATCTGCCAATTGTTAGACACATTCTAGTTTATCAAAAGACTATGTCTAAAAATCAATACTTTCAAATATATATTTATTGGAATTTTATTTTGATTTTTTAGTTATAATTTTGTTTATATATTGCCTTGATTCTTAAAAATAACTTTTAAAATTGATAGGCTATTTCTGGTTTCTTTATGTTCAAAGACACAAAGAGTGGAACATCTTTTTATATGTAAGCAGTATTTGTAGTGGTTAGACAAGTAAATCTGAATTTCCCAACTTTCTACCTAGGGACCCTGGCTCATGCAGTAAACTCTCAGGAGTGCCACAAGATCTTTTAAATGTTTGAGAGAGGGGCGCCTGGGTGGCGCAGTCCGTTAAGCGTTCGACTTCAGCCAGGTCACGAACTTGCGGTCCGTGAGTTCGAGCCCCGCGTCAGGCTCTGGGCTGATGGCTCGGAGCCTGTTTCCTATTCTGTGTCTCCCTCTCTCGCTGCCCCTCCCCCGTTCATGCTCTGTCTCTCTCTGTCCCAAAAATAAATAAACGTTGAAAAAAAAATAAAATAAAATACGTTTTTTAAAAAAAATAAATAAAATAAATGTTTGAGAGAGGCACAGGTACATCTCTCAGAAACCACATATACTACTATTATTAAGTTTTGGAAACTAATTACATAATAATGGGACTCTAAGATATTTCTTTTGATCTAGGAACACCATGAAGTAAATTACTGAGACACTACAGTGAATTGAAAAAGTTGGGGAACCTCTGACACCGAATCTGGAGCCAACCTCTGATCTAAATCACAGATCTGCCCATTGTAAAGATGCCCAGAATATAATTACTATAAACTGTTAAGTAAATTTAGTAAGTAAATCATCATATCTCTAGCACCCCCTTATAAGTTGGTATATAATGGGCACTTGATAAATATTTGATTACAATGAATGCATGACTGAGTAAGTAAGCCACCTCACAAGAAGCCATTACTTCATAAGGAAAAAATTACAACCTGTTTTTTTTTTTTAATTTCTCAAATTACACTCACAAATATCTGAGGGATAAAGTCTTTACTGAATGTATATTGAAAAAAACCTCAGGCCTATAGGCAGAGACTCAGGCATCTCATGAGTACATAATATGATGTGTCAGGAAAAAATAAATGGAAAACACCAAATTCTGGTTATAATGATCAGTAACATTCTTGAAATGAAAAGGAGATAGATATCAAAGTTCAGTGATTAAATTAACTTCAAAACAAGACATTTAATCTTTTTTCTTTACATTCATATTTCAGTGATACACTTTCATTCAGAGGTAATCCTTCTCAGAAAATGTCATTAGCTAGCCTGTCAGCACATGGCTAACCAGAAATCACCTTGAATTGATTTGCATCCATAGCCTTATTTAATATTGAGGATCTTTTAAATCTGTTTGAATTTCCCTTCAGTGAAATGGCAAAGTTCTTTTTGGAAGGCTGAGGCACCTGATTAATAATCACGTGTTTTAATAGAGTTATACTTAATTAAAGATAATAATGAAATCCAAGAAAAAACAATCATTTGCTAAATAGTCTAATACCATGTATGTTCTATAAATTGAGAACTGGATCTAGAGACAAGATGAGATTCATTTTCAATAAATAAGTAAGACTCCTTCAAAAGGAGGTTGTAGTCTTTTATCAGGAGACACATAATGTCTGGCTGTTTCTCTGTGTGGTTTTAGCAGCCGTTAATGATCAATGCGTAGCTCCATTAATTCATTAGGAGATATCAAATGGTGATATTGTAATTCCTTATTCATTAGCTAGAGTGTCTCTATAAAGAAAAATGGCTCTACTATTTAATTGCTAGTGGCACAGTTCACAAATGAAAGGTGAAATAAAAGCTTTTTTTTTTTTTTTTTTTTTTTTTACCTACTAGTTTTCAAAAGAGAGTGTTGGTTAATTGGTATTCTCCAACTATGGACAGTTATTTGCTTTTTGTTTTCAGTATCCTGATGAGCAAATGAATTTAAATGTATACATATGTATGTATATATAAGTTCATTTAAATACATGCATATACCTGCTCTGAGAGTGTTCATTGTTTTAATATAAAATACATTATCTAAGTGTCATATATTCAAGTCAAATTGAACCACAAGGTTTTATTTGTGTCACATGTGTATCTCCTTTCTTCAATGCTGAGAGGTGTTCAATGACACTGAGGATAATTGAAGAGCACAAATGATTTATTTGCCATATGTCATGATACCAACTCAACATTATTAGAACAATAATATCAATTTGATTATTAACCAAATTCTTCTGTAGTTCTTCTTGTTCTTAAGGTTTATTCCAGTAGGAGAGTACAAAACAATTACTTTGCTTTAAAGGCCCATTAGATAGTACCTTACTGTGGGGTATACCTCTAACTAAATACACATTTATCTTCATTTCTTTAATTTTATTTGTATTATTTATGGATGGCTTTTTGAAAATTAATTTTTAAAATTTATGTTAGAATGGGGGCACCTGGGTGGCTCAGTCCATTGGGTGTCCGACTTTGGCTCAGGTCATAATCTGACCTGATGCAGTTTGTGGTTGAGCCCCGTGTCAGGCTCTGTGCAGGCAGCTCAGATCATGGAGCCTGCTTCAGATTATGTGTCTACCTCTCTCTCTTCCCCTCCCCTGCTCATACTCTGTCTTTCTCTTTCTCAAAAATAAATAAACCTTTAAAAATGTTTAAAATAAAATTTATGTAAAATTGTTAGATGTTTCCAAAGAAAACTTCACTAAAACAATGTATATTCAAAGAAGTCTGGCTTTATCTCTGTCCTCTCTTCTATGAATCCCTGCGTAGGTTACCTTTTCAAAAGCTTGTTTTGATTTACCATTCTATTTTTTACATGTAAGTAGATACATATATATTACTCATACCCCCTCTTTTCTTAGATAAAAGCTATTACACACTCTGCACTTCTCTGTACATTGATTTTTTTTAAACAAAAGAACCTAGAGACCAATCCATAGTAATACAGAGAGATACAGCATAGTGTTGGATTTAGCTTTGTTAGGTAATGTGGATTCATTTTCTTCAAATAGATTAGTTAAACCATTTATATTTATTGACATAATCAGTATGCATAGCTTTGGTTACGTTATATCATACACATATGTGTGCATACACACACATTTTATATCCATGCATTTGCTCTGTTTTCATTTCTCTCAATTTGGATTCTACCAGTAACAGGTTTTTGTTTTTTTTTCCTCAGTATAGAATTTGTTCACACTGCAAGTTTCTGTAGGTGAGTTCTAAGGTCCATATGCCTAGATATCTCTAGCTACTATAAACTTTACAGTGTTTCCCTTTGACTCCTCTATGAGAGGAACACGTAAAAACCTTTCCAACTCAGCAGCTATTCTGAAATCAGCACACAGGACTTTCTTGGACGCACTGTCAATGATTTCAGTATTCTTTTCTCAGTTGTTTCACATACCTGATTGATTTCCTTTGCTTCCTCCTCTACAGGTGCTAAATTATATGGGTCTTTTACCTCTAGGTAGTTTGACCCTACCCACATGTTTTGTGGGTTTCATTGGCATATATGTTCATCTACTTTTGTTTCAGATGTAGTCCATGATTTTTAGTTTCTCTGTACTTTTATGTTTATGGGAAATTCAGAGAGATGTGCTGCTGCTCCCATATTCCCAGAATATTGCTTATAATTTAATTTTAAAGGGGAAAAATCACATGTTAAAAAGTTCATTATGGGGTGCTTGGGGGTGGCTCACTCAGTTAAATGTCCACCTCTCAGGCTCATGAGACCGAACCCCACATTGAGCTACATGCTGGGCTTGGAGCCTGCTTAAGAGTCTTTTTCTCTTCTTTCTCTGCCCTTCTCCCAAACTCTCTCTCTCTCTCAAAAAAAAAAAAAAAGTTTGTTAAACAGGTTCTTTGTGAAAATAAATGAAAAGTCTTTTTAAAATTAAAGTGTTTTTTAACTTGTATTTAGGTGATGCATGGTGTTACATAGTGATTCACCATCCCTATGTGCTCTGCTACTCTCACCACAAATGTAGCTACTGTACCACCCAACCCTATTACAATACCATTGACTATAATCCTGATGCTGTGCCTTTTATTTCTATGACTTATTTATTCCATAGCTGAAAGTCAGTACTTAAACAACTCTCCTTCACCCCTTCTGCCAGTGCTTCCACCGTCTTCCCTCTGGCAACCACGAAGTTGTTCTCTGTATTTACACGTCAGATTCTGCTTTTTGCTTATGTTTTTATTAATTTGTTTGTTTTTTAGATTCCACATGTGAGTGAAATAATATGATATTTGTCTTATTTCACTTAGCATAATACCCACTAGGTCCATCCATGTTGTCACATCCCTGAACTATTTTAAACCATAATAATATATTTAATTTTCCTAATGAATATACAATGAGGAATGGGTGCCTAGTTTCTTTTTTTTAATTTGTAGAATGTTAAATTTAACGAATGGATGTTAAGCCACCTCACCCTTTCTCAAACCTACATTGTCTTCCCTAGCTTTCTTCTGTTGCATAAAATCAGAGAAATGTAGGCTTCTTGGAGGTTTTCATCATCCCTTCTTTTACCTAGGGATGTACCTGTTTATGTTGTCATCTTTTTCCTCAGCTTTCCTGTTCCCGTTGCCTCTGAAGTTAAGAACAAATCTAATTGTAATGATTGTTCTAGCCAATAACTACATAAAAAAGACTGAAGATAGCAAAACAAGGGAAAGTTACAAAGGTTATTGGACTTTCTAAAATGTATTGCAGTAGTCCCTGTTTATAGTTTCTTACTTTTATAAAATGGTAAAGAAAACCCAAGTTGGGTCCATTTATTCACTAAACAAATATTAATTGAACATGTTATGTGTAAGGCAATGGTGCTTGATTCTAGTTCACAAAATATACAGCCTATTCTAGACAGATGAGGTTTCAACTTCTGGTTTTTCCCCCAACTTTCTGATTTTGCCTTCAGATGCAGCCAAAACATGTATTATCGGGGGCCTGGGTGGCTCAGTCGGTTAAGCATCTGATGCTTGATCTCAGTTCCAGTCATGATCTTGGAGTTGTGAGTTCAAGCCTTGCATTGGGCTCCAGGCTGGGCAAGAGCCTACTTAGAAAAACAGAAACAACACATGTATTTATCATAGAAGTCACCTATGAACTTACCTCAAATTTCCATCTTTGATGGCCTATTTGTTTCACTGGGTCATTCTCCTGTCCTCTAGCTGCTCTCTTGGGATATTTTTTTCATAAATTTATTTCTTATAATTTAAATTTAGGGTACTGAAACTGGCATAATACTGATGGCTTATGCTGTTAGAATACCTGCATCAATAATGATGACTCAGAACTAACAATGACTAGAATTACTAGGATTCTAACTTTGGCCTTCAGCATTGGATATTTATTAGTAGTTATTCAAACCAATTACTTCTTCATTAATTACAAAAATATTTGTTGAGGAGCACCTGGGTGGCTCAGTTGGTTAAGCATCCAACACTTGATTTTGGCTCAGGTCATGATCTCACGGTTTATGAGTTCCAGCCTGGCATCAGGCTCTGTGCTGACAGCGTGGAGCCTGCTTGGGATTCTCTGTCTCCCTCTTTCCATACCCCTCTCCCACTCACTATCTCTCTCTGTCAAAATAAATAAACAAACCTAAAAAGAATATTTGTCAAACAGATACAATGTTCCAGATACTAAATCTATACCATGAAGATATATTTAAAAAAAATAGTCCCTGTTCACAGAGAACATTCTGGAGAGAAAAGCATATAAATCATACATACATATACATATCTATATATGTGTATATATATAGATACATATGCATAACAATATAGTAAGAACAAACAAAATGTGTTGCTTCTGGGAATTTTCGTGGTATTTCAAAAGATAAAATTATATATATCTCAGTTTGCTATGGATTTATAGACTCAACTTTTGGGGTGCCTGGGTGACTGTCAGTTAAGTGCTCGACTCTTAGTTTCAGCTTACATCATGATCTCACAGTTTGTGAGTTCAAGCCCCGCACAGGGCTCTGTGCTGACAGTGTGGAGCCTGCTTGGGATTTTTTGTCTCCCTCTCTCTCTACCCCTCTTCCACTCACTCTCTGTCCCTGTTTCTCTCTCTTTCTCTCTCTCAAAATACATAAATAAATAAATAAATAAATAAGAAAGAAATAGACTCAAATTTTGATACAAAAATTAGCAATCATATGTCTGATTCAAAATTCAAAAGGTACCTATAATCTTCTCTTCCCTTGGTATATTTTGTTCATTTACCTTGACTTCTCTTGCTTTGACTCTATTTCCTTGGGTCACTAGTCTTTAGCAATGTTCATTTGTGCTACAGATTACTATCTCCTCTCCATCTGTTTTTCTTTCTGAAAGGATCATTAATGGCCACTATTCTTACAAAGGAGAAACAGCTTTTGGACCACAGCCTTATTGATCTTAATTAAATCATCTGAATCCTCTTTTCATGAAATCCCTTATAGCCTAGACATGCTCTCTCTGTCCACCCCCCATCCCCTCCATCTTTCTCTCTCCTGAAATATAGCATGAACTTACCAAGTGAAATAATATATAAAAGTTATTTCCTGTCTTATGTATTTTAAAGGTCTCATTCTTATATTTTAACTAACTTTTGCTTCATATTTCACTTATTCTATTGCTGATAAAAATATTAGTTTGAAAATAAATAAATATGAAGGACATTATATAACTATATTCCTGTTTAATACCAATATGTTTGAGAACTTTTGTTACTGTTCAATAACGATTTTGTTTTAATATCTGTATGGTTAAGAACATCCTTAGACATCACATTTAGGAAGTAGATTAGTCATGTATCATTAAAGTATATCTTTACATTGATACTTTATATTAGAAAAGATACAAAACCTTGCAGCCAAAGTCCTGGAAAGAATTTGGGTTGAAATCTGTTATATAACCACTATTTTATTAATTTATTGATACTTTTATTAATCTTTTGTTTCAGAATATACATATATAAAAGGAGAACACATAAGAATTTTTATTTTCATCCATCTGTTTAAAGGACTAGATGAAATAATTTATTCTAGATAACTTTATAAACTATATATTTACTATTACTCGTTTTCCTTGTTAGGAAATTTAGATAATGATACATCCATACACACACATAATTACTATATTTGAAATTATAGAAATGTATTGTTTAGATTAAGTCTACATTAAAAAACTAATAGTTTACAGCTGTAAACTATTGCAAGTAGGGATGTTTTATATTAAATAATAAGACAATAAACAGAAAAAAAATGTAGTTTTCTTTGAACTTGTGTTGCAAATACCTGCTAAAGTAAAAGCTCTATTAAGAAATGTTATATGTAAGTAAAATTAGAGAAAACTTTCTAACCAGATGAAAATATTCTCATTTGAGAAGTATGATTTTTGAAATAAAAAGCACAATTAGCATTTACTTTTTTGTTAATTCTGTGTTCCCCCATTATCTGTTAAAAGTGCTATGTCTTAAGCAATCAAAGAAAACAGTCTACTCATTTATGTGAATTTTGTTTCCAAAGATAACTATGAAAGCTTAGAGTCCAATTATTTTGGCCTGCATAGAGTGGCATAAGATAAATCCAAGTTATTCTCTCATTATCTTCCTATATCCTTACTGATAATGACATTCTCCATTGTAAGCAGAATTTTATAGTTGACTTTCATAGAATGAATTAGATTGTTTTGCTACATCTTTGGTATGCAGCTGACAATGAGCCACAGAGCAGGGAGCCAGAAATCAACATGGTACCCCTATATTCACATGTGAATGATATATTCATTGTGTCTAAACATTCACAATGCACATACCGTATGTGGGATATTCTTACTCCTTAACTAATAGTTCATTTGGGTATACCTACAGGATAAAAGTCAACTGATGAAACATTTCATTAGGTTATCTTAAGACTAAAAGTATGTCATTATATTTCAAATAACATGGTATGTATTTTAATCTCAAAATTTAATGTTCACTACAAACTATATTTCCGCAATTTAGTTATTCATTACTTTTCAAAACTGTAACACATTAGTTTTGCTTACTATTCTATAGCTTTGATGTCCCTTTCTCCATATAATTTCTTCCATTCTGTTTCCCTACATTACCTTAACTTGAAGAACCAGCTCCAATCCTATGAACATATAGACCTGTTTTTAATGTTTGTTTATTTATTTAGAGAGAGAGATCAGGAGTAGGGAGGGAGAGAGAGAGAGAGAGGAAAAGAGAGAGAGTGAGAGAGAGAATCTCAAGCAGGCTCTGCCCTGTTAGCACAGAGCCTGACACAGGGCTAGATCTCAGGAAATGGAAGATCATGACCTGAGCTGAAATTAAGATTTAGATGCCTAACCCACTGAGCCACACAGGCACCCCTATGACCATGTAGACTTTACTCACTATTTCAACCATGACCTGTATCTCTTCACAATTCATAGCCCTTGTTTTCTATTCCTCTGTACAACCTAGTTAAATACTCCCTAGGGAAATTTCTTTTATTCCATTTTGTATGGTGTTATTGTTTAAGTTAGACACAATCTTGTTCCTACCACAACTTTGCCAGTCCTTTAATGGCATGGCCCCTATCACTTAATGGAGTGATAGTAAATATATGTTGAACAAATTAAAGTTGCAAGCAAATAAAATAACAAAATAATGGGTTATCATTTTACTGTTTTCTGCAACTGAATAGAAGAGCTTTGGAGAAAAAAATATAAGAGAAAAATTAAAACCGCCAATAATCCAATCAACCAAATATGATTGTGTTACTTTGAGTCCTTTGGGGAGCAGATGCCAAGTTGGGATTGAACATGCAAGAAATTTATTACAGGGAAGGAAGATGAGGAAAATGAAAGACCTTTCAGATGTGAAAGCTGAGTTTCACATGAGCTGACGTCTTCTATGAAAGATATATAGACAGAAGGTTAGTTAGGAAGGATTTCAGACTGCAAAGCAGCTCTAAGAAAATTTAGACTAGACTGATGAGAAATCCTTGATTCAGAGACACCCACTGCAGGAGTCATGTGTCTCTCAGGAATAGTCCTCAATAAGCACCCCTGCTATCTTCAGTAATCAGGTGGGAATAGGCTGGTGTGAAGGCATAAAATGTATGAAAGGCAGTGGTGCATCAGAGGGGATACAAATGGGATCATCAATCAGGGATGGTCCCCTAGGAGATTAAAACAGCACATTTTTATAGGTGTCACTATTATCAGTTGATATTTCAGTGTATTTTTCCCAATCATTTTAAGGCATTTATATTTAGAAGGCAGTAACAAAATTTTTCAATCCTGCATATTTCCATTTACTATTCTAATGTATCTCAAATGTGATTTAAATTATTGTAAATATTGACTAATTGCAGAATATTTTATTATTGTTTTAGTCACTTCCTCTTCACCCTGTTGGTGAGATAGGGATCCCTCTCTGGGGTTGTGGAGATGGCTGAACACATAAAACTTGACATTGGGCATATGAGGTCTACAGGAGCCTATCAGTCATATATACCCACAGTCTAAAGAAAGAGGCCATCACAGGCCATGCAGGGCTACGTGAGGATTGCACTTGGGAACAAAGTGAAAAACCAAGGGTGTGGGAGGAAAACTTTGTAGTATCAAGAGGACAGGGTGTCTCTGGTTCCCGCAGAAGGATATAATTGACTTGTTTGAATAAATGAAGACTGAAAAGGAATTGAAATTTGTTTCTCGAGAATAAGGAAGAAATTTGCCTAATCCCCTTGAGAGGAAGGAATTTTGGCTAGGGGAACTTATCTACAGGAGCAAAGTGTGGAGGGGAACTTGTGGTTAAGGCCATTTGAGGCCCTCCTTATTTCACCAGAGGTCAAGGCAGCACATGATATGGAACCTTAATGTGCCTCACATTGTAATTATTAGGGTCAATATAATTAAAATATTTGTTCCAAAATACAGTTAACTTCTTTTAATATTAAGTTTTTCAGTTGTTTATAGCTAGTCTAAAATTTTATTTTATTTATTTTTAATTGTTTATTTTTATTTATTTATTTTTTTGATAGAGAGGCAGAGAGAGAGGGAGACAGAGGATCTGAAGCAGGCTCTGTGCTGACAGCCCAATGCGGGGGTTGAGCTCACAAACCTCAAGATCCTGTCCTGAGCCAAAGTCCGAGGCTCAACCAACTGAGCCACCCAGGCACCCCTGGTCTAAGATTTTAAATAATTCTTCAACTAGTATATTGAGACTAATTCCTTTGTGTAACTTAGGCTAATCCTCAAAATAGCTTTTTAGAGTTTTTTTTTTCCTATTAAACAAGGAATAAAATTTTAAATGCTTGATGAACATTGTTCAAATTCTATCCGAAAAACCGAACAAACAACCTGCCACTAGGTTTATGACATGCAGCTTTTCTATACATCATCACTAATGAGTATTTTCACTTATTTAGTGATAAAAGTGTTAATCTAACTGATGGGTAAGTTCTGTATTATTAAATAAATAGACTGATTTCTGAGAAAAATCAAGTGATAGCTCCCATTTCATACAATGTATCAAAATAACATAGTTAGATTTAAAAATTGCATGTTTTTAAAAGAATGTAGAAGAAAACATCTCAATCAATACGATGAAGAAGTACATTTTTTAAAAATTGAAGTTACATTTAACTACTTAAAAATTGATAACAACTTCACATTAAAAATAACAGGTCAGCAAGATTAGGCCCCTTAGGATCCTGGTATATTGACAAGATAATATTAAGACAAAATAAAGATAAAACACAAACAGTAACAGACATTTGAAAAAGATAGATAATAGTTTACTAGTAATCAAAGAAATATAAATTCAACAGGTTTGCTTATAAAATTAGCAGCATTTGGGGTGCCTGGGTGACTCAGTTAAGTGTCTGACTCTTGACTTTAGCTCAGGTCATGATTTTGTAGTTCCTGAGTTGGAGCCCCATATGGGGCTCTGCACCGACAGCAAGGATGCTGCTTCAGATTCTGTCTCCTCTCTCTGCCCCTCCCACACTCATGTAAGTGCATATGCACGTGTGCATACACACTCTCTCTTTCTCTCTCAAAACCAAATAAACTTTTTAAAAAGTTCAAAATTACCATTTATAGCAGCATTATATCAAGAATAATAAATATTATGGAAGAAAACCTATCTTTTGGGAAACTCAAAGAACATGATTCATCTTCCACCTAATGAATTTGATTGTTTGGGGCCAAAGATCAAACTTCTAGAACAACGACAAAAATCCTTATCTATCATATGCTCTTGCAATGAAGTAAGGTTCAATTGGAAGACTTAAGAATAAATCTATGAAAATATGTAATGTGTCTGAGACAATTTTATGAACATCCTAATCAAAACCCATGCATCACTATACCATTTAATTATAGAGTCTAATGTAATTTTCACTCAAATTTTTGAGACAGTACAGAAAAAACACCAAATTTTGTTAAATTTGGGACCAAAATTATTTTCTGTTTTTATATGATTTGAGTGCGTGCAACTTTTACCCTGAAACTTCTCAAATAATTCCAGTGATAGAAAACAAGTTTTTAATATAATGTTATATAACTATATCCTATCAAAGAGAGTATTCTAATAAACATATGAATGGAAATTAGTTCCTATATGAAAAATTAACAATGATGCCACTGAAAAACAGTAAATTTAAAGTAAAATAAGAAAACTGTAAATGCAGTCAGTAAGTACTATTGTTGACTGAGCTTTTTCAGAGTTTTCAGTGGGTATCATTTTAAATTTTTAGTTAAAGAATTCAAATTCTTACTGAAGACTGAGGCAGATTATATACCTTAGCACAGGAAGAGCTTTGTGTTTCTCCAGAACACATTTGCTTAGACAAGATTTGATTCTGTAAAGTTACTAAATAGTTCCAAAATATACTTGAAAATTTCCAGAAATGTGGTCTTGATTCTGCTTCAGGAGTTAGAGAAACAAGTCTCTGATGTTCCTTGTCTTTAGATACCCTCAAGTATCTAAATAAACATTGTCTTTTTCTGTATGACAAGAGTTAAAAAATGTTCTACGGGGCTTTTCTTGTTTTCATGAGGTCCGTGGACATTAAGTGCCGATATATTCTAAAGAGAGGTGTTGGATGATGGGTGGACGTTTTGGTTCTTTCTTACATCATAGTTATTTTAAAACTGGAACTCGTAGGAACACACCTTTCTGTATAAGCCCTCTCTGTACCCAAAAAGATACTGGTCCAGCAGGGAAGTTTGGCAATCCCCTGATTCATTATTGCTGCTCGAAATAGTGTTCCTTTACCTTCATGAGCATTTAGGTTGTTTCCATTTCCTAATTGGGGCATTAGGCCAATTGGCCACATGGGCCTCAACCTATTCCATTGTCATCTAATAACAATAACCTCCTAATCATAGACTGAAAACTTCAAGCTCTCTCTCAAGCTTACTCTCCATCCCAAGCCCTACCTTCAACCTAGTTTTCAACTTAGAAGGTAACTTCCAAGTACAGCCCACTCCTAATCCTGTTTCTGCAAGAGATGGTACTAGGACCAGCCCAATCGGTTGCCTAGAGAGATAAGAAAGAGATTACCAGACACAGCATGGACTTATTGAGACATATGTTTATACATGGGTTTTAAATATTTGCCCTTTTAACTCTTCTGATTATTTTTACAGTTAAATGTTCAAGAACTTAAACTCTCAATTGCCCACACCAATTTCAATACCTTCGTCTCTACTCTCCTGCCACTGACTCCTAGAGCCATCGTCTGAAAAATATCAACCTCAGAGATAGATTCCACTGTCCCAATCTGACCAAAACCTCTTTTCCATCTATCTTTCCCACACGCTCACTCAGCGTGTGTCTGCTTTTTACTTATCTCATAGGGGCTTTCAGTCCATAATCTCTCTGTTTCTTCTTCTGTCACATCTATACAACAAAACTCTGAGCTGAATCAATACTGAAACCTGTGTTCTCTGCCACCATGCATGAGTAAATGAATTCTGAGAAAATCACAACTCTGTGGAAGTGGGTGGTAGGTATCTGACCCCATTTAGGCCTCTGTAATATATTCACCTGTCATTTTACTTTTCACTCACTCATTCTTCTGAAAGATAAATAGCAAAAATACTTTATGTTGTCCTTTACTCAACAGCCTGAAGTCTTAGTAGTTTTATCCTGTACATTATGAAGAAAATGAAGATGATCTCTTTAAGCCAATATTTCCCCACACATAAAACATATCTACATATGCATAGATTCTTCTTTTCCCCCCCTGAAATATAAGAAGTGTCCCTCTTCCTGTTTATGACCAGTCTCAATCTGTGCTTTGATCTTACCTCTGTCTCCTCTGAAATCTTATTCTATTAATGAACATCTCTAGTGTCTGTATTTTCAACCTGTCTTCCTCTAAGGCATCCTTCTTCATAGACTGTTAACATGTTCAATGCTTTCTCATTCTAAACACCCATCTCTGACCTCTCATACCTTTCTGGTTGCAGCTGATTTTTATTTTCTTCTTCTTATTGAGAGTTCTTTAAGCAGTAGACTACTCTTGATTTTAACACTTTTTTTTTTATGACATTCGTGCTGGATATCTTATGCATGCCTCTCCAGATCCAAGTTGACCTGTGTGCATTGTATCAATGAACTACCTTGTTCGACAATGACCAATTGGATTTTGCCAGTATGAGACACATGTAGAATCTTGGCAGAAGCAAAGTGAAATAAAAAATATCCATTTATCTGTGGCATTGTTGCACTCTGGATGAATATCTTGTCTGGAACTCTTACCTCTCTGAGGTAGTCTTTCTACACAGAATTCTTTTTCTCTTAGTTCTGGAAACCCCTCCCACCTCATGAACTATAGGTTTGGAAGTGATAATGGAGCTTTGCTTTTAGGTCCTAAGTTATTGTATTATCCTTTGTGATTTTTCTATTCCCCATTGTTATTTTTATAATTCACGCCTTCATAAAATTCTCCTCTAGTTATCTTAATTTTAAGGATCCTTTCTGCAAGGATCTTAACTAATAAATACTATGTTCAATTCTCATCTAATGTCATCTGGCTTCTACCACACCTTTGTAATAAAGCTATTCTTTTTCAGTACCACCTAATACCTAGTCCTAGTTAGTCTTTTTCAATTCTTATTTTATTGACATTATCACTTCATAAGGTGATAATCTCCTAGTATGTCCAGATATACAATAATTTTATTGTTTTCCTTTTAGTTTCCTATCTCTTCTTTGACTCTTTTTTTTTAATACATCCTCTTAAAACGTTGTTCCTCCCAGTGGTTCCAGCTCAGGCTACTGTTATTTGTATTCTTCACCTTCAGATTTGTGAGGGTGATCAATAGACAGAATTTCAGCAACCATATGCAGACTGATATATTTCCAAATCTTTATTTGTACTCACATCTCTTCCCTGAGATTCAGATTTTAATACTAAGCCACTAGTTAGGCATCACCCCCTGGCAGTCTTTGTCCAAAGTACAGCCATCAATTCTAGGAAGGGTTTTCACCCTGCATTTTAAAAAAAATTATTACTCTTTGATAGCCAGTTCATCCAACCAGACACTCATGTTAAGAATCCTGAGTGTCAAGGCACCTGGGTGGCTCAATCGGTTGAGGATCCGACTTCGGCTCAGGTCATGATCTCGCTCGTGGGTTGGAGCCCTGTGTGGGGCTCTGTGCTAATGGCTCAGAGCCTGATGCCTGCTTCTGATTCTGTGTCTCCCTCTCTCTCTCTGACTCCCCCCCACCCCCAACTCATGCTCTATCTCTCTCTCAAAATAAATAAACATTAAAAAGTTAAAAAAAATAAAAAGAATCCTGAGTGTCATATCTGATCCTCCATAACCTCAAACTTCTAATCAAGACTTACTACTGATTATGTGCCCTAAATTTCTCTTGGAATTTATGCCCTCCTATCCTTCTCTACTATAAGTGCTTTTATATGAACAATTGAGACAATAGTTTCTTCCACTCAGGGTTATTGTGATGAGTCTGTGGGTTGATACATGTGAGGTTTCTATAACAGTGTCTGTCAAAAAAGTTAAGTGCCCCAAAATGATGCTTTAGTATGATCTTAAAATTTAAGTTTCCGGCAAGATACTAAGGTAAAATAGATATCAAATTATAAAATCAGATCAGGATATGAAGGATTTACGAAGGAAATTTGTGTTGTGATTTTCTCAGAATTTATTTACTCATGCATGGTGGTAGAGAACACAGGTTTTAGTATTGATTCAGCTCAGAGTTTTGTTGTATAGATGTGACAGAAGAAGAAACAGATTATGGACTAAAAGCCCCTAAGAGGTAAGTAAAAAAGCAGACATACACTGAGGAGTTACAAAGGAAAGTATCTATGATACTTGAAACTTCTCTCTTACAATGAGACTATAAAAAAGATCAAAAGAGCAATTTGAGAAATTTTTTTTTCTTTTTTTTTAAGGTTTATTTATTTTTAAGAGAAAGAGGGACAGAGACAGAGAATGTGCAGGAGAGGGGCAGAGAAAGAGAGGGAGACACAGAATCTGAAGCCGGCTAGAGGCTCTGAGCTGTCAGCACAGAGCCCTACGCAGGGCTGGAACCCATGATCCTGATCTGAGCCGAAGTCGGAGGCCCAACTGACTGAGCCATCCAGGCGCCCTGAGAAAAATTTTTCAAAAAGATTTTGTGAAACCCATCCTTCTCCCCAAAAAAAGGTAGAATGTAGGTTGCTCTCCTTTTCATTTCAAACGCACAGAGATTGTGCTTCAGGGAGACAGCTCAGAGAGTTTATGTTTTACCTATAGTTTTGAGACATATTATTCTCACTCATAAATCTAGAAACGACTATAGGGGGTGACAGACTACTTTGGAGGAGAAGTTAGGTGAGGGCAGGGTTTCATTTCCCATGCTAATGGCAAAGGATGTATCTATGTTTCAGAAAAAGGAATCAGTAGGTTTTCAGTCCTGTCCAAGAGGAGCATCTGGCAGCGTATGTATGGAGCTGTCCACCTGTTAACCTCACTGGAAAGGAGTGCCAACAGGGAAATAAAATACCTCAGCTACATAGCATGCAGAAATGCAGTCTGAGAATATCATGGCATTCATAGCGTCGGGGAACATTCAAAGAGCCTGTGAAAACACTCCGACAGAGAAGGGGTCAGCCAGGTTACCTCTTTTCCCTGCCATCCTTCCTTTGAATCAGGCTGGGAGTTAAACAGCAACTAGACTTTGAGGAAGTGTGGGGATTAGCAGAGAAGGGAAAAGCCAAAAATACCTCCTTTTCAACACAAGTTGTAGACTGAGGCAGGGAGAGAAGAGATGTTTTACCATAAAAGATTCACTTATGATTAATGTGATTAATACTTTTGTCTGAATACTTTTAACTGCCAACCAAATGAACCTGTGAAAAAACATGACTGCATATTATCTAAAATGGAGTAGAAAAGGGGACCCTTGGGTGACCCAGTCAGTTAAGTATCTGACTTCGGCTCAGGTCATGATCTCATGGTTCCTGAGTTCAAGCCCTGCAATGGGGTCTGTGCTGATGGTGTGCAGCCTGCCTGGGATTCTCTCTCTTTACCTCTCTCTATGCCCCTCCCCTACTTGTCCTCTCTCTCTCCAAAAATAAAGAAGTAAAGCTAATTTTAAAAAATTAATAAATAAAATGCAGCCAAAAAAGTCAGAAGACCGCTCAAGTTTTCTTGCAGTACAGGAAACACTACATTTACTGTGTTCATTTTAAAATGGTGGTGGAACACATAATAAAGTCAGGTTTTGATTATGTCATAAACTGGGTACTCAACCATCAGGTACATTAGCTCCTATTATTATTTATATTATTATTGATGATGATGATCGTGATGGTTACTTAAAGTTCCTGTCCTCACTTTTGTAAAACTGTAACACCTCCTTACTCTTGATTGATTCTACTTTGGTTCCTTTTAAGTTCATTTTCCACAAAATCACTAGAAGAATCCATCTAAAACATGAAGCAATCAAGTCCTATATGGTCTTACAAAAAACCCTTTAGAGCCCCTTTTTCTGCACACTTCTGTGCTTTACTGTACCCACCACAATGTTCCGCCTACCCATCTCTCTTGTGGTACAGAAGATATTTGAGAAAAAAATCTGAGTCAAAGCAACAAACAAACAAAAACTTGGTGGATGAGGAACAGCAGGCTTCTCATATCTGACTTTAATTTGGCTGGCCTAGAGAAGCAGGACAGTAAACCAGAGAAATGGTGAGGGTCAATATCATGGCTTCTTTCTTTAAACTGGGATTTATGTGAAAACCAAATTCTGTGCGTGTGTGTGTGTGTGTGTGTGTGTGTAATATGTTATTTTCCTTCAAGAAATGAACTGTGAGAAAACATGTATCTGAGTGTGGGTATATGCATATGAGTGTGAATATGTTTGTATGAGTGTGTATGGGTGTGGGTGTTTTCATGAGCATGTAGAAACTAGGGCTCAAATCAATTTTACTGAAAAGTTAATCTCTATTACATTGTCTAATATAGACAGTAACAATCATGATTCCCTCTTGTAATACATCTCTCTTTGAAAGCTCTCTACTGACCCAAACCAATGTGCTTCAATAAAAATCAACTTCAATAAAGTCAATGATACACTGTGTTTGCTACACTGTAGAAAATTAACTTCTATGCAATCACATGGAAAATTAGCTACCCAAAAAAGTTGAAAGATAGAGTTTCATTATTCTAGAATTAGAGAAAAGAATGTTAGAAGGTAACGCACTCTATATTACATTTAATCATATGAATGGAAAATTATAAATAATAATTTTTAAAACTACAAACCATTTCAGTGGCAATGTATTAGTTTACTAACATAAGTGACACTTTTATAGATACGAACAAGCCTGATGGATATTATTTAAGAAAATGGTTCAGTGTATAAGAGATTTTGAGAATTTACACAATTTTCTTCATAGAGTCACATTGTGTAAGTATATAACTTGTTTTTATAACTATATCCAGGACTAGTAAGCTTGAAAGTAAATAAACCTAAATTCAAGCATCACTTTCAATTATGTCCCTGTATACTAAACTCCAGTGCATCTGCAGTAATAAATAGATACCACAGGATATGTGAACTCTAAAAATGTAATGTATGTTGTTCATGTGGTAGCAGGTTAATAGAATTTTTATGGAATAATTCTCCTTTATTGTTGCCAATATGTAGAACAAAAACAGAGATGACAAGTTATTAATGAGTTTAAATTCTCTCTAAAAGGTACACTGTCAGAAACTCTCAATAATATTCTCCAATTTTAAGTTTGTATTTTTGTAGACATTTTGTTTCTTCATGTTTATGAGATAAATATGGTCAGTAAATAGCCTATCTTTGCCTCATCACAGTCATCCATTCTCCAGGTAAGAGTACTGAGCTAACAAATAGGATCAGATGTCAAATCAGATTGGCATGAATTAGATTTCATGTATCACACTTTACTAAACAACTTTAAGGATATAGGCAATCAAGGAGCTCATATGAAGCAGAGTATGTTCTAGGTTATCAAGGCTGTGCTTCAGGTCATTTTCCCATGTTGGACTTACCACTCTGGCCCAATAAGGTGAAGTCCCTAAAGGACATTTTTGGGGTACCTAATGCATGGTGGGGACTTAAGTTATGAACCTTGTTCATTTCATAACCTTAAGGTTTTATGACTTATGTGGCATTCTCCTGGAGAATTAAAGATGCTGAGTTCTGTTAGTAAAGGTAATAATCTTCAGCCAGGGCATCATTCTCAGGGCATTTCAGAAACCAGGTCTCTTCCTTCAACAATCTAATCAATTTATTTGCTCAAAGATTCAGATGACAAGATTAGACTGCATCTCCTGACTTCTTTTGTCTGGGGATGCCCTCAATAAAGGCAGAAAATACGTCATAGATCAGCTGCTCCAACTCTTCTGTTTCCAGTTAATATAGTCTATAAAATCTTCACAGAAGTGTATAATTTGTGTTTAAAGGAATTTATATTTTTCACTTTATTAAATGTTTTTCTTAGTGCTATATTTGTTTTGAGGGGAAACTTAGAAAGCCTATTGGATGAGGGTAGTAATTTACCTACAATTATATATTTGACATAAAATTTCTGAAAACATGTTTTTAAACATAGGTAACTGAAAGTTAGGTAGTATATAGGTGATGAATCTTCCTTTAGCTCAAGCTATTTGACAATCACATCGTTGATAAAGAAGAATCCAAGAGAAATGGTAAACGAGCAATGACAACAGCACTCCTATGTATTGGTTAGATGAATATTTAGACCAAAAAATAAAAATAAAAAAGAGAGAGAAAGTGGTTTTGAAAAGAGCAACACAGAGAGAATAGAATAATTATTTCAAAAATAATTATCGCCTTAAAAAACTAGCAGTTGTTTTCTTACAGAGAAATATTTCTAAGAATTAACACATCTTTCTGAAATAATATATGAATTTTAGAAGATCTAAGTTTTCATATTCTCATACTTTTTATTTTCTATTGTATTGATTGATACATTTTTACTAAGCATAGGCACTAAACCTACTAATAATATTATAAGCACTTTATTACCACAATTTATTTTATAAATATTCTGAATTTTGCACTCTTAAAAAAAATAAACTAACACACATCTACCACATATACCACTTAATTTTTCTTCCTGGTATTTATGTAAAACTCTGTGCAGGGTACTAATTGATAATGGAAGATTTATAGTCCATCTTGAAATAACTGACCTATCACTTATTTGAATAGAATAATTATAAAAACACACTGTAATAATTTTGATTGTGTTTCTTAATTTTTACTAATTTGTAAAAAAATAATTTAAAGTCAAAATAATGAAGCTGAGATTGCTTACAAAGAAAGCCTATGAATTTAAAAATATATAGTTAAAAACTCTATATATATCAGCCCCCATATTGTTTATGTAGAAAAAGGAATTTCATAAACAAAATTTAAATTAACATATTTCTATATTTTCCCAAGGATTTTAACTCTCTATCTTCTACGAAGAAATCTGTCTGCTAAACATCATTCTAGTTAACGTAGCAAAACTTCTGCTGTACGTACACATATACAAATATTGCAACTTGGTTTAGACACTTGAAAATCAGGACAGAGGAATGGTGCTGGTCATTGCTTTCAAAGGCTATATATTTTTTGTTTTTGAAAGTAAATTATTAGTTTAATTTCATTTATAATTACTAAAATATTTTGACTACAGTAGTGTTCAGTGGCATAGGAATGCTTCAACAGCATTTTAATTAAAAAAAAGAAAAAAAACTAACCCAAAAACTAGATCTTGACAAAAATGCATATTGCAGTTCAAACACAAATGTCCATATCCATATTACTAACCCATAATGCTATACCTTAATAATAATATAGTATATATGAATTAAAATTTTCTTTTCCAATTTTTTTGTGGAAAAGACTTTTAATTGTTACAACCAAACAACTATGTCCTACTCTACATTCCCCTGTGTGCCCCCTACATTAGGAATGGGCTATGAAGTTGGGCATGAGGAGTCTTTGCTTTGCTTATGGATGATCTTTAGTTCAAACAATTTGAGAAACACTTTTCTTGATAATAGTTTTATAAATGATTGCTTTATGATTCCTAAATAATTAGGACATGCCATGGTATATAGCTAGCTCATTTTTATACTGGATTCACCACTTGTCATCTGAACATTTTATCATGCATTCCTTTAGAAAATAAAATGACTTTCTTCCAAGGGAGTGAATTAGGTGGCAAGGGAAGATTAAATCCACACCTGTGGTGTCTAAGTATCCACAACCTAAATGGAGGAAGATGATCCTGAGAACCTACGTGTGTTTAGGGAAACAAAGAATGGCTAAAGAAGGCATGCTCTGAAGAAAAAGGTATTGTACATAGGAATGTTTCATGAAGAAAGAATATTATAGGGCTCTTTATTTGGGTGATGTGTTTGGTGGATATATATAAATGTTATATGTCAATTATGTTATTCAGGATTCTCCAGAGAAACAGAACCAATTAGATAGATAGATAGATAGATATAGAGGTAGTATAAGAACAAAAGGAATAAAATGAAACTTGGAATTCTTCTACATTGAGAGAATATATATTGACATATATACATAGAGAGTGGAAATAAGCAATTGGGTCATATGACTATGGAGTCTGTGAAGTCCCCTTATCTGGACACCTAGGAGGGCTGATCGTGTAAGTCCCAGTCTGAAATCTGGCATGCTCAAGACCCAGAGAGTATTGATTTTTCATTCTGGGTTTGTAGGCAGGAAAAGGCTGATGTCCCTGCTCAAATAGTCAGGCAGGAGGAGTTCCCTCTTACTCAGCCTTTTCTCTATTCAAATCTTCAGTTGACTGGATGAGGCCCACCCATATTAAGGGAGGCAATCTACTAAGGCTACCAATTCAGTTATTAATCTCATCCAGAAACAACGTGAGAGACATTACCAGAATAATGTCTGAACAAAAGTGTGGGTACCCATGGCCCAATCAACTTGACAAATAAAAGTAACACAATTTCAGTTAATTGAACTACTCGTTCAATAAATATTTGAGGCCCCACACTAAGTATGGTGGCAGATACAAATATCATAGACTAGTCTTAAGTCTGATTGGAAATATAATGCATCAATAATATACTCATGGCAGAATGTTATCAAGAGGTATAAATAATGTACTCAAGGCAGATTGTGTTTAAACTGCAGTCCACATGACAGACAATACCATTATTTCAAGCTGGCAGGTTAGGGAGTTAGGAGTGACATCACTTCCACTTACAGAATAAAAACAATATTGCTCTAGGCCTTGAATTATATATTCAACTTGAATATGTGAATATGAAGCATAAGCAGAATATCATTCCCCAGGGAGGATGTGACATATATGATGTCTATAAAAAATTTCCTCATTTAACTTCATTTAATGTGATTTGGACTTGGGTTGCATAAAGGAAAACCCTGAGAGGTAGGCCAGGAAAATAATGTGGAAGATAAATTTTAGAAGATTTTGTATGCCAGATAAAAAGCACTTGAATAAATTTGATAGATAATATGTAGCCACTGAATATTTTTGAATGGGTTAGCATTGACAATGAGCTGGTATTGGGCTGATAAGAGTCTGAAGTACTATAGTGAGAGGCAATGAAAATAAAAAGAAATGAAACATGGATAAAATTCTTGAAGACATAATAAGTAGACATTGAGAGAGTGGAACATACCCTTGAACTTTTTAGCCTGAGTAAAGCATTAGAAATGACTGTAGCATGAGAGGAAAAGAGAAAACTGGATGGAGTGCTGATTTTGAGATGGAGATGAATTAAAGTTTAGATATGTTAAACTTGAGGTGAAGGAAAGCATTTGACTTAGAGGTTCATTAAGCAACCGACAAGTGGACTGTGACTCAGGAAAGAGTTCCAGGCTGAATATAAATTTAATGGACAAATACAATGTGGTGATAGTTAAAACAATTTTGTTCTAAAGTAAGTGAATTTTATAAGAGTAAAGAAATGAGTTTGGATCTTGGGAATTCTACATTGAAAGATAAGAAGAGCCCCGTCAATAGAAAAAAAATATGAGTAATAGAAGGAGACCTACTCTATTTAATACCATGTAAAATTGAATACAGAATTTTTAAAATGTGATCAAAGAAAATGAAAAACGGGAAAAAGATATATTCTACAACTAGGTTTCATTAATAGCAATGCTGTTGAATTTCTGATAGTGATAATTCTAGCTAAATTATTGGAGGGAAAGCAGTAATGTAGCCTATTAAAAAAAAGTTTGACAGTTAAAGGACAGAATAATATTCCAAGAATAATGCTCTGAGAGCGCAACAAAGTTCTGTGTCAGTTACCAAGAAAAAATATTTGTATTATTTATACATTTAGGTATAGCTTTTAAAAAGATAGAAATAATGCACAATTTGAGGTAGGAAATTCAGTTACTTGACAAAGATACAATAATTCATGAAGTGCTCAACAACTTAGCAAAGTTATTATGGTTAGCAAAATTAATTATGGCATGTTAATATATGTTGGAATCAACATTTATATTAAGAATCATAGGGCAAGCACATACCAATATAAAATGTTTCTTTTATTAATTTGGATGAAAAAAATCCAGTTAGAAAAGAGAGCAAATGAGGTCACTTAAACTCTGGCGTTAGGATGATAGTTTTATTTTGTAACCATCAACCAATAACACCTTTGATTTAGAGTGACATTGAGCCATAACATCAAGTAGTGAAAATTTAAGATGCTAGTTCAATTTCCCATCAGATAACCCAGCCATTTATAAGTGAAAGTTCCCATATATCAGTGTCAAATGTAAAAACAAAAAGTCTTGATGGTTGTAAAAAATGGTCTCAGGAATACCAGGCTTTGATAGGCATAATATCTAGATTGTAAATTGATAAATTATCATTTGTTTTATGATGATGTCATTGATGGTTAGAATCAATTGTTATTTATTAGTTTGTATTTTTTGTTTTCTTTTGTTTTCTGAAGTAACAGATTAGCTCTAAGACTCTAGTACTCATTCTAGGTGGTCATTAAATTCCCTTTCATTTTATTCATTTCACTCTTATCCCTCCCCACCCCCACCCCCACACAAAGACTTTTTCTCTCTTTTTCGTTTTTCTATTTATTTATCCTATTTTTAAATTATTTTATTAATTATTACAATTCCTCTACTAAAATTAACAAACTATATGTTTATTGTAAATATGAGAAATTAACACTGGCCTGTGTATCTGCAAAACTATACCTGTAGAACCATCTAACTATCATAAGTTAAATAATATTATTTCTTATTACTGTTCTTAGTGGTGGGTTCCATGTGAAATAAAGTTATTTTACTGTAGGAAGATATATTGGAATATGAAATAAATAAGTTGTACAGGTTTTCATAGAGATAAAATATTTTTAAATAATTTAATGGACATTATATGGCTTATAATTCTAAGATGAATAGAATTTGAAGAAATAGCTTTTTCTTGTTTATTATTACTTGGAATTTTCTCTAACACATTAAATTATTCACTTAAAAAAGATAGTATCTAAGTTGACAGCAATAGTCCTTACAAGAAATGTCAGTTTATAAAACTATCAGTCATTTTAGAAAAGCAAGTGTACATGAGGATTGCAGCAAGAAAAAAAAAAAAAGTGACCTCTTAATGTTTGTCTGAAACTGTTGTAGAAGTAGGAGGTTTGATGGTGCATGAAGTATAATGAAAGGTTAAGAAATATACTTGGAGTATCTGAAGAGATAAATGATAAGACTTTTCTCAGACTGTACAAATATAGATAAGTACCAGAATGGCATGACAGCTATGAAGTGAAGTTAAGGTAATTGTTTATGGTGCCAGTAGACATGTAACATAGAGATGAATAGAAACTATTCAACAGACAAATCATAGTGTCGGATAAGATAAGCACATTATATCTGACTACTAAACTTCTGAAGGCAAACTGAATGGAAATAGTATGGATGATTCTATCATTTTGCCTTTTTTTTTTTCTTTCCAATTTTCAGTTGCCACTCACCCACTATTGTGATGATGGGAAAGGAAAATCTATGCATTAGATTGCATAAAAAAATTAAACTATGATCAATGTGAAAAAAGAACCCTGCAATATAGGCTTCATTGTGTACTGTTCAATTCTGAATTAGTGATAAATTTCAACTTAATATTTAATCATATGGTTGCAGAATAGTTGCAAATTTTCTTAAGCAAGGATTTGTTTCTTGTTTGTAAGTAAGCCAAGTGAAGGAACATCTTCGCTTTTAGAAACAGTATTGAGGAAATTTGGATATTGTTTGAAAGAATGAAGAGTTTAGGGGGTACCTGGGTGGCTCAGTCAGTTAAGCATGGGGCTCTTGATTTCAGCTCAGGTCATGATCTCACAGATGGTGAGTTTGAGCCCCCCATAGGGCTCTGCACTGACAGCATGGAGCTGGCCTGGGATTCTCTTTCTGCCCCTCCCCCACGTGCAAGATCACATGTGCTCGCTCTCTCGCTCTCTCGCTCTCTCTCTCAAAAAAAAAATAAATAAACATTAAAAAAAATTTTTAAAAAGAATAAAGAGTGTATATAGTAGCCATCTTTTATATAATCTGAAATTCTAAGCCCATATTTATTCAAACATTTAAGATATCAGTCACAAGGAGCCATCTGACAAAATGAATTTAGAAATAGCAAGTAATTTATCTCATGTTAATTGGAGTGACACAAGAAGAGTATGAATGGGAAGACAAAATATTTTAACATATAATTGCTGAGAATATTCCAAAATTGCTGAAAGATATTAACTTCATATTTAAGAAATCAAGCAAGGGGTGCCTGGGTGGCTCAGTCAGTTAAGCGTCCAACTTCGGCTCAGGTCATGATCTCACAGCTCATGAGTTTAAGCCCCAAGTCAGGCTCTGTGCTGACAGTTTATATCCTGGAGCCTGCTTTGGATTCTGTGTCTCCCTCTCTCTCTGCCCCTCCCCCGCTCATGCTCTGTCTCTCTCTCTCTCTGCCTCTCTCTCTTTCTCTCTCTCAAAAATAAATGAACATTTATTTTTTTTTTTTATATATGAAGTTTATTGACAAATTGGTTTCCATACAACACCCAGTGCTCATCCCAAAAGGTGCCCTCCTCAATACCCATCACCCACCCGCCCCTCCCTCCCACCCCCCATCAACCCTCAGTTTGTTCTCAGTTTTTAACAGTCTCTTATGCTTTGGCTCTCTCCCACTCTAACGTCCTTTTTTTTTTTTTTTTTACCTTCCCCTCCCCCATGGGTTCCTGTTAAGTTTCTCAGGATCCACCTAAGAGTGAAACCATATGGTATCTGTCTTTCTCTGTATGGCTTATTTCACTTAGCATCACACTCTCCAGTTCCATCCACGTTGCTACAAAAGGCCAGATTTCATTTTTTCTCATTGCCACGTAGTATTCCATTGTGTATATAAACCACAATTTCTTTATCCATTCATCAGTTGATGGACATTTAGGCTCTTTCCATAATTTGGCTATTGTTGAGAGTGCTGCTATGAACATTGGGGTACAAGTGCCCCTATGCATCAGTACTCCTGTATCCCTTGGGTAGATTCCTAGCAGTGCTATTGCTGGGTCATAGGGTAGGTCTATTTTTAATTTTCTGAGGAACCTCCACACTGCTTTCCAGAGCGGCTGCACCAATTTGCATTCCCACCAACAGTGCAAGAGGGTTCCCGTTTCTCCACATCCTCGCCAGCATCTATAGTCTCCTGATTTGTTCATTTTGGCCACTCTGACTGGCGTGAGGTGATACCTGAGTGTGGTTTTGATTTGTATTTCCCTGATAAGGAGCGACGCTGAACATCTTTTCATGTGCCTGTTGGCCATCTGGATGTCTTCTTTAGAGAAGTGTCTTTTCATGTTTTCTGCCCATTTCTTCACTGGGTTATTTGTTTTTCGGGTGTGGAGTTTGGTGAGCTCTTTATAGATTTTAGATACTAGCCCTTTGTCCGATATGTCATTTGCAAATATCTTTTCCCATTCCGTTGGTTGCCTTTTAGTTTTGTTGGTTGTTTCCTTTGCTGTGCAGAAGCTTTTTATCTTCATAAGGTCCCAGTAATTCACTTTTGCTTTTAATTCCCTTGCCTTTGGAGATGTGTCGAGTAAGAGATTGCTACGGCTGAGGTCAGAGAGGTCTTTTCCTGCTTTCTCCTCTAAGGTTTTGATGGTTTCCTGTCTCACATTTAGGTCCTTTATCCATTTTGAGTTTATTTTTGTAAATGGTGTGAGAAAGTGGTCTAGTTTCAACCTTCTGCATGTTGCTGTCCAGTTCTCCCAGCACCATTTGTTAAAGAGGCTGTCTTTTTTCCATTGGATGTTCTTTCCTGCTTTGTCAAAGATGAGTTGGCCATACTTTTGTGGGTCTAGTTCTGGGGTTTCTATTCTATTCCATTGGTCTGTGTGTCTGTTTTTGTGCCAATACCATGCTGTCTTGATGATGACAGCTTTGTAGTAGAGGCTAAAGTCTGGGATTGTGATGCCTCCTGCTTTGGTCTTCTTCTTCAAAATTCCTTTGGCTATTCGGGGCCTTTTGTGGTTCCATATGAATTTTAGGATTGCTTGTTCTAGTTTTGAGAAGAATGCTGGTGCAATTTTGATTGGGATTGCATTGAATGTGTAGATAGCTTTGGGTAGTATTGACATTTTGACAATATTTATTTTTCCAATCCATGAGCAGGGAATGTCTTTCCATTTCTTTAAATCTTCTTCAATTACCTTCATAAGCTTTCTATAGTTTTCAGCATACAGATCCTTTGCATCTTTGGTTAGATTTATTCCTATGTATTTTATGCTTCTTGGTGCAATTGAATAAATGAACATTTAAAACAATGTAAAAAAAAAAAAAGAAATCAAGCAAAAAAAAAGAATGAGAAATGAGAAATAATTACCAAAAACCAAGACCAAAATAAGCAAAAAACTTTACTTAGGCACATTGTGTCTGAGCTACTGAAAACCTAAGCAAAAGAGAAAATCCAAAAGAAGCCTACTTATATAGATACAGCTGTACAAATCATGGCTGCCTTCTTATCAGAAACAAGAGGCTAGAAGACAACTGAGACATCTTTAAAATGCTTAAAAGAAATAAAAAACAAATAAACAAATAAAATTGTGTATTACTCTACTTAGGGTGCCATAACAAAATGCCATAGATTGGATGGCCTAAGCAACAGACATTTATTTCTGACAATTGTGGAAGCTAGGAAGCCCAAGATCAAGATAAAGGTGAGAACTCTCTTCCTGGCTTACCCCCTCACTTCTTGCTGTGTCCCCACATGGCCTCTCCTCAATGTATGAATACAGAGAGAGAGAGAGAGAGAGAGAGAGAGAGAGATCTCCCTCCACTAGTCCCATCATGAGGGTCCCTCCATCATGACTTACTGCAATTCTAATTACTTCTTAAAAGCTGCGTGTCCAAATACATTCACATTTGGACTTAGGGCTTCAACATATGTATTTGTGGAAGGGATACAAATGTTCAATCCATAAAAACCTGAGACTTAGATTTCTTCAAAATATTCTTCAGATATGTTCTTCAAAAGTTAAGAAACAGAATAAAAACTTAAAGAGTTTGTTTCCAGTACATATAACTCTGAGGAATACTAGAAAGATATTTTTGAGTCTGAAATGAAATGATACCCTATAAAATCCAGGATCTGCAGGAAACAATTAAGAACACCAAAAAGAAGTAAATATCTGGGTTGATATAATTCACTGCTTTATCTTTTTTCCATACATATATAGTGCAAATTTTTAAAAGCCTATTAGCTGTTTAAAGCAACAAAAATAATATATGAGTTTGTAGCATATGTATGGTAAAATGTATGCCAACAGGAGCAGAAAGGAAAGAATTATGGTGTTATAAGGTTCTTGCATTGCCAGTGAACTAGTATGTATATTATTTGAAAATATACCGTAATGACTTAAAGATACATTTTGTAATATTTAGAATAATCATTTCAAAATAGCTATAGCAAAAAAGTCAGTAGGGGAGAATAAATGGAACACAAAGTGTTCAGTTTACCCAAAAGAATATATGACTGGAGTAATGAAGGACAAGTAAACCATATGAGACATACTGAAAACAAATCCTGAAATGTTTAACAACACAGCCTTATCAGCAATTATTTAAATGTAAGTGATTCAGACTTCAATTAAAAAGCAGATTATAGGGGCGCCTGTGTGGCGCAGTCGGTTAAGCGTCCGACTTCAGCCAGGTCACGATCTCGCGGTCCGGGAGTTCGAGCCCCGCGTCAGGCTCTGGGCGGATGGCTCGGAGCCTGGAGCCTGTTTCCGATTCTGTGTCTCCCTGTCTCCCTGTCTCTGTGCCCCTCCCCCGTTCATGCTCTGTCTCTCTCTGTCCCAAAAATAAATTAAAATGTTGAAAAAAAAATTAAAAAAAAAAAAGCAGATTATAGTATTGGACAAATGAGAGACCAACGCTATGCTGTTTATACAAAACTCATTTTAAATATAAAGGGTAAAAATGAAAGGGTGTAAATATAGAATTATGGAAGCATTAAGCAAAGAAAGCAGGTGTGTCTAGATTAATAGCAGACAATAAATTTCAGGATGAATATTGTTGCCAGATATAAACAGTGATTTTCATTATGACATGTGGGCCAATTCATCAAGAAAAGGACATACTAATCCTAAACACGTATGCAACTGATAATAGAGTGGCAAAATATATGATGTCCATATAATTAAAAGTAATGGTAAAATGCACAAATCCATACTCATAGACAGAGATTTTAACATTTCTTTCAGTACCCAATAGAAAAAGTAAATAAAGTTTTAGAAAAAATACAGACGATGTGAACAATACTAACAAACAATCTGACCTAATTGATATATATGGAACACTGTACTAATTGTATAATGTCCATTCTTCTTAAATGGACATATGCCATTCACCAAAGTGCACTATAGACTGAACCACAAAAAAAGTATTTCTATAATGTCTGAGGATCAAAACATAAAAATGACTATTTTCTGAACACAAAGGAATTAAATTAAAAATCAACAACAATAAGGCATAGGAAATATCTTCAAATATTTTAAAGTTAAATAGCTAATTTATGAATCAAAGAATAAGTCACACAGGAAATAAATTTTTTCAACCAAATGGTAACAAAAATACTTTACATCAAAATATGTAAGGTAAAGGTAAAGCAGTGTTTAAAGGGGAATCTGTAGCTTTGAAGCCTATAAAAACTAAGAAAAGTGCAAATAAATAATCCAAATGACCAGTGTAAGATCCTAGGGAAAAAAAAAAAAAAGTGGAAGAGCAAATTAAGCCCAAAGTAAATAGAAGAAAAAATAAAAATAAGAGCAGCATTAATTAAATAGAAATGGAAAATAAGAGAAAATCAACCAAGTAATGCTAGTTCTCTGAAAAGATTAATGCAACTGATAAATCTTTTTCAAGACTGATCAAGGAAAAAAATAGAAAAAAGTATCAATATCAGGAATGAAGTAAGGGTTTTAATTATTAATCATAAAAACATTAAAAGGATAATAAGGGTGGGGCACCTGGATGGCTCAGTTGGTTAAGCTTCCAACTTCGGCTCAGGCCATGATCTCACAGCTTGTGAGTTTGAGCCCCAAGTCAGGCTCTGTGCTGACAGCTCAGAGCCTGGAACCTGCTTCAGATTCTGTGTCTCCCTCACTCTCCATCCCTCCCCAACTTGTGCTCTCTCTCTCAAAAATAAATAAACTTTTTTTAAAAGGATAATAAGGGAATATCATAAAAAACTTTACAACAATAAATTTTAACATTGGAATGAAACAAGAAAAAAAAAATCCCCTGGAAAGACAACTTGCCATAGTGACACAATAAATACATAGAAAATATAAATAATGTATATTAAATTAAAAATATTTGTGATCTAAAACATTCCCACAGTGACAACACCAGGTCCATATCATGTCTATGATAATTTCAGTGAAGTATTTAAGAAATAAATACTACCAATATTATACAAAATTTTAGAAAACAGAGAAGAGATCGATTTCCAGCTTATTTTATGTAAGAATGCAAAAACTTGATGTGAATTTGACAAGGATGTTACAAAAAAATTGAATATCAGACTCTCTCATGAATATAGGTGCAATTCTTCTTAACTAAATATTAGCAAATTGAACTCAGTAATGTAAAAATGATAATTAATCATGACCAAATGAGATTTATTCCAAACTTGCAATATTTATTTTATAAAAGAAAATCAATGTAATTCACCACATAAAGAGAACTAAAGAAAAAAATATATAACATCATGTCAATATATGCAGAAGTAGTTGCATCAGTAGATGCAAAATTCAACACTCATTCATGATTAAAAAAAATAAACCTCAGCAACTTAGAAATAAAAGAAAATTTCACTAATCTGGTAAAGAGCATTTACAAAATATCTACAGTTATATCGACATTATATTTCATGTAAAACATTGAACACTTTTCTCCTGTGATCAGGAAGAAAGTAATGATGTTTTCTCTAACTACTTCTTTTCAACATTTACTGGATGTCAGTAAGTGGATGTCAGGCAGCAAAATAGAAATTAAAGGCATAAAGCTCAGAAGAGAAGTAGAGTGTATTTGCATATAATATGATTATGTACATAGAAAACCTATTGGAGTTTACACAATTTAGTGAATTAAGCAAAGTCACAGGATACAAGGTCACAGGGTATGTTGTCAGTATACCAAAATTAATTGCATTTCTATGTACCGGCAACAAAAAATTATAAAGTTAAATTTAAAAGTTATAATATCAAAAAATAAAATATATTAAAAGCTTTTAATAGGGAAAACCTTCAAATACTGCTTAGAAAAATTAAAGACCTAAAAAAATGTAGGGATATATGTTGTTTTTGGAGAGTAAACATTGTAATGATATCTATTCTTACAATTTTATTTAATATAATCACAACTAAAACTAACCCAATGTTCATCTTCAGGAGGATTATGGTGTATCCATACATGGGAATACTAGTAAATAATAAAAGTAATGAATTATATTTTCCATTGATATAAAATTCTAGAACAGATAAAACTAACCTATAGTAACAAAAAGCAGATCAGTGGTTACCTGGGTTAGAGTGGGAGGTTGATGCAGGAGGGAACAAGGTAAGAAGATGAAAATGAGTTAAGCCACTGAACAGTACACCTAAAATAATTGCCTTATGTGAGTTGCACCAACTAAAAAAGTTGAGTTTTAAAAGACGAATATAACTATAGGGTGACAGAAATAAGAAAGAAGTTTCTGAAAAGGCAAGAATTGACTGCAAAGGGGAACAAGGGAACTCACTGAGGTGAGATAAATGCTTTTTAATATTGTTTCAGATAAGTGCTTACACAGGTGTCTTCAACTGACAAAACTCATCAGACTGAGCATTTAATATCCATTCATCTCATTTCATTAAAAATATTTCTCAATAGAAGCCTAATCTGAACAAAACTATTTCAGGAGATCTCTTATTTTTATTTTTATTTTGGTTTTTGTATTGATTCTCACAGTCAGAACTCTGGTTCTCAGAGCCTGATCATGAAATGAAAAGTTCCAGGTCATCAATGTATCTTAAAGTGCATTGAATTTTAAATATATATGATAGCTCTTGTATATATGTCCATTTCTCGACAGCTTGTTAATAAGTAAATATTGCATGCTGATGTCTGTAAGAATTAGGAAGCTAGGACTTCATATCTTACATTCACTTTAAAAGTGAAAAAAATCCCCTGTGCCCTCAATAAGCCTATTTATTAAATTTTAAAAAGAACCAAATAATATTAATTTATATTAAAAAAATAATACGATAGTATAGCATAAAAGAATAACTTGTCATCTTGCAAGATGATAGGAAAAAGACAAGAAAAGGATACAATAGGACTAGATCATGAAGAGTTAATACTAGTCTGATCTCCATACAAATATTTTACTAAATGATTTTGAAGATGACAGTCCAGCTGCAAGTCTTCTCCTAATTCAGTTCTCTCTTTTGTTTAATTATCTGTTTTTGTGAAATAGTTCTCAAAATTTTGAAGAAAGCATAGCATATTAACAACACTGTCATATATATCAATGACTCATTTGTCCAGAATAGATAGTTTAGGAGCAAGTGAGTGGTTAATTCGTTGAGTTTTATGAGGAGTTTTCCCCCTAGGAATCCTTACCACAAGGTTACTCTAGTAAATTATTTAGTAACACACTGAAAGATCAAGGAAATTGCCGTGACCTCATCTCAAAACATTTGAAGCTCTGAAGTTTATAGGAGGGCTAATAGACAAATTACATCAGCCTCAGAAAACACAGCATACCAGTTGACATCCATATGTGGGAATACCACTGTATGTAATTGCTTGAGGCAAAGGTAATGGCAATCCACTGTGTTAACTAGATGCATGTGATATTTTTGGTAATCCAATATTGTAAAGTAAGCTGTTGGTAAACCCTGTGAAGCGGTGGCCCCTGTCTTCCAGACAATCACACAATGTAATTGTCATTTACTTTGCCAAATAAATATAGAAGGTAAATTAAGTAAAGGCAAATGCAACAACTTCTAGTCAAGATTACCATCTAAAATTTTGGTTGAAATCTAGAAGAATTCTTGAATAAATTATGAGTCTAGGTAAAAGGAAAATCTAAAATATTAAATTTGAGGAAATATGAATATAAAATTATGGGAAAGGTGAATGTTATATTTATGATATAATACTTTTTGTTATGCCCCTTGAAATAGATTACATTTGAAGTGTGTATGATTAAAATTGTAAAAACTGCCTGAGGGGGACCTGAGAGGCTCAATCAATCAAGCGTCAAGACTCTTGATTTTGGCTCAGGTCATGATCTCGCCGTTTGTGAGATCAAGCCCCACCTTGGGCTCTGCACTGACAGCGTGGAGCCAAGTTGGGATTCTCTCACTCTCTCTCTCTGCCCCTCCCCTGCTTGTGTGCTCTCTCTGTCGCTCGCTCTATCATAAGTAAGTAAGTAAATAAATAAAATGCCTGAGAAGACAGAATCTTATTCCTCCCCAACTTATCTCGTCTGTCCAGAAAGATCTATCACAGTTTATCATATCTCTGGGCTATTTTTGAGGCTAGCTCAGAAATTCTGAGTCAGAAACCTAAGAAAAACCCACTAAGCTCTAGGTCATTCCCTAGGTTTCTAATTTAATTGAAAAGAAAATAAAGGAAATTGATATGCATCCTAATTTTATATTACATCCTGGAGAGAAATTTTATTCTGGCATCCTCTGAACCCCTTGAATCCCAAGGCTAAACCAAGAACAGAGCCAGCTTTTACTCAGGCCTAATTCCTTACAGGAGTGATACAAAACAGAGGCCACATAGGAGCCAGGCCAGAAGTCTTTGCCACTATCACATTTACCTCCGGAGAAATAAAAGGAAATGCTTGGATGTACTGGACATATCCTGGACAGTGTTCCTGTTGTCTTTATAGTCTGAGGAGATGTCAGACAATGAGGTTTTCTGTTTGTTTTGTGTGTGGCAAATTATTACCTGTGCTTTATATACGTGTCTCCTGACCTTTGCTGGTTCCTTGCTCTATCAATCCTTCCATGTCTTTCTTGTATCATCATTTCCTTTTTCCACTGGAATTTTCAACTCACCTTACTTTCCTCTTAAACAAGAAACAAACAAACAAAATCATTGTTTAAATCCACATATATCTCTAGTTCCTGATTCATCAATTTTCCTCTTTTCACTGCCACACTTCACAAAATTGCTGCCTTCATTTGCTTCTCACTTAGCTCTTTAATTCCATGTAGTCTATGCTCCTGTCACTCCATTGAATTTGTTTTTGTTATTCATCAGTCATATGGATATTGTGAGAGTAAAACACATGTTTCTATCACCATTTAACAAAACAGCAATAAAGGGGCTAAATATTTGGAGTGTGGAGCCAGACAGTCCATACATTTGCTAGTTCTGTAAACTTGAGCAAGTTTACTTAAACTTGCTATGCCTCAATTACCACATAAGTAAAATGGGGTGATAATAGAACTTTTTGAAGTGTGATTTGGAGAGTTAGATTATTTAGTTTGTTTAAAGTAATAACAACAGTGTCCAGCTAAACAAATTTAACTATTAATACTTCTATTTTCTGAAATGTAGAACGGGAGATTATAATAGTTCATTTTATGCAGTGGGTCTGTGAAACTAAATACCTTAACCAGTGTAAAGTACATTAGTAAATATTCAACAAACCCTAAGTATTTTAAAACTCTCAAAATTGTAAGGCTAGTTAAACCCCTATCATCATCATCATCATCATCATCATCATCATCATCATCTGTTTTTTCTATTTCTTACCATCTTCTTTGCTGCCTCTTTTCCTCCATTCATGCCATTAACTGTAAGTTTTCCCAGGGTGCTCTGGTTGGAACTTTGCTTTACTAATTCCGTATATTCTCTCTGCAAACCTTATTTAAACTTATGGTTTCAACTTCACCAGACCTGTGAGCACTTCAGACTTTCTGCTTATGTACCTCTTATATATACCATTTTTGGGTATCTCAACCTGAATGTCCCTCAAGGATTTTAAATTCCTCATCTCTCAAAATAATGCCATCATCTTTCCCACAAACTTGTTCTTCCTCTTCCTGTGAATGTCATTCCAGCTCCTTCACATTGTTCAAACCAATAACTTGGGAGTAAAATTTGCAATCTCCTTCTGACTCCCCCCCCCCCCCGCCGCCATATATCCAATCTGTATCTAATACTTGTATATTATACTAACTTGATGGCTTTCGTATTTATTTCTTCATTCCAAGGTCAAGTTTTCCCTAGATTATAGCTGTAGGCTTCTAACTGCCTCTGAATGGACTGGCTTAGCTTCAGTATATCTGCAACAAATGTTATCTAAATGTTCATTACTCCCTGATTAAGAAATTCAGTGGCACTCTCTGGCTTTTAGGATAAAATACAAATCCTTTAGTCTGTAAATAAGACGTCATCATTTTCTAATCGTTAGAAATTCATTAGTCATATAGAACTTCTTACAGTTTCCTGAAAATATTTTTGTGTCCTCTCTTTCCATGCCTTCCATATTCTCTCCCTCCTCTTCTTTCCAGGTTTCCCCATCCTCTCATCTAGCTAACTTGTACTCAATCTTCAGATCTCACTAATTTCTTGGTCACCTTCTCTAGGAAGATCCCAGCCTCTCACAAGAAGGCCCATTCACACTTAAGATTACTCTGAATCCTCTACTCTAAATATCAATACTCTTGTCTTTTTTCCACTGGACTATGAACTTAATAGGGAAAGAGCTTATCTCCCACTACTCTTCCTCTTACTCCCTCTACCCCAGCTATACTGACCTCCTGTTTCCTAACTACCTTAGACATTTTATTCCACAAGGATATTAGCATTCATTGTCCTTTCTGCCAAATACACCCATGAGTCACTATCTTACCTCCTTCAAAGATTTTCTCAAATCTCATTAGCTTAGTGACAACTGCCATGACCACCCAGTTTAAAATGAAAACCTCTCCCAGAAGGCCCAAACACTTTACCTTATTCACCTCTATGATAGTACGTAATTTATTCATTTGGCTTATAGATGGTCTCCTCCATCACAATGTAAACATGAAAGAAAGCCATTTGTTTGTACTGTTCCCTATTACATTTGTAGAACCTATTTGTATTGTTCTCTATTATATCCCTGGTACCTAGAATGAAGTACACACACAAAGTACACAAATCAACACAAATAATGAATTGAGGGGTGATAAATGAATTATTCTTCTATTTAGGCAATCTAGCATCAAATACATAGTAGGTATTCAATGACCCTTGATAGAGTTAATGTTAAATTAAAAACTGTGAACTATTTGATTTTAACAATTAAAGTAAACATTAGCATTTTGAAAATAAAATCCTTATTAAAATTAGAGGAAAAGTTCCATTATGGTAAGATTGAAAAATAGGCAACCTCATAAATTCAACTCTACCAGTCAGATCACCTGAATATTAAATTAATTAATAGATTAATTTTCCTGTGAAAAAGGTTAAACTATTTCCCACTTTTTCTCTTATCACCAATTCAGAGAGAATCCTGTGAACCTTTTTCCCAATTATCCCTGAAAAGGATAAAATATTAAGTACTGAGGAAAAATCATATAGGTCATGTACAACTCAACGAACCAATACATCTATTATAGTAGAAGAACTTTCCACTAGAAGTTCAAATAGTACTGTAATTTGGGATTGACCAAGAACGGGTGGTTAGTGTAACAAGCAGCAAGCAAGATGATGATAGATTTATACCAATTCCATGCTCAAGACCAACTTTACCTACAAAATGGCAAATAGATATGTGTTCTGTCTGCCACTGCCCAGAAAGCCTATTGAGTTCACTGCATATAGTG
Organism: Lynx rufus; assembly: GCF_022079265.1. Lineage (NCBI taxonomy): Eukaryota > Metazoa > Chordata > Mammalia > Carnivora > Felidae > Lynx > Lynx rufus. The sequence continues at coordinate 93,848,527 of NW_025814845.1, read as the reverse complement.
TACCCAAAGCTTAAGGGTTGAAGAATAAAGTATTACCAACATCCAGCTGCAAAAGCAGTCTGCAAAATTTCTTTACGTTGCAAAGTGATGAAAACTGAATTGTACTGTTTGGAAGACTATACCTTTTCTAGAGATCCACTGAAGATTTTCAAATATTTACTGTTTTATAATTAGTAACAAATACAAATTTTGAAGCTGAATTTTGTTTTAATATTGAAGGGTGATCATGATTTTTAAAAAAACCATTTTTTTCTTTGTCTTAATGGGCTATGGCATTGTATTAGCATAAATCATTGATTTTTCAAGTTTCTATATGTTTTATTTAAGTTATTATTTTATTTTAGCTACTTAATTAAAATAAATAAAAGCTTAGGAGATTAAATCCATAGAGATAGGCAAAGGGCAAGATATATATTTAATCTCTAGAAGTAAAGATGGCCACATGTCAATGAGTAAAGACAGAGTAAAGCCTTGCCTTAATGGGCTGCCCAGTAGCAATGGATACACAGACAAAAGTCTTCTCCCCATCCAGCCACTTCTGACCATGTGAGGGGGCAAATCTATTTAAATATTTTGTGTCCCTTTGTCTTTATAAAATGATTATAAAAACAATTGACACTTATTAAATCTTAGTACCAATTTTATAATTTGTTCTTTAGCAGAAGAGGAAACATACTATACAAACATTGCACAATATGCCCAGCTGCCAGAGCTCCTGAGTGGTGGAGCATGGTTCAACCCTCATGCTGCCCATGCTCTTTCTGATTTGTAATGCTGCCTTCAGGCATGGTGATAATACCTGCCCTGGAAAGTGCACACAGTGGATATGAAAGTAAGTTCATTTTATGAATTAAATTGAAAACTGTAAATTGTTACTGAAACTGGGAATCATTGTAACAATTACCTATGAAGCAATTATTTATTAAGCACTGCCCAGTGCTATGTTGAGGGATGCCTTGAAAAGTACACAACTTGTTCCAACCCTGAAGGAATTTGTAATTTACTATACACACCAGATTAATACATCAAGGAAAAAAATTGTGAAGGCAGTTATAAATATGTAACTAAATTCTGAATATAGGACTTCAGTAAAAGTTGCTTAATATATACAATCATTGTTCTTTGACAATCAAAGATCAGACTCTGGTTATCTTAAGCCAAATCAGTTCATTGGAAGGTATATCACAGTTCACATATTTGTATTGAAAAGCTGGAGGGGAAATTAAAAAAAATAGTTTGAAAACAGGAAGCAGGACACCTCTGATAGTATAGACCATGCTCTCCACAGTATCATTATGATGGGTCAGTCTCCTTTACTCTATCTTTGGTTCACTCTATTGAATAATTAAATTCCTGGAAGAGAGCATCTGGTAGGCCTAGGTTGCATGCATGCTCCTCCCTTGGATAAAGCAGGGTAGACATTAATAGTCCCAGTAAGGGGTAACCTGGGTGGCTCAGTAGGTTAAACGTTGACTCTTGATTTCAGCTCAGGTCATGACCATGACCTCAGGGACGTGGGATCCAGTTGAGTCCCACATCAGGCTCCACGCTGAGTGAGTGGTCTGCTTAAGATTCATTCTCTCTCTCTCTCTCTCTCTCTCTCTCTCTGTCTCTCTCTCTCTCTCCCCTATGCCCCTCTCCCCTGTTCATGCTCTCTGTCTCTCTCTAAAAAAAAAAAAAAAAAGAGAGAGAGTCCCAATAAGACCTTATTCAATGGAGGAAAATTAAGGTACTGTATTAGTACAAGGAAAGTGAATGATTTGGCAGAGAAATTAAAATGACCATTCTATGAAGAAAAATAAAAAATTATAATGGGTGGAGGATCGCAATGAAGGCTTCAGAAAAGATGTAGCTCTTGAAAGACAGGTAGAATTTGAACATTTGGATGCAGAAAACTCTTGCAGAAGGAGAGGAATTTTTGTATAAAAATTAGTGTCATACCAAGACAATGAACAAGGAAGACAAAGCTTTTAAGTTTCTTCCTCGAGGAGTTTGGGGATTGTTTTGTTTTACTTTCTTTATTTTAAAATGATTATCAAGTCATTCTACTTTGAACTATGTTTCAACAAAGGTCTCACTACATACATGGAAAGGAGTTTAAAACATCTTAAAATCTTTTATTTCTCTGTGGTTTATTATCGTGAGTTGATTACTGGAGATATTTGATTTCCTAGCAGACTTGTAAGAGGCAGATATCTCATGAGGCAATATAGAAGAGAAATGAAAGATTAAATTCCTGGGAAATCAGGTAAAATGTTAAGATAAAGATACTTGATGTTCCCACATTGTAATTTATGTCAATTAATTTTACCCTCATTTTAGCATTCTTTTGACTTGTCATAATAGTCCAATCAACTCCCATTTAATGTCAGATGATCTAACTGCTATAATATTTCAGAAGTGAATTGGATTTATAAAATATAGCTTTTAAGCAATTACAAAGTTTAATATTTTACAAGTATTATTACAAGCATTTTATGCTCTTGCATTACAACATATAATAACAGGTGATCATGACTGTTGATTTAAAAAATCAGAAGTATATACTTAATTATCAATCTTTAATATTTTCTAGAAAGAGAGTAAAGTAAGATTGGTGATATGAGGATTGATAAGTATAGGTCTTTTTAATTAATCACCTCCACCAAGTACCTTCTAAACATTATATACTTCTTAACAGTCCTTACTATAATGATTCTTTCCCTACTGCTGCCCATATTTCAGAATAACTTTCTGTGGAAAACCTCTGTGATTGCAGATCATCTAAGAAATAACTTCCAACTTCTTAGCAAGAAATTAAAAGAAAAGAAAGAACTCTCAGAATGTTTTACTATTTTGTGAACATGCTATAGCCTTTGATAACTCTCTCCTCTTATATGAATTTATGATGCTTTAAATCTTCTCCATTTGGTAAAATCAGGTGTCCAGTAGGTTTCCTTAAAAGAATGAATATCCAGATAATAATTATAATAAGTTTTTAAATCTGTCATGATAATATTAATAACTTGTTTTTATTAAGCACTTTTTTTACACCAGAAAGTAATTCTAAGCACCTTCTATGTAATATCTCAATTATTCCTCATAAGAAACTATTGGGTAGATACAAGTGTTATACCTATATGTATATTTACAAAATGAGCAGGTGATTGAATATCTTGATGAAACACATAAATCAAAGATGCTGATACTATCCATTAATTTGCACACATGCATTAAGTACGTGGTACAAACCAAGAACTGTGCTTGGCATAGGTAATATAGCAGTTAACAAAATAGACATTGTTCTGCCTTCAAGAAACTTATTCTCTCAAACTTTTGTGATTATAATAGGAGATAAGCAAGATGCATTCTCATCTTGATCCAGTTTTATCCCATTATACAAGGGCTAGCAAATCATGCTTTGTTATGAGGCATGGTGGTTGAGGTGACTCATCTAAAAGGGGCAAGCCAAATTTAAATCCAAGCTCTTTCTTTGCCAGCAAGAATCCCTTAGCCAAAGGAGAAAATATATGGCATGAGTCAGTTTCCTAGGCAAACAGAGGAAAGACCACAAAATACACTGTTGATGAAGCCTGGGGGTAAGTTAAAAAAAAATGCTCTGATTGCAAAACTATAGTCAGACCACAAAATTTCCTCTATTAGCAATGTCGCTTTGATGATATATCTGAGAGCAATGAGGCTTAAAAGCCTGAATTCTAGCACTTATGTTATGAGAATGCTTTTAATTCTTGCCCAGAACCTGCTTTCTTTTAGAAACAATGTTTCCCTAAGGCCTTTATCAAGAGGGTGAGATATGTGCTACTCCAGAGTATCTGCTGTCCAGGGAATAGTTAATGGAGTCACACAATATGAGCCATGACCTCCAGGTCTCTGCACTTTGGGAAATCCATTTTCAACTTAGATTCTAAGCTGGAAGTGATTCTTTCCATTAAAACGGTTTTTAAAAAGCCTCTCTCATACCCACAGCATGCAAGAAAAAGCTGATCCCTAGAAGAGGCTGTAGACACAGGATGTTTGGTCACGTTAGAAATACAAAGTTTCAGTGTGAAGCAGCCATTCTCACATTTAGCAAAGCAAACACTAAGTTTTGTGGACAGTTGGAAGAATTCTAAGACTAGAGGACATGATAGGAAAGCAGGCAAGGGATAAAAGCCGCTGGTGGAAATGATTAATCCCCAGGTCCTCTAAGTACAGAAATCCAGTCCAAAGCAGAACGATTCCATTAGCCACACTACTTAAGTTATCATCAGCGGAGGAAAACCAGAGATAACTATTATAATGTATTGTAGATGCCTATGTATCATAGACCACATATAATTTCCAATATAGAGTGCCATTTCCAACAAATCCTTTAATCCTCTTCAAAAGATGCAAGTTTAAAACCCCTAGAACCAGGGAGATATTACTCTATTTAAAATAAAAATTTTGATGGTTGGAGTGGGGGAAATAGAACATCGCTTACATAATTCTTTCATCATGAGTCATATTTCTCTCTGGGACTATTAAGAAAGCTAATGGAGTATTTGAATCAATTAATTCAATCCAATACCTGCTGGGTCTGGACTATGGATAAGGCACTGTGTTTGTTTATATAAGAAATATGAAGGTAAGTAAAATTCAGTTTCTCCTCTCAGAGCCCTTGATATCATACCAGAACTTAAGAACAGACCCACAAAAAATGTACAAGATTAAGTTCACTGACACAGCTTTCCTCAGATATAATGTTATGCTTACACATTCAGATTACTTGCACATGGAGGCAGGCAGTATTTTCTACCTTACTAAAAAAATTTGTCACAACAAATAGAACAGTAACATGTTTCATACTTTTAAAAGCTGATTTTATGATTTTTATAATGTTATTACCTATTTGACAGATACAGTTTTCCCTTTGGAATCTGGGAAAGCGTATCTCCATTTTTTTTTTTCCTGTTCTATGTCCTTCATCTACATTGATGGCTAAATATACTTGCTGGGGAAAGAAAAAAAGAGAGAGAGAAAGAAAATAGTATGGAAAAAGAAATTACCTCCTAATGAGGAATCAGGAAAAGCACCATGGAAGGCTTGGATTTATAAGCACACTTGGAGAAAGAACAATTTTTGTAATAGATAGAGCCATGGTAGAAGTGAATAGTACCCCACAAAAACAAAAGCCCAGAAGTTAGAAAATTAAGCATATTTGCTAACCAAGTCATAGCATCAGCCTGGATAATAGGGGAAAAGTGAGGAAATGAAAAAGGTATACAAGACTGCCTCCAGGGTCCCTCCATTTAACTAAGTAAAGCATGGCCAGATCAGGGAGCTGCCTCGTGGATACCAGAAGTGTCTGTTCAATAGAACACCTTGCAGCATCATTGATTTTTAGGAATGCACTGAAGTAAAAACAAGTAGTTATTTCTTCTAAACATGACTTTTTTTTTTCCATTTTGGTCTGTGAGTCCACCTATGAACACATGAAAGCAATTCTCTCGGGTCATTTTCTAATTTAGACAAAATGAAGAGATGCACATTGGCAAGTAATTTGAGTTCTCAGTTTAAGTACTAAGGGATGCATACTGAATGAAAATTGGATTTTTAATATTGCCCTTATTTGAATAACCCAAGGAGTTTGTCCTAATAAAAACAAGGGATGTTTATTCAATTCTAGACTGATCACCTTTCTGACAGGTAGGAGGGCTTGAGGGGGAGGTAGGTGGGCTGACTTGCTGCAGAAACAAGTGCCTCCAGAGCATGGACACAGGACTTGGAAACAGGAGAGATGAGGATTCAGTCCTCAGCATGCTTCTTACTGTTACTGTTATGTAAATATGTCCTTATTGTAAAAAGGTGTTTTCTCAACTACAATTTGGAATTAGATGTGAATGATCGCAGCATAGCATCATAGGAAAATGAGGAATCCAAACCTTGAATCCCAGTCCCCACTTAAGATGGAGTTCCTATGGGAATTTAAGCAATCTTGTGATCACTCTACTTTTCTACTCCTTCCTACATAAAAAAATTATAGGTACAAGGCAGATTTTTATGATTTATCTCACTTATATCTCACTTTAATTCTTCAAGGCAGGCTTTTTAATTCCCATTTTAAGGACAGGAAAACCAAGGTTGATAAAACTCATTCTGTCTGTCAGTAAACAACCCAAGTTTCTACTTTAAATCTTTATTGCATTATCATTTTAATGCACCAAGAGACCAGTAGAAGTTTTTTGCAGACTAACAAAAGAGATTATAAAATATTATAGGGACACCTGGGTAGCTCAGTCAGTTCAGTGTCCAACTCTTGATTTCAACTCAGGTCATGATCTCGTGGGTTCTTGAGTTTGAGCCTTGAGTTGAGCTCCATGATGACAGGGCAAAACCTGCTTGGGATCCTCTCTCCCTCTGCCCCTCCCCTACTCATTCTCCCTCTCTCTCTCTCTGTCTCTCATACTCTCTCTCTCAAAATAAACATTTAAAAATTATTATCATTGTAAAGAAATGTTAAAAGATATTTGTAAAAATCAAACACAATACAAGAAATAAAACCAAAGGCGTTCCAATTAAAATGAATGATTGGGAAGACACGTTTGGAGAATTCAAATAAAACTCACACAGAAAACTCACTCATCACTTAACATCATTTAGTCTCTGATAGTATTTGTCGACCTAGAAGAAATACATTGGGATACACAAAATGACTGTACTCGTGTCTAATGCAGATGCTTATTAAAATTAACATTGTATTGCAATGTCAGAATTTCAGCATTATATAAAAGAGTTGTCAAAATATTTTCACCTTTCATTACTGCTGAATGAAAATAGCAGAGGTATCAGTTTATTGGAAGTGAATCAGTACAGATTATTGTGAATCTAGTCTCTTCCTAATTTAAATTAAAATGTATGTCAACGTATCATTGTAAATATTTGATCTACTGATTCCATGTTCACAGTTCCTTTAACACTAGTAAGATAGCTTTGACTTCATCTGATTATATAATTAAACAGACAATTTATAATTGCTTAACTCCCTGCCTAGTTTAGAAGAAATTAGGAAAAAAAATAGAACCAATAACTTAAATGCTTCTTTGAGATTCTAGAAGAGGAACTGTGTGAATTAGAGCAAACAGTTCAGCACACATTTTAGTCTCTAAATTTATACTTCTGGTACCACTTCAATGATCTGTAATAGTTACAAATCAGACAGAATTTCAGAGACTTCGTGAAGTGACCTATTCCAAGAAAAACAAATAATTTCTTCAGAGATTTGCTGCTGCTGCTCAAGAAATCTTTGGAGATTTTTATGGTTTTCTCCATTTAGCTTGGCAATTTCTGTTTAGTTAATCGTGAATACCTAGTTAGTTCTAGTTTACTGATTAATTAACAGGAAAAATGAAAGCCATTAACTTTTTTTTTTTAACTCTGGGAGTTTATTTTTTACAAAATTAAAATGTTCTTCAAGTTTCAATTTTATTCTTGTTGTATCATCTGATTATCTAACCTAACTGGCTCAAATATCCAGCTACATAAAATGGCTCAGTAACTAAGGGAAACATGGAGTATATTTGAACATGATTCCCTATTCATCTCTGTCAAGTAATGGTAATTGCAGCTGCACTAGAAATGTCTTCACCTTGGGGCTATGAAATTTGAGCACCTAGCTCCCTGTAATTGATTTCCATCAGTTCCAAACACTACCATCATTAATTCTGTGCATATTTATTGAACACTCTATGTTCCAGGTACTGGTTTAGCCTCATGGGATACATTAGAGTACAAAGAAAGAAAGATTCCCTATCCTCATTTGAGCCATGCATTTGGGCAGGTGGGCGAAGACAGTTTAACATATATAATAAATAAATAAATTATATGGTATTTTGAAGGTGTTAAATCCTATGGAAAATAAAGAAAGTGTAGAGCAAATTAAGGGGTCCTTAGTGAAAGTTGGAGGAGGCTCCATTATTAAATAGTGTGCTTAGGATTGGCTTCTGGAGTAGGGGAGTTTTGATGGATGTCTCGAAGAAAGCACCTGAATTAACTATCAGTATTGCTTCAATAAACCAAGGATCGTATTTTTCCATGTGAAAAACAAGAAGATCATTGCTAGCCAAGTAAAAACAATTTAAAAAAAATAATTACATGAAATGAGGCAACACAATTCACATTACATTTGAAATGCGAATTATATTGACTCTCTTACCAAGAGTTTCTTTCCAAGGAAGAGATTAGGTCACAGTTGTTTTGTTTCTAAATAATAACTTCATCAGATTATTTTTAATGTATTCTATTTTTAAATATTGTATATATTTTTATTTATTTATTTTTAATATTTTATATATATTTAATGTATTCTAGCACATATTACAAATTAATGTTTTAGAACAGAGGAAAGAATCTGTTAATGTATCACAAAAGGAGCCAACACAAGGGCCCCCACACCTTTGAAGATATCATATTAAAGACTGACAAAAAGCAAGGAAGTTTGAGGTAAAGCCAAATAACTCAGGCATATATGTACATTTGCTTTTGTGGAACTAATATAATTATACATTCTAGAACCTGCATTAGCTCAGATGATTCTTTGTTGCCACATAACAACAGCAACAACAATTTACAGTTATTAAAAGCTTATTATATACCACACATTGTTCACATGTGGGAGCATTTGTTCACATGTGGGAGCATTGTATGTTACTTCAATTATTCCTTCCAAGAAGTCTAAGAAGTATTTAACACCCCAATTTTACAGATGAGGAAGTTAAGAAACAGAAGGCATCATAGGCTAAGTGGTAGAGCTCATTTTTGAACCCATGCATATTGACTTCAGAGCCTGAGCTTTTAACTATAATGTGACAATGTCTCCTATCAGAAGTTTGGGTAAGCATGGCTCCAAGGTGAATTAAATGCAAGGAAATGCATTAAGATGCAGGGGGAAAAAAGTATTAGGACTCTGATTAATGTTCATCTAAAAGTAAGAAAGATATTAACCTAAGATATTTGGTAGAGATGATATTTGGTAGAGACTGCCGATTATACATAATGCTAATAACTCAAACAGAAATGAGCAGCAGGAAAATGGCACAGGAACATTTCTCCCCCTTCTTTAGTGCACCCATTGTCAGTCAAGTCACACTAGAGATTTCAAACAAAGATCTTTCATCAGATCTGACCTATTTAGTCACATTCCTTAACATTAAGACATTATAATTTTTGTTAGCACCAACAGAGGTGTTATGCTTTTCATAAATGGAATAAAATACTTAAAATAGTGTTCATTTCATTTGCTTATTTCCATTTTGCATATTTTATAAAGCACATAAATTATAGGAATGCAAGTATATAATGTATAAAAATAAATATCCATATATTAAGAATGCATTCTCAGAATATTTGCTGGTCATTGTGAGGACACAGGTCTAGATTATCAAAACAATTAGCATCACAAATGGAAATGGGTTTTTATTTTAAAATTAACATAAACTTACTTCTGTAATTGACATACTAATTAATAGGAATTAAACATCCATACTTATAACTTTTAAATTATGCCCTTAAGTGTCTGAATGAATCTCACTGTTTCAAGCTTCATTAGTTATAACGATTTTTTTCCTGTTCTTTTATAAAAGATTATATTTGAAATATATGTATGCATTTATGCAAGAACGTCATATGCTTCATTCATTTTCAGGTGATTTTAACTCAATTAAAATATTTAATATTAACTCTTCATTGATGTGCCATTCGCACTAGTTCTTTCCTTTAACTTCATTATCTTTCTGTCAGTGAGCTTTCTCTATTTCCTATTTCTTGCCATATAACTAAATCAACAAATCCTATGTTTTCTTCCTTTAAAAGATGCTACCACTTGTCTGAGAGTCCTTTCCATTCTTTGCTACCACCATCTAAGCTCTTAAAGTCCAGGTAGATACTATTTTAATAACTTCTTTTGTGTTGATCTCCCCTGTTATGCCCAAACCCTACATAACAACCATGATTTATCTGTTCACAATTGCCAGATTATTTTAATTTTAAAGATTAAAGTTTTTGAAGAAGATGTATTTCCAACCCTCTGCAAAAAAATCATTGTGAAGTAAATTCTCCCACTTGATTCATAGGATCATCTGCCCCACCGATTTTTAAGTTTATTTATTTATTTGGAGAGGGAGAAAAAAAAAGAAAGAGTGTGTGCACATATGAGGGAGGGACAGAGAGAGAATCCCAAACAGACTCCGTGCTGTCAGCGTAGAGCCCAACATGGGGCTCAATCTCAGGAACGATGAGATAGTGAACTGAGCTGAGATCAAGAGTCAGATGATTAACCGACTCACCACCCAGGCATCCCTCTGCCTTCCCTACTTTATATTGCACCCTTTGGTCTGCTCATTCTGCCTGTTTTCCTGTACAAGACAATAATGCCAAGACCCTTTTGAACTTTCATTGCACTTTTTGATAAATATTTACATTTTTCTGCTTATTATTATAATTACTAAGATACATATTTTCCATCATATTGATTACCCTTGAGGATAGAGACCATGGTTTACACATTCTTTAAAAATCTTTAGCAACTTCTAGCACAACTGCCTGCTCATAAATAGTCAAGATTAATATTTGATGAGGAAAAGTACTCTAAAATAAAGCAATATTTTCCCGGTTATTTAGAATGGGTTTTAACATGTTTCAGTCCCTTAGAGGCCCTGATATTCTTTACTTGTCATTGATCAATATATTTAAGAAAACATCAGCTAATAGAAAATTGTTATATATGGGGAAGCTACTTAGAGACATCCCCAAACAGGTGCTGGAAGTTTGACAGTTTGTTGTGTTATGAGAAATGCGAAAATGAAGTATATTTTTACAGCCAGATATTTAGGTTGTGGGATATCATTAACATAACCCAGTTCTCTCCAAAGTTAGAAAAAAGGAGAAGATAAATACAATTTATAAAAAATGCTCTAGTAAATAGTTCACCTTTTTGCATACTTTCTCTCTCACATTTCCCAGAATTGTTTTTTTTTTTAAACTACGTCAAATATCATCGGTTCTTCCAAATCTGTTTAATCATTTACTTACTGAAACCTTCTCTGATCAACATTACCCTGCCACTCTTTGCCTTAATTTGGATTCACTAAGCATTTGCACTGACATGCTCCTACCATATCATTCTACACTGCTTTTTATACAGTTTTTTTTGTTTGTTCAAAAGAAAATTACTTGTTCAAAATTATAATTACCTAATAATTATAGGAACAATTATTTTTATTTATTTTGGTTCCTACTAATTCCCTGGAGCAGTTTCAAGTATATACTAAGTACTGCACCAACACAGGTTTTATTGACCAGGGATAAGAATTTGATTTTTAACAGGCAGAACACTATATCAAGAATTTTTGAGATTATACCAAAGTATCTTAACAAATTGGCATCAATTACTGGACCAAATAGCAGGGTCAAATATGGCTTTCAAAAATGGGATAGATGTAGGATCATAATTTTAACAATTTCCTTAAGATTTGCCAACAGACAGTGGCAAAAGAAGATATGGAATATAATTGACCACTTATGAAACATCAATAAAAACAGAGTTACTAATCTTTAACATCCTGAATTGAGGTGGTGCAATGAAAATTAGGGGGGCAATATCTTTAAGGGGTTCATTTTTAAAGACAAAATGTAACTTGAAATAACTACAGAGCTACTTAGCAAAAGATAGAGTTTATGAGTGCACAGGTTTCAAGATTAATATAAATATATACACACATTTGCCTTCACCACTTGGTTTTGAAAGCAGAAACAAATATAATTTTTTTAATTAACATAATTTTTCTGTCAAAAAGAGATAGGAAGAATACATAGTTTTTTTTTTCAACCAAAACAGTATAAATAGCAACAGAATATGTTGTCCATTGGAACATATCATACCAAGTTGGAATTAATTATGAAACAGCTACTTTCTATGTCTTATTCCTCCACTTACCCACAGCCACATCTAAAACTAGTCTTATTTAAAACAGAAACAATAATGTTAAGGTTGGCAGGCAAAGGAACACCCAGATAAGTTTATTTCCTACCTTATTCCTATGAGGTAATAAAAAATGTCATGAAGAAATGCATTCCTAATTCAAATTCTTATCAAAGTAAATGTGTCCTAAACTTTTAAAATTGGGTCCAGTTTAGTAGTGCACACTCATATTCCTATATTCAAAATACCTCTAGAGTCCTAGCATATATATAAGTGTAATGACAAAAAAGGTTACAAAAGTAACTTAGCTAAAATTACAAAACAAAGTATGGATACTTTGCAATGTGAGTCTCATTTCTTTATTTGAAATTCCAAACACTTACTATCTATAAAGCACAGTATAAAGCTAAATTGTAAATATATAACATTATTTAAATACTATTTCATTTGTTTGAGTTTTAACTCCTTCCTTTGAAACATTAAATTCTGGAACTGAAGTGGGCATTTTCTCTTAAGTGAAATATACATACCTCAGCTAAAATATTCACAGTTCAGCTAACTATCAGTAAATAGTTGATGCCACCTATACCACAATAGCTGAAGAATTTTTGGATGAACTAAGAGGAAAAACAGATTTGTAATCATAAGATTTAATTTTAGAACCTGATCTAGCCACACCACTTTCTTTTTCACTTTATTTCATCTATGAAATAAAGATAGCAATACCTAGAATTATTTGGAAGTAAAATACTATAGGACAGCCTTTAGAAAATTATGAAATTCTTAAATGTTATTAATGGCATAATTATATGTTATAATCTGTTTTCTCAACTTAAAAAACATCTTTTGAAATAAGTTTTCATTTTTTATTCTCTATTTTTAATTTTTTTAATGTTTATTTTTGACAGAGAGAGAGAGAGAAAGAGAGAGAGAGAGAGATGGAGTGTGAGCAGGGGAGGGGCAGAGAGAGAGGGAGACACAGAATCCAAAGCAGGCTCTAGGCTCTGAGCTGTCAGCATAGAGCCCGACATCGGGCTCCAACCCACAAACTATGAGATCATGATCTGAGCCAAAGTCGGAGGCTTAATCTAATCAGCCACCCAGGCACCCCATATGCTCTTCTTTTTTAAATCTTAATTTTTCCCTCTGCATATTAGGCAAAAGCCAAAGTGAAGAGATTTTCAAAGGGAAATCTTACAGCCAATTTTGATGTCTGTCTTAACTGGGTATTTTTGGTTATGATGCTAATCTATATTGATATTTATTGGATAACTTCCTAGTGTACAATTGATCTTATTTTATTTTATTTAAATACATTTAGAAAAAACATAAAATAGTGTCTAAAGAAATATGTAAAGTATTTTTTTTTTATGATCAAAAATAATACAGGATTTTAAGCTCCTTAAAGAAAAGGAATGTTTCCTATATTGTCTCCTTCACACCTCATTTTACTCTGGTTCATATTGCATTGTACATAAAAGATGCTCAATAAAAACTGATCTGACTTTTTGAATCCATTTACCAAATAAATTTTATTCCAAGCATGAGCCATGAAAGAAAAATTTAGGAAGTATGATTTAATTAAAATTTAAAATTTCTGCTCTACATAAAGCACTATTAAGAGAATGAAAAACAAGCCTGACTGAGAGAAAATATTTGTAAAACATATATCTGATAAAGGATTTGCATCCAAATATATAAAAAATTCTAAAAACTCAGTAATAAGAAACAGACACCTAGATTAAAAAGTCAGCAAAAGATCTGAACAAATACCTCACTAAAAAGATAAACAGATGGCAATATAATGTGAAAAGATGCTCAACATTATATGTCATTAGGGAATTGCAAGTTAAAACAATGAGATACCACTACACATTTATTAAAATGACAAAAGCCAACGTTAAAAAAGAAAAAAAATTGTAAGGGGAGGCTGGGTGTCTCAGTCGGGTAAGCGGCCGACTTCGGCTCAGGTCATGATCTCGCGGTCCGTGAGTTTGAGCCCCGCGTCGGGCTCTGTGCTGACAGCTCAGAGCCTGGAGCCTGTTTCAGGTTCTGTGTCTCCCTCTTTCTGACCCTCCCCCATTCATGCTCTGTCTCTCTCTGTCTCAAAAATAAATAAACGTTAAAAAAATAAAATAAAATAAAATAAAATAAAATAAAATAAAATAAAATAAAATAAAATAAAATGACAAAAGCCAAAACAATGACAACACCAAATGCTGGGAAATATGTGGAACAACGGGAACTCTAATTCATTGCTGGTGGGAATGCAAAATGATACAGTCTCTCTGGATGACAGTTTAGTGACTCATTACAGTACTAAACATATGTACCATACCATCCAATCAGTGTACTTCTCGGTATTTTCTCAAATGAGTTGAAAACTCATGTCTACATAAAAACCTGAACATGAATTTTATAGCGGCTTTATTCAAAATTGCCAAAATTTGGAAGTAACCAAGATGCTTTTTAAGGTCAATGAATAAACCATGGTACATACAGATGATGGAATATGTTAAACAACAAAAATACAACAGAGTACATTTAAAGATGAAATTTGCTTTGCTCAACAATTTATGAAGTGGGCAGCATCCCATGTAGCAATAGAAAGAGCTCCATCAAGCTGTGAGAAAGGAAAGGTTTTTAAGGATGAAAAGGGGATAGTATAAGGAAATTATTAGCAAAGGATGCATAATGAGGAGGATTGCCTCATGAGTGCTGACCAGGTAATTCCAGGTTGACTGGTTAAAGATTACGTTCCTGGGAGAGGCTGAAGCTGCAGTTTGGTTAGGTGTTAAGTCTTGGTTTGCTAACATAGGGTTTAACACAAGATTTCATTTGGGCCCTGCTGTCTCCTTTTTAATAAATATTATTTAGCAATAAAAACAATGAGCTATTAAGCCACAAAAATACCTATAGAGGAATCTTTAATGTATATTGTTGAGAGAGAGAAGTCAAACCAATTGCTAAATACTGCATAATTCCAACTAAATGATATCCTAGAAAGGGCAAAACTACAGTGACAGTAAAAAGAATAGTAGTCGTTGCCAGAAGGAGGGGGAAAGAATGAATAAGTGGAGTGCAGGGAATTTTTAGGGCAGTGAAAGAAACTATTCTTTTTTTATTATTACTTTATTTATTTATTTATTTATTTATTTATTTATTTATTTATGAATATAATTTCTTGTCAAATTGGCTAACATGGAGTATATATACTGCAGTCTTGTTTTAGGGGTAAATTCCCATGATTCATCGCTTACGTATAACACCCAGCACTCATCTCAACAAGTGCCCTCCTCAATGCCCATCACCCATTTTCCAATCTCCCCTGCCCAAACCCCCCACCCCTGTCAGCCCTCAGTTTGTTCTCTGTATTTAAGAGTCTCTTATGGTTTGGCTCCCTCCCTCTCTGTTTGTAACTACTTTTTCCCCTTCTCTTCTCCCATGGTCTTCTGTTAAGTTTCTCAAGTTCCACATATGAGTGAAAACATATGCTATCTGTCTTTCTCTGCCTGAATTATTTCACTTAGCATAATACCCTCCAGTCCCATCCACGTTGCTGCAAATGGCAGAATTCATTCTTTCTCATTGCCAAATAGTATTCCATTGTATATATAAACCACACCTTCTTTATCCATTCATCAGTTGACGGACATTTAGGCCCATTCCATAATTTGGCTATTGTTGAAGGCATTGCTATAAACATTGGGGTACAAGTGCCCCTATGAATTAGCACTCTGTATCCTTTGGATAAACTCCTAGTAGTGCTATTGCTAGGTTGTAGGGTAATTCTATATTTAATTTTTTGAGGAACCTCCACACTGTTTTCCAGAGTGGCTGCACCAGTTTGCATTCCCACCAACAGTGCGAGAGGGTTCCCATTTTACCACATCCTCACCAGCATCTGTTGTTTCCTGAGTTGTTCATTTTAGCCACTGTGACTGGTGTGAGGTGGTATCTCAGTGTGGTTTTGACTCGTATTTCCCTGATGATGAGTGACATTGAGCATCTTTTCATGTGTTTGTTGGCCATCTGGATGTCTTCTTTGGAAAAGTATCTATTCATGTCTTCTGCCCATTTCTTCACTGGATTATTTGTTTTTCAGATGTTGAGTTTGGTAAGTTCTTTATAGATTTTGGATACTAACCCTTTATCTAATATGAAACTTTTCTACATGAAACCATAATGGTGGTAACATGACGTTCTATATTTGTCAAAACCCATTGAATTTAGCACACAAGGAGCAAATGTTCATGTAAACTACGGATTTTAGTTAGCAATAATGTGTCAATATTCACTCATCAGTTGTAATAAATGGGGGATCTGTGCAGGGATATGTGGAAGAGGGGATAGATGGGAACTCTGTACTTGCTAAGTGCTTCTGTAAACCTGAAACTGCTCTAAAAAAGAATGTGAATCTTAAGCCAAGAGGACCCTAAGGAGACAATTAAATGCAATGTGGGAAACTGATGGGATACTGAAATAGAAAAAAAGAAGTTAGGAGGATGCCTGGGTGGCTCAGTCGGTTAAGCCTTGGACTCTTGATTTCAGCTCAAGTCAAATCTCCCTGTTGTGAGATGGAGCCCCATTGGGCTCTGTGCTAGGCATGGAGGCTACTTAAGATTCTCTTTCTCCCTCTCCCTCAGCCTCTCCCTAGCTCACACTTGCGCATGTGTGCATGCTTGTGCCTGTGTGCATGCACAAGCTCTTTCTCTCACTCTCAGAAAGAAAGAAAGAAAGAAAGAAAGAAAGAAAGAAAGAAAAATTAGAAAAGAAAGAAAATTAGGGAAAACTGAGAAAATGCAAATAAAGTATGGACTTTGGTTAATAACAATGTATCAATATTGGTTAATTGATTGTGACAAATGTACCGCGGTAATGTAAGATACAATAGTATTGGTATGTGGAAACTCTCTGCACTATGTGCAATTTTCTGCAAATCTAAAAATATTCTAAATTAAAAAAAGGTTAGTGAACAAAAATATTTATTTATCATATACTGTAAGTCAGGAGCAATGCTGGAAATATAGAAAGGTACATAGTAGAACTTAAACATAAATTTATTGAAAGTATATGTTTAAATAAAAGTATATTTATATATTATTAAATTTTTACATTTTAAAGAGCAGTGTAGAAGACTAAACAATCCATCTGTGGAATGTGTATGTCATCAGAGCAAAATGAAAATATTTTGGATTTTAATGTAAGCACACTATTTGTAAATGCAAATGTTCCATTTAATTGTTATGCTCAATGTCTTGGTTTCATTTATATTAAAATTTACATAATTAGCAAGTTTTTCATAATATCTGCTGTGACAAAACTATATATCATTTAGGTTCACCTCTCTCCTGTGGTTAGAGATATGCAATTGCCTGCAAATGCAAGTAACAACTGACATCCCCAGGAATTTCAGTTTAGCAGCTAGTTTCCTCTGAATATACATTTTCTTTTATCTCATGCTAGGTGCACTTATTCCCTAAGATACTGAGTTGTCTTTGCTTCACTTTCTGTAATAAAATAGTTGAGATCAGTTTTTCTTGGCTCAATTAATATGACATGTGTTCTCTGAACTCCATAACTCATTGGTCATGCAAAAGACGAATCTTGCTCCTAGAGCCGTATTGATCCACGTGGCCCTTTTGGTTAGGAGTAAAGCCTCTTTAATTACTTTGGCTGACTTTCATTTTTTACAAAGTCTTAGGCACATTAGCTATCATACTGTAGTGTTCTCATTTGTCTTAAATTTAGATGCACCTTGGTCTCCTGAGATTGATTGACTGTCTGTATTTTTGGGAAGCCACCGCCTACCCCAGCCTACACTAACTCTGTTTAGCTTAGAAATCTGAAAGAGCTATCTCTCATCTTATCCCAGGGCTTGATAACCTCTTCCTTTTCCTTCACCAGAGGTGTTTTGACCTTTAATTAAAAGGAAAATTTGTTGTCTTCCTTTCAGAAGACAGCAAATAATGAACTCATTAAAATGAGGTTAGTGTTCAGGCCTTAGAGCAATAAGAGTTGAAGTCTCATTAGCAGCTAACAATGCAGAACACAGCACATAAATAAACCTAATATGGCACAGCCAAATGCCTCTGTGCATTAAATTTGAGCAGAATCAAATGTTTACCGTCAATGATGTCTAGGGCATGAAGTTTTAATGCACTTAATAAAGGAAAGCAAATTGCTTCCTATTAGCCATGAAATGTTACCACAGAAAATGCCCCCAAAAATGTATTATGTAAATGTGGGATATGTTAGTAATTAACAAGGATATGTAGAAAAATATCTGCCTTGCTTAATAGATGCAGCAATTAAGAAGAATAAAGATGACTCAAAATCTCTAAAGGTAATTCTAGAGATTAATGTAAAATAATGCAGAATGTGAGAATAAGATTTTTTTAAGAGACTTTATTTCATATGTGAC
Organism: Lynx rufus; assembly: GCF_022079265.1. Lineage (NCBI taxonomy): Eukaryota > Metazoa > Chordata > Mammalia > Carnivora > Felidae > Lynx > Lynx rufus. The sequence goes on along the minus strand of NW_025814845.1, from coordinate 93,830,168 downwards.
CCAAGGTGAGAGATATTTGCAATGTCAAACGAAAGAGTCAGTTAATAAAATGAAACTTCCCTGTAGCTGATTAAATATCTTCTGGGAAAGACATTCCTTAAGAACTTATTTTAAAGAGCTACCGTATTTCATCTACAGAAGCAGGAAGACTTTGTTTCAACAAATTGTAATGCTTTGTAAGTTGTTTTATAATGCTAAATGATCCATAGTTAGTAAAATAATAATTAGGAGTTTTATTTCAACAGTTCAGTGAATGAGCTGAAAGTATAAATTCTTTATAACATCTAATACCCATACATCAATATTTACATAAAAGTAGAAAGATTGGTAATGATATGCTCTTTATTCTTCACATTTCAGATTTTTAAAATAGGGCTATATGTTTGTGTCAATATTACATTTCCTCTGCATTTAACACATATGTAGACTACTTCTTAAATTAAAAATTGTGAGAGGGGTATTTTCACCTGATAATTTGTCCCATCATTTTTTGTCTCTAAAACATTTGAAAAATCTTCCTTTCATTACACACTTCTTGAGCTCTTATGAAAACACGCAACAAAAAGCACTCTTTGGGCCAAAAATTTTAGTTGATCAGGGACACTCACGTTACATAGATGAAGCCGACTCACTCTGGGGGCTGAAAGATACTGGATAAATGATACTCTGCAGATTTTGAGGAGAAATTTCACTCCTGGAGAGTAAACGTAGCTGCTAATTTCCAGTGTTCATCTACTAGCCCAAATCTGAACAGATCCAAGAATCATACCCCACATCCAATTCTTTCACAACTTGCATTCAATTCATCATTTGACATTTACAGTCCCAGAACCTTTATCGTCACACTATATCCCAAATCTGACCACTTTCCTCCTATTTCACCACCCACTAGAAGATACTCCTTTCTCATTTGGGGTACTTGTTTCTCTTCTAAACGCTTCCTCTTCCATCCTTGTCTTCCCTTTACCTGGTCAACTCTTCATGCACTGGCCAACAATTCAAAGTGTGATGAACATTATATCTCTGCTCAGACCTCCCTGGTGGCTTCCCAGTACACTCATCTTATTGTACCATGATATTAATTTATTTGTTTATTGCCCGTCTCATTGACGGGAAGATATGCTCCTAAACAAAGTCCTTTGTTTTGTTCAAAGCTAAATCTCTAGTACCTAGAAACAGCTGAAATACATTAGCTATTCAAACATTTCTTGAATAAGTAAATAAAGTAATATATTACATTTATTTGAGAATCTTTCTTAAAATTACAGTAAAATTCCCTTATAAAAAATATGTGAAATGTGGAAAAGGGCAGTCACTCTAAAGGATACCATTTACATAGAAAATATTTTGACTATCGCCTTCTTTCATTAGGAAATGAGAACTGTGCTGGAAAATGTTACCATTAATATGTTTTTATTTTGTTGTTCTCTTTCATGAGTATCTCACTAGTTTGCCTTCAACTACAGGAAAGCAGAGTTGGTAGACTATCAGATGATGTCAAGCCTGTTTTGTTATGAATGTGAATTATAATTAGGCTTTAAATAGGATTGAGCTTGAGGAGGTGACAACAAAATCTCACAGGAGCTTTTTATTTTTGAAACCTGTAGTCTTTGTCAGAGGGAGAGATTTGCTAGAAAATGATTTGTCTACCAAATACAGGAAAATCCCACCTTAAAATATTATATATACCATAAATTGTGGTATATTTTGGTTATGATTTCCATAACCAAATCATGGTTCTATGCAGATAATGACATATGTTTTCATATTTATAATAAAACCTAAAAATAAACATATCTTTACCTTCCTAGCAGTATAATGAGAAGATTCTATTACATGTGAGCTTAAACAATAAATACTTTAATGCTACAACTGTATATACATTTTTGTATGAGTTGATATTTAGACTTTGGAAATGATTTTTATGATATGCATTTAAATATATATGTATCTGAATGTGGTTTTGCAAAATGTTCACATATGTATCATATGAAAAATTTCCAAAAATTTATAAAATTGATCATGAAAATTTTAAATAATGCAGATTTATTCAGATGTGGTAAAATAACATGAAAATAAAACACAGAAACATTTTCACATGCAGACTATAAATCTCTAACATATTTATATAATTTTATTTATATAAATATACTTATTTATATTTATATATATATAACTTTTAAATGTGCAAAATATATTAGCAAGGGCTTGGGCTTAGGAAACTGCTTGGAAGATAGAAGTGGCTCAATAAAGGCTTGCTGAAGTTTAGTTCTTTATGGAGACAAAGTTTTTGGTATTTACTTAGAGTGAATATGGTCACTACAGGTGGTTGCAACTACAGTTTTCTCATTTTACCTGTTAAATAAACTCATATTTGTTAAATACTGAATTTTTGTAGTTACAATGGCTAAATGAAAGATGAATTATCAGTATATTTTCAATGCTATTATCAGTAATAAACTTTTTACTTGTTTTCTAAGTCATCTAGGGGATATTCTTGATTTTTTAATTTGACACTCCTATCCTTAAATCCAAATATATCAATATTCTAATCGAAAGATACTTAATGAGTCTAAGTAGAGGCATCTGGGTGGCTCAGTTGGTTAAGCGTCCAACTTTGCCTCAGGTCATGATGTCACGGTTTGTGAGTTCCAGCCTCACATCAGGCTGTGTGCTAACAGCTCAGAGCCAGGGCCTTGCCTCAGATTCTGGGTCTTCCTCTCTCCTCCTCATCCACTCACGCTCTGTCTCTCTCTCTCTCTCAAGAATAAATAACATTAAAAAATTTTTTTGAAGAGTCTAGGCAATTAAGTTATTATGTACCATATTAACAGACACTGATAATGATGATTTTGCTATTACATGTAGCCTGTTTATTCACCTATTACCCCAAATATGCATTTAAAAACCAGATATCCTTTTTATTCAGAAAGAAGACATATATTCATTGTGGGACATGAAACATGTATTTATCAGCATGTCACCTATCCTATATGTGTTCTCCAATACATCAATACCCAACAAGATCAATGACTCATCTTTGTTCAAATCACTTACAGATTCAATCAGTCAATTGAATCATTACTGCACACAACTGTTTTCACCATTATCAGCTTTTCTTATTTACTATTGCTTGCTCTGTCCTGATGGTAACTGCAGTTTGACAGAATTCAATCTATGAATATACCAAATAAAAGTAAAACAAAGCTTTCATTCTTTTAAATTTATTAACAGAAAGTCAGTAGTAAAGTTAAAATGGATGGTTTATAACTTCAAGCATAGTATAAATGAGATATCTGTCATGAAAGGAGAAGTTTGTCCATTGGAAAGGTCATACAGACTTTCACCTGATATTCATTTACATTTAGGGTAAAGAGAAATTATGAATGAAACTACATAGAAGAAGGAAAGAAACTATACCTTCTTTTACCTTTTTAGGTAAAAACCTGCATACATCCCCAGATACTGTCAGTAATATATCCCCTACTCCTACGAGACAGGAATGATGGAAATTGACATTTTCTTTCTTTTTAATGTTGAATGGCTGTAGAGATAAAATTTGAAATTAAAATCCTGAATTTTATCTGCAGAATTCCCTTTCTCTGGTTTCAGGCCTTTTTTAGGAGAATTATTATAGGACCAACATGGCTGCCACGGCTATGGCAAGAATCTCTTAAGTCTGTCTCCAAGACCCTAAAAATCTGACACAGAGCTCAGGTGTATGCAAAGTGCACTGGTAAAAGTAAGGGGAATTCTATAAAACTGGGAATAGAAAGTATACTTTTGTGTGCTCAAGAAACATTGTGGAATTATTCCAACACAATATTTAATCAAATAATGATATAATATAGCTAATAAGTGAATATCTTAACAATGAAGAGATTCCTAACCAGTATGTGAGCAGGGAGTATTTCTAGAGATAAAGTTAGAAAAGTCAATTACAATGCCAGCCAACAATTATTGAGTAGCTGTGTTGTACGAGTATTGCTATAAGCCCACCCTGGATGCATACTGAGTAGAAGAGAGGATAGGGAATGAGAAATGGAGATTATAGCCACCAGCAAAGGCAGAAGCAGGTGTCCTAAGAAACAGTGCTAATACTTGACCTTGATTAAAGAGATAGTTGCTTTGGAGGCTTTCATGTTTTAAGACCTAAAAAATAAAATGATAATTATGCTGAGAGATTTTTTAAATCTTTAAGTAAAAAGTATTTTTGTTAATGAAACAACTTAATAGTTGCCTTTAATAATTTCTCAACAAGAATAAGATGCTCCAAGAAGTAATATCATGTTTATCAAAAGTGTAAATTCTATTTCTAAATACTTTGCACATTTCTGTAATATTAAGGAATTGCTATTGATCAGAACTTCTTTAGGGATATCCTGCAGTAATGGAAGAATCCTCCTTTCTTTAGGTGGCTTACAAAGAGCTAAGTTATTACATGATTGAATGCACACAGAATCACATTTTATATAAAATCACAAATATTATATTCTGCAACTTGCATTGGATACTGAATAGGAAACTATAGCATGACTCCAGGAGACACTTCTACTTCCTAGGAATTAGCTATCCACTTAATGCTTTTTCCTAAAACCGTATGTAGCACATTTAAGCAAGTGGGAGTATGTGTTGCTAGCTAATAGTTCAGAGGAAAAACTAAGGTAAGCCATATACAGAATTATTCCTACTAGAGAGTGTGGTATGTTAATGTGAATTAAGAACCTCTCAAGAGGCACCTGGGTGGCTCAGTCAGTTAAGTGTCCGACTCTTGATTTTGACTCAAGTCATGGTCTCATTGTTCATGAGGTCAGATTGGCCCCCTCATAGGGTTCTGTGCTGATAGTGCAGAGCCTACTTGGGATTCCCTCTGTCCCTCTCTCTGCCTCTCCCCTGCTTGCTTGCACTCTTGTGCACTCTCTCACAAAATAAACAAATAAACTTTAAAAAAAGAACCTCTCAAAAGGAGTATAATATAGAGTGTTTCTAAACATTTTGAACATGGAATTATTTTTTCATAGAATTGTTAAATTTCACAGACCTAGTGACCCCACAGATCATGGTTTGGAAAAAAATCCTCTGTAATCAACAACTCTGTTTCACTCGTTAATTCCTCTTCTACAGTAAAATCATCCATTATGACTTGGTATTGAAGGCAGCCCAAACTTCCACACTCCACAGACTCCAAAGCCAGCTCTGAGAGGAATGATTCTGTGTCTGTTTTAGAGCTTCCATAGCAGTACAAAGCATTTCTATCAAGTTGGCTCCCCAGCATGGGTATCAGGATTATGAAAGTGATTCGGGTTACATTTTAAAGTTCCAACCGAAAATACATAAATAAAGAAATGAAGTCCCAGCCTGACACAATGAGAATTTGCACCAATTCAGTGCAGATCCTTACTGAGAATTGTTGGAAATATTTTGCATCATAAACTACTTTCCACCCACCCTTACCCAATAAAGGTTTGATTTTGTCAGTTTGCTTGTGTTGTGTGTTCATGTGTATGCTTCTCTCAGCTATCTAATTCCTGATAATTCCTGAAGCCATCTTTTAGTCCCTGAGTTTACAATGACCAGTTTCATTCCACATCCCCAAAGAAGTCCTAACATAAGGTAGGTAGTATCTCACTATTACTCTATCATGTACTTGAATACTTTGGCTTCAGGAAAATAAGACAGTCATTTTTGTCATTATGTCATAAAAGGCTTTAAAGGGAATAGTTATGTTACCCAAACCATGAACTCTGAAGTTATAATATATTTTTATCTTTTTATAACAAAAAATCTTGTAGGGCATGATAGAGACTTGGAGCAAAATTTATAGGAAAAGTAAATTAAATAATATAATTGAAGGCCAAGTTTAGAGGAAATAACTTTTTTTTAGTATTTATTTTTGAGAGACAGAGACAGAGACAGAGACAGAGAGAGAGCATGAGTAGGGGAGGAGCAGAGAGAGAAGGGGGCACAGAATCCATAGCAGGCTCCAAGCTCTTGAGTTGTCAGCAAAGAGCCCTATGCAGGGCTTGAACCCACGAACCGTGAAGTCATGACCTGAGACAAAGTTGGATGCTTAACTGACTGAGCTGCCCAGTTGCCTCCATAGAAACTAACTTTTAAAGGAGAATACCAGTGGTGCAAATAATATTACCTGAAGGATCTTATGGTTCATATTTGATTCAAATTTATTTGATTCAAAATTCCAATCAATTAGGTAGAACATGAAAAACATGGAAACAGAACAGAACACACTCATAGTTTGAGATGATCTATACAGACTGAAAATGAGAATACAGTTGGAGAGAATTTGGGGCTGATAAGAACTGGGCAATGTTTCACCTTGCTTATGGAAATTTTCTGATCCCAGGGCAAATGCAAGACTGCTAAGCAGAAAGCAGAAGCAGAAGTTCATCTCACATACTTTCAGAATTAACTGAAGTCAAAATGACTTCGAATTCTGTCAACACAAAGCTGCCCAGACCACTTTACAGTAACAAAGTTTAGGGGACAAGAAAAATCCATCCATACCCACTGGGAAGGAATTCAAAGTCACATGGAGTGATTTGCTGATGTAATCAAATGCAATTTACAACACTATAAATGCACTTCAAATTTAATGATTTATATAACCTTCATTGTGTTCTTTGATAATCAAGCAGAAAATGCAAACTCTTCACATACGTGACACGAGTTAATATTATTTTGCAAGGTCAAACCAATTTTCAAATTTTCTCTTCTCTTTGCCAGTACCTTTAATCGGCATCAGTGTTTCACCTTCCAGCATGCAAAAAGCACTCCTTATGCTATATAAGACTACTCCCCTTGCACATATATACATTCCTTGTGCAGTTAGTTCCTGAAGTTTACCCTCCAGTTTTGGATAACAAAGACTGAAAAGCAATGGTGCTGTATGACTTTAAGGTCTCTTTCCTGTTAGGGTTGATGTAGAGGTTTCAACAACATAGTCATCCTGTTGTGAGAAAGAATGTTTAGTATAGCAGTGCAAGTATTGATTTTTCCCTCAAAACCTTTCCCAATTCTCCCACATCTGAATGTCAGAAATCTGAAGCATTAATGAAATTACACTCCACTTCACTTCCCACACCAGTCCATCAACATTACACTACTTTCTTCTATTCCCAGTACCTCCAGGAAAAGCCACGCCTTTATTTATTTATTTATTTATTTATTTATTTATTTATTTATTTATCCTTCCTGGAACTACTACAAAAGTCTCCTGGGGCGCCTGGGTGGCGCAGTCGGTTAAGCGTCCGACTTCAGCCAGGTCACGATCTCGCGGTCCGTGAGTTCGAGCCCTGCATCAGGCTCCGGGCTGATGGCTCAGAGCCTGGAGCCTGTTTCCGATTCTGTGTCTCCCTCTCTCTCTGCCCCTCCCCCATTCATGCTCTGTCTCTCTCTGTCCCAAAAATAAATAAAAAATGTTAAAAAAAAAAAAAAAAGTCTCCTAACTGATTTTCCTGTGTTTTGCTCCAGTTGTCCTACAATTCCTTCTCAGCAATGAGCCAGAAGATTCCATTTAAAATGTAAAATCATATCTTATGTGAGATGCAGTAAAGTGTGGTGTATTAAGATGCCGAGGTTTTTCCTGACACCGAGCCTTGTTCTCACTGTCCCGTTTGCCTGCAGCACACAGTCCTCCAGAGCCCTGATTTGGGCATGGCTGGCCTCTCATTTTTCATGCCTCAACTAAATTGCCACTTTTTCAGAGAGGCTTCATAGATCATATTGCTTATCCTGTCGAAATTCAGGCACTCTGTGTTAGTTTCAATAAGAGCATATACTATAATTATTTTTGTACCACTAATTACAGTTTGCAATTAAATAATTATTTGGTTGATCTGCCGTGTGTATCATGTTTGCCTAAACAGAACCCAGTTTCTACGAGAACAACAAGCTTATCAGTTTTGTTTGTCAGACATTTTCTAACTCCTTAACATTATGTAGCTTTTTTAGCCTCTCTGTGCCTTATATGCCTCAAAAATAGGGTTAATTAAGGGATCACAGGGAGATTTAAATTTTTTTAATGTTTATGTATTTTGAGAGAGAGACAGAGACAGTGAGTGAACAGGAGCGGGGGGTAGGCAGAGAGAGAGGGAGACAAAATCTGAAGCAGGCTTCAGCCTCTGAGCTGTCAGCACAGAGCCTGAAGCGGGGCTGGAATCCAGGAATGTGAGATCATGACCTGAGCAGAAGTTGGCCACTCAACTGCCCCAGCCACCCAGGCAGTCCATGGGATCACAGGGTATTTAAAGAGATAATCCAAATAGAGTGCTTCTCACAGGGCCTAACACATAGTAAAAGCTCCATTATTATTAGCATTCTTTCCTGTGTCTTTAGTAACTAGAAGAGTGCCTAAAACATAGCAGGGATTCAATTATTATTGTTTCAATGGATGGATGAATTAATAATCGCACAAGGAGGAAGAGAGCCCAAAGGTTGAGCTTCAGATCCCTGGTTTCCTGGATACTTAGGCAAGAGATGAGAGATGGGAGGACAACACTTAAGTGATGACTAGGAAGATGAGAGAGAAATTGTTCTGAAATACCATAGTGTTTTTCTACTCAGCAAGTTGTTCTTCCATTTGAGTCTGATTTCAGCAGAAGGATCCCCAAACCCCACACGTGTCTCCCCACAAATGGTCTCCACATTTCTTCATTTTATAATTACAAACATTCATTCATTCTTCCTTAGTTAACTCTTCCATTCCATAATCACAGCCCAACTGTTCAATGTGAAATACCGTGGAAGATTTGGAGTATTGGTGTAATAAAATTCTGTCAGTGTATAAATTATATCAGACAATTTCCTCTTTGAGTAGCAGTAAGCAATTTTAAAAATGAGAGAGCAAAAGAGAGAGAGAGTAGGTTTCTGAAAGAATACAGATCGCTTCTAAGGGAAAGAAGATGAACAAGAAGAGAGACAGAGACTATCAAAGGCAAACTTCAAAAGCTTCATACTTTCACCCTGGGTCAGCCCTATTCATCTTCATTTACTTGACAAATAGTCTGCACAAAAGTGCATGGACTCCTGAGTCATTTCATCCTGGTTGGTCCCACAAACTTACTGTAGTGGGACCTGAAGTTATTAAGGTTGGACCAAGTGTTAAGGCAAACATGCTCAATTTGGGCCCTCTCCTAGTGTTATGTGCGTAGGCCACTTGAACTTTCCACAAAGCATTTTTTTCCACCTGGACCATAAGTATAGAGGTAACCTCTTCTGATTCCCACATCAAGATCTTATAAGATAACTAAGATGACACTTTCATTTAATTATTGGATATATTAAAAAACTGTACAAGACAGTTAAAGGAACAAAAACTATCACCCTTCTGGGTTTGATTTGAAATTTTGGAAGTATAAGGCTATATCAATATATGTAGATAGTCATATCTTATGTGCAGTTACAGAAAGGGTTAGCCTGAATATCAGAGTGGGTTAAGACATAAACAAAATACCCCCCACAAAAATAAATATTTTTAAAAATTTTAAAAGGGGGGGGCGCCTGGGTGGCTCAGTCAGTTAAGCATCCGACTTTGACTCAGGTCTTGATCTCACCGTTCGTGAATTTGAGCCCCATGTCGGGCTCTGTGCTTATGGCTCAGATCTGGAGCCTGCTTCGGATTCTGTGTGTGTCTCTCTCTGCCCCTCCCCCATTCGTTCTCTGTCTCTCTCTCTCTCAAAAATAAATAAATATTTAAAAAAAAATTTTTTAAAAGGCATAAGCAACATACTTTGAAATTAGCATAAATATAAATAGTGCACTAACTTAATATTTCCCAAAGTTCCTTGATGATTATAATCTCCAGCTTGAAGCTATAAGAATCACTATTAAATTTACAGTTTCCTAGGTTCCATTTTATACTCCAATTCAGAATTTCCAGAACATGGGCCTGGGAAAGTTACTTTACAAGCATTCTGGCAACTCATTTCATATGGGTAACCTGGAAACAATTGCTTGACCCTTTTTAGAAGCAACTAGGGTCTCTGATGAAATACACAAGCCTGGACCTTATCACATAAAACTAAATCAATAACTTTTCAAGTGGGAATCCAGAATTGACAATATTAGCAGTCTCTTTTAGAAAATTTTATGCACAATAAAGTTTGAAAACCATTGTTTTCTTTAACATTTTGCAGTAGGGCCAAGTCAGACTTGCTTTATTAAATACTGAGAACTTGTTATGATAACATTATGCAAATGTAAGTAATATCTATTAAAATAATGAATTGTTGCCTTTTCTTAAATTGTATATATTTATTCTCTTTAATATCTAGTCAAGTTCCTTAGTAAATTCTTCCCAGATAATGCAAAGGAATATCTTAAAGCTGTATATATATAGATATATATTTTTTTAATGTTTATTTTTGAGAGAGAGAGAGAGAGAGTGGGGGGGGGCAGAGGGGGGGATAGAGGATACAAAACAGGCTCTGTACTGACAGCTCCAACTCAGGAACTGTGAGATCATGACCTGATCTGAAGTCAGATACTCAACCAACTGAGCCACCCAGGTGCCCCAAAGCTGTTTATATTTCTTATGAGATAAACTATTAAAGAAAGTAGCAAGTTTATTGTCTAAATACTAAATATATTTCATTTTACATTTATGTTCAAAAGTTAGTGAAATTTCCTCACAAAATATTCAGATAAAAAAAGCTTATCTGTAGCTACATGTTGTTTCCTAAACTTTACAATTTGATTTTTATCTATAATTGACACATATTACTTCCACTTTATAAACAAGTTTTTCCAAAGTAAGTTTTTTTTAGTTTCATTATATTTCATTTATTCACAATTTTATATTTGTCTTTTCTTATCTAACATTTCTTCTGACACTTTACACTTCCTCTATTTCTATTCTTTACTTTTTCTATGTTTCTTCTTTAATTTTTGTGGTTTAACATTTTTTTCTTTTAAGCTTATTTATGATTTTTATTTTTAAAATTGGACTATTTTATTACTCATTATTACTTGTTTCTCTCTTCCTTTACCATCGAAAGACCATGGAAATTTTCTTTCCCTGAATTTTGGAAGTTAAAGAACTTTTTTATACTGAAATAGTCAGTCATGGAATCTTTCAGCGTCTGCCTTTTTAATCTATTTGTTTTGTTTTACTTATAGAAATTGTAATTTTTACCCCACATTAATCAAAATTACATGTTGGGAGAGTATGACTAGACAATTCTATTTCTTTCAACAATAGAAGGGTCTGCCAAATTCTTCATAGAGTTATTAGTACCACTGGAAGAAAATCCATCTGTCCTCGCTTCTGTGAGCTTGTCTTACTAGGTAATCTATAATATAAGATTATAAAGTATCCATGATATAAATGTCCTGGTGAAATGTAGCATCCTATCCATATTGTTCTGATATCATTTAATGGTATGGTCCATGAACCATGTTTATCATTTTACCATCAGAAATATGTTACTAATAAAAATAAAGGAAACTAATTCAATTGAATGCCTTCCACATTTACAAAAATATATCTAGCAATAGGGAATATGTAAAAATAAATAAGGTTTGATTGACTTGAAGATGCTTATAGACTAGAAGAAGTGGGATATAAAGTGATGTAGTAAAGAAGAAAATAATGTAAGTCTTAAGAAAAATAATTTAAGAACTTTGGGAGATAAAAAAAGTAAAAGCTTTGAGGCATCAGGGTAGGCTTCATACAGAAATGGCATTTGGGCAGAACTTTAAAGAATGGATGGGTTTGGGGAATGGGATCTGGAGCAGCTGGAGACTAAGCAAAAGGAACAGAGTAAGGAAAGGCACGGAGAAATATAGGAATGGGAATAGATCCAGAGGACAAGGTGATTTGGGGGAAACAACAATGCATGTAGCTTAATTGGAAAAGTGGAGGCGCCAACAATACCTAATAGGTGGGGAGAGAATGACACATTGAGTGCTCATTGACAGCATTTATTGAGTTTCTACTGTGTGCCAGGCATTTAGCTGTATACTTTCTACAACATAATCCCCAATAATAGTGTGAAACAGGTATTAAACATTATCCCATTTACAGATAAGGGAAAGAAAGCATTAGAGAACTGAAATGACCAGCAAGGCTGAGCCATTAATTGAATGGCCTCCTTGACCCCAAGGGTGAAGTGCATTTACTGCCTCTGGGATGTTAGCTTGATTGCAGAATGTAAGGCAGATTAGAGGAAGATAAAACTGAAGGGTGGGAAGGTTAGCAGACTATAGTGTTTTAAAAGCCCAAGAAAAAGACAATGGAGGTGTTCCTAAAGTGGTGGCAAGTTGATTGAGGGAAAAATACATTGTTTGATGTTTATTGATTTGATTTTGATTTATTTTCCCCTAATAAAGCATTGAAAATGTGGGCCCACTCCATCAGTATAAATTAAAATCCCTTACTGGTCTATCATAACATGCTCTAGATTTCTTTGTAGAACTTATCATGAGTTGTAATTATACATTTTTCTGACTGTCTATTTAAATTCTCTCTCCCTCTCTAAGCATTAAAGTCCTAGGTTAAAGGGACTATGCTTGTTACACCCAATATATACACTAAATATATGTATCCACCTACAATAAATATGTAGTGATTTTAAGATACTGGAGAACTAAATGCAAAATAATGACTTTGAGAACCCAGAGGTAAGAATTGGAAGGGGATTGGAGTGGTAAGGAATACAGGGGAAAGGAGAGTGTTTTAAAAAAACTAATTGAAGTTATGGAAGCCCAGGGATTGTGCATTGAATAAAGTAAGAAACCCAGAAAAAGAAACTTACTAAGATAAAGAGATGCATGATATTTTCAATTTAACACTGTATTCCACAGGATTTACCAATATGCTTGACTATTTCAAAAGACTTTATTTTTAACTCCAACCTCTTTTTAGTGTTTAGGTTTTTTTTCTTTCTGAGAACTTTTAAAAAATATATTACATATAACTGAGTCAAACTAAATAAGCCTATTTTTTTCCTTTTTCTACTTAATTCATAATATTTAAATAAGATTGGCCAGGATTACACGCAATGTAACTGTAACCTAGGATAACCACTGATTATGTAGTTATCAACCTTTTAGTTATTCTTTTATCTAATTAAGCTAATTTGCAGGAGAGTCCTCTTAATTCTGGAGGAGTAAATAGTTCCACAAATTTTTTAAGCAGATACTTATCCACTGTGACTAATACTCAAGAGAATTGTCTAAATTTCTGTTCACCTTAACATATTGATAGCAGTAACCAAAAATTGGTCTTACTAATATGTCTAGTTTGAAATGAATTTTTCATTTTCATCAGAACAAAGTAAGTCCCCTTTAAAAATCCATTTAAAAACAGGAAAAGCATTCTGAATCAATAAGCAAACTAAAAAGCCCAAGGATATGAGAGTTCTGAATTATGCTACATATGTTGGCATAGGAATAATAGAAGTTTAAGGATTGGCAGAAAATTTACAGGACTAAGTCTGACTCTAAGATTACTATCAGTGTGTTCCTATCCTGTCTACAAATAAGAAATTAACATAGAATAATTCCAGATACAGAAGATAGGCACATTTTTCCACAGTTGGAAAAGTTTTCTTTATGGAATTGGCTATTTATTTTCTATCTGTCCTTGCCTGGTTCATATTTCAAGATTTGCAATCAATATAAATTATACATTTCTCTTTAATTTATATGGTTGAGAACCCAAGCTTTTAACGTAATGATTATCCCTTATAAAATGATAGGGAAGGTAGCACAGTTAAATAAATACTGAATTGCAACTCAAACAAATATTACCTTTCCATTCTTTACTAACAAATTAAAGACTTGTCTATATCCAAAAATTCTGAAAATTTTCTCCCAAGGAAAAAAAAGTGTAATAATCTGAAATCAAGAAATGACTCACACGGAAATGAAAAATGATTTCAGTGCTGTGTGTTTAGAGAATTGCCTCTCAGCAACTTATAATGTGCTTAGGGCTTAACTGCTTCATAATTTGGTGAACTTCAATAAAAATAATAATAGTGATTATAATACCTGAGATATGAATAGCATATAACAGTAGCCATCAAAAACCCAAAAAGCAACAAAGCCCATACTATTTTGTTTCACTCATGCATACACATTTGAAAAAGAGGCATCCCAAAACTTCATATTTATTTTTCTAAAATCATGTTAATTTCTTATTTATTTCAGGCATTACTAGAGACTCAAAATTTACTGCGCACTCAGGTTGCAAATTTTACCTTCAACCTTGGATTTTCAGGGAAGTTTTACCACACAGGTAAGAAGGAGCTTTGTGTTCTCAGGAAGCTACATATAAATAGGAGAGAGGATTTTAAATGTTTCATAAGTAGGAGAAATCGAATATCTGGACTGATTATGGGAAAAACTTGGATGCATTATATGAGTAGCCAAATCCAAAATCAATGAGCTTGTTTACTTTGGCAAATACTGTTAAAATCAAGGGCAAAAGAGAAAGAGAACTGACTTTTTCAACTCAGTAAAAGAAACCAAGATCATTGTTTAAGTTGTGACTATGCATCTTGTCTCTCAGCGTGGTCCAAGTAGAAAGCATAGTGATGATGATGATGATGATGATGATGATAATGGTGATGATGATCATGATGATGGCAATAACACTCTAATAATAATAATGGACAGTGTTTTTAAAAAGTCAGATAGTCAAGGTGACAGACATTTTTGTACATATTATTTTCCTTTGGGAAACACCTGGTGATAAGAGAGGAATTTTGTAGCCTCAAAGAAAATCAATAGAGTCTAAGAGTCACCTTGCTTAATTTACCTTCCCTTGCAGGATTTTTCCCTAAAAATATTACAATAATTTGGCCCAACATGCATTAAAACCATCATAATAAGGCTTGTATTTCTTTCCATCTCTATCCAGCCACAGTTGCACTTCTGTTCAGTGTCAGCTTTTAACAAATTCTTAAAATGTGATTGGTGTTCATGCACTACTCCATGTTCTGATATTCCTCACCTCTCTACCCACCGTCATCTCCAGAATTTGACTTTTATTTTCTGAATATCAGCATTCTAATGTCTGGCACTAGTATGGACAAAGCTATGTTCATAGAGCATAGAAGTGACTATCTTGTAACAATGACAAAAATAGCACAAAATGGTGTGTTAGAGTCTGTATTAGGGCAAATACATACTATCTGCTCCTATTTCTGCATTTGTGATTTTGCACTGTCGTTACTTCATAGTATCTTAGTGAAAACATTTCATAGTATTCTCTATGCATGCATGTTATTGACATTAAAAATACCCTGTGCAAAGGTAGTCTTTAATGATCATAAATGCAGCTCATTTACCCAAAGAAGCTTTTTAATGTTTACCCAAAGAGGCTCAGCATGGTTTATTAGAATATTGAAGCAGCAATGTCTTATTGGCTTTTCTTTAATGCTTTT
The DNA here is from genome assembly GCF_022079265.1 of Lynx rufus. Taxonomy (NCBI): domain Eukaryota; kingdom Metazoa; phylum Chordata; class Mammalia; order Carnivora; family Felidae; genus Lynx; species Lynx rufus. Next base: position 93,814,761 of record NW_025814845.1, on the reverse strand, counting down.
TCCCTCCCGCTTTGAAACATGTAAATCTGTTTAAAGTAATAGAAGGAAAATTAGTATTTAGACCAGTTGATAAATCAAATGATTGCATATTTTAAAAGGACATTTTGCAGAAAGAGATTTGGGTCATCATATCTGCACAGGCAAAGCAATTCCAGCTTACAATTTTGAAAATAGACATAGTTTTGTAAATCTTCTTCAAAAGCCCCCTCAAGAAATGAGTTCAGGCCTAAGAAGCTCTGACTCTGAAGTTATAAAGCAGATAACTCTAAAGGCTATATCTATTCACACAGGGGGAAAATTATGGGATTATTTGAAGTTCACACACAAACAATGCTATTTTGTCTTAAATAGCTAGATAGTACAAGTAAAGCCATTCTTTTGGTTGAAATATATCTGGATAACTGCCTCAGGTCTTTTATTTACTTTTCATATTCAGACCTATTAAACCTGGCAGACATTCACAGAGTTAATGTTGATAGCAGGTTATAACACTTCCCATTTCTTCTTTATGATCCTGAACATGTACACAGTACACATCCACTAGGAAATGAACAAGACACTAGTTAATATCACAGGGATAGTTGTTGGAGGAAGGTACAAAAAATCATTTTAATTATATCTTTTAAAAAGACCTTATTGACTCAAGTTGGTACTAACCTAACAAAAATAATGGAAGAAATTCTATTCTGTTATGTTGTGTTATGTAGTAGTACACTTTAGAGACCATACATTTAGGTTACACTTTATGAATGCATGTATATATACACACATGCATTCCTAAATCCCAGAAGTTTACTTTCCTTCACGTGAATATGAAACTTTCATTGATTTGCATCCATTGAATCATTGAAGAGCACCCATATTGTATTTCAAAAGTGCATCTTACTACGTTAAGTAGTTATTAATTTACCCAAAGATACCAAGGTTTCCTCTAGCATGGAATAACATGGTGATGCGCACTACAGGGAGGGCATACCTTTATCTTATCTAGTCACGTTCTTATATGGAGGCTTAACTGTATGGGAAAAAGTTTGCAAATCAAGGAAGTGCTTTCCTTATACTTGCACTCTGCTATGATGTGTAACTATTAGAAGATGGCCTTGTCACAATGATTGTCTCTGTTCTCTCCCAGGATGTTCTGATTTCCCAATGCATGAGGATGCTGATTGATGAGCCTCATTGTTTTGAAGACATTTAATCACATATGCCCAGTGTAATAATGATAGATTCTTCATTTCGTAGACTGCTTCACTTATTTGTATTTTCCATGTATTCTTTCCTGTTCAGTTTCTCTGTCCTTCACGTGCTAAAAACAATCTCACCCAAAAAGGACATATCGCTAAGCATTCCCTAACAGTCAGCCACTCACAGGTGCCAAATTGAAAGAGGAAGGACATACTGTTGATTAAAAGGGGAAAAAAAGTGTGGAGTTTGAAATAAAGAGTTTTAGTCTGGAAATATGTAAATCTTGATTGGAATTGCACAATGAAAGCTCGATTAAAGACATTACAACATTAAGATGCCTTCTAGGGATAAAGGACTATAAGTATGATTTTTCATAGGGCATAATTTCTAGTGACAATTGTCACTCTTTATAATTAATAATAAATTAATATGATTCAATCAATTACTCCATGGATATTTGTGAATTGTGTTAATATTTTTAATGAGAATTCATTTTACAAAAATATAGATCCTTTATATAAAACTATTACCTTTCAAACATGAAAGTAAAAAAAAAGGTATTACAATCATTCACTTTTGTTTGCTTTTAGTTTTTGATTTTTTGTATAAAGTATTGGTTCAAAGAGTAGGTATTAGCAACAGATTGCTTTTGTTCAAATCCAGACTTTGACATTTACTAGCTTTGTGAACATAAACAGGTTATTTAAACTTTCTTTGCCTCAGTTTCTGCATCTCCAAATGAGAATAATAATATCTCCCTCATCTAGAACATGTTCTAAGTGCTATTTTTTATTACTATCACTTTAAAAAGTATTTTTATATAAGATTAAATTTTATCAAAGAATTAACTGAATAATTCACATAGCTCTATTTTCTAATTATGAAATCATAGGTAACATGCATCCATGCACTCATTTATGCATTCATTTTATTTACTTATTTATTTGTATTTTTGTTTATCTTTAAAGAGAGTTTTAAAGTACTACAGTGTGGCAAACACAATCATTAACTGAAATAACACTGTTCTTATCCACATGTAGAAGTAGCATTCTTAGAAACAACTTTTATGTATGTGCCTTACATTCAGTGAAGCAATGCATTGTAAACATGTATATACAATGAAATAGTAAACTCTCCTTATTTATAGATACAAGTAGCATTCTTAGAGATATATTTTCTACATGTGTCTTTTTGAAGGTTTTATAGGCAATGCAATGTACTGAAAACATTTTCTGAAATTAATTTTCTTAATTTTTAATTGAAGTATCACTGACATACGATATATTAGATTCAGGTGTACAACATAGTGATTTGAAAATTACATACATTACAAATTGTTCACCATGATAAGTGTGGTTTCCACAGTCACCAAAGTTATTACAATGTTATTGACTATATTCCCCATGCTATACTTTTTATCCCCGTAATTTATCTATTTTATAACAGAGAGATTATACCTCTTAATCCCCTTCACCCTATTTCACCCACCTGCCACTCCTGTCCCTTCTGGCAACGGCTATTTTGTTCTCTCTATATATGAATTTGTTTCTCCTTTTTGTCATTGTTGTTGATATTGTTGTTTGTTTTGTTTTTTAGATTTTACCTATAAGTGAAATTATATGATATTTATCTTTCTTTGACTTATTTCATTTAGCATGCTATCCATCCATGTTGTCCCAAATGGCTAAGATTTCATTATCTCTTTACAACTGAGTAACATTCCATTGTGTATGTATACCACATCTTCTTTATCCATTCATCTATGGATAGACACTTCGATTTCTTCTGTATCTTGGCTATTATAAATACTACTGCAGTAAACAAAGGTGTTCATATATCTTTTTAAATTAGTGTGTTTCTTTTTCCTTGTGTAAGTACCCAGAAGTGGAATTACTGGATTTGTAGCTGTAGTTTTAGTTTTTTGAGGAACCTCTGTACTGTGTTATATAGTAGCTGCACCAGATTCCTGCCAACAGTGCACAAGGATTCTCTTTTCTCCGCATCCTTGCCATCACTTCCTATTTCTTATATTTTGATACTGGCCATTCTGACTGGTATGAAGTGATATCTCATCATGGTTTTGATTTGCATTTCCCTGATGATTAGAGATGTATCCTTTCACATGCCTTTTGGCCATCTGAGGTCTTTGGGAAAATGTTTATTCAGTACCTCTGCCCATTTTAATTGGATTATTTGTGGAATTTTTGTATTTTCAGGAGTTCTTTATCAGATATATCATTTGCAAATATCTTCTCCCATTCAGTAGGTTGCCTTTTTCTTTTATTGTTGGTTTCCTTTGATCTGCAAAATCTCTGTAGTGTGATGTAGTCCCAAAAATAAATTTATTTTTGCTTTAGTTTTTCTTGACTGGAGAGATATATACAGAAAATTATTGCTGAAGATGATGTCCAAGAGATTAGTGCCTATGTTTTATTTTAGGAGTTTTATTGTTTCAGGTATTATGTTTAGATCTTCAATCCCTTTTGAGCTTGTTTTGTGTATGCTGTAAGAAAGTGACCCAGTTTCATTCTTTTGTATATAGCTGTCCGGTTTTTCCAACACCATTTATTGAAGAGACTGTCTTTTCTTCACTGTATATTTTTGCTTCCTTTGTCATAGATTAATTGACCATGTAAGTATGGGTTTCTTTCTGGGCTCTCTATTCTGTTCTATTGTTCTGTGTATATTTTTGTGCTAGTACCATACTGTTTTGATTATAATAGGTTTGTAGTATAGTTTGAAATCTGGGATTGTGATATTCCCAGTTTTTTTCTTCTTTCTTGATTGCTTTGACTATTTGAGATCTTTGTGATTTCATACAAATTTTGTTTGTTCTTGTTCTGTGAAAAATGCCATTGACATTTTGATACAGATTGCATTGAATCTGTAGATTGCTTTGGGTAGTATGGACATTTTAACAATATTAATTCTTCCAGTCCATCAGCATTATATCCGTTTGTTTGCAATTTCTTCATCTTCTATTTCTTTCATCAATGTCTTACAGTCTTTAGAGTACTGATGTTACACCTCCTTGGTTAGGTTTATTCCTAGGTATTTTCTGATTTTTGGTGCAAGTGTGATTGCATTGTTTTCTTAATTTCCCTATCTGTTCTTTTCTTAGTGTGTAGTGTATTCATGTATGAAACTACAACAGATTTCTGTATACTGATTTTTTATTCCGCAGCTTTGTTGAATTGATTACTTCTAGAGCTAATAGGTAACTATAGATAGGTAATTTTTTAATGTTTATTTTTGAGAGAGAGAGAGAGAGAGAGAGAGAGAGAGAGAATGAGTGGGGGAGGGAAAGAGAGAGAGGGAGACAGAAGATCTGAAGCAGGCTCTGCACAGAACCTGATGCCAGTCTCGAACTCACAAACCCTGAGAACGTGACCTAAGCCTAAGTGGGATGGTTAACTGACTAAGTTCCCCAGGTGCCCCTATTAGGTAACTTTTAATTGATTTTTATCACCACATGGTTATTTTTACTTAGTGTCATAAATTAGTTTATCTATACCCACCTATATGAAACCATGCCAGAGTCAATATACAAAGAAAATTACAACATCTTCTTACCATTTAGGAATTACAATATTTCATACATAATGAACAAATATAAGGCAGACATTTGTACAAAAGCAATAATGCAGACACTGGAATTTTATAAATTGCATTTTAATGTTGCCTTCTGGGAATTAACCTATAGCCCAGATCTTGCTAAAATTATTATTATATGGGCAGACTTAAAGGACTTTTAGAGTCATGCTGTTATCTCATTACAAGATCTTCCACAAGTGATAATAAAAAGTGAATTCTTCAATATTTTACTTCTGAATTTAAAACTTCCTATTTTTTGAGAATTGGAAGGAGTAAAAGGGAATAACTGTTAAATGAGAACAAAAAATACTTTATTTTTAATTAATAATGATGTTGATTTGAATCTAGATTAGATTAGAAGTGAAAGGCTTAATATTAACACAAATTCTTGTGTTACAAAGAATTGTAACTTGTGTTAAATCTAGTCATGTATAAACTACAAATTATATCCTCACATATAATTTAGGCATAAATTAGGTATAAATAAATACTTGTTTATGGTGATTCAGAAATTTAATATTTTCATTTAGTTGGATTTTAAAACGTGAAATTCTGCTGTGGGGCCTCAGCATGATTTGGTATCATATTTTTCATTAAGTTATTTCTAGTGTTGTAAGCTTGCCTCACAAGGCTTTGAATTATAAAGCTGTATAAAGTAGGAGAAAGGCTAATGGGAAATTAATCTATGAAGTGAAAAAATAAGGTTTTAGATACTACTCTCAACTTTGTGAAGCATGTTTATAAATTGATACAATCGCTAGTATAAAAATTAGTAAGATTTTATGATCAGTCATGTATTTGTTTACATCAATAGTCTGCAAATTTTCCTTAAATGGAGGGATTGACCTCCTTCCTGGTCAAGTATGTATTTTGTGCTTCCTGCTACTTTCAGTAACAATCAGTGAAGTTTAAAGTGAATGGAAGTAATTCTCAAACATTCTATATTCAAAGCACAACAGAAGAGTGGGAGAACTATTGATTCATTCATCGCATGTGACATAAAGTAACTTTCTAATCTGTGCCTCAGTGGGTGAATTATGGCTATAATAAACACTTGGTCTAAACACTTCCTGCTTAAAATCCATATAAGGAATTGATAAACTTCTCTTCATCTGGATTTCAGTGTTTGATATTGTCTATATTAACAAGAGTCCACGAATGGCAAGTCCTTCATACTAACAATTTTAGCTAAAGTTAACAAAAATCAAGGATACTGTCTGCTCACCTTGTTCATAAGACTTTTATCACATTCAAAACTTCCATTTTTTACCCTTTGTTTAGTAGCAACTGCTCTAGTACTGCGGCGCCCAAACTCTAATCCTGGTGGTCCTTACAACTTTTAAGAAATATTCATTATGAACTGTATCCCAGAAATAATGCATATACATAAATACACACGAAAATTGGCATCTACTGGGGCACCTGGGTGGCTCAGTCAGTTGAGCGTCTGATTTGGGCTCAGGTCATGATCTCAGGATTTGTGGGTTCCGGCCCTGCATCAGGCTCTGTGCTGACCGCTTGCTCAGAGCCTGGAGCCTGCTTCGGATTCTGTGTCTCCTTCTTTCTCTGCCCCTCCCCCGCTCACTCCTTGTCTCACTCTGTTTCTCAAAAGTAAATAAATGTAACAAAAATTAAAAATAAAAAATAAAAAAAATTTAAAAATGACATCTACTTCAGCATACATACGAAAACTCTGACGTCCTCTGACGTTATATCATTATGGACTGAATTAAATTATTCACCTATTTACTGCTTTGGGAAGTGGTATGATATAGTGCAAGTTAAAGAAATCCAATCTCTGACTTTTAGAAATTTATACTCTAGGTAGGCAATGGTTTCAGGATTTGTAAAAATATATGAATTTAGAACACTGCAAGTATAAACTAGTAGATATTACTTTTAAGAAGAGAGATATCCTGATATTTACAATGTGCTTGCTATCTGCAACTCACGATATTAGTGCTTTAATAAATTGATCTCATTGACTTTTCACAAAGACCCAATGAGATAGATATTAAATCCCCATTTTGAACCAGGAAACTGAGACTCAGAGGAGTTAACTTGTATAAGAGGGCATAGTCAAGTAAATGGCAGAGGCAGGGACCCTACTTCTGTACTTACTGACACCAAATATATATTTTCACCATTTCACGGCGTTACTTACTGCATGATCAGTGAAATCTTTATTATGGGACACAGAAATGCAATGTCTGGAGAAAATTCCTTTAAGAAATGCCTTTGTGGGCACCTGGATGGCTCAGTCGGTTAAGCATCTGACTTCAGCTCAGGTCATGATCTCACGGTCTGTGGGTTCGCCCCCGCGTCGGGCTCTGTGCTGACAGCTCGGAGCCTGGAGCTTGTTTCGGATTCTGTGTCTCCCTCTCTCTCTGACCCTCCCCTGCTCATGATCTGTCTCTCTCTGTCTCAAAAATAAATAAAAACGTTTAATAAAAAAAAAGAAATTCCTTTGTTTTTTTAATATTTATTTGCTTAATATTAAATTTAGCTGCTGTCTGTAAAGCATACTATGTTGTAGAAAAATAAACCAAATAAATACACCTCACACAATAAGCCATATCTGTTATTTTAATTCACTTAGTTAAATATCTAGACCAAAGAAGAATCAATTCTTACATTCTTGATTCAGAACATTTTAAAATTAGACTGCATACTGTAAAACTGTACAAAAACTATATTATTTCATACAGTGAAAATATTTGTGGGTAGCTGTGACAAAGTGAATTCCTGTAGAAGTAAGTTGTTATTTCTTTTTTTTTTTCCACTTGTGGCATGACAAATGGTTTTTACTATGCCTTGAGCACTGTTAACAGATTTTCCTAATAGAGGATGAGAAGTTTTTTTTTTAATTTTTTAATGTTTATTTATTTTTGAGAGGGAGACAGAGTATGAGCAGGGGAGGAGCAGAGAGAGAGAGGGAGACACAGAATCTGAAGCAGGTTCCAGGCTCTGAACTGTCAGCTCAGAGCCTGACTCAGGGCTTGAACTCATGACCCACAAGATCATGACCTGAGCCAAAGTTGGACACTGACAGAGCCACCAACGTGCCCCAAGGATGAGAACTTTATATCAGTTTTAAGTTCTCAAGTCAAGTTTCTATTGTGTTAATAACTTCATTGTTCATGTTTTATGAAATATTGATATCAAAATAGGAAATATGTATGTTCATAATATTTATGTTAAGATGTAAGGATACAAAAGTAATTATATAATGTTAGCTGATTTATTTTTAAAGTAATTAGAAAAAGATTTAAAACAAAAGCACCAAATGTTTCTACCAGTTTTAGGTGATGATCTTTGTTTTTATTTTGTTTTGGGGCATCATATATCACTAGTCTGTGCTTTTCACTTATTCAATAAGCTTATGTTGCTTTTGTAATCAGAAAAAAATTAACAAATTTCATCAGTTAAATTTTAAGCTCAATTTTAGATGCATATACAAGAATATTTTTAAGAATAAAAAAAAGATCTCTGATTAGGTTTCCCCTGTGTATACAAAAAGGAAGAGAATTATCAGCTGATAATTTTTTTATGGCTTATTTATTTATTTTGAGAGAGACAGAGAGTGAGAGCAGGGGAGGGGCAGCGAAAGAAGGAGAATCTCTAATAGGCTCTGTGTTCTCAGTGCAGAGCCCATGCGGGGCTCAGAACTGTGAGTTCATGACCTGAACTGAAATCTAGTCCCATGCTTCACCATCTGAGCCACCCAGCCTCCTCAGCTGATCATTTTAAAACAAAAATAAGTTGTCTCAGGGTGCCTGGGTGGCTCAGTCCTGTTGAGGGCCTGACTCTTGGTTTCAGCTCAGGTCACGAGCCTTGGATCATGGGATCGAGCCCCACATTGGGCTCTGTGCTAAGCTTGGAGCCTCCTTGAGATTCTCTTTCCCTCTCTCCCTCTCTCTCTCTCTCTCTCTCTGTCCCTCTACCCCCTCCCCCCACTTGTGCTCTTTCTCTCAAATAATAAGTAAATAAATAAATAAATAGTCTCAAATGAAGTCTACTTATTATTATCATCATATACTAGCAATTCTAAACAGTGTCAGTGATAAAATACCCCTAAATTCTAAATTAAACACCTATCTGAACTTGGGGCTACCACACTTACCCCAACTCATCCCAACCCCCAGCCACATTGCCCCTGATATAATTTAGACTATGGTCATTTCTTTTTATTATTATTGAGAACAATGCAAAATTGGATTTACATATCAGTAATAAGAAGAAGAATAAAAACCTGACAAACATAATCTTCAAGCTAGTATGAAATTTGCGTTTAAACCCTTTTTAACTTTATGTTTTACAGGGACTGAAGAGGAAGATGAAGGCGATGACCTTTTGCTTCGGTCTGTAGATGAGTTCTGGTGGTTTCCTCACATGTGGAGCCATATGCAGCCTCATCTCTTCCATAATGAGTCATCTTTAGTTGAACAGATGATTCTCAACAAGGAATTTGCCCTGGTGAGCACATTTTATTGGAATATTTTTCAAACTGAGTTATGATCTATCAGTGGATTATAAAATCAATTTACTGGGTTGAATACAACAGAAATAGAACAGAAGATATCAAAGAGTGCATCACACGTATTAAGGGTATAAATTGATTTGTGTTATTTTGTTTCAGGAATGTGTGTGTGTGTATGTGTGTATATATATATATATATATATATATATATATATATATATATGTATATGTATATAGGACCATGATATGATATAAAATGTATTTCAAAAAGTATGTTATTGTCAGAAAATTACTATCTTTTGTTTTATGGAAGAATTATTCTTGCATCTATGAGAAAGAAATATAGTACTTTCTCCATTGTATTCCTGGTGCATTATAATTACGTTCTCAAAGCATTAATTATAAGGGATGGATGGATGGATGGATGGGTGACGTGAAACATTACAACAATGATTGAGAACCAGTGGTTCAAACTGCAGCATGTGCTGGGCCCAATCCTGAAGTTTCTGATTCAGTATATTTTCAAAGACACCTGAGAATTTGCATTTCTAACAAATTATCTGATGGCCCATAAGCCAAACCTGGCCTGCTGCTTACTTTTTATTGTCCCTAAGCTAAGATATTTTTGTTCTGTGTGTTTTTCGTTGATTGTCTTTTAGGTTTTTAAATGATTGACAATCAAAGGCACAATAATATTTTGTGACATAGAAATTGCATAAAATTCAGATTTCGAAGTACATATAAAAATGTTACTGGCACACTGCATACTCCTACTTTTATGTATTGTCTGCGGCTGCTTTTTCTCTATAGCAGCAGAGTTGTGCAGTTGCAGAAGAGACAATATATGGCCCACAAAGCCTAAAATATTTGCCTTTACTGAAAAAGTTTTCCCACCCTGTTCTAAATATTAGGTAAACTATGCATCCCTTTAACAATCTAATGAAAGAAATATTTTTCCCAGAAAAATACTCAGGTGCACGTTCTCACATCTTCACACAGAAGGAATAGACCATCACAAGGGGTATGTGAATCACCCAAGATTCTAGGCCCCAGATAAAACCTATCTTTAAATGAACAGTTTTCAATTAAAATAAAGAGTTCAGGGCCCCTGGGCAGCTCAGTCAGTTAAGTGTCCAACTCTTGACTTTGGCTCAGGACATGAACTCACAGTTCCTGAGCTCAAGCCCTGCGTCAGGCTCTGCACTGACAGCACAGAGCCTGCTTGTGATTCTGTTTCTTCCCCTCTCTGCCCCTCCCGCTCTTGCTCTCTATCTCTCTCTCAATATAAATAAAAAATAAACTTAAAAAAATAAATAAAATAAATAGTTCATATGTACTATGTGATCGTTGATGTTTCATTTTTTAAAAGCCATATTAACAGGCATAGACCTAATCAGTCAGTTAAGTGTCCAACTTCAGCTCAGGTCATGATCTCATGGCTTATGGATTCAAGCCTCACATCTGGCTCTTTGCTGACAGCTCAGAGCCTAGAGCCTGCTTCAGATTCTGTGTCTCCCTCTCTCTCTCTGCTCTTCCCCCACTCATGCTCTGTCTCTCTCTCTCTATCAAAAATAAATAAACATTAAAAAAATTTTTTAAGAGGCATAGACCTAAGGCCAAATGTGTACTATGATATTTTTCAAAGTTATGCCTAGTTATGTTATTATGTTAACAGCTCACCGTTCTTTTCATCACAAAATCCCCAGACCTATGTCAAATCTACACATAGTATCCTTACTAAGAGTGGGTGGCACAAAAAACAATTAAGATCATGGACTCAGGCACCAGAGTGCCTATGTTTTAACCTTGACCTTCCATCAGTGGCTGCTTGATCTTGAACAAAAATTATTCAAACTCTCTGTTTCCCATCTCTCAGTCTCCCCATCTGTAAAAACAAGGATAATAGTAACAACTACCTCATAGGATTATTTTGATACATATTTGAGGATATGCATATATATATATATATATATATATATATATATATATATATATATATAAAATGCTTAGAGCAGTTCCTGCAACACAGTAACACTCAATAGGGGTTAATTAAACAATTATGATCTTCCAAAATCCAGACAAATATGCAGTTATGTTTTGCTTTACAAAAGCCAAATATTTTTTTTTAATATGGATTTACAAGAGGTTGATTGTCACTTAACTTTTAAGGAATGTCTAATAAATTTTGTAGTACTTCATAGCATTGTAAATTTAAGTAAATATTCCCTTTTCAAAAAATAAACTTACCTTGAGTAAGCATGCTGAATTCTCTCTGTGCAGTTACCTTAACATTAAACTGTTTGTTTATCATTTGATTTAAATCCCCCCCTACCTCTCTGTCACTGTGAAGGCTTGCTTTTTTAGGCATGTGGGTTATATTTCATAATGGTCGATTTCACCTGTTTGTGTAATTTCTTTTTTTAAAAAGCCATGCCAAAAGCACTGGGAAAGACTCAATGTAATTGCTTTGTAATGAAATGTTGAAAGCTATTTAGAGTTCATTCAGAGCAATTACATTTGTTTAGTCAGTGTGGCTAGATGCTAGACTGAAGCCTATAAACACATTTTGTAAAAAATAATCTTATTATATGTTGCATAGGCAAAATATTACAACTAAAATAAAGTCTGTTAAACACACATCCTGCAATGACATCATTCTTTTCCTTCTGGAGTTCACCTCAATAAAACTTCTCAGGACTCTTCAAGCAGTGACATTCAAAATCCACCTTTACCTGTAAACATCAGATGGCAATATGTTTGTTTTCCAGAGAGCCAGGGAATGTATCTCTTTCCTATTAAATTATTATCTTTCCACATCTAGATGACACTTCAAAATCATCAACAGTATTAAGATGGGATAGGAAAGCTCTACATGAGATACTCGCAGACTATATTTTAGTCCTGACTACAAGTAACAAGTTCTAATACAGTTGGCATCTCATTTAATGTCTTCATGCCTCAGTTTCCTCCCCTGGAATAATAATGATTCCCTTTTTCATTCTCTAAACCACAAAGTTTTTAGATAATTAATTTACATCAGCTCATCTGCCAGCCAAAAGCACTGGACCAGATAATCCACTGATCAATCCCATTTCTAAAATTCTGTGATCATTGACAATGTCGGTCCACAATTTGGAATGAACATCTTGAAACACTTACCTAGCTGCAATTGAAGCAATTATGGAAAGAGATTTTCAAACTGAATGACAAATTTAAGCTGAAAAAAAACCAGAAGTGTGTAAATCTCTCTTTTTTATCCCAACCTGACATTCCTCGGTACAACCCTGGCTGGCAGAGGAGTTATCAGTCAAAAACACAGTTGTTCTCACAACATTTACAAAAATGATTCAAAGACATATTAATAGTTTTATGGTGATGTTTCAAAAGTAGTTAAACAATCTGAATGGTTTTATTTGTAGTGTTTGTTCAAATTCTCTATGGATAGGGTTCATCTCCTGATGTAATATGTCTAAAACTCAAGAGAGAAATACATTGCCACCACTGTTTCTTTACTGTTTCATCATTTTAGAAGAGCTTTTATTACTGTAAACTTGATTTTTTTTTTTTTTGGTCAATAACATTTCTTAATTGAAGTATAATTAACATATAGTGTTATGTTAGTCTCAGGTGCACAATATAATGATTCAACAACTCTATACATTATTCAGTGCTCATCACAATAAGTGTACTCTTAATTCCCTATATCTATTTCATCCATCCCATCACTCACCTCCCCTCTGGCGACCACCAGTTTGTTCTCTGTATTTAAGACTGTCTTTTTTTGTCTTTTTGTTTTTTAGTTTGTTCATTTGTTTTGTTTCTTAAATTCTACATGAGTGAAATAATATGATATTTGTCTTCTCTGTCTGACTTATTTCACTTAGCATTTTACACTCTAGTCCATCCCTTTTGTTGCAGATGGCAAGATCTCATTCTTTTATATGGCTGAGTAATATTCCAATGTGTATATAATCCATTAATCTATGGATGGACACTTGGGTTGCTTCCATATCTTGGCTATTGTAAATAAAACTGCAATAAACATAAGGGTACTTATATATATATATTTTGAATTAGTGTCCTCATGTTCCTTGGGTAAATATCCAGGAGTGGAATTGCTGAATTATTTGATATTTCTTTTTATTTTTTTTGAGAAAACTCCATACTGTTTTCCACAGTGGCTGCACTAATTTATATTCCCATTAATGGTGCACAAGGTTGTTTTTTTTTCCTCCACATCCTCACCAATGCTTGTTACTACTTGTCTTTCTGATTCTAGCCATTCCTACAGTTGTGAAGTAATATCTTGTCGTGGTTTTGATTTATATTTCCCCGATGATTAGTGATGTTGAACATATTTTCATGTGTCTGTTGGCCATTTATGTATCCTTTGGAAAACTGCCTATTCAGGTACTCTGCTTATTGTTTAATCAGATTGGTTTTTTGGTTTTGAGTTGTATAAATTCTTTACATATTTTGGATATTAATCCTGTATTGGATATGTCATTTGCAAATATCTTCTCCCATTCAGTAGGTTGCCTTGCCATTTTGTTGATGATTTCCGTTGCCGTGCAGAAGTTTTGTTTTGTTTTGTTTTTATTTTGGTGTGGTCTCAAAGCTTTAATTTTGTTTTTGTCTCCTTTGCCTGAGGAGATATATCTAGAGAAATGTTTCCATGGCTGATGTCAAAGAAATTACTGCCTATGTTTTCTTCTAGAAGTCTTATGGTGTCAGGTCTTACATTTAAGTCCTTAATCTATTTTGAATTTATTTTTGTGTATGGTGTATGAAAATAGTACAGTCTCAATTTTTTTTTTGCAGGTAACTGTCCAGTTTTCCCAATACCATTTGTTGAAGAGACAGTCTTTTTCCCATTGCATATTCTTGCCTCCTTTTCTGTAGATTGATTGACCATATAACTGCAGGTTTATTTCTGGGCTCTCTATTCTGTTCTGTTGATCTATGTGTCTATTTTTGTGCCAGTTTCATACTGTTTTGATTGCCATTGCGTTGTAGTATATCTTAAATCTGTGGGATTGTGATAGCCATAGCTTTGTAGTATATCTTAGATCTGTAGGATTGTGATACCTCCAGCTTTGTTCTTCTTTCTCAGGAATGCTTTGGCTAGTTGTGATCTTTAATGGTTCCATATGAATTTAGGATTGTTTGTTCTAGTTCTATGAAAAATGTGGTAGGTATTTTGATAAGGATTGCATTAAATCTATTGATTGCTTTGGGTAGTATGGATATGTTAATAATATGGGTTCTTCCAATCCATGAGCATAGATTATCTTTCCATTTGTATGTGTCATCTTCAATTTATTTTATCAGTGCTTTATAGTTTTTGTAGTACAAGTGTTACATTACACTTCCTTGGTTAGGTTTATTAGTAGGCATTATATTATTTTTAGTGCAAGTGTAAATGGGATTATTTTCTTAATTTCTCTTTCTGCTACTTCTTTATTATTGTAAAGAAACTCAATATTTTTCTGCATATTAATCTTATAATTTTAATTCATAGTCTGTGACTTTACTAAATTCATTTCTCAGTTTTGATAATTTTCAAACATTATTATTTATAAATCCATTAAGTTATGTATGTGGTGTGAATGTACATGCATATGTATAAGGGGCTATGAGTATGTATACACTTAATCCATTAGCATTTGTATATGCAATGTATGAATGTGTTTATTGTGTGCATATATATATACATATGTATGTGTATATATATAACATGCTTATTACATGAACATACACGCCCTGTGAATGTGTGTATGTGTGTACAGGGCATTGGTTGAATAATAAGTGTAGTAAACTCAGATACATTAATTATAAGATACTATATACTTGTATGGCATTGATTTGGGAAAAATCTTTTTTGATTCTTCTAATAAACCATACATTTTTGCTTTCATTATGTTACTTGAGCATGTCACTAAATAGAAGCAACACTTCAAATATGACAACAGACAAAATCTCAAGAGATTTCCATCAAGAGATGGAAAACATCGGCTAACATTAAAGCATTTGATGAAAAGGCTACCAAAATTATTCTTAACTTGACCCACACCTTTTTTTCAAACCTAGAGGGAAAGAATGCCTATAGCATAAACTGAGATTATGTATTTTTATTCCAAAATAGATTTGTGGGGAAAAGGGAAATTAAGAAATAGTGTTTTGTTGTTTTAAGTTTTGTGGACAGACTTATTAACATTTTCAAATGAGTGAGATCTTTCAGTTCACTGATAATTGTAGACTATAAAATATCCTTAAGGAAACAAACAAACAAACAAACAAAAACAAACAAAAAAACCCCACTTGTCTTCAATGATAACTTTTCAATAATTATGTCTTTTTCTTGTCATTTTGTTAAATAGTTATGTGTTGTATTTATGAGTAAATAAGTTAAGAATTCCTGAAATAAAGGTCTAAGTTTTTAAATCCTACTTTTAAAATGCCACACTTATTTATGAACTGTGTATATCTTTTTTCATAACAAGACACAATATTTCTGATAAGGAAAATGCTGACACTTAAAATGTTCTCATAAAAGCTCAAACTCATCAAAGAGTAACTATGGAAAATCTTTAAGTATCATGATGGCATGCATACTAAATCACTTATGTAGAGGTTTTAATTAAAAAATAAAAGGAGTGTAATATTGGAATTCATGGCACGATGATATAAAACTGAGAGAGAAGTGCCTTTCAATAACTTGTATGCCTGTATCTTTACTAAATTATGCAGTATACAGCCTTAAGTTGTACAACAAATACAAGTTATTAAAAAAAAAAACCTCTGGTGATTATAGCTCATAGGGTGTTTTAGAGATAGAAAATTTAGAGCAGGTAAGACTATTGAATCAAAAATAAAATTGTGACCAAATACTGACTTAATGAAAGTTCACTAGAGAGCAAATAATGTATTTTGAAGGTTCAGTAATGAATAAGGCAATCTGTGCACTCAGCAGAATAGATACTTACGTAAGCATGAAGAATTTAAATAAAATATAAAGAAGCAAAACATCCAAGCATAGACAAATTTGAAACTTTTTGGCAATTGCATGAGCTTTTGAGGGATCCTGAACTTTTATAACTTATCTCAGAAATGAGATCCCACCAGTTTAATCATATACTATTCATTAGAAGATAGTCATTAGGGCCAGCACATACTTGAAAGGAGGAGGATTCAACAAGGGAGGGAATACCAATAGGCAGAAATCATTGGAAGTCATTATGGAAGCTCGCCTTCATGTCTAACTAGAAACAGGAAATATAGGGGCGCCTGGGTGGCTCAGTAGGTTAAGCGTCTGACTTTGCCTCAGGTTATGATCTCACTGCTCACAGATTTGAGCCCCGTATCAGGCTCTGTGCTGACAGGTCAGAGACTGGAGCCTGCTTCAGATTCTGTCTCTCTGTCTCTGCCCCTCCCCAATCACACTCTGTCTTACTCTATCTCTCAAAAATAAATAAACATTAAAAATTTTTAAAAAAAGAAATAGGAAATATAAAGAATCCTGTATGATAGAAGTCATACTTATTTGTTCATTAACTTAAAAAATATTTGAATATGAACTAAAACATTAAAATCAGAATCTTTTTTTTTTTTTTCATAATTTACTGTCAGGTGAGCTCACATATAATGTAGTCTTGGCTTCAGGAGTAGATTTCCATGATTTATCACTTACATACAACATCCAGTACTCATCCCAACAAGTGCCCTCCTCAATGCCCATCACCCATTTTTTCCAGGCCCCCAACTCCCCACCCCCATCAACCCTCAGTTTGTTCTCTGTATTTAAGCATCTCTTATGGTTTGCCTCCCTGTCTGTAAGTTATTTTTCCTTTCCTTTCCCAATGGTCTTCTATTAAGTTTCTAAGATTCTACATATGAGTGAAAACATGTATCTTTCTCTGACTGACTTACTTCATATAGCATAATATTGTCCAGTTCCATCCACATCGTTGCAAATGGAAAGATTTGCATTCTTTTTCATTGCTGAGTAGTATTCCATTGTATATATAAACCACATCTTCTTTATCCTTTCATCAGTTGATGGACATTTAGGCTCTTTCCATAATTTGGCTATTGTTGATAGTGCTGCTATAAACTTTGGGGTACGTGGGCTCCTACACATCTACACTCCTGTAGCCTTTGTATAAATACCTAGTACTACTATTCCTGGGTCACAGAGTAATTCTATTTTTAATTTTTGAGGAACCTCCACAATGTCTTCCAGGGTGGCTGCACCAGTTTGCATTCCCCATTCCCACCAACAGTGCAAGTGGGTTCCTCTTTCTCCACATCCTTGCCAACATCTGTTATTTCCTGAGTTGTTAATTTTAGCCAGTCTGAACTGTGTGAGGTAGTATCTCAATGTGGTTTGGTTTATATTTCCCTGATGATGAGCAGTGTTGAGCATTTTGTCATGTGCCTGTTAGCCATCTGGATGTCTTCTTGGAAAAGTGTCTATTCATGTGTTCTACCCATTTTCACAGGATTATTTGTTTTTCGGATGTTGAGTTTGGTAAGTTCTTCATAGATTTTGAATACTAACCGTTTATCTGATATGTCATTTGCAAATATCTTTTCCCATTCTGTTGGTTTCCTTTTAGTTTTGTTGATTGTTTCCTTTTCTGTGCAGAAGGTTTTTATCTTGGTGAGGTCCCAATAGTTCATTTTTGCTTTTATTTCCCTTGTTTTCAGAGACATGTCAAGTAAGAAATTGCTGCGGCCGAGGTCAAAGGGGTTGTTACCTGTTTTCTCCTCTAGGATTTTGATGTTTTCCTGTTTCATTTCAGACACATAGACCAATGGAATAGAATACAGAACCCAGAATTGGACCCACAAATGTATGGCCAACTAATCTTTGACAAAGCAGAAATGCATATCCAATGGAAAAAAAGACAGTCTCTTTAGCAAATGGTGCTAGGAGAACTAGACAGCAACATCCAGAAGAATGAAACTGGACCACTTTCTTACACCATACACATAAACTCAGAATCTTTATCTTGAAGCTTAATACCAGTTACACCTCCCTAAGACCAAAATATTTACTCATCTAACTCTTTTCTTTTCATCCAATCCATTGCCTCTACTTGAAAATATATAGACAACTGTTGAATTCTCGTCACCTCTACTACTAACTACTTAGTTTAAGTTACAGTTGTATCTTTTTTACCAGCTTTATTGATATTGACATTAATATATCATAAACCTCAGTGATGTTTAGTGTGTTTACAGATTTATGCAAACTTCATCACGATTAATTTTTAAAAAAACATCTTTATAACTTCAAAAAGTCTGTACCCCTCAACAGTCAATTCCTCTTTCTCTCAACTCCCCTGAACCTAGGAAATTATTAATTTACTTCCCATTTCTGTAGATTTTTTATTATGAACATTTTATATAAATAGAATCATATAATATGTGTGTGGTCTTTTATAATTAGTTTTTTTTTTCATTTAACTTAATCTTTTGCAGTTCACATATGTTGTAGCATGTATCAGTACTTTGTTCTGTTTTATAGCCAAGTAATGTTCCATTGCTATGTTTATATTATATTTTATTTATACATTCATCAGTTGATAGACATGTTTATACTTTCTGGCTATTATTTATAATGTCTCTACAAATATTCATGTACAAGTTTTTGTGTGGACATGTGTTTTCATTTATCTGTATATTTACCCTGGAGTAGAATTGTTGGGTTACATATGGTATCTCTATGTTTAGCATATTGAGAAACCACCAGACTGTTTTTAAATTGTCTGTACCACTTGGGGCACCTGGTTGACTCAGGAGGTTAAGCATTTGACTTTGGCTCAGGTCATGATCTCATTGGTTTGTTAGTTCAGGCCCTGCCTCAGGCTCTGTGCTGACAGCTTGGAGCCAGGAGCCTGCTTCGGATTCTGTCTCTCTCTCTCTCTCTCTCTCTCCCTCCATCCCTCCCTCCCTCTCTCTCTCTCTTTCAAAAATAAACATTAAAAAAGTTTTAAATAAAATAAAATAAATTGCACCACTTTACATTTCCACCAACAATGCATGAGGATTCTAATTACTCCACATCCTTGTCAACCCATGTTATTATCTGTCATTTTTATTATATATGGTATGGATATGAGGAAGTATCAAATTATGTTGTGATTTCCATTTCCCTAATGGCTAATGATGTTGAGCATCTTTTCATATGTCTATCAGCTGTCATATATCTTCATGTCTATTCAGATCCTTTTCCACTTTTTAATTGTGTTAGTGGCCTTTTGTTATTTACTTGCAAGAAATCTTGTATATTCTTTATACAAATACTTTATCAGTTCTATGATTTTCAGATATTTTCTCCATATGTGGATTCTCTTTAAACTTACTGAACAGTGTCTTTTGAAACATAGAAGTTTTAAATTTTTATAAAATCCAATTTATCATTTTTTTTTGGTCTCTTGTGCTTTTTGTGTCAAACCTAGAAAGGTTTTGCCTAACCCAAGGTCATAAAAATGTACTCCTATATTTGCTTCTATGAATAAGATGATATGAACACTTACATTTAGTTCTGCGATGCATTTAGAGTTCATTCTTTTGTATGGCACAAGGAAGAAGTACAGCTTCATTCTGTCACATGTGGTATCCAGTTGTACCCACATTTTTTGTTGAAAAGACCATTCTTTCTCCCACCAAATTGGGTACTTCTGTCAAAAATAAACTGACTTTAAATTTAAGGAAGTATATTTATACTCTCAATTCTATTATATTTATCTCTATGCCTGCCCTTATGCTAGATCTCACCATCTTGATTCCTGTATCTTCCCAATAAGTCTTTTTATTGAAAATTGTGAGTCGTCCAACTTTGTTTTTCTCTTTAAAAATTGCTTGGTCTACGGGGCGCCTGGGTGGCGCAGTCGGTTAAACGTCCGACTTCAGCCAGGTCACGATCTCGCGGTCCGGGAGTTCGAGCCCCGCGTCAGGCTCTGGGCTGATGGCTCAGAGCCTGGAGCCTGTTTCCGATTCTGTGTCTCCCTCTCTCTCTGCCCCTCGCCCGTTCATGCTCTGTCTCTCTCTGTCCCAAAAATAAATAAACGTTGAAAAAAAAATAAATAAAAATAAAAATTGCTTGGTCTATTCTGGGTCCTTTGAGTTTTCATATGAGTTTTAGAAGCAGCTTATCAATTTCTGCACAATGACTAGCTGAGATTTTGATAGGATAGCATTGGATCCACAAATAAATTGAGGAAATACTCCTATCTTAACATAAGTTTTTTGGTCTATGTATATGGGCTATTTTTCCATTTATTCAGGTCTTCCTTAGTTTTTTTCAATAATATTTTATAATTTTCACTGCCTATGTTCCTCATTTCTTTTGTTAAATATGTTACTAAGTATTGTATTCTTTTTGATGCTATCATAAGTGGAATTGTTACTTAATTTCACTTGCACATTCTTTATTTTTATTTATAAAAGTACAATTGATTTTTGTATATAGAGTTTGTAACCTTCAAATTTGCTGAATTTATTTACAAGTTCTGGAATTATTTTAGTGGATTCTTCAGGATAGTTTATATATAAGATCTTATCATATGTAAATGGAAATAGTTTTACTTCTTCTTTTCCAATCTGGAAACATTTTATATCATTTTCTTGTCCAATTTACCTGATGTGAATCTCTGTATATTGCTGGATAGAAGTGACAAGCACAAAAATCCTTGTCTTATTCCTGATCTTAGGAAGGAAACATCCAGTCTTTCACCATTAACCATGATGTTAGTTACAGCCTTTTCATAGAAACCTATTATCAAGTTCAAGTTCCTGTCAATTCCTGCTCAGTTGAGTATTTTGATTATGAGAATATATTGGCATTTTCATATATTTTGGGGGGATCTATTCAGTTGATTATGCTTTTCCCTTTGTTTTATTGGTAAGATGTATTACACTAATTGTTGTAAGGTTAGTTTAACATCTAAAACCAAGACTTTCTAGTACCAACCATTAAAATATCAGATGGGAAAACCCTGTGATAAATCTCATTGGTCTTGGTGTATAATGCTTTTTATATGTTGCTGAATTTAATAGCTAGTATTTTGTTGAATATTTTGTATCTATATTCATAGAGATATTGGTTTGTAGTTTTTCTTTTATTATACCTTTGTCTGGTTTTGGTGGTAGGCTAATACTAGCCTCATAGAATTAGTTGGAAAATGTTCTCTCCTTTTCTGTGTTTTAAAAGAACACAGTTCTATAGATACGGTCTATAGATAGGTCTATGAGACTTTTTCCAATCACAGGAGTATTCTTAGCTGTCTCTTTCTTTGGTTTTCTCTAGTATACTTCTTATTTGGTTTATTATTAGCTTGCTATTAACCTTAATTAAAATAACAACAGCCTTCTCTGAATTGCTTGCCATCAAAATCTCCATTGTTTTCAAGGGTGATCTTTGACTTGAACTTTTCCACACTCTGTCCCAAATAAGGTCACTTCCCTTGGAGAGAATTTAAGAGTTCTTTCTTTCTATGACCTACCTCTTCCTGTGGGCAAAGTCTTTGCAACCACTGTTCCAGAGCTAGAGTGGGAACAATGGCTTCCTCTCTCAACGTGACACCCAGATTTATGAGCAGGGTGCTGGGTTGGGATGGTAGCCTCTGGTTTTCTCAGTTTGGTTCTCCTAGCTTAGAACCACTAGCCTACAACTGAGTTGGAGCAAGGACAAATCATGGTTTTGGTATTATTGGTCTCTGGCATCTGAGGTATAGTTTCTGCTCCAAGTGAGGTCCCCTTGAGGAAGAGATCTCCATATCTCTCAGCAGTTCTTGCCTAGAGTAGAGCTTCTAAGCACAGAGAAGGGGACATGAGAAATTCTCATGGCTAGCTCCTCCCAGGGACAAGCACAGCTTTAGACTGAAATCCAAGGGGAGAGGAACCCCTATGTTCTTGTCTCTACCTTCCTGAGGTGAGAATTTTGTCACTCTAAACTGAAGCAAGTGGGGAAAGGTGTGGGTCATGGCTCAAATGGCACATACTTTCACTGTTCTTACCAATCTTGGTAGATTTTTCTTGAATAATGTTTCTTCATTTGCTATACATCCTCAGTTCATTTTTCAGAGATTTTAAATGGTTTTTTTTGTAATAATTTCTATCAGTTATGGTTATTTTGCTGGGAGAGAGTCCACAGAGCTCCTCATAGCACCATTCCAGAAGTCAGAATCCTAACATTATATCTTGACTAATTTATAGCAATACCCCCCCCCCCCCCACGGGGATCCATTTCCATTCTTGGTCCTCTTGAATCTATTCTCATCAAAACAGGTATTGTGATCCTGTTAGCATGTAATTCGGGTCTTGTTACATTTTGTCTCAAAGTCCTCCAAACTACCTTAAAATATCTCTCAAGGCCTTTGCATCTGACCCCTTGTTTCACTGTGAACATTTTTTCACATCTGATGTTTTAATGGATGATACTAGAAAGTCTCCAGTAATTTCCCCTGATGTGCTAGAATTTATAGACTGGGTTTGTTTGTTTGTTTGTTTTGTTTTTGTTTGTATCTGTACTTTGAATCCTAAAGTAGGATAAGCAAAAAAAGTATTTTTAAGTTTGAAAATGCATTAAGTAATAGAATCAAATATTAATGGTATTTCCTTGGAAGACAGAGCAGTAAAAATTTGCTAAATGTTTAGTAAATTCAATATTCGTATGATCTTGAATAAATAATAAAATCACAGTGGGAAGATTATAGAATATCATCCAGCAAACTTGAGACTCACTTAATATGAGCACTTAAATGATTTTGTTGCTGAATACACAACATTTATTTACAGATGGCATTTTATAATAGTTTAAAAGTATTTCTCTCTCTGTCTCTCTCTCTCTCCCTCTCTCTCTCTCTCTCTCTATATATATATATATATAGTCAGTGGAAATATCTCTTAATCATGATAAGTATTATTTTTTCTTTTTATGTTAAATATACATAAATTTTTCATATATTGTTCAGAAACATGCTTTACAGACAACTTATCCACCTCCATTTTCCTTTACATGACAATATTTTGTCCACCATAATTCTTTATACCTTCCTATTACTACTTGTGTGTTTTATTCAAGATACTCAAAATTGTACACTTATAGATTCAACCTTTAATATAAGCTATATCAGCATGGAATATTTGTATTATGATGTGTGAGTTATCCATTTGTCACTGCAAAGCTTTGGCATCTGGGTGATGTATTAGTTTAACCATTTCAATGAGTAACTTTCTAAAATACATAACTTATTGCTTTTAAATTAATAAATGCATACTAAAAATCATGTCTCATTTTTCACAAGGACCAAAGGTTTTCACCGTTAATACAAATGATTTTATTGCCCCCACTGTTACTGTGCTCTCAGAATTTGCTGAGAGTAGGTGGACTATTTGCTCCTAAACTGTGTCCTTAACAATTTTTTTTTTAATTTTTGCATCTACTTTTTCAAGTTTTCTAATTTGTGGTTTGTAAGATTGATAGCTTTCTCTTCTAGCCATTGTCATGTTATCTGGGTATAGTAGCCAGATTCCCATTTTAGTAAAGTGAAGTGTTCAAACTAGATGACCACTGAGGCCCCTGATATCTCTAAAATTCTATAAATGTGAGTTGCTTTGAGCTTGGAGATACAGCAAGCTTCTTCAGCTTGTTTCTAAAATGACAGTGAAGCTCTCAATTTCACAAATGAGAAAACTGAGCTCATGTGTCAATGGTAGCACTGAGAACCCATACTCTGCCTTGTGGTTCCTAATCCAGGGCTCTGTCAGATGCACCATGTCCCACCCCACGCAAAAGCAGATGACTTCTGGGAGAACCAGACAGTATGGCCCAAGGTAAAATGAACCAACTTGTGCACCCTGTTTTCCTAGTGGCTTTTTAAAAACCACAGTCCAGGTAAAAGTAACTTCTGCAAAGTTGAAAAATTGTTGAAGAACACAGAACTTTCTTTCTGTATTGAGAGTAGACATTATTGTATAAAAACTTTAAGGATGAATATGGAAAATCGAAGTGTGTAATTAGGATATTGATCAGCATATTGCGTAATAAGTGAAAATATTTTTAGTTTTCTTTTACCTACCCATGGCCAGAAGATAGGATTTTTACCCTTTTTATAAGTAGAATGATATTGTTTAATAAAGTTCTTAGCTAGCTTATTCAAACCATCTCTAAGGTTTTCATCAATTCCTTTTTTTCACCAAACCTACAACATGAAGAATAGCATGAACTTTTTGCCTGAAAATTAGAATTGGTATTTCATTATCTATTAATATTCATACAGCTTAGCAATGGATTTAGAGAGAAAAAATGGCTTTCGTTGTCATGTGTTGTATCATGGTAAGTCTTTGACTTGCTGGTCTGGTATTGGCAGGTAGATGACAGAATTTCCCTTAGACAGAAAATCTCTACAATGCGTATTTATCTGTTTGATTTTCCTAGCAGAGGGCAACATCGGACCCACTCATCCCCCAAATCCCTATTTTAGTTGCAGCATATTTTTTTTTTTCTGTCAAGTAGCTATTTTATTTCTGAACGTGTTTAACCTCAAAGGAATAAATGCCACCTACAAAATTAACTTTAATATTGGGCAGCAATAATCGAAAGAAATGAACTATTTATATCATTCAAAATGCTTTAAATGTAAATCTATCAAGGCTCACATCTATCTGTTCTGAATACCTTTTATCATTATTTTTGGTAAATGTAAAGCACTGAAAGTCATTCCTTTTGCTCTATAGTTTTTATGCATTTAAATAATCTTTGAAGATTAACTAGAGGAGCTCTAATTCTTTTCTGGTGCTGATACATGAAACAATTGAAACAGCATTCCCCCCTAGGAGATAAGCTGATAACTGCTTAAAGTAGATGTTAATATTTAACTTACTTGCTTTAAGGCAAATAAATACTCCCTCTAAATATTAAGTTTTGTTTTTATTATACAGAACAGTAAACTATGCACAAAATCCAAAAAAAAAAGTTATATTCCTCTGAAGAAAACAAAACCTAAGCTATTTTTGCACATAAAAATCAGGGGCGCCTGGGTGGCTCAGTTGGTTAAACACATAAAAATCTTTTGTGACGTGAGTTTGCCCTGTGTGGGCCTAATTGTTTAGTGGATTAGTTAATCCATGCATTGGGCTTCAGACCTATCTTGATTCAAATTCCGCCTTTTGCAATTACTAAATGGGTGACCTTAGGAAACAGTTTAGAAATCTTGTGCTTTTATTTTCAAATGTGTAAAATGGGGATGATAATTGTTCCTACCTCAAGTTTTTTTATGAGAATTAAATGATGTATGTACATGTTTATATATGTATAATGCTTAGCAAAGTGTCTGGCACGTAAGTATTACAAAAAATATTTGTTATCATCATCATCATGGCTACCATCATTTTCACCATATTTCTTCAAGAAACGTACGATCATTCCTTTTGAAGTCAGAGGTTGGTGATAACAATAAAACCACCACAAGACTTTTTCAAGGCTATGTAATATGCAAGCTGGGGACAGATACCAGATATTCTGCCTGACAGAAGGCAGGAGAGGAGCACCCAGCCAGAGGGAGCAGTATGCAAAAGACCACAAGATAATGCCCCAAATAACATGTTCCACTCTTCTAGTAAAATATATATTGCTTCAGCAACAACCTATCAGTGTGTCTGGTAACTACTGCCTGTGGGATTTGGTCTGCAGTGATTTTTGTATGGTTCGTGTGCTCAGGATTGGCTTTACATTTTTAAAGCATTGTAAAAATCAAACAAACAGACAAAGAAAAATGTCTGACAGAAGCATTATGTTGCTGGCAAGGTCTAAAATATTAACTACACAGCTCTTCAGAGTAAAAGTTTGTCAAACCGTGGCTCACATATATAATGATCCAGAGAAAAGTATATCGACATGAAATCATTTTCCTTTAATTTTCAAAGTGTTTATTTATTTTTAAGAGAAAGTTAGGGCATGAGTAGAAGAGGGGCAGGGAGAGAGGCAGGCAGAGAATCCCAAGCAGGATCTGCTCTGAGAATCAGAGCACGACACAGAATGCCAGCCCACAAACCGAACCAGGAGCTGAAATCAAGCTTATGACCTGAGACAAAATTAAGAGTCAGACTCTCAGCCAATTGAGCCACCGAAGTACCCCTCAAATTGGAATCATAATGATGAATAATATAGCTTGAGTCCGTAATTGACACACACCTATCCATCAGTGATTATTGGCAACCTCCCTTGTCTTTAGAAATATGAAATTTGTAGAACATAAAATACATTTCTGATAATTCTTACCTTTATGAATCTCCAAAAGGAGCATAAAATGTTGAAGAAAGGAAGAAGAAATTGATTTGGTGTCAGAAGACACTTTGAGTTGGGAATTAGGAGAAGATGAGACTGAGTAGCTCATGTGGGACCGGAATTTACGGGAAATTTATACCCTAGGCCTTAGGGCCCCAGGGTCCTAAATCCAAGTAACTGATCACCTTTGCATAGAACTCTATCTACCATTTGAAATACCAGTTTTCCAGATTTTCCTATCATGTCTCACTCAATGTTCTGAATTAGTATATTCTTATTCGTTTCTCTTCTAGAACCTTCCGGATCATTATTCTTGCATATCTTTTGTAGACAAGATTAGCAAGTGAGCTACTTAGCAATGGTGCATGGAAATTCTCACTTCTACATTCTCACCTCAGGGTACAGATGTCTTTAGTCCTTGGTTGTCACTTCTAAATGCACACTTAGTGCACATTTTTTTTTTTTTACGTTCTTCCTTATTGAATAAACCCAAAGTTTGCTGGTGGAGCAAAATGTCTAGCTAAAGGATTGATTTTTCAGCTTTTATTTCAGGTAGGAGACATTTAACACATTCCTAGCATTTAGAAATAACCATAAGTAGTGGTATGAGGCTCCAGGAAACCAGGTTGGATCCAGGTGATGCTTGCCATTCTGCCCTTTGCCTCTGCTCCTTTATTTTGCCTATTTGGTCCTATTAACTGGAATTGAGGCATCATCATAAAACTATGAAGGAAAGGCCAAGAGAATCAGAGACCACACTTCTGGCATTCTTGAAACTCTGAACCAACTGCTTATCTCCAGATTTACCATTTCTCAAGAATAATAAGTTCTTCTTTTTTTTTTTTTTAATGTCTATTTATTTTTGAGACAGAGAGAGACAGAGCATGAACGGGGGAGGGTCACAGAGAGAGGGAGACACAGAATCTGAAACAGGCTCCAGGCTCTGAGCTGTCAGCACAGAGCCCGACGCGGGGCTCGAACCCACCGACCGCGAGATGGTGACCTGAGCCGAAGTCGGACGCTTAACCGACCAAGCCACCCAGGCGCCCCAGTTCTTCTTTTTTAAGCCACTGTTTTTTGTTTTCACTTTTGTCTTTCTGGTACAAAGTTTGAACCCATTCCCTACCCAGTGCTTTACATTACATTTTGCCTCTTTGGATGTCTTGACATTTGCTTACATTCAAATTGACCCATTGTTTAAAATTTGTAGACCCTCCAAAGGAATATTTATATAGAATACCCTGAACCTAGAAGCCCAAAACTTTTTAAGAAGTGTTGGTAGTAGGTTTTATGCTTATTTATGAATCAATTTTTAGATAGCAATTTTGTGAGTAGATTTAGAATGGTCAATAAGAACAATGAACTTTCACTGACAGATTTTAATTAAAATTGCTTCAATGACCGTGCTTGTTTTTAATGATTAAATGACTCTTAAATCTTCAAGAGCCACGATTTTCAAGAATTGTTTTTTACTTAACTCCCTATTGTATTGAGTCTACCTTATTCAAATTGGATAATTTTCAAGAGTGCTTGTTACCATATATTTTTCTTTTCTTTTTTTTCTTTTTTGCCTTCTTCAATTTGAAAAATTCTTTCAGCTTGATAGTTTCTTTCATGCTTTACCTATAGTGGCTGAACATTTTCATCATACCATGATTACCTCTTTATAGTTGACACCTCAGTTCCCTGCAGTCGTATCTGCAGTAACTTGAGCAATAGGAGAATATGAGAATTGTTTCCAAACATGTTGACAGTGGAGAGAGTTAAAACTGATTGATAATACAGATGAATTAGAATACTTGAAGTCAGATTGTTTTGAGATGAGAACTGTATCAATGCTTTGATTTCCAAATATAATGCCACTGTAACATGATGATAGCAAAATGGAAATAATAATATTTTGGTATGATTTTAACTTGAAACATCTACATACCTACAGAATAATATAATACCTTAATATTTTATAGGCATTTATTTAAGCAATCATAATTTAGGTGTTTTTGACTATATATGTACCATTTATTAACATAAATTTACTTTCTGTCTGATGAACTTTAACCTTTTTCACATGGTGGTAAACGTTCCCCAACATTAGAAAAAATTGCAGATATGAATATTTTAACTCTTAGAGAAGGCACAGGATGTCACAGAAGGATTTTAAAAATGAAATAAGACCGTGTATTTGGAGGGTGGGGGAATTGACAACCTGAGAGATGGCACATGCCACACAAAATGTTTAAAGCATTTTTCTATAACTGCATTAAGTTGACATTAAGGGGAAAAATGACTCCTAAGATAAATCTCAGCTTTACTCAAAAATAATATTAGAAATATATCCTATTGCTCAGGGAAAGTAATAGTTTATGCAAATCTATTTCTGCAAAGTAATGTGTTTAAATTACCGATTCTAGCCCATCAACTATACAGTTGTGGAAGCACCTAAAAGGTTTGGAAATGTGTTCAACATCAGAAAACCAAGGGCATTCTAGCCTCATTAAAAAGGGCAAGTTGCCCTCTTCAACATGTCCACTTCGTGTACACACACATGCAGACACATCCACGCACACACATCCCCTACCCATCCCACCTAAAACAGTGCTTTATTCCATGAACATAGGCAATCAGATTTAATAATAACAACAACAATAATAATAATAAATTAAAAAAATAACTAATGTGTAGTGTGTATAAATTCATGAGGTTCTTAGAATGGAGAGAAGATATGACAAGATAAATCAAGTATATTATTTACTGGAGATAAAATTACAGGTGAAACATATTGTGAAATGATGTCGATTTTATTAACCAAAATTATTTTGAGCATCTTCTTTTTGCATGTTTCTGCTTATTGTAACTATAGAAAAGATGTAATAATGGAGAGATAATACTATTCTTGTTTCTATCTGACTCTTAACACATCTAAGATTCTTTAATGTTATCATTTCTTCCAGGTGAAGGGCATTGTCAGAAGCTCTAAATACTTAATATCCGGTACTGTTTCTCTTGTTACTAAATTAAATCTAGCACTAAATTTTGCCATGTAGCAGAGGCAACAATGAAGGGAAAGCTACTGAAATGCAGTCTGGCATTTCATGAGATATCCTCATGTCACATTTCTGTCACCCTTCACTGTTCTCGGGTGCTTGTTTTCATCCTTATTCTCCTTATTCAGTTTATTTCAAGAGCCCATCATCATAAGCATTCCCTTGAATACCCTCTGAAATCCTTTGCACTTCTGGGTCCATAATACTCCCCTGCAAAGCCTCAACGTTGTTTGGATCCAAATCTCTACCTAGTCTTTGCCTCTACCCCTGAAACTGAATGTGGTGGGACCAACACTTAACTGTTCTCATTTTAAAGCCATGACCGCAGACTCAATAGACCCTCAATGCTGCCCAGAAGGTACACTGAAACTCCTCAGTTTACTCATCATCCTACTCCTCTAGGCCACTGTTTCATCCTCTCTTTCTGCAAACTACCCCACATCTTCCCCATCCCCATTCTCAGCTGATGATCTTATTTTACTGGATAGAAAAATCAATAAATTAGAAGTGAACTTCCACATGCTCCCCACAACTGCTACTTCAACATGATGATAATGAAATGAAAACATAATAATAGGTATAATTTTAATGTGCCTACAGAAAAATCTAATAATTATAATAATCTTTATAGACAGTTACTCATGTGGCCATAATTATTTAGTAAAAGCTTTTGGATATATCGGTGCCAGTTAACATAAACTGTGTTAATAATGATATAAATATAAATTGTGGGCTGATATTCTGTGACAGAAGCACACAATCTTGCCTTCTGTCTTGAAACAATGAATAAAAGAACTAGAAATGCAAAGACCAAATTCCTTCCTTTTGCACTCAATCTCACCCCTTTCCAATGGTTCAAGAGCATTATTCCAGAAATTCTCTCCTCTTTCCTAAATTATTTCCCTCTGTGTACAAACATACTGCTCTTACTCCCATCTTTAGATAAATCTGTGCTTATGTTTGCTGCATCCTGCAGCTACAGCACCATTTCTAGACTCTCCATTTTAGCTAAAATTCTTGAAATAGTTTTAATACTCACTTGTCCCTGTTTCAGCTCTTCCCATTCTCTCTTAAATCCATTCTGATATGCTTTCCCTCCGCTTCTCCATAAGAACTCTTGTCCAGTTCACCAATGCACATCCAATATTTAATATTTTAAACCAACAGGCAATTCTTATTTTCTCATTTAACTTCATCTATTATCAGCTCTATACATGTTGTTCAGACTCTTTTATCAAACACTTTCTTCAATTGGCTCCTATTTTGTTGTAGATTCCTGGCATTCCTCCCATCTCACTTGAAATACTCTTTCTTAGTATATTTTCTGGATTTCTTCTCTTCTCTTTGTAATGTTAACCACCCCCTTCCCCCCTGTAAGATCTATCCTTAGACTTCTCTATTTATGCATTAATTCTGTTGATGATATTAATGAGTCTTATGGCTCTAAATGAAATTTATATATTGATAACTCTTCAAATTTAGATCTCAAGCTGAACTCTCCTCTGAATGTTAAACTGGTTTATTTGACTTCCTAACTGACATATCGAATTCGATGTCTAATGTCAAATATATGTCCTCTCTTTCCCCAAAACCTGTTTAATTTTTTTAACTTCCCAGTATCACTTGATGCAGATTCTATCCTTCTAATTGAGCATTTATCTCATGTTTTCTATTCAATCAGTCATTGAATCCTGTGGCTCCACAATATATACAGATCTAAAATCATTCCTCACTAACTACATTGTCCCCATCCTGATCCAAGCTGTTATTAGATTGTTTCAATAACCTATTAACAGGATACTAGTTTCTGCCTTACCTCCTTTTAGTCAGCTACCAGCATTCAGAAGAATTTTTGTAACGGTAGGCTATATTATATCATCTATGTACGCAAAAACTTTCCAGTAGCTCCTTATCTCACTTGGGGTAATACCAACATCCTGATAGTAGCATATAGGCACCCAAATGATCCACACCCATTCCTTCTTTTCAGCAATGCTGCCTTATATAGCTTCCATGAAAACATAATCAATGTGAATAGTGTCCCCTGGAGTTGTTCAGTCAACTCGTAAGACTATTTGCAGCAACCCTGCCTCTTGATAGCATCTCTTACGACGACTCTCCCCCTTTGCTAATTTTGCTCTAAACAAAAAAACAAACAAAAAAAGAATTCTTATTCTTCCTAAAAAAACACCTGAAGTGCTTTTAACTCAGAGCAATGTATGTACTGTCACCTCTGCCTGGAATGATCTTCCTCAAGTTATCTGTATGGCTTAATCCCTCACAACTTCAGATCTTGATTCAAAATACTACCTTCTCTGGGAAGCCCTCCTAAATAATCTGTTTAATATTGCAACCCATATTCATTCAAACCCCCCCCCTTTCTCTGCTTTATTTTTCTCCATAGCCCTTAGCATCTTCTGATATATTATACCATTTGCCTGCTTATTTTGTGTAATCTTGATCTCATCTTATTAAAATGTACACTTCTTGATGGCAAGGATTTCTGTCTGTTTTGTTGACTGATATATTTTCAGCACCTCAAATGATTTCTAATACATCATGTACATAATAAATATGTATTGAATAAAAGAAAATTAACGAACCAAAATGTATTGAACATGTTGTCAATAAATTAAGAGTTCTAACCACAAAAAATTAACAATGCAAATGCCTAATCAACTACATTTTGTACAGTGTTAATGAAGACTTACTTAGTTTTTCTGTTAGTTTCCTTTAGGCAGCAAAGTAGACCTTCAGCAGGATCAAGAATATTAAAGGGGGATAAGTCTCAATTGCCCAAAATAACTCTACTTAGGATCGGAAAGTTCACACTGTAGAAGCAACACCATTGCTATGCTATTTCTTTTTCAAAAGAAAAATCCATTTGTAACACAGAGCTCCCCAGACATTTGTCACCATTTACTAGGCTTCAGTCCAAAAAGTGTCAGGACTGACCCAGCCAATTTCTAGGGTCACACAGTCATTGCTTTTATCACTTATGAAAACAGAAGACAATTTCAGTTCCCAAAACACAGTGGAAAATCAATAATCCTAGGGTCATTCTCAAAGCTGACAATATGATTCCAAGTCCTTATTAAAAGGAAAAATAGATAATGAGATCTATTTTCTTTAGCACTAGTGTCGCTCCCTAGAAATCGTGTATATCCGAGTACAAATCAGTACTTTATGTTCAACAGGATACTGTTTAATGCATTATATCGTTACTCAAGTAAGTGAATTTATTCATTTATGCAATCATTATTTTATTTGTTTTCCTTTTATATTCATTTATTAAATATAAAATGATTAAATTTATTTAATAACATTTTAAATTTATCATTTCCTTTAAAAAATATTTGTTAAACACCATCAATGTACCAGGCATGCTGCTAAGCGCTGGAAATATAAAACTATCCTAAATAGGGGCGCCTGGATGGCTCAGTCAGTGAAACTTCCGACTTACACTCAGGTCATGATCTGAAGGTCCTTGAGTTTGAGCCCCGCATCTGGCACTGTGCTGACAGCTCAGAGCCTGGAGACTGCTTCAGATTCCGTATCTCTCTCTCATTCTGCCTCTCCCCCACTTGCACTCTGTCTCTCTCTCTCAAAAATAAATAAACACTTAAAAAAAATGCTTAAAACCATCCTAAATGTATTGTGGGCTGGTTTCACAGGCAATATCTCCTGAAATGCAAATATAAGGAGATAATAATAGGAAAAATACCATTTTTCTGGCTCTTCATCATCCTTGTATCAAGACCTTCATCCATTCTTCAGGTTTCTGTCCAAATATCTGTGAAGGATCCAGGGATCTCTCCTGACCTCCAAGAGCCCTTTTTTTCTCCTTTTTTCCTCTGGCTCCCTATGGTATATCAGGTCTTCTAAAAAAGTATCTGCACTGACTGATCATAAATGGTAGCACCAGGGTAATGCTCAAGCTTACCCATGGTTCTTTCTATCTTTGCATGTAATGCCTACAGATCTCTTTGCCCATTCATTAGTATGTAGTTATCCTACAAAGGGATGTTGCAATGCATGCTGACACAGAGGTGTTTGTGTTCATCAAGATTAATCCATTGGAGCAACGGTCTTTCAAGAGAATTTGTTCTCCTTCTTTATGTTCCCTACTTTACATGGTTTCACCACATGTTGTTCTGTGTTAAATACTTGGGGTATTTATTATTTAAGTAAACTAGTCTCATACTTATTTTCTCTATCATTACCACTGGCTGACGAGTACATAAAATTAAGTAGTCATATATATTACATGATAGTATCCAACTAGACAAATAGGTGTTTGCCATATATCAATGAGTTTTCTTGAAGAAATGTTGGGCACTGCATTAGCAATCTCTTACTCCTCTGTTTTCCTAGAATTCAAACCACTGACATCTCATCTGAACTCCTTAAACTTTTCATACTTATTATAAAGGAGCGAGAACTACCCGTATCAGTAAGGTTTCCATGCTAGAAGCAGAAGCCACTTGAAGTTATTTTAAACAGGGGGAGTTTTTACTTAGCAATTTAAGTGCTTCCAAAAACTTTAGAAAGGCTGATGAAGCAGAGTCTAGGCTGTTCCTCTCAAAGGACTCACAAAGCCAGACAGAACTGTTTCCCTAGAGAAATGACCACTTCCAAAGCTGCCACTGGAGCTCTGGCAGAAGCGTAAGTTTCTACTGCTGCCCTGCAAATGGGCACCAAATACTGCCTCAGAAAAGTCTCCTATTTTCAAGACCTTGGTGTCAATAACAGGAGCCAGGAGCTACCACACTTCAGCATTTGCCCATCTACTGCCTTCTAAAATATGTCTGAGTACTTCTAATTGGCTGAGTGCAATAATCAGCTGAGTGCATAACAAATGAGAGCTGCGGAGAAGTTTGGGAAAGGTAGAATTTTGCTTTATAACCTCTCCAAATGAAAATAGAGTAGATAGGAGTTACAGTTCAGAAATATGTATTAGAATCAATTCTCTGTCTATAAAGTACTTCCAATCATTAACTGGGGTTGGAGTGGGAGCTCACAGTAGTAACAACTTAGTAGAAAAGCAAATGTAAAATCTGTGAATTTAGAAGACTTGATTATAATTTTAGCTCTGACATTTAGGAACATGAACAAGTCATTTGCCTTCCCTGAGCCTCAGTTTCCACATTTGATAATAACATCTAAGCCACCTCACAGGGTGCTTATGAGGATCTCATCAGAAAAATGTGAAAACACTTCATAAATATTATGTGCTTAGCAACTGTAAGCAGATATGATCAGTAGGAACAAAGAAAAATTAAATGAGATCATTTCATCTACTATTGAAAGTTTAATGCTAAATACATTTTATTTTATTCCAGTTATTGAAAACTGGTGACCCTATTTTTATATAGTCTGTAAATTACCACATTATCTCATTTCCCAATCAACTAGCAATTTAATGTAACTGGGAAAATTTAATCAAGTTTAATTATAAATATCTGTGATATCATTTTGCAATGTCATAGAAATCTTAGATCCTATAAAGATATTGTTTTAATAAATAATAAAAACCATATTTGAATTAGTTTATTCTGCCATTTTATTTCTCTTCCTATAGTTTCAAATGCTTCCTTTATTCATATTAGCAAATCTTTTAAATTTTGTTAATTTTTGTGATCGTTTATAGGTACGTTTAGTTCACTTTTTAGTTGACCAAATCTCTGTGAAGTGGGTTTTAAGCTCTAGGCAGTAAAGTATGAAGGTTTCCAGTTCAGCAAGCTTCTTGATAAGAGAAAAAGAGTTTCTAGGGAATTACTTTTCATTTTGTGTTATCATTTAGATTGAAAAAGTATAAACTCATAATTATCTAGTGTGATTTACTATTTTGATTGAGCTCTGGTTGTCAGTGTGATAAGATGACCTTATGAGCAGTGTAACATTGAGCCCCTAGAAATCAATAAATATAATAAAATCCTTTTACTGCCCCTTCCTTCCTACTCACTAAATCAATTGCTTTTTACCTTCTGGTTTTTCATGAAAGTTCTACAATTCATTTTACTACCTGTCAAAATTGAAACGTTTTTTTTTTTTTTCCTGAGGAGATATAGTTGTTTGATGTTTCAATTTTCTTCATGATTTCACTTTTCATCTCTTTCTTTCTAGGACATTTACATACTTATCTAGTGTTGTAGGCCCCAAGTTTGGAATAAAATATTATATGGGGATAGTAAATGAGGACTAGCACCATGATTAGTACAGATATGAGGATTCATATATTGTTGATTTTGTTATTTGCAAATCATGGGATTAGACTATTACAAAACCTCCATATGAATCATGGAAGAGTAATGAGAGTATAACAGATTGGTTTTCCTTTCTTATAAATCAGGAGTGCTTCTCTAAATATCAGTCATACGAGTTCTACTTACCAGATAGAAAGGTTTGAACACACTTGACCCTATATTTCTCTGATGAGGAAGTTCATCTGTATCTTATACCCAATGTATCCACACTTGGCTACCTGATGATACCTGGACACTTTGCAAGGATTCACTGGGCAACATGGAACTAAGCCAAGAGAACTAAGGCTTTTCCCAGTACATGACCCCCAGTGATCTATCAAAATAACAGTAGCTACCTGCTCGTAGGCAGCTTCCAAGTAGTTTTGTTACTGGACATTTCCAACTTTGCCTTATATTGAAAGTATAAGCTCCTGGGAAAGTATTTTTCTTCTGCACACAGCAAGAAATTAGTTTTCCCCAGTGCCTAGCAAAAGACTCTAGCTCATTTTATAGCATTGATTTCATAATTCAGTCTTTCTACAGAGTCATTTATTGTAATAGATGTTAGAAAACACATAGTCTTGATGAAAGAGAGGTAGATTTGGCTATACAATGAGAGTCAGTCTATGAAAGGAAAATGATGGAAAATGAAGCAAAATATTTAGGGTCCATCTTCTGAGCTGAGTGTGACATGTGACTTAGGCACTATAGATATTTGATCCATTCACTGCTTGCTTATTATGCCAAACTGAATTCTTTTCTTATGCTGTGTGCCATATAATGGAAAATATTAATGGCAATTGTCAACACTTTTGTGTTCAGCTTATTGATTCAATCAACTTTCATATAATACTATACACTCTCATTTATAACCTCATTGATGAGATTCAATCCTATAAGGTGTCTTATAAAGCAGAAAAGCATTTAAAGGGAGAAATATAAAGAAGGAGAAATTAGAAAACTGCAGATCTATATCATATACCTTGCAATCTAATGTCATTGTTCAACAACTTTTTCATTTTCTTATTTTAAATATATACCTGTTTTCCTTTAGACTCAATTGTTTACCCAGGGCAAGCATTTCATAGTAAAGTGTATGTTTCATAAAAAGTGAATTGAGCTGCTGTGAACCAAAACCAAGGAAAAAACCTTAATTTGGCTTTTCCTTTACCCTTCAAATCATCACTGGGTCTTATATGACATTTGCCCCTGGCTTTTAAAATTGGACACCATGGGGCACCTGGGTGGCTCAATTGGTTAAGCGTCCGACTTTGGCTCAGGTCATGATCTCATGGGTTATGAGTTAGAGCCCCGCATCGGGCTCTGTGCTGACAGCTCAGAGCCTGGAGCCTCCTTCGGATTCTGTGTCTCCTCCTCTCTCTACCCCTCCCATGCTCATGCTCTGTCTTTCTCTGTCTCTCAATAATAAATAAACACTAATGAAATGAAATGAAATGAAATGAAATGAAATGAAATTGGACCACCAAAATTCAACCTAGCTTGGACACCCATGTTCCCTTTAAAATGCACCATTGCAGGGGTGCCTGGGTGGCTCGGTCGGTCAAGCGTCCGACTTCGGCTCAGATCATGATCTCACAGTCCGTGAGTTCGAGCCCCGTGTCGGGCTCTGTGCTGACTGCTCAGAGCCTGGAGCTTGTTTCAGATTCTGTGTCTCTCTCTCTCTCTGCCCCTCCCTTGTTCACGCTCTGTCTCTCTCTGTCTCAAAAATAAACGTTTAAAAAATTTTTTAAAATAAATAAATAAATAAAATGCGCCATTGCAATTCATTTCCTCCCCACTTTTACTTCATCTGAATGTGTTCTCACTAGATCCTTCTTCCAGAAACATAGAACAGATCATGCCCCTCCATTCTCAAAGAGCTTCCTTATCTACACTATTTAAATCGAATTTTTTCCAAATCCCTTAGTTCATAGTAAAGGCTCATTACTTTATAGTTCAGACTTACCTTTCTGGTTGTCTTTAACATTACACACACACACACACATACACACACACACAGAGAGAGAGAGAGAGAGAGAGAGAGAGAGAGAGAGAGATAAACACACACACTCTTTCATCTTTGGGCACTTGCTCAAGTGACACTGTTTTTCTATAACTATCTAAGGAAAGACCATGTTCTCTTCCTATCTTCTCCCCAGACTTTCAGTATTCAAAATTCAGAATGAATATCACCCACACACCACATGCCAAAGTATTTACTATGTCTATGATAGAATCAGAGTTCTATAAGATTA
The DNA here is from genome assembly GCF_022079265.1 of Lynx rufus. Classification (NCBI taxonomy): domain Eukaryota; kingdom Metazoa; phylum Chordata; class Mammalia; order Carnivora; family Felidae; genus Lynx; species Lynx rufus. The sequence goes on along the minus strand of NW_025814845.1, from coordinate 93,776,662 downwards.
TGAGTTCCTGAAAGGCAAAAGCTCCATGTTAGTTTTTATATTTCTTGTATTTAGCATAGAATTCAATGTATGTTAAATAATGTTTATGGAAACAATTTTAATGGAATTCAATTGACCACACTCCATGTAATGTTGTTCTTGCCTTCTTTTAGGAACATGGAATCCCTATCAACATGGGCTACGCGGTGGCACCACATCACTCAGGGGTCTACCCGGTTCATATTCAGTTATATGAAGCTTGGAAGAAGGTCTGGGGTATTCAGGTCACCAGCACTGAAGAATATCCACATTTGAAACCTGCACGGTACCGAAAGGGCTTCATTCACAATAACATCATGGTGAGCACATACTGCTATGTGTATTGAAGGCTCTTAATATCTGTATGTGGAATAAATACAACATATAACTGCAGACCTCTGTGACATGATAGCATAAGTTCCTAACATACCATGGTGGTGACAGGTCACCCATTAACACGTTGTTTGCATGTTATTGGCTTGCTGTGGGTGGTTTTAGCAAAGTGTAAACAAGCTCAAGATACTGAAAATGAGTTTCAAAAGAATCATCCTTGCAGTTTCTCAATTGAAGTTTTGTCTGGGGACCCTATACTCCTGGGAGTTTCTCCTTGTCTGTTTGTTTGGATGGTCATATTGAGAGTTTTCCAAGCAAAATATTGGTCCATGGATCAAGCAAATGCCTCTCAAGTCACTACACTATTAACAGAATCAAACAAATAACATCTGAAAGTTATCCACCCAGTTTGCTTTGGTTTTCAGACACTTAAGAGTATCTTAGGATATTATTTTATTCTTCTTTTTTCTTTTCCTTGCATGCTACTAAAGTGGAGGTGTATATATATTTTTTCCAGATATGTTGATTCAAAAAATAATAATATGATACAAGAATGCTGTATCAGTTGCTATAAATGAGAATAGAATCAAATGAATTTTAGATGGGAATTTATAAGTGTTCATTGGAATGGAAAATATATGGTATTCCTCACTTTGAAATAAAATAGTCCATTTAATATGCCCATCCCCACTTCTGGGGCTTCAGGTTATATTCTCATTTTCAGTTGCCTAGATCATAGCAACAGCAAACTGTTCTCCCTACTTTAAATATTTACATTTTCTCAATCCATTATTCAGATTGCTGTTAGAACTATCTATCTATCTATCCATCCATCCATATATCTATTATTTATTTAATCACTATCTAAAAACATACAAACAAAAAAAAAGCACTAGAACACATGCCTAACCACAACTAGTACTAGAAGACCTAGATCCTAGATTTAAAAATCTCAGATTTAAAAATGGAGCTACTAATAATGAAAACAGTGGTATTGACATTCATAAAAATCCAGGAAGTATAGAAAGAATTGCTCTTATGTAATTTTGAATCAGACTGAAAGTATCGTTTTCCCTTTATTAAGTTACATGTTGACATATCATAAAATAAAAACATTCATTTTAACCAATATTACATACGTTCATTTAGTTTGAATTTAATACAAACTATTATAAGCAAAGAATATATGAAATTATAGTTACTCTGTTCAATTGGATGCATTTTCCTTTAGATTATAAGCAGTTTATTATTCAAAACAAACTTTTGGAATAAAATTACTTATTTGCTTTCTGTGTGGAACATTCAAATTTATAACAGAATTAACCACAGAATATGCCAGAAGCAGTCATTAAATGATTTGACTACTACTGTGATTAAAATTTAAAATCAGTGTAGTAAAAACAAAACATATGAAAGTGGAAGAAGTGATGGAAATGGATTGTTTTTGAATCTTAGAACCAGTGCTCGCTTCGGCAGCACATATACTAAAATTGAATCTTAGAACCTGAGTACCATGTAAGATTGTATTTCAGAAGCAAAGAGAGTAGTGACCTAATACCATGAAAAATGTAAATGTGGAAAATCTCTATATTTAAATTAATTAATCCTAAGAAGGCTTTTATTTTTTGTCAGTCCTTTCACATAACTCAGCTGGTAGGTGAGATTTCTAGAACTTCCCGAAAATGTTTTAGCCTATCTGTCCCATAGCATTGATCTGGCAACTCCCTTAATATTTAGATAATTACACCAATACCAGCTCTTTTTTTTTTTTTTCAACGTTTATTTATTTTTGGGACAGAGAGAGACAGAGCATGAACGGGGGAGGGGCAGAGAGAGAGGGAGACACAGAATGGGAAACAGGCTCCAGGCTCTGAGCCATCAGCCCACAGCCTGACGCGGGGCTCGAACTCACAGACCGCGAGATCGTGACCTGGCTGAAGTCGGACGCTTAACCGACTGCGCCACCCAGGCGCCCCTACCAGCTCTTGATTACAGTAAGATTTTCGCCTTAGCAACCAAGGAACTCCGATAGAAAATGATAGTTTGCAGACTCTGAAGTCATGAGACAGTGGTGGAGCTCTTAAGTCATGTCAGTGTGCTCTTCTTTCTCCCCTTTTCCTCAGGTCCTCCCTCGACAGACCTGTGGGTTGTTCACCCACACTATTTTCTACAAAGAATATCCAGGAGGACCCCAAGAATTGGATAAAAGTATCAGAGGAGGTGAACTTTTCCTCACAATCCTTCTAAACCCGGTATGTATTCTATTTATGTTTTTTATAATAACATGTGATTTTCAAATATGTGTTTCTTTTTGTTTCTGTTGCCAACCCTTTCACAAGAAAAGGTGGTAAATACTAGCCCTACTAGAAAGAAATTAGACTACATCTCCAAATTATTCGAACTTGATTTTTAATTTTTATGATCTGCAATCAGGAATAACACAGAATTATTAAGAAGCATGTGTTGAATTTAAGAACTCAATGTAATATAGCATCTCAATGTTGACTTCTATTCTTGAATTGTAGTGAAGACATAATAAAATGCAGTTTTCTCGCCCAAAATTAATATTCACAATATCATCAGTGAATGTATATTTTGTCCATAAATTGAGTTTGCTTATTGCTCTAAATATCAGTAGATGCACAATTCAGTCTCTAAAAATGATCACAATGTAAAATTGCATTGAAAATATGTAGCTAGGAGCACCTGGGTGGCACAGTAGGTTGAGTGTCTGACTCTTGATTTTGGCTTAGATCATGATCCCAGGGTTGTGGAATCGAGCCCTTAGTTGGGCTCCGCACTGAGCTTGGAGCTTGCTTGAGATCCTTTCTCCCCCTCTGCCCCTCCCTGCTTGTGTGCTCTCTCTCTCTCTCTCTCTCTTTCTCTAAAATGAAAAAATAAATAAATAAAAATTAAAAAATTAAAAATTAAAAATAAATATGTAGCTATGTATTATCTTTGCATACCAGGGTCATCTGAGGCCTATTTTTAAAATCTCCACTAAGTTTATTTGGAATCAAAGGTAGAACGTTTGGCCCTTTTTTCTTTAATTGTGTCCTTTCATCTTTCAAAGTTTTACAGTTTTATTTCCTGGTTGTGTGTAAAAGTATATCAAGGTGGGAATATATTATAACTAGATAATGCTGAAATTATTTCAGCTTTATTTTTCTCCCATAAATATTTAATTTCTGAGGTCTTACAAAAGCATCTCCTCTTTTACATCTCAGTACACACAAAAAGTATGAAGCAGTATGTCATATGCTATGCTTAATGTAAGAAATTTTCATACTCAGAGAAAAAGATTCATGCATTAAACAAAACTACAGCTCAGTTGTCTGTGGTGAAGGTATGTTTAAAATGAATTATTTAAATAATTTTATAAGGTATTTTAAATGCCGGAAGAAATTAAATAAACCTACATTGTGTAAAATGAAAACCTGTAAATTGGATTGAAGGAGTAGGGAAGTGGGGGTTAAAATGCCTTATACAAAATAATCAATCAAAAATAATAAAAAGAAAACTTTTTCATCAAATGACATAGTTATTGAAAATAAAACAAAATTTTAAAAAGGTCTGTTGTGTTTGGGTGATATTAAACGGGTGAACAGCTTGGATGCTCTATGATCTTTCACAAGAAACGATTTCTCAGAACTTGCTTGTTCTTCTGTAAAACAAGTTAGTTGAACTGGACAATCTTCAATGTGCCTCAGAGGTATTGCTAATGGACCTAAGTCTGAGATACCTCAACGTTTTGTGTGTAATTCAAACTCATTGACACTTAAAAAAATATCAAGATATTCTATAAGTATTATTTTTGGAATTGAAGTATGCACATGGATGTTAATGAAAGCAGATGTGGGAAACCTTTCTGTTTACTCCTTTCTTCACTAATTGAGAATTTGATCTCCACAAAGGCAAGGATCACTTCTTCCTACCTTTTTCATATCAGGGCTACACTCTTGACTTGCACTAACCATTTCTTAAGGGGAAGAGGATAAGTATCAGAGCACTGATGATTGCCTCCCCTAAAACTCTTGCCCACAGGTCTGATGGCTACTACTGTAAATTACCTGAATGCCTGTCTACTTTCCATTAAAAAGATGGATATAAAACTTTTTTTTTAATTTTGAATTCAGTATTGTACCCTTCATAAAGCATCATTCAGAGAGTTATAGTTGGCCTTTTAAATAAAATAGAGGACTTTTGGCATATAGTATTTCTACCTTTAGCACTTGTGAACTCACAAAACAACACTAACTATAGCAAACCTTCTTTTACAAGATTGTCACTGTCACACAGATTGATTTTAATTGCAAGTGGAATGGAACAGTAGAGGAGGGAAGTTTCAGGAGGCTTTTTGCATCCATTCACAGCTGTGCTTACTTGATCATTGTGAATTAATGGTGAACTCAAAACAGGATACATGAGTAAAGGAGAGAGCAATGGTCAAAGTGTGAATAATATAGGACATCATAAAGTATGGTAATATGAAGCCTGTATCTGGCAAATGGCAGCCCACAAAGATGTGAGATTAAAGAACAATGTTGCTCACAACATGGATAGTGTACACCCATAAACAATCTAAGTTGATGCTACTCAGCAATCTAGGGAGCCAGGTGGCAGGCAGCATCTGATGGAACCCATCAAAATGGGCCTTAGTTCCAGACCTGTGTAGGCAGAAGTTACAAGACGTATTAGTCGGTGTTCTCCAGAGAAACAGAACCGGTAGGGTGAGTGATGGTAGGGTGACAGAGATTTATTATAAAGAATTTGCTCATGTGATTATGTAGTTTGATAAGTCTCAATATCTGCAATTGGCAAGCTGGAGACCTAGAAGAACCAATGATGTCGTTCTATTACAAGTCCTAAGGATTAACCTTAGGCCTGAGAATCAGGAGAGCTGATGGTGTAGTTCCAGTCCAAAGGTTGGCAATATCAAGATCCAGGAAGAACCAATGTTTCAATCCAAATCTGAAGGCAAAAAAACAAACAAACAAATAAGCAATGTTCTAGCTCAAAACCATCAGTAAGGAGTTCTCTTTTACTCACAGGATGATGAGCCTTTTTGTTCTATTCAGGTCTTCAACTGATTGGATGAGGTCCATCCACATTAGAGAGAACCATCTGCTTTACTCAGTTGACCAATTCAGTTGTTAATTTCATTCAAAACATCCTCACAGACACACTCAAAATAATATTTGAGCAATTGTCTGTGTACTCTATGGCCCAGTCAAGCTGACACATAAATTAATCACACCAAATGAAAGACTTAATGTGGGAAGCAGTCTGAAAGTGAATGAAATAAAATGAGCAACACAGAAAGAGAGGAGGAAGTGATGAATGAAGAAGCTTGGAATGTAAGCTTAGAAGTTTCTTTTGCATGTGTCCTATTACAAATAGAGAAGCATCTCAGGTGATGGGCTATGATCAGTATTCACACTGATATGGAGAAAAGAAATATTCAGACTGTTTAATTACAATTCCAAGTTAGATGGTTCAACAGGTCTGGCAAGGAATGGGCTTACAGGAATAGAGTGAGGAAAAAAGAAAACAAAAAGAGAAAATATCATACTGACACCCAGCCTTCCCCTTTGATCTATTATTTTTCTCCAGCCATCACTTAATTCTTTGTCAGAGTAACATTATCTCCTTACTCTTTCACCAAAACCATGCTGAAGAAAAAAATCTGTAAGTTCATTGATGTGAAGATATGCAGTTGATATGAATTTAATATGCTAACTCTAAGAATATTTATATTCTAACAGAACCAGTTCCCAAGAGATGCATTATTTTAGGTATCAAAGTCCCTTGTGAAGATATGTTTTTAGTAGGAGGCATTCAAAACCCATGAAATCACCCAGAAATCATCGCTTCCTCTACTTACTGTTCCAATTGACTCGTAATATGGAAAAGTGATTTTGCGAGAACTTATAAGTAGGATAAGTGATCACTAGTATTAGTATAAACTCTAAAGACTAAAGGCCAATCTAGCTTTAATTTATTTTTTAATTGATGATCTATACTTTCACATAATAAGAATGCTATACTTAGCAAATATTATATCTCTCTTGTATGGTAATTCTCTCAATGAATTTGTAAATGATCTATGGATTTTTGTTTGTCCTATTGGGTTTTTTGTATGTTGATGAATGGATGGATAGGGATATAGACAGAATGACACAAAGATAGGAGTGAGAGTAAATACTCCAGATAATAATATCAACATCCAGTTTTTAGCACATTGGAATGATAGACCAAATCTAGCAAGACAAAATTTAACAGGAAATAATGAAAACCCCAAAAATTATTTTCAAAGAAAATAGTGGCATAATTACAGCATTGTATAAGAATAAATATTATATAAGACTAGATTAAATCTTCCAGAAAATCTTATAGCCTGCCTCATGACATATTAAGTTCCTTGTCATTGAAATTGCCCTAACAGAAATGTTGTAGGAATATGGAATCTATTACTTTTAATATCTCATTTGATGCTAAAAATCTGTGGTTCTATTCTTACTCAGCTAGACACTAGGTATATCTCTTTCATTGTAAAACATTAAAAAATATAAAGTGGGTTTAATTTTAAATATTACAAACCAGCATTATAAACTTGGTTATACTCTATGATTGTAAGGTCAGAGGAAAAGAAGAAAGAGTAACTTATCAACATGCATACACATAAAAGAATGAGATAAAATGGGAAGAAATTCAGTAGTAGATGTATTAATGGAAATGTATTGACAAGAAAAAAATTTTCCATCATCAGTATACTGAAAGAAATATTACTGACAGATTTAGCAGAATTATTCTGAATAGATTGGTAGTTTCTGGATTCATTTGTATGTAAACATACTATGAGGCTAATAAAAGCTGGAAAAAGTATATGAGGGAATGTCCTGGAATCTCCCTCTCTAGAGTACTTTAAAATAGAATCAACAACTATATAGTTCTTTCTTATTGCCTTGGGAGTTCATCTGCCTAAAGGAAGCGGACTGGCTTAAATAACCTTGAAAAGTTCCACGTATTTTTTTTTTCTGGTTTATAACTTCTACAACTCTGCTCTGCAGTCAAAAAGGCACAAACCTTTCTGCAGAAACAGACCCATAAATACAGAGGACAAATTGGTGTTGCCAGGGGGTAGGGAGGATAGGGGGTGGACAAAGGGGGTGAAGGGGAGTGGGAAGGGGAGTGGGAAGGCAGTGTGAGGGAAGGGGAGGGCACAGACTTCCAGTTATGGAATTAATAAGTCATGGAGATGAAAGGCACAGCATAGGGGATATAGTCAATGGTATGGTAATAGCATAGTATGGTGACAGATTGTAGCTACACTTGTGGTGAGCACAGTATAGCCTAGAGACTTGTTGGGGCAACTGGGTGGCTCAGTTGGTTGACAGTCTGACTCTTGATATTGACTCATATCATGACCCCAGGGTCGTGGGATCGAGCCCTGTGTCAGGCTCTGCACTAAGCATGGAGCATGCTTAAGATTCTCTCTCTCTCCCTCCCTTTGCCCCTTTCCCCTGCTCATGCTCTCTCTCTCAAATAAAAATAAAATAAGGTAAAATAAAATAAAATTAAATAAAATTAAAATAAAATAAAATAAAATAAAACAAAAATGCATATAGACTTATACAATCACTATGTATACACTTGAAACTAATGTAACATTGTTAAATATATTTAATTAAAAAAAAACTGGTATATTACAAAGGGATGAGGCAGCACAAACTACATCAAGATCAAGGCAGTTTTGTTCTTTGTCCAATTTAGAAATTTGCATTATTTTGTATTGTCCCCTCTAGAATAGATCTGTATCATTTCTGTACTCAAAAGTCTCTGATGTTTTTTTTTTCTTTATGCATTTTCAACAGTTTTATAAATTGTGACTCTAGCTGGCATCCTGCTTCTATACATGTTTTAAAATAATGTGATTATTTTCTGGGGCACCTGGCTGACTCAGTTGGAAGAAGCATGCAACTCTTGATCTTATGGTCATGAGTTTGAGCCCCATGTTGTATGTAGAGATTACTAAAAAAAAATAAACTTCAAAAAATAAAAATAGGGGCAACTGGGTGGTTCAGTAGATTAAGCATCTGATTCTTGATTTCGGCTCATGTCATGATCTCACAGTTCATGAGATCGAGCCCTGCATCTGGCTCCATGCTGGGCATGGAGTCTGCTTGGGATTCTCTCTGCCCCTCACCTGCTCCTGCTCTTGCTCTCTCTCTCTCTCTCTCACTCTCGCTCTCTCTCTCTCAAAATAAAAAAAATAAATATTGTAAAAATAAAAATAAATAAAACAAAATAAAATATGTCACTATTTTCTAACCTACCATAAAACAGAAAATACAAATTGGAATATATTTTTACATCTTGACTCACATATGAACTCCTGTTACTATTGTGTGACAGTACTGTTGTGTGAAACTTTTGATTCAGGAAACAGCAAAGAACAGGGTTTCTTCATATCCTTGAATACCAATTTGTTTTGTCCAAATGAATCTAACAATTGAAAATTAAATGATATGAGGGCCATTTGAATGGCATTTCAAAAGAATAGCTAGGTATCTGTTCACTTAACATTCAGATAACTTCCTCTTATTTTTCTTAGATTCTATCATGACCTCATCACATATTGATATTTTCCTGCACTGCTCCACACTTGTCAAATACTAGCATGTATTTCCCTGGTGCCGAATCCTTCCTGTATTTTCAATATAATCTTTGTTCAGACAGGAAGAAATATAATTTAATCATGTATGAGGTGAAACAGCTTATACCAGGTAACCCACCATCATTCAAGCTGAGACACTAACCTATAAAATATGCAGCAGCTGACAATAATAAAGGAAGTCTGGAGTCTTATCAGATGGTGTCACCAGTAACTATAAAAGCTTGAAATGAGTGTGTTCTACTGGATTTAATTTTTTAACTCATTTTAATTTTATGTTACGCAAAGAACAATATGAAAATAGAATTTTCTAAGTTTCTTAACAGATATGCTTAAAGATGTTTAAATTCTAGAATGTCTTAAAATGGCAGTACTGGAGCCAGAAAATCTATGTTTTCCAAAGTTCAAAGCAGAGTCTAGACTTGCTAACCCTTGCCTGTATTTTGGTCAATTGCAAATTCAGGTGAACAAAAAATATGTGCCTGAAAGAGCGGTGTACTTGAAATTGACAGTAGAGTATAATGGAACTGCAATGATATACTTCTCCATGTGCTGTCTGCTGAACTTTCATACACCTGGGCTGCTTAATGAGCTTTCCTTCTTCGTGTATATCAATCTCCAAGTTCCTGGAATCTAATAGCAGGTGCAGTGCATTTTGGATTAGTGCTGGCTCTTAAGACAAAGTAGAGAAAAGACAGATGTAAGGCATAGAACAACATCAACATGAATAGCCTGAACCAAACTTCAAGTTCCTTAGTGCTGAAATAATATAGAATCAGATATGTAAGATAACAAACAGAAGCATATTTTATGTGCAGCACAATATAAAATGCAGGAAACATCCCAAGTCTATTTTAGAGCAGATTATAAAGAATTACCGATTACTGTTATCAAAGCATCCAAGTATTCTTTTATGATCTTGATTTTGATTTCCTATAAATGCCGTGCTTTAGAGAGAATTGTAACAACCAGATAATATTTCATGTAGAACAAGCAATTATATTTTCCATCAAAATATATTTCTCTCCAAAATAATATGTTAATATTTCTGTCTCGGGGTCACAGGAGATTTTTTACATGTGTTTCAGCACTGTGTATTTTAAAAATAAATAAATAAATTGACTTATAACTGCTCTACTATAGTGAAATCTGCCGTTTATCTGGGCAGGATTTTGAAGCAATTAGTGTTACTGGGAACTGTGGGGCATAGAGCCTGGAAGAAGAGCCACCAACTGTGAGAAGAATGGACCCCTGTAGAGAATATAGATTGTGGAAAATTCTATTTCCACTCACAGAAAGATCTACAGTCACCTCTTTTTTTCCTTTATCTGTTTTTTTTTTTTCCTTAAAGATTTGCAGGACTAACCTTTACAAAAGGACATAAATCAGCACTTCTGAAGTGATTCACACTCACAGCAGGGACTTTGTAAAATCTGGAGTCAGCTAAGATCTGTGGCCTCACTATGTATGATATTATTCTTTCTGTTCACACTGAAATTCAGGATCAGAGTTAGTACAGGGATCTAGAGAATGTGAAGAAATATTGCTCTTTCCTACTTTGGGAGGTAGTGCAGCTTTTGTTTAATTTTCCACAGTAGGATTTACATGGAAATTAGTTGTTCAGAATGTAAAGCATGCCAGAATATTTTTGTCACCTAAACCTGAACTCTCTTAGTTTCACCAAATAAGAGGAAGATTGCTATTATTGTGTAGACATGTTTCTTTCTAATGCAATGGTCGCTACAGATCCTGATGGAACATAATTTACATTCCTATATATTTCTAGACCATGAACAAATCCATAAAATTGCATTGTTTTCTTCAATTTTGTTCCCCTAGAAAAATAAATGGAAACAACAATATTTTATTGGGGAAGTCTATTTCATCTAGCATAACTGGATAATTTAGTTTCCCCAAAGTATTTTGTGAAAGGAGGTAGAATAGCTCTTTAACATAAATAAATTTTCAACAGCAAAAAATACAACCTCCTGTTTATGTGGATGTTAGTCAATAGATAAACATTTTTTCCCTCTATGTTGAAGCTTGTAATATATAAGCATTAGGAGCATAATGCTCTTGACATTCAGGGATAGTGTGGGAGCAAAATCAGTGAATTCGTGGTAATAAGAAAAAAATAAAACCTCTCTGCATCACTGTTTATATGGCTTAGTGGGTTGGTGGGATAGTAGGAAAGTAAGTGGGTTTTGTGAGACTCTACAAAATTAAAATTGAAAATTTTATCATCTTGATTTTATCATCTTTTCCACAAATTATGTAACACCTAAGTATTTCATATATCTTATTTCTTTTTCTTCATAGTTTTTTTTCTAATTTTGAAGTACAGTGAAGCAGAAAGACCATTTGTATCACTTTATTTCACTTTGTTTATTCCTTCTTCATTCCCCTGGCTACTCTGAGGAGTCAGATAATGTGAAAATAAAAATATGAGCTCTTTTCTAAAACATGTTGATATTTTCATGTTTTTTTTTTATTTCTGGAGACCCAAATTACTTAGTCTTATTTTTCCTTAATTAATGGCTATATGCTGATCTAATAAGACGTATTTAGGTAAATACTTAACTTGCTGGTATCCATTGAGGAATTGAAAGGAAAAAGTCATATTTAAAAAAAATTAATGTTTATTCTTGAGAGAGAGAGAGACAGAGCATGAGCAGGGAAAGGACAGAGAGAGAGAGAGAGAGGGAGACACAGAATCCGAAGCAGGCTCCAGACTCCAAGCTGTCAGCACAGAGCCCACTCAGGGCTTGAGTTCATGAACCCTGAGATCATGACCTGAGCTGAAGTCGGGTGCCTAACCTACTGAACCACCCAGGTGTCCCAAAAGGAAAAAGTCTTACAATTTCTATCCCTACAGTCTTATCAGCAGGCCAAAAAGTTTCTATCACTGAAGTTAGGTTGAGTTGACATTTATTTGTTAAATTTTTATTTGAGGTTTACCTAATCTTAAATGTAAAAATTATTGTTAAAAATAATTGGAAATCTCGGGCTTCATTTATAACGAATTGTTACAGTGTCATCTATTGCTGGGAGGGCAAACCCCCCCTGCTATTTGTGTCTCAATCTTTTTATTTCTTTATTGATTATTTTATTTTATTTTATTTTATTTTATTTTATTTTATTTTATATGAAATTTATTGTCAAATTGGTTTCCATACAATACCCAGTGCTCATCCCAACAGGTGCCCTCCTCAATGATTAAATTTTTTTAAGGAGATCATCCTGACGAGTTCGGTATAAAATAGTTCTAACATGTGAATATTCATGCATGTGCATAATTCAGTCAAGGAAGGCATAGGAATGCTGTTCAGAGGAGTTGATATTTGAGTGAGCTGAGCAATGGTAGGGATTCATCACACAAATGAGGTAACATGATGGGGTTGTGGAGTGACAGTTTGCAGTGGCAGTTTTCCAGTCAGAGAGAAGAGCTAAAGTTAGCGAGGTAAAGCCATCATTGCAAGTTTGGGATCTGTAAATGTCTGGGGTTTGCAGGAGCACAAGATGAAGGTAACATAAGATCTTACTCTTGTGAGATCACAAAAGTTTTGTATGACATGTGGACAGTTTGAATATTATTATTCTGTTGTAGGAAGGGAAGGGATTTAAGCAAGGGGGTGGCAGAATCAAATATAAATTTTTATCTGTAATTCTAGCTGACATTACAGGATCTGTCCTATATAGAGGACAATAGTATATACCCCTTCTTATGCCGGCAGTGCTTTTCTATCCCTAGTATTCCCACCTGCACCTCACTTTTTATCCCTCAGATTTCACCTCTACTTTCTCTTCCTCACCTGGGCCCCTCATGGGTTTAGGAAAGGATGCACTGCTATATATACACATGGAGCCACATGAACAATACTGCTTACAGTGATATCTTTACACTTAGTGAATATTATCTTCCTCACCCATGCGATATGCACCCTCAGGCATGAAGTGTTGGCTCAATAGGTATTTGTTGAATAAATGCATAAATGGAATTGATAGCATCCCAACTGTCTGTGTCTACTCACATGCTATTTCACACAAGTTGTTAGAGCTGTGTCAGAAGAAAAGGAAAAGAAAGGGAGAATGAAGGAGTAAGGAAAGCAGAGAGAGGGCAGAGGTGAAGACAAAAGGAGAGTGGAATATGGAAAGAAAAGGAAGAAAGGGAAGGGAAGGGAAAATGAGGGAAGGAGTCAAGGGTGGAAAGAAGAAATAAATGGAAAGCCATCCCTTTCTCTTTCATCAAATCAGATGGGCCACAGGAATGGAACGTATCAAAGTGACCAAAACTCAAACAATCTTGTTTTATTTTATTTATTTTTATTAATTATAAGAAAAAAGCCATATAATATTCCTTAATGCTTCAGAATTTCTCCATTTGTAAAACGGGGGGAATAATGTTAGTCCCCTTACTATTTGTTTTACACAGATAGTATGAAATGTGGTAAAAAGTAAGTGCTTTGATTTTTCAGAGAAAAAGTAAATAATTTGGATAGAATTCTTATTTGAAAAAGTAGAAGCATATATCATTTTTATTATCAAATGATACTTGAGATGTGTTAGCAGCCCATAAACTCTGAGTTTATTTACAGTTTGAATTTTGCTTGATTGTTTCTCCCTGCTGGAACACATAAATCATGGGATAAAGACACTCTCTTTTACAAAGGCTTTCAGTTCATTATGTGTTTTGCTTCTGAAAATGTCCTTGGTTGTGTTATTTTATTGTGCTTTCTGAGCTATTTTTAAATGATAAAATTTCTATCATTATTCTTTATTCCAGTGAAACAAATTGAGTCATCAAATGCAGCCAGTCAAGACTTGTTTGGCCAGTCAAGACTGCTTTGTAAATTTGGTTTTGGTGTCTACAGAAGTACCTCAGATGTTTTTGTCAAAAGGTTTTGTTTTTGTGGTCAGTGTTGCTGATCTTAAGGTCTTTTATTATTATTATTAACAATAGAGAGGTTTGCTGGGAACACTAGGTCCAGACTTTGTTAATACTTTATAGTGAACACTGACCATTGTGGAAGTTTTGCTCAAATGAGTAATAAATAGATTTATAGCAATCTCTGTGTTTAGCATATAAAAATTAATTATATGAAAAATGGAAGACCTTCCCAATTTTTACATAATTATAGCTAATTTAGATGAATGTGTTGAACTCAGTAGAAATAAGAAAACCCAATCCCACAAACTAAATAGAAAACTCTAGGCTGGATTTCATTACTTATCACAAAGGGAAAGGATGCTCTTCATGTCTACATTCATTGATCCTATAGATCTGTCTCCATTGAACTTCACACCTAACAGAACAGTCAGCATTCAATTACCTCTGTGGAAACATTAACTAAAACCAGAGAAGGAGCCAAGAAACTTAGGAGTAAAGAAAAGGTCATGTTCTTGTAAACGGCAAGTTCACAACTGCCAACATCCTTTAGAACTATATGAAAATTACCAGCTTAAACAATGTAAAAGATTCCAAGCATGAAGTGTTTTCCTGATTTATAATTGTCACTTTTAACACAATTTAAGGTATCCAATAATGACATTCAAAGTATAAAGTGTAAGTAGTGGAATTTTGCTCCTTCTTGAAGCTGTTATTATATCCACTTAAATTCTCTTTCACACACAGGTACACATTCAAATCAAATGTGAATAAAAGATGTGACTTGAAAATTGCCATCCTCCCGAAATTTCTTTTCAGAAGTCCATTCTGTAGTTCACTTAAACAACTTGCTCAAGCAATCAAATCTATATAGCAGAGCTTTCTACATGGGCTGAGATGTTACGCTCATAAACACAGAGTTTAGGAATTATGAGCTATTTAGAGAAATAAAAAAGAAACTTAAACACATCACATTGCCCCAAACTGGAAGCAGCTTTTATCCTATCTTTTGCCAAATGCATCTTTAAAAGGTATGTGCTATAGCATATAATGACTCTTGAATCTTTAGTGATTTAGATTTTGAAGAAGCAGCCCATCTGTGAACAAGCGCAGCCGTAGTGACTTACAAGGCAAGGAGTCATTGGCTGAATTTTTATGGTTTTGGAAATGACTTTCTAGTGAGCAGGCAAACTCCCAGTAACATCAGAACACATTCCTCTTACAAGATGTCCCCATAGTAGGTCCTGTTCCTGTTGAATGAATAAATCCATCAGTAAGTACTGTCAACTCTGCTTCCAAAGTATATCCCAACCAGTCATTTTTTCCTTTCCATTTCCATAGTGAGATTACAAGACATGGGATCCATTCTCTTTCTGCTACCATCTGGCCACACAGAATCCATTATTCCTAGAGCAGTCAGAATATTGTTAAATGCAAACCATGTCACAGCCATTCTTAAAGCCCTCCAATGGCACCTCATTTAATCTTAGAATAAAATTCAAACTCTGGGTCATGACCTGGTCATCTCCTCTGCACTGATCACATTCCATTCTGACCTTCACCTACTACATTCCAACCACACCAGCCTTATTTCTGGAAAGTCTAAATATGCCAAGACTGTTTGTCCCTCAGAACTTTTATGTTTCTGGCACTTTGCTTTGAATATGCTGCTTCCACAAATTTGTAAGCCTAATTTCTTCTGCCTTTCATGTCTCACATCAAAAGTCACCTCCTCAGAAGATGGTTGCCTGCCTTTTATCCAGTAACCGTCAATCACTTACCTGTCTTATTTTTTCATGGCATCTACTACTCTCTGCAGCTATCCTGTTGATTTATGTGTTCACCATGTGTCTCCTTCCCCTGACTCTATGTCCTGTCCTTACGCCACCCAGGATCCCCTCCACATTAGCTCCATGAGTCCAGCAACATTTATGTTGGGGTGGAGGGTACAGGGATGATATGAGCGGCATAGAAAGCACTAAACCATTTGATTGTTAACCACTGTATATTCCTGGATAGATGTTTTTGTGAGCTTTAGAAGTGATTTTAGCCAAAGATTTTAAATGTTAATGTGCAATTGAGAACAGTTCTGTATGCTTGATCACTGCTTGTTTGTTTAAGCACACACAGATAACTTTGTAATTTTTATGGGGAACAACATATACCTAAAGTGTTTTATAATGTTTATGCAAATTTGACTTAAAGTAATATTTTATCTTAGCTTGCCAAACTAGTTACATTAATGTCTGCCTGAAATTAGAAAAACATACCTAGCAATAATTTCCTAAGAAATACAAATCTAAATCTGAGATGTGAGGGTAAAATCTGTAGAATTCCTGTGATATCCAAGCCATCTTCAATACCCACTCAGGAATTGAAACCCATTATTTTTAATACGACAAAGCTCTTTCTTCTCTTCATAATAAATAGCTACCACTTCTTCAATGTTTACTGTATTTAATATTCTAAATAATTTACATGTATTTTCTTTTAAAGTTTATTTATTTATTTTGAGAGAGAGAAAGAGAGAGAGAGAGAGAGAGAGAGAGAGAGAGAGAGAGGAGAGACAGAGGATCCCAAGCAGGCTCCATGCTATCAGCACAGAGCCAGATGCAGGGCTGGAACTCACGAACCATAAAATCATAACCTGAGTAGAAATCAGAAGAGTTGGAAGCTTCACTGACTGAGCCACTCAGGTGTCCCTGATTTACATGTATTAACTCATTTAATCTTCCCAACAACCATATGAAGTGGATGCTGTTATCATCTCGATTTTCTAAATAAGGAAACCACCTCTAAAAAGTTAACTAATCTAGTCTCATGCAGCTTGAGAGTTGCAGAACTGCAGGTTTAATTCAAGAAGTCGGGTTCCAAAACCCTCACTCTTTTCGCAGTACATTTTGCTGTCTCTTTTAGAGGACTATCAAAATAGTAATATAACTTGGGAAAAATCTATTTCTTGCAGGAAAAGTGATCTTAGCAGCAATAACTGTATTCCATCAACTTCCAGGGTTGAATACGTTTATGTAATTACAGAGATATATATACCTTTCAGAGTCCCATGCTCACATCAAAGCTTCAGGCTCCTTGATTCATTCAATAAGCACCTATTAGGGGCGCCTGAATGGCTCAGTCAGTTGAGCATCCGACTTTGGTCGTGGTCTTACAGTTCGTGAGTTGGAGCCCCACGTCAGGCTCTGTGCTGACAGCTCAGAGCCTGGAGCTTCCTTTGGATTCTGTGTCTCCCTCTCTCTCCATCCCTCCCCTCTGTCTCTTCTCTCAAAAATAAATAAACATTAAAAAGTTATTAAAAATGAGCAGAAATAAGCACCTATTAAATATTGTTAGTGTGTGAGAGAAATAAGAAGACAAAGGTGTAGTCTACACAGGCTGGTGAAAGAAATAAACATACAATACAGATAATTTGGATAAAGTTTGATGAGTACTATTTTGAAAAGGAATGGAAATATACAAAAAGGAGGTTGCCAGGACCTGAAAGAATCAGAAAAGTCCACAAGGACAATGTGACTTTCGAGCTGTACAAAGTATGTAGAATTTTGATTATCAATGAAGGAAAAGGTGTTCCATGTTGCCAGGAAGTTAATGCACTAATGAGCTTAAGGCATATATGGAAAGAACAAAAGAGAGCAGGGTAAGAGTGACAGGAGAAAAGGAAGCTGGAAGAAATGACCTTGGGGCTACACTGTACAGATTTTTATGGATCGTGTGTAGGGACATTCTAGTGGGTAAGTGATGTGATACTCGGGTTCATTTTTTATTATTTTTTAAGTTTATTTATTTATTTTAGGGAGGGAGTGGGAGGAGCAGAGAGAGAGGCAGAGAGAGAGAATCCCAAACAGGTCCTGTGCTCTCAGCTCAGAGCCCAATGCAGGGCTCGATCCCACAAACCATGAGATCATGACCTGAGCCAAGTTCAAGAATTGGGCATTTAACCGACTGAGCCACCCAGGTGCCCCATATTCAGGTTTAGAAAGAAAGTGAGTATTATTTCATAATATTCAAGCTTTCCATCAAAATAGTGATCCTTCTTGAGAAAGGATACTTTTTCTTTCATCATACCGTGAGTGGTTTGGTCCCTTTCTAGAACCTTCAAAAACTGTCCTCATCTCAATAATAAATAAATCTCACAAATGGGGTACTGATAGAAGAGGCCAACAGTATGTGCTACCCTTTCTTCCAGGTTCTCTTTGCAAAATGAACAATCTCATGACCTCTGAAGATTAGACTTTTTAAAGTGATTATTAAAATCACACTTCCATTGTGTAACAATGGAAACACTGCAATTTTGAATCCATAGTCTTTGTGGGTTTTTCCTATGTTTTTCCTTTTCTTTTTTACCTTTTTCCTTTTTCTCTTTCTTTCCTTTCCTTTCCTCTTTTTCTTTCTTTCCTTCCTTTCTCCCTCCTTTTCCTTCCCTTCCTCCCCCTTCTTCCTCCTACTTGCCCCCTTTTCCTCCTCCTTCCCCTTCCCTCCCCTCACCCCCTCTTCCTCCTTCTCTTGTTCTCTTTAATGAGCAACTCATCTCATTATTTCTAGAATCATTATATTACTAGACCACAAAAAGCATGTAGTAATATTACAGTATCTACTGACTTTTAATGTCACCATAATGATAAAAATAATAGACTTCAGTTAACCACTAATAAAGTAGATTTTAAAACAAACATATTTAGAAAAAACACACAGGCTTTATATTACTACACTTACTGTCTCTAGTGAAGTGTTCTCTCTATTTAAAAAAAAAGTAGTCAGTTTTTAAGACTTTGTTCTTATCCAAGAACAACTTTTTATCTTATAAGTCAGTCATGAAAAGGAGGATTATAATTCTTTGCATGTTTTGACTGTTAACAAGAAGATGATTATAAAAGAAGAATGAATTTAATATATAGTATATTTATCTTAACTTCTAATTCACTTTATTAGCCTCATTGCATCCTACCTGGTGTCAGTGGGAAGAAAATAGTGAGCCATGAAGAAATAAAACCAAATTCAAGTACAATTGGTTGACTGACTCCATTATGGCATTGGTCAGTCTTTTGAGGTTCCCTCCTGGAGATCTGACAGCTTTGCGATTTTGTTTTCAGCAGTCTGGGCAGAAAGGCTACAGAGGAAAAGCCTATTTGTGATTGCTAAAGAACCCCTAAGAATAGGGTGAGGTTAGTGAGAAAATTTGCCTTTAGGGCTCCTCTTACCAGTTGTCTGGAGGACTTTGCTTTCAGTATTCATATCTAGAACCTTTGCTAAGCAATATGTTATCCAATTTTTCTTCATTTTTAAAAATTCATTAGGATAGTGCCAGTTTAATATTTTAAGAGAAAATAAAAATCAGATCAACATCTGTGGTAAAAGAGGAATTATAGGAGCAGACATAAAAAATGTCCCTATCTCCACCTGCCACTATCTTGTGTCCAAGTAACCTATTCTCCGTTCTATGCCTGGCAATGCCAGGAGTGAAAAAGAAGCTAATGAAACATTAAAGGGAAACAAGCAGTTGCTCTTGCTTTTCAAAAGATAGTGATTAAAAGCATGGACTGGAAATTCAAGTACTCCCGATCTCAATATCCTGCTGCCTCAGCTTTAACAGAAGCAAATTGCAAAACTTGAATTTAGATTAGTGCCATGACTGTTGAAGTTTCAAGGAAATTTAGAAAAAAAGGTACTAATTCTGAAAGGATTATTGTTACCTTATTAAAAGTAAAAGTGTTCCCCATAGTTTACACACAGTCACTAACTTGTATTTAAAGTATTTAAAGACTATTAAAGTATGTTCATTATTTCTCTCCTTTGGGTGCTGAAAGAAAATTCCCTCGAATGCAGTGGTATCTAACATTTTTAGACATACACCATATCAATAAAAATGATTTTGAGCAAGTATCCACAAAATATTCATATTTATGTATAGATTAACTTCATTCATACTATGTGATGCATTTCTAACCACATACATTACAT
The DNA here is from genome assembly GCF_022079265.1 of Lynx rufus. Lineage (NCBI taxonomy): Eukaryota > Metazoa > Chordata > Mammalia > Carnivora > Felidae > Lynx > Lynx rufus. Next base: position 93,756,779 of record NW_025814845.1, on the reverse strand, counting down.
TGAAATACAAAATAAATACAAATGAAATTGTAATGTTTTCTTATGGAGATGAGTTTCTGAACCCTGCTGGGCTTCTTACATTCTGGGGACCACTGTAGCAGTAAATTCAAAAGCTAATTAAAGACAGAAATGTATTGTAAGTATGACAAAGAAATTTTACATGTTAGTTTTTAGATTTTGTGTGTTCCCCTAAACTCTCTTTAGTATCAGGACCAAATACTGCAATGCCTGGTAGGCCATGGAAAGACATTTTAATCTTTATATTTTTATAAGTGTGTTTTTATATTTTTGTAAGGATTTTATTTATATAGGTGTGATGTGAGCCATTGGAAGGTTTTGAATAGGGATCTGATATAATTAGATTATGTTTTGATAGAAATAATCTGGCTGCAGAATGGAGAAGAGTCTGAAGTCAGCCAGTGTAGAGCAAAGATACCAATTAAGAGGATATTTTAAGGCAGAAATTAATGCTTGGACTAGGCAGTACTAGTGGAGATAGTGAGACATAGCTGACTATGAGATACATTTTAAATTGATGGCGGATTTGATGTGATGTGGAAGGAAGAAGAGTTAGTGATGACCCAAAATGTTTTGCTTAAAAAACCAGATGGATGAAAGCATATTTACTAATATGGGGAATACTGGGAGAGGAGCCAATTTGAGGAAGAGGCTATGCAGAGTACCTTTATTGATAAGTTGATTTTGAGATATACTTTAGGCATCCAAAATATTTGGCTACTTGAGTCTGCAGTTCAGAAGGTCAATAATAGTAAGATGTATTAGCATCAAGATGTCATCTAAAGTTATAGGACTAAATAAGCAAAATAGTAGGTTAAATGACATGCAAAATTTCTGTCTCATCTTTAGGAATATTATCCTAGACACTGCTATTTCTTATTAGTAATTGCAAGAAAAATCTTCTCATTTTCTCTAGGACAAAGAACAAGCCACTACACACACACACACATGACCCCCTCCCTTGAATTACTGCCATAATATTGAAATATGATAATGTTTTAGGGCCTATTTTTTCTCTAATAGATATATTCATTTCCTGAAATGGCAATTCTGAGAAATTAAGGACATGGATGATTGAAACGAGCTTTCCATTTTTGCTCACATACTACAGTTTATGCCTCATTGGATACCTTTAATTTTCCCCCTATTCCTTTACCAAGCCTTTGAGTGGGTCTGAAGAGAACGTGCTTTGACATATTTAAGGCATCCTGAGACAGAATCTGTACCCATGATCATATCTCTTCAGTGTCCACAAGGTCTCATAGTATCTTTTTCCAGCTCATCTTTCTTGCTCCCTTGCCATTTTGGACGATAAAGAACCAGCTCATAAATGTTTAACAGACAAGATAAGCTAATAAATACAGCTCTAAATATCATCCTCTTACAATAGTCAAAGAATTATCTGTCTGGAATAATTCCTATGCCAACCAAGAAGAGCTCTCCATAAAGCCAAACTGTTTAAGTCAAAATTAAAAATAAAATCTACATTTCAAATGAGATATTAGCAACTCTTCTGGCACTTTGATGATACATCTTGCTACTCATCTCAATAACCTTTTAATTTCATACTAATGCATAAAATTGTCTTTACTAACAATTAAGGATTTGCTCAAGGAAATTGGTGATATCTTAAATTATAAATTCTTGAATGGCCATTGAATAAATCTAAATTAGAAATTTAGATTTCTATTAAGTCTTAGTGGTTGAAAATTTTTAAGCCTTTAACACTGATGCCATGTCAGCCCTGATGTAATGATTTATCACAACTTCTCCATCCTCAATATATCTTTTTCATAATCATCACACTGATTAAAAGTAAACATTATTTTATATTATTATATTATTTATATTATCATCATATGTAATATATATTATATTATTATAAATATTATTTTTAAATATTATATTATGTTATATTTATATTTATATGTTGTTTCCTTTTCATTGAAGGATATCACTATATAGGAGGGGGTAATTTTCTGATTAAGTGAATTTTGAAATAATAATAAATCTATAAATATTCTTTAATTTTGGATCAAATCAGCATTCTCTTTTCATTAGGATATTGGTGGATGGAGAAAAAAAAGGATATTGGTGGATGGCATGATATTGAGGTGATAGAAGTATTGGTCCGTTCTAAGCTTTATATTTTGTAATGTATTTTTCATAAAATTTTCCTTTATATATATTTAAACCTGATAATAATTTTTCATGTTAGTTAATTAAACAACTTTTTAAAATATACTATTTAAGCCTACTTTCTTTATTGTAGTTGTGAAAATAGAAAATAATGTTAAATCAAAATTTCTTCAGAATAGTAAAATTACAGACTTATAAGCATTAATTTGTTTTTCTAAGAAAAAATATTTGTAAGGTTACTCTTTGTGTATTCATGTGTGTGTGTGTATGTGTGTGTGTTAACGTGTTTCTGGATTTTGCTGCATTTTTCTGAGTCTAGTTATAGTAGGGAGAAAACTTTAACCTTGAATAACAAAAACTTATTGTCTAAATCCAAATATAATTCATAATTGAAATTGTACCAGTGTCCTGCAGCTGTTATCCAGCAAAATGACTTTGTAGATCATATTGTGCAAATTGGAAAGCTCAAACGTTTTATATTTAACAAAGTCTACATAATTAAAAAGTAGGTTAGCATAATTTTTTTAACTGTCCCAGAAAAGGAGAAAAGCTCACAAGAATTTAATTGAACTGAGTTGATATAAAATGTTTAAAAATATGTTTTTTTTTCTAATAACAAATGTAATAAATGCATGCTTACTTAGGACAATGTGAAAAATAAAGAAAAATAAAACAAGACAAAATTCACCTACCTCTTTCCACAATTAACATTTTAAAGTACCAGAAAGTGCTTTTTAAATATGTATGACCATAGAATATACAGTTTATATCTTGTCTTTTTACCTTAGTATTGTAGCATGAGGATTTTTTCCTGACATTAACATTATTTAAAGTTACACTGTGAATGTTGTACTATACACTAAAATATGACTTTGGCATTATTCACTTGATCATTCTCCTGTTGCTGTATATTTCTTACCAGTATTTCTCCTTTAATTTACCTTGTATAGATCTGCCAGAGATATATCTTATGTTAAAGAAAAACCTTTTCACACCATTCCTTTCAAAATCACTTAATGATTCCCCTTCAAGTCCAAACCTCTTAGCATAGATGCACATCTCTTCTCCTTGTGAATCTGGTCAGAATTGGTCTCACACCATCGCAAGGATTGCAATATCTGGCAGTGTGGATGCTGGCTGCTTCCCAAGAGACCTTTTAACTCATGCCTGTAAGATAGGGCCTATCATTCTCTTGTTTACTTTCTTTACCTGTTTCCTTCTGCTCCTTACTCGGTTTAGATACAACATCCTCTTTGAAGACCCCCTGATTACCCCCAAATCAGTTCCAGTTAGTTGCTTCTCTAAGCTCCCATACTAGTTTGTATAAACCTGTAATTTAGCACCTGTCACCGCCCCCCCCCCTTTTGTCTGTTTAGATGGTGAGCAGCTTCTGGACTGTTTACATATGAAATTCTTTCTTGTTTTACCAATGCAACTTAGTGCTTATAAATAAATCTGTTAATTAAAATAAATTAAAATTATTTTTTTAAGAACTTTCCTATGTACTGGACATTGGTTATCTGGTCCTTTGTGTGTATTAACTTAATTTCACCTTCAAACCAACCCTTTGAGAGAAGTGCTATTGTTTACTTTTTTTTTTTTCAAGCAGATGAAGAAATTGAGGCATAGCAAGGTTAAGTAATGTACTTAAAGTTAGACATTTAGTAAATATCAGACCCAGGTTACGAGAGCAGCCCTCATGAAAAAGACCTTATACTCTTACTCTGAGCCAGACGTGCCTTCTAAGACCTACAATAAATCCTAGGACAAGCGTAAGATTTGACTTTTGAGCAAAGCAACCAATTAAAACAGAAAGACACTGTGCAATGGCTTTTTATCCTGATGAAGTCCCAATAGTTCATTTTTGCTTCTGTTTCCCTTGACTCTGGAGACATGTCTAGTAAGAAGTTGCTACAACTGATGTCAAAGAGGTTGCTGCCTGTGTTCTCCTCTAGGGTTTTGGTAGTTTCCTGTCTCACATTTGGGCTTTTCATCCATTTTGAATTTATTTTTGTTTATGGTATAACAATCAACAAACTAAAAGGTAACCTATGGAATGGGAAAAGATATTTGTAAATGATATATCTGATAAAGGGTTAATACCCAAAATCTATAAATCACTTATCAAACTAAACACCCCAAAACAAATAATCCAGTAAAGAAGTGGGCAGAAGACACGAATAAACATTTTTCCAAAAGAGACATCCAGGTGGCCAATAAACACATGAAAAGATGCTCAACCTTGCTCATCATCAGGGAAATACAAATCAAAACTACAATGAGATACCACCTCACATCTGTTGGAATGATTTAAAAAAACCACAGGAAACAACAGGTGTTGGTGAGGATGTAGAGAAAAGAGAACCTTCTTATACTGTTGGTGGAATGCAAACTTGTGCAACCACTTTGGAATAAAGTATGGAGGTTCCTCAAAAAGTTAAAAATAGAACTACCCCACAATACAGCAACTGCGCTCCAAAGTATTTACCCAAAAGATAGAAAAACGATGATTCAAAGGGGCTTGTGCACCCCAATGTTTATAGCAGCATTATCAACAGTAGCCAGATGATAAAAAGAGCCCAAATGTCCATCAACTGATGAATGGATAAAGAAGATCTGGGGAATAAAATATTTGGAATATAGTCCTATATACTGTGATGACATGATCAAAACTGAGCCAGTGGTTCTTCTCTTTCTCTCTCTCTCTCTCTCTCTCTCTCTCTCTCTCTCGCTATGTGACTGTGGATGATCACTCCCATGTTCCAATGCTCAGTCCTAGACCATGGTGTTTGGCAGAAATCAGTAATTTTTCAGAACATTGGATGATGCTCACACCTGGCACTAATGTATTTTTTGTCACTTCAAAGCATCTATGGACAGTCCTTTACTTTTCAATACAAGAGTAAGCTTAGGAATCTTTTGCTTCATTCTAGGTCAGGCTGCCTGCAGACATAGACCCTTTCCTCTGCTACCTATTGCCTTTTACATTAAATACAGTATATGACAAGAGTTTATTAATACCGTACTGGAGTCAACATCCATGCAAGTGCATTCAATGTCCCCCATGCAGAAAAAGATTCCATTAGCCAATAGACAGCAGTGATAGTGAAAGTAGTCCTACACAATAACCCTCCTCTCTCTTGCCTCCCTCACACCAGTCATGAAGGTTTTCAAAGGTAAGTGCAGGTTAATTTATTTTACTTTATATTTTGTATTTTCTTTATCATTTTGTATTATATTAAAATATTATAATCATTTTTATATGAATATTTTGGGTTCTGGAATATATCATCTGAACTTCCATTATTTCTCATGGGGAAATTTGCTTTGATATACAAGTAATTTGGATTACAAGCATGTTTCTGGACCAAATATTCTTGCAAACCAAGGTTTTAGTATACATATGTAATGGAATATTACTTAGCCATCAAAAATAATGAAACCTTGCCATTTGCAATGGCCTGGATGGATCTAAGGTGTATTACACTAAGAAAAATAAGTCAGTCAGAGAAAGAGAAATACTATATGATTTCACTCATATGCGAAATTTAAGAAACAAAACAGATGAACATAGGGGAAGTAAGAAAAAAGAGAAAGGACGCAGACTGTAAAAGACTATAGAGAGCTCTAAAGAACTATAGAGAAAAAACTCAGGGTTTCTGGAGAGGAGGTGGGTGGTAGATGGGCTAAATGGGAGATGGGTGTTAAGGAGGGCACTTGTGATGTACACTGGGTGTTACATGTAAGTGATGAATCACTAAATTCTACACCTGAAACCAATATTACACTAAATACGTTAACTAGAATTTATTTATTTATTTATTTATTTATTTATTTATTTATGTATAATATTTTTCATGTCTATTAAATTATTTTGAGCAAAAGAAAGCACAAGCAGGGGAGGGGCAGAGAGAGAGAGGGAGAGCGAGAATCCCAAGTAGGCTCTACACTGTCAGCACAAAGCCTGACACGGGGCTCAATTTCACAAACCGCAAGATCATGACCTGAGCCGAAATCAAAGAGCTGAACACTCAAATGACTGAGTCACCCAGGCACCTCTTAACTAACTAGAATTTAAATGAAAACTTGAAATAAAAGAATAAAATAAAATAGAACAGCAAAGACACACACTCAATGACTTGACTTTATTTCTCAGAGTTTAAAAAAAATAAAAATACAGAGTAAGCAAGGGTAAATAATTTCCCAATATATCTTAGTTAGAGTCTTATCAGAGAACAATTAGTTCTCCTTTTCCTCATTCTAATGTGGTTTCAGACTAGATTAAGCAGACTTAGTACTTCTTTTCTATAAAATTCAGACAGAGTTGCAAAGAAAATAGAATCATGAATTCATAAAAACACATAAAGAGCTATTACTTTTATTTATTGAAAGCCAAAATTTTATAAAGTACGCAAAGACTTCAGCCTTGATAAACAGGCTTAATTGTGAAAAATAAAGGCACCACTGTACCTTCAGAAGAGCTGGAGTCCTAGATACATTCAAATGCAAGTTGATTGGAAGTTTATCTCTAGTTCAGACAAAAGCCAGATAGATAGAGAGATAGAGAGATAGATAGATAGATATCCCCTCCACACCTAAGGTCAAAGTCTAAAATAAAATAAAGTAATTAATTTTATTGTGCATCAATAAATGTGGGGGAAATGTAACAATTAAGTATTTTACAGGGGCGCCTGGGTGGCTCCGTCAGTTAAGTGACAGACTTGATTTTGGCTCACATCACCATCTCATGTCCCTGGGATTGAGCCCTGCATTGGGCTCTGTGCTAGGCAAGGAGCCTGCTTGAGATTCTCTCTCTTCTTGTCCCTCTGCCCCTCCGCTGCTTGCACCCTCTCTCTAAACAAAACAAAACAAAACAAAACAAAACAAAACAAAACAAAAACAATTAAGTATTTTATATATCTGTGTCTTTATTGGCATGGGAAATTTTAACTACAGGCAGAATGAGTTAACCACATCTATTTGTTTATAATATATGAGTTCAAAAATTACATTTATAGTGAAAACTATGTTACTAAAGAATGCTTATCTGTAGAATAATCTCCCCCAAATATCTCCTTTCATAACAAGAATTGCTTCTAGAGGTGATAACATGATAGAAAAATTATAGTACGAATGTAAAAGTCAAAGGAACCTTTATCATCCAACTCCAGATATATGACTAAATCTGTTTCTTCCTAACTAGAGCTTCTCTGAACAATTTTTCTTCCTAAATATGACTGTGTGACTCTTTCTTTTCAACCCTTCTCCTTCATTTTCCTTCTTAATATAGTTCCTAAATGAAGGCAAAATATCAGGGTCTACTGAGAATAATACTTTTCAGCTTCATATTTTATAGTTAATTATGTTATGACTCATAAAAAAATTGATCCCAAAGTTCATAATTTTTCTTTTTCTAATTTCTTCTGCTCAAAAGCTGCCTTTTCACCATCTCCTCGTTAATGTAAACCGATAGTGGTCCTTATTTGAAAGCACTTCATCAGAATTAGCCTCAAGTGAGTCAGCTGATGGAAGAAATAGTAATAAATGAACATGTGTCAATGAGAGGGCTGTTGAGCAAAAAAATTCAGTTACCTTCCAGCACAGACCACAGGATAATTTATTAAAGTGTCAGAAGCAAACCTTTAAGGTAAAAAATAGCTGATACAAAATTCTCTGATTACCCAAAATGAATCTTTAATGTGAATAAATGGAAATGAACAAAATTGCAGAGTGCTGTTCACCATTCAAAATTAATTGGAAAATGGTTGACTTGAAAATATGATACTATGTAATGAACTGACCAAATAGTGAATAAAATTAATTCCAAGGTTTGTTTATACATAGCAGAACTCCAAAATGAGGGTTAAGTATAATTTCCAAGCACTTTGAATCATAAAAGTTATCTTTTAAAAAATGCATGAAATTAGATAGATAAAGGAAAACAAAGAGAAAGTTATGGAAACAACATCTTTTTATATCTCAATATCACTAGTTCTTTGCCATTTTTTATAACTCAAATGTTAAAAGAGTATCCTTAATCTAAGGCAAAGTCAAACAAAACATTTTATCTATGCTTCTAAGGACATTCTGATTAAAAAGTCAGATTAGGTCTTCCCTGTAAGTAACTGATAAATTGATAAGAAATCCCTATTAACACATTATAGAGAGATTCAATTTGTGTGTGTTACACAATGCCTTTAAGAAGGAGCTAAATATTACCTATATAATTCTATTCAGGATGAATAGTCTACTTTATTAGCTTTATTCTCACAAATTAGCAGTGAAGTGGTCCAGGGATGCATAATGTAGGAATTTTATATGGTGGTATATTAATCCGATTGAGGTTATACGTGTACCACAGACTATTTGTAAGGGTGGGGAAGAAAGAAATAATATCCATCATGCAACTATATTTTGAGCAATGCAGATGAAAAAGGAAACTGACTTCAAACAAATTATTATAGCCTGGTTTTCATTGTTTGTTTACTTGTTTTACATCTTCAGCTTGGTTTGATGGTATATGTAAAGTAGCTTTAAGAATTTTTAACTCTACAATCTATTACCAAAGAGGGAAAGTGTTCCTTTTTGTGTCTTTTCCAGTCTTTCATTAACTGTTAATTATATGTTTGAGAAAAAATAACAAAATCTCAAAATTATTTGATTATCTGAACATTTCTATAATACCTGTGTGGCCTATAGTAATTATTAAAGGGAATATTAGATACAGTACTATCAGTATAGTTGGAATTGTATATATTTAATATCTTATATCTTATTTCTTACAAAAAGCAATCTCTGCAAATTACCAAAATGGTATACATCTTTTTTGTCAAATGTCTCAGAATTATAGACATTGTTATTGTAAAAAAAAAAATTCTTTTCACATTCAGCTGTTTCTAGAATGTATGCAACAAAACAGGTGCATAAATATTGTCAAAACTAAGTCTTAGGTACGCACACATTTCTATTTTGTTTATATTTCTATGATCTTTAAGCAAACTGGTATTATATGTACACAAAGTGAATGTGTATCATTGTTATTAAAATTTACTTGCTAGACAAGATTATTAAAGAAAGTAATAGCAATAATCATTAAAAATAATAACTTGTGCAATTCTTGAGCAAATAAATAAGAAAGTTCTGTGGAATTTTGTTCCTACACTTTGATTATCATCCTAGTGTTTCAGATTCATTCATACTTAAATAATTTTTAGTGTGTCAGTTGTGAGAGGACAGATAGATGAGAAATGTGTGATATGTATTACAGTAAAAATTATCTCACTTGGGTGGGAAACAGGAATTACTTCAGAGTCAAAAGTACTATTACACAGATAATAACGCATATAATAAAGTATAGCATTTGTGAATGAGAAGGTTTCTTTCATACCTCTTTCTCTTTTTTTTAAACCATGCATTAATCAAAGGTAAAGATTTTCATATTTAAATCACTAACATTGTGAAAGATATGTGACTTCAAACTAACATTTTTAAAAACACTAGTATAATAAGAATTATAATGCCAATCCCAAAGGAATCCCAGCCTAAACCCTGCAGAATCCTATTTCATTCCATCAGTTTTGCCTTTGGTATCTATAACCTAAGTAAAAATTCCTTTGGATGTTGATAATTTGGAGATTTCCAAATACTGGAGAGTTAATATGGGAAAACAAAGTCCACATCAGACGTGCTTCAATTTTAAAGATAGTGCATGTGTTATTTTTTATTTCTCCTTTGCTTTCTTTATTATAAATCAATCCAGACTACAATTTTCTGGCCTTACATGTAGAGAGCTTGGAAATCATTGTTCCATCCCAGTAACAAATAAAAAGCTAAACAAGCTCAAAATTAACAACTTTTCTTAGATGGGTCAGAGAATTAAGGTCACAGGGCAAACCACTACCCGCAGAACTGAAGACACAGACAAGTCGGTAGAATCACAACTTCCGGGAGCAGAAACTTCCATGAGAACCAGTGCCCAGATACGAAAACCTGAAGCGTGATTAATAAGTTGCTGGAAGCTCAGTGGGGACAAGTCTGAGAGTCAAATACAACAGGGGGACTCCAAAATAAGGGACCCCCTACACTTTTGTGAGTTTTGCATCCAGATGCTCAACCAAGTTTTAAGAGTGAAAATCTGAGAAAAAATCCTTTTGTGCCTCCAGCTAGGAAGGGAAAAAAGACCATTTAGAAATACCCCAGAGCATTCTGTTCTCCTTAACAAGGCCATCTCTAAGGAGAAATATTTAACCAGAGCCTAACCTACAGGGTATTATCAGAGATTAACTGACCTGGGGTAAGAAAAATGCATAACTCTGGTCTAATCTACTCATCCTGTCCTACCAAGAATGGAGAGGGGGATGAGAGACACTTGAGAAATTCACCGTCCTAGACACAGGCTCACTACAAGACTGAAACCTAATCATAGGACTGTAGATTGGTTAACACCCTCCCACCACCACCACCCCTCCACACACATACACAAGGCACACATGCACACACACACACTTCACCACCATATCAATAAAGGCCTATTTACAGCAATTCCTTTTACCCAGTACATCATGTCTGGCTATCAAGAAAAAAAATTACAAGGAATACTAAAAGGCAAAAAAAAGACAGTTTGAAGAGACAGGGCAGCATCAGAACCAAATTCAGATATGTTATAATTAACAGACTATGAATTTAACCCAACTATGATTAATAACATAAGGGCTCTAACAGATAAGGTATAAAGCATGCAAGAACAGATGTAAGCAGAGAGACAGGAATTCTAAGAAAGAACGAAGAAAAGAAATACTAGAAGTCAAAAACACCGTAAACAAAATTAAAAAGTGCCTTTGATGGGCTTATTAGTAGACTGGACATGGCTGAAGAAAGAATTTCTGAGGTTGATATCTCAATAAAAATCTCCAAAACTGAAAAGCAATGAGGAAAAAACCTGGGGGTAAAAATAATAGAATATCTAAGAACTGTAGAACAACTAAAAAACGGTATAATATACACATAATAGGAATATCAGAAGGATAAAAAAGAAAGGAAGAGAAGAAATATTTGAAGAAACAATGAATGATAATTTCCCTAAATTAATTTTGCAGACACCAAACCATAGATCCAGGAAGCTGAAAAAACACTATGCAGGATAAATGCCTAAACAAAACAAACAAAAATACCCTGAGGTGCATCATATTAAAACTATAAAAATCAAACATAAAGAAAAAATTCTGAAAGAAGCCAGAGGGAAAAAATATCTTACCTGTAGAGATGCAAAGACAAGAACTCTATCCAACTTCTCAGAAATCATGCAAACAAGAAGAGAGTAGAGTGAAATATTTAAAGTGTGAGAGGGGCGAAAAAACCCACTAACCTAAAATTCAGTATCCTGAGAAAATATCCTTCAGAGTGAAAGAGAAATAAAGATTTTCTCAGACAAAAATTGAGGCTATTTGTTGCCAGCAGACCTGCCTTGTGACAAATGTTAATGGAAGTTCTTCAGAGAGAAAGAAAATTATATAGGACAAAAACACAGATATACACACAGAAAGGAAGACCATCAGAGAAGAAATCAGTGAAGGTAAAATAAAATAAAAACTTTTTTTTCTTGTTCTTAATTGATCTAACAGATAACAGTTCAGGATAATAATAGCAACAATGTGCTCCCTTATGTATGCTTGTGTGTGTGTGTGTGTGTGTGTGTGTACTTCTGTACAAATGAAATGAATGACAGCAATAATACAAGGAATGAGAGGACAGAACTAGGATTATTTTGTTATTATAAGGTACTACCTTACCTGTGAAACTATATAGTTTATTTGAAAGTAGACTTAGATTAGTTGTAAGTGTATATTGCAAACTCTACTGCATCCACTAAAAAATGTAAAAAAAAAAAAAAGTATACTTGATATGAAAAGAAAGGATAGAAAACTGAACCATAAAAAATTGCTCAAGTAAAACCACAAAAATCAGAAAAAAAAGAACAAGAATAAGGACACAAAGAGAAAACAATAAATATGGTAGATATTAATACAATTGTGTCAGAAATTAATATTAATGTCAACAACTTAAATTTACTAATTAAAAGACAGAGATCGTCAGAGGAGATCAACAAACTAGACTCAACTATTTGCCGTCTACAAGAAATCCACTTTAAGTATAAAAAAGTGTATATATTAATGTAAATGGATGGAGGCAGATTACCATGCTTAGCACTAGTAAAAAGAAAGTTCAAACAGAGACGACTTTAAGGTAAAGAAAGTTATCAGGGGTAAAAAGGAGCATTACAGAATGATAAAGGGTTCAGTTCTTCAAGACGACATAACAGTTCTCAAATTGTATACACCTAACAACCATGTATCAAACAATGGGAGGCAAAAACTGATAGAACTTCAAGAAAAAAATAGATGAATCCAATATCACACTTGGATACTTTAACATTACGTTCTCAGAAATGGATAGATCCAGTGGGCAGAAAAACAGCTAGGGCATGTTGTAGTCAACAACATCAATAAACTGGATATTACAGATGTCTAATAGACTACTTCCTCTAAAATCAGCAGAATACATATTCTTCTCAAATTCACATGGAACATTAATCAAGATAGATTACTTTCTGGGCCATAAAACACACCTTAACAAATATAAAAGAATGTAAATCATACAATGTCTTCTTTCAGTTCACAATAGAATTAAACTAGCAAATAATAACAGACATACTGGAAAACCTGAAAATATGTGATGATTAAACAGCACACTTCTAAACAACACATGGATCAGAGAAGAAATACCAATAAAAACTAGAAAATATTTTGAAATAAATGAAATAAAAACAATTTATCAAACTTTTTGGGATGCAGCAAATAAAGTGCTTAGAGGTAAATTTATAGCATTGAATGAAAATATCAAAAAAGAAGAAAGGTCTAAAATCAATCCTCTAAGCTTCCTCTTTAGGAAACCAGATAAAAGAAGAACAAATTAAACCCAATGTAACCAGAAGACAAGAAATGATAAAAATTACACCAGAAATCAATAAAATTGAAAATTAAATCAGTTAAAAAAAATCAATGAAATGAAAAGATGTTTCTTTGAACAGATCAATACAATTAATAAAATCCTAGTCAGGCTTAGAAAAAGAGAAGACACAAATTCCTAATATCAGAAATAAAAGAACAGATATAGCCACAGATCCCATGGACCTCAAAAGTATAATCAAGGAATACTATGAGTAACTCTATACCAACAAATTTGATAACCTGGATGAAATGTATCAATCCTTGAAAGATACAATTTGCCAAAATTCACACAAGAAGTAGATAGTTGGAGAAGATAAACCAGATTGGGAGAAAATATCTGCAAAAGAGACATCTGATAAAGGACTGTTATCCAAAGTATACAAAGAACTGTTTGTTTGTTTTTTTTTTAATTTTTAATGTTTATTTTTGAGAGACAGAGACAGACCATGACTGGGGGAGGGGGTGAGAGGGAGGGAGATACAGATCTGAAGCAGGCTCCAGACTCTGAGCTGTCTGCATAGAGCTCCACATGGGGCTCAAACTCACCAACTGTGAGATCATGACCTAAGGCAAAGTCAGGTATTTGACTAATTGAGCCAACCAGGTGCCCCTATACAAAGAACTCTTAAAATTCAACAATAAGAAAACAAACTACCTAGGAGTGCTTGGGTGACTCAGTTGGTTAAGCGTCCCACTCTTGATTTCAGCTCAGGTCATGATCTCACCGTTCAGATTCGACCCTGCATTGGGCTCTGTGCTGACAACATGGAGCCTGCTTGTAACTCTCTCTCTCTCCTTCTGTCTCTGCCCCTACCCTGCTTGTGCTCACTTTCTCTCTCAAAATAAATAAATAAACTTAAAAAGAAAAAAAAAAAAAAAAGAAAATAAGCCACCCAATTGAAAAATGATTCAAAGACCTTAACAGATAACTTACCAAAAGAGATATACAGATGCCAAATAAGAATATGAGAAGGTGTTTCATGCCATATTTCATCAAGGAAATGCAAACTAAAAAAGCAATGAGGAGTGCACTTGTTAGGATGAGCACTGGGTGTTGTATGTAAGCATTGAACCACAGGAATCTACCCCAAAATCCAAGAGCACACTTTACATACTGTATGTTAGCCAATTTAACAATACATTATAAAACAAGAGAAAAGAAAAGAAAAGAAAAAAAGAAAAAAAAAAGGAAAAAACAGAAAAGAAAAGAAAAATTAGTGAGAAACAACTAGGAACTTATTAGAATGTCCAAAAACCAGACCACTGACAATACCAATTGCTGGTGAAAATGTGGAACAATAAGGACTCTCATTCTTTGTTGGTGGGAATGCAAAATGGAACAGCCACAATGGAAGACAATTTGACAGTTTTTTATAAAACTAAATGTACTCTTACCATGTGACCCAGCAATGCACCCCTTCAAATTTCCTAAAAAGAGTTGAAAACGTATATCCATACAAAACCTGCATATGGATGTTATAGCAGCTTTACTTGTAATTGTCAAAACATGGAAGCAGCCAAGATGTCCTTCGGTAGGTGAATGGATAAATAAACTATAGTACATCCAGAAAATGGAATATTACTCAGAACTAAAAAGAATGAACTATCAAGGCATTTAAAGACATGAAGAAATCCTAAATGCATATTACTACATGGAAGAAATCAATTTGAAAATGCTATATACTATATGATTTCACCTATATGACTTTCTAGAAAAGGAAAAACTATGAAGACAATGAAAAGATTAGGGGTTAGGGAGGGGAGAGAGGCAAGCAGTTGGAGCACAGAGGATTTCTGTGGCAGGGAAACTATGGACTTTGAGTGATAATTATGTAACTGTAGGTTTATCAGTTGCAACAAATTCAAAACTTTAAATTTAAAAACCCTGGTGGGAGATGTTGGTAATGGGGGAGATTATGTATGTGTGAGAGCAATGCATTAATGGGAAATCGCTGTATTCCACTCAATTATGCTGTGAACCTAAAACTGCTCTAAAAACATAACATCTATTTAAATCAATCCGTCAATTCTTAAATTAGATATAGTTGACTCTGGCAATTTTGGTGACAAACCATAATTTTCTTAAAAACCTGCAAACAAATAAAAATATCCTAAAATGCATGTAAAATAGCTGTTTGCTTGTGTTTTCTTACAAATAATTTCCATCCAATCTGAATAATAAACATATAGCCCAGGTAAATACCCAGAATAATATTTATTTTTCCAATACATAGGGGTTTTTTTTTGTTTTTTTGTGGTTTTTTGTTGTCAAAAGCAAATAATTTAGAAACAGGCAGTGATATCCTCACCCTCACCTAAGAGGCCATCATGATTGAAGATCACGCTAATTACTACTGTCTTTTTTTTCAGTTTTAACTAAAAGAAATACAGGCAAATGATCTCAAAGACTGAGTCAGTCCCATACCACAGAGATAGATATTCATAGTTGTCATTGGTTAAATGGTATTAAAGCTTCTATGCCCCTGATAATTTCATATCATAATTTTATGAATGTAGGTGGAGTGTTTTATATTGTTCAGTTATTCTTTTATATCAGAATCACATTTATTTATTGCTTTGTTAGATTAAATATGAGATTCTGGATTCTTAATGCAAATTTGTTAGGTAGATTTAACCCTTTTGAAAATGGACAAGTAGATATAGACATGATCGCCACATGTATTCTGTGGAATACAGAATTCCACAGTCCTGTTTTAGGCCTTCTCTTATCTCTGTAACATACCCATTTCTATCTTGATACATACATTCTTTAATAATCAATGAATTCGTTGTGAGAGACATAATGTACATGAATGCATTTACTTGCATTATCTTAAACACTTTAGTATGGATATGAAATAAGGATTTAATGGTAGTGAAACGTACTGGTTGCTCAAGTATAATTCTTACACAAAAGGATAGCATTTTATAACTTGAAAAAAAAAAAGTAGGACAACTCATACAACTAGATACCAAAGTTTATTATAAGTAAATTCTATGCACCTTTCTGTATGCATGTTATATTTCAAAGCACAGAGTGTTAAAAAAAAAAGGAATTAGGGTAGAAAAATTTAAGTAGGCTAATAATACAAAATTAGTTATTCACAATATATCCAACTATAAATAATGTATATGGCATTTATGATCAATTCTTAAATTCAAAAAATTAATATTAATTGAATGATTATAAAAATAAAGATGCTGGGAAATTTACAAAAACAAATAAAACCCAATTCTACCTTTAAGAAGTTTCTAATTTCATAGGGAAAAATGTTAGTTGATATCAGGTAAAATTACCTGTAGTCAATTATTTTTGGCCTGTAAAATGGCAACCTCATATGGTTCTCCTAATAAAACAAAAATTTCATGTGGTACACACAGTAAGAGAAAGGTGAAGTGCTACAAGCATTTAGGAGGTGACTTGAAGGCATAAAAGTTCCAAAAGTAAAACTGGAAAGATGAACACAGACGAAAGCATATACAATGGTGTGGAGAAAGAAATGCTGTGCTTGAAGAATGGTAGTGGCGTGCAGTTAAGTCAGAATCGAGACCTGAGCTTGTAGGATTAGATCATGAAGGGTCTCAAATAGTGTTTAATCAACCTCAATTCTTAAAAGGGGCAGAGAGAGAGAGGGGAGACACAGAATCTGAAGCAGGCCCCAGGCTCTGAGCTGTCAGCACAGAGCTGGACACGGGGCTTGAATCCACAAACCGCGAGATCATGCCCTGAGCTGAAGTCAGATGCTTAACCCACTGAGCCACCCAGGTGACCCAAATCAGCTTCAATTCTAATCAATAGATACTGAAAGCAGTGAGCATTTCTGAGGGAGAAAACTGGATATATGCTTAGGGAATATGCAATGGTTGTTGCTGAATGAATTATGGGGGCAAAAACAGAAGTTGAGAGCAAGGTTCTTGCAATAAGCTAAGAAGACATAAAAAAAGACTTCACATTAGAATGATAGAAATGGAAAGGAAAGGATTACAGGAGGAGAAGTGACAGGGTAGAATCAAAGTCAAATGACATAAAGATTCCAAATTGATGGAAATGGTGGAGAAGGTAGTTTGGAGAGAAAAATGAGTAGTTGAGAAGAATGTGAAATGATCTAAAGACATTCCTATGGAGAAGACTGACATATCAAATTGTAAATGTGACATTAAAATGTTTCACCTTTTTAAGGTATTTCTGATTCCTTTACTTAAAGATGATAATTGAGCTTTTATAATATTAGGAGAAGATATTGCATAGAAAGAGAAAAGGGAAAGATTATATGAAGAACTCAGAAGAACTTTTCAAGTAAAGGGAAAAAGAACGAATACAGGAGAAAAGGGAAATGTGAACTGAGAGCGTGTTATCACTGTGTAAGATGAACGCCTCAAAGACAGAACAAAGGTCAACGTTATCAAATAGGGTTGAAATGCCAAGGTTGGGTATGAACACCTCTAAATTTGGCAAGTAGAAAGTTATTAGTGACTTTGAAAAGAGAGAGTTTTTGTATAGAGGTCAAAACCAAAGCCAAATATAAAGGTATAAATGAGTCAGTGCTAGGGGAAAAAAAGAAGGAATTTGAAAAATTCAGTCAGGGGGAGGTAGTAGAAAGTCTGCATAGCAGCTCCAGGGCATAGGTAAATTGAAGGCTATTTTAGAATAAAGAAACTAGAAGATTGTAGGCAAAGTGATAGTAGAGACTAGGGAGAATAAATTTGCAAGAGTGTATTTTAGGATAGGAGAAGGGAATGGGTAATTAATAGGAAAAATTCCCTGAGGACAAATGAGAGCACAGGGATCAACTTTGGGTGGGCCAGTCTTGTCTAGTCTATTCCAAGGAAGCAGGAGGAGTGAAAAAGATAAGATAAAGTTGAAGTTAAAGATATTGGAAAAAAAAGTTGCAGGAACCCTTCAGTATTTCTTAGCACTGTTTCTTGTACTAAGATTGGATAACAAATGTTACTCCTCTTGGGGGAAAGTTTCTGCATTGTGGTCAACCTTCCTATCTTTAGCGAAAATATTTGGAGGTGATGACTTGAGGAAAAAGTGTTCTGGGGCTTCTCCCAGATCGTTTCCCATAAATGAATCTTATTTTGTTACTTGCAAGGTGATTCTATATGCAAGGTTTTGTATGTTAATGAAGTTTTATCAAAACACCCCTGAAGTCCTACTGTTACTTAAAGTTGCTCTAATATTTTATTTATATTCTTATCTGACTTATGGCTTTCTCAGTAAACTATATTAGATTTGTAACTATTCTTACCATCAAACTATAACTTGGAAAATGGTACAAATGTACAATCTACAAAAATAGATGTCAAGAGACTTTAGAAAGAATTTTATATTTGTAACTATTTAAAATTTGTGTACTTGATTTACAATGACTAAAAGGACTATTAATGGATAAAATAGCAAAAGATTTTGAGGGGCATAAAGCACTGGCTTTCCAAAGAAAGGCATACCCCTGTCATTGTTGTACTTTCATTGTACATTCAAAACCACAGGTTTTGTGTTTACTATGAGCCAAGTACTTTCCTTCTCACAACAACCTTGTAATGTGGGCATCATTATCCCCAATTTGCAGATGGAGTCACTAGGGCTCTGCCGGAGAAATAAATTCTCCAAGGCCATTAGCTACAAAACAATGATCCAGTTCTGTGCTTTTTCCCCATCTAAGACTACTTTCCTGGAAGGTGCAGCTGTTCCATTTGGGGACACCACACACCACTTTGAAAGAAGTTTATGATTGATGTTTGCTTTGACATTTTCTAAAGGTCTCTGTAAACCTCAATGAGGATTATCAATTCTGTTGCACCTCTCTTGAGTTTTGTGCTTTGTTCCACGTGAGGCTTAACTTCAAACACTTTATTGCCTAATGTGAACACAAGTTTCATTATCTCTGCCAGAGTGTTCCCATTCAGCATAGACTTTACGATCATGTGCTTATTATTTGACTTAATATATTTTTTTTTAATTTTTTTTTAACGTTTATTTATTTTTGAGACAGAGAGAGACAGAGCATGAACGGGGGGAGGGGCAGAGAGAGAGGGAGACACAGAATCAGAAACAGGCTCCAGGCTCTGAGCCATCAGCCCAGAGCCTGACGCGGGGCTCGAACTCACGGACCGCGAGATCGTGACCTGGCTGAAGTCGGACGCTTAACCAACTGCGCCACCCAGGCGCCCCTGACTTAATATATTTTTAAGGTCATCTTCAGTCTACTCACTTCTTTGTTTGACTTCTCCTTTAATATTTGATAAGCAATAACCAGTTATATAATTTGTATATTCATCACCTGACTAGAGTGACTGAGACCCAAATCCATTTAGGATAAGGTGGACTAAAATGAGCAATTTTCAATATCTTGGGAATGCAATCTGAAAGAATACCCCTGTTTTCCAAAGAAAGAATTACAAATTGCAGTATTCAATTTGGTGGCAAAGTGGGTAGCTGTTCTTTTACTCAAACTCATGTGTTTTTTTGAGATATAAAATCCATGAAACTTGATTTTAAAATGTAGATGTGCATGTTTTATACCATGAAGAAATTTATTTAAGAACGTATGGTAATATCCAGTATGCCTAAATGTAGGTGTGAGGGATTGACAGCTCAGCAGAGATATGTGGATGAGAACCTGGAGGTGGAAATGACATTTAAAAAAGAAAATAAAATAAATAAAGGAAAACAAAATTGAAATAGAAATAAATTAATGGTTCTAATCTTCAAAGTATCAAAAATTCATGATGAGAAAAAATTTTTTAAATCAGCATGCATATGGGATATAAGATCCAGTAGCTAGACTGTCATGATCTCTACAAAGGAAATAAAAAAGTGATAGATTATATTTATTAAAGCCACATTCAAGGGCCACTCACTGAGCGGATCAGGAAAGCAGTTAGAAGTCCAACAAAATTAAAGATGTTAAAGGAGGGGATTTGTATCAAATATGAGGGGGAAAAAGTACTACATTTTACATAGAATAGTGTTTAAGAGGGGCGCCTGGGTGGCTCAGTCGGTTAAGTGTCCGACTTCGGCTCAGGTCATGATCTCACGGTCCATGAGTTCGAGCCCTGCGTCAGGCTCTGTGCTGACAGCTCAGAGCCTGGAGCCCATTTCGGATTCTGTATCTCCCTCTCTCTCTGCCCCTCCCCTGTTCATGCTCTGTCTCTCTCTGTCTCAAAAATAAATAAACATTAAAAAAAATTAAAAAAAAAATAGTGTTTAAGAGCCTGGATTTAGGAATCACACACTAGTCTGTTTTAAGCCCAGTCTGTAGTAGTGTGAGCATATGTAATCTCTTTGAGTTTTATTTAGCTTCTTTTTCTGTTAAAGTGCTATAATCCAGTTGTGAAGACTAGAGTGTAGGTGCTTTGTGAGTGCTAGAGATTAGACATCTTCAATAAACTTCAGCTATCCTCTGAATCAGTGACTAGGCCAATAAATGCTTGTTAGCTTGATCCCTACTGAATGAACAGCTTGAGACTGAAATGAGTATACTTCTCAGGTATGTTATATCTCCCTGGAATTTCCCTCACTTGTGGTAAAGTGTAGTTACTTTCTAAGATGCAAGGAACAAGGAGAGAACAGGGGTATCAATATACAGAACAAAAAGGCTTACTAGGACCCAGACAACCAATTACATGAGAAGATCTACGTCCCTTTTACCATGAGGGAGGTAGTAGAGAAGACTTGAGATTGCCTAATGACAGCAAATGGGAAATCCCTGGGTAGATTATCAGTGTCCATTGTCCACTTGTATAGTCCAAAAGGTGAAAAAGTCAAGTTGCATGGGGAAAACAAACTCATTATTTTAATAAATGGATTAAATGCACTCCCAGTGAGTAGATGTATTATTTAATATTTAAAGGATCTTAAATACCAAATTACTTTAAGCTAGAGAGTTTGGGATTTCATAGAATAATTATTAAGCGGATCCATGCCTGTTTGCTTTTGTGCCAACAGACAGGCAATGCTTATAGGTTTTAATCACAAACCCTCTTCTGTGTACCTGCAGCTGAATGTCAACTTATCCTTGTTAACCTATAACTCAGCACTGTCTTGTGGACGTATATCCCGGCAGATGTCTCTTTAAATAGTACTCACTTAGGCATTGAACTCTTGTTCAGGTTGGTAGTCTTCTCCTGCATGATTCTTACAACAATCCAGATTAAATTGTCACAATAGTTGCTAATTTCTATTTATCTAGTTTCTTTCTGTATATTGAAAATCTCATTTAACGTTTGAAGAAGTAAAACAATTTTTATGGTAAACAAACAAAAAGATTTTGCTATTGCTCCTTAGGAATATCCCAAGCTAAACCCAGATATTTTAAAAAAGCCTTTCCTCATAAATAACCTATCTTCTCATATAGGAAACGATTCTGAATTCAGATTCTTTGAGAACAAAGCTTCAGCACATCCAGAAATACCTAGTTTTAAAATCATCTCTTTTGTTGCTGGGCAGTTGTTTTCCAAATGTAATTCACAATGGATTCATTGCTATTCTGCACCCTTTCCTAAAAAGAATCTACATAGGCCTATCTGATAGATAATTTCACATACCCACAAAAAAGCATAACTGTTTCTTATCTTTTGTGGTTTTTTTTTTCAGTTCTCTAGTGAGTTCTTCTGTTTGCAAGGGGGTCATAAATGTAAGCCCTTGATACTCACCTATAAATACTCAAAACTTCAGTTTGTTATTTGCCAACAAGCAGGCTAGGAGATAAGGAAATGAAGAAAACCCAACCCCACGTAGCTGCTGGATCTCTCCATCACTCATTTCTTCATCATGTGTTTCTCATTTTCTTAATGAATGAGGAAGCAGATGGTATCTAAGAGAAATTAATTTTCCGATCAAAAGTGATTAGTTCTACCAAAATCTATATGGTAATGAGCAAAACCATAAACAGTAAGCACAAAAAATTAAGAGGTTTATAGTTTAGTACTTCACAAATTAGATAATACTTGATGGAGTGCAACCTATTCCATTATTTCAAGTTCAAAACCTGATTGCTTTTGTCACAACTATTTACTTCTCTTCACCAGGAATTGGCAATGTAAAATCTTCACACAAAGTGGACAATAATTTGCAGGAATAAGGCACACATCTCCTAGAAAGTGTTTTCTGCATTCATCCAAAGAATTCCTTACTGCAATAAAGCAGTGAAACAAACCCCAGCCTCAGATGGCACCCATTGCTTCACCTCTCACCCCATAAATATCTTTGTCAACAGTGATTGATCCAGTGATTTCCTCCATTTGTCCTCAAGCTTTCCTAAGATGAATCCCGTTGCTTCTTTACATAAGCCCTCTACTCTTGCTAAAACGGCATGCTCAATGCATTAGTTCGCTAGGGCTGACACAATGAAATACCACAGACTAGGTGGCTTAAACAACAGAAATTTATTTTCTCACAGTTCTAGAAGATGTCGAAAGGTTTGGTTTCTTCTGAAACTTCTAAGGCTTGCAGATGGCTGCAGTCTCACTGTTTCCTCACGTGGGCTTTCCTCTGTGCTCACACATCCTTGATATCACTTTACTTTTCTTTAATGACACCAGTTAAAAATGGACTAGGGCTCACCCTGAGGGCCTCATTTTAACTTAGTCACTTCTTTAAAAGTTCTATCTCCAAATACAGTCACATTCTGAGGTATTGAGGATTAGGGTTTCGACATATGAATTTTAAGGGGACACAATCAGAAAATTTGTTCTTCCCCAAAGTACCTTATGTGTCTCATTTCCATGCTTTCCTTTCTATCTAGAGTAGAACAATACCAAGCACTTTCTTCTTGAGGTAGTTAAAATTTATTTATATTCGAAGTCTAATTGAAGTTGCTCTTATTTCATGAACTCTTCCTAGACCACACCCATGCCATCACACAGAAGACTTCTCTCTGTTCTCAAAGCAAATGCTATCTATTGTGTTCATCCAATAACCCTACAATAAATATGCTAGCATTGCTTGCTTTCATAAGTTTTATCTTACTTTCTCTGTTGACATTTTTATTGGATTATATTTTGTTTCCACATAATAATAGTCAATGATCTCAAGTAAATATAACTCAATAAAACTAGGAAAAATGCCATAACTTCCCAATATTCTCTTTTTACATCTGATATTTCCCTATTAAACAACAATCTCATGGAAACATAAATATTATATATAATAATAATTTTATTATGAGCACAGTTTTCAAATTGCATAAGTAAATGCAGAATTTGAAAAGTTGCTTTTCCTTTAATTTAAATATTATAAGCTACCATATATTGATCAAGCAATCTTTCACTTCTACCTTTATGAATTTCTAAATTTTAATATGTATGTTTAAAAATATTTTTAGAAATCTCAATAATGATTTTATTTTATTTGTAATAATTTTATACATTTGCTAGAGAGTCACATGGATCTCATTACTGAAATTTAGAGATGTATATGTGAGTGTGTGCAGTCTGTTTTAATCAATAAATGGAGGCTTAAAATATTTAAAAGAAAGCAACTCTTCAAATTCTTCAAGCACTAATATAGTTCAAAATTGTACCTTTATGCTCTTCATTTATAAATTTGTATAGCCAACAATGAAAAATTGTACTGCATTTTATCTTTTCAAAGTATTTGTAGAACTTTAATCTCACTCTCAGTAGAATTGCTATTAGTTTCATTAATTAATGTAAATGTATGTGATTTGATGAATGATGAATTTAAAAATACAAACAACTAGTTAATGAAACCATGCTTCAAAATGAGTGGGCTATGGAAATATATATTTTTTGACACTGTGATCTGAGCCATGTATATAGCCACTTATTAAGTACTTTCTCTTCTTCAAAGCCTGAAAAAAAATGTCAGTGAATGACTTCAATTCAACTAGCAGACATGTTTTGTTTGGGAAGTATATTGTTCACCATTTTTTTAATATTTACTTTTGAGAGAGAGAGAGAGAGAGAGGGAGACAGAGATGGGAGCAGGAGAGGGGCAGAGAGAGGGAGACACAAAATCTGAAGCAGGCTCCAAGCTTTGAGCTGTCAGCACAGAGCCGGACATGGAGCTTCAACTCATGGACCGCGAGATCATGACCCAAGCTGAAGTCAGATGCCTAACCGACTGAGCCACTCAGGCACCCCCCCCCTTTTTTTTAATGTAAATGTATTAGCAAGGATTTATATGAAATCTTTTGAAAAATACCATGACCATCTATTGGAGAGTAGAGAACAGAGTGTGAACTCACGGAGTCAGTACTAACACCATCACTCCCTATTCTCTTAAATGTAAATTTGACCTTTCTAACATATGTTTCTCTTCATTCAACTCATGTCAGATGTACTGAAATAAAAACACATGATGTCTATAAGGGTATCAAATTAAAGCACAGGGACAATTTTCAGGGACATAAATTGCTTTGTTTCAGGAGCAGAAGGGTCATGAATATGAAAAATGTTGAAATCTGAGACAATTTGTCATTATTAAAATTAGTGCTCTGTCAACCCCAAATCTCTTCCAGCAATCCTTTTGTGTTACTGCAGCTGTTTGTTGAGTTACCAGATCCAAATGTTCTAGGAGATCCAACAGTATTGAATGGACTATACATTTTTGTCTATAATAGCAGACTATAATCTATAATGGTAGATTGTCAGGATATGACATGTGTTAAACACTCAAATCTCAAAGAACTGCTGTGACAGATAACCAAGGATGGAGCTGTTTTGGTACTGGGAAATGGACACCTGACAGGAATATTTTTGTTCACAATGCTATTCATGTGTTTTAAAATATAGCCTGCTGACATTCAGATCAGATTTTGACAATTTGGAAACTGTAGAACATTTTGCTAGTATAACAAAAGTACTGAGGCCAGCAAAACCCATAGTTACATCTCTATACAACTGGGAATACAAAAGAGGAAAAAAGAGAGAAGGGGGGGAAAAGGTGAAGTGGAGAGATACAATTTTAGTTTCTTAGATTGTATACATACATTGCAAAACTACTGTAAAGTCACTATCACACATTAGTGTTGGCCCCCCAACCAAACCCATTTTAGCCACTTGGCTCACTTTAATCAAAATTTCAGCACCTCTATTTTAAAATATGTACTTTTTATTATTTGTCAATTGTGATGTTTCAATAGAGGATTTATTTTAATATTCTTTGGTTAGCATAAGCTGGAGAACCATTCATATCCTTTATATGACTTCTTTACTAAAAGGAAATGAAGGCAAAAAAACAAAAACAAAAAGCACAACACAACAAACCCACACATACTTTCATATGAGGAAAAAATATCTCTATAAGCTAATTCAAGTCAATAATACAAGTGATATTGATTTAACCCATGTTAAAACAAGTGTAACAAACATTTCCTCTGTTAAAGTATTTAGATAAAATATTTTTAAAATGTACCATTAGATCCATTAGAGAACTATTCTTGGGAAACATTTGAATATATAAATTTATGAGAACACTCACCTGTGCTACAGTGAACTCTGCTTCCTGCGAGGTAGAGGGTTCCATAAGAATATCTTGGCCAGAATCCATAGCTCTATAGCCACGTTCAGTTATAAGAATATTATAGATATTTTAAGTTAAAAGTTGTGATTTTAAACCCAAATCAAAATTATTTTCTTCCTCCAGTGCTATGTTGGCTTCTCTGCCCAGTATCTTGGAGTTGGTGTGTATGTGCACATATGTGTTATGAATGGATGTGCAAGTGAATGTGTGTGAGTGTATAAGTGTACATGCGTGTATGTGTGTGTACATGAGTATATGTGTGAGTGTGCAAAGTCTGGTGTCTGCTTTTGGCGGTGTATATACTATTTACCCATGATAATCTTTCTTATTCTGAAGCCTGCCTTTCTGAAGTTAATTTAGGTATTCTGATTTCATTTGCTTTGTGTTAGCGTGGTATATCTTTCTCCATATTTTTCCTTTAACCTAATTGAGTCTGTATACGTAAAGTGAGTTTTTTGTAGGCAACATACAGTTGCATTTTTTTTAAATCAATTCTGACAATCTCTATATTTTAACTGATGTACTTAGACCATTTAAAATTAATGGGATTTTGATATAGTTGGATTAATATCTACTATGTTTTAACTTTTATATATGTTGCATTTTCTCTTTGCTCCCTTTTCTGTTTATGTCGTTACTAATTTTAACTGAGCACTTTTTCCAAACTTATTTTTATTTAGTTTGAAAGAGAGATAGAGAGCAAGCAGGGAGGGGCAGAGAGAGAGGGAGACAGAATCCCAAGCAGGCTCCACGCCATCAGCATAGAGCCTGATGCAAAGATGAAACTCAAACTGTGAGATCACAACCTGAGCTGAAATCAAGAATGGGACACTTAACTGAATGAGCCACCCAGGTGCCCCTTAACTGAGCACTTTAGATGACTCCACTTCATTTCACCTTTTAGCATATCGATTATACTTCCTAAAAAATTTTTAGTGATGGCTCTGGAGTTTACAATGTACGTTTTTAACCAATCTAAGACCATTTTTTAAAATATGAAATTTATTGTCAAATTGGTTTCCATACAACACCCAGTGCTCATTCATTCCCACAGGTGTCCTCCTGGATACCCATCACCCACCCTCCCCTCCCTCCCACCCCCCATCAACCCTCAGTTTGTTCTCAGTTTTTAACAGTCTCTTATGCTTTGGCTCTCTCCCACTCTAACGTCCTTTTTTTTTTTTTTTTTTTTTTTTTCCTTCCCCTCCCCCATGGGTTTCTGTTAAGTTTCTCAGGATCCACATAAGAGTGAAACCATATGGTATCTGTCTTTCTCTGTATGGCTTATTTCACTTAGCATCACACTCTCCAGTTCCATCCACGTTGCTACAAAAGGCCATATTTCATTTTTTCTCATTGCCACGTAGTATTCCATTGTGTATATAAACCACAATTTCTTTATCCATTCATCAGTTGATGGACATTTAGGGGAAAAAATGTAAGACATTTAACAAATGGTGCTGGGAGAACTGGACAGCAACATGCAGAAGGTTGAAACTAGACCACTTTCTCACACCATTTACAAAAATAAACTCAAAATGGATAAAGGACCTAAATGTGAGACAGGAAACCATCAAAACCTTAGAGGAGAAAGCAGGAAAAGACCTCTCTGACCTCAGCCGTATCAATCTCTTACTCGACACATCCCCAAAGGCAAGGGAATTAAAAGCAAAAGTGAATTACTGGGACCTTATGAAGATAAAAAGCTTCTGCACAGCCAAGGAAACAACCAACAAAACTAAAAGGCAACCAACGGAATGGGAAAAGATATTTGCAAATGACATATCGGACAAAGGGCTAGTATCTAAAATCTATAAAGAGCTCACCAAACTCCACACACGAAAAACAAATAACCCAGTGAAGAAATGGGCAGAAAACATGAATAGGCACTTCTCTAAAGAAGACATCCAGATGGCCAACAGGCACATGAAAAGATGTTCAGCGTCGCTCCTTATCAGGGAAATACAAATCAAAACCACACTCAGGTATCACCTCACGCCAGTCAGAGTGGCCAAAATGAACAAATCAGGAGACTATAGATGCTGGAGAGGATGTGGAGAAACGGGAACCCTCTTGCACTGTTGGTGGGAATGCAAATTGGTGCAGCCGCTCTGGAAAGCAGTGTGGAGGTTCCTCAGAAAATTAAAAATAGACCTACCCTATGACCCAGCAATAGCACTGCTAGGAATCTACCCAAGGGATACAGGAGTACTGATGCATAGGGGCACTTGTACCCCAATGTTCATAGCAGCACTCTCAACAATAGCCAAATTATGGAAAGAGTCTAAGACCATTTTTAAATAATACCCGTTCATCAAGGACGGTCTCAACATGGCAGGCATTCAAATGCTACCCCTCTCAGGAGCCCTTGTATGTTCATTTGGAGTCACAGCTGTGATGGTTGGCACCTACATCCAATAGCACAGAAGATGGGTGTGGGAGATCCAAGCTCTACTCAACCTCTTTCACCAACTCTTTCAACTTGCACTGAAGCCACACATCCTAAAGGCTCCTGCTCTTTGGAATCCCTTACCTCAAGGAAATTCCTCTTTGTAATTAAGTGCAAAATAACTAAAGCCAAGATGTTTTCTCTGGTGTCATCTTGACTCACAAGAAATTTGAGTCCTGCTATGGAAAGCCTAGCTAGACCTAGAAGAAAGCTTAAAATCCTTCTACACAGTTGTAACTTGAATTCTAGCCTGGGAGCTCATTTTCCTGCCATTTCAGGGATCCTACCCTGTAAAAGTATTTTTTAATGTGGCTAACTTGTAGCCATAAAATGAGTTATTTAAAATATAAAAATATACATTAAAAGATTGAAAATGTTACTAATTTCAGAAAGCACATGGGGGCTAATTTCTGTCTCTATCTTCCAAGCATTACTAAGAAATCCCTTGTCCTACTTTTCTTCCATTTCATTAATTTAGCAAATCCCCAATTTCTACAAGAATTCAACTGTTTTCTGCCTGCAAATCTACAGCTGGCCTCTAACTGGTGCAATGCTGAAGAAAATCATACAGACTGAAGTCTCTGTAAATTTCTATGGGCTTACTAAGACTCTCAGAGCAGCCACAGCAAGCGTCTATGCTTCCCTTTTTAACTTTCTGTCTGGTTCTCTATAGCCACCCTTTTAAAGTTTTTATTTCTTTTAATATATTGCTTTATCATTCCTTCATTGTTTCTATTTTGTTAAAATTACTTCAGTATCCATCCAGTTATCTAAGCCAGAAAACAGAATAAAATATTTGATCCATTCTTTTTTTCACCCCTCACATGCAATGAGACATAGGTCATTAGAGATTTATTACCTTTTCCCCATCTTTACTGAGCTCTAATTAACATATAATATTGTTTGAGTTTAAGATGTACAACGTGATGATTTGATACACATACTTCACAAGATGATTACCACAGTAGGGTTAGCTAATAACTCCATCACCTCACATAATTACCATTTCTTCTTTTATGGGGAGAACAATTAGTATTTTCTCTCTTAGCAACTTGCAAATATATAATACGAGATTGTTATCTATATCACCATGCTATACATTAGATCCCAGAACTTACTTCTCTTATAAGTGGAAATTTGTATCCTTTGACCAACACCTCCCCATTTCCCCCACCTTCCAGCCCTTGGTACCCACCATTCTACTCTCTGTTATTATGATTTTAACTTTTTTAGATTATACATATATGGGGGCACCTGGGTGGCTCAGTCGGCTCAGGTCATGATCTCACGGTTCGTGGGTTCGAGCCCCACATCGGGTTCTGTGCTGACAGCTCGGAGCCTGGAGCCTGCTTCACATTTTGTGTCTCCCTCTCTATGCCCCTCCCTTGCTCATATTCTGTCTCTCTCTCCGTCTCAAAAATAAAATAAAACATTAAAAAAATTTATATTACCCATATATATAATAACATACAGTATTTGTCTGACTTATTTCACTTAGCAGAATGCCCACAAAGTCCATCCATATTGTTGCAAATGGCAGGATTTCCTTCTTTCTTGTGGATAAATAATATTTCACAATATTCATGTTTTAAGGGCAGCTACCGGAGGATTATTATAATCCTTTGGTGGTGTCATGTTTCCTTGATTGATTGATTGATTGATTGATTGATTGATTGACTGATTTTATGTTCCTTGAAGTCTTGCATCTCTGGATGCATTTGAAGTGGTAACCACATCTTGCAGTCTTTACTAATTGACTTTGGGAGAGAATGCCTTCTTTCAGTACTGGTAGGGATTCTGAGGCTTCCACCCCCACCCCCACCCCCACCCCCCCAGTGTTTCTTGAACACACTTACTCCAGGCTTCTTGCTCTCCCTTTGGCTGAATTCTTAAACTTGTATGCCTTCTCTTGATCCTGCAACACACCAGGCTGGGGTGACAGCCTTCCTTTTGTTTTCCCAAGGGTGGAGCTTAAGCTCACATTTGTGGTTTCTCTGTGGCCTACAGATTCTGGCCAGTTTTCTGCACATGCCTACTAGCTATCTTTTAATGCTTGCTCTTGCTACCCTTGGGAGCATACACTGAGAGACAGCCACAGAGTGGAAGAGTGTATGAGCGAAGGGTGCAGAGCACTGGGGTAGCTATCTGAGAGGATCTGTGGTCAGGTGTGCTCGAAGGCTTCTGGATAGGCTCCTTGATGGAGTCTGAGAAGCGTTTTGTAGGATCCATGTCCCTTTAATGCGCTCCAAGAGTCTTATTTGCCACTCTTCCAACCTTTTCCCACCTTACAGTCATGCAGCTCACAACTCAGTACTCTGGATAAGGTGTGAGGGAAATAGGCCTCTTTGGCAGCATTCTATACTGCTGTGGAAGCCTGGTGCTGGCTCACACCATCTCACATTCCCCCTCAGGAGAAATCCTGGGCAGAGAAAATCTCTTTTGGCTCTGAATTGTGCCATTTGGGGGGACAGATGATGTGGGTAAAATAAAACTATTTCCCTTAGCCTCTCCAACTCATCCAAACTTGTATTTTTTTTTTGCTGTAATCGTGAGGTGCTAGAACCTCTCCACCGGGAGCCTGGTATTTCCCCAAGGCTCTCTTGTCTATAGGTGATTGTCTACAACAGTGTGCTCCAAGGGATCCTGGACCTCATCCAGGAAGGGATGAAGGGATGAAGCCAGTTTACAGGGCACTACAGGGCCCACAGCTGGGACGAAGGTCTGTATTTGTATTATCCAATGCATAACTGGGAGAGCCTCCTTCCATGTTTCTTGACATATGATGCTGGATCCTACAGCTCCTTCAACATGACTTTGTCCATGGGTATATGCCAAATTGTTGTTGGGGCAGAAGACAAGAATGAGGGACCTCTTATTCCGCCATGTGGCTGATATCATTCCTTGGGTTTCATCATCTTAACATTGTTTGAATCTATTTTATCTCCTTTCCCATAGCCATCATTATGTAATCATATACCTATAAAAGCCTCATAATCCCTAATTTAAATCCTTTTTCATAAGACAGTCAGGATAGTTCCTAAAATGTATATCTGACTATGCCTCAATGCGCATTCTCATCAAACACCTTTCACATACACAGTTCTTTCCATCTGAGCCCCATGACCTCAGCTGCATGTCACCCACCACTACTCCAACCTATTTTCTCACCTGAAGTGTCTATAACTTGTCATCCTTCAGATCTCAGCTCCAAGGTCCCTTTTTTCAGGAAGGCTTCCACAAGTCTTAGATCAGTTCCCAACCCCCTGCATCCGTGTGATATATAGATCACAGAATTTCCAGATCACTTTATATCATAATCTGCTATTTTCTTTTCTATATCCCCCATTTTACCTTAAATACCTTTAGGTAAAATTATGCATAATTTATTCATGATTATATCTCTACCCCCCAATAGACTGACAGGCACTTAGTAGGCATTTAATAAATATTTGTCAGTTGGTTGATTGTTTGAATAAATGGAGATGACTTTTTTTCACTGAAAACTGTCGAACTCTGAGGCTATTAGTGCAGCTTATACTGATGACTAATGGACATGTTTTACCTACCCATTGGCATGCCCATGATTATTCCTGGGGTTATGATTTTGCACTTCAGTGACTTTTATGTGGCATCACTGCAACATGTTTGGAAAGGAGATTTGATCTCTTGAAAAGAGAGTAATGCTAAGTCACTTGGATGGGAAGCCGTTTTGGTTGTTTTTCTCTCTGTGTAACAATGGCGAATCTTGTCTCAAAATCAGGGTATTCTAAAGGGCAATTACTGCGACATCTAAAACCTCAGTCTGACTTGACTACTAAAAGGAAAACAAAACAAATATATGCAATAACGATACGGATGTGAGCATGTGTTGCCTTTTAATGACTTAGGCCTGTATTAATGTACAAGAAAAATGGAGAATAAAGCCCCTGCTCACTGAAATATAGCAGGAGCCTTCTGTTCTCTGTTAGAACAGCTGCCCTATTTACTGCTGCTTTGGTGAAGTCACTGCCCAACTTCTTTATTCAGAAAGATCAGTGTTTACACTCTAGTCGGTCTTGAATCAAAACAGTTCTGATTTGTTAATAATTCACTAAGCAAATATTATGACTGAAAAACTGGGACACTGGCAAATAATCAGATGCAGAATGGAACTTCTGTTGCATTTAGTCTGATAATGGAAATGGAAAACACAAATAAAAAATGTAATTTAACAATTCATCGTGTCCAGTTAAATGCCAGCTGTTTTCAGGGTTTTAGGATAGTGTTTTGTTTTTCCCCTCACGTCTTTAGAATATGGGGAATAATTAGAAGCCAATTAAGTTATTCCACATTTTCTATTAGCAAATGAAGTTTATGTTACCATGGACTCATTTTTTTATTTAATAAATATTTGTTGTGCACCCAGGATGTGCCAAGCATCCTATGAAACACTGAGGATGTAGCAGCAGTAGAGGGGCTGGGCTCAAGGAGCTTGCATTCTAACATGGAAGTGAGGAAAGTGCCAAACAAATACATAATATGTCAGGCATTGAGTGCCCTGGAAGGCAAGGAGATGGGGAGAGGCCTGGAAATGCTCTCTGACTTGGGGTGCATAGGAATAAAGCAAAGAAACATCAGCTCATCACACTATTACCCTTGAGTAGTGTCTATTTCTAAAATCTATTCATTGCACTTTTTGAAATGAAACAAAGGATCCCATTTAACAATCTCCTCCTATATTGATTTTTAACTGCAGCTGTCAGAGGTAATTCTGGAGGATAAAACTTGCATTTATTAAAAAAATAACATGAAGACTACAAAAGAGCTTCATGTATTAGGTATCAAACTTAGTGCTTTTTATTCTGGTATACATGTATCCAACATTTTCTGGTTTAACTGGAAATCACGTTAATTATCATAAACATGGTATATACACAGTTGATTTCAGCAGAACAAAGAACAATAATTTTATTTAAAAATATATCATTATCTCAGATATAAATCAAATTATTTAAAATTATATTTGATATGTCAACTATTCTATAAGTTACTTTAATTGAATATGCATAATGATGATAACTTTCATATAATGCTTGTAATTTTAAAAATATTTTAGCATACCCCAACTCATCCAGCATCAAATAGATTTATAAACTAAGTTATTGTTTTCCTCAACAATAGAAAAGTCTGAGATTCAGAGATGTTAATTGGTACAATGAGGCAGAGACAGTCTGGTACAATGAGGCAGAGACAGTGGATTTAGATCCAGGCATTCTGGATCTAGATTCACGTTTGTACTACCCCACTGTGTGCAGACCAAACCGATGTGAATTAGACCAGCAACCCAAAATCATTTTCTATATTTTCTGACTTCAGCAGTAAGTCCCCAGGATAATATTTTAATTACTATCTCTTTTAATTTTTAAATTGTTCGATTGGTATTATTTCCTTCATTAAACCTTCTCCAAATTAAAAACAAAGTTATAATTTTTTTCACACACCCAAGAAAGTCTTCCTTTTAATAGAAAAGGGTATGGAATGTTAAAACATCAACTGAAAGAATAGTAATTAATTATAAATGTTTGTGGGGATGCACATTTTACATGAAACCACACTGAAAGTCACATGGAAAGAGTATCCTTTACTTAGGGAAGTAGCCTGAGTAGGAGGATCAATAGTTACAGTTTAATCTGATATTTAAAGACACGAACTAAATCATTCTTAGTGGCCTACTTTTTTCCGTCTGTCTGAACTACAGATGGCAAGACATGTTGGATTTTGGAGCTTTTCTTTCTTCTTTCCACTCTCCCTCTCTTCCATCCTGCCTTCCTGCCTTCCTGCCCTCCTTCCTGCCTGCCTTTCTTCCTTCCTTCCATTTTTACTTCTCCTTCTACTCTTTTTCTTTCTCCTTCTAATAATAATTCCTAGAGGAGTACATCTTGAAAGTACTCATTCCTTTAAGATTTGAAGATTGGATGGGGTGCCTGAGTGGCTCAGTAGGTTAAGTATCTGACTTCAGTTCAGGTCATGATCTCACTGTTTGTGAGTTCGAGCCCCGCATAGGGCTCGGTGCTGACAACTCAGAGCCTGGAGCCTGCTTCGGATTCTGGGTCTCCCTCTCTCTCTGCCCTCCCCCACTTATGCTCTCTCTCTCTCTTTCTCTCTCTCAAACATAAATAGTAAAAAAATTTGAAGATTGGATTACTTTCTAGTTCTATGACACATTTCCATTAAGAAACCTCTTAATCTTCCCAAATGAAATAATAATTTCTCTCTTCAGTATATATTATCTTAAAATGTTCAGAGTCAATAAACAGTTGAAATGTACATCTGTGTAGAGATGTAGGTATTGAAATATCGACTTTTTTTTCACCCATTTCTAAAAATAATATTAAAATATGTAAGTGAAATTTTATGTTGGGCCAATTCTAGGAAAAGTATACAATGAAATGTTAGTTTTATCCTAAAATTGTTACAAATAAAACCTACCAGGTAATTAAAATGATAAAAAGAGAGAGAGCAGGAAACAGAAGGAAATTAGATGAGCTTGTTGCCAAAGTCTCTGGCAGAACCTTATGTGGGAAAGAGCACTGATTCTGAATTCACAAGCCCTAACTTCGAGCACTGGCTTTGCTGGGATTCCCCATATAACCTCACAAAGATCGCTTGAACTTTTTGGTCCTCACTTCCTTCTTTCCAAAGTAGGATGTTTTTTAGTACCTAATCAAGAAATACAACAAAAGAGAACATAAAACATTTAGCAAAGTTAATAGTGTGTTAAAAAAAAGATCAACCATTAACCAATTATTCAGTATATGTTATGTTTTTCAAAAAAAATGAATTGGTATATCTCAATAGTGAATTCCAGGCTTGTGATGGTCTTTTAGATTGAGTGGCAGAATAATATATTAGGTTTGAGCAAATATTCCTTACTTTTGGTATCTGAGAATATAGATGTAAACATTTTTAAGTTATTAGTTGCCCAGGACTTAAAAAGGTATTACTTGGGAAGCCTATAATTATTGTACAACAGTTATATCATGTGTATTTAAATCTAGAAGTATATTGACATTAAGATTGGTAATGTCTGACACTCATAGTCTGACATGGATTATCTCCTTTGTGCTTCCAGCCTATATTCAAAATAAAATAAAGACACAAACTGCTTTTTATAGGAAAATATGAGTACAAGGCCAAAACCCACCAGATGGGCCATCAGGGACGTCTTACCCTATATTCTATCTATCTTCACATTTTATGAGAACTAAAAGCCTAATCAATAATTTAACAAGCTAATGGGCATATTTTTAAACACAATGGAATCTTCCTGAAAAGGGGCACACTGGCAGGGCCACAGAAGCAGAGGTAGAAACTAACTGCTAATATTGAGTGCTTATCTTTAAAAGTACTGTGCTGTAGCGTGAGCACAGGACAAGCTGACTTAAAATCAGGTATATATATCTTGCTCTGCAAAGCTATTGTTTCTTTCTGTATTTGTTATAATGATGTATATTTTCTGATGAACCTTGTATCTGACTACTCTGTAAATGATTTGCTTTTTAAAGGTACTATAAGATACAGAACTAATATATAGATACTTAGTGTCCACTTTATGTAAAAGTTCATGCTCTAAGAAGGGATTTGAAATTCTAATTGAAGACACTATATTTGATATTCTGGCTATGGATATTAGCATCCATCCATACCATTTACATGACATTCTGTTTGTCATACAAATAGGAAAAGCAATGGAAGCTACTCTGGTATTGGAAGTGTGAAAATATTTTAACTCAATTTAGAAGAGGGTGTTGCTTCATTTTATGAATAAAATTAGGCCTTTGTGTTTTTATTTTGTTCTTCTCTGTTATTTCAGATGTTAGTGACTTCATAAGATGCAAAGTAAAATGCTATACCAGACAATAAATTATATAATTTGCAACTAAACAGGAGGATAACCACTTGCCCACATTTATAGAATACTTTTCCATTGGTCACCGTGACAGTACTTTGACCATATGTAAGGATTATGCATAGAGTTCAATTATTTTTCTCCAATTCCTTATTATCAAGATTTATATATTACTATATTTAAAGCCTCCCTTTTTGTTGGACTAGAGTTATATCATTAAATGGATTTATTTCACAGGTAATGATCTTCTCAAATTTTGGTGCCTGCATATTGCATCTAGCATTCAGAAAAACCGTTTTATGTTTCTAATGAATAGTTAGACTTTGAGAGTGCCTTCCAGTGTTTTTGTTTTTTGTTTTTTGTTTTTTGTTTTTTTTTTTTTAGTTCTGTTTTACACCAGATAAAAGGAAGAAATTAGACTTGTTTCATGTTGGCTTTAAGGGAGTTAAGCATGTTGAGAGTTGAGGGAGGGACGTATGTAGAAGTGTCGAAGGCAACAGAGAGGCAGGCTTGATGACAGAAGCCAGGACACCCAGACCTCAGGGGCACCCTGGACAGCCTGCTGCAGTTGGCCTCAGACATTAGCACTTGATATCTTATTCTTAAACTCACTCATTGAACATGATGCCCTTGCTTGTCTTTGTGACATGAGGGATGAAACTCTGCTTGCCTGAATCGATGTATATCTCTGAGCAGCAATATTGTGAGGTACAGTGAGTTGTATCTATAAACATCTGCAGCACAACAAACATATAGCACAGTCATACCTTTTCTAGATGATGCCTTAGGGAGTACTGAGCAAGAGCATTCTTACTATATAAGTAAGGAAATAACAATCAAAATAAATAAATAAAAGGACAGGATAAGCAGAGGAACAGATACGGTCACGTAAAAAATAGTAGCAATATATTGCAAGTCTGTGAAAAATTAATTATTTGCTATTTCATACTGCATATTCTTTGACTTCTCTTATTTATGCTTCAAACCACATCTATTCTTAATTTATCTTATTCTCACTACACCCTCTGAATAGGTTTTGTTTTTTGAACAAGACACTTGTCCAGAAATAC
Organism: Lynx rufus; assembly: GCF_022079265.1. Classification (NCBI taxonomy): domain Eukaryota; kingdom Metazoa; phylum Chordata; class Mammalia; order Carnivora; family Felidae; genus Lynx; species Lynx rufus. Next base: position 93,719,719 of record NW_025814845.1, on the reverse strand, counting down.
TAAATCTAAAATGTTCTGTCTGCACAATAGGTGGTTTAGCAAGTCAGATATGCAGTTAAGCTGCGCTTGCAAAATTTTTCTTAAAGTGCAGTCAATTGACCATATACCAGCATTAATTTGTTTCTAACCTGTAAGGCAGGTAAACATGATGCCCCATACAACAGTGATTGCAACCATCCTGGCCAGGATGCCCCTTCTATTCCCAGCAAAGGAACATTTAAACGAAGAAACATTGGGGCACCTAGGTGGCTCAGCATCCAACTTTGTCTCAGGTCATGATCTCACAGTTCATTAGTTCAAGCCCGCATTGGGCTCTGTGCTGACAGCTCGGAGCCTGGAACCTGCTTCAGATTCTGTGTCTCTCTCTCTCTCTCAAAAATAAAATAAATCAAAAAAAATTTTTTTTTTAATGCAGAAGCATGCCTCAGCTTAGAACCACACATCTCCAGATGTCGCTTCCCACTAAAGGCAGATTTTGCATTTGCTCCGCATTAAGTTTGATACTTCCATTTGGAAAACAAGGCTTGTTCTCCTAAGGAAATTCTAAATAAATGACTTAGAATTACACTGTGACAAAAATCTTTTAAAGGCATTGAGTTACTACCCTAATGAAATGATAATATACATTTGTCCATAATATAAAAATAATCTTTACAGTACTCTCCAAGTAGTATTTTTATTTAAAATTTTGTCAGATTTTAGACACTTACAGGTGCTTTAAAGTTCCATCTTAAAATAATAATGCTAGAGGGCAGGTGGTATATTTCTAGGACATTATTACATTTTTTTAGGCATTCAGCCAGCAGCCTGGTTTTTCATAACAATTTCAGTCCTGAGAAACTATAATTATCCTGAAGCACACTACTTACACTGTTTTATTTCTTAATTACAGTAGTGATATGAGATAAATGCATACTTATTGGGATCAAATGTATATTATTTTGTGGTGATTATAAAGAATTTCTACATGACAACCATTGCAATTATATGGTCATCAACGACTGATACTACTTTATATTCTAGAAACTCTGTAATTAAGTTCTGCCAAGAGGACACTTCCTATTTGGGAGGGGAAACTTTAAGAGAGAGAAGTTGGCCAGTGCAAAAATCACTCACAGACATAGATACCCCAAGCCTGTTCTAATGATTCCACATGAATCTCAAGCAAGAATGTTGTACCAACTAACATTTGGGGGATTTAATATAAATTTGTATCTAAATTAGCTATGTGAAGAATCTTCTTGAAAATAGCCTTTCTCTTTTCTGACCTTTAGAGTACAAACCTTTGAATACACTCCACAGGGAAAAAATGGACTGGAAATATGATAGGAGTGATACTGCCTTCAAAGATAAATCTGCAGGCAGTCAGTAATATTCTTTCAAATACTATAATTCATCGTTTTGAAAGTTTTCTTATAAGATTCCAAAAATAATTTATCTTCTGGCATTCCAATTTAAAAGAAAAAAAGAAAAAAAAAACCTTTAAGTTAGCAAGATACTGCTTACATATATTTTCCACTTTTTGTACAGACAGACGTTTTTGTCTTTTGTTTTTAAAAAAGCAGAAGGAAATAAAAATGATGGATTTGAAACTATATATTAAAATATTTGAGTGAAGCTGTCAGGTATATCATGTATCAGATTTGGGAATCAAATGGCCTGGGTTTTAAATTCTGTTCTGCCATTGACTAGATGGGGGACTTGGACAAGTTACTTAACTATATACCCCAGTCTCTTCATCTGTGAAAAGAGACAATAACTGTACCTACCCCATAAGAATTATCTGTTAAAGGATTTAATCTTTTCAGATATGTAAAACGCTTAGATATGTGCCTTGCACGTAGTAAGCACCATATACTTTTTAGGTATTATTTTATATAACTTAGGGATATGAAGGAAATGAACCAAGCTCTCCCACTCTCCTCCCCACCTTCAACCATGGTGAGGAGTATCTCTAATAATTTTAATAAGATTTTTCTCACAGAATTAACTTCAGTATTCTAATGTAACACATAGAAAGGGAATGTTGTGTTGTTGTTTATTTTTTTTCCAAAGTAAAAGGGCATTCAGTGAACCTGGTATCTTTAACTTGTAACTTACTCTGGCAGTACTTTGCCAGAGTATTGTTTGCTTGTTTGTTTTTTTTAATTCTGGAACAAGTTAATGTCCTATTATTTTTAACACAAAAGGTATCCTCTTCAGACATTTAGAGCTATCCAGTGACAAATTAAGTCTTAGGCACGATGATTCTGCTGTATATAAACTCTATTGCATGGCTAACATTCTAACCAGGTTGCAAAGATATGATATTAGAACGGTTACTGCAAATCCACTTTTATTTTCAAAATAGTTTAAACAACCCAAGTAAGCACACCAAGAAACATTAACCCTTAAAAAAAGAATCAGTTAGCATCCATACAAAAATTAGCCATGCAACACTTGACTTGCTTTCTACATACTGCCTGTGGATATTATTTTTCTGATTCACTTAACATGTTATATTTGCTTTAATGTTACTATTTCTAACATTAAATTACTGTTGCTCTTCTAATTAAGTTAATAAAGTACTTAATTATTATATGTTAATTTCTCTGAAATATTAAAGATCTAAAAAATAAGTAATAAAAATGAATTCTTGGGGCACCTGGGTGGCGCAGTCGGTTAAGCGTCCGACTTCAGCCAGGTCACGATCTCGCGGTCCGTGAGTTCGAGCCCCGCGTCGGGCTCTGGGCTGATGGCTCAGAGCCTGGAGCCTGTTTCCGATTCTGTGTCTCCCTCTCTCTCTGCCCCTCCCCCGTTCATGCTCTGTCTCTCTCTGTCCCAAAAATAAATAAATGTTGAAAAAAAATAAAAATGAATTCTTAAGATACTTATATGCAAATATTAGATTGAGGAGCAAGTACAAATATTATTTATGGTAGAAAATTATTAATTCCCTTTTCATGACTTACATTAGTAATCTCCACAATTTAGATCAAGAATATACAAATTCTCCTGCATTTATTTCTTTTTAATTTTTTTAAATATTTATTTATTTTTTAAGAGAGAGGGAGAGACAGAGTGCAAGTCGGGGGAGGGACAGAGAGAGGGAGACACAGAATCTGAAGCAGGCTTCAGGCTCTGAGCTGTCAGCATAGAGCCCAATACAGGCTCAAACCCACAGACCACAAGACCATGACCTAAGCCAAAGTCGATGGCTTAACTGACTGAGCCACCCAGGTGCCCCTCTCCTTCATTTAATATTTTTAAATTCCAGGGGTGCTTGGGTGGCTCAGTCGGTTGGGTGTCCGACTTCAGCTCAGGTAATGATCTCCTAGTTCGTGAGTTTGAGCCCCACTGTGCTCTGTGCTGACGGCTCTGAGCATGGAATCTGCTTTTGATTCTGTGTCTCCCTCTCTCTCTGCCCTTCCCCCGCTCATGCTCTGTCTCTCTCCCTCTGTCAAAAATAAATAAACATTTAAAAAAATTAAAAAATTAAATATTTTTAAATTCCAACTGCAATCCCTGATGGATTGTACATCATATTTGTAATCATATTTGAAATTTTTGTTGCTGTGTCCAAGAGCAATCAATCTAGATTTTACTTTGTCCTCATCTTTGATCTACAAAAATACAATACCAAAATGCTATGGTGTTTTTAGAGTTAATATAGAGATAAGAAATATTACAAAAAGATAAGTATAGAAGAGTTTTTTGGCTAAAAGCAATCAGTTTCCATGCAAACACTAAGTTTCCTTTTTAATTTATTTATTTATTTATTTATTTATTTGAGAGAGAGAGAGAGAGAACATGAGTGGGTTAGAGGTGCTGAGGAGGACAGAAAGAGAGAATCTTAAGCAGGCTCCACACTCAGCATAGAGCCTGATATGGGACTCCATCCCACGACCTGGGGATTATAACCTGAGCCAAATTCAAGAGTGGGATGCTCAACCAACAGAGCCACCCAGATGCCCCAACAATTACTTTATTGCAGTAGAAAGTCTTCATTAGAGTTTTGAGTCTACTTCCATTTCTATCTACATACATATCTAAACCAGTAAAGATCAGGAACAATTGTTTGATTTTAGAACTAGTCTAATCCTGGGTCTTTAGTGGCCTAGAAGTTACTATTATTGGGTTTAATGATGTTGATTATATAATACGGAAAAAATGACATGGAAATTAATAGTATACTTTTAATGAACAGTGTGGGGGGGAAAACCCCAATTTCAATTTCTGTTTTAAAAATGAGTTTAAGAGTGATTTTAAAACAAAAATCAGGGGCGCCTGGGTGGCTCAGTCGGTTAAGCATCCAGCTTCGGCTCAGGTCATGATCTCACGGTCCGGGCGTTCAAGCCCTGCATCAGGCTCTGTGCTGACAGCTCAGAGCCCGGAGCCTGTTTCAGATTCTGTGTCTCCTCTCTATGCCCCTCCCCAACTCATGTTCTGTCTCCCTCTGTCTCAAAAATAAATAAACATTAAAAAAAATTTTTTAATAAAAATAAAAAAATAAAATAGAAATCAAATATGTGGCTTTCTACTTGTATTAGTCTGTGCAAGCTGCCATAACAAGATGCCACAGACTGGATGGTTTAAATAATAGACATTTATTTTCTCACAGCTTTGGAGGTTAGAAGTCTATGATTGAGGTAGCAGCAAATTTAGTTTCTGGTAAGAACTCTCTTCCTGGTTTATAGACACAGCCTTCCGGATGTATACAGAGGGAGTTAGGGAGATGGGGAGAAGGAAGAGGATGGAGGGAAAGACAGAGGGAGGAAAAGAGAGAGAAAGGGGGAGAGAAGGAAGTGGAGTGAGGGGGGAAAGGAGGAGAGAGAGCGGGAGGACAGAGGTAGAGAGAGAGTGCAGTTATTTCTTCCTCTTATAAGGGCACAAGACCTATCAGACTAGGGCCCTGCCCTTATGACCTTGTTTAACTGTGATTACCTTCCTAAAGGCCTAATCTTTGAACCGTCCCTTGGAGATTATGGTTTCAACATATAAATTTGGGAGGAACACAATTCAGTTCGTAACACCACCTAAATGATCATTGTATTTCTCATGAAATTCCAAGGTTAGGTGAGGTACCGCTTGAAGATTCTATGCCATTTTTGAACGTAAGTATGTTTATTTTACCGTCATTTGTACTTGTCTTTCAGATCAGCATTTTCATGACCCATTTGTCGAATTATGGGAATGACCGCCTGGGGTTATATACCTTTGTGAACTTGGCCAACTTCGTGCAGAGCTGGACCACCCTGAAACTGCAAACTCTGCCCCCAGTGCAACTCGCACACAAGTACTTTGAGCTCTTCCCTGAGCAAAAAGACCCTCTCTGGCAGGTAAGGTGAAACATTCTCTCCTGCGGTGAAAGGAAAGAAACCAGGGCCTAATTTGACTTTGAACTCTGTTGGAGATATGAAAACTGACATTTAACACAAACTTCTTTTTTATTCATTAGTTTTGTTCTCTTCAGTAACTTTTTTTGTTTTATGCATTAAGTGTATTTTTTGTTTCTCTGTTGTTTGGCTTGTTGGTTTGGTTGTTTCGGAACTTTTGCTTTGAGGATGTTGTTTTATTGTTGGTGTCTCCTCGCTGCTAGTCATTTTCACTCTCATTTAGTGTGAGCACTAACTGGCAATAAAATGGTTAGGCACTGAGTATCTAGGGAGACAGAAGCCAGGAGCCATCATAATCTAAAACCCTATAACTAACCCCCCGATATGTATGTGTAAACACACATAGTAAAAATGAAAAAGAAAAAACACTTTTTACCTCATGCTTCTACAAATGCTGTCTTTAATAGGTTTTCACATTTCTCTTAAATCTAATTAATCTTTCACTAGGATCAGACCTATTGGTAAAAAAAAAAAAAAATCATCAGTTTTAGGATCGCTTTTACAAATAATTCAGCTTCACATGGGAGTCACTCACCCTCATTGTATGAAAGTGTAAATATCTGCTTGTTAGCAGTTATCTGGGAAAATGCTACCTCCCATTTTCTTGGTTCTTTATGCATTACATTATATTGACCCGCACAATCAATAAGCTGGCTGCAGAGAGCAGATCACATAGACCCCTGCTAAGCAGTTGGTAGAGAAATAGCATCATCGTTAATGAGAAATCACTGTGAACCAGACTTGTTACCATCCCCTTTTTCTCCCCAAGATTCTATGTTTCTTCTTATTCCATAATTCATGTTACATGCCTCTCTGTGTCTATTCAGTCAGGAAGTCGTCCAACACATGTTTATCGGGTATCTACTGTGTATAAGGCAAGGCTAGTTGCTCTAGCAAATGCAAAGAATGAAACACAGTATGTTCTCCCAAAGTCAGCAGGGTTTCCTTGCTATTCTTATTCACTAGCATATATTTGAAAACGTGCTTTACAACTGACTGCTAGAGTAATTCATACTTTAGTCTGATGATTTATTCAGGAACTCTTCACCATTTGTGTTTTTATTGAACTACACATTCTAATTCTTTTGCCCCTCTGATAAGTTGCTTGACCATCTTTATGTTTGGTGTATAAGTTAGATAGACAGATAAATAGATAAAGACATAATTATCGTAGTGTATAGCATCATACCAAGTAGCTGCTGAATATCATAAAGGCCAAGCATTGCGTCCCATAAATGGCATTCTTCAAAAGTGCTCACGTACTTATAAAATTGGTAAATCATTGATAGTAAATCAGTTCTTTTCTCACACATGTTTATTTATGAGATATCTATAATTCATGGTACAGTAACAATACAAAGTAACCAACTTAACAAAAGTTTTAAACAGCTAACATACAATAAATGAGTCTGTGGGGAATATGCTTAGGAATTCCTTGAGCTTGCACCCATGGGTTAACAAGGCATAAAGAATTAGAAAGCCATAGGATGTACACACCCAAGTTTGGGTAAACAAGATTAGGTAAATAAGGTTAGGTAAAGGGAGCAAAGGCCCCCAGTATAGGACAAAAGTATAGGAATAGGAAATCTCAGAATGAAAACATCCAAGATGAAGTAAACAAGATTAGATATTCAGGGCGGAAATGCCCCTGAGGTTAGTACAATAGCAGAAAGCTGCTCTCACAGGAAGGAAGGACCAAAATAGGTAAACAGGTAAACAGGGCTATAGACCACAGCAGGGTGAAGTTGCCCAGAGTGGAGCTAATTAGCAAAATAAAGGTGCCTTGTTGACCCTAAGGTAGTATGCTCTGTCTTTCTTGTCCCCTAGACCAGTTCAGATAAACAAAGGTGACACCTCATGCTTGCTATAAACAACCTCCCACCCAGCACATGAATTTTATTTTGTATTGACCCAAACCCCTAACACCACCTATCTTCAAAACCCCCTCTTCCCCACACCCATGAATTAATGTTCACAGTTTCATTGTCTCTTTGTGCACACCCATCACACTTGTAAGCCTTCTGATCCTAATAAAAATGGAGCAAGGACCCTTACTCAGGGCTCTTGCCTTCTCCCGGACATTAGCTTCTCTTGCATTCTCAATCCTGCATCCCACTCTTTTGCTGGACAAGAGAGAACTCCAGACCCAGAGTCTATGACATGAGTCAACAGCCCCAAGAGCCAAATTTTCTTTTCCTTTAGAGGAAGGAAAGTTTTCTTTAGATGAAGGATTTGTGTCTCTTAATATTGTGTGAGTTTTTTTTAATCAAGAATTGTATTTATTGATATCATTTCAATGTCAGTGATGCTGTTCATTTTGTTAAGGAGTAAATATAATCAAAGATACACCAGCTCCAATATGATTTGGTCTACTCGATGATTCTAAATATTGATGAAATATCTGTTAAATATGAAATACTACCTCAGTTGATTGGTGGTATAAATGAAAATTAGACACAGAAAATAGAACCATTTCTTAGAGACCTATGTCATTTTGAAGACATGAGACCCTAAGTATACACAAAACATTTGAATGGGCTGACAATTTTGAATAACATCATAGAGGTAAATTACTAGATAGTTCTTAACAAATGATAGAATTAATCAGAAAAGGCTTCAGAGTTCACAAATTTTTTGTAATTACTGTTGTAATTTACATGTTTAGCAATTTTAATATGTTATCAAAATAGCTTATCATAAAAATACTTTTAAAATTTTTTTAAAGTTTATTTTGAGAGAAACAGAGAGGCAGAGAGGAGAGAGAGAATCCCAAGAAGGCTCACACCATCAGCACAGAGCCCTGATGCAGGGCTCGATCCCATGAACTGTGAGATCATGACCTGAGCCAAAATAAAGAGTTGTCAAGAATCAGATGCTCAGCTCATGCCAACTGAGCCACCCAGGCACCCGTCATAAAAGTATTTAAATAACATTGAAGAGTACATATTTACTAAAAGACTTCCATTTTATCAAGCAAATTATATTATATGTGGTTTCTTTTGACTGAAAAATAAAGTTGCATGCATTTCTCATTAACTAAAGTGCCATATTTTCTCAAATATGTTTAAGAAGGAAAACAAGGAGTAGAAAGCAGATGAGCAGTTAAGTTCAAAAGGGAATTGTTCATGTATGTGAGATTTTGAGAACAGCTGACTTATTAAAGAAATCTGATCAGTTTGCATGTCATAAACCATGTCTATGAGACTACAAATGGTTAAGTAGAGATAAAGTGCATAATACTTTCTGAGTCCCTTTCCCTAGTGGTTATCTCTTCTCTCCATATTCATATTTATGATGACAAACAGAGCAGCTGTGAGCATTATCATCATGTTCTGTATACAATATGAATTCAGTTTTACAAAATACATATAAGCATAACCAGCACTAATTAAATGTTTTGTGGCCCACTCTTCACAACCCTACAGAGTTAAGATAGATTAGTATAATGTGTCTGTCATTGTTATACATTCTCAAAATTCAGGTACCCTTTTGTGTTTCTAAGCATGTCTTATTTAGTGTATTTCATTTTTAAAAAGTAAATCAACTGTTATTTTTCCCAAGATTTTTAGTTCACACTTTTTTGTTACTACAAATAAAAATAAAACATGAATAATGATAATCTTCACATCTATTTAATTTCTTTTGGTTCTTTATGTAAATTTTCATTAGCACCAACTGCCATATATGTGCAACGTTTTGTCACCTAATTAAAAAGTGCAATATGAATATCTATCAATGGACAGCATAGTAAGTACAACACAGAATGTGTCTGTGCTTCCTTCACTGGAAACTGATTCTTTCAAAGCTGTTAAATGTGAGAATATATGCTGAGGACACATATAGAACTCTGTCCCTAGAGTTTATCTTCCTCACGTTAGTCTCTAGTGTGTAAGATTCTTAAAAGGATTCTCACGGGTTCCTATTTATTCATGTCCCTTTTTGTTTTGGTAGAATAATCACTCTGAAGCAAGGAAGAATAGGATTTCCTTTTTTTTCCCTTTTAACTCTCATTATAAAAACCAAACCACAACATGGAGGCATTTAGAAGGTCAGATTCTTGCACATTCACTAATCGATGCTTTTAAGCTCTCAAGCTGTCAGGATAGCTCAGCCTCAATCTTCACGCAGTCACTCCAGACTCTCACTATCAACAAACATGCCAAGCGTGATGTGGATTCCTGCTTGCCCGTGTGGCCAAGGGAATGCTCAAAGAGCTTTCTCTCTCTCCATGCCAGTAGCTCCAGGATTAAAAAAGTAGAAAGTAAATCACAAGGTGCTAACCTTAAGAGTTAGCACCTTTGTTGATTCTAGCTGTGAAATCCTCCAACTCCAGCTTAGAAATGATGAGATTTGAACAACTGTGACATAAACAAATCACAAGGTCTAGCGACATACACACTGTAGATTCTATTATTATGTGTCTGTTGAAGGAATAAATGAATTCTGACACAAAGAATTATAGATTGTAAGCGCAGAATAAGAAGTTAGGGATGTACAGCCCAACCTATTCATTTTAGAGAAGAAATGGGTGACACCTAGTGAGATGAAATATCTTGTTCTGAGTCACTTGGATTATTAGGGACAAGTCAGGAGTAAAGCTCAGGTTTTCTTATTCCTACTGCAGTGTAGTTCCAATCACAGCAAAATGGTAGTTTTACATTTAAAAAAATAAATCTACTTCTGTCATCGACTCTGTAGGATGGAATTTCAGGTATGCCTTGTTACTTTAGAAGAATCTGGTGGTGTATTTGGTGTGAATTTATTGGACCTATACTTTTTTAAAAACTTTTTTTTAATGTTTATTCATTTTTGAGAGAGAGAGACAGAGCATGAGCTGGGGAGAGGCCTAGAGAGAGAGAGAGGGAGACACAGAATCTGAAGCAGACTTCAGGTTCTGAGCTGTCAGCACAGAGTCCAACACAGGTCTTGAATTCATGAACCATGAGACCATGACCTGAGCCGAAGTCAGACACTTAACCAACTGAGCCACCCAGGTGCCCCTTGACCTATACTTTTGAAGTACCTACATAATAGAAAGGTCTTTGCTTTCATAGAACTTACAAACCATAAAAGCTCCTGGTTATGTGAACAAAATGACATTAAAATTTGTTTTCATATTAATTCCTCTCTTTTCCACTTTATACCTTGTTTATGACTCTATTACTGCACTTACCATATGGTATTGCAGACACTTACGTCTGTCATATGCCAGCTCATGCAAACCTGAAGGAGTTGAGACTGTTTATTCATGTTTGTAACCTAGAACCCAGCATGGTACCATAACCACTGTCATTAAAATCTCATGAATGAATAAGCAAAAGCAGAGGTGTGTGCATGTGCACAAAGAACAATAAAATAAACATTTGTTTCTTAGAGAACAGTAGGAATCCAATAAGAAATAACCTTGGGAAGCACATACAAGTCAGTTGGGAAACCTTTGAAGGCTATCAGAGTAATCTGAGTCTCATAGGCAACAAGGAGCAATTCTCTGCAGGTTCTGAAGATGAAAGTAAAGTAATTTAAAAAAAAATTGGACAATAAAGATTATACCAGAAGTTTTTTTCCAGGACAGGTAAGAACAGGGAGGAACTGAAGTTGAGACAATAATGTAGCCATGAAAAAGGGAAACTTCTTGGTGGTGAAAAGAGTGAGACCTCTCATGAAATGGTAGAAATTGTTTGTGGGTGAGACACTGAGGTTAAAGGAAAACTTATCTGCAACATCTGGGGAAATAAGAACTCTATAATTTCATGTTTTTCATTTGTAATTATTCATCTTTTAGCCTTTCCCGTGAAATAGCCAGAATAATTTTTCATCACTTCATAGATGGCACGCATAATAGAGGCACAGACATCATCATCTTATTTTTCTGTATTTTTTCCTAATCACACTTTGAATTTATGTATTTATTACACTTATTTTCCTAACTCAGACTAGTATTTAAACCTCTCAGGAGTGTTTCCCAAATATGTTGGAAATTCCTCACGAGTTTAATTTTTAACTTACAATGAAGCACTTCCCTATTTGGTTATACAAGGCTGTCAGACATTCTGACATCCAGAAATGGTAACATAAGTCATGGACTTTCCTTTTCCTGTCAATTAGTTGCAAACATGATCTTGTCAAGTGTCAAATTCCCCACACAAATAACTTACTGAGGTTTGGTAATATAAAAACTACTTGAAGATAGTGCCATAAAATAAATAAAATAAAAAGTTATAACACTTTCATCCTTTCTGAATCAAAATCATCATAAAACATAGATTTTCAGCACATAATCCAAGTATAACAACAACGAAGCCCTGAATTTGTGTGTGTGTGCCCTAAAGATATGCCTGATAACTTAAGAGGCATACTGTGAGTGAATATGCTATATTATACCAACCTATTAATAGGAGTTTAAAAATAGTTTTTTTATTGAGTTGGCTATCTAGATTCTCTAACAAGATATTCATAAAACCATAAACAATAATATAAGATACTGTATATAGGAATGTGCATCTGTTTAAATATACTCAGAGCTTCAGAGTAAACCTATCATCTCCTGGGGTCAATTTTACTATGAAAATATTTTGTGGTAAATGCCAACAGTATCAATTTATTTAAATAAACATGGATATAATATGGTGATAAGTGCATAGATGTTTAGGGTAAATCAGAGGTTCTTTATGCTTAAAACAGCTCTGATGGCGCTGTTACCCCAGACCCACACAGAACCAAAAGCCCTTTTCCATCCACTCCCACTCTCAGAAGTGGGCATTTATTCTCCTCTATATTCAGACTACTTTGGGAGGAAAGCTGGAGTAAGAGTCAGACCATTAAGTGCTAGGGGAGTTCTGTGGAGAGAGCATTCATTATAAATCAGTGCACTCAGAAAAGAAAGGCTTTTCCAAGGAATTGATGGACTAGCTGCATTTTACATAGTATGCAGGTAGAATCAAGCTTTGTGAAGATGGTGTGTGTCTTAGAGTTTCTCCATAAGGATTTGCTGATTGAAGCACTGAGAATAAACATCCATAGCCTATTAAAATTACTCATCAGTGTATGTGGGTTGCATTAGGCTTAAATGACATCAAGAGACAAAAAAATTGGAAGTCACCAGCCTGTATAAAACAGATTGGAAAAGGATTTTGTTTAAAGACATGTACATGGAGAAACTCAATAAACAGAAGAACTTTTAAAACAACACAACCAAGTAGGGAGGAAGAAGAAGAATTAAAAAAAAAAACCCCACAAATACACCTTGCATAGCATTCTCCTTTAAACAGTGAGGTCAGAACAGCAGAAGGCAAGCAGAAAGGAAATGAAGAGAAAACCAATAATCTCTGAAACGTTTGTAATTAACAAAATAATCTTGCCATGAGCACTGGGCGTTTTTAAGGCTTTAGCTATTAAAGTCTAGATATGTCCCAGTTATCTGGAATAGGCACATGACTTGAGAGTGGATAATCAATCTCACTGATAATTCCACAGTGTCCTTGTCAGTGAAGGATGTGGAGAAGCAATGAGCAAAGCAGATTTTTAGTAAAGGCAATGTTATTCCAACTACATCTAATGAGAACAGAAGTTATTTTCATGTATTCTATAAAACTATGAACTTCAGGATAAGGTAAGCAGTGTGATTTTTTAAAAATACATGTTTTTAGCTTGATTATGAATTTGAAATTCTTACTCAATTGGAGAGGAAAAAGCTGGGTGCTAATACCGTTCTCAGTAACACAATTTCATCAGAATTTACTCCCCTTTCTAAGTCTGGCCCATCACCTCAGGGAATCTTCTCTCTACCTCTCTTATATCTTCTTAAAAGTAAATCTGCCTCACCTCATCATGTATTCCATGTGCAAAACCACCTGCATCCTCTCTACCTGTGTGAGAGCTGAGTTACATGCATTTTTACTAGACTGGCACTGTAACCATGAGCTGCCTAAAGCAATTTTAACTGAATATTTTTTTTAAGTTTCAATATATCTATAGTTCTAGATACTTAAAAGAGTAAATTACTGTTTATGGCAGTTTCAGATATGCAGAGAACAATCAGGTTAGAGAAGGAAAAGGGATATAATTGCTTTGCAATTTTCTGACTTTTGAAATTAAAATAATAGCAATGGAACAAAGTATGAAAGTACAAGGAAAGGCTTTGCTTTTTCTTGGGAAGACCCTTTCACCTTCATAATCACTCCTACAAACTCTCTCTGTCTCCCTCTTTCTTTATGTCTCTCTCTTACACACGCACATACACACACACACGCACACACACACACACTATTTAACTTCAGAGACAACACCAGCTTTGGATTCCAGATTTGAAACTAACTTGCTGTGTGACCTTCAGCAAGACCTAAATAAAACACCTTGCATCTCAGGCTCCTCAGGTGTAAAGAAGGGATAATGATATCTGTCTTGCCAGGTTGCTTTGAGGATTAGAAATAATCTATGTCAAGCAAGTGCCTGGAATATAGAAGGTGATCAATAAAGGTTAGATATTATGTTAGCTGTTATTCAAATATTCAGGCAATAGAAGAAAAATCAGAGTAGGAAAAATCTAAACAAACATTTTCAGAATATAAAATAGGAAATGCAAACATCCTGTTTACAGACTTGTGATTAACAGACACAAGGGGAAACATGCAGGAAAAGAGGTGAAAGAAGAAATAATGGACATCTGGAAAGTCTGAAAATAGCATAACATACAAGGGATGCAGTTATACAAACAGGCAATCTGCCTAGATTGAGGTGTACAAATGCCACCAACTGTAAAATACGTATAGGAAAAACAGGAGTAGTGTCAATTGAATTGTTAGTCATAAAGCACTTGGAGCAGAAAGCACTGTAACAGCATCCAGGAATTTTATTTGATAGTTTATTTTTGTTGGTATAATTTCTTGGGAAAGTACAACTAGAAATAATTAGTGTCTTTGTCTACTAAAACAAGCATGTTTATTCATGTTCTGTGTGACAAAGAAAACTCTCTTCAAGTGTTATATTGAATTTGCCCACTTCACAGGTTTTGCATGCAAAAATTTGAATGGCAGAGACAAGGTGTACTGCAATAAAGAAAATAAGTGGCCTAGTTGAACATAGGGAACCAGAAGATCCCACAAAAGACACTTCCAGCAGTGGCGCTGAATGATTGATCAGTTTGCTTGTCTACTTTTGCTAAGAATATGGAAACCATTTGAGCAGATGAATTAAATACCCAATCTGAGATTTGTTCTTCGTTGAGATGTGTGTGAGGAAACTTGATAAGTGTAGGTCATGAGAACTGCTTTCCTATTGTTTAACGTATAAAATAGAGTTGAGAAATAAATTCTTTACAAACAAAGCAGTTAATATGAGGAAAACGTTCAAGGTATAAAGCTTTGGCTTAAGGAAATAGCAAACACTAGCTTCTGGAGCACTATGAAAGACATCATTGGAGATTGCAGATGCTTTTTGGTCATAGTTTTGGAAGTAAAATGTCTACACGGTTCATATTACATTAGTTTTCAAACGTAGCAAAATCTGTCTATGCCTATTACTATACATTTACTGTGCCTGTCTTAAGTCGGTTACTCATTCAGTCCATTTTTATCAAACACTTTTTATGTATTAGACTGTAGCAGTCAAGAAGACAAACATGGGTTTTTGCTTCAGAGAACTCACATTCTAGTTGAGATAGAATTACAAATATAAATGCATTATATATATGTAATTTAAAATTACTAAAAACAAATACTTGAATGGAATAATTTCAGGTACAGTGAAAGAAATGTGACCAGAAGCTACCATAGAGAGACAGGATTGGGAGGAGGTGCTTTGGCTATGGTCATCAGGGAAGGCCTCTTACATGGGGTCATATTTTAGCTGTGACCTGAGTGATGGCAAGTGCTAAAACAATAAATTGGATGAGTTGTAGGAGCCAGACAGAAAGCATATTCAAAAATAAATTGTGTTGGGATTATATAGGGGTCTTTGGGTCTCACAGAGCAATCTATATTCTCAAGTTTTCCTGAAGAAACTCCCAAGTTATTTCCCTATCAAGTAAGTCGTACATCTCAGAAACCTAGTCATCGAACCATGAATTTGTGCTGAGAAGAGACAACCACCTTAGGTGCTAGGGTTCAGACAGTAGACCAGGAAGTCTGCTTTAAGGAAGGATATCTATACTAAACCAGTCTATCAGCAATAGTAATTTCTTTCTGCTGCTTCAACTGACTGACTCATCTAAACAAAGGTAGGGGGGGGAAGCTAACATTGGATCACATAATAATCACTCTCTCTTATACAGAACAATTTGCTCATTTAAATATATTAGCTCCTTTAACACTCTCACTAACCATGTGAAGTAGATACCATCAATCATTATTTTTTGGATAAGGAAACTGAGACTCAGAGAATTTAGGAAAATTCCATAAGACACAGGCAGTCTTCCTCCTGAGCTCACACTCTTTTAACAACTGGGCTATGCCACCCCTCTAAAATAAGGAAGTTTTATGGGACATATTAGCTGACACTAGAATAATTGGTGAAATTTTTACTATGGATTGGTTTAAAAAAAAAGAGCATTGCACAGAAAAATAAATTGTTCAAATAAGCTTGGAAGAATCAGGTACAGACATGAGTATATCTATAATAGTGAATACAGTATAACTGAAACATTAGGTCGGTTTTGGCAGTTTTTAAATTGAACTGTAGTTGACACAATGTTACACAAGGTCTACAACATACTGATTCCAGAAGTCTCTACGTGATGCTAAGGTCACCACAAGTGTAGCCACTGTCCTCACACAACACTGTGACAATACCATTGACTATATTCTCTATGATGTACCTTTTATTCCCGTGACTCTGTACTAGAAGTCTGTACTTCTCACCACCTTTCACACATTTTTCCCATTGCCCCAGCTCTCTGCCCTCTGGTAACCTTCGGTTCATTCTCTATTTATGGGTCTGTTTCTGCATTTTTGTTTGTTCATTTTATTTTTTAGATTCCATATATAAGCAAAATCATATGGCATTTGTCTTCCTCTGTCTGACTTACTTCACTTAGCAAAATATCCTCTAGGTCCATCCATGTAGTCACAAATGTCAAGATCTCGTTCTCTTTTATGTTTTGGTAATGCTCTGTTGTATGTATATGCCACATATTCTCTATTTATTCAATTATAGATGGACATTTAGGTTACTTCCATATCTTGACTACTGTAAATAATGCTGCAATAAACATATAGAGGTGCATATATCTTTTTGAATTAGTATTTTTATTTTCTTTGGGTAAATACCCAGTAGAGTTCTTGGATCATATGGTATTTCTATTCTTACTTTTTTGAGGTATCTCCGTATTGTTTTCCATGGTGGCTGTACCAGTTTACATCCCTGCCAACAGTGCAAGAGGGTTCCCTTTTCTCCACATCCTCACCAATACTTGTTATTTCTTGTCTTTGATTCCAGCCATTCTGGCAGGTGTAAGGTGATACCTCATTGTGGTTTGATTTGCATTTCATTGATGATTAGTGATGTTGAGCATCTTTTCATGTGTCTGTTGGCCACCTGCATGTCTTTTTTAGAAAACTGTCTGTTCAGGCCCTTTGCCCATTTTTTAATTGGATTTATTTCAGTGTTGAGTTGTAAAAGTTTTTATATATTTTGGATATTAACCCATTGTCTGATATATCATTTGCATATACCTTCTCCCCTTTTTATTTTGTTGGTGGTTTCCTTTGCTATAGAAGGATTTTATTTTGGTGTTGTCCCAATAATTTATTTTTGCTTTTGTTTCCCTTGCCTGAGGAGATATATCTAGAAAAATGTTACTAAGGCCTATTTAAAAGATATTACTGCCTGTTTGCTTGTTTTATTCTAGGAATTTTATGGTTTCAGGGCTCACACTTAGGTTCTTTATTCATTTTGAGTTTATTTTTGTGTATGGTGTTGGCGATTGTTAATTCAGAGCAGTGCTACTCAAAGTGTGGTCCATGAAAGGGCTTGAATTGCTTTTTGCTGATTTGTTATGAGACAAGAACGTTGTGAAACTTATAAACCAACTATATCACTGAACACGCTGGCTGCTTCAGCTGGAATTTTGTTTTTGCTTGTAGCAGGATGTTCTTATTACAGTAAGCAGTTCAATAATTCACATTCTGACTCAAGTTCCTTATCTTCTCATAGACAAGTGCTTTGAAACACATTGAGTTAGAGTATAGGCAATGTTGCTATAATGATTACATTTCAAACAATAAATTGACTAAATAAAACAGATATATATATATATCTCACTCATACAACTGTCTAAAAATGGACAGGACATTTAGGAGCATTAGATAGCTCTATTCCACATAGAGGGTCATCCGGGGCCCCAGGTTGGCAACTGTTCAATGTCTCTGAGTCCAAGGCACATGTTGCAATTGTAACCATTTTACAGCTGACAGTCATTAGGAAAGGGAAAATCCAAGGAGAGTGGTTTTACCCTTAAGAAGATACTTTACATCATTTTGGCATACTTTCCTTTGGACTGACATGATTCAGATGAAGAAAGCTTGATTCAAAAGAGATTGTGAAATATAGTCTCTGGCTGAAACCTATAGACTATGCAAAATAAAGGAATGTTCCATAACTGAAAGAATAAAAGGAAACCAAATAGTCTACTCTTCTCTGCCATAGTGAAAATTATGGTTATGGAATTAAACTGAAGCTAGACTATTAAGGATTTGAGATTGAATACTAGTTGAATAAAAAGATGACATAAATTAAAGACACTGGTAAAAATAAAATAAAATTTAAGTTATTGTGCAAAATGAATAAAAAAATGTGAAGTTTATTGGCTTGTAATTAAATCATTTCATCACCGTTTCTACAGATGAATTCATACAAAAACCCACAAAGTGTACCCTAACTTTTCCAAGGCGAATTCTCACAAAGTACAGTTGTCTTTATATATTATTTGTCTTTTTACTTTGCACTGCATTCATGTTACAATAGAAGCTGGGGATGGAAAGTTAATTGGAATAAAATCTGAGATACGAAATTTGGCTTCAAATGATTTATTGAAGAGATACTCTCAGAAAAAAGTCTCTTTAACAAATGGTGCTGGGAAAACTGGACAGCAACATGCAGAAGAATGAAACTAGACCACTTTCTTACACCATTCACAAAAACAAACTCAAAATGGATAAAGGACCTGAATGTGAGACAAGAAACCATCAAAACCCTAGAGGAGAAAGCAGGAAAAAACTTCTCTGACCTCAGTCGCATCAATTTCTTACTTGACACATCCCCAAAGGCAAGGGAATTAAAAGCAAAAATGAACTATTGGGACCTCATCAAGATAAAAAGCTTCTGCACTGTAAAGGAAACAATCAACAAAACTAAAAGGCAATTTACCGAATGGGAAAAGATATTTGCAAATGACATATCAGACAAAGGGCTAGTATCCAAAATCTATAAAGAACTCACCAAACTCCACACCCAAAAAACAAATAATCCAGTGAAGAAATGGGCAGAAAACATGAATAGACACTTCTCTAAAGAAGACATCCAGATGGCCAACAGGCACATGAAAAGATGCTCAACATCACTCCTCATCAGAGAAATACAAATCAAAACCACACTGAGATATATCACCTCATGACAGTCAGAGTGGCTAAAATGAACAAATCAGGAGACTATAGATGCTGGAGAAGACGTGGAGAAATGGGAACCCTCTTGCACTGTTGGTGGGAATGCAAACTGGTGCAGCCGCTCTGGAAAACAGTGTGGAGGTTCCTCAAAAAATTAGAAATAGATCTACCTTATGACCCAGCAATAGCACTGCTAGGAATTTACCCAAGGGATACAGGAGTGCTGATGCGTAGGGGTACTTGTACCCCAATGTTGATAGCAGCACTTTCAAAAATATCCAAATTATGGAAAGAGCCTAAATGTCCATCAACTGATGAATGGATAAAGAAATTGTGGTTTATATACACAATGGAATACTACTTGGCAGTGAGAAAGAATGAAATATGGCCTTTTGTAGCAATATGGATGGGCCTGGAGAGTGTTATGCTAAGTGAAATAAGTCATACAGAGAAAGACAGATACCATATGTTTTCACTCTTATGTGGCTCCTGAGAAACTTAACAGAAGACCATGGAGGAGGGGGAGGGGAAAAAACTTAGACAGGGAGGGAGGCAAACCATAAGAGACTCTTAAAAACTGAGAACAATCTGAGGGTTGATGGGGGGTGGGAGGGAGGAGAGGATGGGTTATGGGTATTGAGGAGGGCACCTGTTGGGATGAGCACTGGGTGTTGTATGGAAACCAATTTGACAATAAATTTCATATTAAAAAAAGAGAAAAACCTATAAGGGAAAAAGTAAAACAGGAAAGAGAAGAGGATACAGCCTATGTGACTAGAGAAGGCAAATCCATACTCTGAATATGTGTCAGTATGGGTCAGGATGAATCACTGCCCTTTTCAAAGTAAAAGTGTCCAAAATAATCAATTTTCTATTAAGTGGTAGGGTAGTCAATTTCTGGGATTTACAGAGAACTATTAACAGAGAACTGTTCTCTGTTACTGGCAGGTCAGATACTCAACAGTGGCTGTAACTAGAGCAGACTTGGGAGAAGGAAGCTTATGAATGGCTTCCATCTTGATACCGTAGGTACTCCATTCACAAACCCATTGCTCCAGCAAAGGGCTGGCTAAGGACAGAGCTTAGGTGACATGTGGGAATGTTGGGAACTGGCTGAATCATTCTGTCCACTTGGTTGTTTACACTTCTACCTTGAATATCTTTGGTGTACATTAATGCACAGTACAAAGATCATCAAACTTTTTGGTCACTACCATGAGTCCATCAACATGTCTTTACCCTAGAACTTATTAGCCCTAATACTCTCATGTCACTCCTTTCAGTCTCTTGGGTAACCTATTCACCACTGCCTATTCATCTGTTCTATCCTTATATTGCCCTACTAGTCTATCCACAAAAAAAGTAGATGACTAAGAACATTGCCCATAACTCTGTTAATTGGAAGTTTTCCCTTAGCCACTAGTTTTTAGGGGCTTGTAGTGCAACAGCAGTCCACTTTCAGCCTCTGCTAACATGTGGGTCAATCTATCCACAAACAAGCTTGAGTTTCCCCCTCTTCATCAGCAGATATAGGGGGCCTCCCATGAAAATATAGGAATAAGCTGATATAGAGGCATTGGTGGAACAGTGATAGGTGACATGAGGGTCTAGGTCACTCATTTGTAAAGGTCATCTGTAGCCTTTGGATCAGCTTGAGATCGATCCCAGACATACCACTCCCATCTAACAATGAATTGCTAGTGGGTACAACTGAATTTAGGATTTGGTGGGGCTGCCAATGCTCAAATTATGATGTCCAGTTATGGCCACCCAGTCACTTTGAAAATCCATGAGAAACACTATCTCCTCTAGGGCCCAGTAGCATACCAGGAGTAGATACCAGTTTGAATGACTGCTGCCAGTGGCACACCCTGCTGCAGAACCTTAGGAGTGCACACTGCAATTCTCCTCTGGGGCGTAACCAAAACTCTACTTGGTAGGGATTCCATAGTACCCTAGGTCTGCCCAGAGGTATGATCCAAGTGGGAGAGCTGCTTGTACCTCAGTCTTAACCTCTTGCAGGACTCTTCCTTGTTCTGGGTTCGAAAACTAGTGATTTTCTGCATCATCCTGTCAATGCCTCAGATCAATATTCCCCAGTGCAATAAAATGTTGCTTCCAAAACCCAAAGAGGCCTATCAAGCCCTGTGTTCTTTCTTAGTCATCGGAGTCACAAAGAACAAAAATAGACCCTTACTCAGAAGAGATGTCTCAGTATAATCCAGACCAGTGGACCTTGAAAAACCACACACGGAGGTGGTTCCCTGAAACTTCTACCCTCTTGGGGCGCCTGGGTGGCGCAGTCGGTTACTATTTCTAACATTAAATTACTGTTGCTCTTCTAATTAAGTTAATAAAGTACTTAATTATTATATGTTAATTTCTCTGAAATATTAAAGATCTAAAAAATAAGTAATAAAAATGAATTCTTGGGGCACCTGGGTGGCGCAGTCGGTTAAGCGTCCGACTTCAGCCAGGTCACGATCTCGCGGTCCGTGAGTTCGAGCCCCGCGTCGGGCTCTGGGCTGATGGCTCAGAGCCTGGAGCCTGTTTCCGATTCTGTGTCTCCCTCTCTCTCTGCCCCTCCCCCGTTCATGCTCTGTCTCTCTCTGTCCCAAAAAAAAAATAAATAAACGCTGAAACTTCTACCCTCTGGAGTGCATGTGTCTTACAAAGACAACAGAGTACTTGACACTTGGTACCTATCAGATATAATTAACATGAAGTCAATATAGAAGACTAGTGGTTAAGTTCTGTGGAATGTCAAGACGATCTAACCCTTTCAGTCTATATGATGACACTGAGGACAAACAGCTTTGATACTATTTTTGATAAAAATATTAAAATATTACTTTGAGAAAAAAAATTTAAGTAATATTTTTTTC
Source organism: Lynx rufus (assembly GCF_022079265.1). Lineage (NCBI taxonomy): Eukaryota > Metazoa > Chordata > Mammalia > Carnivora > Felidae > Lynx > Lynx rufus. The sequence continues at coordinate 93,697,864 of NW_025814845.1, read as the reverse complement.
TTCCTTTAGTGCTTTTTGTCATCTTAAAAAGCTCCAAAGCAAGAAGGGAGGAGACTAAACAAATTAAGTAATGAGAATTCAAATGAACTAGAGGGTTTAATTTGGCATTCTTTAATTGAACTTTGGAAGTTCAACTGTGATAAGCATTTCTTGATGGGTCTCTTTTTTTAATTAGATAAATTTATATTCTGTGCTGGAATGTAACGTTGAAAAGTCTATGATTTTGCAGCACTTATATTTGGCAAAATGGTCAAAAGTTTCAATTACAGATGACTTATTTAACAAGTTTATTCTTGAAAAATATTCAAAGGAAAATATTCAAAGAAAGAGACTCTAAATGGAAAATAACTGTGAAATATTCGGCCTCTAATAGATATTTCAATGTGGAAAAAATAGAATTGTAAATAACAGAACAAATTTCCTTTAGCAGAATTTACTCTGAGCTTACTTCACCTCTATAAAGAAAATATTTCCCCAGTTAAAAATATAGTGTTCAATAGAGAAGAGTCAATTGAAAGTATCAACATTTTCAAATTAATTAATCATAAGTGTAACTTTGAAAAAGATTGCAGGCAATTTTATGGAACAGTAAAACATAATAAGATCATGCTGAAAACAATCATTCTTGAGAGGAACTGTCCTGGCATGGTATTAGAAAAAGATGTCGCTAGGGGCACCCTGGACAGCTCAGTCAGTTAAGCATCCAACTTCGCCTCAGGTCATGATCTCATGGTTCGTGAGTTCAAGCCCCATGTCAGGCTCTGTGCTGACAGCTCAAAGCCTGGGGCTTTGACTCTGTGTTTGGATTCTGTGTTTCTGTCTTCTCTCTGTCCCTCCCTCACTCATACTCTGTCTCTCTCTCAATACATAAAGAAACAAACAAATAAATAAATAAACAAACAAAAGAAAAAAGATGTGGCTAAAGAACTGATTAAAATACACAAATATGAATCATATTTGTCATTTTAGTCATGTTTAGTCATTTTATGTCATTTTTAATATTTGGATAATAATATAAAATTGTAATTGTTTTAATACCTAATGTTTGTATTTAGACAGAATTTTATTTGTGAAAATGATTTTTGAATATATTATTTAAATTAACAATATAATAAAACCAATTTGTCAGTTAATACATATTTTAAAAATTGTATTATTTTCATTTAATAGCCCTTTGAATTCTCAAAAGTGTCATGATTTAGATAATAAATGTGGGTCACTCAAATGAAATGGGAGGAGAATGAAACAGGAGAAGATTGAGATGGAGATAAAATTGGATCTATGGGTATTTTGGGCCTGGCATTTACTCACCACATCTATATAACAATTATACAGATGCCATTTAAAATATAGGTTAGGAGCTCAGGAGGGAGGTACAGGCTACAAATGTTGATCTATATGCTATCAACTTGTAGGGTATGACCAAACATTAGGATTTGCTGGATCAGCACAGAATAGGACATAGTGCAAAAAGGAAAGGAAAAGTTGGCTAAGTATGGAGTTCAAGGATGGCCATCTAGCCCCCAGGGAAAGAGAAATAGGAAAGATTAGGGCAGAGCACAGATATCCAAGAAGCTATGGTTAGAAGAAGGTTAAGACAAGTGAAGGCTCAGGTATACAGACAAAACAGAGGACATGTTTCTAGATATAGAGCGGAATCTCAGCAGTTAGAGCCTAGCCAAGCTTCAGAAGAGGATGACAGCAAGATCAACTTGATGCTAAGCTCTAGCCTTGAAGGAAAGGAAGGTGCCATTTCAGAAGGAAACAATTTGGAAATCAAAGAACCAGAAGCAAAACGAGTTCTAACTCCTAGTTCTAAGGTATCAGACAAGAATTTGATCCTGTCCTTTGAACAACTATTACAGAACAGATGGAGGAATTCATTACACACTAAGATTCATTATTCTTTTTTTTTTTTAATTTTTTTTCAACGTTTATTTATTTTTGGGACAGAGAGAGACAGAGCATGAACGGGGGAGGGGCAGAGAGAGAGGGAGACACAGAATCGGAAGCAGGCTCCAGGCTCCGAGCCATCAGCCCAGAGTCTGACGCGGGGCTCGAACTCACGGACCGCGAGATGGTGACCTGGCTGAAGTCGGACGCTTAACCAACTGCGCCACCCAGGCGCCCCTAAGATTCATTATTCTTCCTTCCTTTAGAATCCCTGTGATGATAAACGGCACAAAGACATTTGGTCCAGAGAGAAAACTTGTGACCACTTGCCAAAATTCCTTGTCATCGGGCCACAAAAAACAGGTAAGAATAGCTAACCTTGCCACTTGCTTTCTTTCTGTTTCTTTTCTTTCTTTTTTTTTTTTTTTTTTTTGTCATGAAACATATTGCCATGCAGTATAATTGGATTAGGTTTTTCCATGTGAAATATCTAGACACCCGTCCAAATTCATTATTTGAATGGTACTTCATCCCTATAGATCATCTTCATGCTATGATCCTCAAAGGGACCTAATGCTTCCTATTAATTAGACTTGGGGATTAACTTTTTAACTGTAGATTTTAAATCTGTTCAACAGATGTCAAATTTTTGACAACTTTGTGTTAATGTACGACAGTTGCAGTATCTGATTTTAATCTCTACTTTTTGGTAGTTTTGGCTAAGTATCTCCTAAATTAGGTTATAAAGCAAGTGCTTGCCTTGATTCAAACTATTTTACACTGTAGATCAGTCTTGAATTGACTTTTTTCCAGAGCCATTTCCATTATTACTTTAAAATATTCTACATGTGTGATTTGTATCTTAAAAATAATTATTAAGTATAAATATGGTTCGGACTTATTATCTGATACACCTGAGGTTCATCAGGCATTTTTCCCTTAGTATTTTCTCATATGCTGAAGGACAAGTGTATAGGACTGCAGTGAAAGAGAGTGAAAGTATTTCACCAATGAGATGACACTTTCAATTAGAATATTTTATACTTTCTTCAGCATGTGACAGTTTTATACACTTTGCTCATGTCCTGATTAATTAAAGTTTTTATTGAGTTGCTGTATTTTGAATTCACTACTTTGACTAGAAGCATTTTCATCAGTGAGTGCACAAACCATAACACAAAACAAACAGTCACAATAAATAAGCCTGGCCCAGATGAAGATATTTGTAATACAAGCAAGTAGATCATTTTAAAGGTTGTGGGCAAAATTTCCAGACTATTAGATGTTGGTTGTTGAAATCTTTTCTTCCTCCAGGAATATAAATTGTATTACAACAATAAGTTACACGTGTGCAGGGAGGGAACAAAAGCAGCACATGTTTTCAGATATATCACTTGTGCTGTTGTTGTTTAAAATGTGCATTAATTTTCTACCAACTCCCTTATAGCAGTGCTAACTCCGGAAAGACTACCAAAGAAATAAAACATTCTTGTGTCGTAAAATTATGTTAAAAATTTAATTTAAAGATGTATCTTTTATCATTTGTCTTTGAATATTATTACTTCTTAGTTCTGTGAGAAAACTACAGGTTAGTAAGTATAAATCTAGTTTTCCTCCTTGTTGTTTGTATTTATATTTGACCTGCCAGTATGGAAATAAAGCTTTTAACTGCCTTTGGCATCCCCAAGGCAAACAAACAAACAAAGTTAAAATAAAGGAATTGGATGGTAATAATATTTTATATGCTGTTAGAAAATGCTATTCTAATGTGAAAATGGTTGTGATAATTCTTAAAATCCATTCAATCATAGAAGTTAAAGTCTTCTTTTGTTCTCCTTATTGCTTTAGTTGGCAGAACTCCCAACTGCTGTCAGAACTGTAAATTTCCCGGACACAGCAAATGCTAAGAATATGGTCTTCAATGCAAAGTTGTCTTTAAACAATTTAAACATGGCCTACACATCCTTTGCAATAAACATGAAATACAAAAGTAGTCTGCAAACCCCTGTTTTCTCCACTGTTGCGAGGTGAGAATGGAAGGAACTGATGTCCCACTTCTCCGTTGCTGAATCCTACAAGGAATTCCTATTAGCTGACAGTGGGCAATGAACAAGAACAGGGAGAGAGCAGGGTAGGCCTAGGCTATGGCACTCAAAGATTAAATCCCAGTACTGCTAGAATCCTTCAGACAAATAAGCATCCTTTATGATTCTGGGTCAAATTTTGATATTACCAGGAGAGGAGGGGGTTTCCAAAAAGGTTAAATTTAGCACTATGATTCTAAAGCCATAGTTCATTGACATTACTTCTCCCAGAAAAGCAGTGTCCCCACTGTCAATATTAATTTGTCATGATTTGACTGGCTAACTCTGTTAGAACTGAAGAGAAATCAATTATATATAAAATACAATGTAGTTTCTCTCAGAGTATTACCAGGGATGAGGTCTTTTCTACTTCCTCCACAAAATATTTATACCAAAGACGTTGGATAAAAACGAATGTCAATAATAGATGAAAACACAGGTGATCATAAAATAAATATATATTTTGAGGTGGTGGGCCCAGAGTCTATGACCCATTATATGAGTATCAAGCCACATACCTACTGTCCTCAGTTGAAAGTGCTTTCTCCTTCCTTCCTGTCAGATGCCTCCTGATGTCCTTCCTGCTCCTGGAGGCATGAAGGTATTGTGGCTCAGAACATAAAGGCTTTGCCTTTATGTAGCCCAGGGGAAATTTGGTACAATTCTGTGACCATTAGGGTAATTAAACATTTGTACATGTTAGTGAAATTATAATGTATTTGTTTTGCGATATTCAGCAATAATTCAAAAATGCTTCTTTATCTGTCCCCTGGATCCATCTATTCTCAACATCTCAGGGCTGTGAAACTATTAATATTCTCAGCTCTCTTGTGTGTCTCAAATCTCTCTCTCTCTCTCTCTTTCTCTCTCTTACTTGTGCATGCACATGCATGTGGGCACACACACACACACACATACACGTTTCATTCTCATCATTAGTTAAAACATTTTTATGTAGGTCCCATCCTAAAAGTTATTTAGAAAGAACCTTTTTGAATTCCTTGTTCCCTCCCAGATACCCTATAATACTCTAATTTATTTTTTCTCACTGGAACATTTTGTTCCTTCCTCCTCTAAAAGTTTCTCCATTTTGAGCTTCTGTTGTTTTCAGGAGCAACTTATATCAGTTCTTCAGGACTCCCTAATCCCTCATAATTCCATGTGTTGTAATTAGTAATTAATTTTAGGGGTATTTATTAATTTTTGCCCTCCCATCTCACTAGGAGCCACCTATTCTAGATTCCTTAACCTGTCTTCCTTCCAAGGTGGTTGGTCCCCTCAGATCTGTTGTCACTTTCCTTTAACTACTCAAGCCCCTATTCACTCTTGGTGGTCATGTAAAAGTTCTGAGGATCTAAACAGGTGGGCATCTCATTAATACTTAAAGCACAGTACACTTTGCTCCTATGAGCTTAAGATATGTTAGAAGAAAATACCAATTCTCTGATGATCTGCTTAGCTTCCAGATTCCTGACTGCAATCATTACTGTTCTGCCAGCGCACATGCGTAGCTCATCTCCAGGTCTTCTAGGGCCAGGAAATCCAACAACCTTCCTGGATCCACTGTGTTAAAAAGGGGATAATTTTTCCCAGAATGGAAAATTTGATTTATGAGAACTATGAAAACCCAGTCACTCCGTGATGCCTTCTGCTGTAGCCGTTCAATCTCTGGCCCAACTCAAGTTGAAACAAGGGTCAGAGATTGCACCTCAGCATTCTGTGATACATACACTCAGTGGGTTCTATCAGCTAGTCTGTTCAGCCGAGTGCCTCAGTTATCCAATTTGATTGCCTGTTTTGCCAGGGTAGGACATTCAAGTGGCCATCTTTCCAGATTCCTGCCCTCCTCTTTCAACCTTACTGGGAACACTTATGTTTTTAAAGCAAAACCTGAGAAAACACTTCCTCTTGGAAGCTTTCACTGGCTTCCCAAGTGTAAGTCACCCATTTTCTCATGTATTGGAAAGGCACTCTTGTCTTCTCTCAGTATGGAAACTGTCTCACTAGGTGCAAATACCTGTTTACTTGGCCCAAGTCCACACATACACTTTAGGTTTATCAAGGCCAGCAAATGAGTTTTTATTATCAAGAGTTATCACCAGGAAAAAAAAAAGATTTATTACCAGGGATTGCACAGAGTAGCACCAGTTAGCATCTGTTGAATAGTTTTATTGAATTGAATTGATTTGAATATAATATTAAATGACACCCACCATGTTCAGGTATTGTGCTGGATGCCCTTGATGCTTTAGCCTCTCACCTGACTCCAGGAGGGAAATTGAGCCATTGGTTTCTGAAGTTCTCTCCCATCTTGAAGTACAGTATCATTCCCTTCAGATGCCTAGTTTTGTCATATCTTCGTACAACCACCTGTGTGTTTTTTGCATTTTTTGTATGTTATGCTTCTCCTGTGGTATCTTTCATATTTCTTCTTCAAGTAAACTGACTTTTTACCATAAATAAAATAATTTAAAGCAGAAACTTTGTATCATCCTATCGAGGAGAACAGTTACTGCAATTCAAACAGAAAAAAATGTAAAAAATACATTGAGGACAAAGATAGCTATATCATCAGTCTGCTCACCTTTGCCTATGTACAAATATTAAATCAGATGTTTAGGTAAATGGAACCATGAAGACTAATAAAAGTATACTTATATCGTTGCCACATGAAATACACCTAATTGATTCTAAGGAAATCGTTTTGACACCAGAAAAAAATTGGCCTTGTGAATATTACTTTTTGAACAAAAATTTTGCTAAAATAGTAATTGTATCTCCTTTGTTGTCATATATAACCTTTTGCCTCCTTTTTTTGTAATAGGAACAACTGCACTTTACTTATTCCTTCTTATGCACCCTTCCATCATCAGCAATCTTCCCAGCCCCAAAACATTTGAAGAAGTTCAATTCTTTAATGGCAACAACTACCACAAGGGAATTGATTGGTAAGGAAAATAACAAAAAATAAAGTCCATTATTAACAAATGCTCAATCACAGCAGAGCAATTATAGATGTATGCATGGCATCTACATAATTACAGCATAAATTTGTTATGCTCAATTCTACCATAGTGAATTAGAAATTAATTTATAACAACGATATGTTTAATCAGTGTTGCCTATAATTTGATTTGGACAGTGCAATAATGATAATATTTTTCTGGTAAATTAATATGATTGCATAAAGAACGTTATGGGATATTTTGTCAGAATTATTCATAAGGATATTTAAAATTCTGCTTAAGCATATTATTATTTTACTGTGCCTAGAATTTTTTTAACTAAATACATAATCTGTCTTCACAAATGACGCTTAAGGAAACAAATAAATAAGTTGTTTTATTTTCTACTCTGTGACATGTATCTTTATTAACCACATAGACTGTAGAATGTTGTATAATAATATAAGCTGATATTTGTCATGCAAATAATAACAGCGCATTTCCAAAACCATATTAATGCTAGTCACACACATGCATAAAAGGAATATTACTTTGCATTTAATAAGTTATGAAAAATTTTAAAATCACAATATTTTCCCTAAACTGAAATAGAATAAACCTGATATTACAACTTATCTTTACTTTGGAGCTTTATCCTAGCTTTTTTGCAATTTCTAAGAAAACATGTCTCTGATTCCAATTTCCAGTTATATGAGACAAATCTCCCCCAAGGAAAATGCCCCTATATGCATACCTCTGCATTGTGTAACTTTATGTCAACACTGCACATAAACCTGTCCTCAACAAGAGGCTTCTTCTGTTTAGACCCAGCTAGGGTTAGAGTGGGGGAAGGGCAAAGGCAGGGAGCCGAGCCGCACCTAGGATATCACTGTTCTACCTTACTTTTAAAAGACTAAATGAATTTTGGAAGTGCATGCAAGTTACTAAAAGCATAACAGCAATTTTCACTTATCTGTGAGCTCAAATGTAACACAAATTGTTAAGCAGGAATATAGATGAGACTTTTCACCACTTCACATTTGGGAAACATAATAACAAATGTCAAAGAGGAAAATAAGTGTCTTATATGAATTCTTAATTGCTCTCATTATTTATTTCTAAAACATTTGAGGGTTAGAGAAGTGATGAGCTGTAAGGAGGATTACACACATAATTAAAGCCTTGCACTGAGTTAACCTCTGAACATATTGATTCCATAATCTACACACAGAGGAATGTTCCAACAGCATATGGAAGAGTGAACCTACTGAGGCACCACAGGATCAACTGGCAAGAAATATCCTCTTAATTACTCTAGATAGACTATAATGTGTTCTCACTGCTACACATACTACAAATTATGCAAAAGTTAAAAAGGAGGAGAGCAGCTATGCCTTAATCTGTTTAGGATTTTATAGCTATTCTGACTTACACATCTTCCTTTCTTGTGTACTTTCATCTCAAATTAAAAAATTTGTATTCAAGTTTGCAAACATGCATTTACTATTTTAAAATATTTACTAGGCAATATTGTGTGATTTTCTGTGTGCCAAGGGTAAACTTAATTTTTCTGAATTTGGCTTTTAATAACACAGAGTATCAACCCAAATCTAAAGGATTTCCCTCTGTTCTTAACAACCTACCTATTTCCGGGTGCATGGGTGGCTCAGTCAGTTAAGTGTGGGATTCTTAATATCTGGCTTAGGGCTCAGGTCATGATCTCCCAGTAGTGACATGGGGCCCTGTTCTGAGCGTGGAACCTGCTTGGGATTCTCTCTCTCCCTCTTTGTCTGCCTCTCTCAAAATAAATCAATAAACTAAAAAAGTCCACCTATTTCATCTCATTCCTTCCCCTAATAGCTCATTAGGACAATAACATTTTGAGTTGTTTTTCACATTCAAAGTGTATACAATAGCACAATTTCAACTATTGTAACACTAATAATTAGAAATCAATATAAATGAATGTAAAAATGTTCAATTATTTAATATCCATAGCATGTTAGAGAAAAACTTAGAACTCAGATTAATTAATTATCTTTCTCTGCCTTCAGGTATATGGACTTTTTCCCTACTCCATCCAACATTACAAGTGACTTTCTATTTGAAAAGAGTGCTAATTACTTCCATTCAGAAGAAGCTCCCAAGAGAGCTGCATCTCTGGTCCCCAAAGCCAAGATCATCACCATTCTCATCGACCCCTCAGACAGGGCATATTCTTGGTACCAGGTATGAAGCAGTAAAAAATACTGTTGTAAATATTTGGCCATAGCTTACATGTAAGCAATGATGAATACCAAAATGAAGTCTAGATGCCCAGATGTATGAAATGGTCAAATGTTATAGAACTAAACAAGCAAACAAACAAACAAATAAACAAAAAACAGAAATAATGAAAAAGAAAAAAAAGAAAAGAAATTATAAGAAATAAAAGCTGAATATTTAATTCATGTCAAGTCAAGCAAGGAATTTCAGGCATAAAATAATAGAAAACATACATCAGAAAATTAATAGATTTAAATAACATAAACATGTAAAATATTAGTCTACCACAACTAACAAAATTAAAAGTACACATCTAAGTAGAGCAACTTTAATAATACATGGTAAATGGTTTAGTGCCCTTAATTTGTAAAAAAAAAAAAAAAAGTTTCTGTAAATTGGTAAAAATAAAAAAGCATAATATCTCAGTAGAAAAGTGAGCAAATAAACAGGATGCATAGACATTTCACATACACAAATACATTCAAAAGCAACTGCTCAACTATTTATATGAAAATGATCAACTCAATTAGGGATCAACAAAATATAAATTAAAATAATACTCTTTGAATATCATCTCAACAAAAATTTAATGTTTGTTCGCTCTCCTGGCAAGGGTGTGATGGTAAAGATATTCAAACATTGAGATAGAAGGGTATAGATGGAGGTCTTTTCTAAAAACGAATTTGGCAATAATTATCAAAATAGCTTTATAAAGGTCCTTTTGTGTTATGGATCCTCTTCTAGAATGAATCATAAAGAAAAGTTCAAAGGGATGTACAGACACTTATCCCTTTATATTTCACAGTACTACTCAAACAATAACAACAACAAAAAAAGGAAACAAAAATACCCAACAATATAGATTTGTGTCACACTGAAATGCAATATTCTGCAACTACATTTAATGATGGTTCTAAACAATCGAATATGAATTAAAACATTGTGTCCACTTTAAAATGTGGCTAGATATTAATCAAATAATCACAAAGATATATAATTAGAAGTTTTGAATGCTCTGTGTGGAAATTTGTATGGTGCTAGGAGAGTATTGGTTCAAGCGATAGCTTTAGATTTAAAACTGAAGAATGATTCAGTATAAACTGAGTGGGGATAGAGGGGGAGCACATTTAAAGAACTAAGGAGACTTCTGTGTGGCTAGAGAGGAAAACCTGTGGTGGAGACCTGTGGAAGATGAGTCTGAGACGTACACAGGGGCTGGAAATCAGGTGGGGAGACCATGTGACTGCTATTCTCCAAGTAACTGAAAGCCTTTGAGAAGTTAAGCTGGTGTGTGACCACCAGATTTCCTTGTAGAAAGCAGGCTATCTGCTATTTGAAGAATGGAGTGGAGTGGAACAGAAGACTATTCAGGGAAATGGGGTAGAGGCTGTTGCAATAGTCCTGCTGAGAAATGAGGTAGCACTGACAGAGAGTAAGTAGAAACTGAGTGAAGTATAAAGTATCAAGAGATGATAGGGATTAAAATCAGTTTGCCCTGGTGAGAAAACAGTGTCAGGGTGAATCAAATTTCTGATGTGGGCAACTGGATGCTGAGTATATATTCCCCAAACAATAGAAGCACTGAAGAAGGATACAGGACTGGTTGGAGGGGGAAGTGCTAATAACGTGGTACAAATGGTGATCATGAGGTATGGAATCACTGTTGTACTGAAAGGAACAGTAAAGCTAGTTAGCAGGCACTCTGGGGAGAGGTCTGAGCTGGAGACAGAAATTTGTGAATCAGAGGCCAAAAAAGCCACCAAAGTGGTGAAATTCTAAGGAAAGGGTTTAGAGAAGAAAAGTATAGAGAACGATCAGGCAGCCCGAGAGATAAGAGAATACAGCCAGAGGAACAGAAGAAAGAAATCCAGGAATGTGGTGACACTGAATACAGGGGAGCAAGGACTACCAAATAGAGGAGGTGAGCAGGTGACAACAGTGTCAAACAGCTACTAAGAAATTAGACAATTAGGCAAAACAAGGCCTGAATTATTTTCACTGAGTTGAAAGACATGGAGAGAAGTGGAGCCTTTAACAACCGAATGAAAAGAGCAAACCCAGATGAATTTGGTGAAGGAAAGTCTAAGTAGGAGGTAGAAACAGAAATGTGATTTCAAAGGGGAAAAGAAACAAGACACACGCTTGTTATAGAGAAGTTAAAGTGGGTTCAAGGGAACCGTCCTCTATGGTGGTAATGATGTGGATTACGTGGTGTTTCCAAAAAAGGAGAGATGTGTAAGGCCTGGGGGAGAACCCGGGAATCAGTCCTGTCAGGATCCTGAGGGGCCAGGAAGGGATGACTATAGGAACTAGCTTAGATGTGAGGGAAGGACTCCATGAGACCCTTCTGGCAGCTGCTGGGGTCTATGGGTCCCTTTCCACACATTTTTTTGTCCGTTTGTTTGTTTGTTTGTTTGTTTATATGAGAGAGAGAGAGAGGAAAAAAAACCACAAGCGGGAGGAGGGGCAGAGAGAGAGAGAGAGAAAGAGAGAGAGAGAATCCCAAGCAGGCTCCGTGCTGTCAGCACAGAGTCCAACGCGGGGCTCGAAGTCACAAAAGGTGAGATCATGACCTGAGCCAAAATCAAGAGTTGGATGCTTAACTGAGTCACCCCTCAGAAATATGCTTTAAAAGCATATAACTATGTAGAATTACAGAGAAACAACTTTCTTGAAATATAATTGTCAAAGTAATTTTTAATTCCGTAACAAAATTTCTTAAAAAATTAAATGGCAGGATCTAATGGTGAGACTAATGCTTCTGTAATGTTGAAGTAGGATGAGCATAAACAACATTTTGATGTATCTGAAACACCCATAATGTGATCTAAAAATAACTTATTTTTATTGGTAGTAAAATCATAGGTAAATTAAGTGCAAAATTTCATTTAGAAGTTACTGAAAATAAAGAGGCTTTTTTTTTCCCAGACCCAGGTTCAGAAACTCTCTGAATTATATCAGTGGGCCTCTGGTTAAGAATCCTTCCATTTCTGGGGTTCCTGGGTGGCTCAGTTTGTTAAGCGTCTGACTCTTGGTTTCGGCTCAGGCCATGATCTCATAGTTCGTTGTGAGTGTATGTTCAATGCATATATAAATTAATGCCCAAATAAACAAGACTAAAAGGGAATGTTTAAAGAGCGCACAAGTAATTTTTTTGTTAATTCTTTATTCATTCACTTTTTATCCATTCTACATTTTTTATTCATTCTTTTTTCTTGGCTTTCTTCAATAGACATATATGGCCAAGTACAAATAATAATGGACAAGAAATCGTGACCCTGTACATTGGGATTGCTGGTGGTTGGGGATCCAAGCTGAACACCGGGATTGGGAGCAACACCCAGTTATTATGATTAGATCCCATGAGTCACTGTTTCCTTTAAGATATAAAAATGTTCCTTTCTCACTTTATGAAAATTCACATTGCAACACAAGATACACTTATTTTTTAAAAACATTGTGACAGGGGCACCTGGGTGGCTTGGTCGGTTGGGCGTCCGACTTCGGCTCAGGTCATGATCTCACGGTCTGTGAGTTCGAGCCCCGCATCGGGCTCTGTGCTGACCGCTCAGAGCCTGGAGCCTGTTTCGGATTCTGTGTGTTCCTCTCTCTCTGCCCCTCCCCTGTTCATGCTCTGTCTCTCTGTCTCAAAAATAAATAAATGTTAAAAAAATTTAAAAAAATAAAAAAATAAATAAAAAAATAAAAACATTGTGACAACAACATTAAAATATGAAGCCTTAATTAAAAATTTTGAATGCAAGTCCTGGGGGCAAAATGTTGCACATTCTCCTAGCAGAATCCATGGAGCATTTTTATATGAATCTTTTTTTTACATGGATTAAACTATTTAAATAAAAGAGAATCTGTGCCTGCTTTTTCAAGTAAATGTTTTGAACATACACACTTGAAAGGAATTATATTTTATGATATTTTTATTGCCATATTGCTAAGACTAGGGTCCCCAGACTGCCCCACATTTCAAAGAATACAGCCTGTTACTGAGCTAGCCCTGTCTATTCAGTAAATACCGTAAATCCAAAGTTCAGCAGGTGTAATTCAGAAACTCCTACAAATGTCACCTGCCACTGTAATTTCTACCTCACATCTTTATAATGGGTCTCACAGAGAAGCTATAGTTGATTTTTCCCAGAAAATATGCTCCTTTGTGACTTCTGGTCATATTTCTATGCTAATCTTCTTAGTTGCAGGAATATAAAGAAAAGTTGGTGTTAAACTTTTATAAATCAATATAGGCAGATTAAGTACAGTTCCATATTATCACGGTTTAAAATAGAAATTTTAGCATTAACATATTTTTATGTTTCTTTATTTATAGTATGTGGTTTCGATACATTATATCAATTCTATGTATTATGTAGTCTCAATGCACTCAGCATAATGCATATACATATAAGAATGTCAGGGGCGCCTGGGTGGCGCAGTCGGTTAAGCGTCCGACTTCAGCCAGGTCACGATCTCGCGGTCCGTGAGTTCGAGCCCCGCGTCAGGCTCTGGGCTGATGGCTCAGAGCCTGGAGCCTGTTTCCGATTCTGTGTCTCCCTCTCTCTCTGCCCCTCCCCCGTTCATGCTCTGTCTCTCTCTGTCCCAAAAATAAATTAACGTTGAAAAAAAAAATTTAAAAAAAAAAAATTATAAGAATGTCAATAAATATACAAAAATGAGAGGACTTCAAAAGTTTTATTTGTTCCACCAATCTACCACTCACTGGTTGCTGTTTAACCACTTCTTAATCATCTTTACTTTTTTAATGATTTTTCTTTCTAACTCACATAGATTACTTGCTGGTACACAAATGTATCAAGTCCTAATACACTCCCATCCTCATCCTGCAGTTAATTTTCTTTATGTTAAACTTTTAGATGTCTTGCAAAATCAATTCATCTGTTCCCACAATTCATCCACTTTCACTCAAGGAAAAAAGTTCTCTTACTTTCTATGTTTATTTTTTTCTACTTATAAAAATCTCTCTTATTACATTTTAGCTTAAAATTTTCAACCATTAAAAAAGAAACCCATCATCTTTCATTCAGAACTAATCACTTATAGGTCTGGTTACCGCAGCAAATAATTTGTACCTCTAGTCAAATATATGACTTTATTACACTCTGTTAATCTATTGTCTCCCATATAAAATTTTTATTTCTTTGAAGATAGGACATTTTGCTTATATCCTTTTATCTCCAGAATCGATTGCAGTACTTTGTTCTGGTAAGGAGCTTGTGTGTGCTTATGAAATTGTATTGACTGCTAAGTTCCTCTCTCTTTATATTGGGCTCTTGAGCTTGACTAATGATGGCTCGATAGGAAAGACAAGGAGGATTTGGTACTGAAAAGTAGTAGCGGAGGAGTACTTGGAAATTAGCAGGGTTGGACGGAAACCATCGGGAGAGCAAAAGGAAAGGATTTGGGGCAATGTCAACTTCCTTGTGACACTTAAACAAGCATTAGGAATAGACATCTGCTTTCTCTGTACTCATAGCATCTGCTACACAGCGGTCTTGGGGAAAGTGTCAGAACCTGCAGGAGTAGCTGTATTAAAACAATGAGCAAAGTAAAGTGTGAGTCTACTCCTGCCAATCTAAATCTCTTTCATTGGGCTTGATTTGTCTAGTCCCTGACATCTATTCACTTTAATCAGACCCATCAAGAAAATCCTGTATTCTGTCTCTTGCCTTGAACCTAAACATTTTAGACATGAAGACAACCACAGACGTATGTATATACGCCAAAGCCTGAGTTTTAATATATGCATTCTTCCCCCTATTTTTTCATTCTAAAATTAATTTATCATTTTTCATTACTTTTTGGAAATAAAAGACACACATATACATACATCAAACACACACATGCACACATACCCGTGCAGGCATTAAAAAAATCAATTTTACAATTGACTTTCTTGTTAAAGCACCAACGATCTCATGAAGATCCAGCTGCCCTGAGGTTTAATTTCTATGAAGTTATTACCACCGGACACTGGGCCTCACCAGACCTGAAAGCTTTGCAAAGGAGATGCCTCGTACCTGGATGGTATGCAGTCCACATCGAAAGATGGCTAACTTACTTTGCTACTTCTCAGGTAAAGTGCTAAAATTAATTTCTTCTGTTTATTATATCTTGGTTGTATTGCACTTGACAAATAAAGTAAGAAATAACATTGCCACAGATAGCAATGTATAATGAGACAATCATACCTACAGAAGATATGTGGATGTTTACATTTTTAAAAATGTTTATTTATTTATTTTGTGTGTGAGAGAGAGAGAAAGAGTAAGCAGAGGAAGGAGAGAGAGAGAGGGAGAGAGAGAATCCCAAGCAGGCTCTGTGTTGTCAGTGCAGAGCCTGACACAGGGCTCAATCTCACAAACTGTGAGATCATGAACTGAGTCAAAATCAAGAGCTGGATACTTAACCGACTGAGCCACCCAAGTGACCCAATTTTTGCATTGTTTAATGTCAATAATAGTTTTAAAATGTTAAGTGGCTGTGAAACATATTCTTGGGATCTTCTTTTGGATAGTAGCTGGTCTCAAAGTGCTAAGTCATCGTACGGAAGACATCACGTGTTTTATAGGCAATAACTCAACTACTAATAGAACAGCCTGTTAGACAATACCTTTATGGAATACCATGTGCAGATACTCTGACATCTGTCCTGTAGGACTTTTATAAGGAAAGAAAGTCATGCTTTAGACTGTCAAAATGGAAAATGCTGTAACAGCTCCAGGAATGTGGGATAGAACATGAGGTAAGGATTTGAAGAAAGCATATTGCTTATATTCTTTACTCCAGATCAGGTCACAACTGAAACCTCAGTTCTCTGTCATTGTTTATAAGGAGAATAGATGGGTAATTTTCATCTGTATGCCATTTCTAAGGCTTTCACTCCAAGGTTAGCTCATAGGATTCTGTAGGCTGGATAATTATCTGATTACATGACAGATGGAAAATCGAGTTTCTACTGAGCTACT
The DNA here is from genome assembly GCF_022079265.1 of Lynx rufus. Lineage (NCBI taxonomy): Eukaryota > Metazoa > Chordata > Mammalia > Carnivora > Felidae > Lynx > Lynx rufus. The sequence continues at coordinate 93,681,682 of NW_025814845.1, read as the reverse complement.
AAATCAAGAGAGTCTATGTTTATTTCTGATTAACAATCAAGTTAGTTAAGGGTTATAAATGATGCCTATGGCAAACTTTAGTTGTTGTTTATTTGGAAGGACACAAGAATAGTAAATATTAAAATGTGTTCTAAGTGATGCATATTTTCTTCCTATTCACACTGACCTAATTGATTAATGTCATACCAGGTCAAGTGGGGCAGCTCAGTCTATTTAATTTAGTTTTGTTCTTCACAAAGTGACTATTTTTTACTTTATAGTTGCTAATTATTGATGGACAGCAGCTGAGATCTGACCCAGCTACTGTGATGGATGAAGTCCAGAAGTTTCTGGGAGTTACACCTCATTATAATTATTCTGAAGCACTAACGTGAGTCTATTCTCATGCTTGATTTCATTTCCATTATTTGCCATCATAAATTATACTGGTAGGTGTGTATATAGCATCATTAATACTAGCTATGAATTTATACATCATTATGCTACTCAAAAGCAGTCAAAGGAGTATCCTCATTATTCACGTAGTGTCTTCCTTTTGAATACCACAAATATTGTATTTTACAAAGTGCTAACCTTTAGGCATTTTATAATTCCCCTCTTTGTGAGCTTTTTCCCAATGTATGTTTGGTTAAGTACATTTTTAGATGCCTACTCTGTGCAGAACTTGTCCCAGAAACTGAGGTTAAAAAAGTGAAAAAAAATATAGTCTCTTCCCCCAAATAATTCACAGGTTAGAAATGAAATGCTGATGGCCATTATTAACTCTGTGAAAATGAGCAGTATTTCGGGCAGAATTGGGAAAAGGATAAATTCATGTTTTACTTTGCATTTATTAAATTGTGTATAACCAAATATAATCACATCTATTCTTCCTGTTATCTACTGTTGCATGACAGACCATCCCAAAACCCACCAGCATATTACCACAGCCATTTTAGTATGCTCATAGATTCTATTGGCTGGGAATTCAGACAGGACACAGCCAGAACAGCTTATCTCTGCTCATAATACCTGGGGACACAGTTGGGAATGTGACTATTTGGGTATGAATCAAATGGCTAGGGACTCGAATCTTTGGAGGCTTCACTTTTTTAGTCCTGTCTCTGGCTCTTGGACTGGCAAGGCTCAAAGGCTGAGCTCAATGGGATAAGACCTCTTTGTGTGGCATTGCTGCAGTGCAGTGGCTGTGTTCTGAGAGGGAGTGATTTGTCAAGGCAGTGTGATCCAACACAGCCATGGCCTTCTCTGACCTACCCTCGCAAGTCGCAGAGCATCATTTATACTTCATTTTATTGATCACAACCAAGACACTAAAGCCGGTACAAATCCAAAGAAAGGGAAATAGGCCTCTCCCCCCAATGCAGAGGGGCAAGGGCATTCTACAGAAAAGAATATGGGAGGGGAGATATTGTTGCTGTCATCTTAGAAAAATAAAACCATATACTTGGGTAATTAAAAGTGGGGGGGGGGAGGTAAAGAAGCAAAATAACAAACAAAACCTCCAAGAAGCCAAACAATATTTTAAAAGGGCATGTACTTGACTACCTCACAAGGCCTGATACAAAGCCTATTAAATTTTAGACAAAATTCTAACAAGCCTGATTATATAATTTCCCAGTTCACAGCAGATTACAATCAGCAATTAGACAATTAGAGAGGGTAATGGAAGGACAGGAAAAGCAGTAATAAGATTGGGTTGTTCCTTATCCACTCAAACATGTCTAATGAAGTTTTTACCTACACTTGGAAACAATAACAATACAAGGCATGCCCCTGTTGATTAAGTAGACAAAGCCTCCTATATTACGTTTTACATTAATAGTTATTGACATTAGCTGTCTTCCCATACCTCCCTGCAGTAGTTTAGGGAATGGTTCTATCTTGTTTACTACAAATAGTTGCTTGTGGTTCAATAAACCTGTAAAATCATACTTTTTAAGAAGAGATTGCAAACAAGTACAGAATGTATGGCTTTTAATATGTCTCACATCACAAAAATTAATAACTATAGTGATGTTCACTGTAATAAAAGAAGTCATATGGCAACCAATTCATGTCCTCAGAGTTGTCTAACAGTTATTTGAAAAAGGCTTTGCATCTTCATTTCACAATTTCATGCCTACTGAAATAAAACTGTAAAATAATGAATTCATATAACTTAGAAAAAATAAATGTCCTTTGTTATAGTATATACCATCAATGCAATAAACGAAACCAGGACAGCAAAATAATATGGAGTCAAGGTTATGACAACCCTATCTAAAAGAATGACTTTCAGTATGGCTCTTCTTGCTCAAGTTGTATTCAGTTCTGCCTCACAACAGCTGCTGTGGAGAACAGGAAGAGACTGTGCCCCATCCTGGGACCTCCACACACCTGAGAGCAAAGGAGATGCTCTCAGCGTGTGTATAAATATCTTGGCTTTGTTGCAAGAACTGTATTTTACCTTAATGCAGTTAAATATTCTCATCCTGAGGCAGAAATGCTGTTTAGGGGAACAGTTATGCCGACTTCCCCATCTCATTTTGCAGAGCATGCTGAATTGTTTTTCCTCTTGGGAAATTAATGAAAACTAGAGAAAGAACTGTGATAGGCAAGGAGCAGATTGAAAAGTCCAGGTTGGAAATGACTCTGTCTTCCTTTTATTCATTTAACCAGTGATGTATTTAATTTTAATTGATAACATGTACTAGGACAACCTGGACTGCAAGGATCAGGTCTCTAATAATAGGTTGGGCAGGGAACTGTGAAGAAAATTTCCCTCTCCCCCTAAATGAGTTCACATATGTGCAGAGGCAAATTGCAGGTGCACCGGTATTATAGGAATGGGCCCAGGGCAACAAAATATTCTGCAACTAATTAACTTTACATCCCAGTCAATTATGCTTCATCCTTCTAAAACATCTGCTGAGCAACAAAAATGCAAACCTTTTCGATGTTTTATGCATGCAGCAAGTCCCATAGCAATAAATTTAAAATTTCTCTTCTTATTTGTTTATTCTTCCATTTTTCCTATCTTGTTAGTCCTAAACAAAAGTTCTTATATATCTGAGTTTAAACAATTAGGCCACGCATCCTTTCTTTTGGAACTTTGTGCAGCCATGGGAACAAAACATTAGAATTTTTTTAAGAGTATAGGGACCTGAATTATCCCATAGGATCATTTGCCTTTAGCAAAAGAAATGAAAAGTTGTCTAATCTTTCACTTGCCACTTGCATAGCCTGTGCCTCATGTTGTCTGAAAAAAATATATAATAAATTATATTTTTACAATTTCAGTTTCCTCCCTAAAAAGTGTAAATATTTTGAACTTTAAAATCTACAGCACTTTTCCAAATTAGAAGTTTTAATTCATGTTTATATTCACAAAAGTATACTTACATTACATTTAGTCATTTTAATATATACCATTGAATGATTTCAAAGAAATTTGTTAATATATTCTGATAAAGAAATCATATTAATAAGTAAATAAATATTTTAAAGGTCCTGTGTATATGGGTTATAGTTTTGATGATTGGTCCTTGATCTTTTATGAATGAATAGGTAAAATATGGAACTTAAGTTAATAATTTCAACCTAAGACTGGATTAAATATTTATGGGTCTTTTTTCATTACAGTAGAAATATTAAAAAATATATAATAACATATAGTTTATATAATCTCAATTAGACTTTCAAACCAATTCAGTGAATATGTGTAGTACTGACTTAAATTAAGTTGAAACAATGGGCATACCAAAGTAAGTTATCTTTCTTTCTTTTTTTAATGTTTATTTATTTATTTGGGGACAGGGGGAGAGAGACAGAGAGAGAGTATGCAAGTGGGGGAGGGGGGCAGAGAGAGAGGGAGAGAGAGAATTCCAAGCACTGTCAGCACAGAGCCTATGCAGGGCTATATCTCACAAACTATGAGATCATGACCTGAGCCAAAATCAAGAGTTGGATGCTTAACAGACTGAGCCACCCAAGTGCCCCCCAAAGTGCATTTTCTTTATACAATTGGAGAGGCTCTCTCACTCAAAATTATGTATATAAGTTATAATGATTATATTTTTACAATTACTTATATATTTGCACTTTTTTAGGTTTGATCCCCAAAAGGGCTTTTGGTGTCAGCTCCTGGAAGGAGGAAAAACCAAATGTCTTGGAAAGAGCAAAGGCCGAAAATATCCACCCATGGATCCAGAGGTAATACTTTCCTAATTTCTGAAATACTCTGGTAAAACTTGTGCATAAAACTGATTCAAAATGAGTGACAATAAATTGGCTTCCTTTTTCTTCTCTTTCTTTGCTATCAATGTTTTATATATTTAGACTATAGATAGACTGACAAAGATTAATAATTGATAGATACCTGTAGAAATTGTTTACCATTAGGGTACAACTGAAAGATAAATACTTAGTGAACAGTAACACTTTTCCAAATGTGTAAAGTACTTAAATGAATTGTTTACTAAACAAGTGATTTCAGATAAAATACATAAACATTATTATTATATATTAAATATATGTATACAATGCCTATACCATGCATGAGTTAAGGAATGGAAAGTAAAGGGTTCTGATTACCAAATATAACATGTGAGTGGGGAGGTTTCTCCACACCAGTCAACACTCAGACACCAGCTGGGTATTTTACAATTCAACTCATTTCTAACACTATCTACCCAGATATAGAATAAGATCCCACAGGTTAAGGGTGAAGACTGTTTCTTCACCCTCCCAACTTCAGATCCCAGTTGCAAGCCCAGGTTGTCACCTGTGCTTCTGACCAACCAGCTATAGATTGAAAATTTCATTGGCTTCCTCCTTGCTATGATGACTCACAGAATTTGCGAGGGACTTGTTCACAAATTTGCTTTGTGACAACAAAGCAAATGCTTTTTGCTACATTTAATGTAGCAAAATTTGCTACAGGGACTCACAGAACTCATAGAAACATTACTGACCAGGTCACGTGTTATTTATAAAGGAATATAACTCAGGAATAGCCAGATGGAAGGGATGCATAGATCAAGGTATGGGGAAAGCCCTCCTCTATGAATGAGCCACTCTCCCCAAATCTCCATATGTGCTCCAAACCTAGTCCTTTTTGGGTTTTTATTGGAGGTTTCATTACATAGACACAATTTTTTAAATCATTAGCAAATGGTAATTGTTGATTCACCTCCATGCCCTCTTTCCTAGGAGGTCAGCAGGGTGGGACTTAAAGTCCAACCTTCTAATCACATGGTTGATTCTCCTGGCAACCAGCCCTCATCCAGGTGGGGGTCTAGAAGCTACTTAGTTAACATAACAGAAGATACCTTTATCGTTTTCATTTAGGAAATTCCAAGGATTTTAGGAGCTTTGTGCCAGCAGAAGGGGTAAGGAACAAAGATATATTTTATAATATAAATCACAATATCAAAGAGAGGATACAGGATAAAATAGTTACGAACCCAGATTTATTATAGGAGGGTAAATTGTTTTCATTGATTTATAATAAGATACATAAAACAATGACAAACTATAAAAGCAGGAAAAAATTTTTCTTAATAGATAGAAGTGATGGTATGAAGAGGTAGACTAGGGTTGGGAAGCCAGTTATCAATAGCTGAGCCAGACGTAATGAGTATCTGTCTCAAGACAAGGTAGGCAAAGGGAGGCTGGAAGTGATTCAGGTATTACATTCAGGTACTAAATAGAAGTACCAGAATGTCCTTCTTAAACTATACCTGTGAAATCTGTAATTTCAAAAGGGTTTCAGAAATCACTTTAATGCCAAGAAATCAGCGTAAGGTTCTCACTACTTCTATAAACATCTTATCCAGAATTTGAAGTGTTTACAATCTGGTTTAAGGGAAGAAATGTAATGAAATGCCTGATGGATGGTACAAGACAAAATGTAGTTGTCTTAAGTCCATTTCCGCGGTATACACAAAAGTTGCCAAGGGAGTTTTATGAGGGAAAAGACTCATTTGTGTTAAAATATTGGAAAGGGCTTAAGAGAGATGGCGTAGCTTTGACCAGATGGAAAATAATGTTTGGATCATTGCTTGCCTATAGTGACACAGAAGTGTTCATATCTACTATTTTATCAGAGACACAAAACAATGTTCTTTGGGTTATAATATGAAGTAAGTGACATAATGAGAGAAAGCCCAATTATAAATTTTCTGTTTCTCAGAAATAAAACATAAACTAAGAATACGGATATATTTGAGAATTCTTTTTTTTAACATTCATCTAAAAAGGGCCAATCATTCCAGCTTGACTAAAATTTTAAGAATCACAATAAAGTTCATTATAATGATTTTTATAATGAGATAGCATAATATTTTTGAAGTAAAAACTCCTATTGTTTTGAAAGTATCAGTTTTTGTCCTGAATAAACATAGAAAATATTTTTAAAAGTTGCAAGTCATGGGGCACCTGGGTGGCTCAGTCGGTTAAGCGTTCGACTTCAGCTCAGGTCACGATCTCGCGGTCCGTGAGTTCGAGACCCGCTTTGGGCTCTGGGCTGATGGCTCAGAGCCTGGAGCCTGCTTCCGATTCTGTGTCTCCCTCTCTCTCTGCCCCTCCCCCGTTCATGCTCTGTCTCTCTGTCTCAAAAATAAATAAACATTAAAAAAAACTTTTTAAACAAAAGTTACAAGTCATTTCTTTAATCATGAATTTCAGCATGTATGATTATTTATGTTCACATTTTATGCTATGGCCAGTTTTACAGAAAATGATCAATTTTAAAGGAAACATATGTGTTTCTAGTTCACTTTTGTGGATTTGGTACCACAACAGCTCCCTACTCATTCTTCTTTAGTGTCATTACCTCTCATCAACTTTTCTCCTTGCATAGCAATACAATTAAGAATTGCCTTAATGGTATATAATCCAGAAAAGATATACCTGGACCGACTTTTATTTTATAGCTACAGTTCTGCCAAATCTTTTCAAAAGGTAATAATGAGTAGTATCTGAACAAAAATACAAAGAAATGCATCTTTGTAGACACCCATATGGTAAGAGACTTTCTTAAGAAATGTAGATTGCATCATTTTAATGAATAACTTCCTTCAAGTTGTTTGTGTTTGTGTTTTGTTTTTGCTTTTTGCTTTTCAGTCTAGAACTTTCCTCTCTAATTACTACCGAGATCATAACGTGGAACTGTCCAAACTGCTACACAGACTGGGGCAGCCTCTGCCATCCTGGCTGAGACAGGAGCTGCAGAAAGTGAGATAGCACTGGAGACAAGAACCAAGGCTGGAAGGATGCTTCCTTTTACTATTAAATAGAAAAACAAACCCCACAACTCTTGTCCCCTTAATGCACTTGTGACTGTCAACAGAAGACTGTGTGAATAAATTTCCTTCTATCTTTTTCATAAAATGAAATTGGTTATATATGCACGCATTGGCAATTACTAGCATCCGTCCCTATGTGAGCTTCTGGGAAGTAATGTGGGGTTTTGTGGCATTATCCAGTTTCCAGTGTGGGTATCATGACACAGCCCAGTTCCTCTGTTAACCATAAGGTTCCAGAAACTCTACATAAGACTGGGAACCCTGATTATATGCAAGTGACAAATGAGAATCTTGAGGAAAAGATAAGAACAGAGATATCTGTAAATGAAGTTAGCAGTAACCCAGTATCTGAGTAAGGGCTTGCATTTTCTCTTTGCTAATTTAAAAACAAGTTTGCTTTTGTGGTGAGAAGAAATGCTATGATCCCATACTCTTATTTTGAGCATTTATTATTTATGGTAGTCCACATATTTTTTCCTCCTTTTTATGAATTTCCTTGCCTTGCTAGAGAAGTTGTGAAGTTGTAGTCTTCGCCTCCCCATGTGTTTTTGTCTGTTTTTCTTTGGTAAGAGAAAAGGTTTCACATCCACCAATAGTACTATTTTATCTGGCAAGGCAATCTATTCTCAGTGGATTTTGCATTATGGGTCCAACAAAAGCTATCAGACATTTGGGGGAAAAGGAGTAAGGATGCATACTCTGTGTAGTATCAACTAGTATGTAGAAGGCCATCTTTCCATGGGTCCAAAATCTTACCACACTAGTAATCTAGGTATAGCCACCTTGACAGTGATGTAGTATTTATATATTTTTTCACTATCTATGGAAGAAAAAAACTTGATTGATAAGATATGGAATGAAAACACCAACATGAGTTTACAGGTAGTGTGGGGCACTCGTGCCTTCTATGTAGTATTATATCAATCGTTTTAAAGCATGGACTTTTCTATATGCCAATACATATACTATTGCAGAAGATTATGTTTCTAATGGCTATTATATATATACATATATATAATATATATTATCGAAAACTTACCTCTTTAAACATTACTAATTCTCTAACCTGAACTGTTTCCCAGCCATGCCACCCAACAATTAATTTCTAGAAGAGGAGTGATGGCTCTTCCTGTCCTGGGTTCCTCTCCTACGTGGAGAGGATTGTCATGCTGTTTGAATTTTTTATCCCATTTTTCAATGAAGACATAGTAAGGCTTTGTTAATCTATTCAGCATGATCCATGAAGGTAAAATTTCAACAGAACAGTAAATCCGCTGCTTTGGGGACATTACCTATAGATCCATCCTGCTTCTAGAGTAATTTTTCTAAAGCTTATAAATAATATTACTTTTTCCTGCAAACTGAGAAATTATGCGTAACATAATTCATTGTCTTTAAAGGAAACTGAAGATCCTTGTTTTGTTTGTTTGGTTTTTGTTGTTGCTGTTATTGTTGTTGTTGTTGTTATTGTTGTTTTAAGCAAGCAAATCTAATCTAATCTGAAAGAGAATCAAGAATTTTCACATATTTTATTACAAAATTCAACTTTGGATTTATACGTCTTGAAAAGTTTTGTTTCCTTGTTGTTTTCCCCTTGTTTCCCCACTGTGTCTAGAGGTTTTTGATCTTTTTGAGAAAATGTGAACATTTTTCTTGGGCATGAGTGAATAGAAATCACAAATTATTGCTTTGGTTGTTCCTGTGTTAACTTTGAGACTCAAATTCTCAAACTTATTATTACTTATATGATCATGTGCTTGAAAACATTGCATTAAGCACGCAATAATCACAATAATTGGGTATTTAGACCTCTCACATTTCATTTGTTGGTTCACTGGTTTCCTCCAGTTTGTATTCTAATATTTTCTTTTTGACTAGAGACTAACTTTTTTCTAAGTGGAGTAACAGAGATATTTATACAAAAATGGGGAGATATTTTTCATATAAAGTAAAATTTCACACAAGTCAAAATACAACTCATCACCATATCTGCAAAAATGTAACTCATTTTTGGCATTTTCTCATTTTTTCCCCTAAGTAATGTATCATTCACCTATCTACAGACATCAGAGAGCAGAATTCCCCCAAATCCACCCAGTCTCTTTCATTTCAACCAGCGTGTACCTTTTTCTTATTAAGACTGATTATGAAGAAAAAATAAATTTTAATTATATGATTCATCCTCATCTTATAGTAAACTACTTGGAGGGACTCTGGGGTTTGGGAATATTATAATAAATCAGGAAAAATCTCAGCTTTAAGAATATCTTGATTGTCCCAATTGTTACCCACTTCAGACTTCTTCAGAATTACTGAGTCAAATTTAATATATGTAATGCTTTAAAATTTTAAGTAAATTCTATCTCATGGTCTTGAATTACATACTTTTTTAAATTTTAAAGAACTTCCTAAAACCTTTAAGCAAGACAATGTCTTCTCCTCTTTCCTTCTTTCAGTTGCTTAACTCACAAGTATAATCATTGATTACTTCACATTAATAAAAGCAGGAATAATATTTGATTATAAGCCTACATCAAGAGGTAATAACAAGCTTGCCAAATACCAGTCTCTAAAAATTATATTACAAATCTCATCCAAAACCAAATTTTGCATGTATTTAACAATGGCTGCCAAAGAACTGAATAAGCAACAAGGAAGAATGCAAGTGAGAAAAATCTACAGTCCTTTTATTACTGTATTTTTTCTAAAAAAAATACTCTTATTCCATTTAGAGATTTTATTTGCCTCGATTTCAACAAATTCATTTATTTTTACCTTATGTAGTTTTTGTTCTTCTATCTCACTGTTTTAATATGACATAAAGTGTCCCCTTTGCCGTGAATAATTGATTTATTTTCAGTTACGGAAACAATTTATAGTGGAATAATATTTTAAAAGTCTGTTTTTGGTGGCTAGAATATATATTAGCCATTTGCTTGATGGAGGTAACTCAAAATAATGTTGGCCAACTTTTGAAAAGAAAGAAATCCAGTACTCTCCCATTTAGGATTTTATCTCAACTACAGGAACACAATGTAGCCATGGGTACATATATGCACCCAGTATGTGTATATATATGCAAATGAACATTTGTGTGTGTGTGTGTGAGCCAGTGAGGTGGATGGGAAAAGCAGAAAGAGAGCTCTGCATTTATTGAAATTGTGAAATAACAGATATAGTATCTTTGGTTCTTCTTCAGAATAAATACTACTACTGGTATGGCAACTAGAGTAATGTTGTTTCTCCTCTAAAATCTAAGGTTTTATTTATTTTTTTATGTTTATTTATTTTTTGAGAGAGAGAGAGTGTGTGTGTGTGAAGAGAGGATGGGCAGAGAAAGAGGAAGACACAGAATCTGAAGCAGGCTCCAGGCTCTGAGCTGTGCTGACAGCTCAGAGCCTGATGCGGGGCTTGAACTCCCGGACCACGAGATCATGACCTGAGCAGAAGTCAGACGCTTAACGGAATGAGCCACTCAGGCTCCCCTAAGGTTTTAATCAATAGATGGTTCTTTTTCCTTTCCTTTATCATCCTAGCTTCTTCTATCTTCCTATCTCTTATCTTATACATATTCCCTAAATTCCAGACATATAAAAAGTATAACCAGGAAGTTAAGAGAGTAAACTTTGGCTATCAAAAAGTCAATCAATAGTAGCCTAGAGGTCTTACATACAGAGAATAAACTGAGGGTTGCTGGAGGGCGGGTGGATGGGTGGGGGATGGGCTAAATGGGTGATGGGCATTAAGGAGGGCACTTGGTGGGATGAGCACTGGGTGTTATGTGTAAATGATCAATCACTGGCTTCTACTCTTGAAACCAATACTACACTTCATGTTTACTAACTTGAACTTAAATACATAATAGTAGCTTAATGCTATATTACCATGCCTGTCTTTCACCTCGCTTGATCTCATCACATAGGCATTTCATCATGTCACATCATCACAAGAAAGTGAGTATAATACATTAAGATATTTTGCGAGAGAGAAACCACATTCACATAACTTTTATTATAGTATAGTGTTATAACTGTTCTATTTTATTATTATTATTGTTAATATCTTACCCTGCTTAATTTATAAATTATAAATTATAATTAAATTATAAATCTATAGATTAAACTTTATTATATGTATGTATGTGTAGGAAAAAACATAGTATGTATAGAGTCCACAGTTTCAGACATCTGCTGAGGGGCTTGGAAACTATCTCTTGCAGGTAAGGGGACAATGCTATAGTTGCTGTTCTCCAATTACCTTGTGATTTTTACATTTCTAAGCCCTTGTACATGCTGCTGCCTAGAACACTTTTTCCCTTCCTCAACTGGTCTCCTGTATGAATTGGCATTGCTGATTTACTAACACAGTAACACTTTGAATCTCAATCAAACTGGCCATGAAAATCCACTCCCTTTTGCTTCCTAAGTTCTTTGTATCTAACTCACATAAATATCAATCCTCTCAACTTTGGGTCTCTGGCTTTAAGTTGTACCAGAAATCTTCCAGTTCCCTTGGCATTAGGCCATGAATATCTGGGGTATGATGATAACATATTTAGAGTTATAATGGCAGCAACTAGCTTACTAATCATATTACACCATTATTATTGCACCTATATTGCATGGTAATTTTTCATATATCTCATCTACATGCTAAACTGTAAGTTGCCAAAATGGGAAATATCTTTTCATTTTTGTAACTCTCATGCATAATACAGTATCTGGCACAAAATAAGTAATTGTTAGATGAATATATGTATTACCTTATATCTTTACAAGGGCAGGAAACTGGACTTCAATTTGTAAGCATAAAATGTAAATATAAAGTTATACTCTCAATCATAGCACCAAGATACACATTTTTAAGACTGTTTGGGCTTAAAAGTATTGACTGTTCTCTAAGAGTCTGTATGGTTGTACATCTAAGTCATCTAATCTTATAAATAAGAGCACCAAACAGACCAAATTAAGCATCCCTAGACATAGTAGGAATTAAGCCACATTGACTGCTGTTCGTTCATATTGGTCTAAATATCTCACAGTATTGCCCCCTAAAAATGTTTGTTTATAATCAGGACAAAGCTAAGAGCTGCCTGTCTACAATGCAATTTAGGAGGTGAAGTGCAAGGCTTAGAACTGAAAAGAATTCACCATGTTGAAGCGGATAGGAGAGCATTGACTTGATATTGATTAGTGAAACCCTTGAGTTGTAAAGGTTTTTTCTCGTCCTGACAAAAAGAACAATGTAATTGTTTGATGAGACACATAAAATGTTTGTGGAAACAATGTCCAAGAAACGGTGGGTGTAATTGTCATGTCCAAAACATGGGCACTTTCTTTCTTAATTCAACTAGTATGAAAACATCTCCATTTAATAAGCACACTTATTCCCAGGATATTCTTAATTATTTAAGACTCCATTTTGATTACTGTAAATCTTAGAAGTCTTTTCAGAAATCTAAATGGTAGGCCAGAAATAAGACACTCAAGGTAAGAATATACAGCAGAAAAGAGAAACTAGGAACCAATTTGTGAGGATGCAAGAGAACCATGACTGCATTCTTGTGACCACCAACGACTATTTCTAGATCACATGAGTTGGTGTAAAAGAGAAAAATTGCTATGGGTTGTGTACCTGTCAACAGTGTTTTCAAAAAAGCAGGAATAAGTTTTAACTGCTTTTGACCTGGAGTAACAGGTGGCAACATGGTGCAGGGAACAACCCACACTGACGTATTTGTTTCCTTTATTTTGTTTCCTGATGAAGATGTGTCAAAAGTCAAAGAGTAGTACATGGTAGAAAGTTTTGGGAGTGGTGGGTTTATTGTAACCCACTTACCCTTTGAGGTTCAAAACCAACAGACTTTGGTTTGTCTACCACATCTAAAATAAACTTTCAGGGCACCTGGGTGGCTCAGTCAGTTGAGCATCCGCCTTCAGCTCAGGTCATGACCTTGTGGTTCGTGAGTTTGATCCCCACCTCAGGCTCTGTGATGACAGATCAGAGCCTGGAACCTGCTTCGGATTCTGTGTCTCCCTCTCTCTTTGCCCCTTCCTTGCTCACGCTCTCTCTCTCAAAAATAAATAAACATTAAAAAATTAAAAATAAATAAATAAAATAAAATAAACTGCCTACACTCTACAGGGTGAAAACGTAGACATGTTTTTCTCTCTGTACCTTCAGGTACCAAAGTCTATATACTAAACTCTCACATGTGCAAGTCAATTGTTTTCGGTTTTGTCTTGTTTTGTTTTAGTTTTTTTTTGTTGTTTATTTATTTTTAAGAAAGAAAGCGTGAGCTGGGGAGGAGCAGAGAAAGAGAGGGACAGAGAATCCGAAGCAGGCTCTACACTGACAGCAGAACGTGGGGCTAGAACTCATGAAATGAGAGATCATGACCTGAGCCGAAGTTGGATGCTTAACCATCTGAGCCACCCAAGTATCCCAGGTTTAAATCAAGGCCCAGGTCAACTGTAATTCTCTCTTGCATGTTCCCAGGATGTTGCCTGCAAATTACAGTCATCCAAAAGCTTTTAACCACTTGATAAAATCAAGCATATGTAAACCTATAGTTAGTTATGTACTAAAGAGATAAATAATGTTATCCACAGACAAGATCCTGAAGATACTTAGATCTCATTTTAGGAAAATGGCAAAGCTGAAAAGAAATATGAGAATAGACTTAAGTTAACAAGAAGTTATGCCTTTATCACAGGTAACACACATACAATACAAATAGACGCCAACCACCTCCTCCCCCAGCCACCTTCAACCAATGTAAATGATAAAGCAAGCATTGAACAGTTTGTATGCTATTCTCTGAAATGAATGAATCATATGAACCCATTGTGATTTCCATAACAATATCTATCAAACTATTTTAAACTATTTCAACCTGAAGAAGTACCATGCATACTGTGATGCAGGGATGTCTGGACCAGAGTCACGGCTCAAAATGTGACAATACCACTTACTCATTGTGTGAGGTTCCTTGGGCACATTACTTACACTCACTGTGCTATAATTTCCTCATCTTCACAATGCAAATAATAATAATGCCTACCCTTTGAGGTTATTATGAGGATTATATGAGTTAAAATACATAAAAGCACTAGAACAGTAGTTGGAGCAGATCAACCACTATAAGAGTGTTTACTGTTATTAGTTACTTTGTACGTATCTTTTTCTAAATGCACAATACATTAAAAAAAATATGTTCTCCCAGGTGGACAGACTCAGGTTATAGTAGATGCAGGAGCACGTGAGGTCTTTCCCAGCCCGCTAACAAACCCCAAAACTAACATTCAGAAGGAAGCTACATGGACAACATCAAACATCACAGCTGGTCACCAGGACCAGATACAGCAAGTTGTGAATCATAGATTAGTTCCATTCCTCATTGGTGTTCTCTCTAAGGCAGACTTCAAGACACAAAAGGAAGCTATATGGGCTGTGAACAAGTATACATGTGGTGGAACGGTTGAACAGATTGTGTACCTTGTTCATTATGGCATAATAGAACCATTGATGAACCTCTTAACTGCAAAAAATACCAATACTATTCTGGTTATTCTGGATGTCATTTCAAAGATCTTTCAGGCTGCTGAGAAACTAGGTGAAACTGAAAAATTCTGTATAATGATTGAAGAAAGTGGAGGTTTGACAAAATTGAAGCCCTACAAAACCATGAATGTGTCTGTGTGCAAAGCTTCATTAAACTTGATTGAGAAGTATTCCTCTGTAGAGGAAGAAGAAGATCAAAATGTGCCAGAAACTACCTCTAAAGGCTATTACATTCCAAGTTTGGGATGGTACTCCCGGGACCTTTAACTTTTAGATTGTATAGCTGAGGAATAAAGTTGTTTGTTGTGTACTATGTTTGGTATAAGTTTATCTTTCTGTTTCTCTATGAAGAACTCTTTTTAAATGTGTTTTGTTATTGTAGCACTTTCTACAAGGGAAACTATACTTGAACAGTTCCAAACTGTACAAACTGTATGAAGCTTCTCCTCTCAGTGGGTTTCTTATTTCTATGTGGAATCTTGTATCTTGCAGTGTCCTGTAAATAATGATTAAATTCCCCCCTTTTCCTTAAAAAAATATGTTCCCAAAAATCTGGCTTCATATAAAATTAATGGCATGTAAAAGTAAGCATATTTAGAAACAAGAGTCTACAAACACAAGAGGTAGATAGTAACAAGGCAATAATATCAATTGCAATATCTCCACGTTTTACCATTCTAGTTCTGTCAATTTCATGTGCTTGACCAAATTATAGAATTCTTATGAGGCTCATTTCTTCCTGTATTAAGAAAGAATTGAGGATAGGAACCTAAAGATAGAGTGCTGACAAGTGAAACTAACGTCTAAGATTGATGAATAAAGAAATTATAATAGAAACCTGAAATTTTCTCATTAAACTCAAGTCTCCAGGGAGGGATAGATTTAGTCAGAACACTAAGAGAATGTGCAAAGTAGATCATCATATGTATAAAAAAATAATATTTAGGCATTCTTATTGAGGAACAATAATAATGAAAAAAAGATATGTGCCAGAAGACTGGAGAGTGGAAAATATCAAACAATATTTTTCAACCTATATCTTTAATGGGGTTAAAAAAAGTGTATTCTGTGAAACATAAACCATTGAACTTAACAATTTACCAATGGGCAAGATTCTGAATTCAGTGTTTGCAGCTAAATTTGTCAGAAGTATTCTGCAGAAAACTCATTGTCAGTACATAAATTAAAAGGAGATAGAATATCCAAATTCCTCATGTGATCCAAATACAAATGGTCTTCAGATAACATTTTTTGAAGTTTGGAAGAACTCAGATATTTCAACTTTTGAAGCCCCAAATACATGGATTTAAGTAAACTGTCTAGATCTCAGCAGTTAAGGTACAATGTTTCTTTTTCTTTAGGTGAACAACCAAGAGCCGTATGAACTTTAAACTAATGAAGTTTAATAAATCAGCAAATAGTTGGAGAAGCATAGTCAAAGAATATTTTTAACGAATAAATGTCTGCCTAAAAAGAAAATTTTAGTGGCTCACTCCTCAGTTTTGTCCAAGAAAATTTGCATAAAAATATTCAGATGAAGTTATAAATCAAAGATCCCAACTTCACAGTCTTTGAAGATACCAGCAAATAGGTTTTATTTTATTTTATTTTATTTGTTTTGTTTTGTTTTGTTTTGTTTTAGATGGGGCACATACTTTTAAGTTCCCTAGGATGCACAGCCAACTATTTTCCTATTCCCAGCCATCTAGATTCTGAAGTTTATCGTTAAGATAACCAGATATGGGATAAAATTGGAAGAGATATAAACCTCAGCAAGCAGTGTTGTGATCTTGATTCAGCATGAATCCTAGTCTTAGGAACCAAGAACCCAACTCGTCCATACATGTGGTTTTAGTTAAGGTTTCTCAAACTAATGTGCTATAATAGTGAAATTGTGGAAGCTTAATAAACCAATACAATATAATTTTATTTTGCACTTACATAAAACCCAATCAGTGGGGAGGGAGAATGGGTAGAATGGGTAGGGGAGGAAATCTTGTTCCATGTTGTCTTTCAGAAATCTAGTCTGTTCTAAATTTGACATCTTTAAACACAAATATGACTTCCCTTGTCACTATAGACTTTGGACATCTTGGCTGCAAAACAGAGGAAGTGAAATTCAAAATCATTTAGAATTAGAGATTCAGAATAATATATAACATTCTAGTACATATCAAAGTGGCCACAATTTAGTCACAATCCCAAATTTTACTGAAGGGAGTTTGGGAAATGTTGAGGTATATGCCAAGAGGAGAGGGAAATAGGTTTTTTAAATAGAATAGACATTCTTTGTTGTAGTTCACCCTTCCAGTCACCAAATATCCATCACATTCTTACTCTTACACATTGGAAGACATTCACCCATCCTCAAGTGAGGGTAAACACAAAGTCTTATCTGGTCACTTCATTCAGCTCAATGTGGAGAATCTCTGAGCTTTCTGTCAGCCTCTTCAACAGGTCCAGACATGGCTCTCATGGTCTGACAATCTGTGTGTATAAGTCATCTTCTTTCATCACAGACAGAAATACAATGATGGGCCCTGGGCGTACAAACCACAATAAACAATCCCATTTGAAAATGGAAAGAATAGGAGACATATGGCTGTCAATATATGGCAATCATTTTGCATTTCTGCTTGGAAGACAGGGATGCCTGGAAGTGGGAATTATTTTTTTCTTGATTAAAGCCTAATGTTTCCCACTCACAGGATCAGTCTAAATCATTTTTTTCCACCCTGATGGCTCCCATCCCCTTTTTTTTCTCAAAAATTTGGACTCATGATTTCTTTGCCAATATACTTCCCTCAAAACTTAGTAGGTATCTAACCTAGTTATTTTCTTTCGACTCAGTTCCATGTTGCCAGTGATTGTCACCAAAATTCTTTCCTAGAACTAGTACTCAAATCTGCTTTATTCCCTCATTTTCTTGCCCCAATTATCTCTCATTCTCTCTACTCCTATCTTAGTCTCTCTCTCTCTCTCTCTCTCTTTGACCCTTCCTCCATCCCTCCCTTCCTCCCTCAATTATGGCAGCTCTCATAGAGCAATTAGGCTTAAGTGGAAAGGTAATATTCAGTCTCACTTTTATCAAGGGGCTGACTGCAATGGGTCTTTGTAACTGGAAATCTTCAGTTACAAATCTTTCAATCTTCCTCATAGTCTCAGGTTTAGGAGAATTTGGATTTTTCAAACTTTTGAGGATTCAAATATCCGCAGTCCATTTCATTTTATGTTTGCCTACAAACCAACTAATTCTTGACTGAGTTCATCTCTTCTTTCTAATATTTTCTATTACAAATGAAAAGCATTCTATTTCAAAATTTCTCCAGGTAACAATATAGTCTTGGAAGCATCTGATCTGTCTTTCAAGTTATCATGCATGACAGTTCTACCAAATATTTTGCCACTCTTATCCAATATCTTATAACTGTTTTCTCCTTAACATCTACCCACACTGCTGGTCAACGTCACAAATTTTTGTTTATCTTTATAATAACTTCACTTCTTGAATTACCAATATTAAAGTTAATTAAGGTGCTACTAGCTACTGTAATAGGTTAACACCCAATTCTTAGTAGTATCATAAAATAAAAATTCATTTTTTGCTCATAAACACTTTAAATAGTGGCCGGGGGGGGGGGGAGTGTTGTCTTTCACACAGAAAATCTGTCTTCTTGACTGTAAAACCAAAAATTGTTTTTTGTCAATTTTCAGAACACAGCAAGGGTAAGACAAAGTGGGGACTTTTTAAAAAAGTTAGTTAGTTTATTTATTTATTTATTTAGAGAATGAGTGGGGGAGGACCAAAGACAAAGGAAGAGAAAATACCAAGCAGGCTCCGCGTTGTCAGTGAGGGGCTTGAACCCAAGGACTACGAGATCATGATTGAGCCAAAACCAAATGCTTAACCAACTGAGTCACCCAGGCACCCAAGAGTGGACACTTTCTAAGTGAGAGATTTTTTGAAAGCCAAGCTTAGAAGGTATATTCATCATATCTGTCTATATTCCATTAGCCAGAACTCAGTCATATGACCAGTCCTCACTACCAGATAGGCTGGGAACTGTAGTTGACTGGTTTGCAAAGAAAAATCGGAGACATATTTGGTAAACAATGATCTAGCACCCGCCACACAGATTGGGGATGAAAGGGACACCAGGACTTAATTTAATGGTAAACTCAATATGAAACATAGTGAACATCTACAAATGGTGATGTAATATTTGTGCCCATTAAAAATAGTATATTTTGGGGTGCCCGAGTGACTCACTTGGTTAAGCATCTGACTGTTGGTTTCAGCTCAGGTCATAATTTTGGGGTTCATGAGATTGAACCCTGCATCAGGCTCTGCGCTGACAACACAGAGCCTGCTTGGGATTCTGTCTTTCATTTTTTCTGCCCCTGCCCCACTCGTGCGTGCTCTCTCTCAAAATAAATAAGTAAAACTTTTAAAAATGTTGTATTTAGAACATGTGAGTGAAAAAATAGTAAATCTAGATTATGAAAGTTGACTGTTTTGATTTATTTTGTGCTAAACAGATCATACCCGAGACATGGAAATTCTCAAGTGAACTTCGTACTATGAGAGGGTGATGTGTGAAGATATGATAGCCAAGTGGACTGTTTTCCCATTATAAGAAAAATAGACTACCCATTTACAGAAAGGGAAATTTCATTTGCTCAGTGTAAAAACTGTAGTCAACTATGACTCCCTTCTTTGTTCTCACAACCTTCATGTATCAATACCTCTTGTCAGTTTTATCTTCAAAACTATTCCGGTTCTGAGAACATTTTATCACATCCAACCCTAGTGCCCTAATTTGAGCCCCCATTATCTTTTACAGAGGGACTAATAGCATTTCCTACTATGGATTTGAGCTCCTACAGCTATTTTCCATACCAGTCAGAGCAATTTTTCAACCAACTTTACTATCACTTCTCCCTCTTCAGGCCACATAAGCTTCCTAACTGACCTGTGAACATGCCAGACTACAGAAGAGCCTTCACACTCTCTGTTCCCTGAACATCTGCATTCCTCACACTCCCTTTCATTCAACTCTTTGCTTAAATATCACCTTATCAGACAAGTCTTTCCAGACCCCCACACCATCATTTTCCCGTCTACTTTCCTTTCTTGATTCTTCCTTGCCATTTATCACCAACTGATACCTGAATGATTTGTCTGTTCATTTGTCTGCTTTCCCTATATTGTAGGGAAATTATAGACAATATTATAAGCTCCATGAGAAAAGCGTTCTCTTTTGTTCCCTGTGGTATTCCCTATACCTGGAGTTCCTGAGACTTTGTATTAAGCCCTCAGTAAATATTAGTAAAAAAATGAAAAGAAAAAAAAGGTGATAAAGAAACATAAGCCCATAACATCAAGAGCACATGGAGAAATAGAATGTTTTGATGGAAGTTTGGGTGTGAACAAGGAAAATGAGGAGTTAGCTAGAGTACAAATAGGTTTCACGAACTTATTACAAAAAAAGAAGTCATAAAAAGGTAAATTTATTTTTAATAGAAAAAGTATGTTTCTAATAAATAGGGCATGTGGAATGAGCTGCCTGGAAGATGTAATATGTAACTTGCACATATTTCTAAAAGTTCAAGAATAGACTGAATTAGAATTTTAAAGGGAAGTTATAAATTAAATCTGAAATTCTAGCCTTATGTTCCTTTCTAATTCTGAAGAGGATAATATTTAATAGTAAAAGAAAAGAGAGGGAGGATATAACATTTGATGAGGAATGACAGTTAACATTTGGTTAATTGGTTGCCTATCTGTGTAGGAAGTTTTGTATTTATTTACTTATTTAATTTGTTATTTTATATATTTTATTATTTTATTGTTTTGTTTTGCTTTTTTAATATGAAACTTATTGTCAAATCGGTTTCCATACAACACCCAGTGCTCATCCCAACAGGTGCCCTCCTCAATGCCCATCACCCACTTTCCCCCCCCTCCCCCCCCATAAACCCTCAGTTTATTATCAGTTTTTAAGAGTCTTTTATGGTTTGAATAATGCAGCTAAACAGGTCTTAATCTTATCTATAGATGAATAAAGAAGCATGTGAGCAGGAGACTTCTATCTATTCCCAATTTCTGTAAAAGGGGAACAATTGTTCTCATTTCCAAATCAAGCCATCTACCCTAGCCAAGAGAACACACATAAATAAATACATTATGGCATGTTTGCCAATGAACAGCACACAAATTTTATATAATATTTATATAGTATGTATATATGTGTAGAAAATATATACCCATATATACACACAACCATATACAAATGCATACATATATATTATGTGTGTATTTGTGTGTGTATGTTGTGCGTGTCTGTTTACGTGCATTACAGTAATACACATAGAGTAATCATGTCTTCAATACAGTAAGCATTTGACTGTGCCATACCATTGTGAAGTTTGCAAAACTTAAATTTATCATCACTAGGAATGCAGTATTATCTTTTTCAAGCTGTTTCACTTCTAAAAGCAGTAAATAAATACTTTTATTTTGTCTGTAGCATTTTATTCTTCACATTATGACACTTACACCACTTATCGCCAAATCTTTTCTTTCTGGTTGACTTTATGATTCAACTTCTCCAATAAAAAGTTTTATAGCAGGAGTCTAATGAATTAGACCCTACAGAAAGGAAAGTAAATTGGTCTTTTTAAAGCTCAAAGCTGGAGCAATAAGTTCTGTGGATTTATTGCAGACCTCTCCACTGCTTCAGAGAGGGTGTTGAATGCATTGTTTTCCAGCCTCCTTTACAACTAAGATCTATGCCATCAGAATCACAGAAATCCAGGGATTCACAGAGACATCAAACAAGAAAAGCTGTATTGAATTCACTAGCATGAGCACCACGAGAAATGGTTTTGTGGGGCACACTAAAAAAGACTACATTAAGGTACCGATCTTAGAAAGCCTGTATCATGACTAACCCAAGGAAAACAAGGAAAGCCACACAAATGAACCTAATTCTTCAGAATAACACCAGAGCAATAGTGCCAGTGGTAAGACTCGCGAGGCTGTGGCAGAGGCTTCTTACTTCTTATGGATCAGGAAGCCTGGAGGAGAAGAGCACCCAGGAACTCAAAGGGTGTAATTTGTATTTCAAAGAGTCCAAGGCAAGAAACCCAGAAGAAGGCTACAAAATAAATGCTTTACTTTTTTTCAATTGTTAAATTCTAGTAAAGAATTGTTTTTGTTGTTGCTGCTATTTATTTACCATGCTAATAGGAAACCAAAGAAAGTTGGAAATGTGACCCTTTGCTTACCATCAGGTACACTGATACTAATTAATTTTCCCAAAGGTTGTAGTTCTGCTATATATGTCTTGGTATCCGATTTATAGAAGGAAAGGAAAAGAATTCAAATCATTGAATTCATTGGTAAAACAACTTTAAAAATAGAAAAAACTAAACATAGCCTTTGCCTGATTAAGCAGATGACATTCATTTTAGTTGATATGTGTGATAGTTATTACCTAGACATAAATATCGACTCATCATTTAACAATTGATCATTTAATTTAAAAGGATTTTGAATGTAAATGAAACAAGTTAAACATACAAATGGAAAGCTGCTAAAAATTTCCTGTTTCCCTTCTTAATATGTTTAAAGTTTTTTTAAAAAAACAAGTAAGTGAAGCTAAAGTTAGTTTGGGCAATTGGTATTGTATTTTTTATCAAAATGATCATTGCAGAGCTCCATAAAGGAACAAGAAACTTGGGTCTAGTAAAAAGAAGGCAAACTTTAACACATTCTATTGGTAACAGTATGCAAAGCACGACTTTTATTGTTTTTTAATGTTTATTTATTTTTGAGAGAGAGAGAGAGAGAGAGAGAGAGAGAGAGACAGAGAGAGGGCAGAGCCCAATGGGGCTCAAACTCAGGAACAGTGAGATCATAACCCAAGCCCAAGTCAGACGCTTAACTGACTGAGCCACCCACACGCCCCCACAAAGTACCACTTTTATGAAAACCTATAAACCGAAATATATAACAAAAAATGTTGTCTATGACACTCAAACATATAACAAAAAGTGGTGGTCTTTCTTTCTTTCTTTCCTTTTTTTTTTTTTTTTTTTTTGTCCATGTGTTATGTATTACTGGAGGAGCCATATACAATTAGAAATACATCTTTAAGGACTCCTGGGTGGCTCAGTAGGTTAAACATCTGACTCTTGATTTCAGCTCAGGTCATAATCTCCAGGTTCTTGAGATCAAGCCTTATGTTGGGCTAGGTGCTGACAACTCGGAGCCAGCTTGGAGTTCTCTCTCTCTCTCTCTCTCTCTCCCCCCCCCAAATAAATAAATAAATAACAACAAAAAGAAACACGTCTTTAATTTTGGTTACATTTATGTATATGGACCCTATTTTGCAGCTGTATGGTTACAGAAAATACCAATTTCATTAAACCAATTAGTTTCTATTCATAGTTTAAAAATAGTTGCAAGCACATTATACTATATGTATTAGAGTTATTTTATTTCACAAAGAGGCTATACCAAATATTAACATGACTTACACTAATTTTTTCTGCTAGAGGAATGATGGTGCCTCTTTATCCCATAATAAGCCACTGCCCACATGTCAAGTGATACTAATTGTCTAAATGTCTCTCCTTCGCTTCCCCTGTAGTGCTATTCACTTCTGTAGAAATATTACTGTGCTACTATCGAACTTTTTTTTGATCCCTCTTTACTTTATATTATTGGAATTATTCTTGATTTTCAAAAGTGCTATGTCTCTTTTTGCTTGTTTACTGTCCAACACAATTTTAATACAATCTTGTCAAGCATATAAACATGTTAATCTTATTATGTTATATTTTATATATTAATCTTATATATATATATATAATATAATATTATATATATAATCTTACATATATTAATCTTATTATGTCAAGCATATAAACATGTTAATCTTTGAATGGAATTGAATTAGACATAAATATAATTTAAAATATCATTAAATTACTTAGTTTTTCCATAAAAAATATTGTGTATACAAAAAATAAAACTTAAATACATAATACATAATTAGAAATACATCTTTAGGGGTTCCTGGATGGCTCAGTTATATGTATAAAGTAAAATTTTGGAGATGTCTTAATATCAATCCTCAACTATCTCCAGATTTGATAATCTAGCTCGTATTGTGCATAGGGCAACATTTTCCCCATTATCATTTCTAAAGTGTTAGTTTTCATTGTGGGAAAACTATTGTTTCCATAGAACAGCTATGGGGATCCTTTAATTATTTTGCGTTGGTACAATAGGATGGTTTTCCAAAAATTTTAATTGATTTGTGGTTGATTTTTTTGAGTTTCTTATATAAAAATTTTTTAATAGAAAAATCATGATAATTTTATTTCTTCTCCTCATAGATCCATATATCATTTTTATTACAATGTTAAGAACTTCAAAGAAAGGTTGAACACAGTCTTTTAAATTAATAAAAATTCACACAATTTAGGTAATTTAGGTTCATATGGATTCATTTCTTTACATCCTCCTGGGGGACATAATGAGCTTCTCATACACTTCCAGGGGTAGGCTCATTTAATCTTAGATTTTTTAAATTTAATGTAGTTCAAATTTGTTAAATATCTCATTACATTATACGTAGCAAACTTTCATCAAGGTTTAGTGACTGAGGAAAAAACTTAGGGTATTGAAACTGCAGTATGAAGTATGAATAAAAAAGGAACATATCTGGAAGATTTATAGAGTATGAGTGAATTTGTGAATAGAGTATGAGTGAAAGACCCATTTCTGGAAGAACTCATTCATTTGATCAATTTCCATCACCAATCTGCTGCAATCTGTGAGATAATCTCACATTCTATAAAGCTTACAGCCATTCCATATTGTCTCATTACAAATACTAAGTGGTATATCTGTAAGTAAACATATTTTCTTTTAACTATAGAAATAAAATTATTGTCAAGATATTGTAGACATCTCCCAGTGGTAGGAAGAAAGTTTAGAAATTGTTTATGTGTGGTCAGCCTGGACTGAGAGCCAGAACAATATTAAGTTCTCAACGAAAATTTGCTAAACTAAATTATTTTAAAACAAACTTGAATTGAATTTGAGGACCACGTAAGTGGCATTTTCAGATTTGCTTTCTATAGTATCTTTTTCTTTAACAGGAGACATTGTTATGCATAAGATTAAATATAATCTAGTTAAAGAATAGTTTAAAAAAGTATTTCACTTGATAAACCATGATTTTAAATAATGAGATAACAGGCAATAAAAATGTATATGGCTATGGTGCTTTATTAGAACTATATCTAATTGCTTTATGACCATTACCATATTAACTTAATAATTTATTCTGTAAGCCTATTTTTATATTGATTTGTCATCCAGAATATAAAAGTGAACAAACTAAAATTAATTGGGCAGCTCTTAAAATATATCATTAAGCTTGCCTAATCAGAAAAAAATAAATGTAAGTGATAAAACTGTACTTATGAACTTCTTTCAAAAAAATCCCTATGGACTTGGGCCAAAATCACAAAAATTAAAATTCTTTATGTTAATCTACCAATGTCCAAGACTATATATATATGATCTGATTGTTCCCAGATGATTAATTTAAGTATGTATTATAATGCCAGATATTCTAAAATATCCCCTTTTTTTGAATCAATTGAAGTGTTTTTTATACATCAGACCCTCCCAGAATCAAAGTCAGAAGTGCTTGAAATTGGTTCAGATGGATTGAACCTCAGTCTAACTTCACATACACCAGTAACATTCCTTCACTCAATAGCTATTTACAGATCCCTTAAAAGAGTTCAGGATTAGGTGTTAATGAGAAAGAGTTTCTGCCTTCAAGATGTTTAGGGTCCAGTGGGAGAAGAGACAAACTACTAGTCAGTTTCAATACAGAATATTAATATTCTGATAAAATGACACAGGTTTCTATGGGAGAAGTGACAAGGGACCCGATTCAGTCCAAAGGTTTGGGAACATTCCTACAGCAGAGATACCTCTAAATCAAATTTTGAATTGTTGAATTGAGTGAAATGGGTATGCACGTGAGGGGCGAACACAGGAATTAGGGCAGGAGTGAAGAAAATTCACAGAAGAAATTCAATGGCATGAAATAGATGGTTATTATATATGTTTAGTGGATTTCTTTCCAACAGGAACATGTGTGTTTATACACATAAGATAGGGAGGAATTTGATGGCCTATCAGTATCATTTTGAGTCCAAAAATTTCTCTAACATGATATAGGAGGTGGTCAGTGTAAAAACAATTTTTTCTAGGCTAAGATGACACAGAAAACATGTTTTAGCATTGCAGTACCTTTTAAAAAGCTTTATTGCATCTGCAGTAACTGGTACCATTTGTAAGTTCTGGTCTACATCCTCCACCTGCCCCCCGCCCACCGTTCCGATATCTAACACACAGAAATATGATCCAATTTACCAGGTACAGTTGTCACATTAAACGAACTGGTTTTGCACAATTTAATTGAGGAAATTGAGTGTTCTATGTAATTCTTACCTATGTAAGTATCAAATGTTTTAAACTCTGATACCACAACACCTAATATTTTAAGCAATCAAATTTAACCAGAAATAGGATTCATGTAATAATATAATGGCATATAAAAAGAGCCACCTGGAAGTTAGTCACAAGATAAAAAATACGTTACCTCAATTTGTGATTTTAAGAAATATCAAATTATTAGAATGGATACTTCACTCTAAGTTTTCTCAAAATGCAATTTTACAATTTATATGTAAAAAGCCCTTTAGCCAAGATGTCTGTCAGCTTTAATTTTTGCAATTGATACAGCAACAGCAATGATACTTTTAATAAAATGCACACTAAATAAGGCACCCCAGGAATAAAGTGAAATGGTTATTATAATTCAGTACGGACATAGATAAATATAAAAATTAAGACCCTGGTAGCATACAAGTGATGTAAAATCTTAAAGAGGGTATTTGCATATTCACTGAATGCCCTATATCTGCTTATTACTTGAAAAAAAATCTATTTTTTAAAAGTAACTTTAGGCAAACAAGTTACCTTGAAGAGATGTCAAGGAATATGAGCACATTGTCAAAACAGCATTTGGAAAAATGCCCTTGTTAATGGTCATCTACAGCTCATTGAGTGTGGTTTCTCTCTAAAATTAAGGGTACTTTTAAAATTTAGTTTCACAATTGATTCATTTAAGTAACAATAAGTGCATGTTAGATTGATAAATTTGTAATAAGTCTAGACAATAAAAATCTACTGCAGTTTTTACAAACTCAGTCACCTTCCAGATGCTTATATACTGAGGGATGACATTATATTTTTAAGGCTTCTTTGTTGCATCAGAAGAATGAAACGCTTCTCCAAAGGGGAGATTAAACTGTGCTCATATTTACTGAGTTCCAGGTGTATATTTTAAAGGAATATACTGAAATGACTAAAACTTGGGCCTCCAGATGAGAAGTGCTAAAAAAAATAAATAAAAGTTTATTACGTATTGTAGAATATTCATAAACTAAGCATGCATCATTCTAAATGTTTCAATCACTATAAATATATTATAGGCACTCCTACATTTATTGAGAAGAACTCAATTACCAAGTCTAAACACTGAGTTGGGTAAATTAGTCATAGCAATATGTTCTTTATTTACCTGATTTGATGAAATAATAAAATTGTGGTTTAGATTACTAGTTTTTGTGTTCTGAAAATTCAAAATGTTACTGAGCCTTTAAAACTTGTCCTAAATATAACAAAGGTCTTTTTCTGTGGTAGAAGACTAGATTTAAATAAATATCATAAATATATATGATATTTAGCAAGGACTTAAGCTTTAATTCTGCAACTAAGGTGGAGTTGCCACCAAAAATTACATATTTTTATAAATATTACATATTATTTTTGTGTACTTACTTTGAAATAAGTTAATAGATAATTAACAAAATTTGGTTTCGTGTGGTATATATGCAAAGTAACAAATGTTTGATTGTTATTTTAAGTACATAATATCCTAAATCTCTTAGTATCAATGCATTAGACCAAGGAGGAGAAACAAATTCCTTCACATCAGTATTCAAGCCGGGCAGGATGACAAAATGTAAACAGCAAGGACAATGAATGACAAAATGTAATATTACTTTATAATGTTTTCTTCTTATACTGTATGTAAGAAAGTCATTAAATTAAAATAAAGTGCATTCTGTAATTGCTTCCATTGAACAATTGAAAACAAAACTGTAGAGCGCACATGCATTTTACATTGCATTAATTTCCTATTTTCAAGAAATTGACAAGACTTCATAATTACTTGTTACATTTCACATTCACTTAAATAAATATCTGTATAAATGATATTGTATATAATAGGGTAACAAGACATATGACTTCAAATGTTGTGTTTGGGTTTGTCAGTTGATCCTACTTCCAGGCTTTTCCTCTTTTTCTGACTAGCTGAAGAAGTCTTTTATTCATCCTACTATGAAACCCACAATTATTTTCCTTTCTTCTCATTAAAAATAACAATAATAATTATATGTATGCATATATGTGTATATATGTATGTATAGATAGAAATAGACCTAGATGAAGATGTATGTAGATAAGGATGTATAGATACAGATATAAGTATAGAAGAAAATATATACCTCACCAGAGAAGATGGAATCCACATAATATATTATTACAGTGTGTCTGTTACCCTCATTCTCCCCTCCCCTCAGTCAGGCCACACCTAGAAAAGGAGAAAGGTAAACATGCAAGCAGCATAACAAAATACTGCAACTTGGAACTCAGACTGGATTGATTGGGCAAATAAAAATTTGACAAGAGAAAAGAATAGGCATACCACAAAAAATAAAATGTTAATGGCTAATAAACCCATAAAAAGATGCTCAAATTTATGGATTATCTTGCCTAATACTCAAATCCATGGTATGGGTCCTGTTATTTACACCCTTTTATTGGATGGGAAAGCCAGCACTCAGAGACAGTAAGTATATTAATTGTCAAGGTCTCATAGGTAGTAAGTTACAGAGTTGAGATTGAAATGCAGGCACAATACAAGGGGAAACGTGATTAACTGGCCCAATTATTTTCATAGGAATGACAACCTTCACCTAGGCACTGGGTTCCAGGCACTAAGAAAGCAAGAAAGGTTTTCATTCACAAATGCATTCCCAGAACAGAGCAGAGTTACTGCCCTATACGAGTTCT
Source organism: Lynx rufus (assembly GCF_022079265.1). NCBI lineage: Eukaryota > Metazoa > Chordata > Mammalia > Carnivora > Felidae > Lynx > Lynx rufus. Next base: position 93,652,591 of record NW_025814845.1, on the reverse strand, counting down.
CAGTTCTCATAGAGTTGTTGAATGAGCAAATGAATGCATTCATCCAGGAAGAGCATAGCAAACAGTATTCAGTGTAATGAATTTTCCATTAACATTCCAACTATAAGGCTATCTGTTGTTGTGATGATAGCACATACATTCCAGGGTATTCTTCACTTCTGTTGTTTCCTTCTATTCCATCTTCTCACCCTTCTATTACAAAAGGAATTCTCTTCCTAACTATAGTAGTAGCTTTACCACTTTTTTCCTCCCAATTCCCAAATCAATGGCCAGTTTCTGTTTCCTTCTAGGGTCAATATTTGTCTCAAGAGTATAGAATGTTTTCTTCCCATTTTTTTATCTTCTTCATTTCTTCCTGTGTATTGTCTGTGGTTTTTCAACTTTAACTGAGACTTCGAGGTTTCCAAGTCACCAACATCAAGAAAAAGAATGCCAATGAGAAGCAAGAGAGACTCTAAAATACTAAGCTTTGCTTCCAATAATAAAGGTACTCTGCTTCCAACCAGCTTTCATTCTGCCCCTGGTTTCTAACTCAAAACAGCTAGAAATTTGGGGTTCTAGTTTACTCTCAAGATATGGTGTCTAAGCTGTTCTAAAGTTTATAATGGGATGCAATTATAAGATTTTAGGTATATATATTTCTTTAGTCATCATAGCAAGAAAGAGAGCTCAACAAATAATATCAAAGAAGACAGGTATTACCTATGTAATATCCTGGAGATTATGACAGGTGGTAAATCTCTTAACTTGAGCATCATACTGAGAATGCCACAGAGAGACAAAACCCTGTTAGTCCCCCCAGTTTTAATAATTTTGTGTTATTGCCATAAAGGACATTGAATACATTCCTATGATGCCAGAAACTGTATTAATTTGTCCTCTCCTGTTGTGTGGACCTAGTATTTCCTGAGGGTCTGCTGCATGAAAGGTGTGGAGCCCATCCTGGGTGACCAATCTCCAGGTGAAGTGATTTTCATAGGCATTTAACAAGCATAAGACAAAATGATTCCTATCCTGTTTCTCAGAGTTCTTTCCAAACTGTCACCTATTTTTGTCCAGGCAAAATTTGTATATTATTATCAACCTTTACTACTTTTTTTTATGTCCATGCCTCTCCTCTCTCAGAATGAAGGGGATCTAAGGTCAAGGAAAATAGGACAGAATGAAAGGATATTGAGATGTGAAGAAACACAGCCATCTAGGCAGCAATAATCTAATTTCCCTGAAAGTAGCTTGCAAAATAATGAATGCATATGCAGACAGCAGTCAACTAACGCAGAAAATTAAATGAATATGTTTATGTTATCAGTAAAATTCTTTATGGACTTGATGGGATTCACAGAAAAGCCTAGATTAAAAAAAATAAACATTCTAGAATGCATTTTGCCTGCTAAATGTAATAGCTGTATCATATTTGCCTTTTTGAAAATAATCTTACATTCAAGGACCAAAATCTCACCTGCAAGTCAGTACACATTTGCGCTTTGTTCAGACCTGTGTATCTACTCCTTCCCTGGGAGTTGCTTTGAGTTACCATGCAGGATCCCCTTTAGTTACACTCCTTAGGCATTTATATGTACCTATGGTCTTGCTCCTCTGTCCTTTTTCTTGGAAAGATAGCTTTCTGGTTTACCTCAGAAAATACATTACTAACTGTGTCTTAACCTAATGAATATATTTGTGACAGAAAGCAAATACCTTTCCTTGTTTCTTGGTCTTTCAGGGTGTCCACTGTTTCACAGTTTCATCTTAGAATAGGTCAACTGGCCACTTAGTTGGAATATTTCATAAATCCAAAAAAAAATTGCCATTCCTTACGTACAACCTTAACCAATTTTGTTAGGAAACTGTTATCCCACTTGGCATTTAGGAAAGAGCAACTTATAAATGAGGTGGACACTGTTACATGTACCCCAGATACCCTTTCAGTTCACTGTTATGAAGTAAAGACTTTCTGCCTTGGCTTCTTTGAGCACCATCAGCTGTCAGCCCCCTCTGGGACAACCCTGCCACTAAGAACCACCTCACTCAACGTCATGCCTCTTTCTTCTGTGGTGCACAGTCAGTGGCTGATGTGGGAGTCTGAAGCGGGGCCTTCTCGGCTCAACTTGGAATGACACTACGGAGCCATCCCAGCTCCATCACTCTTTGTGGGATTGGCCAATCCTATTCTTGGGCTGGTGCCACAGCTTGACCTCTGTGCCCATGCCTGCTTCATCATCTCACTTCCACAAGTGTTGATCTTAAAAACACTAATAAGCATTTTCCACGCCAAGTTCCATCTTGGAATCTCCTTTTCAGGGAACCCAAGGACACATTCATCCTTCAAGCCTTTCTTGCTCATTCACAGGCACTGCAGTTTAATGGGAAGAAGTATTGCACAGAGTCAAACAGAATGACATCTGTATCCCACTCACATAACTCACTATCTACCAAAACTACTTAAAACACTCTGATTCTCAGTTTTTTCATCAGTAAAATGGGAATAAGAATATCAACTCACAGCTTTTTCTGTGGGGGTTAAATAGGTAACCTATATGAAAGGTACAGCACACTTCAATAAAAATGTAAGCAGTCCATAAATATTATCTTACCCATCCTTTTCCTCCACTATCCATTACTTGATTTACATTCTGTGTGTGTGCTGATAATGATGCCATTAGAATTTTTTTTTTCTGCAAAGCTTTGCACTTAGTCTTATGAAAAATAGGTTAGACAAAAAAAATTAAAATAACCTCAGTCCAGTTATAGTTCCAGGTTCTTCATTAATTGCAGTACTACTCAGCTTTTTTAGATAATATGCTGTGTGGCAGTGACCCAGTTCACAATAATGCTTAGTACGATTACTTCCTTGTTTCTATATTAGAAAGTAGATGCCATGTTTTATTAGTCATACAACTGTGAAGAAGTTCCAGCTGCCTGTGGAAAAATGGAGAAAGCAAGTAATGCTGCTCTTCATTAAGTTTTAGGGGCAATATTACAATACCTTCTATGTTTTGGATATTAAAATCTTATAGTTAAGATCTTCAAAAAAAAGATCTTCAAAAACATTACGATTATATTTCATTAAGGGTAATATCAGCAGAAACAAGTTACAAACTACTTTCCCAAGCAAAAAATAAGTATATGATAACAGACCAATCTCCAGTCAGAGGCCTCAAAATCTTAGAAGACATCAAAATAATAACATTTCATAGTTACATTTTGACATTATATACACATCAAACATTATAAGAAGTCTACTAAAAGAATGATTATACATATTTCATTTGGTTCATTTATAACTTATAGCTATTTACTTGTAAGGAATTTTTCTTATTTTTTTCTGGCAAAGATCTTAAGAATCTACATTTACCGAAAGTGTCAAAACTTCATCATCATTACTAAATTCATTTTGGAGATAGCTCCCTGACTTTACTGTACATTTATAAATGGAAAATTCAATTATAAACTTTTAAAGTGTAATGGCAAGGTGCTTGTTAAAGTGATATTCATATTGTATCATAGAGTTATCCTGTATTTAACAGTATTAACATTAACCACTTCATAGTTTAAATAGCAAACCTCTTGAGAGCATAGACTCTAAACTTCCCCCCTCCAGCTCAGGAGACATGTCAGGTGCATTTCAAATATTGGCCCTTTGTTAGCACATGGCCTGGGCATAGCTTAGTTACTTACTTCTTAAGGTCTCAATTTTCCCATTTATCTAATGGATGTAATAATCAAGTATGAAAAGATAGGTAAAGCATCTGAATAGGGTTGGTTTCCAAAAAATTCAGGTACTCCCTCCTCTTATCCCTACTTTTCGGTGTAAATAACTGGAAAAATCAGAAGTAAATGTTATTTTGAGAGGCTCAATAATGCTCAGACTAGAGCAGGGATATTAGAAAAGGGAGAACATTTTTTTGCACCCATATGCAGTAAAATATAAACACATGCATGAGAAATATACATACTACCTGTTACCTTGGCCTTCAGATGTATTTGCAATATTTAATTTTGTTAAAACATTTAAATCACTATAGCAAATTATAATATTTTTAATCTTGATGATTATGACTTTCAGCAGGTTTGAAATATATCAGAATTGGGGAATTAAAATTCCTTGCATAATTATCTTAAATGTTATATGCACTGTGAGCTGGGAAAAGTCTTGACATATTATGGTGCCATCTGGAAAATATTTCTTCTCTTCAATATGAATGTAGGCTCCGTCTCTGAGAAGGCCACATGCATTGTTGATGTTTATATCTCTGAGACTGTATTACTTTCTAAGATTTTACAATGAGACAAAAGCTTGGGGAAAAATGTGGAGAATTTAAAGAGGCCCAGATCTGAAATGACTAGGGTCATTCCTCACTGTTCTGCTGAAGTCCCTCTGCCCCACAGCTTTGTTCTAGCCAGAAAATAGACTACAAGTTATTTTAATCATTGATTATTTTTTGATAAGAGGATGGAAGAGTGGAGGGTGGAGACAGAACTAATTATAGGGTGAAAAAAATCCTATACTCACACTGAAGAAATAAATAAATGGCTTATTCTGAGAAACGGGATATAATTCAGCTCAGCAAGACTAGGAATAAGAATGTACTCATTAAGGAAATCTTACAAAGGGTATACATTATATTTCTCTTCCATGGTATAGAAACAGATACATTTAACATGTAACTTAATTATTTTTCCTGTAATATACTCATTCTGATTATTCTCAAGTCTTCCAAGTCAGATATGCATAACTGCCATGAGTTCCATGGAATATGGGAAGGATTGAAGTGTTGAGGCTGAGATCTATCTATGTGTTTAGAACTGACCTGGGTTGGGAGAGAGTTTAGTCCTGGGGTTCTCTGGTTCCAGGGGGAAAAAAGATATTCAGTGATTGGCTGAAAACAGTAGACAGGAGTCAGATGAGATCAGAGAATAGATTCTAACAGAGACTAACAGTAGTGGATGGGAGAGAGCTCCTTACCTGTCCTACCGAGAACCCCCAAGAGCAGAAGCTTAAGGGGAAAGGGAGGGTATAGATAGAACTGCAGATTTCTCATCTATTTCTACAGTTTTTCAAAGTGTGTAGAGTAAGTAACAAGGTGCCTCCATGAATCATGGGATCATGGCTGAGAATGATTAGCTAGCTGCAAATGCAATAATCTTCTTCATCACAGCTTTCATTGACTTCCATCTAAGAAGTCATTTGTTAAAAGAGTCCTGTGACACAGAAAAGGAGTGAATAACAGATTAGTTTTTATGAAATGAGAATATTTATATAATATACATAAAAATAAATAAAATGCATTTTTATGAAATGGCATAATACAAAGGTAAAGTAGTCAAGGTATTTGTTATGGCAGACTGGCGTTTTAAAGATTTCTATAATACTATAGAAGAGGTTACTTTTTTCTTTTACATTAAGTTTTCTGTCTTTGTGAGATTAAGATAATCAATTTCTTAATGCCTATAAGCAGAGGTTTTACAAGAATGAAAGGAAGAATGTAGTTTTGTGTTGTACAGAATTTAAATGTACATAAATTAATCCCACATTGAAGAATCCATTAAGATAGAGATTCTTTCAGTTCTTTCAAACACCTGCCTAACAAGTAATTAATAATAGGTCAATTGGTCATAATAAAAAGTAGGAGAGCTGAGCCCCTGAGTCTTCTCCATGTCTTTTGGTGAATGCCTGATGTTATTCCACTGTTATGAAATTTAATGCTTTCATCCTTCCTCCTTGACAATCTAGGCATCCCAATAGTCCCCTCTGGAAAGACTTCCATATGTCATAACTTCTCAGGTCCTCTTACTAATTACAAATATATGAATATCTATGTCATCTGTAGCCCATTTTTTAGTACTCCTGCTCACTCTCTGAGATGTGTGTGGTAAGGAGCAAGAGAAATGAACTAAGAACATGACCTATTTCTACTCCTGACACCATCACTAACTATATCATCATTAATAAACCTCTTTGAGATTGTGTTTCCTCACGTGTACGATGAGAATGTTTACTCTTTGTAATGGTATTTTCTTTTTTAATATGAAATTTATTGTCAAATTGGTTTTCAAATCAAAACCACACTAAGATATCACCTCATGCCAGAGTGGCTAAAATGAACAAATCAGGAGACTAGAGATGCTGGAGAGGATTTGGAGAAACAGAACCCTCTTGCACTGTTGGTGGGAATGCAAACTGGTACAGCCACTCTGGAAAACAGTGTGGAGGTCCCTCAAAAAATTAAAAATAGATATACCCTATGACCCAGCAATAGCACTGCTAGGAATTTACCCAAGAGATACAGGAGCGCTGATGCATAGGGGCACTTGTACCCCAATGTTTATAGCAGCACTCTCAACAATAGCCAAACTATGGAAAGAGCCTAAATGTCCATCAACTGACGAATGGATAAAGAAGTTGTGGTTTATATAATGGTATTTTCTTTAGATGTTAATAACCTTTAATAAAAATGATAACCAACATAAAGCAGTGTTATTTATGGAGTGACTTTTCAGGACTTTTCCTGTGCAAATGCTTACTGTATATCTTCAAAATGGGGGCATGGCGTGCAACATTTTTCACCTTTATTTGATCATGAAACCCTGTGTTACCAGAACATCTTGTAGAAGTAGTTTTATAGGCAGCAAATTTAGGAAACATGGGTCTTGACATCCCTCTGTTCTCAGATTCTACCTTACATCTTTCAGAATGTAAGAGAAGTAAAAATATAAATGTCCATTAATAACAAGGTAGTATTAGTGGGTTTTCTTAGACATACTTAATCAGAATATCTGTATCAAGGGGGGTGGGAAGTTAAAAAGTACAACTAGTAAGAAAACCCCAGTGAATAGGTGAACTTCAGTGAAAGTAAAAAAAAAAATATTCTAAAGCTTAAAACAATGAATAATTGAGATGCTAGGGGGTGGTTTAGTGATGGAGCTGGCTTTTGCCCTGAAACCTTTGCCTAGGTTAAGAAGCCATAGAATTTAAATGTTTGAAGTAGACCAGAGGAGGAAGCAGGTTGAATACTCTCTGTGAGTGAGCCTGAAAAAATCTACCCAGAGAGGGAAATGTGAAGATAGTCATCAGTCTTCACCTTTATAATTCTTTTTAAGATTTCTAAGAAAAATTTTTAAAAAAAATTTTTTTTTTCAACGTTTATTTATTTTTGGGACAGAGAGAGACAGAGCATGAACGGGGGAGGGGCAGAGAGAGAGGGAGACACAGAATCGGAAACAGGCTCCAGGCTCTGAGCCATCAGCCCAGAGCCTGACGCGGGGCTCGAACTCCCGGACCGCGAGATCGTGACCTGGCTGAAGTCGGACGCTTAACCGACTGCGCCACCCAGGCGCCCCTCTAAGAAAAATTTTTATGTAATCTCTGCTCCTAAGGGGGCTCGAACCCACAACCCTGAGACCAAGAGCTGAACACTCCATTGACTGAGCCAGCCAGGCACACCTTCACCTTTATAATTTTTAACCACAAACCCATATGGGTTTTGGGCTAGAATTCACTCTATATCTGTGGCCCAAAAATCCCAAGAAAAAATGTAATCTCAAGAGGTCTTAGCTATGATGGCCTCATGTGCCTATATGAAGTTCAAACAAACTTTCTCTGAAGGATGGCCTGGGTCCAGACTCTGGTGGGAACTGGCTATGGAGGTAACACTGACTTCATGAAGGTTACACACGAATACACTCAGTTATCCACCAGCAGTGAATGAAAAAAGGCAAGGAAAGATACCACATTTTGCCTTTGTGTGTTAACCTTAAATTTTAATGTGAAATGGTTTACCTCCAGAAAATCAATTAATGGAATTCACCATGTTAACAGACCGAAAGGAAATAGACTTATGATTATATTAATAGAGGCAGAAACAAAAGCACTTGATGAAAGTCAACATCTACTCATGACAGAACTTATACTAGACTAGAATTTATCACTGGTAAATTCTTAACCTGATAACAAATCTATCATATATAGAGATTTATATATACATTTATATATAAATTTATATATATTTTTATAGATATATATAAATAAATTTATATATACATTTATAAGATATACATGTATATTTATACATTTATAAGATATACATGTATATTTATACACTTATATATAAATTATAAATAAATTTATATATACATTTATAAGAGTATATGTATATATATAAATTTACTTATAATTTATATATAAGTATATATATATATACTCTTATAAATGTATATATAAAATAGTCCTGATAAAAATGTTTAAATATTAGTGATTATAATTCATAGTCATATCTAGTAATCACTACCCTAAATGGCTTATTCTGTCAGGAATAAATGTAAATATATTGAGTAAAATTAATATAATTTTTTTCTGTATAAATTCTAAGATTTTTTAAATGGCCTATATAAAAGCATAACATCTCTCACTATCAGTGATAGCTAATCTTAAAATATCATATCAATAACGCACCCAAGTATAAGGTATTACTGTTTCCACTTGAATTTTTTCTGCACATTTTTTAATAAGAGCTTCATTGAGATCATCCCATTCCACAAAATTCACCTTTTAAAAGTGTACAACTCAATGTTTATTATATTCAAAGATGTGCAACTATCACCATTATCTAATTTTAGAATATTTCCTTCACCCCCAAAATAAATTCTGTACCCAATAGCATTTAATCCCCATTGCCCCTCCCTCCCAGCCCTTAGCATCCACTGATCCACTTTCTCTCTATGGATTTGCCTCTTCTAGACATAGCATATAAAAGTAATTATTCAATACATGAACTTTATGTCTGGAATCCTTCACTTAGTATAACGTTTTCAAGAGTCATCCATATCATACCAAGTATCAGTACTTCATTCCTTTTAATGGCAGAATAATATTCAGTTATATGGATACACATGTTTTGTTTATCCATTCAGCAGCTAATGAGCATTTGCGTGGTTTCCACATTTTTATTGTTATAATGTTTGTATGAATATTAGTGTACAAATGTTTATGTGCACATATGTTTTCAATTTTCTTCAGTATATACATACCTAGGAGTGGAATTTCTGGATCATATGGTAACTCTATGTGTCACATTTGGAGGACATTCCAAACTGTGTTCCTAAGTGACTACAATGTTTTACAATCCTAATAGCTACTTCGGAGGGTCTAATTTCTCCACATCCTCACTAATATGAGTTATTGTCTGTCTTTATTATTTTAGGCATCTATGAGTTTGAAGTAATATTTCATTGTACTTCTAATTTGCATTTCTCAAATGACTTAAGGACATTGAGCATCTTTTCATTTGCTTATTGGGCCATTGTATATGTCCTCTGGAGAAATCTCTATTCAAATCCATTACCCATTTTTAATTGGATAATTTGCCTTTTTATTGTTGGATTGTGAGAGTAGTTAGTATATTCTGAATACAAGTCCGTTACCAGATATAAGATTTGCAAATATTTTCTCCTATTGTATTCGTTATCTTTTAACTGTCTTATGGTGTCTTAGGAAGCACAAATTTTTAAATTTTACCAAGTCCAGTTTACCTATTTTTGTTTATCACTTGTGTTTTTATTGTGCAAAGAAACTATGAAGATTTATTCCTCTGTTTTCTTTTAAGAATCTTATAGTTTTAGCTCTTACACACAGGTCTATGATCCATTTTGAGTTAATTTTATATATGATAGGTATGTGATCCAACTTCATTTTTTGCATGTAGATATCCAGCTATCTCAGTCCCTTTGTTCAAGTGTTCTTTAAGTTTCTTTTTTTTTTAATTTTTTTTTAGCGTTTATTTTTGAGACAGCGAGAGACAGAGCATGAACGGGGGAGGGTCAGAAAGAGGGAGACACAGAATCTGAAACAGACTCCAGGCTCTGAGCTGTCAGCATAGAGCCTGACACGGGGCTCGAACTCACGGACCACGAGATCACGACCCGAGCTGAAGTCCGCCGCTTAACCGACTGAGCCACCCAGGCGCCCCAAGTCTTCTTTAAGTTTCAATAAACGAGATTGTGCAAATGAAATCCAAACAGAACTGCCTGAGCCTCTTTCACAAATTGCCCCTTCAGATGTAAACTAGAACTTGCAGATAATGTGGGGACTTGCCTAGACCTTGTAATTCTGAAAAACTGGTGCTCATCTATTCCCACCACCATGAAGTCTTGGGCAGATTGAATCCTTTCATATGTTGGTCTCCCATAAACCAATCAATTTTCCACTGCCCCAGTAAAATTGTTAACATTTTTAGAACTTTAAATATAGTAGCTAAGAACCACATTTACCTTCTAACATAAGAAACATGTGTCCTTTTAACCACAAACATATCTCACAAGCCTGAGTATCCAATAACAACCAAGTATGGAAGATTCAGCAGTGCCTCCCTCACTTCAAGGCTTGTTTTTTTTTTTTCAACGTTTATTTATTTCTTTAGAGAGAGAGGGAGAGAGAGAGAGAGAGAGAGAGAGAGAGAGAGAGAGAGAATGAGTGGGGGAGGGGCAGAGAAAGAGGGAGACACAGAATCAGAAACAGGCTCCAGGCTCTGAGCTGTCAGCACAGAGCCCTATGCAGGGCTTGAACTCACAAACTGTGAGATTATAACCTAAGCAGAAGCCAGACGCTTAACTGAGCCACCCAGGCGCCCCTCATGGCTCGCTTTTGAGGGGGTCTAACCAGCATTCCTCACACAGCAATGTGCAGTGTGTTCTTCCCCTCTGAAATGATTCTCTATTTCATTTCTTTTCCTACGTTTATTTATTCAGTAATTCATTAAAACTAAGTGCCTACTATGGGTCAGGCATGAGCTGGGGAAGAATATAATACAAATGTATGTAAAAACAGATACTGCTCAGGTCACACAGGACTTTAAACTTAGTGATGAAGATCTACATTAACCAAATAAACAATTTTAGATGAGCATCATGATATTGTGAAAGTCTTTAACAGAAGGATGGATTGAACATGGTCAGAAATCAGGGAAAATGTTCTCAAGGAAGTATCCCTTTTTCTAAGATCTGAAGGTAGAATGGTATTGAAGATTTAGAATGCACTGAGAAGGGGATACTGATTTTCCAGACAACAAAGCATCATCCACAAGATGGAGAGAGAGAGCGCACAAGTGGGTGAGAGGCGCAGAGGGAGAGAGAGACAGAGAGACAGAGATATTGAATCCTAAGCAGGCTCCGTGCTCAGTGTGGAGCCCAACATAGGGCTGGACCAATGACCTTGGGATCATGACATGAGCCTAAATCGAGACTCAGACCCTTAACCAATTGAGCTACCCAGGCACCCCTGTTTACTTTTAAGTCAGTGAAATATGCTTAGATGTTTCTGCCTAAACTTGGAGAGTGATGCTCCATTCTTTTGTTTTCATTATCACCTTTGCTATCACCCCTGATATACTTCTGGCTATTTGTCTCATCTGCACAATTATATGCTTCTCCTTTAGTAACCTGCCATTTACAGTCAGTTTAACTACTAGACAGTATTAGGACATTATAGCCAAGCCTTCCCAGCCAAATCCAACCCATATACCTTCACAGGACTTCTAAAGCCCTCAGAGGTCTGCCCTGTGAAGATCACTGGCAGAAAGCCAGGATTTCTGTCTTCTTGTCCCAACTCTGACACAAGCAAGTTATAAGAGCTTGAACAAACCTCTTTACATTACATGATCTCAGTTTTTTCATTAGCTAGTTTTTAGTGATCCTTCTAGCTATAAAATTAGAAAATTCTATTTCCAGCAACTTTCTACATACCCGCTGCATTTGAATCTAGCCACCCTTCTTCCCATTCACGAAGGTACTTCAGTTAAGCCTAACTGAATCTTTTCCCATAAAGTAGTCCATGCAAAGGAGATCTATTCCATTCAAAGGAGACACTGTGCTGTCATTCAAGGCATAGTTCCAAGTCTGCCCTTTTCGGGAATTTCTAAAATGCCAAAAACAGGGTTGGCGTGAGAAGGCAGAAAAGAACAATGCATAAGTGAATCACAAGAGTTGACTCTCCTCACTCGGTATAAGTTGTAAGTCACTTCCCGTGAGTGGGCAAATGACTATTTACAAAGCTATTACAGATCTCATTAATTGTCATTATTATTCACAGATATCACTGCAATTACCAGAGTGCCTCTGTGTGCTTTACCTTGGAGTTCTCTTTTTAATTAGTCATATTGAGTGTAACTAGCTGACCTCCTTGCATAATGGATAAGGGAAAGGAAGTACACAGCAAGGTGATTAAAAACAGGATCTTTGTTGAAGAGAAGGGAAAGGAGTGAATCTATGAGGATCAATCAGCAGCACTTCATCACCAAGCATTGACTGCAATTTCACCTGCACAGAAACCAAGAGAAATGCCATTGTTACACATGCAAAAATAATGACATTTTGATGGACTTCCCCTCCTCCAGGGAAGGAGAGGAGAGACTGTCTTCCAAAGACTGGAAATAAAGAATTAAGTTGCCAGCAAAACTCTTACCCTTTTATTTAAACATTTAACACAATACCCAAGTGAAGCATGATTAATAAGAAATCTACCCATGATATCAATTTATGTTGATGGAACTCAGTGTCAAGTGACACAATCACATTGCAGATCTTTAATTTATTATTTAGTCTGTTTTTCCTTGTGGTTCACTTGAATATAAGGATCAGTAAGTTTATCTATATCTAGTAATTTCTAATCTATAAAGCAATAACTTTTGCTTTCTTAATATAATGCAACTGGTTCATCAGTTCTTACAGTTCATACAGTTCTCTAATACTGTATCTTGAGAGATGTATATATAAGAGAATGATTAGCCACACAAAGAAAAACACCAAACAAAAATATAGAGATAGGAAGACTTTTATTATATTTTTAGGTCTGTGAAAACCTTCCCTAAAAGGTTCATTTTGAGAAGCAGTGAAGAAATGTAGAATAGAAAATGTAGAAAAATTGTGTATAGTGTTTCAAAAGGAAAGAAGGAGTATAGACTTATTATGTGATAATAATAACTTAGAATCTTGACAGATCTTGCAAGCATTTTCAGAGTGATTACCTGCAGTGGGCAAGCCACACATTGTCATCAGCTTCATTCAGTACATGAGGAAACAGTCTTGTTATAACTCAGGGACTAGTTAAGTGGTATCTACAGCTTGTCGAGGTGGTCTGACTTAGGCAGAGATCCTACTATTCCATCTGCTTCATAGAGCAGAAACAAGATGAATGTGTCATTCAAGGAAAATTAGTCTTACCGCCAGTTCAGGATGGACTGGAGAGATGAGAAGAGTTGACGGCAGCTAGAGTCAGGCATGGGCTTCAGTGTCTTCCTTGACTCAGACAGTGAAAATGGATACGCACTAGTCTAAAGAAGTGTGATGAGCCAAAGAAGATTAGTTTAGTGGGGGGATAATGATGAAGCTAATAAAGATTCTAATTTTGGTTAAGAAGATACACATTGATTAGTAAGGATTGAGTTAATAATATTTGAATATTTGAATCTAATACCTAAAAGGAAATAGACATTCTGTGTGAGAAGGTAAGCTTAAAGACAAAGTTAGGGTGGAGGCAGTTGGTGAAGTAAGGAAATTAAGAGGTCCTTCAAAAGGAATGTGAGAAGCATGGAGGACTTCTCACTGCACTGTCCACTCTACCCCTTACTCTTTCTTCAAGTCTTGGCTTATGAAATACATATAGTGGAATTCCGGACTCACCTGTGTGATTAGAGTTCTATTCTGTTAGTACCCTAAACCCAACCACACCTCTGTAATAGCACTTATCAAGCCTTGTGGAACTTACTGACATACTTTTATTTCTCCCTTTCTCAACCCAGCATCTAGATACTTGATGCATAGCAAAGAATTGCTAAACATTATAAAAGAAGAGAAACAGGTAAAGGTGGTTGAAGACACAGTAGTTCCTTTCCCCCACCAACTCCCGAGTTAAGATCATTCATCTACTAAGTCTTTGAATTCCTTCAAAGTGAAGCCAGACAAGAGAGTTTTGAGGAAAAGTGGAGCATGTTTGCGAAAGTCATCATGGAAAATGGGGAAGCAAGGTGACAAGGAAAACATGGCAGTTTTGTTAGGTGATGTTAGAAGACCAACTGAAGTCACAACTATGCATTTAGAATGGTTAATAAAATCTCTTAAGCTTTATTGAGACTTGTTGGAATGAAACTAAATGCAGAGCAATAAAAGTACATGTCCCCAGTGTTAAAAAAAAAAACTGTTTAGAGAAGAAAGCAGTATCTCAAGAAGATAGTTACCTTCATGAGAATCTGTGAATCTTTGGGGCTGATACATGTTGACTTGTAAACACAAGAGAAATGGAAAGAGAAGCAGAGACAATATTATTGTGGAAGTGTTTTAGATCATCTGATCCATTCTTGGCACAAAAGTAAGAAGCCATTGGCAACTTCCAGACACTGGGAAATCCTAAGAGTTTGTTTAGCTAATAAACGTAGTTCCTAACAAGTTCTTGTCTTAGTGAAAAATTCATTTTGGAAAGAAAGAAATTCACTATTCCAAGACAATAAGGATGAATTTGTGTTGAAGTAAAATTAGCAGGAATCAATAAGCATCTTCCATCAGCTACAGAGAATTTGAAAACAGAAAAACAAGATTATTTTTGGGGAGCTAAACTACTAACACATAAGAACTTAAGATAGAAATAAACAAATTCGCCTTGGGGAGCGTGGGCCTGCAAGGAAATGATTTTATGTTTCTTCACACTAGGACTCTCTGAGCAAAGCTTACTGAAACTTAGAGCTTGAATTAAAAACAAGCCATTGCAGGTAATTTATGACGGATTGTCTAGTGAAAGAAAAAAGTTTTTAGTTTTTAATAGGGAGATAAATGGCTTATGGACAAGTCTGTAACCTGAATCAATGAGCTAGGATATCTAATGAAAACTGTAGTGTATCTGATTAGCAATGGAAGGAAAGAATTGGGAGTAATCATACTTTCAAAGTTAGTAGTGTCTTTGCTATTTTCCAAGGTTAAAGATCTTAATCAACTATAGCAGTTTCTCAGAATTGAGTGGGCAATGGAGCTTATTTTAAGGGAAAAAATACTCAGAGACCATTGAAAATCTTGCACTCAAACCTCCAGGAATCTACTCACATCCATTTTAGAACATCTACTTAAGAATTAAAAATTCTTTTCAACTATGAATAATTTCGATAAAAATGCAACTTGGTTCTTATAACTCATTTTTATAATTCTTAAAATAAAAATCAGAAGTAAAATATAATCATAGAAATAATAAATCTCCAAAACACATTGAAAGACTTTAGGAGTTTCTGAACAACAGTGGGAAGAACACTTTATATATAGATATTTTCCTCTTACTAAGGTGGATGGATAGTCTTTCACAGAATGATGTCCTAATGATTAAAATCATCCAACTTATTTTAATTTTCTCTTATTTTATGATTTTCAATTACAATTTGACATTTTGTGTACACTTGACTACAGAAAAAGAATAAGCTCATGAGTTAATGCAAATGTCCACATATCCCAGTTGATATAGGTCTGTTAGTATAAATTCACAAATTGTCATCCTGTTTTTTAAATTTTATTTCGCTGTGCTCTTGACCAGTTCTACAGCTAGGGTAGTGACTCTGCATACATTAACAATTATATTTCCAAAGTAGCAAATCTGAGAACAAACTCCTGAAATGTGATCATCAATCACTTCTTTTAAATGATGACCAGCCTTCCTCAGGTGGTGCTATTCCTTCTCATTGCAAAGATGAGACAAGGACAAAGAAACTATGTGACTTTTGAGTTTATAATAACTGAGAAGATGAAGACATGTGTGCTTGAAGGCAGAAACCCAAATATCTAGGAAAGACATAGTATTGATCTCATGATATGAGATTCTGTCATGGAAGGTGCTTAGGGGTTCTTAGAAATATTATCTTTATTTTCTCAATCATAAGTGATCCAGTTGAGAAATGTAGAAGGTACCAAAATGATGCCAGAAAAAGTCTATACAGTGTGTTCTGATAAGCTCACACTTTAAAATTCAAATACAAATGGTGGGGAAAACGCATATTAAGATCAATAAGAAGATGACACATATCAACAACTTTAATGCCCTTGCATCTAAAGCCACTAATGAGTTTAGGCTTTAAAAAAATTTGCTATGAACAACAATGTCCACTCTTGTCGTTAAGTTCAAATCAAAAAAGATGATAAAATAAAAAGCTTGCTTTCAGCAGCCTATGATATGTTATTGATGGACACCATGAGGCATATTTTGTCTGTCATCGTGTTTCTACCTACCCTGTGAAGGAGAATGATCTTCAACACAGTAAGAAGGAAGTAAAACCTAATATGAATGAGGAGATTGTAAAATAATACCCTGACTGTTGTAAATGAATTAAATTCTCATGGTGGGAGGATAATTATATCTCAGGATATGGAGAAATGTGTAAATGAGATCAGTGAACTACTGTTAGAAACCTTTGAAGAGTTTGAAGAGTATAAGTGATGCCAGAGACCTATGGAGAAATAAATACCACTGCTAATTTAAAAAGGGGAAAGAAATAGAATATTTCATCTATTTATTATTTATACATTTATTTATATTTGCCCCACTTTCATATAGGTTTTGAGGGTTTTTACACAAAAGCACGGTAGAAATAAGAACAGCAATAGTTGCAATATAATAGAAAAAATTAAATGGGGTAGGGAGGAGAGAATCCTAGCTGCAGGCCTGGGAGGTGCACTGAAGAGACTCTTCATGTCTTCTCCATGCTGGACTCTCATCCACTGGCCACAGGTGATGAACTGATCCAGTGTGGGGCAGCTGATCAACTTTGGATCATTCAGAATCTTATTTCCAGTTATCAGAAGTTCAAAATGAGGTAATGTGGAAGGTGGTAGTTATTGTAGCTCAAGTTACATGTAATTCTCTAAATATAAAATTAGTAAAGTGCCTGCTAGAATTTTCACATCTGATCTGAATCCTTCTCTTCCTGAGACCTGATTATTGAACTTGGCTTCTAATACTCTCCTCTATAGGCTAACTCCTGTAAATAAGAATCCCCCAAATTTCAGTTGGCTTACCATGGTAAAAATTAATCTTCTGCTCACACCGTACTCAGGTTGAGCAAGTGAATAAAGACGTTATTTTTGTGGTTCAGACCTGAGAGTGCCAGAAATCAATTCTATACCATTTATTGACTGGGACTCAGGCCTATGGCCACGCACTATACATCTGTACATCATCTAGCTGTGTGCCCAGGAGAGAGAGGAACAGTTTGACGAACAGCTAGTCAGTCTCTGTAACCCTTCTGGTCACCGGATGTTTTTGACTCTTTTTCCCACACAGAGAATATACTGACCCTGTGGTCAGGGGATAACATTAAAAAATCATGCAGTCACGACATCCAGCTCATATTCCTAAAAAAAAGGTCAAGAGTTTGGTGCCAAGCCACTTTCACACCCCAAATTCTTTGTCTAAGCTAGTAAGAATAGATTTATGATGCTTGTAACCAAAAATATTACATAACAAGCAACAACTGAAAATAGACTTTTAGGAAAGTACTTTCTAAAACAAGGTGGTTCTTGGAATTACTTAGAAAGTTTGTTTTGTTGTTGTTGTTGTTGTTGTTGTTGTTGTTGTTTTAATACAAATGGGCTCTGCCTTCAAAGATTCTGATTTATCTGGACTGGGGTCCTGACATAAGTCTTTTTTAAACACCCCTCAGGTGAGTGTAATGTGCATTCAGACCTAAGAACCATCTCTCCAGGAGAAAAGACAACTGTGTGTATTAGTAACCATGTTTATGAAATCAGAAGAACCAACAGATTGTGAAGAAAACTATCCACATAGGAGAAATCTACTAATTTTTTGACCTTTGTTAATAATCATCTGACTAGTGAGCTTTCTTTATATCTAACACATAGGTACCAATCCTCTGTTGACAAGGTTACATATCAGAATGAAGATTTTTAAGATGCCATCTGAAAGAACTTGTATTCTGATTGAATAAAAGTCATCACAGGACCTAGAGATTACAACCACCTGAGCTAGAGAGAAAAAAATCTGGCTCAAGAATGCTTTTAAGTATTTGCATAAGAATCAAATCTATGTCTTGTAGGGAATGTACTCTCAAAATGCCTCTGTGGCTTTTCCTCCTTTTAAAAAAATTCTTATTTGTGACTTCTTTTTTTTTTTTAATCACGGTTTCAGATGAAAGAAAATATTTGATGAAAATTCACCAAACAGGTTGTTGGATAATTATAGATCCTGGTTGTCAAGTCCCCTCCCTACATGTGAGCCCTTTATCTTGCTAGACTGTTCTCTTCTTCCCCTCCCCACATCTGGTCCTGTGCAGGTGAGCCTGAAATCCTACCTGAGTGAGTGGGAGGGGCCTTCCACAAAAAAGCCAGGTAGGCCACTTGGGTTGTGGTCTTAACACTAAGTGGGGGAACTCAGACTACTAAGCCGTCTGACCTGAAGTTTTTCCCCAAATGTCGCCATAGGATGCGAACAGAATTTATAATCATACCTTTAAAAACGATCTTAAGATTTAAGCAGACTTTCAGAGATTACTGAACCAAGACTTTCAGAAATGAAAAGGATGGAAGTGGACAAACAGGAAAAATACATTCTCTTAAATGATGACTCGGACTTGGAAGAGTTTGACAAAAGTAAAGTTCCTTTAATGCATCAAACTCAAAAAGGGTAAGTTTTATGATATGTGGATAGACTAATTTTATTCAAAGGAGACTGCCCAATTTACAGCAATGTGTGTATATGTGGACATAGTAAAAATGAACACTCGGAAATTCTATCTATAGACATGCAAGGTATTAGATACATGACGGTAAAATATTTCATCTAAGCATTGGAATATGAGACAATGGGTATTTTATTATTGCATGTAGTTGCTAATTGATTTTAATAATTTTGAAGAGAGCACTTTAATGCACAGATATTTACCAAATCACCTATCTCTTATCAAAAAGGTATCCGTGTAACAAAGGTGCATCTCTTACTGAACTGCCAACTCATATTCACTTTATGGCCACTTTGTAGCTGTACATTTAGAGCCAGGCATAACAGAAAAAAAAATCCATGTGGTTTTTGTCCAATATTGATTAACTATAAATAAGGTCATTTTGGAATGTTTGTCTCCAGGTGTCTTCTATTTATTTTTTCTAAATCATAGGCATGTGGATGGATTAAAATTGAACCACTTTTGATACACATATAGATTTGGCATTTATAAAAGCATGGGTTTAGAGCTTGTTTCAGACTAATTGGCCAAATGTGATAAGACAATTTTTCAAGCTACTTTATATATTTCTATTTTACAATCATTTACTGTTAATTTTCTGCCCGTCACTCTCTTCCAAACATCACTTATCCTTTAAAAGCAAACTGATTACAATCCTCTGGGGGAAACAGCTCCAAATTGCAAATAATAACAACAGACAGGTTCAAAATCTTCAGCTTAACTCCCCCAAAGGCTGATCTTACACAGGGCAAAGATATTTAGATTAAAAACTTGCAGACAACTAATGAAAATGAGATACTGATTGGCATAGAATATAACACCTTCACCAAATTTTTTGCTTTGCTTTTAGTAATTTTATGTACTGTGAAGGCTGCAAATGCTTTGCATGTCTGTGTTTATGGAAAATAGTTACAGCACTTTTGGTAGAGTGTTTAACTCTATCATGTCATGATGTTACCTTGCAATGTCTATGTACATGAAGTTTCCAGCATCAAAAGCGGCTGGAGGTAAGCATGATCTAATCCTAAAGATTTTTCAGATGTGCTTGGGTAATCCACTCTGAATGAATCTTGTTGTTGACTAAAAAACTATATTTTATTTGGAAATGATAACATGCTTTACATATCCTCAGTAAAGATAAGCTTGGCATGCAGAAATCAAATTCTTTGTTGTTATGACATGTAAGCATCAAAGCAACAAGCATATGAAATGTTAGGACTGTCAGTGATTTTTGCAGACATCACAATTAACCTAGGCTGAAAACTGTGGAAAAAAATAGTCTTATGCTGTGAAAAATAAAGACAGGGTTTGTTTGTTTTTTCACCCTATGAGATATGTGGAAAGGTTAAAAGAAGTATTTTCCTGTTTTGTGTCCCAGTTGAAGAAGTATATTTTTCACATGATATAAAATGACACTTTCTTGTAAAATAGATTAAAATTGAACCCACTAAATTCGATGTCTCTAAATCACACAGAACTCTAACAATTGAAAATGCCATTTAGTAATCTCCCTTCTCCTGGCGACATACCCCAAATCCCTTCTTATTGGGCACAGAAAATTGAGAAAGGATTTACAGGTGAAAGATTTCTTTTAAGACCCATGAAGTACTACACTGTTTATTTGTCTAATGATACCATAAAAGAGAAGAAAAGTGGGAAGAACAGGAAACAAGTGAAATCAGATATTCTTCCTCCTAAGAAAAAAAATGGTCTTATTTAATTGAAAGTACAGAAATTTTTGAAAAGGAATTGCTCATATTACTGACATTTTAAGCCCCTTTTGCTAAAAGTTAACATATTCATTCCTTAAACAAACATGTTAACTGAAAACTGAATCAGAAGGATAATCATTTATGTGGAAATAATTTAAATATACATATTTGAGGTTAAAAACCTTGCTTATTCAGCTGTGACTATGGCTTGGTGTAACTTAATAAGAGCACACAAAAAAATCTGCACCAGGGTTTTGTCTGGTTTTCTCTAGCTTTAGTTTATCCATTTGTTTTGTTTTGTTTTGTTTTGTTTGATCGTATCTCTGCTCATTCATTGACTCCCTAAATGCCCTGACTACTAGTAAAGTTAGTATTTGGCATACTTACAGTTAAATTTCCTCAGATTCCAGAATAGATAAGCACAAAGTAGGTTTTTTTTTTAATTGAACCTGAAAATTCCTTTTCCTCCCTCTGTCCTTCCTTCCTATTTCCACTCCCCCCAAGAAAGGCCGGAGATAATAATTCCCTCAACAGAGACAAATAAAATGTACCCCAAGTGCTGAAAGAGGGGAAAGAAAGAGAAGGGAAGTAGGGAGAGAAGGAGAATGGGGAAGAGGAAAGATAGGAGGGTGGGAAGCAGGGCGGGGATGCCAGGAGAGACCACCCTGCCTCCAGACTGTTCCCAAGCTTTCTATGCATGACTATTACAGATTTTTCCAAGCAGGTTAGAAGCATTTCCAAACTGAATTTAAGTTGGAAAAAACTTAAACTACAGTCCGTTTAAAAATTTTACATTTTTCCTTTAATCTTCTATTATTGGAAAGTTCATATTCAGGATCTTCCTAAAACCAGTAGCTACCATTTATTGAGCACCGTGCACAAAGCACTATATTGAACGTACCAGTTGGGTTTTCACAACCATACAAGGTAGATTTTCTTAGTTTGCAGATCAGAAAATTAAGGCTCAGGAAATGCTGTTTACTCGGTTTCTAAGTATTAAAACTAAGAAACTGACTCTCTGTCTTTCCTAACTGTCTTTTCCTAACTCTGTAGGTACCAAAAGAAACTGTCTTTTCCTAACTCTGTAGGTACCGAAACCTTTGTGTGTTTTACTGGCTGCAGGAGGCAGATTAGGAGGGTAAAGACTTACACCTGTTTTGATGAGGTCTGGGCAAATGGTCTCCACCTGATATGGCCCCTCTTGGCTGTGACCTTGGGTAGGTCCCTCCAAGGGGCCTTCATTTATTCTCTCAATGTTTCCTTAATAGCAGTCATCCCACTGGTATTAATTTGTTTGATGCCCATGCTCCCCTCTTGTTACAATATTCACTGCCTAGCTTCCACAGACCGCTAGAGTACTGGGCATGTAGCTGACGTCCAGGAAATGCTTGTTGAAATAATTGGTTATAAATCATATCTATAAATACATAAATATGATTCCAGTGTACTTGGGGGAAAGAGAGAATTCTTTGCAAATGATAAACTTCCAACAAGGGCTGTATAAATGATCAACTGTAGACATGCCGTCTCGTGGTCAGCTATTTGCCTCTCTGGGTGGAGATGTGAGAGGCAGTGAATTCAACTTGGAGGAAATTGTGTGGCTATCTCCTATGCTAATGCTTGACTCAAATTCCATTGCCTAGTAAGGCCCTTTCTCTCCATTGTTAGGAGGTGGGTTTCCTCTCTATTTCTATGAAGATGAGAACATAACTTCATTCAGAGAAACTGATTTCACTAAAGTTGCAGGAATAAGGCTGAATATGTTATTTAAAAAGGGAGAGTAAAGAAAAATGGTTCCTTTCATCATTTCTGCCTGGTAGTGTATAAAATTTATTCTCTTCAAATTGCAAAAAAAAAAAAAAAAAAGACAATCACCTCAGTTATGTGTGCCAAATAAACCCTCCATTTGCATCCATTATCCCCTTGGCTAACTATCTCAGGTCATTTGATTGTTCTGGCACAATAACTTGCCATCTGAGAAATATAATTGTTATAGCAGAGAAAACTGTTGAATCTTATAGTGGGCCTGGTCTAAGCAAAAACATAGCAAGTTTATAATTAAAGTGAATTAAACAATTTTGCTAGAATGGATAAAGGCAATTGATATCTGCAGATATATATATTTAGACAAACATAAGAAGCAAATTGAGCGTGTCATTATTTCAAATTGGAAATTAAAAAAATAATAGATTACTCATAAAGCTATCCAGGAACACAGAGAAATTGGTCATGGTGGAAATTTTAACTGTGAAAAGTGATGCAATTAAATATAATTGGACATTCACTCTGAACAGCAAGATGATACTCAGGGCAATCAAGAATAGATTCAGAATTGGAAAGAAAAAATTGAAGAAAGAACCATCAACAGTCATATTTTTAAAAATGTAGTCAGGCAGTATGCATTAAGGCTTTCAAGTAAAATTACTTTAACAGTTTTCATTTGGCCCTTAAATGAAATCTTTTGTTCACCAAACCTCTACAGCACCTCAGAACTTCCGAAAGTCATTTGTGCTCCTTAGAACAAAGGGCCGTGAAACTCAGGCTGGAAATGCTTACAATGGTATTCTGATATACGCCTATTTTTCATTTATTCATCAGCTCAACAATCTCTAATATATCCAACTATGTATCAGATAATAGGAAATATAAGAATGTATGATCCTTGCCCTCAAGATATGATTGTGTAAAGTGATGTGTTACGTACAAATTACTAGATAATCCCAGAAAGGGAGCTACTAACTCCCTGGAATTATTAAGGAATCCATTTGACCTCAGTCTTGTGGAATGAGTAGAAATTTGCTTTGTAGAGAAGGAATAAAGCAATCCTGGTCTGAAAAGATCAAGTGAGGAGGAGAAATGGTAGGGGGGAAGGAGGACCTCTTTAGCTATTTGTGCTAAATCACCTCCCAAGAAACATTATTACATCTAGGAATGAATTATCTCAAGAGAAATACTGTTTCATTAAATGCATCCTTGGCAACTTTGAGGCATCCACATTATATGCTCTTGAATACTTCTCCTCAGAAATCCAGACTATTCTCTCTACACTGATGAAAGAAATCATGATATGCTCCTATTTTAAATATGTTTCTATAAGTGTTCCACTCTCCACATGATGTGGAAAAAAGTAGGAGATGAAAGTAAATCCATGGTTTTGAATTTTTACAAGAATTTACGTACTGTTTTGAAAACCAACATAAGGTTTGTGATTAAAGTACATTTGTTAAGAACTGAGATTCTGGAATCAGACTGCTTGAATTCAAATCCTTCCTCTGCCATTTACCAGCTTTGGGAAGTTGAACAAGTTGTTTTTTATTTTCCTGAGTCTCAGCGTCCTCATCTGTAAAATGAAAATAATAGTGCTATCACCTTTAAAGGGTGAAGAGCAAATGTGGTAATGCTTATTAGTGCTGCACAAAGTTGCTGTCACTGAATAAACATTCAGTAGTTTAGTTGCGATTGTAATAACTGTTCTCAAAGCATAATCAAGAGTCACATGCATACACATATATACATGCAAAAGGAGAAGAGAATCTTTTTTTTTCATCCTGAAAAAGACATTAACCAAAATTGGCTGGCACAAGGTACCTCCTCATACCAAGTTTTTACCTTCACCTTCACCATCTTTTACCATATCTTATGACTTTTGAAAAAAAATTTTAATGTTTATTTATTTTTGAAAGAGACAGAGAGACACAGACAGAGTGTGAGTGGGGAAGGGGCAGAGAGAGAGGGAGACACAGAATCTGAAGTGGGCTCCATGCTCTGAGCTGTCAGCACAGAGCCTGATGAGGGGCTCGAACTCATGAATCCGAGATCATGACCTGAGCCAAAGTCCCACACTTAACCAACTGAGCCACCCAAGCACCCGTATCATATTTTAAGAGTTTTTACTAAAACTAACCACAATGGCTGGGACAGTGTGCTTCCCTAATCTTGACAATCTGGTTTCCCTGTCATTAAGACTGCTTGTTATGAGAACAGCCAAGAGACATAATAAGACTGGCTCTTCAATGTGCACAGTAGATTGTACCGTCTAGATGGCATGTCTTTTTATAATGTATTATTTTTCTCCCAAATTATATCCACTAACACTTTCTCTGTACAATATCTTACTCTCTTTCTTTTCTATTATATATATTCCTGTCATTTAGTCTTCATCATAGGGACACCTGAATCTTCAGCGACAGCTGTGTTTCTCACTCTTCAAATAGCTAACTGCAAGTCCCTCTGATTCCTCCTTTTCCAAACTATCTCTTCTTCCCTTTCCATTGCTGCCAACCTAGGCCAAGCTCCAATCTCTCATGTCTCATGTGTGACCTATTATAATAGCCTCCTGTCCCCCAGACCATAATCCAACCAATATATCCTACAGTTTATGGCCACAACACACCTTTGCTCCGTAACCTCCACTGATACCATTAGCTGTAGGATAATGTTAAAATTGCCTAGTAAAGTGTTCAAAATGGAAAATTGAAGGAAGAAAAGAATATGTACTGAGATGTTTTTTCTAAATAGGCAATAGTTTTAAATATGAGCACGTGGAGGGAAACAAAAAGGAAGACAGGAAGGAAGGAAGGAAGGAAGGAAGGAAGGAAGGAAGGAAGGAAGAAGGGAGGGAGAGAGGAAGGAAAGAGCTCTTGGATTTTATAGATCAAGGTCAAGCTTACATTTAATGTGATAAGACTGCAACAGCCCTGCTTTGCTCCTCACATACAAAAGGAGTGAAGCTGACTGATGACCATTGCAAGATCTCCTTTCAGATATATTAACTTAAAATGCTAAATATTTTTTTAAATTTCCATTATTAATCAAATGCATAAAAACAAAATAATTTCACTGTCTCAAGGGTATACTATAATTTCAAATTGCAGCTCTGATTTAGTGAAGATATCCAGGCTATTGTGCAAGTTTTCCTGTTACATTTCATATACTTTTTGTAATTTCCCTGATCACTAAAGAGAAATATAGCTCTCCTGTTGCTAACTGTAAGAATACAATATACTTTAATTAAAACAACTTATTGTCTATATTTTGGCAGGAAGCTCCTCTCAAGAAGACAGAAAACTAAGAGGTTTTCATCCTGCGATCAACCTCAAAGGCTCTGTCATGCTTTTTTTATGCTGCTGATACTAACATCCCAGATGTTTTTAAGTGCCTTTGTCCTAAAAATTCATCAAGATTTGAGCACACTTAAAAAAAAGGGGGCATCGACACCAGTGAAAGGTAAATGAACAACAAATTTCTTGTTTGTGTTATAACCACATTTTTGGTTTTAAGTTAGATAAGCCTCAAGTAAAAATCTACACTTACGTGACTCAATTGATTCAGTTTCTATTTTTTAGAGGTTATAAGTTTTTCTAGTTCTTTTCTCTAACAGGAAAACAGAAAAGCTTCCCACAATTTTCAAAAGTGGCTTGGAAAACACTGTCATTCTTGTCCCCTCACACAAATTCTATCTGAATAAATTTAATCTGAAATCTGTTGAAATGTAGACCTTTCTGCCATACATATGTATATAGCATACATAAAATGCAACCTTTTTGAATGTATTCATGACTATCTTCAAATTTTCTGTGAGCTGTGAAAGCCACCCCTTCCCAGAAACTAGAACAAATTTTATGGATCTCCTTATAATCTTTTAAATGGTGCACATGTACCAGAGTTAAATAATAATAATAAAAAGAAGCTAGCCAGCACTCTCAACAATAGCCAAATTATGGAACGAGCCAAAATGTCCATCAACTGATGAATGGATAAAGAAATTGTGGTTTATATACACAATGGAGTACTACATGGCAATGAGAAAGAATGAAATATGGCCCTTTGTAGCAAAGTGGATGGAACTGGAGAGTGTGATGCTAAGTGAAATAAGCCATACGGAGAAAGACAGATACCATATGGTTTCACTCTTATGTGGATCATGAGAAACTTAACAGAAACCCATGGGGGAGGGGAAGGGAAAAAAAAAAAAAAAAAAAGAGGTTAGAGTGGGAGAGAGCCAAAGCATAAGAGACTGTTAAAAACTGAGAACAAACTGAGGGTTGATGGGGGGTGGGAGGGAGGGGAGGGTGGGGGATGGGTATTGAGGAGGGCACCTTTTGGGATGAGCATGGGGTGTTGTATGGAAACCAATTTGACAATAAATTTCATATAATGAAAAAATAAATAAATAAATAAATAAATAAATAAATAAATAAATAAATAGAAGCTAGCCACCTTTATGTAGCTATTTTGGGAAAATGCCTGTAAAAAAAAAGATAAAAATATGGGCATTGTGGAGGGCACTTGATGGGATGAGCACTGGGTGGTATATGTAATTGATGAATCACGGAATCTACTCCGCAAATCAAGAGCACACTATATACACTGTATGTTAGCCAACTGACAACAAATTATATTTTTAAAAAAAGAAACAAAAAAGTATATGTTTTTCTTATCACAAAACTGCCTCAGGCCTGGCTGCTTCTTCTGCTGGTAACCAGGCCCACTTGCTTTCAATATTATTAAGGTATTTTTCTGGAAAAAATTTTCAGCCTCTTGAAGCTGTATTTCCTCTTTAAAATGAAAATATTTATTGAGGCACCTGGGTGGCTCAGTCAGTTAAGCATCTGACTCTTGATCTTGGCTCAAGTCATGATCCCATGGTTCATGAGATAGAGCCCCATGTCCGGCTCTGCACTGACAGCACAGAACCTACTTGGGGTTCTCTCTCTCCCCCTCTCTCTGCCCTTCCCCTGTGCATGCATGTGCTTTCTCCCTCAAAATAAACCAATAAACTTTAAAATATCTGAATAGATAGATAGATTGATAGATAGATACACTCTTTCCCTCTCTCTGCCCCTCCCTCTCTCTCAAAATAAATAAACTTTAAACAAAAATAAAAAATAATATATAAAAAAGAAAATAGTTATTAATTACTTTGAGTGAGTGTTATCATACCAAAAATATATACATGTGAAAAGCATTATAAGACATCATCACTATTTCAGTTTTAGATGATTTGGCAAAAGCAATAGCCGATTTGTCATTTGTGAACTGATGAAAAATTTGTGGGCAAACAAAACTCCAGCAAGAGAGTCCCTTTTATATTTACGCTGATTTATAATGTGATTATAAATATTATAACAACAAAACTAAAAACAAAAAATTTGGGGCCACAGAAATTGCTGTAAAAATGTATACTTAGGATAGTAAGCAATCATGACTACAAAGTTTTACCTGAACGTCAATTTCCAATTTCTCTTCTTAGATACAATTGATTTATGTGTTGAGGATACAACCCTTGACAACTTTAGAATCCAAGGAATCCACAGAAGCTGGCTCATAACTTCTACCATAAGGTTATGTCTAACTAATCTCCCTGCCACCACTCCAAAATCCAACACCCTTCCCTCCCATACCCAGGCATCATAAAACTTCCCTGCTCAAAGCTAGCAATGGCTCCAATTGGCTTCAGAGTATAAACCAAATTTTCTTGCAAAGACCCTTATGATGTAGTTCTGCTTACTTGAGCTTAACTCACCATTCTATTCATGTGTTCTCCACTAATACTGAAAGTAAAAGCTGTAGTTCACCCAAGTAGATCATGGATTTTACACGATACTCCTTTCTGATTTCTCTCTTCTTTTTTGCCACCACTACTCATTTGAAATAGCTCAAATAAAGCTTCTAAGAACCCTTCCTTAACCATTCACCCCTTCCTGCCCAACACTCTGCCCCCATGAAACCCTAGGAAAAGTATTCCTCATCTTTAGTTGTACGTGTTTATCTGTATATCTTCTTCATCAGACAATAAGCTTTTAGAAGATCAGAACACTATATATTTTTTAAGCTCATTTTCTTTTGGGGAGAGAGAGAGGAAGAGAGAGAGAGAGAGAACAAGTTGGGGAAGGGCAGAGAGAGAGAGGGAGTGAGTGCATCACAAGCAGACTCCTCAGCGCTGTCAGTGCCTGACATGGGTCTCAATCTCAGGAACCATGAGATCATGACCTGAGCTGAAATCAAGAATTGGATGCTCAACTGACTGAGCCACCAGGCACCCCAGAACACTATCTTTCTCATGATTGTGTCCTAAGACATTACCTACTACCTATCAAAATAAGTATTGGTCAGATTCTGCATTCTTCAGGAGTATATGGAACAATCAGGAAGGACTGGCCTAAAGGGCAATTATAAGCACAAAAAAGCTTTCTTAACTAATCCAAAAGATTAATACAGAGAGGTGACATCTAACCTATTTGAATGCATGTAGTCTTTTAATATAAAATCTTCCGAGGACAGGGAATGCATTTTAGAAGAAACTTGCAAACCCTTCAAGTCTAAAACATACACGGATAGTTGCCTGCTGCTAGTCACTAAGTTCAAACTGCTAGTTGACAGACTTGATCTGTGTAAGTGACCATTCACTTCCTTTTAGTCCATCTGCCATGAATACCATCCCATACTCGACCAACCTTTTTACTACAGATTTGAGCTTTTCAAAGTTTTGGATTGTCCCCCCACTAATGAAGAGTTAACCCATTCAGAGAACTTGTTTTATATATGTATATGTGTGTGTATAAAATTTATTTATCATATTTACATCTAAAAATCAATGGAGGTAATAATGAAGTTGTCAAAAATGACAAAGGGATTGTCTAGCACTGACAATTTTCCAAGTGTTGTCTGAAATGCTTTACAAAGTTGGATCCCCACAACCTCCTTTGCTCAGTTAGAATACTATCACTGTCATGTTACAGACGAAGAACTTGAGGCCAACAGGTGAAATATCTCACCTAAGGACATGCAGCTAGTAAACATTAAAAAGCTGGGATGTGAACTCAGAGAGTCAGACAAAAGTACGTGTGTGATGAGCCACTCTAGGAGAGCCTACATTCTGATTCAATGCCATGTCATTACGGGGCACACTACCAAGATTTACCGATAATGATAATAAGTTATGTATCAGCTTTCATCTTCTGAAATCATCTTCAGGGCTAGAATTCAACATACAGTTTTGATCAAGGTATTGATCAAGGTAGGTAATTTGGAATGTACATGACTTTGTAATAAACATGACTGAATTTTGAGTCGCCGAGGTGCCTTTAATAGCTTCGGGAAGACACGGAGTTCGCAACATTCACTTTGTTCAACCACTGCTGGTTAGTCCTCCAGTTATATAGCCTTTCCTCATAATGCAAGCTGTTATAAAAAAACATTACATTGTGAAGCCTGAAATACCGGCCAGTTGAAAAGAGAATATCCAGCAGGGCTCTTTTTATATATGTTTGAGAGTTTAATCATGTGCTGCTGGGTAGATGTTTGGCCTGTGAAGGTTACACAGTGGTCTCTTAAAGTGTACTATAAAAGTGCTTGTGCAGGGGAAAGAGCTGACAGGCTGATGGAGCTTCCAACCTCGGCAATTATTTCAGCAAATCTCCGTACCATGGACTTCGTAAACCACATGACCCTTTTCATGTCCCTGTTCTATTAATTGGAAACAATGTCACTTAGGAAAAATAACTCCTTCAAAATTTCCTTTCTTTCCTGATCTTAGCTGAAGGGAAAGCTGTTATATGCTCCTAGCCTATCAAAAAACCTAAAATTCAAGCAGCTTTCTGGATTACACACACACACACACACACACACACACACACACACAGCATTTGATTATATAAAGTTGAGGAGGAATAAAATTTTATTGTGTTCAACTGCCTTGAAACCATCTGTTTTTCTCTCTAATTTTTGGTATTTGCCAAACACTCAATATCCAGAAAACTCTTTTGATCTCCTAGCAAGACATGTGAATTGTAACATTGATTTCTCCCTGCAATATGTTCCCCATGGGAGTGTTACTGAGTTACATGATCCTGGTGCACAAGGGATGCACTGATAATACCCTTGGAAAACCAACATTGCCAAGATGGGCAGCCGGTATTAAAGATCATTCTGAGATTGTCACGTTCATTTATGGTCTGCCTGTGACTAAGCAGAAATTCAAGACGGACCCTGAGAATAAAGTCGGCTTTGTGGCATTTGTCAACAAAGCTATATTACTGTTTTGAGCCAGATGACTCTCTAGATAAAGGAGAGATGCCTGTAAATCATACAACGGATGTAATTTAAGAAGTGGTAAGCACAAATGAGCCGGAGCAGCAAAGAATACTAACTCTTTTTGTCGTTGCTGTTCCCTGGATTATTAGTGTCACATCCTTCAACAATCTGCCCCATTAATTCTATCAGCTGGGAAAACACCCATAACTGAGAAGGGAAAGGGAAATCATGTTTAGTGGCACCAGGGTCTTGCTTAAAAGGGGAGTGGCGATCACTGCAGGAGTTTCTCTCTGTGAGACCTCATACAATCTTCCAGTGGAATCTCTAAGATAAAATTACCAGACCTTATTTGTTAATGATAAAATGAATTTACATTGAGAATTTTAATCTTAAACAGTTTAGAACATTTCCTTTTTAACCAGAAATAGGCTTTATTACCATGCTAGGTCCTACCAGTCTTATTTTCCCCCTGTATTGTATATTTATGACTTTTTATTAACCTTAACACTGCCCTGAGAATCTGTTCTATTATTCTGTTCTTTCCTCAATACAGAACTTAAGTTGACGTCAACAAGGAATGTGTACTGAAAGGTGTAGGCGGATTAGATTCAAATGAATTCAAGCACATGTGACTATTAAAATGAGAATAAGGAGACACTTCTGGTATTTTAGATATTGTTATCTGATTATTTCTACCCTCGTTAATATATTTAGAGATTAGACATTGGCTTGCAAATGTGTTTCCTGTTTGTGCACACATACTTTGTTTTTCCTACTGCAACTAGTATAATTCCAAATACATATGAACTTCTGGTATTAAGTTTGCACACTTTTTTCCAAGTAAAATATCGTCTCACCTTGTAGCCTTTGTATATAAGATCAGATAATGCTCATGAAGTAATAGGTGGAGGGTTTTTTTTGCTATTTAACCTCTCCTCTGTTGATACATGTTTTACTAACAATATATAAAATTTAATTTTCTAAAAGAGCATACAACACATTTAAAAATTTATTTAATAAAAAGAAGGTTTTATAGCCTTTTATTATTTCTTAAGCAAAGTATTTTTCTTCTCATTTCCAGAGATTAAAATCTGTTAGCAGTGAATCAGGACTGTATAAACAATATTTGTATATTGCAGGGTCAGAGCATACAGTAGTAAAAATTACTGCTTTGGATTCAAACTTAAGCTCACATCTGCTATGTGACCTGAAGATGTATCTTCCTTTCAGATCCATTTTCCTCATGTCCTGATAAAGAAACTAATACCACCTGGTAAAATGATTAAGAAATTCAAAATACTGAACGGAAAGTGTCTATTGTCTGGTCCATTAAACTCAAAGTAAAAAGAGGATTACTATTTTAACAGTATTAAAATTATGGGTTTTTTTTATTTCAATGAGTTCTTTTTAATTTCTCTCAGTGTCTTAACAGCACTTCTATCTTTGTTTTATCCCTGGTTGGATCATTAATAAATCTTCTAACAGCCCCTTCTTAAAGTTATTATACACATCTTCCTGATTACTACCACTTATTAATTCAGAGCTATAGAACTATTCTCTCAGTTTTCTCTTTTGTTCCCCGAGTCTAATCATATTTCCCTTGGTGACTTCAATGTAAAAAATAAATTCATTCTTTCTTGATTGTTTTCTTTCTGTCTTTAAATAAATATCTATTAGATTTTAAACACTGTGCTAGGCAACTTAAATATTACAGTGAATGAAAGATACACTTTTTCTGCCTTCATAAACCTTACACCCAATTGTGGAGGTGTTAGTCAAGTAATACTAGTATAGAAAAAAATAATAATAATAAATTACAACTATGTTAAATACCACATAGGAAAGAAACATAGTCTTTGTGACTATAGAAAGGAGGAATCCAGGGGGTCAAAAAAGTCTTTATTGAATAATAATTAAAGGTGATATGAAATTTGAAAGATGGGTAAGGGCCAAACAAGTGAAAGGCCTTGTCGGGGTAATAACAGAAGTGAGCAAGATAGAAGAAACAGCAGGAGCCAAGGCCCTGTGGTGGGAAGAAGAAAGGTGTATTCACATACTTGAGACAACGCTAGAGTGGCTGAAAGGGACCCAGGTGGGAAAAGAGGTTGGAGAAGTGGGGACAAATTACACTAAACCGGTGCCCTCTCAGATATATTTATGAGTTTAGTCTTTATTCCAAGAGCAATGGAAGCCACCAGAATGTTTAAGAGAAGGGTAGGTGATATGATCATATTTGTATTTTGAAAGATCTCTCTGGATGCTATCAGAACACTCCTTTGCAAACTCTAACATGCCTACAAATCACCTGGGGATATCGTTAAATGCAGATTCTGATCCAGTATTTCTGGGGGTGGGGCCCTCATGCCTGCATTTCTAATAAATTCCCAGGTGAAGCAGATATTACTACACTTTGAGTAGCAAGGGTTTATCCAGCTCTGCACTGGCAGTGTGGAGGCTGCTTGAGAGTCTCTTGTCCCTCTCTCTCTGTCACTCCCCTACTCGTGCTGTGTCTGTTTCTCTCAAAATAAATGAGTGAACTTAAAAAGAAAAAAGAAAAAGCATGGATAGAGTAAGATGGGAGGCGAGGAAATCAGTTAGGAAGCTATTCTTTGGTTCATTCAATCAATATACATTTAGTATTTGCTAACTCCCAACCCAGCCCTGCTTCCAGACTATGGGAATTGCATGGTTGACAAAATAGACCGTCTCAGTCTGTTATGCAGCTTACATGCTAGCGGCTACTGCATTGTAGACAATGCAGTGCAATACCTATAGGTAGGAGAAGACAGAAGCTTTGGCTGGAACGGCAACAATGAGACAGAGCACAGTTAACTGACTATGGACAGATGTACGTGGCAAAACAGACAGGATAAGGGAGGCACTGGATCATGAAGGATGAGAGAGAAGATTTGACAAAAAAGATGTCTATATTTCAGGCTGTCTTTAAGATACCCACATGAAGTACTTATTTCAATCTATGGATTTATAACTCAAAATACAGGTTAAGGCTGGCAGCGAGAAGTTAGGGTGTCCATAGGTTGAATGTGTGATACTTTGAATATATTCAAGTGGTGACGCCAGGTGCAACTCCCCTGCCCCAGTCCCCGGTGCTATTGCCCAGCCCATATCCCTGTCTCTTACTTTTCTGAGAAAAATCAGATGTCATCAGGTATTTCCTGTTCTTACATACACATTTAGCTATATCTGACCTCATCTCATCACTCTAAAGCAGGGATATCTCTTCTTTAAAATTAATCTCAGTTATATTCCTTAAAGCAATAGTTTTGCTGAGGGCGTCCATTCTCTCACCTGGTGTTCTTGTTCTACTCACTGTAAAATAAGATCTACCCTAGCAAATCAGTTCAATCTACAGTGTTTCAGTCTTCAACTTGTTTTGACTCTTCTGCCACAATATTTCAGACTCCTTTCTTCTGGAAACTCTTATTCCTTAGCATCTACTATCCACCCCACATGTATCTTCCTTTGATCTCTCCACGCATTCCTTCTAACTTCAGCTGACTCTTGGTCTTCCAGGAACCTGTTTATACCTTACATATTTTATGCGTTCCTCATTCTCATTACACACAAACACTTCTCATTATACCCTTAACTCAGTGACTCTGCTGCTATTGATATGCTTGAATATGTATCACTAATCCATTCTTCTCTGAGCTCCAGACCTACACAGCCAACTGCCAATGGGACATTGCCACTTGAATGACTGCAGGTACCGTAAAGTCAACACATATGAAACTGAACTCATCTTTATTTACTAAAATGAATCTTCTACCCTGTGTTACTGTTCTTGGTAAAAGTTCTTGGTGGGAAGCCAAGATTTCCCCCTCCCCATCCCACCTGGAAACCAGGTGAAAAACTTCTATTAACTCTTCTTCCCCTTCCATCACTGCCTCCACTTCTGCTTTCCTTCAGGATCTCATAAGCCCTTACCATTGAACCAGCCTCAAAAAGTTTCTCTGCATTTGCTCTTTCTTTCTTCTACTCCATCTTCCAACTTTGGCCTGTGTGATGTTTCACTTTGTAGCTTAAAATGCTTCACTGGTTCCCTACTCTACAAGAAAATGGCAGAAAATACTAGCATCCTGTTAAGGTTCTCTATAATCTAGGACCTATACATTTTTATAACTTTGGTTTCTCACAATAATCTCTCTTATAGCCTAATAGTTATGAATTATTGCTATTTTGAACTTGTCAGACTATGTTATAACAATATGCTTTCTTTTTGATAATTTTTTAACATTTATTCATTTTTTGAGAGAGAGAGAGAGAGAGAAAGAAAGAGAGAGAGTGAACAAGGAAAGGGCAGAGAGAAAGGAAGACACAGAATTCAAAGAAGGCTCCAGGCTCCAAGCTGTCAGCACAGATCCTGATGTGGGGCTTGAACTCATGAACCATGAGATCATGATCTGAGTCAAAATCAGACACTCAACTGACTCAGCCACCCAGGTGC
The DNA here is from genome assembly GCF_022079265.1 of Lynx rufus. Lineage (NCBI taxonomy): Eukaryota > Metazoa > Chordata > Mammalia > Carnivora > Felidae > Lynx > Lynx rufus. Next base: position 93,617,663 of record NW_025814845.1, on the reverse strand, counting down.
CCCAATATAGCAATATGCTTTCTAGGTAGTGTGGAACATCATGAGATCCTCCTGAAAGTTCCCTCCCTAGTCATTTTCAATGAAATATATTCATCTTTCCAGACTGAGTTTAAGTATCTCCTTTTTGGGGAAATCTGCTGTGATGCACCCCACCCCTTTGTGCTTATACTGTACATGGGCACATGTTTCATAGAATAGTCATTTATTTGTGTAATTTTTGATACCCCTACATTCACTAAACTATAAATTACTTAAGGCAAGATTTTACCTCTGTGAGTCTGAATTTCCCAATCCAACCCATTGCATAATAATATAAAGTCAACACAAAATCTAATATAGTAGTATTCCTCTCTTATCCATAGGGGATATGTTCCAAGACCTCCCAGCAGATGCCTGAAATCAGAGATAATACTGAACCCTACATATACTACGTTTCTCCTATGATAAAGGTTATGATAAAGGTTAATTTATAAATTAGGCACAGTAAGAGATTAACAGCAACAGCTAATAATAAAATAGAACAATTACAACCACTATAATAAAAGTTATGTAATGTAGTCTCTCTCTCTTTCTCTCAAAATGTCTTACTATATGTACTCACCTTCTTTTTCTTGTGATGATGTGAGATGATAAATTCCTACATGATGAGATGACGTAAGCACTGTAATGTAGCATTAGGCTACTGTTGACTTTCTGACGCTACGTCAGAAAGAGAATCATCTGTGTCTGGACTTCACTTGACCATAGATAACTGAAACTGCAGAAGACAAAACCACGAATAAGGGGGACTATTGTATGTATGACAATCGTTCAGTTTTTAACCCACACCTGCATAGTGCCACATCTTGTCCCATGACACTATATCCTAGTCAGCTCCTAATTTTACATGGAGTTAGCTCTTCGTAACTTCTTTTCCCTTACACATTTAGGCAATATTCCCAAATAATCTCCATCCATAGCCACCTACAATGGGAAACCTAATCCTTTAGGCTCTTCTGTAACAAGCTCGGATACCTAATCATCTGGCTTAAATCGCTCCTTCTTCACTATAAAACTTGGATTGCCATCCTCTCCTAGAGGCCATGCCATTGTCCCCTTCCCCTCACTTACTTTATATACATCAATGGTACATTTTAGTCCTTTGGGGGGAGGGTGTTAATACCCCTATACCTGGTGCAAGAATTATACTCATCATTTTGGACAGTTTCTTTTGGGTACACCCTAGTTTATCAATTTTAAACTGACTATAACTTTCCGTGTGTGGCCTAGACACGAAGCAAAAACATAGGACTTGTAGTTGTAAAAACTCTCATCTATTGAACATTTACAAAGTGCCAATTATGCTCCAAAGTGCTGTGCTTATGAAACATGGATGGTTGGAATGAAACAGTATCAAGTCATCTAAGTTAAAAAAGAGCAACAGTGAGAGTGACAGAGAGAGAGAAAGAAAAAAGAATTCCTGTACATTTAGCAAGACTAAGTTTCCCTATGAGGTTCTCGCCCTGTTTGGCACTGACTAATCTTGCTACTTACAGACATAGTAGATATAAATCGGAATATATTCACATTCAGGTGAATACTTAATGTAATTAAGGACATCTCAGCGAATGCTTACAACTCCCTCTCTGATCTTCCTCTAATTCTCAAAGGCCTTTCCCTCTCAGTCCACCTGTTCCCATTTTCAAATTTCCCCCATCGCACTTGTGCCAGGAGCTGGGAGCAGCAAGGACAGAACGGAAGGACTGCTCCGCTCATGGTTGAGTGCACATCGGCATAACTGTCGGTAGTGCGTCATTTCTTCACTCTCATCTGCTCCTCCAGCTGGTGCAGGTACCTTACAGTCTCTCTTGGCATGGATGGCTTCTGAGGTTGGCTTTTGTTGTGTGGCCATGAGAATGACCTTCATGTGCCCATATGGGCCCTCTCGCAGCTTACTGATGGGTAATTCTCTAGAAGCTTGGCTGAAACTTCCCTTTTCCTTCCCCAGTAGGTGACCTGCCCCGTGTTCTCTGCTGGGGTGGTCATTGGGCATGCTGACATATATGGTTATATCCCCATTCCAGCCTGCTGAAACACTTTAAAATAATCTAAAAATAAATGTGTTATTTCTCACAGCTTCGTGTAATGTGCCAATTTGACCAACAGGCTGTACTAATTGAAATAAAGTTATTAACTGAAAATGTTGCGTATTACTGTGAAGAAAATAGGGCTCTGAGACTTCATTTGAGGTATCCTTCTATGTTAACAGCTCATTAAATTTTCAAATTTTGCATCCAATTAATCAACTACTTACAATTTTACCTAATTGTGCTACCATCATCACTCATTCTCAACCACAAAGATGTTATTAAAAGTTACTGTCGGGGCGCCTGGGTGGCGCAGTTGGTTAAGCGTCCGACTTCAGCCAGGTCACGATCTCGCGGTCCGTGGGTTCGAGCCCCGCGTCGGGCTCTGGGCTGATGGCTCAGAGCCTGGAGCCTGTTTCTGATTCTGTGTCTCCCTCTCTCTCTGCTCCTCCCCCCGTTCATGCTCTGTCTCTCTCTGTCTCAAAAATAAATAAATGTTAAAAAAAAAAGTTACTGTCAATGTCTTGCAGAAAGTCAGGTTCTACATGTCTAGAAGATTGTCTGGTAATCTTAATAAGCATGGAAGGGAGGAATGAGGAAAGAAGATAAGGAAGAAAGAAACGAAGGAAGGAGGAAGGGAAGAAGAGAGAAAGGAGAAAGATGTGGAGGAAGGAATAGAATAAGCATTTTTTTAAGAAAGGAAAACTCTTACTATTGAGCCTCACTCAACTCACTGTGGGTGGTGGTGCTTACTGCAGAGTTCTGGAAGTATTCACAGATCGAGCGTTTATTAGTCCATTGGGTAACTGTGAGGTTTTTAGTGATTTTCTTTTAAATCATAGAACTCGTGGGGCGCCTGGGTGGCTCAGTCGGTTAAGTGTCCGGCTCTTGGTTTCAGCTCAGGTCATGATCTCCCGGTTTGCGACCTCGAGCCCCCCAGTGAGGCTCTGTGCTGACAGCATTGAGCCGGCTTGGCATTCTCTCTCTCTCCCTCTGTCTCTGCCCTTCCCCTGCTCACACTCTCTCTCTCTCAAAATAAATAAATAAACTTAAAAAAAAAAAAAAAAAACCTAGAACTCTTTCCCCTAACAAAATCTTATCTGAGAAAAGGAAAGCATAGTTGTTTGGTCGGGATCTCAGTCCACCATACTCAGCCTCTCCCTGTACTTCTTCCTCACCACAGCCCCTTCTTCTTGCACTGCTGTTCTTAGGATTTCTGTTAAGAACCCTAGGGCATGGAAAACCGTAAGGTATGGAAAACCAAAATTTAAAAACCTGCAGTTCTGTAGATCTTTTTTCTGGAATCACTTCGAGCTCAACAATCTGCAGTACAGATAGACTACTTTGTCTTCCATTTATTAGAAACCAGAACGTTGTTTTCTACCTCCAGTTCTGTAACATTCCTTCCATTTCCCCAAGTCCTCTAAATGTATTAGCAACAGACACGTAGACATCGCTTTGGCTGCTTCCCTCAGAACCTAGGATGCAATTTGTCTGGATCATTTGGCACACCAGGTCCACTCTATAAATTATCTCACTTCTCTTGCAGATCAATTCCCACCTGACAATATATGCTCTACCCTCTTTGGTTGAAGGATCATTTCCTCTGACAAAGTAGCTAAAACTTTGTGAAGGGAAGGAGTTCTGTTTTTCCCCTGTCATCTGTTAACATTATACCATCTGCCCAAGCAGCAGGCTTACACTTACTTTTGTCTTTTCCTTGCTTTCATCATGTCTGAAAAAGCCCTTTGGTACTGTTGACATTTTTCTGAAGCCACATTTTATTCAGGGTTACATTTTCTGATATAATTTATATGTTTATAGGGCTTTTAATATTAGTTCTTGGTCATATCATCTAATTTCTATGTTTTGTACATGACAAATTCCACTCTAAATCAACAGAACCTAAGTGTTAGTTGATGCTCTATATTATAAACCTGAGTTCCTCAAAATGTTCTTTCTAGAAAGAGCAATGATTCTATAAATCACCCCACCCCCACAAACTTTTATTTCCCCATGTTGGGATCCTTCATTACTGGGAAGTTTTTGTTTTAGAACAATCAAACCCTGCCTCAATACTTTTCCTTTTAAAGTCCCTGTATGAAATTCTATAAATACATTTATTCTTACCTATTACAAGATATTTCCCTGAATTTTCAACTGCACATATGACATTATATACATGGTGTTCCCTTCCTTAGTAACACCTATCTGCATCCAACATCTCAAGGTATCCAATCACCATTATTTGATGGTTGCCATTAAGTCCAGAGAACTGGTCCCAATTATTGTTTGTTCTGTGTTCTGAAAAATGAAACTACCTTTCAAGAATTTTCTTATGGGTTGAATTGTATCCCTGCAAAAACTTATATATTGAAGTTCTAACCCACACAATGTGACCTTATTGAAAAATAGTGTCATTGCAGATGTAATTAGTTAAAATTAAGTCATACAGAGTAGAGTTGGTCTCTTATCCAATACAATTGGAGTCCTTATAAAAAAGGAAAATTTGAGCACACTGGGAGAGCCCCATGTGAACATGAAGGTGGGGATCAGGGTGATTCATCTACAAACCAAAGAATGTCAGAGATTGCCAGCAATCCACAAGAAGCTAGGAAAGAGGCAAGGAACAGATTTCCCCTCAACAGCTGTTAGAACCAATCCCACAAACACCTTGGACTTCTACCCCCAGAACTGTGAGAAAATAAATTTCTGTGGTTTAAGCCATCCAGTTTGGACTACTTTGTTATTCCACTGTAGCAAGCTAATGCAACCAGTTATCAACACATCAAATAGTATGCTTCTAGAAGAATTTGTCTCCCACATGGGTCCACATAATCAGAAAATCCCATCATTATAGAAACTTGTATATTTCCCTTGTCAGTTGTTTTTGGGTTTTTGTTTTGGTTTTTGGTTTTTGTTTGTTTGTTTTTCCTAGAGCCCACCATCCATTTTCTCCATCTGGCTGCAAAGACTTACTTCTATGTAAATTTGACTTTGATTTTGTTTATTATATGGTCACCTTAGATGGAGGATAAATACGGAGTTTCCTGACACTCATTTTTTAAATTTTTATAGACTTTCTTGGCACTTTGTCTGTTATTGACCCTCTTATTGTGACATATTTATGTCAAGGAGACAGAGAGAAGAGTATTCAAGTACCTGGGCACAAGAGCTGGACTGCTGATGTCAAATCTCTGTTGACAATATGAACTTGACCAAGTCTCTTAATTTCTTCAGGCCCCGCTTTCCTCATCTGACGATTTTAAAATAAATAAATAAATAAATAAATAAATAAATAAGAAAAACACTGTCTAATAAATTAGTGGAGATGATTAAACAAGCTAACACATGGGAGAATCTTAGTTTTCATAATCTATGTATACTCTAGCTTTTCCATCTTTAAATCTAATCAAAGGATTTTTCTCTTTATTCCCTCTCTCCACTTTTAGATTAAAATCCTACTGATTCTATTGGCAAGTGTCAAACAATTCAATAAAGATCAGTAACACATTCTCATAGATGAAATCATGTCAAGGAAAAGAAGTCATGTTTCTCTACACAGCAACCATTACTTCACTCCCAATTTTCTTTCTTCTCTAAGGTGATAATCTTCCGTGGCAAGAAGAGATAAAAGAACTTCAAGCCTTTTAATTTTTTACCTGAAAATCCACAGCACCGTAGAGATACCTTGCCAGTTAACTCTGGCAATGGCATTTGTCCCAATACAGACCAACAGGAAGAAGGTCACTTCAAAAATTCTGTCAGATTCTCTGCCACATAAATGATATTTAATATGGGAAAACTAATAATTAATAAAATCCTCCCCCTCACAACAGCCTGTCCACAAAACCTTCATTGTACACTACAGTCAGAAGCCATTAACTGCCTTGGGCTTTCTTCTTGGCAGCTGCTAACAGATTTCCCCAACCCTGCTAATGACCGAAAGTCTTCTTTACTTCTCAGGGAAACAAAGGCTGAGTTTTCTCTTAAGTATCTCCATTCTGCCCCTGTGTCACATGGCACTGTTGGTTCACAACTTCTCTCTTTTCTCATCAGTTTTTCTGGTCGCCAGCAAAATTTCACCAGTTTTGCTTGCCTTCAACTTCTCACAGTGTTGTTTCCCCGCCTTGTTTTTATTCAGATTATTTCTTATGTGCTGTCTAGGAATATTTCAGCCCCAGTGAAGAAGTCTTCCTCGAAAACTCATACCTTCTTTCTAATCTTTCACCTTCTCTTTTGCTGGAAAATTCATAAGTTCATAATAATTTTCCCAGTGATTAGCACCTGTCCCCTAGCTATTTTTCAATCACAAAATGCAAACAAACATGAAATCAGCCATATCACAGACAGTATTGCTAACCTTTTTTGGAACAAATTTCTTTTTTCTCAAACTTTTTATTTTCATCTGCTTCTCTCCCCTCTTTGGCAGACCTTTAGCTATTTCTAGATTTTTTTGAATAAATTAGGTACTGATAGCAATGAATTAAATCAAGAAAAGGCTTCCCTAAATTTCTCATGCAGCATTGTCAGTCATAGTCCTGACCTGAAACCCCTGTTTCCCCCTTTTCTTTCGTAAAAGACTGCCAAATGTATGAGGATTTAATAACTTCACTCCTGGCTCAGGGAGGTGTACAAATGGACATTTAAATGAGACTGGCAAACTCATTTCTCATGTTGACCCAACATGTGATCCTTGAATTCTAGTGGTGAAGGGTTAATGGTATAATTCACTAGGCTCCTTTGAATTTTAATTAAAATTACAAAAAAATTTTTGAATTTCAATATGAACTAGGGCTTTCTATTTTGACTATCAGGTATATCATCAAAGCTAAATCTCCTATATGCAGTAAATGAAAGTCTCTGACAATACTTCTCATTTTTATTTATGAATTTCATTCTTTGAACACTTTTGGCAATGCATATCAAATTATATTTGTACTTCCTTAGTGGGCAACACCACCTACTATTTGTCAATGAACTACATACACCACATTCCAAGGACCAGACCCTGAATAATTTTAATAGGTATTTTCAAAATATATAGTGTGGGTCAAACTTGTAAGTTCAAGTTCAACCCATAGGACATTCTTTTTATGTGTTTATTTATTGCATGCTCTCTTTTTACAGTGCCATGCTTAATTTCTTTAGATCTTGAAGAGGTGATATTCAACATTATCTACAGTACAGCCTTTTAAAAGCTAAATTAGCTCTTGTTTCCTTTTGCTGTTAAATACCAAAAGAACTTATCTCTTTGGGAATCCCATTACGTAGTACCATACTAATAACATTGATAATAGAAAATTTGTTGGTCATAGTACCTAGCTATACACACCGAGTCTATCTCAGGCACTATTCTAAGTGTTTTCCATATATAAACTCAATTGATTCTCACAATACTATCATAAATAGGCACTACTATTATCCCAATCTTACAGGTAACGAACCTAAGGCACATTGAGGCTAAGTAAGTGGCCACCCCAGAATTCAAAGCTGAGCATCTGGAACAAGAAATCACAATTTAAGTTAAATCAGTTATTGTCTCCAGGTCTACATATATAATAAAGCCTCATATTTAAAACATGAAGACTTTTCTGCTTAAATAAAACCTTATGCTAAATATGGTATATGGAGTATTATTAGATACCCTGCTGTGATGTTAAACACTGCAATTTTGTTTTCAGATTATTACATACAAAAAGGGACAAAGGAAGCAGAATTTGAAAAACCGAAAGTGATTTATTAGGTGCTCTGGAATACAAGCAGTACAGCAGAAGGGGCGGCCTAGAGCAGCGGGAAGGTATCAATGGTGGAGAGCGTTGTATCTTTCACCACATGTATTATTGGTTGTATTCTCCAATATGCCGTCTGTACTGGGACTAAATGCCCTTGCATGACTAGAGTTTTCAGAAAGATCAGTGTGTTACTGTGTGCATCATTGTGTATTCACATGGTGCACATTCGTATTACTTTACACGGGATACATACAAATTCATCCTGATTGTTTTTTCCTTAAAGATAGTAATAATTAATGTTTTTTTACAATAATTTTCTCATAATCAACTTTGTTAGAAAACATTAATCTTATTTGATTAGGTATGCTTGTATTCATAAATATAAACTCAAAATTCTCAGTATAAGTCTGAATTATCAAGCCTCATTACATTGTTTGCATTAAAGATTTAACCGACTTATACGATAGGTATGTTATTTAGAGTATATATTCCATATACTCTAGCGAGGAAAAATCATGTTCTGAAAAGCATTTCAAATGCGATCTCACTGTATTTTTCTTTTAACAGCATCTTTGAACATTGCCAGTGAGCAGACGGATGTAGAAACAATTAAAAGCAGAAAAGAACAGACGGAATCTGAATTCAAAGACTTAAACCAGCAGGTAAGGACAGATTCATGGTTTACCAATCCTAGCTCTGTAGTCTGGAACAGCAGGTGGAAAAGAGACATGATTCAGGAGAAGTACATATTTTTATTTTAAAGAAATGGTCAATTAAACAAAGTAATATTTTTGAATTGCTAATGCATGTATACGAAATTGACTTATTTAGGAGAATCAGTTGGCATGTTTTAGTCTCCATTTTGCTTCTCTTTTCCCCCTTCTTAGAAGCACAAAAATCCAATTCATTTTTACCCTGCTGATTTTTTGACATTTTCCATTTGGCAAAAAGGAATTTTTCTCCCTCTCTGGTGTTTCTAATGAACCTGAAACCCGTGTGATTAACATGGCTTCCTTCCTCACGCTAGGTTTGGCATCAATAACACTTTCAGAAATAATGTGTATATCTCCCAAGATCAAGTGCTAATTTCCGTGAGTTCTGGCTAAAAAGCTATGATATGTGGCATCCCTTATTCGGTGAAATTTTGGGGGGTGCTTGGGTCTTTGTCTTTAAATTATTCAGAAAGAATTGAATCAATATCAAGATCAAATATGAATATCAAGTCAAATTATGAACTTCCTCCTTTTGGGGGGCACTATTCCCCCTGACTTAATACAAGCAGGCAGTGTTTCAGAGTTCCTAACCCTGCTGCATATTAGAATCACCCAGACAACTTTTAAACTAAAAATATCAGTATCCAGATACCACGTTCAGAGTCTCAGCCAATTGTTCTGGGGCAGCACCTGGTATCTGATACTTTTCTAAAGTTTTCCAAGTGACACTAATGTACAACCAGAATTTAAATCATAGGCTTACTCTACCTAACCTCGTATGTTAAATGTATAAAACATTTTGAATTTTTTTTTTAAAGCTTTGGTTAAGTCCATGATTTGGGATTAAGTCACATGAAATAGTTCCATTTAAATAAAAATTCTTAACCAAGGTGAGTAGTCATGCTGGTTTAATATTTCATGCTTACCAAAATTCAACCTTATGACTGGAGTTTCAAGTCAGTTCTTGAAGGGATTTTTCTTATTGTTAATTCCCCAAACCCATTTATCAATAAATCAAAATATGCCCAGAATCTGGTCACTTCTCACCACATCCTCTGCAACCACCTTTGTCCAAGCCACCATCCCTTCCTACCTGGAAATCTCCATGTCCTAACAGGTCTCCTTTTTCCACTAGTGCACCCCTACAGAGCAATCCTTTAAAACCATAGGTCAGTTCGTGCATCACTGTGCAAGACCTTCAAACATCTCCTGATTCCACTCTCAATAAAAGCCAAGGCCTTAGAGCTTCGTGAGGCCCTTCGTGGTCTGGATCTGCCCCCACGCCCACCTACCAGTGCCCTCTGCCTCCTGCTACATATCACAACTGCAGGCATGCTCTTGCCTCAAGATCTTGGTACTTGTACCCACTGCTAGAATATTCTTCACAGATATCTGCATGTCTAACTTCCAACTGTCTTTGTTTTTCTTACAATGTCACTTCTCAAGAGACCTATCCTGCGCTCTCTCCCATCACCCTATCTGAAATGCACTGCCCCCTTCTCAATAATCCTTACCCTTCTCTCCTTTTTCTTTGTTCTACAAACACTTGTCAAATTCTGAATTCTATGTAATTTGATTATTTATTATTTTTATTATGTATCGTCTCCCTCTTTTAGAATGTGTGCTCTCTAAGGGCAGAGTCCATTGTCTTATTTTGTTTAGTGATCTGTTTCAAGGACCTGAATCTGTGTGGCACATGCAATAAACAAACAAACAAACAAATAAATATTTGTTGAATGAATAAGTGAGTGAATAAAAACAAACAGCAATCTTGTATCATCATGCTTTCTAATGGTAATTGATCATTTCTTTTAAATATGGTAATATCTTGTTTTTATAGGAATATTGTTACATTTCTAACTAGTTTTACTTATAGTAAATATACTGTTTGAAGCGCTTCAACACTCCTGGCAGCCTCTGCACACCTTCCAATATTTTATGCTGAGAAAGAGGTATAAAAAATAATCTATTTCAGTATTAAGAGAGTATTCTCAGAAAACTATCCCTTTATCCCTAAAATTATTGTCATTTCATCTATGTAGACACAACCTTCCACTTCATCTCCAAATTTATTTACCTTATAAAATAAACCCACTCCACTATATACCAAACAACTCATCTGTCCTCCCATTAAGGAATCCTTAATCAGAATATTGGCAAATGAGAATTCTTTATCAGGGCTTTAAATAATTTCTAAATTGGTGGGGCGCCTGGGTGGCTCAGTTGGTTGAGCATCCAACTTCAGCTCAGGTCATGATCTTGTGGTCCATGAGTTTGAGCCCCGCATCAGGCTCTGTGCTGACAGGGCAGAGCCTGGAACTGGCTTCAGATTCTGTGTCTCTGGCTCTCTCTGTCCCTCTTCTGCTCTCTCCCTCTCTCTCTCAAAATAAACATTAAAAACTTTTTTAAATAATAAATAATTTCTAAATTGGCAATTTCACCAATGAAAGTGTTCTGATAATATACCTTTGTTCAAAAGAATTTGAGAGAAGTTAACTTTAATTAGAAATAAACACAGCATCTATTCTCCTCCCCATTAATAAATGTGATTCTTTTGTTTGGGGCTAATTTTTCTCATTTGTCATTGTTTAATTCAACAAATATAAACATAATTTTAGTGCCAGGCACTGTTGTAGGCACTTGGGTTTATCAATGTATAAATCAGATAAAGATCTTTTGTCTGGCTCACATTCTCATCTTCAATGCAGTGACCAACTCAACCATTGATTTCATCCCAGTGCCTCAAAACCTCTATTCCATTCAAATCTTGATTAGATGCATTATAAAATGTGTGTAGATACATTTTATTTATTTATTTATTTATTTATTTATTTATTTATTTATGTTTATTTTTTTAATGAAATTTATTGTCAAATTGGTTTCCATACAACGCCCAGTGCTCATCCCAACAGGTGCCCTCCTCGATGCCCATCACCCACTTTCCTCTCCCTCCCCCCCATAAACCCTCAGTTTATTCTCAGTTTTTAAGAGTCTCTTATGGTTTGCCTCCCTCCCTCTCTAACTTTTTTGTTCTCCCTTCCCCTCCCTAATAGTCTTCTGTTAAGTTTCTCAGGATCCACATAGAGTGAAAACATGGTATCTGTCTTTCTCTGTGTGACTTATTTCACTTAGCATTACACTCTCCAGTTCCATCCACGTTGCTACAAAAGGCCATATTTCATTCCATATTTCATCTTTCTCATTGCCAAGTAGTATTCCATTGTGTATATAAACCACAATTTCCTTATCCATTCATCAGTTGATGGACATTTAAGCTCTTTCCGTAATTTAGCTATTGTTGAAAGTGCTGCACTCACCAAACTCCACACCCAAAAAACATATAATCCAGTGAAGAAATGGGCAGAAGACATGAATAGACATTTCTCTAAAGAAGACATCCAGATGGCCAACAGGCATATGAAAAGGTATTCAGTGTTACTCCTCATCAGGGAAATATAAATCAAAGCCACACTGAGATACCACCTCATGCCAGTCAGAGTGGCCAAAATGAACAAATCAGGAGACTATAGATGCTGGAGAGGATGTGGAGAAACGGGAACCCTCTTGCACTGTTGGTGGGAATGCAAACTGGTGCAGCCACTCTGGAAAACAGTGTGGAGGTTCCTCAAAAAATTAATAATCTACATTTTAAATAATAAAAAATGCTATTGTACAACCAGAATTTAAATCATAGGCTTACTCTACCAAACCTCATATAATTGAAATGTTTTTTAAAAAAGCATTGGTTAAGTCCATGATTTGGGATTAAGTCACATGAAATAGTTCCATTTAAATAAAAATTATTTACCAAGGTAAGGTAGTGATGCTGTAAGTTGCTAGTGACAAACACACTTGCCCTGACTAGGGGATATATCGTCCTGAGAATTTCAAAGCTTGTCCGTGTTAGAAACATCAGGCCTGTGCACGCATCTCAGCTCCCTCACTTTCTGCCTGCGTGACATCAGAAATGTTACTTCAATTCTGTGCCTCTCAAAGTTTCTGTATCTACCAAATGGGACTAATGCTTCATAAAGTCATATTAAGATCCTTTAAAGCCCCTACAACAATAATGGCCAATAACATGTATTCACTAAATCACAGTTATTATTATGTTTAGCAAAGGAAAAAAAAAAGAACTCAATACTTTATAAAGTATTGATACATTGGAAAAAAAAATAACCCAGATGTAAAGACCCAGCAAAAATATGTTACTAGTAAAGGAAACTACCTATCTCTGATGTCATTGATCTCTTTATTAAGGTTGAAATCCTATATTGTCTACTCTAGAGAATTTATGACCAAGCTGGATCACAGTATATTCCTTTATTCTGTTCCCATATTACCTAGCCTTTCCTCTTCTCTACACTTGGCACATTCCAATTGCATGATTCACATCTGACTCCACCAGTACACTGTAAGCTGCAGGACAGCGAGAGGTGGGCCTTCGCATCCTAGAACATACTTTTTTTCCTGCTGAATGCCCAACACACAGCACAGGGCCTGAGACACAGTAGATACTCCACAGATATTTTTTTTTTTTTTGTAAAACAATCAATAAGAAATGTATAATTTGCCTCAGGGAAGGCCTGTTTATATTTTTGAGTACAGATAGCCTAAATCATCTCTTTAGGGAATTTGGGTGCAAATATCCTAGAAAACAAAACAGACCAGTCGTAACAGCTTTTACTTTTCCATAAATTGTTGTACCTGTTGTGACTTTTGTTGGTTTGCTTACTTTCATTCTGTTCTTCAGAGAACTGCCTCCATAGAAACTCTTACTTCCAGGAACACCAAAGAGCAGTCCACGTCAGTTGAGAAGAATGAAGCTGGCGTCCCTAAGGCTGACAGCCAGGGACTGTCACGTGGGTACTAGGAATAGGCTGAGAGCAAAAGGATGCAGCTTCCGGGGCTGCTGGCCAGTCCTTTGTTGTGCCTCTGGCGGCTGGGGCGGGGGGGGTGGGTTTCTAGGCCAAGTCCTTCCATAAATTACCATTGAACCCTCATGACAACCCTGTGGTGGGCCTTCTATTATTGCCTCCATTTTGTCAATGTAAGAGCGTGTCTTAGAAAGATGAAGTTAAGTTCTCAGAAGCAGGGGCACCTGGGTGGCTCCGTGGGTTAAGTGTCTGACTTTTGCTCAGGTCATGGTCTCTCTGTTCCCAAGTTCAAGCGCCGTGTTGGGCTCTGTGCTGAGAGCTCAGAGCGTGGAGCCTGCTTCGGATTCTGTGTCTCCTTCTCTCTCTACCCCTCCCCCACTCACAGTGTTTCCCTCTCTCTCAAAAATAAATAGATGTTAAAAATTTTATTGAAAACAATAAGAATTCTCAAAAGCATATCCTGATAAGAAGGCGAGCAGGACTTCCAAACCAGGATACTCTGCCCCAAGTCATGAGCTCCTGATAGTCACTTGCTCTCATGGAGTCCTTTGTGATCCAGATTCCAACTGAGTTCAAATAAAAAGTTTCCCTCTATTTTTCACAGAAAGTAGACTGGTGAGAGTCTGCATAAGCAAAATCCAAACAATGGATGTTTTATTTTTGTAATTTAGTTGTCTACAAAGATACCTTGAAGAATTGTTTCCTAATTGTAACTTAGTTTCAGAGAGCAATTTCTTTCTCCAAAACAATCTTGTTGGGAAGCTGCTATCTTTATAGTTACAAGGGGAAAAAAAATACCCTGTAATGTTACAAAGTAACATTCACCAGTGAGCATTACTTAGGACTTCCACAGACACAGAAGAAAATAAAATGACATTAACAAAAATGACTATTAGCAGTAAACATCTGGGAAATGTTTTCATTTTGTTTGCAATATCGTTCTGTCATCTACAGTAAGAATTGGTACATATAAACTAAAATAAGTAAATTCATATACTCAGTGACATAAGTGACACTAATAATAATGCTAGATTAAGTTTAAGCAGTGGAAAGCCTCTAGCTACATATCATTTACTGGGTGGTGTGAAAGTATTAGAAAAAGTGTACTATTCAATCATATAAAATTTCTAGTTTTAGGAAACTTACAACAATCTGCAAATTGCAAGTTTGGATATTATCAGTTCTTAAGACTATAATAGAGGGATATTACATTAGATTAACCACCCTTCTTTTGGGAAGTAAATTGAAACACAAGCAGGTGACTTTTACTCCATTGCCAGCACAGCCAGGTATTTTCGTGAAAGAGGTTCTTTTCTGCAAAATGTCCTCTTAACCTCTACCCATCATATGCACACACCAAAAACTTTGTTTCTCGCCGTTAAACTACACCAGGAGATGCTTGCTGTTAAAAATGGAGTTAAAAGGTTCAAAGAAAGAGATAGCTCAAAATTTTGATGAAAGTGTTTTGGTGATAGCAAATACATGAAAAAAAAATCTAGGAAAATGGTAAAAGAAGGGAGATGTGAGGAGAGACAAGATTATTCTTTTGAAAACAGGGCGGCTGCCTTCTTCAGGTAAACAATTTTCATTTCCTTAAAACCCTTGGACTGTTTTCCAGTTCTTTAAGGAGTCATAACCCTCAGCATGAGGATTACTAACCCATACATATTGCTATAACTAAATGCTAAAAATTAATTTTATGTGGATGTTAGTAGCAAGCACAATAAAGGCAAAGAATTTTCAAAGTATGCTTTTGTTCAGTTTTTAAACAGTACTGCTGATATGAATCTTCCGTCCTCATATAACATCATTTTGTAAATCAATTGGGTCCATTCAAGAGTGAGTGTGTGTGTGTGTGTGTGTGTGTGTGTATCTTCCAGGGCCACCCAGTGCTAACCTTGGGTGTCCTAATGTTCTTTCATTTGGATGCACTTTGGATTAAAACAATTGCAAAGCACAAATGTAGATTGCCAGCAAAGGTGACCCTTCTTTAATATTAGATTACAACCTTGTTTCTATAAAAATGAAAGGTACCTTTGAGCATTGCTGTCTCTAACTTTGGTGAAAAGAACCCGACGCTTCCCCAGCTTATTGCTGGTCAAGATTTAACATGTAATTAGGCATCTACAAGGATGGATTTGAGCCTATATTGGTTCAAATGTTCTTATGCTGCTACTGCTTGTAGTTTCCACTGAAGAAAACAAAGCAGCAACAAAATAACCAGTAATGGGTACTCATGGAGAAGGTCATTCTACACAGACAGGGCAAGTTCTGTGTTGCCAGTTCATGTGGCTGGCTGACTATTTTTAGAATTGGATGGGTCGCAGCCTTGATTTCTCAGAGAAGGCTAAGCAGGGTGGATGCCTGGTTTGAATTGCTGACCGTGGCTCCAGCCAGGGTACCGCTGCACAGCCTCCCCTGCCAGATGCATGACCGTCTTCCTGCCAGCCACACGCTCACCGCAGCTGCCTCCCGGTGCTCCCAGCTGCCACAAGACAGCCCCTGCCAGTCACACGCTGGGACCTCTGCCAGCTCCACAGCAGTCCCCACCTGCCACACGGCAGCCCTACACCCCTTGGATCAGCCTGGCTGTCACGTGCAGAAAAATCATTCAGTAGATGCCTAAAATTAACTTTCCCACAGAGTCTTTCCCCTGAGCTTTGTGTTCCTGTGACGTGTGGTTGAATTTTCTTCTTTTAGTTTGCATATTTTTTGCAAAGGGATTCATTTGCCCGTACGCTGGCTGAGATGCTCTCACAAACACAATTTGGCTTCTGACACCTTTGACCAATATTTCCTTGAACTTAATAAGATCACTGAATAAAAACAACTAAATGTGAAGTTTGGAATCCAGATTCTAACAAAGTAGAGGAACTTTAAAGAATCGTCTCCTAAAGCATACAAAAGGCATAAGTTAGCAAGAAAAACATCAGAATTCATACCTTTCACACTTTTCAAATCCCCAGAATTCTCTCAGTCTTTAACATACAAGTGCTACCAAGAAAAAAATCTACAAAAAAAATTTTTTTAAGTAGTAATCAAAAACCAACAGAGCTCTAAGATACTAGAATAGATGGAAAAGGTAAAAAAAGTTCTTAAGACATGTGTCCTGTTGGTAAGCAGATTTCAATTTGCTTTGGGTTGGAATAACACTTTACGAATCACTACAACATCAAAGACTCAACCCACGTTTAATTACACATTATACACTACAGCCTATGTACATAACAGTGCTAGGTGGTAGGGGAAGGGCAGACACTTGGTCGCTACATTGAGCTGTGAAGTCTTCTAAAGAACGTGAGTCTTGAATTGGCCGACTTGATTTGGAGGAGAGAACCTGTGGTAGAAAATATGGTGCCCAGAGTGTGAAACCACTTGAACGTCCAACTTACGGGGCCAGAACGTCACATTGTCAGCAACGAGAAGTGGTTGAAAGTGTCTTGGTAGAGAGGAGTCATATGATGAAGTTTGGACTGGTCTGAACCCTATGAGTTTGACTATTTTGTAAGTCAAAAGCATTCCGTTTTGGCACTTTTTCAAGGTTCAACCTAATACAAAAGAAACGATGAGGAGAAAAGAACCAGAAAAGTTTTCTTTTCTCGTGAACCTCTTGTTCTATCACCTAATTTGCCAAATTACTCACTTTTTCAGAGTCTACTTTCTTAAGCACAGAGATAAAAAGAATAAGAAAAAAGATGAGAAGACAGAACAAAAGGAAAAGGGAACAGAAAGGCAAGAAAGCAGAAAGACTCATGGAGCGCCCTAAAACTTCTTTAACAAAGGAAGAGTAACTATGTCTTCTCGAGAGCTCTCAAGTAAATCTGTACTAACACTTTAGCTAGGTCACAAGGAATAGAGCAATTTTGAAAAATTTACACAGGGGCCTATTTTGAGTTTAACAAAATAGAACTTGACTTATCTATTTTCCCTTTCCTCCCCAATTAGCCGTTATTTACATTTTCTAAAAGAAAATGAATTCCTGATTCCAGGCTCTGAACAAATTCTGGCAACTTGTGTCTTAATCCATTACTTGAAATTACAATTTAGAGATAGCAGAGGATATCCATTTACTTGCACTGCATGCGAGGGAAGAGTTGGATTTTCTGCTAACCTTCAAATGATACAATTGAAATGCCAAACATTTGGCTTTGCAAAATATAAGACCAACGTCCTGCTGCTCTATAATCTCCACAGCTGGGATCATTTAACTCTCAGCCCACACTCTGGGACCTCTCTACCTACACAGAAGGGAGTATAAGGAGCTCTGCTAAGGCCTGGAGTCAGCAAAATATCATTCTTATTGTTGACCATGTATAATGCCCTGCAGAGCCTCCTACCATGGTTAAAAACCTCATGTTGACCCTTCCCTCCCCCTTTATTTAGCCCACATTTTCCTGCTTCCTTCTCTGCAACCATTCGTCTCCCAGCTGGACACTTCCTCTAGGTCCATTATGGAAAGGAATGCTATTTCCTTGTCCCTTCCTTATCCTCCTTGTTCTGAGATAACTGCAAGAAAACAGGAACAATGTAATAGACAATGGTAAAATTACAAAGATAGTCCTGGCTATGAGAACTACAAACTTCATTCAAGTGAACCTAGGTCTAGACATGTTCTTGCTAACTTTCTATATTGATCTTTCACTAGCACAATGTTTTCCTCTTTCCATAAATTTGGGGTCCTATAAAACTTTTTTCTCTCTTTCCTTCCTAGGATACTAGTGAGTTTCCTTTGTTCTTGGGCAAGAAGCTTCAATCTTGGTCTCTGTCCTATAGTGATAGGGACTGTAATGATCTAGAAAGCTTGTGCCCCATCTTAAGGGACCACAGCAAATAAGCACTAGTCAATGATTGCCTCATAAAAATGGGGCTAATGTTTCTGGATTCTTTAATATTTTTTCATATATTTTAAGTTTGAAAAACTAATTCAAAGTTATTTTAAATATTATATCAAGCAAATGACAAGTCTTTACAAATGTACCTTAAAAACATTCGTTCTAATGACAAGTAGAGTTATGGTCATCCATACCAAGTGTTGGTAAATATTTCCATGAAAAGCTAAATAGTAAACATTTTCTGTTTTGCAGGTAATATGGCCACTAAGCTCTGCCACTGTCTTGAGAAAACAGCCATAACCAGATGTTCCATGGTTATGTTCCAATAAAACTTTCTTTACCAAAAAGGGGTAGGGAGACAGATTTGGCCCATAGCCACAGTTTGCTGAGCCCAGTCTATACATACCTTTATATGGCTACTCCTTGAGAGTTTTACTGAGTATATGTCTAATAGTCCATAAATTCTGCATTTCTCAACTTAAGCGATGCTTGCTTCCTTGGGTTCTGTATCAGATCAGACCCCTTGCTTGGTGTTTCCAGTGTGTCTGTGCCTACCCTTCTACCATATTCATCAAAACATCACAGTGTTTGGTAACTGTTAATTGGCTCTGTTTTTAGTAGACTATAATCTTTGGGAGAACAAAGACTTTGCCATGTTGTTTAGCATCTACTGTTCATGGCATATAGTAATCATTCAATAAATATTTTCTGTGTATTTTCTGGTACTCTTCCCTAATTAATCTAAATTGGAAATGTTTTACTATTTTACTTTCAAAAGGAGAAGGCATGACGCTGTGAGATGTTAAATGTTTGTTAGTGCCTTCATCTAAAGTAGAATGTATCAGGGGTGCCTGGGTGGCTTGGTCGGTTATGCGTCCAACTTCGGCTC
Organism: Lynx rufus; assembly: GCF_022079265.1. NCBI lineage: Eukaryota > Metazoa > Chordata > Mammalia > Carnivora > Felidae > Lynx > Lynx rufus. Next base: position 93,598,551 of record NW_025814845.1, on the reverse strand, counting down.
AGGTCACAATCTCACGGTCCGTGAGTTCGAGCCCCACGCCGGGCTCTGTGCTGGCGGCTCGGAGCCTGGAGCCTGTTTCCGATTCTGTGTCTCCCTCTCTCTCTGTCCCTCCCCTGTTCATGCTCTGTCTTTCTCTGTCTCAAAAATAAATAAACATTAAAATTTTTTTTTAATAAACTAGAATGTATCATTTTCAAAATTTCTTATGAAAAGGTACATTTAATTGTTGTGGTCTTAGCATTAGGAAATTATGGAACTGATTGTTCTGATATCACATAAGGATTAAGAGCCATATTTCTGGATCCACACTTCTTGGGTTACAAATCCTGGCTCCACTATTTACTGTGTGTTATTATTCAAGTTACTTAGCTTTTCTGTTAACCCAAGTTTTCCTGTCTGTAAACTGTGGCTAATCTTCTTTATTTTCTCATAGAAAGTTAATGGATCTAAAGTCCGTAGAGAAATACTTAGATACATTAAGCACTCAATAAATCTGAGACCATCTTTACATGGTCCATGCTTGAAATCAACCCTAGGACCCTGCTGAATCCACTCAGTTAAGCTTTCTCCTTGCCACACCACTGCAACTGCCCTTGTCACACACCTCCATGTTGCCACATCTAATGGTCATTGCCACATCTAATAGCACTTTGATACAGGTGATCCCTTCTTCCTTCTTGAAAAATGTTCTTCATTTTGCCCCAGGATACCACTTTCTCTTGCTTCTTATGCCCAGTTCACTGGCCACTTCTTGTGAACCTCATTCCTGCTATATCCCTATCTTCTCATCCTCTTGATCTTAGAATGCTCCCAAGCATAGGGCTTAAATCTCTCCATCTATACTCATTCCAGGGTTATATCGTTCACATTCAGGGCTCTAAATTTCATCCAGTTGCTGACGACTCCCAAATTTATACTCTTGCGCTGAACTTTTGTGTGAACTGGAACCTAACATACCTTGTTCCTATTCAAAACTTGACTTGTCTGTTTAGAATCCCAAACTCAATATATCTGAAAGCATATACTTTTTTCCCCATTTTTATTAAGACATAATTGATACGCATCACTATATAAGTTTAAGGTATACAGCATGATGGTTTCATTTACACATATTGTGAAATGATTATCATGCACACACACACATCTGCTTTTTCTGTAGTCCTTTCTATCCTAATAAGTGATAACTTCATTTTTATCAATTGTTCAGGCCCAAATACTTAAAACCAATCTTAATTTTCATTCTTATTACTCACAACCCCTACATCTGCAAAATCCTGTCAACTCTACCTTTAAAATACGTCCAGGATTCAAAGCCGCTCACCGTATTTATCATTTCCACCCAATCCAAGCCCTATCGTCTCTCACATTTTATATTCCAGTAGCTTCAGGACTAATATCCTGGACTTCAGCTTTGTTCTTCTTATGGCCTGTACCGGCGTAGGAGCCAGTATATTCTTTAAAATGGAAATCACACCATGTCCCTCATGTGCTGAAAACTCTCAATGACTCATATAACAAAGTGCAAAGTCCTCATCATGGCTCGCAAGGTCTTCCATGATTAGCCTCTACCAACCTCTCTAACCTTTATATTCTCCTTATTATTCATTGAACTCTAACCCCACTTGCTATTCTTTGATAACATCAAAAACACTCTTGACTTAGGGCCTTGGCAGTTGGAATTTTCTTTACTCAGAATCTCTTCTCCCATCTATCCTCAACTCCTCCATTTCCCTCATGAGTCTGCACAGATGACACCTTGTCAGAATGATTTTTGTGTCTACCCTATAAAAAAAAAATAGTACCCCCAGTCATACTCTAGCCTCCTGGTTCTGCATTATTTTTCTACAAAATACTTTTCACAACTTGGCATATTATATGATATATACAATACACTGTCCATTCTCCATACGTACATCAGAATATAAGCAGTATGAGAACAAGAACTTTATTGCTCTTTTGAGTTTTCTAGCCACAACATCTTCAATAATGCTGGATGCATTGTACATGTTCAATACATGTTTTTGATTTTTTTTCAAGGTTTTTTATTTATTTTTGGGACAGAGAGAGACAGAGCATGAACGGGGGAGGGGCAGAGAGAGAGGGAGACACAGAATCGGAAACAGTCTCCAGGCTCTGAGCCATCAGCCCAGAGCCTGATGCGGGGCTCGAACTCACGGACCGCGAGATCGTGACCTGGCTGAAGTCGGACGCTTAACCGACCGCGCCACCCAGGCGCCCCTCAATACATGTTTTTGAATGAATTTGTCATATTTATCCAGATTTTATGTATGTTTGCAAATATTTGTGACAAGTTTATTTTTGTGATATTCTATGGTTCTACGTAATATTGCTTTTCTAGAAATATCAGCCTCCTTCTCAACTGGATTCTAAGTAGATGCCAGAGGCACATATGGGGGCATATGAAGACCCAAACCAGTGGTCTTCAGATGGTATGTAATTCATGAAACTACTCTAGTTAAAGATGTGAGGACAAAGTTACAAAGTGACATGTGCCAAAGGTCCTAGCCTACAGTTGAGAAATAGAAGCCAAAGATCGGGACTTAGTAAAAGCAAGAAAAAATTATAAGAAAACAAGACTACAAATACAACCACTGAATTAGTCTACTTAACTCTGGCAACACAGACTGGGTCTTTCTCCTGTGAAGCTGTTCCTAATGCCTGGGCAATGTCCTATTATGCAGCATCAAAGCCATCACCAAATATCTTACAAGCAGAAATTCTGCTTTACAAACTTTTATAATATTAGTGCTTAGTAAAGTATTCTGTACATAGAAGCACCTCATGGGCACGCAATAAAGCCAATAATAATATTTTTTTAATTTTTTAAGGTTTATTCATTTTTTAGAGACAGAGACAGAGCATGAGTGGGGGAGGGGTAGAGAGAGGGGGAGACACAGAATCCAAAGCAGGCTCCAGGCTCTGAGCTGTCAGCACAGAGCCCGTTGCAGGGCTCGAACCCATCAGCTGTGAGATCATGACCTGAGCCGAACTGGGATGCTTAACCAACTGAGCCACCCAGGCGCCCCCAATAATTTTTTTTAAATGTAGAACACAGTCCCAACTTATTAAAATGCATGTGATATTCTAGGCAGGTAAATACTCTCAGAAATGTGTTCCTTTAGCAGATAAAGCACTTTCCTTGCATTTGTATCCCTGTTGAAGTGCAGATTACTGATTACCAGCTAAGCAAACTGGGGAAACCATCTTCCTGTCGCGTTTATTGGAAAAAGCTGAGAAAGGCATAAGGAACTAGATGTCAAAGAGAAAAGAGGATTCTTCTTTAGGATATCCCCTGTGGTGATGACAACCTTTCAACACTATGCTTATTTAGTATTTTCATGCCCGTCATTTCACTTCTTTCAAAGAACACTCAGTAACACCTTTAACTTAACAGGTGTCTTCCTGTCACCATGCACATATTAAAGAAAATCCCCACATTTCTCTATTGTTTCAATTGCCCAAAGAAGCTTATTGGCAGCTGAGCCTATTGTAACTTACATATGGGCTACTTTGTCATTAACACATTTAAGAAATTATCCAAGCTACTCTTCTCCCTCATCAAAATTAAATTCTCAAGGAATTAATAAACTGCCAACTACCATTTTAATAGGTTTTGTTTACATATGTCACATATATCACAAAACCTAGCAAAGGAAAATATAGCTTTATCCAAAGGACAATGGCTGATTTTGGTGGGGTTTTTATGTTAAGTAGTAGATGATTTGATGCTCATATGGCATTTATATATTTGATGCTTGGTGTTAAATTTTCTACAATCCCAAACTGCTTTTCCCTCAGGGAAAGATCCACTGAATTAACTTTGTGGGGAGGTCACTTTGGGAGGAGACTATCCTTGTTTATTCCTCTAGTCTCAGCATGATTATCAATAATGCCTCTTTCATTCTGAAAAGTAATTAGATAATTAATTACATGGTCATCCTAACCATACAACTGTTTTATGATGTTGGTATTTCTCCAAGCACTTTTTAATTCATCTGTTGAAATCATTTTCAAGGTCAGTCACCCAAACTGGAATAATAGAAACTAACTTTATATTCAAATCACATCTTTTGACCAGAATAGTATTAAAAACTTGATCACTCATTTTATAAGAATTAAATTAAAAAATCTTTCAGTTATTTCTAATAATCAAGCACATTTTCGGAGAAAAAAAAAGTGTCACTGAGAATTTCAAAAGGTGTGTTAGCAACTAAAGGAAAACAAAACGAAACAAAACAAAACCCACAACCCTGCCCTGGTAGGAATAGTAGTAATAGCAATAGATGCGGCAATGGTAAAGTAACTACTATTTATTGGGCATTTGCTATTTTCTAGTCATTGTGCTAAGCACTTTATATAAGTAAGTGGATATAATCTTCATGTCAACCATGAGAAGTAGGTATTATTATTCCTATTTTATAGCTGAGAAACTGGGGCTCGGGCTTAGTAATTTTAGGTAACTTGCTAGGCCTCGTGGATAGTAAATTTCAGAGCAGAGACTCAAGACCTGTTTAAACTGATTCCAAAATCCATGGCTCTCAACACTGAACTACACAGCCTCTCTAATCTCTCATTCTAGGAAGGACAGCACCAAGGTGGTGCTCATAATGGATGAGGATGGTATGTCCTGGGGACAGTGGTGATCCTGTTCCAGGCTGGATCATAAGGTGATAGTAGCGAGTGGCATAAGAAAGGTAATGTGGGGCTACCTTATAAAGGATCTCATAACCCAGGTTAAGAAATGTTTAGTTATCACACATATAATAAGGATGAATAGAGTTTTTCGGTCAGAATAGAGACAAAATTAAATTTGTTTCAAAAACACACATTTGAGGGAAAAAAAGAGGTAAAAATTAGAAAAGAGAGAGACTAAGCATGGGAAGCCCCGTTTGGAAGCTACTTCTAGAAGAGAGATAACAAGATCCTGACATGATTTTTGACAGAATAGGGTGGAGGGAGCCTGTGAGAGATATTTAGGAGATAGAGAAGGTTTTACGAGTGATTGGCTGAGCTAAAGAAGGATAAATAAGAACAGAGAGAGGACTCAGCTATGGCTCCAGTTCCTGAGCAAAAGGTGATGGTATACAGGGAACATGGGAAAGTTGCAGGTGAACGTCTTTGCAGGGGGGTAGGTGGAAATAGAGTTGAGTTTAAGAATTGTTAAGTTTCTAGTTCCTAATGTCCATTTCATAATGACAACAGACAGAGTGGAGAAGGGGAAGCCTAGAATTATTGTGATAGAAAAGATCATGAGTAAAAATATTTTGAAAACTTGAGTACAACAATTATTAAGGTAAAAAAAACGTGAATTATACACTAAGAAATTTCATGCCAAACTTTACCTATCCAAATTCCTATCTTGTGTCAGAAAACTCATAAAGATTGTCTTTCCTCTTGTAAGTAGAAAAACAAACCAACTCTCTTCTATTTTATCTGGTGTAAGTATAGAGGATATTACTCAAAACCTAGATAGTGTATTGACCCCTTTACGCCAGAAATAGTGTGCTCTTATGTTCAATGAAAGCATTACTGTGATTTCTGTCCTATTAGGTTTTAAAGCCACTTACCATTGCAAATAATAATAATAATAACAACCTTATGGCTCTTCCATTGCTCTCTTTTGTCCTCTACATTTGTGCATCATGGTATAGATTGCCCACAGCAATAAGATTTTGTGTGGGAACAAACATGAAACAATCAAGGGTGGTCAGTTCTTTCTAACTGGTAATTTTTTAAAGGAAAAAGGGAAAATACAAAGAAAAGCCTTCTCACTCATGAACATCAGATGGCTTTAATGCCAAGTATTATGTTCTTTTTCACTTCAGTTCTTAAATTCTCTACATATTCAATCACTTACAGTAGAAAGTAGTATATGCTGGGAAATTGTAATTCTAAACGTTTGTCTTATTGTTTTATTCTAATAAGTATATGACTCAGCTAATCTCTCTTTAAGCTTATTTTTGCTTAAAATGGTGACATTTCAAAATACCATGTGAAACTCAATAGTTATATCTCATAAGAAGTTAATCACAGGTACAAAGAATAGAGGCAACTTAATGTAAATAGTGTTAGATATCTTCTTCATTTTCACAAATGCATAAAAAATCTGGGGCTGACAGAGACTGTTAAAAACTGAGAACAAACTGAGGGTTGATGGGGGGTGGGAGGGAGGGGAGGGTGGGTGATGGGTATTGAGGAGGGCACCTTTTGGGATGAGCACTGGGTGTTGTATGGAAACCAATTTGACAATAAATTTCATATATTAAAAAAAATAAAATAAAATAAAATTTCAAAAATAAATAAATAAATAAATAAATAAAAGTCAAAAAAAAAGAAAAAAAAATCTGGGGCTGTCACGTAAAAGTAGTCTAGAAGAGAATACTTAAGAGCTTTATTCCGTGTTTTAAGGAAGTATGTATATACAGAAAAAGACGAGCACAGTAAAATAAGAACACTAATTATCAGGCTTGTGGAATTTTAGTCCATCTTGATTGCTTTTTGGTGATCAATCTTTACCATATCCAGAAATAAATTCTTATATATAAACAGAATTGATCTGATGACAACATTTTCTCTGAGGTTATTTTCTATTTGGAGCAAATGTGCTATTTCTTTTAAATCTATGACCCTGTCACTACATTTATACAATGTGCTATAATGAAAACATTTTAAGAATTCTGTCACTGCAAGTACATCTGATTCATATCCTTGAGAGTCAATTTTTTTTAACTGTTAAGGTAAATTTCCAAGGAGGAAACTCTTAGAAATCATAAAAGTGGTCATACATGAACCAATCAAATGGAAATTGAGCTTTGCATATAAGTTGTTTTCCTTTGTTCATATCGAATCTGAAATGAAATATGATTACCTTTTTCCAAAATGGCTTTCCCTCACATTTGGAATTTATTTGCTGAAAAAAAGATTTCTATTCAGTCATAAAACACATTGAAGAAAGAGATGATAAACTGCAAAAGTTTAGATTGACAGAACTTGAACAACCCATGCACGGCCTATGCCTCAGGACTTTCCAAAAGTTACTCTCCCTGAGTGCAGAAAGAACACTCAGACCATCAGCTTTGTGAATAATTAATAAATAGTGTAGGAATAATTAAAATCCCTTCTTAACCTGAGGTGAAGGGGAAGACAAATCTATTCTCTTCCATCAGGGTCATGGCATTATTAGGGTTTTAATATACTGAAACTGACATAGATAATTTGCTCTATTTGTTCCAAAGCCTACTCTGTTTCAGTGAGATTTACTTTTAAACTGTATTCCTTGGGGGCATCTGGGTGGCTCAGTTGGTTAAGTGTCCAACTTTGGCTCAGGTCATGATCTCGCAGTTTGTGGGTTCAAGCCATGCATTAGGCTCTGTGCTGAGCTCAGAGCCTGGAACCTGCTTCAGATTCTGTGTCTCCCTCTTTCTCTGCCCTTCCCCCACTTGCACTCTGTATCAAAAAATGAATAAACATTAAAAAAAATTTTTAAATAAACTGTATTTCTTAGTTTGATACTATTTCAATATGTATTCAGTATTCATAAAGCATGTCAGTAACTTTCACTACCAAGATGACAAAATATCTCAAATAGAAATGATAATTTGTTCATTTGGAAACCATGCAGCCTGTACTTTATATGAGGCATGGTAGAAACAGAAAAATATGAGCTCTTCCCCTTTATGACTTAATTTTCAGGAAGGGAAGATTGATGTGCAAATCAATAATCATAATTGAATACTATAAGTACAATAACAGATATTTATATAAAATTCTTGATTTTCTTATCGAAGAGAATGAATAACTGCCCAGAAAATTAAGAAAAGTTTAGAGAAGAGTTGAGATTTGAAATGAGTGTTGAAGGCTGGATAGAAGTTTTCAAGTGAAGTCAGGCAAAGTTATCCCAAACTGACTAAAGTACAAGCAATGAAGATATAAAGAAATATGGCCCATTTATTACTTAGCATTTAAATCCTAAATGCTATTATAAGAAGATACCAGATGTATATAAGTAAACACAAAAGTTGCCTCTCATTCACACAAAACAGATGTTCCTGGCTGACATGTGGCTTTTCTCCATGTGGTGATTCAGAAACCCAGGCTCCATCCTCCAAGGTCTCTGTTGCTTTCCCAAGGTGTGATTGCTCTGCCTCCCCGCAAAGATAAGATGACAGATCTCAGAGGGTCATCTCTGTCAGTCCAGAAACGGCACACCACACAGCTATTCATATTCCATTTGCTAGAACTCATTCAGCCATATGACCACAATTAACTCTGTGGGAAGCTGGGAACTACACTCTGGTTCTATCTTCTGGAATTGAAGTCTGCTAGGTAGCGGAGGCTAACTTTTATGGGGGGAAAATAAAACAAAACAAAAAACCTCAATGGCTTTCACAGTAAATGTCTGCTTCTTGCTTACGTCACCGTACAATGAGGATTGTCAAGGATGCTTTGCTGCATGCCTTCATTCAAGGATCATTCAAGGATCAGCTTTCTTCTGCATCATACTCAGACCACATACAGGCAGACCTTAAGGTTTCTGCCTGATCATCAGCAGTGACCAGAAGACAAAGGGAGAGAGAATCATGTGAGGGACCAGACCTGCAAATGGTGGACACCCCTTCCACCCACAATCCTGTGAGCAGAAATTAATCATACAGCCCCGCCTGTGAAAAGCCTGGGAAATAATGTCCAGCTGTCTGCCAAATAAAATAAGTATTTGTGAACAAGCATCCGGTCTTTGACACTCTTGTGTTCTGAATATATCTTTTGATCTCCATACATATAACGCCCTCGTCACCTCCCCAAAAGGACACAGCCAAAACTACATCCAGTCACTGTCTCAAGCTCAGAGTCTAGAATTTCCAAGAGATGTGCAGTCTACAAGTGCAAATGCTGATGCTGGTGATGCTGCACGTACTAAGAAGATACATTTATTTGGATGTCATTTAATATACATATTTCTATATATACAGTATAGATCAGGGACAGAATAATTACAATAATTATGCCCATTTGAAGAGAGGAAGAATAAGAACAGTCATTTGCCTGCAGAAATCCTGAAACCCTGTTGGACCAACATGGTGAATAAAGGTTCTTTGCCTGGTATTTGGTAGAGGTTCCTAAATCCAGCCCTATTTCTACCTTCTTGAAGGAACCCTTCATTTTCCATTGTTCTTCATGTGGTCTGACTCACACTATTAAAAGGTTCTTCATTTTCCATCATTTTCCACTGGAAAAAAAGGCCATCATTTGGGGGTGCCCAGCTTTCACAGTTCATTTCCTGTTGTAGTTGGCTTGGTGGCCTGAAATTTGTTTAATAGTTTGAACATTCAAAGGTTTTTTTTATTAGCAATGCCAGTCCTTCAAGAACTTAATGGTAGACTTCTGATTGATTTGCATCTAGTTACTTTCCTATGCCAGTAACCACACTCAGAGTACTTTTCTACACCTCGTTTTATTTCTGTGTTTGCTCACTCTTAAACCCTACCTCTCAACTTAAGGAGGTAACTTGATACCAGGTGGAAAAATAGGCCTGAGTGGGAAGATACCTTTAATTTATTTGTCTATAGGACTGAGTACTCACTTCAACTGAAAAGTCTCACTGGGTTTTCAGCACTCAAAGCCTTTTTTCAATCTCATCTTTTATGTCTATTACCATTTGGAGTTCAGAATCAATTGGCCTTTCCACCTTAGGCCTCCAAATTCCTCCTCTTGCTTTTTTGCTAACAAACAGGCCTACAATTTTCTGAGTTCTTTTTCTTGAAATGCCTTACCAACCTCATCCAACAGCAACCAATACTCATATGTAATGCTTTGTTGATCAACCTCTTTTCATAGAGATAGTATTGGTAGACTTGAAGTCTGCCTTTCTAGTTATCATAAGTCACATTCTTACCAAAAGTTTTGCCATAATAAAGGATGATTGTCAACTGTCATCCTGTTACATCTGCTCCTCTGTGGCTCATTTCCCAACCGCTGAACCACTGACCCGTACTTTAGGTTTTATTATAGCAGCATGCCCTCCCCCACCCATTCAAAATTTGTGTTGGTCTGGTAGACTAACAGTTATTAGAATCAACAATAAAACATCAATGGATTATCACATCCCCAAAAGCTTCTTTTTTTTTTGTTTATACTACATCCAGTGTAGGCTGAGGGAGAACACTGCTTCACATAATCATTCCTGGATCCAAACTTCGGCCATCTCAATTCTCTGCCATACTTTAGAGCCTCGAAGTCTCCCACTGTACTCTCTACATCTGGCCTACAGGGGAAGGGAGAGACTGTGAGCCTGGAGGATTATGTAAGACTTTACGGGCCAGGCATGGAAATGGTATAATCATTTCTATATAAATTATGCTACCCAGCACTCAGAGCTGACCTCATCACAGTGCAAAACATTGAAACATAAAGAATATAAGGAGCGAGATAACACAGATAGTGATTACAGCTGTAAGTTTCTGCTACAATGAGAAAGAACATGGAGTTTTGGTGAGCAACTAGCAGTTCCCGCCTTAGCCCATTTCCAGGATGCTCCAGTACTTAGAAATTGAACCATGTTGGTTTAATGCCAGTGGAATTTTTATAATCTAGGGCCACCAGCTGTGGCCAAGGATGAAAAAGAAAAATATGTCAGAGGACCAGATAATTGAACCCCTTTTATGCCATGCTAGAAATTTCTTTTCCATTCTGTACTCAGGAAGAATCTATTTGAGATTTTTTTTTTTCACAGTAGAATAATACAATCACATTCGCGTTATAGAAAGATTATTCTAGAAATATAAGATGAAGAAGGAAACTTACATTAATTGGGCTTCATTTAGCACTATCAATTACCTAAGTGTTATTTCATTTAACTCTAGGAACAACCTTGTAAAGTAGGTAATTTTATTGTGTCCCATTTTGGCACATGAGGAAAGTTTAAAATCATAAAACTTTCATTATCTTTCCTCTTGTCCCACCGTAAGTCTCAAAGCCAGTATGCAAACTGAGAAATATTTGAGTCCAGAATTCATATTCTCTCACTAGATAAGTTAGCTAATTGGAGATGAGACTGAAGACATAAAGACATTTTCAAAAATTCTTTTAATATCTCATGTAAGTAATAAAAAGAGGGTATGTACTAGGTCAGCAGTTATGAGGACAGAAAAGGGGAACACATTTGGGAAATACCTTGAAAGTATAATGGACAGAACCTGGGCATCCACTGACTGTAAGAAGCAAAAGAGAGGGGAATCAAAGATGTCTCAGGTCTCCAGGTTGGGAGAAACGAAAGACGTTCTAGGAAGAGAAGCAGATTTATGAGGGAAATAACTAATTCGGTCTCAGCTAATTTGAGCTTGAGATGCCTAGGCTCATCATACTGAGGTGTACACTAGACAGTGGGAAATAAACACCTGGAAATAAGAAATAAGCCAGAGAAGAAATCTTACCACCATGCTGTGGAACTGTGCTATGGACAATCATTAGCAAATTCCCCTATATCTTCACCTTCTTCTCTAAATTTTCCTTTCACCTCCTTGCTCTAATAAAAATACTGGTCTTCTCTATAAATCTTGATTCCCGTGAAAGGTCTAAACTGAGTTTGATTTTCCTCAGACTTGTAATGCCTCTTAAAGTCTTTGCTCAGAACTAGCCCACTTTCTCTTATCTCCACATTCCGTTGGCCAAAGCCAAGCCAAGCCTAATATTTGCTAAACAATAATAAAATCTACCATAGTGGGTCACTCCTCCTCACTGATTAACTAGTTAATCTCATTCATCCCTAAAGCTCTCTCTCAAGTTGGTTATGTCATAATGTCAGGGGCATTTGAATAACCTTTGAGAAGTGATCATTTCAATATTGTAGTCTCTCAGATCTTTAAACTACTCTTTTCCTCTAACGGTCACTCATTCCCATGGTCACCCTCTAGAACTTCTAATTACCAAATAACAATTTCAAGCTGCCCACTTTCCAACAACCTCTTTCTTTATATATGTTTCCTCTCATCTCCCTCTATTATTCCTGCTCACTACTTTTAAGACACTGCGATAGGCAGAATAATGGTCCCCAAAGAAATCAGTGCCTTAATCTCTGCTATGCTACATGCAAGGGGGAATTAAGGTTCCAGTTGGAACTAAGCCTACTAAAGAACGAAGCTTACATATGGAAATTATTCTGGATTATCTAGATGGGCCCAATGTAATCGCAAGGGTACTTACAAGGTGAAGAGGGAGATAGAAAAGTCAGAACCAGAGAGATAGTGTCTTGAAAAAGACACAGACATTGCTGGCTTTAAAGATAAAAGAGGACCATGAGTCAAGAGATTAGAGCAGTCTCTAGAAGCTGTGTGCAGTAGGTGGTACATGGGAAATTTCTATACCTTCCTCTTAATTTTGTGTAAACCTAAAACTGTTCTAAAAATATAAAATCTTGAAAAACTAAAAACCTCTCCCTTCCTCTAGTAAATATAGCCCCATAACAGGACACCTGGCATGATAAGAGCCTCTTACCATCTACCCTATTTATAATTGTGACTTCTCTCCACTCTCCCTTTCTTCCTTCTTGACTTTATTTTTCTCCATTGCATATTATATATTTCCCTTGTTTATTTTGATTACTTTCTCTCTTCTCCCTCTGTAATACAAGCTCCAAAAGGATAGAAATGTTTGCGTGTTGGGGCACCTGGGTGACTCAGTTGCTTACGTGTCCAACTCTTGATTTTGGCTCAGGTCATGATCTCACAATTCATATGATCGAGCCTGTGTCAGGGTCCTTGCTGTCAGCATGGAAACTGCTTGGGATTCTCTCCCTCCCTCTCTTCCCCTCCTCTGCTCATGCTCTCTCTCTCTTTCAAAATAAATAAACTGAAAAAAAGAAATATTTGTGTGTCTTTTTTACTATTGTATCCCTAGTGCCTAGAAAAGCACCTAATATATAGTAAGCACTCCATTATATTTCTTGAACTAATATGCTTTAAGTAAGAAAACCTAACGTAGTTGAGACATAATGAATACAATTACTCAGAAAGAATGTTGAGAATGAGAAAACATGGAGCAGTGAAGACAAAGAAGGACACTAGAAAGCAATGGTTAAAATATCTGACTTAATCCCAGCTTCCCAAACTCTTTATAATTGATTGCTTCATGTGATAACGTAAATCATACTGATGATTCTTGAAGTTGCCAAGTTACTTCTAAAAAATATTATGCAAGGACCGTGTGAGTATGACTGTGTGTATGTGCCTGTGTGCATGTGCGTGTGTGTGTGTGTGTGTGTGTGAGACCGGGAGATAGGAGAGGGACAGAGGTAACTAATACATTCACCCTTGACTTCAAAGATCAGAAATTTGGCGGGAATTCATTCCAAATGATTGACTTAGCATGTATGTTTGGAAAACTTCAGGCTGGAATAAAAACAAATGCTCAGTTTCATTCTTGATTGACAAAGAATTATGTCACACAATTCTGTCACAAAGTACATAATTGTGGAAATATAGGTCAACAGCTAAAAAATCAATGTAACTGGCACTCACATTTGAAAAGCAAAAACTAACCCTTTGCTGTACCAGTTTTCTCACAGAGCATCTAAATTTTGAACTCTGTTGACTTGATTCAAGTTTCATTCCTTTGCATCGATGTATCTTCCTGATACTTAATTTTTTCACTTTAATTGTAATTCAATCACTTACACAGAAAATACTAGTAAACTAACTTTTTAAAAAGGAATTTTGTTTTAAAGTAATTTCTTTGCCTTCTATACTCCTCTGTTTTTTTTTTTATATATGAAATTTATTGTCAAATTGGTTTCCATACAACACCCAGTGCTCATCCCAAAAGGTGCCCTCCTCAATACCCATCACCCACCCTCCCCTCCCTCCCACCCCCCATCAATCCTCAGTTTGTTCTCAGTTTTTAACAGTCTCTTATGCTTTGGCTCTCTCCCACTCTAACCTCTTTTTTTTTTTCCTTCCCCTCCCCCATGGGTTCCTGTTAAGTTTCTCAGGATCCACATAAGAGTGAAACCATATGGTATCTGTCTTTCTCTGTATGGCTTATTTCACTTAGCATCACACTCTCCAGTTCCATCCACGTTGTTACAAAAGGCCATATTTCATTTTTTCTCATTGCCACATAGTATTCCATTGTGTATATATACCACAATTTCTTTATCCATTCATCAGTTGATGGACATTTAGGCTCTTTCCATAATTTGGCTATTGTTGACAGTGCTGCTATGAACATTGGGGTACAAGTGCCCCTATGCATCAGTACTCCTGTATCCCTTGGATAAATTCCTAGCAGTGCTATTGCTGGGTCATAGGGTAGGTCTATTTTTAATTTTCTGAGGAACCTCCACACTGCTTTCCAGAGCGGCTGCACCAATTTGCATTCCCACCAACAGTGCAGGAGGGTTCCCGTTTCTCCACATCCTCTCCAGCATCTATAGTCTCCTGATTTGTTCATTTTGGCCACTCTGACTGGCGTGAGGTGATACCTGAGTGTGGTTTTGGTTTGTATTTCCCTGATAAGGAGCGACGCTGAACATCTTTTCATGTGCCTGTTGGCCATCTGGATGTCTTCTTTAGAGAAGTGTCTATTCATGTTTTCTGCCCATTTCTTCACTGGGTTATTTGTTTTTCGTGTGTGGAGTTTGGTGAGCTCTTTATAGATTTTAGATACTAGCCCTTTGTCCGATATGTCATTTGCAAATATCTTTTCCCATTCCGTTGGTTGCCTTTTAGTTTTGTTGGTTGTTTCCTTGGCTGTGCAGAAGTTTTTATCTTCATAAGGTCCCAGTAATTCACTTTTGCTTTTAATTCCCTTGCCTTTGGGGATGTGTCGAGTAAGAGATTGCTACGGCTGAGGTCAGAGAGGTCTTTTCCTGCTTTCTCCTCTAAGGTTTTGATGGTTTCCTGTCTCACATTCAGGTCCTTTATCCATTTTGAGTTTATTTTTGTGAATGGTGTGAGAAAGTGGTCTAGTTTCAACCTTCTGCATGTTGCTGTCCAGTTCTCCCAGCACCATTTGTTAAAGAGACTGTCTTTTTTCCATTGGATGTTCTTTCCTGCTTTGTCAAAGATGAGTTGGCCATACGTTTGTGGGTCTAGTTCTGGGGTTTCTATTCTATTCCATTGGTCTGTGTGTCTGTTTTTGTGCCAATACCATGCTGTCTTGATGATGACAGCTTTGTAGTAGAGGCTAAAGTCTGGGATTGTGATGCCTCCTGCTTTGGTCTTCTTCTTCAAAATTCCTTTGGCTATTCGGGGCCTTTTGTGGTTCCATATGAATTTTAGGATTGCTTGTTCTAATTTCGAGAAGAATGCTGGTGCAATTTTGATTGGGATTGCATTGAATGTGTAGATAGCTTTGGGTAGTATTGACATTTTGACAATATTTATTTTTCCAATCCATGAGCAGGGAATGTCTTTCCATTTCTTTAAATCTTCTTCAATTACCTTCATAAGCTTTCTATAGTTTTCAGCATACAGATCCTTTACATCTTTGGTTAGATTTATTCCTAGGTATTTTATGCTTCTTGGTGCAATTGTGAATGGGATCAGTCTCTTTATTTGTCTTTCTGTTGCTTCATTGTTAGTGTATAAGAATGCAACTGATTTCTGTACATTGATTTTGTATCCTGCAACTTTGCTGAATTCATGTATCAGTTCTAGCAGACTTTTGGTGGAGTCTATCGGATTTTCCATGTATAATATCATGTCATCTGCAAAAAGCGAAAGCTTGACTTCATCTTTGCCAATTTTGATGCCTTTGATTTCCTTTTGTTGTCTGATTGCTGATGCTAGAACTTCCAGCACTATGTTGAACAACAGCGGTGAGAGTGGGCATCCCTGTCGTGTTCCTGATCTCAGGGAAAAAGCTCTCAGTTTTTCCCCATTGAGGATGATGTTAGCTGTGGGCTTTTCATAAATGGCTTTTATGATCTTTAAGTATGTTCCTTCTATCCCGACTTTCTCAAGGGTTTTTATTAAGAAAGGGTGCTGGATTTTGTCAAAGGCCTTTTCTGCATCGATTGACAGGATCATATGGTTCTTCTCTTTTTTTTTTGTTAATGTGATGTATCACGTTGATTGATTTGCGAATGTTGAACCAGCCCTGCATCCCAGGAATGAATCCCACTTGATCATGGTGAATAATTCTTTTTATATGCTGTTGAATTCGATTTGCTAGTATCTTATTGAGAATTTTTGCATCCATATTCATCAGGGATATTGGCCTGTAGTTCTCTTTTTTTACTGGGTCTCTGTCTGGTTTAGGAATCAAAGTAATACTGGCTTCATAGAATGAGTCTGGAAGTTTTCCTTCCCTTTCTATTTCTTGGAATAGCTTGAGAAGGATAGGTATTATCTCTGCTTTAAACGTCTGGTAGAACTCCCCTGGGAAGCCATCTGGTCCTGGACTCTTATTTGTTGGGAGATTTTTGATAACCGATTCAATTTCTTCGCTGGTTATGGGTCTGTTCAAGCTTTCTATTTCCTCCTGATTGAGTTTTAGAAGAGTGTGGGTGTTCAGGAATTTGTCCATTTCTTCCAGGTTGTCCACTTTGTTGGCATATAATTTTTCATAGTATTCCCTGATAATTGTTTGTATCTCTGAGGTATCAGTTGTAATAATTCCATTTTCATTCATGATTTTATCTATTTGGGTCATCTCCCTTTTCTTTTTGAGAAGCCTGGCTAGAGGTTATTGTTAGATTAGATAGATTCTATTGTTAGAATCTATAGAATTGTTAGATTCTATATTGTTTATTTCTGCTCTGATCTTTATTATTTCTCTTCTTCTACTGGGTTTAGGCTGCCTTTGCTGTTCTGCTTCTATTTCCTTTAGGTGTGCTGTTAGATTTTATATTTGGGATTTTTCTTGTTTCTTGAGATAGGCCTGGATTGCAATATATTTTCCTCTCAGGACTGCCTTCGCTGCGTCCCAAAGCGTTTGGATTGTTGTATTTTCATTTTCGTTTGTTTCCATATATTTTTTGATTTCTTCTCTAATTGCCTGGTTGACCCACTCATTCGTTAGTAGGGTGTTCTTTAACCTCCATGCTTTTGGAGGTTTTCCAGACTTTTTCCTGTGGTTGATTTCAAGCTTCATAGCATTGTGGTCTGAAAGTATGCATGGTATAATTTCAATTCTTGTAAACTTATGAAGGGCTGTTTTGTGACCCAGTATATGATCTATCCTGGAGAATGTTCCATGTGCACTCGAGAAGAAAGTATATTCTGTTGCTTTGGGATGCAGAGTTCTAAATATATCTGTCAAGTCCATCTGATCCAATGTCTCATTCAGGGCCCTTGTTTCTTTATTGACCGTGTGTCTAGATGATCTATCCATTTCTGTAAGTGGGGTGTTAAAGTCCCCAGCAATTATCACATTCTTATCAATAAGGTTGCTTATGTTTATGAGTAATTGTTTTATATATTTGGGGGGTCCGGTATTCGGCACATAGACATTTATATTTGTTAGCTCTTCCTGATGGATAGACCCTGTAACTATTATATGATGTCCTTCTTCATCTCTTGTTACAGCCTTTAATTTAAAGTCTAGTTTGTCTGATATAAGTATGGCTACTCCAGCTTTCTTTTGGCTTCCAGTAGCATGATAAATAGTTCTCCATCCCCTCACTCTCAATCTAAAGGTGTCCTCAGGTCTAAAATGAGTCTCTTGTAGACAGCAAATAGATGGGTCTTGTTTTTTTATCCATTCTGATACCCTATGTCTTTTGGTTGGCGCATTTAATCCATTTACATTCAGTGTTATTATAGAAAGATACGCGTTTAGAGTCATTGTGATGTCTGTATGTTTTATTCTTGTAGTGATGTCTCTGGTACTTTGTCTCACAGGGTCCCCCTTAGAATCTCTTGTAGGGCTGGTTTAGTGGTGACAAATTCCTTCAGTTTTTGTTTGTTTGGGAAGACCTTTATCTCTCCTTCTATTCTAAATGACAGACTTGCTGGATAAAGGATTCTTGGCTGCATATTTTTGCTGTCTAGCACCCTGAAAATCTCGTGCCAATTCTTTCTGGCCTGCCAAGTTTCAAAAGAGAGATCAGTCACGAGTCTTATAGGTCTCCCTTTATATGTGAGGGCACGTTTATCCCTTGCTGCTTTCAGAATTTTCTCTTTATCCTTGTATTTTGCCAGTTTCACTATGATATGTCGTGCAGAAGATCGATTCAAGTTACGTCTGAAGGGAGTTCTCTGTGCCTCTTGGATTTCAATGCCTTTTTCCTTCCCCAGTTCAGGGAAGTTCTCAGCTATGATTTCTTCAAGTACCCCTTCAGCACCTTTCCCTCTCTCTTCCTCCTCTGGGATACCAATTATGCGTATATTATTTCTTTCTAGTGTATCACTTAGTTCTCTAATTTTCCCCTCATACTCCTGGATTTTTTTATCTCTCTTTTTCTCAGCTTCCTCTTTTTCCATAACTTTATCTTCTAGTTCACCTATTCTCTCCTCTGCCTCTTCCATCCGAGCCGTGGTGGTTTGCATTTTGTTTTGCATTTCATTTAAAGCGTTTTTCAGCTCCTCGTGACTGTTCCTTAGTCCCTTGATCTCTGTAGCAAGAGATTCTCTGCTGTCCTGTACACTATTTTCCAGCCCAGCGATTAATTTTATGACTATTATTCTAAATTCACTTTCTGTTATATTATTTAAATCCTTTTTGATCAGCTCATTAGCTGTTGTTATTTCCTGGAGATTCTTCTGAGGGGAATTCTTCCGCTTGGTCATTTTGGATAGTCCCTGGTGTGGTGAGGGCCTGCAGGGCATTTCCCCTGTGCTGTGGTGTATAACTGGAGTTGGTGGGCGGGGCCGCAGTCAGTCCTGATGTCTGCCCCCAGCCCACCGCTGGGGCCACAGTCAGACTGGTGTGTGCCTTCTCTTCCCCTCTCCTAGGGGCGGGATTCACTGTGGGGTGGCGTGGCCCGTCTGGGCTACTTGCACACTGCCAGGCTTGTGATGCTGGGGATCTGGCGTATTAGCTGGGGTGGGAAGGCAAGGTGCACGGCGGCAGGGGGGGCAGGCTTAGCTCGCTTCTCCTTAGGTGATCCACTTCAGGAGGGGCCCTGTGGCAGCCGGAGGGCGTCAGATCCGCTGCCGGAGGTTTGGCTCCGCAGAAGCACAGAGTTGGGTGTTCGCGCGGAGCGAGCAATTTCCCTGGCCGGAACCGGTTCCCTTTGGGATTTTGGCTGGGGGATGGGCGGGGGAGATGGCGCTGGCGAGCGCCTTTGTTCCCCGCCAAACTGAGCTCTGTAGTCCGGGGGCTCCGCAGCTCACCCTCCCTTTGTCCTCCGGCCTTCCCGCTTTCCGAGCAGAGCTGTTAACTTATGACCTCCCAGACGCTAAGTTGGGCTTGCTGTCGGAACACAGTCCGTCAGGCCCCTCCGCTTTTGCAAGCCGGGCTCGGGGACTCTGCTTGCTGGCAAGCCGCCCCTCCACCCCTCCGCCCCGGCTCCCTCCCGCCAGTCCGTGGAGCGCGCACCGCCTCGCCGCCCTTCCTACCCTCTTCCGTGGGCCTCTCGTCTGCACTTGGGTCCGGTGACTCCGTTCTGCTAATCCTCTGGCGGTTTTCTGGGTTATTTAGGCAGGTGTAGGTGGAATCTAAGTGATCAGCAGGACGCGTGGTGAGCCCAGCGTCCTCCTACGCCGCCATCTTCCTGTCCCGGACTATACTCCTCTGTTTTTAACCTCATAGGAAGTATCCTGTTTGTTCGAATGTGTTCACAAACTGAACGTATCCACTACACTGGAACTTCATGAAATAAAAGGCAAAATCATCCAACTGCACAATTATTTGCATAATTTATCAGACCAGTTTCTTTCTATGGAAACAGTAGTGAATTCTCTGTTCTATACTACCAATTCTCAGGTTTGTATTATTGGTCATCGCCATATTGCTTGCTGAAATGAATAGCGTGAATAGTGTGACTCTATCCTGTGACATTGGATTCCAACTGCAAAAATACCAATTGCCATAAACAGCATGCACTGGCTGTCCGCTCAGATGTAACAGACTGTTCAAGCCAGGTCTTGTCCTTGCCCTTCCCATTTGCCTAACATTTGTCCTGTTCCACTAGCCAACTTGTGTAAAATTAATTCCTTAAAAATAGCCAAACAATGTTTAGATTGTATAGTAAGCAACCTGGTAAATTCTTTCCCATTTAAAATTGTTTATTGAACAAACATACTGTAAAAGACTATTAGGGGACAAATAGCAAAATTTGACAGTGGACTGAGTATCGGATGGCATTGGGAAATTTTTATTTTCAGATATGGTAATGTTATCCTGGGTATGTGGGTGTGTTATTTTTGTAGGGATGTACATTAGAAGTACTTAGAGATGAAATGTAATGATGTATGTAATTTATTTCACAATAGCTCAGCAAATAAAGAATGGAGTTATAAAGTGAAAAATAAAGCTATCAATTCCCAACACATAATTGATGATTTTCATTAGCTCTCCTCTTGGCATATATTCTTCTAGCTATAAAATAAGTACTACTATGTAACAGCTATTGAGTGCTCATTATGTGCCAGGCACTCTGATAAGTATTTCATATGCATGATCTCATTTAATTATCTAACAAACTTATTTGTTAGGTAATAATATTCCTGTTTTTAAAATGGGAGCATTACCCCAGAGAGATTGAATAACAGTCCTAGATTATAGTCTTGTCAGTTATACACACACACACACACACACACATTAAGAACATATTCGTCACTACTTGCTAAGTATCTTAGACACAGAGTCATTTACATTTACCTAAGAGGGTCTCTAAGGACATTCCAGCTTGCAAGCCTGATTACAGCAATGGCTTTCAAATTTTTCCATTGCAGAGCTATGAGTTCCTTGGAAGATATCACAGTTTCACCTTGGTCAAAGGAGACTCCCATGGGGTAGACTCTTCTTTTAATCCATTTTATTTGTCAGGCTGCATGTAAAATCCCATTTCGTAAAAGTAGTCTGCTACTAAAAAAAAGTGTTTGAAAAATACATACCTAGATGAGTGGATGGATAATATAATCTTTATGCAGTCCTTTATGACTATTATTTATCTCAGCCAAGCTTTTGAATCCTATTGAAAGACAGTCAGGTCAATTATACTCTTGGAAAAGACCTTGAGTACATTTGCTTTACCGTGGGAGTTAAGTGCAGTGCTGTATGCTTCAGTAGGCAATTGTGCTGGGAGGAAGCAGACATCCTCTTGTAAAAATTAAGAATCCTGAAAAGGGCGTGTGCTTCACTAGAGGGACTGTTCTCCTTTTCTCCAAGGTGAGCCGGGTAATACACTGGGTAAGACTAAGAGTATCATCAGACAGCAATTCGGATGTACCCTTATACAGCAACGACTGGACAAGCAAGCATTCACAATTCATAGGGCATGACTGAAAGCTTTTAGTTTGGAATATGTTTATCTGGTACTACCCACTGTCCCTTAAACCATATAAAAATTCCAATAAACCACACAGAGCGTAAGACGAGTTTCTATATGTAGTAAATAAGCCAAATGTTTTGCTTATTTTAATCCATTTTAGAATATTTATTTGCAGCTCCTTTTTTTCTGCCAGGAAATAGATAGTTGTTCAAGATAGTTTCTATTAAAACTACTATTATATCCTGGTAATAACATTAATTAATTTTCATATATAAGATATACTTATCATTGTTAAGGAAGCTTATCGCTCAAATGTCTGTGGCAGAGGAATATTCATTTAGAGATATAAAATATTTATGGGGTATATTAAAGTGGGGGAAGAAAGAGTGACCAGAACATGTCTCTATTTCCTTCCTCTAGAAGGCATTATCTGGTGCGTCAATAACCCATTCCTACTGACTCTCTTAGAATTAAGCATCTCTTGATTCTCTTAGCAGTATTACAACGTAAATGTTTCTGCATTGTTAACCATTTGATGTTAATCAGTGCAGTGTAATCTTTAATAATCTCTGTCTACAAATTGAAGAGTGAGAAAACATTACTTAAAGGCATAGTCCTAGGTTACTATGGAAATGTTTGGTGACAAAGAAGTACCAAGTGTAATAACGGTTAGTCCTAGAATAGCAGTGCACGAATACAGCTTGCAGTTCCTACAGAATATTGGCCTGAGATATTTGTGTTCGTATTAAGAAAGAAAATAGCACACATTGCAGAGCCAAATCTTAACGGATTCATCATTTGAGTGAAATAAAGAGCTCCCTTTTGAAAACTAGGATGGGGTGCCTGGGTGGCTCAGTTGTCTGACTTCAGCCCAAGTCACGATCTCACAGTTCATGGGTTCAAGCCCCATGTCAGGCTGTCCGCTATCAGTGCAGAGCCCACTTCAGATCCTCTATCTCTGCCCCTACTCCACTTGCTCTCACTCTTTCTCTCAAGAATAAACATTAAAAAAATAATTTAAAAAAATAGGATGGACTAATGTTCAGAGTTTTATCACATAGTGACAAAAGCAAAACAATATGAAAAACATGTCAACAGTCATAAAAGAATTGCCTTTCCCACCCTCCGATACACTATTTAGCCCTATTTTATTATTTCAGCTCAATCACCATGTAGGGCCCAGTCAGAGACTAGCTAAGTATCTGGTGACTGGTATTGGTATGTTAATGCTGAGAAAATTAAGTCACTCTTGTGTGGATTTGTATCTGAGCTTCAACACGTTACTTACCAAGTTCAAGTATGGATAGCATGGCTCCTTATCTCTCTATCTCCTTCCTGGATATATCCACCATGTAAGGCTCTCCCATAGTATTATGTGTGACTAATTGGGAAAGTAAACATACACATTCTTACATTTAATCAGATTCTGAGTGAACACTTCCAATTTTCATTTTTTTCTCATTAACTCACTAATCTGGTTAGAAGTTTTTCCACTGCCTAAATCTTTGTCGAGGGCAGATACTAGCCAGAAATGTCTAGTTTCCTGAGATGTTGAAGAGATAAAGTAAGTGTGGTGGGGAAAGGAGAAGCTCTCCCTCAAATGCTGAGAGTTTTCAGGGGTTTTCAAGTAGCGTACATCTCAAAGGCAACCTGAAAGCATCTTGTTCCTCTTAGCATTTTCTCTGTTCTAGCCATGTCTTGCTCAACTCAAATGTGTGTATAGAGACCCAATATGGGGACAGGAGGATGTGCTTACTAAAATTATGCTTAAAACCACTCAATGCCTTTCATCAGTTCCTGTCTCAAATAACCCAGCATCAGTATCTTTTTTTTTCTTTCAAAACAGTGGAAAAATACTTTTGCAAAATGTCTAGCACAATAGGGATTCAAGAAGTCTGTGTTGAATTTAGTTGAATACACAAATGGGAAAATACCATTAATCTGACTTTCCACACTAATGAATACATGCTCCCTGGGGCGCCTGGGTGGGTGAGTAGGTTAAGCATCCAAGCTCTTGATTTGGGCTCAGGTCATGATCTCACGGTTCGTGGTTTGAGCCCCACATCAGGCTCTGTGCTGACAGCTCAGAGCCTGGAGCCTGCTTTGGATTCTGTGTCTCCCTGTCTCTCTGCCCCTCCCCAGCTTGCACTCCATCTGTCTCTCTCTCAAAAATAAATAAACATTAAAAAAAAAATACATGCTCCCCTTACACCTTTCCACTGTCTTGTTTTTGTTTTGTTTGTTTTTTAATTTATTTATTTATTTTGAGAGAGAGAGAGAGAGCAGGAGAGAAGCAGACAGAGGGAAAGAGAATCCCAAGCAGGCTCCGTGCTCTTAGCACGTGATCTTAGCCCATCACAGGGCTCCATCTCAGGAACCATGAGATCATGACCTGAGCCAAAATCAAAAGCTGGATGCTTTTGCATCCAGCCTGGCCTGGATGGCTCAGCTGGCCTGAGCCATCCAGGTGCCCCTCCACTGTCTTGCTCTATTTTTCATTAAACTTTCCGCAATAGAATTTATAAGGAAAAGGGGGAAATTTCACATCACTAAACTCCACAGCACCCACAATATTGTATGAAAGGTAAAAGATAAAAATAAGAAAAAAGAAATAAACTCTTTGGTCGAGATGTTTATAAAAAAAATACTCAAACAGATTACCCAGGGCATTACAATCTCATACATATATTTTGTGTTTGATTTTGTGTTTTCTTTTTTCTTTGTTTTCTTCTTGTGTTTTTCTCAATTGGCTTTGTGTAGAAGCCAATTCTACTATCAGACATCAATGGATATTGTCTGAATAGCAGCCAAGGTAGGTATCCAGTATATTATGTTAGATGTATGTTATGGCAGTCAGCTCCTTCATAGAGCATATAAGTAAAACAAAAATATAAGAAGTGATTTGCTTAAGATGACTGAATTGATTAGTAAGAAAATTAG
Organism: Lynx rufus; assembly: GCF_022079265.1. Lineage (NCBI taxonomy): Eukaryota > Metazoa > Chordata > Mammalia > Carnivora > Felidae > Lynx > Lynx rufus. The sequence goes on along the minus strand of NW_025814845.1, from coordinate 93,574,217 downwards.
TAAATTCCACCCAAATGTCCTCACAATTCAGCACTTTTTGACTTTTTGTTAATACCATTTTTCTTCTGCATGGATAATAGCAAATTTCATGTTTTCTTCAAAGGGAAGTCTTCGTGAGATGATAGAGATATGTTCTGGTAGAGTTGATCCATAATTATAAAGAAGTAATTTAGATTTATTTCAAAATTCTCATCAACATATATGGTTCACTGCATTCTTTTGTTAGAAGCAAAGATAAATAAGCCTATATTAAACTAACTTTGGTATGCAAATGGATGGATTAACTCATGTAACTAAAAGAAAAAAATAAAAACAGTAACTGGTTTCAGGTACAACAAGACCCAGTGATACAGAGTCAAGGTCTTTAAATCTCCTATCCTACAGGGTTGGCAATCCCGGAAGTCTGGAAAAATAGCTCCTTCTTGTGCTCATCCCTGAGCTAATCACTGCTGGCAGGAGATGGTTTACTCAGACTGCCAAGCCTGGCTCACATGCACATACATCTCTGTCACTTGGGGGAAGGATTTTCCCACCAAACTATAATGGAACGCCACAATAAAGGGAAGGTCCATTATCAAAAGAGTGAGGAGGTATGCTGAAAAAGAAAACACATGCACACACATAAAGATGTTCATCATGGCTCTCAATTTTTTTTTTCAATGTCATTCCTGAGCTCTCAGCCTAAACTGTCAACCTTATGTGAATTTGAATGAGAATCCACCCATTCCTGTTGGGTAACATCCATACTGCTATCTGCTGACAGGAAAACTACAATTTCCATTGACATCAGTGGCTTTCTAGAAACATTCACTTACACAGGGCATGATTTAACACACCAGCACTAATGGCTCTTTTATATTTTTTAAATTGCTAAAACACATCTGATCATGTAATATTAGAAAAGCAACCAAACATTGATTCAGCCCAGCCTTACCAAATTATGGGGGAAATAACAAGTTCTCTTTAGGATGAACAACATATCTTATATAGTTTCCTTTTAATGTCATAAATATAATTATGCATGACAAGTGATATATATTTACTTAGTAATGATAGCCTGATGAACTAAGAAACAAGTATTTGCCTGTAGTAAGCTTCCAGTAATCAGCCACAACAAAAAGAGATTACACCAGGAAATTTTCAACGTGCATACAACTATGTTGTTAATTGTAACACTGTTTTTAGAAGGATGATACAGAGATATGAATTTACATGAGTTAAAATCAAATGAATTCTTCAACGTGGACAATCAATTCCTTAGAAATAGCAAAAATGACTCTTTTTGACCTCTCCAAAAAAATACAGTAAAATTTATTTGTCTCTCCATTGGATGTCAGTATTGTACTGCTAAAATACCACTTGCTAAAAAAAAAAAAAAAAAAAGAACTTGATGCTTTACCAAGAGACTCAAAAATCAAACTGAGTAAATCTACCTGCAATCCAACTAATGATCTCATTGTTTTTGCCTGGTGTAATGCCTGTGTGATGCTTCTTTTTCAGCAGCTACAGAATCCTGTTGGTTCAAAAATGAATGCATTCAAAAAACGACTTGAAAATGTCACCATCACTTTGAATAACCTTCACAACAGCTTAGAGGAGGTCAGTACTCTGTCTAGGTTGGTGCACAAGTGAGGATGATTAATTTTTTAAAAGGATAATAATTCAATTTTAAAAGATACACAGTTACTCACCTTGAGTGCAATAGCCTATTTGTTCATTTTGGAGGTGGTTGGCAGGAAGCTACACAATGATTTCTGAAACTGCAAACGGAGGTATATAGCATATCATAATATATTTATTAAGGGCTAATGCAAACCACATTGAGTTATAGGAAGGAAAATGTATTCCCCAGTGCTTGGAATTTACTGAACATGAAGAACTCAAATGAGGTTGTTTAGTGAGAAGGAGGAGGACTTTCCATACCTACACCCCAAACAAATAAATCACTACTTATATCCTGGGAATGTTTTCAAATAGACTATGTTTAATGATACGAGGAGTATTAATAACTGAGTTTATATTTACATGGCTTTTCTGCTTTACTTTTCAAATGCATGCTTCAGAGTAGGCCTGCAAATACGAAATTTATGTTCAGGACATGATACTAGGGTATCAAGGTCAGTTATCCTTGAATTGTTCCTTTGTGTTTAAGACAACAGCAGAATTGCTCCACTGAATGGGTAGCTTGTGTCCATCCACAAACAGTACGGAATAATTCCCTGCAATAGCATCAGTGCATCTTTGAAAGCATCCCTATTTCATTCCAGAAAAAAAGGGTCAGTGGGCTACATTAAAAAAAAAAAAAAAAAAGAAGGCTTTCTTTTCCAGATTTGTCATCTGTTCCTGCCGTTTTGTTGAAACTCTTTCTTGTTTCTCAGTCAGTATCTTGTTGCTAATTGATCAAATGTGAAGTGACTCACAAACAGGAAGCTATGTAGCCTTTTTTGGAAAAAGTGCTACATAGAAAGAATGAAGCTATGTTTTCAGAAGTTACCATATGATGCATCTGAGATCAGACATATGTAGGAGACGTTTAAACAAAATTGCATTGAAATGAGCAAAGGAACAAAATGTGAAAAAACACCTCATCTTGAGTCAGAAGATCTAAGCATATTACCTGATTAGAAGACAAAAACATATTAAAAATTATAGCCAAATATTCAACAAACATTCATCAAGGTCAGTGATTTAAGAGTACTGAGCAAGAAGAGGAAGAAGCCCTTTACAAAACACAAATACTGGTCCTGATAAAAACTTCACCTCATGAAGAAAGCACAACCAAATCAGAGCAAAAAAAAAACATACAGTGAAGAAAACCAGAAAAAGTATTTATTAACTGACAAGAAAACTAGTTCAGGCAATCATCTCATTTCAAACACTCAAGTTAATTTATATTGGCTGAAACTTAAAATACCAATAGTAAAACAATACACAATGAAAAGAAATTCGAGCTAAAGATTTATCAACACTCTGCAGGAGAGAGAATTGACTTTTTAAGGCTAAAAACAAGGGGAGAACTCATAAAGTGACAGATTAAGAAAAAATTTAAGTATTATCCACAAACATTAAAGACAAATAATACAGTACGAAATATATTTGCCAAAAATATGCAAGATTTATGGAAATCTTGAAGAAAAAATTAAGACACTAACAATAAATAAGAAAATACATAAAAATATCTTTTTTAGTTAACAAATGAAAATTAAATTCACTCTACTTAGCTAACTAGCAAAAGAAGAAAAAATAAACTTAATCCCTAATAATGATAACATAGGATCCTAAAAAAAGAACCAGTGATATTGTAAACAATTGAAGGTTTTTGGAAAGTGGCTTAACAATGCCTATCAAAAGCTATAAAATATTTGTATCCATTGATCAGTTGAATTTCAGTTCAAGGGCTCTATCCTAGTAAAATAATAAAAATATTCAGAAGTAGCAAACACAAAGATAATCCTAAAAGTATTTTCAATGGGAAATATATAACAAAATGAATTTATATATTTACATAAATATATATATATATATAACAATGATTAAATTAAGTAAGCTATGACATACATACTGATAGACTATCTCATAAGACTACAACTGATAAATGAAATCCTTAGCAGCGTGGGAAAAATGTATACTCCACAAGCCAAATGAAAAGAAATAGGAAAACAATATACATACACAACCATGACTATACTAATAAAAGCATTAGTACTGTAACAAAGACAAAAACTTCCTTAAACAAGGATATTTGCATTTGTAGAATTATGTATTATTTTACTTTGTTTTGTTCTGTCTTTATTTTTCCTCCTGTGTTAGTTCTCAGCCTTTCTCAGTTTCCATTTATTTACTTGTAAAATTGTGTTGCAGAATAGCATAACCAAGGCAGGGCTGGCTGCCTATTAGGGCCTTAGCTAGAGCTGTCGAATCTGAATCCCATGAGTGAAGATGCCAAGTTGCAGCTTTAACATCTGTATTTTTTGGGCAAAAAGACAAAAACTTGCCCACTCTTGGAAAACAGCAAAGACCAAGAATTATATATGACACCAAATCAGAGAAAAATTAAATACTACAGAAGACACTCAAAAGCAGAGGTAAAGGCTTTGCTTTCTTCAACCTTGATGTTCATGACAGATGGCATTAAGAACGCCTTCATGCAAGCCTATAAAATTCCTGATGCCTCCACTAAGACACTTCTTCCCATTCACCATAACATCAAGACAAATGTGAGAATAGCATGATTAGAGAATGACTTTGAGTTTGCTCCATTTTTTAGAAAGTAAGTTATTACTTGTGACGCACGTTACAACTGATCATACCTTCGATGTCTTTTAATTCTGTCTTTGAGTAAAGCTCTCACTTTTAGTTCCTGCAAGAACACAGACTAAAATAGCTTGAAAACCTTTGAAAGGCATCTAGAAATAGTGGATAAAATATATCTTTTTAATATGCATTCTAAATTTTTTGACATTAGGGTTTCTTGTCATTGTAAATTCCCACAGGATCTTACGTGACTCCATTCAGTTCTAATTCTGTCAATGCCAATTTTCCCAGCTAGGCTGACTGTATGCTCCATAAAGGTTTGAATCCGCTGTTCTCCATTCTCTTCCTCGATGAAGTGTACTTGGCACTTAGTAGGCACTCAGTACAGATTTTTAAATGAATTAATAAAAATAATAAGTGTTTAAAATTTTTGATAATGTATTTCAAATATTTCATTGTTTATGATTAATGCAACAAAGCTGATCTCATATAAAGAAAATGTATATTTTCCCTGAGAAACTATGGTAGTTTACATTATTATATACTCTCTTATTACTTTCCTGTCAGTTCACAGGGTTAAATCAACACGGTTTAGTGCAGACTAAACATTTAATTTAATCAATACAGGCACATTAATGTAGGTAAATGAGGCTATGAAAAATTGAGTTTGGATTTAAGTGCCTAAAGTAATTAAATTAACGGGATAATTAACAAAATTCCAATCCCACTTGCAATATGTGGACACAGCCTTTAAAGTGTAATTGGGACTTTTTTTTTTCCCTACTCATTGGTAGAATTTTATTCCAAAGAGTAAATAATGTATATAGATAGTCACAAAAATCAAAGAAGTTGAGATTGGAGAAGCTTGGAGTTCATCTAATGTATTTCATTAGTTTATCAATATTTCCATTCTAAAAATAAGGTTGAAGCTTAAAGATATTAAATAATTTAACCCAATTTTTGTTAGTAGATATGCACCTGAATATAGGCTTTTTCTCCAGCACAGCGTTTCTGCTATTGAAACATGCAGACTCCAGCTCTGAGTTCATTTGTTAAAAATATAGATAATGTAGGGGCACCTGGGTGGCTCAATTAAGCGTCCAACTTCAGCTCAGGTCATGATCTCACGGTCGGTGAGTTTGAGCCCCACATTGGGCTCTTAGCTGACAGCCCAGAGCCTTGAGCCTGCTTCCAATTCTGTGTCTTCCTCTCTCTCTCTGCCCCTCCCCCACTTGTTCTTTGCCTCTTTCTCTCAAAAATAATTAAAGACTTAACAAATTTTTAAATATATAGATAATGTTGTCCCTCACAGCTTAGTAAAAATAAAAGACTTCATAGCTTGGAAAGTTAGCTTGCTTAAATAACATGTAAAATGGAAACTGGGTCAACATAATCTGCAGCCACTAATCATAAGTACATCTTTACTCCATAATCCCCCAAATACAATGGTAATAAAATACAATGCATAATGGTAGATTACAGAACATAGAAACTATATACACAGGTCCTCTGTTATCTCCCATCTAAATTCTGTTACAAGTTCACATTACTGGGATTCACCTCATCAAAACAAATAAATGTGGTACTTCTCAGAATTGGAGCATATACACATAAGCTAAATATAATTGCAGAAAGAAACATATTTATCATGTAAGCTGGTTTTTAATTTTATTCTCTACACAAATTTCTCACAAATATTAAAATTTTTAGTAAAAGCAGATTCTCTTTCTGCCTTCCCCTTTATTCTTAACCAATTTTAAGGTGTTTTTTCCTGAAGAAAAGAAGTTTACTAAGTTTGTCCATTTTGTTTTAGTCTCCAATTTATCTCAGCATATCTCAAGATTATATACAATACTGGCATCTTAAAGCTTTGAAAAAAAGTGAATAAATAAATCTGTATTTTACCACTAGATGTCACCAAAGATTTGTTCATCATATCAGTGATTCCACATTTAGTGATCAGCCCTCTATGGCTCCTGTCAGAAAAATGACTTGTTTTATTTCTCACACACTATAGATAAATATATGATGTATATAATATTGTATTATATGTGTATATGTAATAATAATGTATATGTGGGATATATATAATATAACATAATAATATATATGAATATTATTTCCCTCCAGTTTTCATTAGAAAATGAGCGTAAGTTGTCCTCTTTCACCAATGAGATACCAAACTGATGTGAGAAATTACAACTTTATTTCACAATTCAAACTCTTCATATCACTATGAACATTATGATGACCAAGGAGAAAATTGACAACCTTATAATGTGTTATTGCCTTAAATAATTTGAACATATAGTTTTCATTCATTGAATTTATTCCTACTAGAAATAATAATGAAATTACTTGCTTCAAAAGGTTTCATGGTAGAATTCCTTTAAAGAGCAAACTTCAATGCCACATGTATAATTTTATTTTGAAAATCCAATCCAATCATCTCTTTTCTTTGTTTTAGGTTCATAAGGTGAGGTTTACCTGATTGGCAGATTTTAAACCTAAAGACATCAAGAAGGAAAAATTGATAATTTAAATAATAAATAAGTTATCTTAAATACAGGCTTTTTTCTTTATAATGTGTTATCAGAAATCACTTTGGATATTAAATATTTTCCCTGGCTGTGCTTTGGAGCATCTTTTTCTCAAGATATAATGTGAGATAATTGATATTTTGAACATTTTTTTTATCTTTCTTTAACCACTCAGTAATTATAATTTGCTTTCTAGGACCTAGATGATGTTTTTTTGCAGCTTTCCCAGCTTAAAGATAATCTCTACATTTTGGAGAATACATTGAATATAACCAGGATGGAAGGTTTAAGTTCATATTCATCACCAACTCAGTCCTTCCAAGAGGAAAAGAAGTTTTATACTCCAAGACTGCCATATGTAGTATCTAGTCAAAATTATGATATTTCTGGTATGTTGACCATTGGTTATACTGATATATAATTTTGCTGTAGTATGATATTCAGAAAAGGGTGGGTTTGGTATGTATTTAATTCATTGCCTATCTTCCAGCACATTTCCTGGCACATATTAGGTACTCTGTATGTATTTGTTGAAAGAATGAATAAATGTATAATCCTGAGAGTAATCCTGAGAAGAGAGACAATGGATTTTTCCATATCAATCCCTGCTTTTGTAAATAATCTAAACGCCACAGGTAATATTAATGACAGTAACATATTGGCAAGCATTTTAACATGGACAATATTTTATTTCCACAAGTTACCTTTATAAGCAGAGATTATTATCAACAATTCATGAATGTAGAAAATGAGCAGCCTGAGATAAGTTAATTGATAATTGAGTCACTAAATTTCACAAACCTTTCTTTGAAACTTTAGTATAGATATTCCATATTCCTTGCAACCCGTTCTGATGTTCCAGTTCATGTAGGGGTAGGGTTTAGAGGGAATTGTTTATGCTTTAAGGAATGCACTGTTTACTTATGTTTAAGGAAAAGGTATTTACAAGATACAACATTACCAACAGAGAGGACATTTGGATTGCCTTTGGTTGTTCTCACCCTTTATTGGAAATATCACCTCTTAATCCTTTACCTATTCAACAATATTTATTTAACAAGTATGTACGAGGGGACTCAGCACTGAAGATATCAGCTCTCATGAAGATGCATTCTTATTGTGAGAAATTAACATAAATAAGGAAGAAATACCTGCATAACTAAGGTATAATTTTAGATAATATTAAGTCTCATGAAGAAATTAAGAAAGACTGATTAGATAGTAAACCATTGGAGAAGAGTGGCTTAAATTGAGTGATCAGGAAAATCTCTCTGAGCAGAAGGCACTTGGACAGAAGCCTGAGTGAGAAAAAAGGGCATCCACGTGAAAATCTGAAGCAGGGGAATTCCAACAGAGGGAACAGCAGTGCAAAGAACTTAGGGGACAAATGAGCTTAGCATGTTTGAGGAACATAAAAAGCCCTGAAGGCTGAAGCTCAGTGAGTGAAGTGGAAAGTGTGGTACGGCTGTGTGAAAGCTCAGATAATGATGAGAACATGTAGGACCAGGTGGGCCACAGTGAGACTTGTGGGAAGCCAGAGGGTTTTGACAGGGGAGTGAATGACGAGGATATGTGTTTTTGAAGAGGCCTCTGGATCTTGAGTAGAAACTAGATATTAGAAAGCCAAGAATAGGTGAGAGGTCTTTCAGGGAAAGCTTCATGCAATCGGCTAGGTAAGAGGTCTTAATGGCTGAGATGGAGAAAAATGAAAGGTTTCAGGAGAACTCCTGGGGGTAGAGCCAATAGGACTTAACTGTTTGATTGGAGAATAAGAAAAATACTGCAGTCAAGGTGTTTTAGTAACTGGGCATGTACGAATATTACATACAACATGGGAACATCATGGGGGAATCTAAAAATTCGGTCACATTTTAAATTTGAAGTTCTCTTAGGCTTCAAAGCAAAGATAGCACATAAGCAGTTAAGTTGGGAACTCTACAAGCAGGTAAGGGCTGAGGGTATAAATTTGGGACATCAACATGTATGTAATAACCAAAGGCACACAGAGGATCACAGGGGGAGAGAGCTATGATAGGAAAGAGTATAAGGCCTAGGACTTCAGTTTTGGGAAGCTCCAACCTTTAGAGGTCTGATAGCAGAGGTATAGCCAAAAAACAAAACTGAAGGGTCATTGAAATAGGAGGGGGGACAAGACAGTACATCTTAGAGGACAATGTTAGCTTTCAATTACTGAGATGTATTCTTTGCCAGGCACCAGTCTAAACTCTGTTCAGGTACCAGTTCATTTCATCTTCACAACAACCACATGACCTAGGTATGCATAGGTACTTTAAAATTTTCTCCTTATAGAAAGGAGAATGAGAAAAATTAAGAACATAGAGTATCTCAATAAAGAGGGAATTATGTCAAATGTGTTGAGAGGCTGAGGTTGAAGAAGATAAGGACAAAAGTGATCCTTGAATTTGATAAGCTGAAGGTCACCGGTGATCTTGGAAAAAAGTTTCAGAAGAATACGAAGGGTGGGAAACCAACAGAAGTGGGTTATATAAAGAATGGGGAAACCTGGTGAGAAGCCTTGCAATTAAAGAAAAAGAGAAAACAGTAAATAGAGGTAGACACTGTATTAAGAAATTTTTTTAGAGGGGAGAGACCAAAAAGTATTTTAATTCTGCTGGAGATACATATGGAGAGAAATTAATATGTGGGAAAGATGGTAAGTAATTGCTGTAGTGAAACTTTGAAAAATCAGGATGGGATCCAAACGGCAAGTAGAGAAGAACTTACATCTGATGGGAGCTGAGATATTGGGCACTTTTACAATTGTCAATGCAAACAGGATGTGGCTACAGAAGCAGGGAAGGCTGATAGTTTGGCTGGTGCATACATAAGGAAGTCAAATCTATTTCTACTTTATGAAGTAGGATACAAATTCATCTGAACCTGAGGGAGAAGAGAGACTGTGGAAGGATTAATAAAAGAAAAGGTAAAGACAGTAAATCTAATACAGGGTAGAGGGAAGGGTGAGCAGTATCGTGAGCCCATTTAAGATTGGGGCTGTGTGTATAATGCAAGACTGATCAGCACTGAGGTGTTCACCAGCAATTTTCCTTTGTCCTGCTGCGGGTGTAGAGTGGCTGGAAAGTTGGATTATCCCAGGTGAGTAAGCAGATAAGGTTGGGTTTTCTCGGCGAAGTTTGATGAGGCTCCACCCCTGGAAGTTGGTACAGTGGTTAGTCCAATGCATAATATTCAGAAGTGTGTCTTTGCTGGACTAACGTGAGACTCTTGTTTGTCTTCACTACCTGCCTCTGAGAAGATTTCCACTTAAGTGTGATGTTTACAGAGCCGTGACTTTCACAAAGTCCAGTGCTAGAGTGGTCTTGCATTTAAAAAGTTTAGGATCTCAGGGATCCTGGGTAGCTCAGCCAGTTGAGCGTCTGACTTCGGCTCATGTCATGATCTCACAGTTTGTGGGTTCAAGTCCCGTGTTGGGTTCTGTGCTGACAGCTCAGAGCCTGGAGCCTGCTTCACATTCTGTCTCCCTCTCTCGGCCCCTCCCCTACTCTCTCTCTCTCTCTCTCTCAAATAAGAAAAACATTAAAAAAATTAAAAGTTTGGGATCTCACTTTTAACTGATAAGATTTATATGGGTTCAGTGAAGTGAATGACAGCAAGTTGCCTTTTCCTACTCTTCAGGATTTCCAAAATTCCTGGGGATCTTTCATTTTTTCAGTCAAATGGGCTCTTTTAATTCATGCATCTGATACTTTATATTTAGCCAAAATTTCTCTTAGAGTTCTCAAGTGGTTAGCTCTTTCTTGGGTTCTGGGGCTATTTGGAGTCATTCTTTTATATTTATCATTATCACCATGGCTGTTTTCACAAAGAGCCCATTGAAACTACATTTCAGGATATTATACCAGAAATCTCACCCTGGACACTTTCTACAACATCGTACCTCCAAAAACCTCTTGCTGCCAAATGTATCATTAGACAGTAGTCTTTGTGCCAAAGACAATGTCTTATTCAACCTGGTATCCACATCACATAGTCCTGCGCCTAGCACAAAGTGGGCACTCAATAAATGTGTCTTTGAATGAACAAAGAAGTGAATGATTCTGCTGAGGAGTCTAAGTCACATAAACAAACACTGAGTCAGGAGGGGAGAAGGAAATGAAACATCAACCTGTGAGAATAGGTAGGACTTTCATTGTGTTTACAACTGAGAAGAGCATGGATTTAACGTTCTGTTCCAGGTAACCATAATCCAGATGATTAGAGGTTAGAGGGATGAGTTAGAGAACGACATTTCGTTTGCCTAGATGTACTACACCAAGTATGTGACTATTCATTTTCTCATATCTCTTAGACCAAAGTCACTGACTGCTTTGTTCTCTTTGAAAAAAACTGTTCCAGAACCAGCAACACAAGTCCCCAAGGATGTAGTAGATTCTGAAATGTTGGAAAAGAAACCCAAGATAATTACTTCTTTCATAAAGAATCTTACAGGTAAGTTTCACAATTTGATATAAAGCTAAGTGCCCACACATATCCTCTGGAAAATATACAATAAGAAGTTGTCTGTCTCCATACCACCGGCCTTATTTCTAGCAGTATATATCCTATCAATTTTAAATGTCAGATTTAAATTATATGTACATATACTTTTTATTTTTGCTAAACCATTCAATATATTTTTATATATTTAACTAAATACATTTATCTAAAATAACTCTGGGGCTAGGGATGACTGAAAAGTACAATTTCTACTTTTTATCCCACAGTTCTACTATATATAGTTTATCCTATAAACATATGATTTAAGTCATATAAACTTAAATGATTCACATTCAAGTTTTAGAGGCATCAAACCAAGCCACGCTAATGCTGTGAGTGAAACTTGTGCAATTATAAAAACGTTTTTTTCCAATTATAAAAATTTTTGATGAATCCTCTATTACCTGGATATTCATGAATAACATGTTAATAGTAATTCATAACTTGTGAAATGATAAAGCCTTCAAAAGTTGGGAAAATGGTGATTAAAGAACTTAAGAAAATGACCATGAGTTGCCTGCCTTTGAAATGGCTATAAGTTATTATTTTCAGCTCTCCACTTGGACTAAAATAAACATGGTATATTGCACTTAGGTTTGCCAGTAAACATGGAAAACCAGTGTGTTTATGCCTTAATTTGTATCATCTGTAACTTAATCGTGGCAACAAGGAAGAAAGGGAACTACACAGAAACATAAAGAGTTAGCACTAAGGTGATCTTCAGAGGATCAAGAACAATGTGAACTTAACAAAGAAACATTGCCCCTCCCACTCTTCCCCTACACTTGCCCCCTGAAAGAAATTAATCAGTTAATTCCACAGCCTTTACTGAGAACTCACCCTGGGCCAGACACTGACTATACATCAATGAACACAACAGATGTGATTCCTGTGCCAGAGGAACTAAAAGCTTAGCAGCAAAGAAAGAACAATAAATAGGTACTTAGTGCTAGGAGAAAGCTAGAGAGGGCATCTTGCTTGAGACAGAATGGTCAATATGTAACAATTAAATATATTAAATATATTTGTCTGGTTTTCCTAAGTTTAGCCTTATTCCTATTTCCAAATTCTCATTCCAGATCCAAATATGCTGATATGGAAGCAGAAAGGCCAAAAAATAACTAGAATATTTCATTCATTCAACATATATTTTGTGTGTGCTATGTCTCAGGTCTGTACTAGGAATACAGATGTAAAATGCAATTATTACAGTGTCATTAGTTAAGAAAATAACATGGCCACAAATACAAACACACACACACACACACACACACACACACAGAAATTGGGGGCAGGGGGTCATAACTCAGACTGATAAGACTTCATTTAAGAGGTAACAATCAGAGGTGAGGGGCACCTGGGTGACTCAGTCAGTTAAGCAGCTGGCTCTCGATATTGGCTCAGGTCATGATCTTATGGTTTGTGAGATAGAGCCCCACATCAGGCTCTGCACTGACAGAGCAGAGCCTGCTTGAGATTCTCTCTCTCTCTCCCCCTCTATCTCTGCTCCTCCCCTGCTCTCTTCAAAATAAATAAATAAACTTAAAAAGAAACAGGGAACCTTGGACGTGAAATTTGAAAAGGAAAGTGTTAGTCAAGAAAAGGGTAAGGACAGACTGGGGAAAAATGAGGAAAAAGAAAGCTAGTGGGAATGGGGGCGGCAGGAAAGAAGGAAAGAAAGAAAAGGAAAGAAAGGAAGGAAGGGCATATATTTATTAAAAAGCATAACACATATGAGAAACTGCAAGTTGTTTGATTTGACTGGTGACACAGTGTAGTAAGTGGCAACAAATGAGTTTGGGGATGTTGCCAAGCACCAAATATTGGAAGGCCTTATATATCAGCCTAAGTTTTACCTTACTGTAAATAGGAAGCTATTTAAAGTCTTTGAGTGATAAGAATATGAACAAATTTTCATGTTTTGACAGATCATTCTTTAAGTCAAAGGGAACTAGTTTGTGGAGAAGGAAATCTGGAAGCAGGAAGAACAATTAGAGAAGTGTGTCCATAGGTTAGGTAAAAGAGCCATATAAACTAAGGCAATGGCAAAGGACTAGAGACCCAAGGGACACTAGGGAGTGGTGAGTAAGGAAGAAACCTAAGATGATCCCAGAGTTGATGGCTTATGTGATTGTATTAATGCTAGTGTCATTAATTAGGAGAGGACATGAGAAGGAGAAAGAGCTTAGGGAAATGGGAACAAGAAACAACCAATATTTTTGAGTGTGTTCTATGTGCCAGAAACTTTTCTTTTGCCACAATTTAATCTTTATCTGCGGCTGAAACCCAAATAGATACCTCCAGCCAGGTGTTCTTTCCTGAGTTCCAGATCTGTATATTTTAATCCCTCCTAGATATTTTTATTTGTATATTTTTATGGCATCACAAAAATTAAGAATTCCAAAGTGGAACCTAGATAATGAAATTACGTCTAAGAGGAAAATATGTGAATGTTATTATTGTTCATTTTGTTATTTTTTTCACTGAAACTACAGAAAAGAAGAAAAGGTAGGTGTGGTGTGGATACAGATAAGTTGCAGAAGTGGCAAAATGATGAAGGAACACTTGCTTATGGATATGGTAATTTTCAATGAAAGCAAGATCATTTGCTGAAACCAGTAGGGGTAAATTGGCAAGTTAAAAGACCTGAGGGGAAAACGGTGAAGGTTTGAAATAGCTATGGAGAGCACGAAAGCTGAAGTGATATAAATAAAATGCTGAATAGGCATCACTGACAGTCCCTAAGATGAAGCTCTTGACTTTTTAGTGGCATCAATCCATGTGGCTGTTTGATTTTTGCCAGTATAACTTACCGATCCAGGTGCAGATAAAGAACACAGGTGGTCGCGTTGTTCCAGGATTGGACTTTTGCTACATGGGTGATGCAGGAAAGCAGAAGCAAGAGTTTTGTGAATATAGACCATAGATTTTTAAGTTAGAGTTCAGAGGCCCAAGCTTATCACCAAAAATAATGTTTCAGAAGGAACCTTTTGGGTTGAGATGAAAAAATGAAACAGTTATGGAACTAAATACAAATAAAATGTAGTGGAAAATGTACTGGAATGACAGGAGACTAGCCGCGGGGGGGGGGGGGGAGGGAGAGGGTTGGCAGGGATACCAGAGTAGAATATTTTAGAAGTGGAGTGTGGATGATAAAAAACGAAACAGAACAAAACAGCAACAACAACAAAATTTGCTTGGATATGATGACCAAAGAGGAAGAGAAGAGGTAAATGGCTTTGACAACACCAAGGAAATCTACTAATTTGCCAGATGGTCCACCCAGTATTTGGAAGGACTTTAAAGGCCACTAATCCAACTTCCTTAAACAGACTTAAGGTGTAACCTTCAATAAATTTGGCCAGGTAGCTGTCATCCTAAGGATAAAATCTATTCGATTTTATAGAACCTCCTCTAGGAATTTAATGAGTGTAAAATGAGTCAGTGATACTTTCTGTTTTTCGTTTAATGACTTTTTTGTGTTTGAATTTTTTTACTTTTTTTTTCTTTCTTTATCTTTTTTTTTTCTTCCTTTTCAGAAAATGGTTGACAGGATTTGGAAAGAAGGAATTTAAGATTCTCTCTCAGTCAAATCACTTGAGCGAAACTCCTAGAGGGAGGAGTAATCGGGGTTGTAACTAAAGTTCTCTTAGAGTTGACATTTAAATTGCTTTTCATTGAAGATGCAGGAAACCAATCTCAATTTTCCTGGCCCAGCTACTGCTGCCAGCTCTGTTATCTTAAACTCCCAGGTTTGGCAGTTTATCAAACAGCTGAATCTTAGTTTTTTAACCCTCATATGAATGTAGCCCTGGACTTAATATGGAACCAAACATAATTGCAAATATCAATATCTAGGCTTATGAGTTTTAAATATGTTAGAAGATTACACCGTTATCAGCTTCTAGTGGGAGGAAATTCAAGGCTACTGACTTTCCCAGCCTCTTTTCCCTTCTTTCTCTCTAAAAACAAATCAAGATCAAGGAAAAGCATTTCACTTCCCATCATCCCCAAGGAAGAAGGGTGTTGCTTATTGCCAGCTCCAATGGACCCTCAGAGCTACAACAATCTAAACCTGAGTGAAAGAGGTTAAAAGATAAGATGCAGAGGCTCCACACACAAACCTGGAGCTTCTCCTCTTGCTCTGTTAGGACTAACTGCCCTTCACTCATGGGCAGGGAGAAATCATTGAATCTGAGTTGAATTACTAGTTGGATGACATGATTGCTTTTATTTACCACGCTTGGTTCCTTAAGCCATCCTGAAGTTCGGTTGGCCTATCCTTTCCTTTCACACTTTTGGGAAGCTTAGAAGCCAGGTGATCTGATTTTGGGACCCTGGGTTGGTGTTTGAAATAATGCTTTTGTGAAATGAGGATTTATAAATAAATAAATAAATAAATAAATACCTGCTAACACAAAACAAAGCCAAAAACTGTAGAAAGAGTGTCAACTGGATAGTATACATGGCTAGATTTAAAATCTCTAAAAGTTATATGGCATTCAATTATTATATTGCTGTTATATTACTCTTGTTACTATAGTAATTTCTCTTTTCCTGCCATAGAGAATATTACATTGTAAAATCTGTACTCCCATTTAACCCATGACCACCAAGATAATCGCAATCTTTACTTTGTCACTGTTATTCTTGAGCACTCCATCAGTCAGTGTTCCTAGGCATTTAATTTTCTTTACCATGTTAAGTTAAAAAAAAGTGTATAAATTGTTGCTTCTGCTGAATCCTTTCATTATCAGAACATACTCCTTCGACATTTTAAAATGAAAAAAAAAAAAACTCATTTCTTTTACTTCAAACCAGCTAAGTAGAAGAAGATGGACATATTACAGGCATTTTGCAGATTTCCTAAGCCAAGCACAAGTAAATTTAAAAAGGTTATGCATTGGTCTTTCTCTACAATTTAGCTTGATAGAAGGGCCTTTACACTATGTCACATAATCTGCAATGCAAGAAGACTGACATCAACAGTTTCGAAAGCTATGTTGAATGACCGGGTGTTCAGCACTCAGCTACAAATACCAGTAACCTGGGAGAAGTTATTGAATAGCTAAGGCAATGCACCTTGTGTCTGACAAAGATAAAATGAAGATCCAAGGGGAATACTCATGTCAGGAATATTTTTCCTCAGTATGGTGGTCATGTGTTCTTCACCACATACACTCCTGTCAAACCAAACTACCTGCAGTTTCCAAACATGCTACACTTTTCTATAACTCAACGCCTTTGACCACAGCTCACACCTTCCAAAAATTACTTCCACCCACTTCTCTGCTTGGTGAACTTCTCTTATTTCTTATAATTCAATTAAAACAACCCCCAGGTGGAATATTCCCTCACCTTTCTCTATGCTTCAATGGCACATTGTCCATACCTACATTACAATATAGGTTTCACTGCTTATTGAAACTGCTTACTTGTTGGTTTTGCCTCCTTGAAATCAGGGACTATGGCTTCTTCATCCTGGTATACTCAGCATCACATACAGTGCCTGGCACTTTAGAAACACAGAAAACAATGTTTGACTGTGTTTTAATAAAGGCAGTATTTATAGCAGTGAGACGGAGAAGATAATAAGAATTCTGACAAAGGAATGTTATTTAGTGGTGTTATAAGTGAAGAAACAACATTTGACTATATGTAAAGTAAAATAAATTTTACAGATGACATCCAACTTGGCATAAGAAATGTCAGTATGTTCAGAATTGATAACAAAAAGAGTAGGCATTTTTTAAATGTAAAATTAAGAAATGTTAGACAAAGAGGAGGTAAGAAGTGAATGTAAGCAAGGTAAGTCAAGTACTTAGAATGAAAAGACCATTAC
Source organism: Lynx rufus (assembly GCF_022079265.1). Classification (NCBI taxonomy): domain Eukaryota; kingdom Metazoa; phylum Chordata; class Mammalia; order Carnivora; family Felidae; genus Lynx; species Lynx rufus. The sequence goes on along the minus strand of NW_025814845.1, from coordinate 93,557,063 downwards.
AATTAGTCAGATGGATGTTTCTGGTAACATTTTAGGGGAGAAATAAGATCCAATAGATGTATCAAAGACTGTAGTATACATGACCTAGAATGTTCCATTAAAATGCTTAAATTAATAAATGAAGCAAATAGCAAACAATTAAAACACTGATTTAAGGTTAACTACAAAAACACCATGAGGACACAGATAACAGAAGGATAATTACTAACATGAATAATTGGATAATTCAGACTAGAATGGAGAGGATACACTGTTAAAAGAAAGGAAAGGAAAAATTGGTTTATTTAAGAGATATACAGCACAGGTGAAGTGGAAGGTAATGATGACCTAGGTGTGTGTGAGAACCAGGAAAACAAAACAAAATAAAAACTGCAACGAGAACACAGTGGTGTTCAGAAGGATAGTAAGTGGGTTGATATTCAAAATCTGAGTTGAAATAAGCGAAGCCTTTCATTTTCATAGATCTTCAAGTCTTTTTCTATGGTGCTGATAACAATGCAAATGGATATTTAACTTATAATGAAATAGAGAGTCTTCTAGGAGAAGAAACACCAGAACGAGAGCAACTGGAGCTGTTCGATGCTGACAACAACAAGATGTTCTCCTACCTTGAACTTACAAGAGCATTTGGACTGACTGGTAAGGCCTTCAGACTGAAACACCGGTGAAGGTCAGGAAATAGGTAGCCTTGAATAATGTTCATTCTTACAGCCAAAAACTAACAAACAGCCCACAGCTTACAATTTTTACTTTACAGCTGGGACCCAAAAGCAAAGAATATAAGAAAAACTGAAAAGTAAAGAAAAAAACAAGGCATCCCTGCCATCCACAACAATAGAGTAATAAATCATCAGTTTAACTGAGTGAATAGAGTTTATGTCCTCTGGAGGTTAAAAAAAAAGCATGATGATCTTTCTCTGTACTTGCTTAAAGGATTTTAGGATGGCACTCTTAAGACTAAAACTTTACTTTTTAAGTTTATTTATTTATTTTTGACAGACACAAAGACAAGTGTGGGAGGGGCAAAGAGAGGGTGACAGAGAATCCCAAGACAGCTCTGAGGGGCTCAAACCCACAAAACCATGAGATCATGACCAGAGCGGAAACCAAGAGTTGGATGCTTAACAAATGAGCCACCCAGGTGCCCCAAGACTGAAACTTTAAAGCCTATATAGTATAAAGTGATGATGTAGAAGGAAACTAGAAAGCTACTATTCATTTAAAAGAATAAAAAGTTAAAGCAATATAGATGGCATTAAATCATAATCTAAAACCTCTTTTAAAATTGTACTAGTTCCCCCATCTGCTTATTTTCTTTTTAATTTTCAAAGAATCTGTCATGTAAAGAATTTGTAAACATTTACCATAAATATCTAAGGGTAGTTTCTTAACCAGTGATGTGAGGAATAGGAGATGGAAATATAGATGGCTATGGAGAAGAGGTGTTTGGGAAACTGAGAAAATTCTGATATAGAAAATAAGGGAACTTTTTTTAGCTCTTAATTCTTTTGAAGAAATACTAGAGCTGATATCTGAATCTGGTAGGTCAATAGAACACACTTGGCCATAAAATTGAAATTCCATGTAATCCATGCTAAATTTAATCTATTTACATTAATTAATTAATTCAATGTTTATTTATTCGAGAGAGAGGGAGAGAGAAAGAGAGAGAGAGAGAGAGAAACAGAGAAACCCAAGTAGACTCTGCACTGTCAGTGCAGAGCCCAATGAGGGGCTTGAACTCATGAACTGTGAGATCATGACCCGAACCGAAACTAAGAGTCAGACGCTTAACTGACTGAGCCACCCTGGTGCCCCTAATCTATTTACTTTTAAAACTGAAGACTAAAAATTATTAAATTGCTCTCATTTCCCTCTTATTTGAGAAAATAAACAATAGCCAGCAGAGATGTTTTGTACCTTTCCATCTTCATGTGTGTAAACTCATGAGGTGACTCTACCTACTCCTCCAGTGGTAAAGCTACATTCTCAGGGATCATATCTTTTTCTGTTGAAAGCTGCATTACTAGAACATCTATGACATAATAGGGCCCACATACCTATAGATACCTGGATATTGCCAAAGTCTTGCATTTTTCAAATCCCATAGACCTCTCTGGGTTCTTATTTGACCTTTGAAGGTCTTTGCTTGATTTTGCTCCTTCCTACCTTCTCTCTGGTGGGATGGATGGATAGATAGTAGACAGATAGATAGATAAAACTTTTAAGAAGATGGATTACTATTCCAAAATACAAATTGCATCGTTGGAGAAACCATCCATCCAATTCAGATAAACCTCTCTGGAATATCAGTGAAATAGACCAACTGCATAAAAAATACATTGTGAAAAGCAGAAGAGGCAGTCTGAGGTAGTTTTCTATCTGAAACCACGGCCTCCTTTCCAGGTCATCCTTGCTTTGCTACCCACACTTTTTTGTTTATTGCTACATGGAAGATGAACCTGCTGCAATCCCAGGTTGAGATAAATTTTTGAATGCCCACCATGTAGCAGTCCTGGGCCTTTCTTTGGCCCTACCAGACAGCTGGATGCAGTTCCAGCATCTTCTGTTAATATCAGAGATAGGAACATTACTAAATAAGTGAGCGTCAAGAGAATCAGAGATGAAATACATCCTGGTGCAGATCTTTTTAGGAGCACCAATAGTGAATGTAAGAGGCAGGCTTCCACTGGAGAAGATAAGGTCTCTCTTTGTACACACCAGTTGTTTAAGAATTTTGACTAATCAAGTGGGGGTTAAGCAGGGGTATGCATGACTTGACAGTTTAGAGATCACTATGTGAACAAACCAGTTCATGGGGTTCCAAAGCCAAAGGGCCCGGCAGTGCCCTGAGGGGGTGCAGTGCTCATCCAGCCACAGCCTTCCTCCCCACACCCCTAAGGAGGCACCATCTGTATATTCATTGTTTTTGATGGGCCTTACATCCTAAAAGGCATTCAACTAGAGTAGACAAAAGAGATTTTAACACAGCTGGACATTTTCTCAATTTAGCCTTCTGTAATTTGGGATCCTTGAACTTCCAATTGTGTTTCCATAGTCTGTTAAAAAACAAAAGCATCAGTAGATACGTTAGCACACTCTATGCACCATGCACCTGGAAATGGTAAGGCACCTCAAAAAACACTGAACAGTGGAAAATCCAGGAGAGGAAACCGAAAGCTTGGAGGTGAGTAGGTGGGGGAGACCAGGTCAGGGAGGAAAGCAGCTTGTACCGTATGTAGTATGAAATCTGGAACTAGAGGCTGACATACTCAAAGTTAATTGTGTTTTCACAAATGGTAAAATCGACTTATCCATTCTCTTGGATCTATATTTACCAGAGGTACCTGAGTAAATGTTTCTTGCTTTCATCTTTTTGAGACCCCCTCAATGGGAAACTGTCATGTGTCAGCTGAAATCATAAGAGAAAATGTAATTCATAGCTAGAATCTAAATGTAACTTAAACTTCTAAATCTCAAAATATTTTTCTTCCAGAGTAAATAAGAAGATGAAAGTTCCAGAAAGAAGAAGATATTCAGAGGAATGGCTTGATTTTATGACAATTTCACCTTACTTTCACAATATTTTAGCAAGAAATGTTTTTAACTAGTTGTTAAAACTTGCTAGTTCTTTTGAACTCTATTCAGTTTCAAAGAAATTTTTGTTGAAATAGACTTTAAGTCTATAATACTGCCCTCCTTTTTTAAAAAAGTTTTTTTAATGTTTATTTATTTTTGAGAGACAGAGTGTGAGAGGGGAAGGGGCAGAGAGAGACACAGAATCCATAGCAGGCCCCAGGCTCTGAGCTAACAGCACAGAGCCCGACACGGGGCTCAAACTCACCAACTGTGAGACCATGACCTGAGCCAAAGCCAGATGCTTAACCGGCTGAGCTACCTAGGCGCCCCCATAATACTACCCTTCTTAAAAAAATAGAGAAGGAATATTTGGTTTGAGTTCATTGTTTAGTATAATTTAAATGCTAACTATATACATGCACACACATGCAAAAGAGACTATTAACATTATATATTTATATGTTTTTAAAACTTTGGTATATACATTTGCTTTTTTTCTATTGGCCAAAACTTAACTAATTTTTTTTTCGCACTGGCATTTAAAAAAAATGTTTATTTATTTATTTTGAGAGAGAGAGAGAGAGAGCACATGCACAAGTTGGGGAGGGGCAGAGACAGAGGGAGAGAGAGAATTTCAAGCAGGTTCCATGATGTCAGCACAGAGCCCAGTGCAGGGCTTGATTTCATGAACCTTGAGATCATGACCTGAGGTGAAATCAAGAGTCAGATGCTTAACTGACTGACCCACTCAGGTGCCCCATACACTGGCATTTTTAAGCACTCTAGAACTGTCTACTTACTCAAAAGTTGAACTTCTTGTTATATCCAAAGGGCAGAATCAAGATCAGAAGCAGAACTGATGATTTTCATGACTATCATAGCCTTGGGCTTTTCTAGACGCCTGGTCTCTAACTGCCAGTCCCTTTGATTTGTAAACAAAATGCACTCAACAAGCTATAGAACACCACACATCATCATTAACGAAATTTAACATTACCTGCAATTTACTTCATGTATTTATACTCAAAACTTCTGATTTTCTGCTAAAAGTTATACTCATGGACTTCAGCCAAAATTTCATAAGGGTAAAAATTAGCATAAATTTAAAAAATTCTTCCTGTCAAACATTAGATATTTGACATTTTAATGCAGCACCATGGTAAGTAAAGGAATAACAGATCCTTCAATAGCAAAATTATCTATCTAAAATCTCAATAGCAAGTTATTCATGGTTACATCATCTTTTACTTATTTCTGACCTAAATGGAAAATTGATCTTAGTATTAGGACTAAGAACCCATGGCTTAGTAGAAATTACCTTTTAAAAGTGTGAATACTGTATTAAAGTCAAGCTAATTCTGCCTCTGTAATAAGGAATAATCACTTACTGCACAAAATAGGTTACTAAATGAGTAAAAACTAATTGTAGATAGAAACCAACAGAGCAATAAAATATGTGTAGTTGTATAAAGTTCAGTGAGGACTTCAGGTTTTATTATTTAATAAATGAAAATGCTTTGTAATACCTGAGATAGTTAATGTTGGTGTTAGACTTCTTGGAGTAGATTTACACAATTACAATTGTTTTATTTGAATAACATAATTTTACATGTAGTTCTTATTTTTCAGTCAACTTGGATTACATATTGCTCTGTTGAAAAAACTCTGCTAGTTTTATTACATAAACTAAGCATAGTATCAGTAATCCTGTGGACTATATGAATTCACTCTTAAATTATATCTTATTTACCCAAAAGTAAAAAATTTCCATAATATAATTAGATTGTATGCCTTTTAGTTTCTATATTTTGAAAAATAAGAGCATCCACGCCATCCTTCCCCTGGCCCCACCTTAACAACTCAAACACCCAAGTGTTAGGGAGCTTGAAACATTTTGCAGAATTTGTAGAAAAATGACAATCTGAGTATTTTAATTGCATGGATTTCTGAGGCATTTATAACTGAAATTCATTAGAAAAATGGTTTTGCTGACATCTACAAATTTCACTGACATTTTTGCATGAAACATGTATTTTTTAAACGCTGGCTAAAAAGCTTATCCTTTCAGAAATAAGGAGGATAAAAGCTCCTTAATGCATATTTTGGGAATTTTCACTGATAGAATTCATATAATTCTTAAACTTTGTTATATAAATTTGAATTTTTTCTTTTGCAAAGTTTTGAATTAAACCAGTTGTAAATAAGCATTTTCTAATGTGATTTTATATTTACAAACCAGCTGAATTACTTAGAAGCAAAAGTGAAAATGAATGGATTATACTTTCAATAAAACAGATGACTGAATTGTATTTGAAATACTTTTGTCACCTTGTTTTGTTTCTCTCATTTTTAAACTAAAAAAAAAAATTTTTTTTCACGGTGCGTCCCTTTAATCTTAGCAGGATTTTGGGATTTGGTGAGGAGTTGGGCTATGCAGAGAGAAGACAGGACAACTGTGACCATCTAGGGCACCACCGGATGAATGAAGACTCAGTAAATGGTTGGTGAATGAATGAATGAAACATGTTTTTTCAAACAACTCTCAAAAACTGAAAGCGCACTACTGTGACAGAGGTTAGTCTAGTCAACGTGTCCAGGACAAACAACCACCGATTCGAGCGCTCATTTTACACTGGCCATTATGCTAAATGTTTTATTTTATTTTATAGTTTATTTATTTTTGAGAGAGAAAGCAAACTGGGGAAGGAGCAGAGAGAGAGAGAGAGAGAGAGAGAGAGGAGAGAATCCCAAGCAGGCTCCGCACTGTTGGCGCAGAATCTGATGTGGGGCCTGAACCCAGAAACCCCAAGATTAAGACCTGAGCCAAAACCAAGAGTGGGACGTTTAACTGAGCCACCTAGGAGCCCCTATGCTAAATGTTTTAAACACATACACATACCTACACACAATGTGTTTAAAACATTTAGTATAGTGGCCATTACAGAGTGAGTGTGTGTGTGTGAGTGTGTATTCATGATAAGCCCATGAGGTAATTATCATTACACAAATAAGAAATGTCAAAGTTAAAGATTAGTAAATGATGGAGTTAACCTTCAAAGTTAGGACCCTCAGACAATCAGAACTTGAGTTCAATATACAACTATCTGCCAAAAAAATTTATGAGGGTGTTCTGGATTAAGCAATTAATACCATGGGAGTTGATTACAAATAACCCCAAAACTAGTAGTGAGCGTGCAGTTCAATGTCACCTTGAACTCAGTGCTGCCACAGTACCCTGCATATACACTTGCTATAGCTCTCAGCACTTTACATTATAATTACTTATGTGTCCATCTCTCCCACTAGATCATGAGCATCTTGAAAGAGAGACTGACCTTCTCATCTGTAAATTCCTCTGGTATCTGGTATATTGTCTGGGGTGTGATGGGCACCCATTGAATGTTGAATGAATGCCATTCGGTCATGGCAGTTCCTAATTTCTAGTGAATAAATATATATTCTTTAATTCATTACAGTTGTGTATTTCAGAGAAGATACTTACCATTTATAAATATTAATAGCCCGTAAAATGTTTTCACAATAAAGTGAACTTCTTTCCTTTTAATTTCAGTGCATGTTTTATGCTCCATAGTATCTAATTACAATGTCTAATATGCCCAATTATAGTGCAAAGCTGGAAACAAGACTCTGAGGCAGGTTATCAGAATCTATCAGACCATTCAAGCACAAACATTCTTGTAGTCTTGGCAGAAGCAGGAAATGTGTGGGGGAAAAAAACCCAGAATGCTACATCTTGACTCTGTAGTGTCTCACCACTACTTAGCAGGGAAGGAGGAGGGCAGGGATAGATCTCAGATCACAGAGTAGGTTTTTTTTGAAGGACAGTCATCTGAGGACCCAGTGTGGTGGATTCCAGCTCAGTTGGAGAGGGGTGCTGTATATCAAAATCTAGGGGTTGGGGGTGAACGTGCGGTTGTATGACATTCAGAGGTGATTCTTTGAGGATAGTACCAACAAGCCCAAGCTGATAAACACCAGACAAGACCTTACCAGAAAATGATCTATGCAGTACTTGGGAGTCTGAGACTAGGTCCTCATATTGTAACACAAGGTTTCTATATTCCCAGGAAAGAATCTCTAGCTTGCTTCACCTTCAATCATAAACCATTGCTTTCACCCAAACATTAGCTCCCTCCAATCCTGGGCATCCAAATTCTGCCCCTATGTCTATGTGGAGGGATATTAAAAGTTATGGCTCTGGAGGAAAAATGGATCAATGTCTCATTTGCATTTGATATGATGATGACAAGCTATGAAAATATTTGCAGAGGCTCTTTTTAAATAACAAATGAATAAATACCTTCTTGAAAACTTTACTTTATTAGAGAATCTAGCCCAAATGTGGAAAATTTAAAATCACTCTATTTACCAAAAACTGGCTAACAATAAGCTTTCTAGAAAAAAAACAAAAAACAAAAAACCAACAACAGTGATCAGTAAATACCTACACTTAACATTTTTAATTCTGGGATAATTTTAAGATCCATGTTGATGTACTTATAAGGTAAATCCCTCTGTTTAATAATAATAAAAATATTCCCACAGGTAACATACTGTTTTTTACACGCATATACACATATAAAAGTTGGGAGACATGTCTTAGAAACATGTTTATAATGGATATACATAATATTGTGAAATAAAATCTGAATAAAAATTTTATTCCAACAACATTTCTCTATTTTTAAATCATGTTTATTAAGTTTTTATCACAGTGGAGATTAATTTATGCTTAATCATCCAGTGAGTGCCTACTGTCAACTTCATCCAATTCCAAAAAAGTAAAATCAACTCATTCATACACTCTAAGCCTGTTGCCATCCCACCATTCATCGCCTGTGCCTTTTTTTCCCTTTTAACGGCAACATAATGATAAGATTGTGAAAAGGTATAACTAATAGGCTTATATGTATAATACCATTTCTTCAAGTATTCAGAGAGCAGTACGTTTGTCTGCATTGTACATTAGAAAACTACTTGTGACATTATTTCTAAGTACAGGAGAGTGGCTCCTGGTGGGAGTGCAATGAAGTTGTATGTCATAGTGTATGACAAGGATTTACAGCATTCTAGAATTTTCACAACTCTTCCCATGTTAGTGAATGTCATTAGGTAAATGTATATTTCTACTCTCAGCTGTCAGCCATGGGATTTCAAGCTACGAATAAATAAAGCATACACTCAACATGTGTAGTGCAAATGCTAGGTAAACAGAATGACATGGAATAAACTCATAGTTGCCAACTAGTGAATGGTCAGCCAGGAGGTCCTGATTTTATGTGTGTGACTTGCATCCCTATCCTCAAATGAATACTGTCACTGTTCCATGTCAGCCACAATGACTGGAAAACACTACTGAGGTGGGGTGAGGTGGGGTGGTGAAGTCAAGAGGGAAACAGAAACTCATTTTCATAAACAAGTGATACAATTTCTCTGTCACTTCTGCGCAATATGTAAAGTTTGATTTGTTAACAAGATCTCAAACTTCTCAGACAAAGTAGGTACCAGTATAGAGAACTGTAAATGCTCCACTTAATTAACTGTTGGCACCTATGTTAAATATAGATTGTGTGGCCCAGACAACAAAAGGGATGAAGAAGATCGTTTTTTAAAGTTAAAACTTTGGAAATCTTAACACCTGAACATTCAAAAGGTACATTATAAAAAAAGCCATCGGTTACAAAAACATTCAAACAGCCCTGTTTAAAGATGCCATAAAAGCAATAGTCTTCAGTACTTTGAACAAAAGTCAGAGCTTTGTTGCTTTGTCTGAATTATGCATTTAACATAATGTTATTCACTAAAATGAAATAGAAAGGACTATAAAATTCTTCTAGAGACAAATTATTGGTAAGGGGAAAATAAAAGTAAAATGGGACAACCAACTTATACATGTACTTAGTTACATGTATTTTTCCCCCAGAAGTGCCCACGGTCTGTAAGAAAAAGGAAAACAAAAATAAAAAGCAAAACAAAACAAAAAAACTATCACAAACGAACCAAGAAGTACAAAAAAGGTGCCATTTATCTTTTCATTTTCTCCTACTGCATTCAGTTTTGAGGGAAGTGTTCTTTCATGGTAGTGTTCTGAGTTCACATATATTAAATTCTAGAAAAGAAACATTTGGATCCTGTCTTTCTATTTCATTCTTGAATGTGTTGTACCTTCAACAAATATATCAAGCAGCCAGCTAAAAATTCCCTTAATTAGGAAACATACACCCATACACACATGCACACAAACAAATCTTTTTAAGAGAAAAGAAACCATTCCTCTTCTGGGACACACACATATCAAGATTCAAAACTAAGGTCTGACATGGTCACTTAATTGATTTAAATAATTAAGGCTTCTAAAAGGTTCAGTGCCCAAACTCTCTATATCAGTATTCAAATAAAATACATTTTTGCATTTTAGGTTTGTGCTTTTTACAGCCATCTTAATTCCACAGAATTCTGTTAGTAAGATCCAATAAGGGAGTGTTAGAATTGTTTACTGACATTTTACTTTTAGTAGTTGTTAGACTAAATTATAGCATAAAAATCCAGTGACTGAACAGGTTGGTTACTATCATGTGGGCTGTTGGCTCATTTCACCTTCTTTTCATGTTTAATATGGCCATTTCTTTTGTACTTGCCATTGAGGATTCCATTATGGTAATGTCCATTAACTGTGCTATGCTTATTTCTAGACCACAAACTTTTGATTTTTCTGTAGATAAATTTTGTCACCCAGGACAAGAAGAAATAGAACAAGGCAGCACCAAGCAAAAGCACAAAGGCAATATCCAGTAAAAAATACTGACAGAAAGAGATTTGATGGACAGCGGCACGTAGGTGATGGGCTCCATTGTGACGAAGAATGTAATCTATCCAATAGACAGTCCGATTGACAGGGTGACCAGGTTGATCCTTGTGGATTTCTGAAAGCTTCTGGGCCCTCTGACGGTAGCTACGGAGTGGAGGGAGAACACAGAATGATCATGGAGATACAAGGTTCAATATATTTTAGACCTCCTCACTCTAAAATGAGGAAAATAATAAAAGCAACTTTTCTTTATTAAGTACCTAATATGTGCCAAGCACTGTGGTAAATGCTTTAAACACATTGTCTTATGCTAAGGCAATAAAATAAATTTGAAAGAGGGAAATGAAAATTAGACTAGGCAACCTGATTATGATTATAAAGTTGAGATTCAGATTCCAGTTTTTCTGTCTCTGAACCCCAGCTCTTTTTTATACTATGCCACACCTCTTGCCCACATATACTTCTTCTCTCCATATGCTTTTAAATTCTATTAACCAATGAATCTCAACCAGGAAGAGGAGTACATTTATTAGATTCTAAAAGGGAGAGATGAAGAAAAATGCAGCACTTTGTCTCAATACCTTTTTTTTTTAGCAATAAAATTTAATTCTGCCTCTGATTTAAAATAAGTTTAAGGGATGGTGTGAGAATATTATGCTTATTAAACAGAGGACAAGGAGTTGAAAAACAACACCATGAAGCCATATATAACATTACATGCAGTACATATATATGCATGTATGTATATATGTATAATGAAAATACTCTCTAAAATAGTCAATATTCTGAAATCAGAGTACTTATGGATACATGAAGATTGCATAACTGGGATTTCATTGCGATGTGACCTACGACTATAGTGTCGCCCTGTTTATATTTCAAAGAACACTGACAGAATGACGGTATGTGGATAATCCAGCCTTTTGCTTTTTCTCTGTGGAACAAATCCAGTCTCAGTAGCTCTGTAACTATCCCCCCATAAACTCTGCTTTAGGGCTGCATTCTACAAACCTTTCTAAAAAGTCCTGAAAGACATATATCATTTTCCATAAAAACATCATGACTTGAAAAACACTCAACTTTAAAAGAAGAGCTATAAAACACAGACAAAGGGATCCCCATACTCAAGCACCCCACGTCTTAGAGAACATATTGCTCCAAATGCTAGAGTTGCGACCAAGACACTGGATCCTTTAAGAGGTCAGAGCATGATGGCTGCCTCTGAGCCCATGTAAGGCAGCACAATGAACCTCAGTGCACTTGAACCCAGCCTTTTATATGAAAGCTGCATCATTTTAAATGAGAGAATTTTTCCTATTATTGGTTGTTTCTTAGAACATCTCAGTGTTTCCCAATCCAAGTGTTAAGCCATATGCCCAGGTAAAAATAGAAAAAGCTTATTGTCCTCCAAATATTACTGCCATTTGAAATGCAAGATCAATTAAATGTCATGAAAAAATAGGGAAAACTACTGCTTTGTTTTAAAACTACACAGGCCAGCTCTCTAGACTATTTGAAACTCAGTGGTTAACTGGGGACATTCAAGAAATAAAAATTAAAAAAGCTAAAGATTCAGACTAGTTCTGCAACTATGTAAATAAATCTCTGTGTTTCAGTGATACTCAGTCCTAGGGAAACCTAGCACCAGTCAATACAAAGAGCACCAGCTTTGGAATCAGACATTCCTGGTTCAAATATCTACTCTAATAGCTTAGTGCAACTATGGGCAAATTACTTAAGCCCTCTGAGTTTCAAGTGCCTCATCTTTACAATGTGAATAGTGAAAATAGTGATATGCAGATATTATGAGTATTAAAATGAGACAAAGAACAAATAAATTTTGACACATTTTAGGGACCTGATGATTGTTCCCACTGTAATTTCTCCCTCAATTTGGCAAATCCTGGTAGAATATTATTCAAGGTCATACACGGCTGGCTATATATATATATATATATTTGCCATTTTTATTTTTAAAATTATAGAAAACATGCACAAGGATTTAGACACAGGAATGTAAAGGATATTCCTATAATTGGTTTATTGACAACTTCTTGGCAATAATTGGTTATTGACAATATGCTATGGTATATATATTTCATCTGCTTTCATGTTCATTGTAAACTCACCTGGGATTATTGATAACTTTCATCAGTGCTTCATATAGCTCTCCTTCAGTAACTGTCTTCCATTCTAGCAATATCCCCATGCCTTTTGCCTGGACCCGGGTCATAGTATCATAGTGGTCTCCAAAGAGTGGGATTCCCACTACAGGTACACCATGATACATAGTTTCAAAAATACTATTCAAACCACCATGGCTCAGGAAGGCTTTAATATTGGAATGCCCTAAAGAAGGATTAAAAAAGAAAACAACTTAGGGTATTGTATATTACTCTAAAAAAGAGATTTTCCAGAAATCTCTTAAAAGTCAACACTATACTAAATATATATTTTAGATACAGAATTTTTAAAGGCATAATTTCACTGATTCCTGCCCTATATCAATTAAAACGCTTGCTATATAAATAGTGAATTGATTTGTATATATCAATTAAGAGTCATTTTTAAATTTATAAATTTAAAATCTATAGCTTTTTAGAGAATATTACAACTTTCCCTCAAACATAAATATCAACTGGCTAGCAACATCTATTTAAAAGTCCAATACTAAATAGGAAGTCAACAAAAGCAAGAAATGCCAAAAATACCAGGGTGCAACCACATTCTGCTACAAACAGACATCCACTTCTGGATCCCCAGGCATTTATCTTAAAGTAAAACACATTTTGTAAGAAAACAAAAAAAATATGTTAAAATGTGGGGCTAGATTCCTAAAGTTTAGGAAGAGTTTATGTGCTTATCCAAGGAGGAACACTGTATGGTACAAAGTATTTACAACATTCAAGTCATGTCAGCTTCTGGCTTCACAATTTTAGGGCCCAATTTCACAGTTTAGGTATATAAACAAGTAGGGACTGACACATAAAAATTAGTTGTAAGAGATGGAACATCATGTAACATCGAGTTGTCAAGGGGATAAAAGAAGACAATTTATCAAAATTAATGAGGTATTTCAAAACACAGATCCCCTCGTGAGCAGCCAATATTTCATAAAAGGTACTGAAACTGAAAACCCTGTATAAGTGTAGGACAAGGAAACATTGCACTTAGGAAATGTATGCTATGGCCAGAAAGGAATTACAGCTTGCAGAAATAGAAGTCTTTTAAATATACACACACCAGGTATAAAATGGTATGTAGAACCTTGGTCTCAGTAGGGTGCAGGGACTCTCCCACTCCATGTCTATTAGAAGTACTCAGTGTCACCTTTGCCTACAAGTGGCTTCTCAACTCGGCCCACCTAATGGATCTGCTCTCTCAGTGCATTTCAAACTTTTTTTTTTTTTTTTTTTTGCAGCAAAACCTTTTCTCTGAACAAAACCTTACCACCAAGCCCAGCAGTGAAAAATAAGACAGTGCTGGTGTGTGGAGGGCAAGGGATAGTATGGAAAGAAGAAAGGGGAAAGATAATGGTTGGGTTCCTACTTCCATCCTGGAGGAATCTTCTGATCATTGTTAGAAGCCAGCAGTGGACTCATAAAGTCATGCCTAATGATAAAAAAGGACACTGATCTTGGCAAAGGCAGAGAACTGAGGTTCTGAGGAACACAGAAGAGCTCTGAACTTAAGGAGGGCCATTGGGTGTGCACCACTGAGTAGCTACACCTTGCCGTAGAGGCTCTCAGAAGAATACCATGCTAACAGTTTCAACGCTCCCAGAGAGCAGCATCACACTGTTGCACTGAAACAGCTGATAGTCCAGGTTATCTTACGTAAATTCTCTGCTTCTTCCTACCTTCTATGGAATCTGAAGTCATAATAGTAAAGACATAAAAAAAAAATACAAATATTAAGAAGGTAAATTGCCCTGTTTCTTATTCAATTTTGTCATTTATAGAATAACATATATGAAGAACTAGATGAAAAGGAATTATATAAAGAAAACTCCTCACTGTTTTTTAGTTGCAAAATTCAATTTGCTGGTTTTTAGGATGGCCATTTTAGCTTCTAAAAAATACTTTTCAAAGCCTATTTTTAATAATGTAATTTAAAATTTAAAGCAGCTTATATAGCTGTTAGATTTTAGTATTGTTGAACAAATGATGTCAATATTGCCAAATCAATAATATTTTTATAATTTCCTTAATATCTTAAAGGTTAATACAGCATCATGTTTTGCTAGAAATTAATGAAATTACTTTACGGTTTTACTATCAATGCTTATTGAAGACAACAAAATGAGTTAAATTTATTCGATCAAATATCTTAAAATAAATTCATATAACTGTTATTTTAATTTTTAGTTAAGGATCAGAATTCAAATAAATAAATAATTAAATAAATAAATGTGTGTTTCAAAAATTTCTGATGACTTAAGGGGAAATGAACAGATGAAACAAATAAAGGTAAGATGAATTAAATGTTTTCTTGACCTTTTTAGTTTCAATCATATGAGTAACTTTGAATTTCTCAGGTTAGTCAGATACATCTGTAATACAATTATAACACAAATCTACATTTTCACTGTTTTAATTTTACTACCTTTAGATGATTAGTCTAATCAGGTATAACTTTATCCACAGCTGGTTTATATACCTTATTAAGCATATTTTCCAGAAAATTAAAATTGGTGACTGGTCTAAAAACCTTAATTTACAGACATAAAATGATTATATTTTACAAATAATTTTCCAACAAAGAAAGATCTAACTTGTTGGTTTGAAATCTAACATGAGATACTAGGCATTCTAGTGACTCTACCATAAACTACACACATATTGTATAAACTGCTCAAATACAAAAATCACATTTACTCAGTTAAAATCTAAATGCCAAGTTAAGTACCCACGTGTCACTGACTTACCAAGCAAGTCATTTTGTGGTAACCATTCTATGAGCTTAGTGTTGTTTCCTAGATTCTTTGGTTTGGTTCCAGAAAACCTAAAATGTACATCAGACAATGAATCTTTCAAAAACCGAACTTTACTCTTGGTATGGACTCTGTGCTTAAATTATTAGATTTAAAATAAATGTTAAATGATCTTTTATTGCTATCTTAAGAAGGAAACCAGGTTTTACTAACAACAAAATTTTAATTATGTTTCTTTTTCACATTTTCATTGATTGTGAGAGAAATAAAAAACACTCTCATACTGAGATCTATTTTCTTTCGGCTCTTCTCACCCCATCACAGAGATGGGGGCTGGAGGTGAGAAGCACATAAATAAACCTGGGCTAGAAAGTCACTCTCCATCAGAACCCAGAAAGAGAAACATGAAAAAGCTGGGAGGGCCACCACTAAGCAGTCTATAGCTCTGATCTCTGACACGTGGAGCCTACGGGAAGGTGTGAGAATTGAAAGAAACCAGAAAGCACTCTTCTCCAGCTTGGCCCCAGTGACAGGCACTCCGTGGGGCAGAGTTTATAATTAAGTCATTTAGTGCCTTGATCTATGAAAGATAAACCATGAACATACTTCACAACTGAGAGAACAACACGAGTCTGAACTGAGCAGACACAAACTGTCCTAAATGAAGCAGGAGGGTGCTTTCTGGGTTAAGCCCTTAGAGGAAATGCAATAGATCTGGCATCCAAAGGAAGAAGTCCTAAACAGTTGGAATAAAATATGTATCCACTTCATAGCTCAGCCAGGAAAAGTGGGAGCTAATCCTTACACCATTGTTATAAAGGAAAAAGACATATTACTTAGACCCTACTTGTAACAGCTTGAGACCTGGGGGGGTGATGTTCACCGCTGTATCCCCAGAGCCCAGCGGCACTGGCAGGTACTAAATAAATACATGGTAAATAGTGTTCACGTCGGATTTTTACATGGTGGACTGACACAGACACTTGTTGGGAAGTGGGGTAATCTAAGGATCTGTTTTAACCAGCATTAACTGGCAAGTTATTGCCGTTTTAAGGCCTATTTTGGGGGGGAGGGGTAAAAGAAATAAAAAGCATTTATAGAGGACAAAAGATTCCATGAAATATTTTGCCTATTTATGCATTCATCTATCATTTTCTACCTCATTCCAACACTGATTTGCAGGTATGTAGAAAGTATATAGAAATGCATGTAATTAAAACAACTTTTTAAATGACACTAATAGAAGGGTAAATAAGGATATAAAGCTTAGGGTAACATAAAAAATGCATCTGACACAAGGATAAATCATTCTGCATCATATTTTCTTTTTTTCTTGAAGATTTTTTAATGTTTTTAAATTTTATTTTGAGAGAGAGAGAGAGAGAGAGAGAGAGAAGCAGAGAGATGGGGAGGAGAGAGAATTCCAAGCAGGCTCCACGCTGTCAGCACAGGGCCCAGTGGGGGGCTCACTCTCACAAACTGTGAGATGGTGACCTGAGCCAAAATGGAGTCGGACACTTAACCCCCTGAGCCACCCAGGTGCCCTTGCATCATATTTTCTTTCTATGCTCCAAGGCTTGATGTCTCTTTCTTTATCCATCACAGAGTCTTATAAATTAGTCGCTAGATTTCAATACACTAAGAAACAAAAATGAAAAGTTAGGAGAAGCTCCTGCTAATCTTGCTGGGGAACCAATGTGCTAGCTTTACAGGGCCCTGCAAGTTAAGCAAGGGGATAACAAAAATACACAGTGAAGAAACAATTGATGCTATTACCTTACCTCCAAATCACTTTTTGGGGCAATCTCCCCAGAGCTCCAGCCAGTTTGTTAGCAATGTCTTCTGAAAGATACTTGACACCAGCTCCGAAAGACACCAGGACAAAGCCATGTTCATTAGCACCATTTACCCACATTTGGAGATCCTATAAATCAAAATGCAGCAGTTAATTTTATGAAAGGCCAATATATTTCATAATCAGCATCATCAACAGCCCAGTTTTTAAAAAGCCTTCAGGTAATCTTCTTCAACAATTAGTAAGTAGAGGATACAAAGCTTTCCTTTAAATAACTGTTTTTGTTTCAGATATTTCATCTGACAACGCTAACAGGAATAAAGAGGGCAGACAGTTACTTTGATAAGACAGACAAATAACAACAACAAATCAGCAGCTAATGGCCTTAGATCTCAGTCAAAAAATTAAAATTAATGTTTAAAACATGGTCAGGGATAAATCTGCATAAGGATACAAGTGAAATATGTGGACTGGACATATAACAAAAACATTAATGACCACCCCCACCCAGGAAGATTTTATTTTAGGAATGGGCTGACTTCGGGGCACCTGGGTGGCTCGGTCAGTTGACTTCGGCTCAGGTCATCATCTCATGGTTTGTGATTTCGAGCCCCACATCGTGCTCTCTGCTGTCAGCACAGAGCCCACTGAGGATCCCCTGCCCCCTCTCTCTCTGCCCCTCCCCTGCTCATGCTTTCTCTCTCTCTCAAAAATAAATTAACATTAAAAATAAAAGGAGTGGGCTGTAAAATAACTGTAAAAGAATTATTAAAGCTTTCAATTTATATTCTACTCCATTTGGTCTACACTTGGTAATTTTCATCTGTGGACTCATACTGTGTTATGATAAGAAAGAGAAGGAATCTGCTAATAGTTCCAAAGATCCATAGGCCTAATGAATTTTATCATTTCTCTAAATATCTAACTCATACAGAACACAGATCATATATGTGCTATCGTGAGGCATCCAGGGGTTCTGGAGATGTCCAGTGGTTGCTATTCTCCCTCGTTGTGTGGGAAAATGCTAAATTCTCAAACCTGTCCTTCAACACCCAACACATGCTGGGCCATAGCAGATCCAATGTTAAGGAGGGACAATTCTAACATTGTAGGAATCACTCATTTTGGAGGAGGACACATTAACAAAGTTTTGCCAGTATGGTTGATTTACACTGAAAATGAAAGCAGTCAGTTTTAAGAGATACTATCCTTGCTTTGTTTTGCTCTGTAGGCACAAACTTGTTTTTATGGTAAGTTATCCCTTTGAATAAGTCTTTGTCAAAGACATCGAGCATCACTTTCCCATATGAAAACTAATAGAGCCACAGCACTGAGAGGAACACATAATTCCACTACGAGGAAAACAAATGTGTTGTCCATACACAACACCTTTGCCATAATACAGACATGACAACAGGCCAGACCCACTCTGTATTCATAATGTGCAGAGTGAGCCATCACAGTTCCATCTCCAGACCCTGCAGGTCTCTCGTTCAGGATGAATGAATTACTACAGTGTAGCCCATGCCTTTTGCATTTCACATCACTTTCTGGTATACCCTGATTTGCGGCTGGGAGTTAACTGCAAGGGAAGAAGTATCATCACAATGACATCACCGCATAGCTCAAAACAAAATATTTATATGGCACATCAGGCCCCAACATGTCTTCCTTTTCTTTGTTTTCTTTTTTCCCCCTTTTTGTAAAATCACTTAATGATATCTGTATTAACAGCTCTATAGTACTCATTCTTAACAGGGAAGAGGGGACCACATTTTATGCCCAAAATGAGTTAGTGAATAGTGTCACCAGATAACTGGGATGAAGACAGAAGGGGGCACACCTTTCTAGCTCCTGATTAAAACAAGCTGTAATTATTAAAGTTTTCAATTTGTATTCTACTCCATTTACCAAGAACAGCACATGTGCTGAAAATATAACTGTGTTATATGTGGATTCAAAGTAAGAAACAAGAGCAAACTGATTTAAATTTTTCATTTCAGATTCAGTCCTAAGCCGGATATACTTAAAACAAATATAAATGCTGCACGGTAGAATGACTTGAATACTATGTTTTATCCCTATGGTTCGTCTTCAAGCACTTTATCACCTACTACCCAATTCTCTAAAGATTAAAATTTCAGGGTCAATGCCATTTAAAAAAAAAAAAAAGCTTACATTCAGATATACTAAGCCTTACAGTAATAATGTTATTTAAAATTTGTTTCCCAAGGACTTAAAAGGTCTTTGAGTTTCAATGGACTCTATGCAATAAATACTTCAGTTATTTGTTCTTTGTTCTATGTGATATAAAATAAAATCCATTAATGTATCTTCCAGATTTTTTCTAACCATACGCATTAGCCATTTACAATACATTTACAATTCAAGTATATAGCTTTCATTGATATGAAAGGGAGCAGAGAAAATTTTACTTATTCGAGTTCCCTGCAGGAAAAGCACTCAGTATTTTTGGAAGATAATACTCCACTTGGCTTAGAATTGAGGCCTCAAGGTGACTTCCAAACTGCTATTCTTGGGGACTGAAGGAAGAGGGGAAGCGAAAGGTGAGAGGTCAAGAAACAGTGAGCCTGACACTGGTCTCCTGGACATAACCAGCTCCTCCCTTGATCTCCCATCCTCAGCCTAAATTCACAGAACGTTTGGTGTGACTGATATTTTGTGGGAATCTAAAACATAAAATGTTCCCACAAAACACCAATTGAGTTTTGGGTGTGGCTAATGAGGGTGATATTCAGGCTGCATGAAGAGCTGAAGCAGCCAGAGTCTGCAGAGATCCCGAATTTGCTGAGCTCATGGTGAAGACTTTGGAACTGGAACTTCATGAAAGGTATGCCTGGCTCTCCAAGGGATGAGAGTTCCCAGGTGGCATCTTGCCTCTATAGACATATACAGTATTTTCTGGAATTTAAGACCCCATCACTTATAAAGTGCAAATCGATTTTATAACAACTCTTTTAAAAAATAATAACATTTACAATAAATGTGTTCAATGTAAAAAAAAAAAACAATTTCAGAAATTTAACAGTTAAAATAAAGGTACTTTAGAATGTTCCCCTGAAGTTAAAAACTTAGAGTAAAAAAATAAAAATAAAAAAACACTTCATTTACTGTATCAACAAAAATCATACATAAGAGTAGAGTAAACCTAACAAAATGCACAAGACGTGCATGAAGAACAGTTTACTGAAGGACAAAAAAGAAAAACTGAATAGGTGGAAAGATGTGACATGCACCAAGAAGGAAACATCAATATTAGGGAAATGATATTTTTTAAGTTCACTGCATTCCCAGCCTACATTTCAAGAGGACTGCTATGAAACTAGAGCTGAGTCCAAAATTATTCTGGAAAAGAAAATGTATAAGAAAGGCCAAGAAGGTTTTGAAAAAGAACAGGAAAAGAAAATTTTCCTTCTAGATATTAAAATGCACTCTAGAATTTAGAGCCATCTCGATGAAATGTCCGGTTTAAGAAGAGAGCGAGGAATGAGGGTGGCAGGCAGTGCCAGACTGCTGTGCACTCAGAGACTGAGCAGTTTCCTCAGAAAGAGGAAACTGAGCAGTTTTCCTCAGAAAAGAGTCATCTACCGCTGACTTAGACAAAATGAGTTTAGATCTCTCCACTAATATAAATTAGAGAAGAATTAAAAAGCCATTTTGAATGAAAATATATGAAGCACTTGAAAAAAACTCCCCCAAAGATAATTTTATTCTGGGCAAGGAAGGCCTTCCTGGTCCAGTCACAAATCCCAGAAGTCATAAAGAAAATACTGACAGATCTGAATACAGAACAATAAAACTTCCAGAGAGTAAAGGACACTTGAAAAAGGCATAATAGTAATAATAATATGCAGAAATAGTTTCAATATACATAATAAAAGATTGATATCCAAAACAAAATAATGAGAAAAAGAACTTCCAGGAACAACGTCAGGAAACACCCATTTCACAGAAGGAAAACAAATGGCATTCACATGGAAAGATGCCTAGCCTCACGTGCTAGCCAGAGAAACACAAATTCAAATTGTTTTTACCTCTTATTCTCTCTCCTCTTTACACAGCACTCTGTTAGATGATGTCAACATATTAATTTATTTTGACTTAAAGAATTGAATACAGTATTTACCTTTAAGCATTATTATTTTATAATTTTCTGTCAACTTTTTTGTTTTGTTCTAAGGATAAAACAGCTTTTCCTAAATGGCTTCTGGGCCTATTGACATATTTAGAAAAGTTTTCCCACATTAAGATTATCTTTTAATTACCCATAGTTTCTTTTAGTTTGATAGCTTCATTTCTTGAATTTTCAACCCTTCATCATCTAGACTCTCTTTTTGGAGGAAAGAATGAGGCTGGGATCCATCTTTATTTATAACCCAATGGATAGCTATTCTTGTCCTCATTTACATAAAATGCCACCTGCTCAGTGGATTTCTGAATTCTATCCTGTCCTATTGATCCTGTGCCAGTGCCAACGAGATTTATTTATTGTTATTTTATAATACATGTTCGTATCTGCAGTGTTAGATTTCTCTCGTTAATTTTCATCCTGGGGATGTTACTAGTTATTCTTGTATATAGCAGCTTTTTTAAGGATTCTTTGAACACATTACCTGCCACTTACTAGCAGTACCACTTCTTATGTATGTTGCCAGTATTTGTGCATACATGTTACAGAATAAACATACCATGTAAGTTAAAAAATCGCATTCAGTCCTCTGCCAGCACACAGGTAGCAAGCACACTGCTCCACTAGATGGCATAGCGAGAACGGAGCATGGATGTCTGGTCTCCGAAGAGTATTCCCCAGGCTTCCAACTATCATGACAGGTCAAACCCACAGTCTATCACTATGGTATTTCCTGCTCCTTGTCTAGGGGTAGAACTCTACCATTTTCCAAATGCAAATGAAATCAAAATTATCACAATAATGGATCAAACATTAAGCAGGGAATCAGTAGTACACACAGGTGCTTCCCTCACTATATTACTATGAATATTTCCATCCCTATACAATTAAAATAATCATTTCATACTTATGATTTTGCTATAAAATAATTATATATACACACACACACACACACACACACACACACACACACATATAGCTATTGAGAAGAGAATGTCACAATAAAAATAATCACTTTATCTTTTTTTCAGGGTTAAATGGTCTTAGGTCCTTTATGAGAAAAGGTGGAATAAGGAAATATGGATAATATATTTATCAAAATCAAATACTGCATGTTAATATATTTCCTTTCTTTATCTTTTATAATCCTGACCTGGACACACAAAGATTTGTTTTCTAGTACTGCCTGATTTCGTTTCCCCAGGTGCCTTGACTTGGTGGTAGGGAGAATAAGGCACCGTCCCCTGTTCCCTCCCTGGAGAGCTGTTCAGGACAAGCCAGGGTGAAGGAGCCTGGCTCTGTGACACTGGACATGAGCTGGAACTGGAACCAAGAGAAGTCCCAGAGTTTGGCTGGGGGAGCAAGTACTCCCACAGTGTGACATTTTCAATAATTGTACATAATACTTTGACATGATGAATACCAAGAAATGAAGGATGTGAAAAAAAATTAAAAGAAGGAGTAAGAAGAAAAAAATTAAAAGAAGGAGTAAGAAAAAAGAAAGATCTTGAGACATTTGGAGAAAACAATCATTTTTTTATATACTTAGCCCCCTATCCAAAAACAAACAGCAAACTTCCTATTAGTTGTGGCCAATGTAAAACACATCCCAATTCCAGATATGTAAAAGCATATTTTTTTCATGTTTTAATTTTATATCAGAGAGAGAGACACAGCGTGAGCAGGGGAGGGTCAGAGAGAGAGGGAGACACAGAATCAGAAGCAGGCTCCAGGCTCTGAGCTGTCAGCACAGAGCCTGCGCGGCACTCGAACTCAGAAAACATGAGATCCTGATCTGAGCCGAAGTCAGATGCTCAGCCAACTGAGCCACCCAGGCGCCCCTAAAAGCAGATTTTAAAAAGATAATCACTTCAGAATCAATGGAAGAATAACTAATTAAAAGCTGGCTAGTGCAGGCCCACCTCTGTCCTGTCTAGGCTTCATTCTGAGGCACAGAATCTGGAGACCCCGAGAGAGACTTTTCACTGCTCTCAGAGACCTGGGGACAGACTGTGCTGCTGTGGTTAATTAACATTACATCTGTCCTGATGGCAGCCTGTGACCCAAACCTACTCTCTTCTCTCCCCACAAAATAAGAGCCTTGAGTGGGGCCCAGCGCTGTTGAGAAAGCAGTAACACTGTATCCTTTGTCAGCCTCGTCCATTCTGAGATGAAGAATGCCTGGGCTGTGAGAGAATCCTACACAGAGATGACGGAAGAAGAGAGACCTTTTTTCTTGTTTCCAACACCAACATCAATAGGCCTCTTTTCCCATTTTAAAGTATCTGACATAAAGAATGTTCCGCTTTGGTCAGGTGGGCTGCAGAGAATTGCAATACTCATTTTGCAAAACTCGGTAGTTAAGATAATAATGAACAGTTTGATATAAAATGCTTAAAACATTGTGGGGTATCATACTTGATTGTTGGCTTCTGCTAAAATAGTTAGCCAAAACTTATTAAATGACAACAAAAAATACCACTGAAAATACAGAAGTTACCTACCATTCACAATGCCACGTCGCAACCATTGTCTTCACTGATTTGATCAGCCAGGGATTTGGTTCAAACCTCAGTTGTTCAGTTATCTGTGTGCTCTCAATCAAGTTGCCTATTCTCTCTCAAGCCCAGATTTCTCATCTTTAAAAGTGCTGATAATGTTCACAAGGACATTGCAAAGATTAAATGAGATCAAATATATAAAAGTGCTTTGTTAAATAAAAATTACCGCTATTTTCCCCCAGACAGGGTGTCTGATAAGCAGTAGACTGAATAGGGACTGAAATAATGGCCACGTTGAGAAAAGGAAAGAAAAAAGTCATTCTGCAACAAGAAATTTCCTCTCCATTATACTCTATTCACCATGTTTTCGATTCTTCAGGATAAAGCTGGTACAAACAAATGAGAAGTAACGCACACAAAAAATGTTTTACATGCAGTATCAAATCCAGCTGTCAGTTTTTCAGAATATTCAAATGATTTCCAAGATTATCCAAGAGGCTTAAGCCACAGCTAACCTAAAGCAATACAGTGAGGAGAGAAGTGTCAAGGTGATGGTTCGAATTTTTAAAAACCTCAGCAGATGATTTTTTTATTAACACACAATATTCAGGAGAATGCACAACCTATAGAAAGGCATATTCATTTCCACTGAGATTCTACAGTATCTTTTTTTCTTTCTCACAAGGCTTTAAAATTTTGCCATTACAGTTATAATGAAAAGTAGGCAAAATTTGAAACCCTGATTTGACTTTGAAGAAAGTTAAGCTTTCAAGGTTAAGACCTTGAAATCAAGTAACCACTGGGTATAAAACAATGAAAATCTCACTAGAAAAAAAAATCCGTCCAAAAAAAAAAAAAATGACATCGATATCTTTCTTTGTTACAAAAGGAAGTTAAAAATCCAGAGATTTAGGGAGAATGAGAGAGATTTAAGTATGCTTATTTGCAACAGAGAATGAGATTGGAGGGGAGGAATGAAGATCCAGAAAGAGGAGGCATATGTTTTCTGAGTACGCTACGCATCTGAGCATAGAGATGTGATCCTGGAACATTCTTTCCTCGACAAGTTGTTGTCAGCTACCTGTTCTAAGTTTTGTTAGGGAAAAAAAAGGTCATGGCTATCGGACAGTATCCCAATAAGTTAGCTGGGTTTCAAAGTCCATTCATTAATTCAGCAAATACTACTGAACAACTGCTATGTACCATACCTGATATTCTTTTGGTACTCGAGACATTTCAAAGAATATATGGACAGAAATTTCTGTCTTCAGAGAGTTTACATTCTTAACAATATGGCCATATTTCTATCCTTACCTCTCTTCAAGTGTTGTTGCCTTCTCTGCTCTTCATTTTTCCACATACAGCCTATCTTTTTTTTTTTTTTAATTTTTTTTCAACGTTTATTTATTTTTGGGACAGAGAGAGACAGAGCATGAACGGGGGAGGGGCAGAGAGAGAGGGAGACACAGAATCGGAAACAGGCTCCAGGCTCTGAGCCATCAGCCCAGAGCCCGATGCGGGGCTCGAACTCACGGACCGCAAGATCGTGACCTGGCTGAAGTCAGACGCTTAACCGACTGCGCCACCCAGGCGCCCCCACATACAGCCTATCTTGTGGGGCTTGAGATTTCCTCCTTACATCACAGATATTTACCTGATAAAGGTGATCCTTTGTCAGGACTTTGGTAAATATCTATGATGGCATATATATAAACACCAAATATATATTTGGTAAATATCTTTGATCTCTGTTGATCTCCTCTTTGAGACATGCTCTCTCCCAGGACACTAATCCACCTCACTTGTGAATTTACATACAAGACTTCCTTTCTTTTTGGTGCTCACTACTTATTTTAAGAAATCAAGAAAGCTAACAGTAATCTACATCTAAAAAAGATAAATACATTGCTTTATTTTTTTCTTTCAGGTAATTAAGTAAATAAGATTGTGTTTTCCCTAGAATTTGAGCCAACAAAGAGAATGGTGAGTATTTAAAGAAATGTCTCATTTTTGGGGCACCTGGGTGGCTCAGTCAGTTCAGGATCTGATCTTGGTTTCAGCTCAAGTCATGATCTCAGTTTGTGAGTTTGAGCCCCACGTTAGCTCTGCACTGTTAGTGCAGATTCTCTTTCTCCCCCTGCCCCCTCCCTCTGCCTCTACCCAGTTTATGCTCTCTCTCAAAATAAATAAATAAATAAAAAAGTCTCATTTTTTAAATTCAAATTTAGCTACTAACTTACGTAACTTGCTTGGAAAAAAATAAAGGTAGGTGTGCCGGCCAGTTTATCTGTCTGTCTTCTTCCCTTCCAGGAAAAACCCAAACTTTCGTTGTGACAATCACATTGTTATGCCACAGAGACACAATGAACAAGGCACAATCCATGTCTGGGATTGAGGCAGATGAGTGAGGCAGATTGAGGCTGTACTAAAGCGAAAGTCATACAAAGAGAAATTATCATGGGATGTTTAGAAGAGATGAGGAGATAGAGGACAAGATGAGGGTCTAAACCAGGATGTGCTGGTCAGAAGAGTAAGGAATGAGTATGTTTTTTTTTTTCAACGTTTTTTATTTATTTTGGGGACAGAGAGAGACAGAGCATGAACGGGGGAGGGGCAGAGAGAGAGGGAGACACAGAATCGGAAACAGGCTCCAGGCTCCGAGCCATCAGCCCAGAGCCTGACGCGGGGCTCGGACTCACGGACCGCGAGATCATGACCTGGTTGAAGTCGGATGCTTAACCGAATGCGCCACCCAGGCGCCCCGGAATGAGTATGTTTTAAGTGTTTATTAGAACCAAAGACTTAGTGAGAACTTGAGAAGAGGGGGTGGTTAGCATGATAGTCAGACTTCTGGCTTGGAATAATTATAGAATTAACCAAGAAGTGGATCTGAGGGGGGTAAGAAGAGTTTATAGCTAAACATAATGAATTTGAGATTTCCACTTCTGTTCTAAGTGGAACTATCTAGAAAGCAGTGGGAAATATGAAACTTGGGAGGGAAAAGTGAGCGACAGATATAGCTTTGTGCCTCAACTACATCAAGAGGAAACACATGAGTGTTTTGGACAACAGAAAATGAGTGGTCTCTTTATTATCTTTCTTCCAAAGAGAATATGACAAAGGAATTACCTTAATTGTTAAGGAGGAGTGAGAAAAAGGAGACTCGGGGTCTAGAATAATTAGCAGGATAAATTAGTTATATTTCTGTTCCAGCACCATTGAAAACATGATCCACTAGTTCAGTTAGTTGGAATGTAAGAATTGATGGTACATGCATACAGCTCTGGTCCAGAAGATCTATTGCATCCCCTATTCAATCTGGTTCCTTTAGAGAGGATCCCAAACAAAATCAAAGTATCAAAATGACCACTGCCCTAATTCCAGAACTAGTCCAACTTAATCTGCATGGAAGTCCCATGCTAGGATTCTCCAGACCACCTTCAAGCTAAGCAGAAGTGGCTGAGCATAGCCCTGAAAATTCAGCACTGTTCAGACAGAAACGAACTTCTTGACAAGCAAAATCAGCACCTAGCCCAAAAGAAGAGAATAAAAAACAAGGAAGTTTGGGGAAGGGAAGTCATATCAATTTTGGTATTTCTTAGAATTCAACAATTCCTGTATATTAAAATATCTCCTGTAACTTCCTGTTCAATCACATATTATAGTTTAGAACTATAAAGTATGCCATTGCTATTTGCATTAACTAAGATGCCTTAGATTAAAATTCAATGCAATAGAAAAATTAAATAGCATATAGCAAAAAGAAACTGGAAAAAATTACCTAGAAGCCGAGTATTCATTATTTACTTGTGTAAGAGAAGAATGTAGTCTTCTTACTCCTTTTACCATCTCATTTTATTATAAATCCTCAGTATTCACTCTCCAAAATATTAACAAATGTGTAACGCCTCACTGAGAAACACAAATAAAGCTATGAATTTTCACTTTTAAATTTAAACTTCCCTCCATCAATTTCAGCATCTGTTTGACACATTTAACTATAGATTTTTTTTAATGTTTATTTTTGAGAGAGAGAGAGACACAGTGTGAGCAGGGGAGGGGCCGAGACAGAGGGAGACACAGAATCTGAAGCGGGCTCCAGGCCCTGAGCTGTCAGCACAGAGCCTGACACAGGGCTAGAACTCAGGAACGGTGAGATCATGAACTGAGCCAAAATCGGACACTTAACTGACTGAGCCACCCAGGAGCCCCAACTGTAGATGTTTTTTTAAGTAGATACAAGGAACTGGTAGATAGTCTCTTTGGTAAAAGTACTCAAGATAGCTATAAATTATTAATCATATGTGAAAATTTTAGCAAAAGACATGGAAACTGTGTGCAATAAAGCAATGACTGCAGTCCCACATGTGTTTTCAGAACCTTGCTACTTCCCACCAATGAGGTTGTTTGTATCCACACCCCTTGAATCTGGGCAGGCTTGTGTCTTCTTTGATCAATATAGTAGAAGTAATGCTATGTGACATTAAAAGCTAGGTCATCAGAAAGGATAGAGATGCCACTTGTTTCTCTCTTGGAACATGCACCCTTCATGCCCAATCACCATGTTATGAGCTCTGAGCAAATCCATGCCACATGGAGAAGCCACAAATAATAGTTCTAGCTAACCTGGGGCGCTTGGGAGGCTCAGTTGATTGTCTGATTCTTGATTTTGGCTCAGGTCATGATCTCATGGTCATGAGATGGAACCCTGTGTCGGGCTCTATGCTGAGCAAGGGGCCTGCTTAAGATTCTCTCTCCCTCTCTCTCTCTCTCTCTCCTCCTCTGCCCCTCCCTCACTTGCACAAGTGCACATATGCTCTCTCTCTCTCTCTCAAACACACACACACACATACACACACACACACACACACACACACAGAGTTCTAGCTAACAACAACTAAGGTCTCAGCTGATAGTTTATATCAACAGTCAAACATCTGACTGAATGAGCCTGAAGATGATTCTTTTACTTCTCAAGTCTTCAGCTGAGGCCTCAGACCATGTGAGAAGCAGAGGCAAGTCATTCCTGCTGGATGCTACCTCAATCCCTCAGCTACAGCTACAGATTCTATAGACATAAGAAATTATTTACATGCCACTGAGATTGTTTTTACAGCTCCGGTAACTGAAACATCCCAATGGACCTTTATTTGGTACCTTTCTTAAGAGTCACAGACAGATTTTAAAAACAAGGCTAAGAGACCCCCATGAAGTCCTAGATTTTTTTGTTTTGTTTTGTTTTCAGAAAAGACTGAGAAAATAGGAAGTAACTACAGGCACTGAATACTCACTTTGTGACTTTAAACTATTCTAAATTGCTTCTTCTAAGAAAATAAGGTAATGAATAAACTTGAGGCCTAAAGAATCTAATTCTTAGCAATGGACCTTTGGTCCTCCTCAATATTTCAATAGAGAAAATGCAATATTTACCTGGTATTTTTCCAAAATAATTCTTATAGCCCTGTTCCCTTCTGAAGTATACTGATACTACCAAGGACTGAGTACACTTTCCTTAATTAATCTGCAGACATATTCATTTCTTCAATAATTCAATAACAGTTAAACTTTTATTGGTCAATATCTATGTGCCAGGCACTAGGTGCCAAGAATACAAAAGAGTAAGATAACGGTTCATAGTCCAGTTCATGCTTCACTACTGGCAGCACATTAATACTACCTTTGTCCTATTTCTTCCCTCTGTGCTGGGGAAATGGAGACCTGGAAATAAATAATATAATTTCAAAAAACACATTTACATTAATGTAAATTATAGTTCAGTTTTCTCTTGATTTCAGAGTTGAATTCCCAGTGCCATAGTATGGCAACTAGCAATTAAAAGTTGTCTGCAAATGGTTCCAAAATCAGTTAGAAACACATTAATAGTTCAATTAAATACAATGTCAAAAATTCTTTGGCAGCTGAAGAATCCCTTCATAAAGTAAAGAAAATCTCTTTTCTGATATTGTAATACTGGTATTTGGTGTTTCTAGATTATAAACCTATAAAGAGAAGACTAATAAATGCAGAAATTGGTTAAGACCAGTCAATTACAGGGTAAATCCCTCAATTAGATTCTTCCAGGTCAATAATAGCATAAGAGTGCACCTGAGTCACTTTCTGAGTCACCTGAGTCAGTTTCTCCCAAATGTCTAAAGAAATGTGTATGAAGTTAGACAAAGTCAAATATGCAATAAGATCAGATCCTATGACCTCACAGATATTTCCATTAACTCTAGTGTCTTTCCATGCTGAGCATGAATACTGCACATGGACAGGAAGAAGGCAGGAGACGTGTTTGGTTTACGTCTGCTGCTTCTTGGGGTGAGTGACAATATAGACTAAAAAACTAGGAACTGGTCTACCCTTTCCCCTCAACCTCACTCTCCCTTTATATAATCTCTTTCCACAACCATTCAGGAAGTACAATGCCTCCTATGCAACAAAGCCAATGACCCAGAAGGGTCTGGGCAATGGTGCATTGATCCTGGCTGAGGAGCTGTGTCATCTCAGGGAAAGCATTTCTACCTGGGGCAGAAACATGCGGAGCCATGGTAACAGTGCTGCCAGATGGTGTAATCTTTCATGTACTAACCTATATAAAGACAATTTACAAAACAAATCTCACCCACAGCTTGGACAGAGAACAGGAAGACAGAAAAAGGTAAAAATCCTAGCTGGTCCCAGTAAAGGCTACATAAATGAAGGATAAACATCATAAAGCTGTTTGGGGTTGTCCTGTCTCTCAGTCCCCCTCCTGGTACTGTTCTTACAGGAGCACTCCATCAAACTATTCACTCTCAAGTCAACCCTGTGGAATTAAAATTTGGATTTATTTGCTCTTTCTAATTCGCCAATACCATGACTTTCTTCCATTAATACAATTAACCACTATGCTCCTAAAGAAGTCTGTAATAGAAGTCTATCTTTGAATAAGCCACCTAAAATTTACTTTCTCACTAATTTCTTTTTATTCTAATTCCTAGTGTCTCTCAAAAAAGTTTATTGCCCAATCCAAATCAGTATATTAAAAATGACTTATTCAAGTACTCTCCACTCAATGCTCAACTTCTTAAAAATTTTTTTAATGTTTATTTTTTATTTTTGCTCAGTGTATGAGCAGGGAGGGGCAGAGAGAGAGACACACACAGAATCCGAAGCAGGTTCCAGGCTCTGAGCTGTCAGCATAGAGCCTGATACGGAGCTCGAACTCACCAACCGTGACATCATGACCTAAGCAGAAGTTGGATGCTTAACCGACTGAGCCACCCAGGCGCCCCAGTGCTCAAGTTCTTAATTCCATTTATTTAACTTCATCCATAAAAAAACCTTATGATTTTCATTAATAATCCAAGGCCAATCTGTTTCTCACTTTCTACACTGAACCACACTATATCATTATACATTCTCATAGCCTGTCCCATCCCTGCCCACACTGGTGACTTTGTTCACTCTGGCTTCCTTTGCATCATGGTACTTCCATCTATCCAAATCAAATAACACCTTCAAGGTCAATTCAAATGCCACCTTCTACACCAATCTTTGATCTTGCCAATTTTAAGGAATTATTACTTATTTCTCTTTTGATAGTACTTTATATCTCTTTTATGGTAGTGTTCATATTTGAACTTAATATAAAATGATTTGTATACATATGTTATCTTCTTTAGCAGACTACAAATTCCTTGAATATTGAAGCACCCAAAACATTGTATTGCCCATAATTCACATACACTCAAACATTCACTGAATATGTGTCTATCTAGTAACTTACATTAAATTTTCATTATTGTTTTGCTAAAACACATGCAAACATCCATCAACTTATAAATGGATTTATTCCAAAGGTTCATTTGTAAATCTTTTTCTGAAATCTATGTGCATTTTCACAAAATGTTATTGTTATACACAGTATTTGGGATAATTGAAGTTGCACTTTGGGACTTCAGTATATTTGGATCAATTATTAATTAAGAGACATTTGGAAGAGGCCTTAAGAACCTAGCTGTGATGCATAATAACACTGTTCCGATGGGAACTTTGAGACAACAAATTCACATTCTCTATTCCCATTTCTGGGCAGTGACTGACAGACTTTCTGCACCTGTTTGAAAAAATCACCTCTCTGTATAGGTTTAACAGTAAATACCCTGAAGAGTTTATGAAACTGTGTTTCATAACACAGTTGGTAGCAGAGGGGGCATGAAGGAAACCCTTATCAAAGCATGTAAGAATGAGAACAAAAATGATGCATATATGGAAAACCAACCAGTATTTGTTTTAAATCTTAAAACTGTCTTAAATTTCACACAAAATTAAAATATGTGAGAATTTTATATTGTAAAAAGAAACATGGCTGAAGAAAAAGGTTTAAGTATTACTTCTAAGAAGAGGATTCTTCAGCTATTCCCAACTGAGGAGAAAAGGAAAGAATCAAGGCTTGCCAAATCTTTTAAGTCAAACTGTTGACATATATTCCTTTTTTCTTTGACATGTTTTCTGGATATGTGTGATTTATTTTACTCTAGGACTCCAAAGGGAAGTTTGCATGACAATCATCCACTAGTATGAAAAACTAGAAAACTAGATACATAACACTCCCCACCCTCAACCCCCTTAACAGTTATAAGGAAAATGTTTGCAGCAAGTATCTCAAATATCTCATTTAGCTCAGAAGATCTGAGTCTAACACAAGGCAGAGTGTGAACAAAAGTACAGAAGAAACACTGAGTAAAGCAGAGATCAGATATTTCAGGATCAATAAAGTAAGGAAGAGATGAGTTTCAGGTAGAAAAGTTTATATTAGAGGCAGGAAATGGAAGAGTAAAGAAGGACTTTTTGGGCAAAGAGAAGGGCACGTTCAATGGAAAAAAAGGAATAAGAAAGATGTTGCAGAACAGAATGAGAACTCACACATTTACAGAAGAAAAAAAACTTTTCTACAGAAAAGTAAGAAGTGAACATGGTCAATTAAAGAGTAGATGGCAGAGAGCTCAAAGACTACAAAAAAGGAGTAAAAATCTCCTGAGTGTATGAGATCGTCCTGGATCCCTCTTACCCGGCAGTTGATTCTGACAAACTGAATAATACTTAAAATAGATTAAAAACCAACAAGCAACCATCAAGAAATAAATTCTTTTAATGGAACTAGCAATCATAGTCACAATATTGGACTAAGTATTTCATAAAAATGTCATAGTCACAATATTGGACTAAGTATTTCATAAAAATGTAAGAACGTATGTAGATCATTTTAAGGTAAAAATAGACAAATTAATTTTACTATATTTGTATGGAGTAGTAGTACACACCCTGCTTCGAAGCATATGAACCTTTAAAATATAGTTCAGGGGTGCCTGGGTGGCTCAGTCGGTTAAGCGTCCGACTTCGGCTCAGGTCATGATCTCACGGTCCGTGAGTTCAAACCCTGCGTCAGGCTCTGTGCTGACAGCTCAGAGCCTGGAGCCTCTTTCGGATTCTGTGTCTCCCTCTCTCTCTGACCCTCCCCCATTCATGCTCTGTCTCTCTCTGTCTCAAAAATAAATAAACGTTAAAAAAAATTTTTTTAAATAATTCATACACAAGAGGCATGTGAATGCGGGAAAATTATCCAACAAGTACTATTTGTAATACTGTGATATACTTCAGGAAGAGAATACACAGGTAAGGTTGTAATAAAAGGGTTCCAGGGCTGGCCAATTGCCAGTCATTTTGAAATAACACAACCCTAAAGGCAACCGTGTGACTACCAGGCTGGAATCACTGCAAAGAATTTAACACCTGGGAAGAGGGGACTCAGTGATCCTGACACCAGGTCCTCAGGGCAAATGCAGAATCTCCTCCGGAGCTCAATTAGGAAAAAATCTCTGCATACCAATCCAATGTAGTTAAAAAACAAAACAAAACAAACAGACAAATGAAACAAAGAAAACCCACTGGTCCAAAACACTGCTTTTAATTAACAGTTCACATACCATTTCGGTCAGTGTTTACTGAATTTAAACGATCACGTGTAAATCTGTGTATCTCAGTGGGAAAACACGCAAGTGTGCCAGGAACGACACCATAAAGCCATAAAATATATCATCCTGGAATGTTAACTTTAACCCATTTCAATTCGTGAATAACGTTTATATTATTTTTTATAATAAAACAAACGAAGGTATATCATTGTAGGAGCAACTTGTTCCTTACCTAGCAATACCCGGTTCCTCCACTTCCTGAAGAACAATCCCCAACTTTTAGCCGGGCACACTGCAGCTCCAGTAAAGACAACATGTGCTGGCCTTAGGGGAAGCTGAGCACGAACATGTGACTAGCCAATGCTCTGGACAATGAGTGAGCAGAAGTGGACTTGCCAGTGGCTGAAATGCAGCAGTCGTCTTGACCGTGAGGATGAGAGTTGCATTCCAGGACAGTGGAACAGAGGGCTGGATCCCTGCTGACTTGTCCCGACTGCCCATC
Organism: Lynx rufus; assembly: GCF_022079265.1. Lineage (NCBI taxonomy): Eukaryota > Metazoa > Chordata > Mammalia > Carnivora > Felidae > Lynx > Lynx rufus. The sequence goes on along the minus strand of NW_025814845.1, from coordinate 93,522,815 downwards.
TTAGTACTTCCTTTATGTGATGCAAAAATACACTGCCTACACTGCCATTGTGTATAGCTTCTTATTTGTTTTATGTGATTCACATTAAAACGTAATCCTAAGTGATGAAATCATGAAGAATGCAAAACAGGAGGCTTCCAATAAATGTCCATTACTCACGGTTGACTGTGCACTGCTATCCCAGTATCACACAGGTGAGCACATTCATTATTTTGTGGCATGCAGGTACAACAATGCAAATTATTAATATGATACTAATTTCCGGGTCACTTGGGTTGCTCTGAAACTAGAATACTCTACCCGTACTATATGATCAATCCCGGTAACCAGGAGTTGCACCTGAAAATCAAACATTATCCCGGTGTCATCAAGTTTGAAGAAGAGCTAAAGTTCATGTTGTCCTACTACTTTAGTCTACAGCTGAAGAAACTAAAGCCAGCCATTTATGGACAGGAGATAATGCAAAAACTACGTGAAGTGCCTCAGAAGGATAATGTTACGTAAATTGAGGGTATTAATCCAAGTAGTTCACAAAATGCTTTTTTTTTTTTTACTTCCTCAGTGAAAAGATACGATGTGGTATTATATTCTCAAAGACTACATTTTCCTTTCCTCTTTGCTGTGCTTTGGAGGGAAAAGAAAAACAATGACATGCATAAAGAAACATTAACCAATTTTGCAACTGTTAAATATTTTGTTTCCTATTTTCTCATTTAGTTATTTTATTTCCTTTAATTTTTTTTCTTTCTTAAGTGCATAGGTATTAATCCACCTGAATCAGTGCTAATGGAGTTTTAAACAATGTGCCAACTGCTCCTCCCTCATAAATATATTCTCATTTAATTATGATTTGTGATAAAATTGAATGAAAAGTACATATATCTCAAATCTCATTCTTGTATCATAGGGCCAGATTTAAAAAAAATGGCTTTCCCCCAACTCTCTACGGACAGCCTAAATAGCAGCCCTTAAATACCCTGGATTTGACTTAAAACAAACAAACAAACAAAACGAATAAAAAATAGGCTGTGTCTGAGGTTACATATAAATGATATTATGTGGCATGTTCATGACACAATCCTCCTTCCCTACCATAGGCAAGAAGTGCATACTCTTCATTCCTCATGTATTTTGAGTATTAATAAAGCACATAAATGGTATCACTTACTGACCAACTCAGACTACACTCAAAATGCTGGAACGGCATTCTGCCTTATACAATGAAGATGAGTCGAAACAAGGAATCTTTCCTTATATACATCCAGGTACTGACTAGGCAAAGTTGTTGTTGTTGTTTTTTTTAATGTTTATTTATTTTGAGAGAGAGAGACAAGAGAGACAGAGAGAGCAGGGGAGGGGCAGAGAGAGAGAGTAGAGACAGAATCCCAAGCAGGCTCCGTGCAGAGCCCCCAGGGGCTCAAACTCACAAACTACAAGATCATGACCAGAGCTGAAATCAAGAGTCAACCAACTGAGCCACTCAGGCACCAGAGGCAAAGGTCTTTAGAAGAAAGGCCAAATTCATTAAATTTTAGTTTCTTCAGGGCAGAAACCAACCCCCTCAATTAGTAAATAAAAGACACTGAATTGACATACCTTAACTGTAAGCAATAACACTACATTATGCATAAGCTGGAACCTCTGCCTGTGTTCACAACAGGTCTTCCACAGTTCTGTTAATTAACAAGCAGGAGTTTATATAAAATGAAATCCTGCCTGTAAAGCACTCAACACCATGCCTCTCCATGATAAGTCCGCACCAAATGACAGCCACTGATACAATTTTCAAGGACCCTTGAACCCTTATTCCTATTCAAGAAAATCTACAATGACATTCCTAACAATGTTTGACCAATTCTAGACTGGTTCATTTATTTGCTCAATACATTTTCTCCTCTGTAAATACAGCTTTAATCCTTCTCACAAAGTTTCCTTATTTTCAGTCTTGATGAGGATGCCTGTTGTCTCTGGTGTAGTATGTACTGGGTATTTTACACATGTTTAATTATAATAGAAACTGAACATGACTTTAATGAGCTAATAATCCAGGTCAGGAATATTAACACATAAAGACCTAAATGAGGGGCACCTGGGTGGCTCAGTCAGTAATATCAGACTCTTGATTTCAGCTCAGATCATGATCTCAGGGTCATGGGATCCAGCCCCATGTCAGGCTCTCTCTTCTTTCTCTCTGCCCCTTCCCTCTCACTCTCTCTCTTTCAATAAATAAATAAATAACTAGACCTAAATGAATTGCTAGCAATGTGATGAGTCCCAGCAAAGCAGTACATCAGAATGATAACATAAGAGGCAAACACACCACTGTTAGCTATAGAAGGACCACGCTCAGAAGTATACTCACCACGACCTATTAATCACCCAGTACAATGTCCTGCAGATACTCAGCACTCAATAAGCTTTAACTGAAGAAAACAAAGAGGTAGATCAAGGATTTTAATAAAGTAGGATAAGACATTTTAGGCAGGTAAAGACTTAAAAATGTATAGACCACAAATTATAAGTTGCATGCACTTATTAATTCGGTGCATATGTATAGAAGACCTACAATATTACACCTCCAGGGATACAACGGAAATGAAATAAGGAGCCTCCCTCAAGAGGCTCATAGGGGAAGACAGGCGAATAATTACAATGCAACATAATGTGCCGAAATCGATTACGGAATTCAAAAAGAGGGTCTGGGAAGCCTCTCAGATGAAGCGATGTTAACAATAGAGAGCAGACAGGCGCCTGAGTGGCTCATCTGGTTAAGCTTCTGACTTCAGCTCAGGTCATGGTCTCATGGTTTGCGCTGTGCTCCTGAGGTGAAAGCCCTACGTTGGGTTCTGCGTTGACAGCACAGAGCCTGCTTGCGATTCTCTGTCTCCCTCTCTCTCTCTGCCCCACCCCCGCACCCTTCCTCCCTCTCTCTCTCTCTCCCTTAAAATAAATAAACTTAAAAAATTATTTAAAAAAATGGGTAGCAGATGCAGTGTGAGTAAACTGTAAGAAATAATATTAGATACAAGCAAGTAGGTAGGCCTGACTACAAGTTTCAGGTTTTTGAACTTGATCATTTATGTAAGGGAATCAGAGAATTTGTCATAAGAGAAACAATTTCACGGTGCCATAATACTTGAAAATTAATCCATCATTGCTTTTAGGGTAGATTAGAGTCAGGAAAAGGGCACTATGACTGAAGGGTGAAGCCTGGGAAACAAGTCAACAGGCTCCGTCAATGTTCACACGTGACATCATTATGAATTGCAAAAAGTGGGAGTGGAAATAAAATGGAACAGAAAGGGATAAATATCATCTCCAAAGAAGAACCATCAGTATTTGCTGAAGCCAGAAAGACAGATACATTCAAACAGTTTAAGAAATATGTATTTGGGGCGCCTGGGTGGCGCAGTCGGTTAAGCGTCCGACTTCAGCCAGGTCACGATCTCGCGGTCTGTGAGTTCGAGCCCCGCGTCAGGCTCTGGGCTGATGGCTCGGAGCCTGGAGCCTGTTTCCGATTCTGTGTCTCCCTCTCTCTCTGCCCCTCCCCCGTTCATGCTCTGTCTCTCTCTGTCCCCAAAATAAATAAAAAGCGTTGAAAAAAAAAAATTAAAAAAAAAAAAATATGTATTTAATTTTTAATGTGCCATGGCTTCCAAGAGTTTTCAATACAACATTAAAAAAGAATGTCTAAGTTTGCCAAACAGATTCCCTTTCTATAGCTCTGTTATATATTATGCAGAGTTAGTTTCCATCTGAGAAACTAACATAAAAAAAGCTAACATAAAAACCAACATGCATCCAACAGAGATTCACAGACTACCTACTACATACATGCCAAATAATGAGCTCAGTACCACCAGAAGGAAATTAAGCTTGAGTGATTTATTTTGTTTGTGAAATAGCACCTTACTCTAAAATAATGCCCTGAAGAAGCTATTTAAAGGCCGAGTATTAGTAACTCACTCAGGAAAATATGGTAACATCTTTTCTAAACCCCACAAGCTCCTCTTTATCAGCACCAAGTGGAATACCACAAACTACTACTCCCTGATATCATATGACTTAGCACGATTTTTTTTCCCCAAGGATTTTTCTGACTAATTGCCCCAAATATAATTCAAGTGGCTTACTTAGGTGCTTTATCATTCACCAATACCCTGTAACTATTAAAATTTAAACTTAGGTTGACTGTATTTCTTTCTGTCCTCCTGAACACAAGTGCTCGATCACCTAAGAACTGCATTTGATGTCACTGCCATTACCTTGCATCCAGACATTGTTTTTACAACTTAATATATATAAAACTATCAGAGAAAGTGTGACCATCCATCTTAAGTCCTGGGCCCTTCAACCAAAATTAAACAAACTAAAATACTAACTATTAAAATAATAAGAACCTAAAAGGTTTTTTTGCTTTTCTTTCAAAACTCTCAATGGTGATTTTCCATTTTAGAAAAAAAGAATCCTTTAAAGGAGCAGCTATTTCTAATTTTGTTTTGATTGAAGTATGATACTTATCAGAGATCACATATCTCAGAGACCTACAGATAATATTTCCCAAAAGAAAAGCACCATATTTGGCATTAAAAAAATTACCTGAAATGCAAGAGGAGAGTGTGTTTAATCAGGTAATTCCACACCCCTACTTATTTTTCTATGACTTATCTATGGGCCTTTAAAACCACATGTTTTTTGAAATAAATACATTTTTCTCATAAACTAACCAAATGTCAAACAGCAAACTTAAATCCCATTGCTTACAAACTAAAATAGCTATGAAAGAGAAAGGTGACGTAAATGAAGTTTTATTTACTGAATTGTTGAGTGCTAGTTTATTCAGCTGTCTAGGCTGGGTGATTTATTATACAGCTGCTCATTCAAGTGAAAATATAGGAATAGAATTCAGGAAGCGAAACAGTCAGAGCCTAACGAGTTGGTAAAAAGAACAGCTAAAGAATCTCCTACTTCAAAGAACATATCAATGAAATTCTAACTAAAAAAAAATTGTAACATCATGTTCTCTTGATAAAGCTAATAACTACTGATTACTGAGCATCTAGAATATGGTCATGGCATTAAATAATGTGCTTTAATCACCCTACCATCCTATTTAAAAGGCAAAACATCACCATAAGACAGTTTTCCCATACATAGATGAGAAAACTGCAGGCTCAGAGTCCTAATATTTCAAAGACAGAAGTGACAAACAAACAAACAAAATGCAATAACAAAAGAAAAACAAAAAAACTTCACCAAGGTTAATGTAAGTTGAAAAACCTCCATCATCTTCCTGCCAGTCATTGCTGCATCAGACATTACAATTGAATTAAATATGTGAAGCCCATGTTAACAACTTCAAGAGGAGACTATTACCCAGAATATAGATAGCACTAACTCCCATATCTACTATCTTACAAACCATAATGAGCCCACTTCCTCCTCTTATTGATGTTTATTTATTTTTCCTTAACAGGAATTTCTATATACTTAAAAACTATAGGGGCGGGGCACCTGGGTGGCTCAGTCAGTTAAGTGTCCGACTTAGGCTCAGGTCATGATCTCGCTGATTGTGAGTTTGAGCCCCGCAAAGGGCTCTGTGCTGACATCTTGGAGCCTGGAAACTGCTTTGGATTCTGTGTCTCCCTCTCTCTCTGCCCCTCCCCCACTGGCTTTCTGTCTCTCTCAAATATAAGTAAACATTAAAAATTTTTTTAAACTGAAGTTTCCTTTTGTTATAACATTTCAAATTCACTTTTTAAATTATCAGTTATGTTGTAATATCTTTCAGTACACAGGTAAACGAAAAAAATATAATGATTATAAATTTTTGTTTTTCTGTCAAATTGTAAGTGAAGATGAGATGACTAATTCAGGCAATGGAGAAATTTAGAATCTATAATTCCTTCAAGTTTAACTGCATCTGTTTTAGGTTCTAAATATCTAATAAAGTCCCAGGCATGCAGTGCTGGTTTAGCATGCAAAAATACATTATTATAATCTATTACATTAATAAGCTAAAATAGAAAAATCACACGATCATATCACAGATGCAGAGAAAATACTTGACAAAATCTAACACACATTCATGATAAAAACTCTTAGTAAACTAGGACTCGAGAGGTATAACCTCAACTTGATAAACAATTTTTACAAAAAACCTACAACTAAAATCATACGTAATGGTGAGAAACTAGAAGGTTTCCGACTTAAATCAGGTACAAGTCAAGGATGTCCCTCTCACTACTCTTTTTCCGTACTGCACTGCAAGTCCTAGTTAATGCAACAAGGTAAGAAAAGGAAATTAAAATATATAGATTTGGAAGGAAGAAACTGTCTTTATTCATAGATGACGTAATCATCTCTGCTGAAAATCCAAAATAATCAACAAACTAACTCCTAGAACTAAGTGATATCAAGGTTTCAAGACACAAGGTTAATATACAAAGTCAATCACTTTCCTATACACTAGCAATGAACAAGTGGAATTTGAAATTAAAAAGAGAGTACTAGGAGCACCTGAGTGGCTCGGTCAGTTAAACATCCAACTCTAGATTTCAGGTCTGGTCATGATCTCACAGTCGTGAGATCGAGCCCAGAATCAGGCTGCATGCTTTGTGTGAAACCAGCTTAAGATTCTCTCTGTCCCTCTCCCTCTTCCCCCCACCACCCACCCACATGCAGACACGCTCTCAAAAAAAAAAAAAAAAAAAAAGTGTAATTATAGTACCATTTAAATTTGTATCTCCAAAAATGAAATGCTTAGGTATAAATCTAACAAAATATGTATAGGATCTATATGAGAACAACTACACAGCTCTGGATGAATGAAATCAAAGAAATGCTAAATAAATAAAGAGATATTCCATGTTCATGGGCAAAAAGAACCAAGATTGCCAAGATATCAGTTTTTCTCCAACTTTATCAAATTCCCAGAAAGTTATTTTGTGGATATCAACAAATGATTTTAAAATTTATATGGAGAGTCAAAAGACCCAGAATAGTCAGCATAATCTTGAAGGAGGGGAACAAAGCTGGAAGATCCTATCTGACTTCAAAACTTACTGTAAAGCTGTAGTAATCAAGTCAGTGTGGTACTGACAAAAGAACAAATAGGTCAATAGACCAGAAAAGAGAGCCCAGAAGTAGATCTCCATATAGTCAATTTGTTGAAGAACAAAGGAGCAAAGGCAGTACAATGGAGCAAAGATGGCCTTTTCAACAAATGGTGCTGGACCAGTTGGACATCTACAGGCAAAAAAATGAATCTAGATAGAGAATTAGACCCTTCACAAAAATGAACTCAAAATGGATCACAGATCTAAATGTAAAACACAAACCCAGTAAGCTCCTAGAAGATAACAGAGGGGAAAACCTAGATGATCTTGGGGATGGTGATGCCTTTTTAGATACAATGACAACAGCACAATCCATGAAAGAAAGAATGGATAAACTAGACTTCATTAAAATGGATGTTTCTGTCAAAGACAATTTCAAGAGAATGAAAAGACAAGCCACAGTATAGGAGAAAATATTTGCAAAAGACACATCTGAAAAGAACTGTTGTCCAAAATATACCTCAAAGACCTCTTGAAAACTCAACAACAAGAAAACAAATATCCTGATTTAAAAATGGGCCAAAGACCTGACCCAACACCTCACCAAAGAAGATATATGGGTGACAAATAAGCATATGAAAAAATGTTCCACATCATATTTCATCAGGGAAAAAAACAAATTTAAATAACAAGAAGGTACTACTACAACCTATCATAATGGCCAAAATCTGGAACAATGACAACACCAAATGTTAGCAAGGATTTGGAGCAGCAGGAACACTTATTTAATGCTGGTGGGAAAGCAAAGTAGCACAGGCACTCTGGAAGACAAACAACCTCATGGTTTCTTACAAAACTAAACATATTTGTAAAATATGACCCAACAATCACACTGCTTAGCATTGATCCAAGAGAATGAAAACTTATGTCCACACAAAAACACACATATGGGGGCGCCTGGGTGGCGCAGTCCGTTAAGCGTCCGACATCAGCCAGGTCACGATCTCGTGGTCCGTGAGTTCGAGCCCCGCGTCAGGCTCTGGGCTGATGGCTCGGAGCCTGGAGCCTGTTTCCGATTCTGTGTCTCCCTCTCCCTCTGCCCCTCCCCCGTTCATGCTCTGTCTCTCTCTGTCCCAAAAATAAATAAAAAACGTTGAAAAAAAAATTTAAAAAAACCCCACACATATGGATGTTTACAGCAGCTTTATTCGTAATTGCTAAACTTGGAAGCAACTAGCATGTCCTTGAGTAGGTAAGTGAATAAATGAACTGTGGTACATACAGTCAATTAAATATTTTTCAACACTAAAATAAAATGAGCTCCTGAGCTATGAAAAGACACAGAACTTTAAAAGCATATTACTAAGGCAGAGATATTAATCTGAACAAGCTACATACAATATAATTCCAACTATTTGACATTGTGGAAAAGGCAAAACTATAGATAGATCAGTGATTGCCAGGGGTTGGGGGGCAGGGATGAACAGGCAGAGCACAGAGAGTTTTTAGGGCAGTGAAACTATCCTGCATGATACTATAATGATGGATGCATATCATTATACATTTGTCCAAACCCAAAGCAAGTGCAACACCAAGAATGAACCCTGCTGTAAATTATGGACTTTGTGTAATTATAATGTATCAATGTAAGTTCATTAATTGTAACAAACATACTACTCTGGTGGGGGATGCTGATAGTCGGGGAGGCTATGCATGTGTAGGGGCAGGGCATCTATGGGCATTCTCTGTACCCTTGACTCAATTTTGCAGTGGAATATACAACAGCTCTAAAAAAATAAGTCTTTTAAAAAAATTTTTTACAATCGTTTTCTCCCCCCTTCTCTCATTTTTCTATCAATTTACTTCAATGGTTAGTCCCTCCTTTTATGAATCAGTAAATACTATCAATATACTTGGGTCTTATTTCATTGTAACCCCAGTTAATGTGTATGAACAAACCTATGTCTAACAACCATCAAAATCTGTAGACATCATACTAACTTTTCTTTTCTCTTTTCTTTTCTTTTTTCTTTTCCTTTTCCTTCTCTTTTCTCTCTCTGTCTCTCCCTCCCTCCTTCCCTCCTTCCCTCCTTCTTTCCTTCCTTCCTTCCTTCCTTCCTTCCTTCCTTCCTTCCCTCCCTTACTTCCTTCCTCCCTCCCTCCCTCCCTCCCTCCCTCCCTCCCTCCCAAGAGATTGAGAGAGAGAGCACACACGTGAGCAGGGGAGGGGCAGAGAGAGAGAGAGAGAGAGAGAGAGAGAATCTGTGGCAGGCTCCACACTCAGCACGGAGTCCGACACAGGGCTCTGTCTCAGGACCATGGGATCATGACCTGAGATGAAATCAAGAGTTGGATGCTTAACTGACTGAGCCATGTAGGCACCCCTTTTCTTTCTAACATTATATTTTGACAAATTTATAGACCTAATATTTTATAAATGACTAAGATAACTTTCTCACCACTTGTATGAATTGCAACCTATGATTATGTCATAGGACAGTTACCAGACCAAAATTTAATATAATCCAATTCAAGTATTGCTTTGTTTGTGGAAATAAAAACAAAGTGAGATTGAGCAAAGAGGGACATATCTCTCAGAAGGATGGAGGAAAGGGAAGGAACAAATTAATAATGATACTGTATTTTAAGATAACATTATTATCTATGAAGATAGCAATTCTACCAACAGTAGGCCTTGTGTGGTTCTTTTTCAGCAATTGATTATTAGCTGACAAAGATTAATTACAAATTATTAATTAAAACTTCATCCTTAGCCTTTCTAAAGGCTATTAATTTTAGGTATTGAATTCAGATTTTGCCTGTCAGTTTTTGAACACAGCAACATCAAAAGCTTACCAGAATTTCTCCACAGAAATCCCTCTAAGATTGACAACAATAATTAAAGTGTCATGAAAACCAAGGCTTCACAATTTTAAGATGAGGCTATCTTGTCCTTTTGGTGATATTTTCTAGGACAGATCTTAAAAATGAATAAAATCCAGCAATACAGGAGTGCCTGCCTGGCTCAGTTGGTCGAACATGTGACTCTTAGTCTTGGGATTGTGAGTTCGAGCCCCATGTTGGGGTTAGAGATTACTTAAATACGTGACCCATGTATACTTGTTTTACTCTAATACTATTTTTTAAAATACTCTTTTATTTTGGATGGCTGCTAATATTTACTGGAGTCAACAACTATAACTTTATTCTTCTTGAAAAATATTACAGAACTGGGAACCTGAGTAAATGTTCTCTTCTAAGAAAAATTCTTAGGAACTTTTCTCTTCTAGTATCTCTCTACATGAAAATTATCCATCTATGAGATCATCATAGTGAAAGGGAAAACGTACTAAAGGTCACACAAAAGGAAAGTCAACAATTTGTGTTTTATGCATCCAATAAAGCATCCATTATCTCCGTTCCAGTTCAATGTTTACCTGTGAGCCACTTTTCCTCTCAATAGCTATTTCTGGGAGATAACACTAGGCAACCAAGGGAAACTAAGTCTACATGTGCCATGCACTTACAATTTACTTTATTTAGTTTTTATTTTCATTTTTTAATTTAATTTTATTATTTATTTATTTATTTATTATTTATTTTTTGAGAGAGAGAGAAAGAGCATGAGTGGGGGAGAGGCAGAGAGAGAGGGTCAGAGGATCTGAAGTGGGCTCTGTGCTGGCAGCAGTGAGCCTGATGTGGGGCTCGAACTCATGAACCATGAGATCATGACCTGAGCCAAAGTCAGGTGCTCAACTGACTGAACCACCCAGGTGCTCCTATTTTATATTTTTAAATTTTATTTTTATTAGTTTTGAGAGAGAGCATAAGTGGGGGGTTAGAAAGAGTGGGGGGGGGCAGGGGATCTGAAGCAGGCGCTGTGCTGGCAGCACAGAACCCAACACGGGGCTCAAACTCACGAACCATGAAATCATGACCTGAGCCAGAGTCAGATGCTTAATCAACTAGGCCACCCCGGTGTCCCTACCTCATTTAGTTTTACAACAAAATTGCTTTTCTTATTTCATGGATAAAGAAGTTGAGATTCAGAGAAATTAAATAACTTCTCCTATAACCTAAAACTAGTAATTAAAACACAGGTTTGCCTTGTGTTAAAGTCTGTGCCCATTCCTGTTCCAGGAGGCCTCCTTAGTTAGGTCAGTTCCAACAAAGATGGTTTCCAAAAGGAAAAGTCAAGGAATGATTAATGAAGAAAAGGTAAAGCAAAGAAGTGGAGAAGATTACAGGGTTTAGATTCTTTATTCCAAATTACTTAGAGCCCAGCAACACTGCCTTTCCTGGCACCACTTTCGGAGCACTCAGACTCTGCCTTAACTGTGTGTCTAGGCATAACGGGAAAACGAAAGTTAAACAGAAGATCCAGGGACACCAGAATGTCCACAAGACCAGGTTTGGGGATGGCAAGCCCTTCCAGTTCTTTGAATGGAGGGTATGGGTAATATTCCATTTGGTCATGGCATTAAGAACAATACCTAACCCTCAATAACTATTCGGTGACAGAATTGATGAATGGATGAAATGAGTGAACGGAGTCTGATAAAGAGGGTGACAGAGCTCCGGAGACTGCTGGTCTTTATTTCCACTTGGGAGTTTTCTTTCACAGCTGGAACTAGCACTAGATCCCACCAGGCTATAGAACCTAACAGATTGCATTTAAGATCCTTTACAGTTTTATGGACTATGATGTTTTATCCTGCATTCCCAGCACATAATGGAGTACCTTGCACATGGCAGGCACTCAACAGATTGCTCAATAAGTGAATGAATGAATAAATAAACCAAAGATATAGGTATGAAGCAGACTGGGCATTTTCTTTTATAAGTATGAAGTACTGTTCTCAGTCAAGATCCTCATAAGACTAGAAAAGTCTGAGAGACCTAGAAATCCTCAGTGAGCATGGGAAGGAAGCTAAAAAAATCCTCTGCAGTTTAAGCAATATCTAAGAATGACAGCTGAACCTGAGTACGGAGGTGCTGGTGACAGACGATCTATAAAATTGAGTGAAATCGTGAAATGCAAAAGAGAATTCATTGCTCAAATAAACAGCTTGTGGGAGAGAATAAGTACTTTCCAATAAGTAGAGAACATTCAGCATGAACCAAAGATCAGAACGACCTGAAATGTGAGCCTCAGTGGTAGCAGAAGGTGGACCTCGCTCCCTGTCAAAGAGATGAGTTTTAAAATGGGAGAACGCACAGTGCCTCATGCATGGTGACTATCAACAAATTATGGAAATGATGACAAAGGAAAAGAAAAGAGAGATGGAGGGGAGCAAAGTGGGGAGAGAAAAACAGATGACTGTCCCTCAAAATGTGCCTAATCTGGGGTGTTTCCTTCCAATTCCTCTCATGGAGCTTTGGTTCTGGGCATGCTCCAAAGGGTCTTGCTCTAAGGCAGTGGTCTTACTCAAAAAGCATTTCCATAACCCAGATCCAGAAAGACTACAGTGGAACATCCTTAGGACTCTAAAGGAAAAAGCACTTACTGGACTCTGTTCCTTATCCCTAGGTTCTAACGCCAAACTCTCCAGATGTCTGGCATTTCCGGAGTACTTCCAAATGTCATTTAGTGTGATTACAAGTTTCATATCTGTCCTTCCCACCAGACTTAAATTCCTTGAGGACACAAGACTGCTTTTGCTAAACTCTGTGGTCCCAGGAGCTAATGTAGTCTCTGGATTTAGGAAAGGGCTCCATGCATATTTGTTAAGAAAATGAAAAATGACCTAAATATTTCTAAGTGTTATTTTATGGTCAGATCATAATGATAAAAGCATTTTGGTGTTTTCACGTGAATAAAGCAAGTACCACATGTCATTCTAAACCTACATCATTTATATTCTATTGGAAAATTGGTTGCAAGAAATCTGGCAGAGTTTTGAAACATATAATATTAATCTGGTAGAAGGCATATGTGAGGTTACATATTTTGGTTTATGGTTCTAAAGGTTAGTATGGCCCAAACTCTTTGTTTTGTGAATGAATAAACTTGGCCTATCTTGATGAAGGATTTCTAGATCCTTGGCCTCAGTACAGATACAACTACCTGAAGCCTACTGTGAACTGTATCATACTTATAAAGCACGTTACGCATTTCTGTCCCTGATTACACAAAGAATATATAACATACGAACCCAATTCTATCTTTGTGTCACTATAGCAGAGAGATATCCTGAGGGTCTACAACACTAAATGGCCCAAGAGGGCTATGCTGTATGAATGACTTAAAGTCTTCCTACAGTTATTCTGGAAGGGTCTCAAGTTACCAGATTGTCACATTTCACTGTTTTCAGCATGCCTATCTCAAAAACTTATTTGCTCTTTTAATCTTATTTATCTCTTAATCTTCTTCTTTTAGTGGGCTTGAGAAGAAAATAACCAAGCTGTTTTGAAGGTACATAATTAAGAGTGAATGAACTCTGAGTCAAGAAGACCTAAAGGTATCCATTGGGAGTCAAGTAAATGAACTTTAGTTCCTGGACATTTTGGCATTGATTTTGGCTTCTCAAATGTCCTTTTGACTTGCTTTTTTAGCTCTTGGTTGTCATCCAGATGAATAAGACTGCCAGAAAGAGCCTGTCGGTAATTGGAGTTAGAAAGAAATGGCATCCGAACTCAGATCTCCACTAAATGTTCTCTTAAAAGTGCAGCCTGTCTTAGGTAAATGATACATCTTTCAAAATTCATCACCTATAGTTCCTACATAATGCCTCAATAATCTTTGCTTTTATATAATCCTCTATAATTGATAGATACCTATAAATGTTATTTAAACTGATCTTCAGTGAACATTTTTGATACAGACAAAAATCTTCTCCTTTTATGACTAAGAAAACTACACTTGAGAAATTCTTATGGACAGCCCTCACGAAGACGAAGCTAGTAAGTGGCATAGAGGGGACTCACACTCCAGTCTCCTGATTCCCAGGACACTTCTGCCACTGCAGTGACACAGGTTTGACTATATGAATTAGTGGAGCAAAGGTGGTCTACAAAGGTTACTAATAGCAATACCACACTACTAAGAAATGTGCACCTGTTGAATTTACTTCTCCAAATGCATATTCCTAAAGGAAAAAACATTTTCAACAAAATCTGTGCCATTTAAACACTCAAAATGTATTTAAATATTTTCTGCACACCTCGGCTTCTCAATGTAGTATTGTTACTTGTCTGGCCCACTTAATCCTCAAAGCAAAAAGGCAAAGTCCAGTCTACAAGAGCGGTAGGCACACATTTTATGACCACCATGTCAGGCCTGGGAACATTCCTGTTCTCTCTGAACTCACAATGACTGTGAGATCCAGTGCTGAAAAAGCTAAAAATGCTGCATTTCCTCCTCCCTAGAAAAAGTTTGAACCCTTAGGAGTATAACCACCCAGGGGCACCTGGTTGGCTCAGTTGGTTAAGTCTCTGACTTCTGCTCAGGCCATGATCTCACAGTTAATGTGTTCGAGCTCTGCATCCAGCTCTCTGCTGTCAGCACAGAGCCTGCTTCGGATCCTCTGTCCTCTTCTCTTTCTCTGACCCTCCCACACTGGTTCTCTCCTTCTCTCTCTCTTTCAAAATAAATAAAAAATAAACTTAAAAAATAAAAAATAAATTAAAAAATTAAGAGTATAACCACCCATATGAGTGAGCACTAAGAACTGATATTAAGGATACACAGTGTGCCCTTCATCCCCGGGAACCATTACCTCTGCCTTTTACTAACCAGACTAATAATGCTACTGCTATTGATTCTTCTGACTTATGTCTTACTGTCACTAGACCTCCAATTTCAGTATAAAATATTCACTACTTCTAGAAAGGTAATACATTAAATTGCTGTCGGCCATTAACACAGCACTAAACAAATTTCTTAGACTTGATCTTTGCTACTGCTAACTGCATCTGAAACAAGGTGGTTTTAGTAAAAGAATAGGAGATGGGGATTTGGGAACATAAGGCAGTCTGAGCCACAGTTAAGGCTGATTGAGGTGCTACAGAGGTGTTGCTGGCCCCAGGGTTCCGATTAGGGGGAAAGCAAAGCAGAGGGGAAGAGAGCCTTAGAAAGATTCTGGGTGGTGGGGGCTTTGGGCCAGTCAGGCCAGTGGGGGCCATTGCTGAAATGGAGCGAATAAAGAAAGTGAAGAATAGAAAGAGAAATCAAAAGGTCACATGTTAACTATGGCAATTTTTTACTAAGGCTGGCCATATTTTAGAGAAATTATGAAATTTGGTGAAGGGATGATATTGCTAAATTATTCCTAGCAGGTTAAAACATTTTGTTAAAGATTGCCTGCTTTACGTACTCAACACAAATGCTTATTAATGAAACCAGTAATGTGCAAAGATTATTTATTTATGGTTTTCAAACAAAAATGGTATTGTATCAACTCCACTGGGTACGCTTTGTCCAGTTTGATGTTCTAATTAGCAATTCTTAGCATGATTAAATGCTAAATACACAGCTGTGTGAGGCTTCAGCTGGTAGTAACCAGTAGTGCCTAATACTGACTTTTTAAAAGAGAAAAACAAAAGTACTCAAATACTGGATACAAAACTTTCGAGGCCTTATTCAGCTGAAAGAAGCAAAGTTATAAATATAAACAGGAGTTATATATAACATGTTGATAAAGCTAAGAGATGTAGTATTTGTCAACTCTGTAGAAAAGCTGTTTGGACTAAAAGAAAATAAGCCAAGCCAAAGGAACTTACTTGGTTGAGCTCACGTTATGACACATTACATATGGATCTCCATTAAATCATCGTAATTTTTAAAAAAGACCTTATTACTAAGTAAGTCTAGAGAGATAAGCTATCTACTTTGAAACATTATTAAAGAAAACCCATATACTTTTTGAAAAAAAGGAACTTTTCTGTATGCACCTGAAAAAAAGTTGTACATAATCTAGCACATAAATAACCTCACTCTTTCCTAACTTTCTGGTAACATCCAATATCTATAAATAGCTAAAAACCAGTGGAGATTTTTCTATCTCCATAACAGAAGTGACCCAAATTACATGCGTCAGTATAAATTTCTACCCTTTAAATGGTAAAGATCCTGTAAACAGATCTCATTTGAAGTTTTATTTATGAAGCAAATTACCTAAGGCTTAAATGAAAGAACTGTAAGTTGCAAAAAGAAAACCAAATTCACTGTTTGGTAGGCACGGTAATATAAAACAGGTTAGTACTAAGTGCCTCAGATGATTGCTTATTCTGAATCATAGGTATTTCTGACTAAGCCAAGTTTTTATGCCCCTCCCTAAGCTTTGGCAGCATAGAGGACAAAATCCCTCCTTTTAACCTCTCTATATAATATTCAACTAAGCATGTACTTTCCCAAAATGAAATTAAATCTGCAAAGGCCTTAAGCATTTTCTTATTTCAATTTTTGCCTTTCAGAAGAAACACATTTTGCAAAATCTATTCACAAATTATCTACCATAAAAAGCTGAAAGACCAGAATTTTTCAAGTGAGAAGAAACCAATGTATATATATATGGCTTGTGTCCTAAAATTCTCTTTGAGATTACAGTTCAAGAAGAAAAATAAAACTTGTTCAATAAAAGTAGTAATTCAATTATATTCTCTGGGAACTATCTATCATGCTACTGGAAGTCAAAAGAAAGCTGGAGTAGCCATACTTATATCAGACAAACTAGACTTTAAATTAAAGGCTGTAACAAGAGATGAAGAAGGGCATTATATAATAATTACAGGGTCTATCCATCAGGAAGAGCGAACAATTATAAATGTCTATGTGCCGAATATGGGAGCCCCCAAATATATAAAACAATTACTCATAAACATAAGCAACCTTATTGATAAGCATGTGGTAATTGCAGGGGACTTTAACACTCCACTTACAGAAATGGATAGATCATCTAGACACACGGTCAATAAAGAAACAAGGGCCCTGAATGATACATTGGATCAGATGGACTTGACAGATATATTTAGAACTCTGCATCCCAAAGCAACAGAATATACTTTCTTCTCGAGTGTACATGGAACATTCTCCAAGATAGATCATATACTGGGTAACAAAACAGCCCTTCATAAGTATACAAGAATTGAAATTATACCATGCATACTTTCAGACCACAATGCTATGAAGCTTGAAATCAACCACAGGAAAAAGTCTGGAAAATCTCCAAAAGCATGGAGGTTAAAGAACACCCTACTAACGAATGAGTGGGTCAACCAGGCAATTAGAGAAGAAATTAAAAAATATATGGAAACAAACGAAAATGAAAATACAACAATCCAAACGCTTTGGGATGCAGCGAAGGCAGTCCTGAGAGGAAAATACATCACAATCCAGGCCTATCTCAAGAAACAAGAAAAATCCCAATTACAAAATCTAACAGCACACCTAAAGGAAATAGAAGCAGAACAGCAAAGGCAGCCTAAACCCAGCAGAAGAAGAGAAATAATAAAGATCAGAGCAGAAATAAACAATATAGAATCTAAAAAAACTGTAGAGCAGATCAACGAAACCAAGAGTTGGTTTTTTGAAAAAATAAACAAAATTGACAATTATATTCTCTGGAAGAAAATGAATTTTTTGTATTGTGCAAAATAAAACCAAATGATGGTGTGAATTAAAAAAAAAATTTAATGTTTATTTATTTTTGAGACAGAGAGAGACAGAGCATGAACGGGGGAGAGGCAGAGAGAGAGGGAGACACAGAATCTGAAACAGGCTCCAGGCTCTGTGCTGTCAGCACAAAGCCCGACGTGGGGCTCGAACTCAGGGACCACAAGATTGTGACCTGAGCCCAAGTCAGATGCTTAACCAACTAAGCCACCCAGGCGCCCCTGAATTTTTAATCATAAATTCTTATAAGACCAAAACTACTCACCTTAATACTATTTCTAATGATTGCTTATGATTTACTAGAAAAATCAAAGCTTTGCTACATATAAATTGTAAAACTCCTTTGCTATAGCTATCCCTTGCCCATCCTCTGTGAGCCCCCACCTTCATGAACTATTACTTAGACCATACCTACACAGAAAGTCTGCTTGACTTCAGTTCTGTCAACATAACTACACCAGAGATCAAAATGTTTTAAGGATATAAATCTTCGTTTTAATTATGTATGGTGCCTAAAATGTTCTATTCCATATCATCACTGAAGTGGAGGAAACTTAAAAACTAATCCAATCCCGCCCACTGACCTGCCCGCAATTTAATGATAAAGAAATGGGGACCCAGAAAGGTAAAGTGATCTTCCTGAGAACCTCCTTGAGACCTTGAATATATATAATTTCCTGGTTCCCAGTGAGCACTCTTTCAACTTTACCAATGGACCGATGCAGCAGACATAAGAAAATGTTAAAGGAGAGCATAAATTTAGTTTTTTGTTGCTACTTATCTACTCAGTAAACAACTAAAATTGTCCAGTGATGTAGGACCCCTGCATATGTCCCCAACTAACATGTGGAAACACCCAATTCAGCAGTAGTGATAACTGGTGGACTTTCCCTTCTTGAAACACTCATTTCTTAGATTCTAAAACACCATTCTTTCCTGGATTTTCCTCACCTCCCCGAGTTCTTGAAGTCTCGTCTTCCTTTACAAAGCTTGTACATGGTTGAGTATTGTTGGCTCAAACCAAAATCCTCCTTTCTTTTCACACCTCTCTGTAAGTAATTTCATTTATTCCTAATGCTTTAGTTCAGTCTCTTGGAAGATGACCCCCACATTTGAATACCCAGCCCTGACTTTTCCTCTCAGCTCTATGCTCATATCTTCAAAGGTCAGTCTGACATTTGTGCTCATAGATCCCTGGTTTCTCAGATTTAATCTGTCCAAACTGAACGATGTCTTTTCTCTCAAAAACCCGCTCATCCTTCAGTCTTTCCCTTTAACGAAATGCCTTTGACTGGTTACTCTTGCAGGAAACCTGCTGTTTTCTTAGAATCCCCTTCACCCAACTCCACCCCAGTTAATTCTACCTCCCAAATATACTTGGAAACATCCCTCTTCTCACCAGCCCACCACTTCCCTGAGTTATGGCAACATTCACTCAATTGGACCTCATGTCTTCTCTCTCTCCTTCTAACAAGATTTCCCCACAAAGTAACCAGAGCAATTCTTTCTAAAAGAAAATCCAATCACTTTTAACTCACTGAATAAAATCTGAACCCCTTACAGTGTATAAGGGCTTCTGTGAGATGATCTCTGCTCAGCTGTCAATGTTTACCTGAGCCACTTTGCCCTAGCCCCTTGCCTCCTGCTCTTCAGCCTCACTGAACTTTCTCAGGTCTTCAAAATGCACCTTGGGATGATGTGTTCACTGACAGGAATGTTCCCCTCCCGTGGCTGGCTCCAACCTCTCATGAAGCCCTACTTTATCTCCTGAGAAGACGTCTTCGTCTCCATCAGTGCACCCTGATGGGTTTCCTCCACTTTAGTGCTGAAATTATGGATCTTATTAATTTATTTACATCTTTATTAATCATTTCTCCCATCAGACTCTAAGTGGCACAAACAAAGAAACCGGGACTTGCACTTAATACTGCTAGTTCAGTGCCTGGTACATTTAGGCTCTCAGTAAGTACATACCGAATGCATAACAAAATGGCTATCTATTCCTTTTCTGAACGGCCATCCCTTTGTGGTATGCAAAAGCTTCTCACTGCCCCCAACACAAAAAAAGTTCTCAAAGGACCTTGCAGTGAAAAAAAAAAAAAAATGTCAAGCTGGTTTCACTGCTCCTCATGATGGCCTGGAACTGGTAGTCAGGGAATTTATTTAGCCTCAAAGTTTTAGTAATAATTTGTCCCGCCACTTGAGCTGCTTTGCACTGATAAAAGCTCTGGAAATCTATAGCTTAAAAATAATTTCATCTCATTTTTGCAAAATAAATTGGGCAAATACATAAGCTTTTACAACTGGAAATTACATTAATTCAAAAAATATATATTAAGGCCTGTACATGCAGAGTGCTGTGGCACGAGGTATGGAAGTGGGTGGGATATAAAAGAGGAGCCAGGACCTCTGCTCTCAAAGAGTTTTGCTTCCTCCATTACTCTTTCTGAAAATGTTCAGTTTTTTAGAACCTAGTGTTCTTATTTCTATTTTTATTTTATTTTGGAGAGAGAGCATGCATGTGAGCAGGGGAGAGGGCTGAGGGAGAGGGAAAGAGAGAATCCTAAGTAGGAACCAAGCTCAGTGTGGAGCCTGATGTAGGGCTCGAGACCACAACCCTGGAATCATGACCTGAGCTGAAATCAAGACTCCGAGCTCAACTGACTGAGTCACCCAAACAACCCAGAACCTAGTGGTCTTCTTAAAGCGCTACACAAATCAAATATTTTCAACTGAGATTAAAAGAACTTTTCTCTAACTCGAATTAGGGATAGAACAATTTAACAGGCATTTATTAAGTGGTTGTGATAGTCAAAGAAGTGTAAAATCCGGTCAGCTTACTTTGGTAAGTTTATCTTTACTATATCATATATTTGAAAATTTTTGATCTAAAAAGCAGAAGCAAATCAAGGGAAGTAACATCCTCAACATAGCATAAAGGTTTCCTCTCTTGTATCAGAAGACAATTGTCCCGAGAAGCTATCCTGTCAAAAAGCTACCATATGAAATAATCTTAATTATATGTAAATGCCCATTTTAATAAGCACTCTTCTCTGAAGCAAACTTTTCAGGAAAAAGGAACACATGCCTCTCTGTGACCCTCTTTCTTTTCTTCTCTCTCTTTCATATCCCATAGCACTTTTATCTTACAGCACTTTCTATAACGAATGCCTGTTAACAGTCTAATTATATTGGTAGAATCACAACTTTTGAGTCTTCTACTAAAAGTGGTCCCCTGTAACAGCAGTAAGTGCTGCTTTGCAAAAAAATATCTTGACAGAAAGCCAAAGGAAAATGGTGGAGGTACGTGTTTCCCATTCTGGCCCATTCTGTGCCTCATTTGGTAGCACAATTGCTTCTGATTGTATGGAGGGTCTCTTGGGCTGTGACTGCTTTGTGTCCAACGTTTAAAGAATACGCCTTCTTCCACAAATGCCCAGGGTTCTGGTCTGCATAGCTTTGTCATTTTTATTTTGGCACCCAGTTCCTGTTGCTGAGTACAGGCAAATCGCAGGCACTGCGAGCACCTTGCTGCCTCTCCCCTGTGCTTTGTGAAATGATCTTTCTTTGGCACTGTGCTAGGAGGAGTTTCTATACCTCTCTGATTCTAGATGGAATTAGAACACATTCAGGATTAAGAAGTGCCTGAAAAACTCTGTCCCATTACTTCAGTGCCTATTTGTCTTTGGCTGTTTATCCAATTTTCTTGCTATAAGTACCCATTACAAAGTAACCCTCTGTCCCAAGTTGACTCTGGGCATATCAGACAGGAACCAGTATTTTCCTTAAGTACATGTTCAGGATTTGCAAACTTATGAGAGATGCCTTCAAAGTTAAAAAAATAAAGTGGTTCTCATGGCATAAAAATATTTCCTGAGCAAGCAAGCTGACATAAAGACTGCACACTAAAAAATAAATCCTTTCTCATATTTTTTATTTATAGTATGTCAATAATGGGTAGCTGGCATTTATAGAATGCTACATAAAATATACGGCATTCTGCTCACTACTAAATTTTGGATATAAGGCTGTAGATAAGAAAAAACGTGATTTCAGCATATAACTTCTTAGAATTTTAGAAAACAGACATTTACATAATGTGACTTTAAAATCATAGCCTGCTTTGGGGCCCCTGGGGAACTCAGTCAGTTAAGCGTCCAACTCTTGGTTTGGCTCAGCTCATGATCTCATGCTTCATGAGTTCAAGCCCCACATCAGGCTCTGTGCTGTCAGTGCATAACCTGCTAGGGATTCTCTCTCTCTGCCCCTACCCTGCCTGTGCGCTCTCTCTCTCTCTCTCTCTCTCTCAAAATAAATAAAGAAACACTTAGAAAAATAAAATCATAGTCTGCTTTGATCAAATACTATACGCTAACCTGGGATAAAATATTTTCAGAATGTTGTAAAAACAGAAAAAGAAAATAGTGGAGATGAATGAAGAAATAGGGAAAATAGTTGAGGGTATTCATTCTGAAAAGCATAACTAATTATTATTAACATGGTTGCACACGGACATTCTGTTCAGGACTGTGTCTTAAAGCAATGGTTGATAATTCAATAGCATCATCTTAATTTCACAATGCAGAGGCGTAAGATAATAAGCTCCCCATGTGTATAACAGAAACCAGGGCTCTTCTAGTTATTGAAATACACACATACACATTACACAATTTATGCTGAAAACAAGTGTCTAGAAGGGAGAAAACCTATAATGATCACAAAAAAAAATTCCATTCTCATGCCAAATATATTACATAATACAATTAAAATTTATAGATCACACAGCTTGTCTGCAAAGTATGGTTAGTCCTCAGACCAGCAAGCATCAGCATCAGCTAGGAATTTGTCAGAAATTAGTATGCCCATCCCAGACCTACTAACTGGCCAGTCAATCTATGTTTTAACAAGAATGTCATGGCATTCTGATCCAAACAATACTGAGGAACTGGGGCAGGATACAGAGATATTGCAAGAAACCAGGATAAAGACTGGGGTTTGTTGCTTAGTCTGCATTCTAGATCTTAGAAGAAAACCTAGAATTTATTTATGTTTTTAGGTTTCTAGGCTATCCAATCTAATAATCTAGTTTACAGGGTCTGAGTGTGGAGGAGAATCTGGGGAGAGTCTCTGGTTAGAAGGCAGGCAGTCATTTATTCGCCCTAAGCTCTTTTAGGAATGGGAAGCACAGACATAGGAAAATGAACAGGGGTAGAGCCAGCAGGACAGGGGTTAGGGTCCCAACTGCTCCATGTAAAGGTCTGAAAAGCCACAGACAGTTTAATTGAGCCTAAGGAAGCCAGCATTCCCAAGTACCATGAAGCTACACCCTTAATTCTCTTACCCTTGAGAAATGTACCCATCTGCTTCTACTAATTTCTCACAACACTCAAATGGGCTAATGTCTCATTATCTCACTTGTCATTTTCCTTCTATTTCTGTGAGAATGAGGATGAGAAAAGAGGACGAAAGAAAGAGAAATAAACATCCCCAGGACAGGAGCAGAAGGACCACGTGCCAACCCCTAAAATAAGTAGAGGACTTCCTCCACGTCCCCCCTTTGCCCCTGAAACCATTCTATTTGCCATGTGGAAAATAGTAAGTGATAGCGATTCAGCAATTATAGCTCATCTTAATAGGAGCTACTTAATAGGAGCTACTAAAACAATAATAGATGCAACAACTGCCACCACCAGCTTTGCCATGGCTCTCGCACACCAATCCCTCCGAGGTAAGCACTGCCGTCCTCACTTTAATGAGGCTGAATTGCTCATCCAAGAGTCCTGTGAAGGCCAAGATTAAAAGTTAGGGCATTTGGCTGAAAAAGCCCATGTTTTTCCACTTTGCTACTTCTGCCACAAGCCCCAGTAAAGTTGGTACAAAAAATTCCATAAACAAAAGTATGAATTAGGTAGTTTGTCTCCAGTGACACTGAATCTTCAGAAGCTCATGCTCACTCCATCCTCTCTGTAAAAATCTGCACTCAGGAATAGGTCTGGCAAACTCAACTGACAGTAGAGATTTTAATTTCAAAAACAGAACTGTTTGGCTTACAATGAGATGAATATCATACCAAAAACTTGGTACCAACAGCAATTTAATTATGAAAACTGGAATTTGTAAAGATGATCAGTTAAAAAGATTTCCCTTAACACGGCCAGTGTTTGAATTAATATCTATCTACATAAACAATTCTATCGGGCATCCTAAAGCTTAAATACGTAATAGCAGAAGAAGGAAGGTGTTTAAAAATCCTATCAGACTGTGTACCTTCAATTATATTTGGATCTTGTATCATATAAGGAAATCTTTGTAAACCCATAATGCTTACAGAAGCAACTGATAAGCTATTTAAAACTACAGTGCAGCTTAGAAAATTACCATATCAGTAAACTGAACAATAAGTTACTGATGGTTCTAACAGTGCCTGATATACTTCCTGGATAGATTCATTGAGCAAGGTAATCTGGTTTCTTACCACAAAATAAAGACAAAATATATGATCAACCTATAAAACTTTTGCAGTAAATATCTCCAACAACATTTTACATAAATAAGTTCCCAAAGCGAATCTATCACTTCTGCCCAACTATCCTGTGGTAGTGAATATTTAAGCTCAGAATTAGTCATTGGAACTACCTCATTAGTCTCTTTCCAACATTACACTTGTCAATTTCTGATCCCCGCACAGCTGCTAACAGCACAATAGTACTATATAGATGAACCTGTGGTAGTGAATATTTAAGCTCAGAATTAGTCATTGGAACTACCTCATTAGTCTCTTTCCAACATTACACTTGTCAATTTCTGATCCCCGCACAGCTGCTAACAGCACAATAGTACTATATAGATGAAGACATTTTACTAAGTCATTTGTGAGTGATGGCATTCAAAATGAGGAACCTGTAATAAAGGATATATAATTTGATTAAATGATACTTATTTAAAAGTGGGCATTTTAGGGGCACCTGGGTGGCTCAGTTGGTTAAGCATCCAACTTCAGCTGAGGTCATGATCTCACGGTTCATGAGTTCGAGCCCCTCGTTGGGCTCTGTGCTGACAGCTCAGAGCCTGAAGCCTGCTTCAGATTCTGTCTCCCTCTCTCTCTGCCTCTCCCTTGCATGCTCTCTCTCTCAAAAATAAAATAAACATTAAAAAAAATTTTTTAAGTGGGCATTTTAATCAATGTGGTACAATGGTTATAATCCCATCTGTAGCTTTATATTTCATGATAATATAATTTATATGTAACACAGTATTAAAATGGCCGGAGTTTTCCACAACTGCTGTACTCTTGGATCAAATTTGTTAGCACCAGCAACTGTGGTCCCATTTCTCAGCCTAGACACTTCATTCATTATTCGGGAAGTCAGCTTTCCATTACTATATGTAATAGTAAGGAATGGCTTACAGGTGAATCAATGGAAACTGAAAATGGAAAGCCAATGTTTTGCTTCTCAGTTTTATTCTTCTTCTTATAACCTGATCTGCTCACAAGTGGTTAATCTAATGAATCTGTTGTTCAATATCTCATTTTCCCCAAAAGGTTTCTCTGTGAGAGAGTTCTGGCAAATAACAAAATGACAAGCAGTGAGTATTTCACGACCCTGTCCTTGGTCTCAAGCTCTTTCTTATCTCTGCTTATCTCTTATCTGTATCTCTCCCCAGAACTGTTTCCCTAAATTAAAAATGTTTCTACAACTGGTGAATTGAAGATGCCCTTAATACTCCTCGCCTGTCAATAAAGCACCTCTGAGGCATACCAAATGAGTACCTTACCCACCCCAAAACATCTTTCAAGACAGCAAGAGCTGGGCTGATTCGCTCTACTAACCCTGTTCCCCGTGCATATTTGGAACACAGTAGAGGCCATTTAGTTCACCAACTGAGTAATGTATAATGATCTTTTGTCAATATCAATAACATTATGTAGCAATTCTAATTCATTAAAATAACTTAGCTTGGAATGTTTGGTTGCTTAATGGCTGGGATGGTATGTGGACATAAATTAGAAAGAAACAGATAATGCCTATACTATTAACAACACTGTTGGAATAGCTGAAACCTATTTCTTTTGGCAACTATTTCTATTTGATGCAGTTCATTTAATCTTAAACATTCACCGAATGCCTACCATTTTCTGGGTACTCAGGGGAGAAAGATGAATTAAGTAGAGGATCCACCCCCTTTGAGGCATCCACACTCTAGTTACGAAGAAAACCATGTGAAAAACCAATGTTTAAAGTACAATCTATTAAGTGCAAAAACAGTTTGGGACTGTAGAAGCAGAACAGTGGCAGAGATCAGCTGCCTGGCAGGGTCAGACCATTTCATCAATGAGAAATCATTTAAAAATTATCACCTGAAATATGTTAATTTTATTTTATTTTTTTAATTTTTTTTTCAACGTTTATTTATTTTTGGGACAGAGAGAGACAGAGCATGAACGGGGGAGGGGCAGAGAGAGAGGGAGACACAGAATCGGAAACAGGCTCCAGGCTCCGAGCCATCAGCCCAGAGCCCGACGCGGGGCTCGAACTCACGGACCGCGAGATCGTGACCTGGCTGAAGTCGGACGCTTAACCGACTGCGCCACCCAGGCGCCCCAGAAATATGTTAATTTTAAAAACTAGGGTGCACCTAGGTGGCTCAGTGGGTTAAGCATCTGACTTCGGCTCAGGTCATGATCTCATGGTTCGTGGGTTCGAGCCCTGTGTTGGACTCTGTGCTGACAGTTCAGAGCCTGAAGCCTGTGCTTCTGTGTCTCCCTCTCTCTCTGCCCCTCCCCCACTCATGCTCTGTCTCTCTCAAAAAATGAATAAATGTTGAAAAAAATTAAAAATTAATAGACTCTCTAAGTAAATGTATGATTCCTTAGTGGCATTATTATTTCCCACTAATAAAACTGCTAAAAGCTTTAATCACTCTCTGTTAGATATTATTTCATTCACATTTAATACTTAAAGGACCTAATCAAGTAGGGATCTATTTCCACACCCCTTTTCTGCCCAAGGCAAATCTTTTTTTAAAAAAATCTGTATTCATGTTCTCTACCACCCTGCAATGATAGAGTAAGATATAATCCAATCTGGACCTCTTCTCCTTCATTGACACATTTTAAGGACCCATACTCTAGGGAGTCAGGTAGTAAATAATACTGCAAGTTAGGCACATAGCTAACGTGCATTGTTAAATAACTGTATTATCAAGGAACTCAACTGCTTCACTCTATGCTAATAAAACACCTTGTAATCAAAAGCATTTGGACCGGGCTGATTGCTACTATTAAATCTCTAAAGCATAAGTAAGAGTATGCATGACTTAAAATTTGACTCTCGTATTAAGTCCTCACAATCTTTAAGATATCAAATAGTCGAGAAATATTCGTCTCTGCACAGTTTTGTATACACTACAAATGTGTAAATGAGTAAAATGAGTACCAAGAGATGTAGGCATCTTGACAAAATATCTAATCACAGCAAAATAATCCACATTTTACTTGGCTGTGCCACAAACCAGCTGTATGGCCTTGGATGGGACACTCAAATTCACTGAATCTCCTATGTGACAAATGAATGGACTATTCTCTGTATTTTGAGGGGAGAAAAATAAACTAAATTAATGGAACTGAACTAGATGCTCTCTAGAGTTTCTCTAGGCTCAAACATTATGAAAGCTTCTAAAAAGTGTCTTTTAGAAATTTTCTGTAGCCTTTCATCCCAGGTTTTGAAATGAAATCCCACTGTCAAATCATTTCCAGACATCTGGAACACCTAATCCATCCCCAGTGTAAGATACCAAGGCAGTTAACAATTAAGCTGTTATTAGTGAATCATGTGTTCTAAACGGCCACTTGCTGGGCCCTATTATTTTAGTGTCACAACCATGACCTGAAAATAATACAGGCATTTGAGAAACTCATTAACTTGTAGAACCCCGAGGTGCAGTTTATCATATCAGAGAAATCTACTAGAGAAATCCCAGTAGGAACACATGTGTTCCTAAGCATATAAAACCTCACCAGAGTAAGAAATATCTGAAAGTGTAAGACACATCATTCTTCAAAATATTCCCTGGTGAAAAACTTCGTAAGTGGCATACTGAACTGAAAACGGCCCTTCACACTTACGAACTAAGTAAGACACTTTCAATGGGAATAATACATTTACCTAGATCTACATAACACATGCACATACCATAACTGGCACAGCCAAAGTGTCCATTGCAAATAAAAAGCACATCCTTAAAAGAATCATTACAAAACACCCAAAGAGAAAAAAAGAACAGGGAAGCCCACAAAGTAGGTCAAACCAGCATCACCCTAGAAATTATGCAAATCAGAAAACATTTGGAGTAATAATCGTATATAAGGCTCCAAATCCACTCAAAAGATGGTTTAAAAGTAAAATAAAATAGTGAAACTAACAGGCAGAGGGACCCATGGGGGAAAAGATAAGCTTGGGTTATAGGAAAAAAAGAAACATTCTCACATGCTATTGTATGTATCTTAATGAAGGGTAGTGGGTATAAAACAAAACATAAAATATTATTCTGTGCTTATGTAGCTCAAGTTGCTGCAACTCAAGACAGATGTACAGGGACTGAAGATTCATCAGAACATTCCTTTTCATCATGCATTTCTTTTTCAGTCCGAAGGGAGACAGCACCAAAACAGAAACCAAATGGAGCAGGCAGAAGGACAGTGCTCTGGTTGAGAAAAAAAAAATGAACACCGGGAGGGAACAGGGCTCATCTGTGTAATATTATGAATGACTCAGAGTAAAAACAGACTTGCTTATCAAGTCTTGTAGAAGCTACTTCTAAATCTGATTTTAGCTACCTTTAGGAAGAGGAGTTAATATACAACACAGTGACTCTGGCAGAGAATACTTAAGGATTCGAAATGGGCTTGGATAAATTTGTGAATGGCTGAGAAAAGCTGAGGTTAATTCCTATCCTTTATATTTGATGCAGAGAGAACAATTGTGCCCTCACAGCCTCCATTGGCGACATCTGATTGAAATGCTAGGGTGGTATGGGCCACAAATCTGGCAAGTTCTATTTTTTTCATGTTACACGAAATATATCAAGGTGTTATTTATTAAATATACTTCTAATAAATGGATTAGAAAAGCCTACAGGCTGGCTGTATATTCCAACCACATTCTTTCTCCATGAGAAAATGCTGTCCAGTGATTGTCCTTATCTGATGCATATATAAAAATGTCTGGATTTGCTCTTCATCAAGTCCTTAACAAATTTTTTTTGATATGTAGTGATGAGAGCTAGAAATGAGTAATTTAGCACAGTTGTTGTGAGTGGCTCTTTTCAGATTTTCAAGAGTAGAAATAGTTTCAGTAGAGAACAAAATCCTAGAACAACTTGTTGCTTCCTGGTAAATGACATCAGATGCTGAGATTAAATACAGAGAACCAATCTGGGGTTAGGAAACCCTACAACAACAGATATGTGAGCATGGCTCCTGCACGTTTGAGATACCTAAGAAAACACACTGTGATGGAGAAGAGAACACAAGGGATTTACTGACAGCTTAACCAGGAAAAAAGAATTTAGGTCTGACTTAGATATGAGACAGGCTTTGTTCAAGTTCAATCAGTTCCATCTCTGAAATGAAATTGCAACGGGACAGGATTTCTTTAAAAGAGTTATAGTTGCTTACTAAAAATTAGTTGGCTCCCTAGTTTGATGGAAGTTACTACCTCGTTTTCATTGTTGGACTTTCTTGTGGTTGTGATTGCTGAAAGAAGAACCTCTATTTACATGGTCTCCTATTTATTTGAGTTCACTGAACCTAATCTAGATGTGGAGACCTGTAATCTTGCCTCTGGCAAAGAACAGAGGGAACTCTGTTTAATTAAAAGCAAAAAAAACTCACATTCATTAAAGCTAACTATCTAATAACTACATTCTCCTCACACACTATCGTTATTACTTAATCAAAAATAGATTTCCCAGCCACTCTATTGACCATATAGAATGGCCCCTCAGCAGTGTAGAAATGCTCCATCAAAACAGGAACGTGTTCCAGGGGAATGGCATCCACAAAAGAAGGGACCCTGGTAGGGATCTATTGTCTTAACTACTTTTTAGAGCAGCATCGGTTAGCCAACAATAACCAATCCTATCTCTTCCGAAACTCAAAACCGATTAAATTGACCTCTGTATTTAGAAAAGATTACCAAGGAGTTCAGCAAACCTTACTTCTGGTAGTGGGCTGGCCGGTTTGGTTAGGATTCCTCCTACATACACAACATTAGGCAGAGTGGGTCTCGGGAACTCCAGTGCTACATCTGTACACAGCATCCACAGACTGGACCCATGGACCAAGTCATACATGGACTTCTCCGGCAGCAGGTTGTACTTCTGCATTATCCTTTCATACTTGGGAAGAACCAGAAAGCTGACCCCTAATCTGGAAATGAGGTAAACGCCGGTATTTTTCATCCTTTGCAGCAAGTTCATGTGGTCTGTGAGGAGTGAGTTAAACTCCGGGACGTAAGCTAATGGGGCAGGAGCACCCACTTCAGCAGGATACCAAAGGCCAGTTGAAAATACAGCATATTTAACCCCTAAAAGATGCGCTATCACAAATCCACACATGTCATTAGGGTCCACCAGCAGCAGGTCAAACTTTTCCTTTTTTAGACCCTGAATCAGGGCACGGTTGCCAACCATCATATCACAGTTCTTAGTATAGTGATCCAGTATGTCAAACAGTTCGATTGCTGTCAATCTCCCAGAGAAAATATTCCGCATTTTGGACTGCAGGAAAGCATCCGAGGTGGTACTGTTAAAAATCCCTGGGTAGCGCTGGAGGCTGTAATGATTAGATGGTGCGATGTCTCTGCCTTCAGAGAGAAGAAACACTGTACGGTGGCCTCTCTCGTGCAAGGCTGAGGCTAGTGTCTTGAAAATGTACATATGGCTTTCAAACATAATTGGCGGCACGATGATGATTTTGGCAGCCTTCGCTATCCCAACCGCACTCCACAGGAGCACGAAATACGGAGTGTAAGACTTCATTGCTGAAATGACAACCAGAAAAAGACTTAAAACAAAGTATAGTCCTTACCATTCAAAACAAACAATCACAGAGACTTCTTTCAAAGTATTTGATGATCCAATATTTTGTCTAAGGATCACTGTTTAAAAGTATCCTGATATTTGTTCTAATTACCTCTCTATTTTTAAAAGATAATTTTTGTAAAGTACAGAACTGACAGCAAAGCTGACTGAAACTGAAATACATTTAAAATATATCCGTTGCAGAGCACATAACTCCATCAGTAATAGAGAACTAGATACTTACTGAGAACCAGATTTCAGAAATCTGAAATAAAACTTCTATAAGATTGAATGAAAGATCTCTCTTCTTCGAATAATCACAATGAGATATCTATGAAACATTGTTTATCTTCCTTTACATTTTTTTTGATGTTTATTTATTTTTTGAGAGAGAGACAGAGCAGGAGTGGGGGATGGGGAGAGAGAGAGATGGAGACACAGAATCCAATGCAGGCTCCAGGCTCTGTTTGAGCTGTCAGCACAGAGACCAACCAGGGCTCGAACCCACAAACGGCGAGATCATGACCTGCGCCGAAGCTGGTGCTTAACCAACTGAGCTACCCAGGTGCCCCAACACTGTTTACCTTTTAATTGAACATTAATGTTAATACCAGGAAGAAGGGCCAAGATTTTTTATTTCTGAGTGCATCAGCATGTATGTGTCTCTTTAAATCATTTTATCACAGCAGTTACGTTCCCAATTATGACCAAAGCATACCAAAGAAAGATTGTTTTAAAAAATAATCCTTTCAAGTAACAGTTCTATATAAAGGACATTTTTCTACAGGAAAGATTACATTCTATGTGAATTTCCCCTCTATCTAAATACACTTATGTATCCTGGCAGTCTCTATGTAATTTATAGCAATTTGCTAATTCATTTCCGGACATTAAAAGAAAAACTTTTAATAGAAAAGTTCAAGGGAATTAACCAGATCTATGTAAATGTTTATAGAAGTGATTGATTAACAAGTGTGTGCCAGACCACACTTCCTGTGTTGTAAGTCAGGTGCAAATGGCAAGTTAGATCATGGTTGTACAGGTGATACCTATCACTTCTACCTTTTCATGTTAGTGGATTATATACAATAGTTACAGTTGTCCTCAATCAGTTTTTAGAAATAAGTGTTCTACCTGTGGGGTCTATATAGTGTGCAAACTCCTCCTACCCGACCCAATATAATTTTTACTTAGACTCTAAATTAGCCTCCAAACTGAAAACAAACAAACAAACACACAAACAAACAAAACCCATCTAAATAATAATTACCCGTGCAAACTGGATATTTTTACTTCAAGGAACAACTTAGAATAGATTTATATTCACATCACCAAATCAATAACCATTTTCATTCATTATCATATATTAACTACCCTACTTGTACAAATTCCCACCATCTAAATGAAGTTTTAGCAACTATACCTTCTCAACATTCAAACACGCTGCAAAAAACAAAAAAGAAATCAATAGCGGGCAAATGATAGATTCTTCTCATATCAAGATTTAAACTATAGGGGCGCCTGGGTGGCCCGGTTGGTTGAGCGTACGATTTCAGCTCAGATCATGATCTCACAGTTCATGGGTTCGAGCCCCGCATCGGGCTCTGTGCTGACAGCTCAGAGCCTGGAGCCTGCTTCGGATTCTGTGTCTCCCTCTCTCTCTGCCCCTCCCCTGCTCACTCTCTCTCTCTTTCCCTCTCAAGAAAAAATAAAAACTAATTTTTTTAATTAAAAAAAGGACTAAACTACAAAATACGTTATATTTCCAGGTGCCTCTTCTCTCCCTCCAAGGAAATTTTCAAACTATTTCTAGATGAGTTGATACTATACCATTAAGAGTAAATTGAAGTAATGCCCATTATAAGCATAGAAGAGCCTGTGTTAACTACTGCTTGAATTAATGAGGGCTTTAAAAAAACAAATTAAGAGAAAACACTATTTCTATAGCAATGAACTAAGTTTATTCTATAATTACAAGGTCAATGAAGAAAAAAAATTAAATAGCCAATTCTGGAGGAAACTTTCCAGGCCTTCATTCCTCTGTACCATCTCTCTAATGTATCTCTCTGGTGCAGCCTCCCAATTCCAAGGAATTAAAAATTAAGGATTTTCAGTGGACACGTTCTCAATTCGAGGGATGAGATTTATGCAAAAGCAGTTATTTCAGCAGCTAGTGTCCACTGCTGTGATTAATACTACCTGTCATGGTTTGCATGTTCAAGACATACCAACGGATGGACTAACGGTAGGAACGGCTTTGTCTACTGTGTTTTGCATCTAGCTGAGCAGTGAACACACAGTTCATTCAGCTACAGTTAAAACCACTGCTTTATCTGTCATAGACACATAAGACACAAAACAAAACACAAAAAATAATAGTAGGGAAACAAATCCTTTCCCTGAGCTTTTTACTCGTCTTACTTTTTTATTTTAACATTTTATTTCAGAAATTACTACAAAGTAAAATGACATCATTTTCTGTGATTTTTTTTTAAATGTTAATTCAGTTTTGAGACAGAGAGAGAGAGAGAGGGAAAGATAGCAAGCGAGGAAGGGGCAGAAAGAGAGGGAGACACAGAATCCGAAGCAGGCTCCAGGTTCTGAGCTGTTAGTACAGAGCCCACCACCAGGCTCGAACTCAGGAATCAGGAGACCATGACCTGAGCTCAAGTCGGATGCCCAATCGACTGAGGAAAATGGTTGCTTTTTTAACGCACAAGTGCTTATGTTCAAGAACAGCATTGTTCAAAAGAGTTTTCTGTGAAGATGAAAATGTTCTCTATCACGACTATCCAATATTGAGCAGCTGAAGTGTAGTTAGTGTGATCGAGGAACTGAATTTTAAATTTTAACATGTGGCTTAATTAATTTAGTACCAGTGGCTACAGTACTAATATAAGGTTAGAAAAAGTGCATACATTCTGTACATATAGATTTTAAAAGTAGTTATGTAAACATACCAATATTTGTGGGGAAAAAATATCTTCTAAAAACAATGTCTACTGATGCTTTGTGAAAAAAAAAATTAACGACCAACAAAGAAGCATCATTTCTACAGACATAAAATTGTTCAAATACAAAATTAATTATGAAGTACTACAACAGCATTTTACTCTGATAAACATCGTTGTGGTGGGTAACAGAATGAGCAACACGACTAACAACAAATGGTGAGGCTATTGCTAGTCCAGACTTATGAGGATGTGTCTACTGATAAGCTGGAGTTCACTAATAGTAAAAACTTCTGCTCTGAGAAAGATAATGCCAAGAGAATAAGAAGATAAGCCACAGACTGGGAGGAAATAATTGCAAAAGACACAGCTGATAAAGGACTGTTCTCCAAAATACACAAAGAACTCTTAAAAATTTTTTTTTCAACGTTTTTATTTATTTTTTTTGGGGACAGAGAGAGACAGAGCATGAATGGGGGAGGGGCAGAAAGAGAGGGAGACACAGAATCGGAAACAGGCTCCAGGCTCCGAGCCATCCGCCCAGAACCATCCGCCCAGAGCCTGACGCGGGGCTCGAACTCACGGACCGCGAGATCGTGACCTGGCTGAAGTCGGACGCTTAACCGACTGCTCCACCCAGGCGCCCCCACAAAGAACTCTTAAAATTCAACAAGAAGAAAGCAACCAATCTGATTTCAAAAAGGGCCAAAGACCTTAATAGACAACTCACAAAGAAAATCTACAGATGGCAAATGAGCACATGAGAAGATACTCCACATCATATATCAAGCAAATGCAAATTAAAAGCACAATGAGATACTACTACACACCTGTCAGAATGGCCAAAATCCAGAACAGTGACAATGCTAAATGCTTAAGAGAATACGGGGCAACAGGAACCCTCATTTGTTGCTGGTGGGAATGTAAAATGGTACAGCCACTTTGGGAGACAGGCTGGTGGCCGCTTACAAAACTAAATATATATTTACCATATGATCCAGCATTTGTGCTACTTGGTATTCATCCAAAGGAGCTAAAAGCTTATGTGCACACAAAAGCCTGCACATGGATGTGTATGGCAGCCTGATTCATAATTGCCAAAACTTGGAAGGAACTAAGATATCTTCTAGTAGGTAAATGGATAAATAAAGTAGAATGGAATGTTACTCAATGCTAAAAAGAATATGGACTACAAGCCATTAAAAGGAAAGAAACTTAAATGCATATTACTAAGTGAAATGTATATTACTTATAATATGCATATAATAGTGTAAATAACAAAGGATTTTAATTTAACATTTTCTACAATGGACATGTAGGTGTTACTCTTCTCTTAATAAAAATAATAAGCATTGCTTTTAAATAATATGTGATAAAAAATCTCATTTATAATAATAAAGTACATAAAATGCCTTGCAATTAACTAAAAAGGATATTTGTTTGCTATTCTAAGTATGGCAAGCCTTTCTCCAAAGGCATACACATGGAAATAATACTAAGTATTTAGAAATACTCTACTACTTTAATGAAAGGTGGTATTTGAGAAAAGTCAATCGTTCCCATATTATAAATTGATAAATCAGACTAGTGTTAATTTTTTTTTAATACATCCAATAAAAGTGTTGCACTTTAAATGATCACTGGAAAGAGGTGGAAAATGAGCATAAAGCAAAGAAAGAAATCTTCATTACAGATATTATTAGATTCGACTATATAATCATTAAATATTTTGGGAATGTTTAAGACATCTGGCTGGGGCGCCTGGGTGGCTCAGTCGGTTGAGCGGCCGACTTCGGGTCAGGTCATGATCTCGCAGTCCATGAGTTCG
This sequence comes from Lynx rufus, assembly GCF_022079265.1. NCBI lineage: Eukaryota > Metazoa > Chordata > Mammalia > Carnivora > Felidae > Lynx > Lynx rufus. The sequence continues at coordinate 93,487,283 of NW_025814845.1, read as the reverse complement.
AGCCCCGCGTCGGGCTCTGGGCTGATGGCTCAGAGCCTGGAGCCTGCTTCGGATTCTGTGTCTCCCTCTCTCTCTGCCCCTCCCCCGTTCATACTCTGTCTCTCCCTGTCTCAAAAATAAATAAATGTTAAAAAAAAAATTAAAAAAAAAGACATCTGGAGCAGAGGTTTCCAGCCTGAGATGGCTAACTGAACCTAAGTGTTTCTACTCCTTTCTTCCTAAAGCTTCTTTAGAAATGACAGCCAAGAATATAATAGGGAATACCTAATATCTCTGAAAATTGTTATGAGGAAATGAGGTGTGGGCAGGGCTACAGTCATCAGTGAAATGGATTTCTAGAAAACAAATGCCAAGAATAGCTTATTGAGGAATAAAAGTGAATGGAAGAAGTCATGACCCAGAACACACAGAGAAGCCTGTAGCAGAGGTGAAAACTGCTTCCAGAATGGCTGAGAGCTTCAGTGGACAAGTCTGGGAGCAAGAGTGGTGGGAGCAGCAAGAAACCAAGGGGAAGAGCTCTCTAAAGAGGAGATAGAGTTGTTTCCCCCACCTATCACATCTTCTCTTCACTCCCATGGGCGCAAAGCAGCCGCAGCCGCATGTACTGCCCAAAGTAAAAATGCACATCGGTTCCCTAGATGAACAGACCGGCGGCCCAAAGAGTGATGAGAACTGATAACTCAGGGTAAAACCTCTTAATGCTGGTTTACAGGAGGTGGCTTTTAGCCCCTTACCTGTCACCCTAGAGAAAGTACTGGTCACTGAACATGCTGCATCCATACACACAGTTTGAACTCAACCTCCCAGTTAGAGGCTAGGAGCTTAAATTTGCTGAATGACTGAACAAAACAAACTAGATTTTACTTTCGTGAAAATTAGCAAGTACATCATTTTGAATGACAACACAGTTTTAGGCAGTTGGTAAAAATATAAATTGGCGCAAATGTTCTGAAAAACAACTGGCCCATCATTTTATAGTTATTTATGTAAGTACTATAAATCAGGTATATCAACATGTATGTACAAAGATGTTCCTGTATTCACTTCTAACAGCAAACAGCCAGAAACCACCAGGAATCCAGCAATAGAGGATTAATCACATCATAGTACATTTTACGATGGAGTATTATAGAACCATCAAAACTGAGTTTTAAACATTTTTAACATGAGAAAATGCTCATAACATAAAGAAATAAAATTATATGTATTATGTATATACACTAAATGATTATATCGATGACAAAGTAACTTATCTGATAACAAACTTATCAGAAATCTGCAAACAAACAGAAATCAGAAATCTGGATTGTCAAATTGAGGAATTTTGTTTTCTCCTCCTATTTTATATTTCCAAGCTTTTGAAGTTTTCTACCAAAACTAGATAATATTTATAACACACTCATTCCATTTCCATGCCTCTTTAGCTGCAGCCTTACTCCCACTCTCCTCTTGGAGTCCAATGTCTAAAAATATCCGTGTCTATTTGCTGGGCTCCACTTACTCCCCAAATGATTACAGCTTGGCATGGTCTCCACCACCACTCTGCCCAAACACTCATTGTTGAGGGCACCAAATACCTCTTAATATTCACACAAATGCCCTTTTGTTCCCCCAACACTTCCCTGATTGGACTTCTCTCTAATGCTATACATTGATGATCAATCCCTTCTCCCCTCCAAATTCTCTCTTGGCTCTGAGATGCCACTGCTACTGGTATTCCACTGTCACAATATTGAAGAAAATCCGGAATTCAAAGACTCTAAACAAATTTCCTTTTGCATTTCAGCTCTCCCTTTCTTCTTAAATTAAAAATTATCTATATACTTGCATTTGAGACAAGAAACAATGCCAATTTTAATAAAAGGACCCACCTCAGGGCATAGGGAAGCCGTTTAACATTTAGGGGTAAATGGATTCAGCAAAACAAGGATATCAGAGTGGCACTTTACTTGAACGCTGCAAATCCAAAACACTCATTTGCAAAAGTGATCCCTCTAAGACCAAACCCTTAGAACACCAGAAAAAAATAGATTAGCTATATTTTTCCTGTTCCTAAGCCTCAATGGTTCACTTCAGCTGAAATCTGACACCGGAACACCCCATTACTCTACTGAGACTTTTTTAAAGATAAAAAAAAAATAGGCTTCATTAACCCCTGATTTTTCTTATTTTCTCAAACAGGAGTTTAAAAATACCAGAGTCTAATACCTTACTAGACCTCTAGCAACCTTACTTTAAAGTGCTATTTCCATCTACTTATGAAAGAAGGAAAGAAAGAAAGAAAGAAAGAAAGAAAGAAAGAAAGAAAGACAGACAGACGGGGAATGGTCTTTGGCTACCACATGAAAGAATCATTTCTCTGGTTTTTGCTATTTGAGATTAAACCATGAATAATACTGAGCTGGAAAGCATACATGAGGATGAACTATATATATAAAAAAAATGGCAAGCACATAAACTACAGGAAAGAAGTTAAATTTTGACAGCCAACCAGCCTAGCAGCTTAGCAATTCAGGAGCAAAGGGAGAAAACAAGAGAGTGAGAGAATATGAGAGAGAGAGAGAGAGAGAGAGAGAGAGAGAGAGAGAGAGAGAAACCAAACACAGACTCTTAACTCTAGAGAACAAACTGATGGTTACCAGAGATGAAGTGGTTGGAGGTATGGGTGACATAGGTGATGAGGATTAAGGAGTGCACTTGTGATAAGAATCAGGTGATGTATGGAAGTGCTGAATCGCTATCTTGTACACCTGAAACTAATGTTACACTGTATGTTAACTAAGTGGTATTTCTTTCTTTTTTTTTAAGGTTTGTTTATTTTTGAGAGAGAGAGAGAGAGAGACAGAGACAGAGACAGAGACAGAGACAGAGACAGAGAGTGAGCAGGGGAGGGGCAGCCAGAGAGGGAGACACAGAATCCAAAGCAGGCTCCAGGCTCTGAGCTGTCAGCACAGGGCCCGACTTGGGGCTCGAACTCACTGACCCCGAGATCATGACCTGAGCCGAAGCCGGACGCCTAACTGACTGAGCCACCCAAGGCATCCCAACTAAGTGGTATTTCGATAAAAACTTAAAAAAAAAATAGACTGTCATTTTAAATAAGAATCAAAGTGTTTTCACATTAAAGGAAAAAAAGGCTAATGGGACATTTAAAATCATGTCTGTATGTGGCGAATTGAACTATTTAGAAAAAATAGATTATGTAGTCTGGTAAATGAACAGCTAAAATTCTCAGTACTTTTTAAGTTTCTCTGGCATTTAATTATAATGACTGCAATAACAAGAAAACAACATGTCAGTCATAACTGCCACCAGAAGTCAACCTTGGTACTACATGAAATATTAGAATAATTTCATCTGTCTTCAAAGCACCTTTTATAAGTAAACCTAGGAAAATGCCATCCAGAAAAAATAAAGAAAAATAAACAAAAATCAAATCCATCAAAATAAAGACTAATTAGACATCATTACTAGTGCTTTTAAATAAATGCCAATAGCATTTTTCATAGAAATAGAACAAAGAATCCCAAAATCTGTATGGATCCATAAAAGACCCAAATAGTGAAACAATCTTGAGAAAGAAGAACAAGCTACCACAATCCCAGATTTCAAGATATACTACAAGTCACAGTAATCAAACAGTATGGTACCGACACAAAAACATAGAGATAGACCAAGAGAACAGGATAGAGAGTCCAGAAATAAACTCACACCCAAGTGGTCAAGTAACCTACAACAAAGGAAGCAAGAACATACAATGGGGAAAAGATGGTCTTTTCAATAAATGGTGTTGGGAAAACTGAACAGCCACATGGAAAAGAAACTGGACCACTTTCTTACACCATCAACAAAAATAAAGTAAAAATGGATTAAAGACCTAAATGTGAGACCTTAAACCATAAAACTCCTAAAAGAAAATATGGACAGTAATCTCTTGGAAATCAGCCTTAACAACATTTTTTTAGATATGTCTCCTTAGGCAAGGGAAACAAAAGCAAAAAATAAACTACTGGGACTACACAAAAATACAAAGTTTTTGCACAGCAAAGGGAACTATAAACAAAACAAAAGGGCAACCCGGTGAATGGAAGAAGATATTTGCAAAGGATATATCCAATAAGGGGTTTATTTGCAAAATATACAAAGACCTTATACAACTCAATACCAAAAGAAAAGCCCCCCAAAAATCTGCTTAAAAATTAGGCAAAGGACCTTAATAGACATTTTTTTCCAAAAAAAGACATACAGATGATCAACAGACCCACAGAAAGATGTTCAACATTTTGGAGGCCACTTTCAGGCAAATAGGCTTGAGCAATGGAATATAGAAAGGGCCCACAGAGACCACCTGGCTGAATACACACAGGCCCATCAGGCACCCATATCTCAAAATATCCACAGGCCCTAACCAAACAATGGGCTACTTACAACTAGGCACAGTTACCAAAAAAGGGAAAATTCCATAGGTCCCCATACTCCTCACTTTCCCTCAGTAAGAGAAGTCCCCTCCTGCCTCCTAGCAGATAGCCTTTCTGCGGTCCTGCCCTCTACTGCCTAGTGGTTTATTCAATAAACTTTTAGCTCCTTTGTTCTGCTTCAGGTGAATTCTTTCACCTCCTTTGTCTTGGGCTTCCATAGATCCTCACCTCAGGGGCTCCCATCCAATTCCCAGACATCCCATTTAGGCACCACAAACCTCACTAATCATCAAGGAAATGCAAATTAAAACCACAGTGGGATATCACCTCACACGAGTCAGAATGGCTAGTATCAGAAAGACAAGAGATAATAAGTGTCCTGGAGGATGTAGAGAAAAGGGAACCTTGTGCACTGTTAATGAAAGGTAAATTAGTGCAAGGCAAAGTGGAAAACAGTATAGAGATTCTTCAAAAATTAAAAACAGAAATATCATATGATCCAATAATAATTCCACTATTGGGTGTTTACCCAGAGAAAATGAAAACACTTAATTTGAAAAGATACCTGCACCTTTATGTTTATTGCAGCATTGTTTACAATAGCCAAGACATGGAAGCAACCAAAGTGCCCATCGATAGATAAATGGATAAAGAGGTAGTGTATATGCACAATGTATTACTCAGCCATAAAAAGGAATGAGTTCTTGCCATTTGCAACAACATGGATGGACCTACAGGGTGTTATCCTAAGTGAAACAAGTCAGAGAAAGACAAATACTGTATCATTTCCCTTATATATGGAATCTAAAAAATAAACACGAACAAACAAAAAACAGACTCTTAAATACAGAGAACAAACTGGCAGTCGCCAAAGGGAAGGAAGTGGGGGAGGAGGGTGTGGGTGAAATAGATAAAAGGGGGTTAAAAGGTACAATCTATAAAGTAAGAGGTACAAAAGTTGTAAAACAAGTCATGGAATTGAAATGTACAACACAGGGAATACAGTCAATAATATTGTAATTACACTGTACAGTGACAAATAGTGACACTTATCGTGGTGAGCACTGAGTAATGTACAGGATTGTCCAGTCACTATTTTATACCTAAAACTAATTATTGTACACCTAAAACTAGTATAACACTGAATGCTAATTTTACTCCAATTTAAACAAGCCAAAAAAAAATCTAATTTCTGTATCCTCTAGCACAATTTAAGCTCCAAAAAGGTTGAAATTTTAGTAAAAGTAGGTAACTATTTTATTTCCATTGTTAACCATGTAGTAAGTGCTCAATAAATAGTTACTGAATGAATTGACTGCAATTGTGATTTTGAGCCAGGGTACTATGTAGTTGGACCACAGGCACAGCCACTAATGGTCCCGTTTTTTTTCTTTAATCTTAAATGAATGAAATGTAATTTTATCAATTGTCTTATTTCTAAACAAAATTCTAAATCAAAAGCTTTTTGCCTGAGGTACTGACATTAGTTACACATCCCAATAATGGAGAAAGTTTCTAGGATATGGATATTGCAGTTGGAGGAAGAAAGTATCAAAGTATAGGTTCCATTTCAGTTTTTACTTAAGTCTAGGGGTCTTTTTTCATCTTTGTTAACTTCTTACACATTCAATTTGCAAGTGACCATTATATTAAATAACAAAAGAATGTGACAAGAAGCTGGAATTTGTTGGATGCCATAGTAGGCATACAAGAGACTGCTGTGGCATATAGTTTTCTTTTCTAGTAATGGAATCCTCTACTTCTACTTGGCTCACAGCCAGAAAGACCTAAGACATTTCCTAGCCTCTCTAGGAGCTAGTTTGGGCCATATAAGTAAGTTCTGGTACATGTGCATGGGACAGAAGCAAAAGTGATATGTGCAGTTTCTAAGTTATGCCTTGAGAGGTTTCAATTTTCACCTTCCTGCTAGCAGGAATGAGCACAGGGTAATGATTAACATCCTGGACTGACCACGTAGGCAGAAGTATAAACCAGGAATAGTGCAACAACAAAGATACTTGAATCCACACTGTGGAAGCAGAATACCAGCCCTTTTCCTTGCTTATGCTCATTATGGCCATTCTCTGTGACACAACTAAACTACTGTCTTAAAGGCACTTTATTTTGAGTCTCTGTTTCCCACACTAGGATGACTAACCATCCTGCTTTGCCCAGAACTGAGGAGATTTCCAGGATGTGGAACTTTCAGTGTTCTATCTGGACAAAATGGAACGAGCTGGTCCCTCTATGGTTTGTGACTTATATCCTAATGTAAAACTATCAATAAATAGCATATCTTATAAAGAGCTCCACTGTACTATGTACCTTCCCTGCATTACAGGCTTTACGAGCATGATCTCATTTTACACTGAGAGACCATACCAAAGAAAAAGTGTTGTTCCCATTTTACAGACAAGGATAGTCAGACTGAGTAGGATAAGAACTTGAGCAGGATCTACATGTAGCATACTGCAGAGGTTCATATCCATTTTTAACCTACTTTTTATCCCACCATAGGAAGGGAGGAAGAAAATAAAGCTGAAGAAAACTGTAACTGTGGGCTAACTCGGGGATGGCTCCATTTTATTGCTATAGAGTTATTCAACAGCCCAGGTTTAAGCATTCATCTTTCATATGCAGGCAATATCTTGAGTTCTGAAATTAATTAGGACTGTCTTCTTGCAAGTAAACTACTAAAAGGAAGGAGTCCCTTAAAATCACACTATGAAATGGGAACACCTTGACTGGGTGTGGGAGGGTGAGAAGAGATAATTTAGAAAATTAAGGCCACCCATTGTTGGTTAATATTCCTTCCCACCTCACAAAAACTGTTGATCTGGCAATAGGCATTTTTAATTAAGTAAGGGTGCAATCTGGGTTAAAAAAAAAAAAGAAAAGAAAGAAAGAAAAAAGAAAAGAAAAGAAAATAGAGAGGAAAATAGAAAAGAAAAGAAAGGAAAAGAGAAGAAAAGAGAAGAAAAGAAAAAAGAGGAAAGGAAAGGAAAGGAAAGGAAAGGAAAGGAAAGGAAAGGAAAGGAAAGGAAAGGAAAGGAAAGGAAAAGAAAACAACAACAACAAAAACCCTACACTGGCAACAGAACCACTCAGGTTGTCTGTCAGTTGTTAATAAAGATAGATAACTTAGATTTTCGAAACTACCACTTTCCCAAATTAATGGTGTTTACTCATTGAGAAAAATCACAGATATTTACATATATTTATGGAGGTGCACGATTTAACTACAAAAATTCAACTGGAATATGCTAAATGCAAAGAAAGAAATTGGGCTCCATTTCACAAATTAAAAAAACAAATAAATCCAGGGGCACCTAGGTGGCTCAGTCTGTCAAGCGCCTGACTCTTGATTTCCGCTCAGGTCATCATCTCACTTTGTGGGACTGAGCTCCACACAGGGCTCTGAGCTGACAGCATGGAGCCTGCTTAGGATTCTCCCTCTCCCTCTCCCTCTCCCTCTCCCTCTCCCTCTCCCTCTGCTCCTTTCCTGCTTGTTGTGCACTCTCTCTCTCTCAAAAATACAAAACAAACAAACAAAAAACAAATCAAAGCTACTTGTCAAAAGCTTTTAGCCAAAATTTCTAACACATTTTTGCTTTTTTGGATACTATTTGTGTCTAATAATATCAAAAGGCACAACAGAAAATAGTCTATTATTCACACCACATTCCTAACACTCTCAAGTCACCTTAAAGAAAACAAGATGAATATAAATTTGTAAAAGAAACACAGGCAGATCTTTCTTCATACACACAAAATACTGAAAGGAATAAACCAGTAGTAAAACCATTCAAAATTTTTAATCCTGCACCTGGGACTTAGACTAGTGCCAAGGAGCGCATGAAAACCTCCTCGCGCAGGAGAGGTCATGAAGAATGTTTTTGTTGTCCTTTGTTGTCGTCCCGCACTCCGAGTTAGCCGCACTTAACACTTGCCTACACTACCAGTATCTATTCAGACATCTAGTACAGATGGTGAAGCTGTCAGGAGAAACCCAATGCTCTTCCCTTATCAGTGATAGCTGGCCCAGGCCCTCCTGGGGCCCTTCTCTGATCATCAGGTGGGGGGAAGTAAGATAAAAACAAGAAAAAAAAAAGGGAAAGAAAAATAGGATAATATGGATACCAACAGACATTGCAACTTAGTACCTTGGATATAATATGGGTCAAATTAATGCTTGATAAGTGATTAAATTTAATTATTTTAAACACACATATTTAATCTCATGAAATGGTTCTCCAACGTTCCTGTCCTAAACAATCACCTGTGGTGCTTATTAAAAATGCAGATTCCATGGTTTCTTCATCACACAGGCTGTTAGGAAGTCTGGGGAGAAAGAAACCCCAAAATCTACATTTGTAATAAGGATTTGGAGATTTTGATGCATTCAACCACCGGATTGAGAGACAAGGATCTACTACTCAATCCTTATGTGCATTAAGAGATACGTAAGTGATTCAAAGGGCATGTGGATCTGAAATATAAAGACCTGAGTTAAATTTCACTTGTTCTGGGTATTCAGAAAAGTCACAATGCCCAGCCCAGGATCTTGAGGAACTCAGACTAAACAAACAAGCAACCCCAAAGTGTATGTTTTTAACGTACTGTTATAAAGTACCTATAATATCTCAGGCACACAAATACAGTTTTGGAAATTTATAAGAACACGGCAGTAGCTTTTCATTTTCATTCAGTTTAATACCACATATTCAACTTTCCCATGATCATTTAATCCCACAAATTATAATAAGATAACTTGAAATATTAAAGTATTAGTAAAGTATTAATCAATGTCACACTAGATAGATAATTTAAACAAATGTCAACGTGTATTTAAAATGTTGGGTTTTGGCTGTGTGTCATACTTGGGTAACCTAAGACTATCTTTTTGGGAAGCTCATATTTCCAGTTGCTTATACTATGAAAATAACATCATTTTAGGTGACCCTACAGTGAAGTCTCTATGATGCAAGAAAAAATAAAAATAGGTATGGCATGTGTCTATAGATCCCCAAATCAGCAGCCTTTGTAATTTGGGCCAAGTCATTTAATTTCTTGGTGCCTAATTTTCTTCATCTGCCAATTAAGACTATGAAATTAGATGGTCCTGGAGATCTCTTACAATTAAAAGACCTTACTAAAAAAATAGATGTAAAAATAGGTTTAAAAGGTCGTGGGTGGCTCAGTTGGTTAAGTGTCTGACTCTTGGCTTTCTGGGTTTGAGTCCCAAATCAGGCTCTGTGCTAGCAGTGTGGAACCTCTCTCTCTCCCTCTCTCACTGCCCCTCCTCAACTCGTGCTGTCTCTGTCTCTCTCAAAATAAAAAAATAAACTTAAAAACAATTTTAAAAATAGGTGTAATGACATTGGTATGAGTTGGTTCATAAAAGTAGTTAAGACCAAATAGATGCTAAGGAAAAAAAAATTGAGAAAATGAATCTTAAGCTTTATGTTACAAAGAATCTGTAGTGTGAAGACAAATTTTACAGGGATACTGTTAGAATACAAATTCTGACTCAGTATGTCTAGTGTGCCAAATTATTTACTTCTGACAAGCTCTCTGGTGCTATCCAATGATGCAGGTACATGGACTGTACTTTGGTAAGAAAGGATTTGGGGTAAAGCCAAGAGTTAGAATTAAGAGCAATAAAACCTGATTAATAACATGGTCAACCAGTCAACAATACAGTAACCTACTGGAAAACAAAAGACAATCTGCTTACAATAAGGAAAGGAACTAATTTACCTATATAATTTTTTAAGGGACCGTTACGTGGTAGGTAAGCCAATCTTTGAACATATGGCTACATGCCAGTGTCTCTCAACCCTGACCATACGTTATAATCACCTGGGATGTTTGGAAAAGCTAGAGATGCCTGAAAGCCTACTACCCCTAAACTTATCAATTAAATCAGAATTTCTGGAGATAAGACCTCATAGGTCTTAGCATTTATTTTTTTGCTTTTATTTAATGCTCTCCAAGTAATTATAATATTGAGAACCACTGGACTGCCCTTACACAAAATCATAGCAAAATACACAAAAGTAAACAACTAATCCAACCCATTTTGTTTGTTGTTTTTAATAAACAGAGGGGAGAGAGAGAGAGAGAGAGAGAGAGAGAGAGAGAGTGTGTGTGTGTGTGTGTGTGTGTTTTAAATGTACTATGAATACTTGAATATGCATAAATAAGCAATTTGTAAATAAAACACAACAGCTTAAGTTTAGGTTATAAAAACTAACCAGGGAATTAGTAACAGGAAAGCATTTTGAAATTTAAACCTAATTTTTCTTTTGTCCCTAAAATGATCAGAAAACCTGAATTGATTATATTTAGTATCAGAGATCAGTGGTTCTCCAACCTTGGCATGCATCAGAACCACCTGGAGAGCTAGTAAAACAAAGACTATTGGCCCTGTCCTCACAGTTTCTGATTCCATAGATCTGGGATGAGCCCCAAATTTGCATTTCCAACAAATTCCCAGGTGATGCTGATGCTGCTGGTTCAGGCACCATTTTAAGGATCACTGACAGAGATAAAAGTCTGGAATTTTAACAAAGGCAGTTCTTTTTTAATAAAGAAAACAGTGGCATTAAGAGACTTTCGATCTTGGGGCACCTGGGTGGCTCAGTCAGTTAAGTGTCTGACTCTTGATTTCGGCCCAAGTCATGATCTCACAGTTTGTGAGATTGAGCCCCACGTTGAGCTGAGCTCTATGTTGACAGCGTAGAACCTGCTTGGGATTCTCTTTCTGTCCCTCCTCAGCTCACAGGCTCATGCTCTCTCTCTTTCTAAATCAATAAATATTTTTAAAAAGACACTTTCGATCTTTATCACGTAACCAGTTTAAAAAAAATATGTATGTATGATATACATATACATAAATCGTACAGGAATAAGTGTGGGTTTCTTTTTCTTCATCTCCTCAAGACCAGCTCGGTACCAGTTATCTCCAAGCAGCTGCATCATGTGATCAACATTCAGCGAACAAAAAGGAAATTCTTTGTTTTTATTCTGATCTCATCTTTAAGCAAATGAGAAAAGTTTCATAAAGAAGACTGCATAAGACTTTAAGTTCTTATAGGTATATGGTTTCTTAAAAGAAAACTGATGCCTGATTAAAGTTTTAAAATGTTTCGTTAGGAATTTTTATAACTCTCTTTCATTGGGATTTTAATTCTTAGAACACCACAGTGAATGTGGAGGAAATCTAGATTAAATTTTCATCCTCTCCCACCTCAAGGTTTATTCACGTGTGGGGAAACAGGTTTTTAAAAAATATTTTATTATTTTTTTTAAGTAATCTCTATACCCAACATGGGGCTCAAACTCAAAGCCCGGAGATCAAGAGTCACGTATTCTACCATCGAGGCAGCCAGGCACCCCCCCAGGGAAACAGGTTTTCAACACATCATTATACAGACATTCTTAAGGCTGCAGAAATGTACCAGGATCACAAAATATCACAAGAGTGTTTCTCTTCTTTATTAATAATATCCTTTTGCTACTATCAATAGTTTAAGCAGATTTTAACATTATCTACATTAAGATTAAGAGTCACAGAATAAATTCCCAAGTGATATCTTAAACATGTTTTAGAACAAAAATGCCTGTACAAATATAACCAAAACCAAATCAGAACAAAAAAACAACTTCTGGATATTTCCCTGTTCAATTCCTTGGAAGTCCAGAAGAATGAACTAACAACAAATTTTCCCAATGATGTCCTATAAAACGCCAGCATAATCACTAAGAGCAGGTTATTACAGGGTATTAGATAAAACAGCAAAATTACATTATTACCCAGAAGAGGAAGATTTTGGTAGGTTCTGTAAAAAGACAAAACTGATTTCTCTGATGCTTTCTTACTAACAGGTGAAAACATAATTTTGTGCCTTCTTAGCATCCAGAATGGTAACTGATATTCAGCATGATGAATCAAGTCCAGAGAAGTCTTTTGTATAGCATTGCTATTGTTATTAGGCTTGCAAACATAATATAAATATACTTAAACACTGGTACTTAATATATTTGTTATGAAATGATACCAAATATTCTTAAAGTATGCAATTTCACTTTAAAAAATGTCAAAGTCCCAATTTAAAGACTAAAGATAACCAAGTTCAAATCCTCTCAGCTGTAGAGAAAGGGACAAGGTCTCCAGGGGGCGGTCGCCTAGCATCCCCTGGCTAAGTTTGTAGTTACTCACTGGCTGAGTTGGAACTAGCACTCAGGTTTCTTGGGTCCTAATCCAGGACCCTTTACCAGTACCATACAAAGACTCTCAAAAGTTGCCACTGTCATATGTCAGATAATCGATCAACTTTTTCTTAAATTCTGAGATATACAAATCAAAAGCAGTTTCTGAGAAGCCTTAATAAAGACCTTTTTAAACCTTTCTACATAAAACTTTTAAATTTTATACTAGATTTTTATTTTTTTTTTTAATTTTTTTTTTCAACGTTTATTTATTTTTGGGACAGAGAGAGACAGAGCATGAACGGAGGAGGGGCAGAGAGAGAGGGAGACACAGAATCAGAAACAGGCTCCAGGCTCTGAGCCATCAGCCCAGAGCCTGACGCGGGGCTCGAACTCCCGGACCGCGAGATCGTGACCTGGCTGAAGTCGGACGCTTAACCGACTGCGCCACCCAGGCGCCCCTATACTAGATTTTTAAAAAAACACCATGTATTTTGGCTCTAAGGTGGAAGAGTTCTATCATATAATAGACTGATTGTTGAATGAATGGGTGAATGAATTTGTGTATGTTACAGATACTCACCATACAGTCCTCCAGCGTGTCTGATTCAAAACGTCTCCTATGTCAGACCCTTTGGGCAGAAGTGTATGAGAAGGAATAGAAATGCATTTAAGCAGTATCAAATTTGTAAGCTGAAGTATTTTTACTGGTAAAAAAAATGATGAGAAAGCAAAAAGCACTTAGGACCCATACAGAGGCTAGATAACTACTATACAGGGTGATTTTTTTTTTTAATTAAAAAAAATTTAAGATTTTTTACTGTGTATTTATTTTTGAGGGAGGGAGGGAGAGAGAGAGAGAGAGAGAGAGAGAGCAGGGGAGAGAGCAGGGGAGAGGGAGACACAGAATTTGAAGCAGCCTCCAGGCCCTGAGCTGTCAGCACAGAGCCTGACACAGGGCCACAAGATCATGACCTGAGCCAAAGTGGGATGTTTAACCAACTGAGACATCCAGGCACCCCTATACAGGGTGATTTGAACAAAATGACCACCTCCTATGTTAGTGATGGGCAGAACCCTATGCCCCAGCTCCAATATCCCTCCTTCCAATTTGTAACCCAACCACTAGGATCCCTCTTCTGAATTCCCCATCAAAGACAGGGACATTATCTCCAGAAGGGCAGGCTGGTGAAGAAAGAAAGCGAGGGAAATAGCAAAAGGAGGGAGCAGGACAGCCAGAGGAGGCTGTATCCGTATATTTTTGCATAGTTGTAAAATTTGAAGAAAAACAGTATTCCAAAGCATATGCTCACATAAAGTCTAATTGATCAAAATAACATAGCTCTGGAGAATTAAAAAAAAAAATTAAAACGGGCAAATAACAGAGTCAGGCATCATTTCTTATTAATAGTTTTACCAAACCTGCTTATTTTCTTTTTCTTTTAGTGAAGAGATTCCTTAAAATATGTTCTTATTCCTATTCCCACTCCTACTGCCCTACCCAGAAAGAGATAGGGAAGGAGACGTTTCAAACCAGAGAATTCTGCTGATTGCCAAAGGAGGAAATAACCACAGAAGAGGGAAAAAAGAACTTGGCCTGAACTGGTGCTTTGAATTAATTAGTATCTAATGTCTTATCTGGGGGGTGGGGAGGAAGGGAGCCATTCAAATGACTCTGAAGTCAGATCTTTCTCATGTGTGTAATCATTTTTTTTCTCCACCTACTGTTTCATGATATCAGGTGTGTTTACATTCAAATATAAACACAAAACAAAAACTAAATACACTTAGTTATCTCTGTCCTTATTTCCTTTTATTAGCCTTACCTAGAGCTGGCTGTGGCCCCAGGTAAAGTCAAAAAGAAAAACCTACTAAACTATAATAAATATTATATTATAATAAAGAGTTCAAAGGACCTATAATATAGAGGTAGCAGATAATAACAGATCAGACTTTATTTTGTCTGTTGTGACTAAGTGATACAGTGGTCTCTGTAGAATAGAATATTTCATTTAAAAATAAAATAATGGAACATTTCAAGTTTGAATAATGCAGTTGGGAAAGAACAAAAGGGCAAAAGCAGCCATATACATATAGAAAATTGGAGAATGGACCTTCTTTGCTGCCTTATGAGTCACTAAAGATGCCATTCAATTATATTTGAATATCCTGTCATCAGTATGTTTGTCCAAGGCATTACGAGGCAACTATGAATGAGAGCCCACCTTCTAAGAGCTCATACTCTCCTTGGAGAATTAATCTAATTAAGTGTTAAAGGATCATCAGCACAGGTAAAAAAGAAATCCAAAGAAAAGCACAAGAGACTGGGAAGCAATATCTGAGATGGAACTTGAGGGTCAACATGGTGAAGAATGAAACTTTGCTAAGTACAGAGAGAAACAAAAGCAGAAGAATCAGGTGGAGGAATATCCGTTTATACCTCCAGGAATAAATGGAACCTGATAAATGGAAAACTGTTGGAGGATGATCAGAATGCAGCTGGACAGTAAGAACCCTGAAAGCTGGAATTTCTCATGTGAAAACGAATGGCACAGTCAAACAGCACTCGTGGAAGGCAAATGCAACCCAGTGAGGAATGGATTGTGGAGAAAACAAGGTCCAGAGTATGGTGAGAAGGAGGCACTGATGTGGTCAGGAAGCGACAGGGACAGCAGAAAGTGAATGGAAAGTATCAATGTGTGAAAGATCTTTGTGAAGACAGTGATGGAATTAGGGACCAGGCTAGATATAAGGGGAAAAGGAGAGGTTGGACTCCAAAATAACACCAAAATCTATGCCTGAAGACAGGCAAGTGAGGGTGTCAGACCTGGAGACTCTACAAAGAGAGAGTACCTAAGAAGTCCGAACCAGACTTGCAAATCTGTGAATCATTTATTCGTAATACAACCCCAATCCATGAGCATGACTAGCTCACCATTCCAGAGGGTAAAGGGGAAGAAAATCTCAGTAGGTGGGTAAAAAGACTCTGGTGAGGTCTAAAGAAAGACTTACTTAGAGATCATTTCAATAGGGTCCAGATTTCAGCAGGTGGTCAGCTGTGGTTCCAGGGCACAGCTCTAGGAAAGAAGCCTGTGTTCCAACACCAAATCCTCACAGCCTCTCCTAGTGACCACCGGCAGTTACTTAAGAGTTCTGCAAGCCCAGATCATGGCTTGTAAAACATGACTATCTACTGGATGCTCAGGAGAGGAATGAGGATAAAACAATAGAGTGTATGAGTAAGGGATTTGCAAACTACAAAAAAGCTGTACGAATATAACATTTTACTATTGTTCAAGGAACTGTGTACTTGCAAGATAAAGTCAGTGTTAAGAGATAGTAACTACAACATTTTCCCACGAATATTCCTACCAAGCCTCAGCCCTGACCCAGTAGAATGTTCCCTATTTTGGATATTGAAGACTGCAGGTGTTTGCTTGTTTTAATTAAACTCATTCTCAGATCAAAGCTTACACAAAGGCTAGATAGGACGTGGAAACACTTGTCCTCTTCCTCTTGGGTTTTTTTCCCTCCACTATTGTTTTCCCTTTCCCTCTCTCTACCTTGTTCTAATTCCCTATTTCTTATTTACTTCTTTCTGTTTCCCTTACGCTCACTCTAGCTCCATTAAGATATATTCTCACATATGCCCCCCAAAGTATTTTCAAAACCCAGGAGAAAATAAGAGTCAGTGATTAGCATTAATACTCCTTAAAATAGTTTCACCCTTGACCTTATCCACAAATTTCACTGCTTTTCCCCCCATTTAAATAGACGGGGAAAACCTGTTTGACTAGTTTTCCTCTAAGCCCTGCTCTCCTGATTGGCTGGTTGAGTACAAATGAACAACAGGCACAACAGCACAAATGCAAAAGCTATGTAAAGCACAAGGGCCTTTCTGTATGAGAACCCACAGGGAAGGGCCTGCAGGTCCTGCACTAACTGCCCAGTCTTAGAACAACTCTCTCAAAGCAGGAAGGCAACACTACTGAATCATTCATTCCACTGCCAGTGAAAAAAAAAGGAAACATCCTTCTGTTGATGCCTCCCCTTTAGAATAAGAGATATAATGGGGCACCTGGGTGGCTCAGTCAGCTAAGCATCGGACTGTTGGTTTCAACTCAAGTCATGATCTCAAGGTCTCCTGAGTTCAAATCCATGTCGGGCTCTGAGCTGGCAGCACAGAGCCTGCTTGGGGTTCTCTCACACTCTCGGTCTCTCTCTGCCCCTCCCCGACTTTTGCTGTCTCGGTCTCTCTCAAAATAAATAAATAAACTTCAAAAAAAAAAAAAGAATAAGGGATTTTATGATGAGGATTACATTAAGCCTTTATCTTAATTTAGAAATTTAAGAAATTCTGGTGGCTATGACTACATTCAAAAATGTGGTACAGAAGAATGCCTACATTAGTGGCAGAGTGGTGGTGGTGTGTGTTTCCTTAAGTAGATTAGGAGAATTTGAATTTGCAAAACAGATTAATCAAAATAGGATTCTTTTTATGGAAAATAAAATTTTGCTTTAAATAACAAAGTCTCTGGGTACACTGATGTGCTTAGTGTCCACGTTTGTCCACATTTTTTACTGTAAAATATTTCAAACACACAGAAAAGTATAAAGACTAACAAACATCTGTATACCCATCACCTTTATTTTAAATTCTATAAATATGAGTCAGTTTATAAAAATTGGATTTTTACACAACTTTTCAGGAACATACAAAAAATACACTGGATTCTACTTCCTTTTTAAAAAATAATTTAAAAATACACAAGGACAGGGGCACCCGGGTGACTTAATCAGTCAAGTGCCGACTGTTGGTTTTGGCTCAGATCATGATCTCATGGTTCATGGGATTGAGCCCCCACATTGCTGACAGCCCAGAACCTGCCTGGGATTCTCTACCCTCTCTCTCTGTCCCTGCTCACACTCACTCTCTGTCTCTCTCAAAATAAATAAACTTAAGAAAAACAAACAAACAAACAAACAAACAAACAGGAAAACATTAAAAAAAAATTCATGAGGGGGCACCTGGGTGGCTCAATTGGTTAAGCGTCCCACTTCAGCTCAGGTCACGATCTCACAGCTCATGAGATTGAGCCCTTCATAGGGCTCTGTGCTGACAGCTCAGAGCCTGGAGCCTTCAGGTTCTGTGTCTCCCTCTCTCACTCTGTCCCTCCCCCACTTGCACACTGCCTCTCTCTCAAAAATAAATGAACATTAAAAAAGTTTTTAAAAATTCATGAGGACATATTATTAAACTAAAACACCTCACTTTGGGGAAAATCAGCCCTACCGTTATTACAGTTATTATTTATTAAAATTAGTTATAGTCAATGAGACAGCTAAAAAATTATGACTCGGCATCTTGAAAATATTTCAAGTATTAATTCTTTTAAAAACAGACTGAAAAGTGCACAATAATTTTACACATATTTTGTATGAATAATATTCCAAAATCAAGCAAATATTTACCAAATCAGTTATAATGTAAAATTGTCAGTAAATTGGAATACCTACAGATGTATTTCTATTATCTAACTCAAGTCAAGGCAAATATAATAAATATAGTGATTATTTTGATTATTAACAATACAAATAAATAGCACAAGGCTAAGAGCAAAACACACAGTATCTCTGAAATGTTCCTAATTACACATGCTTTCCAAATGTTTTAATACTTATACAAATTTCTAGCCAAAGAGTACGAACTGACCTATGCTGTCCTAGATACCTGCCATTCATATCCAAAGGTTCCATTTTTCTCTGGCTCTGCACTCAGAAATGCTGACCTAAGCATGGCATGCATGTCCAAATCAATTTCAACTTGGCATCTGTCATATCTTAAGGCAGTGTTGAGCAGGGGAGTACATAGTCTAAAACTGAGTTGGTGAATACACAACATGGGACTACACAGACTACTATGCTTTGCAAGAACGAGATCATACACTGTGAGGAAGTTAGTGCAGTGAACAAAAAGCACCAAAATTCAACTCCAAAATACAGAGATCCTGGTAAAAAAAAAAAAAGTGTGACTAGAGAATTTCAAGTAAAGAACATCATCAGAGATTAAAAACTGCACACATAAAACACATGAAAACTACACACATAATGAGTCACCTTAAAAATATTGACTTTATGGGCGCCTTGGGAGCTTAGTGGATTGAGCGTCAGACTTTTGATTTCGGCTCAGGTCATGATCTCACAGTGATGAGATGGAGTCCTGCATGGGGCTCCACGTGTGGAGCCTGCTTAGGATTCTCTATCTCTGCCCTCTTCCCCTCTCAAAAAAATAAGAATAAGAGTAAGAGTAAGGATAAGGATAAAGATGATAAGGATAAGGATAAGGATAAGGATAAGGATAAGGATAAGGATAAGGATAAGGATAAGAATAAAAAATTAAAACATGCTGATCATCTAATTTCATTTCACTCAAAAACACTTATTAGAAATTTGAAAAACTATGTGTACTCTAAATGGTATATAAACAAATGACAAATGAGAAACAGTAAGTATTGAAACATATATACTAATTTGAACTAAAAAAGAAAAATCAGTATTACTTACAACCATGATTACCAATATACCTTACAACCAATTAGTAAATAATATGCATTATGTTCAATTGTTGATTGGTTCCCAAACCAGTTTATACATGCAAACATTTCCTCAAAATGTCCACTAATTACAGAGTAGAAATTGTACACACATATTAAAGTAGAAATCTAATTTTAGATATTTATCACTAATACAAAGCATTACTTCATCCAAATAGAGAAAATCCTAAAGAAAAAAAGTAGGTATTTTTAAATATGATTACAGTAGATCTAATTTTTTAAAAAAATAATGAATCAGTCCATTATACAAGTTTAATAATTGCTTCCCATAGTGTTGACTTTTCAGACTCCATAAGATATAGAAGTGCTTTCTGAATCATCAAATATTAAATATTTTGTTGAGTTTTAATATCACTGGTCTTTTTTGTTGTTGTTGTTCAGACTCTCTCAAAATGGATAACCCATATCCTTATTAGATTATCTAAGAAACTAGAACTCACTTATGGTACCAAAAATAGTTTAACAAAACATTTAAAATGTCTATGATTTGATTACTAGAGGCTTTTAAAAAACAACCTGTGTGCAGGGTGCCTGGGTGGCTCAGATGGTTAAGCGTCTGACTCTTGGTTTTGGCTCAGGTCATGATCTCACAGTTTGTGAGTTCAAGCCCCACATCGGGCTCTGCTCTGACAGCATGGAGCCTGCCTGGGATTCTCTCTCTCCCTCTCTTTCTCTGCCCCTCCTCTGCTCTGTCTCTCAAAATAAATAAACTTAAAACAACAACAACAACAACGAAACCAAACAAACCTGTGTGGCACAAGACCCTCAGGCTGGTAGAGCCTGGCTTGTCCAGAGGATCCCAGGGGCTTTCCCAGAGCTCTTGATGCAATTCCCACCCTCTCCTTAGGCAATGCTTTCAAACTGTTCTTTCTGTTCCCTTCAAAATTTCCAATTACCCCTATTCTACCGGCTTCCTCCCCAAAGGCTGTAAATCTGATCAAGTTTTCATCTGAAATATACCTTCAATCACCCTCCTGAAACCCTGAGAGCAAGTACTGCTGAAAGCAATAGTCCCTACAAACTATCACCAAGTCCAAGTTCAGCTTTTCATAAAAACAGCTAGCCATTTATTGAACACAAACCAGTAAGCTTCTAGGCACAGAGCTTGCCAGACTTCATCTCATTTGATCCTCACGGTAGACATATGGTGTAGGCACTTTGGTTCTCTTTTTGTAGGTGAGAACTAAATTCTAAGTTTAAGGTCACACAGTTAGTCAGGGGCAGAACCAGGACTGTCTGATACCCCCATTTAAGTACCTGATCTTACTTCTTGAACTTATTTCTTTCTTCAGCTCCTAAAAAGCTGTTCTCCCCTAATTGTCCTCCTGCCTTCCACTCTGTACCTCTCATTTTTTCTGGCTCCCTGATTCTCACCCAACTGTTAAACTTTAAGATCTCCCTAGGTCTCTATCTCCATCTTAGTCTTTGTACCTGCCCTGGAAGACCTATCGACTCCTTTTTTTTTTTTTTCGTACAACCACCCATATACTGAAAACTGTTAAATCAGTGCATTCATCCATCCATCTATCCGTGCATTTATCTACCTACCTATCCATCCATCCTTCCATCCATCCATTTATCTACCTGATCTATCCAGCCAAGACCTCTCTGCCCAGAACTAGATTTTCTATAGGTAGTTCATATTCTTCATGTCCAAAACTGAACACTATCATCTTTGTTCCTCCAACCTTTTAAAGTCCCTATTCCATCCTCCTATGTCACCCATCATGTAATTGCTCACCTAATCGCTCACCTAATCCTAGATTCTCCTACCTTAACATCTATGTGACCAAACACTTTTCTTCATCTCACTGCTACCACTATGGTATAAGGTCCTCAACAAGATCACTCCAGTACCTTCTAAACTGCTGTTCTTATCTCATATTCCTCAGATCCACCCTTCTAGATGGCTGTGAGAGCTGTCTTTTCATCAAATCACTCCTTTGTTTGAAACAGACTTGAACAGAAAATGGTCCATATTCCTTATGATGGCAAACAGCCCCTCATGACCTTGCCCCTGCCTTTTATGTCACCTTCTCTATGAAGCCTCTCTAGTCTTCCGATCACTTCCAATACCTGTTCAGGGCACTCTGCATATCCTCATCACAGCACTCATAGACCTTATGGCACTATTTTGCACGTACTGAAACTAGTTTGTTTTCTATCTAACTAACCCTCTTACACCCAGAGCCCTTCCAGGCTCTTATGTGTTTGTATATCCCCAGAGCACAAGAGCACAGTGTGGTTTTAATAAATATTTGTTGAACAGAAGAATGAATGTTTGTGAAATGCTTTATATTGGGAAGATATTGATTGCTACTGTTTTCAAGACTAAATTAAACTAATTTATTCAAACTAATTTGATTAGTTCCTCCATAGGTAGGTATGCAAAATAATATTGAAATGATTGACCTACCTTCAAGTATGGTTAACAAGATTATCAAACCACACTTCTTACTCGTGGCTTCCAGAATAGGAAAATATTAACGATATTATATATGGCTAGCTGGTTTCAGTGGCAGGAAGTGGTATGGAAAATATCACTGTATTCATATTCTCAAACAAAGACACTCTGGGCCTAGCGTAAACTTTTTTTTAAAGTTTATTTATTTATTTTGACAGAGAAAGAGGGAAGGGCAGAGAGAGAGAATCCCAAGTAGGCTCTGCATTGTCAGTGTACAACCTGAGGCGGGGCTCAATCCCACAAACCGTGATATCATGACCTGAGCCAAATCCAAGAGTCAGATATTCAACCGACTTTTTAAAGGGCTACTTCAATTTCTCAGAAAAGCGAAGATTTTTCACAAGACTGAACTGTCCGAAACTAAGTCACTCTTCTTCTTAAGATCTCACACACAAAATATTCTATAAAACAACATTAAAACCATTTATGTAGAAGTCATCCTTTTAGGAACCGCACCATATAGCTTGTGATTGAGCCCAGAAATAAAGCATGAGAACAGCAAGTATCTGTCACAAAGTCCACAGGCTTTATACTCAGGCAACAGCCCACATCATTTCACAGAAAAAAAGACAACAGATAATATAGCAGCAAGACTCGCTCACAGCCTGACAGTAGAAAGTTGATAGCTGATAACAGAAAGAGGACCCAGAAAAACCATAAAAGGAAGAATAGTACTTCTGTCTTCAATCTAGTTTTTCAACTGGGCAGACTAAGACCATTTACTATAAACAAAAACAGCTCTATACACCTCAACGAATAGCACTATTCAATTCTTTATGAATTCATGCTCATAAAGACAACCCAACAGAAAAATTAACTTAAATCCAAGGAAGCAACTAAGAGTGTAAGATTTAGAAATTATTTTTTTGTTTTAATAGTTTAATTTTTAAGTTTCAGTAATTAATCACGTGAGAGGTCAGCTATGGAGAAAATGCGCTTATCTAAATAAGCAACATCCCAGATGGTAACAATATCAATAAATTAAGTATTATTATATATTACAAAAGCAATAAAAAGTTCTTATTCTCCTGGTATATTCTGAAAATCTAGTGTGAATTAAGCAACATCAAATCAATATTATTTGATAAATAAATAACTTTGAAAAGGAGTTTGAGAATTGGGAATATGGTTGTTTTCTTCCTTTGTTATCAATATTTAAGTGGTAATTAAGCTGGTAAGGTACCTTGAAATGTTTTAAGTAATTCAAATTAAATGTTAACTGTCAAACTCTTTACACAAACAATAGCTTTTACAAAAAATAAATTTTGTTGTAAATATCTTTCTTTACTCCACTGGTTTACTTATCCTAATAAATGCACCAAGTATTAACATAACAAGCATAAAGCTCTGGGAAGTGTAGATTTAAGAAGAGTTTAAATGTCTTCAGTAGTATTAGCCAGATCAAGTCAGAAGTATTGTTTCTACTAAGTTATGCCCAGGTACTTATACACTATTAAGCTTTTACCAAATGTCAGGGCAATACACTTCACTGTAGTTTTTAAACAATCCTATAGCAATAAATCACACAACGCTAGATGTCAATTTTATTTTGTGGGTGTCAGGCAAATCAAACAATACTAGAGTATTTATCACTGGAATTATCTAGAATAGTTGCTGAACAGAATTCCATTCCTAAAGCAAAACCTTAAACTATCCATCAGGAGATACGAGAAAACTAAATCCACTTTGGGACTGGAAAAAAAAAATGCTGACTTACGATTTTACTCAGTGAACAAAGTTCTGGATTCCTTTATCATATAACATTGAGTTGCATGACTCTTCAATTAATTTAAAAATCTCCAGAGAACAAAGTGTGATTAATCCTAATATAATTAGAAAACCAGTTTAAAAGGACTTTCTATTCTTCCTACTAATGGCAGTCATTTCCCCCCCTCCCCTCCACCAAAGATATAAAGCACAGCAATTCTGAGTGGAGACCTTTTTTGGAACATGAAATTACCAGAAAAAGTAAAGTTTGGCATATAGCCAAACAGCCACACCTTCACGCAAAAATTCATCATACAAGGTGACAGCCTGAGGGGGCTGAGGCTTTTTGGTGTAGTGTTGTTTGTTTGTTTGTTGTTTGATCTTTTCTAGGTGGAACCCACCTGAAATAAAAGGCTGTCCCTATTACTAACACTGACTCATACAGAGGTGACACGGGGTCACTCCTGGCTGAGAACGCCGCCCACCACCATCCTCTTCTGATTCTCCCTCCTTAAGAAAGGCTACTTAACAAGACCTAGACTTCGGAAGAGTCAGTCTTCGGGACATCCAGTTCTCCCCCATCTCCCTCCCCCGTGCCCTGGTATGCTTTAAGATGATGGGAACCAGCGGTACATGTACAGACGCGGTTCCTTCCCCAAGGAAGTGCTGCAGAGTAGTACATTCACCGTACACAACTTTATACACCTAAAATTAAACCAGTAAGTTTACACATACAGATTGGGTACGCCCTTCGCCACCTCTGCCTGTCCTTTTGCCCCGTCGCACTGCACATATTTGCGCCTGCCGATGCGGTTTGCCTCGTACAAACCCAAATCACGCATCCCAGGCCCCCTCGCCGCTCCTCCAGCCCGAGGAAGGCGCCCTACTTCCTGCAGCGCGTCCTCCTCTCAACTCCTCTCTAACCTTAGCAGCCTGCACAGGCTTCTCTACTGCGAGGGCACGCCGCACGGTTTCCCCAACCGCGCGGGAAACTGCGCGCGACCCTGCCACCAGTGTACTTTCCTAGGGGGTCGCGCGGGATCCCGCAGAAGCTCAAAGGTCCAAAGAGAGTGTGAGTGAGCGTGTGAGCTTGTGTCCGCGCGCGCGCGCGCAGCTCCGAGACACTCCCCACCCCCAACACATCCAGTTCCCCTTTAGGGAGAGGACAAAGTAGAAGACTGTTGGGAGAGGTCCGAAACCTCCTGGACCCCATTGCTGCCCTCAGCGACTCGGGCCTTGGGACTCCCCGATGCCCATCCCTCCAGGGTCAAGTGCAAGGTCCTCGAACAGATCCGCGCCGAGTTATTTCCTCCTCTCTCCGAGTTCACACACGAATTCGAAAAGACCCTCAAACCGGTGCCATATGGGAGAGGAAAAGACTAGGGGAGCGATCGAGGGTAGCTGGGAACAATCTCTTTCACAGCCCCACAACCTTGACCTTTCTCCCTACCCCCCAACCCCACTCCCCCATTCCCTATCTTGTTCAGCCCAACCCCATATGCACTTTCCAATCCCTACCCTCCCCCCTCCCCCCCCCCCTGGATCGTAGCCATTCGCTCAGCACTCACCTCTGGGAGCAAACGACGCCCATCTCCTCCTCCTAGCCCGCCCCCCTTCCGCCGGCTGGAACGGCGTGCTCACTCTACTTACCTCGGCTCTTGGCTGCTGCGCGTGAGTTTGAGTGTGTCTGCCGCGTAATTGTATCCGGGGACAGAAGGGACCCGTGTTTGTGCGCTAGATCAGGTGTCGCCGCCTTCGGTGGTTTGGGGGCGTGAGGGAGGCTGTAGCGTTAGTGTGTTAGCTTAGGACGGACTCACTGGGCTCACAATTGATGGCAAAGCTTTAACGGTGCCCTCCCTCGGGGCCGCAGCGCGCCTGCTCCTCCGCTGCTCCCCGCGGGTGGCCGCCCCCCCCCCAACCCACCCAGCCGCGCCCCGCCCAGCGCACTGCTGGAAGAGCTGGAGCGCGCCCCTCTCCTCCCGCGTCTGGCTCAGCGGGGCACGACGCGGGTGCCACGCGCTCAGCCTCTCGTCACACGCCTGGGTCTGCGAACGCCTTGTGCTCCCCGGACTGGGGCATGGATGCGGACGCGCCTTCTTGCCACGCGCTCGCGGGCTGGGCGAGGGGCAGGTCCTGGGATAGGGATGCTCGCCTGCGGAGTGGCGGTCGGCTGGCAAGCTGGAACGCTCGGGAACCCTCCGCTCGCGCTCGAGCTGGGAACCCTGGGACTGGCACGTGGCCCCGCCTCCTGTTCCCCCTGCAAGGCGTGCCTTGTGCCCTTTCTGCCACCACCCCTCTGCTCTCGGTGCCCGCCTTTTTCTTCCCCCCATCACGCTAGCTCAGCACGAATCTACGTGGTGATAGCGCCACTTCTCTCACCTTCCCATCCTCCTAGCTCACTGCGCTTCTGCACCCATTAAAAAGTTGAACTTGGGCAAGGAGGTAGAGGAGATAAGGGAAAGAAATCGAGGGAGGAGAGTTAGGCACCTGCCTCGTGAATCCGAAAGCGTTAAAACAAACACTGGAGTTTGGGGAGCCCGGAAAAAGTAATTTGGGTTCTGGGCTCAGTGACATCCCTCCTTGCAGGCTCGAGCTGAAAGGGCCATTTATGCTTTGCTTGGTTGAGTCTGTGAAGACTTTATCCTTACTAATCTGTGTTTGCCAGGAGCAGATATTTGCCAAGTTGGCGTTCCGGCCAGGAAGCAACTTTGCGTACCCAGGCCTACTGGAGCAGCCTTCCTGAGGCGCCTCAGACCCGAAAGGCCAAGCACCTTTAAGAGTCTGATGGTAGATTGTGAGCTTCCTGGGAATCAGGAAAACCTAACAGTGTTGTTCGATTTTTCTCTAAGCCTGATTGGCATTGTACTCAATAAATACATATACGACGTGAGCAGAGTTGTTTATGTTACAGCTTTCAGAAAAGCAAAAATCATGTTGGGCATAAACTCCAGAAGCTAAAACGCTGCCACTGCGCACAAACGTTACACGTTTAAACACTGAAAATAAAAAAAATGCCATGTCAGGACATTCTTTCCTTCCTCCGAACCGAATTTCAGAAATAGGTTGGGACACTCTGCACTTAGATAAGAAACCGGAAATTGTTTTATTTTGTATGTTATTACTTAATGATAAATGGGGAAAAACGCTAATAAACATAATTGTTCTCATTTTATTAATGTTCTTATTTAATAAGTCCAGGATTTAAAGTCCATATTCTAAAGAATGTTCGCTGATGTAGACTTTTCAAATGCCGATTTCCAAAAAAAAAAAAAAAAAAATGCACTTGTTTTCTTTGCAGACTAGAAATTTGAAATTTTGTGAAAAACACTAGAAATATGTTCTCAGTCTTTGTACCTGGCCTGAGGAGATTACCGTCCTCTATATTTGCTTTTTATTTAACTTGCATTTTAAGAACCTAAAAATAATAAACATTAGACATAACAGATAATGATCTGACATAAGAGAACTTAAGCATTACTTTAAAAGCTCTGTTCCCTCAAGTGTCAAGCTTCAAGCTATTGTTCAAGCAATTGCAAGCCTTTGTTTTGATCTTACACATGTAAACTCTTGGAAAAAAAAAAACTCTTTAGAAATTAAGCAACAACTGTAACTTTTATTTATGAAAAACTTTCTAAAATTTGTGTGACATTCCTTTGCTTAATAAAAGCATATAAGCTGAACATCAGGTGAGATTTTTGCCAGACTTTTGGAAAGAAAATGCATTACTAGATTGTGTGTGGATTATGTCCCTGTGCTGTGTCTCCTCTTTTACCCCAGAACAACTGCTCAATAAGCAAGCACAGTACAAAGATGCTTTGTGATAAGAGGGATGTAATTTTCCATATATCCAATTTAAAATTATTGCCATTTTTTTAATTCCTGTTTCCTGTGGACTCTGACTTGTTGTATTTATAGGAACACTAAACCTGAGAGCACAGAGAATGAAGATCATGCACAAAGTCCGTAAGATAAAAACAGGCACACCATCACTTCTTCACTTTTTCCTTTTTGTCCATCTCTTATTACCTTCCAAACACCCGGCTTTCAGTTTCAATTAAACGCTCTATACTTATGTGCCATACTCCATGTTTTTATATGTGCAAATTAATTTCTTCCATTTTCCATAATTTTAATGTGTGCAAAATATTTTTTTCATTTTCATCATAATTTGATTTTATTATGCATTATAGACTATGTTAGAAAATCTTAACCTATGGCTCAAATTGTAACAGAAGAAGGCTCAGAGGAACAAAGAGGGATTTCTGGAACTGTAGAAATCACGGAGATGTCTAGATCACCTGACAACTTCCAGATTCTCATCAAAATATTTTTTTTAATTGTCTAAAAGACTATCTCATATAAAAGGCAAGCCAAAAAAGCTTATACTTTTAATAATTTTGATTACATGATAGTAGACATCATTAGCTTATTCTATATGTCCTTCTAAAGCAATATTTATTTGCATGCTTAGAAAATGGCATCAATGAAACTTTGCTATCTAATCTAGTACCCTGTAAGTTAAATCTTATAAATTAATTTCCAAAACTTCATGATGAACCCTGTTCAGAGTTAGTTGTAGAAAACTTATGGATGTAGCAAATTTTTTGGCCTTTGGCCTTTCAGAACTGGAAACTT
The DNA here is from genome assembly GCF_022079265.1 of Lynx rufus. NCBI lineage: Eukaryota > Metazoa > Chordata > Mammalia > Carnivora > Felidae > Lynx > Lynx rufus. Next base: position 93,459,231 of record NW_025814845.1, on the reverse strand, counting down.
TGCCATACTGGATTCTTATATAGCCCTATATTGAGTTTCAGTGATCCAGCCAAGATTTTAAAGGAGAGGAAGGTGGTGCTGCATGACATCAAAGGTAAGGCTGTGTCCACAACAGCTTCCTTTCCCACCCATTTCGCAGGTGTTACTTATGACAGCCTTTCTATATTTAGCCTGTAATGCCTCCCGGAACTAAAGAGTTTTATAATATATTGCAATTATAGCACGTAATTTATTTGACCTAAATACATTGCAAGCTCCATGCAATACCAATCAGTTCTAATATTCCAGAACTGGGTGAATGTGGTCATGTTTACCATATCCGCTTTATACTTTTATAGATGCTAATCTTCATCCATATCTTTTTATTATCACTTGTCTATAGCAGCTCTTAGATCCATCGTACATAATTCTAAAATATCAAAATTTCCTAACCTATATTCCATCATCCTGGTATCATGGTCTGTGTGCTTCCCAAAGTAAACATGAATTAACCTGCAGAATCAACTTGCATTTATTAGGAAGCTTAAATACCCCCAGAATCCATTATTATTTTTTTAGGATTATATCCTCTGCCTCTTAACATAAAAAACTAGCTGTATTGTTTTCAGAAAAGATATAAGGGACTTGCCTTGGCAGATTGGTATAAGCAATTATTCGTGACTCATTTCATGTGGTTCTTTTGAGATTATAGTGCTTCAATAGTCACTTTCTCAGACTTTGGCTCCCAAATAAAACTGTTAGGCATATGCTTGTCTATAAGTGTCAACGCTAAGCCTGACCGTCCCAAGGTCTACAGAGAAAGTAGATTTCTATGTCAATGAAAAACAATAAAACCAAGGACTTTGGCCCTAGTGTTCAGACTTACCATGTTACCTGTGTGTATTTTACTTTATATTTGGAATCCTGTTTCGAGTATCTCTACTCTTGCCTTGTTTTTCATTCATTGTATCCCTTACTTTTGTGTAGCAAAGACCTATGTTGTAAAATAAACTGTCTGAAGGAACATCCCATAAAAAGGGCAGTCCAGGTAGAAAAAAACTACTTCAGTGACAGCATATTTCTATAATGTGAGGATATCAAGATTGCATGGGTCTTTCCAGGGTATCATTAGAAGTTGAGGTTCTTACTGTAAAACAGACACAAACTACTTTAATTTTTTTTAATGTGATGGCTAGATGAGCCTAGTTTTATTTACCAATTACTTATCCTTTCATACCATAAATAATCCTGTCTACCAGACCTTCTTCCCAAAAACATTTGGTTAAATACTTCCTTACCATTAAAACACATCTAGAGCTTCAGAAACCTGTTCTAACCCTGATCAAGTAGAACTTTTTACAAAACATGGATAGAGTAAAATAGCTTTCTAAATTTATACTTTCACATAACCTCTGTTTCATACAAAAATTGATGACTGATATAATACAGAAGGGAAAAACATACCAATTAGACATAGAGGAATTAAGAAACAAGGTAAACATCCTCTTGAACTAGAAATATGACAGAAATGCAAAGCAGAGATCCAAGCTGGGGCCAAGGGTTGCGACTTCTGGAACTGGACACAGTTAGTGGTCTTTGGACTAAAGGTGCTTGTAACAGACAGACCCTAGGGTAACCCCATCATTTTCACCTCCTGGCATCCTGCTTCCTATAATATCCTCCCATTTGTGTGTGTGTAGGACTTTGTCTTGCTTCTAGCCATTAGAATATGACAAAGGTAAAGAGAATTTTCATGTTAGGACCCCAAATCTCAGGGATGTTGAGTTAATCAAAAGGGAGATTATCCTGGGTAGGTGTGACTTTAAGAATATCAGGTGAAAGCCCTTAAAAGAGGAGCTGGGCCCTCCCTACGAAGAGAGACTCTCCTTACAGGCGTGATGAAATGAGCAGCCATGTTGAGGAAGTCCTCATGGCAAAGAAATATGGGCAGCTTCTAGGACCTGAGAGTGGCTTTGAACCAAAAGTCCTCAAGGAGTTGTGGTCTTCAGTCATATAGCTGCTGAAAATTGAATTCTGCCAACAACTGAATGAGCTTTAAAGTATATACTTGCCCAGTCAGAAGGCAGCCTGGCCAACACCTAGAATGTAGCCTTGAGAAACCCCTGGTCACAGGACCCAGGCAACCCACACTCGGGCTCGTTATCCACAAAATGGTGAGATGGTAAATGTGTGTTGTTTTAGCCTACTAAGTTTGGGGTACTGTGTTATACAGCAATTGGTAACTAATTCATTGCTCTGTACAGGAAGAGGATAATCAGCCAGATTTACTCCTTGAAACCAGGAGTGGGCCAGGACTCCCACACATGTGAACAAAGTCTGAATAAAAAGGCTGGAAACCTGGCTACATAGAAAACAGTCGCTGTATGGATGTCTGAAAACTCAAAACTAGGAATCAAATCAAGTTGCTAGCTGACTTTAGTGGCTGGACTTTTGATATCCCCAATATTTACCTACAGCAGGAGCCTTAAAATGCTGTTACTAAACTTGGTTCTGGATTGGTGGCTTAGGAGTGCCAGGTGAAGGCAATTAAAGGTACTGAAAACAACTAGGCAAGAAAAAAAGTCCTCTCCAGTTAAAATAAAATGTATCCTAAAACCCAAAGACACACAAAAAACTCTAATGTTAAGAAAAGCAAACTAAAACCATAGGCCCGAAGCCTGAATTCTTTGTAAATGATCTTTTTTAATGTTTATTTATTTTTAAGACAGAGACAGAGCATGAGCAGGGAAGGGACAGAGAGAGAGGGAGACACAGAATCTGAAGCAGGCTCCAGGCTCTGAGCTTCAGCACACAGCCCCACCTGGGGCTCAAACTCAGGAACCATGAGATCATGACCTGGGCCAAAGTCAGATGCTTAACCAACTGAGCCACCCAGGTGCCCCTGTAAATAAAATTAATCTTATGAAGCTATATGACAAAGGCTTTAAAACACACTTAATGAAGGAATAAATCTATTAAAAGTCAAAATAAAAAAAAATTCCTTTTGAAATAGTGAAACAAAAACCTATCTCAAGAAAAGTTGGAACATGAAGAAAGTGGAAGCTTCACTCTATGGAATAAATTCTTCACATTTGTGAAGAGGAATTAGTAAATCTTGATTGTTCTGAGAAATTCCTTCAGGATGAAGGAGAGAAACACACACATACATGCGCATGCACAAGTTGAGAGACCTAGAGAATATATTAACTCAATGATACATACAGAGTTTCAGAAGAAAAAAAAGGCTAGAATATCAAAAAGAAATAAATAATTAAAGATTTTTGAGAATTGAAGATTAGATCCTCAAACCTTAATCCTTAACTCATGTCAGATTGTTTTTAGACATAGCAAATAGCACCTACCAGAAGAGGCAATGTAATCAATGATTGAACCCTGAGGAGATTTTGAAAAATTTTAGTCTTGATTCCCACTCCAGAAGCACCAAATTAGAAACAAGTACAAAAATGTGTATTTTAGGAAATCTCCAGTCTTCCTCCCCCAAACTCAAAGTTCAAGTCTAATTATGAAGAAAAGCATCAGCTAACCTCCAGTAGAGGGACATTGTACAAAATACCTGGCCAGTATTTCTCAACACTATGAAGGTCATGAAAGATAAAGTCTAAAAATCTATGATAGCCGAGAGGAGCATAAGGAGAGACATGATGACTTAACATGATGTATCCTGGATGGGGCTCTGGAACAGAAAAAGGACATAAGATAAAGTAAGAAAACTTGAATAAAGTATAGAGTGTAGTTAATAATCATGTGTTAGTACTGGTTCATTAATTATAACAAATGCACCATACGAATATATGATGTTAATAAGGGGAAATGGGTATGGGGATATGGGGCCTCTCGACTTGTATCGTCAAGTTTGCTGTAAATATAAAACTATATAAAAGGTTTTTTTTTAATTATTGAAAACAAAAGCTCCCAATTTTATTTTTTTATTAAAATTTTTTTAACGTTCATTTATTTTTGAGACAGAGAGAGACAGAGCATGAACAGGGGAGGAGCAGAGAGAGAGGGAGACACAGAATCTGAAACGGGCTCCAGGCTCTGAGCTGTCAGCACAGAGCCCGACGTGGGGCTCGAACTCATGGATCATGAGATCATGACCTGAGCCGAAGTCGGACACTTAACCGACTGAGCCAGCCAGGTGCCCCAAAAGCTCCCAATTTTATTTTAATTGTCAGCCAGACTTCAGAATTATTTCTTTCACTCCTTCATGTTATAGATGAGAAAACTTGAGGCACTTTGATGGTAAGCATTTGTCTAGCTCTAATAATTTTTAGAGATAATAGAAAGAAGTTATTAAATTATGATTATTGTAAATTGTGGATACAAATGTCTTTGAAGTAGAGGCACCTGGGTGGCTCAATGTGTTAAGCATGCAACTCTTGCTCTCATTTCAGGTCTTGATCTGAGGGTTGTGAATTCAAGTGTAGGGCATGAAGCCTACTTTAAAAAATTTTCTTTGAAATATCTTAGAATTCACCCTGATTTGGATTCTGGACTTATAACTGAACAATAGCAATATAATAATTGTATATTAATTACAACAAATGTTTATTTTAAAACCCTTGAAATGGTAATGAGAAATGGAGTGGATTGCAATATCCCCATGAATATTAAATAGTATTAAGATTCGTTGCTGAAATATTTTTCTGCACCATGCCAGCACTAATACAGTGTATATAAAGTTAATGAGAAGCTTACATTGCTCAAAGAATAGGAAATTCTTTCTTGCTTCCTCTTTTCTCTTTAATCCCCTCCCCTTAACTATTTCCTTAAAGCAGTCTACCTTTCTTCACACCCACTTGCTGGTAGTTTCATAGAAGAAAATCACCTCTGCACAAAAAAGTTACAGTCTCAACCAGCATGTTTATCAGCATAGTATACTGTCAGAACTGATTTGGTATTTACTATGGCCTCTAAAATGCCTCCCTTTATATTAAATGACCTCGCTGAGGCAACCTTGGAACTTTGGACTTTCACTCTGGTACTGCCACTTACTAGGTGCATGTGAACTTAAGTATATCACACAACTTATTGATGCCTCATTTTCCAACTTGCAAAATGTCAATAAAATACCTTTTAGAGAGTCGTAGAGATTAAATGAGGTAAGATGTAAGAGAATTTTCTAAAGTCTCCAGTATTGTATAAGTCACCAAATGACATCTTTGGTAATACTTTCCACTTTCTAAGGAAGCCCTATATATACAACATGGAAGCAAAATGTGTTCACTTTTCATGTATCTTCAGCAGTCAAATCAGTTTTCCCTAGACTGACTACAGCCTTGACACAGTGAACTTGGGTACAGCTGACTCTAAGTGAGGCCAGTACTGGTCTTGTAGGTTGTTGCTAAAGTTCTAATAGTTATTTTCCCCCAATATATTAGACATGGTGAAAGTGAAGTAGATTGTTCAACTACCAGTTTTCTTTACAACTCACTTTTTTTTGGTTTGTTTTATTTGAGAGAGCATGCACATGTGAATGGGGAAGAGGGGCAGAGAGAAAGAGAAAATCTTAAGCAGTCTCCATGCTTCTGACAGGGGGCTTGATCCCACAACCCTGGGATCATGATCTGAGCCAAAATCAAGAGTCAGATGCTCAACAGACTAAGCCACCCAGGCACCCCACAACTCAATTTTAATGTCATTTCTGGGAAGCAGCTTCCTTGTATACATTTCTGCCGAATACGGTATCAAAGTAAAATAAAAGAAAAGTATGATGTTGCATGACCAGAGTTAGCTAATACATATTAACATCAAGTTCTGGAAATTCTCAGCTTAGTGAGCTGATCTTCCAAAACATTTGGAGCCATTCCCTACATTTCTCTACGATGGTATTTTTTTTTTTATTTTTTTTTCCAACGTTTATTTATTTTTAAGACAGAGAGAGACAGAGCATGAACGGGGGAGGGGCAGAGAGAGAGGGAGACACAGAATCAGAAGCAGGCTCCAGGCTCTGAGCCATCAGCCCAGAGCCCGACGCGGGGCTCGAACTCACGGACCGCGAGATCGTGACCTGGCTGAAGTCAGACGCTTAACCGACTGCGCCACCCAGGCGCCCCTCTACGATGGTATTTTAAAAGACACATGTTTTATAGCCCAGAAGTTCAAGATATGACATTTTTTTAAACTGCTGATTGTTAATTAAACATGTACCATCAAACTCCATGGAATGGAGTGTATGGAATATCAAGTTTGGTTCATGTAGTTAGAAATCCATACACACTGAATTTCCATGACATATCGAGAGAGACATTTTGGTGAGGTTGCCCCTAATGTTTTCACAAAGAGTGATTACCAAATATTAACTGCATTCATTCATTCACTTATAAAGATCTATTGAATATATTTTCTTTTTTTTTTTTTTTTTTTTTTTTTTATTTATTTTTGGGACAGAGAGAGACAGAGCATGAACGGGGGAGGGGCAGAGAGAGAGGGAGACACAGAATCGGAAACAGGCTCCAGGCTCCGAGCCATCAGCCCAGAGCCTGACGCGGGGCTCGAACTCACGGACCGCGAGATCGTGACCTGGCTGAAGTCGGACGCTTAACCGACTGCGCCACCCAGGCGCCCCTGAATATATTTTCTTTTAATACAAAGATGGTGAGATATTGGTCTTTGCCCTCTAGTTCACAGCTTATTGAGGGGACCAGGGAGAAGAGAAATAAGGATAGACAGACAAAGGGAAGAGCAAATCATCGCTATGAGGGAGAAAAAACCAGTAGAGCTAACAGAGTAATATGGGAACAGAATCTAAAAAATGTCTGAGAAGTCTCTCTTGAGAAAATGACATTTGAGCAGAATTTGATAGCTAGTTTATTTTCAAGCTAATCAGAGCTACCATTAGAATTTAATCTCCATGAGAAGAAGGACTTTGGTTTTTAAATTCACTGTTACATCTTCAGGACCTAGAACACTACCTGTTTCAAGGTATGCTAAAAGGTATGCTTGTGTTAAATCAATAAATAAGTGAATGGCTGCTTAGTACCAGAAGCCCCTGAATGAAAATATTTACTCCCTAGGCAGCTGAACCATAGCTAAATATATGTGACAGCTCGTGACACCACTGGTGTTCACATAATTTCAAATACAGCTAGAGTCAAGCTGATTAAGTACGTGACTCCAGTCTTGGATTTGAAATTTCCAGGGGAGGGGAACATGAAGAATTTTAGGAAATAGAAAAGGTCTGATACGAAGAACAAATAACTTCCCCCAAATAGCCTGATGATAAGAAAGAGAAAAGTAGGCTCACTTCTTCCACTAAAATTCCCCCACAAACACATACATTTACATGGTCTGCTAGGTTGGACCTAAATTCAACAAAAGATATATGACAAAAACTCACATAAAACAACTTATTGGGTCAGTTGAACAGAAACAGAATGAAGAAAAATGAAAACTGGTTACAGATGCTCAATTATGTCCTTCAAGATACAGCCCAAACTGACTACATCCCATTGTAAGATCATGACTCGAGCAAAACCAGTCAGTCTCCAAGCTAGGGATGTATGCTTTGCAGGAGAAAATATATTATAAATACAGAGTTATGGAACATAGTCTTCTCCATTTCCATTTTTAAAAAATCCTACCTATCATGAAACTTAAACTCCATTGTGAGCATTCCTGAATGCTCTCCTTCTTTCATGTACCATAGCTCTTTGGTCAAATTTTACCTTGACGATATGGTCTGTGATTATTTATATACATGTCAGATTTCTATTAGAATGTGTGTTCCTTGTGCACATGAACTATATCTTTCATTCTTTTATTTGACCCCATATCTTCTAACTTCCCCTCACACACATATAAACATAAATGTTTGGTGAGTGCCAAAAGAAAACTATAACCTGATGCATTTAGCAGAAGCACAAAAACTGACCCCTGAACAAGTGTGCGCTGACAGCAGAGAGCCTGACGTGGGGCTCGAACTTGTGACCCAGGAGATCATGACCTGAGCTCAAGTTGGATCTTAACCAACTGAGTCATCCAGGCACTCCAGTGAATGATTTTATTTTTATTTTTTTACATTTTTATTTATTCTTGAGAGACAGAGACAGAACAGATGTGGGGGAGGGGTAGAGAGAGAATGAGGCACAGAATCCGAGGCAGGCTCCAGGCTCTGAGCTGTAAGCACAGAGCCCAATGTGGGGCTCGAACTCACAAACTGTGAGATCATGACCTGAGCCGAAGTTGGACACTTAACTGACTAAGCCACTCAGGCGCCCCAGTGAATGATTTTTTTAATGTAATGTTGCATTGTGTTTGCTAGTATTTTGTTAAGGATTTTTGCATTTATGTTCATCAGTGATATTGGTCTATAAAGCTCTTGTGTGTGTGTGTGTGTGTGTGTGTGTGGTGTTTTTATCTGGTTTTGGTATCAAGGTGATAGTGGCCTCTTAGAATGAATTTGGAAGTTTTCCTTCCTCTTATGTTTTTTTTGGAATAGTTTGAGAAGAATAGGTATTAACTCTTCTTTAAATGTTTGGTAGAATTCTCCTGTGAAGCTATCTGGTCCTGGACTTTTGTGTGTTGGGAGTTTTTTGATTATTGATTCAATCCCTTTGCAGGGAATTAGTCTGTTCAAATTTTCTATTTCTTCCTTCTTCAGTTTTGGTAGATTCTATTTTTCTAGGAATTTATCCATTTCTTCTAGGTAGTCTAATTTGTTGGCATGTAATTTTCATAATATTCTCTTACAATTGTTTGTATTTCTGTACTATTAGTTTTTATTTTTCCTCTTTCTTTTGTGATTTTGTTTGAGTCCTTTCTCTTTTTCTCTGGATGAGTTGGCTAGAAGTTTATCAATTTTTTTAAATCTTTTTTAAAAACCAGCTTTTGGTTTCATTGATCTGCTCTATTGTTTTTTGGTTTTTGATTTTTGGGTTTTTTTGTTTTTGTTTTTGTTTTAGTTTCTTCCTGCTCTAATTATTATTTTCTTCCTTCTGCTGGTTTTGGATTTTATTTGTAGGGTTTTTTCCTATCTCCTTTAGGTGTAAGGTTGTTATTTATTTGAGATTTTTCTTGCTTTGAAGGTAGGCCTGTATTGCTATAAACTTCCCTCTTAGAGCTGCTTTTGCTGCATCCCAAAGTTTTTGAATCACTGTGTTTTCATTTTCATTTGATTCCATGTACTTTTTGATTTCTTCTTTAATTTTTTGGTTGATCCATTCATTGTTTGTTATATGTTATTTAACCTCCGTGTATTTGTGGTCTTTCCAGATTTTTCTTGTGGTTTATTTCTAGTTTCATAGTGTTGTGGTCAGAAAAGATGCATAGTATGACTTTGATCTTTTTGAATTTGTTGAGATTTGTTTTGTAGCCTAATATGTGATCTATTCTGGAGAATGTTCCATGTTCACTTGAAAAGAATGTAGGGCACCTGTGTGGCTCAGTCAGTTAAACTTCTGACTCTTGATTTCAGCTCAGGTCTTGATCTCACAATTCATGTTCAAGACCCCCATTGGGCTCTATGTTTACCATGTGAAGCCTGTTTAGGATTCTCTCTCTAACCCCTGTATTACTCCTCCCCCTTCTCTCTCTGCCTCTTTCACAGGTGTTCTCTTTCTCTCTCTCTCTCTCTCTCTCTCTCAAAATAAATAAATACAGTTTAAAAAAAAGAAAATAAAAGAATGTGTATTCTGCTGTTTTAGGGTGGAGTGTTCTGCTAGATCCATCTGGTCTTGTGTGTCACTCAAAGTCACTGCTTGTTGATTTTCTGACTGAATGATCTGTCTGTTGATATAAAATATGAGGTGTTAAAGTCCCCTTCTATTATTGTATTACTATTGATTTTATGTATTGTTTTATGTATTGGGTGCTTCCATTTTGGGTGCATAAATATTTACAATTTTTATATCTTCTTGTTAAATTGTTCCTTTTATTATTATGTAGTGTTCTTCTTTATCTCTTGTTATGGTCTTTGTTTTAATGTCTATTTTGTCCAGTATAAGTATTGCTTCTCCAGTTTTCTTTTGACATCCATTTGTCTGATAAATATTTCTCCACCCCTCACTCTCAATCTACAGATGTCTTTAGGTCTGAAATGAGTCTCTTGTAGGATGAAGGTAGATGGGTCTTATTTTCTTATCCATTCTGTCATGCTGTGTCTTTTGATTGGAGCATTTAGTCCATTTACATTCAAAGTGATTATTGATAGATATGTATTTAATGCCATTTTGTTACTTGTTTTGTGGTTGTTAACACCATATGTATTTTATAAAGTAATCATGGTCTAGGACAAAGTATGATTTATTAGGTCAGAGGATAAGAGATCATTAAAAGCAGGTCTGGAATTGAATGAAGAGATCTAGGTGTCCTGGCCAATGGTATTCTATACAACAAATAATACCATTTATGAAAACTAAATACAAAAATTAAATTTATCCCTTATAATTGTTATTTTAATTGTAAAAAGAAATCAGGGATGTCTACAGTCATTTCACACTACGATGATAACTCTGCCAAGACATTCACAGCAATAGTTCTTTGATCTCTCCAGCAGTCAAAACAAAGGTCCAAGAGGGAAAAAAAAATGTGATGCAACTGCCTTTGAAGCATCACTCTGTAACTGTTGTGTGCAGGAATGCTCAGCTATTCATATACAGGATTCTGAAAGTATATCATATGTATGTAGAGATAGAAACAAATAAATAAACTAGATTGTTATTAACTGGATTAATAGAACGCAGTTCAATTCCTTTCACATTTTGTAATCTCCATGCCACAAAACAAGTTACAAAATGGCAATAAATACATATCTATCAATAATTACTTTGAATGTAAATGGACTAAATGCTCCAATCAAAAGACACAGCATGACAGAATGGATAAGAAAATAAGACCCATCTACCTTCAGCCCACAAGAGACTCATTTCAGACCTAAAGACATCTGTAGATTGAGAGTGAGGGGTGGAGAAATATTTATCAGACAAATGGATGTCAAAAGAAACCTGAGAGATGGAAGGAAAAAATGGTTAGATCTATGGATGATACTTATGCATGGACTAGGTTGCCACCTAAGCAATACTTATACTGGACAAAATAGACATTGAAACAAAGACCATAACAAGAGATAAAGAAGAAGACTACATAATAATAAAGGGAACAGTTCAACAAGAAGATATAAAAATTGTAAATAATCTCCATGATTATTCAGGGCCTCAGTATGTGATAGATACTAATCTTACCCAGGCATACCCTGAGCTATTATAATATAAAACTATAGAACTCTACTTTCCGACAAGTCTATATTGAGCTTTGACGATCTACTCAGAACTCCACTGAGTTCTCTAGGATTGAAAACAACAACAACAAAAAAAACACAGATGACATTGTCCTCTTTCAAGAAATAGGACTAAACGTTCTCACTGTGCAATCTGAAGATCTTTAATATGTTCCTTGGATGTTAGCTTTCACATTGTCACTAAAAAGTTGTCACACCTTTTGCTTGTAAATTTTTAATTTTAATTTTAATTTTATGAAGTATGTGGAGTGCCTGTCTTCCCTGCAAACTTTGCCTGGCTAGCCTACTCAGGTCTTAAGTTTCTACTCCTTGGAAGACATCTTCTGAGACCTTGTTGAGTTTAGTTGCCCATCTCTGCTATATTCCTATTCTGGTCTTTATAATATTTTATTGAATTCTTTAGTTGCCTCTATCCTCCGCTAAACCATAAGTTCTATAATTCCAGGGGCATGGTACATAATGGGAAAAATGTGAATCAAAGTATAATAGTAGATATACTTTCAGAATTCTGTTGGTTGAAATGTGCATATTAATTTACAGGTATGTGACTATAAGTTTAAGTGTCCCTTGGTACTGGAGACATGTAAGTTGAAAACCACTAATCAGTAATATAGTCAGAAGTCTTACTTAAAAGAAATCAGGGTACTATCTTGCTATTTAATACAAAAAAAAACGTTTAATACCTAACATTTGTCATACATTTATCTCAGGCTATATGCTAAGCAGTTTACTTTATATTGAATTTACTTTCCAAAACTTCAAGATGTTAACACTGTTGCCATTTTATACCTAAGGCAAATTAATTTGATCAAGGATAAGTAACCAAAGGTCACATAGCTATTAAGTGATGGGGTCAGAAACTAAATAAGGGCAACCTACCAGTCCCAGCTCTTATCTGCCATGCTACACTTATCACTGTGTTCCCTGCCCCAGTCATTACCTTATCTCTAAGCTTCAAACCACCTTTCTTTGCTGTGATTTTGATTCTGAGGCTGAGAAGCCCCATTTCTGCTTCTCCAGCTGGGCCTATGTAAGGCTCTGCCAAGAGGGGACATGAAAAGGCAACTGCAAGGCTGGAGGAGGAAGATGGGGGTGTGCTCTTTCCTGGCTGCTTCCTGCAGGCTCCCAGTAGGCTTCGTGTCTGCTTCTGTGTGCTCTGGGCAATTAGCCTTGCATGTTTCCTTACTCCAGTAGCAGAAGTCCTTTCTCTAGATGCAGGAGAATCAAGTGTGCCTCATTAAGCTCCTCTCCTGGGGGCATGAGGGTCCCTTGCCCACGGGGTCTTTCCCCTAAGTTTCTAAATTTCAGTAACTCTGTAGCTCAGTTCTCCCAGTATTGGAGATGAGGGTTGCTTCCTGCACTTGCAACTTCTGAGAAATCTAGAATTCTACTTCATTTACCTAAATAACAACTTTAAACTTAGGTAACATTCAAGCTACTGGTATTCTCTCTCCTGACCGGATCTTGACCCATATAAAGTCATACATACAGCTATTAAGTGATAATCAAGAACCAGAGTTGGCCAGTCTACCAGTCACGGCTCTTATCTACTGTGAAATACTCGTATCATCAGGCTAACCTATATGAAATTTCATTAACTTGTCATCATTTTCCAAATAATAATAATAAAAGAAGAGCAAAGAAATAAATTAACAAAAATCAGATTACGTTTAAAGCTTAGAAACTGTCATATTGGAATCTGTTGGTCATGCAATCACATGGTCTTTAAATAATCTTCACTTCTAATACAGCCATAGATAGATATATATTTTGCTAGCTGGATTACCATCTACGAACCCATCTAGATAGACAGAGAGTTATATTATGTAGCTAATATTAACTACATAACTTACATAAGGCTAAAAAGCACTAGCTAGTCCAGCATCTAATTTGGGCTTTCAGGTATTGGATGAAGGGGTCAAGAATCATAACTTTTCACATCTAAAATGGATGATTAGAATGTCTGTATTTTTCCTATACAGAATAAATGCCATAGGAACTGTAAGTTTATTGTATATTTCCATGATTGAAGTTACTAGATTGTTTCTCCTACTGTTCTTGTTGTTCTCCACATGATTCTAACTATAAGTGAGTTTTTTCTCCAACTTTTCATATTTGGAGAATTTTTAAATGTTTGCTTGTTTGTTTGTTTATTTATTTATTTATTTATTTATTTGTTAGAGAGAGAGAGAGAGCCTGAGCAGGAGAGGAGCAGAGAGAAAGGGGAACAGAAGATCTGAAGTGGGCTCCACGCTGACTGCAGACAGCCTGATGTGGGGTTCAAACTCGCGAACCGTGAGATCATGACCAAAGTCAGACGCTTAACCAACTGAGCCATCCCCGTGCCCCCCCATATTTGGAGAATTTTTAACAACAGATATGGCCTTAATTTGATCATAAAATATTTTTTTAATCACTTATATGCTAGGTGCAGAACCAAGTACTAGTTATGCAGTGGCTAACAAGACAGAATATCCAGTTCCAGCATTGCTCTACAGTCTAGCATGTTAAATATATGTTAAGCAAATGGGTATTTTATAAAAAGTATTTAATCTTTAATTTTAGGCCATTTATTTCTGAGATGTTTGGGAGATCTTGATGAAAATAAGAAAAAACCTTTTAATATACACCTGGATTATAGTAATCAAAATTTTAAGATTTTCTTTTCTGGAAAATGAATTCATTATCTCAAATTCATGAGTTACATGGAGAACTCAGCAAGATCAAAGAGCTACAAAGTGACTATCTGCTGATAACCTTACTTTCCCTGATTTTAGTCCATGCCCCCAAACTTTAATGTCTGTAGGTAGCCAACTGTATTTTTGAAGTACCAGGGTATTATTCACTGACTCATAAGTCATATCCACCCTTCATAAGTACAGCTCTCTCAATCCACAAATTGAATACTTTCAAAAGATTTCTTCAGTATTAATACACAATGGCTTAGTTCACTTTATGAAAGGTGCTGTAATTGGGAGGAAATGAGAGCAGGATATTAATATCTGCCTCTTGAGCTTCTACCATTCATTGTCTTCTCTTGCTCTCCATTCCAGGTAAGTTTTAATGCTATAGATTGCAACCTTTGCTCCAGCCAGGAATCACTCAGGAGGCTTGTTAGAATTGCACATTTCTGAACTCCACCTTCAGGTCTGGGGTGTGGCTTAAAAATTTGTGCTTTCAAAAGCAACTACTGGTTGAGAAGTTCTGATGCAACAGAATCATTGCTTTGAAGATTAGCTAGGTGCACCAGAGTGAGAGTGAATCAGAATACAGGTGTGATATGGAGTTAGGATCTAAAACACAGTGTAAATTAAATCTATACGGGTTCCGAAGACATCTTGGAAAGATGATCATTGTCCCTGAAGATGATCATCTGAAGATCATTATTCTCTGAACTTTCCTGGTGATTGGAATCACCTGGGAACCTTTGTAAAGCAGTTCATTCTTGATTTTATTCCCTAGAGCAGTGTTCCCCAATTTCATCTGCCCCACAGAATCACTTAGGGAACATTGAAAAATCCAGATATCCAAGCCATACCACAGACTGAATCAAAATTTCTAGGGCTCAACTGGGGCATGAATTCATTTTGTTTTAATTTTTTCTCAAGATATAATTGATATATAACAGTATATTAGTTTCAGGTGTACAACATGATTCAGTATTTGTATATATTGCAAAATGATCACCACAATAAATCTAGTTAACATCTGTCACCACACACGGTTACAATTTTTTTTCTTGCGATACAAACTTAAGATTTATTGGCTTAGCAACTTCCAAATACACAATATAGTGTTATAAACTATAGTCATCACCTTGTACATCACATTACATGCCCATATTTACTTTATAAGTGGAAGTTTGTACCTTTTGACCACCTTTACTCATTTTGCCCACCACTTGCCACCTATCTCTCCCATCCCCATGCACACCTCTGACATGCACCCATCTGTTTTATAGATGTTTTTTGTTCTGGGGTGGTTGTTGTGTTGTTTTGGTTTGTTTTTTAGATTCCACATACTTATGAAAGCATACAGTATTTATCTTTCTCTGTCTGACTTACTTCATGAATGTGAGTGCTTTTTTTAAAGCTCTGTGATTTCAGCATGCAACCAAAGTTTGAGTGACTGTGCTAGAGACTGATTCTGGAAGTCAGGGGTGGTGACCAAGAGTCAGTATTTTTTAGCAACAGCTCCAGGTAATTCTTTTGAACACAAAGCTTGGAAGTTATTACATGTGATATACAAGGAGCTATTTGGAGTTATTTAAAGAAAGAACTATCTACATTTGACTAACTTCATAATACATGGTGCAAAAAAGTAGGTTTCTCTTTATTTGGGATTGATGATTCTTACATTGTTTATGCTTGTGTCACCATCAACTGCATTAAATATACACATGCTTATGCATACATGTACACTGTAGATTTGTACTCTTATGAAATACAGACTAAACACACAGATGACAAGTTACCACCTTAAAAAGACTTACTGCTACTTTACTAATGTAATGAAATAATACTTCCCTGATAGATGATTTTTAAGGTGTAGTGTTAAAATTGCTTTCCCTGGTTTAAATGTATAATCCATCTTCATCAAGTCCTTTAAAAGTCAGAGTGGAGTAACTTGTTCCCAAGAAGAAAAAGTTCCACTCCACCTTCCAAAAAGTACAGACTGGAACACAATGTACGTTCCATTGAATATAGCAGAACAGAGAGGTTATGTCTTAAACCCTATCCAGGAGGATAGAATATTACTTGCTAAAATGTCTTAATGATATCCCACAACACAGATACTAGCACAGCACCGTAGCTTGATTCCAGGAAATCTTAACTATGATTTCCTCCATCATGTTCTGCAATCACCTCAGAGATCATAAGGCCTAAAGTCTAAACTGGACAACAGAGACCTTTGTCCTGGTCCAACTGTTTTGTTTGAAAGTAAAGGAAACTGATGAACAAATAAATGGCACCGATTTGCCTCAAGTCTCACAGTGGGTTAATACCTGATTTCCATGCTTCCTGACTCTCAGCCCAGGACTCTTAAAAAAACAAAACAAACAAACAAAAAACCCATACTGTTTATCTTCTCTTCAAGCCACCCATCTTTAGGCTACTTATTATTGAATACTCTAAACTGTAGTAATTTAAGGGGGCCTAAGCCCTCCTCATTCACTTCTAAGATGTAAAAAACCAAACCTAATACTGTGTAAGTGGATGGAGCTTTTGTTGTGATTTGGAAGAGTTAAAAGTCTTCCTGTTGTGTCCTTTGAATAGCTTTTCTATCTTTCCATTCCCTTAAGTCTTGTGTGGCCTGAGTCAGAAAGAAAAAGATTTGAGCAACTTATTAAGCTGTGCTGTAACCTTTAATAAGGAGATTTCACATTAAACTGTATGTTAACTACACTAAATTTAAAATAAAAAAATAAAGACATTTTACTTTCTTTTTGACCCTGTTTCCTTATTCCTGCATATCTCACTTCTGCCATAGCCTCTGTGATGTTAGGACCTCATGAACAGAGCATGTGTTTCTAAGAGTGGCCTGTTTTTTTTATCTAGCCAACAATTTTTCAGCTGCTATGTGTTCTTTGGTATACTAGAGTACTCTATGAGAAATTAAAATTAATTTTAGTGCATTCTATATCTCTTGGAAGACAACGTATGAACACAAACACAAATGTGTTCCCATCAATTCAAGGCCAAATATCAGCCCAGGATGTGACAGCAAGAAAAGTTTGGCAGTAGTTCAAGTAACAGAAAATAGGAGGGTAATTGATTCATTGTAGAATACATGGTAGGACAGACTCCACAGCAGTCAGACTACATATTGACAATAATTTGATATTTTGTTGGTTGGGATCCACTTCTGTGTGCAAAACAATTTAAAATAGTTTAAATGGTAGCACAATAGCTCATTCCAGCAAATCTTACGTATAATTTTCCTCTATCGTGTTATGCAACCATCTTGCAGAATTACCACACCTATAAATGAAGTAATAAATATGGATAAAAATAATTTTTATGTTCCCTCTTTCAGCAATCATTGGATAAGATACTCCATTCCAACAGATTTCATAATTATCTTGATACTTCTCTTTAAATGAATAAGAGCTTATAAAGTTATCAAGTGATATCTCATTAAATTATCATTGATGTATTACTTCAGGTCAGTTTGACTGGGTATGAGATTTGATTACACAGACTTAGCAAACAATGATGAAGTAAACCATTCTGGTCAGAAGCCCAGGTTCTAGAGTCAGGATGCCTTGATCCAAATCTTAGTTCTTGAGAGTCTGGATCATTTTACTAGACAAGTTACTGGCCATTTGTCTCTTATTTTCCTGATCTGTAAAATGATGATGATAATAATTAATTTCTACTTCATAGGGTTGTTGTGAAAATTAAATTAGTGACATGAAGAACACTTAGAATAGTGATTATACTAAGTGAACTAAGTGATTTAGGTTCAGTAAAACAGCATTATCTGTCACATCAAAAATACCTGTGTTTAGGGTACCTGGGCAGCTCAGTCGGTTAAGCGTCCCACTTTGGCTTAGGTCATGATCTTGTGGTTCGTGAGTTCAAGCCCTGTGTCAGGCTTCGTGCTGACAGCTCAGAGCCTGGAGCCTGCTTCAGATTCTGTGTCTCTCTCTCTGCCCCTTGCCTGCTTGCGTGCTTTCTCTCTCTGTCAAAAATAAATACACATTAAAAATATATATATATATCTGTATTTAATTTAATGGGCAAAGAAGGTGCTGTCTTTGGAGTTAGGCAAGCATGTTAGAGATGGTCAGTATGTTTCAGGTTGAGGAAAGGAGCATGAAGAGAAGTATTAAGAAAGAAATGTTCATGCTAGTTTGATCCGAATGGGACACAGAATTATATGGTACAAGATTGAATTAAAAAGATAGTTTGTTTTCATTAATTTATTCAATACATATTTAGTGAATATTAAGTAAGTACCTGGCATTGGAATATAAAAAAACAGGAGTACTACTTGTCTAGTAACATATAAACACATATAAACACATCATTACAATTATTCCTAGTGTTTTGGAGACTCAAGAGGATATAAGCTATGGGAGTGCCAGATAAGGCTTCTCAAAAAGGGTGATTTGTCAGATTGGTCTTGTAGGTTTGAAAGAGTTTCTTTTCCATGTGAGATGGAGGTGGAAAAGTATGTCAGGTCACAGAAAAATTGGAGAGAGAGAGAGAAGAGAGAGAGAGAGAGATCTGTTGTCTCTATTTATAAATACCTCACTTAACATTAATTACTTCTGTAAAGGTCCTGTCTCCAAATACCGTCAAATTGGGGCTTAGGCTCCAACATACGAGTGTAGGGGAGAGAACACACATAGATGGGTCAGACTTTGAAAGGAAGATGGACTAGAAGACAAAATGAGTAAAGGAATGTTATAAGAGAATTAAGAATAATGAAGTTGTTTCATTATTTTGGTGTTTAACTTAGGCAAAATCGTAAGATGAATTGAGCTACAGCTTTACACTTGTGAAATATATTCAGAGGAGTTGCTATGTAAATATGAAATTATCTATGCATTGTTTATTAAATTTATCATATTATAAGGATCAACCAGAATATTATTTTAAAATGCAGATTTCCAGGGCACCTGGGTGGCTCAGTTGGTTGAGCATCCAACCCTTGATTTCCCACTCAAGTCATTATCTCATGGTTTATGCAATCAAGCCTCACATCAGGCTCTAAGCTGACAACACAGAGCCTGCCCAGGATTCTCTCTCTGCCTCCCTCTCTCCCTCTCTTTCTCAAAATAAATAAGCATTAGAAAATATTTTTAAAAACATTTAAAATACAGATTTCCTTGGAGATTCTGTTTCTCTCAATCTTAGTTGGGGTTCCAAAATTTTTAACAAGGCTCTTGAGAGATTTATATAACTTCCAGGTGTCAGAAACTGGAAAACACAAGAGATAAGGAGTTAACAAAGAGTAAAAGGATTAGAAGAGAACAGTGAGGATTCCGCATAAAGATAATCTAATCATGTTTTCATGAACATTATTCATAGACAAAGGACAAGTGTATTTGGTTGAGTGTACCTTGAACTAAGGATTCGCAAAAAGGTTGGGCTCAGGTCAAGGGCAAAGGAATCTGAGGTGTTTGTGAGTATGCAGTTGAAATGCTGATCCATGCATTGCAGGCTGAATAGGGATACAGAAGTGAAGCCAAGAAGGAACACTAGGCTTGGGCAAGGAAGATAGATTAAGGAGCTATTGGTCCTTAAAAATAATGAGGATTGTGTTTACTGGGAGACTTAAAACATCAGGAGGTTATATTAGAAGATTTCAGAGATCAAGGTTTCAGTAGTATAGTGGATTCTGAATCTGTGTAGATACTAATGCCACGAAAAGTGACATAACCGCTCTTTACTTCCTTCAAGTCCATGATCAGCAACGCTGCCAAGGTGCTCTTTTTTTAAGTGAAAGCTGGATTATACTTCTCTGTGTCAAACACCTTCCTAACTCCCCACTGTCTAAGGTAATTCCAAAACCCTTTGAATGGCATTTGAGGCCCATTATTGCCTGCAAATATTACAAACCATCAACACCGTACTGCCTATACATTAGTGAAAACATTTGTTCATGTTTTGCTTTTGATTATGTGGTTCCTTCTGCCAAGTCTACCTGGAAAAACAGCAAATCCATTTTTGTAAAACTTCTTCAGGAAGTTTTTTTGCAAAGTATTCCTCCTACCAATGCCTGACACACATGTTAGTTCATCTTCTCCTCTACTCTTCTACCTTTACGCTATACACATGCTTTTGTTGTTGATGTTAAAACTGTACGGTAAGGGGCATGAACCAAATACCTGCAGATGGTGTACATTTAATATAAATGCCAGATAAATAGGATGAAAGACAATGCATGCTTAGGTGTTTGTGTTGTAACTAAGTATAACACCTACTAGTTAAACTGCCTTTAAAAATGTCAGTATAACAAAAGAATCAAACAAAATACATCCAAGGCACATACCATCCTCTTCTGCTACATGGATCACAGCATAACTGAAATGAGAGGTCAGTGTTGAGAAGTAGCAAATAAGAAAAGCGATTTAAATTTCAGTTGAAAGGCAATTGTATGTGTAAATAGTGTAATGACATGACTAACTCAATATTGTAGTATAACAATGCCCAGACGATCCCCTGGTACATGTGTCCCTTCTCAAAAAGCTTCAAAATAAACTAGCAACCCAGAATTATTACCCAGTAGGGAGCTGAAGGAGTAAATTCTGAACTGGGGAGTAGAGGCCTATAGAGTCCAGCTGTCACTTTGTTGGCTGTCGCATCATTTTGGCCTTTACAATACTGACAGAGACCACGTGATATTCTCCAAAGTTATAAACCTTCTTCTGTGATTTATTTACCAGTTTATGAACTGGTTGGAGTCGGCTTTGAAGAGACACCTTCAAGAGCTTGTCAATGGAAGGAGGTTTTACAAGAGTCCTTAGCTACATCAACGAAAGACAACTTCAATTATCTGTATTTTGCTGGCTTACAAATCTCTATATGCAGCCAAGATTTCTCTGATGAGTGTCAGAGATATTTATCCAACTTCCTCCTGGACATCTCTTAGATGACAACACAGGCATTTTAAACTTAATATGCTCAAAAATGAACCTCTCATGTGTCCCTTCATCACCCAAAACAAAGACAAAACATAGTTTTTCTACATGATTCACTTAGTTGCCTAATGCAAAACCTATGAATCATCTTGGAGAACTCCTTTACTCTTCCCTCCTTATTTAACCAAACCAGCCTTATCTATCTTCCTAACTATCCTTCAAGTCCACTCCCAATGGCATAATTCCAGTTTGCTCAGGTAAGTCACAAACAGACTTCTGCTCTTTTCCAATCTATTCCTTTACATTATAGTCAAAATTAACTTTCTAAAATGCAAAATGTAGCTTACAGCACTTTCTCTCTTACTATCTTTAGAATGAAGTAAGAACTCCTTAATATGGTCAAGAAAGTCTTGCTTAGTTTGACTCCTGGCTACCCATCCAGTGTCTTTTCTGCTATTCCTCCCTTCACCTCCCAGACATTTGTTAATTCAACAAATATCGACTGAGTGCCTAATATGTACCAAAAATCTGGGAGAACAAAACAGGCAATGGAAAGATAGGACATTTTTTAAATCACATAAATATCGAATCACACATTGTGTTAAGTGCTATGTAAGGAAAGTAGAGGGCACATTGAAAAAGTATTAGAAAGTGATCCAGGGACCCCAATCCTGACACTCCTGCCACAGCATTCCTGAAAAAAGTTCTTTTTGTGGGAGGACTCTTCCTTCTGCATCAACTCACTACTACTTCTTGATCTGTGTCTCAGCCTATATGATGATATTTCTTCCAAGACACCAGCTCTGAAACCCAAAGCCTGGGTTTGGTACTTCTCTGTCCTTTACAGTTTTCCTATCACTTGTATTATACTTGTACAACTTTCCTAATTCAATGATACAGGGACTCTGTTTTCTTCACATTGGATCCATAACTACAACACATTGGCTATTAGAGTAGGTCGTCAACAAACATTCCTTTGATCAGTAAATGGCAGAATATTGCTGTCACTGACAGAATCAAAGACAATTATAGGGAACATTTTAATGTTCATGAAACATCCTGCCCTTTACTACTGCCTCCAAAAGATTAAATCTTCTAATGTTTCTCTGGTCCAATTTACCCAAATATCAACCCCATTTGTATTAATTATTTGATATATGGTGCCTGACAAGTGCAAGAGGGTAGAAGACTGCAAGTTGTGTAAATGGAAACATCTGAAGGAGTGCTTACTTGGTGTACTATTATAAGTGCTCTGTTATGATCTTGATCTGTCTTCAGCTATCTTATCTACTGGCACTTTTATTTTATCTTCAGCTATCAATCTACTGGTTGAGCTATCCTCAACCACACCCTGTCCTTCAGGGATCAGCAGGTTAAGTCCTTATCAGCTATTTGATCTCACATTACCCAAACTAAAACATTGCAGTAAGAATCCACCAGAAATCTGACCTATAAAAGAGGAAACACAGGTAACTTTATGAAACATGACTTATAAACTGTTGAGGAAGAATAACAGAGATAGGTGGTAAAGTTTAGGAAGACTATGTCATAAATGGGCTAATAGGTGAGGTTGATTGGACAAATAAATAGGTGAATAGATAATTCATAACCTAATGACTTCATTTCTGAATCCAGGTGTATCTTAAATAGATCATCTGATGTAATCATGTTACCTATTGAGAACAGATTAAACAAGTTCATACAAATCAGCCAGTGTCCATTTCCTTAACATCACTTCTTGGTTTACTGGGCTTAGTGGGCACTGGGATGCCTGGTGATCCATAGACTTGGCAATCTCCCAGACCATTGTGGAACAATGTAGTTGATGACCCTCATTCTTTTGGACTTTCTTCCTGAAAAGAAGATTCAGCTCAGCTATATGATGATTTTACCCATTCCATCCCATACTATATATTGTATCATTACCATACAAATCTTTCTAAAATATACAACTTTATAGGATTAGAACTCAAGCATCTTCATCAGACATTCCAGGCCATCTACAACCTGGGTTCAACCTACTTTTCTCCACCTCATGCACTCTACTTCAGACTACCCTACACAAATTTTCTTTGTTTAGTATTGTTTCTAGGAAAAATGAGTCCTTAGTACCTGTTAACCCTCAAATATCATCTTCCCCTGATTTCCCTGTCTAATCTATTTGTACTTTATGTAGGTATCTTCCATAGAATTTATTCATTCTGAAAATGTATTTATTGAATACCTACTATGTGCAAGCACCTTTCAGGGTATTGAGAATATATCAGGGAACAAAACAATAAAATTCTTTAACTACATGGAATTCGTGTTCTTCTGAATAGACAATAAATATACATAATATATAAGGAACTTGTGTAATATGTATAATTTGATTAATTTCATTTTTAAAAATTAAGAAAGAGAAGGAATCATGATTACCAGTGCCTCTGGCAATTTTTAACAAATTGCTAAATCCTTCTTAGGGTTCAGCAAACTTTTTTCTGTAAAGGGCCAAATAATAAATATTTTAGACTTTGTGGACCATAAAGTCCCTACTGTAACTATTTAACTCTGCCATTTTATTACAAAAGCAGCCTGCATTTCAATAAAATTTTATTTATATTCATAAATCAAAATCTGAATTTCATATAATTTTCACGTGTCACAGTGTACAATTTTGATTTATATATTTTCAACCAAAAATGTAAATTCCATTCTTACCTTGTGGACTTTGCAAAAACAGGCAGGGACAAGATTTGGCCAATGTGTTTGCCAACTTCTATGTAGACAGATGAAAGGCTGAAATTAGTAAAGACTTGGGGAAGATAAGGGAGTGAGCACATGGATATTCAGGAGTATTCTAGGCAGAGGGAACAGTCACTCCAAAGTTTCTGAGGTAAGAGAATGCCTGGTATGTTCTAGAAACAAGCAGTAGGCCAGTGTGATGGGACCAGGTTGTGTAAGAGAGAGAGAGAGACAGGTGGGAGATGAAGGGGAAGAGGCAATAAAGGTGAGATTGAATAGTAGCTCATTTAAGTACTTTGGCTTTTACCCTCAATGCAAATTTGAGCTACTGGAAAATTTTGAGCAGAGAATGTGATTTATCCACAATCATAGATGACAACTACAGCTTCTCAGACCTAGAAGAAAGAAAACTTACAAGATTATCTAGTCCTGGGGCCTGTGGGTGGCTCAGCTGGTTAAACCTCTGACTCTAGATTTTGACTCAAGTCATGATCTCACAGTTCATGAGATCAAGCCCTGAGTCCAGTCTGGTTTGCTGACAGTGTGGATTCTCTCTCTCCTTGCTCTCTATCCCTCCCCTGCTCTCTCTCTTTCCATTACAGTTTATTTTTAATTTAATTTAATTTAATTTTATTTTATTTTATTTTATTTTATTTTATTTTATTTTATTTTTACATAGGCTTCACACACTTAGTGTGGAGCTCAATGCAGGCTTGAACTCATGACCCTGAGATCATTTGCAATAATGTGGATGGAACTGGAGGGTATTATGCTAAGTGAAGTAAGTCAGTCAGAGAAAGACAGATATCACATGTTTTCATTCATATGTGGAATTTGAGAAACTTAACAGAAGACCATGGGGGAAGGGAAGGAAAAATAAGTTACAAACAGAGAGGGAGGCAAACCATAGGAGACTCTTAAATACAGAGAACAAACTGAGGGTTGATGGGGGGGGGGGAATGGGTGATGGGCATTGTTGGCACTTGTTGGAACAAGCACTGGGTGTTGTATGTAAGCTATGAATCATGGGAATCTACTCCTGAAGCCAAGAGCACACTGTATACACTGTATGTTAACTAACTTGACAATAAATTATGTTTAAAAAAATTTAAAAAGAGACCTGAGCTGAGACCAAGAGTCAGACACTTAACCAACTGAGCCACCCAAGTGCTCCTACTCTTCTCTTAAAATAAACTTAAAAAAAAAAAAAAAAAAGACTATCTAGTCCCAACTGGTTAAGTAGGTTTAAACTCAGAGAGCCAACTTTAACTGAGGTGCTATGTTGGCAAAGATTCTGAGCCAGAAACCCTTCTGTCATTAATTGGCAATTCTCACTCAGATGCGGGACTACTGGTGCCATATGCTTTGTGGTCCTCATCTAGTCTAACCTTCACATTTTCACCACTGGGACACAGAGCTTCCACCATAATATGTGACTTATTCAATATTATTGTCTGATTAATGGCAGGGCTTTTGATTCTAAATTAGTGATTTTCATTGTATCTTGGTCCTTCCCTGTGGCAGTTTTTATGCTTAGGGCAATAATCAATACATATCTTTCCTGGAGAGGCTGAAAAGATACTAAAATTAAAAGCTATGTGGAGATAAGGATTACCAACGCAAATTTTATTTCCTTATAGCTACAAAACCGTTATAATTTATAAAGCACTTCTACCTTTATCTTATTTAACCCTCAGGATGACCCTATGAATCCTTAATAGTCTCATAAAATCATGCTGGGGCCCTACAAATGGAAGAGCAGGCCCTCCAGGCAGCTCTTAACTTGAACTACATTTGCATGGGATCATTGAGATTTCTTTCTTTTTTAAACAATTCCATCTCTAAAATCTAGCTTAAAATATTACTGAGTTATTTCATCGTTGTTAGTAAAATACTTCTTAGTACACTTGGAGCCAAAGTAAGGAAGAACCAAAGGTTCCAAGATGTTTAAGCTTAGAACTGCCATTCTTTCTGTGCATTGTGCGGAAAAGGAGGAGGAGTTTGTGCTGAGCTACTGTGATGACTAATGAAATTTTTATTCTTTTCAAAAAGAAGAGCTTTAACAATTAGGCTGTGTTATAATGAAATGTTCATTTGTCCAAACTCTGATTCCTGGTCCATCAATACCTCTTTGTAAGAGGTACATCCCTAAAATATGCCTTTGTCTTGTATGGAATGTAACCAGAGGCGTTTAGTGCAAGGACTCTCAGAAAGGCAGCCTGAAGGGAACAATGGGGTTTCAGAGAAGCTAAAATTAAAATGTATATATGTATATAGTTTTTCCTGTACCATGTGATATTCATTACCTGACTAAATGATTATCTAAAACAATGAGGAGTGAAACTTCGTACTTTAATGGAATTGTGGAGAAAATGTTTAAAAATCCAAATTACGTGGTAAACATATTTTAGATTCTTATTATGAATGTAAGGACATCCAGAAATTACTTTTTTGTTGTATATAAAGGAATTTCAGTTCAAAAGTGTCTGATGACTTTAAACAGCTCATGCTTTCCAAGAAATATTTTCTGTTTTATATTTTAAGAAGTGTTCACTTTTCCCCCTTATGTTTCTAATGAAGGTGGAAGCAATTGGGATCTATTTTGTTTTATTTTTTAAAGTTTATTTATTTATTTTGAAAGAGAGAGACAGAGAGAGAGAAAACAAGCGGGGGGGGGGAGGGGGCAGAGAGAGAGAGAAAGAGAGACAGAATCCCAAGCAGGTTCCGTGCTGTCAGTGCAGAAGCCCCACGTGGTGCTTGAACCCACAAACCACAAAATCACTACCTGAGCCGAGATCAAGAGTCCCACGCTCAACCAACTGAGCTACCCTGGCACCCCAGTTTGGATCTGTTTTAATTACTGTCTTGTTCTTGTACTATTTCATCTCTTTTCACTAATATTTAACATTAGGGAGAGCCAGGGTGCCATGGTGGCTCAGTCAGTTCAGCATCTGACTCTCGATCGGCTCAGGTCATGATCCCAGGGTTGTAGTATTGAAGCCCATGTCTGGCCTGCTTAAGATTCTCTCTCTCTCTCTCTCTCTCTCTCTCTCTTTCTCTCTCTCCCTCTGGCCCTCCACCCTGCTAGTGCTCTCTCTCTTTCTAAAATAAAACTAAAATAAAATGTACTTAAAAAAAAACATTTAGGGAGAGCCAACAAAATGTTGTGTTTGTATTAAATATGAACTTAGTCACAGTGGGCTCACATTTCCAACATGACAAGAAACAACACTGTATTTATAAAGGATGCACACAGTGCAGAGAATGAAAATATGGTAAAAATCTTGGGAATTTACATCACCTATCAGTCAATTATGGTTCTTTTCATAGCTT
Source organism: Lynx rufus (assembly GCF_022079265.1). NCBI lineage: Eukaryota > Metazoa > Chordata > Mammalia > Carnivora > Felidae > Lynx > Lynx rufus. Next base: position 93,432,346 of record NW_025814845.1, on the reverse strand, counting down.
GAGATAATTCCAAAGTACCTACCATTAATAGTGTTAAAGGACATTTTACCAGAGATGACATTTAAGTAAGTGGAGAGTTGTGGAGAGATTATCAGGCTCATGGAGGTGGAGGCAAGTGAGGCAGAGTGGGGGCAGGGAACAGCAATGATGGTATAAAGGATCCATAGCTCAACTCCTTTCATTCTTCATTATTACACGGTCAGTCCATGGATCTATGAATGCTTGATGAATCTTTGGTCCCCATTCTACTCTCTTCATCTTCCAACCCATCTTAGAGCATCTAACGGGATACTGGAATCATTGGGCTCATTTTTTTTCCCTCATGGATAGTGCTCATGTTTTGTTTTCCTGCTCCCGGAATAAGATCCCACTTTTTGTGCCTAGCTAATTTCTAACACAAATTCAATGAAAGTCACTTGCTCTGGAAAACTTCTGTGGTTCCTATACTCTGGATTCAATACCCCTTATTTGAACTCTTCTGGTACCTTGGATGCACTTTTATTCTTACATGATTATATGTACTTTCAACATATGGTTATGTGTATTTTTTGATTTTTCTATTTCCTTTTAATAGGTTATAAACTACTTCACAGAGGCACCTGGGTGGCTCAGTCAGTTGAGCATCCAACTCCTGATTTTGGCTCACGATTGTGAGATTGAGCCCTGTGTCAGGCACTCAGCTGGGCATGGAACCTGCTTGGGCTTCTCTCTCTCCCTCTCTCTCTCTCCCCTCCCCCCCCCACAAATAAATAAATAAACACTTAAAAAAATACTACCTCAAAACAAGGAGGATAATTTATCAAAAAGTATATCATTAGTTCCAACCACAGTTCCTGGAGAAATGTTTTATTAAAATACTTGTCTTCTTTCTGAAGAAGAGAGGAGTGATTGTATTTCTCATTCCATTTTTTGCTCCTTTCAGGTAATTGCTTACTGTTAGCTGGATATTAAGCAAAAGAGAAATAAGAATCCAGGTACTGTTTTTATAGAAGCTTATGTAAAAGTGTAAGTGATTCTAAAATGATTTAAAAAAATGATTTGTTATCAACACAGTATTTGTTAGCAACATCATTCATGAGAGTTAGTTACAGTGAAAACATATGGCAGGTTAAAACTAGCTTATCTTAGCAGAGTCATTGTAAAGTGTGTGTAAAATACCATGCCAGGCAAAATTGACCTCAATAAGGAACATATTTTATACTCAGAGGTAATTTGCTTGGAGACATTGATAGAAAAAGTGGTGCCTACATATAATAATTTGTATGGTCCTGAGACACTTCTAGCATCTAAACCTGTTATTTCCTCTGCCTACCAACATGTTGAAGTCAGCATGCATTATTTTAGGCTAATGTTGTATCTATTAAGAGACATAACTCGAATGTCATCATTTCTCACTTGAGAATGCCGCTAAGAACTTTGCAAGAAAGAGAACAAAAGACAGGTTGTGCATTAAAAAGAGAAATGAACAAAATCACAGAATTTGAAGTTTATATCATGACAGCACTAGCTAGAAAATATGTAAGAATTTGAAAGACAGTCTCAATTCTTTGGGAACTTTAATTGGTCATCTATAAAATAAAGTGGTTGAAATTTTGAACATTATGGTTCCAGGTTTCTATGATACTTACTAGCTAAATGCTTATGATAATTGAGAGAATAAAATGAAAAGTCCACACAAACCCACTAGAAAGTTCATGGGTGGGATACTTCACAGACAACAAAAACAGCAAGGACAAACACTTAACATTGGAATATGAGATCATAGGGTTAGTGTTAGTATCTACTAACTTCACCCATTTCACAACTTTGCGTAATGCTGGTAGGAGAGAGAAAGTGGAAATTACAGGAAATTGAATGACAAGCACGAAGATGAACACCCTGAGAGAAATCATAATCTTGAAAGACTTTGGGAATAGTACATCCGAACTACTCTGACTATCAAGGAAGGAAATGAAAAAAAAAAAAAAAAAGAAAGGAAGAAATGTTAGTGTAGTTCAGATTTTAAGAACACATTTACCAGATGCCTGAGGTTTTAGTTATAGAAATCTATAACAAAGATTTGGTTTTACATAAAGTATAATAATAACAATAATGATTAATAAATACTAGTTATTCTGTTAATAGGCACTTGCTAAGTACTCCTTTTACCCCACCATCCAATGAGGTACATATTGTTTTTATCAGCATTTTACCAATAAGGAAACTGGCACACAGAGAGGTTAAATAATTTGCTCAAGGTAAATGGTAAAGGGCACTTTGAGGCCAGGCAGTAGGCAGTGTGACTCGAAATCAGAGTTGAACTCTCATCGAAAAAGCTATACTACATTGATAAACATTATCTTTAAAAAGATCCAAAAGAGCTCTTTAAAAACTCAATGGTATTTGTAAAAATGATGATCTTGGAATCATGTTAAGCATGTGGCAAGTCACTTTATCCCCAAGGTGTCTGCCAGTTCCTTCCTGTTGTTGCTAATATGGTCATAACACGCTAAGGGGATAGGCAAGGTTTGCTCTCATGACAGCTATCATCTCCTCCACTCATTTCCATCCTTTAGGGGCTACAGTGGTTCTCTTGAGCTGCTTGAGATCTCCAGCCTCAAAGCTCTTTCTATTCTAGGAAGAGTGAACCAGATGAGGCCCAACAAGACAGACATCTATCTCTATGTGGAAAAATGGACACTATGTCTGTGTTTCTTCCGTGTATTCCAAGACTCCTGACATGGGATTTATGCTCATACAGATAAAGACGTTATCCTGTCTGATGTCAGAGATTTAGGTCCCTGGTAGGCAACTCAACCCCCAGAATGGGCTGAAGACTCAGATTGCCTCAAATATCTATTCACAACGTCTCTTAGTTTTGTAGCAATATATATTTGGTTTACTTTTGACAAAGGATAGAAAGTGAAAATATCAGGAGAAATACCTAATTATCATAAGAAATACCTAATTATTATTATTATTACCTAATTATTATCAGTTGAAAATAAAACTTACAAATAAAACACGTTTTTAAATTTACACTTTCACCGTACTATCATAAAACACTCATTTAAAATTCTATGATTTTATGCTGGTGTATTTTTGGGATGCTTTCCTGTATATCATATTCACAAAATCACACAATTAACGAGCTGAAACGTTCTTACACGCACTAGTCCTGTGCTTGAGATTCAGAGAGACTGCGAATTGCCATAACTTTACAGTGTAAAAGTCCCCGTTCCTATTTCCATGTCCATTTCGTTATGCCACACTTGGAATTTTGACAACATGGAAAGTTAAATAGCGACAGGAGTTATCACACAGTCTCTGTTAGGCTACTTGAATTGTCAGATGTCAGTGTGGTATTTTTAAAAACAGGATACCCTCTCTCTATCAGTCACCTGTCATCCATCACATCATTTCTTATAGTGAAATGAACTTCATGCAACTTTTTAGAAGCCATTCTTGGGTACTTTTCAGTTTAAATCTCGCTATGATTGGCTTTACATGTGTCTTTGCATCACATTATTATATATCTTATTTTACAAATTTCTATCTTACAGATAGTGACCATATCTACTATTTAATATAAACCTCCCCTTAGTGATTTGGGGTCCAGTGTTATTAAATCCTTAATAAATTACTTTTTCTTGGACAAGCCATGTCTCCTGAACGTTTTTGTTATAGCTATTTGTTTCTGAATTTGATCTGTAAAACACCTTTTTATTTTCTTTACAAGCAGGATATCTATTCACATCCTTCTATGCTCAGAGTGGTGCCTGAATATGCATCTATGATTCAAGCACTCACCTAAATATGTGCCTTAATCATAAAGCCATAAATATGCAGTTGATTTGGCCGCCTTGGCCACTACCTATTTCAACATGACCCTAAGTCAAAATTCCCATAGGCTTACCAAAAGCTTTCTCTTGAGGAACAGGATCCTTTCTCTGACCAGAGTTTCAGGAAGATGTTTCAGAGGTTAATGGAATTCCTGTGTGCCTGCAGCTTGCTTAAATTAGATAACATGTGATGACATGAGATAGGAGGCACACCTTCCATAAGTCAGGTAGCTTTCCCAACAGGGTCAAATACATGCCTAGATGAAGTCAGAATCCTTCTATGAGACTGGATTTTAGAAATTAGAAAAAGGACTCCTTCTCTGGGATGTTTCTTTACCTGCTTGTACTTCTACTTAAAATCCAGCCTCTAAATTTGATCACTTTTAGGTAAACAATAGATCTGTGTTCATTTAGAATATGTAAGAGCATGAATATGCCTTAGAATATGTAAGAGCAAATGACAGTCCTTGAAATTAGCTATCTTTGTTACTCCTTTTACAATACGATAACTCAAAGTAGCCTCTGACAGGTGACATAGTATGAGGGGAGTAAATGACAACTAAGATGGGAACATAGGGTTTCTGGGGGTATAAAATATGATGGAAGAGACAATGAGATGCGTGGGGAAAGAAAAAAATGCCATACCAATTCGTACTTTGAAACTTGGCTTAGGACTATCTGTGTTTCCCAGGGTTTCTGGAACAGCTGGGAGCACAATCAAGATTTATGGTTTTGTGTGGAACTTGAAAGTTGGTCTTGCACATATGATGTAGGTTTCCAGCTGGGAAGATCTTGAATTTGCAGAAGCCATGCCAGACCAGGAGCAATTGCCCTCTTTTTCCTTTGCTGAGGATCCAGTCCAAAGGCGCTATATCATATTTCTCTTCTAAATAGATTATTGAAATAAATATGTACTCTTTGAAGGCCAGTTAAGATACTGTAAGGTTCTTATATCCTTCACACAGCTTATTATATATGTGGCCACAAATGCACTCATATGAGTTAGACAGTAAGAGATCACATGATGAAAGGAGGTTGTTCCTCTTGAAGAAAGCTGGGTAGCTTAAGAACAGTGACTTGGTACTTAGATGGTATCATAAAGGTGAAAAACAGCAGCTAACCATTATCACTGTGGTTACAACACAAAGAGATGGATTCACAGTATAGGAATGGTGTGAAATGTAAACATTCCTCTAGTGGTAGAGAATGGCTAGGCTTCCTTCCCTTGTGATTCAACAACGTATGACTTAGAAAGAAGATAGGGAGTCATCTTCCTCTCGAAGGGTAGTTCCCTAACTTTTATTTTTATTTTCTTAAATGTTTATTTATCTTTGAGAGAGAGGGAAAGAGAGCACGCACAAGTGGGGGAGGGGCAGAAAGACAGAGACACAGAATCGTAGCAGGCTCCACGCTGCCAATGCAAAAACCCACGAACTGTGAGATCATGACCCGTACTTTTTTAAAAACCTTTTTAATGTTTATTTATTTTTCAGGAAGAGAGAGAGAGAGAGACTGAGTGTGAGTGGGGGAGGGGCAAAGAGAGAGGGCGACACAGAATCCAAAGTAGGCTCCAGGCTCTGAGCTGTCAGCACACAGCCCCAAGCGGGGCTCGAACTCCTGGACTGCAAGACCTGAGCTGAAGTCGGACACATAACCAACTGAGCCACCCAGGTGGCCCAGATCATGACCCATATTAAAGTCCGACGCTCAAATGAGCGAGCCACCCAGGCACCTCTAGCCAAGTTTAGTGAGGTAAAGGATTACGAAAAAAGTATATAGTATGCACATGTGTTTAGTTTTTCCACAGCTTTAAGCTATATATAAAAAGATAGTGTTGCTGATACAAGTCCTATATACCCTGAGATCATCTCTGGATTTACATAACTCTGGAAATTCTGTGCGAGAGAGTTCCTATCACTCTTCCCTCTAAACACACATAGTTTTGCTCTAAGTTTCAGCTGGCTATAGTGGTGGCTGAATATCAATTTGCTATAGCTTAGAAAGATATTCTTATTCACCTTGAGGGGGTGTGGTTGTCACCCTCCCTGATTCTACTAACCCTCTCCTGCTCTCTGTCTCTCTCTCACATGTCCCTTCTTCTAATCAAATTGAATTCAAATGAAATTTTTCTTCAGAATTTTCCATTCAGTATACTTTTGTTATTATTTCATCCTTTCTGTTTCACTTCTTAGTGGAGCAAAAGCATCTGCTATGGTTTACTTTCGAATTATTAATTCAATAAGAATGTGTTTTTCACAGGGGCAATAATTTAAACTTCTAAACCAAATTATATATGAGGAACTGGGAATTATAAAGCAATTCTCCTGTTGGGAGAAACAGGAACATTGAAATGGTTTGTGCATCCAAAGTATTTGCCTTGAAGGTATCACTGCACCTGACTGGATCCACACTCATGGTAGGAGTAGCGGTGGGTATCTGAGCGGTTAAACAGCTTACTCGTTCCACTCTGCTTATAACTCAGCTGATTTCATTTTTCAGCTTAAAGGAAACCTTGAATCATTTCTTAATAAATATTATTATTGTCCTTCCTCAGAAATTACTTTTGTTCATGAAAGAATATTATCAGGGCTAAGAAGGAAAAGATCAATAAATTAATGAACAATCATCCAATGTCAATTTTTTCCTTTCAAACTTATAAAGTTCAAGTTAGATTGATTACTCACATTCAAATATATGACACAATGAATGCAAAATACCAATATGTATGAATAGTGTCAGAAACTATTGTCTTTTGGAATCAGCTCTGTCATAGGAACAAAGAATTAAAACCATAGTTGATCACTCAGCCAGAGCTACTCTCTCTCCCACTCTTGTAGCCAGAGTAAACATGTGACTGAATTCTCACTGATGGAATATGCAAGCAGAAAGGATTCATGCCACCTTCAGGCCATGCGTTATCACACTACATGAGTGCACCATTCTACTCCTCCTCCTTCCCGCTGGGAGAAACTGTACATGGAGGTGACCAGACTTCAATGTGCAGATGAGGACAATGCCCCAGAGGATGGTAGAGCAGCCCTACTTGCCAGGGTCTCTGGGTGATGTCATGCAGTCACGTCCAACTACCCTCTCTGGAGTTTTATATGTGAGAGAGAACCTTCTATCTCCATGTGAGCCATTGCATTTTTGGACCTCTTTGCTGTAGTCTTCACCATGAACTAATACAAATGGAAACCCAATATAAATCCATTTGAGGCATTTTTCCCCTAGAGTAGGATATTTTTTATTCCTAGAAATAGATATGATTCAACTGATTAAGTTGGGGAAAGCTTATACTTTATGTACTTATGAGTGTTGGTTATAAATAAGCAAGATCCAATGTCTTTTAGGAAAAGACATTTTATCACTATGAACAAGATGTACAGACAATACAGGTATACAACTTGAGGACTTTCTGCTTAATGTGTAAACATATTAGAGTGATATACACAATAAGCACTATAATTGAATTGGACTTGATCAATGATATCTGAACTTTGTAACTATGTTCTAAAAGCGAAACTCCTTTAAAATTGAATTACCTATAGAGCTTGAGTCCAGCTAAAGGGACAACATGCTTTCTGGTTCAAAGATTCAATCACTTAAAAGTTTGAGTCTGTCTCTGGGCCATCAGAGAGAGAACTCTGCTTTGAAAAAAGGGACAGGGCTCTTGTAGAACAAGAGGGCAAAGAAGGCCTAACTTGAAGGACAGCTAATGAGGTTCTGATTGTCTCCCTGAGGTGTGCAAGGCAGGAAATTCCCATTTACAAGCATATCTTTGAACTTGAATCTTATCTACTCCTCAGTAACAACTTCTTAAAATCAATTATGTTAATGGAAATTATCCTTTTGCTAATACTTTTTAAAATATTTTTATTTATTTTTGAGAGAGAGACAAAGCACAAGTGGGGGGGGTGGCAGAGGGAGAGGGAGACACAGAATCTGAAGCAGGCTCCAGGCTCTGAGCTGTCAGCACAGAGCCTGACGCGGGGCTCGAACTTGTGAACCATGAGATAATGGCCTGAGCCCAAGTTGGATGCTTAATCGACTAAGCCACCCAGGAGCCCCTGGCTAATACTTTTTTTCTTTCTTATGTGCACTGACATTAAAAATATATGAACATTTTCCCTTTTGGGATGTTATCATGGACATGCTGTTCACTACTCAGAATCCATTATCTCCTATCTCCTTCCAAAGTGAATTCCAATATTATTTAGTTAGCTACATCTCAGCTGTGTAGCTTAAGTGCCTCCTAGGAAGCTCTAGGAGTGGGCCTGGTAGTTCCAATGCTAGCCACATGCCCAGTTTTAGTTTTTAGCTCAGAGACAGGCATCAGCAGCATTCACAATATTGAGATGCTAACAGTGATTGGTAGGGAGTTTATGGGAGATTTTCTCTTCACTATTCTGGAAGACCTTCTGGAGGCTACTATCTCTCTTACATTCGCCATGAACAAATATTCAAGTATCTTCATATATAACCATTAGCCATTTTGAGACCCTGTAAGGGATGAATCTCAGGAAAAAAGATGACAGTGGAGGTCCCAGCAGAGACATAGAAAGAATCTGGGACTTGATGACCTTCTAAAAGTGCCAGATAAGCCAAGCTGAAAGCCTGCTTCTTTTTGGATTTTCAATTCTATTAACCAATACCTATTCCTACCATTATAACCAACTTCATTTTTTTTAATTACTCCAAAATCATCCTAGATTAATACATATAGTCATAAAATATGTTGTGTAAGCCTGGCAAAAGGGTACAATATGTGACCAGCAAACTTTTCCAACCTAAGATACCTAAGAAATGCTTTTTGCAATTGAGTCAATAATGTTTATTGGTTGGACCCATCAACATTTTGACCCTATTTTTTTTTATTGTGTAAAGTGACACCTGAATAAATAAACCAGATATTATTATTATTATTATTGATCATCCATCTGTTTTCCAGCATTCTACAGCTAGACTTCACCTCTCTTGGATAAAATCTCTTCTTGGTTATAGTGACTCAAATTTATTCAAATAATAATGTCATTCTGATGCCATTCAAGTTTGGTACATTATTTAAATTACATTATCTTGACAGTATTGTATGATTTAGTGTTGGAGTACCTGTCTTAACATTCATATAGAGAATGACTTAGCAGTCACTAATATCTGATAACACTCAGGACATTGTCCAACAGCCACAATGATGCAAATACTGCCCTGGTTAAAATAAATATGCTCTAGAGATTCAGGCAGCATTTTTCATCTACCCAGATTCTTAGGAGTGCTCTAATCTTCTTTTTTACTTTTCATATTATATAACAACAATTGCCAAAAAAATTCCAAATTAGTTGACTAACGATGCTTTAATTCTTGGATCTGCAACTATCAAGAGTGAGAAAAACAAGCAATGAAATAATTTGGCTTTGATGGTTATTTATCTGTTGTTAACCAGGCAAGTGGGAAGAAACAGGAGCAGAGTAGAGATTATATGCTTTGAGGATGGCAGGAATGGACGAATATACCCTACAGTGAATTTTCATCAGTTTAACCATACTGAAAATCCTTATATTCACATTTAATTGTGATTTTGTTTGCTGAAAAAAAGGTGATTTAACAGGGAAAAAAGCAGGCTTTGTGGTTTTTGATCTTTGGCTGTCTGGAAAAGAAAGAGGAGGAGGTAAAAGGGCTCAAAGGGGCAATTTGGAGAGGGACTCAGAAAAGGATGAGGGACGGTCACAAAACAAACCAGGAAATTTAGCTAACTTGCCAAATCAGCAGCTCTTGCACTCTGAAAATGCCTGGGAGCTTTCTGGAGAGGTCTGGAAGTCAGCTAGTTTGGGTGCTAACCGTGGTCTCTTTCTGAATTTAGTCCAAACTGCCATCCAATTTTTATTCATACTCTGTCAAAAGAAGGAAGGAGAAAAAAGCACAGAGGAAGATAGACTAATATCTCTACCAACTCACTTCTTTTTAGAGTCAGCGACATGGAATTTCCTGGTATTTCCCTACTAACTTATTCCTTCTAAGCGCTCAGCACTGCCTATGATGCTTCTACTACTCCCACTGACTAGCTGGGTTTCCTAAATTACTAGGTTTTGACCACACGCCATCACAAAGATGCTTATTTGGCTAGTTTTCCCTTTCATTGGAGTGGCTTTGCTATACCAAACACATTCTCACTTGATCCCCTTTAAATGCACAAACACTGCTGGTTGGAAGATACATAAAGTTCCAGTTTGGGTAGGCCAGTAGCAATATATATATGTGTGTATATATATATATATATATATATATATATATATATATATTTATTTATTTAGATGGCTGTAAAACACTATGCTTATTCATTTTGTTTATGTGGACAGGTTTTATATTTTATTACTTTATAATTTATTTCTTATCCTATATATACAGCCTATCTTATTATATATATGTATTGTACACACATTTAGTATGTATTGCCTTTTTAAGATGTAGGTACATCTACATTTTCCAACTAATAAATGAATTGACCACTTGTTATCATGGGCTACATATGCCCAAAGGAAACCAATGACTACTCTTAATGCTTTTTAAATCAGAAGTAGCCATCAGAATCTATATTTGAGAAACATTTAAAAACTGAGAAATCTACTCTACTAGAAAAGTTGCAGTGCCATTTGGAAGCAATGAAAATTAACTTGAATAAAGATTAGAGTCAGAAATAAAAGTCAGTGACTGTATATTTAAATTTGTTTGGCTGATTGTCTCCTAAATTGCATTCTTTATTATCCCTCTCCCACACCATTATTTTTTAATCAAGGAAAGGCAACTAAAATATTTAAGCTCACACAACTGTTTATAGTACAGATATTATTAGTATGAATTCAGAAAATAGAATCAAAATAAAGTAAAAATTAACTGCTTTTAAAGTAAAATTGACCTTGTTGCTAATATATAACTTGTTAGGTAGCATTTCACTGAGATCTAAGTTTTCTAGTAGAAAAGGATTACACAAAAACATGGACTGAAGTAAAGGTTAAAACTTTTTAACCTTGGGGCACCTGGGTCACTCAGTCAGTTAAGTGTTTGTTAATCTCTGTATGGTTCCTGAGTTTGAGCCCTGACACTGTGGAGCCTGCTTGGGATTTTCTCTCTCTCCTCTCTCTCTTCCCTTATTCTGCTCTCTCTCTCTCTCAATAAGTAAATAAACTTAAAAAAAATTAATCTTTTAATCTTTATCTTTTATCCTTTCTATCCTTAACACATTTATCCTCTCAGTCTTCCCATATATCTCTTCAAGAGTGACATTTGGTATTTTTAACTGAGTGGGCTAGAAATTTTATTAATAAAGATTTTGTGTTCTTTGATAAGATTCTCAAGTAAACTCAGTGGTAATTTGTTTCTTTTGTTTCAGAAACCACCATACAAGTCTTAGGAGTCTCGGAATGATTGAAGCCCTGCAAAGTTAGCATCAAATTTAACAATCACTTAAATATTTAATCAATATCCAAACTAAAATTTATGTAAAATAAAATGATGAGTATTCTTAATATTACATAATAATAACACAATCTTATTTTCCCCCAGGAGAGTGAGCTTGCCATTATTTATATGCTAAATGAAGAGAAGGTTAGATATTACATGTTGAAAGCATTTGCTATGAGATCATATAAAGTTAATTTTTCCTCTGACACAATTTTCTTCCTTTCACTTATTACTGTATGACTCAAATAGACAGACATTTTAGAATGGGTTTAGTTGGGAAGCATAGGACAGAAAGAAGACTAAGAAATCATGCTTAATCTAAAGGTGATGGTAATATAAGTAATTTCCCTTATCACAAACCCCAGTTAGTGACTCTTCCCTACAATAAATATCTAGTAGTCCTTTTTTCTACTCTCTGTGTTCAGTCTCCTTAGGCTTTTTCTATGATAGGCACAACTATTTCAATATTCCCCCTATTACCAAGAGCCTATCTGGGTGAGCACGGAAGTTTATGAGCCTCACTTTGGAAAATACTATTTAGAATTCCTTCTATTTGGTTTCTGTACTTAGAAAGACTACTGCTCTTCCTCTTTTATGTTTTGCATGTTAATACTCAATCTCCATTTACTGGACAGCAATAAATAATGAAGAGAAAGACACAAGTAAAAACTGAAGGCCAGAAAGCATGAAGCTAAAAAGCTGTTGACTAAGTTATATGTAAGGCTGCAATCATTCCAGCTGATGAAAATTTTGAATAAAAATGAGAGTGTGGCAGGGAAGGAAGCAGATTAACGGTTGAACAGCAGGAAGTGAGAAGTGGGATTCAGGAATGAGTAAGTTCAAATGATGATTTTTAAAATGAGGAATGAGGGAACCTAGTTAGAATATGACTGCAGGTAAATACAGTTGACCTTTGAACAATACAGTTTGAACTGTGCGGGTCCACTTTTACGTGGGTAATTTTCTTTTCTTTTTTTTTTTTTATTTACCTTTTTAAGTTTATTTATTTTGAAGACAGAGAGAGAGAGAGAGAGCACGCACATGAGTGGAGGAGGCAGAAAGAGAGAGATGGAGAGAGAGAGAAGTCCCAAGCAGGTTCCGCACTGTCAGAGCCAAACTGTCAGAGCCAAACCCCAATCAAGGCTCAAACTAATGAACTGTGAGATCATGATCTGAGCCAAAATTAAGAGTTGGATGCTTAACCGACTGAACTACCCAGGCGCCCTGTGTGGGTATTTTTCAATAAATACACTGGAAATTTTTTTCAGATTTGTGACAATTTGAAGAAATTTTCAAATGAAGTGTATAGCTTAGAAATACCAAAAAATTTAAGAAAAAGTTAGGGATTATTGTAAGAATACAGTACATGATGCATAGAACATAAAAATGTGTTGACTGTTTATGTTATCAGTAAGGCTTCTAGTCAACAGTATGCTTTTGGTAGTTAAGTTTTGGGGAGTAAGTTATACATGGATTTTGACTGTGCAGGGGCTGTGACCCGACCCCCTGAATTGTTCAAGGGTCAACTGTATAGGGAAGGAGCAGTCATTTTAGGATACAAAGGAGGAGAGTATTGGAGAGGAAAAGAGATGATACACTTTCTGGAAGATGGGGAGGGCTAATAAGAATTACAAGGCTCTATAGGCAAAGATGAAAAACCATTCTGGTGGTATGATGGTGCCCCTTGCTTCTTAGTGAATTATCTATGGAACTGCAACAACAACCTCGCCCGGAAGTTTATAAGAAATACAGTCTCAAGACATATCCCAGACCTCCTGAATTAAGCACCGCATTTAACCCTATCCCCGTTAATATATGACAAGCACTCATGGGGTTGAATTTCTAGCCACTGTTTCCTGGGGTTATTTTGTTTTTCTTGCTTTGTTAAACTTGAAAAATAGATAAAAAGTAATGATTTCACAGAATTTGGAGATGATTAATGAAAATATAAGCTGATAGTGAGGCACCTAACAGACACTCAATAGATGTTCCCATATATTCCCTTTTGTTGAACATTTCTCATAATTTTCTTTCAGAGCTAGAATAGAAATAAGGAATGAAAGAAAGAATATTAAATTTCAGCAGAGTAACATTAAATAATTAAGCTCCACACTTAAACTGAAAATAACTGGATAAAGTAGACCAACACAAGAAACACATTTGAAGCCATTGGCAGAACTAAAAAAACAAAAAAACCCAAAAATAAAAAGAAAACACTGAAACAACAACAGCAACAAAAGAAACAATGAGAAATTGTGGAAATAAGATCTGGGAGGAGAAAGAAGGAAATGCATCTAAGTAAATGTGGCATTGCAGCCAATTTTTCCTTAGGGATATATGCAGATCCTGGGAAAGAAAACTGAGAGGATGAGAAACTGAAGAAATCAACATCTTCAATGGACTGAGGCTAAAAACAATTGATGTTCAGAGCCTGCCAGTGGGAGAATGGTACTACGAAGTTCACAAGTTTTGGTATACATCCAAAAGCGTTCAGCTCCAGGGGTAAGGATAATAATTTCAGTTCCAGAATTGGTCTGAGGTAGTCTGAGATTGGTTCTAGCCTCCTGGGGAAAAAACAACTACAGATAATTTCTGGAAGAAGTTAACATCTGGAGGAAGATAACATTAAGTTCTCATTCTAAGTCTTCTAATATTTTTATAATTTTCTTTACTTAAAATATTTGGTATTAAATATAAAATATAAATTAAATGCACAATTTCTGGCATTAAAGAAGCAGGAGGCTAAACTGTGCCAAAACCAAGGAGATAAAACAGACAATAGAAATAAACTTAGTGAGGGGCACCTGGGTGGCTCATTTGGTTAAGCATCTGACTTTGGATCAGGTCATGATCTCGCAGTTCATGAGTTCAAGTCCCTCCTTGGGGTCTATGCTGATAGCTCGGAGCCTGGAGCCTGCTTCAGATTCTGTGTCATCCTCTCTCTCTGCCCCTCCTGCTCACACCCCATCTCTCTCTCTCTAAAAAATAAACATTAACAGAATTTTTAAAAAGAAGAAGTAAACTCAGTGAATTCAGATAATTGAATTAGCAAATGTACTTTCAAATAATTATCCTTAATATGTTCATAGATTATATATATATGTGTGTGTATAAATACACATATATATGTACGCATACATATATGTGTATATATATGTGTGTGTATAAATACACATATATATGTATGCGTACATATATATGTACATATACGCATATATATATATGTGTGTGTGTGTGTGTGTGGAGAATTTTGGCAAAGAACTAGAATTATAAAAGAAATGACTAGGGACAAATTCAGGAACTAAAAAATACAATAACTAAAATTAGGAACTCAATGGATGGGTTAACAGTCAATTAGACACAACTGGAGAGAAAGTTATGAATTTCTAATGTAAATTAGAATGAAACTCTGAAGGGTCGCCTGGTTGGCTCAGTCGTTAAGTGTCCAACTTCAGTTTAGGTCATGATCTCTCAGTCTGTGAGTCTGAGCCCTGTGTCAGGCTCTGTGCTGACAGCTCAGAGCCTGGAGATTACTTCTGATTCTGTCTCCCTTTCTCTTTGCCCCTCCCCTGCTTACACTGTGTCTCTCTCTCAAAAATAAATAAACATTAAAAAAAAATTAGAATGAAACACTGCAAATGAATTAGAAAGTGACAAAAGTTTAGAAAAATACAAGAGAAAGTAAAATAAATATATGATCCAGCAAGATTGCTGGATACAAGGTCAATGAATGTACAAAAATCGGTTTTTAATTCCATATACAGAAAATGATTTCCATATACAGAAAATTATTTTAAAAATTAACAATATTTGAAAACTATTAGGGACTTAATGGATTGGAAAAAATATGTGCAAGAAAATACTTAGAAATTAAAAAAATAGAAAGCAAAATGTTCAGAGAAATAAGAGAAAAATAAAGTAAAGTAGATAAATATACTATATTCACGGATTGGAAGAATCAAAATTTGAAGTTGTTAATTCACTGCAGATTGACCTAGAGAGTCAATGCAATCTCAAGATTCTCAGCAAGATTTTTTTACATGGCATATGACTATGAAACTTATATAGAAATGTAAAAAGTCCAGAACATAGTAAGATAACTTTAATGGTATTAATTCTTGATTTACATAAAGATAGAACTGAAGTATGTAGTGCTGAAACAATTAGAATCTTGCCCCTACTTCACGTTATATATAAAAATCTATTACAGGTGGATTATAGATCTAAATGTGAAAGGCAAAATAAAGCTTTAAGATATCTAATTGACATATGAAGATACAAAAAGATGACCAACCCCATTAATATTCAGGAAAACAATTTTTTAAAACAATTAGATACAACTATACAAATTTTAAAATGGCAAAATTTTAAAAACTGATGATACCAAGTTCTGGCATGAATATGAAGCAATAGGAATTCTTTTACACTGCTGATGGAAATATGAATTGGTACAACCATTTTGGAAAATGGAGTATCAGTATCTGTTAATGCCATTCATTCCACTTACAGATATATGCTAAGATATATATATATATATATATATATGCACATGTGCACTAAAAGACACATGTGATCATGTATATAGCTGTCTTTCTTATATAAGTAAAAATTGGAAACAATCCAAATGTCCATCAGCAGAAATATATATATATTATGTTATATTAATATTATATACAACAGTTTTTAAAATGAAAAAATTACTTAGAAATGAAAACAAGAATAAATAATGAATATAATATGGAGCAATAGAAGACAAACATACTATTGACTTCACTTACAAAATATTCAAAACAAGAAAACAAAACTATGATGTTCAAAGTCAGATTATCAATTACTCTTTTGGGAGAAAGAAGAGGTTGTAATTGAGAGGGCCTATTGGGAGGTTCCAGTATTCTTGTAAAGTTCTACTTCTTAATCAGGGTGACGGCTACACAGATACTTTATTTGTGGTAATTTGAGTTATACACATTGTTCCATGCATTTCTATGTGTGTATTATACTTCATTAAAAATATCAAAAATGAAAAGAAAGAAAAGTGAAGGAATAAATTGATGCCAAAGAAATCTCTGTCAATTTTCATAAGTAAATTATAGTAAAATGAAACAATGAATAGTAGTAAAATAAATGATTGGAAATAAAGAAATGAAATTGTCATTATTTGCACATTTTATGATTTTCTGCAAAGAAAACCCAAAATAATTTATGAACAAATTACTAGAGATAATAACATTAAATAAAATTGCTGAGTAACAAAATCAACATTTGATTAAAATATTTGACCTTAAGGGGCACCTGGGTGGTTCAGTCGGTTAAGTGTCTGACTTTGGCTTAGGTCGTGATCTCATGGTTGGTGAGTTTGAGCCCCACGTCGGGATCCACACTGACAGTGCAGGGCCTGCTTGGGATTTTCTTTCGCTCCCTCTCTCTCTGCCCCTACCCCACTTGCACTCGTGCTTTCTCTCTCAAAAATAAACTTTAATAACTAATTAATTAATATCTGACCTTAAGTAAATGTCACATTGTGCCTCGGTAACTTTACAATGCATTTAATATGTACTCAAATATATATTGAACAAATAGATGAACTATATTATCAACAAAGCAGAGGCCACTTTTTCTAATTTCTACACTATAAAAGCATGTATTCATCTGCTTAATGATCACATTAAGTTATTAAAGGTTTTAAATGGGTTATTAGGACACAACACTGAATTTTACTATTTGACACTGAAATGTGGTTCCTCAAGGGCCCATTTCCACTCACTCTGATAATCACTCGATGGAAACTTGATAATTTTAAAATGGCTTTAATAGCCTGGCATCCTAGTCAAGGTCTTTCATGTTTTTTAACTATTTCCTTGACAAGGTGAAACAAAGTCTAGTGAAAGGCAATAGTGGAGTATGATGGATTAACAGTGCTCTCCTCTTTGTGCAAAATTTGCATTGAGGTTGATGAACCACTTCTGAAACCATTTTCTCTTCTATCCAAACTATTTTTAACTTGCAATATTATTCTCATAATAGGTAGCCATCTTTATGGGTGTTGGTTGTATTCTTTTAGCTTTTCTGTACTGGAACAAATTTGCAGATAACTCTGTTACCTGGATGCAAACTCTGGGTGGCTAATTATTTTCTGCTAGCTAAAGAATTTCTTCCTGTCCCCTATAGTAACTACTTAGTTACAATAACATCCTAGAGCCCTCTCAGTCCTTCTGCTGTTACATAGAGCTAAAACTCTGCCTATGGATGCAGAGGTAAACAATCCAAAATAGTGGATCAGAAGAATCTGCTTTCCTCTAGAAAACATTAATCTTATTTTGTAGTTCTTGTCATATTTGAAAAATTGTATTTCACAAAAGAAAGGGTTCTTTGGTATAATCTTGTTCCACTGATCCCAGATCAATAATTTCCATTATAATAATATATCTGAAGGTGACCTCTTTTGGTTCATCTTCATTGAGTGCATCATTTAGAACACCAAAGGCTGATTGTGTAACAAATAACATGCTGTCTCCTGTTGTGAATTAATAATTTGACTCCTCACTTTTGCCAGTTACCTTCAGAAAAACCAAATTGACTTTGAAACCCAGGGAACAGCAGAACAAATGACTTAGTTTTTCTCATTAATGATAGAATAACATGTTCTTGTGTTAGACAGTTCCATCTAAATCTCCACGCTTCATTCCCTCTCAGGCAAATCTGCTGAATCGAGTTAAGACTCTAGAAAGTGGCCTGAATTATGAAAGTCAGTGATGGCTTTTTCAGGCATGGGGAAGAAACAGGGAACCAGGAGCTAATATGCAGGGTCAAGATCTAATTTGAGTTGTTGATTTGGCAGAAAGATATAATGAGGAGTTTAATAGCCAACTTAGAGAAAATTTGTTCAGAGCTTTTATGACTAGACAGTTGTGAAAATCAAACATAACATGTATAATAAAAGAGAAGACGTTTGTCTTCTCAGTATTTTACTGGACTCTCAAATGAAGAGTCTATTCTTTTTCAACAGTACAAAAACTGAATTCTTATTTTCATTTACACATTCCATTGATGTTTAACCACCAGGGGCCAACATACCACTATGGTAATTTTGTATTTATTTTTCCAAAAAAAATCATTCAATATAAATGCATGATAAAATAAAATCAGAAAACACAGACAAAAAATACAAATAATTCACCCCAAATATTTTATATGCAAGAACAATTTGGTATGTTCCCATTCTGTGTGTAGGGGGTAAAGGGTGTGGCATCTCTCCAGGAATAGCAGAATTGACTCCTTTAAGAAATCAATTGAGTCAGTTCAAGAGAATTTGTGTGTGTGTGTGTGTGTGTGTGTGTGTGTGGCAATTACAGTTTAGGTTTATAAAAAGTGAAAGAAACTCACAAATTAGATTATTCCCTTCAATATTTCAACTAGAGGAAAGCAACCTGTCCACCAACTTCTGGTTTCACTAGTGTGGCTGTCTACAGTGGTGATTTTGCCCAACCCTCATGCCACTATCTGCACTGATGGTTGACTTGATATTATGACTTCTCAATGCTCAAAATATTAATCACAGTACATATTTTCATCTGCTAAAGTACCATGTTAAAAGGTTTCCTTTGTTGTCCAAGAAGGATGCATGATTGTAGAATTAAATTTTTAACAATGTTTTGCCTTCATGCATCATGGGCAACTAACTTTTATTTATTCATTCAGTCACTTGTTAAAATATTTACTGAATGTCTACTATGTGCTAGACTCTGTTCCAGTTTTTTAAGGTTACAGGAGTAAACAAAACAGGCAGATTTCTGAAGATTGTAACTTTCAAAAATGCATAAAAATTCTTCTAGCTTTTAACATTCAAATAAAACTGAGACTGGCCTGAATTTATTCCTTTGAGTCCAAATATTCCTTGATTATTTTAAATCCTCATCATTTAAGTATTTAATTAGGAAGTAGGTCTCCTTTTCAATAACGTATGAATGCTATTTCAATCGATAATTTTTTTCAAGAAAAAGATTTTCTTTTTCTTTTAAATGTTTATTTATATTTGAGACAGCGCACGAGAGACTGAGTGTGAGTAGGGGAGGGGCAAAGAGAGAGGGAGATACAGAATCCAAAGCAGGCTCCAGGCTCTGAGATGTCAGCACAGAAACCGACGGGGGGCTTGAACTCACAGACCATGAGATCATGACCTAAGTTAAAGTTGGACGCTTAACTGACTGAGCCACCCAGGCTCCCTGAAAGTGAATTTTTCTTAAATTATATACTTGATTATTGTTCCTGTTTCAAGTTTTCTGACTTGATTCTTCTTCAGAAATACCTGTAAATCATGAGATATATCTCTTTTCTTTTTCTCACAGCTACCATCTTCCCTTTGATAGCTTTCATGTTTTGTACTACTTAACTTTTTTCCTGCATTCTGGAATCATTTATCACATTTGTTGCTTCTATTCTATGAATTATTAATTTCGCTCTTTTCTATATCCAATATGGATTTTAATTACTGTCATTAAAATTACATATTTAACCATGCTATAATTTTTCTCTAGCAAATACATTCCCTTTGAATCTCATATTCTTTTTTTTTTTTTTACTTCCTACCCCTCTTTTATAGAGAACATGCTTTAAAAAAAATCTACCAAAGAGTATCTAAAAATTTCTTTTAGTTTCTCTGATAGGTCATTTAAGAAGTCTGCATTGGTTCAGTGTTGTATGATATTCCCTTTATCTTGGTCTATAAAAACTGCTATAAGTCCAAACATTTTGGTTGTTTTCTCATTTTTAGACCTGGTATTTTCTAATGGAATCATGAGTTGTCATTGAACTTCCCTACTCTCTTCCAGTTAGAATCATGTCAAATCCCCTTTTATGATCTATAATTGGATGAAAGAATAGACTATAACCAAGACTGCCTTAGGCTGAAAAATTATTTTGTATATATAATATGCTACTTGTATTAATTCTTTCATATTTATTTAATAAGGAGATAGTACTTAAAAAGAAGTTTTATAAATCAAAACTATAATACTATTAAGAAACATTATAGCCATTTCCACTTTGGCAGGTGAAGAATTGAATTACATGTTTCCATGTTACAACTAGAATTCTCCACGAAGCCCTAAATACACTGTTGTTACTGCTCTCTTGTTTTAATGTTCTTCATAGACTGGCATACTTTGTCATTGTATGGCTGACCTTACTATCTTATCCAACTCTAGCTACTGATAGCTGAGTGTTAACAGCATCCCATCTGGAAAGACCATGAAATATCCTACTGCTTGTTCTCTGTAAAGCCAAACAGAGGAAATATGTGAAAAGCCATTACAATGCAAAACTCAGTGCTCTCAATCTTCTGTCTCTTGTTCTTAGAATAAAATGTACCCATTTTATTTGAAGACAATTTCTCACTCACCAATCAATATAGCCAGTCTACTCTAACTTGCCAGCTTATTGTTTAGACTCCTTCACCTACTTTTCCACCCTTATCACTATTGATCTTCCTCAAGAATCTCATTCTTTAGCAAAACTGTGATCTCTTAACTTCTCGACATTGCTTATTATTAGAGACAGTATAAACTGAGAACTGGGAAGAAAAGAGTAGGGTAACTACGTTAAAGAAAAAAATATTCAATGACACTTGTTAAGATGATAAGACATACTTTTTTCAGGATGGCTGCAACAGATATAGGGAATACTGCAAAGGCATTTTACAGTGGAAGAGAGAAACTGGGCTCAACTCCAAATATATAGCAGGGGTGAGTGGGAATTTATAACCAACTTGTAGGGTGGGAGTCAGTAGGTGGAAAATTACTAAGAGGCAACATCATGGGTGACGGGAATTCTATCTGAACCTACCTAAAAGAATTTTTGCTGAAGACAGCCCAGGGTGATGACACATCACCGGTATGATGGTAGAGGATGAGGAACCTGGTCACATATTGAGGGTGATGTCAAGGGCGAAGGGTCCTGATTAAACTGACTTGGTAGGGTTCTTGCTAAAATTACATCTTACATGGAAGTGGGAAAAGTTCAGAAAACTGACAAAAGTGTGGCCAAACAAAGAATCTTTGTCACCTACATGGTTATGCAACATACTTAAAAAAATCTTATTTTATTCTATAATAATACCTTTCTTATTATAAGAAATTTTAGAAATGCAAATATTCTCACTTCCCAGAGAATACCACTCAAGATTTTGGTTACTCTCTCCAAAACCACATAAAGAAATGTGACAAATAAAATACTTGAATTTTTTAAACCATTTAAAACTTGGTAATATTTTTTTTCTTTTTGTACTATATAGAATAATTTTTTTCATAATCACATTAATACCTGCGTAGTATTATATTTTATGAATGTGGCAATTTATTTGATCAATCTCTTTTTTTGAGGTAGTAACATTGCTTCCAAATTTCCAATGTTATACATAATTCTGTGATCAGTTTTTTTTTTTTTTTTGAGAGAGAGAGATCGCATGTGCGAGCAGGGGAGAGGCAGAGGAAGAAGGAGAAAGAGAGTCTCATGCAGACTCCATGCTGAGTGTGGAGTCCAATGTGGGGCTCCATCTCATGACTGTGAGAACATGAAATCAAGAGTTAGTGACTCAACTGACTGAGCACCCAGGTGCCTTTGTGATCACTATTTTTAATTTACACACATAGTCTTTTAGGATAAATTCTTAAATGTATGCAAAATTTAAAAGCTCTGGATAAGCACTGCTAAACTGATATATATGTATATGTATATGTATATGTATATGTATATGTATATATATGTATATGTATATATATATATCCACACACATATATATACATACACATATTTTATTAGAGAGACATAGAAAGAGAGAGAGAGAGAGGGTGAGCATGGTAGAGGGACAGAGGGAGGGAGAGAGAGAGAGAGAGAGAGAGAGAGAGAGAGAATCCTAAGCAGGCTCCAAGCTCAGCAGAGCCCCATGTAGTGATTCAGCCCACAACCCTGGCATCGTGACCTGAGCCAAAATCAAGAGTCAGATGCTCAGCCCACTGAGCAACCCAGGCATCTCCAAACTGCACTATTTGTTCAAAGACTGCAACATTGCTCTCACTAGCAACACTTTGAAAATATCTATTTCTCAATGCCCTCATCAACTTTAGGCTTCATGTATTATAATTCCTTTTATCTTAGTCAATCTGATAGCCTCCCCCAAAAAAGGATATGCTTGTTGATTTAATTTATATTCGTTTCATTAACTAAAAGGTTGAAACTTGTTCAACACTCTTGACTTTTTGTATGCTCTGCATTCTAAGGAAAGATTAAAAATTCAGGGAGAACTGACTCCTGGATAAGGGGACCTCGGTGGGGATAAAATCTAAATGTTCTGTGGAGATTTGTCATGAAGATTTCCATACACCCTTAGACCTGCTTATATTGACTCTAAAAATAATGAAGAAATTAATGGTTACGAAATATCTCAGAGCATCCTGGGGAATTTCTCATTAAGTTTCATATCCACATAGTCTCTCTTCTCCTACTACTGTGATGCTATTCCTTCACTTTGGAGAGACTTGACTAACAACTCTGCCTTTCAAAGTCCTGTGCAGTGTTTAAGGTTTGTCTCATGTGTCACCTCATTTACGAAATGAGTAATTCTAAATGGATGAGATCATTTTTCCATGAATACTCAGAATATGTAATTTGTGTTTAGGTACTCTACTAGGTAGTGAAGAATATAATGATTTTAAAATGTAGTATTTTTCCTCAAGGAACTCATAACCTACAAGCATGAAACCTATGGACATCAAAATGACTCTAAACCCGTATCTTTCTATAATAACACTGAATGTAAATGGACTAAATGCGCCAATCAAAAGACATAGGGTATCAGAATGGATAAAGAAACAAGACCCATCTATTTGCTGTCTACAAGAGACTCATTTTAGACCTGGGGACACCTTCAGATTGAGAGTGAGGGGATGGAGAACTATTTATCATGCTACTGGAAGCCAAAAGAAAGCTGGAGTAGCCATACTTATATCAGACAAACTAGACTTTAAATTAAAGGCTGTAACAAGAGATGAAGAAGGGCATTATATAATAATTACAGGGTCTATCCATCAAGAAGAGCTAACAATTATAAATGTCTATGTGCCGAATACGGGAGCCCCCAAATATATAAAACAATTCCTCACAAACATAAGCAACCTTATTGATAAGAATGTGGTAATTGCAGGGGACTTTAACACTCCACTTACAGAAATGGATAGATCATCTAGACACACGGTCAATAAAGAAACAAGGGCCCTGAATGATACATTGGATCAGATGGACTTGACAGATATATTTAGAACTCTGCATCCCAACGCAACAGAATATACTTTCTTCTCGAGTGCACATGGAACGTTGTCCAAGATAGATCACATACTGGGTCACAAAACAGCCCTTCATAAGTATACAAGAATTGAGATCATACCATGCATACTTTCAGACCACAATGCTATGAAGCTTGAAATCAGCCACAGGAAAAAGTCTGGAAAACCTCCAAAAGCATGGAGGTTAAAGAACACCCTACTAAAGAATGAGTGGATCAACCAGGCAATTAGAGAAGAAATTAAAAAATATATGGAAACAAACGAAAATGAAAAGACAACAATCCAAATGCTTTGGGATGCAGCGAAGGCAGTCCTGAGAGGAAAATACATTGCAAGCCAGGCCTATCTCAAGAAACAAGAAAAATCCCAAATACAAAATCTAACAGCACACCTAAAGGAAATAGAAGCAGAACAGGAAAGACACCTGAAATCCAGCAGAAGAGAGAAATAATAAAGATCAGAGCAGAAATAAACAATATAGAATCTAAAAGAACTGTAGAGCAGATCAACAAAACCAAGAGTTGGTTTTTTGAAAAGATAAACAAAATTGACAAACCTCTAGCCAGGCTTCTCAAAAAGAAAAGGGAGATGACCCAAATAGATAAAATCATGAATGAAAGTGGAATTATTACAACCAATCCCTTAGAGATACAAACAATTATCAGGGAATACTATGAAAAATTATATGCCAACAAATTGGACAACCTGGAAGAAATGGACAAATTCCTAAACACCCACCCTCTTCCAAAACTCAATCAGGAGGAAATAGAAAGTTTGAACAGACCCATAACCAGTGAAGAAATTGAATCAGTCATCAAAAATCTCCCAACAAATAAGAGTCTAGGACCAGATGGCTTCCCAGGGGAGTTTTACCAGACGTTTAAAGTAGAGATAATACCTATCCTTCTCAAGCTATTCCAAAAAATAGAAAGGGAAGGAAAACTTCCAGACTCATTCTATGAAGCCAGCATTACTTTGATTCCTAAACCAGACAGAGACCCAGTAAAAAAAGAGAACTACAGGCCAATATCCCTGATGAATATGGATGCAAAAATTCTCAATAAGATACTAGCAAATCGAATTCAACAGCATATGAAAAGAATTATTCACCATGATCAAGTGGGATTCATTCCTGGGATGCAGGGCTGGTTCAACATTCACAAATCAATCAATGTGATACATCACATTAATAAAAGAAAAGATAAGAACCATATGATCCTGTCAATCGATGCAGAAAAGGCCTTTGACAAAATCCAGCAACATTTCTTAATAAAAACCCTCGAGAAAGTCGGGATAGAAGGAACATACTTAAAGATCAGAAAAGCCATTTATGAAAAGCCCACAGCTAACATCATCCTCAATGGGGAAAAACTGAGAGCTTTTCCCCTGAGATCAGGAACACGACAGGGATGTCCACTCACCTCTGTTGTTTAACATAGTGTTGGAAGTTCTAGCATCAGCAATCAGACAACAAAAGGAAATCAAAGGCATCCAAATTGGCAAAGATGAAGTTAACCTTTCACTTTTTGCAGATGACATGATATTATACATGGAAAATCCAACAGACTCCACCAGAAGTCTGCTAGAACTGATACATGAATTTAGCAAAGTTGCAGGATACAAAATCAATGTACAGAAATCAGTTGCATTCTTATACACTAAGAATGAAGCAACAGAGAGACAAATAAAGAAACTGATCCCATTCACAATTGCACCAAGAATCATAAAATACCTAGGAATAAATCTAACCAAAGATGTAAAAGATCTGTATGCTGAAAACTATAGAAAGCTTATGAAGGAAATTGAAGAAGATATAAAGAAATAGAAAAACATTCCGTGCTCATGGATTGGAAGAGTAGATATTGTCAAAATGTCAATACTACCGAAAGCTATCTACACATTCAATGCAATCCCAATCAAAATTGCACCAGCATTCTTCTCGAAACTAGAACAAGCAATCCTAAAATTCATATGGAACCACAAAAGACCCCGAATAGCCAAAGTAATTTTGAAGAAGAAGACCAAAGCAGGAGGCATCACAATCCCAGACTTTAGCCTCTACTACAAAGCTGTCATCATCAAGACAGCATGGTATTGGCACAAAAACAGACACACAGACCAATGGAATAGAATAGAAACCCCAGAACTAGACCCACAAACATATGGCCAACTAATCTTTGACAAAGCAGGAAAGAATATACAATGGAAAAAAGACTGTCTCTTTAACAAATGGTGCTGGGAGAACTGGACAGCAACATGCAGAAGATTGAAACTAGACCACTTTCTCACACCATTCACAAAAATAAACTCAAAATGGATAAAGGACCTGAATGTGAGACAGGAAACAATCAAAACCCTAGAGGAGAATGCAGGAAAAGACCTCTCTGACCTCAGCCGCAGCAATTTCTTACTTGACACATCCCCAAAGGCAAGGGAATTAAAAGCAAAACTGAACCACTGGGACCTTATGAAGATAAAAAGCTTCTGCACTGCAAAGGAAACAACCAACAAAACTAAAAGGCAACCAACAGAATGGGAAAAGATGTTTGCAAATGACATATCGGACAAAGGGCTAGGATCCAAAATCTATAAAGAGCTCACCAAACTCCACACCCAAAAAACAAATAACCCAGTGAAGAAATGGGCAGAAAACATGAATAGACACTTCTCTAAAGAAGACATCCGGATGGCCAACAGGCACATGAAAAGATGCTCAACATCGCTCCTCATCAGGGAAATGCAAATCAAAGCCACACTCAGATATCACCTCACGCCAGTCAGGTAGCCAAAATGAACAAATCAGGAGACTATAGATGCTGGAGAGGATGTGGAAAAACAGGAACCCTCTTGCACTATTGGTGGGAATGCAAATTGGTGCAGCCACTCTGGAAAACAGTGTGGATGTCCCTCAAAAAATTAAAAATAGACCTACCCTATGACCCAGCAATAGCACTGCTAGGAATTTACCCAAAGGATACAGGAGTACTGATGCATGGGGGCACTTGTACCCCAATGTTTATAGTAGTACTCTCAACAGTAGCCAAATTATGGAAAGAGCCGAAATGTCCATCAACTGATGAATGGATAAAGAAATTGTGGTTTATATACACAATGGAGTACTACGTGGCAATGAGAAAGAATGAAATATGTCCCTTTGTAGCAACATGGATGGAACTGGAGAGTGTGATGCTAAGTGAAATAAGCCATACAGAGAAAGACAGATACCATATGGTTTCACTCTTATGTGGATCCTGAGAAACTTAACAGAAACCCATGGGGGAAGGGAAGGAAAAAAAAAAAAGAGGTTAGAGTGGGAGAGAGCCAAAGCATAAGAGACTGTTGAAAACTGAGAACAAACTGAGGGTTGATGGGGGGTGGGAGGGATGGGAGGGTGGGTGATGGGTATTGAGGAGGGCACCTTTGGGGATGAGCACTGAGTGTTGTATGGAAACCAATTTGACAATAAACTTCATATATTGGAAAAAAAATAATATCTGCATTTAAAATAAGCTTGGTTTATTATAATGCAGAACCTCAAATGTTTACTCAAACTTATTTTTGTATTATATGTTTTCCAATATGCGATCTAAAAAGCGGTTCAAATAAAGTCCAACAGAAAGCTACTTTAGGGAACAAATCCAACTATATTACAAGTTAAATTAATAGATACTAAAGAAATTATAGATCTGTTTGATTATATCTTGCTTTCTTGTAATTCAGATTTTAAATAAGAAAAACATGTATCATTATTTTTAGTTACTGTCGATGCAGTGATGCAGGAGGCATTGAAACAAAGCTAGAAAGTCTTATTTGGCAGGCTCTAAGATAGAGTTGGAGGTACAACTTCATGGGGCAAAAGATTATAGCAGAGACAAACAATAGACACCTGGGAGAAAAAGATGGGAAGAGAACGTCTTTGGGAAATTAGGGTACCCCAAAATACATAATTTTATTATGTAATTTAGCAGGCCACACACAGGTCCAGGGTAAGATGCATGCTCAGAAAAGATCTGAGAACACCCTAAGTAAACTTGTACCTTGGACTGATGTTTACTCAGCACAAGCAAGAAATGAAGGCGAAGGCAGAGTTATACGTGGGCTGGAGAAGCTTTAAGGAGTGCCACAACATAGAGCCAATCTGCAGAGACTGGGGAAGTTGTGTTTTTTGTTTTTTTTTGTTTTTGTTTTGGTTGTTAGGGGGGATTTGTTTCCTTTCCTTTCTCTGTCTCTTTTTCCCCCTTCTCTTCCCTTCCCTTCTCTTCCCTTCCCTTCCCTTCTTTCCCACCCTTTCCTTCCCCTTCCCTTTCCCTTAAAGTCTTTTTTTTGTGTGTGTGAGAATGGGGATACAGGCATCCAACAGAACTTCTGTCAAAACACTAGCTGACTACAAGTTTAAGGAACAGAAACTTCAGAGACCATATGGGATAAAAAACAGTTTAAAAAACAAAACTATTTTGAGGGGCACCTGGGTGGCTCAGTTGGTTAAGCCTCCAACTTTGGCTCAGGTCATGATCTCTGGGTTGGTGGGTTCGAGCCCCACATTGGGCTCTGTGCTGACAGCTTAGAGCCTGGAGCCTGCTTCCAATTATGTGTCTCCCTCTCTCTTTACCCCTTCCTTGCTCATGCTCTCTCTCTCAAAAATAAATATTTAAAAAACCTAAAGAAACAACTATTTTACAAAAATAGTTCAGAAAATTCACTAAGTAAACAACTACAGTCTGAAGGAAACAATGAAAATAAAAAACCCTGAGGGGGATGGAAAATATGGGTTTCATATTTACCACGTTACATATTCAAATGTTCAGCTTTCAACAATAACAACAACAACAGAAATTGTGAAGCATACAAAGAAACAAGGAAGTATGTACCATCTGTAGGAAAAATTACCAGAATGATCATAGAGGAAGCACAGAATTAAAATTATTAGAAAATGCTTTAAATCAACAGTCTTAAAGATGCTCAAATTGCTGAAGGAAGCTGTGAGATCAATGAAACCAGGAGAAAGACTCAACAAAAAAGATTATCAATATAGAAATTATAAAATGAACCAAACAAATTCTGGAGCTTACAGCACAGTAAGCTTACAGCACACTATAAGAAAAATTCATCAGTGTTTCAATAGCTCATTTGAATAGGCAGAGGGGAAGAAAATCAATGAACTTAAAGGTAGGCCAACTGCAATTATCTGAGGAATAGAAAGAAAAGAGAAAAAGAATGAAGAAAAATGCACATTAAGAATTGTGCGACATCAAGCTTACCAACATACACATAATGGGCAAGCCAGAGGGCAGGAGATAGAGAATAGATCAGGAAGAGTATTTAAAGAACTAATGGTTGAAAAGTTCCCAAATTTGATAAAAGAAATGGATCTACATATTCAAGAAGCTCAGCAAATCTAAGACAGATAAATGCAGAGATCTGCACTGAAATAAATTATAACCAGTGTCAAAAGATCAAGATGAAGAAAAAATTTTAAAAAATTTTAATGTTTATTTATTTTTGAGAGAGAGTGAGAGAGAGAGAAACAGAGTGCAAGCAAGGAAAGGAGGGCAGAGAGAGGGGGGAGACACAGGATCAGAAACTGGCTCCAGGCTCTGTGCTTAACAATGCAGATGAGGTGGGGCTCAAACTCAAGAACTGGGAGATCATGATCTGAGCTGAAGTTGGAGGGTTAATTGACTGAGACACCCAGGTGCCCCAAAGAAAATAATTTTGAAACCAGCAGAAGAAACATCTCATCATAAACAAGGAATTCTTCATAAGATTAACAGATAAATACAAATAGAGAACAGAAAAACAGCAAAGAGAACCAACATCCAAAACTTGGTGTTTTGAAAAGATCAACAAAATTGACAAAATTTAGCTAAATTGACAAAGAGAGAAGAGTCAAATTATTAAAATCAGATATGAAAGTAGGAGTATTGCCACTGATCATACAGGAGTAAGAATTATAAGAGAATATTATGAACATTTGTATGCCAACAAATGAGATAGCCTTGATGAAATGGACAAAGTTTTACAAACATACAAACCGTCAAAAGTGATACAAATCTAAACACTCAATAACAAATAACAAGAATCAGTGATCAAAAAACTTTCCAACAAAAAAAGCCCAGGACCAGATAGAGTTTACTAGTGAAGCTACCAATCATTTAAAAAATTAACAATAGTCCTACCCAATGTTTTCTAAAAACAGAAGAGAGAATATGCCCTAACTCATTTTGTGAGGCCAGCATTACCCTGACACTATAGCCAGGCAAAGACACCATAAGGAAAGAAAAACTACAGACAAATACCTGTTATGAATATTCATAATAGGATTCATAAAATACTATTCTCAACAAAATATTAGCAAACTGAGCAAACTGAATCCAACAGCATTGTTAAAAGCATTATGTAATATGACCAAGTGGGATTTTATCTCAGAAAAGCAAGAGTAGTTCAACATGAAAAGTCAACCAATGCAAGCATCAATATTAATACAATGAAGAAAAAACAACATTATCATCTTGATGCAGAAAAAGCACTTGATAGAATCCAACAGTCCTTTCAAAATAAAATACACTTAAGCAAGAGTAAAAAGGAACTTTCTCAATATGTTAAAGGGCATCATTTATGAAAAGCACACAGCTAACATCATACTTACTGGTGAAAGACCAAGAGTCTTCCCACTAAGATCAAGAACAAGACAAGTATGCCTGCTTTTACCACTTCTATTCAAAATTGTACTACAAGTTCTAATCAGACTAATCATGTAAGAAAAGGAAATAGACTAATCAGAGTTCTAATAGTTCTAATCAGACTAATCATGTAAGAAAAGGTAGCCAAATTGGTGTAACTATCTCTATTCACAGATAACATAATCTTATACATAGCATATTCTAAAGAATCCACATAAATGTGTAAACACAAAAACTGTTAGAGTTTATAAGTGAACTTACTAAAGTTGCTCCAAGTTATTTGTATTTCTATAAACTAGTAATGAACAATCTTAACGTAAATTTTAAAAACAATTCCATTTCCAATAGCACAAAAAAGAATAAAATATCTAGGGATAAATTTCACTAAGCAAGTACAAGTCTTGTACACTGAAAATTATAAAACATTGCTGAAAGAAATTAAAGACATGGACAATAAATAAATAAATAAACAAACAAATAAATGGACCCCTGTGTTCTTGGACTATAAGAGTTAATATTGTTAATATGGTAATATTTCCTAAGCAACCTATAGATTCCATGCAATCCTTGTTAAAATACCAGTGGCTTTTCTTTACAGAAATGGAAAAGGTTATCCTCAAATTTCTATAGAAGTGCAAGGGGCTTTATATAGCCAAAACCATCTTAAAAAAGAAAAAAGTTGGAGGGGGGGGTCACACTTCTGATTTCAAAACTTACTACAAAGCTACAGCGATCAAAACAGTGTGGCACTCACACATGGTTTAAGCATAGACCAGTAGAATAGAATTGAGAGCCCAGAAATTATTTTGGCCAACTGATTTTTGACAAGTGTGTAAATGGGGAACTAATAGTCTCTTTAACAAGTACTGCTGGGACAACTGGATA
Source organism: Lynx rufus (assembly GCF_022079265.1). Classification (NCBI taxonomy): domain Eukaryota; kingdom Metazoa; phylum Chordata; class Mammalia; order Carnivora; family Felidae; genus Lynx; species Lynx rufus. Next base: position 93,401,170 of record NW_025814845.1, on the reverse strand, counting down.
TCCACTTGCAAAAGAATTAAGTTGGACCACTACTCACAACATATACAAAAATTAACTGAAAACTTATCACTGCCTAAATAGCAGAACTAAAATTATAACACTCTTAAAATAAAACACAAGGGTAAATCTTCATGACCTGGGATTTGGCAATAGGTTTTGGATATGACAAAAGAAGCAAACAAACAAAAATAGATAAGTTGCACTTCAACAAAATTAGAAACTTTTGTACATCAAAGGATATTATCAATAGAATGAAAAGACAACCCACTGAGTGGAAGAAAATATTTGAAAATCATATATCTAATAGGGATCTAGGATTCAGAAAAGAACTCTTACAACTCAACAACAAAATACAGCCTAATTTAAAAATAGACAAAAGATGTAAATAAACATTTCTCCCAAGAAGAAACACAAATGGCCAAGCAACACATGAAAAGATGCCCAACATCATTAGCCATTAGGTAAATGCAAATCAAAACCACAATGAGATAACTTCTGTGAATGGCTTTACTCAACAAAACAGAAAATAAAAAAATGTTTAAGCCTGTAAATAAATTGAAATTCTTTTATATTATTGGCAGGAATGTAAAAGGCATAGCCAATGTAGAAAATTGTTTAGTGCTTCTTCAAAAAGATAAACATGAATTACCATATGACCCAGCAATTCTACTCCCAGGCATACACCCCAAAGAACTAAAATACACATTTATTCACAACAGCATTATTCACAATAGCTAAAAGATGGCAACAACTCAAATGTTCATCAACTCATGAATGGATGAATAAATTATGTGATATATACATAAAACATAATATTATTCAGCCATTAAAAAGGAATGGAACACTAACATGATAAAACATGGATGAAGCATAAAAATGTTATGCTAAACAAAAGAAGCCAGACACAGAGGTCACACATTGTATCATTTTACTTATATGAAATATCCAGAATAGGTAAGTCGATAGAGACAGAAAGCAGAATGTTGGTTGCCAGGGTCTTTGGGAGAAGGAGGGATGGGGGAATGACTGCTTTATAGGTACAGGGGTTTCTTTTGGAGTGAAACAACTATTTTTCAATTTGAGAGAGGTGGTTGATCAACAACACTAATAAAATACATTAAATGCCACTGAACTCTATGGTTCAAAATGGTTCATTTTATGTTATAGGAATTTCACCTCAACAACAAAAAAGTTTAAAAATATCAATGAAACACATCCTTATCTTAAGTTATACAAATAGAAATATAAAACCAAAAATAGTAGAGTAAATGAACAAAGTCACAAATGGTTTCTTTAAATAATTAATAAAATTAATAATCTCTAACAGGGACTGATCAAGAAATAAAAAGTAGGAACAAATTACCTATACAGGAATGAAAGAGGTGACATCATTACAGAGCTCAGAGACATTAAGAAGATAAGGGAATATTATAAAGAATTTTTTGCCAATAAATGTAATTTAACTGGAATGAAGAAGTTCCTTGACAAATACAATTTACCAAACCAAACAAAAGCAGAAATAGAAAATCTGAATAGCTCTATATCTTTTAAAGAATTTGAATCCCACAAAGAAAACACTAGCTCATATGGCTTCATTGCTGAAATCTATAAATCATTTAAGGAAGAAATAATGGCTAATGCTACTTTTTTCACAAAGTGGAAGAACAGATCCCATATTCTCACCCTTTTTTTTAAAAAATGAGGATGGATGGGGTGCATGGGTAGCTCAGTCGGTTAAGCATCTGACTTCTGCTCAGGTCATGATCTCACAGTTCATGAGTTCAAGCCCCACATCAGGTTCTGTGCTGTCAGTGCAGAGCCCGCTTTGGATCCTCTGTCTCACTCTCTTTCTGCTCCTCCCTCACTGTGCATGTGCTCTCTCTCTCCCTCTCTCTATCTCTCCCCACACCCCCTTTCAAAAATAAATAAACATTTAAAAATAAAAATAAAAATGAGGATGGCATAACCTGCTAAAATGTGACAGAGATATTACAAGAAAAATTATAGACCACTTTGGCTGCTTGTAAAATGAAGAGGCTGCAGTTTTACACCTGTTTGCTTTTGATAGATTTTTTTTATTTAAAAAATTTTTTTAATATGAAATTTATTGTCAAATTGGTTTCCATACAACACCCAGTGCTCATCCTTACAGGTGCCCTCCTCAATACCCATCACCCGCCCTCCCCTCCCTCCCACCGCCCCCCCATCAACCCTCATTTTGTTATCAGTTTTTAAGAGACTCTTATGGTTTGCTTCCCTCCCTATCTAACCTTTTGTTTTTCCTTCCCCTCCCCCATGGTCTTCTGTTAAGTTTCTCAGGATCCACATAAGAGTGAAAACATATGGTATCTGTCTTTCTCTGTATGACTTATTTCACTTAGCATAACACTCTCCAGTTCCATCCACGTTGCTACAAAAGGCCAGATTTCATTCTTTCTCATTGTCAAGTAGTATTCCATTGTGTATATAAACCACAATTTCTTTATCCATTCATCAGTTGACAGACATTTGGGCTCTTTCCATAGTTTGGCTATTGTTGAAAGTGCTGCTATAAACATTGGGGTATAAGTACCCATATGCATCAGTACTCCTGTATCCCTTGGGTAAATTCCTAGCAGTGCTATTGCTGGGTCATAGGGTAGGTCTATTTTTAATTTTTTGAGGAACTTCCACACTGTTTTCCAGAGCGGCTGTACCAGTTTGCATTCCCACCAACAGTGCAAGAGGGTTCCCGTTTCTCCACATCCTCTCCAGCATCTATAGTCTCCTGATTTGTTCATGTTAGCCACTCTGACTGTCATGAGGTAATATATCTCAGTGTGGTTTTGATTTGTATTTCCCTGATGAGGAGCGACATTGAACATCTTTTCATGTGCCTGTTGGCCATCTGGATGTCTTCTTTAGAGAAGTGTCTATTCATGTTTTTTGCCCATTTCTTCACTGGATTATGGTTTTTTGGGTGTGGAGTTTGGTGAGCTCTTTATAGATTTTGGGTAGTAGCCCTTTGTCTGATATGTCATTTGCAAATATCTTTTCCCATTCCGTTGGTTGCCTTTTAGTTTTGTTAGTTGTTTCCTTTGCTGTGCAGAAGCTTTTTATCTTGTTGATGTCCCAATAGTTCATTTTTGCTTTTAATTCCCTTGCCTTTGGGGATGTGTCGAGTAAGAGATTGCTACGACTGAGGTCAGAGAGGTCTTTTCCTGCTTTCTCCTCTAGGGTTTTGGTGGTTTCCTGTCTCACATTCAGGTCCTTTATCCATTTTGAGTTTATTTTTGTGAATGGTGTAGGAAAGTGGTCTAGTTTCAATCTTCTGCATGTTGGCTGTCCAGTTCTCCCAGCACCATTTGTTAAAGAGACAGTCTTTTTTCCATTGTATATTCTTTCCTGCTTTGTCAAAGATTAGTTGGCCATATGTTTGTGGGTCTAGTTCTGGGGTTTCTATCCTATTCCATTGGTCTATGTGTCTGTTTTTGTGCCAATACCATGCTGTCTTGATGATTACAGCTTTGTAGTAGAGGCTAAAGTCTGGGATTGTGATGCCTCCCGCTTTGGTCTTCTTCAAAATTACTTTGGCTATTCGGGGTCTTTTGTGGTTCCATATGAATTTTAGGATTGCTTGTTCTAGCTTCGAGAAGAATGCTGGTGCAATTCTGATTGGGATTGCATTGAATGTGTAGATAGCTTTGGGTAGTGTTGAAAGTTTTAACAATATTAATTCTTTCAATCCATGAGCACAGAATGTTTTCCATTTCTTTACATCATGGAACATTCTCCAAGATAGATCACATACTGAGTCACAAAACAGCCCTTCCTAAGTATAAAAGAATCGAGATCATACCATGCACACTTTCAGACCACAATGCTATGAAACTTGAAATCAACCACAGGAAAAAGTCTGGAAAACCTCCAAAAGCATGGAGGTTAAAGAACACCCTACCAAAGAATGAATGGGTCAACCAGGCAATTAGGGAAGAAATTAAAAAATATGTGGAAACAAATGAAGATGAAAATACAATCCAAACACTTTGGGATGCAGCGAAGGCAGTCCTGAGAGGAAAATACATTGCAAGCCAGGCCTATCTCAAGAAACAAGAAAAATCCCAAATACAAAATCTAACAGCACACCTAAAGGAAATAGAAGCAGAACACAAAGACACCCCAAACCCAGCAGAAGAGGAGAAATAATAAAGATCAGAGCAGAAATAAACAATATAGAATCTAAAAAAACTGTAGAGCAGATCAATGAAACCAAGAGTTGGTTTTTTGAAAAAATAAACAAAATTGATAAACCTCTAGCCAGGCTTCTCAAAAAGAAAAGGGAGATGACCCAAATAGATAAAGCCATGAATGAAAACGGAATTATGACAACCAATCCCTCAGAAATACAAGCAATTAGCAGGGAATACTATGAAAAATTATATGCCAACAAACTGGACAACCTGGAAGAAATGGACCAATTCCTAAACACCCACACACTTCCAAAACTCAAACAGGAAGAAATAGAATACTTGTACAGACCCATAACCGGAGAAGAAATTCAATCAGTTATCAAAAATCTCCCAACAAATAAGAGTCCAGGACCAGATGGCTTCCCTGGGGAATTCTACCAGACATTTAAAGCGGAGATAATACCTATCCTTCTCAAGCTATTCCAAAAAAATAGAAAGGGAAGGAAAACTTCCAGACTCATTCTATGAATCCAGCATTACTTTGATTCCTAAACTAGACAGAGACCCAGCAAAAAAAAGAGAACTATAGGCCAATATCCCTGATGAATATGGATGCAAAAATTCTCAATAAGATACTAGCAAATTGAATTCAACAGCATATAAAAAGAATTATTCACCATGATCAAGTGGGATTCATTCCTGGGATGCAGCGCTGGTTCAATATTCACAAATCAATCAGTGTGATACATCACATTAATAAAAGAAAATATGATCCTGTCAATCGATGCAGAAAAAGCATTTGACAAAATTCAGCATCCTTTCTTAATAAAACCCTTGAGAAAGTCGGGATAGAAGGAACATACTTAAACATCATAAAAGTCACTTATGAAGCCCACTGCTAATATCCTCAATGGGGAAAAACTGAGAGCTTTTTCCCTGAGATCAGGAACATGACAGGGATGTCCACTCTCACCACTGTTGTTTAACATAGTGTTGGAAGTTCTAGCATCAGCAATCAGACAACAAAAGGAAATCAAAGGCATCCAAATTGGCAAAGATGAAGTTAAGCTTTCACTTTTTGCAGATGACATGATATTATACATGGAAAACCCGATAGACTCCACCAAAAGTCTGCTAGAACTGATACATGAATTCAGCAAAGTCGCAGGATACAAAATCAATGCACAGAAATAAGTTGCATTCTTATACACTAATAATGAAGCAACAGAAAGACAAATAAAGAAACTGATCCCATTCACAATTGCACCAAGAATCATAAAATACCTAGGAATAAACCTGACCAAAGATGTAAAAGATCTGTATGCTGAAAACTATAGAAAGCTTATGACAGATATTTTAAGGACTAAGATGTTGTAAATCATTCTCCTGTAAATGAAATGTCTTTTCATCATATATCACAGGAATGATCAATACCTGAAATAGGTATCTCTACTAGATGAGAAGAGGAACAACTTAGAAGCTTAAAATAGGTTTCTGTCTGTTGAACAGACATAATTAATACCATATTACAGAGTAGCAAGAATTCCAGGGTCATCCCATTGTTGTAACAGAAACCACAGGCAGAGAACTTAATGATTTCAATATAGCATATTGAAATATATATAAGGGTATAAACAAATATTTATATATGCAAAGTATATATAAATACAATGTCTCAACAGCTTAATAGGTGCTCCTTCACTCAGTTGATGCTGAAGAACAAGGTGTGCCTTGGCAAGCATTCCCATAATTGAGCTCCCATACATTTTAAATCCAGATGAGGCTGAGGTAAGAATAAGAGCCAAAGAGACCCAGTGTATCATACCACTAAATCTTATTAGCAGAGATCTAAAATGGGAAAATGCATTTACCTAATACGGTAACTGTTATTGTCTAGTCAGTGACTTGTCTCCTTGATGAATAATTTTGAGTCCATTAAAAATATTCCTACATTAAGACAAAGCTATTGTCAGCAATTTTCCCTGTGAAGTTGTAAAAATTTAGTTTTTAATGACATCTTATTAATTCTTATTACATATCTGAGTAAATTTTATGAGTAAAGGGGGAGTTAAATTAATGTTTATGACTCTCATGAAGATTGTTAATATCTCTTCATTGAATCAGCACGTAGTTAAGTCTTACTTATTTATTACTTCAAACAACTCCCTTCAGGGTATAGACTCTGGTGCTCTTTATTACTTTTATTTATGAAATACTTTTATAAAAATCTTTTTAATATGCTGATATTTGCTTCATTCTTAACATAATGTCATAGTGAATACAGTTTTGTTAAATTAGTTAGAATTATTTCAGTCCTTTGTGATACAGCTTATTTTCATATGTGGCCAAAACAAGACACCTGTTTGGAATGTCATCAGATTACCAGTGGATATAAAAATAAATATCTGTATCTACACTGACTTTAAGTCATTGGCCAGGATTAATAAGGCAAGTCCCAGATCCAAGCCATGCTAGTAAGTTTATAAAAAAAAATTCATATGGTATTTAACACATACTGCAGTAACTTCTTCAGATAGTGATAATAGTAGTCAACTCCTTTATAGCCAGTAGATGAAATCAGTGTCTGCTTTGGTGTTACCCATTTAAGTAGTAGTATTTTTTCTTGCCTCCTGTTGATATATGCAGAAATCATTATACAATATGTCAGTCTGCTCACGCCACACTCCTTATTGTCACATAACTTATTTCTTAAGCAAATTAAATCACAGCACAATCACAGCACATTTATAAGTTCCCTTAAAATAGTTTTATTTTCAACTATTTCCCTTAAAATAGTTTTATGTTCAAGTCCTTGTTCCTCTTTGCTGGTACATATTGGGTATGTTTCGTATTCCCCATACTAACTTACAATGTTTTTGTACAGCTCTGTGTATTAATGACTGCTAACACATGCAAATATGTGTACATACAAATATAGTGTACTATCTATTGTCATTTCTACTTACCCCCAATTTTTTTTTCTGGGTTTGTTCCTGTTTCAATTTAAGCCAGAGGTATTCCACTTAGATATTCTGGTCACCCATCAGGCAAGTTTACTGTTTTGAGTTACTCCTTTTCTCTGTCATCCCTCCCCTCAATAACTGTTCTGTTACCTCTGCCCTCAGCTAGTTGCTTGCTACACCCTTCCCAAAACATCACTTCATCATGCTGTTTTCTACAACTTCTCCAAAGCCTTCTTTATTCTCACTTTAATTCTTAAACCTTTTCCATTCAAGCCCCAAGAAACCCAAAGGAAATTGTGTTCTTAAGATGAATCTAGATCAGGGGTCAGTAAGCCAGGACCCATGGGTCTAATCCAGTCTGTAACCTTTTTTTGTACTGCCCATTGGCTAAAAATGGTTTTTACACTTTTAAATAGGTGGCAAAAAATCTGAGAATATAATTCACAGACATAAGAAAAATACATGAAATTCAAATTCCAATATCCATAAATCAAGTTATATTGGAATCTAGTCATGCCCATTCATAGATTTTGTCTATGGCTGCCTTTGCACTACAGCAGCAGAGCTGAGAAGTTGCAGCAGAGACCAAATGGCCTGCAAAGTAAAAAAAATATTACTGTTTAAAAAAAAAGTTTACCAACCCCTGATCTAGATCAGACCCTCGAGTGTTACAGAAATGGGCATAATTGTTCACAGAAGTTAAATGATTTTCCCAAGGTCATAAGAATTTATTACTGAGCAAGGGCAGGGACTTTGATTCCCTCATCCACTGATTGGCACTCTCTTCTTTATATCATATGCAACTTCTCATTTAAAATATATGCTTAACCTTGTAACTGAAAAACAAGGGAAAATACTACTTCTCCTTAGATCTCTTACATTTCCAATATAAGTCAGTCACAAAAGACACTATGTAGGATATCAACATTTAGATAACTACTGAAACAAGGATTATCATACAATGAATAATTAATTTGGTACCAACAATTATGTATTATTATGTACACATTCCCTAGTCAGTGTTACTTCTGGTCTGGCAGGTTTGTGTGAATAATCTCCTTGATAGTACTGCATTTCATACTTTATTTTTATATACCCATCTATTCTTAGAAGAAAATGAGAACAATTCTCTGGGATAATTTATCATCTTGCTTTGAGATGAAGAAAAGGTGTAAGTTCTGCTGCTGTGATGTTTCCCACATGCTCTAACCTTATCAGGAGGAGAAAGGATTTTTGACCAAAATAGCAGCTGTCTATCTGCCCCTGGCTGAGGAGCTGACTAATGAATTATCATTAGTAGTTACCACTCTAGAACCATCCAGAAGCCTTTTGATATCCTTTCTCTGATCATCAACCTCCTCACTCTATCTGTGCAGGGGAGTGACTGCTGGGTCTCCTACAGGCATCTACAGACTGTGGGGACTCAGACTTTAAGAGCAGGGATTGCAGGAATTTTGTTTCTTCTTTTCTGGCCAAAGGAAAAAGAAACTACTGTAATTATCTCTTTCTAACTCTAATCCAAATTTCTGTTTCTCCTTTGGTGAAAACACTGTCCCTAGTATATTTAAGAAGGCGGAAGGAGTCCTCTGTCATCCTTTTCTGAACCGTTCACACTACAGCAGCTGCTTCTCCCACCAGTTAGCTCTCCTCGGACCTCTGATCACTGCACTCCTGGGCACCTGCTCCTTGGAAGCAGCGACGTTATTGCTGCCTTGGCTTCAGTGGAGAGTGTGTGAGGGAGGCAACACTACCCTTTACTATCTGTCCCCCGGGTTCCCCACAACACCGTTAGGGCAGGGTGTGGCTATGGCCTGAGGGTCCAGTCATAAGTGGAAAGGTTAGAATATGGTAGGAAAATCTGCTTAAAACTCTACTCTAAATATGACCATTGCCAGATTCCAAGCAAAAGGCTGAGACATGACATTTCCACTTATGGATGCAAGCCAATTCATAGCCTTGTTCCCCATCTTAAGTTCACCCTGTTCTACCACTAAAGGAGAGATGCTCCTTTATCAGATATTCAGAGAATAAAATTTCCTATCATTTTAGGAAAACAAATACGATTAACCATGCAAATAATATCTACCTTGGGGCTTTTTTTTTTTCTTTCTTTTCTTCATTAGAACAGTACATAGGATTACGTGAAAATAAAACAACATTAGCTGGGCTTTGGCAAGATGCCTGATGTTGAATTCCCAAAAGTATCATCAGACACCCTGTTAATAAAGACAAATTGAGTTCATTCACTGTAGTAAGGGAAGCAGAGTCTTAGTAGTATCTCAGGGGTGGGGGGAAGTTGAAAAGGTTTCGGGTCTAGGTTCAAATGGTTCAAGGCAAGGAAACAAGATTAGGCAATATTCATGATACAGTAGAAGATTGGTGGATGCAGGGAGCTGAGGGTTCTGAAGTGATAAGTATTGTTTGATAAACTCTTTACTCAGGTCTACAGACTGTTATCTCTGATAAAGTGATTTATAGGAATTTCTTTAAGCCAATAGCAAAATTATTTATTGTTTTAGTCTTATCATTTCCTGAGCGATGTCTCCCCCTCAAACAAAGCAACTAAGTCATATTGACATACATTTCAGTTCTCACTAGGATAATCTCTTGTACTCCATAGTAGCAGAAAGAGCCAGATGTGGTACTGGCAGTCCTGGTGGGTTTGTGGTGTTTCCAGTAGTGTAAGCAAACATACACACATAAATATATACATCTCTCTACAATAAGCATTAATTTAATTTTCAGAGATGACACATCCATGATACTCAGAAAGGAAGAGAAATATCTTTCTCAGGTAATACTATTTTTGGAGATTTTTCCTAACCAAATGAAGATAGAGATTTACATTATTACCTAGGGCAATTTTATTCTCTACTTTGTCTTTAGATGAGTCCAAGAGATTTCCTGGTTCAGACCATTACTGGTAGGGAGCATCTAGCTGTCAAAAAACAGCGACATCTCCTCCTTAACACTCCTAGCAAGAACTTTGAAATTAAAATTTCACTTTATTATGGGATAGACCAAATTTACTAATATTTAAAGAATGAGAGTAAATTATATAAACTTTTATTATCTCTAAATTAAAGCCAATCACTAGGTATGGCAAATACACAATTATTTGCAAATTATTTACCTCTTCTTCTTTCCTTTATCTTCTGTAAAAATGACTTCCGCTGGGCTTAAAATGACCTTTAACTTCTGGAATTTATTGAAGAAAGAAATATTTAAGCTAAATTTTTAATCATTTTGATACAGATCATTGTATATTACTTTAGTTTCAGTAAAATGAAAATGAGAATGTTAAAACTTCAGAGAGATTTTAACAAGCAAAAGTTGCTAATTAACTCAAATTTATGTACTTAGAGGTTATGCACTTATAATTCATATTTATGTCCTTACTATTTTCTTAAAAGATAGACACTATAAACACAGTTTTTTTTTTTAATGGGATAAACAGTATAATTACTTTTTTTGAGTAGCTTTCAGCCAATTAGTGAGATGCCCAAACTCTTGCAAGTACAATGTGATAACTGAATCATGCTTTTGTAAAGGTGTCTTGAGAAGCTCTAAATCCATTCTATGTTGAGTTTGAGAAAGTAGAGTCAGGTAATAGGACTCTAGTAGATTTGACCACTTACTATGTGCCAAACACATAAGCAAATAGTTAAGTACATTAGCTGAATTTTAAAATGGTTATTGCCAGATTTCGCTTTTACTTGGCTGTCCAAGAAAAATCTGGTGGAAAAATCCCTTTTCTCTTATGTTTATTTAGTGGTTGACTCCCGCATAGCAGCATGATAAAGAAATCTTTCCCGTTCGGGTTTTTCTCCTGCAATTCTAGGAGGACTGTCTGACCTTGCAGTTCACAAGGTAAATAATTCAACTATAACTTGTTAAAGTTAATTAGCTACACTTTAATCCCTCTTGAAAGGCGTTGCCTGGCTTTCTCACACTTCAATAGTCTGGCTAAACAATATAGAGATATATTAGAATAACAATATCTGGCTCACTCACACTATTTTGGTTTTATTCTTTTTTTAATTTCTTAAATTGGACTCTTTTTTGCCTTTTCCCCTTAATTATTAATTAATTTAATGTTTGTTTCTGAGAGAGAGAGAGAGAGAGAGGGAGAGACAGACAGACAGACGTGAGTAGGGGAGGGGCAGGGAGAGAGGGAGGGAGAATCTGAAGCAGGCTCCAGGTTCTGAGATGTCAGCACAGAGCCCGACACAGAGCTCGAACTCATGCGAGATCATGACCTGAGCCAAAGTTGGAGGCTCAACAACTGAGCCACCCGGGTGCCCCTCCTTTAATTTAAGCCAATAAATGTTCTTCAATGTACTGCTTTTACTGCATCCCACAGTTGTGTTGTTGAGTCTTTATTACTCAGTTCTAGGTGTTTTCTATTTTCTAGACTCATATATTTAGACTATGCATTATTTCCATGTGTTTCTAAATTTCTAAATGTACAGAAAATTTTTTAACTTATCCAGTCATTAAATTCTACCTTTATTGCCTTTTCAGTCAAGGTAGTCTGCATATTACATATTCATTGAAATTTGTCAAGGCTTATTTTATGTCCTGGTATGTGATTTTTTTTTTTTTTAAATCATATGTGCTTGAGAAGGACATGTATTCTTGTCAATGTTAGATGCAGGTTTTGGTATACTGTATATCCATAAGGTCAACTTCTTATTGTGTAATTTTTTTGAAATACTCAGTATCATTGATAAAGTTTTGTCTACTTAACCTATCAATAATTGAGAGGTATCTGAAATCTTCCAATATGAAAATGTATTTGCAATTGCTTCCTCTTTCCTTATATATCTTGAGATTGTTTTATTAGATTCATATCTGTTTGGTGATGTTACATCACATTGGCAAAGTGACCATTTTCTGTTATTGTAGTAACTGCCTTTATCTCTCATGTTGCTTTTTGTCTTAAAGTCTTTTGTCTGATATTAATATAGCCATATCTGCTTTTTCAGGATAATTTGTTTCCCATTTGCAAATGTTTCCCATTTCCCAAATAAGAATTTTATTGTGACTTTCTGCCCATGTTCCTCCACCATACATCAAATGTGTGTTTTGGTGGCAGTCACTTTAGTTCATAACTTCTGGATCAAGAAAAGCTACAGATACATCTGAGGGAGAAAACTGTTCAGCATCTAGATACCCTGGACTTCATGACAGATGTAGTTACTGGGAACAATGGGATTCTCATTTGGAGGGAGGGGTGTTCTCTGTGCAGAAGGACAAGAGAGAGATTTGAGGACCAGAAGAGCAGATGAGGAAGACAGAACACAGGTTGTTCAAACACATTTTCTTCACTCCTCAGCATAAAAATTCACCATATTTCAGTCTTCCCTGAGGGCTACAAAAGTGAATTCAGAACAATGGAATGTGAGCAGTTAGGATATGAAACACTGCAAATTCCTCTAAAATCTCCCCTGACTTCCTGCAGGCATTCTGTCTTCTCTCACCTGCTGGCCAGACCTAGAAGAGTCAGTGGAGAATTCCACACAACTGAATGGAGCCTGGGCCCAGAATAAACAGTGTGGAGCACGATTTCCCTCTTGTTCCTCTTACTCATTTCTCACACCACTCGCTCCACTCTCTTAAGATCTACTTTGGATTTTAATGTGAGCAAGCAATACATTTTTATTATATTAAGCCACTGAGATTTGGACTTTGTTATGGCAGGCCACAGAGCAGCATAACACCCTCCGGATGGCTGCATTTGTTTTCCCAATTGTTGATCACTGTTTTTTTTAACTGGCAAGTTTACTTAAATACCATGTATTTTGATTTTTGAAATATTTAGATTGGTCTTGCCAATCTGAGTTTATAATTTAATTTGCTTCACTTCTTATGTTTCTTTTTAAATTCTTACTGCTTTCTTTCCATTAAAAATTTAAATTGCCTCTCTAAAAATGCAAGAGCATTCTCTGTTTCTTGTGGTCTCTCACATCCCAATGCTCATGATTGTCCAGAATTTTGTTTTGGGGCCCTTAAGTCTTTACTTTTTCTTTTCTTTTGGTTTTAACTATTTTTTCTTAACTAGGAACTTTATCTAGTTATTTAATCAATTTAATCAACATATTTCTCAGAGTCTTCTTGGACTTTCTTCTCCTTTTTATCAGGCACTTTTTCCAAAAGTGTTTTAATGGGGATTTTTGTAAGGCAAACTTCTTAGTCCTTATATGCTTCAGATTCAAAAACTGTTGTTGCTTTCAAATGACAGTTTGGCTGGATATAAATTTGAGATTGAAAGTTTCTGTAAATACTTTAAAGGTATTATTCCATTGCTTTCTTTGTTACTATATGACATCTCCTTCTTTTCCTTTATATGTGATCTGCCCTTTCTCTACAGAAATTTTTTGAATTTTTCAATATTTTTAATATTCACTGTATCTAAATATGGCTTCTCTTTGTATTTCCTTTTGGTACACAATAGTTCTTTTTTATCTGAGATTTTTTTTTTAATTTTTCATTAGTTCTGAAAAATTTCTTTTCATTTTTTTTTTAAATTTTTTTTTTCAACGTTTATTTATTTTTGCGACAGAGAGAGACAGAGCATGAACGGGGGAGGGGCAGAGAGAGAGGGAGACACAGAATCGGAAACAGGCTCCAGGCTCTGAGCCATCAGCCCAGAGCCCGACGCGGGGTTCGAACTCACGGACCGCGAGATCGTGACCTGGCTGAAGTCGGACGCCTAACCGACTGCGCCACCCAGGCGCCCCTCTTTTCATTTTTTAAAAAAATATTTTATATTCTCCACTTTAATTTCTCCTTTCTGTGATCTCTACTAGATGGATATTGATATTTCTTTATACAGGGTCCATATTTGTTAATATTTCTTTATCCTTATCAGCTTTATTCTAGGAGAATTGTTCAATCTGAGCTCCTAGCTTTCTTATTTCCCCTTTGTCTACATTCATTCTATTTTTTAAAAAAATGTGTTCTTTATTTTTCATATCTAATGTTGCATATCTAACATTTTTCACATCTCATATTTATACTTGATTTTCTTTTTTTAAGTTTATTTATTTATTTTGAGAGAGAAAGAGCACATACATGAGCAGGGCAAGGGCAGAGAGAGAGAGGGAGAGAGAGAGAATCCCAAGCAGGCTCTTCACTGTTAGTGCAGAACCCGACATGGGGCTCAAACTCACAAACCGTGGGATTATGACCTGAGCCAAAACCAAGAGCTGGATACTTAACTGACTGGGTCACCCAGGTGCCCCTCTACTTGATTTTCTTAATAGTATCTATTCTTTTTTCATATCATTATCTTCCTATATCTCTTGAGTGTTTATTATACCTCTTTTAAATTCTGTGTACTTAAAAAAACACCTACTTCTGTTGTTATCTGCACATTTTTTTAAATTTTTTAAAAAATTATATTCCTTAGACACATCTTTGTTTTCAATGGTCAACTCATATTTCCCTGGGTATATTGGCTACTCTGTCCAGCAATGTATATTTGGGAAAGATAAAAGACCTAAGTCTATGCAATCCAGATGGGCTGAAGAAAAAATGGGAGAAAGACAGGGTGGAGAGCCCAAGATATATGGGAGAAAGACAGGGTGGAGAGCCCCAGATATCAGGAAACCACAGCTGATCAGTCCTCACTGCCACCAACCCTTGGGCCAGAGCCTTATTCCCAGGCTCTATCTTGGAAGAGCACCACCAACAGAGGCACTCCTTTAAGTGTGATACAGCACTGCTGGGTTGTTGGGTGGGCAGAGATGGGACAGTTCATGAATGTTCTGGCCTCATCACTTCCCACTGCTACTCCTCTCTCCAGCAGGGCCTAGATCACTGGCCAGATTTTACCTCTAAGGAATCCTGTAACAGATGTCTGAGCCTCTGGTTCTAATTTCTGAAGTGAGAAGTAGGCATTTTTAACTGTCACGGTATCATGAGGATGGTGACAGTGGCAGTCACGATGAATAGTCAAAGTTGGAAGTCAACTTTTTTCCCCCTAAATTATCTTTCCCATTACCAGCTACAGCCTCCTCCTTTACCAGACCAGAGTTCCTAACACTCCTTGCACACACACATCATTTTAAGTAGCACACTCTCTCCTCAACAGTTGTTCACTGTTTTCTTCTTTATTTCATAAGTTTCTGGTGTTTCTATTCTGTCTTCCTATTCTAGTAGGGTTGATCTTGAGGAAGAGAGCAATTACTCATGTTAATTAAGAATCCTCACAAGATGCAACTAGGAAAGAAATTTACTTTCTGCTTCTATTCTATCATCCTATAAGAATGTATAAACTTTTTTTCAAAATAATGGGAAACAAGGCTTTCCAAATTATATCAGTACTGGTCAATAATTATTTGATAAATATTATTAGCTAATAACATAATAGTCTTCTAGCTGTATTAAATAATGTTTTTAATACCTTGCTTTCTCTGATGAGGTTGAAAGTTTAGGAAACAATGGGAGCCAAATCATCAACATAGCTATGTTTGTTTATCTGTAACAGATATCTATCCCTACCTGTAAAAATCGTTTTTTAGTCTATTACATTCAAGTGCTCATACTTTTTCAATATAAGCCTCCTGAAAATGGAGTCATGAAACATGGCTAGTTCCATGATATTGAAGTGAATCTCATCACTGCATTAATTCTTATGTTGGGCAGGGAGATATAAAGTCTGAAGAAAAACTGGTTGTCAAAATATAAAAAGCAGGTGGACCTAAAGTATAATTTCAGGAAAAATGACTTAATTCGGATAGATGGACCTCAGCCATAGCAACTTCTTACTAGACATGTCTCTGGAGGCAAGGAAAACATAAGCAAAATGACCTATTAGGACTTCATCAAGATAAAAACCTTCTGCACAGTGAAGGAAACAGTCAACAAAACTAAAAGGCAGCCTACAGAATGGGAGAAGAAGTTTGCAAATGATGTATCTGATAAAGAGTTAGTATCCCAAATCAGTAAAGAACTTACAAAAGTCAACACCCAAAAACCAAATGATCCAGTGAAGAAATGGGCAGAAGACATGAACAGATATTTTCCCAAAGAAGACATCCAGATGGCTAACAGACACATGAAAAGATGCTCAACATCATTTCCCAACAGGGAAATACAAATCAAAACTATGATGAGATACCATCTCACATCTGTCAGAATGGCTAAAATTAACAACACAGAAAATATTACATGTTAGCAAGGATGCAGATAAAGGGGGACACTCTTACACTGTTGGTGGGAATGCAAACTAGTACAGACACTCTAGAAAACAGTTTGGAGTTTCCTCACAAAGTTAAAAATAAAGTACCCAGGGGCGCCTGGGTGTCTCAGTCCGTTGAGCGTCCGACTTTGGCTCAGGTCATGATCTCACAGTCCAGTCCGTGAGTTGGAGCCCCACGTCGGGCTCTCTGCTAACAGCTTGGAGCCTGGAGCCCGCTTCCAATTCTGTGTCTCCCTCTCAGTCTGCCCCTCCTCCGCTCATGCGCGCGCGCGCGCGCGCGCTCTCTCCCTCTCTCTCCCAAAAATAAATAAACATTAAAAAAAATAAAAAAAAAAAAAACAACCACCCTACAACCCAGCAATTGTGCTACTATATATTTACCTAAAGGATACAAAAATATTGATTCAAAGGGCACTTGCACCGCAATGTTTATAGGAGCATTATCAACAATAGCCAAATTGTGGAAAGAGCTGAGATGTCCATCAAATGATGAATGGATAAAGAAGATATGGTGTATATATATATATATATATATATGTACATATATATACAATGGAGTATTACTCAGCCATCAAAATGAATGAAATCTTGCCATTTGCAACAACATGGATGGAGCTAGAGTATATTATGCTAAGTGAAACAAGTCAGAGAAAGACAAATATCATATGATTTCACTCATGTGTGAAATTTAAGAAACAAAACAGATGAATATAAGACAAAGCAAGGAAAAATAAAATAAGATAAAAACAGAGAGGGAGGCAAACCATAAGACACTTTTAACTCTAGAGAACAAACTGAGGTTTGATAGAGGGGAGGTGGGTGGGCAATGGGCTAGAAAAGTGATGGGTATTAAGGAGGACACTTCTTGTGTTGAGCCCTGAGTGTTATATGTAAGTGATGAATCACCAAATTCTATTCCTGAAACCAATATTACACTATATGTTAACTAACTAGAATTTAAGTAAAAATTTGAAAAAAAAATAATATGGATAGATGGGAAATAAGTGTTTGATAAACTAACTCCTTGTCAGGTTGGCTCTAATGATAATTACTGCTTCTTTTGTACAAATGTTTCAGGTCACATGTTAAATTATTAACCTGCCAAACACAGATTTTTCTTATTTTCACCCTCGTGTTTAGCTGCCAATAGGACAACCCAGGCACACTCAGGGTTTACAGTGTTTAAGATCTAAATTTTCTCTTCAGTCACGGCCTCTTAGTTAATTTAATCAGTGACATCATTCTTTGAAAATAAAATAAAAACTGTTGCAAAGTAAAATCATTATATACTATGGATCACAATTTAAAAAGAACAATAAAACAGCTAGTGCAGATAACCGCACACTCTCACAAATGGTTGACAAAAGTTAATAGAGGGTAAGTTTATTGAATATAGAATTATTGTATAGATATATTACTAGAGTTGTCTTCCCCCAATATTTTTTTCTTTCCTTCTTTTCTACTTGGATAGGGAAGCAGTGTACCCAGTGGGGGAGACAACCACCTTCTTGTTTTCCTTACAACTGCAGGTGTCCATTGTGATGGATTTCTGGACAGAAATATAAGCAGAATTCATACTATGTAGCTTCAGGGAAATCTGTTGAATGAGCCAATTCTCTTGGCCTAATTCTTGTGTCTGTTTCACTCTGTTGTTCTCCCTTCACATGTATAGCACCCAGAAGCATACTTTGAGATCCAGGAGCCATCTTCAAACCACAAGGATAAACACCAAAAATTAAGGTTAACAATGAAGAAATATGTAAGAAACCTGGATTTCTATGGGCATCTCTAAGCCACCTTATATCAGCTCTGGTCCTGTTGTCCTCCGGATTTTTTTGTTGTATTAAAAATCATCTTATTATTGGTTAAACCATTGTTTGGGTGGAGTTTCTGTTACTTTCAATAGAACTCAATCCGTATGGATACCTATACCACTGTATGTGCTATGGTAGTTTACAAGCCATCTTTAAAAACACAACAATTAAATTCTTAAATTCTTTAGTTAGTAGTGTAAGGTACTTGGTTTGTATTTTCTAATTGGTTTGTATAGGTGTTTTTTTTTTTGTTTTTGTTTTAATTCAAGTATAATTAAAATACAGTGTTAAGTTAGTTCCAGGTGCACAATTTAAAGCCAAACTATCTCAATTAAGCATATTGACTCACGAATAAGAATGATGAAGTTAATGGGGCGCCTCGGTGGCGCAGTCGGTTAAGCGTCCGACTTCAGCCAGGTCACGATCTCGCGGTCCGTGAGTTCGAGCCCCGCGCCGGGCTCTGGGCTGACGGCTCAGAGCCTGGAACCTGTTTCCGATTCTGTGTCTCCCTCTCTCTCTGCCCCTCCCCCGTTCATGCTCTATCTCTCTCTGTCCCAAAAATAAATAAACGTTGAAAAAAAAATTAAAAAAAAAAAAAAGAATGATGAAGTTAAACTGTTGGCTCTCCTACTTCTACCTTTGTGACTTTGTCAACATACCTAACCTCCATGGCCTTCAGTTCTCTCTTCTGTAAAATCAGTATATATCATAGGGCTCTCGTGAGGATAATAGCATGTAACACCATACTTACATGCACATAGTAAGTACTAAAGTAGTGTTTATTATCATTATTATCATCATCCAGAAATTACTGATTTTAGATGGACATATACAAATAATAACTTGATTTGGTTTGTACCACTGATACAACATATTGCATACCTGGTATCATAGCCATTGAAGTAGATCTCTTAATTTTTTTCTACAATATTGTAAACTTGTTAAAGGCCAGAGGCATATCTCATATATTCTGGTATTTTCTAGAACAGTGTTGTCTGATATTGTAGCCACTGGCTATATGTGACTACTGGGCACTTGAAATGCGGCTAGTGAGAATCAACATAGGATATAAATATAAAATAAACATAGACATAGTACTAAAAGAAAAATGTAAAAATATTAATCATTTTTATATTGATTACATCTTAAAGGAATATTTAGGATATGTTTAATCAAATACCTAAAAATTAATTTTTATTTTACTTTTTCCATGCATCAAATAGAAAACTTAAAATTATATGTAGGCTTGCATATTTCTATTACCATACTTGCTTAAATAGGCAGGCAAAAGGTACTTAAGGAATGTTTAAATTGTAAAAGCCTAGTTACTTTTCTCCTTCGCCTCACTAGTACACTGTAAACTCTTTGAAACAGTAATTACTCACTACTAAATTCCAAGAGCCTCATTATAAGGTCTGGCACATAGTAGTTCCAGGTGAACTCTTGGTGGGAAGAGTGAGAAATGAATAAATAACACATGGCTCTTCTATTCATAAATATAAAGGGGATCAAAGTACTTTGTCTTTGTTATTGGAATTATAATCATGCTTCGCATACATTAACTTATTTAGTCCTCCCAATAAGTTCGAAAGATAAATGTTATTTCCTCTTTTTTCCTTTTTAACACTTATTCATTTTTGAGTGATAGAGACAGAGTGAGAGCAGGGGAGGGGCAGAGAGAGAGGGAGACACAGAATCAGAAGCAGGCTCCAGGCTCTGAGCTGTCAGCACAGAGCCCAATGCAGGGCTGGAACTCACTGTGAGATCATGACCTAAGCCGAAGTTGGATGCTTACAGACACTTACCTGACTGAGAGAGACAAGTGTTCCTATTTCCTTTCTTTCTAAAAGAAAAACCTGAGGATCACAGAAGTAAAATAAGTTGATTTGGTTATGCTCATATTAGAATCAAAATATACTTGACTGTAAACCTTATTCTCTTTATTTCTCTGATCATTACCTCCACCAATGTAATTTGTCATCCAATGACTCCAATCTCTTTACAAGCAAACTGAAGACTGAATACATTTTTGTTTAAAAATGCCTAATCATGCTTGATGATATATTGCATTAATTCTGAATACTGATCTGTGGCCTGGTTTGTAAAACAAGTAAATCAACGTGCTATTTTAAAGGGGGATACTATAGGAGGCAGGAAGGTTAGATTAAAAGGACACATTAGATAGTTGAGAGATGATGTAGGCCTGTTCAGAAGAGAGGGACTAATAGTACAAGTACTTGTTTCATAGAAAAAATGTGAATAAGAAATCAAAGTAGTAGCATCAAAAAAAAGAAAATCAAGATAGATAAAGGTAAAGATAAGAAAAACTTTAATCACAATTTACCGTAAGTCAAGCTCTATGGTAGGTACTCTTGTGTGCTGCATTTAGACCTCATTACAAGTTTGGTTGATAAGTATTAGCACCTCCACTTAAACTGTCAGAAAACTAAGTCTTAAAGATATGAAGTGACTTGCTCAAGATGGTCATGACTGGAGGAACCAAAGTCTGAGCTAAGATCAGCCTCATCCTAAAGCACAGGCTTTAACCAGTCTGCTTCAAAGTCTGACTTCGAAGATAGACCTGATTTGTAAAGCAGAAAGTGAAATGGAGTAACACATGATAGTATATACAAGAAACGGATTTGCTGATGGGTGGAATTGGAGGGCAGTATGGCCACTGGTTACTGAAATGGAATATAATAAATATTCAAGGTTGGAAGAATAAATATTTAGAAATAAATAATAGGAATAGATTAATAAAAGTCACTATAGTTGTCTGTATTTGTGAACTACTGTGAAAAGACAGAACTACAAAATACAGAAAATTATAAAATGCAGGGTTACTAGTCAAAAAAAGAAAAGGTTTTAAAGAATAATGATTTTATATGTGTTAATGTGTAATGATTTTTAAATCCCTAGATTTGTACTTGTTCCTTTTTTTTAAATATAAGAACTGTATTTTATTTTTATTTTAATCATTATGTATATTTTTTCTCTATTAGGTTTCTTATTATTCCCCTTCTGATTTCTTGTACTTAACACAGGATTTATTCATTTTACCTTTTCCTCATTAACAAAAAAGCAACTTAGAACTATTAATTTACCTCTAACTAGAGCTCTGATCACATTATTGTTCGGATATATAATATTTTAATGCTTCTTTTTCATAGTTTGTAACTTTTAAAACTTTCCCTTGGATCCAAGAGATAAATAAGTCGTCCTTCCTTCCTTCCTTCCTTCCTTCCTTCCTTCCTTCCTTTCCTGCTTTCCAAGGTGGCAGGTAGTTGAATTTTGGTTTTGTTTTTGTTATTAAGCTTTCAATACTAAGTTCTAATTTTATTATATCTATGGTTTTGGATCTTTTGAGTTAATAATACTGCAATGTTAATGTAGTGAATGATTTGTGTTTTTCTACTATTGAAATATCCTTGCATTTCTGGCATAAAGCTGATTTTATCATGATATATCATCTTTTATATATCATATTGGTTTGTGTTTAATAATTTTTGAGATTCTTCATCTCTATTCATGAATAAAAGAGACCTATAATTTCCATTTATCATACTATTCATGCCTAGTGTTATTGTGAAATTATTTAACTTCATAAAATGAGAGATAAATTCCTACCTTTCCATTCTTTGAAGATTTTTGTTTAATAATGAATCATTTGCTCTTTGGAAACTTGGATTACAAATAAAACTGTTCAGGTTTGTTTTCTTTAGGTGAAGAATTTTAACCGTTAATTTAATGGCCTCCAAATTGTATTGGTTTTAGTGGTTTCTGGAGATTTGTTTCTATCATCTTAAAAGAAAGATATTTAAAAATTCCCAAGTGAAAAGGTGAAATCCAATGACACCAAATAATCTAATACTTCAAACGTAAGCCCTTAAGGAAAATTCTCTAGTTTGGGAGGAAGCTGTGAATTTATTGATGGCTTTCTCTTTGAAAACTAGGCTTTACAAGTGGAAATATAGTCTGTATGTGGTGTGTGTGTGTGTGTGTGTGTGTGTCTACATGGCCTGCATATTTTAACCTTATTTCAACTCAGTATCTATAACTACATCTTTTATCTATATATATCTTCCAAATAAAATCAATAACAATATGCTCCTACCTAATCTGGAATAAGTATACTTTGCATAACCAGAGACATTCTTTTTCTCCTCTCCAAAGGGGAAACACAAAGTCTCACTATATTTTATTCATCTCTGGTTTATATTTATTAATGTAGCTGAAACTCAGTTTTTTGATATTCAACAAAAAATGTAAAATGGTGGTTTTTGGATATTGGACAACAGGCAATATAACACTGTGGTCAGTGATAGAGGGGTGACTCATTCAATAGTCCCACTTTACAGCCTAGAGGAAGTTTCCAGCCTGGGGAACACAAATAGAACCTGGCAATCTTCAAGAATTGAAGAGACAGAGAATGATGTTTGGGGAAGCCAAGTGGCTGGAGTTTCATGTCAGTGTATCAGATGCTGGAAATGCACACAGAGAGAGCCCTGGAGATCTGTGTAAGGGTTTTCTTGGGTCTATGCATATAAGTACTGATCTGTACATTCACAAGAGAAAACTAGTCAAGACTTAAGAAAGAATCACCAAGAAGCAACAGAATGATTAAATTCTGGAGCATAACAGGACCATGATTATTTTGTGTTTTCACCTGATAGCAATCAGAATCCTACTATATACAATGTAATTTATTTAATAAAGAAATTAATAGGTATGCAAAGGAGAATACATGATCAATAACTTAGAGGGGAAAAAAAGCTCAATAGAAAACCCAGAAAAAGCTGAGGCAATGCAATTAAAAGATAATGTTAAGATGGCTCTTCTAAATATGCTCCATATGTTCACAAAGGTAGAGGGAAATAGAATTATAATGAGAAAAATGGAAGATGTAAAAATATCCAAAGAAGAAAGATATTAATAGCAGATTAGACACATCAGAGAAAATACTAATGGTTTTGAAGATATAACATATAAACATTTCAAAACAAAGCAAGAAAGAAAAAGGTGACTTCAGGGATTAAACAGACCATCAGTGACATATGAAGAATATCAAGTAGTCTATATAAATATAATTGGAGTTGTAGTAAAAGAGAGAGGTAGGGAAAAGATATTTGAATAAATAATGCTGAAAATTTTCTAAATTTCATATAAAATATGAACCTATATGTCCAAGAAATTCAGCAAATCCCAATTAGTATTAAACACAAGAAAACTCCACTCTGGCCCATCACAAATTGCTTAAAACCAGTGATACAGCAAAAATCTTGCATTTTTATTATTATTTTTATTTTAGAGAGAGAAAGAGTGTAAGCGGCAAAGAGGGGCAGAGGAAGGGTGAGAGAGAGAATCTTAAGCAGGAGCCACTCTCACCACAGAGCTCAGTGCAAGGCTTGATCTCACGACCCTGGGATCATAACCTGAGCCAAAATCAAGAGTTGGACACTCAACCAACTGAGCTACCTGGGTACCCCAAAGGGAAAATCTTAAAAGCAGCCAGAGAAAAAGAAATATTGTAAACAGAGAAACACAGATAATCAAAAACTACACAAGCCATAAGACAATGGAACAATAATTTCAAAAATTTTAAGTAAAAAAAGAAAGAAATCCACCAGAATTCTTTAAACTAACAAAAATATATGTGAAAAGTGAAAGGGAAATAAAGAATTTTTCATCCAGACAAAAGTTGTGAGAATTAATTTCCAGCATATATGCACTACAAAATATTAAAGGAAGTTCCTTATAGTATTAGTTTGCAAAAGTTAGCATAACAAAATAGCATAAACTAAGTGTCCTAAGTAACAGAAATATATTTTGCACAAATATAGTCACATTCTGAAGTGTACTGGGGAGTAGGACTTTACATATAAATTGGACACAGAGGTACAAAAATCAGTCTATAATTCTTAAGGAATAGGAAAATGTTACCAAAATGAAATTGGGATCTATGTGTAGACACACTCACATACATAGACAAAATAGTAATGGTAACATACAGATAAACATAAAAAATTTTGCTCATTATTTGATGTATATAAAAAATAGTTGATGGCTTAAAAATAATAATTTACTGTGCACTTTATAATATATGAGGAAGTAAAAAGTGTGACAGTGATACCACAAGGGACATAGGAAAAAAATGAAAATATACTGTTATGAGGTTCTTGTGAAGTCATATGTGAAGTGGTATAATAATACATGAAGGTAGATTATAATAATATGTCATATGATAACTCATGGAGCAATCATTAAAATTAAGATAAAGTGAGGAAGCAATTTGTGGTAAAATGGAATCTTCAATCTGAAAGAAGTGAAGTAAAGATCAAAAAGGAAAAATAAGTGAAATTAATACAAAACAGCTAGATTGTAGATTTAAATCTAATAAAAGTTATATTAAATATAAATGGTCTAAACACAATTATAAGGCATAGTTTGTCAGATTGAATAAAAGTGCAACACACAACGTTATTCACACATACACAACATTATTCTGGACAGATTAAAAATAAAGAATGGCCAGGGCACCTGGCTCAGGTCATGATCTCATGGCTTGTGAGTTCGAGTCCTGCATCGGGCTCTGTGCTGACAACTCAGAGCCTGGAGCCTGCTTTGGATTCTGTCTCCCTGTTTCTCTGCCCCTTCCCCACTCATGCTCTGGTCTCTCTCTCAAAAATAAATAAAGATTAAAAAAGAAAAAAGAAAAATAAAGAATGACCAATGATATAAACACAAATACTAAAAATAAGGTGGGAAATTTCTGCTTCCAAAGAAGACAAAGTAATAGGAAATAGATTTATTGCACTTAAAACTATTAAAAAATAATGAAAATAATTAAAAAATAATGAAATAAATAATACTTTTCAATAACTGAAAATCAAGAAGTTCAGGACACTTATAACTGACAATGGAAAAACAGATGAGGTAAGCCCTATGATTCCTCTAGATTACTGCCTAGAAAGAATTTCCACACCACAGAGGAGACAATGTGAAACCAGTGGGAGACTACTGGCAATCTCTCTGAGTTGGAGAGGAAGCTGGGAGTCTGGGAGGAGAAGAGGCAAGAAGCCTAGAATTCACCCAGAAAGAGACAAGAGAGTAGGTAGTGGCAGAGAGAGAGCTACAGAGACCAGTTGAGGAACCCCAAAAGTCTTTAGTTGAGTTCTGATAAATGCATGGGTCTGCAGATCTCAAATTAGATGAATTACATGAACTATCCAGTGGATGTTAGTCTCTTTTTCCAATTACCCCTGCACTTACTTAATATGCTCTAATGTTTGGGGAAGAAGTGCTTATCATTGCAGAGATGGATGCTATTCAAAGGCTCAAGAACATGGACTCTCCTTCATCAAAGTTGTTATGACTATAGTCAGGGCTAAATGCTCAGCCAGATAATAGCAAAGACTACTACTGAGAGCTTTGAATATCACCATTTCCCAGGGGAACCAGTCAGGCTTCTGGTAGTAGATTGATTTTATTGGATATTTTTTAATACAGAAGAGACATAAAATTGGCTTTACGAATACAGGCATGAATTGTGGCATTAATAGGCCATCTCTACCCATAGTTCTTCTGCTAGCAACACCACCTGTAGACTTATAGAAAGCCTCATCCACTTACCATGGTGTCTCAACAGCATCAGATGCAGGTAAACCAACCTTTTACAGCAAAATGTAGCAATGGGCTCATATCCATGGAATTTGGTAGACTAACTATATTTCCCATTACCTAGTATTTACTCACTTGATTTGATAGAATGGCTTGCTTATCTTCAGCTATTTTACCAGTCTGGAGATTGGAAAATGGAAAGGACAAGATTATAATATTGGTAACAAGGAAGTCTCTATTAAATGTATGCAGAGGAAAATTCCATATAAAGTTGAGATATGCTCCTACAGGATGCAGTATAGGTCTGAAACCAGCAACCAGAATCTAAGTGCCATTTCCTCCTTCAGAATGCTTGAATCCAGGCTGAAGAAGTGTTGATAAAACTAAGGCACAAAAGGGTAAATAATTTTCCCAAGGGCCAACAGGAATTAAGTTGAAGCATGAGTATATGAGCAAAAGCTGTCATTAAAATCCAATGCCTTAACTCATTCTCTAAAATTATATTTAGTTTTTCAACTACATTTGTTAGCATTTATTTATATAAAAACCTATTTAACTTTTTCAAAGGTAATCATCCTTTTATAAAGAAATTTCCTTACTTTTGATTAGGTGGTCAATAGTTATTTGCTCTAATTTGGCTTTGAAAACTAATATGGCTTTCAGTGTTATTTGTCACAAGTCAGAGATACATCTGTATAGACAAACAACTATTTTACTTTTAATGATGCTTTACGTATGTAGAGGAAGGTGAAACTCTGACCAGCTATTACTTTTAGATCTATTTATCTGTAACTACTTTTTTTAGAGTAGTTAAGATCTATTTGCTGAAATGTTAGGATTTTAGGCATTATTCAATTGACAGCATTTTATTAATGATGACTTTTTTAATAAGTATATCTCTGACATGAAACAACCATTTTCTGGACTTTGAGACAATCAAAATGTATACCAGAGTGATGGTTTGATTGTAACTAAATTAACAAATTAATAAATATAAGTACCAAGAAAAAATTGATTATAGATTATCAACCATTTTTACTTCTAGGCTGTTTTTCTTAAATGTCCCCTCCTGTAAGTGAAAAGGTAACAGTAGTTACTGTTTTGTGAAATAAAGTCATCATGTTCTTAAATTTACAGCTTATCACCTAGAACAATGCTAGCTAGCTAAGCACATAGCAGATGCTCAATAATTTTAAGTAAATAAATGAATGGCTCAGATCCTTTATAATGATTCTCATTATATTCTCATTTCCATAAAAATGCCTAAAGGTTGTTGCATCAAAACTGGGCACTTACTTTTCAGTAGAACATTTTTTACTAGGACTCATTCAGGAAAGCAGCTGCATATTTATTGTTGGCTCAATTTTTTATAGTACCTAAGGGAAAAATTAGCAATATCCCAAACTAAAATACTTTTATGGCCAAATCTCTTTACCTTAGCCAAAATTATCTCTAATCCATATTGTATTAAAAACTCAGATACTGAAGTAAAGTGTGTTTTTTACTTCAGGAGTTTTCAAGATGGTATCAACCCGACTCTAATGGTGTCCTGTAAGAAAGTTATTATATGCAATATAGCTGGCACGTGCTCCCCTTCCATCATCTTTTAAAAAAAGAATACCAGAAACAGAACTTGAAGACATCTTTTGTTCGAGAGGTTATATGATTGGTTGTTTGCCACACATAATCTTAACATGATTGCATTTTCACTTTTGAAAATCCTGTGAAAAGCATGAAAAGCATGTGTTTTGCTTCTTTTGTAATTTAAAACCCAGTGAAAGCAAGCTCTGTTTGTTTGCAATAGATCTTGCATAGGAAAATGGAAGAAAAAGCACCAATGAACATATATTTAAGTCCAGATGATTAATCATTTGGGAAGTAGATAAGGAAGACCTAGGATATATTAAACACAATGATACCTTCTTTGTCATTCATCAGGGTGTTTCTAACATGTCAAAACAAGCAAAAAAAAAAAAAAAACCAAAATTAAAATAGTAATTTTAAAGTAGTAGTAGTAAAGTAGTAATGTCAGTCTGTCTTGGTAAATGTTTCCCTCTCCAACTCTTAAAAATAACTTAATTCAGGTGATATTTACATTATTTATGGAACTGGAGTATTTAGGAGTATTTAGGAAATTATTCACTCTGTAACCTTAACAGGAATGATATAACAAAGAAAAACCTCAGATACTGCAGTTTTTTAAAAAGTACCCCTGTACTTTTCTTTGCTTGTTTAGTAACCTTTGTTTTGATTTAGCAGTATGGATGTAAAGTAGCTGAAACAAGCAGCTAAAGCCATAGAAGGATATCAGGTAAGCTATTTGAGCTTGTTATTAATTGTTAATTGTCTTCTGATCCTTAAACTAGATACCTAAACTGAATAGACCACTATCAGCAAGAGATGCAAATTATATGAATACTGTAGGTGCCCAAACACAAGTGGATTGCTAAATATTTTATTGCTTTCCTAAGTGTCACTGAAGAATTCTACATAATTTTCCTTATACTCTAAAAGAAAGTGTCAAAATATTTGTCTCCTTCCAAGTAATAAGAACTTATTATCTCAAAACGAATACAACTTTCTTGAGTTTGTCTTCGAAAATTAACCAGAGATTGCATTTTATGCATTTTCTTCTTTCAGATGACAAACGGGAAATATATTTTTATATTTTTGATACAATATCAATAATCTTCCGCTCAACCTCCTTAACCAAGCATTTTATATTTAAGGCAAGCTGAACAACTTACTCTTTCTACTAAACACCCAGCATTTTCATACTTTTGTACTTGCCTACATTCTTACTACAGTGTTTTCTCCCCGTGTCTATGTTATCTGACAAATCCTATCCCTTCTGGCTCAGATTTTACTCTGTGAAGCCTGCCCTGGTCTACATAGATATAAGAACAAATTGGAAATGAAATCCTACCGGTAAGATACAAAGTATTCCACCTGGAAAAAAACAACAAGAAATACAGTATTTATAATAAATCATTACGGAATATAGAAGATAAATGGGAAATAGCTGGGCTGACACCTCTGTTTATAACTTTTTACTCTTATAAATGAAGAAGATGACTAGGAAACACCCATTGTATGCAACTGGTCAAAGGTAAGAAGTTGTCATTTAAATTCTATTTTTTTTTTTATGTTTACTTATTTTTGAGAGACAGAGAGAGACAGAGAGCAAGTGAGCATGAGCAGGGGAGGGGCAGAGAGAGGGGGAGACACAGAATCTGAAGCAGGCTCCAGGCTCTAAGCTGTCAGCACAGAGCCTGATGCGGGGCTCAAACCCACGGACCATGAGATCATGACCCGAGCGGAAGTTGGTCGCTTAACTGACTGAGCCACCCAGGTGCCCAAGAAGTTGTAGTTTAAAATAAATAAGTCCTGATGATATATATATATATATATATATATATATATATATATCTCATGGTGACTATAATTAATACTGTATTGTATATCTGAAAGTTAAGAAAGTGGATCTTAAGTGTTCTCATCATGAGAAAAAGATTTGTAACTATGAATGTTAACTAGACTTATTGTGGTGATCATTTCACAAGGTCTACAAATATTGAATCATATGCACCTGAAACTAATATACTATATGCCAATTATATGCCAACATCTCAATAAAAAAAATATGGGAGTTGGGACTTTTGAAGGCTAAAAGATGGTGGGTAACAGGAAAGATTATTTTCTAAGATGTCAAGGGTATTGTGCATGAGTCATTCTATCCACTGAAAAATACAGAATTTTCCTGATAATTGAGGCTTTTAGATGGAGTTATACATTATCAATGGTGGGAAATCTTGGTCTCTTCTTCTATAGAAATACTCAGTAAGCACAGAATTCTACTTTTCTGAACATTTCAATGAATTCTGTCTGAAGGGAGAAAACTGACCCTGTAAGGTACAAACTTAGTCGGTGCAGCCACAATCAACTTTATGTTCTTTATTTTATTGATCCTTTCCACACTGATCCTTAGACCCAATATTACTAAACTCGAAAAGTACAATAAAATCCTCTATAATTTGAAATCTAGGAAAATATGGAGTCAATTTAGTTGTTGGGTAGCTAAGGGTTAAGTAGAAGATCTTCATTATGGGAAGTTAGGTCACTTTTTCTAAAACTCACTGGAGCAATTTATATTACACAGAAGAGAGCACTTGGATATAGTCTCATTTCCACTGAAGCTTCAGGAACTTGCAGTGTATCAAGTTTATTAATTTTAAATTTAAAGTCCTGTATTTTTAGACATTATGCATTTGGGTTTGATTCTTTTTAAATAATGGGGTTAGATATTTTGTGTTCCATATTATGGAACATCGATCTTATTACTATTCCATCGTTGCTTTAGGCCACATACACCCTTCTATAAAAATCCATATTGACAGTGAGAATTGATGCAGATCACTGAATGGTTTCTTCAGTGTTACCCTTCAAGTTGGAAATACTGTCCATAAATTGGGAATTCTGGCGTTACCATTGCCCTGTTTGACTCAGTATGAGAGTGTGCAGTGGGCGTAAATCTGCTGACAGGCTCAGCTTCTCTCACTCATCTGATCTAAGGAGACACTGAGTCAACAGAATAGAATTCCAATAGCTTCCCTACTGCAAAGCTCATGCCCTTCAGAGTGATACCTTTGTCCTCTGGGGCTTATTCAACTGCTTTAGGAAAGTGATAGCCTGAGCAGTAAAAATAGAACAGTGTCCAATCTGCAGAGAAAAAGAAAATTAGATTTAACCTAAACTAGTGCAGCACATTTTTAAAATTCTTTATATATTTTCTTTCAATTTTTGGTATATTGTATAAAATTAAACCTTCTTTGGAACATAACCATTTTATTGCAGTATTTGGATTATGGATATCTGATTCTTCTCATCATTCATTCTTTCAAAATTACAAAAGGTTTAAAAATTATCTTATCTCCCTATTTGCAGCATATAACATTAAATGAGGTGAAAAAAATTAGAACGCTTTGCATTGGCAGCCAGTCTAGCTTCTACTGTTCATTCACTGGCAGCTACCATAAAGAACTCTAATGATAGGAATCAAGGAGTCCAATTAAATGACCACATCTTGACCTTGCCTCAGGCAAGTATGCTAACATTCATTTACACAAGTGGCATGTAGTTTGTGTTTGAAAATTGTACTTGAAACAAGGCCATTTCAAAAACTGGGACTATAGTCTATCCCAATCTTTTGATTTTACCTATAAGGCAATGAAGGGAAAGGACTTTATAAGGTTACTACTAATTAGTGGAGATAAGACTTTTAGGGTTTCTTAGAAAATTGGGAACTTAGATTAAATGATCATAACACCCTTTCAGTGATAGCTTTCTATGAATTCATAGGAATAAGACACATTAGGCTCATACACATTAGGCTACTGGAAGCATAGTCATTCATTCTAATATTCAAGTACATTCTGTGATAGAAACACTTGCTGGTCACACAGACTACAATTTTGATAAAACATGGTTCCCATATGTTTGTCAAGGGATACAAACAGGAAATTATAATGTAGAATAGTAAATACTTATTAATATGTAGTTACACTGAAAAGAGGTGCCCATGAAGCATTCTAGGTATAGCAGGGGCCCCAGAAAAAATTTGGGGGTCTTTTGGGTATATAGCCACATTCTTAGGAAGTGAAAAGTGAATGATTCGAGAGGGGATACAGTGACTGTATACAAATTATGCTTTCAAGAAACTTGGTTAAGCAAACAAAAACAAAAACCAATAAAACATTTGTGCTATAATGATGGGTGGTAAGGAGAAACACCCCATCTCTTCTGCCAAAGGAAGAGATGAGCATATTTATACACACTAAGAAATAATCTAACACATAAAGAGATAATTAATGCAGCAAAATGCCTCTGGAGAGGAGACGCATTGTATCCAGATTACTGGCCCCTTTCTTTCTAAAAGGGAAAATAAGATAATAAGGACTCCCAAGTGTGAAGTGGAGTTGCTAACTAACAGAAAGCCAGCAGGCAGGACTAAGAGAAGAGTTGTCAGAAGATTGTCTTGATACTTGTGGGAGCTGGAAGAAGGAGGGAAGAAATGGGAGAAGTAGCTGACCAAGACTGCTTATTTTTTATTTGTATTGAAAGACCAGCTAAGATTACAGAGAATGCACTTCTAGAACTAACAATTGTGTGGTCATGACATTTTCTCTAGCATTGCTCAGCAGCAATGTGAGGAAAGCTGATGAGCAGAGAGAAAGACTGATGGTTTGGACATTAGTACAATAGAAAAAGAAATACATGGGGTGAAGGATTCACAGGACTTCAGAGAATGTATGGGAAGTTAGGAACCTCAAAATGTCCAAGTACAGAGAAAGAGCAGAATAGGGGGAAGGTGGGGAGACCAAAAGATCAATTCAGTCAAAGACCAAGGATACTTGGGAGGAGACTCAGAAAGGTAGAAGAGTAGGGTTTGTGGGATATTAGAATTCCTGGCTTGGGAAACTTTCAGATGGTAACTTCCAGTGTGCTGCCTTGGGGTATGTACTGAACCACAGTAGAGATGAAAGGGACTGGATTTGAAGACCAAATAAATGGAGTGACTGGAGGGTAGGACCTCTACTTACATATGGAAATCTTTCAGAAAAATAGAGAAAATGTAAATGGAAAGAAGGAGGTAAGCTGCGGACCAAAGCCCTCGATGAATATAGAGAAGGACTGATTTGCCAGAAAAGTGGCAGAAAGGAATCAGTTTTAGAGGATGGAAAATTTGGATACCATAAACCATCGAGGATGGTTTCTATGAATATAGAAGAATAATGATACAGAACTGGTGAGAGAAACTAGGAGAATTCCGGAATTGCTTTAGGAATTTGAGGTGTGGGAGAATAAGCAAACTCGTTCTTGAAAGGACTACAGTGAAATCAGGTGTTTGGAGGTCAGCCAGGTTTCAGTTGAGGCATAGAGGAGAAATATAGAGAATTGGTCATATCCTTCCATTTGGAATATTACAATATGTGCTTTGAGTTCCAAAGAAAGCTATTTTAAAGGCTTTCTGGTACCCTTTCAAGGTGATTCCTTAAGGACAGGAAGTGCAAATGTACATGCTTATCTCTATATATCTTGTGCCCAAGTAGGCATCTGTATACTATAAACTCCTTGAGATAAGCGACTGGAGTTGTTTGATGCATCCTCAGCATCTAGGCTTAGAAAATAGCAGGCTCTTAATAAATACCTGTGCCTGTCATATTGTAGGTGATCCACACATACTTGTGGAATGACCATAATATCTAAGACATAGTAGAATGATGCCTTGTCAAGTTTGCTTCTTGTTTCCTCTGAAGAATATGAGTGAAATAAAAAAAAAAAAGCACAAAGTGAAGTTTCCCAGCTCACCTATCCATAAAACTTGAGGTTTTCTCTTTAAATAATTAAACTGCTATGACACAAGTCACTTTTCCCACCATTTGAAATGGATAGCCATCTTATAAGAATTTTCCATTTCTTTTTATATTATGGGATAATTCATGGATTTTTACTTCAATGAAAAAAAATCATCCAATCAAAGAACTGTCTTTTTTTTTAAGTCTTGTTTAAATAGATACCTGTCATCTAGTCTCATAGTGTGCACCTGTACTCATCTCTTATACTTACAGCTATTCTGTGCTTTAGTGCTGACATATGACATAATTAAAAGTTAAGTCTAACTATGTTGCAACAGTAAACTTTTAAAAGCTTCCTAAACAGTCTTAAAAATCTAAGTCATTATCAGTGAAAGTCCGATTAGGTTCTTTAGTTGTATGTGAGGCATTTTGCAGTTGATAATTTCATGTGCTCAGAATAATGCAGATAAATTTAGCTATTGGGTATTTTCCCCACAGCTAAGATATAAAAGCATTTCTTCAATTTTCTCTAACAAATGCATTACATTTAACTTCACAAGTAGTGTCAACATCATTTTTATTTTTTATTAAATTTAAACTTGTTTATTAAATTTATTTAAACAACAACAACAACAACAACAGAACAGTTCACCTATTTCTTCTACCCTCAACCCCTGCCTCTGGCAACCACCCATCTGTTCTTGGCATTAATGAGCTTAGTTGTTTTGTTTCGTTTGTTTTAAAGATTCCACATGTAAAAGAGATCATATGATATTTGCCTCAGACTTCTTTTACTTAGCATAATGCCCTTGAGGTATATCCGTGTCACAAATAGCAAGACTTCATTCTTTTTAGGGCTGAATAATACCACATTGTGGAGATATTTATCTTATTTATACATTTATCCATCAATGGATACTAGTTTGTTTCCTTATCTTGGGTATTATAGATAATGCTACAATGAACATGGGGGTGCACATATCTTTGAGTTAGTGTTTTTGTTTTCTTCAGATAAATAACCCAGTTATGGAATTACTGGATCATCTGATATTTTTATTTTTCATTTTTTTAGTTTCCTCTATACTGCTTTCCATTGGTGGCTGAACCAATTTATACTCTAAACATAATGCACAAGAGTTCCCTTTTCTCCACACTCTTGCCAACACTTACTATTTCTAGTCTGCTTTTTTTTTTTTTTAATATATATATAATGGCCATTCTAATAAGTATGAGATGACATCTCATTGTGGTTTCATTTACATTTCCCTGATGATTAATGATGCAAAGTGTCTTTTCATGTACCTGTTGGCTACCTATATTTCTTCTTTAGCAAAATGTCTGTTTGGATCCTCTGCTCATTTTTTAAGTGGATTTTTTTTTTTTTTTTTTTTTTTTGCCATTCAATGGTTTGAGTTCTTTATATATTTTGGATATTAACCCGTTATCAGCTACATGGTTGTCAATATTTTCTCCCACTTAGTAAGTTGCCTTTTCATTTTGTTGGTTTCCTTTACTATGAAGAAGCTTTTCAGTTTGCTATCGTCCCACTTATTAATTTTGCTTTGTTGTTTTTGCTTTTGGTGTCAAATTAAAAAAAAGAAAAGAAAAATCATTGCCAAGATCTATGGTAAGGAGCTTACACTATGTTATCTTCCAGGAGTTTTATAGTTTTGGGTCTCCCATTCAGGTCTTTAATCCATTTTAAGTCAATTTTTGTGTATGGTATAAGATAGTGTTCTAGTTTCATGCTTTTGCATGTGGTTGTCCAATTTTCCCAAAACCATTTATTGAAGAGATTGTATTTCTCCATTGTATATCATGACTTCCTTGTCATAAGTTAATTGATCATATATGTGTAGGTTTAATTCTGGGCTCTATCCTGTTCCACTGATTTATGTGGCTGTTTTTATGAAAATACCATAATGTTTTCATTACTATAGCTTTGTAAGATAGTTTGAAATCAAAGGTGCCTCCAGCTTTGTTCTTCTTCCTCAGTATTGCTTTGGCTATTTGGAATCTCTGAGGGTTCCATTCAAATTTGAGGGTTTTTGTTCTGTTTCTGTGAAAAATTCCATTGGAATTTTGATTGGGATTGCACTAAATCTTTGTATTGCTTTGGGGAGAATGGACGTTTTAACAATTTTAATTCTTCCAATCCATAAGCACATTATATCTTTCCTTTTATTTGTGTCTTCTTCAATTTCTTTTATTAAGATCTGATGGTTTTTAATATACAGGTTTTTTACCTCCTTCGTTAAACTTATTCCTACGTATTTTTTTTCTTTTTGGTTCAGTTATAAATGGGATTTATTTCTTAATTTCTTTCTGGTATTTTATTAGTGTATAGAAATGCAACAGATTTTTGTGTATTGATTTAATATCCTGCAACTTTACTGTGTCCATTTATCATTTCTAACATTTTTTTGTGATGGAGTTTTCAGGGCTTCTATATATAATACCATGTCATCTGTAAACAGAGACAGTTTCACTTCTTCCTTTCCAATTTGGATGTCTTTTACATCTTTTCCTTGCTTAATTGGTCTGGCTAAGACTTCCAAACCTATGTTGATTGAAAGAGACAAAAGTGAGCATCCTTGTCTTGTTCCTGATCTTAGAGGAAAAACTTTCAGTTTTTACCATTGAATATGACGTTAGCTGTGAGCTTTTTATATAGGGCCATTATTATGTTGAGGTACGTTCTCTCTATACCTACTTTGTTAAGAGTTTTTGTCATAAATGGATGTTGGGACACTGGGGCACCTGGGTAGTTAAGTGTCTGACTCTGGGTTTTGGCTCAGGTTATGATCACACAGTTGATGGGTTCAAGCCCTGCATCAGGCTCTGTGCTGACAATAAGGAATCCCTGCTTGGGATTCTCTCTCTCTCTCTCTCTGTCTCTCTCTCTCTTTCTGCCCCTTCCCCATTCATGCTCTCTCTCTTTCTCAGAATAAATAAATAAAGTTTAAAAAGTATTAAAAAAAACAAATGGATGTTGAATTTTGTCAAATGCTTTTTGTGCATCTATTGAAGTGATATGATTTTTATCCTTCATTTTGTTAATGTGGTATTTCACATTGTGTGATTTGTGGATATTGAACCATCTTTGTATTCTTGGAATAAATCTCACTTGTTCATGCTCTATGATCCTCTTAATATATTTTAAAAATCAGTTTGCTAATATTTTGTTGAAGATTTTTGCATGTCTTTATCAGAAATATTGGCCTGTAATTTTCTTTTCTTATAGTATCTTTATCTGGCTTTGGTACCAGGGTAATGCTGGCTGGCCTTGTTAAAGAAGTTTGGAAGATTCCTCCTCTTCCATGTTTTGAAAAAGTTTGAAGTTTTATATTAATTTTTCTTTAAGTGTTTGTTAGAATTAACCTGTAAAACTCTCTTATCCTGGACTTTTGTTTGTTGGGAAGTTTTTGATTACTAGTAGAAATTGAATCAGTAATCAAGTGTGCAGATTTTCTATTTCATCTTAATTCATTCTTTGTAGGTTGTATGTTTCTAGGAATTTATCCATTTCTTCCAGGTGTCCAATTTGTTAGTATATAATTGCTCATAGTAGTCTCATGATCCTTTGCATTTCTGTAGTAGAAGTTGTGATATCTTTTTCATTTATGATTTTATGTATTTGAGCCCTCTCTCTGTCTTTTTTTTTTCTTGGTGATTCTAGCTAAAGGTTTGTCAATTCTGTTTATCTTTTCAAAGAACCAGCTCTTAGTTTCATTGATCTTTTCTAATGTCTTTTAAGTCTCTATTTCATTTATTTCTGTTCTAATCTTTGTTATTTCCTTCCTTATAAACTTGGGCTTTGTTTGTTTTCCTGTTTCTAGTTCTCTGAAGTGTAAAATTAGGTTAAGACTTTTCTTGTTTCTTGAGGTAGGTATTTAGTGCTAAGAACATCTCTCTCACAACTGCTTTTGCTGCATTCCATAAATTTTGGTATGTTACCTTTCCATTTTCATTCATCTCAAGGTATTCTTTACTTTCTCTTTTGATTTCTTATTTGACCCATTAGTTGAATTTCTTTTGTAAATATTAGCCCTATTAATATAAATGTCTTCTTTCTTAGAAATATATTTTGAGTTTAAGTATTAATTTACAAATATTTATAGAGTGCTTCTAATACACAAAGTAGTGTGCTAGAATTTTACTAGGATATTGGGATTAAATTGATTTCAGATACAAAAAGTTCAGTTTACAGATATGACATGCCATTTGTTAATAAAACTGTAGGAGCCCATTACAGAATACTTCAATAATGTATGTATATTTAACCACAAACAATTCTGTGAATTATATAAAATTATATATAAAAGTATAATTTATTTTGAGTACTGACAAAGTTTGTTCTCGACAAATTTGTCCTTTTAGATTTCTCTATTCTCTTATTTCGCTAAAGTGTGTTCAATTATGCTATTGTATTCACTTGAACTTGGCAGGATGCATTATGCAAATCACTGCCTGCTTCTTATGTATCAGCAAGTGAGATCTCCAAAATGTCTCTGTTAAGTTGCTAATTAAAGTTAACCCCAGACAAACAAGAGAGCACACTAACTCTCACTGCAAGAGAGAGGCCAAGGAGTGTTTTGTATTCTTTCATACAAAGTTCCCATTATAAATGTGACAGAATTAGTGTTTTAACTATACCATAATAAAACACTAAAAGATTGAATCTCTGTTTTCCAACAAAAGCTTCTTAAATCCACTGACCTCACTGAGATTAACTATGGAGAAGACATTTATTGCCACTGATATATTAAGTCATGAATGCTTAAGGACAGTTTTAAGTAACCAAGAAGTTAACTAATACATCTCCAGAACATATTCTATAGGCAACAAATACTATGCAATGTGGTGTAATTAATGGAAGGAATATAGACTGCAAACTGGGACAGATGTGAGTTCAAATGGGTTCAAATGATTGGGCAAATGACAATATTTTCTTTTGGAGACTGCAGTGACTCACTTGGAAAATGAATATAACGTTACCTGTTTTATAGTGTTATGCTAGTTTCATCTCTAGATCTTAAATTTGTTTTGAGTATCTATTGATTCAAAATGAATTTGGTAAAGATAATATTTGCAGTAGGCAAAATGACATCCTATTAGAGATGACCAAGCCCTAATCCCTAGAACCTATGAATGTGTTAAATTACATGGAAAAAGGAAATGAAGGTTGCCAATCAACATCCTTTAAATAGGGAGATTTCTTTTTTTTAATCTAAAGGATTTTTTAAATTTTAATTATTTTTTTGTGATTTCTAAAATTTTTTTATTATTATTTTTTAATATATGAAATTTATTGTCAAATTGGTTTCCATACAACACCCAGTGCTCATCCCAAAAGATGCCCTCTTCAATACCCATCACCTACCCTCTCCTCCCTCCCACCCCCCATCAACCCTCAGTTTGTTCTCAGTTTTTTTTTTTTTAATTTTTTTTTAACATTTATTTATTTTTGAGACAGAGAGAGACAGAGCATGAATGGGGGAGGGTCAGAGAGAGAGGGAGACACAGAATCTGAAACAGGCTCCAGGCTCTGAACTGTCAGCACAGAGCCCGACACAGGGCTCGAACTCACGGACCGCAAGATCATGACCTGAGCCAAAGTCGGCTGCTTAACCGACTGAGCCACCCAGGTGCCCCTGTTCTCAGTTTTTAAGAATCTCCTATGCTTTGGCTGTCTCCCACTCTAACCTCTTCTTTTTTTTTTTTTCCTTCCCCTCCCCCATGGGTTTCTGTTAAGTTTCTCAGGATCCACATAAGAGTGAAAACATATGGTATTTGTCTTTCTCTGTATGGCTTATTTCACTTAGCATCACATTCTCCAGTTCCATCCACATTGCTACAAAGGGCCATATTTCATTCTTTCTCATTGCCACGTAGTACTCCATTGTGTCTATAAACCACAATTTCTTTATCCATTCATCAGTTGATGGACATTTAGACTCTTTCCACAATTTGACTATTGTTGAGAGTGCTGCTATAAACATTGGGGTACAAGTGCCCTAAATAGGGAGATTTCTTTGGATTATCCAAGTAGATCCAATGTAATCCTAAGGGCTCTTAAAAGTAGAAGAATGCAGAAGAAGAAAGTGAGAGAAAGAAATCTGATAATGGAGCAAGGTCTGAGTGATGTGATGAGAGGAGGACTTGATGGGAATGGCTGGTTTTCAAGGAAGAGGAAGGGTTCATGAGTGAAGAAATGCTGGTAGCCTCTGGAAGCTAGAAAATACAAGGAAACAGATTCTCCCCTAGAGCCTCCAGAAGGGAACACAGCTCTGCTGACACCTTGATTTTTGCCCAGTAAGATCTGTATCAGATGTTTGACCTACAGAACTGTGAGATAATACATTTGCTTTGTTTTAAGTCCTTATGATTTTGGTAATTTGTTACAGCAGTGATAAGAAACTAATACAGTGCTGGATTTTTATATTGTCTTTTAAAACTAAGACAGCCAGCACTGCAGGTGAGAACTGCATAGTTTTTCTTTCCAGGCTAGGTTCATCAATTAAAACATAGAATATTTTATTCTAATAACTTGTTGAAATTGTTTAAAATATCTGTATTTGAAATTTTACTTCATTTATTTATATATTCACTTGTATTATAGCACTCTCTGCAGTACATTTGTAACTTATACAGCTTTATAGAGAAGGTATGAATGTAAACCAAATACAATTGGGAGTATTATATGTCTTTACATCTCAATAAAGATAAAAAAGAAAAATACATAGATTTTTTTGTATAGATTTTGTATAGATTTGTATAGATTTGAATAGATTCCTTATTCAATATATATAAAGAATAGAGTAAAGGTCACTCTACTAAACTTTGTGACGCCTATGAAACTTAAAATGGACACTCATTTACTGAGACAGAAGCTAGGAGTGTGTTTTGTTAAGTCCAAGCTAGTATCAGTTTCAGCTGCCTACTCTGATTTATAGCCTAAAAGATTTAACATTAAATACTCGAATTAAAGTTACAATTACTGTAATTGTTCTCATTGGTTATTATTTGGCAAGGGTATGCATTATCAAACCTTCTGCATGCTACCAAGTGCTTTTTGTCTATAAGACAATATGTAAATTTTAATCTATAGAGAAACAAAATGTCGAACACGACGGGTGTTCATACCATATAATGCTAGGGTCAGGAGGAAGTACGGTACTAGGACCAGAAGTGTGTGTACAATGTGAAAACCAAATGGGCCACTGTCTGTTTTGGCAGAGAAAGTGAAGTCTGGAGGAGCCAATGAAAGGGCAGAGGAAAAGTTTACCTCTGTAGGCTTTCATGTGGGCAGAAGAGAGGAGACAGAAAATAAAGTGATAGGCAGGCAAGAGGGCCGCACGGGATCCAGATTCAAAGGGCTAAACACAGCATATCTTAAGCAGTATTCATCAAGTTTACCCTATGACATAACTGCATTACAATTCTTTGAGAGAATTGAGAAGCTTCTATTCTTTAGTGAATCCATTCTATATAAAGATATCTGATATATTCAATTTGTTCATGTCTTGGTCAATTAGGTGAAAAGTAGCAGAATAAGCCACCCCAAAATAGGCCCGTTTGGCATAAGGATTATTTTGATCTGGCTATTTGAGAAAAAGCAAATACAAGAGAAATCTCTGAAAATGGTAGAAATTACCCTTTTGTAAGTGAAATTTACATTTAAGAAAAATTTCCATCTGTAAGTTCTCTCTCTCTCTGTACCAGAAAGAGAAAGATGACTAAATCTCAGGAAGCTCTTATTCAGGAATAAGGCATCTGACTTATTAAGTCTATATAACAGCCTTACCTTTCATGGTGCTTTTTCTTTACTGTGCTTTTGCTGGTAACCTCTCTTAACTGACCTCCCTTTGTACCCTCCCTCAACATCTTTCTTTTGTCTTTAGCTGAATACTGTATTTAAATTGATGGCTTGGGGCACCTGAGTGGCTCAGTCGGTTAAGCATCCGACTTCGGCTCAGGTCATGATCTCACGGTCAGTGAGTTCCAGCCCCGAGTCGAGCTCTGTGCTGACAGCTCAGAGCCTGGAGCCTGTTTCAGATTCTGTGTCTCCCTCTCTCTCTGACCCTCCCCCGTTCATGCACTGTCTCTCTCTGTCTCAAAAATAAATAAACGTTAAAAAAAATTTTTTTTAGGGGCGCCTGGGTGGCGCAGTCGGTTAAGCGTCTGACTTCAGCCAGGTCACAAACTCAGGGTCCGTGAGTTCGAGCCCCGCATCAGGCTCTGGGCTGATGGCTCAGAGCCTGGAGCCTGTTTCCGATTCTGTGTCTCCCTCTCTCTCTGCCCCTTCCCCGTTCATGCTCTGTCTCTCTCTGTCCCAAAAATAAATAAACGTTGAAAAAAAAATTTTAAAAAAATAAAAAAATAAAAAAATAAAAATTTTTTTAAAACCCAGACAGGCCAAAAAATAAATAAATAATAAATTGATGGCTTGAGACATTTTAGGGAGTTTACTCATTTTTCCTTTCTCCCTCCCTCCCACCACGTATAAGTGAGGCATATATATTAATAATCTTGTTTATTTTTCTCTTGTTAATCTGTCTTTTATGGTGGAGGGGGCATATATCAGCCATAGAACCTAGAAGGATAAAGGGAAAATTATTTTTCCTCCCTTACACAGGCTATCTGAATCATTTCATGATACTTATCATTAGTAC
This sequence comes from Lynx rufus, assembly GCF_022079265.1. Lineage (NCBI taxonomy): Eukaryota > Metazoa > Chordata > Mammalia > Carnivora > Felidae > Lynx > Lynx rufus. The sequence goes on along the minus strand of NW_025814845.1, from coordinate 93,359,369 downwards.
ATTCATGTATTTACATGTAAAAATTTATGAAAATGTAACCAGTTTGATTTTGGTGACAATTTATTGTACCTGTATGTTACAAGGCTATTATCAATTGCAACCATTTGCTTCATTTCTTAATATTGCTGCCAGAATATAATAATATTTTTATTTATGTGAATCTAGGGGTTTTAAACAGATATTGTAAACAAGAAAACTTACCCAATTATAAACCTTGCATTGCTTATGGACCCACCTGTCATTCTTTATTATGTGCACAAGGCCCATAAACAACACCAATAATCATTTATTTGTTACTTCACTATTGAAAAAAAATTTAATACAACGTGCAAGGTATTCTAGGAAATAGTAGAAAAATTTCTGTCCTCAATTAATTCTAGTGGGAAGTCAGGCCAAAATACCCCAAGATAAAAAAAAATATAATGGCAAATGCTGAGGAGAATAATACAGCAGCAAGTAAAATAAAAAAGATAGAATACAGGCTTCAGGAATATTATTAGCTTAGAGAGAGTGACCAGTCAAGGTTTTCTTGAGCATGCAACTCTAAAGTAGAGATATGAATGAAATAAGGGAGCTGACCATGTGGTTATTTCAGTCAAGGGCACTGTAGGAAAAAAAAAAAATATATATATATATATAAATATATGTATATACTAATATATATATATACTAATATATGTATATATATATATATATATAGAGAGAGAGAGAGAGAGGGAGAGAGGGAGACAGGAAAGAAGGAAGGAAGGAAGGAAGGAAGGAAGGAAGGAAGGAAGGAAGGAAGGAAGGAAAGAGAAAGAAAAAGAAGAAAGAAAAAGAAAAGAAAGAAAGAAAGAAAGAGAGAAAGAAAGGAAAGAAAGAAAGAAAGAAAGAAAGAAAGAAAGAAAGAAAGAAAGAAAGAAAGAGATGCCTGGGTGGCTCAGTCAGTTGAGTGTCCAACTTCAGTTCAGGTCATGATCTCACAACTCTTGAGTTTGAAGCCCACATCCGACTCTGCTGACAGCTCAGAGCCTGGAGCCTGCTTGTGATTCTGTGTCTCCCTCTCTCTCTGCCCCTCCCGTGCTTGCTCTCTCTCTCTCAAAAATAAACATTAAAAAATTAAAGGAAGAAAGAAAGAGAGAGAGAAAGAAAGAAAGAGAGAGAGAAAGAAGGAAAGAAATCCAAGCATGTCATCCATCTATGACAAGTCAATAATGGCTTGCCGTTTCACTTGGGATAAATCCCAATGTCTTTAATATGACCTACAAGACCCTAGTTGCCTCTCCCCTCCTGTCTGTTATTACCTCTGCTACTATTTTCCTCCTATTTCACTTTGCTCAGCTTACTGTGGATTGGAATCAAAACCAGAAGCAAAGAGGACAGTTAGGAGGTTATTGGAATAATTCGGGTGAGAAAAGGGTGGTTAAACTGAAACTGCCAACAGAATTAAGTCTGTAGAAATGCATGTAGCCCATAGCTATTGGGAAAAACATCAGGCTACTTCACTTAAGACATGAAAATGTAGCCCAAGAGAACAAAAAATGCATAGTTATCATAGTTATCATAGTCACAAGGTGTATGGCCTCTGCTTTTGCTAACAAAGACAGCATCACTGACACACACTGCTGAGATGTTTTGCACACCCAAACCAGGGAAGGGAATGATCACCTAGCAACCATCTGGATGACACCAGACAGACCAGTGCCAAAAAGACAGTCAGTCTTGAAGTTTACTCAATCCCTAACCAATCAGAAGAACCCACAACACTGAACCCCTTACTCTCGATTTTTTCCCTTAAAAGCCCTCACACACAAGCTATCAGCAAGTTTAGGACTTTGAACATTAGCTCTCCTTTCGCCTGGGTGGTGCCACACCAATAAATAGCCTATCTTTCTTCACTACCAAAACTCAGTTTCAGTCTTTTATTGGCCTCCTGCAGATTGTGCAGATGAATTCTCCTTTGGTTCGGTTGCAAAACCATGGTAGTGGTAGAGAGAGTAGCAGTATGGAGAAGTAAGAGCTTAGAATGTATTTTGATGGTATAGTCAAAAAATTTTGCCTCAAATTTGGGGTTAAAGGGATAGAGAGGACTCAAAGGAATACTAAGCTTGTTGACCTTTACAACTACAGGTATGGAGTTACCACAAACTGTGATGGGAAAAACTGTAGGAAGAACATGTTTTGAGGGAAATATTAGGAAATAAGTGGGAACATAGAAAGTTTGAGATGCTTAATGAACATTCGAATGGAGATGTCAAATATGCAGAGGGCCTGAAATCCAGGGAGAGAGATTAAGGTAGAGATATTAATATGGGAGTCATCAGCATATTAATGGTATGTTAAGCCATGGGACTGGATGAGATCACAAGGGAGATGAATGATGACAGAGTAAAGTGGCTTTCAACATTAAGATGTCTGAGAGAAAAAGAAAAAACAGCAAAATGACTAAGATGGCAAAAGCAGGTTAATGTGGTACCCTGGCAGCCAAGTGAAGTATTAAAAGGAAAGAGAGATCTAAGTGTGTCCATTGCTATTGACAGGTCAAGAAAGTTGACCAATGAGAATGACTATGGGATTTAGCAATGTGGAGGTTGAATGAAACCAGAATACATCACCCCTCAATATGCCCCTTTGGCATAAGGATTATTTTGAGCTGATGGCAACTGAGAAACAGACACAAGAAAAGCTCCCTCCCCTCTCCTTATTTGCCTAAAAACAGGGCATACATTTTCAGCGATGTCCCTCCTCCCCTCTCTATCAGGAAGAACAAAAATTAGTCACCCCAGACCATGTTAGACCCTTATCAGCCTGGAGACTGGATGGGAGGAATCTACATAACAAACTTCACTAATCAGCCTTTATGTACTAGTTTCCCTTTTATTTACCTTACCACAGTTTGCTGCCCTTGGAAGTCTAAAACTACTTTGTCTTGTAATTCCTCTATAAATTTACTGCCTTTGTTGAAGCCACTATATAAGCCTCAATTCTAAGTCACCTCTGAGTTATTCATATCTGGGTACTCCAATGTGTTACAAGCATGATGCACATTAGTAACCTTTTCTCTTGTTAGTCTGTAGTTACACAGTATCAACTGAGAACTATGATGGGTACAGGAAAGGTTATCATTACCTCAACAAGAATAGTCCCGATGTATCAGTGGGTGCAAAAAAAAAAAAAAAAATCAATGAAAGGCATTCAAGAGAGAATAGGAGAACATTTGGAGATGCAGTGAATATGGAGAATCTTTTCAAGGAGTTTTCTTGTAGTCATTAGAAATGGTGCCAGAACTGGGAGATAGAGGAAGGCAAAAGACAGTTTTGGGGGGTCTATTTGTTTTTGTTTTAGAATGGGATAAATACAATATGTGTTTGTGCTGATGGTATGATGCCTTAGGAAAAACTCCAGTGCAGGGAGAGTTCTTTCTTAAAAACAGGAAGGAAGTTCAAGTTTAGGGACATTGACATGGGTATGTAGGTGGATGCCATGGTGGGAGATCTGTCAGTCTCGAGACTGCTTCAGTTTTCCTCAGTGAAGCTGTTCCTCAACTAGGATAATGCACCAGTGAAAAGACAAGGAAAATATGGATCTCACGCTCTGTAACAATAAAACCCTTTCCCATAGGTTTACTTCACTTAATTCTCTACCTACCCTGACAGGTATTTCTAATGATTCCAGGTGGGTTTTGAGCAGCAAAGGGGATTCATCTGTCAGGATATTATCTAAATAGTATTTGTACATTCAGCTGTTACTTCAAAAAAAGAACGCAGAGCCTCTTACAAAAGAAAAAAAAAAAAGAAACTCTAGATTCCTTGCCCTTATAAGATAGAGCATGCATCAGCACAACTTCTTCTCAGGAGTGTAGATACCTCATTAAGATGCTAATTAAGAGCCTGTCAGGGAGAATTATTTGCCCTTCCTCTTATCTGGTTTTCCCTGCTTTTGAAATCTAGTCTTTGGTTGCAGAATTTCAATTCACAACAGAGATATTCCTGGGAAAGCACAAAAATCTCTGGCAGCTGCAAACAGTGGTTAGGTTTTCATTTGGTAGAAATCCCTTCCTAAAGAACTATCAAAATTTGATTGGAGTGAATTCAGTGATTAATTTCAAACCATGTAATCCTATAGCATAAATGTTTAGTGTGAACACCTCAGACCTCCTTAATTACCAGAAAGAGAAATAATGTATACATTCTGAGGTTTACTGATTTATTATTTTACTTTAGAGAGAGAAAGAGCATGAGTGGGGGGGAGGGGCAAAGAGTGGGAAGGAGAGAGAGAGGAGAGAGAGAGAGAATCTTAAGCAGCCTCCACACTCAGCACAGAGCCTGTTGTGGGGCTTGATCCCATGACCCTGGGATCATGACCTGAGCACAAATCAAGAGTCAGACACTCATCTGACTGAGTCACCCAGGTGTCCCTTATAAATTCTGAGTTTTGTTCATTTTTATGGGTGATAGCAAAAGGCTAGTTGTTATGAACTCAATTATAATTACTAAATTTTAGGAATTAAGATGAGTAGCACAGAATGGGGGAACAGGAGGTAGTAAGTTTTACATATGGGAAACTTTTGATTCGAACTTCTTTTTATAAACAACTAGTTTATCAATGTTAACAGACAGAATAAGTGACCCGTTATATGGTTATTCCTAAGCTAATTTACTAAGTGGTGCTTTTTTGTTTATATGCTTATAGAAAATATACCCATATATTAATGTTTTTTATTAGTTTTTTCCCTTAACACACACCCTATTATGGTTTGGGAGCATAATCTAAAGAGGGGACCCAGAGATAATAGAAGCTAGCTTGGGATAGGTATACATTAAAAAATAAATTAGAGGGGCGCCTGGGTGGCGCAGTCAGTTAAGCGTCCGACTTCAGCCAGGTCACGATCTCGCGGTCCGTGAGTTCGAGCCCCGCGTCAGGCTCTGGGCTGATGGCTCAGAGCCTGGAGCCTGTTTCCGATTCTGTGTCTCCCTCTCTCTCTGCCCCTCCCCCGTTCATGCTCTGTCTCTCTCTGTCCCAAAAATAAATAAACGTTGAAAAAAAAAATTAAAAAAAAAATAAATTAGACACAAGTAATGCACAAACCGAATTATATACTTGTGTGGTTTATAGAGACACAACTAAATGAGAAAAAGTACATAATTTCATCTGTCCATATGCAAAGTTCTCTATAATAAAGAATTAATTCTAATTTTCTATATAATATTAACAGATAATGCTATTAGGATTATACCTAAAGTGTACTCTTTTATTTTTAAGGTTTTACTATGTACTATTTTAGGCTTTTCCCCCAAATGGAAGTACATAGTAGTCTAAGGTAATTTTAATAACGATGATCCTTTTTGAAGTAAAGAGCTTGGATAATTATACATTTTGGCTATCCAGGTTATGTTAAAGAAAAATGTATTCTAGGGGCGCCTGGGTGGCTCTAAGCTTCCGACTTTGGCTCAGGTCATGATCTCGTGGTTTGTGAGTTCGAGTCCCGCGTCAGGCTCTGTGCTGACAGCTCAGAGCCTGGAGCCTGCTTTGGATTCTTTGTCTCCCCCTCTCTCTGCCCCTCCTGTGCTCAAGCTCTGTTTTTCTCTGTTTCTCAATAATGAATAAGCATTAAAAAAAGGAAAAAAAAAAGGAAAGAAAAATGTATTCTAAATCAATAAAATCTTTTTTTTTTATTTTTTTTAATAAAATCTTAATAGTTAAAAATCACATGAACTAATAAGGTTTTGCCATTGTTACTATTTTAATTTCAGACTTTCAGTAATATATCTTGTAATTTGAAAAACTAAGATGTGATGGGCAGATATGTAACGTGATTTTAAGTATGTATAGCAGATGTATCCCTATGTGTTAAAGCACTTTAAATACTGCCTAGTATGATTGCCCCATAAATTATTCTTTCAGAACAATAGTTGGGTACAAATGACCATTGTTATAGTTAGCAAGGAAAAACTTTGTACGGTATTCATAGAATAGAAATTTATCCTGTTTGATTATAAACACTCAATTGCAGAAAGTTTACTTAGAAGTTTGACTCTTTCTGGAGCGACTGGGTGGCTCATTCGGTTGAGTGACTTTTGCTCAGGTTATGATCTCATGGTTCGTGGGCTTGAGCCCCACTTTGGACTTTGCACTGACAGTGTGGAGCCTGCTTCAGATTCTCTGTCTACCTCTCTCTCTGTCCCCGCTCTTCTTGCATATGCTCTCTCTCTCATAAATAATAAATATTAATTTTTTTAATTATAAAAGAAGAAATTTGGCTCTTTCTGATAATCAACAAATTTATATTCTGTGGATTTGTGAATACTGATCTGGGGAAAAATAGTATCTACTGTACAAATTATGTGCACTCAAAAAATATGGGTGGCTATATTTTGTTAAGTTCACTGTGGGAGAGGAAACTAATGAGAAACAATGACACAAATGTGTAGACTCAAGTAGAAACATGAAAAGGAAAGAAAGAAAGAACCTGAAGACACTCAAGTTCTTCACTACGGTTCAACCCGAAACCCACAAAGATTCTTGTCTTGAGTTCAATTAGTGATGCTGATAAAAGTTACTCTCCATATTTAAAATAATCCATGGTGATTTTGTCACATACAACCAAAAGTATCCTAACAAACAGTTGATAATAAATTGTGTTCAATGCTGTGGATAAAGTCAAAGATTATTCCTACTTACTAACTTGAGTAGATTGAAAGTCCATTCATTTATATATTTGTTGAAAAAAAAAAGACAAAAAGACTCACTAGACCAAAGAATCTTGTAAACAGCTCCAATGGAACATTATACATATCTATATATACACACACATACACACAAACACACACACATACACACACACAATATTAATTATGCATGGATTTCATATTTGTAATTTAGCCTGCTCACTAACATTTGTTTCTAACCTCAAAATCAATACTCATGGAATTTCCTCACATATTCAGGGACATGCACAAAGCAGCAAACAATTTGAGATGTCCTGAAAGTATGTTCCCAGCTTAGTCAAACAAGTATGGTCTTCCCATCTCAGCTCTCAGCTGTCCTCAAGTCAGTATAGTCCATGTTTTTTGCATTTTTGTGTCTTTTGTTGGTAATTCTGCTGTTGCAAATGTCCCGAATGCAGTGGTAAAGTGCTATGCAACATTTTTATGTAGAAGAAGACTATAATGTGCCTTACAGAGATTATATGTGTTAGATAAGTTTCACTGAGCTATGAGTTGAAAGTGCTATCAGTCACCAGTTCAAAGTTAATTAACCAAAAATGTATATTAAAGGAAATATCTTTAAACAGAAACACACATCAAACAAGTTTATGTATTGATTAGTTGACAAATGTTGTGACCACAGGTTTGCAGGAACCTAGCCCTGTGTTTCCCCTAGGAGCCATGGTTTGCTAATTCAATGTGGCAACATTTAAAACGTGACTACTATGAATAATGAGAATTAACTGTATATATATTCCAGTTCACAGAATAGTGAACAAACGATGGAATGCAAACAATGTAGATTGCTAATTAAATAAAAAAATCATGAAAATTATAATTGTTTTTAATCATATTTTCAAATTTCCTAAATCAGAATTTTACTTTGAAGACATAGACCAGTTTTGAATTAACAAGTTCTACTTTAATGCCAGAGTTCATGTTATTTTCCTTGAAGTTCAAAACATTTATCAATTCAATCACAGGAAAGGTATTTTAGAGTATTAGAATAACAAGAGTGTCAGATCTAAATTCAATTTTTGGGTTTGTTTTTGTTTTATCCAAGGTATTAAAAAAAACATATCTGTTTTAAAGCACATTTAAGAATTTAAAGATGAAAAGTATACATATGATCTTACCTAAAAGGTGTGATTTTGAGGGGTGCCTGTATGGCTCAGTTGGTTAAGCGTTGACTTCAGCTCAGGTCATGACCTCACAGTTCATGAGTTTGAGCCCCACATAGGGCTCTGTGCTGACAGCTCAGAGCCTGGAGCCTGCTTCAAATTCTGTGTCTCCCTCTCTTCTCTGCCCCTCCACCTCTCACACTCAGTCTCTCTCTCAAAAACAAGTAAACATAACAAAAAAATTTAAAAAGGTGTGATATTGGGGCACCTGGGTGGCTCACTCAGTTAAGCATCGAACTTCAGCTCAGGTCATGATCTCACAGTTTGTGGTTTCGAGCCCTGCATCAGACTCTATGCTAAAAGCTCAAAGCCTGGATCCTGCTTCAGATTCTGTGTCTCCCTCTCTCTCTCTGCCCCTCCCTCACTTGTGCTCTCTTTCTCTCAAAAATAAATAAATATTTTTCATTTTTAAATTATTTTTTAAATGTTTTATATTTATTTTTAAGAGAGAGAGAGAGAGAGAGAGAGAGACAGAGCACGAGTGGGGAAGGGGCAGAGAGAGAGGGAGACACAGAATCTGAAGCAGGCATCAGGCTCTGAGCTGGCAGCACAGAGCCCTCTGTGGGGCTCAAATCCACGAACCGTGAGGTCATGACCTGAGCTGAAGTCAATGCTTAACCAACTGAGCCATCCAGGTGCCCCTACATAAATATTAGAAAAAAAAAAAAAAAGGTGAGATTTCAAGCTGGATAGGTAGAGAAATGAGAAATAAGTTTTCACTATTATCTTTTATTACTCTCAAATCAAAATATCTCAGTCACTATATCATTTGTGCTCATAGCACATTCTTCTTTCTTTTTTCCTCAGTTGATGTCCTTGTCAGCACTGAGGACTGGTCCATTACTGGCTTATAGTTCTTCACTTCTCTCAATTTCAATAACCTTCATTTCTATCCTAGTAGAGCTCACCATTGGCAGAAGCACATCCTCTATCACGAGAGCTGAAACTTCAAACTCACATATCACATTTTCCAGTCACAAATTTTCTTTGTCCCTTGATTTCTTCATATTTTTCTAGTCTTGTATTTCATCCTTCCCTACATTATCTAAAACACTTTTGCCCATCACATCCATCTTTTAACAATGCCCTCAGTTCATTTGCCCCTAGTTCATCAGCACATCTGCAAATGAATATTCCAATAGTTTCCTTAAGTTCTCAAGAGACCATTTTCTCTAGTTTCTTATCTGACATATCTTACTGTTCTACTTGTTTCAATATGGTTCTCTTCCTCTACAAATCCTTTAAGAGCTGGTGTTACCTAAAATTCAAGGTGTGGATGCCTTAGCTTCTCACCCTTAGCTTGCCATATGTCACCATACCTTTTGCATGGGTTCAAATACTACCTTTTTCCTGATTATTCCCAAACAATATATTTACCTAGATTTCTTTCCTGAGCTGCCTGTGCATGCAGAGTCACCACATATCGTTACACTTGGGTATCTCACAGGTGCTTAAAATGCAACCTGTAAGGTTTTAATTCATCATCTGCTTTTCAAAATCTATCTCCCTAGGCTGTTACCTTCGTGAGTCCTTTTCAGCTTTTTATCTCCCCTCTTATGGGAGATAGAAAGGCTAGAAGGGGTTGAAATTGGGTTTTTGTTGTAGACTCTGGGTCTGAAGTTCTCTCTTGTCCAGCAAGAGAGCAGACACAGGATTAAAATGTGAGAGAGGCTAATGTCCTGGAGGAGACAAGAGCCCTGAGTAAGGGTCCTTGCTCCGTTTTTATTAGGAGTAGAAGGCTTGCAAGCTGATGGATATGCACAAAGAGACAATGAAACCGTGAACATTAACTCATGGCCATGGGGAAAGGGGGTTTCAGAGATATGTGGTGTTAGGGGTTTGAGGTCAATACAAAACAAAATTTTGGTGCTGGGTGGAAGGTTGTTTACGGCAAACATGAGGTGCCACCTCTGTTTACCTGAACTGGTCTAGGGGCAATAAAGACAGAGCATGCTACCTCAGGGTCAACAAAGCACCATTCTTTTGCTAATTAGCTCTGCTCTGGGCAACTTTGTCCTGCTGAGGTCTAAAGTCCTGTTTTCCTGTTTCTTGTCCTTCCTTCCTGTAAAAGCAGCTTTCTGCTATTGTACTAAATTGAAGGGCACTTCCACCCTGAATACCTAATCTTATTTATCTAATCTTTGATGTTTTCATCCTTAGATTTCCTATTCCTATACCTTTGTCCTATGCTGGAGGCCTTTGCCCTGTTTATTTAATCTTGTTTATCCAAATTTGGGTGTGTTCATCCTATGGCTTTCTAGTTCTTTACGCCTTGTTAAACCATCAGGGCAAGCTCAGGGAATTCCTAAACTTATTCCCCACAGGTTTCCAGTTCTTCTCCCAAATCCAATAGGATTCTGATGAAGTCTTTTCCCGTGCTAGCATGTCTTTGTTGTGAGAAAGTCTCTGAGCTTCTTTCAAAATGGTTACTTTTCCCCTCGTGTGGCTAAACACACGGGTTTTCTTCCTTCTGGTCTTTACCATGAGAACCTGGTAGGGCTCTTGGAGGTTAAACTCATGGAAGTGTGAGAGTTCCCCCTTAGACTGTGAGACAGTGTTACCAGGAGTTTTTAACTCTCAAGCTGGCCTACACTTAGCCCTTGGCAATGCACTGAGTTATCATCTAAATGTTCCTACCCTTTACTAGCTCCAGAAGCTTCTACCTAGATAAGCTGATCTGTATACTCTGAATTTGCTTGTTTTTACAGTATTGAGGGGAGTGGTTTGTCCAGTGACTTCAATTCTCTGATAGATCTAAATTGCTAATTTATGGTGTATTCAGCTTTCTTTTTTTAATTGTGAAGAATATATTGATAATGTGCAAGCAGTTAACATGTCAAAGGGCAGACCCTCAGTTCCTTTGACAAATATCACTTTATTTTGTACAGTTACTCTGAAATATTTGTGATCCATTCATTACAACTTATAACCTTTCCCCCAAATTATACTTTTATGTGATCTATGTAATTGCAATTTACATAGCTCATATTTCTTAATAAGAAAGCTGTTTTTTAACATGTCCATTACTAGCTTTTATCAAACAAAAAGTTCATTCATAAATGACTCTCCATTTTATAAAATCTATTAAATATAAACATACGATACACAATTTATTGAAAACTGATGTTAATTGTGCTGTAACTTGCTAGAGAAAACTACACTAAGGACTCTGCTCTTCACACCTGAACCTGAGGACAGAACTTCAATACCCCGAGCTACTCAGAGGAAGATAACTAACTTTGGGTTACCATCCTAGAGACAAAAGTAATACTTAGGAGCTGAATTACTGAGCTTAATCACCAAAAAAGACCTCATATCCTTCTAGGGATGGAATCTATAGATAAGGTCTTCTGGTCAGAAAAATATTAAAGGAATCTCAGACAAATTAGGGCTACTCAGAATCCACCCTAAGTATATGAAACTCTTTTGGGATGGAGAAAAAAATGTTTATTTGGCAATATGTGTGGGACACCTGAGCTGATGCAAAAACCCTCTTCTAGGGGGAGATCAATAGCCACCCCACAGGAAACCTGGTGGCTCCAGCCTCTCCTGTGGTCCACGGTAGAGACCTGGGATGGATACATTTTGTTTCACCCTGAAATGTCTATTTCCTTTCGAATCACTTTCAGGTGTTTTAGGAAATGAGTGAAGACCTAGTGCGACGCAGGATAAATAATTTCATAAAATGGTAAGTTTGAAACTCATTTTTAAAGGTTGCTGTGTGCTGTTTATGGACCCACTAAATACAAAATATGACTTTGTATTGCATTAAGAGGCAAAAATGTTTGATATTATTCCACAAATTTCAAGCCTGAGTTGTGGTATTTGTCTTCAAATAATGAGAAGAAAATATGTACATATGGATAAACTGACCTTCCCTCTCAGATTGTTGTGAAAAGCATAGGCAAGAGAAAGGAACAAAAATAGCCAACATTGCTGTCTTCCGTGCATAAGTTAAAAACGTGCACAGGACAAATGTAAGCAAGAAGATGTTTGTATCTTGCTTTCTCATAAGAGAGAATTCTGGGCCCAAGATGAACAGTTTCTTTAAAACAACATTAAGTTTTTGTTGAGAATTTTTGTTTGAATCTTTAAAGAATATTCTCACATATTTAATTGCTGCTGATTTTTTCTTTTAACTGATGCTGTCTGCTTCATTTCAAGGTTTTATATTTTAATGTTGCTCTCATTCAGTTGCTTATTTTTGGTTGTTAAAAACGATTATCTTAAATAAAATTTATTTTTAAACGTCTTCAATGTGGTACAATTATGTTTATATTATATATTTAAACAAAGGTTGAGTTACCAAGTTACTTAAGTGTGGGGCATTTGATTGCCAACTATATATCAATTACTAGGCAAATTTCTCAATATAATTTATCTCACTTAATATTAGATAGCCTAGTGTAAGGAGTACTTGTAAGAATGCAGAAGTGGGAGTTGTGCAGAGCGTGTAATATGAATATTCTACATCTTTATCCTATACTGTTGTGTCTTATATCGCCAAAATAGTCCAAGTATCCTTACATACTTGAAGATACGTATTTCTCACAGTCATTACTATTCAATATTCTAAAGATTTTTCTTACAGTTCTTGTTCACCTACTGGTTTAGGGTAATCCTCCGAATAACTTAAATTGAATCAAAATGAGGTTATCTGGCATCTAACACAGTACATTCTTTGGACACCCACATTAGACAGCATTCACAACATTGCCTAAGTAAATGGCTGAGATTTATAAAACAGTGTATATTACCATAAAATTGTATACTTCACAAAATCTACTTTCTAGCATACCCTGATTTTTATCACACTCTAGGAAGATTAATTAAAAAATCATTTGGTTAAGTTCAAAGTTAAAAAAAGTAAGTATTTTAATATATTTTCTTGGTGTAGATGAAAAGGGCATTGCACCCTACACTAAATTCCAGCCAAGAAAAAAAAAATTTGCAGTTTGACAGATATTCCATTATTTTTATGGAACTATGTGCGTCACATTAGAAGAAATTCTTTTCAATTAAAATTATTTGGAAACAGGAACCATTTTAAAGCTACAGCTTTCATATTTATATTTCTCTTAATCCTCTCCTGATTGTGATTGTAAAATTTAAATAGAATTATTCAAAATGGAATTTTACTTAATCCAAAGAAAAAAAATGAATAAAATCAGGGTTAAGTCTAACCGTTACACATTTGCAGTCTGTATATCCTTACTTGGAAGTTTTGTATATTTTTCCAGTATACCCCTGCCCACTTCCTCCCTAAGCCAGGCCATGAGAAGGGAAGGATCAAGGTCTTACTCAGTGTACTTGATAAAGGGTGGTTGAGGAGTTGCCTTTACCTACAGCGAACAAGCTCCAACTGACCCCTTGTTCTTCAGCATTTATCAGAACAGGAATAAGCTCACATTTGTATTAAGTTATTGATTCCTTTGCCTCCTGAGATATTCAGCTTTATATTAAAAAAATCTAGTTGGCTGGGGAAAATCTTATTGAAGTTCCTTTAACAATAGGTGTTATGAAATTTGCAACCTATATTTCAGATATTTTTAGTTATGATCTCCAGACACAAATTATCTCTTATCCTAAAAACCTCTGATTTTTCTTCATCCTTGGATAACTCTGCACAAACATTATGTTGTTTACATACTTGTGGAGCCTGTCAAGTTACACAGATATACACAGACTGTCCTTTAAAACACATTATGGACTATATGTTTGTGCTTCCCCCCCAAATTCCTATGCTGAAGCCCTAATTTTCAATGTGATGGTAGTCACTAGAGGGCCCTTTGAGAGATAATTAGTCTTAGAAGAGGTCATGAGGGTGGGGTTGCCATGATGGGATTAGAAGAGGAAGAGAACAGAGCTTGCTCTCCTGCTCTTACTCTCTCTGCCTTGTGAGGACACACGGAGAAGGTGGCAGTCTGCAAGCCTAAAAGAAGGCCCTTGCCACACACCAGATCTGCCAGTGTTTTAAACGTGGTCTTCTCAATCTCCACAACTATGAAAAATAAATATCTGTTGTTTCAGCCACCCTATCTAGTATCATAGTTTATTAGAGCAGCCAGAGAAGACTAAAACAATGTATCATTGTGGCTTCATCAAGTTTTCATTCAAAAATAAAAACGCTGAGGGGTGCTTGGGTGGCTCAGTCGGTTAAGCGTCCCACTTCGGCTCAGTCATGATCTCATGGTTCCTGAGTTTGAGCCCCCCATTGGGCTCTGGGCTGACAGCTTAGAACCTGGAGACTGTTTCAAATTCTGTGTCTCCCCCTCTCTCTGCTCCTCCCCTGCTCATGCTCTGTTTCTCTCTTTCTCTCAAAAAAAAGTAAAATAAAAAATTAAAAAAAATAAATAAAAATGCTCCAAGAAAAGTTTAAGATCATACCCGTTTTAAAAATTTATGTTCATTCAACCTATTTTCATTGAAACTACATTTACGTTCATCTTTGAAATTCAATGTTAATGACTGCTACGACTCAGACCTCCATTTAAAATTCTCACTGAACTTCAACCCTCCAACGTGGTCTCCTGCATTTACTCCAATGGATACCATCTCTCCATCACAACATTATGTATATATTTTTATACATATAAAACAATTTTTTAAGTTCATTTATTTTGAGAGAGAGAGAAAAAGTGCCTGCACACACACACACACACGTTGGGGAGGGGCAGAGAGAGAGGGAGAGACAGAATCTCAAGCAGCCTCCACGCCATCAGCGTACAGCCCAGAGCTGGGCTCGAACCCATCAACCATGAGGTCATGATCTGAGCTGAAGTCAGACGCTTAACCAACAGAGCCACCCAGGCACCCAAAGATGGCCGACCAACTTCAAATGTGTCATGTTCAGATGCTGGTTTCTACTTATAAACGTAGAATTAAAAAAAAAAAAGTGTTTAGGAAAAAAACATTTTAGGGGATTTTAACATATTGCTAAACAATTCTTAAAATTTTTAATTGCACATCTCTCCCAAATTCTAAGCAAAGAAACTCTCCTTCTATGGAATATAAATGTTTGTATTAAATTGAAAAAGGCTAATGATTCTTTGATTATTTTTTTTTTTTTGTGAAATATCTGAATGTCTTCAGCACCTTTATTCTTTAAATATTTCACTCTTTTGGAAATAAGGTAATGCTCAGAGATTTGAGAAGATGAAAAAAAGAATTAAATTATGATAGCAACAATAAAATTTTAAAAATTGGACAAACACAGATTGTACTATAGACACATAAAACTATTTTTAAATATATGTGTATCCCTCTGTTTCAGGCAAGTGGATGACCTCTGTTCTTGATTAGAAATTGGCTTGTCATCTATCAGTCTAGAAAGAATAAAATATGTAATTTAAATTCATAGAACCATTAATCTATGAGTTTAAAAAGTATTAAAACATGAAACCCCAAAGTAACTCTGTTAATAAAAATATTTATAATTTAAAAAGATCTTCTGCATATTCTACATATACTTCCCTTGTTTAATACAACCAAATTAGGTAATTATATTTGAGTATCCCTTTTTCACTTAAGAGAAAACTGCAAACTGAAAGTAATTAATTTGTCCAAGGACACACTGAACTTGTAAGGAGGCAAGCAGGAACATAAACAATTATTCTGAGTCCATGTACTATCCTTTACCCAAGATATCTCACCTTCTAAATTAAATGCTACAGACAAAATCATTCAACTACATATAAATAATTTTAATACATGTCTATATGTTAGAAAAGAAATTTACTCTGTACAGATTAAATATGTTTTTGAAAATATTCAGACACATATGCATTTCTTAGCTACTTTGCCACCGTTTTACAGATGTTTCAAGATTAATCCAGGGTGTCTTTTCCTGATAAATAAGCAAAGATAGAAAGAAGAAAGAAACAAAAAACCTATTTGGGAGTTTAAGTAATGCCTTAAGAAAGTAACCATGAGAACCAACCCCTGTGCCTTCCCACCTCACCTTCTTCATTAAAAAGTTCAGGTTTAAGTAATTCCAACTCAGAATTCAATTAAATATCGATTGCCCATGAACCTTGCCAGAAAGAGTATAGATCAACCAATTTCCAAGAAGGGCTAACTGTGTCAGAAAGTAAAGGGCCTGGTGCTTGGACAAGACCTTTGAGGGAAGAGAGGGCTACAGCTTAGGCAGAAGGCAAAAGAAGTCAAGCACATTTGTTGACTTTCCATTGCAGCTAGTGTTTTCAAAATTGGAACATCTGAGGAATCCTAGTGGTAGGTGAGTTTGAGTCTATAAATTAGGGAGTCTTATTCATTTTACAACAGGATGGTTTTAAATGGGCAGTCTTGTCCTTAGAGATTCAATTTATAAAAGTTATACATAACCATATAGATATATTTTGAGCAATAGTGGAAAGAGAATGAACTGGGAGTAAACATCTCTTAAAACTGCTTAATCTGGCTCTGTAATCCTCTAGTTTGATTGTATCACAGCCTCCATTTTCTCACCTGAAAAATTAAGTCATTTGTATCACCCAAATGACACAAGTTTATGCATCTACTAAAGAAAATAATTAAGTTAGTTCATGTATCAGGACCCACCATATGGAGGCCACTACAGTGGACCAGCACACATCACAAATCTAAACCTAAATTAGCCTGCATTTGCAGGAAACTTCAAGAAAACCTAACACACACCAATCACAATTCTCTAGCTCAGCTTTAGCTAGTTTACCTTACCCTAGAAAATAGGACGTGTAGCCTTATTAAAAAACAAAACAAAACAAAACAAAACAAAACAAAACAAAACAGAATCCCTGAACTCCTAGCCAAACATGCCATTTCTGCATGCCTCTATAACACTCTCTTACCCGAATCTGCTCTGTAAGACTGCACCATTGCTTGTGAAGCATTGCGCTAATATGTGGATTGTTTTCCCTCGAATAAAGGACATCAGCTCTTCACTAATTGTTTTAGTTTTGTCATTTGACAAAAGCAAGGTTCATAGGTGTGGAAGTCAGGATCTTCAGTCCTGTATTAACCTGGATTGTTTTTCCTTATCTAGTATCTTAGTAGGTGTAGTATAAGCATTTTTTTTATGTTAAAATAAATGAAGTATTTAAAATCTGATCTTATTCCTGGAAACTGAGCCCTATCAACTGGCTCAAGTTTAATAACTTATCACTTTTTTGATCTTATGAAATTAGTTTAAAACAGTATCTTTGAAGACTTCTAATTGACAAGGAAACGGTCTTAAAGAGGATTTGTATCCCGTGTTCTTGGGTACCACAAAGCTGATCCCTGAGCAATAATACAGCATTGTAAACACCCCCAAAGCTACATGAAAGCTACAGTGTACTATGTCTTTTCAAAAACATTCCTAAGAAGAATAGTGTAAATTGTATGCAGCTTTCTCAGACCTTAAGAGTAATTATTGGAAAATGTTTTTAATATTTTTAAAATTCCTCTAGTTAGATATCACAGTAATTTATTTTCAAATAAACTTATAAATCCATGGAATTGACTTTATGCTTGCAATTTTATAAAATGAACTGAATTTAGTTTTGAAAAACACTAAACAGTTAAGTTGCCTTAAGTATACTATAGTATAGTTACAGGTATAAGTGTTACAATATACAAGCATTATTCATGAGGGAAGAAAGCAAAAGAAAAGTACAATAAAACAAAGGCAGTGATGGGTAGTTAGGGATGAAGCAGTGGAGATAAAGAAGTAAAAATAGTAGAAAAAATAACTAAAAAGAAAAAAATGCCATAATCCCCAAAATATGAGGAAATGAATGTAATGATGACAGCATAATTTTTCTTCTTAAGAGTACGAGCAACTAAAGGTCATATTATCTTAGAACTTGATAACATGATGGAGAAAGGAAATGAAACATTTGGCTGGTTCTTAATCATGGAGTGGGATTTCTATGAATTTTCAAGGGGTTGACTTTACTTTTTGCATAGCAATTATCAGAGGTAGAATTCTTTTTTTTTTTAATTTTTTTTTCAACTTTTTTTATTTATTTATTTATTTTTTTGGGACAGAGAGAAACAGAGCATGAACGGGGGAGGGGCAGAGAGAGAGGGAGACACAGCATCGGAAACAGGCTCCAGGCTCCGAGCCATCAGCCCAGAGCCTGACGCAGGGCTCGAACTCACAGACCGCGAGATCGTGACCTGGCTGAAGTCGGACGCTTAACCGACTGCGCCACCCAGGCGCCCCAAGGGGTAGAATTCTAAGATGTCCCCAATATCCTCCCTGCTCCAGTGTATATGCCCGAAAGAAACCTCCCTTTGAGTGTGGGTGGGAACTGGAAACATGATGAGATATCATTCCTATGATTAGGTTACATTAACAGATTCTGGAGGGGAGTGAATGCTTTCACAAAAAGGAATCATATGGGCTAATGCCCATTTTAATGGCATTAGTTGAGGTCAAACAGAAGGCAGCACAAGTGAATGGGGCCAATTAAAACTTTTATACAAGGTTTCTAGTCTGTATGGTGAAAAAAAAAAAAAAAGAATTCAGAGCAGGTACAACTTGAAAATAGAGATGGGAATCCTGATTAGAAGAGACTAAATAAAGCAAGTTCCAAATTCTGTTGATAACTCTTACAAATTTCTGGATAACCTCAGAAATGAATGCACGAATGGAAAAGACCTCAGTTATACATAAAAAAGCTAAGTTGAGATGTGATTTGCGGCCCAAGACAGAGTTTGTGGTATAAATCCAACCATAAATACATATGCTTCTAATAACAGAGCTTCAATTTACATAAAATAAAAATTGTAAGAACTAAAGGAACAAAAAGACAATTCCACAACCATAGGGATTTTAACACTCCTCTCTGAGAAACTGAAAGAACTAGACAAAACTCAGTGAAACACAAATGATCTGAATAGTACTAACAAGCCTTTTGGCCTACACATTAGCTATTACTTCTGTACAGATTATTAAAAAAAAAAAATCAATGGCTTAAAACAATGAAATTTGTTATCCTACAGTTCTGTGGGGTCAAAAGTCCAAAATAGGTTTTACTAGGTTAAAAAAAAAATTGAGGTTTTGGTAGGACTGAACTTTCTCTCAAGGCACTAAGAGAGAATCCATTCTATTATCTTTTTCAGCTTCTAAAGGATCCTTGCATTCCGTAACTCATGGCCACTTCAAAGCCAGCAGATTAGTGTATTTACACTCTTCTCTGCATTGGCCATTAGACTACATTTGTTCCTGACCTTGCTTCCCTCTTATTAGGACCCTTGTGATTCCATAGGGTCCTGACAGATAATCCAGGATACTTTCCCCATCTAAAAATCATTAACTCAATTGCATCTGAAATTTCCCTTTGCCACAAATGGTAACAGATTTATAGGTTCTAAGGATTAGGATGTTTACATCTTTGGAAACCATTATTCTATTTACCACAATCTAGCTGATGATTATAGAATGCTATACCCAACAACTACAGAGTATAATTTTTAAGTGCACATAGTAAATTCATCAAGATGGTCCTTATTCTGAGCCATAAAGTAAAGCCCATTCTTACTTCAATAAATAAGAATTGAAACCATACAGAGTATGTTTACTGACAATACTGGACTTAAATTAGAATAGCAGATATGTAGGAACAACTCCCCATACTTGGAAATTATGCACATACTTCTAAGGAATCCATGAGGCATAACAGAATTACAATGGAAATCAGAAAATATTTCAAATTGACTGACAATAGTTGTACAATATATTGAAATTTGTGGAATATAGCTAAAGCAGTGTTTAGAGAAAAAATGAACAATTTAAATGCTTATATTAAAAGAAAAAAGTTCTAAAATCAGTGACCTAAGGTTCCAACGTAAAAAGACAAAGAAAAATAAATCTGAACTAAGTAGGAGAGAAATAATGAAATTTTTATTGTAAAACAAGAATTCAAAGCAAAGAAAGAAAACAGAGTTCAGGAAAGAGATGTTTTGGTAGCAGAAGGAGAGGAAATGCATGCTTTGGGGGCTTAGGAAAGAAGTAAAAAAGAAAATACTAAAATCACATAACTGAAGGCACATGTTAGAAACAACACAAAGGGGAGGAGTCAACACTAAACACACTAAGAGTCCATTGATTAGCATTAAAAAAATGTGAGAAAAATAACACAAACTTACAAAAAGTTATAGAGAAAAAACAGTAGATGTGGAAGACAAATTTAATATTTGTAATCAATATCATGCCCAAATAATGAAACAAAAGTAACTCTATATGAGAAAGTGTTTATACAATTACTGATATTTTATGTCATTCTGTTCCTGAATTATGATAGTAAACATTTTCTTCAAATATTTATCTAAGCCTATTTTTTTCTAACTTCAAATGAGAGTTCAGATAGAAGAAACACCTATACACACATTTATGTATATGTATTAAATGTATATATGTATACACATGAGAAAACCTTGTGTGTTTTCACAAACCTTGTGTTTTCTTTCACAAAATGACTGTGGCAGAAGAAAATTAAAAGGATACGGGAAAAGGAAATACTCAGATTTTGATACTTAAAGATTCTATATATCAAAATGGAAGATTAAGTGTAAAAATTTACAATGGTTATCCACCATAACAGAAATGCAACACACACATATCAAAGTAAAGTGGTCTATGTAATAAAATACATAAAAACAATAAGCTATGAAACAAGAAAGCATAAATAAAATAGAACTAAGAATAAACATTTTTATCTCAATACACAAAATACACTAAACCCACCAATTATCTTAGGTTTCCTTAAAGTAGAGACAGATCGATGTAAATAATTTATTAGAAGATAGTTCCTCAGAGAAGAGGAATAATGGAAGCAGGGGAGTGGTCTGGATTAAAAACTAAACAAGTATGTGGTTGTAGCAAAGGCTAATTTCAGCTTGATTCCACAGGAAAATTCTCAAGCAAAAATTACACCTAAGTTAGTTCCCTATTGAGGCAAAGGAGCCAATCTTTCATACCATGTCAATCAATCATTGGCTGAGGTTTGCCTCCTCATGGGGAAGTGGGGATAGGAAGCTTGATGAGTGATGGCGTTAGTTGAGAACAGTTCTCCAGAGAAAGGTATCTGTGAGGTATTAGCCAACAGTCAAAGCAATTGGAGGATGGGTGCACCTGCTAGTAATGGGTATCTAAGTGGGGTATCAAGAGCATCCACTACAAGCTATCCTTTGTACTACTTAGACTTCCATAGTTCTTATGTTAAGTACATTCCGTCTAGGCACAATTTCTGCAGGAAACTGCTTGGTCATAATCTCTAGGGAAATCTATAAGAACAGATTAGTTAGCCAAACTATAGAACCAACAAAGACATATAGTTCTGAGCCTATCACTGATAATGATCATCTCTTCTCTCTACCACCCATGTTACATGGTGGCCATAGAACCTGTCTCTCCTTTAACAGATTGAATCACCTTATCTATGTGTGGTATGCTAAAGAAGCAAATTTTTTCTTTTATTGGAAATTTGTGAAGCACCACATCACAGCTACATGTACACGGATTGATGAAAATTTTACATTAACAAGTGAAAACTCACAAAGCATATCATATAATGTCATTCAACATACCATGTATTGTAATATATTAATGATAAATCATTTATATTTGCCATGATTCCATACTTTATGGTCACACCTGTAGAATTTCCCTACATTTTGACTGGCAGTTCTGCTAGTCTAGGTCATGAAGAGTAGCAGACTATACCACCCCCAAAAATGCCTCTTTGATATAAAGATTATTTTGAGCTGTTTATTTTAAGAAACTGGAAATACATAGGAAGCTCTGAAAATAGAGTAGAAGTTACCCATTTGTAAGATCAATCTATATTTATAAAGGACATTTACATTAAAAGGGGACCTATACTCAGAAAAGAACAATTACCAGAGATTCCTTTTTCATAGACACTTATCTACATGGCTGGACAACCTTTGTTTACCAAATATTTCTTTTTCTCACTTTAGCTTGAATTGCCTTCCCCTCTCTGAAGCCCTAGAACCCCATCCCTTTCCTTACTTAGCTCAGGATGGTATTTAAGCTTCAATTATCTGGCTGCTTTCTGAATCTTACCTTTGTGGGGCTTCTGCAGGTAAGTACATATGTAATTTTTTTCCTCCTGTTAATCCATTTTTTTATTATGAATGGTGAGGTATGTCTCAGCCAAGAAACTAGAAGGGTAAGGGAAAATAATTGTCCTTCCCTACAATAACTTGACTGGTGGGTTGAGCTGAGTCTCATCCCTAAAGGCTACGAATTTCTGCTAAATTCAGCAGGATGTATTAGCTCTACTTGCCCATTTACAGTTACAACTGAACATGAGAATATTAAGAGACACTCAAGTGGATAATATGAATTCCAAATATATTCCTCTCTAGCTCTGCCTTACTGCTTCATGATGATCAATCTCCATTATCCCTGTCAGAATAGTGCCTTCCTTTTCTGCCCACTGGTCTAACATGAAGACTCTAAGATGAGTTTCGTGGTGGAGGCAGTGCCCCTTTGGCAATCAGAACCATAGAACTACAGAGCCTAAAATGTTGGAAAAACAAGCAAAAATTGGAATATTGTGACAGGGCCATTACTGCTTTCATTCCTGTTTTTCAGAACTGATATGTTCTACTACTTGAGATAATACCATGTAATTGTCTTTGGCTTAAGGCAGGTGTCAAATTGAAAGATAGTGCACTATCCCCCCATAGCATTGTCATCTCCAAGTTGGCATCTCAGCTACATTTTCAAAAACCTGTTCCATTATCCTGTGAGTCTGGAGGGTTATGGGTAGGTATGGTAAGTGACAGAACCAGCATATGGTGTGACTAGTATGTGGTAGAACCATGATCCTATGTTCATGGTGTATCGCCATGATCATGACCTCTTTTGCTAAAAAGTGAATTCTTTGGTCAGAGGGAATGTAAATGCTAGATCTCATTTTGGTAGGTTAGATACTATGAGTCCTTAATGGTAGCTCTGGCTAAAGAACTGGAGACAAGAAAAGAAAATCCATACCTGGAATATAAGACAATTCCAGCCACTATGAATTGATGCTCTTTCTAGAATTGAAGTATATGATATCATCAACTTCCCAGTCAGTGGTAGATTTCCTTGAGGAACTGTGGTATACTGGGGGCTCAGCATTGGTATATTTGGCGGGCAGGTCAGACATTCAGCAGCAGGATTAGCTAGATCGGCTTTAGTGGTAGGAAGAGGTAAGGGTGACAGGGATCCCACCTTTTTGGCATAGCCTCTATTTCTGCTACTGTATTTGCTTCATTTATGAGGCCAAAATTGGGCTGGGATGGCTGATGTCAGAGGAGAACTGGCATTCAAGTCAAGTCATCCTATCTATTTGGTTGTTTAGTACCTCTTTGGATGTCCTTTGACTGGCATCCGCATGTGATTTAAAACCCTTTGTACTTTGTCTCATTTCCCACAGGTGCATACACATGCCTCTTCCTCAAATATTCTTACACTTGATTTTACAGTCTTGCTCATCCCAGGACTCTGATGTACCAGTAAGACATTTCCACTACTCACGAATCTATGTAAATTCTTACCTTGTGTTACCTCTCTCTACACACAAATGAGAAGACTAGAAGCACTGCCCAAAACTCTATCCCCAGGGAGGATTTTACTTGGAGTATATTTCACGTACACCCCAAAAAGTTCCTGTAGTAGCAGTGGCATCACAGTGCAATTTTCTATTTGATCCTACATGACAGGTCAATCAATTTGTACGCCAAGCTTGAACTTTTTTTCTCCTCAATCAACTAGTCATAAGGCCTCCATGGGGCCATAGATGAATTGTGCCAAAGGAGAGATATTGATGTAATGATGCACTAGAGCTAAGTGTCATAAGGGACTTGGACACATATTCATTCAGCTAACCTGTGCCTTTGGACATTCTTGAACCTGATCATAGATATAGTACTTCCATTTTGCTCTGAGATGATGCAGAGCCTGCCTGACTTGGGGGATCTAATAGTACTTGCTCATGACTATATATTCTGGCCACATAGTCATTTGATGTCTAAAGGTCAGACACTCTGTTTCTAGTAGGTTCTAACATAATTCTAAAAACACTACTGTGTTGCAGATGGCATGGTCTTGGCCCAAACTCAAATTTTCAGTAGTGGAGCTCAAAATGGTAACTTTACCATAGATACCTTTTGTATCATGGAATCTGCTGGGTCACATGGTCAAAGAGGCATATTGCGTGAACCACAGCTTGGACCGGCTGAGAATCTTTTCTTGCTTTGGAACCCATTCAAAGTTAGCTTTATCAGAGTTCCCAGTTTTAGAATATGCTCCTTCCAAAATCCAAGGAAGCCTAACATTGTACATTTTTTTTTCTTAATACTAGAAGTTATAAGCTGCAGTAACCTGTCCCTTATTTTGGAGGTGTCTCTAAACATGCCAGATAATGGCTTTTTAAACCCTTTATCAATGTAGGCCTAGTCTAACTTTGGAACTTTTTTTGTTCTATTGTTCTACTTTTCCTCCTTTCTCTACATTGAACTTCAACTGGTTAGCTGTACCTGATCCTTCCAATTTCAGGACAATCATCATTGCTTTAAGCAATTGACTCTGACTAACCTTCTAGATCTTTCATAGGATCCCAAAATACCTTGTACTTTCCTTCACAACATTCATCACTTTCAAATTTACATTTCTTTTTGTGGCTAATGTTTTTCTGACCCATCATATCATGTGGCTCTTTTTTCTTCTTAATTGTTCATAATACACTCTAGATAATGATTGTACAGGAGGCTTCAAATGGAGTTATGGGAGAGGGAGAATAAATAAGAATGATTCTTGCCATCTTTGTGTTTCCATAGTCACACATTCCAATGAATATCTTTTGTCCTAATTAAAGGTTCTTGACTCTACTGGCTTATCATGTGCAAGTTTGCCTAAAGACAACACAATATTTAAAAAATAAAAAAAGTAATAAAAAATATGTTTATATCCTGATATGTTATAAACTATAGCAAAGTGAAAACAAATTAAAACCCCTAGTGCAAAATGCTGACAAATTATTTGACAGGTAAACTCTTGATATCTGAAAGAAGGGAATTTAGATCTCTTTCAGCCTTACCCTGCATGTAGGGCCTAAAAGTGAAAGTAAGTCTATTGGAGTTACATTGCCATCATGTGGTCTTAAGAGAGGAAACATTTTTAAATACAGATATCTAATGTAGAAAAGTATATGGTATCTATTGAAAAGATGACATTAAATTTGGACATAGAACCTTAGTTTTTTTATTAAAGATATCACTTCTCTGAAAATATAATTAATCCATTTTATCCAAAACTTGTGTCTCTGTTCTGTGACTTTTAGTATGAGAAAAAAACTTTTAGTTTTTGTTCCTCCGATAGGAGAAAAAAATAACACTATATTTTAAAAACAAATTGTGATGCATGAGAATTAAATGACAAGTAAAGAAAAAGATATAAATTATACTAAAGAGGAAAAATTAATATTTATATTAGAAGCAGTTATCCCCTAAGCTAATGAAGCTTAAACTTAGGGACTGGGCTCTCAGATCCCTCTCTATAATTTTGTTTGGACAATTTAAAATTTTATTTTTAAAGATAGCTTCCTAGGGGCACCTGGGTGGCTTAGTCGGTTAAGCTACTGACTTTGGCTCAGGTTACGATATCTCAGTCAATGGGTTCAAGCCCCGTGTTGGGCTCTGTGCTGACAGCTCAGAGCCTGGAGCCTGATTCAGATTCCGTGTCTCCCTCTCTCTCTGCCCCTCTTCTGCTCATGGTCTGTGTGTCTCTCTCTCTTCCCCAAAATAAATAAATATTTAAAAAAATTAAAGATAGCTTCCTAAATTCAGTAAGATTTAGGCTCCATAAAACCTGGATCTGTCCCTTCCTGTGTCATTGGTATCATATTTAGATGATAAAGTCAACACATATGAGACTCTGCTCCAGATGCTAGGATCCAAGATAAACACAGTCCTGCACTCCAAGAAATCCATTGTCAACAAGTCTTCCCAATGGTCACAATTTGTACAATATTAAAAAATATATATTACTCTCAAAACTCAGAATTTAGATGAAAATAAAAAGATGTTTTTAGGTTATAATGCATTAAAGATTAGTAAATATAAAACTTTATAAACTTTCTATAACTTCTATAAACTTTCTAAACTTTGTAGAAATGATAAGAAATGATGACCTGAATCACAAATCCATCCAGAGTCAGAGAATGCCTAACTTCCTTCACTAGGCTGGAAAAATATAGAGAGAATTTTATTATATTTGAATATTTAAAAAGCCTAGAATTTCAAAATCGTATAATATGCTAAAAGATAAGTATTCTGCCCTCTTGAAATTATGCCTTACCTGACAAGCCTACTAAATGTTGGAATTATAATCTAAGTTTCCCTCATTCCACAGCTTTCTATAAGCACCTATCATTTTAGTAGCTGAGTACATTTTAGTACCCCATCCCATTTCCTATGAGAGGTTTAGAGTTTGTTCAAACTTCTGAAGATATGTGGGTGCAGGCCATATGGAGTTTATTCACTAGTTAATATTTTACATTCTTGCTCTTGGGCCTCAATTCTCAATTGGAGAATTATCCTATTGCTTTTTGTGACTTTTTTTTTGGTGTGTGTGTTTATTTATTTTGTTTATTTATTTATTTTGACAGAAAGAGAGAGCATGAGCAGGTGTGAGGGGCAGAGGTAGAGGGAGAGGAGAGAATCTCAAGCAGGCTCCACATTCAGTGTGGACCATGACACAGGGCTCAAACTCATGAACCGTGAGATTATGACCTGAGCTGAAATCAAGAGTTGGACACTTAACCGACTGAGCCACCCAGATGCCCCACTTTTTGTGACTTTGGAACACCTTTTGTGACTTTTCTATAATACCGTATTCGCAAAGATGTTTGAATTTAATTTCTCCTTTATTTACCACGGTATCACCAATATGATCTGTGTGAAATAGACTTTTGCTAATGATTTGGGGCAAAAGCAAGGGGATATAAAACAGTACAGAACTAAAAACATCTTCATAATATATATATCAGCTTTCTTAAAATCCTTTAGGTAGTCTCGGCACAATTAATTTCACAATGGCCATCTTTTCCAGTCTACTGCCACATTGGTGGAGTGTATTATATCATGAACCTTTTCCAAATTCTTCTTTAATCAGAGTCCTTGCTGTCCCTACTATATCATAGCCACCAATATCCTCTTTCCTTATTATGCAATAAAATTTACTTATTTTAGTTCAAATTCCTTTTTGTAGATTATACTCAAATACTTAGCCCCAGCCTCATCAGGAAATCTCTGAAATATGTCTAAAAATAATCTCAGGATTTTGTGAAGCTAAGTTTGAAAATTAAAAATGCAAATATTTCCCTCATTGGGGAACATATACCATATATTATTTTCATGCATTGTAACTGTGTCCTTTTAAGACAACTTACATCTTACCATCTCTATCATTGTCTTCATTCCTAGTACACCAATGCATAGTTATTAAATCATATTGAAAACTTTACTTACACATAATTTGACTTAAACTGTAAATATTGTGTTTGCTGTATATATCATATTCTCAAACATATTTTTAAATTTTTTTTAGGGAGAGAGAGTGCAAGTGAGTGAGGAGCAGAGGAAGAGGGAGAGAGAGAATCCTAAGCAGGCCCCATGCCCAGCACAGAGCCTGACAGAGGGCTTGATCTTATGATCATGAGATCAGACCTGAGCCAAATCAAGAGGTGGATGTTTAACTGACTAAGCCACCAAGGCACTACTCAAAAATTTTTTTGAATTTTTTTTTAAATCCAAGTTAGTTAGCATGTAGTGTAATAATGGTTTCATGAGTAGAATTTAGTGATTCATCACTTACATATAACACACCATGCTCACCCCAACAAGTGCTCTCCTTAATGCCCATCACCCCTTTTGCCCATCCCCTGACTCAAAACCCCTCCAGCAACTCTCAGTTTGTTCTCTGTATTTAAGAGTCTCTTATGGCTTGACTTCCTCTCTGTTTTTATCTTATTTTTCCTTCCCTTTCCCTATTTTTCCCTGTTTTGTTTCTTCAATTCCACATATGAGTGAAATCACATGATATTTATCTTTCTCTGACTGACTTATTTCACTTAGCATAAGACATTCTAGTTCCACTCACGTTGTTGCAAATGGCAAAATTTCATTCTTTTTGATCATTGAGTAATATTCTGTTGTATAGATAGATAGATAGATAGACATATATAGATCACATTTTATGTGATATATGTATATCTGTCTATCTACCTATAGATAGATAGCTAGATCACATCTACTTTATCAAATATATTTTTAAATCTACTTATACCATTGGTACTCAATAAGTTCTGGTTAATTTATCTGTTTTTGTATTAATAATTTCTGACTTGGCTTCATTTTCTTATCTTGTCTAAAATGTTTTAGTTACCTCCAAGATAGGTTAGAGACCCTGGATTATATTTTCAAGACATTTGTGCATACTTGCCTACAATCTATTACATCACTCACCTATAGTATTATTTGAAAATAGACTTGGGTTAGCTATAAATGTATATTGTGAACTCTACTGAAACTACTAAAAATAAGTTAAAAAATGAAGTATAATCAATATTCTTAAGAAAGAAAAGAAAATATAATTATACAAAATGCCCAATTAGAAACAATACAAGGCAGAAAATGAGGGAAAAACAAAAACAGTAACAAAGAACAAGGGAAACAAAGTGAAAAAAAAACAACACAAATAGGATAGGTATTAGTCCAACCATATCAATAAACATTTCAAATATCAGTGGTATAAATACATCAGTAAAAAGAGAAACTGTCAGAGGGCATCAACAAACAAGACCTAACTATGTATTGCCTATAAGAAACCATTTTAAATATAAAGATACATAAAGATTAAAATTACATTAACACAAAATAAAATAATGCAGGAGAAGCTATATTAATTTCAGATAGAGTGCACTTGAAGGCAAGAATAGTTATCAGGGGAAAATAAGGGCATTACAGAGGGAAAGAAGGGCATTATATAATTATAAAGGAGTGAATTCTTCAACAAGACATTATCAGTCCTTAATGTATGTGTGCCTAAAAGCAGAGAGTCAAAATAAGTGATGCAAAATAATAGAATTTCAAAAAGAAATAAATGAATAGATTATCACAGTTGGCAATTTCAACACCACTCTCCCAGAAATGGACAGATCTAGTAGACAGAAAATCAGTAAGGACAGGGTTGAATTCAACAACACCATTCATTAACTGGATATAATTGACATCCATAGTTCACTTCATCCAACAATACCAGAATGCACATTCTTCTCAAGCTCACCTGGAACATTCACCAGATAGATTATATTCTGAGTCATAAAACATACCTTATCAATTTTAAAAGAATAGAAATCATATAATGTCTGCTCTAATACCACATGGAATTAAACTGGAAATCAATAAGATATCTGGAAAATGGGAAAATATGTGGAGAATTAATGACAGACTTTTATTTTTTGTATTTATTTAAAATTTTAATTTTAATTCCAGTATAGTTAACATATAGTGTTATATTAGTTTCAGGTGTACAATATAGTGATTCCACAGTTATATACATTACTTAGTGCTTATCATAATAAGTGCACTCTTAATCCCAATCACCTATTATACCCATACCTCCCACCCATCTCCTCTCTGGAAACCACCTGTTTGTTCTATATACTTAAGAGTCTGATTTTTGGTTTGTCTATTTTTTTCTTTGTTCATTTGTTTTGTTTCTTAAATTTCACATATGAGTGGAATCATATAATCTTTCTCTGACTGACTTATTTCACTTAGCATTATACTCTCTAGCTCCATCCATGTTGTTGCAAAAGGCAAGATTACACCCTTTTTTATGGTTGATTAGCACTCCATTGTGTAAATATACCACATATTCTTTACCCATTCATCTATCTAGGGACTCAAGGGATACCTGGGTTGCTTCCATATCTTGGTTATTGTAAATAATGCTACAATAAACACAGGGGTGCATATATGTTTTCAAATTAGTGTTTTCATATTCTTTGGGTAAACACCCAGTAGTGGAATTACTAAATCATATGGTAATTCTATTTTTAACATTTTGAGGAACCTCCATAATGTTTCACACAGTGGCTGTATTGGCTTGCATTTCCACCAACAGTGCACAAGGGTTCCTTTTCCCCCACATCCTTGACAACATTTATTGTTTCTTATGTTTTTTATTTTAGCCATTCTGAAAGATGTGAGGTGATATATCATTGTAATTTTGATTTGCATTTCCCTGAGGATTAATGATGTTGAGCATCTTTTCATGTGTGTATTGGCCAGCTTTGGTCTTCTTTGGGAAAAAAATGTCTACTCATGTCCTCTTCCCATTTTTAGTTAGATTATTTCTTATTATGGTGTTGAGTTGTATAAGTTTTTTATATATTTGGATATTAACCCTTTATTGGATATATCATTTGCATGTTTCTTCTCTCATTCAGTAGGTTCTCTTTTTGTTTTGTTGATGATTTCTTTTGCTACGCAAAAGCTTTTTATTTTCGTGTAGTCTTACTCAATATTTTAATTTTGCTTTTGTTTCCCTTGCCAAAGGAGACATCTAAAAAAAATGTTTCCGTACTGATGTCTAGGGGATTACTGCCTACATTTTCTTCTAGGAATTTTATGGTTTCAGGTCTTACATTTAGGTCTTTAATCCATTTTGAGGTTTTCGTTTGTGTGTGTGTGTATGTGTGTGTTTGTGTGTGTGTGGTAGTAAAATGGTCCAGTTTCACTGCTTTGCATGTAGCTGTCCAGTTTTCCCAACACCATTTCTTTTTTTTTTTAATTTTTTAATTGTTTATTATTTTTGAGAGAGACAGACAGAAAGAGAGACAGAGAGCAAGCAGGGAAGGGGCAGAGAGAGAGAGAGAAAGAGAGAGGGAGACACGGAATTGGAAGCAGGCTCTAAGCTCTGAACTCTCAGGACAGAGCCAGACACAGGGTTCCAACTCACAGATCGCGAGATCATGGCCTGAGCTCTAGTCGGCAACCCAACCCACTGAGCCACCCAGGCACCCCTCAACACCATTTCTTGAAGAGACTTTTTTCCATTGTATATTCTTGCCTCCTTTGTCATAGATTAATTGACCATAAAAGTGTGGGTTTACTACTAGGCTGTCTATTCTTTTTGTTTCATTGATTATGTATCAATTTTTGTGTCAGTACCATACTGTTTTCATTAGTATAGATTTGTAGTATATTTTGAAATCTGGGATTATGATATCTCCAGGTTTGTTCTTATTTTTCAAGATCATTTTGGCTATTCAGGGTCTTTTGTGGTTCTATACAAATTTTAGAATTATTTGTTCTAGTTCTATGAAAAATGCCATTGGTATTTTGATATCGCTGGATTGCACTAAATCTACAGATTGCTTTGGGCAGTATGAACATTTTAATAATATTGGTTCTTCCAGGCCATGTGGAATATATTTTCATTTGTTTGTGTCATCTTCAATTTCTTTCATCAACATTTTATAGTTTTCAGGTACAGGCCTTTTACCTCCTTGGTTAATTTTATTTTTTAGGTTTTATTTTTTATTATTACTTTTGTTTTGGTCACACTTCTTGATATTTATCCAAAGGAGTTGAAAACTATATTCACATAAAAACATGCAAATGTTCACATAAAAACATGCAAATAGCAGCTTTATTCATAATTGTGAACATTTGGAAGCAATCAAGATGTTTTTCTGTTGGTGAATGGATAGCCAATGGTGTCTGGTACCTCCAGACAATGAAATATTATTCAACAGTACAAAGAAATTAGTCTTAAAATGATATGAAGGAAACTTAAATGTGCATTACTAAGTGAAAGAAGCCAATCTGAGAAGGCTACATACTGTATGATTCCGACTATATGATGTTTTGAAAAGGAAAAACTTTTGACACAGTGAAAAGATCAGTTGTTAAGGGTTAGAGAGGAGGGAGAGATGAATAGTTGAAGTGCAGGAGACCTTTAGGGCAATGAATCTGTTTTGTATGACACTATGATGGTGGAAACATGTCATACATTTGTCCAAATTAATAGAACACACAACTTGCCAAACTTATTCTTATATTTCATTAAGGAGAAAAGGATCACATGCTCACTGTTATCTCAATGCTGTTGCTTGGAAAAAAAGATTTTAGCAGAGCATTTTGTTGACTTCTCTAAAAATCAACGTTATTTAGTTTCATTTTTCTTGTTTGCCCACTTCCTACAGATTATTTTTTTAGAAAATTGCCATGTATACACTAATGGTTAATATTTACTGTTAAATTTTAAGTAAATTTTATATATAAATATATATATATGATATATATATCATATATATCATATATAATATATAAAATAAAATTAAATTCTGAATGTTATTCAGAGAGGGAAAAGAAAAAGTAAAACTAATAGCTATTGTGAAAGATGTAAATTTTTAGCTTTCTATACTGTTTCTCCTGCCACTCCTTCTTCTAATTATTCTCTTTCTTCTTCTCTACAAATTATTGGAATTCATTTTTATAGAAGCTGAAGTGTCAAGTAATCAAAGGAGAAGATAAAAGGATCATAATCAAGCTATTGGGTTTGATATTACTGTAGGAACACTGCAGAGACAAATGGGTAATACATACTGATTTTGACCTGTGAGGCTATTACTAAAATTAGAGGTTGTGTATGGATGTTCACTCACTTTTCAAAAGAAAATTTATGAGTTTAATCCCTAACCCATTGTCAAATACATGTTATATCACTTTCAGTGGATGGTGCCTTGACACAAATTATGCCAAAATTGTTCAGTATTTTATAATGTACTGTAAGCCTTACAAAGTAAATCTGACTGCTCAAGAACAGCATTAATTAAATAAAACGTGTGTGGTCATGTAAGAGAGAGAGAAAGAAAGAGAGATAAAGAGACAAACAGAAATTTATGTTAAGTGTATAACAATACATGGCCTTGTTTTCCTACCTTTTCTAATTTGAGATCGTGGTTGATAATAAAAGACCAGAAGTAAAAGAAAGATAATAGATAAGTATGTAGATAGACAGATAAAATCAGGGGTTCTGAAAAGCTAAAAGTATTAAATGACATGCAGTCTTAAGTCTAATGCATGATACAAAGTGATAAATATCTGTAGGCACAAATATCAAATCTTCATTTGGAACAAACAAACAAAACCTTATAAAAACATTTTCCCCTTTCTTCATGCCCAGAGCACCTAAAAAGGAATCACAGTTAAAAGCATGGAGACATCTAAAATGTTTCTTTCATTTCCCTCTTCCACAACAGATGTTTCAGGCTTTACCTTAAGACTGGAGTGAATGCTTCCCAAGGTTACCCTCTGCAGTACTTTTTAAAATCTAACACTTGAACATAATAGGTTTAACACCTTAGACACTTCAGGGGCAGATATCCTTGCCTTTCTAAGTAAGAGCTATCTTCTGTCAGCTCACAGAAAATAAAAAGTGTCAATAGAAATGTCATTTAAAACCAGAGCCTGTAAGCTGCAAACTATTCTGTAAATTGTTTTTGACACTTGGCTATGACCTGTTATATATTGGTGCTATCTACAAATGCCCCCTCTTTATAATAAATGTTCTAGCCAATTCACTTTATTCCTGCAGGTACTTCATATTTTACATTCAATTTGTAATACCATTCTCAGATGATCTACACTCAATTGAGCCAGATAATAACTGACCACCCGGAATAAATGCTATTATGAGTTTCCTCTAATGGTTTTCTCTAATTTCCTTACAAGTTCAAAATTTTCATGAGATTCCTATAATAGGTCTTATGATAAAATAAGTTTGGAAAATGATCTATTAGCTAGTTCTCTCTTTAAAATAAAATATTAAAGTCTCTGAATATTATAAGTAGAAAAATATTTGTTTAATAATGTTATTTCAAACTTATTTAACAAAGATTCCCTCTTATGCGACACACTTCAAATTAAACATATAAACATCTTACACCACTGATTTTTAGTAGACCCATTTTGGAAAATAACCTTATGTTGCTGTGCAAATGTGTATTACATATGTGTTTTAAAGTCTCTAAAACTGGTTTTAGAAGCTGTTTTTGATGATTTGACCTGCCATAATAGTATACTATGATGAATCATTAATTAAAATTCAAAATACACCCACATGATGGATAGCAATGAGGATTGCTATCAGTTTCCTAGCTTTTATTTCAAGTGGTGAGTTTTGAGTACTTATATTGTGAAAATATTACTTAGCAAACCCTAAATGGTTTCATTAAATAATCAAGTAGACAAAACTTAATGGTACGTTACTAAAATAGAAATATTTCAAGTATAATTATCTTGCAGGCAGTTGAAAGAGAATGAGTTAGAAAATAGAAAAAGAAACTGTCAAGGAAGAAAGAATCAGGAGTTGTAATATAGGTTTAACTGGAGTCTCAGAAAGACAAAGTATAGAGAATAAAGCAAAAGCATTATTTGAAGAGATAAAGGATGAGAAGTTTTCAAAACTGATAAAAATCATAAATCCTCAAACCCATGAAGTCCAATATTTAGAAAGCATAATAAATACAAATAAATTGACACCTTTGTGCTTTGTAGTATATGTCTAGAATATCAAAAACAAGAAAAGATCCTAAGAACAGAGAAAAAAGATAATTTGACAGCAGACTTCTCAATAAAAGCCAGAATGAAGATAATGATATCTTTAATATACTGTCAGTAAATAACTGTCAAACTAGAATTTTATAATAACAAAGTTATCTTTTGAAAATACATGCAGAATTTTTATCCTGGGTAATAGCTAAGTAAATTATTGAATTGCCCTCTAGCAGATAAAAACTTCAGATGATGTACAAAAAACACCCTGCTTTTAGGCAGAAGAGAGTGACAAAAGCAGGTCCTCTTCCTTTTTTTCTTCCTTGACACAGAGTTGACACTTAGAGGTGGGGAACAGCACTGGATGAATAGCATGAGGGCACACCCAATCTTCATCATGTGCCATGGCTAAAATTTCTGGTTTGAGGAACAAGACAACAGAACTTGGGAAGACCAAATCTGCTGCAAAGTGAGGGGAGACCATAAGAAAGGAGTTGGAGAAGTTATTTTTTAATTAACTTCCCAAATATTTGGGTGAAACTGGAGCTACCACATGAAAGCAGAGTCTAAGGAGCCCAGCTAAATTGTACTGAGATTTTATCTGCCACCTACAAGATATTGTCCAACCAATTTAATAGTCTGTTAAAGTCACCAACTAACAATTCATTTTTAAAAAGTACAATCTGTGGGGTGCCTGGGTGGCTCAGGCAGTTAACCTCATACTCTTGATTTTGGCTCAGGTTATGACCTCGTGGTACATGGAATTGAGCCCTGTCGGACTTTGTAACTGGCAGTGCAGAGCCTGCTTGGGTTTGGGATTCTCTCTCTCTCTTTCTGCACCTCCCCTCATTGAGCTCTCTCTCTCACAAAATAAATAAATAAGGTTTAAAAAAAAAGTACACTCAATCAACCAATAGTAACAACAACAACAGAAGTCAAGATAATATAATACAACATATATTTCCCACAGCACAACATTTACAATGTCCAGAATAGAATCTATAATCACTCAACATGAAGAATTAAAGAAATATGACTTATTCTCAAAAGAAATTACTATCAGGGTGTAACAACCTTATAATGGCATAGATGATGGAATTAACAGAAATAAATTTTGAAGGATATTACATTTACGTTTAATGGTATAAAGGAATGTATGTTTAAAGCAAATTAAGAGATAAGAACTTCTAGGAGAGAAATATAAACTATAGAAAATGAACAAAATAGAAATTTTGAAACAAACAGTACAATATATGAAAAAAAATTCACTGAAAGCCTTAACAGGAAAATGGCATTGATAGAAGGAATAGTCAGTGAATTGGAAAATAGGTCGATTCAAGTCATTTGGTTCAGAGAAAAGAAAAATAAAAAGATTGGGGAAAAAACAGAGCCTTAGAAATAAGTGGAACTATATCAAAAGGTGTAATATGTGTAATTAGAGTCCCAAAAGAGAAGACAAAAAAGAATAGGGCAGACAACAATATTTGAGAAAATAATGATTAAAAACTTACATAATTTGAAGACATACATTTATTGGGTCCTAGTAAAGTAGAAAAATATTAGAAGATATAATGACCAAAAATATCCTCAGATTTCTGAAAGATAAATTTATAGATTCAAGAGATGAGTAAATTCCAAGATTAACAAATACTACAAAGAGGGAAAAATCAGGTTCAGACACCCCAGGGGCAAATTACTAGAGCACAAACATAAAGGAAAAACTAACAACTGGAACAAAAAAAGTGTAACTCGTTACATAAAGGGAAACAAGAATTCAAATGACCACAATTTCCTGTTCAGAAACTAGAGAGGCAACATACCAGTGGCAAAATGCTGACATGAGAAAAAATAAAGTTAATCCAGAATTGTTATCTAGCCAAAGTTTTCTTCAAAAATAAAAACAAAATAAAAACACATTTTGACACAGAACACTAAGAGAACTGATCACCATCATACTCATACTACCTGAAATACTAAACGATGTTTTTCACACTGAAGAGAAATTATATTTAATAAAACACATATCTTTGGGAAGAAATAAAGAGCATCAGAAATGGTTTGGCAAAATATAAACCCTGTTTTCCTCCAAATTTCTTTAAAACATATAGAACTGTCTAAGGAAAAAATTATGAAATTTTCATATGCATACAGGATGTAGATATAAAACCTATGACAAATATATTGTAAAAGAATGGAAATGGTAAATGGACTTTTATATACATGCAAGGTTTTCACATTTTTATCCAAAATGGTACAATATCAAGCCTAAGTAGATGGTTTAAAGTTAAGTATGGGTACTATTATCCTCAGAGTAACTACTTAAAAGTGTGAAATTATTCAGAAAATTAAAAATTATTAAAAGAATAATGAGAGAATGAGAAAGAAAAATCAGAGGACAAGCAAAAAACAAATTTTCAAATGATAGAAATAACTCCAAAAAGATCTATAGTTATATTAAATATTAAAGGAACAAACATTGCAATTAAAAGTAAAACAATATAAAAATGGATGAGCCTGATGTTACCAAGATGGCAATATAGGTTGTTCCTGACTTTGCTCCCCTCATAAGAACAACTAACATCTATTCAAGAACAAACCACTGAGACAATCCTAGAACATGGAGGTGAGGACGTAGTATCCTTCTGTACCAAAGAGATGAAGACAGACTGCATCAGAAGAGTAAGAGAAGTGGCTACATGTCAACAGCATTCCCATTAGGCCAGCATGCTAGGCCAGCATAGCACCACATGGAAAGGTCTTTTCTGAGCTTGTGATTTCTCCAATGAGAAAAGAGAGTCCATGAGGAATAATGAGACTCTTTCAGCATTCTGGGTCACATTTTGGGAGCTTCTAGTCTGATCTCATACCATGAGATCACACAGATTGCAGGAGAATCTGTGAGACTCAACCACTGGCAACCTGATTATAATGGAGAAAAGGTAAAGACTTGCAACAACTAACAGATGGATCTTGACAGACCAAGTTCATACCTGTAGTGGCCAAGTAATAATCCCAACCAGTTGCTTGGCTAATCTGCAGAACCAAATTGGGGGTACACTCTGACCAAGGTACACGGCAGAGTGCAGATATGCCTGATTCAGATCCACAAAGGAAGAATTTTGCTGGCCCTAGACCATAGTTTGTCCATGGCCAGGCTAGGAGCTGAATCACCACCCCACTTGCTGTAGAGAGTATCTTCTGGTCCCATCTGACCAGAAGGGCTGGAAAGAACTCCTAGGAGCTGTGTGGTCCAATGGTGTGTGAGCCAAGAGTTGAGTGAGCAGAACTGACCACCCCCATAGCAAAGACTGTATTGGGCCTGGTGGCAGAGGGACTGATTCATAGCCAAGGCTGAGGGTAGCTCTAGGCCTCTCTATACCATAAAATCTGTTTAGAAAATTGAAAATAGCCTGACACAGTCTCTATCCCTAGGTAAGGGAGATGAGACATAGCCCCATCTTCTGTGGTGTTTTCTGGCCCCATCTGACCAGAAGGGCTGGCAACAACTCCTAGAAACTGTGCAGCACAATGGCACTCAAGCTAAGGGATAAGGGGGAAGAGCTGATAATTTGCAGAACAAAGCCAGTGGCCCTGTTTTCTCATGGCCCTATTTGAAGTGTAAGTCAGCTTTGAGTTAAAACAACAAAGAGCCTTACCAGCTTTAGAGCTGTTCCTCTACTGTGCCAGAGCAGGAAATCTAATTTATAACCCCACTCATTGATTTATGCAGCCTTCAGCCTGTTTGATAAAAGCACCTAACCATGGAACACAGAAAGCAGCTTAGCCCATTCAACAGCTTGATGTGGCACTCAAACAGAGAATACAGCCAATGGTTATTGGGTCTGAAGAGCAAAAAAAGCTCACCTGACTGAAGCATTCAGTGCACATTCTGGACTGATCGAGGTCTCCAAGCAATGAGCTGTACAGGTCCTGAGTCTTATCCTGCTTCCCTGCCAGGAAAGGAAGCAAATTCATAGCCCCATCTACTACCCATCTTCTTACCCATCAATAATTACTTTATATGTAAATTGATTAAATTATCTAATTAAAAACAGAGTATGGCTGAATGGAAAAAGACATTTCAATCAAATAGTAACCAAAAAAGGCAAAGGTAGCTATGCTTACATCATGCAAAATAGACTTTTAAAATGGTAAGAAAAGATAAAGAAAGTCATTATATAATGGTAAAAGGGTCAATGTATCAAGAATATAGAACAATTGTAAATATTTATGCACTCAAAATTGAGGCACCTAACTATATAAAAGCAAAAACTAACAAAGCTAAAAGGAGAAATAAACAGTAACACAATAATACTTGAAGATTATCTCTCAAAGTGGATAAATCATTCAGACAGGGAATCAATAAGAAGACAGTAGACTTGAACAACACTATAGACCAAATGGACCTAACAGACATATACTGAACGGTGTATTCAGTAACAGTAGAATGGATATTCTTCGTAAATGCACATGGAACATTTTCTAGGATAGGCCATATGTTAGGCCATAAAACAAATCTTAGAAAATTCAAGAAGACTGTGATCATACCAAGTATCTTCTTGAACCACAATGGCGTAAAACTAGAAATCAATTATGAAGAAAACTGGAAAATTAATGAACATAGAAATTAAACAACACTTTTCCTGAATAACCAATGGATCAAAGAAGAAATTAAAAATGAAATTAAAAAAGCTTAAGACAAATGAAAATGGAAATACAACATATCAGAACTTGTGGAATGCTGCAAAATCTATTTTAAGAGATCAATTCATAGCAATAAATACTTACATTAAGAAACAACAATTAAAGGAATTAAAAGGAATTTTAAAAGGACAATAAACTGAACTCAAAGTTAGTAGAGAAAAGGAAATAATAAAAATTAGAGCAGAAATGAATGAAATAGAGAAGAGGGAAACAATAGAAAAGATTAGCCAAACTAAGAATTGGTTCTTTAAAAAGCTAAACTAAATTGACAAACTGTTAGCTAAACTAATCAAGGAAAAAAAGAGAGAGGACTCAAATCAACAAAATTATTAATGAAAAAGCAGATGTTACAATGGCTACCACCTAAATTCAAAGGTCATAAGATACTACAAGAACAACTATGCACTAGCAGGTTAGACAACTTAGAAGAAATGAGAAAATTCTCA
Organism: Lynx rufus; assembly: GCF_022079265.1. Lineage (NCBI taxonomy): Eukaryota > Metazoa > Chordata > Mammalia > Carnivora > Felidae > Lynx > Lynx rufus. The sequence continues at coordinate 93,319,745 of NW_025814845.1, read as the reverse complement.
GAAACATACAACTTACCAAGACTGCATCAGGAAGAAAGAGAAAATCTAAATAGACCAATTACTAGTAAGGAGATTAAATCAGTAATAAAAAATTTCCCAACCAAGAAAAGCCCAGGACCATATGGCTTTAATGGTGATTTTTTCCAAACTTTTATTTTTTTTTATTTTTAAAATTTTTTTTCAACGTTTTTTATTTATTTTTGGGACAGAGAGAGACAGAGCATGAACGGGGGAGGGGCAGAGAGAGAGGGAGACACAGAATCGGAAACAGGCTCCGAGCCATCAGCCCAGAGCCTGACGCGGGGCTCGAACTCCCGGACCGCGAGATCGTGACCTGGCTGAAGTCGGACGCTTAACCGACTGCGCCACCCAGGCGCCCCAGATTTTTTCCAAACTTTTAAAGAATTAGTACCAATCCTTCTCAAACTTGTCCAAATAATCAAAGGAGAAGGAATACTCCCAAACTCATTTTACAAAGCCAGCATTATCCTGGTACCAAAACCAGAAAAGAACAGTACTAAAAAAGAAAACTACAGGCCAATATTCTTGATAAATAAAGATGCAAAAATTTTTAATAAAATACTAACAAACCAAATTCAGAAGCCAAAATGGATCATTTGGGATTTATGCCTGGGATGCAAGTATGATTCAAAGGAACAGAATAAATGTTGAAAACAATAATGAGTGAAAATTTTCCACACTTAATGATAGACACCAAAACACAGATCCAGGAAACTTAGCAAATACTAAGCAATATAAATATCAAAAAATCTTCACCTAGGTAGGAATATCATATTCACAACTGCAGAAAATGCAAAACAACAAAAATCTTGAAAGAAGCCAGAAGAAAAAAAAATACTGACAGAGGAGCAAGGTTAAGAATTACATCAAATATATCTTCAGAAACCATGCAAAAGTGAAATATTTAAAGTGTTGAAAGAAAGAACTTGTCCTCCAGTTTTCTCAGGAAAGTCTCCTATGAATAAAAATCGCAGAGCTCTCTCCTATTTAAAACTGTAAGCAGGGCTTATATGTAACAAATAAGTTGGCTGGATATAAAATCCTTGATTCATACTCTCTTAAATATCCTGTAGATGTTACTTCACTGTATGCTGACATTGAATGTTGATGGGGAGAAGTATGCCAACCTGACTTATTTTCCTTTATAAGTGACATTATTTTAACCCAATTGTCCATTTTTTTTTCCTTTAACTAAAGCCCAATGATTTTACTATAATATATTTCAGTGTTAAGAACTCTGGGTGAATATTCCTGGGTACATGGTGTGCCTCTTCAGCTTATAGATACAAATTTTCTTTTAATTAAGCAAAGTTTTCTTGAATTATGGTTTTAAATATTTGTTTACTTTTTAATTTTTCTTTATATTTTCCATGATTTTTCCTTTTTTCTTCCTAATATAATGTGATTACCACTTACTGTTGCCTGGCCATCTTTTGCCAGACTTCCTGTACTTTCTGATTTAACAACTTCCTTCATAGTCATAATCAGTTTATTAAAAGACTGTCAAATTTAGTTTGCAAAGATAGTTCTGGGTTCAATTGCTTTGGAACTACTTTTTAAAACTCCTCTGTTGAGAAGTTGTGTTGTATTTTTTCCATTTCTCTGCCTGCTTGCTTATTTTCTTTTTTTTTCTTTCTTTCTTTCTTTCTTTCTTTCTTTCTTTCTTTCTTTCTTTCTTTTCTTAGAGTATCTTGGTTGTTACAATTTTAAGATAATATACCTAGGTCAATGTTAAGCTTGGCCACAATAAAATTAAGTAACTCCATTAATCTTATTCCTGTATTGCTTACTTTGTTTGCAGCACTGCTTCCCTTATCCTTGGGGCCACATGAGATTTTGGTCACCAAGAATACATATTACTTTTCTCTAATGAAGAAAAATAAGGTGTCCTTGAAATCTTACCATCATATGTCTCACTAAAAATAGGCTGAATTTAAAATATTCTTCTCTTTCACTAGCACTTTGAAGAAAGGAAGTCTTTTTTCATTCTCAAACTGGATCCATAGACAAGTTAATTGAGATTCTCAGCCAAGTGATTTATGCAAACTCTGGCGTATGTTTGTACATGTATATTTTTTCAGGTTTGTTATTTTCCTTATATTTACAAGGGAGTCCAAGAAGAAGAACAGCAACAACAAAAGGTTAAGGGCCATTTGCATGGAGGAAAGAGTACTAAAATAAGATCTAAGGCAATCACGGTTTGTGCCATTTACTAGCTGTGCCAGCACATCACTTACTACCTCTTAAGGAGTCCATGATTTTCAAGCTCTTGTACCTTGAAAATTCTGTGATTCTAAGGCCAGAAGCTTTCCTCAAATGCTAGTTCTGTCAACAAATCTATAACAGCAATTCACAGATATCCCTTCCTTGTTATCTTCATTATATGGTGCAATAATCCAATTACGCTATAGTCAGAATTGTGGCCAGCTGAGTGCGAAGCCATAAAATACTCTCAGTCTTAGACCTAAAGGACATTGAAGATCCAACACAGTGCACAGATTACAGCTCTTGATGCCACTATTTTTTATGACATTTAGACTGAGCTTTCAAGGTCAGAGTTAGGAGAAGAACTTAATTTAGAAGGAAAGCTACTGTGGACAGCAATACCAAGTTCACACAGAAAAACACTGGTTGCTTTCCTCTGGTTATTTTTATGCTCAGGTTAGAAGTTAAGGTAGTAAGAAATCACTCAAAGGGGATTTCTAACAACCCCACCTCCTTCGCAGCTTATTAAAGACAAAACAAAACAAAACAAAATAAAACAAATTTGGTGTAAGAGATTTGAATCTATAAAAAAGCAAATATTCTATAGGCAACAACATAATATGACTTGAATTATAAAAGAAGACTATCATTCAGAGTAGTCGTGTTAGAAATAAATTCCTTACAACTACCCCAGCAGCCACTTGCTCTGACAAATGAGTATCAAAATAAATGAGACTTAAAGACCCTACTTTAATCAGAATTTTCTTTTTAATCTTTTATGATTGCTTATGAAGTTTTGAATAAAAAAAAGTTTCAGCACTAAACAAGTTAAATAATTAATTAATTAATTAATTAATTAACTAAATGGTTTGAAAATTATAACTATAAGACAAAATGAGGTTGGGAAGACCCTGGTGGAGTGGAGTTCCATTGAGAAGGTGCTATTGCTTTACTATACATAGTAACTACAGATATAAAAGTCAATTCAGAGGGGCGCCTGGGTGGCTCAGTTGGTTGAGCCTCTGACTTTGGCTCAGGTCATGACCTCATGGTTCAGGAGTTTGAGCCCTACCTCTGTCTGTCAGTACAGAGCCTGCAGCCTGCTTCCGATTCTGTGTCTCCCTCTATTTCTCTGCCCCTCCCCCGCTCTCACTCTGCCTCTCAGTCTCTCTGTCTCTCTCTTAAAAATAAACATTAAAAAAAAAAAAAAAAGTCTATCCGGAGCATGATCCTCATTTTTCAAGACGGTGAAGGGAAGGGTACTCTTTAAAGGGAAGAGATGCTCTCTTAACCTTCAAATAACTTAATCTATTCATTAATGGACAATACAAAATATACTGACTTGTTAAATGCATTTGGCTAGGAAGCTAATCTCTGCTATGCTGTGCTCTATAGCTTTTATCAATTGAATTATATGCATACCAAAAATCAGTTGCATTTTTCCCAAGACGCATTACATCATTGTAATTATCATTGTAATTATGTGATTTAACTAAATATTGCATAAACAAATGAGTGAGTATATTATAGAGGACAGCTGTTTCTGTGAGTGCTTTTGAAATTTTCAATAATAATGAGTTTCTAAAAAAGTTGCTGCTCAATTAAAGTGGGAAAGGCAACTGTAAAAGTCTGAAAAGTTTATAGAATATAGGAATCTGCAGAAGTTGGTGGAATAGAAGGATCTTGAGCTCACCTTGTCCAATGGACACAATGAGGCAATATCTACACCCATGCAACTAACTAAAAATTCCCTGAAAACCAACAGAAGAGATTTTCCACAGCTGGTCATAGAGAGATGGCAAAATCAAGGGTAGGAGGGCCAAAGGTCCAGTCAGGAACCAAAAAACACAAATGAGTACGGAGGAGTGAGGGGATTAAACCCCATACGACACACCCCCAGCCCTGGGGACCCACACTGGGAAGACAAGTCCTCATGACATCTGGCTTTGAAAATCAGTGAGGCTTAACTCCAAGAATGATGGAGGATGACAGAAAACTAAGTCCCAGACCTTTAAGAACCAGCAAGCTCAATAACTAGGCAGAAGACACAGCACAGAAGCAGCAGTTTAAAAAGTGCCTGAGTTATACATGATGGGGCTTCAGTGACCAAGAATGTGTGCTGCAGGGCCAGGGATCTACAGGTGATTTCTCTGGGAATAAAACTGCTTGGGAGTGCCATTTTCCCAAGACTGCCCCCAGACTATATAGCTGGATGCTTGTAGGAGCCAGTGCTAACCTTCTCCATCTACCTTGTCAGCACTGTACTCTGAAAACTGTAAGACACTGATGAGAGAAATTGAAGATGACACAAACAAATGGAAAGATATATCATGCTCAGGGATCAGAAGAATTAATATTATTACAATGTCCATACCACCCAAACAGTCTACAGATTTAATGTGATCCCTATCAAAATATCAAAAGCATTTTCACAGAACTAGAACAAGGAATCCTAAAGTTTGTATGGAATCACAAAAGACTCCAAATAGCCAAAACAATCTTGAGAAAAAGGAACAAAGTTGGAAGTATCACAATCACAGATTTCAAGATACACAACATAGCTGTAGTAATCAAAACAGTGTGGTACTGGCACAAAAATAGACACATCAATGCAACAGGATACAGAGCCCAGAAATAAACCCAGATCTAGATGGTCAATTAATCTATGGCAAGGGAGGAAAGAATATACAATGGGAAAAAGGCAGTCTTCAATAAATGGTATTGAGAAAACCAAACAGCTATATGCAAAACAATGAAACTGGACCACTTTCTTACATCATACACAAAAATAAACTCAAAATGGATTAAACACCTAAATGTGAGACCTGAAATTATAAAACTCCTAAAATAAAACACAGACAGTAATCTTAGACATGGGCTTAGCAATATATTTATGAATATGTTTTCTTGGGCAAGGGAAACAAAAGCAAAAATAGACCATTGGAACTACACCAAAATAAAAAGCTTTGCATAACAAAAGAGACCAACAACAAAATGAAAAGGCAGCATACTGAATGAGAGAAGATATTTGCAAATGATATATCTGATAAGGAGTTAATATCTAAAATATATAAAGAACTTATATAACAACAGAAAAAAATTCACAATCTGATTAAAAATGGGCAGGGGAACTAAATAGGCATTTTTCCAAAGGAGACATACAGATGATTGACAGGCACATGAAAAGATGCTCAATCTCACTAGTCATCAGGGGAATGCAAATCAAAACCATAATGAGATATCACCTGATAGCTGTGGAATGGCTAAAATAAAAAACACAAGAAATAATAAGTTTTGGCAAGGATATGGAGAAAAGGGAATCCTTGTGCACTATTGGTAGGAATGTAAATTGGTACAACTACTGTGGAAAACACTTTGGAAGTTCCTCAAAAAATTAAAAAGAAATATCATATGATCTGGTAATTCCACTACTGGTATTTAACAAAGAAAATGAAAACACCAATTTGAAAAGATATATACACTCCTATGTTTACTGCAGCATTATTTACAATAGCCAACACATGGAAGTAACCCAAATATCCATCAATAGATGAATGAATAAAGAAGATGTTGTGTATATATGCAATGGAATATTATTCAGACATAAAAAAAGAATTAAATCTTGCCATTTGCAACAATTTGCATGGACCTAAAGTGTATCAGGCTAATTGAAATAAATCAGAGAACAATAAATATTATATTATTTCATTTATATGTGGAATCTAATAGAACAGTTTCTTTTTTTTTCAAAAAAATTTTAATGTTTATTTATTTGTGTGTGAGAGAGACAGAGAGAGAGAACGAGAGAGAGAGAGAGAGAGAGAGAGAGAGAGGAGGAGGGGCAGAGAGAGAAGGAAACACTGAATCCGAAGTAGACTCCAGGCTCTGAGCTGTCAGCACAGAGCCCAATGCGGGGCTCAAACTCATGAACTGTAAGATCATGACTTGAGCCAAAGTTGGACGCCCAACTGATTAAGCAACCTAGGCGCCCCCAAACAAGTTCTTATATAGAGAGAACTAATGAGTGGTTTCCAGGGGTGAGACAGGTGGGAGGATTGCTGAAACAAGTGAAAGTGATTAAGAGGTACACGTTTACAGTCATGAAATAAATAACTCATGGAGATGAAAAGAATAGCATGGGGTATATAGTCAATAATATTTTAATAATATTGTGTGGTGACTACACTTACCATGGTGAGCACTGAGTAATGTATAGAATTGTCCAAACACTATGTTGTACACCTGAAATTAATATAACATTGTATGTAAACTATCCTTTAACTTTAAAAATGGACTTTAAGCTGACTTCAATTTTGGATATGTCCACCAATTCACACAGATAAATTGGCACAGGATGGAAGCCTCTGCAATCATTGTCTGATCATTAAGGTATGAAGACACAGGATCAACCTCTAGGAACCCAGGTTAAACAATAAAAACAAAAATAAGAAAAACTGAGCAGATATACTGGTGGCCAAGGTGGAATAGAAAAGTAGATAAGATGACTCGGCCAGTTCATGTCAGTCAGCTTTTGTTCCTGACCACCCCATTTCTTTTAATAGCTCATGAACAGATACGCAGGTAGGTATGGATGCCATTCATGGGCCCAACAGTATTGGCTTCCTCTCATGAAAGTTGATCCTTGCACCACCACTGCTGAATGTCTGATCCACCAGAAATAGAGATCAACGCTGATCCCTTGTAATTGTATCATATCTCAAGAAGACCAACCAGTCAGTTGCTGGCAATTTGATTATAAATCAAACTCCTTCTATTCTGAAGAGGCAAAGATTCATACTGACCAAATTTCACACTTATTCTGCATATGGATTTGCTTCCCCTGCTTAGTTTTTCAACAAGCACTATTTTTCAAGGGCTCTCAAAATCTTATCCACCAACAGATCCTATAAAACATTGCTGAGGCCCACCTTACAACAAAGGTGAATGATGGGTCCCACTGATTTTACCATAAGCCACACCCTCTAGAAGTTACCAAACTCTTGAAGGTATAGTGGAGGCAATGGTTTGGAGATAACATATTTTAATAATTAGAGTGTAATCTTCAGAATGAGGCATATAAATTTTAAAAGATGACCATTATGTGGTGCTATGCTCCCAGCTGATGAAGACATAGGTTCAGAACTGCTGTATTAAAACTTACACAAACTTAGGAGCTTCAAACAACACACATTTATTATCTCACAGTTTCTGTGGCCAAGAGTCTGGGCACATCTCAGCTGGATCCTCTACTTAGAGTTTCATGGGGCTCCAGTCAAGGCATCTAGTTTGCATCTTCATTTAGAGGCTTTACTGAGGAAGAATCTGTTTCCAAGCTCACTATATTCATTTCCTAAAGCCTCCATAACAAAATAACAAAATATAGAAACTAGGTGGCTTAAAACAACAGAAACTGTCTCATCATTCTGGATGTGAAAAGTCTGAAATCAAGGTGTCAGCAGAACCATCCTCCCTCTGAAACCTGTAGAAAGAAATACTTCCTTGCCTGTTCTACCTACTGATGTTTGCTGGCAATCTTTGGCCTTCCTTGATTTGTAGATTCATCACTCCAATTTCTACCTGTGTCCTCACATGACTACCTTATCCCTGTGTGTTTTTCTTCTTACCTTGTAATCAGACATAATGAATTATGTCTACTATACTCCAGTATAACCTTACCTTAACTAATTACAACTGCAATTACCCCATTTCCAAATTACATCATATTCTGAAGTACTGGGGATTAGGACTTCAACATATCCTTTTGAGAGGACAATTCAACCAGTAACACTCACTCAGGTTGTTAGAATTCATTTCCTTGTGGTTGTAGGATCCAGGTCCCTAGCTTCTTGCTGACTGTCAGCCATCTCCCACAGTTCTAGAGGCTGCTCACAGTTTTCCTGACATTTGGGCTTTTCCAAAATGGCTGTTTATTTCATCAAGCCATCAAGAAGAATCTCTCTAGTATAATCCTGGAAGTGATACCTGTGCTAGGTTGCCTGGAACTTAAAGGTAGTCTTTTGTCTTGATGCCTTACCTCTCTACCCAAAGGTGGAGCTTGAAGGGTCTCAAGTCCCACGGACTTGTCTCTAACACTTTTTCACCACATACTAAGGCACAAGCTTGGTGCTGAGCCACCTATTTGGCTTCAAAAATTTGCTGTGTTCTCAGCTTCTCTTCCACCAAAGTTAATTGCATTATGTGAGAAATTTAAGAAGGCATTCAAGTTAATTTTTCCCCCGATTTTTATTTAAAGATCCTGGCAATAGTCCTTTCAGCTATATTGATTTTCTGGTTAAGTTCTGTGGTCCCTTCTGCATTGTAAACATTTTTTATAAACCCCTTACTTAATTTAAAATCTTTAGGCCCTCTACCAGAATGAGTGATTAAAAACTTGGCATTTGTGTCCTTACTGCATTCTACTCTTCCAAAAATGTACTTGAAAATTGGTTACAAAGCATGCACCAAGATTGACACACCCTTGACTTTGAACTCATAGACAACTCTAAGAGAAATGTCTTGGGAATTCCCTAAAATTCTAAGGGTAGCAGACTATGTCACCTCAGCATATGGTTATAGAAGATCAGGACATGCCACCCTAAAATATGCCACTTTTGTATATTATTTTGAGCTGTAATCACTTGAAAAACAGCAGATGCAGGAAGAGGTTTCCCTTAAATTTCCCTTATCTGCCTAAAGACAGATCTTCAGATTCTCCAAAAGAAATGTAATTTTCACAAATTTCTTCCTTGGCTATTCCATCAACCAGAGAATATTGACCCTTATCAAGGAGAGGGGACTAGAAGTCAACACATCCCCCAAACTTTGTCACAAACCATCATACCTCCCATTGATTCTTCTAAGGGGCCATTCATCTTTCTAAAGTTCATTTATTCTCCCTTAAGAGGCCCCTTTTCTTTTCCCTATGAAGATGGTATTTAAGCCTGATTACTAAGCCACCATGAGTTTGAATTACTCATTTTCCCTGGGCATCTCCCATGTATACATGAAGTAGACATGTTAATAAGCTTCTGTTTGTTTTTTCTCTTGTCAGTCTGTCTTTTATTACAGGGGTCTCAGCCAAGAACTCAGAAGGGAGGGAAAATTATTTTTCCTTCCCTATAAACTTATGTTTTATTTTTCAATGTTCATACTTAAAACATTTGCCTGATACATTTTTCATGGTTCAAAATTATTATCCCCAGACTTTTGCCTCTCCTTAAAAACTCAAAAACACTTTGGATTTTAGTATGTAGGATAACAAAGAACACAGAGTTTTCAAACTAATTTATGACTGGTGGTTTCAAGTGATCTTCCTAAGGCATAAAATGGTGGCCTTCTAACCACATCTGGTCTGGCTTATTTATCTCTCCGCCATATCACTCGTGGATATGCCTTTTATTTTTAACAAAAGTAATTTATCTTGCAAGAATTTTTAAGAATCCTTGCCAAACAACTTGTACTTCCAAAAACACTGTACAGGTGACATGTCCTATGGGAGGTTTTGGAAGAAAACCAAGGTAAATTTCCAGTATAGCATACTTCTGTTTCTCTGGTTAAAGAATTTATCTCAATTGTTACTATCCATACTGTGTACTTTACTTGAAGGGATTTTGTAAACTAAATTATAATTTGTGCTAAGTCCATTTTTCCTCATTGGCACATTCTGTTAACAGTTTAAACAATATAATGAAACATTCTTTCTTTCAGAATAATGGATACTTTGATTTAGATATAAATTTAGATTTACACATATGCCATGTTCAACTATCTTGATAGTATCATCTGCTTCCCTGCTAATGTCATTCTAGCATTTTTGCTTCTACTAAGGAAAGAAGAGAACTGAAATCCATAATTGCAGGAATCAAATCAGCCAGGAAAACAGACACATATACATAGGCCTTTACTTTGTATTAGTTTGCACAAAGTGGTAGAAATGTGGAAGAGGTTTTTCTATTCTATTAAATTATATTCAATATATATATAGTTTTAGTTTATTTTTATTATTTATATTTTAGTTAACATGCTGTGCAATATTAGTTTTAGGAGAATTCAGTGATTTATCACTTACATACAATACCCAGTGCTCATTACAGTAAGTGCCCTCCTTAGTGCCCATCCCCCATCTAACCCATCCCCCCCACCTACCTCCCTCCATCAACCCTCTTTAATTTGATTTTTTAAAAACATTTATTTATTTTTGAGAGACAGAGCGTGAGCGGGAGAGGGGCAGAGAAAGAGGGAGACACAGAATCCAAAGCAGGCTCCAGGCTCTGAGCTGTCAGCACAGAGCCCAACAGGGGGCTCGAACTCATGAACCATGAGATCATGACCTGAGCTGAAGTCGGATGCCCAACTGACTGAGCCACCCAGGCGCCCTGTCCCTCTTTAGTTTTAAATGCTTGGAGCATCTCATATGACCACTCACTGCCTGTTAGCAGTCACTTTCATCACAGACTCTCTCCCACAACTCCTCACTCATTTAACCTTTGCTTCTTCCCAGTAGATTTTTTATTTGGTTTGTGTTTTGTGTTTCTGTCTAGTTCTGTTATTGGATAGGGTCTAAAGTGTGTGTGCATGTGCATGTGTGTCAGTGAAAGTTAGAATAGCACCGAGGGAAACAATTACATCCTGTAGTGGAGCTGGGGAGGTGGGGAAAGTCTGATGGTGATCTATCCTCAGCGTCTATATATAAAAGGTATTAATACTTTTTACCCTGGCAAGATTAAATCCTGTATGAATATTTTCTTATGTATTGATGCTAAAATAACTATTCCACATTGTGTTGCAGTATGAAAAGCCATTCTCTGTATCCTATCTGGCCTTGTTTAGCTGTAGTCTTTCACATCACAATGACTATTGCCTATTGAAATGATGAAAGCGCATCCTTGATCTGGCAATTAAGAGTAACCCTCTTTTGGTGACTCTCTTAGAAACAGTGGATGATAAACTCCTGTTTATTCAATCTATTTGCCATCCGGTGAGTCCATCTTTGGCTTCAGGACATCAGTCTCCTTAAAGATACTAGACAGATTTGTTGTACATAGAAAAGTATAGGAAGCATCTGTAGGGCTTCATAGTTACTCCTGTAAATTAGCTAGTGATTGTTATATAAATCTGTGTTTAAAACCAGGTAAATTATGAGGTGCCTGGGTGGCACAGTTGGTTAAGCATCTGACTTTGGCTCAGGTCATGAACTTGTGGTTTGTGGGATCGAGCCCTGCATTGGGCTCTGTGCTGACAGCTCAGAACCTGATGCCTGTTTTGGGTTCTGTGTCTCCCTCTCCCTCTGCTCATTCTCTGTCTCTCAAAAATAAATAAACATTAAAAGAATTAAAAAAAAAACACGTCTATTATTTAAGGCAAAATAATTTGAGGAACATTTTTTTTAACCAGCCTGGACCTCGATTTCCTAGTCAGTAAACAAGGAATACAAAACAAGAAAAAGATATTAATGCCAACTATGAACTAAGACAGATAACGTAAATAAATCATTTGGCACAGTGCCTGAACTCCAACTGCCTTGTCTTCTTGAAGATTTTGATGCCATCTGTGCCTGTCTTGGGCCTATTTGCCTTAAGATACACTTCTTGTAATTTCCTTGCTCTGCTCTGTGGGGCAGAAGGCTGGCTGACTCTGCAGTCTCCTCTGTCACCCAGTGTCTAGAGGGGTCTGCCCAGTGGAGGATGGGAAGGTGACAAGAAGGAAGACACATACCTCTCCGTGCCTCAGGCTAAGTGTCTAGAAGCTACCACAGCTCATGTAATGGCTCAGCGCACCCTGGACAGGCTGCTGTAGTCCACCTTCTACTGTGTGACTTGACTCCTGGACTCTGGTAACTCACTTCCCATTGTTCCTCTGATTGGGAGGGTGTGGGGGGGAAGTAGCTTCCTGCAGCTCTTACTCAGAGTTGCCTCTTGTCTTCCATGTAGTGTCTTTGCTCTTCTATCATTTGGGTAATGAAATGCTTATGTTGAAATTTCCTCTTTCTTAAAATCTCAAATGCTTTCTGCTTTCAGATTAGACCTAGTATTAGTTTTCTGTTGCTATAGACCAAATTACTCAAATTTAACAGCTTTTAAGAAGATTCATTTATTATCTCATAGTTATAGGTAAAATTCCACATGGACTCCACCTGATTTCCTGCTTAGGGTCTCACAAGGCTGAAATCAAGCGGCCGGCCAAGGCTGTGCTCTTATCTGGATGCTCTCAGGAAGAATCTGCTTCCAAATTCATTCACATTGTTGGCAGAATTCAGTTACTCACGTTACAGGTCTTCATTTCCTTGCCTGCTGTCAGCTAGGGGCTGCTCTCAGTCTCTACTTCTCACACCACCTAGCTCCTCCAACTCAGCAATAGAGATCATTTGTTCCTCATGTCCAACCCCTCTCATGCTTTGAACATCTCTGATAGCCTCTTCTGACCACAGCAGGAGAGAATTATCTCCTTCAAAGGGTTCATGTTATTAAGTGAAACCCACCTGGATAATCTCTATTTTAAGGTCAACAGATTAGTAACATTAACTGCACTGCAAGACTTCTTTTGCCTTCTAAGGTAATTCAGTCATGGGAACAACACCAGGGAAGATGGTCATCATAGAATTTTGCCTTCCACAGACCTTAAGTGATCCATTACTCAGGCACTTGCCAGGTTTGAGTCCTTGAGCCAATCGTTTAACCTCCAGGTGCCTGAGATTCTTTATGTATAAATTATTTATAAATAAGAGAGATAATCTGATTGCTAATTTTCTAGTTCTGTAATGCTACCATTTTGTGACCCGAGACTAGCATTACATGGGCCAGCAAGGTTTTTCTCTCTTCTCTTGTGGGGTCCCCCTTTCACTGGGGAGCATTTTGATTTCATTTTGAAAAGGGGAAATTGTGTTTCATTAAAAACATTTCTTAAGTATAAGCATGATAAAAATTTTTACATTCAAACTGTATTAACATCTATATTTAGGAATGAATTGGTACTTCTGGTGCTTCCCACTGCCTCAGGTTCTGACCTGAATCAGTAAGTCCCTATGTCAGTGTTCAGGGCAATGCCCTGATGTGATGGTGAGCTGAAGACTATAGAGGGGCCAGTCTGAGAAGGGTAGTTAGAAGAGACCTCAGTCTCAGATGACAGTACCAGACCTGAGAGAGCTCAGACATGCCACAGAACTTCTCTGAACTTCAGTTGTATCATTGGTAGAATGAAGAACTTAGAATAGGGGGCTCATAGTTTCCTTTAAGTTTTAACAATGAACCGTCTTCCTCCATTTTAAACCCTTGACTGTAATAAAGCATAGCACCTATGTGTATATTGATATAAGGTTTATTAAATTCTCAAAAGAAAGCTGAATACTTTATGTAGTATCATTTGAAAATTCATTTGCATTAAATGATTTCAGTGAATAGTGTTTGGATGCTATGATTCATCACTACTCCCCCCCCCCCCCCCCCGCCACCGTCTAATCTTTCTAATTTTTAAAAGTGTATAGTAACACGCCATAATATGGCAGTCATGCAATGCCCTCTTCTGGCTAAAGACCAAAGCACAACCTTTCTCCTTGTTCCAGCATTATCTGGAAATTTACATGTTCTTTTCCATACATTTACTTTGTAGTGTATGTTTCAACAATTTTAAACCTAGTTATTTCTTATCAGTTATAAAAATGAATGTGTTTTATTGATGATATAGGCATTCACCGGCCTAACTTAGTTTAATAAACATAGGCAGCCTTTTTTCCAAGTTCTAAAACAGCTTGGTATTGTTACAATTTTTTTCAGTATATTTGATTTTCTGACTCTGTGTGTGCAAACTAGCTAAATGATTGGTGCTGCTCACTAATTGAGACAAACTATACTGAGATACTATTTTGCCATTAATTTTCTTACAGTTTTGACCATCTTAAACAGTAATTATTAGCCCTTAGGACCATGTCAGAATCACTTGGAGGTATGGTGGGATGGCTAAATTTTGTCTAATAATGAAATATATCATATTATTCAGATGTGTTGACACATATTGATAGCCTTATACTTAGGGTTAATGATTTATCACCCAAACCTGTACACTTTGAGGGTGAAGAATCATTATTAACAATTATATCAGGAGACCAGCCTAAATCAGGGCTATTGCAGGCAAAACAGCAGTTGGTCATGATATTTATATTACAAAAATGTATCAACTGGAATAGTGGAAACCTGGGAATTATTCTTAAAATTCTGTATTTTGTATTTCTATTTTCAATGATGTTCCAATCTTCAGTTTACACTTTCTGTTTATAACAAATAAAAATTGTGTTCAACTTCATATTCTCCTTTGGAGACAGATGGCCTAATTTCAAATCTTGCCAAATTACTTAATTTTTCTGTGCCTCAGTTTTCTTATCTGGTAGATGGTAATAACGATAGTACCTACCATATAGGGTTGTAACAATTAATGAGTATATATGTGGGTAACATTTAGAATGATACCTGAAGCATAGGAAACCCTATTATTAATAATAAAATTACTGGAGAGTGTTATGCTAAGTGAAATAAGCCATACAGAGAAAGACGGATATCATATGGTTTCACTCTCATGTGGATCCTGAGAAACTTAACAGAAAGCCATGGGGGAGGGGAAGGAAAAAAAAAAAAAGAGGCTAGAGTGGAAGAGAGCCAGAGCATAAGAGACTCTTAAAAACTGAGAACAAACTGAGGGTTGATGGGGGGTGGGAGGGCGGGGAGGGTGACTGATGGGTATTGAGGAGGGCACCTGTTGGAATGAGCACTGGGTGTTGTATGGAAACCAATTTGACAATAAACTTCATATATTGAAAAAAAACACACTGTATACCTTAAAATCACACAAGTTTATTTGTCAACTATATTTCAATAAAAAAGAACTTAAGAGAAAAAAAATAATAACATCACTAATTTCTGCAAGTGAAAGATAATATATTTAAACTTTCATAAAGTATGAGCATTTTAGAGGTTGCACATTTATTTCAGGAAAGCAGCCTCTAAGATGGCCACCAGTGATCCTTGCCTCCTGGTGTTTAGGCCACAGTGCATGCAACCCTCTCCCCTTCAATGTGGGCTGGACTTAGTGACTCATTTATAATGCAAAAAAAAAGTGATAGAATTTCACTTCTGAGATTAGGTCACAGAAAGCCTGTGACTTCCCTTTTGCTCTTTTTTCCTTACTATTTCCCCTCTCTTAGATCCACTGCTCAAAGAGAGAAGCAAGATGCATGTTGGGAGCAGCCTCACGGAGAGACCCATATGGTAAGAAACTGATGTCTTTGGCAAAAAGTCAGTGCGGACCTGAGGCCTCACAATGCCCGTTTCCAGTAGCAAACAGTAATTGAAAGATATTCAAAGAATCAAATTGTAAATAGTAGGGAAAATGTGATTCTTTAGTTTCTATACCAAAAATTTAAGAATAATCCATCTCTGTTCATAAACAAAATCATTGGAGTTTCAAAGTTAAAAGTGTCTGTCTGTGCCTGGAAACAAAGAGATACTTAGTTATAAATACAGCCTTCACACAAATTCTAGTATGTAAATGAAACTGAAAGCTTCATGTCAATTTTGCCACTTGATGGAGCCATAATGCAAGAGAACACTTCAAAAACCATCATGTTTACCTGGGGGAAATCTTTATGACAAATGTGGATAAAATGTATAATTCTAAGTATTAGTTGGGATCATTCTAGTGATTACTTTCCACTCTCATCAAGAAATTTCTATAACATATCAAAGAAAAAACTGCACATAGTAATCCTGAACTGTTCATGGAGAGTAATTTGCTAATTTTTATTTTTAATCTAGAAAATTTAAGAACGGTTATTCCTTGGGAAATATATATTTATACTGGGAAAGATATAATGTAACAAAATATAAAGATGAATATTAAGGCTTCTAAATATCAATGTTTTGATATTATGAGAAGGAAATGTGAACCTTCCTGGAGAGCAAGGCTTACAGAAAGATACTTGAGTCAAGCAGTGATAGAGGAAAACTGATATTTTTTCAAGGAAAAAAGACCCAAAAGGTGGAAGTGTTGCTCACAGACAAACATAAAAGATTCATAGTCGGGGCGCCTGGGTGGCTCAGTCGGTTGAGCGTCCGACTTCGGCTCAGGTCACGATCTCGCGGTCCGTGAGTTCGAGTCCCGCTTCGGGCTCTGGGCTGATGGCTCAGAGCCTGGAGCCTGCTTCAGATTCTGTGTCTCCCTCTGTCTCTGCCCCTCCCCCGTTCATGCTCTGTCTCTCTCTGTCTCAAAAATAAATAAATGTTAAAAAAAAAAATTAAAAAAAAAAAGATTCATAGTCTCATCCTTGTAGCCCCCATTCCTTATTAGAACCATTATATTTGCTAAACACAGGTCCCAGATCCCTTATCTAAAAATTTTGGAGCCAACTGTGCTTTATAATTCACAACTTTTTAGATATAAAAAAAGAAATATGGTATTTATATCATATAGTACATGACATTTTCAGCAATATCTGAGGTAGCGCCCCTTAAATAAATATGTTGTCTCAGGCTTGTTTTTGTAAGAATCAGATTTTGAGACAGAGGTCCAGGGAAGGATATACACTAGGCTATGCTCTTGGGACCAAAACCTAGAGAAGAGAAGGAGGCAGGACTAGGCAGAGGGGAATGTTAATTCAGTTCCAACGCAGGCTTTAGGCAACCATATAGGAAGTTCTTGATTTGATACAGTCCTCTAGAGTTGTCTCAACTTGGAGTAGGGAGGATGAGTCTGCATGACCCCTGTGTTGATCAATCATTGATTATAGGCTGCTGATGGAAAAAAAGGATAATTTTGGGTGTTGCTGTTTTCTTGAGACCAAAGAGGGCTGACATTTGGAGGCCTTTTTTTCTGGAAACCCCCTAGGAACTGAGAGAATAAATCCTTCATTCCAGTGCTATGGCCCAGACCACCATTGCCAAGATTTCTGAACCCCAGATCACCAAGCCCTTCTCAGGAAAAGGTTTTTGAATTCTTCCACTAACCACCAAAACTTGTCAAGGGGCACCAAGGGTACCCAATGATTATTTGAGTATTAAAAATATTGTTCCCTGCCTTCTTTGTATTACTGCTATTGATGAAAAGTCTTAATTTCTCTTACTAATATACTACCATTTGCATTCTGGTCACTTGCAAGGTAAACATGGAATATCTAGGTGGCAATCATTAGCATATAGTTTATTTTTTTTCTTTATTTTTTTTAAATTAATCTTTATTTATTTTTGAGAGAGAGAGTGTGAGCAGGGGAGGAGCAGGGAGAGAGGGAGGCACAGAATCAGAAGCAGGCTCCAGGCTCTGAGCTGTCAGCACAGAGCCTGATGTGGGGCTCGAACTCACAGACCTCGAGATCATGACCTGAGCCGAAGTCGGACGCTCAACCGACTGAGCCACCCAGGTGCCCCTCATTAGCATATAGTTTAATAGGGCTCTTGCTGTGTGTCTTGGTGGAAATGTTCTCGCTTTGAGAGAAGATCACACAGACAATGAAGCAACAGAAAAAGAAATCAGGGAATCAATCCCATTTATAATTGCACCAAACCCCATAAAATACCTAGGAATAAATCTAACCAAAGAGGTGAAAAATCTATACACTGAAAAGTATAGAAAGCTTATGAAAGAAACTGAAGAAGACACACACACAAAAAAAAAAAATGGAAAAAGATTCCATGCTTCTTGATAGGAAGAACAAATATCTTCAAAGCAATCTACATATTCGATACTACCAAAGCAATCTACATATTCAATGCAATCCCTATCAAAATAACACCAGCATTCTTCACAGAGCTAGAACAAATAATCCTAAAATTTGTATGGAATGAGAGAAGATCATGCAGAATGATAGGGATGAGAAGCACAAATTTGCCAAGGGATTCACTGAGAGTGATAATAAGTGGAGCTAATCCTGCGTCTACACTTTGGTTCATGGACCCAAATATTCTTCTTACTGGGGACACAGCATCATATAAAGGTATTTGAATTAAAGGGACACCATGTCTTGAAGAAAACAGTGTCATTGTAAAGCATCTTCTGGAAGCTAGCACTTTAACTTTGCCTTCAGCAGGTTATTCAACTGCTCTATCTGGCCAGCACCTTCCAAATGGCATGATAGGCTATATGAGTAGTGGACCATACGTTATGGACCAGCTGCAAACCCCCTGTTCTATAAAATGGGTCCTTTGATTTGACCCAATATTGTATCTTGTTTTGTAGTGATGGATCATAGGTTTTATAGACCCTGGGACAGAGGTGCTGGCTAGGGTTCCATCCATAGGAAACACAACTACATAACCATAATCTGTATCTATTCTTATCAAAGTGAAGTATTATCTCTTCCAAGGTGGGGTCCAATGTATTCAGTTGACCACCAAGTAGCTAGTTGGTGCCATATAGAGAGCTCAGCTATGGTCTCTCCTGCTGACAGGTTGGACATTCTATGTCTTTGGCAAGTAGCAGCCCATACTATTGGCCCACACATAACCTGTATTTCTGTCATCCCCATGGATACTTCTTTTATGTATCCATTTTGTCAACACTGAGATGGTTGATTACTAGCCAATTCAGCTTTTTTTTTAATCAGGGTGTTTATTAACTCTTCCATAGTGTTAGATTTCTGTTGCCCATTATGGTGTGATATAAAGGATCTCCACAGTGTACAACCATTTTCATATGTCCATCTACATGCCTCTACCCAGAACTCTTTGAAACTGATCTTTCATTTCATTTCTCTTTCCAGGCCCCTGATCAGCCAAGCCATTTCCCATTTCCCATTATTCCATACATATACTAAGCTTGGGCCACCTTTCTATCTACATAAAGCAGATGACCAGGACACTATCTGAACCTCTGCTCAATGAGATGATCTTCTGTCACCACTATCTTACCCTCAATGAAGATACAGTGTGGTTGTCATCTATTTCTGTCTTGTATCTACATACCAAGAAGATCCATTCAAGAACCCAAACCTTTCCATCACTAGCTATGAGGGATCTCTGTTGCAACCATAGGTATGAACAGAGGAAGAGGCACTAGTACAACAGTGGCAGATGACATGAGGGTCATTATAATCAGTTACGTGCACCAGGCTTCTGACGGCTAACCAATTCCACTGGCCTCTATTCTTTTGGGGATATTCATTTTTATTATTTTTAGTGAGTTCAGTCCTATAGCACCCTCTCCTGCCCCAGTCTGCAGAAGAAATCCATCACCTAAATTCTTAGTAATGTTGGTGCTCCTCTCACTAATCTGATCCTTACTGTGTTGGAAAATCATGTATCATATGAGATCTTTAATTTTTTGGCTTTATTAATAATAGTTAAAACTGAAACAGAATAGAGAGCCTAGAATTAAACCCATACATACATGGTCAACTGATTTATGATAAAGGAGCCAAGACTCCTTCCTGGGGAAGGTCAGTTCCTTCATTAATAGTATTGGGAAAACCTGACAGCAAAGGAGTGAAATTGGATCACTATCATATACCATACACAAAAATGAACTCAAAATGGATTAAAGACATGAACTTAAGTCCTGAAAACATAAAAATCCTAGAAGAAAACACAGGCAGTAAGCTTCTCAATAATTTTTATGATCTGACACTAAAAGCAAAGGCAGCAAAAACAAAAGTTAAAAAGTGGGACTACATTAAATTAAAAATCCTTTGCATGCCAAAGGAAATCATCAGCAAAATGAAAAGGCAATTTATTGAATGGGAGAAAATACTAGCAAATTATATAACTGACAAAGAGTTAATATTCAAAATATATAAAGAACTCATACAATTCCATAGCAAAAACAAATAATTTGACTTAAAAATGGGGAAAAGAGTGGTGCCTGGATGGCTCAGTTGGAAGAGCATGCAACACTTGACCTCTGGGACATGAGTTTGATCCCCATGTTGGGTGTAGAGATTACTTAAATAAATAAATATTTAAAAAATTAAAAATTAAAAATGGGCGGAACATCTGAATAGACATTTTTCCAAAGAAGACATACAGATGGCCAACAGACACATAAAAAGGTGCTCACCATCACTGATCATCAGAGAAGTGAAAATCAAACCACAAGGAGGTATCACCTCAAAATAGGATGAGAAAAAAAAGCTGTTAGAATGGCTATTACCAAAAAGACAAGAAATAACAAGTATTGGCAATGATGTAGAGAAAAGGGAACCCTGTGCACTGTTGATGGGAATGTAAATTGGTGCAATTATAATGGAAAACAGTATGGAAATTTCTCAAAAACTTGAAAATAGAACTACCAAATGGTCCAGCAATTCCACTTCTGGATATTTGTCTGAAGGAAATGGAAGCACTATCTCAAAAAGATATATGCACTCCCATATTCACTGTACTACTATTTCCAATAGCCAAGACATGGAAGCAACCTAAGTGTCCACTGATGAATGAATGGATCAGGAAAATGTGATACACACACACATACTAAAATATTCAGCCAAAGAAAAAAAAAAATGAATGAGATGCTGCCATTTGCAACAGCATGGATGGACCTTGAGGGAATTATGCTAAGTTAAGTAAGTCAAACAGAGAAAGGCATATAACATATAATCCCATATATATGTGAAATCTAAAAACAAAAAAACACATACACAAACAAAAACCTCTACTCATAGATACAGAAAATAGTTCGGTGGGTGCCAGAAGTGGAGGGTAGGAGAGGTGAAATGGATGAAGGGAACCAAAAAGTACAAACTTTCAGCTATAAAATAAATATGTCTTTGGATATAATGTGCAGCATGGGGACTGTGTTAATAATACTATATTTTATATTGAAAAGTTGCTAAGAGAGTAGATTCCAAATGCTCTCATCACAACGAAAAAAACTAATCATGTGTGGTGATGATGTTACCTACAGTTATTGTGATGATCACTTCATAATATATACAAATATTAAATAATTACATTGTTCACCTAAAAATAATATGCTACAGATCAATTATATATCAACTAAAATACATAATTAAAACTATAAATGTCCTTATGTCAGTTCAAGTAAATTTCTGTTGTCAAATAAATTTGCCAAAAAGAAAAATAACTTGAATTTCAGAGATGTTTATATTTTTGGAATTGTGGATAAGGTATTGTTAGAGAAATCCAGAGAAACCTCTCTATGGGATTCCTATGACAACCTTCAATAAATAGGGTGTCACATTCATATACCCAGAGACAGCAACACATCAGTGGTACTTTTTGTTCTCCACAGTTCATGCCCATCCTCATATGTCTATCAACATGTCTCTATCCCAGACCTCCTCCAACCTCCCTCAAGATCTTTTAATACTTCTCTTTCCAGGCCCCTGATGAGCCAAACCATTTGCCATTTCCCAAGATGCCACATATGTACTAAACTTTAGTTTAGATATAGTAGTGGGTGACTCTGAAACATAGGGGCAGGGACAGAAGTAGATTGGCTACTGGGGTCTCATGTCATAGCAGATAATTGCAACCACTCACCTATGATCCTGACCAACATGGAATAGGAGGATTAGCACAATCATAGTAGGAAGTTGGAAGACTGAGAAAATCCTCTTTACCTAGTGGCTACTAGCTGACAACACAGATACTGGTTAAATAATTAAACAGAACAAAATAATTGTGTAAGTTATTTCAAAACGCTTATCAAAGATGTAGAAGGAAAAAAAATTCTAAGAACTCTTCAGTGTTCATTTGGTAGATGTTGTTACCTTAAAGTCAATTTATTTAAAACCAAACAAAACAAACTTTGAGACTCAGAGGTACGGCATGCCCATGTTTATATTTTTAGCACTGGAACATTTTCTCAATCTCAAACTTTGTAATCATCTGTGACTTTTATATCTCTTCAGATCCTACATTCAAGCAATGCTCATCATGTTTCCCTTAAAGAGGCTTCTGACATTTATTCATGATGCTTTCTTTTCATCTCTTGTTTCTGACTGCAGACCCTTATTTAATTTTTTTATTATGAACTAATGCTCTAATTGAGCTTTCCCTCTCTAAATAAGCCTGCCTACCCTGGCAAGATGAGTTTTTCTGAAAATCTATTTTCAGCAGTAAACTTTTGACCCAAAATTATAAAATACATAAATAAAAATCTTCTTGTCAATTAAACAAGTTTAAAAATTTTTTTTTTTTTAACGTTTATTTATTTTTGGGACAGAGAGAGACAGAGCATGAACGGGGGAGGGGCAGAGAGAGAGGGAGACACAGAATCGGAAACAGGCTCCAGGCTCTGAGCCATCAGCCCAGAGCCTGACGCGGGGCTCGAACTCACGCATCGCAAGATCGTGACCTGGCTGAAGTCGGACGCTTAACCGACTGCGCCACCCAGGCGCCCCAAAACAAGTTTAATTGTTTGTTTAATTTAAACAAGTTTAGAAGGAAATCCCTAAAGTGAGAAAGTTTATTTACAGCATGTTTGAGTGATTACTTTTTAAGCTGGGTATTTCAAAAAGGAGGCTTGTAACTTAGAAGCAAAAGACAAAGTCTCCAAAGAAAAACAGGAAAATGTCAGAAATGGTCATTCGCAAATGAAGAAGTATAAATAGACAATGCACAGAAAAGAAATTATAAGTTGATAATTATGAAAATGTAAATTAAAATACAACTCATGGGGCCCCTGGGAGGCTCAGTCTATTAACCATCCAACTCAATTTTGGCTCAGGTCATGATCTCACAGTCATAAGATTGAGCCCCAAGTCTTGCATTGGGTCTGTGCTGCTGGGTGCGGACCTACTTGGGATTCTCATTCTCCATCTCCCTCTGCCCTCTTGCCTCACTCACTTGCCTGCAGATGCGTGCATTCTCTGTCATAAAATGAAATGGAATAATGAAATGAAATGAAACATTAAAAAATAAAATAAAAATAAAATAAAATGAAATAAAATATTAAAAAATAAAATAAAATATTAAAAAATATTAAAAAATAAAATAATAAAATAAAATAAAATAAAGCTCATTACCTTTCTATACTACCCAGAGAGGGATCCATATGGTGTTTCGGGTTCCTCTCATAAATTAAAGGGAAAGTTTCATAAGTTTGATGTCCCACAAACAAAAAAGGAAGATGTCCTCAAATCTGTTGCAGAAGGAACCCACTAAGATAGCAACAGACTTGACTTCCAAATGGAATAGTACATCTATAAATGAAAAGAGATAGCATCTATATCATAAACCTGAAAAGAACCTAGGAGAAGATTCTGTTGGCAGCTTGTATCATTGAAAGCTCAGCTGATATTTGTGGCATATTCTCCAGGAATACTGGCTGATGGGATGCACTAAAGTTCGCTCTTTGCCCCTGGAGCCACTTCTATTGCTGGCCACTCCACTCATGGAACCTTTCCCAGCCACATTCAGGCAGCCTTTTGGGAGCTGCGACTTCTAGTGGTTACTGGTCCTGGGGCCCACCAGCAGCCTCTCACAGGGGTATGTTGTGTTAATCTGCCTACCATTGCTCTCGGTAACACAGACTTTGCTCTGCACTATGAAGACACTGCCATGCCATGCAACAACAAGGGAGCTCATTCTGCAGGCCTGATATGGTAAATGCTGGCCCAGGGAGCTCTGAGCACATGTGACACCATCTTCCTTGAATATCCACAGGAGGTCATGCCTGTTCTCTACTTATAAAGATCCTGAAGAGAGTGAAAAGGAAAATCAGGTGGAGATTGAACAGGCTGTAACCAAGAAGGAATTTAAGGGTGAATGGATTGCTCCAGCTCCCGAAATTTACTGCTAATTCAACCTAAAGTCTCTGACTAGTCTGAAGGTGTACAGGTTCCTTTTGTGCCTATTGAGTAGTTCCCTACTGAAGACTGAAGCACTCAACCTGTCACCAAAGACTGGTCTGCAACGCCCACTGCTCAGGCCACTGAATGGGTAGAAAGAGCCCCTGAAATTTTAAGTTCTTCTTCCACAGACTCTTGGCCAGAAATGTAAATAAGGGTATTGAAATGTTTCTTAAAAAAAAAAAAATTCAGCCCATTATTAACTGCTGTCATGTTGGTCAAGATTACAAAGAATGATAATATCCATTATTAGTGAAAGGGAGAAAACAGATCCCCTCATGAACACTACTGAATGGAATGTAAATTGATACAAAATTTTCTAGAGAAAAATTCCATAATATGTTCTTAAAACTTTTCAATTTTAAAAGATATGTTCTTTGATCTAGGATTTACATTTTTAGAAATTTATCTTAAGAAATAATAATGCATTTGCCCAAGGTAGATCTATAAACATGCTTGTCTCAAAAGGATTTATGCCTGAAAAATGAAACAGAAGAGAAAAACAAACAAGCTGGTTTAAAGAGCTGTGTAATCTTTATATGGTACAATACTGTGTGCAATCAGCCAAATGATAAAATAGAATATATTATAAACTGAGAAATATATTTAGAGTCTTAGATAACAAAACAAAATAATAACTAATATGTAATTTATGAAATCATATAAAGAAAATATGTATAAATAGAAAAAAGTGTCGAGGTGCCTGCATGGCTCATTCGGTTAAGCGTCTGACTTCAGCTCAGGTCATGATCTTGCAGTTCGTGAGTTGGAGCCCCGCATTGGGCTCTGTGCTGACAGCGCAGAGCCTGGAGCCTGCTTCAGATTCTGTGTCTCCTTCTCTCTGCCCCTCCCCCACTTGCACTCTGTCTCTGTCTGTCTCTCTCAAAAATAAATAAACATTGAAAAAAAGAAAAGAAAAAAGTCTCAAAATATGTAACCAAAAACGCTAACAGGGTTTTCTCTAGTGATCTTTCTTTTTTAATTAAAAATACATTTTCCAAAATATGTAATATTTTATATAAAATAAGGTTTTTTAATTTTTATTTATTTAGTTTTTTTAGAGACAGCATGTGCTTGTGGGGAGGGGCAGAGAGGGAGAGAGAAACCTAAGCAGGCTCCACACTGTCAGTGCAGAGCCCAATGAGGTGCTCAATCTCACAAACTGAGAGTTCATGACCTGAGCTGAGATCAAGAGTCGGATGCTCAACTCACTAAGCCACCCAGGTGCCCAAGTTTTTAATTGTAAAAATAAATGACTATTATTTGCACGCTAAAGAGAATACCTGAGGACCAGAATCCCTATAGATCCCGTTATCCTGTCATTTCTCCCTACTTCCTTTCCCTTCCACATAGCCAACCTGGGTCATTGAATTAACACAACCCACTTAGTCTGGAGGCTCTCACAGGGAGGACAGATATCCTGGCTGCATAATAATTCTTCTGTATTTGTGTCCATGGCCCTCTTAAACATTCAGCTTCAGGAATGACATAAATAATGTCAACCAGATAAGCCAAATGCCAAATCTATCCAGATAATTAACAGGGTGATAGATTTTGAAGTTAAATCAACTGAAGCAGTGATATTTAAGGGTAGTGTATTGTTGTTCAAATGAAGGTTTTTTTGTAATGTCTTCTCCAGCCAGTTGTCTTTAATTAAACTTAAGAAACAGATAAAAATCCGTATTTAATCTTTTGAAAAATTAGAAGAATAACTAGTAGTTTCCACTTCTTGCTTCCAGTTATTGCCATTAAATTATATTCTCTTGGTATAACATATACATTTTAAAAAATCCCTAACACACACAAGTAACAAATCTATCAACATATATTTATAAACACAAACATAGCAATATATATACTATATAAGACAGGAATGGTATTTCTGAATGCTTTAATCATAAATGGCAGCAGGTATTATAAGCAAAAAAAGTTCCCAGAAGAAGATCAATCTTCATTTTTAGCACAGGATAACCTTTTGTTTTATGGTACACATTTCACAATATTAAAACAACCTGGTTTACCTGATTAAAGTCAGGGGTAAAAGGCCAATGTTAATGAGAAGCAACAATGTATGAAAAGCACCCTGGGGCCATGTATTGACCAGTTGGTGGAGGCCTAGTTTCAAAGTCCTACCCCTGCAGGGACAAGTTATCAAATCTTTTCCTGTGTAGATGTATCAAGAATTTACATAGGGTGCCTGGGTGGCTCAGTCATTAAGCATCTGACTTAGGCTCAGGTCATGATCTCACAATTGGTGAGTTTGAGTCCCATATTGGGTGAGTCAGTGCCCTGCTTTGGGTGAGTTCCAGCCCTGTTTCCTGTAAACACATGAGCCCTAGGTGAGCCCAGCTTCTCTCTCTCTCTTTCTTTCTCTCTCTCTGTCTGCCCCTTGCTCACTTGCACTTTCTCTCTCTCTCTCTCTCAAAAAAAAAAAAAAAAAGGTATTTACATAAAATTTTCAAAATGTGCATTCCCCTGTCTGGGTTTAAGGTACTCTAATGATAACCAATTTGGAGTAGAAGTGCTTCTTCCAAATCAGAATTAGGATTGTTTCCAAATTCAGCGAAAACAGCAGTCCTCTTCTGTGTCTTGACTTCAGGTGACTGCTGAACGACAAAATGTTTCCCTCTCTTGGTGCACCTTCTCAGCCTCCTGTTGATTCCACTGTTCAGAACTTTTTAACATGAATGTCAATTGTTTGCTGCCAGCCCTAGCTTCTGATACACTCAATGTCCCATTTTTTGCCTCAAATTTCAAGTGATCTTCAAGGGTTTTATTCATCAGCTTCTGCTTTGTGACAGAATCTTTGAAGCTTCTGAGTTCTCCTGTTTTGACATCATAAAACTGGGGCTTGAGGACTGTCTGCTGGTTCTCCCTAAGTCCTTCCTGCTGCTTTCTCCTCCTGGTGGAGAAGCCTGTTGTTTCCTGACCTTTTCAACCCATTTTTTTTTTTATCATCTGAGATCTTAGAACTTTCTGCCTCACTCAGTTTTCCTTTCAGTTCTTCCTCCTCTTCTTTTTATTAAATTATTTATTGCTCTAAGAGTCTTCTTCCTTCACTAATTTTTTAAACAACTGGATTCAAAAGCTTTAATTCTTTACTCTTTGTGTCTGCTTTGAAGTCAGTGTTCTCAAACAATTTTAAGCCAGTCATTGATGAGAATATTAGAAAGGCTCTTAATTTTTTTTTCCATGTAGATTTTCCTTCTCTTCCTCTCCCTCAATTATTAAGTGCCAGCTCTTTGTTAACTTTTGGCAATTTCCTTAAGTGGACTCTGTGCACATGGTCTATCTTCTGTCAGATCTTACCTTTCCTATATTCTTCATAAGCAAATGGCTTTACCATCAATTTTACCTGTGACAGTCTTACATCCATGAAAAATCCATGCATATATGCTTCATGAAAAGGTGATCTAATGAGATGTATGAGCCCTAAATTTTCAAAGTCTGTCTTGATGACAAATGTGTAATCATCATGAACTGTGCTTTCAAAATTCTTATAATTCTTCTGTCAAGTTTCCTAAAAAGACACACCACCTGGTAGCAGGACCTAAAACTAGATGACCAGTTTATTATAAAAGGATATAACTCAAGAACAGCCACATGAAAGAGATACATAGGGCATTGTAGAGCAAAGGGGCTCAGATCTTCCATGCCCCCTCCTAGTATGACACTTCTTGAATCTCCACATGTTCCTAACCCAACAGCTCCAAGGACAACGTGTTTTTGTGAACCAAAACATGAAACATGGATGTCATATATAAAAGTATACTTATGGGAAAAAAAATTAAAAAAAAATAAAAGCAAACTTATGGCGACAGTGAAGCAGCTTATTTTAAATCTGCATTTCTTCTGATAGTCTGGGACAGATGATTGATTTAGAAGCATCTTCAGAAAATGCTGGAAAAACTGCTTTTCATCTTATGTTTATTACCACCCCCAGGCTTTCAGAAACAATGTGAAAAATTAGGGTAAGCAGTTCTTAAGAATTTGAGAGTATCAGGACAAAAAAAATCAATAATGTTTTAAATTAGCAAATATTTCAACATTTTCAAAATGAAATAGGACTGAGAAGGAATGTGACTGTTTTAAATGCATACCATACGCTAGGTACTTTCTTATATATTAACTTCTTGAGGATACATATCCACTTCATAGGATATATATAGAAAAGAGTTTAGTCTAGCTAGTTTAGCAGAAATACTAAAGGAAATTAAATATCTCCTAGAATCTCTGGAAGAGTTGGAACAGAACCAGACTTGGATGCTGCACTGACAGGAATGGTACAGAGAGGAAAAAACTCTCAAATAGGACTTAAAAATGAAAATTATTCTGAGAAGTTTAAAAAGCATAATGGAAATTATTATTAGCATCATTAGAAACTAAAAGTCCATTAGAAAACATAGTGAATAACTTCTCTCAACTTTCACATGATTGATCTTCATCTAATTTCATGGCCATTGTAGGTAACTAAAAGCAATATGTGTCCTTCACACTTGCTGACATTGATTCTAGTTCTAATGATGATTAAGTAAGTGTTGCAAATTACAAGACAGTCACCAAAGTGATTATCAGTAGTAGATTGCATTATTTGCTCAGAATTATTTGTCCCCTCCCCAACTTTGTCATGCTTCCCCATTGGCAGGGAATATATCCTCTTGCCACACTGACATTGGTTTAGTAACATGACTTGCTTTGGTCTATGGAGTGTAAGGGGATGTGATATACATTTGTTCAAGTAAAAGTTTTATTTTATTTTTTTACTGTTTTTGTTTGTTTTGTTTTGTTTTTTAAGTAGAACCCAATGCAGGGTTTGAACTCAGGACCCTGAGATCAAGACTTGAGCTGAGATCAAGAGTCTGAGCTCAACCAACTAAGCCACAGCCACCCAAGTACTCCCAAGTAGAAGTTTTACATGTTTTGTCTGGATTGGCTCTGTCCCACCTGAGAAGCTGTTCTTTGCCATGAGAACATCATGTCACAGATGGTGGCTCCTCATTCAGAAGGGATCCAGGAACGAGAGGACTCATGGGCCTGGGCCGAACCCAGTAGAACCCAGCAGAGAACAACCTTCAAATTATACCCACAACAATAAAAAAATGTGCATTGTGGAAAGTGGTGCAATTTTGTTGCTGACATTCACAAAAGTTGGCTAATATACAGGTAAGCACAACTTTTTTAAGTGGGATCAAATTTAGAAGTCACAAATTTAAAGGGAAAATTCCTAAGATTAAATTAGTACTGAATTTTGCTTCCAGATACCAACCCAAGTAATTTGTTTCTCCCAGGAAAAAGATCTTTTAGCAAAAGGAGAAATATATTCCACAGAGACTTCAATCTCATAAAAGAAAATATATAGTGTGTATTTCACTTTTTATATAATACATGAACACCTTTGGAAAATTTATTAAGTTGTATAATATTTTATTAATCATAATCAGTTTCAGATAAAAAAATAAAATTGAATGTAGAATTCAGAAGAAATGACAATTAGTATGAATTTGCTTTAAAACAATTTCTATGAACTAAACATCATTATTTCTGGGTATGTTCAAATATAAGACAAAGGGTTTTTTTTTTCCTCCTAAAATATTAACCCTCAGACAACAGCATATAGTTACTTTACATCCAAGTCTCACAAAGTCTACTTATTGCTGGTCCTCTCTCAGTTCCCTAAATTCTGACTAACCAAGTACTATTTAGGAAAAAGACACATTAGTCTGAAACCACACAGGTCAGTACTAGTATGCAGTGATTAATTAGTTGGTGAGAAAGCAAGAGAAAAATTTTGATACTACAGATTTCTTCATTATTCTAGTGTGTATGACATCACAACTGCAAGAATTTGATTGTAAATAAACCTTTTAAAATTTACTTAAAAAGCAAAGCAGAAAATGGTTGTGTTGGAGAAATTATGAATGCATATACACATAGGACAATATAAAAACCAAATGTACTCATATTTTTTGATTGTATACTTTTAGGATAAATTTTCCAGTGAGAACATCATATACAGATCCAAAAGGGGTCTTAGCTAAAAAAAAAAAAATGTGGACCAATAAAATAATGTGCACTCAACAAATGCATTAGAGGATTCAACAAGGAACTCTAATGATGATAAGACTGTTTTAGAAGATACACATGGAAAGCTTGACTAAAATATTTTCAAGAAATGTGAAAAAGTATATTTCTATATTAAAATGTAATTATATAATGTGATTTTGACTATACTTCATAACTTATTTAACAAATTAAATATTAAAAGTTGATATTTAATCATTTTATATACATAATTTAAAAAACTCCTTTTGAATCGTCCCCTCGGGAAAATGGGGGTTAATTCATAGTAGGAATGTATGGTATCTAACTCCATTCTGACCCATTTCCCTTTAATATTGACTAACTACTGTTATTAAATCTCTCATACTTTTCCCATCCAAGATAATTTCACTCATTCACTAATCAATTAAAAAGTCTAGAATGCAGTCCATTTTTTTCTAACACCAGAAGCCTAAAGATTCAACGGAAAGGCAGAGGTCTTATTTAATCATTCTAACTTTTGTGATTATTTTTACTTTTGATTAATGAAGAAGCAGCTAGAATTCAAGAGCCAAAGGGTAAGCTGTCACCTCAGGCTCAGATCAACCCTTTGCTAATTAGGACATTGCTGAGCCCAGTTAGACAAGTAATGATTTGACTGCTGTCATTAGTAAAAGGGGGCAGCTAAGTTGGTTTCTTCAACCACATTTTAAACTGAATTTTCATTAAAT
This sequence comes from Lynx rufus, assembly GCF_022079265.1. Lineage (NCBI taxonomy): Eukaryota > Metazoa > Chordata > Mammalia > Carnivora > Felidae > Lynx > Lynx rufus. The sequence continues at coordinate 93,288,965 of NW_025814845.1, read as the reverse complement.
CCATAAAGGCACATTTATTTGAAAAATGGCAAAAACAACAAAAGGAAGACTACATAATTCCCTTTCGGGATCTTTTTCCCCCATGGTTTTAAAATTCCAAAATTAGAGGTTGACTTTTACTAATAGGACACACAAATGGAAATTACTTTCCCATTGACATGTGACTGGATTGATATGAGCCCATGTAGGTTAATCCTTCCAGAATAATAGTTAACAGGACTGTCAAAGTTATATCAGAAAATTACACTCTTGTCCTCTCCAGAAAAACATGGCAGAAATAAGAAAATCCAGGGACACGAAGGTGGCTCAGTCTGTTAAGTGTTTGACTCTTGATTTTAGTTCAGGTCATGATCTCATGGTCATTAGATGGAGCCCCACATTGGGTTCTGCACTAGGTGTGGAGCCTGCTTGAGATTCTCTCTCTCCCTCTTCCTTTGCCCCTCTCCCACTCATGCTCTCTTTCTCTCGAAAAGAAAAGAAAAGAAAAGAAAAGAAAAGAAAAGAAAAAAGAAAAAAATGGGAATAAGATAATCCAAGATAATCCAATGAGTCTCTTGGAGCCTACCTGCAAAAATTTAACTCTGACCCCTTCAGGTTAGCTTTGTCCAATATTTTAATTTAAAGGATTAGTCTTTTAAAGAAGCACTTGTGCTTTTGGACAACTTGATCTAAAAATAATTTAAAAATTAAGTATGTGTATAAATTTGATTGGTTCCTACTCTCACCTTCAATCTCTTTTCTTGAGCAACCAATTCCCAGGCCAGACAAATCATCCCCAGCTACCAATCCCTTGTTTTTTCATATCTGTAGGAGAGGTATCATACATGCCTGATGACTGTGCTCTGGTGCTTTGCTCTTTGAAGTGTGGTCTGTGGTCAAGCTCACAGAAAAGCTGACTAGAAATGTACTTACAGGCTGCACTCAGACCCACTGTATTAGATTCTGCATTTTGAAGATGATTGGTTTGCACTTTTAAAGTCTGAGAAACATTCCTCTTGGTATTTCTTTATTGTTACTCTTTAAAAATATAGATTTTAGCCCAAGCTGCACAGTAGAATCACCTGAGAGACTTTCAAAATCTCCAGCCCTGGGGCGCCTGGGTGGCGCAGTCGGTTAAGCGTCCGACTTCAGCCAGGTCACGATCTCGCGGTCTGTGAGTTCGAGCCCCGCGTCAGGCTCTGGGCTGATGGCTCGGAGCCTGGAGCCTGTTTCCGATTCTGTGTCTCCCTCTCTCTCTGCCCCTCCCCCGTTCATGCTCTGTCTCTCTCTGTCCCAAAAATAAATAAAAAACGTTGAAAAAAAAAATTAAAAAAAAAAAAAAACAAAATCTCCAGCCCTTTGCCCAGGCCTTACATCTGACTATATCAGAATCACTAAAGGTGGTCCAAGGCATCAGAACATTTTAAAGATCCCCAGATGGTCCCAATGTGAAACCAAGGTTCAAATCCTTTAGTGTGAATCAAAATCACGTGGTGGGATTCTTAAAACAGATTCTGGCCTCCAGATGCCCAGCATTTCTGACTTAATGGTAATGGGTGGGGTCTAAGATGTTGTATCTTGAATAAGTTCCACATTGCCAGTGTTTGCTGCCCTAGTGGCCAAGCTTTGAGAAATATGAACTTAGAGGATATGACTCAAAGGTAGAAATTTCAAAAATCATTGCCTAGGAAAAAGTTTCCAGCCTATCTCCTGCTATCATCTTATAAATAAATTCATGAACTCAGTATTTATGATGCATTTGACACCCTGAACTTTTTTTCTGAAAACGTGTATCACTACCATTCTCCAGAAACCCAAACACAGTGACACAACATGAACTTTTACCAACACCCAGAACAACTTCACTTTTAAAAAGTCAAACTTCATGTTAGATAGATATACTTGAACACAGCACAAAAACACTTGCCAATGTGTTCTTCCCTCTGGATTTTTCATACCACTAAATGACATCGCCACTTACCTCAGCTATCTAATCTATCAGGCATCAGAGCCATCTTTGATTATTTTTTCTCTTTTACCTTATGTACAATATGCCAACAAGTTCTACTGATCATTTTCCTGTAACACCTTTAATCATATCTTCACCTTACCCTATTATCCAGGAGCAATCAGTTTAGTCTCTATCTCCTCACAGATGATTGTACTTCTCTCTAGCCTCACCCAGTCAGGCACTGACTGCATTCCTAAAATATAAACTGCTTTGCACACACAAATCTTGCTCTCACAATCAAGAGGTGACGATAGTTCTCATAAAATAAAATCCAAAATAAATATGGCATTCAGAAGAATACTTCTACAAATTCATCTTCTCCTTCAGTCCATCTTTCCATTCTGTCTCCCACAACTTTTCTTCATAAGTCTGCTGAATTTCCAAGCCCACTGAATCTCTTATGAGTCCACAAACATGCTATTTATTTCACTTATATATATATGTATATATGTATATACATATAAATACAAACATGTATAACCAGAATAAATATACAGAATATATTATACATATTCTATACAGTATTAGAATATATACAGTATTACATATGTATGCAACTAGAATACATAATCTATATTCTATGTAGTTCTATACACTTCTGTTATGTATAAGTAGAAACCCTCTATTCATTGTTCTTTAAAAATCCAACTCAGTCTTCAGACTCAGATCTCTTATTGCTTCAAATGTAAAGTCTTCTTTAATACTCTCAAGTAGAATTAATAACTCTTCCCATTTTGCCATTTTACATTTTGCGATTATAAGTTTTACATCAATATGTCTTTCTTCATTCATAATAGTAACCCTCACAGCATTTAGAAATATGTGGCTCTCAATAAAAATTGTTGAATTTATTATTATATAAGTGACGTAATTATCATCAAATAATAATTTCCTGTCCTTCAAGAGTTTACTGTGCCTCACTTTAAGCACATACAAAAAAGAAAGCATCAGGGAAAATTCACTGTCTAGTGGATGTGGGCAATTCTTTTCCATTAGAAGTTCATGTGGATTAGATAATCTAGATAATCTACTGCCATATCAGTTGCTCCAATTTTGCAATAAAAGAATAAGTTCCAAGTCACCAATTGGGATTCTGAAGCCATTTTGACCTATTTCTATTATGAGAAAAAATTGGATAGGATAAGCATGGAGAAGACTTATTTTTTCTTTAGGTAAGAACTATCCTGTGATCATTGAAAATAATTTTTTTAATGATCTGGTTTTTGTCAGTTTCAAATACAGTTCTTTCATATACATTTTCACATCAGCATTGAAATTAAGGGAGAAAAATTTCCTGTTCTTTCAGTTGAAGAGACTGCGGTATGGGAAAGCTAAATAATTTCCACGTCAGGTAATTAGTGACAAGATTAAGATAGCTAGTAGTCTGCTTCTTGACACACCAGAATACTTTACAGCCAATAGTTGATTTTCATTTCAATTATGTGTCTAATTTACAGCATGCTGAGAGAATGACAGGCAATAGGACAGGTTTGTTATGCCACTGAAGTTCAGAACTGGAGGACTCCACTACAGAATTAAAGTAAAACCAACTTGATAGAAATATATTAAACTAGCAAAAATGTACAAATTACCAATAGTAATTTAGTAATTTTATTATTTAAGTAAATGTTTAGTAATTACTAAATAGTAACTTAATAAACATATTTCAAGAAAAACAAGTGAATCTTACTGTCATTTTTTATACACCACAATTAAATGTCGGCATGAACCACAGAAGAAAAAAACACTTTGAGTTCAGAAGTTACTAGGATAATATTGTGAAGTAATCACATAAATTAATTTAGAAACCAAATTTATACATGACAACTAAATACAGTGAGTGATTTCAGATTTATGTATGAATCAGTAAAAAGTGCATTTGTGGAATTCCACTAATCCAAATCCAAATTCAAATTCAATTTGGAAACATTTGAGTGAAATTTCTTGATGGGTTGTTGGTATTATATTGATTTAATTTCCTAATTATGATTATTGTACTATGGTTGTGTAAGATGCTAAAATTTATGGAAGCTTTGTAAATTTGATTAGTCTGATATTATTTCAAAATTAAAAGTTAAAAACTATAAAATATTAAAATCAACTTAAATGTACATTAAAAAAAGAAACAACCAAATTATGCATAATTTAGTTAATAGGTAAGAATATGTGTGTGTGTATGTGTGTGCATATATCCTCATAAAGTTTATTTTTTTTTTTAAATTTTTTTTCAACGTTTATTTATTTTTGGGACAGAGAGAGACAGAGCATGAACGGGGGAGGGGCAGAGAGAGAGGGAGACACAGAATCGGAAACAGGCTCCAGGCTCCGAGCCATCAGCCCAGAGCCCGACGCGGGGCTCGAACTCACGGACCGCGAGATCGTGACCTGGCTGAAGTTGGACACTTAACCGACTGCGCCACCCAGGCGCCCCTCCTCATAAAGTTTATTATATCCTTCCTTGCCTTAATAAAGACAATATATTAAATGTATTGAGCCTTTACTTGATAACTTGGGACAATCGTTTTACATTTGTGGACTACAGTATGGAACCATTTCTTCTCCTCCTACCCCTTCCTTGACTTAATACTATGTGTAAGGCATATCTTGCCTTTTTACCAAAATTTCTACCAGAAATCTATGTTGTTCTAATTGCTCCTATGTCATTTTCTCTTATGACCTGGCACCCATTATTACTATCAGACTTTTTATTTCTTTGTTAGCCCATGGCTTTTTTCTACTTTCCTGCTGTAAATTTGAATGGACTTGAGGATTACAAGATTTCAGAAAACCAAGCCATAGAATTATCATAAAAATATTGTCAAATACAGAGATCTGCTTTATTCGTTTTCACCCAAGAAACTAGTGGGAGAAGAAAACCCAATGAAAGAACTGGATACACCCCAAGGATGGTCAGCCAGGCCAGAGAGACTCTGATTTGGCCTAAAAAACCCATCCTGGACTATTCTGAGTATCTTGGATTTGGGGGAAAGATGTGACCTTGTGGGAGATTACAACATGGGGGTTCCCTATTTTGGGAAGAAAACAGACTTTATATATGAGGCAAGTCCTGAGTTTAGGGGTGAAGGTTTAAAGGAGCCACTCTCTGAGAGGATGAGATGAGGACTGTACTTGAGATGGAAATAAGACTAACAAGATAGTCACCCCATGCAGGATCTTTTAGAGGTTATAAAGATTTATCTTGAACATCAGCATCCGGTCTTAGGTTTCTTGTCCATCCCCATATCATTATTCCAGATTACAATTCTCTCTGGTTATCATAAAACCTTCAGTGAATCTGTAACCTGCTGTTCTTGGTAGAGTTATGAGAAATTATGGGAGGGCAGTAAAGATAAGTGGGACTTTCCGTATATGACAACTGCAGTATGATAAAAGGAGGATAGTGGCACTAGTGTTCTGGGGGCAATTATAGGAAAGTGAGTGGTGGCCCTAGGCCATGCTGAGAGTGGTAAGGAACAAAAGGCTATGTGGAAAAGCAATTGCTGCTTGTTTTAACTCAGGAAATACATGAAATATACCCTTTTTACTGACAACTATACCATATAAAGATGACCCTTATAGATGAGGTTACATGTTATAATCTGAGCTATAATAAATAGACTTTATGACCACACTTTATTTTATTAACTTCACTTAAGTGTTTTACTGATTTGTTCAAGATTACTTCAGAAGTCTGAGGTTGTTGTAAAGCTCCCCCTTTTTTTTAGTGGCCACTTTACAGTCATATAGCTTTACCAAAAACTAGACAAAAGACAACAATCTGGGGTACTCTGGAAAGTGTCTACTGCTTGAGATTTACACAGTTAACCACACACATGCATGTACACACACACACACACACACACACACACACACAAGGACTTCATAAAGAATATTCAGGCTGTGCTCTAAATCATTGCCCTATTTTTATAATATGCACATTTAGATATTTTACTGGTCTAAATTATCCTTATCTGTTAAAGGCATTCATTGTGCTCTTCCTAAGCAAATTGTTGTAATAAATATTTAAATGTCTAAGGTAGGTTACAGTACATTAGAGTTACATTTTGAGATCATATTATTTCTCTCTGGGAGCTTTTACAATCTATTAGAGAAGTGCAGTCTAGGTATTATTAATCATTAACTAGAATAAATTGAAGGACCGTACTAAAATTGCAACACAAGGATTAGTTCTCTCCCAGGAATTAGAAAATAGAATAAGAGTTTGAAATTCTTGGTATCTTTGAGTATGTCTCTATTTGGAACTGAACCTGTTATTTTTGTGTCTATTGCTGTACTAACTGTCTAATATGGCAGCCACTAACCATATATGGTTATTTGAATATAAATTTAAATTAATTATGATTAAATAAAATTAAAATGTTCCTTAGTCACATGAGCCATATTTCAAATTCTCAACAGCTGCATTTGACCAAGGGCTAACATATTTAACAGTGCAGATTTAGAACATTTCCAACATCTCAGGAAATTCTATTGAATAGTGCTAGTGTATAGTACGATTTTCCTTTTTTCCCTTTTCTTTTACATTGTCCAGGTACACATTAAAATGTAAGCCATTATTGCAACATTTGGGAATGGCATATCCCAGTATTCTGGCTAGCTAAAATGGAAAACAGTTTAGTAATATAAACACATTTTTTCCTCATTTTCTTTCTTGGACTTAAGACAAAATAAAGTTTAAATGCCTTCTGAGTTCATTCAGTCCTCATGTATAGCCAGGTTATGACCGTGCTCCTGAGAAAAGGAAATCCACTTGTTTATTCTTTACATATGTTGTACATGCTTATATGGTATATTTTTCTTGGATTCACAGAGTCTTTGGGAATGATAATGTCCAATTTGGGAAATAAAACACAGTTATAACAAAAGTACATCCCCATCGCCTTCTAAGGAACAGGAGTGCATAGATATCCATACTTGCTCATGGAAGCATCAAATAGTTCCATGAATTAGAGATCCTTGTACTAACCTTCAGTCCTCTTCTGTGAATTCACAATGGGTATCAAATTTAAATAGCTCCCAGCTTCTCACCATGTCATCATTAGGACAAATATAAGGTCTTTGTTTGTATTATTTCCTTCCTCTTCCCCAGGTAATTACATTTTGAATATGCAATCAAGATTAGAAATTACCTTCATTCAGAGATGTGATTTAGTTAAATAGGAAAACTTAGTACAACCAAGTAAGAAATACTCTATTTGGAGATGAGAACTCTGTTAATCGAGTTGAGGCATTATCACTAATGTAATGAGCAGTGGATGTACAGATTCTAGTTTGAGCTCTAACTCTAGTTGGAGTCCTAGAGTAAATAAAACACAACCAAGATTTTGCAAGATTCTAGGGAGCTGCTGAAAAAAAGAAATACATCAGAGGTTTAGCTGTGGATTATTTGTGCCTAAAGTACTCAGCAACCAGGTTTTCCAACCAGATTGGAAAACAATGCCATCTGAGAATCACTAATTTGAACTATCAGTATGTCTTGAAGGCAGCGGCCAAGCTATTGAACTTTCCTGTGACCATGTGTCCCTGATCCAGTCCTTGGCCTCCATGTGTGTTTCCTCATTAGTCATCTTATGTTACACTAATTATTTTCAGAAGTCTGGTTGGCCCAAAACCACAACTTCAGTGTCTCACATAAAGATCCTAGGACTATCATTGAATATATGTCATGTTGCACTCACCTTGAATACTGAGCAGTTAAGATTTGATGTTGTATGAATGAGTTCCTTATATGTGGTCAAGAACATATAAGGAACCCATCCATACAAATCCCAATTGTTGTTCCTGCTGATAGATTATTGGGGAGGAAAAAATTAGCTTAGGGAAGCTACCTCAGGCAAATTTGTGGCAGAAACACTGCCTCAAATTACCTCTCACAGCCTTATATATTCACATCACTTCATGACAATGCTTGAGATACTACCAATAGAACGTTAGTGGGCAAAAGAAACTTTTCTTGGGGTGCCTGGGTGGCTCAGTCGGTTGAACGTCCGACTTCGGCTCAGGTCATGATCTCACAGCTTGTGAGTTCCAGCCCCGCGTCAGGTTCTGTGCTGACAGCTCGGAGTCTGCAGCCTTCTTCAGATTCTGTGCCTCCCTCTCTCTCTGCCCCAACCCACTCACATTCTGTCTCTCTCTCAAAAATAAATAAACATCAAAAAAAATTAAAAAAAAGAAACTTTTCTTTTTCATCATAGGAAATCTTCTCAGAAGGCTAAAATGATCAGTACAATAAGTGTGGAAATTATTTTAACTAAATTGTCCTTTTACAAAGACCTTGCACATATCATCTAAACCATGGGAGCACTGGGATTGTTAAACATAAGGGTGGGAAATCAAATCAGTTGGAAAACTAGTTTGCTTCAGGAGCATTTTATTTATTCTGCAGTCCAGAATAGGGATGTTCAGTGGTATAACAGAAGACAGTGACTAGGAGTTGCTATAGGATTGTTCCTTATATACCTTATCTGTGATTTGGCAGGCCCAAAGACCCTGTGAGTAGCTAGGGGAATCAAGGAATACTGATGAACAAATTGTCTTGGTCCTCTATGACAGTCCCACACATGCAAATATTAGTAAGCACCTGAATCACTTAAGCCTAACAACAAAAAAAAAGAAAGACTTATTAACTGGGAAAAGAGTAGGCTCATCCTTATATGCCATATACGGTGTATATAAGGCCATCTCATATACAATATATTTAAACATGTAAAAGTTATACATTAGAATAATAAACTATTAATACAAATATTTCCCTCTAGATAAATATATCTTCTTAATTAAAAAATTAAAATATGTGTAAAATCCTTGTTTTTTTAATGTTTAGTTATTTTTGAGAGAGAGAGAGAGAGAGAGAGAGAGAGAGAGAGACAGAGCATGAGTGGGGGAGGGGCAGAGAGAGGGAGACAGAATCTGAAGCAGGTTCCAGGCTCTAAGCTGTCAGCACAGAGCCTGACAAGAAGCTCAAACTCGTGAACCGCGAGATCATGACCTGAGCCAAAGTTGGATGCTTAACTGACTGAGCCACTTAGGCACCAATAAAATCCTTGCTTTTCTGTTACTGAAAGTTGGCACACAAAAAAAATCAAAGATAACTAAATCAATTATTATTTCTCACTGTTGTTCTATTGATGAGACAGCAATGTTTGAGTAATAAATGAAATGTTAATAATTTGTAAGTGATGTTATGTTTTTCCCATAAAATTTATTTCTTGTCTTACATACAGCAAAATCACTATTCTGTAATAATCAAGATATTCATGTAACATTTTTGTCCCTGTGGTAGGCAGAATTCTAAGCCCCCTAAATTCTTAGCCCCTGGTGTATGTACCAGTGGCTTCCAGTTATTGCATTCAAACAAACACTAATTGAAATATTGCTGGGAAGGGATTTTGCAAATGTAATTAAGACCCAAAATCAGCTGACAGATAATAGGCAGATTATTTGCATGGACCTGATATAATCATATGATTCCTTTAAAAGCTGAGGGCTGGTGAAAGAGGAAGTCAGAAAGAATCAAAGCATGAGAAGAATTTTTTGTATCATTATCAACTTCTAGATGGATGAGGCCACATAACAAGGAATGAAGGCTGCCTCTGGAGTGAGAACCCCAACTGACAGAAAACAAGAAGATGAGGACCTCCATCCAATAACCCCCACCTCCAAGAAAATGAAATTGGAAGCAATTTTTCCTCAGTCTCCAGGTGAGAACTCAATTCTGCCAACATCTTGATATCAGCCTTGTGATACTCTGAGTGAAGAACTCAGCCACACTGTGCTGGACTTCTGACCTACACAACTGAATGCTAACACATGAGTGTTGTTTGAAGCCATTAAAATTGTGGTAATTTGCTGTGTATCAATAGATAACTAATACATTTTCATTAAGAAACTATATTGATGACATTTTTAGAACAATGTGATTGAATGCCACTTTATTTTTTAAAACTTGATTTCACATTTTGTCCTTTAAAGATTAGAAGATCTGGTTGAGTTTAGTTTATTTTGAAACTTGCCTTTAATAGATAATAAAGATATCTCACAAAGATATATAAGTTCTGGCTGAACTTGCTAAATAATTATACTTATTTTTTGCTCCAATCCATCCATTATGCAAAGGCTTTTGCTGAAATTCAGGTAGCAAGTTTTATATTTCCTAATGTTAGTCAGTTATCCTTGAATTAATGAATAGACATCATATTTCTTGTATTTGTAATAAATATGTTCAAAATTAACTAAAATTCTTCATTTATAAGATTTTTAAACAGCTTAGAAAATTCTCTTGCCAAGTTTTTTACATTTTTAAAATCTCTGACATTTTTAATAGCAAAAATTATATAATGTTAAGTATTTCTTAATATGCATATCCATTTGCTATCTCTGTACTTTTGCTTGAAGAGCATTTGCTTAGTCTGCTCTGTTTAAATTCATCTTAATTTTGAAGGGAAATTTTAAGTTTTTATTGTTTGTAATTGAAAGTAATTTCTTAGAGTATACCACTGCTAGTCAGTGATTCTCTCTCTCTCTCTCTCTCACACACACACACACACAAAGAGAGAGAGAGAGAGAGAGAGAGAGAAGAAAGAAAGAAAGAAAGAAAGAAAGAAAGAAAGAAAGAAAAAGTAAAAGAAATTTGCAACTCATCTTTTTTTGTAAAATAAGTCGATTTGGCTCGTCTTTAAGTCCTTTGACATGAAATAGTAAACTTCTATAAATACCAAAGATCTTCCTGATCATCTACATCTTAGGATGAAATATTGCCTATCCTACTCTTTAAAAAATGAATCCATAAATTCTTTTTATTGGGAACATGTAAACTGTAATCTGTCTCAAAATGGTGAAAGCAAATCCACAAAAAAGAAAATCCCTTGGGAACATGAATGATCTTTTCAATCAATGATGCTGGGTCTACCAGATAGCCCCATGAAAAAAGACAAAGTATGACCATATATAAAATTAATTTCAAGTAGATATAAATCTGAAAATAAAACCATAAATATTTTAGATGATAACATGAGAGTATCTTCACCATCATGAAAATAGGCGAAAATTTATTAAACAGATTCGCACAAAAAGCACTAACCATAAAAGAAAAAACTGATAAATTGGACTTGACTAATATTAAGAACTTGTTTATCAAAAGATTCCAGTAAGAAAGTGAAAAAGGCAAGTCACAGAGTGGGAGAAGGTATTTATAATATATTTATCTGAAAAAGGACTGACAAAGACCTCATATCAAGAATAAATAAGGAATGATTAAAAAGTGAGAAAAAAAGATAATCTAAATGGGAAAAAGACCTAAAAGATGTTTAAAAAAAATGGTTCCCAAATGGTCAACACATATATGAAGAAATTATCAATTTCATTTGTAATCAAAGAAATACAATTTAAAATCACAGTTATATATTGCTGAATATCCATCAAAATGGCTAAAATAAAAGAAAATAACAATGATTTTGTTGAGAATATGAAGCAATTCATGATCTGCAGGCAGGAGTGAAAGTTGCAACGATCACTTTGGAAAACAAAAGAACATGTCCTATAAACCAGCAATCCCATCTCTTGATATACACTTACCAGAAATGTGTACATATATTCACCAAAAGATACTTACAAAAGTGTTTAGAACAGCATCATTCTAAAAAACCCAAAATTGAAATATTATAAATTTCCATTAGCATTACAATAAATTAATAAATTGCAATACATGAAAACAAATGACATATTTATACAATGGAGTAATACACAGTCACTAAAGTGAACAAAGTCTTTTGAATAACTTGGAAGAAATCTCACAAACATAATGTTGAGCAAAAGAAATTAGACACAAAGAAGTATGGACTGCATGATTCCATGTGTATAAAATTCAAAAGCAGGCAAAACTAAGCTATGGTAATCGAAGTCAGAATTAGTGTTTTAAAGGAGGGGAAAGATGAATGAGAAGGCACCTGAAGAGGTTTCTGACCTGCCGGTGATATTCCATTATCAATCTGCGTGTGTTCACTCTGTAAAAATTCGCCAATCTGTATGCTTATGATTTGTGTACTTTACGTTATCTCCACAAAGAGTTACTTTAAAAAAAAAAAAAAAACAAGGAGAAGAAAAACACCATCACTGTTAACTCCCACTGTTCCCTCAGTACCCTCAAACACTAAACATGGCAGAAAAGTATCTGAACCAGATGAGGATTCCAGGTTTAACTGAGTATGAAATATCAAGAGAGCTTAATTCCTTTCTATCTTATATCCAAATATACATGCACATAAAACATAATGAGAATTTCTTCTTTTACCTCAATGGATTGCTTCGCATACTTCCTGGGAAGTGCACACTCCACTGTGGAGACCATTAGGATATATAAAGCATCTGTGGAACTGAGCATGCATATTATACTGGTTATAGGTTGCCAGGAGGTGAGAATAGGGGGCAGTCTTCTCACTAAATTCATTTCTCAATTCTTGAGCTCCTCTCTGATCCATCTGTCTCAGAGGTGTTATATCAGAAGCAGAGGTCTACATTTATTTACTCAACCATTTTATCATACTAATCAGAGTTTCATATTAATCAGTGTTTCACAACAACAAAAAAAAAACCCTGAAATATTCTTAGAGGGTGCTTTTTTATGTTTTATTTATTATTTTAAATAGAGAGTTTCTATTAAATATTTGTGTTAAATTGAATCTTTCTCCTCCACGTTAGCTTTTCTGAATCACTAATGACTTGTTTTGAAGATTGGGAACTTATGGTAATATTACAAGTACTGTACTTCAGCATTCATTATGGATTTTTAAGGTTTTATGACTGGCCTGGGAACCTAAACTCTGTTTTTAACTTTGTTTATAAGGATTAATTACTTGTTCCAAGTGTCTAACTGACCTACAAATAAACTTTTTAGAACAAAATCAATTTGTATATCAGGGATTTCTTGTGTAATTGAATTGTGGAAAACGTAAAGGATAAAAATACATTTTTGCTATTTAAATATATTTGAAATCTGTTCAAATATGTTACATTTAAAAAATAAAATATATTTTTTAAATATTCAGGAATGGATAGGTAGGGATCATCTTCTGAGATTAAGGCAAATTAATGGTCTTCAATCTGGGATGGAGATGACTAACAAAGTCAGGATTAGAAGAGTAAATAAAAATCGAGAATTTTTACCAATCTAAGAATAATATAAGGTCAACACAGGATTACATATAAGTAAATCTCCATTATTATAGTTGGAAAGTAGTTTTAGATTCAGTAAAATATCAAAATGAATGAAAAAATCCTTTTTAAAGTAGAAGCTAGAGATCAAGCCAGGCAGATAAGATTGTTCCTTCTGACTGTTTCATTTTATACAACTTAGTAGGATTTTGTGACATTTAGAATTTCCTCAACTACTTTGTTGAAAATAATTAAACGCAGCTGTTGAGAGCAAACATTCTGAAATAGACCTTTATTCAAATCTCAGTTCCACTACTTTCCAGTGGTTGACTTTTGACAAGTTCTTTAACTTTGCTGGGTGTCAGTCTCCCCACCTGTGAAATGGAGGCAAGGACATCTCTCTCTTGTGGACAATGTGAGGATTAAATAAGATAGCCCATTTAAAGCACTTGGCACAGTACCTGAAATATCCTAAGTGTTCAACAGATAGTGCTCTGGGTAAATCTGCATATTTAGTGTGGGTTTAATGTCATTTACTTTTGTTTATGGTAAGGAAACATGAAAGGTTAACCTTGGATCATGTTTTCTCTTTATTCATATTTATATTATTATATTCAGCAGTAGGGAAATAAGAACACTTGGTACAAGCACAATCAAAATCATGATTTCATTCAAAAAAGTGGAAGAAGTGGATGTTTTATTCAGCAAACAGAAATTACTGTAAAACCAAGGTAACCGTTAAGTATGTCTTCCATGCAGGTGATATAGTTGATAAAAATGCACCCTGGAGAAACTGGCTTTACCATATTTTCCCCAAAATTTGTTATGCCTAGTTACAAGGTGATAGTTCATATGGGAACCATTGACACTGCTTCTTTTGCTTCAGTTGCTTTCTGAGAAAGATATAAATTATATACCTTAAAATATACACTATTGGGGCGCCTGAGTGGCTCCATTGGTTAAGCATCTGACTTCGGCTCAGGTCATGATCTCGTGGTTTGTGAGTTCAAGCCCCACGTCAGGCTCTGTGATGATGGCTCAGAGTCTGGAGCCTGCTTCGGATTCTGTTTCCCTTTCTCTCTGCCCTTCCCCTGCTCATGCTCTGTCTCTCTGTCTCTCTCTCTGAAAAGGAAATAAATATTAAAAAAAAAAAATTTTAACTCTGCATTACTCATAGATTTCAAATTAAAAGTGGAAGGGAAAGGAAAGCATCTGTGTGAGAGCTCCACTTGCGAATAGGAATTGAGGAAAAACAGAGGTGAAAAGGGCAAAGATCAGATATAAGGACAACTCTGCTCTGTTCTGTAACATTAAAAAGCCAGATGACAATTGGTAGAGGATAAGCCCAGGTTTTCAAATAGTGCCAAGAGTGATAGTTTTAACTTCAAAGAGACTGATTGTTTTCTCAGGACTGGGGGGATTATTTCACATCTGAGTATCCCTGCATGTCTATTGTCCTTCTGGGCCACTCAGCTCTCCCTGCCAGATGCTCCATTTCCCCACCTTCCTCCAAGCTTCTTCTGGCCACTGAAACCACTGAACACTACACCTCTCCATGCCCTTCACTTTTACTTCAGTCAGCAGGAAAGTTCTTCATTCCTGATACTCATTGGAAAACAAAACAATTCCATGGGTTATTTTGTTTTGATTTTCAAAATTAGGAGGATTAAAAGACTACCGAGGTAAAGTAAGCAAAAGAAAAGAATGAAAACAGACTGTGTTGTTGACCTGTGATGATAGCATATAACATGCAGAGAATGATTTCTTTATCCTGATACAAGCCATCTGTGGTTGCAAGGAGAGAAGCCTTTTGAAAATGTTAAAAGAAGTTTCTTCCTTTGTCTTGCGTGATGTCATTGAAGCCGAGATATGTTTCTTTCAAGTATGCTTTTTAATGATGTCGACCCAGAAGAATAATTTCTTTTTCTTTACCAAGAAGAATAATTTCTTGTAATCAGGTTAACATTCCATCATCCCTTTCTTCAAATAGTTCAGAACCACTTAAAACGGCTGGATCGGTGACTTAGTATTGGAAAATTTGCTGAATTTATCATTATGCTTACAACAAAAGATTCATTATGGAAGAAAATGGGGTAGTAAATACCTGTGTTCTGTTCCCCCACTCACCTTCCTTTTTGTTTTTCACAATCAAAGTATTTGGCAAAGACAAGCATTTTCCTCAATTTGAAGCCAACTCTTCAAGTCCAGTCTTCCTGAAAATTTTCAATGGTATTATTTACCAACTAGTTATGTTCCATACATCATACTTGTATCATCTGCCAATCTGCAGATTGCAGGACATTGTGGGGATGCACCAAAATGTTTACACATGAAAAGGATTCTGTACCTTACCTGATGCAACTACAAAATACCATTTCCATCTAGAATGGGTCTAGTGATGCTACTCCATTAGAGAGGAGATCAGAAAAGTGAATTCAGAATGTGCTACAAGTTAGCAAAAATGTCTCAAATATAGAGACAGAATAAGGTACTAATTACAGGAAACCATAATGCATTCTTGCTTATACAGCTTTGCTTGGATTAGCTCCTGATGAAGATAAGATGGAAAGGATGGGGATGTGTCTTTCACAATTGGAACTTTTAGAGATTTTTCAACAGCACTTTCTTATAGGTCTCCAAAGAACTTATGAAATATATTCAGCTACTAGATATATAAATATATGTTTATTCCTGCCTGGTAAATAGTGGGGACTCATAGACTTTTGGAAACAACAAAATGTCACTGGGTTATTCAAATGATTTATATTCTTCTGATTCAACAGATGTCTATGTTTATATTCCAGAAGCACCCACTGATATTTATGTAAAGTGAGCTTAAAATGAGTCATTATGTATATAACATGTTGGGATGCTTGCTTCTTTGTGCATAGGATGAGATACATATTTTGCCCAACAGTAAGGATTTGTTCCTAGTTAGTGCTAACATGCTTTCTAAATCTTTCTCTACAGGTAAATTACATACAGCCTAAGATGAATGTATATATGCAAGCATACATGAGAGACACACTAACAATTACTTACATCAGTATTTGTAGCTAAATAAGTATTGGCAATTGCATTGGACAGTTTAAGACAAAATATTCATATTGAAACAGAGATGTCTCTTTTATGTTTGATTTCATTTGTTGCTATAGGAGAAGGGCTTGCTCATAATTTTAACAGAGAATTTATGTTATTTATTCTACATGTTAAAGCTTTATTTAACCCTCATTCTTAATCCATTTAAAACTATTTTCTAACCCTATCTCCAAAAAGAATGCTTCATTTAAAAAAAGATCATATTTCCATGTTCTTGGACCTTTCTGACATACTTGATTATTTGTGCAGAGAGCCAGCAACTTGAAACTTCTTTCTTAAATTTCTCTTCCTTTTCAGTAGCAAAGAAATCTCAGATACATCCACATAATTATTTTACCATGCTTCTTTTAGGCAAAAATTGGTATCCCCTCTTCTATAAATATTACTTCACAGAATTTTGGACAGGCTATCGTGGTGGTTCTAACATTAGGTTCTTTCATATTTAAAAGAAAAATATTTTCCTTCAATTGCCCTCAGTTGGATTACTTTGTAAAACTGGCTCTCTTCACTTTGTGAAAATGTTCAGGTAAAATCTTATACACGTTCCAAAAAAAGGGAAATGATTTCTGACACGGTGATTTAATTTGATTTGTGCATTGACTTACAAAGCATTATATTCATTTATGTAAACTTTATATATATATGGAGTTAGAGAAACTAGTAAACTAATGATTTCAGGCACAACATAGGATTTTCATTTTTTTACCTTCTTAGAGATTCTTAACCTTCATAATTTTTGGAGGTTAACTTTTACATTTTTGATACAAGTTTCTCTTACAAGCCATGGAGATCTTTTCATAAAGAAAACCTCTAAGTTATTTTTTTGTCTTTTGCCTTCCCAATAGCCAGTAACCATTTGACAATGTCTTCTCCATTACTGCTGTTTAATTCCTAATCTATACCTCACTGTGTACTCAACATTTCCTCTTAGATATTAAAAAAGCATCTCAAACCTGATAAGCTCAAATCTGAATTCTGATCCCCAATTCTACCCCTAAAGCCCAATCCTCCTTTTCTTAGTGAAAGACTACTTCTTTCTTCCAATTTGGAGGCAAAAAAATCTCGGACTCATCTTTGATTCCTTCTCTCATATCCCACATTTAATCTATCAGCAAATCCTGTCAGCTCACCCTTCAAAATCTATTCAGTATCTTATCACTTATCACCTCCACTGCTACAACCACCCTGTAGAACAAGTGATCTTCCTCCCGCCCCTGAGGCAAGTCTCCTCACCTCCCTTTAGTCTTTGTGCAATTGTAGTTTATTTTCAACACAGTAAGTACAGCAATTCTCCTAAGAAGTGGTAGATGACTTCACTCTCCTGTTCAAAACCATCCAATGATTACCTTTTAATGTCTCATGCATAGTAAAAGCTAAGGTCCTTGCAAAGGCCCACATTCATTCCTCCTGGATCTGCCCACCCCTCCCCCACTGCTCTATCTCACCTTCTGTACTGTCTCCTCACTCACTTGACCCCAGCCCCACTGAACTTCTCATGGTTTCTCCAATAGGCCAAGTATGCTGTTTCAGGATCTTTGCTTCTCTTCCCCTCTGTGTGCAATCCCTACCCCACATATCCACTGGCTCCCTTAGTCATTTCCTTTGATTTCTTCTCAAATGTCATCTTATCAGAGAGATCTTCCCTGACTATGTAAAATACCACCCCATCACTACCACCAATCTCTAATCATTTATCCCGCCTCATTTTTCTTTGGATTGCACTTATTACTACTACATGCTATGTATTTCTTTTTAAAAAAAAATTTAAAATTTTGTTTATTTTTGAGAGAGAGAGAGTGAGAGAGAGAGAGAGCACAAGTGGGGGTAGGAGCAGAGAGAGGGAGAGACAGAGAATCCCAAGCAGGCTCTGCTCCGTCAGCATAGAGCCAGACGTGGGTCTCTAACTCACGAACTGTGAGATCATGACCTGAGCCAAAATCAGACCTGAGTCAGACACTTAACTGACTGAGCCACCCAGGCACGTCAAACATGTTATGTATTTCTTAAGATTTATTTTGAGTTTGTGAACTTCCACTGGACTGTAAAGTCCATGAGAAAAGGACTTTGTTTTGCTCACTTTGCATTGCGGTGACTGGCATATAGCAGGCTCTCAACAAGTATTAATTGAAAGGATGCATGAACGAACCACACAGTGCTCTTCACAAGTAAATGCCACCTGGGCATTATAACACATGTTTGGCATTGAAACAGTCATGAAAATAGTATTAACCACAGCCTAGTTTTTCTTTAGAATAATCCCTTTCTCACAGACTATTTTAAAGCAGCTTGGGTACATGTGGAGTCATCAACTCTTGGTTAAATGGTTTTTACTTTAATTTCTAAAATAAAACAAACAAAAACCTATGTTCATCATTATTTTGCTAAGAGCTTTCTTTATATTCCCTATCAGCAGCACCATCAACTAATATTTTTTGTTCACTTGCTGTGTTTCAATCTTAGTTTGTCACTATTACTGCTCTAGTAGCTTGCACTCTGTCTCTAGAGAAAAAAAACCTGAAAATTGGGAGATTAAAAGAGAAAAAAATATATAACATAAAATAAGAAATTATCAGAATTATTGCCAAATAACTATAATTTTATTGATTTAGAGCAGACTGAAATATTTCTGGGGAGCTGTGTCACTTACTAGGATGTCATCCATTAAGATTTTAATAGTTCTTCATTTTCATAATTACTTTGTTCATTTCTTACTAATTTCCAGCTGGTAGGATTGTGGTTATAAAATTGGTTGCACATTTGATTGAATGAATCAGTGAAAGAACTCTCTGCTTTATTTTTTACAGTGAAAACACTTTTACTACTTGTTTTTATTGTTTTCTTGGCTGCTACTGAGGAATGTTCTCGTCCCCAGTCACCTCAGTTGACTGAGGTGACCTAGTATTCCCTAGTATTCTGACCACTCAAATATTTAATCTCATAATAATAATTTACAATTCGAAAATTTACATGAACATTCACAAAAGAACAGTGATTTTTCTGTTTTTGATTTCCCAGTCTCCAGGTTGTCCAAATTGAGCAAAGTAGTTTCTACAGTTAACACCATGCATGCACATAAGTGCCTGGTTTTCACTCAAGCTAAAAAAATAAAAAATAAAAAAAAACCCAAAAAAGAAAACAAACAAAAACTATGCTTAAAAGAGTGGTCCACCAGAAAAATACCAAAGGTAAAATAATAAGTCTAAAACCTAATCTATGATTAGTCATAATCATATGAGTTATTTATAATACAACAACTAATAGGCCTATTTAATTTTCTTTTTGTACTTTACTCAAAACTCCCTCTTCTACATTTATGTTTAAATATAGTATCTAAGAATAAAGCGTTTATAGTAACTAAACAACTTTTAGGCTTGTATAAACTTTAGGTTTTAAAAGTTCTTTATTTAAAAAGTGCATACATGAGAGAATGCAAAATATTCCATCATAAGCAAAACATTCCATTACCTGGAATAAGACTTTTCCTACTTGAGTAAGCAAATATAAAAGGCCTACCTTTTGCACTATAAGGATTTCAAACACACTAGGCAAGCTTTAATTCCCAAACACAGAAGACTCTTTCATTTATTACATCTATTATCTATGTGATCAATTATAAAATAGCATTGGAACTTGACAAGTTAAAGAATAGGCACTCTTCTTTAGGCGTAATTATTTTTACCCAGAACTGTCTAGTTGGGTGTATAATTATTCATTTACAAATGAGATTTTTTGGGGTCCATCTACAAAATGATTTGTCAATGTCTGGCAAAATTTAACACTGTACTTTGTTCTTACTGGTATTGTATGATCTGTTCCAAAGCTAGAAACAAATGTATTTATGATGCATTTAAGAACCTAAAGTTGCTTGAAGCAGTGATAGGAATACTTTTACATTACTGGGTGCTTTCTAATCTTGCAGACTAAAAATATTTTTTCTGTCCTTAAGCTCCCCTTAGATCATCAAATGCTAACAAGTTTTATTTCTCTGGCTCAGCTGTGCATCAGTTCACCAAAGGATTAATGATTATTTTTAAAAATGGTCCTTTGAGATCAGTCTGGGATGGAGAAAAATATTTTACTAAACCTTCTCTGCCTTTGTATATGCTTGAGAGCCAATAGAGAACATATTCCTTGGAGGCAAGACATTTAACTAGCATCAGCAAGCCACTCCAGATGAATTTTTAACAAGTCAAGACCTTGACCTGCAGATCACATTTGGTAGGTGAAGAATGATGAGCTGTTTTTAATAACAAAGGGAGTTTTGAGACCTAATTGGAACTTGGAATTAAATAAGAATAGGGTTTTGGCTAGTTATGAAAGGTAGACTTGGTTGCAGAAGCTTAAGGAAGATGTGAGGAAAGGTGAACCAACCAGACATTTCAGTTTCTGTGAGAAGATGTATGATATGGAGAAAAGAACAAAAGCTTTGAAGAGAGACAAGGAACTATGTATCTAACCTTGAACATTTAGCAGCTTAGCACCTTTGTTACTGTGGACAAGCCACACATTGCCACAACTATATTACTACTATTACTGCCATCATTACTACTAATTATACCTTAAATAACTTTTCTTAGAAATCAACTTTTCTAAGTCTCTAATTCATTTTAGTATTTGTCATCTCATTTAACCCTACCCTTTGTGTTGTTGTAAGAATTAAAAGTTAATTTCTATAAGGATGTTGGTTGGCATTTAGTAGAACTTTAAAAATTGAGTACTCTTCTATTAGTGGTCAAGTATTAGGACACTTATGGGTAGATCTCAAATCTGAACTTAATTAATTAAATTAGCCAGAATTTAATTGTAATAGTGGCAGACAGCAAGACTCACCACCCCCCCACCCCCGCCATAATCTTAAAACTTTTTGAAACCCAAGGAACTCACCTGGAGTTTAAGGCTACTTTACTTTCTAAAGACTATCAAATGGGGCCATGTGTACATACTTGACTCTTAAAATATATTTGGTTTTTTAAATTTTTTTTTAACATTTATTTATTTTTGAGAGACAGAGACAAAGCATGAGCGGGGGAGGGGCAGAGAGAGAGAGAAGGAGACACAGAATCTGAAGCAGGCTTCAGGCTCTAAGCAAGCTGTCAGCGGATAGCCTAACGCAGATCTCGAACCCACAAACTGTGAGATCATGACCTGAGCCAAAGTCAGATGCTCGAGGGACTGAGCCACCCAGGCACCTCTCAAAATATATTTGTTGAAGAGAATTTATTTGATCCATACATATAAGTAAAAATGCTGAAGACTATTGATACCTACTTTTTAATGAACATATTGAATTTACAAAGTTGCACCTGAAACTTTGATTTGTAAAATCTCTTGGAGAATTGGCAGTGGTTTGGGAGAGAAGAAGGTATTGTTTATCATCATCTTTTATGTCCCAGGGAACTAACTAAACACTAGAGTAGCATCAAGGCTAATTAAGAACATGAATATATATATACATAAACATATACATATATATATATATACATATACATATATATATATATATATATATATATATATATGTTTTTTTTTTTCCACAGCCGCCTCAAGTGTGCTGTGTTGTACACTTCCACCCACAGTTGACAGGTTAATCACTGAACATCTCTAGGGAACACATTAATCTTGAAATCCTCTCCCATGACTTTATCTCAATCCACATGCACAATTTATTTTCAAGAATTTTCTATTATTAAACAATCACTATGGTTTTCCTACTCAACCCATCCCCAGAAGGTTAAACTCTAGCAGCTTGGAGGTTTAGAAGTGTGTGTGGCGGGGGCGGGAAGGGATGTTCTGGTTTCCAAGTCTCTGCCCCACATTTTTTCTATTCTGTGCCTTTCTATAAAAGTTAGAGTTGGGTAAATGGGTAGGAAGGCAGTCTCCTTGTTTGACTTCCTATTACAAAACTATGGTCCTCTCTTTAATCGGTGCAAATTCCTCAAATTGCTTATTGTCTGTGGGCTTAATGTTGATCTGTTCACCCTGTAGGTGAAAAGCTCACTTCTATGCAACTCACAGGGGCATTGGTAGTCTCTCACAAAATTAAGCCACACACTTTCATCCTTCCAGCAGCTTCATACTTCATTCCTCCGGAAAGTACACACATTTGACCCATATTCTTACAATCCCCTGTAAAAAACTATGGCTCCATGTATTATCTAGTCTCTTGTGAGTTCTCAGACTAGAGACACCTGTGGGATCAGACACTGAGATACACTGTTTTTCTTTCTTTCTTCTCTCAAAATCCCAGCAAAACCTCATCTCTAATGTTTTCACCCATGCATTTGTAGAACAAAGAAGCAGAAAATCTGATGGCTAAGTAGATATGCAACCAGAAAACAAAACGTAGGTCGCTCATTTCACAGGTACCCTGAACTATTTATAAGGGATTTTCTTTGGGCCTCCCACACTGGTTTTCAGAAGAAAAAACATGTCACCTATTCAAAAGGAAGATGGACAGATGGAAAGGCTTATTTTTATAAAATGTTCTATGTTTTTTTTGCTCTTAATATTTGTTTTGTATCAATAAGAAATGGTGGTGGTAATTGTACCAGGAAGGAGGTGGCCTTAACAGCTGGAGAGTCTCTGAACTTAAGACATAAAATTCTCAGTTGTCAGTTTTACTCATTAATTCTGATGCATATTCTATTACCCTGGATGTATTTTTACATGTTTAGTATTCACAATTCTGTATGCTTTAAAAGAAAGAGTATATGTGGTTTTATAGTTAATTGGACCTGGATTTCAAGATGTACTATCTACTAGCTGTATTAATTTAGGGCAAGCGTATTACTCATTCTGTGCTTCAACTTACATTTACAACTGTAAGATGTAAATAATAACTTCCTCCTATGTTGTCAAAATAACTTGACAATATATATCTTATATAAACAAGATATATGGAAGATGTATGAAAAACAATATTTATTTTCTCCATTTAAAGGTTAGGAAACCGTTACTCCATAGAAATTGCAAAAAGCTGTCAAGATTATTGAAAGCAGTAGAGCCAGTATTTGAACTCAGATCTGTCTGATGCTAAAGCCTACATATTTTCTGCCACCACGTCAGTACTACATTTGAAATTTAGTGAGAAAAATTAATCAGTTGACTTATTTTCCTTGACTGTACAAAAGCAACTTCTGGGGTGCCTGGGTGGTTCAGCTGGTTAAGCACTGGACTTCAGCTCAGGTCATGATCTTGCCATTAGTGAGTTGGAGCCTGCTTCAGATTCTGTTTCCCTCCCTCTCTGCCCCTCCCCTGCTTGTGCTCTCTCTCAAAATTAAGTAAATACTAAAAACAAATTTCTTTAATGTACAAAAGCATCTTCTAATTAAAAATGATTTTTTTTATTTTTAGGAAAGATCTAGTATATTGTTTAAATATACAGTGCTATAACTCAATTTAGAAGCAGTGAGAAAAATATAACAAAGGAAAAACAAGAATCAAAGTAAAATGAAGTCAGCAATGAAGCAAATTCACAAAATAAATGCTGTTAAGGCTTATCTATTTGATAATAGTGGGCTGCTGATAAAAACTCCCAGAGAAAATCATAATTACACAACTCAGATTCCAAAAGATAAGTACCTACTGTTTAGAGGAAACACAACACTGGATTTCTCCTTAGATCAGAAAGTACTGCCCTGGTTATTTATGAAGAGGATGATGAGCAAAGGATTGATTGCAATGTCCCTAAGTGCATCCTTACTGAAATAAACAGAATACCTGAATATAGGCTAATGACTTTCACCAAATGGAAATTATGGGGAACTAAAAATATTCATGTGTAGTTCTGATAAATTAGCAGTATATTTGAAAGTTCCTTGAGTAGGAAGTATCCTTGCCTGGAATTACTGGGCCAGCCTTAGGTTTTAGGAGAGTCCATGAATCCCTAAAATTATGGCAATATTTCATATGTGAATTCATATTTGTAATCTCCTTAGGTATTCAAACTGTTTTCATTAGAAAATTAAAGCAAAACAAAGCAAAAAAATCCAGCAAAAACTCCATAAAAATCCTTTGTTCCATAACACTGGATGCATATTCTATGAGAAATTCTCTTATAAAGTTTCTTTTTTAGGGGCGCTGGGTGGCTCAGTCGGTTGAGCAACCAACTTGGGCTCAGGTCATGATCTCACAGCTCGTGAGTTCGAGCCCTGCATCGGGCTCTGTGCTGACAGCTCAGACTGGAGCCTGCTTCAGATTCTGTGTCTCCCTCTCTCTCTGCCCCTAACCCACTCATATTCTGTCTCTGTCTCTTTCAAAAATAAATAAACATTAAAAAAAGTTTATTTTTTATTCTACTATAGATATTGTGTAACACTGACTTTAAGATTAAGGACTCTGGAAAATACTTAGAGAACAACTTTTTTATGCTGGAAATAAAATGCAGAACTTTGTGGCTAAACAGTCAGAGGGACTTGGGCTAGCATCCTTTACAAAGGATAGGTGTCTCCTGAGAGGTCACCTCACCTCAGCTTGAAGCTAAATGCAACTAGAAATATCTCCCAGGATTTGAATAAATTCTTATGTCAGAAGTATACATCATCTCTAAAACCTGGATTTGTGCACATCAATTTGATCATTATTGGTCACTGCAAATTTGAGGATAGATTCACGGTTCAGGGCCAAAAACTGCCAAAAGTGGCTTGTGTCACAAACCTAATTACACAGAAAAGGATAAAAAGACTTTAACAACTATTCATCCTTATTCCCATGGTAGATTTCTAACAAGCATCTATAGAAAATATTCAGGTTGTTGTCTTATATGAGCTACTCTTTTATATACCTAAAATCTTTAAAAGTTTTCAGTAGTAAAGCCTTAAAATTTGTTTGTTTATATAAAAATATATAATTATTATGGAGATTATCATTTGGCTTGTATCTTACATTGTTTAAACCCAAACTCATTTACAGATACCAATTAATTTTTTGCAGGAATCAAATTTCCTTTTTCATCTACAATTTAGTAGATGTATAGTATTAGATTTAAAAATCAAGAAGCTCCAGCAAGGCATTTTTAGCCTATCTCTTAATCTCATAATGGTATTCTTTTCTAAATAACCTAGGATAATTAAATATTTTTTTTAAAGCTAACAGCTAACTAATTCATTCAGCAATGACGTTAAGTCTCAGAAATACCAGAACTATTTTAAAATTTCTTAAGTCAGGGTGCTTCCCTTGACTATTTTCTCTTTTTACTTTATCAGATGTAAAATATTATTTAAATTCACTTTAGTTTTAAGGAGTAATCAGCCATCCTACTCATCTCTGAGGAAAAATACATTGAAAGCTATAAAAATCTTGAAAAAAAGTAATAGAATCATACTATCCATCAATGGATGACATATAACTCAATGCTAATACTGTAAAGATGAGAAGAAACAATTAAAATTTTATTGAAATCAATATATAGACCAAATTATTACCTAAAGGGGTGGTGGAATATTTCTGATATGCCATTGTATAAAATGAAACAACTTAAAAAAAAAACCTTTTAATGTTTATTTTTGAAAGAAGGAGATCTAAAATTTAGATCTACAGAATCCATAATTATAATTTATATTATAATCATAATTTATAGATATAACAACAGACCCAAGGAGAGGGTAAGCCATTTCTATTAGATTTTAAGATAGGATTTAGGATGGGATCTAATTATCTCAGTTAAATTATGTTGTCTATTTATATATATTTAGATCCAATAGTAAAAGTGTAATTCCTAAATTAGTTTGTATTTGGATGGTAAATGGCTAAAATGGCATAAGCCACTGATGATGGCGGTAAGAAAAATATTAAGAAACATATTTATAAAATGGTGCTTTTTATTCTCCCTCTGTTATCTTTGCCTAATTATTGCCTGCTTTTTATTAATGGAAATTGGCAGCAACATTCTACACTGCTGACGTTGATTCTGATAGAATAATAACCACAGAGGGAAAATTCCCTGCTGAGGTGATGGAAACACATACAGATTGTCTAGGCTTTCTACTACTCTTTTACTAGGCTCTTTTACTACTTCCCATTCCAGACCTCCAAGTTGGGATTTATTTCTCTCTACAGCTTACAGATGAAACTGTGATCAGAAACTTTGCCTGATAATGAGCAAAAACATTATTTGGCAATTGAGACTTTCAGATTGGATTCAGAAACAGAATCCACTAATATGTTCTGTACAAGTAATCTAATTAAAACTACCCAAACATGGTGAAAATAAAAGGATGGAAAGATATATACCAGGTAAACATAACTAAAAAGAAATCTAGGGAAACAGTACCAATATCTGAGAAAAAAAAAAACTTTAATAGAAAAAGATAATGATAAAGGTATTGTTCCTGTAAAAGAGGATAATGGAACAAGGTGACATATCTATCATAAACATATGCCCATGTAATAATATGAACTCTAAATATATCAAAGCAATAGCTAAACAGCAGGAAGACAGGTATAAATCAACATTACAGTTGTTGGTTTTTGGAACACCTGTCTCAGAAACTGACAGAATAGGTGGGCCAAAAATAAACATAGATATTAAAGACTTAAAGAACATAATGAAAAATTTTGAGTTCGTATGCATCTGTATCTGTCATCGATCTGTCTACCCTGCTTTACTCAACAGACATTAAATACAGATTGTTTCCTAGAACACATAGAGCATTAAAAAAAAATACATAATGTATCAGGCCATAAAATAAG
Organism: Lynx rufus; assembly: GCF_022079265.1. NCBI lineage: Eukaryota > Metazoa > Chordata > Mammalia > Carnivora > Felidae > Lynx > Lynx rufus. The sequence goes on along the minus strand of NW_025814845.1, from coordinate 93,262,018 downwards.
TTTAAATAAATTCCAGAGAGACAATATTTTATAGACCTTTTTGTTTTACCAAAATGAAGTAATATTAGAAATAAAAAAGAAAAGCTAAGAAAAACCTGTTTGTTTCTAAGCTAAATAACATGTTGCTTAGTAGTTTTTGGCAAGGCTAGAAAATTGTAAAGGAAATGTAAATATATTTAAATCTTGATAAAGCAAAAATTATAGATACATAGATAAGTAGGTGTAGTATGCCTACTACTATAGGTACACTATCATTACAGAAAAAGATACATGAAGTTAGTATTTTTAGGAAACAGCTAAAGCCATACTTTTAAGAATACTGACATGCTTAAATACTTTTATCAGGAGTTAAGAAAGACTAATGCACTAAATATTCAACTGAAGAAGTTGCAAATAGAATAAAAAAGTGAATTCAAGGAAAGAAGAGGGTGGGAAATAAAGACAAGGGCAGAAATAAATGAAATAAAAAATAGAGAATACTAACAAATTCAAAATCACATTCCTTAAAATAGGATTGATGGAGCTTAAAGTGGTCCCATCTCTTTTTTCATTGCTTGATGAATATGAAGCAATACCTGGCATTTTCCCAGCATAGTGTGTCTATCTCAGTAATTGACTTAAGACTCTATCTGTGCTAGTAAGAGGCAAGTGGAGGCATGCTGGGGATTTGGGGAAAGAGTTTTCTCATTCTCATTCACTTGGTTGCCAGAAATCAGTCTACTCTCCCAGTTTGGGATGATGTAGTATATAGAATGTGAACCCTAGAAGTACTACACCCAATTTTTTCTTTCCATTGGGAAATTGATTCTAGCAGAGAATGCTATATGATCACCAAAATCTGTTTCCTATTCCTCCCTGGAGCTATGACACATTTTCTACACCCTCTAACTTAAGGATATCACATATCCATGTGACTACATTCTGGTCACTGCAACATATACTGAAGTGTTTGTGTTGCTTCTGAGAAAAGTCATAAGAAGTAAGTATGCCTCCCCCATGTTTTCTTCTGACTGACTGTAGAGAACCCCGAGGATTTGGAAAAAAGTGGAACCACAAAATTCGGAGCAGTCTGGGTCCCCAAATGGCAATATAGAAGGCAGCTCAACCAGAAACACTCACATTAGATGATGATGTGAGCAAAAGTTAATTTTTATTGTGTAAAGCCACTAAGAAGTCAAGATTTATCTAACTGCAGCAGCTAACTAAATTACTTGCCTTGGAATTAAGCTGACACAAGGAAGATAGAAAAGATGGCAAAGCAACTAGGTCCCTGATGATATCTTTGAGCTGCTGAAGCACACAATTCCTGAAACTCAAATTATCCTGAAATCTTTCAGTAACAGGAACAAATAAATCCCCATTACTGCTTAAATAGTGTCAGTTGGATTTTCTGTTACTTTTAGCTGAAAGCTAATTTCATGAACAGTAAGACCAAAACCAATCAGTGAACAAAGGTTACAAGGCTAAGCCAAGCCACAAAGAGCAAGGCAAAGAGATATACTGAACAGAAGTGGGATGCAAAATGAGCTAGGTTCTAGCAATAAAGCAATATAGTCCATTTGACACTGAATTGTCAAGCTATGAATCCATGGATCTTTATATTTTTTATGCCCATGCGCTCAAATCATCTAATAGGTTGGGTTAGAACTGAACCTGAAGGTAGAGGTTAAGTAGCCCCAGGTACGGGGAGGCTATACCTGAATGGTGTAAGTAGGAAGCCACCTTCCTATTACACCAGAAATATAAATCAGAGACTGGCCGGCCTATAGCTAATAGACGTCTACTTCAAGTAACTGATAGTGATAGAATATCTTTTCTTTTTTTTTTTTTTTTTAAATTCAAGTTAGTTAACATATAGTGTAGCATTGGTTTCAGGAGTAGAATTTAATGACCCATCACTCACATATAAAATCTGTTCTGCTCTAGCAAAGGACTAACTTGTAGATTCCTGCCAGTCCACCTTCTTTATCTTTCCTACTTACCCTTTATATATCCTTTCTTGTGGTTGTGAATATTTCACTATCTCTGATATTCCATACATATTTTCTGATATATTTTATTTTTTCATTACTACAGTCTATATTTTACTACATAAGCCCTTTACAGTGTGTACGGCATATCATTGTTTCCACTATCATTTTGGCCTCTGGTAATATTACTTATGAGAAACTATGTCCCTGTAATACATCCTTTTAATTGTTAAAATGTAATGCTAATGTTATAGATGTATCTTTCATTAATAATTACTTGATTATTTCAAGTAATCCTTAAAGATAATGTTTTTTGCCTGTTCAAGGAGAATGGGTCAAAGGTAATGAAGATCATTGTATCAATAAACAACATAATTTAACTGAGATAATTAGATCACATTCTAAATCCTATCCTAAAACCTAATAGAAATGGCTTACTCTCTCCTTGGGTCTGTTGTTATATCTATAAATTATGATGAATTTTAGGGTTCTTAATTTTTTTAAAATTGTGTCATCTGTGACTCTAGTAGCTCAGCATGTCTTTATAATTGCAGCTGCAAGTGATCAAGATCGTATCATTCTATTATGGTTCTAAGGAAAAACTGGAAAGTATCCAAATGTAAACTTTCCACAGTTAATCATGAATAGAATGAGATAAAATTACTCCCAAGTCTGGAAAATACTTGAAGCTCACTAAAGCTGAATTTCACACACAATCATCTGAATTTGTTAAATGCAAGTGTAGAAATAGAAATAGCACAAACTACCTATAAGAAACTTAAAAGATTCATTTTGATGATATACCAGTGAGTGAATAGTTGTGTTTTCAGACCACTAGCAAATTAGCAGATATTAGGTATACTCTCTCCCTTTGGGCAACTTAAAACTCAATAGTTTTATTAAGTATTTAGTGTTCCTATTGGGGGAAAAATACTATATAATCAAGTGAAAAATTACACCAAACATAAAGTAAAATGAAATGTTTCAGAAAAAGCTCAGACTCTCTAGGAACCTGAAGAATTCATTTTCCTTACACAAATTATTTTTCTGTATCTGCAGAATCTGGACTCTGTAAATCCACTAGGTTAGCATGAATCAGATAATAATTCTACCTACTACCATGCAAAGAGATTAACTATAATTAGAAGAAAAACTTTAACACAGTGAAATGATTACATGATAGTAGTCAGAGTTTTCCAAATCATGTTGTGAAATAGACTATTGCTAAGAAACCATTTATATTACTTTTATAAATAATGGCAAAGAATATTTTGTTTTTTAGATTGGAGGACTAGTATCAGAGATGGATATCTAAACAAAATTTCAGTGGAAGAACAAGGTATTCTGGTGTACTACAATGGAGTTGACCAACTTGAATGAAACCTTGCTTAAAAGTTGTTAAAATAGGGGCTCCTGGATGGCTCAGTCGGTTAAGTGTCTGACTTCAGCTCAGGTCATAATCTCACGGTTTGTGAATAGGAGCCCATGTCTTCCAGCCCCTTGTCAGGCTGTGTGCTGACAGCTCAGAGCCTGGGGCCTGCATCAGATTCTGTGTGTCTCTCTCTCTGACCCTCCCCCACTCATATCTCTCTTTTTCTCAAAAATGAACATTAAAATTTTTTTTTAAGTTGTTAAAATAAAGGGGTTGGGGTGAAGGAAATCTTAAAAAAAATGTTAAATTTTTTTTAATGTTTATTTATTTTTGAGAGACAGAGAGACAGAGAGACAGACCACGAGCGGGGAAAGGGAAGAGAGAGAGAGGAAGACATAGAATCCAAGGCAGATTCCAGGCTCTGAGCTGTCAGCACAGAGCCTGATGCAGGGCTTGAACCCACAAACCACAAGATCATGACCTGAGCAAAATCTGATGCTTAACTGACTGAACCACCCAGGAGCCCCTTAAAAAAAGTAATCTGAAGTCACAAAGAACAGTCCACTATTCAGCTCAACCAAATACAGGAAAATACCATTTCATTTTGTATTAGTCTTTTTTTTTAATGTTTTTATTTATTTTTGAGAGAGAGAGAGAGAGAGAGAGAGAGAGAGAGAGAGAGACAGGCAGACAGACATCATGAGTAGGGAAGGGGCAGAGAGAGAGAGGGAGAAACAGAATCAGAAGCAGGCTCCAGGCTCCAAGCTGTCAGCACAGAGCCCTACGTGGGGCTTGAAACCACGAACTGTGAAATCATGACCTGAGCTGAAGTTGGATTTGTAACCAACTGAGCCACCCACGTGCCCCTATTTTTTATTATTCTTGAATTTCTAGCTAAAGGTTTTTAAAACTAAAAAAAAAAAAAAAAAAAAAAATTAGAATACTTTTCAAATAGCCTGAAAAATGGAATTTTGACAGAAAAAACTGGTCCTTAAACTAAATAAAACCTTGATCTACATGGATTCATGAGCTTGTATCAAACTAATACAAAGAGCAGAAGGCATTGTAAAACACACTGTATGTGACAAAACTGATTTCATTCTTACAGTTTTAGAGATTTAAAAATAAACTACAAAAAAAATCTACTAAGATTTGGGAATATTAGTGTATTACATTACTGAGTCCACAGTACCTTAATGAGATGGAGTATTTTTACATGTTTCAGAAGACCTCTATTATATCCATTATTTTCCTTAGACAATGATCTTACGGTTTGTGAACACTGCCTGGTCTAAGGAGTAGAAAAAAGTGATTATAAAGGTAGTTTCACAAAAAAGAGGAGGGATTCCACAGAAAACAGCCTTTTCTATTGAGAACCTGGTTAAATTGAATTCACGGCAGCTCTTTTCCCACTTTGAAAGAGAACATTTATTTTCCTGTAACTTGAGCTGGAGAAACAGCAAACTTCAGTATATTTTTCTTAGAAGGAAATAGTAGTTATTCCTATTTGGACTCCTGTTCTACTCTATCCTTTGAATGAAGGTACAAAGGACTGAATGTTTGCATCCCTCCAAAATTCCTATGTTAAAATCCTAATCCCAGGTTGCCTGGGTGGCTTAGTTGGTTAAGCATCCACCTCTTGATTTTGGCTCAGGTCATGATCCCAAGGTTGTGGGTGATATCAGCCCCTTCATCATGCTCTGGGCTGAGCATGGAGCCTGCTTAAGATTCTCTCTCTCTCCCCCTCTGCCCCTACCTCCACTCATGCACTCACCGTGTGTGCCTGCACTGTCTCTCTCTCAAATAAAACAAAACAACAACAACAACAAAATCCTAATCCCAATATAATGGTATTTGGAAATAGAGCCTGTGGTAGGGAACTAGGTTATAAAGGTGGAGCCCTCATGAATGAGATTAAAGCCCTTATAAGAGAAGGTCCGAGAGCTAGCTCTCTCTCTGCCATGTGAGGATACACTAAAATGTCAGTCTATAACTCAGACAAGGGCCCTCACCTGAGCACTGACACTCTGATCTCAAGCTTCAAGCCATAAGAAGTATGAAAAAAAATCTCTTATGTATAAGCTACCTGTACAGGTTTTTGTTACAACAGCCTGAGCTGACTAAGGCAAAAGGCTATCCAAAGCTGACCTGCTACTTATGAGGCCACAATGTTCTCCTGTTGAACATAATCCCACAGATGACCAACATCCAACAAGTCCACTCTGTGACCACAGCAAAGCAAGACACAGCCAAACCAGTTTATAATCATGTTTGAGCACAGATATATACTAGGTCACTGTGAAAACCTAAAAATGACCAAATACCCTCCCTTTCTCAGCTAACATGAGTGACTGTGACTTTTTGAATGTGAAACTAATTACAGCTTTAGCCTCATTCTTTTGGCTTTTGAGATGAAATTCATTAACATATCAGTGATATGGGGGGCACCGGGGTGGCTCAGTCCATTAAGTGTCAGACTCTTGATTTCAGCTCAGGTCATGATCTCATGGTTTGTGGGTTCCAGCCCTGAATCCGGCTCTGTGCTGACAGCGTGAAGTCTGCTTGAGATTCTATCTCACTCCCTCTCTCTGTCTCTCTGCCCCTCCCCTGCTCATGAACGCACACATGCACGCACGCTCTCTCTAAATAAATGTTAGAAAGTTAAAAAAAAAAAAAGATATCCAATCATAGAATTACTTCTTCCTGACTGTCTGAACCCTCCCCTAAATCACCTACCATAAGCCCAAATACTATAAAAAGTCCTTCCTATTACTTTCTTACTGAGGCACCCCATGGTTCTCATGGTATGTCTCCTGTGCTGTAGCAAACATAAATAAACCCACATTTGACTACAGTTGTGTTACAGGTAGTCTTTGACCAATGGACACCAACTTTATGCCATTAGTTTCAGTAATGTAGCATATTTCATTTTTTAAGGATAATATAGCCTGGTTAATTGTGTACAATCTAAAACGTTTGAAACCCAGGAAACATGCAGATTCAAGAAGTCCCAATCTCTAAAGGCTGTAATTACCTGGTTTACTTTTCCATTTAGCATTTACTATATCTCTGGCCCATATAAACTGTATGGGCTCATACATATATGTTACAAACATATAAACTGTTCTTTGAGCCACTAATAGGCACCCTTCTCTCTGAGCATTAGATAGCATTTTTTTTTTATTAAGAGGTATATTTTGGATTTGCATCAATTAACAAGTAAAGCACAGCTATAGAGAATGGAAAATGATCAAGAATTCCTTCATTGTGCCACTTTAAAATATGCATATACTCAAGCACAAGAACTACTTTAAGATATTTTACATACTCAACTGGGGTCCAGAGTCTGATGATAAACAAATGTAACTATTCACATTCTGTTGCAAATCTTTAATAAAGTCTTGATTAATATTAAGCAAGTTAATAGCATAGAAATCAAGTAATGTTTTCATACCTTTTGATGGTATTAACTCTAAACAACATAGGGAGCTCAAATCCTGCCCTGACAATCACTCATGATCAATCCATCTGATTTCCAAATAGTTATTCACAAAGAACAAGAGCTGAATGGGGATCTATAGAATTAATATTCTGAGGATCATACTGTGGAAAATACTGGCAAGTTACAGTTGCAAGATTAAAAAATCTCTTTTATACCAAAAGGTCCAGCAATGATTTGTTTTCATCTTTTTCCATGTTCTCATAATGTCCTATACTATTAATAGCAACAAGTTTGAGACGTGCCTTTATATACTTTGTAAATATGAAGAGCTGGTTCTGGAGTCTTTCTTTGTTTCTCTGTTTACAATGTGTGTATTATGTTTGCTAGAGCTGCCATAACAAAATATCACAGACTGGGTGACTTAAACAAAAGTAATGTATTTCTCATAGTTCTAGAAGTTAGAATTCCAAGATCAAGGTGTAGGCAGGTTGATTTCTTTTGAGGTCTCTCTCCTTGGCTTGCAGATGGCCACCTTCTTGCTATGTCCTTATATGGTCTTTCCTCTAGGTGCATGCCCTTGGTGTCTCTCTGTGTCCAAGTTTCCTCTTCTTACAAAGACACCAGTCAGATTTCATTAGGGCCCACCTATGTGACCTCATTTAATTTTAATTACCTCTTTAAAGGCCCTAATTCCAAATACAGTCATATTCTTAGGCATTGGGGGTTATATCTTTGTCATATGAATTTGGTGGTGGGGGTGGGGGAGTACATAATCTTCCTGTAACAATGTGTAATGTACTCCCTCTCCCAGCCCATCCCCTGGTTACTTTTATGTTTTCTCCTCATCGTTGATTTTCAGAAATTTGTATAATGGACTTTGGTGTGGTTTTCTTTGTGTTGTGCCTTTCTTGGGCTTTATTGTGCTTCTTGGATATGTGGTTTTGTAATTTTTATAAAATTCAGAATATTTGTGGCCATTTTTACCTTTAAAAATATTTTAGGTCCTCCCTTTACTTCAAGGAGTTCAATTGTACGTATTCTAGGCTTTTGTATCTCTGTAAATTATCTATTTGAGTATTTTGTCCCTTTTTCTAGCGTTTATATTTAGCCTTTTTAGCATCAATTTTCTCAAGTTTATTGTTAATAATATTAGTCCTTTTCTATGACATGTATTGCATATATTTCTTCCCAGTTTATCATTTGTCTTTTGAATTTTTTTGTTGTTGTTTGGAGTTGCAGAGGGCATGCAGAGGTATTTTTTTAAAGGTGGTTGAATTTACCTATCTTTTCTTCCTTTGCTTCTGATTTTGCATAATACAAAGATATTCCTTATATCCAGAATATAAAGGCATTTGCATGTTTTCTTCCAGTGCATCTGTATTAGTTTTCTGGTTTATTTGCAGTTCATTTTTTTAAACACTGTGAAGTAGAGTTTCAAGCTTAATCTTTTTCCCACTGACTATCATTTTTCCCAACAGTTTTTTAACACTGTCTAAAGTTCCATATTTATCATATACTAAATTTCCATGTAATGTGAGTGTATGTCTAACTTTGATATTCTTTTCCTTTAGTCTTCTGTTTATTAATGGGTCAGTATCACACTGCTTTAAGTATGGGAAAATTGTAGTACATTTAAATAACTATAAATATAACCAACTGCAATTGGTCTTCTGCTTCAGGATTTTATAAATAAATATTGTATCTTTATTATCCAAATGTACGGTAGAGTTAACGTGTCTAGTTCTAGGTAAAAAATAACCTGGTGGCATTTTTATTGAGATCAGACATTTATAAATTATAAATTATCTAAAGCAGATAATTATGCAGGGCATATTTATAATGTTGAATTAGAACAACAGATTTTTTTTTCATTTGATGTAGGCCACTTTTCGTTTTTCATGAGGGTTTTAAAGTTTTCCTCATATAGGTTTCATATATTTCTTAAGTTTATTCATAAGTAGTAAATCTTTTATTTTGCAGCTTTTGTAAATATGGTTTTCTTTTCCATTATATCTTCTCATTATTGTTGTATATTCATGGACTATTGGTTTTGTATGTTAACTTTTTTTTCTGCTATTGTACTTACTTCACTTATTGTTTGAGTTCACAGTTTCATTGGTAGATATTGGGAGGTATAATCTGAATGAGTGTTCTGGAAGATAAGCACAGAAAGCATAGTGTTAGTAGACACGAGAATGTATATTACTTCTTTTTCTGGATCCAGTACCAGATGATAGGTCTAGAATCATAAAACACTAGCTAAGATTGATATTACTTGTGAAAGCACAGTGGGCTGAACTATAAATACAAGGCAGTTACTATGCCTCTCTCTTCCAAGATTTCAGATATTCTCTGCCTAAAAGAAGAGATATTTATAGACGTATTCATATTGTTTTGCCTTGCCAGGGCCATTGCCTTTACAGAGACCCATGAGTCCTGAAGAAACTATCAAATTATTATGAGTATTCATCTGTACTCATCTCAATCTTCAAGGGATAAGGATAGCCTGGGCAGAGACTTCTTTGAGAAATAAAAATAACCTGAGTAAGATGCAATTAACACACAGAAACACAATTCGATGAGCAATGAGCCAACCAAGAGGTAGAGCCTAAAAGAAATTGTGGTTTATATACACAATGGAATACTACGTGGCAATGAGAAAGAATGAAATATGGCCTTTTGTAGCAACGTGGATGGAACTGGAGAGTGTGATGCTAAGTGAAATAAGCCATACAGAGAAAGACAGATACCATATGGTTTCACTCTTATGTGGATCATGAGAAACTTAACAGAAACCCATGGGGGAGGGGAAGGAAAAAAAAAAAAAAGAAAGAGGTTAGAGTGGGAGAGAGCCAAAGCATAGGAGACTGTTAAAAACTGAGAACAAACTGAGGGTTGATGGGGGGTGGGAGGGAGGGGAGGGTGGGTGATGGGTACTGAGGAGGGCACCTTTTGGGATGAGCACTGGGTGTTGTATGGAAACCAATTTGACAATAAATTTTTTTTTTTAAATTTTTTTTTCAACATTTTTATTTATTTTTGGGACACAGAGAGACAAAGCATGAACGGGGGAGGGGCAGAGAGAGAGGGAGACACAGAATTGGAAACAGGCTCCAGGCTCTGAGCCATCAGCCCAGAGCCCGACGCGGGGCTCGAACTCACGGACCGCGAGATCGTGACCTGGCTGAAGTCGGATGCTTAACCGACTGCGCCACCCAGGCGCCCCAACAATAAATTTCATATATTGAAAAAAAAAAAAAAAGAATGCTTCCAGGATGATGCTTCACCACAACCCCCCTCTGTATAAGGTCCAATCTGGAGTAGAGAGAGGAAAAGCAATATGGCGAGAGATATCTATATGCAAGGCAGTTGTGCTGTTTGCTCCAGGCATCTCTCTACCCTCTGACTGCTGGGTCACTAACCTTGGATGGCTCTCCTCAGGGCATGTATAGGATTAGGGAGGAAGTCCAGCTCACCTGTCAGTAAGCAGTGATTCATTTTGGCTGGTGCAATAGTATTTGTTCCCCCATTGTTCTGTAGGTTGCATAGTATTGATCACATGTGACATATATCTTACCAATACAGATTCAGTGATGATTATTGGCAGATTAATTCTTGCTGCAAAAAAATAGCAAAAGAAAACGAAACGAGATGTAACCAACGTCAAAGCTACAACAGTGTCTTTTGTCCTATTTTCTATCCTTGGTTTTGGATGCCTTCTTCTACCAAATGGTAGAAATGGGAAGGAAGAAAGGTAGGGAAAGAGAGAAGGGAAGGGTAGAAAAAAGACCAGACCAATGACTAAACCCTGGAACTGACATAACTGATTATTCACCCTCTCTACCACCCATTTTCATTTATTAAAAAACATTAATGAAAAAATTAAGTGAAATAATGAAAAAGGAGCTCACTACACAGGTTATAGCTATAAAGCAAAGCTGATGTATTTTTCCAAGTAAATAAGACATTAATGGAATAATCTCATCTTTACATTCTTCTCCACAATCTTTGAAGATTGTTGAACTTTATTTTTGAAGAAAATGAATCTTAATATAATAATATGTAACCTAGCATTTACTACTTATATTTAATTTTTTTTTATTTGAGTATAGTTAACACACAATGTTCATTAGTTTCAGGTGTACAACATAGTTCAACTTCTCCATACATTATGATATGCTCACCACAAGTGTGACTACTACCTGTCAGCATACAACCCTATTACAATATCATTGACTATGTTTCTTATGCTATGGCTTTTATTCTCATGACTTATTTATTCCATAACTGGAAGCCTGTACCTCTCATTCCTTTTGCCCATTTTGCCTGCATCCCCCACTCTCTTCTCCTCTGGCAACTATCAGTTTGTTCTATTTATAGGTCTGATTCTGCTTTTTGTGTGTTTGTTTATTCATTTGTTTTGTTTTTTAGATTCCACATGAGTCAAATCATATGGTATTTTTCTTTCTGAGTCTGATTTATTTCAGTTAGCATAATACACCCCTATTTATTCCAGAAACAGAAGAGCCCATGATACTAAGCTCTTTAAATCAATGTTTAACTCTCAGATGATTATGTTTAAAGCAAATATATCACTTAATATAAAACAGTAATTCAAACTTAATGTCCCTCATTTTCCAACACACACTCTTTTTAAAATGAGTAACAGCCCAAGAATTTCAGAAACATGATTCTTCATGAATCTAAGTCAGGAAGTGCCTGAAAATCTGTGTGTGGTTTTGATACATATTTATGTCTATTATATATGCAGCTTAAATCAGATATTTCCTGATTACATTGTATCTGCTTCACTTAGCTTGGTTTTATGCTTGTTACACAAACATATTTTAAAATTAACACTTTATAAAACTCCAGGATGCAATTCTAACTAACGATTTGGCTATGTGTGGTTTTGTACAAATTCCAGTAAATTTTCTGCTTGAGTCCTAATAAACATCAACATAAGAATGAAACCATATTACAACACATCATAGTACAAAACAATTTCTGCTGGTGATAAATAGCATGCCATCCCTGGAAAATGTTTAGCACACTATTGTGCAGTGTGACCTTCCTCTAAGATCAGTCAGAAACAGCTGGTCTACCTGATTCCCAGTGTAAGCATTCTATTAAGGCAATGCAAACTCTCCTTAGATTACACCTAATACTTGGCAAGATATCAGAAGAGGGGGTGAGAGAAGACAAACACTCAGTAATCAAGATAAATAATACATTTCTTAAAATTCAAATTATTTTTTAATGTGAAAAACAAACGTCAAAATTTTAAATGAAGACAAGATCCAACTGAAGTTGCAGGACCCTATCTCACTCAACTCACCCTACTCCAAGTTCTGGTTTCAATACAACGTTACTTACAAAATGGATAGCCCATAGGTCATAGATTGTCAACTGATTTTTTAAAATATTATTTATCTTGATAAATGTGTGTTTTGGTGCTCCCTTAAATAATGCATCCAAGATGAGTGCCTCACTCACCTCTCTCTAGATTTAAGTATACAACCAGCCCTTATGTATACATGTGTCAAGACCTATTAAACTGTATACTTTAAATATATGCATTGATTTGACATAAAGTATAGCTCAAAGGAATTGTTAAAAATAAAATTAAAAAACTCTTCAGTTGTGAAGCTGTAGATATTCTTGTTTACTGTCACCAATTCACTAATCTATTCACAGGGCATAGATTATACTGGCTTGAGGATAATGTATTTCCTTTATTTCCATGTTCTTCTGTGTACAGATGTAGATATGGTAGAGTATACAGTGAAGAGATTTATGATTACTTCCTGACAATGCAGTTGCATACTAGTTGGAATTAGTGTCTGTGTGAGTTATAGAAAAATAGAAGCAGTTTAAGTAAGGTAAAGTTTGTTTCCTTTTCTCCTCTCTTTCTGAGATACAACCTTCATTCTTTTGGCCTAAGTGAGTGCCTATAAGCTCCTGTAGTAAAATAGGAAAAAATAAAGAAGAGGGCAAAGGAGACATTCCAGCTGTCTCTTTGGGAAAGTTTTTGGAAGCTATCATAATATACTTCAGTTTTCATCCCTTCCAAAGACTGGAGTCATATGACACATAACTTAGCTACAAGGAGCCCCAGAAATTATTCTGAGTGACCATAAGCACATGTAAACATTTTATCATTGTGGAATTGGGACTTTCCTTTCTCACCTCTAAAAAAAGGAGATTTGTTTCATGACCTTGATGTTATCCCAAGATTTAATATTATGTGTTTTAACTCAATCAGAAACAAAAGTACATTAAAGATGATGGAGCAGCATGGAGACCCTGAGCTTATCTCGTCCCTGAAGCGCAGCTAGATCAGCACCAAATCATTTTGAACACCTAGGAAACTGATCTAAGGATTAACACAACAATCTGCATTACCTGAGCCACAGAACACAGCAGGTACATGGTAGGGAGAGGTGAACTGGGGAAGAGAAAAGTGGCGGAGGGCAGGGAGCCATTTTCACAGAGAGAAGACAGAGAGAGAAAGGGAAAGGGGAAGAGTGTTGTACTGCAATCATGTAAGAAAAGCAGTCCTCCCTAAAGTAGCTGGAGAGAAAGATAGAGAAAGAGTGAAAACACTCTCAGTGGACTAACAAGAAATCTGCTCCCCAAAACCATTGACAGGGAGAAGGCAAAGGAAAGAAAAGCAGAAGTGAACTACTGGAACCTCATCAAGATAAAAAGCTTTCCCCCTAAGGTCAGGAACAAGACAGGGATGTCCACTCTCACCACAGTTATTCAACATAGTATTGGAAGTCTTAGCCTCAGCAATCAGACAACACAAAGAAATAAAAGACATCCAAATCGGCCAGGAGGAGGTCAAACTTTCACTCTTCGCAGATGACATGATACTCTATATGGAAAACCCAAAAGATTCCACCAAAAAACTTCCACCAAAGAATTCCACCAAAGAATTGATTCTTCCACCAAAGAATTCCACCAAAGAATTTGATTCCACCAAAGAATTGATTCATGAATTCAGCAAAGTTGCAGGATATAAAATCAACGCACAGGAATTGGTTGCATTCCTACACACCAACAATGAAGTGACAGAAAGAGAAATCAAGGAATCGATCCCATTTACAGTTGCACAAAAAACCCATAAAATACCTAGGAATAAATCTAACCAAAGAGGTGAAAAATCTATATGCTTAAAACTATAGAAACCTTATAAAAGAAATTGAAAACGACACACACACACACACACACAAGAAAGAAAAAGAAAAAGATTCCACGCTCCTGGATAGGAAGAACAAATATTGTTAAAATGTTGATACCACCCAAAGCAATCTACATATTCAATGCAATCCCTATCAAAATAACACCAGCATTCTTCACAGAGCTAGAACAAATAATCCTAAAATGTGTATGGAACCAGAAAAGACCATGAATAACCAAAGCAATCTTGAAAAAGAAAACCAAAGCAGGAGGCATCATAATCCCAGACTTCAAGCTACACTACAAAGCTGTAACCATCAAGACAGTATGGTACTGGCACAAGAACAGACACTCAGATCAATGGAACAGAATAGAGAACCCAGAAATGGACCCACAAACGTATGGCCAACTAATCTTTGACAAAGCAGGAAAGAATATCCAATGGAATAAAGACAGTCTCTTCTGCAAGTGGTGCTGGAAAACTGGACAGCGACATGCAGAAGAATGAACCTGGACCACTTTCTTACGCCATACACAAAAATAAACTCAAAATGGATGAAAGATCTCAATGTAAGACAGGAAGCCATCAAAATCCTCTAGGAGAAAGCAGGCAAAAACCTCTTTGATCTTGCCCGCAGCAACTTCTTACTCACGTCTCCGGAGGCAAGGGAAACAAAAGCAAAAATGAACTACTGGGACCTCATCAAAATAAAAAGCTTCTGCACAGCAAAGGAAACAATCAGCAAAACTAAAAGGCAACCAACAGAATGGGAGAAGATATTTGCAAATTAACTATCAATATAAAGGGTTAGTATCAAAAATCTATAAAGAACATACCAAACTCAACACCCAGAAAACAAATAATCCAGTGAAGAAATAGGCAAAATACAAGAATAGACACTTTTTCAAAGAAGACATCCAGATGGCTAACAGACACAGAAAGAGATGCTCAACATCACTCATCATCAGGGAAATACAAATCAAAACCATGAGTTACCATCTCACACCTGTCAGAATGGCTAAAATTGACAACTCAGGCAACAAGAGATGTTGGCAAGGATGCTGAGAAAGAGGAACGCTTTGCACTTTTAGTTGGAATGCAAACTGGTTCAGCCACTCTGGAAAACAGTATGGAGGTTCCTCAAAAAATTAAAAATAGAACTTCCCTACGACCCAGCAATTGTACTACTAGGTATTTATCCAAAGGATATGAAAATGCTGATTCAAAGGGGCATAAGCACCCCAATGTTCAAAGCAGCACTATCGACAATCACCAAATTATGGAAAAGCCCAAATGTCCATTAACTGATGAATGAATGGATAAAGAAGCTGTGGTGTATATATATAATGGAATACTACCTGACAATGAAAACGAATGAGATCCTGCCACTTGCAACAACATGGATGGAACTAGAGTGTATTATGCTAAGTGAAATAAGTTAGAGCAAGACAAATATCATATGATTTCACTCTTATGGGGAATCGAAGAAACAAAACAGATGAACATAAGGAAAAGGAAGCAAAAACAATATAAAAACAGACAGGGAGACAAACCATAAGAGACTCTTAAATACAGAGAACAAACAGGGTTGCTGGTGGGGTTTTGGGTGGGGGGATAAGGGTAAAGGGTTGAGGGGCATTAAGGAAGACACTTGTTGGGATGAGCACTGGGTGTTATATGTAAGTGATGAATCACTCAATTCTATTCCTGAAATCATTATTACACTATATTTAACTAACTTGGATTTAAATTTAAATAGATAGATAGATAGATAGATAGGAAGGAAGGAAGGAAGGAAGGAAGGAAGGAAGGAAGGAAGGAAAGGAAAGGAAGGGAAAAGAAAAGAAAATAAAAGAAAAGAAAAGAAAAGGAAAGAAAAGAAAAGAAAAAAGAAAAGAAAAGAAAAAAGAAAGAAAAGGAAAGAGAGAAAACAAAAGGTTTAATTTGGGGGATACTAAGAATGAAAAAGGGTGATAGTAATAAAATTATACCTGACGGAAAATGGGCTCTCTGCTTTGAGTGCAATAATGCACAAAGAACATTTTGTTACCCTGGTTAAAATGCCTTTTTAAATCCATATTTACATATTCTAAACTGGATGTAAAAACTGAGGGAGCTATTTTAATAACCCTTGTTACTTACATTTGGAAACACTTTAAATTTCTCCCATGAATAAAGACAAACCTTTCTTTCCTTTCTCTCGATTAAAAACTATTTTAGGCTATCTAAAATGTGCATGTTCAATCAGACATTTTTTGTCATTTGGGAAAGATTTAGTGATGACTTATCTGTTCAAATTCATATTGTAAGACAACAACCAGTATTTAAAGATATCACCTGAAGATTTTAGAATTATTTAACCCGAAGTAGCTGACAAGAAATCATGGAAATGAAGATATTAATATATTTTTAAAAAAATTTTTCACGCTTATTTTTGAGAGAGAGAGAGAGAGAGAGCGAGAGAGAGCACATGAGTGGGGGAGGGGCAGAGGGGGAGAAAGAGACACAGGATCCAAAGCAGGCCCCAGGCTCTGAGCTGTCCGCACAGAGCCCAACACAAGGCTCAAACCCATGAGACATGAGATCATGACCTGAGCTGAAGTTAGACGCTTAACCGACTGAGCCACCCAGGTGTCCCGATATATTTTAAAAATAACTATAAAGATCTGTGACCAGTGAAATTTAATAAGCAGCAGGAAAGTTTAGGGTTTTAAGGAGACACTTGGGAATTGGACACATTTGGGTTAGAGCTTAAATGGTACATGTTTAAAACTTCATATTTTCCTGATGCCTCAGCATCCTCACAAATAGGCTGTGAGAACCCCACCTAAGTGACCAGGTGCAGCAGTGTAAGGTTGGTCCCTGCCGCACTTCCCCTTCTTGCCCTCCCCTGACTCTGACCTAGTGTTCAAATACATCAGTGAAATTCCCTCACCCTTTTGTTTGTATACTTCGCTCTGACCTCCAATATAGGTACTTGTCCACAGATCTTCACTCTCTCAGTTTCCCACCAGCTTCTCTGAGCCCCCACTCTCATCGTACTCCTCCTGTGTGGTCTCCTGCACAGCATGCAGGTACTTTCCTGCTCTAGGACAAATCTCTTTCATTTTCCTATGCCTCTCCATGGTGTTATTCCATGTTCACACCAGACTGATCATCAAAAAATGTCCACTTTAAGTAACATAATTACTGCTTATAACATAGAGTCCTTGATACAGCTCTTACTAGCTGTGAGACCTGGAGTAAGTGACTTAACCTCTCTGAGCCTCAGTTTTGTCATCTACAACAGAGGGTTGACACTATAATCTATACTATGAAGTTATGATGCTGCTTCAATATCATCATGCACAAGTGCTTAACTTGAAGCTTGGCACATGGGGGTTAGTCAATAAATGTAGTTGTTACTATTGCTAAAATAGGAGAGAACCAAAAAAAAAAAAAAAACAAGGAAAAGATAACAGAAAGACAAGAGGCTTATGATGAGGAAATTTGTCAATTTTTTACACTCAGGAATAATAGCATTTGTGAGGGAGCATTTGTGAGGGAGCTGGCATCATAAACAAATGACTTTGGGGAAAGCCATGATTTCTAGGTGCTGGGATAATGGTAAGGAATGCATGTGACGGTTCTCCTGAGTAAGTTCACCACACAGCTTTTGTCCCATGTGCCTCAAGCCCGGAAGCCGTTGGGAAACACCAAAACTCTCGTGACACTTTAACCAGGAAGCACCTCAGCTGCCTCACTGTGGAAATCACAAGGTAGATATGTTTGCCAACCACACTCTCACACACACTTAATCGTTACATCTGCAGCATGGCAGCAGGGGCTGTAATGTCTGTGGGTTTTACCTGCAGAGTGGATGACCATAAGCGTAGCATGCCATGAAACTCCTATGTTGCCTAGCTTCACAGAAAGAAAATACACATTTTGTATCTAGTGTGCAACAGTTTGAGGATAGAGTCAAGAGAACAAGGAAAAGGTGAAATATATCCATTGACTATTTTTGCAGTGCAATATACAGTAAATATCAATTACTTTGTATTTTTAAAAATTGACATATATAGTATAATACAACAAGGAGACAGAATAAACTAGGGAAGAAGGGCACAATTTCTGAAATGGATTAAATTAATAAAGGTATTATTGAGTCCTGAACGAAGTGCTGGAATAAATTAGGTACTCATAAGTTTATCTCTTAGTTAAAAATACCCACAATGGTCAATTTAATGGCCTAAGCTGTAGCAAACTGGTCTCTGATATTGTAGAAAAACCAAAATGTCATCAATAGTATGTGTAATGCTGTGTCTGTGCCACTTTCTTATGAACACTGGCTTAATTATAAAACTCTTACTTTTTTCTTTTTTTTAAAATTTTAAAATCAATGGAACCCAGGAAAGGACAAAAAAAAAAAAAAAAGAACATTAATTAATAGGGTCTCAGTGAGCATTATAGAAAGAGGGTATCATGCTGGTCTTTCCAATTACACAGTAGAAACTCAGCGAGTCATGTCCACAGTGCTCAATTCATAGCCATGTATAACACATTTCTCAGTGAGGATGAATCAGTCCAATTGGCCAGGTCTGCAATGATTCCTAATTTTAGTAAGAAGACCAAAGTTTTGACATGTGAACAATTTAGGATGTCCAAAATTCCCAGTGAAAGTCCACTGGTAAAACTTGAATTAAGGTGGCCCAATTATTTATATAATTAACAAATATTGAAGGAAATGACAATTATTATTAAGTCTTCCTAAAGAATTATGCTGTGGTTAACTGTTTTTTGTTTTTGTTTTTTTATTTGACAGACTGTTTTTAGGTGCAAAGTGATGGTAAAATACTACTGAGACTGATACTCCTCTCACACAATATTCACAAAAATGAGAATGCAAGAGCTGTGATGTGTTACCCAAAGAAACTCCAAAGTTTGATTTGCTGGCTGAATGTTATTTCTCTCTTATATATATATATACACACAGTATTGTATGTTTTTTTTGAAAATGGCTTTTATATTTACTAAACATTCAAAGCGTTTTTAAATAATTATTTTTAAAATATTGGGAATAATCTTAAAAATCTAGTTTTCATATGAAATAATCAGAGATTTTACATAAATTTGCCAATAGCAGTTCCTCATGAGCCTGCAGTGTTCACCTCTTTTGCTGCTTTCCATATTCATTGGCTAAAACAATATAAAGTCAACATGTTTACAGTAAGTCCTATCATTCTCACAAAAACATAGTGTCTATGAAATCAAAATGAAAAAAAAAATGAAACCTTTTTTTTAATAGTAGAGTGATTTATCTGTTGCCTAAATTTTAATAAGAGCAAGAAGCTAGAAAAAGCAGAAAAACAAACCTCTGCTATAATTTCCAAAAAGGAATCTGCCAGGAGGGGGCGGAGGAGGCTGGGTGGCTCAGTTAGTTGAGCATCTGACTCTTGGTTTCAGCTTAGGTCATGATCTCATGGTTTCCTGGGTTCAGGCCCCACATCAGGGTCTGAGCTGGCAGTGTGGTGCCTGCTTAGGTTTCTCTCCCTCCTTTTCTCTCCTCCCCTCCCCTCCTCATGCTGTCTCTGTCTCTCTCAAAATTAATAAACTTATAAAAATTTAAAAAAAAAGGAATCTGCCCTGCCAACACCTTGATTTGGGCCAGTGAAATCCATGTTGGATTTCAAGCCTATATGACTGTAAATAATATAATTGTGTTGCTTTAAGCCACTAAGTTCATGATAATTTATTAAAGTAGTATGTAGTAACAGCTACATGTAGCTGTAGTACTGTAGTTAACAGTAACTATTAAAGTAGATATGTAGTAACAGCAAATATAAGCAATATATAATATGTAGATACATCTATGGTAAATATAAGAAATAGAAATAATATAATATATATAATATATTATATTTATATCAAACCATATATTTGTATATATAAAATGTATATTTTATTACATATATTTTTATTAAATAGTAGCTGCTCATTTTGCTAAAGGGAGTAAGGCATCCAAACATGAAACAATTAGCAGGTAATAGAAATTATTGTGTAACCAAGTACTAACATGTGTGATTCACAGAAAATACTGTAAGACTTCAGAGAAAGATATATTTGAACATCAATGTGAGCCCATGGAATTAGGTAAGGTTTTTCCTTGAGGATAGAATTGGAGTATTATATGGAAGATAATACTGATCTTGAAGAATAGCTGGAATTAAAGTTTTGAATTCTCATCTCTTTAAAATTCTTGCAGATCACAGATGAAGAGTCATTGTTGTTGTTTTTTTTCCCCCTCAAAATAGACAACTTGCTTTGATTGATAGTTAGGCCCTGAAGATCTGAGAAAGAATTTGAGACCTTATTTGGACTCAGCAGGAAATGGTGCCATGATCAATTAGAGATGTGTATTAGAGTCTCAGAAAAGAGTAAGGCTTTCCATGCTTTCCAGTTTCCATATTACCATGGCTGATATTCAGCTAGTATGTACCAGTTGATAAAATATGGAACTATAGTGAAACGTACAAGCTATTCAGGCTGATAAAAAGTGGCTTCACAATTCCCCAAATGCTTCGCTATTACTTTGGTTCCTTGGTTTCTACCCTAGGGCCCTGAATCATCCCCAATCTAGATAGTACTAATGTGTGCAGTGGTCATACTAGTTGCTTTATTGAATAAAGGCATTATACTAGATGATTTTTCAAAGTCTGTCTGAATTCTATGTTTATGCAATGTCTAGAACAAATAAACCATATATATTTGGTTAAAAGAATACACTAATTTATGTTTATAGATGTAATTTATTCTAAATCAAATGGAAAAGTAGCTGTATTAAATTTACTTCTCAGGAAAAGCCTATTAATCATCATCATGTAAAAGCTGTTGGCATAAACATTTCAAAAGATAGCTTAGTAATGACCTCACAAAAGTAGCAGGAGTTGGCAGATACATGCCACTGAGCTTTCTCAGTCCAAACAGCACAGTTTCTTGGCATACTTTAAAAAAATTCTAAAAATGGCATTTCCCATGTACAAAGCAATGAGAATGGAATGTCTTTTCTGCTACCACCATATATAGAAGGATTCCAGAGTTTCTCACAAACATGTAAGTTTTGCTGTGGTAGACACAATACCAACATATGGTGGAGAAAGAAATAGACATTTAGAACTATCTTATATAACAGAATTAAAAAATGAAAGGCATTTCCACTAACAGTCATGCTGGGAGAATGTGTGACTATATTTCAATCATGACCATGAAAAAACAATTAAATAAGAAAATGGCACCATATTCAGGTACAGCTGCTCTTCTCATCTATGCTTTTATCTATGAGGTCGTGGTTGACTTGTTGACTAGCCCAAACTTGACATTTTCTGTAGAAAACAAACAGGTTGCCAGAAGTCTACTTCACTTTGTAAGAATGTTTCCCTCTATGCTTCTCAATTCTATGCAAAATTACACATTTCATATGTTTACCCCAGTCTCCATCCAGATTTTCTACTTTACCTGAAATCTTTGAGCAGTCTGGGCAATGAGCCAATAGAAAAAGTCTAGGACCTATCATACAGAACTTTCTCACTTTCGAGGAAACATTCATCAAAATATCAAAAAATGAGAGTGACCCAGAATTTTATTACTCAATTATACACTGCCATTAATGATATGTAAATTGCATTATTGCTTAATCTAGACCTAGAATTCCCTTACTATTTTTTATAAGAGTGGTTTTGGGCTTGGAAATATGTTAAACTTCAAATATGAATCATAAATGAACGTATATATATATATATATATCATATAATTTATATGTGTAAATTGAAAACTTTAATTATAGTATGAATCATAGTTTGTATAATATAGTATATATGCATATACTTGTATAATAATAGTATATATGCATATTTTCTTATATGAGACTGGGCTTCTTATGTATAAAAGTGTGGCTTATCCCTTTTTATTTACTAAGAACATAGAGTTATTCTTGGAAGAAGACAGCACTCAAGAATTTAGTTGTTAAATTTAATTTCATTTCCTTTTTTTAAATATGTCATCTTTTAATGTTTTTATTTATTTTTGAGAGAGAGAGAGCAGGGGAGGGACAGAGAGAGAGAGAGGAGGACAGAGGATCTGAAGTGGGCTCTGTGCTGACAGCAGACAGCCCAATTTGGGGCTGGAACTTACGAACTGTGAGATCATGACCTGAGCCAAAGTCAGACACTTAACCAACTGAGCTGCCCAGGTGCTCCTGAATTTCATTTTCAAAGCTTTATGATACATATATTTTAGGGACAGCATTCTGCTTGGATGATGCCCCGCATTGCTTATGCATAGCAGTATAGTTGAGTATAACAGTCTTGAATTGACTTTTTTGGTGAATTTTAGACAAGCCAAAATGGATTTTCAGGAGTAACTGGGTGGCTCAGAAGGTTAAGCGTCCTCTGACTCTTGATTTTGACTCAGGTTATGATCTCACAGTTGGTGGGACTGAGTCCCACATGGGGCTCTGAACTGACAGTGGAGCCTGTTTGAAATTCTCTCTCTCCCTCTCTCTCTGCCCCTCCCCAACTAGCTCTCAGGTGCTCTATCTCTCAAAATAAATAAACTTTAAAAAATGCATTTTTTAAAATATAATTTGTGTCAAGTTGGTTAACATACATTGTATACAATGTGCTCTTGGTTTGGGGGGGTAGATTCCCATGATTCATTGCTTACATACAACACCCAGTGCTCATCCCAACAAGTGCCCTCCTCAATGCCCATCACCCATTTTCCCCTCTCCCCTGCTCACCCCCTATCAACCTTCAGTTCTCTATATTTAAGAGTCTTATGGTTTGCTTCCCTCCCTCTCTGTTTCTAACTATTCCCCCCCCCCCGCCTCTCTTCCCCCATGGTCTTCTGTTAAGTTTCTCAAGTTCCACATTATGAGTGAAAACATGATATCTGCCTTTCTCTGACTGACTTATTTCACTTAGCATAATACCCTTCAGTTCCATTCACGTTGCTGCAAATGGCAGGATTTCACTCTTTCTCATTGCCAAGTAGTATTCCATTGTATGTACACCATGTCTTCTTTATTCATTCATCAGTTGATGGACTTTTAGGCTCTTCCATAATTTGGCTATTATTGAAAGTGCTGCTTAAACATTGGGATACATGTTGCCCTATGAATCAGCACTCCTGTATCCTTTGGATATAAACCTAGTAGCACTATTTCTGGGTCTTAGGGTAGTTCTATTTTAATTTTTTGAGGAAACTCCACACTGTTTTCCAGAGTGGCTACATCAGTTTGCATTCCCACCAACAGTGCAAGAGGGTTCCCGTTTCTCCCCATCCTCACCAGCATCTGTTGTTTCCTGAGTTGTTAATTTCAGCCACTCTTACCATTGTGAGGTGGTATCTCAGTGTGGTTTTGATTTGTATTTTCCTGATAATGAATGATTTTGAGCATCTTTTCATGTGTCTGTTGGCCATCTGGATGTCTTCTTTGGAAAAGTATCTATTCATGTCTTCTGCCCATTTCTTCACTGGATTATTTGTTTTTCAGATGTTGAGTTTGGTAAGCTCTTTATAGATTTTGGATACTAACCTTTTATCTGATATGTCCTTTGCAAATATCTTTTCCCATTCCGTCAGTTGCCTTTTAGTTTTGTTGATTATTTCCTTTGCAGTGCAGAAGCTTTTTATCTTGATGAGGTCCCAATAGTTCATTTTTGCTTTTAATTCCCTTGCCTTTGGACATGTGTCAAGCAAGAAATAGCTGCAGCTGAGGTCAAAGAGGTTTCAGAGACACTGCTGTGGTTTTCCATATTTTATTACCATAATGTTATCCATAAATTAAATAAGAAGAAAACATTTTTAGCTAAGTATATGATACTTTCCTTTTTATACCCTTACATTTATCCCCCAATCACAGAATAGTTATTAAAGAACCTGGGTTTGAGCCTATTATTTGCTGCTAATTAGTATTTGACTTTAAGCTAACTTCTCAAGGCTTAAAATTACACTGAATTTTTAAGATGGGAAAAGGGGGAAAGGATGTCTAGTGTCCCTTGAAGTCTACAGCTTTTTTTTTCTAACATGTCATTTGTGTTTACAAAGTCCAGCCAGATATGGGGAACAGAAGTTAAGCAAGCCCTTCAACTCCATCTTCAGTTTAAGAAAAAAGAAAGTTATATTTATGTATCATTAGTACTTACCATTGATTGAACTTTCCCATGCAGTAGGTGTAAGTATATATTAAGATCTTTATTCCTTGGCCTGGGATACAGTACTCAAATATTTGGGCTTTGATTTCTTTAGAGGCAAAAAAAAAAAAAAAAATACCTCTTCCTCAAGGGGCAAATGGAAAAACAGATATAGCAAGAGATTGAAATAAGCTCATTGACTTAATGGTGGAAACAGGATTAAATCAGTTTTCCTGAGTCCAAGTCCTTTGATTTATATAAGTGACTTATTATGTTCACACAAGCAGCCTTATTCTTTCTCATTGCTCTGCATAAGATTCTCTTCAACTCTATCTGACAAATTTCTACCTCCTTTTATAATGCTTTCCTTCCTATGTTCCTTATCCTTATTTTTTCCCTTTAGACTCCTTTTTATATTTTCATTTCTTTTAAATTTTCCATTCATTCATTCCCATGAGAAAAATCATAGGAGGAACTCTAATTATTTTTCCTTTTAAAGTACATATAATAGGAAAAGCTAAAGTAAATACACATTAAATGCCATATTTAACAGCATGCAGTAAGTTTATATTTTAATGGACCTTGAGCAAAATAAAAATACATAAATTATCTTCCCTTCTTTTCCCTCTTGCAACTGTAAAATTCTACTTGAGATAATTTAACCAAGGTTGTGTTGAGACTTTTTAAAAGTGATTGAATGCTAATTGCTAATCTGCTCTCCAATTAAACATAATCTTTTAAGGTAGGAATTCAAGCTGACTGCTTAAATTAGTGGTACTCAACTTTTAGCAGTGGCCACATTTAATGAAAGAAGAAACATATATTATTGAAATAATAAAGAATAGCAAAGATATGAAAGGAGAGAAAGAAGCAGGATTCAAGAGGTTAAGAAAAGGTGACATAACTCTAACACACCTTTGCTCTTTTGAGTTCTTGGTAATTGTTTTCTTCTGGATCCCTATAATTTAAGAGAGTTATCAAATCTTAGAGAATCAGAATCCCATGGAAGGTTTATTAAAATACATAAACTAGGTCCCACCCCCAGAGTTTCTGATTCAATAGATCTGAAGAGTCAAATGTAAATATGTTATGTCTTGGTTTTGGCCTGCTTTTGTTGATTTTGATTGGAGTTTCCTGTGCAGAATTGGATGTCATTTTAAAAATAAACAGATATTTGATGTTAGGTATGTTTGATATTTTGATATTACATGTTAATGGACAGGAGGACTCAATATTATCAAAATATCAGCTCTTCTTAATTTTATCTATAGATTCAGCACAATCCCAGTCAAAATCTCAGCAAGTAAAAAATTAATAATAAGTATAATAATAAGTGAATAAATAAAAGGGGTGGGAAGAAACTTTTAGAGATTATGGATATGTTTACAAAATAGATTGTGATGATTGTTTCATGAGTATGTACTTATCTTTAAACTCATCATGTTGTATATATTAATTATTAAATATGTATAGCTTTTTGTGTCAATCATATCTCAACAAAATAGTTTAAAAAAGGAAACTCTAAATAAATTGAAGAATATACCATGAAAAAAAATCTCTGCAAGTTATTTTGTTGAATTCAAGAAATTGATTCTAAAGATTATATAGAAAGGCAAGAGACCCAGAAATAGCCAACACAATATTGAAAGGGAACAAAGTTGTAAAAGTGATGCCACCCAATTTCATAACTTACTATGAAACTACAGCAATCAAGACACAGTGTAGTGTTGGCAAAAGAACACACAAATAGATGAATGGAACAGGATAGAGGGCCCATAATTAGGCCCACATATATGTGTCAACTAATATTTGACAAAGGAACAAAGACAAAAATGGTCAACAAATGGTGCTGAAACAACTCGATAACGCACATTCAAAAAAAGATTAATCTAGACATAGACATTATATACCTCACAAAAATTAACTCAGAATGGATCATAGACCTAAATATTAAATGCAAAAGTATAAAAGTCCTAGAAAATAACATAAAAGAAAATCTAGACAATATTTTGTATGGTGATGACATTTTACATACAACACCAGAGGTTCAATTCATGAAAAAAAGTATCGATTAGTTGTATTTCATTAAAATTAAAAACTGCTACACAAAACACTGTCTTTCTATTCACAAAATAATAAAAAGACAAGCTATAGACTGGAAGAAAGTATTTGCAAATGACAGTATCTGATAAAGGACTCTTATCTAAAATATACAAAGAACTTTAAAACTCAACAATAGGAAAATGAACTGGTTTAAAAATGGACAAAATTTCTTAACAGACACCTCACTAAAGAAGATATATAGATGGCAAATAATAATATGAAAAGATGTTCCACATGTTATCATGAAAATGCAAATTATAACAAGATTACACTATAAACCTATTAAAATGGTCAAAATCCAAAATGATTACAATATTAAATGATGGCAAGAATGTAGAGAAACAAATGCTCTCATTCATTGCTGGTGGAAATCCAAAATGGTACAGCTACTTTGTAAGACATTTTGGCAGTTTCTTTGGTAGTTTCTTAATATAAACACACTCTTACTACTTTATGGTCCAGCAATTACATGCCTTGCTACTTACCCAAATGACTTGAAAACATGTCCACATAAGAATCTGCACATGAATATTTATAGCAGCTTTATTGATAATTGCCAAAACTTGGAAGAAACAAAGATGTCCTTCAGTAGGTGAATAGATCATTAAACTATAGTACATTTAAAAATGGAATATTGCTCAGTGCGAAAAAGAAATGAGCTATCAAGTCATGAAAAAACATGGGGGAAACTTAAATGTACATTACTAAGTGAAAGAAGCCAATCTGGACAAAAAAGAGAAGCCAATCAGTATGACTCCAACTATAACACTCTGGAAAAAGCAAAACTATGGGGACAGTAAAAGGATCAGTAGGTACCAGGGGTTAGTGGAGACAGAGGGATGAATAGGGCAGAGCACAGATTTTTGTAATGGTGGATATATTCCATCACACATTTGTTAAAAGTCGTAGAATGTACAATACCAAGAGTGAATTTTAACAAAATCATCAACCTTTGGTAATAATGATTTGTAAGTGTAGGTTCATCAATTGTAACAAATACATCACTTGTGAAGAATTTTGATAGTGGGAGAGCTATCGGTATGTGAAGGCATGGGATCTATGAGACATCTCTGTATCTTCCATTGAATTTTTCTGTGAAATGATTCCCACTCTAAAAAATAAAATGCTTTTTTAAAGTTATTCAATCAAAACCCCCAAAAATTACATATATATGTTATATACGATATATTATTTATAAATAATATAAATATTATAAATAACATAGTATGTGCTATGTATAATATAAACATGAGTGACAGCTATATTATATATAATACAAATGTATATATGTCATAAACTTGAATTCATTAAAGAAAGGAAGAGGAATAGAGAAGGAACAAATAAAATTAAAATAAATATTTATTTTTATTACATTTAGTAATATCTGGAAAATAACTGTTTATAGCAATAATAGTAGCAAAGTACTAGGTGGCTATAGCATACGGATAGGTAAAATGAATGACAACATTGTCACAAGGAATGAGAGGAAGGAATTGGAAACACTCTGGAAGTGGTGTCTGCTACATGTGAAGAGATATCATGTTATTTGAAAGTGAATTTAGATTATATAAAAATATATATTTTAAAATCTAGGGCAACCACTCCTTTTTAAGAAGTATAATTGATACATCAAGAGAGAAGATGAAATGGAATCATGTAAAAATGCTTAATTGAAACCAGAGAAGGCAGAAAAAAGGGGAAAATGATAAATTCCATGAACAGAAAAGTTGCAAACATGGTAGATGTAAATTCAATTGTATCAATACCTACTTTAAATGTAAAATGGTCTATACATACCAATTAAGAAAGATTGTTAGAGTGGATACAAAAATAACACCCAAGTATATGTTGTCTATACTAATCACTTTAAATTAAAAAAAATTATGTTTATTTAGTTTTTGAGAGAGACAGAGCACGAGTGGTGGAGGGGTAGACAGAGGGGGAGACACAGAATCTGAAGCAGGCTCCAGGCTCTGAGCAGTCAGCACAGAAACCTACACAGGGCTCAAACCCACAAACTGCCAGATCATGACCTGAGCCGAAGTCAGACGCTTAACCAACTGAGCCACCCGGGCACCCCTACACTAATCACTTTAAATATAAAGATTCATATAGCATAAAATGAAAGATACAGGTACAGATATTTCATGCTAACATTAATCAAAAGAAAAAGTAGTTATATAACTTCTGACAAAGCAGACTTTAGAATGAGAAATATTATCAGGCATAAAAGGACATTGCATTAATGATAAAGGGGTCAGTTCTCCAAGAAAACAACAAACCTAATAATGCATTCATCTAACAAAAGATCATGAAAATAAATGAGACAGAAATTGATGGAAGTTAAAGGAAAGCAGACAAAGCCAGTATTAAAGTTGGAAACTTCAATACCTCTCTCAGTTTTTGATAAAGTAGGCAAAAAATCAGTAAGAATATAAATTTTGACAACATTTCTAGAACACTCCATGCAATAGCAGAATACACATTCTTCTCAAACTCAAATGGTATATTCACCAAGATAGATTGCATTCTAGGTTATAAAATATACCAAAACAAATTTGAAATAATAGAAATTATAAATTGTATGCTATCTACCAGAACAAGATGAAATTAATCTGGGCATCAGTAAAAGAAATACAAAGGAAATCTCCAAATATTTGGAATTAAATAGCACCTTTTTAAATAATCCATGGATCAAAGTGGCAGGTTTAAGATAAATTTTTTAAAATATTTTGAAATAAATGAAAATGAAAATACACCTTATCAAAATCTGTGCTATGCAGCAATAGCAGTGCTTGGAGGGAAATTTATAGCATTAAATGCACATTTCAGAAAAGAAAAAAAACCTTAAATCGGTAACTAAAAGCTCCCACATTAGGAAATTGAAGAAAGAAAAGCAGAAACCAAAGAAATTGAAAAGAGGAAAATGATAGAGAAAATCAACAACAATAAAGCTGGCTCTATTAAAGCTGGCTCTGTAAAAGAGCCCTAAGTTCATGAAAGCCTAGCCAGTTTATCTAAGAAAAAAAGAAAATACTCAATTTACCAGTATCAGAGATAAAAGAGGAGTCATCACTACTTATCCCATGGACATTAAAAGAATAATAAAGGAATGCTGTAAGAAATTCTATGCCTACAAATTTGAAGACATAATTGAAATAGACCAATTCCTTAGAAGACCCCAAACTGCCAAAACTCACACAAGAATATCTGTCAAGGAGATTAAGTCAACAATTAATAATCTTCTAAAAATAAAACACCAGATGATTTAATTAATACATGGAATCTGACAAAGTTGGATTCATAGAGAAGAGAAGAGAACAGTGGTTGCCAAAGGATGAGGGGTTGGGGGAAATGGAGAAATGTTTGCTGAAAGGGTACAAGGTTTCAGTTATTCAGGATGGATAAATTCTGGAGATCTAATATTCAGCATGGTGGCTATAGGTAATAAAACTGCATTGTATACTTAAAAATTTTTGCTAAGAGCATAGATCTTAAGTGTTCTTACCACAAAAGAAAAATAGTCACTATGTGAAGTGATGGATATATTAATTAGTTTGATTGTGGTAATCATTTCACAATGTATACATATATCAAAAACAGGTTATACATCTTAAATATACAGAATTTTTCTCTTTTAATTACTCTTTTTAAATACTTTTCTCTCTTTTTCTCTTTTTCTCTTTTTCTCTTTTAATTACTCTCTTTTTAATTACTTTTAATCTTGGGGCGCCTGGGTGGCGCAGTCGGTTGAGCGTCCGACTTCAGCCAGGTCACGATCTCGCGGTCCGGGAGTTCGAGCCCCGCGTCAGGCTCTGGGCTGATGGCTCAGAGCCTGGAGCCTGTTTCCGATTCTGTGTCTCCCTCTCTCTCTGCCCCTCCCCCGTTCATGCTCTGTCTCTCTCTGTCCCACAAATAAATAAACGTTGAAAAAAAAATTAATAAAAAAAATTAAAAAATAAAAAAATAATTACTTTTACTCTCTTTTAATCACTCTCTTTTTAATTAATTAAAAAATAAGGTAAAATAAAGCATCAGACCCAGATTGGTCACTGGTGAATTCTACTAAACATTTAAAAAAGAAATAATAGAAATTGGCCACAATTTCTTCCAAAACATAGAACCAGAAGAAACATTTCCTAACTCATTCCAGGAGATCAACATTACTTTGCAACAAAATCCAGGTCAAGACACTGCCAAAAAAACAAACAAACAAACAAAACCAAAAAACAGAAGCAAAACAAACAAAAAAAACAACAACAGACCAACGTTTCTCATAAGTATAAATAAAACTCTCCAACAATTTGAATCCACAATATAAAAAATATAACACCTTCAAGTGATGGGATTTATTCCAGGTATACTATCTTAAAAATCAACCAATTATAATCTACATTTTATAAACTAGCTTTAGGAAAAAAAAGTCCGTATTATCATTAATTTATGCAGAAAAATCTATTTGGAAAATTCCTGCATTCATTCATGATAAAATCTCTCTCATCTAGGATTTTTACCCAAAATATACAGACTCTTAAAATTTAAGAATAAGAAACAAATAACTCAATTAAAAATTGGGCAAAAGATCTGAACATACACCTTATCAAAAAAATATATATGGATGGCACATAAGTATGTGGGAAGATGCTAAACATCAAATGTCACTAGAGAAATGCACATTAAGATTGTAATGAGACACATCAGATACCATTATACACTTATTAGAATGGCTTCAAAAAAAAAAGATAATACCAACTTCTCGCTAGGATGCAGAGCAAGAGAAACTCATTCACTGCTCGTAGGGGAAAAAATGGTATTGCCACTTTGGAAGACAGTTTAGCAGTTTCTTACAAAACTAAACATACTCTTAACATATGATTCAGAAATCATACTTCTAAGCATTTACCCAAATGATTTAAAAACGTATATCTACCAACAACCTGCACATGAATGTTTCTAACACCTTTATTCCTAATCACCAAAAACTGGAAGCAAACAAGATATCCTTCAATAGGTTAATGGATAAGCAAACAATGATATATCCATATAATGGAATCCTATTCCACAATAAAAAGAAGTGAGCTATCAAATAATAGAAAGACATGAATGAACTTCAAATGCATATTGCTAAATGAAAGATTTCATCTGAAAATGCTACAGACTTTACAATTTCATTTATATGACTGACATTCTGGAAAAGACAAAACAATAGATATAGCAAACAAATCAGTTATGTCAGGAACTTGGGTTGGGGGTGGGGGTGTTAAATAGGTAAAGTACAGAGAATTTTTTTAGGGTGGTGAAACTATTCTATATAGCAATATTACGGTGACTACCTGATACTCTGTATTTTCAAAACTCATACATTACAGCAGAATGAGTAAACTTTAACGTATATAGATTTTTAAAAAATTTACAGGTCAGAGGATTTACAGGTCATAGAGCACTGTGACAGTAAAAAACACTGTGTTACAAATACACATCAACTAACCTCACTGAAGGAATAGGTGAAAAAGTTGTTTATTTTAGTAACTTGGAAAATGAATGGAATCTGTGAGAGTAAAAGCAAAAGGAGCTTCTCATAAGAAATGAACTCTAGTTGATAAAGTTATTTCTTACAGGATTATGAGTTAACAAATCTGCTACTACTATACATCTGTACTGAACTTGAACAACTAAGTAAATGAGTGGGAGATGCT
Source organism: Lynx rufus (assembly GCF_022079265.1). Classification (NCBI taxonomy): domain Eukaryota; kingdom Metazoa; phylum Chordata; class Mammalia; order Carnivora; family Felidae; genus Lynx; species Lynx rufus. Next base: position 93,230,077 of record NW_025814845.1, on the reverse strand, counting down.
GGGAGCCAAGTTTCTCACTGTTGAAATGAGAAGTTTTAGATGAGCAAGGGGAGAAGGCTTCAATGATCCATGTGGTAATTGATTATAGTCAGAGATATTAGTATGAATTCATGTTTTAGCTTACTGTGGATACAGATGAATATATCATTATAAACATTTATAAATATATAAACGTTAGTATGCATGCATATATTTCTTTTCTGTTAGCTGAAAGTACCTAGAAACAATGGCATCCTAGTAGCAACAAACATACTAGCCCTCAGATTTTGGTTCCTAATACCATTCTCTAATAAAAAGAATCTGGTTTCCTGAATAAATGGTTTACTCCTGATTTGGGACAGGAAATACATAATATGAACTCCTGTAGAGTCAGAAACAATTTAAACACATACACATGATGATGTGGGTATATCAAAGGGACATAGCAGCCAACTGAAAGAACTTCCAATGGACAAAGCTGGAACAATTCTAGGAATACATAGGTAATATTATGTAATAATAAATAAATATCTGAGTCCATTCTAACATAAATAATTGAATAAACAAACAAACAAATAAGACAAATCTCCGATGCAGTAGAATTGCAGACCATTGCAGATACTCCACCATCAAAAAGGTGGAGGATTACTCCTCACTCCTTAAATATGGGCTACTCATAATGACTACCTTTCAAAGAGAGAATACAGGAAGGCAGAAAAAAGTAAATTTACAGTTGAGAAACACTACTTCATGTCATCAAAGTCAACATCAACAGTGATAAATCATGTTGATAGTATGTACCTTTGATGTGATGTGGTGACGATGACACTTTACCTCTGTGGTCTTCTCAAAAACCTAGAACCTCAGCCTAATCAAAAGAGAAACATTAGACAAATCCCAATAGAAGACAATTCTACAAAATACTTCCCTACTCCTCAAAATTGTCAATGTCGTCAAAAACAAGGAAAGTCTAGGAAACTGTCACAGTCAAGAGGAGCCCAAGAAGATGTGATGACTAAATATAACATAGTATTCTAGATAGGATGCTAGAATATAAAAAGACCATTGGGTAAGAATTAAGGAACTCTAACTAAAATATAAATTTTAGTTAATAATTATGTATTCATTGGTTCCGTAAGTGTGACCAATATACCATACTAATATATTACTAACAAGGGTAATGGTGATATTCTCTTTACAACTTTTTTTTTTACAAATATATTCCAAATAAAAAAGTGTATTAAAATTTTTAAATTTATAGATAAAACAACTTAAATTTTAGATGTATACATCTGTAAGAGAACTTATGCATCAACTACTTCAACTTCCTAATTTTACAACGCAGAAAACTGACCTCCAGATAATGTGATTAAATCAAGACAACACAAGTCTGGAACCCTTGTCTTTACTACTGAATTCTGCCAATTTGCCTGCAGCCATTGAGAAATGTAAGTTTCTTCAAATTCAAGAAGAATTTCTTGAAGAATTCAAGAAGAATTCAAGTGAGATTCATTAATATTAACAAATATGTAAGATGTTCATAACATGTTTTATAAGTAATTTTAACGTAACAAGCTAATTTGAATTCTTCCTAAAGTATGTTTTGTCAAGTGTGTTGGGTTCAAGGAAAGCCATAAGTGCTTTAAAAATCATGACCTTAGTTTACTCATAAGACAGAACCGTTTATTCAGAGTAATAGTAACATAAGTCATGCTGCCCTCTGAGTCAATCTTCTCCAGGAATAACTTTGCAAAACAAGTGTTAACTTTCAGAAGAGACTTCTACCTAAATAAAAGACATGAGTGCTCAAAAAATATCTTGTGCTTTTTTTTTTCTCCTGTTAAACAGAGAAATAATTATCCTAGGAAAAACTGTGACCCAAAGGAGTTATGTGAATTCTTGTAGTAATTTATTAAGTCAATGGCATAATTCTTTGTTAGTTCATCTAGTTTATATTTCTAAATGCTGTATGTCATAATCATGCTAAGATCACTGAAATAGGATTCGATGACATAAAATAAAATTGGGTATATTAGAACCCAAGAAATAAAATAAAAAAAAAATAGATTTTTATTGAGGGACTCTCAGGAAAATAGGGAACATGGCTTCTTTTAATACTTTTATTTTTCAATGCCTATTTTGATTTCTTCCTTTAAATACTTGAAAATTTTTATTTCCAGAAACAAAAGTAATGAAATGACATGATACCTCTTATGTGCTACATAAATATTAAATCTATTTTCCTAGGTTATCCAGTAGGTAAAGTATTCAATATCACTCAGTTATTTTTATCCATCTGTTCAGTGTATGGGAAAGTGATCTTCCTAATCATCCATCCTCTTTCCATGAAAAGAAACAATGTAGAGAAAACTTCTGCAGTTCTCATAAGGATAAATAATAAAGGACGTAGATTATTATTAAGCCTCATAAACAGTTCTTAACAAAAAATTTCTGTAATTTAAATCTAAATGTAATAGAGTACTGTGAGGTAAACAACTGCAAAACAAAAACACCTTAAAAGAGAAACTTACTTTGTAAGGCTGTTTCAGCTTCTGTCTTTCTTACCACTGTTTTATGATAGAGACTCTACAAGGCTTACAGCTGGTGAAAAAATCTTTTAAGAAAACTTAGGTCCATTATGTTCACTTCTTTGGTAATAAAACTATATTTCTAGGTGACTTGGATGAACAGTAGTTTTAATACTTTTAAACAAAACAAAAAATAAGAATTAATCCTGAGTTCTAAACCTTCAATATTTTTCTGTTTTTATGAAATCTGAGACATATTGACTTTTTCCCCCCATAAGTGGTCTATTAACATTGTTCACTGATTTGTTTACTTGTTTTCACTATCTCCTAGAAGTCTTGATTATTCTATCATTTTGTAGGTTATTTTACTAATACCAAACCAATTATATTATTTTCCCCTCCTCATTCTTATTCATGGCTTAATCTAGCCACAATTTCCTTTGTAGACTTCATTCTTTCTTCATACCAGGACCTTCTTTCCCTTCTTTAATTTTGCAAATTGTCCTTTAACATCATGGAATTCATATTACACATTCAGTTTAAGGATTTAAAACAACATACATTGTACTAAAAATTTCATTTTCCCTTTGCTTAAATTTTTTAACCTGCATAGGTCAATTCTAGTAAAGTGTGTGAAAATCTGGTTAATTACAATTTCATGAGTGCAAAAAATGGCTTCAATAAACTAAAACCATATTGGAAAAGAGATGCCCTAAAAATGACATGCATTGCTTCTTCTATATCATACTGATGGGTTGACTACTCTTGAAATTGCCAGAATTCTAGGTAATAAAATTAAATGAATACAGCACATGGTTAGGCTGACCAGAAAAGACTGATGGAGATACTAAGTTGTTTTCTCTTTTCTTCCAAAAGTTGAAGTAAATTAGCAACTGAAAATACATCATAGCCCTTTCCTTCCGCCTAAAGTTTCCAAAAACTAGAACATGGTTGACTAACTCGTTATTATTTAAAGCCAAAATCAACCATTCATATGTTCTCCAGTGATGTGTGTGTGTACATTCCCATGCACACACACATAATATGATGCACATGGCTTAGGTAAAATAAAAGCTCAACAAAACCTTCTTTTTGTGATGCAATACCAAAAAAATATTAAAGAATTCAAATATAGAATGAATTACTTTTTATCACAAACATGTATTGACTATTTTGCAATTTATACATTATTACTTTTCTGTAGATACAAGGATTAAGGAAAAATTTTTCAATTTAAGAAAGTTAAAATGCAGCTGAGTACAGGAGTTGACTTGTGCTTAAATTAAGTATGTTATGGGATAGAGTATAAGTGCCTAAGAGAAGTATGAGGAAAGGATTGTGGCAGCTTGGACAGAAGAGTTTCTGTGTGTGTGCCTGTGTGTGGTGTGTGTGTGTGTGGTGACAACCTGGAGAAAATTTTTAGTTGAATCCTGAAATTTCACTAAAATTAGAGCATGTGAAAATGGTAACATAAAGACATTTCTGGCATTTAATAGAGCGTGAAGGAATGGATGCAAAATATACATATATGAAAAATATTAAGGAATCAAAATTTGCCAAGAGGGTAGAAATTAAATGGAATGGTGAAAAGTAGGGTTGGGGAGGCAAATTTAGGTCAGATCATTTAGGAGTTTGAATTTTTAAGCAATGACACTAAGCACTATTTTGTGGGTAATGGGAAATCGATAATGCTTTTAGAATAAAGGCATAACCTAATCGCAGTCAGCATCAGGACTACAACTTTGACAGCAGAGGGTAAGAACGATAGGGAAGACAAGACAAATGCGTTACGTTTTTGTTTTTGTTTTCAATTGGTAGTGAAAGAAAGATAATAAAGAGGGCAGAGACTTGGTTAGAGAACCAGGGGAAGATTTTGCCATCTTTCATTTGGGCTGAAAAATATAAAGTCGCTATTTCCCTCAAATGGTTGTAAGTTGAAAAGCACCATGATTACATGTAAGAAGGAAAGATTTAGGGGAAGATACCATGAAGCGGAGACAGTAATGATTCTCTCATAAAGGAACCACACACGCATTCTCCAAGATGGAAGAAGAGGAAAGAGTAGAAGGAGGGTGTTCCAGTGTTGGTGGCAGTGCCTCTGAATTCTCCCACTGCGGTTGGGTGAGTCGCTGGGATGGAAGTGAGGGCTAAGAATGACCTAAAACCACCTTAATTCTCTCCAGAATTCTGAGGGCCAGCAGTCTTAGGAGAAATTTCTCATGTCACAGTGATGCGTTAATAATAAATTAGGAATGACAAAGTAAAGTATCTTGGTCAGTGAGAGTGTGATATCCACACCCCGAATCTCCTGAGTCTTGAGGCCTAAGTGTCATTGGAAAGCAGCTTAAATTTCTCCAGCTGAATCATCTCTACCAGAGACTTTAGAAGTTTGCTGAGGAGATACCATAGTGGAAAATGGAGTGAACACTGGAAGACTATGACTGGGTCACAGATACCACAGCGGAATGAATGGGGTGAATGCTATGACCAGGCTTCATGGTTTCCGCTGACTGACTTCTGCCCCTCACTGAAGACCACTACCTCTCTGTGTATCTGGTATTCACATAGGAAAAGACATAATTTGTTCAAATGGAGTTTAAGTGTAAAGACTATTGAAATGTGGAATTTGAGAAAGAAGAGGCTTATGTAAAAGTTTCCAAAACATGTAATCTGATATAATGTAATCTACAAAACAGTGAAATATATTTTGCAAACAGGTAACAGACCAGTGAAAATATGGACAGAGCTCCATTTGAGGGTGGCACCAGACAAAGGGGCAAGTGATACCTACTGAGGCAGTCACTACGGGTTATATTAAATTGTCAATGTGAGCCAGTTTCTGTGATGTTTTGTCAAAGTCCCACAGAGTACTGAGATGAGGCTTTTGATGGAAATGAGCATTTTGGCACATACATTATACAGAGGATATAGTTTACTGCTGTAAACAACAAAGGATAAATTCTGAGCAAACCTCACCAGGAGATATGAAGCTGGATGATATTCTGTGAACCTGGTATCTGTAGTCTCCTCAGTTCTTCAAGGGAACTATGCTTAGATTGGAAATGATAGTATTCAACCTGTCCCAGATGAAGTCCTGCCCTAATACAGGTTTATTTATATATAAGCCCAATTTAGGTTTACCAGATATTTTATTCTCTGACACTATCATCTCGAAACAGTGTATTTACACGTAAGTAGCAAACATTGCTTTTAGCAAATCACATCACCTAGCTTCTTAGTTCTGGGTTCGGTTTCTTACACCACCACTGATGGCCTTTTCATACATTGTACATAAACTATATAACATCACATATAAAGGACCTCACATTGCAACTACATGACAGTGACCAGATGGCGAGCAAGTGAAATCAGTTCAAAGCCTAGTTGGAGCCGAGCACAGTCTGGCTAAGGTAAGCCATAGGTCTGGCAACGTGCAAGTTTTGGTTCTTATCTTCCTCATTTGTCCTCTGTCACTTACTGCAAACTCAGTGTGTCTTGTCCTTACAAATACTTAAGAAATAATTTGAGTCATTCAAAACAAATATCCCCAAATAACTGAACTTTCCTTAGTTCCCATTTTCCTGCATAACCTCCTAACAACTTACTTCTTTTGAAGAACACGGAAATCCAATTATACTATTTTATCTCCATCATTATTGCTATCTACTAATTTTCAGCAAACTCTTCCACTTCTGTAATGACTTTAAGTACTTAGTACAGTGGGTGTGAATTTATATACATAAAATTACATACGCAAAAAACATATTTTTTATTTTCCTAAAACTAAATTTAATTGTTATTTTTGAATCTTTTTTCCACCTGAAACCACAAAATGTACCCATGTCACCATAATAGAATAATAATACTCTAAGGTGGGACCAGCCACAGCATTGACCAGATTAAGAAGTAGATGTTCCCTCCCCACTGAGCTATAGAAAAGGAAAACATCAACCCAGGGAAAAGGAGAAGGAGGGGCAAGATGCCAATTTTTTAAATGAGTTGAAACCTAATTTAATCTGGAAATGACTAGTATTACCTAGTTTTTCCTCTTTAAAGAATTGCTTCTAACAGTTTTATAGCTAGACCTAAAAGATGTGATTCAGGAAATACTGTGAAGTCAATCCCTCTGCTTATCCCATGATAAGAATATACTTTACAATTTATTACAACTATCTTTGAACTTCATTTCCTGGATCTGTGTTATTTGGAGAAATACTGTCCAAAGGATCTTTTTTAAAAAAAAATTTTAATGTTTATTTATTTATTTTGCGAGAGAGAGAGAGAGAGAGAGCATGAGCAGGGGAGAGGGAAGAGAGAGAGAGACAGAGAGACAGAGAATCCCAAGCAGGCTCCTTGCTGTCAGTGCAGAGCCGACAAGGGGCTCAATCTCACGAACTATGAGATCATGACCTGAGGGGAAATGAAGAGTCAGGTGCTTTACTCACTGAGCCACCCAGGCACCCCACAAAGATCTTATTTAACCATTCAGTGACATCAGTGACATTCAAAATCAAATCAGTAAGGTTATCTGTCTACCCTATTTATCTCTCACTATTTTAGTCCCTTAGCTGATCATAAAACAATAAAAGGCTTTATCTTCATTCTACTTTCTGGTCTCTTATAAATTAAGTCCTACTCTCTCTCCACTGCTCTTCCCATAAACTTTCATTCATAATTCAGATTATATTATCCTTAGTATGCAATATACAGTCTAGGAAAGCAGGCACTTTTTTGTTTTACTCACTGTTCACAGTGTAGAAAAATAGCTGTTACCTAGTATGTGCTCAATAATGAATGTGTGTCTTCCCCCTTGGATTGTAAGATCCATTTGGTATAAATGGATGGATATTGCACGCTATAATCTTCATGATACAAAATTCATTTTGAAGACTTATACAGTGCTCATTCCAACTCCTTACTATCTGGGACCCAAACACAGACTAGATACTGCTGTACACATACTAGATGCTCCAGCCTATTGGCAATGCCCCCAACCCCTTTGATACATACCATGCTTCTCTTTTGTTGAATTCTCTCTCCACTAATCTACTTAGAAACCAATCAATCCTTTAAAGATCTTGCTCAAACTGAGCTCTAGGTCAATACAATTAAAGCCCTGTAATCAAACACAAAATCATCTAATGTTTAATTCACTTCACAAAGTATTTGAAGAATTCATTTTGATAAAAATTACATGTAATGAGTTAATTTCAACCTTTGAGAATTTTTGTATATGTACTTGTATTTTGTGTATTTTCGAATATTTCAAAATTTCTTAATTTATCAAAAGCATCTTAGCCTTGATTTTATACTAACAGTTATATTTTTCATCTTAATATGTTATACTGACAAACTGTGGGGTTCTTACTCATTTTGGATATTTTCAAACGTTTTCATAAAGTTTTAACCAAAATCCAAATTAATTTTGTATATTTTACAAGTATTAATAGGTTTTTACCTCATACCAGCCTCATCAAATTATCCCTTTTGTGTATCCCTAACTAATCTAAATGACTTTTGTGTAATAATTTTCATTCACATTTAATAAATAATATTAATATCATTTTGAATAATAATAACAGAAAAGTTATAGGAGATAATTCAGGATATTTCAGAAATAGTGCAAGTTACATTAAACATATATATTTTTTAATTTTTTTAATGTTTATTTATTTTTTGAGAGAGGGAGAGAGGCAGAGTGTGAGTGGGGGAGGGCCAGAGAGAGAGGGAGACACAGAATCCGAAGCAGGCTCCAGGCTCTGAGCTGTCAGCGCAGAGCCTGATGCATGGCTCGAACTCACAGACCTTGAGATCATGACCTGAGCTGAAGTCAGACGCTTAACCGATGGAGCCACCCAGGAGCCCCTAAACAGATATTTTTATTTGACTGTATTAAGATTGAAACATAGATATAGAAATATAGTTATATACATTTACTACGGTATGTACTATAAATACTGTATAATATTTATATTTCAGGATATCTAGTATAATATATACTATATGTCATAGATAAAAGAAAATTTAGAAAATGAAAGCAAAATGAATAAGAATAAATACAGACACAGCAACAATGAAAATCACTCACAACTTCTGGTTACTTCTTTCCAGTTATTATTCTATACACAGGGTGTTTTTCTCAACATAATTTATTTATTTTTTTATTTAATTTTTTTTTGTTTATCTATTTTTGAAGGAGAGAGAGACAGAGTGTGAGTGGAGAAGGGCAGAGAGAGAGGGAGACACAGAATCCGAAGCAGGCTCCAGGCTCTGAGCTGTCAGCACAGAGACCTACACGGGGCTGGAACTCACAAGCCATGAGATCATGACCTGAGCCGAAGTGGGATGCTTAACCAACTGAGCCACCCAGGGACCCCTCAACATAATTTAAATCAGTCTATATACATTTACATAGTTGTGTATCATGATTTTTACTTAATACTTATGCTACTTGTTTTGCACCATTTTTAATGGTTTCCTTAAACATAAATTTTAAAGGCAGTGTCATAATTGAATACCTGTAAAAACTCCTAATGAGTGAACCAATCAAGAGATGTTTACTAAATGAGGCTGAAAGGTTGGCAAACTTTCCACTTTTACAAGGCTAGTTCCATTTTATTTTGTTTTATTTCATTTATTTTAGAGAGAGAAAGAGAGCTAGAGTGTGAGCAGGGGAGAGGGGCAGAGGGGTAGAGGGAGAGAGAGAGAATCTTAAGCAGACTCTATTCTCAGCACAGAGCCCAACGCAGGTCTCAATCCCATGATCCTGCGATCATGACCCGAGCCAAAATCAAGAATTTGATGCTCAGCTGACTGAGCCATCCAGGTGCTCCAGATTCTTTATTTTAATTAGTTTTTCTTCTTACCTTTAGAGATATTTAGTTCTCTTTATCTAAAGTGAAATTCTAGGAGTGCCTGGGTGGCTCAGTCAGTTAAGTGACTTCAGCTCAGGTCATGATATCACAGTTTGTGAGTTCAAGCCCCGCATCGGGCTCTGTGCTGACAGCTTAGAGCCTGGAGCCTACTTCAAATTCTGCGTCTCCCTCTCTCTCTGTTCCTCCCCTGCTTATGCTCTGTCTCTCTCTCTCCTTCAAAAATAAATAAAAACATTAAAAAAAATTTTTAAGTGAAATTCTACTTCACAGAATTTTAATTCTGAATTCATCCATAAAGTAATGTATCCTTAATCAGATTTTAAAAATCATTTTGGCAGAAATGAAGTTAAAAAAATTTACCGGGTGTACTGAAGGGTTGGTAAAATGAACATACCAGTCATGTGTATGGATCATGGCAGTCAATAGAAAAATGACTGGAAAATGCACAGGTAAACAATGCAGTCTGGGGTCATGGGTTGCATGATTTGAGGAGTTCTCAACATCAGACATGCGAAGTTAAATTGATAATTATATCATCAAATAACACTGCAATTATTGCACAGAATTCCAAAAGTACGTTGAAAATTCAGGACCAAGTAAACAACATGATGCGGTGTTTACAGAGAAAAATGGGTTAATTCAGGGTATTCTTGAGTTCCATGTTAACTCCAGTGAAAGAAAAGAAATGATACACAATAAGCCAGAGAGATATAGAGCTCACTATATAGAACTGTTTAGATAAAGTCAAATTTGTGAGCCTTTAGTTTGAAAGGTTCTTTATGGGCTCCTAACTTGAATAAGGTTTAGTTTTGTCTAAGAAATCTTTCCGGTCTTATTTAGAAATAGGGCAGTATTAGTTAGCACTCATAAAGCTACAAAGTCTCAGAGAACCAAAGATGATGCCAACTGTAACATTCTTTTACCAGTTCATACCTGAATCTAATATTCAGTTCCAATGTTTGCTTGTATGTGTTTTATTTGTTAGATACTTCCAGTGCTTTTTTTTCCCTGTGGTTTTCAAAGAGGCATTGCAAAGAGGTTAAGAGGGTAAACAATACACAATTGTGTAAATGAAAAATCTCTGCCAGACCAGTCCTTAGTAAAACTACAACCTTAAAATTTTGCCAGACTAGAAGTTCTTGTTTGTCAATATTTAAGCTAGAAAGTCCTTGCTAGTCAATAGTTAAGCTGTACTAATAGTTCTGAAAAACAAATCTTCACAACCAACTTTTAAAAAATTCTTTTTCAATGCTTATTTTTGAGAGAGAGAAAGAGACAGAGCGTGAGTGGGGGAGGGGCAGGGACAGGGGGAGACAGAATCAGGCTCCAGGCTCTGAGCTGTCAGCACAGAGCCCAACATGGGGCTATAACTCAGGAACTGTGAGATCATGACCTGAGCCGAAGTGGACGCTTAACCAACTGAGCCACCCAGTCTCCCCTTCAGAACCCACTTTTTATTCCAGCTGCCATATTCAAAAAACATATTCAGTTAGGAGATAGAAAACTATCATATAATAAAGAGTTCCTTGGGAATTGGGGACCATCTCCTGCAAACCATGGTGCATAACAGATGTTATTTTTGTGTAAATCTGAGGAAAGACATAAAATTCCTCCTACTTAAGCATGAGGTATTCATTCATGAGCAGTGCTAATAAATAAGGAATATATATATTTTTGCTTTGGCTTTAGTTTTTGCAGGTGTTAGTGGAGACTGTTTACATAAGAAGATGGTCACTTCCTGAGTTTTCAACATTTGTGGGAGTGTGCAAAAGGACATAGAAACAAAAATAGTACAGCAGAACTAAAACAGCCCAGATCAGTTTTTCTCTCTTTATTAAAAAAAAATATTGAAAACACCCACTATTCTCACAAGTTAAACCATGGACAAAATAGTAAGAAATGAATAATTAGAAGACAGATATAGTTATGCTCAAAAGTAGATTGTGAATTGAATACAGCCTGAAACAGATCATAAGTTTTTTCTAGACAAAGGAGACAACCCAAGATAAGGTCCACATATGTATGGGTAAACATGAATACATGAATATGACAAAAGATACACTACAGGGAAAGGAGAAAATATTCAATAAATTGTCCTGAGATAAATAGTTAACCAGAAGGAAAAATAACCTGAATCCCAGCTTCAAAACAAATATAAAAACTAGTTCTAGATAGATTAAAGGCTTAAATAAAAAACACACAACTTTTAGAAGGAAATGTAAGAAAAAAATCCTTTTGTTGTTTACTCCAGATAAGAAAGGATTATTTCCCAAAGGAACACAAAACATACCCTCGTTAAAATTTTAATAAGTGTGTTTATATTAAAATTAAAACTTCCATTCAATAACTAATAACTTTAATAACCTCAATAAATAAATTCCTACCCATTCCTCCCCCCCAAAAAAAGAAATACAAGTTATAAATTCCAGTCAGATATTTGTAATACATACAACTGACTAATGATTAATAACCCTGAATTTATAAAGAAAATTTTCAAATAAGTTTTCAAAAAAGACAAAAATCTAATAAAAATGAGTAAGAGACAAAAATGGATATTTCACAGAAGAAAAAAATCCCAATTATAAATATATGAAATTATATTCAACTTTGGTACAGGGAAAAGTAAATACTGAAATGATTTATGTGTACTATACCAGAAAAAATATTACTTTGATAATCCTGAACTTTGGAGATTTTGTGGAGGAACAGGAACTCTGATATACTGAGGTGGGAATGTAAAATGACACAATAACTTTAGAAAACAATTTACATTATCTTGTAATAAATATTCACAGATACTGTAATTCATCAATTTAACTCCTTGGTATATACTCTTGAGAAATTCTTGCAAAGTATGTCAAAAGAGAAATAATAATAATAATAAAGAGGTCTTAGTGTCATCGCTCTTTATAGAAGAACACTGAAATCAACACCAGCATCCATGAACAGGAAAATGAATGATATACTGTGATATGTTCAGAGATCTGAATATTATACAACTAAAATGAACAAACTGTAACCACATGCAATAGAATGAATGGATCTCAGACACATAGTTTTGAATAGAGAAAGCACATCACAAAAATTACATATATAGTATGATATCATTTCTTTGAAGCTAAAACACAGGCAAAACTAAGTGATGTATTGTTAAGAAACACATACAAGTATGGAAGAAACAATTTTAACAAATAGATAAAAAGCAATAAATACAAACATCAAAATACTAGTTATCTTCCAGTTGGGGTGGGAGGGATGTGATGCTGGAGAAGCAACTTACACGTATGTAACATGCAGTCTTTATTTATCAAAAAATATAGAATAAGAAAAAATGGACCAAACAAGTATTATAGCCTAATCAGAAATAGACTCCAGGTGCTTATACAATGGATCCTTGTTTGAAGTGATAAAGTTTCCTAGAATTTCTGAGGCATAATTTTCCTCAGACAGAGTATCACCTTTGGCCATCCATGATGTGGGTTTCCTACACAATAGTGAAGGAAGGCATAAAAGCTTACCGTGGTTGGTGAACCTGAATACTTCCAGAACCAGAATCCTCTGCAGAGGTTAGTTAATTTAGCATAATCTGGGTTCATTTCCAATTTGAGGGATGACCTAACCTGTGCAATTTTACAGGATGATATCCTAATTTTCCTAACCATTTTCTTTCTGAATTTATGAGAGTACATTTGGTTATAAATTGGTATTTCTTATTCAGATGCACTGCATCCAAATATTTTACATATAGCTGGCTGTATTTATTATATCAATTGTTATATGTTTCCAATTAATTGAAGCATAATACTTTTTTATTAGAAATCACAGGCCAACTATAATTAGGAGGCCAAATTAATCCAAACTTACCGAATTAATTAAAAAAAAACAAAGCAGTCTTTGTTTCTTTGTTTCCCATTCTTATCTGGGAATTAATATGCATAGTTGCATAGTGTCACATTTTTAGCACACTTAAGGTATCTCTATTTCCTGTTTTTATTTTATTTTACTTTTTCTGGGCATACTCACATAAGGATCCATAAGAATTTTATTCTTGGAATTCTCTTCTAGGTTTTATTACAGATCCTTGAATATATCTTCTTAGTTTTAATTTTTGCTTTCTTGGCCAGGCTGGGTTTGATTCGCAATCATCTTAGTCCTCAATTCTTTTTCTTGCATATTGCATGTACCTTCTCTACTAACGATTAATTAGTTCAGGTATCCCAGGGTACAGAAGGATGTGTTGCACGTAGCCAAGAATTACAGTGAGGAGAGAGGTTTAACATGTCCACAAATTCAGGCAAGAGAGAGGCACAGGTCCTAAGCTAATGGCATATTGCAAACAGTTTTCCCATATAACTGAACACTGAGCTCAGCCCCCCTCTAGAGGGCAAAAATTCACTGGAAGACCTGAGGTAAATTCCCCAGTTGCAGGGTGAGCAAAGGAGAGATCAATAGGCTTGTGTCCTGCTTTGGGCTGTTGGCAGGAGGATGAATAAGCAGGGACAAAACTTCGGAGCATCCAGTTCTACAAAAAAGGTTCTGACTGGTTTGCTCAAGAAGGAAGTACACTAAAATAGGAAGTGGATGTTTTTTTCAGAACTCCAATTCTTTGGATTCATCCCTATCCCTTAAAAGACATCAGTCACAAGCAAAATGACTTTTTAACCCTAGTTGTGATTAGAGACAACAAAGAACAGTGGAAGTAAGAACAGCGGTAAATGAGCAGAATCAGTGCATCTGGTGTGGTCACTGGCTGTGAGAAGCTGTGATGATGGGACTTCAGGAAACCTCAATACCTTTCATTTATCTGGTTGACTTTTGTTGCCTTTTTCCAACTCTCACAGTTAAAAAGTCAGCCCTAAGTACTATTTACACAAGATACTTACATAATATGTTTAACCCTTTGGCCTGATTCATTAGATTTCAGTTCAAATGGCCTTCCTTTGTGTTCTCACAGTACCCTAGAGCTCCCCCACTGCAGTGCTTATCTGTATCCACAGTGAAAACACCCATTTGACAGTGTCTTCCATCAGAATGTAAACTCCATGAACACAGCCATCATATCTCTGTTGCCGTACGATACCACGGGATCTCCAGACTTGAATGAAGTTCCTGGAACAAGGTAGTTGCTTAGGAAATATTTTTTCATGAATGAGTAAGTGAAAGCATCCTAAATTATACTTAAAGATAAGCATGGCAGCATCAATCGTAATTCATTTCTAAATTATAGGTTATATAGTTTTCTGAAACTGTATCAAGCGCATGCAATATCCTATATTCAGTTTATCCAAGTGCTCACAATTTGTACACTGCACCATACTAGGGAGGTCTCACACATCAAATTCTTTTTCTTTTTTTAATTTTTTTTAACCTTTATTTATTTTTGAGACAGAAAGAGACAGAGCATGAACGGGGGAGGGGCAGAGAGAGAGGGAGACACAGAATCGGAAACAGGCTCCAGGCTCTGAGCCATCAGCCCAGAGCCCGACGCGGGGCTCGAACTCACAGACCGCGAGATCGAGACCTGAGCTGAAGTCGGCTGCTTAACCGACTGAGCCACCCAGGCGCCCCTCACACATCAAATTCTAATAAGTAAGATGCCGTTATATTTATGCATGATCAGCCTGGGCGGCCACACATGGCAGCCCTGATAAATGCTGACCTACAGCACCACCTAAGATCATAATGGAATAACCAGAATGCATGGTGTAAGAGCACAAGAAACCCATTGGGAAGTCCTAATCTTACTAAAAAACATTCATCATATACATACTAAGGTTTTAAAAAATAGTAATGTTTTAAAAAGAGTAATTTGTATTAGATGTGGTTTGGGTGTTTTTGTTTTGTTTTTTGTAATGATTTTAGAAAGAAATCTTCATATAAGATGTGACTCTGTCCTAGTTAAGATCCTCAAAAACATGAATTTTAAAACTGTTTTCCCCCTATTCATTTAAATCATACCAACCATTGTAGAGAATACTTGATGCTATTCATTCAGTTTTTATTCACAGCTCCAATCACAGATACGGCTCCAGTTTGTATTAGGCAACTGACAAAACCTAATGCAAATTAGCCTGTGCAAAAGTTATAATGTCTTAACTCACATGAGAAGAAAGTTAAGAAAGGACCTGGTTTCAGGATGACTGGACCTGAGGATTGCATCATTATTGCCTAGAAGTGTTGATTTTTCTTTCTGGCCAGTTCTCATCTCTGCTTTTGTTTTCTTTCTTAACTTCCTCAATATGATGGCCAAAATGGCTTTCATAAACCTTCATATCCACCCTCTTTTTAAAAACATGTACATAAGATTCACACCTACATTGCAACCACTGCTAATCTTTGCAATTTTTTTTTTCAACGTTTATTTATTTTTGGGACAGAGAGAGAGACAGAGCATGAACGGGGGAGGGCCAGAGAGAGAGGGAGACACAGAATGGGAAACAGGCTCCAGGCTCTGAGCCATCAGCCCAGAGCCCGACGCGGGGCTCGAACTCACGGACCGCGAGATCGTGACCTGGCTGAAGTCGGACGCTTAACCGACTGCGCCACCCAGGCGCCCCTAATCTTTGCAATTTTAATGCAAAATTTCATGTGCTTTTCATAATACAATAAAGAATCCCTTTAAAGTACTGAGTATTGTGGTGGGACAGAGTGTTAAAATAGATTTTTAATAGAATCTAAACTCTTAGAAATATCCTAACTACACAATCTTTTCCATGTTGGAGCAGAATGATTCTTTTTTTTTTCAAAGCAATACAATAAATAAAACCTGTTTCACCACATTCAAGTTATGTGATGGCAGAGAATAATTCGCTCACTTTTGTGCCTGAGGTCAATATGCATCTTTGTTTTTGTGCTTGGAGAAATTTATGTAGTGTTTGTTTAAAGTGGAATGTTTCTATGTGTTGCATTCTCCTGGAAACATGGATTCCTGAGGTAATTAGGATGGAAAGCAATAATATCAGCAACTATAAAAAGAACTCTTTTTTGCTTATGTATGGTCATATGAAATTCTACAGTGATAGCTTATTATTTCTACAACTTGGCTGTTTATGTAAAACAGAGGCTTATTGTTGAGTAATTAGTATCTGTGTTTTCCTGTTGCTGCTTCTCTTTGGAGAATTGTCTCCGTGATGAAATACAGAAAGCATAGTCCCAGATGGCACACTGCTGCATTTATATTGACATGGAAGCACAGAAAACATGTCCAGAACCTGCCCTCCTCATAAGTGCCCAGACAACAGGCATAAATCAGACTACAACATACTTTTTTTCCACATAATATCTGCTTAGGTATGCACCAGGAAGACCTCAATATGCCACACAATCTAGAGCTGTCTTGGGTCGTCCCAGTGAATGGATCAGAATGAAGATGGCATGATGGGCAAACAAGTGGTATCTCAAAATGAGGAAGGTAACGAGGGCAGGCAAACCAAGATGAAAGGAGGTCTAAGTGGAAAGTACGACAAAGCAGCCCAGGTGCTGCTTTTCCCCAAAACTGTCCATAGCTCTTGGAGATCAGAAACATGCCTAAAAGGTGGGTATTTGTGTGTATTTGTGTAACCTCTCTGATTTGATAAGCAGTGCATGTATCCAAACCTCTATTTCAAATTATGCTGCCCCCTCCCAGGAAGGCACCATTATTCCCCTCCTCTTGCATTCTCTTCTGCTAACATCCGGAATCCTATAATTCATCCGTGCAGAAGACTCTCTGTGGCAGATGGGGCCCTGAGTGCAAAGAACAATTTCCTGGCTTTGGAATGGTTGTCAGACCTCTTGCAACTTCCATGTCTCTATAATCCTTCAGAGGCTGCATTCTCCTGGGCATAGAGAAAATTTACACCTTCACTTAATATTGTGAGCCTTCTTTCTTAAATCAGAAAACTAAAAAGCATGATACTCTTCATGAGTGTATTGTGTGTTATGAATTATAAATATTAAATGTTATTATATAGCAGATTGCATGATACATTAGTTTTCTATTGCTGTCAAAACAAATTGCCACAAATTTAGCATTGTAAAAAACCCACATTCATGACCTTACACTTCTGTAGGTCAGAAGTCTGAAGGGTCTCATCACGGTGTTAGCAGGTCACATTCCTATCTAGAATCTCTACAGAGAACTCATTTCCTTGTTCATTCAAGTTGTTGGCAGAACTCAATTCCTTATCATTTTGAACTGGCATTTCCATTTCATTGGTGGCTGTTCAAAGGCCACTTGAATTCTTTGACTCATGGCCACCTTCTTCCACCTTCAAAGCCAGCAACTGTGAGGCAATTCCTCTCATGCTTCAAATCTCTCCTACTTCTTCCCTTGTTACATCTCTCACTGAATTCTCTTTCTCCTCCAACTAAGAGTTCATGTGATTATACTAGAACCACCAAGGTAATCAAGGATAAAATCCCTTCTTTAAGGTCAACTAAGTAGCAACCTTAATTACATCTGCAAAATCCATTTGCTATGTAAGGTAACATATTCAGATTTGGGGGATTAGGGTGCAGAAGTCATTAGCAGAAACCTATTACACATTTACAAAATTCTCTTTAAAAATGTTTACTCACATAAAGATGGATTCTTATGAATTGGCACATACAATAACCTCAATCAGTACTAGGCACATTGTATTAAACTCTTCCCTTTGACTTGCTTTCCTGTAAAATATTGGTTATTATTTTTCTTTGTTGAAAGTATCTACTGTTAAAAAAGAGATAGCAGGCCCAAAATGGAGTCATTTGTACTAAACTCCATGTCAGCAACCCAAAACTTAATACCCAGTCTAACTGTAGTTTTAAACTCCCTGGAATGTAACCTTTAACTAGTCAATATGGAATTACTTAACACTATAGGTAATCTGCTGATAAACTCCTTTCTTGGTTCCCTTTAGGCAGATTCAGTCTTTGCTAATAATTTCCTCTTTCCAACCTATTTTTTTTAAAGAAGTCTGGACAGCTAACAGACACATGAAAAGATGCTCAACATCATTCATCATCAGGGAAATACAAATCAAAAGTACAATAAAAGATCACCTCACAACTGTCAGAATGACTAAAAAATCAACAACACACAAAACAACAGGTGTTGGCAAGGATGCGGACTATTGGTGGGAATATGAATTGGTGCAGCCACTGTGGAAAACAGTATGGTGGTTACTCAAAAAGTTAAAAATAGAACTACCTCATGTCCCAGCAATTGCACTTCTAGGTATTTACCCAAAGGATACAAAAATACAATTCAAAGGGATAAATTCACCCCGAAGTTTATAGCAGCATTATCAACAGTAGTCAAATCATGGAAAGAGCCCAAATGTCCATCAGCTGATGAATGGATAAAGAAGATGTGGTATATATATACAATGGAATATTACTCAGCCATTAAAAAGAATGAAATCTTGCCATTTGCAATGATGTGGATGAAGCTAGAGAGTATTATGCTAAGCAAAATAAGTCAGACAGAAAGACAAATACCATATGACTTCACTCATATATGGAATTTAACAAACAAAACAAATGAACAAAGGGAAAAGAGAGACAGAGAGAGAGAGAGAGAGAGAGAGAGAGAGAGAGAGAAAGAGAGGCAAACCAAGAAACAGACTCTTAACTATAGAGAACAAACTGATGGTTACCAGAGGGGAGGAGAGTGGGGGAATGGATTAAATATGTGATAGGGATTAAGGAGTGCATTTGTTTTGATGAGCAGTAGGCATTTTATGGAAGTGTTGAATCACTACATTATATGCCAGAAACTAATAAACTGTATGCTAACTGGAGTTTAAATAAAAGCTAAAAAAATCCCAGAAGTTTCAATAATATCAAAATAACATCTATAGGAAATCACTGTTATTAAAAATATATACTACTAAAATACATGTTTGTCAATATCATGATAAATTATTAATGAGTAGAATATTCATAAGAGTAGAATTTGTTCATCAAAACATCAATATAAAATGCAATTAAGAAACAAAAAACTATTGTTGTGCCTCTAGTTACAAAGAACAAATTTTGGGTAAGAAAACTTGAAATTTATTGACTCTGCCACTAATTTAAGAAATGTGCTTCAACTGAAAAACAGGTGTTGGCTAGCTCTTATGAATTATTTCTTTGTCAGGGATTGTTAATGACAAGGAAACTCTCCAATTTGGGATAAAATCTTTAACTATGGAAAAAGAAGGACACTAAGACGGATCATATTTCTTCTAGTCTAGAGAACCACAATATATGAAGAACCCAAACTTATGAATTTCCATAGCATTTTATCTGAACTTCTTTGATGAAGTTTTAACTTTTAACTAAGTACATTGTGTCATAATTGTTATGAATATGTCTCGTCTTCTAAGCTAGAATCAGAGAACCATTGATTTGAATCACTCCAGTTCTTGTCAAGCACTTATTATACAGAAGAACAAAACAGAGTTCCTGCTCTCAGATTAGTGTGGTACTCTAATTCAATGGGTATAAAGGCTATGTTGGAAATATTCATAGATGTCACATAAAATCAGAGGCAGCTAACCATAAATGATATAAAGATATATGGGGAAGTTAACTCTAGCAAGTTTCAGCAAGGTAAAGAAGAATAAGAGGGCAAAGTAGGTGTCCTTATAATAGGAAACAATGTAAGCAAAGGTCGGGAGATAGGAAATATCCTTTTAGAGTGGTGTTGAGGAACTTACAATGTTAGGCAAGAGTAAAGGAAAATGAAGGTGAATAGGCAGACAGGAGTAGAATTATATGAAATCCTTATAAGTGATGCCATACTGCTCTATCCCTGCCAGCACTGGGCAGGCATATTTGCATTCTCCCCCCAAATTTAGCAGTTCCCTAAATTATCAGAGCTCCACTTCTCCCTAGAAAACACACAAAGTTGAGCACCTTTATGCTTCCTCTCCACTACAGGACATTTGATGTGGGATTGAAAGCCTGTTTTCAGTCTCACAGTCCCCTTCACTATTTCTCTCAGGGAGTCTAGGGATGCTTGTGACAATGGAATCTGATGTTGTCTCCTTTCTTATACTAGAATTCCTTGGATGGGTATGCCCAATATATTTATCATTCTGTATATACTGCCCATTGTACTTCACACATATAGTATTCATTCAGTAAATATTAACAGAATAGAAAAGGGTTAGTCAATCAATCAATCTGGCCTGGTGCATACTAAACCACTCAATAAATACATTTTGTAAAATAAATATGTTTTAAATGAGAGTGAATAAGTACATACAAAATTAACACCACTTAAAATGTAAATTATTTTGAGATTAAACTGCCTAAAAGGGATGAGGTCAGTATATGAACAAAAATTATTAAATTCTAAGTCACATGTTTGAAATAGGTGGTCTAAAGATTAATTAAAGGAAGACAATAAAGTCCAAGAAAGTGTATGAGGAATTGGAAACATAAGTTGTGTTTCAGAGGATAGATAGTGATTTTTAATCACTCTATATATTATATAGATAAATGATGGGGTTGGGTTAAGGAAAATTAAAACATTTTTTTTTGACAAAGGCCCAGGAACAAAAATATACAGACAGAATATTTGAGGATCCCAAGTTATCTGCCTCATGCTCTCCATCTTTAATAGAAAAGTCACCAATCTTTGTAGATTTACTCCATTCCACTGTTCTCCATGGCCATGGATTCAAAGGCTTTGAAATTACATAGCCTTTTCCCTGCCACAAACCTGCTAACAGTGTCATCAATTACTTTCACCCAGGGCAACAACACAGTAACTGTTCTATGGTTCAGCTGAGATTGATAATATGCCTCACAGATCTGGAGATAAAGACTTTAGACCAATGATTTATAGATGTAGATTCATGTGAATTTTTTCCAGTATCCCACAATAATGCATTTATTATGCATTGGCTGCGAACTATAAAAAGATATATTGGACAATATATCAGACGGAGCAGAACAACAAGCCTTTTGCTAAACATGAAATCGTGATCCAATATCTACAAAAAAAAGTGATTCAGAGATTCTCTGCAGCATTCCATATTCAGAAAGCTAGATGAATGAAAGATTATATATAATATATTCAAACAGTGAAAGATTATTCATACGCATAGGTTTGTGGAGAATAATGGAACATCTTTAAGTACCATAATTAGATTAAAAGAACAGTCAAAACAAATCAAGAGACTAGACTGGAACAACAGGTATGAACTTGAAGATATGGTTCATTAAAAGGTCTATAAAATCAAATCCCTAACTCTACTGTCAGAAGGGAAAATGAGAGAAAGACATAGACTATTTTAGATCTATCTATCTATCTATCTATCATCTACAATTTCAACTTATTTTCTGATGTCACTTTACTTCTAAAAGATGCCAGCCTAATAATTCCTAGAGTAAAAATTTAAGCCATGATACTAAAAATTGCCTTATTGATTTTATTTATTTTATATTCACTCTAGGTTTTAGTAAAAAAAATATCAGATTATTTGATTATACTTCAAACCAGTAGAGCTATGCTTTTCAACATTTTACTAAGGAATAATATACATATTGAAAAGTGCATATTTCATAAACAACTCATAGCCATACAATGAACCTGGAGAGAAATCACAAAATGGTCCAAAGTATCCTTCAATGAATACATCTTAATTATTATCATCTATGATAATAAGGTTTACATAAGGCTCATAAAACTACTGCAAATGCATTGATCTTTCAGAACACTTTATCTCATAATTGTCTTCATAAATTTATTATTCTTGGGGTGCCTGGGTGGCTCAATTGGTTAAGAGGCCAACTCTTGACTTTGGCTCAGGTCATGATCTCATGGTTCCTGAGAAAGAGCCCCACATTGGTCTCTGCACTTACAGAATGGAGCCTGCTTGGGATTTTTTCTCTCCTAACTCTCTGCCTCTACTCCTGATCTCTTGCTCTCTCTCAAAATAAATAAATAAACATCAAAAAACTTACTATTCTTTGAAATTGCTGCAACAAAATAAGTGAAATCTCTCCTTGTTGTTAAATTAGAAAAATAGAACTATATCCCCAATTGTGTTAGTATGTATTTCTGCATAATAATGTTACTATGAACTTTGCTGCTAAAAACAATCCAGATCTATTATTTCACAGTATCTGTGGGTCAGGAATCTGGTATGGTTTAACTGGGTCCCCTGCAAACCTGCAATCTAAGTGTCAGACATGACTGGGTTCTCATCTGGGGTTATTTGGAAAGGATGTACTTTCAAGCTCATACAGGTATTGGCAGCTTTCAGTTTCTTGCAGGTTACCAGATTAAGGGCCTCATTTTTTTGTTGGCTGTCAGCCTAAGGCTGTCCTTAGCTCCTTGCTATGTGGTCCTGTTCACATAGCATCTTACAATATGGCAACTTGTTTCTTCAAAGCCAGAGAAGAAAGTCTCTTAGCAAGATGGTCATTTCAATCTCTTGAAACATAACAATGGACATTCTATCACCTTTGGCATATTCTGTTGGTTAGAAGCAAGTTGTAGTGGTTTTTTTAAAAATTTTTTTTAAATGTTTATTTACTTTTGAGAGGGGGAGAGAGAGAGAGAGAGAGAGAGAGAATGAATGTGTGGGGGGACAGGCAGAGATAGATGGAGACACAAAATCCGAAGCAGGCTCCAGGCTTTGAGCTGTCAGTACAGAGCCTGACACGGGGCTCGAACTTACAAACTTAGGACCTGAGCTGAAGTCGGACACTCAACCGACTGAGCCACCCAGGTGCCCCAAGTTGTAGCGTTTTTAATTCAGATAAATTAAAAATTTAAACAAAAGGGCCTACAATAAAATCTCCCAAATATGCTTACTGACATACTTGGGATAGACTAAATAACACTGTACTAACTAACTGTTGCCAAAATATCAGTGGCTTAAAACAAGTGTTTATTTTTCACATATACCAAATGTTTACTGCAGTCAATCAGGAATCTAATCAGAGTTAAAATCTGTTTGACAGCCATATTTTACAATATAAAATGTATCTTCCCAATTTTCAGAAACACAGATATGAAAATTAATCTTTCAAATAAGGTAAATTATTTGTGAATAACTTTACTGAATAATAAATCTCATACAAATATTAAACTTCACTTTACATTTACCAAGTGAGTCAACTTACAAATGATTTTGAGGAATTTGCCTATTGAATAGAATTACTCAAATGCATCATAAACAATAGTCTTTTGATAACCCAAATTACATAAGTCATGAAAATTTCCTGAATTTTCCTGAATCATTAACAAAGACAGACATGGAAAAAATTCATTAATTTTTAGAAGAAAAATAGACATGATAAAGAGATGAGGAATTATTAAGATGATTTTTATTCCTTCCTGCCTGTACACAATAGGGTGTATGAGATAGCCATACCAGCTTTCTTTCAACATGAAAAGTATGACTGTACAACTTCAAACTATAATCCAATAAGAATGGGCTTCTAGGAATAAATTTTGCTTTCCTTACATAAAAAGATGAGTGCTTTTGTCCAACATGAAAGAATTATGCTGTCAAGCAGTCATTTGTTTGAATAACTATGTCTTCATTTTGTTAAGTGACTGCTCTTCTTTGGGCATATTCCCAGTAAAATTTCCTAGCATTGGACAAAACTATATAATAAGTAATTACAAAATTTGACCCAAAGCCTGCCTTATATAAATCTGTTCAGGCAATGACAGAAACTTAACAAAAAACAGAACTTAATGCAGTATACCTGGCCATATTGATTATATTGAAACATTTAAACTATGAATGATGCCAAAAATTTTAAGAGTGCCAACAGAATCAAAAGCATGGAGTTGTGACTTACAGGAATTTCCTATATAAAACTTAATGTTTTTGCAATAATTTAGGTTCTGGGGGTGCCTGGTGGCTCAGTTAGGCGTCTGACTTCAGCTCAGGTCATGATCTCATGGTACGTGGGTTTGAGCCCTGCGTCTGGCTCTGTGCTGACAGCTCAGAGCCTGGAGCCTGCTTCAGATTCTGTGTCTTCCTCTTTCTCTCTGCTCCTCACTCACTCACACACTGTCTCTCTCTCTCTCTCTGTCTTTCTCCCTTTCAAAAATAAATAAACATTAAAAAAATAAAAACTAAGGGGTGCCTGGGTGGTTCAGTCAGTTAAGCATCTGACTTCAGCTCAGGTCATGATCTTACTGCTTGTGAGTTCAAGCCCCGCGTCAGGCTCTGTGCTGACAGCTCGGAGCCTGAAGTCTGCTTCAGATTCTGTTTCTCCCTCTCTCTCTGCCCCTCCCTCGCTCATGTTCTGTCTGTCTGTCTCTCTCTCTCATGAATAAATAAAACATTAAAAAATTTTTAAAAATAAAAATAAAAAGTAAGAGAAAATAACTTAGGCTCTGAATTTCTCTTTTAAGAACCTACTTTAGGGGGAGACCTGGGAAGATGGTGGCAGAGGAGGACGCTGGGCTCACCTCATCCTGCTGATTGCTTAGATTCCACCCACATCTGCCTAAATAACACAGAAAACTGCCAGAAGTCTAGCAGAATGGGCTCTCTGGAGCCAAGCGTAGACAAGAGGCCCATGGAAGAGGGTAGGAAGGGTGGAGAGGCAGTGTGTGCTACACAGACTGGCGGGAAGGAGCCAGGGCAGTGGAGGGACAGCCCACCCGGCAAGACAGAGCCCCCGAAGTCTGGCTTGCAAAAGTGGAGGGGCCGGACACTATGAGTTCTGACAACCAGAGGGACTTAACCTCTGGAATGTTAAAAGTTAACAGCTCTGCTCTAGGAGAGCAGGGAGGGCAAGAGGATGCCAGGAGGAGAGTTGTTGAGCTCTGGAACGCAGAGCTCAGCTAGGCCAGGAACAAAGGCGCTGGCAAGGGCCATTTCCCGCTCACACCCCCCAGCCAAAATTCCAAAGGGAACCAGTTCCCATCACCGAACTTGCTTGCACCATGCAAAGGCCCAATGCTGTGTTTCTGTGGGTTCAAACCCTTAGATGGGCCTGCCTCCCTCTGGGGGCTGCAGGGGACCACTGACGGCAAAACGAGCTAAGCCTGCCCCTCCTGCCCCTGTGCACCTTGCAGATCCACCCTGGCTAATACACCCTTGCCCAGATCCCATCAAAACAGCACCACAAGCCTGGCAGTGTGCAAGTAGCCTAGATGGGCCACACCACTCCACAGTGAGTCCTGCCCCTGGGAGAGCGGAAGACAAGGTACACACCAATCTGACTATGGCCACAGCGGTGGGCTGGGGACAGACATCAGGTCTGCCTGTGGCCCCGCCCAACAACACTCCAGAC
This sequence comes from Lynx rufus, assembly GCF_022079265.1. NCBI lineage: Eukaryota > Metazoa > Chordata > Mammalia > Carnivora > Felidae > Lynx > Lynx rufus. The sequence goes on along the minus strand of NW_025814845.1, from coordinate 93,204,468 downwards.
AGCACAGAGGAAGTGCCCTGAAGTTTGGAGCTACCACGGGGACTACCCAAAATGACTAAAAGGAAGAATTCTCCTCAAAAGACACTCCAGAAAGTAGCGAGACCTAACGAATTGATCTAAAACGACTTAAGCAATATAACAGAACAAGAATTTAGAATAGTCATAAAATTAATCACTGGGCTTGGAAAAAGCATAGAGGATGGCAGAGAATCTACTGCTACAGAGATCAAGGGACTAAGAAATAGTCATGAGGAGCTAAAAAATGCTACAAATGAGGTGTAAAATAAAATGGAGGCTGCCATAGCATGGATTGAAGAGGCAGAGGAGAGAATAGGTGAATTAGAAGATAAAATTATGGAAAAAGAGGAAGCTGAGAAACAGAGAGATAAAACAATCCAGGAGTATGAGGGGAGAATTAGAGAACTAAGTGATGCAATCAAACAGAACAATATCTATATCATAGGAATATCAGAAGAAGAAGAGAGAGAGAAAGGGGCCAAAGGTGTACTTGAACAAATCATAGCTGAGAACTTTCCTGATCTGGGGAAGGACAAAGGCATTGAAATCCAAGAGGCACAGAGAACTCCCTTCAGATGTAACTTGATCTTCTGCATGACATACCATAGTGACACTGGGAAAATACAAGGATAAACAGAAAATTCTGAAAGCAGCTAGGGATAAACAGGCTCTAACTTACAGAGGCAGATACATAAGAATGGTAGCAGACCTATCTACTGAAACTTGGCAGGCCAGAAAGGAATGGCAGGAAATCTTCAATGTGATGAACAGAAAAAATATGCAGCCGAGAATCCTTCATCCAGTAAGTCTGTCATTCAGAATAGAAGGAGAGATAAAGGTTTTCCCAAGCAAAAACTGAAGGAATTCATCACCACTCAACCAGTCCTACAAGAGATCCTAAGGGGGATTCTATGAGTGAAATGTTGCAAGGACCACAAAGACATCAGTACAAGCATGAAACCTACAGACATCACAATGAGTCTAAACCCTATCTTTAAATAATAACAATAAATGTAAATGGACTAAATGCTCAAACCAAAAGACATAGGGTATCAGAACGGGTTAAAAAAACAAGACCCATCTATTTGCTATCTACAAGAGACTCATTTTAGACCTGATTGAAAGTGAAGGGATAGAGAACTAGCTATCTTGCTATTGGAAGAAAGCTGGAGTAGTCATACTTATATCAGACAAACTAGACTTCAAATTAAAGGCTGTAACAAGAGATGAAGAAGGACATTATGTAATAATTACAGGTCTACCCATCAGGAAGAGCTAACAATTATAAATGTCTATGCGCCGAATACGGGAGCCCCCAAATATATAAAACAATTAATCACAAACATAAGCAACCTTATTGATAAGAATGTGGTAATTGCAGGGAACTTTACTACCCCACTGACAGCAATGGATACATCATCTAGACACAGGATCAGTAAAGAAACAAGGGCCCTGAATGATACATTGGATCAGATGGACTTGACAGATATATTTAGAACTCTGCATCCCAAAGCAACAGAATATACTTTCTTTCTCGAGTGCACATGGAACATTCCCCAAGATAGATCACATACTGGGTCACAAAACAGCCCTTCATAAGTATACAAGTATTGAGATCATACCATGCATGCTTTCAGAACACAATGCTATGAAACTTGAAATCAACCACAGGAAAAAGTCTGGAAAGCCTCTAAAAGCATGGAGGTTAAGAACACCCTAATAAAGAATGAATGAGTCAACCATGCAATTAGAAAAGAAATTAAAAAATATATGGAAACAAATGAAAATGAAAACACAACAATCCAAACATTCTGGGATACAGCTAAGGCAGTCCTGAAAGGAAAATACATTGCAATCCAGGCCTATCTCAAGAAACAAGAAAAATCTCAAATACAAAATCTAACAGCACACTTAAAGGAACTAGAAGCAGAACAGCAAAGACACCCCAAACCCAGCAGAAGAGAAATAATAAAGATCAGAGCAGAAATAAACAATATAGAATCTAAAAAAACTGTAGAGCAGATAGATCAATGAAACCAAGAGTTGGTTTTTTGAAAACATGAACAAAATTGATAAACCTCTAGCCATGCTTCTCAAAAAGAACAGGGAGATGACCCAAATAGATAAAATTATGAATTAAAATGGAATTATTACAACCAGTCCCTCAGAAATACAAGCAATTATCAGGGAATACTATGAAAAATTATATGCCAACAAACTGGACAACCTGGAAGAAATGGACAAAGTCCTAAGCACCCACACACTTCCAAAACTCAAACAGGAAGAAATAGAAAACTTGAACAGACCCATAAAGAGCGAAGAAATTGAATAAACTATCAAAAATCTCCCAACAAATAAGGGTCCAGGACCAGATGGCTTCCCTGGGGAATTCTACCAGGCATTTAAAGCAGAGATAATACCTATCCTTGTCAAGCTGTTCCAAAAAATAGAAAGGGAAGGAAAACCTCCATACTCATTCTATGAAGCCAGCATTACTTTGATTCCCAAACCAGACAGAGACCCAGCAAAAAAAGAGAACTACAGGCCAATATCCCTGATGAATATGGATGCAAAAATTCTCAACAAGACACTAGCAAAACGAATTCAACAGCATATAAAAAAAGTATTCGCCATGACCAAGTGGGATTCATTCCTGGGCTTCAGGGCTGGTACAACATTCCAAAATCAATCAATGTGATATATCACATTAATAAAAGAAAAGAACCACATGATCCTGTCAATCGATGCAGAAAAAGCATTTGACAAAATTCAGCATCCTTTCTTAATAAAAACCCTCAAGAAAGTTGGGATAGAAGGAACATACTTAAACACCATAAAAGCCACTTACGAAAAGCCCACAGCTAATATCATCCTCAATGGGGAAAAACTGAGAGCTTTCTCCCTGAGATCAGGAACACAACAGGGATGCCCACTCTCACCACTGTTGTTTAACATAGTGTTGGAAGTGCTAGCATCAGCAATCAGACATCAAAAGGAAATCAAAGGCATCAAAATTGGCAAAGATGAAGTTAAGCTTTCACTTTTTGCAAATGACATGATACTATACATGGAAAACCAACAGACTCCACCAAAATTCTGCTAGAAGTGATACATGAATTCAGCAAAGTCGCAGGATACAAAATCAATGTACAGAAACCAGTGGCATTCTTATACACTAATAATGAAGCAACAGAAAGACAAATAAAGAAACTGATCCCATTCACAATTGCACCAGGAAGCATAAAATACCTAGGAATAAACCTAACCAAAGATGTAAAAGATCTGTATGCTGAAAACTATAGAAAGCTTATGAAGGAAATTGAAGAAGATACAAAGAAATGGAAAAACTGTCCTTGCTCATGGATTGGAAGAATAAATATTGTTAAAATGTCAATACTACCCAAAGCAATCTACACATTCAATGCAATCCCAATCAAAATTGCACCAGCATTCTTCTCAAAGCTAGAACAAGCAATCCTAAAATTTGTATGGAACCACAAAAGACCCTGAAGAGCCAAAGTAATATTGAAGAAGAAGACCAAAGTGGGAGGTATCACAATCCCAGACTTTAGCCTCTACTACAAAGCTGTAATCATCAAGACAGCATGGTATTAGCACTAAAACAGACACATAGACCAATGGAATAGAATAGAAACCCCAGAATTGGACCCACAAAAGTATGGTCAACTAATCTTGGACAAAGCAGGAAAGAATATCCAATGGAAAAAAAAGACTGTTTAACAAATGGTGCGGGAGAACTGGACAGCAACATGCAGAAGAATGAAACTAGACCACTTTCTTACACCATTCACAAAGATAAAGTCAAAATGGATGAAGGACTTGAATGTGAGACAGGACACCATCAAAACCCTAGAGGAGAAAGCAGGAAAAAAACTCTCTGACCTCTGCTGCAGCAATTTCTTACTTGACACATCTCCAAAGGCAAAGGAATTAGAAGCAAAAATGAACTACTGGGACCTCATGAAGATAAAAAGCTTCTGCACTGCAAAGGAAACAATCAATAAAACTAAAAGGCAACTGATGGAATGGGAAAAGATATTTTCAAATGACGTATCAGACAAAGGGCTAGTATCAAAATCTATAAAGAGCTCACCAAACTCCACACCTGAAAAACCATAATCCAGTGAAGAAATGGGCAGAAAACATGAATAGATACTTCTCTAAAGAAGACATCCGGATGGCCAACAGGCACATGAAAAGATGCTCAACTTCACTTCTCATCAGAGAAATACATATCAAAACCACACTGAGATATCACCTCACACCAGTCAGAGTGGCCCAAATGAACAAATCAGGAGACTAGAGATGCTGGAGAGGATGTGGAGAAACGGGAACCCTCTTGCACTGTTGGTGGGAATGCAAACTGGTGCAGCCACTCTGGAAAACAGTGTGGAGGTTCCTCAAAAAATTAAAAATAGATCTACCCTATGACCCAGCAATAGCACTGCTAGGAATTTACCCAAGGGATACAGGAGTGCTGATGCATAGGGGCACTTGTACCCCAATGTTTATAGCAGCACTTTCAACAATAGCCAAAATATGGAAAGAGCCTAAATGTCCATGAACTGATGAATGGATAAAGCAATTGTGGTTTATATACACAATGGAGTACTACATGGCAATGAGAAAGAACGAAATATGGCCCTTTGTAGCAACGTGGATGGAACTGGAGAGTGTGATGCTAAGTGAAATAAGCCATACAGAGAAAGACAGGTACCATATGTTTTCACTCTTATGTGGATCCTGAGAAACTTAACAAAAGACCATGGGGGAGGGGAAGGAAAAGATAACAAATTTAGAGAGGGAGCCAAACCATAAGAGACTCTTACAAACTGAGAATAAACTGAGGGTTGATGGGGGGTAGGAGGAGGGGAAAGTGGGTGATGGGCATTGAGGAAGGCACCTGTTGGGATGAGTACTGGGTATTGTATGGAAACTGATCTGACAATAAATTTCATATTAAAAAAAATAAAATAAACAAAATGTCAAAAAAGCAAAAAAAAAAAAAAGAACCCACTTTAAAATAGTACATAGTCTGATGTGTTAGTGTTTCTGCTTTGTTAGTCATGGCATCATTTTTTCATCTTGACCAAAGTAATTGAAGTTTACAACCTAATCCTCACCACAACACCATGTGATGACTAAGGTTGAAGACAAGGTAGCTTTATACAAAATGTGTAAGCTAGAGATAAAACAAACCAACAAAATGGGTAAAGCCATGGGACTGGATGAATACTAAAGGGAGTCACTGAAGGTAAAATTAGAAGTCATTTCATGGAGACTAATCTGGTAAAGAGGATAATGAGAAGTGTCCATAATGGTGGCATAAGTAAATGAGAAACTTGTAGAGATAAATGAAGCTTCCATGAGAGCATCAAGTGGTGGTTTTCAAAGTGTGGTCCTCAGAAGAAAGGCATCAGACTCACCTAGGAACGTGTTAGGAATGCAAATTCTCAGGCCCTACCTCCATCCTACTGAAACATAAACTCTGGAGTCAGACCCAACCACCTGTGTTTCTGTGGATTCTGATGTACAATTCGAGACCCACTGGATAGAGTCTTGGAAACACACACAAAAAAACCAAGCAGGGAGCAGTTCACATGTTGAATGCTACAGAGAACTTGAGTACAAGGACATGAGAGTGTTGCAAAGGTGCAACTAGGAGAGAAGGGAAAAAAAAGTCTGGATATGAATATTTTGTAGGCATTTATTCCTATCTGCTAACTTGATAACTAAAGGCCTAGATAATCCTCCTAAGGATTAATGGGCTGATGTTACAAGTATTGTTAATGGCTCTTTCTTGACTATCGCTTGGCTGTGTAAGTCACCAAGTTTTCTGTCTATGGAGAGATAAAGAAGCAGCATTGGGTCTCGGTATAGTCAAAATAAGTTGATTCAACACCAGCTGCCACACCACTGGGAACTGTGTCTAGGGCTCAGTGTGTTCACAGTGGCCCCCTTCCAGTCATATGCATTATTATGCGAGGACCCCCAATATACTGACCAAGGTAGGTTGTCCATCCACATCCATGTGCTTGAAAGTAAGGACTGTTTCTTGACTCTTAGACCAGTAATCCCAGTAAGAGAAGGGAGTCATATTTTCTATTAGACAATGATCACCTACACATGGGGCATGGGTCATTTCTTCAGGTCAAAATGCCAGAACAAAAGCATTCTTTCTTTCCCTCTCAGTATTCCCTTCCTTCTTTTTTCTCCTACTTACATGGAGATGGTGAAAACAAGGGAAATGACAAACTATAATACTAAGAAAATATGAAATTTCTCATTGAATTCTCATTTTTTAGAATATCCTGGAGTTATACTCAGAGTTTATATGGTTACTGAGTTAGAAATACTTAGCAAAGATAGAGAGTATAAAAGTATAAAATAATGTACTATAATCCTACCTCTTATTATCCCTGGAAAAGAGGGCAAAAATGTTGGGGATGTATGCTTGCTCTTTAGTGAAAAAAAATCCATTTTCTTTTCCCAATAAACCGAAACCCTCCATAAGACAATGTTAAGGCAAATGAATTTTTAAGAATTGTTTTGCAGTGCTTCATTTATTCTGTGGCCTGTATTTATAGTGATTTATTAGATGTGATAAGTGAAAATAAGCCATAACACTGTTTGCCTGACAGAACCATCTTACCAACAATTATAAATCATGTGTAACCACTTGGAACATAACACAATGTATTCTGACAGAAATACAACTGTACAGGACATTACCCCTCTGATTATATAATATTTATAGAAAACCAACAGCACCTGGAGCACGAAATAAAGTCCCATATTATTTTATATCTCAACATTCTAAAGGCAGAAACACAAATTGGAATGCTCAGCTCTTTGATACTGACATCAGGCTCTCTGTGAAAGTTCAATGACCTGAGGAATTAACAATGAAGATTAATGGTCTATTATAGTTCAAAATAGACTTTTTGCTCAAATAAAGAGTTAAATTTTTCCAGTGTCTGCCACAGAAAGTTAAGAAGAGCATTTCTCTCAGATGACTTTGCTAATCATAGAACTATTCTAAACAACCTACCATAAATTCATGCTGACTATTTTCAATTGGGTTCTCAAAGCTACTTGACAATCATATTATTCATTTCTAGATGATAAATTAGTCCATTCCCTTAAATCTTCTCTCATCTTCTCAAATCCTCTTGCCTAACTTTCCCATATACTCTAGATTGTCAGGTATCCTTGCCTTATTGTTTATTGAAGACATTTTTTTTAAAGTGTACTCTTCAATCCCCTTCCTCTATTTTGCCCATCCCCCATCCACCTCCCCTCTGGTAACTATCAGTTTTCTATAGCTAAGAGTCTGTTTCTTGGTTTCTGTCTCTCTCTTTCTCACTTTTTTCCTTTGCTCACTTGTTTATTGAAGACTTTAATATTAAGACTATTAAGCTGAAGCTCTCACTTCACTTAATATTTTTATCTATTTATTAGATATTCTTTGCTTGTATCTCTATGGCTTTTTTCCACTGATATTGTAATTATATGCTTATTGTGCTACAATGATCATATATATGATTATATTTTCTTTCATATTATAGACTTCTCATGTACCAAAGCCATACCTAATACAAATGAAAATCTCCCACAGAGCGAAGCTTTTTACACTAACAGTTCTCAATTAATATTTGTTAAATAAATATATTTTGGGAAGAAATAATGATACTCTAGCTTCCATGTCCTTGATCTTTATTTTAAAATAAAAACAACGTAAAGTTATTCTACAGATTGTGCAATTTATTTTCAAATTCAAAAGCCAATAAAAGAAAAAACAAACAAAATTACCTTGTGTCTGAAGGATCTGAGAAGGAAATTTTAATATACATGGATAAAGATGAATGATTCCAGTATCTATTTGCATGTATTTTAATTACCTTATGGTAGGTATAGACAAAATCTTTAAGTCTGTCTGCCAAAGTATGCTTTTAGAACACTGGTGTCATTCATGATGTTAAAATATATTTTATAAAAAGAGTTTTGTGATCAAGGGTGCCTGGTGGCTCAGTCGGTTGAGCGTCTGACTTCAGCTCAGGTCATGATTTCGCGGCTTGTGGGTTCGAGCCCTGTGTCGGGCTCTGTTCTGACAGCTTGGAGCCTGGAGTCTGCTTCTGATTCTGTCTCCCTCTCTCTCTGCTCCTCCCCTGTTCATGCTCTGTCTCTCCCTCTCTCTCAAAAATAAATAAACATTAAAAAAATTTTTAAAAAGAAGTTATGTTAAATGGTATGATCTACTCCAGAAGATTCATATTGTATAGTAAGCTATTAGAGGATCTAAGGAGCCCTGTAATTAAAAAAAAAATCTCTTTTAACCCAGCATTTCTAGAGATCAAGAATTCTATTCTGTAAACATCTACTAATGTCTCACAGAACATTAGGATTTAGTGAATCATAATTTGGGAAATTCCACCTTAAAGGAACTTGGAGAGAGTGGTATGGCTTTATTTGGCTATGTAATCTTCTGAAAGTCCTCTGGGATTTGTTTTATGTCATTAATTAGTTAATGTATTCAAAGACTTTATTAGGCACCATCTATGCATCAGCCTCTCTAATAGATACTATGATTACATTGAAACAAAATCCCCTCACTCAGGATTTTTAACTTAATTGGGATACAATAATTCTTTCTAAATATCTGAGGAAAGAGTAGAATTTACTAGGCAAAGAAAGTTATGGGAGGCAGAAAATTCCTCACAAAGAAAATAACACGTCTAAAGGTCACTTGGTGGGAGGGACCATGGATATTCAACTCACTGTGACTAGAGGCAGACATCAGGAAAAAAGGCCCTGGTAGCGATAGGGCTGGAGCAGAATGTAGGGACAAAGCCATACATATCATTATAGGCAAAGTTTAAAAAATCATTTTTTATCTAAAAACTAATGTAAAACCATTTAATTATCATCAGCAGAAGAGTGATACGTGTTTTAAAAAGAAGATTTCGGCTACAATGACAACCATTTGGATAGGTACAAAAGGGGATATGGGCAGACCAATTAGAAGGTTAATTTAGTAGTTCAGGCAAGAAATAATGATAGCTTGGTGCAATGGACTGAACTGTGTTTCCCTAAAATTCATATGTTGACACTCTTATCCCTTCAAATGACTATATAGGAAATAGAGCCTTTAAGGAGGTGATTAATCAAATGAGGCCATAAGAGTGAAGTCCTGAACCAATAGAACCAGTGTCCTTATAAAAGAGGAAGAGACACCAAATATCTATCTCTTTCAGCCATGTGAAGACATAGTGAGAATGTGTCTGTCTGTAAGCTAGGAAAAGAGCTCTAAAATATTAAACTCTGTTGAAATGTTGATTTTGGACTTCCTAGTCTCCAGCAGTATGAAAATATTAATTTGTGTTGTTTAAGCCACCCATAAAATGACTTTAAGACTAGCAGAACAAACTCACTAACTCAAACTAAAGACAGAGAAGAGGTCATATAGAAGAGTGTAGGAAAGGCAGAGACACCATGGACCTGAACAGACCTCAAGCCCTCTGGAGAAGGGAGGGATCAATGAGTGTGGAGAAAGGATAAAAGCAGACCCTCACACCAGGGAGCCCACACAGGGAAGAAGAATACATATAACATTTGGCTTTGGAAACAAGAGGGGCTGAATTTCATGAATTCTTATAACTAGTGGGACATAAAGTTTAGAATTTTAAAAATCATCAGGCTCCATTCTCAGAGAGACTGGAGGATGACAGGAAACTGAGTCTCTGTCCTTAAAGACACAGCACAACAAACAGCCTGCACAGATCCAGGATAGCCCACAGCACGTTGAAAAATACCTAGGACATACAGAGGGAGAGTTACTTGCTAATCTCAGAGCTTAGAGAGGGACAGAGTTCACAGAGGGTCTTCTCCAGGAACAAAAGAGCTGGCAGACTTTTTTTCCCTTCCCTAACCCCCCAGTATAAATACAGGGCCATCTGCAGGAACCAGCACAGGGGACATTTACTACCTAAATTGCTTACACCAAGCCCTGATCCCCTGTGGTTTGGTGGATCCACCCTTTCCAGTCATACTTGCTTCAGTCCCAGCACTGAAGGTCCCTGCTCCCAGAAGACCAATGCAAACCTTGCTAATACCAACACATTTCCACCAGGGAGCTAAGTAGGGCCTCTGTTCCAGTGGCAGTAAGCCCTCTCCACAGAAGAGTGGTATGGATCTTGATAAAATTGTGTTAAAGATCAATGCTTTGTTGATCTGTCCCAGTCAGCCAGTCCTGGAATAGCTGTGGTGGGAGGTCTCAATTTGCAAGCAGACCAGCAGATACCTTGTTAAAACAATGTGTTCTGTACCCTCCAATACACTCTTGACTGGAACCCGTTCAAACAAGGCCCGTGTGCAAGCAGCCCTAACAGGGGCCAGAACCACTCCAAAGTGACTCCTGGGTGAGAGGAAAATTACCACACATACCACTCAGGTGGTGGCAGACCCAGCAGTGGGCTCAAAGCAGATAGCTGATCTGATTGCTGGCCTTGACAACCAAGAAAAGCTTCTCAGGGGACAACACCGGGTAAGTGCCCTGTAGTTTGATGCAACTGTATCTCTGGAAAATGCCTGGAATGACTCAATTCAAGCCCAATGTGGGGCCCCATACTGGCCCACTAACACAACAGAGAGCAAACACTGCACATGACGAGAAAAGAGAGCCACTGGAGATGACTGGAATGGAAGGAAAAAGTGGCCAAGACACAACAGCAGAGTGCATGCAAAACAGAGAGAAGATGTCCCTGAAATGCCAGGTTATGGTGAAGAGGGGACACTAACTGCATGGAACAACAGGACCTCTCCTTCATAAGGCCATTACCCTCAAGAACAGAAGACACAACTGACCTTCCTAACAGAGAAAAAGACCCAGAGAGTTAAACAAAATGAGGAGACAGAGGAATATGTCCCAAATGAAAGAATAGGACAAAACTACAGCAAGAGACCTAAGCAAAATAGATATAAGCAATGTGTCTGATAGAGAATTTAAAGTAATGACCTTGAAGACACTCACTGGACTTGAGAAAAGAGTAGAGGATATTAATAAGACCTTTAACAAAGAGAAATAAAAAAGAATCAATCAGAGATGAAGAACACAATAAATTAAAAATATACTATATGGAATAAATAGCAGTTAGAGGAAGCAGAAGAATGACGCAGCAACCTATTGGACATAGCAATGGAAAGTAATGAGCTGTGCAGATGAGAGAGAAAAAAAAATATGCAAAACGAGTATAGATCTAGGAAACTCAGTGATTCTGTCAAGATTAGTAACATTTGCATTATAGAGATCCCAGAAGAAGAAGAGAAAAGAGGGCAGAAAATTTATTTGAAGAAATAGTAACCAAAAACTTCCCTAATCTGTGGAAGGAAATAGATATCCTGATCCAGAAGACACAAAGATCACCCAACAAAATAAACCCAAAAAGGCCCACAACAAGACACATAGTAATTAAAATGGAAAAAGTAGTGATAAAGAGAGAATTTTAAAGCAAAAAGAGAGGGGAGGAAAAAAGATAGTTACATATAAAGGAAACCCCATACGGCCATCAGCAGATTTTTCAGCTAAAACTTGGCAGGCCAGAAGTGGGTAGCATGATTTAGTCAAAGCTCTGAAAGGGAAAAAAAACTGCAGCCAAGAATAATCTATCTAACAAGGTTATCATTTAGAAGAGAAGGAGAGATAAAGAGTTTCCCAGACAAACAAAAGCTAAAGGAGTTCCTGGTCATGAAACCAGCCCTACTAGAAATGTTAAAGGGGATTCTTGGAGTGGAAAAGAAAGACCTTACGAAAAGTAAGAAGCACAAAAGCAGTAAAAATAAATATATCTATAAAAATCAGTTAAGGGATTCACAAAATAAAAGGAGTGTGAGATGTAATTATTATATCATATACCTAAAATATGGGGGGTTGGGGGAAGAGGAGTACAAAATGGGTACAAATTTAAGTTACCATGAACTTAATATAGATTGCTATATGCAGAAGAGTTTATATACAAATCTAATGGTAACCATGATACAAACCTAGTAATAGATATGCAAAAAATAAAGAAAAAGGAAAACAAGTATATCACTAAAGAAATCCAGCAAACCATAAGATAAGAGAAAAGAGCAAGAGAAGAAGGATCAGAGAACTAAAAACAAACCACACACACAAAAAACATAAAATTAGTAACAAAATGGCAATAAATATATACTTAGCAATAATTATTTTGAATGTAAACGTACTGAACACTCCAATAAAAAGATATAGGGTAATATAATGAATAAAAACACAAGAATCACCTATATGCTGCTATAAGAGACCCATTTTAGATATAAAGACACATGTGGATTGAAAGTGAGGGGATGGAGAAACATTTATAATGTAAGTGAATATGAAAGGAAACCTGAGTAGCAATACTTATATCAGCCAAAATAGCCTTTAAAATAAATATTATAACAAGAGACAAAGAAAGACACTATATAATAATATAGGGGACAATCCAACAAGATGATATAATAATTATAAATATTTATGCACCCTATATAAAAGCACCCAAATATCTACCACAGTTAATAACAAATGTAAAGAAACCAATTGATAGTAACACAATAATAGTGGAGGACTTTAACACCCTACTTAAATCAATGGATGGATCATCCAATCAGAAAATCAACAAGGGGGCATGCCTGCATGGTTCAGTCGGTTAAGCACCTGACTTTGGCTCAGATCACAATCTCATGGTTCATAGGTTTGAGTCCCACATTGGGCTCTGTGCTGACAGCTTGGAGCCTGGAGCCTGCTTCAGATTCTGTGTCTCCCTCTCTCTATGCCCCTTCCTGGCTAACATTCTATCTCTCTCTCAAAAAAATAAACATTAAAAATTTAGAAAAAAAGGAAAATCAACAAGGAAACAGTGGCCTTGAATGTTACACCAGACCAGACGGACTTAACAAATATATTCAGAACACTACATCCTAAGAATACATATTCTTTTCAAATACACACTAAACATTCTCCAGAATAAATCACATATTTGGCCAAAACAAATCTCAGCAATTGAAAACAACTGAAATCATACCCTACTTTTTTTCTGACTACAATGCAATGAAACAAAAATCAACCACAAGAAAAAATCTGGAGAGAGCACAAATACATACAGGTTAAATAATATGCTACTAAACAATGAATGGGTCAACTAAGAAATCAAAGAAGAAATCAAAATTTACATGGAAACAAATGAAGATGAAAGGGCAACCGTCCAAAAGTCTTTGGGATGCAGCAAAAGCAGTTCTAAGAGGGAAGATTATAGCAATATAGGCCTACCTCAAGAAGCAAGAAAAATTTTGGGGCACCTGGGTGTCTCAGTCAGTTAAGCTTCGACTGGCTCAGGTCATGATCTTACAGTTTGTGAGTTGAAGTACTGCGTCGGGCTCTGTACTGACAGACTGCAGCCTAGAGCCTGCTTAGGATTCTGTGTCTCTCTCTCTCTCTGCCCCTCCCCTAATCATGCTCTGTCTCTCTCTGTCTCTGTCTCTCTCTCTCTCTCAAAAATAAACATTAAAAAAAAAGAAGAAAAATCTCAAATAAACAATCTAACCTTACACCTAAAAGAGTTAGAAATAGAATAAACAAAACCAAAAACCAGCAGAAGTAAGGAACTGATAAAGATTAAAGCAGAAATAAATGACAGAAAAACTAAAAACACAAACAAACAAACAAACAAAAAAACATATCAGTGAACATAGGTTCTGGTTCTTTAAAAAGATTTTTAAAAATGTATATATAATAAATATATGTAGAATTTATAATTATAATTTATAATAAATATAATATATATAATAAATACACACACATATATATAATGGACAGTTATTCAGACATAAAAAGGAGCGAAATCTTGCCATTGGCAACAACATGGATAGATATGGAGTGTATAATGTTAAGCAAAATAAGCCAGTTAGAGAAAGACAAATATCCTATGATTTCATTCATATGTGGAATTTAAGAGACAAAGCAAACAAAGGGAGTGGGGGGAAGAGACAAACGAAAAAAACAAACTCTTAACCATACAGAACAAACAGATGGTTACCAGAGGGGAGGTGGGTAGGTTGATGGGTAAAATAGGTAAAGGGGATTAGACATAACACTTATCATAATGAGCACTGAGTAACTTATGGAACTATTGAATCACTATATTGTACTCCTGAAACTAATGTAACACTGCATGGTAACTACACTGGAATTAAAACAAAACAAAATATTAATCTTCAGAAGAAAAATTTATTTTTATTTTGGAAAATATAAAATAAAATAACAATTAAGCTTTAAAAAGATGGCTTCTGAACTTTAAGAAAATAATAAACTAGGGGCACCTAGGTGGCTCAGTCAGTTAAGTGTCCGACTTCACCTCAGGTCATGATCTCACAGTTAGTGAGTTCAAGCCCCACATCAGGATCTCTGCTGTCAGCACAGAGCCCACTTCAGATCCTCTGTCTCCCTCTCTCTCTACCTCTCTCTATATATCAAAATAAATAAACAAACTTAAAAAAATAATAAAGCTAGCATTTTACATTGTATGTTATGGTATTACTTTTACTATTTACATCTTTTTGTATCTGAAGTTATATCACACATACGGAGTTAAGTTTGTAATCTCCTCAATTTTCCTAATACCTTGAAAATTTTCACATTAATTCTACAATTGTTTTACAATTCACCTTTACATCTCTGTCATGAAATGACAATTGTGTTACATCCTAAATTTCATTTGGCCTTTAAGTCTATTTCTATACCACTTTTCTGTCTAAATCATGAATCAGTAACACTCTGTCTAATGGTTCGGCTCACCTTTATTTAAAGCCTTATTCTGTGGAGGTGAAAACTCTACCCTGCTCCTGTACTCAGTTTTCAGAAGGCTTCCTGCCTATTCTTCAATGTGTTGGTACACATTCCAGTTGACTATTAATATAACCATATCAAGTTTTACAAGTCTCTTTTTATTTGGATGACGTATTTATAGATTAATTTAGGAAGAATTCACATCTTTACAGCATTAAAAATTATTATCCAAATATTAGGTGGATAATTTATTCAAATATTTTAAGTTCCTTTCCCTTATCAGGAGCAAGAGAAAACTATTATAATCTTCTTCCAAGGATTATTATTATTTTTTTAAATATTTATTCATTTTTTTTTTTTTTTGAGAAACAGAGAGAGAGAGAATGGGGGAGGTGCAGAGAGAGAGGGAGACACAGAATCCGAAGCAGGCTCCCGGCTGTGGGCTGTCAGCACAGAGCCTGAAGTGGGGCTCGAACTTATGAACCACATGATCATGACCTAAGCCAAAATCAGCCGCTTAATCGACTGAGCCACATAGGCATCCTCAAGGATTCTTATTTTATATCTGAATATTCTTTATACTATTTTTGTTTCTCTTATCTTCTACTCAATTAGAAGCTTTTACTTTTGGTAAAGTATTCACAGAGGAAAACTTCTTAAATATCATGAAGAAAAAAAACCTAGTAAACCTCATTCAAAACGTTTAAATGTTAACCCATTAAAAACAAAAAGAAATGAGGACACTTACCATCATCATATCTATTCAACATCTTTTGGATATTCTAGCAAATTTAATAGGTCAAGTAGAAAAAAAAAACCCTCATGTAATACATATTGGCCAGGAATAGATAAACCTAGTTCTTTTTAGCATCAACATGTGAAGTTTCCATTAGCTGCCTATCCAATGGCCATTCCCACCATTCTTTTTTGCTAACAAAACCACAGTCTTACTTGGTATCTTCCCCTTTCCTTGTTACTCATGGGTATGCCCTGTTTGTGTAAGTCAATCGTGGGGTCCCATTTACCTGTTCAGCTCCTGCTTTTGGTATGGGCATGTGACACAAGTATCACTAATTCATTTTTATGAGAAGGGCCCTGGCAATATTTGGGGAAAGTGTTTTTCTCAATGTTAAAAAGGAATACATGGAGAAAAGTTTCTCCCTTTGGGTGGCCTCTGTACTTTTGATAGTAATATTACTGTGTAACACATGAAACTGTGCTCCCATCCCATAACAATGAGTGGAGCCATCTGAGAGGAAACTGACACAATGACAGGCACAGCTGAAAAGTAGAAGGAATCTGAGTCTTTGTGCTGCCGAATTAAACAACTGTAGACTCTCTCCACCTACAAGGCTCTGGTCATGTGACAAAATTAATTTTCCTTATGGTCTATAGCTATTAAAGTGGAGTTTTGTTCCTGTTACTTGCAGCAGAGAGTATATCAATGCTATACTGAGAAAAATCTAATAACTTCTAGTAAAAATAACACAACAAAAATCAAAACTACTAAAATGAATTAAGAAAATATTTGGAAAATATTTGATATAAGGAATATTTATAGAAAACGTTAGTTTTTATCTAAAGGAATATTACCAAAAAAAAAAAAAACTTAAGCTCATTTACAATATAAAAAAAGAGGGGGACCTGGGTGGCTCAGTCGGTTAAGTATCCAACTTCTGCTCAGGTCATCTCATGGTTTGTGAGTTCAACCCCACATTGGGTTTGCTGCTGTCAGCACAGAGACCATTTTATATCCTCTGTCCCCTCTCTCTCTGCTCCTTCCCTCCTCATGCTTACTCACTCTCTCTCTGTCTCTCTCTCTCAAAAATAAACATTAAAAAAATTTTTAAAAAGTTTAAGAACACACTTAACAATTGACAAAGAGGTATATATTAAGAAAATTATAAATTTTATCAAGGAACTTTAAAGTTAAAATCTGTATGTTACAGAATGAGGGAAAAAAAGAATAAATATATCCACTGAAATACCCACACAGACACACACTTGCACACACACACACACACACACACACACACACACACACAAGTAATCTATGATAAACTTATTTCAATTAATTTAGCAAAAGACAGCTTACCTACAAATAATGCTACTACCACTGACTCTTTATCTGGGGGAAACAACAACAAAAGTCCTATTGTAAACCACTTATATAGTCAATCCCAATAAATTAAAAATAAATGTAGAAATTTTTTAAAAAGTAAATTAAAAAATAAAAGAAGAGGGACATCTGGCTAGCTCAAGTTGGTTGTCTGACTCTTGATTTTGGCTCAGTCATGATCATGTGACATCTGGCATCATATACTACTCATATGGTAAGACATTGATCTTTTATCAAGTTAAAATTCATTAGAAATATTTGCTCATCTTGCAGAATACTTGCAGAACAACTTATTTGCAATCCAAGGTTTTACTTATATGCATATATATAACCTATTATATTATTCATGCTTATTTGTTCTTCTATACATTGAGATTGTCTATTTGACCTTCATGGGATCATGCAACAAAGTTTGATATAGATGTGTTTCTGTGGATTTTTATCTTGTATTTCATCCAGTTTTTGATTTATGAAATTTGAGGCTATGTTATTAATTGGATGACCATTCAAGCAATACCTTCATAGTTTGTTTTTATCTTTTTATATTTCAAAGAGCACTTGTGAGATATTTTAATCTTCAATTTTACTTTGCTAATTTATTTTTGTTTGCGTTCGCTTAGTGTATTTTTGCACATCCTATTACTTTAAATCTTTCCTTATTTTGTTGTAGATGTACTTCTTTTATATGGTAGTTAAATATTGATTTTGTTCCAGAGAATTTTTATTTTATTTCATTTTATTTTTTTTAAGAGAGAGAGAGCACTTGTACATGTGCATGAGTGGGGGAGGGGCAGAAGGAGAAGGAGAGAGAGTATTTTAAGCCCAGTGAAGAGCCTGACACAGGGCTCAGTCTCACAACCATGAGATCATGACCTGAGCTGAAATCAAGAGTCAGAGGCTGAAGCAAATGAGCCACTCAGGTACCCTGAGAATTTTTATTTTAAAAGGTATATTTATCTCATTTTTAAATTTAATATAACAAATAGTTTTATCTTAATTTTGTTATCTTATTTCACATAATATGGTCCTCATTAAATGTCTTATTCATTTTATTTTCTCATTTAATTTTTATTCTCCTTGAGGGGTTTGTGTGTGTTCTCCATTTGTAATTTTTAGTATTTTTTAATTGTAAGAAAAAAAATATATAACATAAAATGTATCATCTTAACCATCTTCACCATTTTTAAATGTTTTAGTGTTTACTTATTTTTGAGAGACTCTCTCTCTCTCCCTCTCTCTTTCCCCTCTCCCTCCCTCTCAAAGTAAATAAACTTTTAAAAAAAAGAAAAAGAATTTAAATCTTTTCTGTGGGATTTTTGTCTTGCTCACAGTATGAATCCTGTTGCTATGACTCCTTTCTTATCTCTCCTTATTTATTTGCATTAGTCCAGCTATATCTTACTCTTTTTTTCTCCTATAAACTATTAATATTTTTTAAAGGTACATGTTTTCCTTTCCCCTCCCAAGCTCTATTGAGATATAATTCACATATAATACTGTATAAGTTTAAAGTGTACACTGTGATGATTTAATACATGTATATTTAATGAAATGATTGCTACAATAATAAGGTTAGCTAACACCTCAATCACCTGGCATAATTCCTTTGTGTGTGTGTGTGACCAGAAAATTTAAGATCTATTCCCTTAGTAAGTTTCAAATATACAATATTGTTACCTATAGTCACCGTGTTTCATATGACATTCTCAGAACTTACTCACCTTATACCTGGAAGTTTGTACTCTTTGAGCAACATCTCATCCCCTCCCCACCAGTTCCTGGCAATGACCAATTTACTATTTATATGTCTTAGAGTCCAATATAAGCAACGCCATATAATATTTGTCTTTGTCTGACTTATTTCACTTAACATAATGCTCTTAAGTTTCACCCATGCTGTCACAAATGGCAAGAGCTCCATCATTTTTATGACTGAAAAATATCCCATTATATATCTTCTCCACATTTTAAGAGGCACATATTTTATCTCTAATATAATTGGATTCATATTTTCATTGTCTATGGCATATGCTAGTGTTTTATATAAGATAGTGTTTTTACAGAGAATATGCCATATAAATTTATACTGTTTTTTTGTTGTTGGTAACAGACTGCATGTTATCTCATCTGTTATGAAAATGAAATGATAAAGGAGAAAAGAAAAATAAGGAGGAATCTAGGAGCATGAGAAGAACAAGAAAAATAAGGAATGCACAGACACGAGATAATAGTGATCATAGGTCTTTTGCAGTTAATGTCTTTTCATGAACAAAAGCCAACAAAAAATAGTGATTAAATAGTACTCCTTATTCCATTTAAATAATAAAAATGAATTGTTTTTATATAAATACATGTAATACCCTAAACATGCAAAAGAAAATCTATTGTTAAGATATTGTACAGTTAGTACAGCTAATAGTCAAGATGTAACAAGTGGCATAAAATTTAAATAAGTTAATATTCAAACACTCTACAGCTGCAAATTTATATTTATTTTTCTAAAAATATATTTGATGTTAAAGAACTTACCTTAGTATATGACTCTGACTGTTTCTATCTTTATTTTCCAAAATTATGTAATATGATTAAATAATCAGCTCTTCCAGACCAGTTAAAAACACCAAGTCTTCATTCCTAAGTAGCATCATTTTGTAAGAAAATTCAGGAGATGATTAGAATAAGAAATAATGAAAGAAAGAATGTAAAGAAAGAAAAAAATGAGTAGGTATTTACTAGCATGGAATCAGGATTCCTATCCAGTTATTTTAAATAGAAAGCAAGCACAAGGAACTCTTAATAGAGTACAAATTACTTGGCAGGACACTAAGACAGTGTGTAATAAGATTTGTTACACAGTTATTCACTAAAAGAAAAGAGAATTGGGGATAATACCAAGGGTTTGATCTAAAAATTATTTAATCTGTCAAATGAGTTGGGGTATAACTCAAACTACTTCTCTTTCATGAACTTTCTTTGTCCTTTAAACTCAAAGCATTTACATTATCTCTTTTTGTAAAATCCTATACTGCTTTATGACATCTCATAAATTTGATTATTATTTAATATTTGGTGTGAATTCAAAATGATATCACACCTAGTTTGTAAGTTTCAGTATGGCAGGGCTCTTGTAGCCTGACACATGCCTAGTATAATGGTGTCCACTTCCTGCTGTAATTATCTCTGTCTCCATTCCACTCAGACATTCATTAATGGATATACCAGATTATCACAGTTCTCATTCTACCCCTGTAGAAAAAAAATTATTTTTTCAGATATTAAGACTTTTCTTTCAGAATAAACCATATATTTGTGTGATAGGCTTATAAAAAAAAAACCCTGTCATCTTTATCTTGCTTCTACAAAGAGCTCCAAATTTCCAATATTGTAATATATAATTGCAATAAATAAGTAGACATGAAAAGCTATTGTCTCATTTTTCTTCTACAGCTGCAAAGATTCTCACTGCGTATCTTTTCTCTGCAACCTGAGTACATTAGAAAGTCTAGAAAGTATTTTTTTCAATGATGTTTCTTCAGAGATGCAAATCTCTCTGTTTTACATTTTAAGGTACTACACATATTTAAATTTTTATCTTTATTTATTTTTATTTTTAAATGTGTATTTATTTTTGAGAGAGACAGACTGAGCAGGGGAGGGGTAGAGAGAGGGAGACACAGAATCCAAAGCAGGCTCCAGGCTCTGAGCTGTCAGCACAGATCCCAATGCGGAGCTCAAACTCACAAACCACAAGATCATGACCTAAGTCGAAGTCGGATGCTTAACTGACTGAGCCACCCATGCACCCATATTTAAATTTTTAGATCTTCACTTTCCTTTCTCTTAAATGTTCTTACTCCCACAGTCACAGAAATACAGCACTTCTGGAAATATATATTGAACAGCTAATCAGACTATTGATTAGCAGGAAGCTTTATAAAATAGGAAGGGAAAAAGACATAAGAAATTTGGCAGCAATAAGAAAATTTCCATCTAAAGATCTTTTAATTTGGATTTACATATTATGTAGACCCTACCTAAGCTACATAGTTATTAGGATATTCCCATCTGGAAGACTATGGTAGAAATTTTAATATCTGAATTTGTGCAAACTAATAATATTTGTGCATGCTTACTCCATGTGTATGTATTATATGAAGCATCCACAAGCATACATAAATGTGTAATGGTGAAGAGGAGCAAGACTGAATCATACAAAGTCAGCAAAATTTACAGATCATTAAGTGATAAAAGAATTGGAAGAAAATTTTGAGTTAAATTAGTATTTTTCCAAAAACATATAGATTTGCAAGTATACTGTAAACTAGAAGTGAAAAACTGGTGAGCCACAGTAAAACTCCATGGCACGGATTTATTTCAGTTGTCCAAACACCATGTCACAGTCATAATAGTTTCATAAATTTAAAAAAATTATTTGTTAACATTTATGTAATGTGAATTCTCATAAAATCTAGATTTTGGACTCTTGAAAAACCAAATTTTTGGCAACACTGGCCCTGGGTTCCCAAAAGGCAATGACCAGCTAGAACTGTTACAGCTTGTCTTCATGGTTTTATGGCATTTTAGGGAGTCTTCCTATTGCCTCTGCTGGACTAAGAACAAGTGTCAGTGTCCTAACATTTAGATAATTTTTTTTTTTAATGAACACTTCTGGTCTCCATATTCTGCCAAAAATAGGAAAATGGAAAGATCAGCAGCGAGGGCTATGTATTTCAGAATAAAGTGGGAGTGAGGAAGGAGAAAAGCATATGGTAGAAACACAGACTGTTTCTGCATGTTTAATAGCAAGCAATAAAAGAAGATTTTGTAAAAAGTAGTCTTATCTGCTCTACTCATTTATTCATGCCATTTAAGATTATAAACTTTGTTTTAAAAACTTATCTGTTCCTGTTTCCCTATCAAATTGGAAAGAACAGAGAATATTCTAGCACTGCCAAATCTAAATTCCACTTGATTGCTATTTCTTACCCAACCTACTTCGATTTCACCACTTTTGTTAAAAATATTACCAAGTGTTTAACTCCATGACAATCATTTTCAACCCCAGCTGAATACTAGTCACCTCGGGCACTTTAAAAATACCACTATTGTGCCTCCACACCTAGAGGTTCTTATTTAATATTTATCAAAATGTGTCTTTTGCCCCAGTGTTCTTTAAAAAATTCCCTATATGATTCTACTGGGCATCCACAATTAAGATCACTGTTGTATAGATTTTGCTGCCTGTTAAACAGTGGACTATACACACTCTCTGCCCTCTCTCCTTGACAAATTTCAAGAGTGGATCTAGTCACTTAACCTGCTTAGTATATTTCTTTATAAAATGCTATAGGAGGTGTCACAGGGCCAGTTCTTCCGGAAGCCAATCTAAGGCAAGGATTCCAGTGAAAGGACATATTACAAGCTTCCAGAAGCAATCACAAAGGCTGTGAGGAGAACAGAATAAGGAAGGGAGGCAAACCAAGCACAGGCAAATTTTCAGGAAAATTTCCAGACAGCCTGATACCATGAGGAGTTCTGGGGTGTTAATTATACCTCAAAGTTGATCACAAAGGGAGGCAAAGAAGCTAGGCTTTGTACTCTTGCACCAGTCAATGTCTATGGGGGTTTGGGAGGTGAGGGATGTCCTAAGAACTGCCAGGGCATCCAGCAACTTCTCCAGGTGAAAAGGCTCCATTACAATCCTCCAAAAGTCACAGGTTAAGAGGCATTAGCAGGAAAGCACTCAGAAGCTGGAAGATGAACTCAGAGAATAAGGGGTCCCAGGGGGCACCTCTGTGGGACACCATGTAAATGCATTCATTACAGAGCATCTATGTACTCCTACATAAGAGAAAATGCAAGATGGTGGTGGAGGAGACAGAGGTGTTGAACTAGATCTCTAAGACATTTTCTAGGTTAAAAAAATAAAGCTATAAAATGCTATCTGAAACAAGCCTTGGGGAGCTTTATTTTCTAACAAATATTTAAAGCTTCTACTTTCTTTCTGCTTCAATAATCTTTTGATTCCTGTTTTAGTAACTAACTGCTTGACAGTTTGACAGGGATACTAATTAACACCTAAACTTAATTCTTTCAAGGGAAGTTAAAGAAACACCCTAGAGCTTTAAATAATGAAAGAAAACATTCTTCACCATGGCACTTGTTCACTCTTACCAGCCAGAATGCTATGTTATTTGTAGTCAAATTTGAAGCCATGTGACACAACCGATGATTACATAAATGCGCATGTATGTAGAAGATATAGTTTTACATTTACCAAATATTTATTTAAATAATTATGAATACATCAAAATAATGAGTGCATTAAGAAAGAGGCATCTATTACAGTTTAGTCTCTGTCATCTGTTTTAATAAGAAATCCCATGACTATGTAAGACTAATGTTCAGATGATTTAGGCTTATAGCAATTACATTTCCTTACTTGTAGAGAATTAGTAGAACAGAAAGTAAGAAAAGCTTTTCAGGCAGTTTAAACCCTTTTGCTATGGAAGACTATAATAAATGAAGCACTGCATTTTCACTGAAAATGAAAAATGGCAACTAAGTAATTTACCCTAAAAAGTAGAGCAGTAATCTTGAGGATAATATTTTCAAGCATATTAAATTTGACTTGTTCAGAGAATGCCTTGGAGAAGCAACAGTGTTGTAGGAATTCATGGTAGAACCTCAGCATTCAGCCACAGAAAATCAGTCTAGGAATTCTGACCAAGTTTTCTGACCACACTCTCTGCAGCTTTACTTAACCCTTTTAAAAACATGTCACTTTTCGCTATTGTCAGCAAATTGCCAAAATACCTGTATCAAATAAATAGGACAGGACTAGTATATAGTCAAAATTTAAATTTCTTGACAATGTATTAAATTAGTAATTAAATGAAATAAATTAACAAGTTATAAGAAGAATGAACGTGTGTGTGTGTGTGTGTGTGTGCGTATTAGGGGAAGGCTAAGTAATTTTAAGTATCTATTTGCCTACTTTACATCATACACATTATATAAATTATCTCATTTAATACTCAACACATCCCTAATAGATACATTAAGCATAATTACAGGATAGGACACTAATAATTAAACAGGTAAAAGCATTTGGCCTAGGTGACACAGCTATGTAACTCTGAAGTTGAGACTGAAATTTGTCTACCTTCAAAGTTTGTGCTTTTGTCCACCACATCAAGCAAGAAAAAGGAAGTATGCGATTCTAAAATACATGAATACCATGAAACTTTCTGCCTTTTCTGAGATCAAAATCTACCATTACAAATTCTGGTTTCGATTTAGGTGAACAGGTCAATCCTGATGGTCCTTCTTATCTTTTGAAAATTTTTACTTTTTACATTGCAATGAAGAAAGTCATTTTTGGAATTTCTCTGAAGAGGCATCAGAAAATGCATAAGAAAAATAAAGAATGGTTGCCAGCTGACCTTGTCCTCCAACTGTGCTCTGAGAGCAAGAGTGGAAAGGATTCATGCCAGCTTCCTGACATCTGAATTTCTTTATGCTTGTATAATGAATTCTGAAAACAACCCACACTTTCTTTGTTACTTGTATTTTGTTTCAAAAGGAAACATAAAAAGGAATAGAAAAACATTGTTTCCTTGATACTTTTCTTAAATTTGGCAGCAATGACAGAAGCATTTGTTTCCTAACAAAAACAGACACTTAAAATCTCAGGTGCTCAGTGTTTTGAAATGACAACTGAAAGTAAAGACAGAATTGTTAATCAGGATTCCAAAAGCAAAGACTGTCAGTAAAGAGAGTGATTTTTGATGTGGAAGAGAGGGTTTGAGTTTATGTAGACATTTTCTTCTGATATCTTAATTTATGTTTTTGATGAAGAAATTCAGTTTCTTTCATCTTGTTCTAGAAGCATATTTTCTTCATTTGGGCTCACTGAAGTACACAGGTTTCTGTGTAAAACACGATGATACCTATTACAAGCACCTACCAGGATCCAGGACTTCTCCTAGTATTCAAGAAATACGAATGAACAAAACACAGCAACCTTGCCTTCAGGGAGCTTACAGTTTAAAGGGGAGGCAGATGATAAGCAAAATATATAGCATGTTAGAGATAATGGTAAGTATTATGCAAAAATAAAGCAAAACAACAAAACAAAACAAAACAGGAAAGGGGATCTGAAGGATTGGGGCTGAAATTTTAGAAAAGGTGATGAGGGAAGGCTTCACTGAGAAAGTGACTTTTTAATAAAGAAAGTGCCAATATAAGTATTAGGAAAAGGGAATTTCAGGTAATGTGATAGCAAGTGCAAATGGAAAGTTGTAAAGCAGCCTAGTAGATGGGCAATAGATAATTAGTAGTCCCACAAGAAGGAACTGAAGTTATACTAGTGAGAAGACAGTAAGTTACGTAGTCTACTAAACTACAAATACAAGTACCCTAGGAAAGTTTCCTTTGATACAAGTAGTTTAAATTTTTAAACATGCTTAAATTTATTTAAAAAAAAAGAAAAGAAAGAAAAGAAAAGAAAAGAAAAGAAAAGAAAAGAAAAGAAAAGAAAAGAAAAGAAAAAAGAAAATTGTTTTGGAAGGCCATTAGAGTATTTCAAGAAACCAAAAGAAATGGGACCATGACAAATGCCAATATGGAACTGAAAACAAATTAAATGGTGACACGGAACACTAATTACAAAAAGACAATCATCATTTAAACAAACGGCCACCTAAAGCAATCCCTTTCCTATTGAATCACTTTCAACTAAGGTGTACTGTGCAGCTTCATCTATGGCTGTCTGGCTTCCTTCTCCATCTTTACTTCTCTGAGTTGTGGGCTCCCGACTCCTGGTATAATGTAACAAGGATTACATTTACAATCAGAATGCCCTCCTCCCTAGTGCATCTTAGACAAGTTGCTTCACTATCTTAGACCTGTTTATTTAAACCACACTTCCTTTCAGTTATATTTTATGACTTTAGAGAACGTATGGGGGCTAATTGATTGTGTTCCACTTGGAATTAACCCTTTGTAATGAGATCACTCAAAAAGGAATTTTAGAAGAATAAAAGGAAAATTAAAAAATTAGAGGGTAGAAAAAAGAGAGATTAGGAGGATGGAGAAGAATCAGAAGAGTAAAAGGAGCTCCTGGGTGGCTCAGTCGGTTAAGCGTCCAACTTCAGCTCAGGTCATGATCTCATGGTTAGTGAGTATGAGCTCCACATCTGTCTGTCTGCTCTCAGCGCAAAACTGTCTTCGGATCCTCTGTCTTCCTTTCTCTCTGCCCTTCCCCCACTTGTGTGTACTCTCTCACTCTCTCAAAAACAAATAAAACATTAAAAAAAAAAAGAGAGAAGAGTAAAAAATAATCTCAGAAAGTAATAGAAGACACAGTCATAAAAAAGACCTGGAGATCAGTAGTGTCTTCTGAATAGGTATGAAGGTCAATCACTCAGAAATAACCATTAAAACTGGTGTCAAGATTATTTGATAACCAATATGGAAAACAGGTTTGGAGTGACAAAGAGGAAACAAAGAAAGGGTACTAGAAGTAAAGGAGCCAAGTTGCAACAAGTTTTATAGTAAATGGGTGATGACTGTAGAAATGAATACTCATTACTCTTTTGAAAATTTGGTTTAATTTCTTTAAATTAATTGTAATACTGATTCATAATCCTTCTGACAAGCTCCATTTCTTTCAAACATGAATACAGTCTAATGGCAACAAGAATATTTCATGGACACATGCCAAGCACAATTAACAATGCTATTGCATGTTCCCTATGATCCCTAAGATTGTCTTCCATAAAATTTTGGCTGTGGAAAAATTCCTAATAAGAAGCAGATGTTCTCTCATTGAAACTTTCTGTACCTTTGAAAAGTAATCAAGGAGATTAGTTTAAATAGCATCTTCCCTGCTGTACTCACTCGGGTGGTCATCTCATTATATGATCAGGACACATGCACTCTGTTATTAGCCTTCAAGATATCACTATTTTTAAATACGAGGAACTGAAAGATAGTAAGCTTTTTATTTCCCCTAAAATCCCACATCTCCACATGATCAGAAGCTTGAGTTTTCAATTATTTATTTGAAAGAGAAAAGAAAATGACTTTTTAATAACTGGATATCTGAGTTCTAACAATCAAGAAATCTTTCCCAAACTAAATACACTTACTGATTCATTCAAGCAGGAGATGGTTATGGGATTCAATTTTTTTCTCCTGAAATGGATTATAATTCTTAACAATACCATGAAGGACTCTCTGTTTGGATCTTGGTCAGGTGAGATTTATTATTTTTCTCACTCATATATAAAGATGCAGATTTGGACTCTGTAAAACAACAACAACAACAACAACAACAACAACAAACCAAAGAAAGCTCTATAGGTTTTTATTTATTTTAAATGCCAGGTTTAGAAATAGTTTTAACCAAATAGAATAAATTAAATAAAAATAAAAAAGAAAAATATTTTCCTTGCCATTTCCTAATCCTTTCTGCTCTGTTATCCTTAAGTTGGATGGAATCATAGTATTTTTAGAACTACAAGAGAATTTAACCATCCAGTTGAACATTCTTATATTTTTTTATAAAACCCTTTGAAAAATAGATATGTTATGAATACATATGTTCATAGTTATGTTCCTAGAAATGTTCCTAGAATGTTCCTAGAAAAATGCATATGCACACATAAAAATAACATTTGCATATAATTTTAGAGTTCTCTGAATCCCAGAATAAGAACCCTTGAACTAACTAAACCCTGTAATTTTAGAAAGAAAGAAAGAAAGAAAGAAAGAAAGAAAGAAAGAAAGAAATATCAGTCGCTAGGAGGGTAGTTTTTTCAGACAACCAACTTATATGTAACATGATGGAAATTTAAAGATCTGTGTTAAAATAATCCATTCAATACTCTTTCTACAATGCCACCTCTATTCTCTGTGAACATGTTCTGTAAAAAACAATTATATTTATCCAACAAACTTTAGCTGTCCTGAAAGTAGAGTACACACAAGAGACTGGAGTAGATGCACAAACAGGTTAACAGAGAGTGGCTTCTGGAGGCTTGACACACCAGCTGTGGGACTCCAGATGGGAGACTACCTGATACAAGTGTCATCTGCTCATGGCTGATATCTCTGAAACCTTCCTAATGGTGCTTTTGGAGAATTACACATGATAATACATGAAAAAAAGCTATCAATGTTCTTGGAACATAGTGGCAAATAAATAACAAGTTAACTGGTAGTAGTAGCAGAAGTATTATGATGACTAGGTTATACAGAAGTTAAATTGGCAGGATTCCCTGCCTTGCAGTCAATGGATTGATTAGGTTATATGTACATTTTTAACAACAGAAGCCATTAACAAGCATTTTGACAGGTGCTCTATCTTCAAGTCCTAATATTTATAGGGTTTTAAGTATGGCACTTAAATCCCCTATATTGGTTCGAGTGTCTAAGGTAAGCATACATGAATAAGCCTGTTTATTTATCTTTTAGGCTTATAATTGCGATTCAAGAATCAGTCACTAGGTGAGCACTGTTACGGTTTCATGCTATTGCTTTATGACCCATATGTCTCAGTTTTCTCATATATTTAGATAAGTTAGAGCCACAGGAAGCTAATAACATGTTTTTACTATTTAAAAATAGCAGGGGCGCCTGGGTGGCGCAGTCGGTTAAGCGTCCGACTTCAGCCAGGTCACGATCTCGCGGTCCGGGAGTTCGAGCCCCGCGTCAGGCTCTGGGCTGACGGCTCAGAGCCTGGAGCCTGTTTCCGATTCTGTGTCTCCCTCTCTCTCTGCCCCTCCCCCGTTCATGCTCTGTCTCTCTCTGTCCTAAAAATAAATAAACGTTGAAAAAAAATTAAAAAAAAAATAAAAATAGCAAAATATTAAGGTCAATCATTTTAAACAAACACTACAGAATTTTATAATTCAAACACCAGCTCTTGTGGCTACCCTGCTTTAAAAGTGCATGGCTTGCCACCCAAAATTTGGTTCATGTTGAGACCAATGACATCACACACACACACACACACACACACACACACACAGGGTGTGAAGTGGTTTATTGCTTATATAATTGAGGAATTTCTGAGGAGAGGAGGGCAGTCCTTCAAAGCAGGTGTGAAATGGCTTGAAAGAGCAAGGAAAGGAAAGGGGTTAAGATTTTTATTGCAGTTCGGGGCTAGGGCTAGGGTGAGGGTTCCCATGCATGGGCAAGAGATTCCATTATTTGAATCACCAGGGCCAAAGGAAGGAGCACCTGGACTTTCTTACCAGCTTGTCTAGTACTGGAGGAAAGAAAAAGACACAGTGTGGGCTTAAAAGCTGCCAGCAATCAAAAAATTAAAAAAAAAAAATGGAGTCAGCCTTCATCACACTGTATGGTGAGGTACCATCACACTGTAATTAGCCACTACCAGTGCTTAACCACTCTCAGATGATTAATCTAGCCCTATTTAGGGAAACCATGAAACTCATCTTCTGGGTGCCCCAAACCTCCTTTGGAACAGCTTCAACTATTAGGGCCACAGGCCTACAATTCAACTGAAACTTAGGTTTCTTACAGCACTGCCTTGCCCATTTATACCAGGCTCTGTCCTTGCAAATGATTTAGCTACAGTTCTGGAAGAGGGAGAAATCCCTTCATATAGTTCGGGAAAAAGTAAATAGCTAAAAATGATAGCTATGCTTAGCATATTTATTCAGGACTATCTTTTTTCGACTCAGTAAAAGACTTTGCTTACATTCCAAAGATTTAAAATTGAATATATTTAACTTCTTTACCAAATTATCTAGATCTGTCCAAGTTTGCCTCCACTTTTAAAAATACCAGATGCGGGGCGCCTGGGTGGCGCAGTCGGTTAAGCGTCCGACTTCAGCCAGGTCACGATCTCGCGGTCCGTGAGTTCGAGCCCCGGGTCGGGCTCTGGGCTGATGGCTCAGAGCCTGGAGCCTGTTTCCGATTCTGTGTCTCCCTCTCTCTCTGCCCCTCCCCCGTTCATGCTCTGTCTCTCTCTGTCCCAAAAATAAATAAACGTTGAAAAAAAAATTAAAAAAAAATACCAGATGCATTTTCCTGCAGACCACTTTAAAACAGCATGCATAGCTGCACACCAACCAAACAACGGCAACTGTGAGTAACAGTGACAGACAATAGTCTCTTTCCACTCTAAGTGGCAAATTACCATATAGTATACAACATAAGTGCTTTAGAGGAGAGACAAATCTACTTGAGATGGACTGAACAGAAGAGATCTGAAAGAAGATTTAGATAAATTATATGGTATGAGGAGGAAGGAATTTCAGATAGCGAGTAAAGCATAACACATGCATGGGTAAGTGTTAATATAAGACCCCAATTTGAAAGAAATGTATGTATTTTAAGTATACTGGCACATGGGGCCAGGATAAAAAACAGAGGGAAAGTGATTGATTATTTCTTACATATTCAAGGAATGTGTAAATTCTTTATGTTATTTAAAAATCCCTTTTTGAAGAAGTCCTTAGATATCAGCTGAAATTATGTCATCCGCTCTGAGATAAGATTTACAAAACACAAAACTACATGAGAAATAAGAAAAGTTATAGAGATTTTATGAGGGCTTTTAAGATTAAAGAAAGGCTATTGAAAATATAGTATATGTAGATGAGAAAGGCTAATCAAGATTTAAACAGACCTTTGAGACAGTACCATCTGTCAGGAACCATGTCTGAACTTTATACCATGTTACTGGTATATGCTTAAGTTCAACACAGTAGATGATCAATAACTGTTTTTTGAATAAATTAACAGCTTTATCTTCTTGGGAATATGAAAAATACACTGTATTAATACACTGAGTTAACACACTGAGTTAATAAAACCTTTTGCACAGTATGGTTAGAATCTAATTCAAATCCAGTCTTTTTTTTTTTAATAGACCATATGTCTGCAGCCTGCCAGTCACCTTAATTAGAAGACAAACTACTCCCATTAGAAGGCTATCCTCTTCTTTAAAACAGTAAATTAATGTTTCAATAAAAGCATTATTCTGAGAAAATGCACTGAGTGAACATGGGAATTATTTGGGGCAGTCTAGAAGGGCAAGCGTCTGTATGTATCACCATTCAGATAGGGTTTCAGTTAAGCAAATTGAGGACAGAAAGTTCTCTTCAACATACTAAGTGGAACATGTTATTACCAAAAGAAGTTGTTTTCCTTTGCTTTAGAATTATTCCTCAATAGAGTTTATTATTTCTTGTGCAATGTGTAAGTCATATATGTTCATTTTAGAAAATTTAAAGTAAACTCCTCAAAAATATAACGAAGATGGAAACTCATAATCACTCAACCCTGAGATAGCCATTACATATATAAGACTGTCAGAGCCAAAGATGAAAGTGCCAGATCGCCATATGCAGTCTTCCCACACAATACCCCCCAACAAAACTTGCCAGCTTTGGTTGTTAGTCTGTGATTTTCATAGATATTCTCTGAGTCTAGGGGGTACTTGTCAATCACAATCCTTCTCACCTAGGGAGTTAAAAATTAGGGAGGTATACATAGGAGCTGTATAGGAACTAGAATGTAGCACTAGCTTTGTTTTTCAAGGTATAAGTTTTTTGGCAAAACTAACTTTGAGAACACAGCTTGATTCAAAGATCAAAATAAAATTTTCATTTATTCAAAAAATACTTATAGAGGTATGCCAAGAACTATTCTAAGCCCTGGGGATAGAACAGTTAACTTACATTTTTAGGAAGCTTTCATTCTAGTTGGGAAAACACACACAAGTTAGAAATGGACTATATGGCATATGCAGGAACAGGTAGAAAGTGTGCTAGTAAGGGGATTGCTATTTTAAATAGGGTGATCTGGAAAGGCCTTATGAAGAAGGGAACATCTGAGCAAAGACCTGAAGGGCACACATGAAGGCACAGCATTCCAGGTAGAGTTAACAGTGAATGCAAAGGCCCTAAGATGACAGCTTTCTGGTTTTCAACCTCTATCTTCCTGCATTGGATTGCTTTACCTATAGCTAGAAAACTACAGCCTACCCTAGTGGGCCACAGAACAGCATGACAATCCCCATCCTTCCCATTCAACCACTCAATCTTGCTTCATTCTATCGTACACCCCATTGGAACAGAAGCACAGAAAGGGCATGTTTACCTGTAATCTATATAACAAAGAGAAGCAGAATCAGGATTTGAGGCTATGCTGGAAGAATGTCGTTTTCTCCAATATCACCAAGTACAAAAAGACATCCCCTAGGAATCAGAAGTGACCCTAAACTGAAAAACTAAATTGATTTCCTTTACCTCTTTCTGAGGGTGGGGAATTGAGTAAGTGTCTTCCTTATATTTTTATATTATTTTACATTATATATCTTCTTCAAATATTGTAAAGGAATTGGCATCTCTATTTTAAGTCAGCATGAGTAAAATTCTCTCTGCAACAACAGAATTACTCCCACTGACTATTATTCAACCACTTGGGTTACTCAATTGTACTGAATAAACATGTGAATAATTCTCTACGTAGAGGATGAAATCTTGGCAAAAATCTATGAGAGAGTTCTGTTCTAATGTCAACAGTTACCCCATACTTTTTTATTAGGAGAAGTTATTTTTCACTTCTTGAGTTCAACTGAAAAGTAAGGGATGGGGGGGGGGCGGTCACTGACTCAGAACTCTCAGACCATGCAAAGAGTGAGATCTGGATAAATTGTGTCCTCAAACCAAGCCAGGAAGGAGCTAATGTTGCTGGCTATGCTTTCTTCTCTATTAGGAATCTGAGCAAGTCATAGAGAAACAGAAATAGATATGATGAATAGATGATCATGTATATGTTCATTCTGATAATTTTCATAAAAAAGTAATTAGCATTCCACACTACCAAGTGTGCAATCAACACACATTGCAAGGAAACTCACAATTTAGCATTTCAAAATGTTTGAACTATTGTAAAGTAGATTTCTTGTACTAGTTACCAGTTTTCATACAGATAAAATAGTATAATTCTGAACATGAAAGATGGTACACAGGAAATTGAACTTCTCATTAAAATAATGTAGTTGATTGAATCTAGTCCTGGAAAAACATTTACTCATAAAAAGCACTTGAAGCTATCTTGTTTTACATGCCATTTCAGCCCTAGCTCTTAAGATAAAATTTTTCAATAAAGAAAAGAATTCAAGTAATGTTGAAACTTTCTGTGGACAGCAAATTATCAAATTAGAAAGGAGCCTTGTTCATCTTACTTTATGGAAAATGAATAATGTTATCTTCTAAAAAATATACTCAAAGTATAATCTCCCTATTTTGGTCAGAGATAGCTCAACTTGTGTGTTGAGTAAAATTTATTCCTGGAAAATAATAAGGTTCCCAAACATATATAAAGCTTCCATTCCAGAGAAAATAAGGCAGTCAATGCCAGGAAGATGTCAGCAACATACAATCCCTGCTTACAGAATGTCCCTGCCCACAGGAAGACACAGGTCCAGAGGCCTGGGAGAAGGTCTTCCTTCCTGATAGCATCTGAACAAAGACTTTCAATCTCACAGTTACAAATGCGTTCCAGCTCAGAATGATGGATGGATTCCTTCAATACATATAGATGAACTATCTAGCCTGCTCACAATATGTACTATATTAGATTATTCCTCAATTAGACAAGCAAGTGCTTATGGCAATAACAAAGCATGGATTATGCAAAAATTAAAACATAATAGTATTTGATTATATATATACACATATATGTTATAAGTTTATGTATATGTATATAAGTTATGTATGTTATGTATATGTATACAAGTTATGTATATAAATTATGTATATAAGTTATACATATACATATATGTATATAAGTTTATTTATTTACTTTGAGAGAAAGAGAGCAAGCTGGGGAGGGGCAGAGAGAGAGAGACAGAAAATCTGAAACAGGCTTCACACTGCCAGCATGGAGCTCGACACAGGGCTCGAACTCACGGAACTGTGACATCATGACCTGAGCCAAAATTTAGAGTCAGATGGTTAACTGAGTGAGCCACCCAGGTGCCTTGATTATATATTTTAAAGTATAATGTGAAGATCATAAAATGGCTGGATTTTTCTCATACATATTATTTTTTGTGGGTTACATTTAGTGTTGGGGAGGTCAGAGGATACACGTTTTCTCTTCAAAAATCAGGGCCTTCAAAGGACTTTGCTCTGTCCTATGTGTGTAGTTGTGATAACATTCCAATAATTAGGATACAGTTAACCACAATTTAATAGAAATTGACTGTTTAAATCAACTGTTCTCATTCAGTGCAGCTGGGAGAAGGCTACGTCTCACCCACTTATACTAAAAGGCATGCAAAGTGAAAATCCTAAACATTTAATTTCAGCTGAACCAGCAGAGTTGCTGCTTGTCAAATAACAAAGAAATACAAAACTATATTTCAAGTCAGGTTCCCTAGAAAAGCTGAAACAATGACTACAATACATTTAAGGGAACTTTCACCCAAACACGAGTAGACAAAGATTACAGATCATAAGAACATACTAATTTTAAGGAGTTACACCAAGCCAAGTGTTCAAAGAAGTGGTTTTCATTGAGTACATATTTAGTTAGAAAAACAGAAGAAAATCTTGAATGAGCTCTAATGTAAATTCTTAAGGTTTCACAATATAGCACAATGGAACAGAGAACTACAAAATAAATAGTTTTAGGAAACAGAAAATATAGTTTCAAAATCTTAAGTTTTAATAATGAAACTCAGAACTGTTATAAACCAAATTATGTCCTGGGAAGATGAAAGGAAGATATAGAGGAAAAATAATAGAAGGCATAAAAGAAAAGATAAGGGATATGGAACTAATCCAGGGCATCCTAAAAAGAGAGAGGGATAGCTGGACAAGAAAAAATAATTAAACAGATAATGGAAGAAAACTTCCCAGAATGATAGAAAGATCTAAGTTTTTAAATAGAAAGTCTTACTGAGTTTAAATAATTTACAAAGAGGTACCTAGAAATTTGTCTGAATAACATAAAGAGAAAATTCTGTAAGCCTACAGATAGAATATATTACAGAAGAAAGAGAATAAAAGTTTCTCATGTAAGCTAAAAACAGAAACAAAAACCAAACAGATTTTCAGAGAAAATCACCATAATACAAGAATGATCTCCTAGCAATTTTTCAGTCTAACAAGACAAGACAACATTTAAGGATATGCAAGGAAGCCAAAATTATACCAATTTTATAATAATTGTAAGTGATTAATGAAGTTCACCAGTGTGAAAATTAAATCAGGGCAAAGATTTCTATCTGGCTGTCTTAATCTGTTTAGGCTCCCACAGCCAAAATACGACAGACTGGGTAGCTTAAACAACAGAGACTTATTTTCTCACAATTCTGGAGGCTGAAAGATGACAGCATGGTTGTTTCTAGTGATGGCTCTCTTCCTGGTTTGTAGATGTTTCCCTCTCCTGTGTCCTAACACAGCAGGGACAGAGGAGAATGTAGCCATCTACAAGCTGTGTTTAAGAAAAGGGAAGAGGGGCACCTGACTGGCTCAGTTGGTAGAGCATATGACTCTTGATCTCAAGGTCATGAGTTCAAGCCCCATTGAAGTGTAAAGCTTACTTAAAGAAAAAAAGAGAGAGAGAGAGAAGAAAGACTCAAAGGTGATTCAGCGATTATCAGAGTTGCTACTTCTACCAGAGGCTAGAGTGCACAGGCCCCAGAGAACAAGACTACCTCCAGTTTCAACCGGCAGGCTCACCACCCAGCAGACCCTTGTGGGTGGACAAAGTAAGAAGCAGTGATAAATCTCCTACTCTCATTGCTTCTAAGGAACTCCTCCATTTCCTTCTTGCTTTGCCTCTTAGCTGGTGAACTTCTTGGAATTTTTTCCCTTTAGTGTAGGTATGATTGTTGTGTTTTGCTTTTTTTTATTAATCTTTTATGCTAAGTCTTTATTTTTTATTTTTTACGTATTGTTTTAAGTTTATTTATTTTTGAGAGACAGAGAGAGACAGAGCACAAGCAGGGGAGGGGCAGAGAGAGAGGGAGACATAGAATCTGAAGCAGGCTCCAGGCTCTGAGTTGTCAGCACAGAGCCCAAAGCGGAGCTTGAACCCACAAACTGTGAGATCATGACTTGAGCTGAAGCCAGATGCTTAAATGACCGAGCCACCCAGGCACTGCTATGCCAAGTCTTTTAAAACATGCCTGACAGCTGCTGAAATAGTAGGCTCCTTCTGTGGTGGTTCGCAACTTTCCAGCATATTGGCAGCTATTAGAGTGATGTGATAAGAAAGATGGTATTCCTTGCTGGTATCATTCTATTCATTGCCCTAAGAGATCTCTTTCTTGGGGTATTCACAACTGTATTTTTATTTCCCAGTTTTAGTTGGTATTTTTAACATATGCTAAAACAATTCTTAAGGGCTCTGCTTTTTATCTGAGTGGCAGAGAACAAATGTCTACTAGAAATTAAACAGTTTAATACAGCATCAAGAATAGGCTTCATCTGGGGCGCCTGGGTGGCTCAGTCGGTTGAGCGTCCGACTTCAGCTCGGGTCATGATCTCACAGTCTGTGGGTTCGAGCCCCGCGTCGGGCTCTGTGCTGACAGCTCAGAGCCCGGGGCCTGTTTCAGATTCTGTGTCTCCCTCTCTCTCTGACCCTCCCCCATTCATGCTCTGTCTCTCTCTGTCTCAAAAATAAATAAACGTTAAAAAAAAATTAAAACAAAACAAAAAAAAAGAATAGGCTTCATCTTAGACTCAATGGTGGGCAAATATCGTGAATTAAAAGGAAAATCTAACATAAAAGTCTTCATCTGTTTGAATATCTCCACAGAATGAAGTAAAACTCAACAGAATAGATAGCAGCCTCTAATTGGATAGGCCTATGCACGCTTGGGTAAGACGGAATATAAAACGAAGATTGTGTCAATAATCCATGGATCCACCACATATTAGAAGACTGCTCGGCTTCTCTGGATTGAAATCCTAAGTGGTGTTGAGGGATATTAAGAACCTGATATTCTCTGGAGATGAGTTTTAGTGCACTTAGTCTACTATAACCATTTTGCCTTGGTCATCAGTGACTAGTTTGGGGTAAATCCCAAGGTGATCAGAGAACTTCTATGGATTTACATGCTAACTGCAGTAGAAAAGAAAATCACTGAATGAGTTAATCATTCGACACAAACACAAAAATAGAAAAAGCTAAAAAAACAAAACCTAAAGAAACAGAAAAAATGAATTTGGAAAAAAAAAAACCCAAAACTAATAAATCAGTTCCAGAGGTACTTCTTTGAAAAAACACACAAGCAAAATAATAATTAAGCCCATATTTAACCTAATTAAAAAAAGAGAGAGAAGATATAAAACACAAAGAGACATAAATATTAAAAAATTATTATAGATGGGAAGGAAATTAAAATAATATCATTTCCTCAAATATATGCAATTAAATTTGACAACGTGGAAAAATATGGATGCTTTCTTTGGAAAATAACTTCTAAAATTGACCACAAAAGAAATAAAGATACTGAATATTATCTAACATTTGTTGAATGAGAAAAATAATAGAGCTGCTCTGTAGAAATAATAGAGACCAGATAGCTCAAAGTGAACTCCATCACACTTCCAAGGAATAAGTAACTCCAACTGTCTAAAATGTTCCAGAATATGTGATAAAGGAAAGCTTCCAAATGTTGTCTATGAATTCACTATACCACTGATCACAAAACCAGACAAAAACAGTAAAAAAGAAGAAAAAAAATTAATAACGTCAATGCAAAATGTTGGCCTATAGCTTTGAGTAAGATATTCGAAAAATAACATGAACTTGAATTCACTCTAGAAAGCTGTTATGATATTACAAACTCTCATAATATAATTCACTATATTGATAGCATTGCAGGTTTTGTTGACCGTTTCTCTCAGTAGCCATTCAAGTCGTCTTAGGGGTGTGCTTCCCTTGTAAATCAGAGGTTGGGAGTCTAAAATCTGCATTACCCAGTCACACTTAAATCTACGAACATG
Source organism: Lynx rufus (assembly GCF_022079265.1). Classification (NCBI taxonomy): domain Eukaryota; kingdom Metazoa; phylum Chordata; class Mammalia; order Carnivora; family Felidae; genus Lynx; species Lynx rufus. The sequence goes on along the minus strand of NW_025814845.1, from coordinate 93,166,460 downwards.
GGTGTGATTTTGGTTTCACCAGTCAGGAATGCAAATGAGATTTTGAGGCTTGAATTTAGAACTGAGTTAAGCAGGAAGAGAGGTAGGCAATGGGGGTTCGCTTTGTAATATGGTTTGAAGTAGAACTTTGTGGACCCAGGGACACCAGCTTCCTGATTCATCTTCACTTGAATGGCATTGGCAGCTGCTTTCCAGATGAGGGCAGCACAGCAAGTACAATACTAAAGGCTGGGGCCTTATTTGGAATCTCAACCAGGAGCCAGCAACTCTGGCTCTTCAAAAGATTTTGAAAGCCGTTAAATATCTGGTATGAAATCCCTTTCTGCCTAAACTAGCTAGAGTGGTATCTGTTGCCTACAGTTGATAAATAGGTCAAAGGAACAAGAACACATGGCCAGGACCCTTGATGTCTAAAAGACTTTGAGAAAATGCAACTACCTTGATTCCTGTTAGAATTTCTTAATGAAATTGTGATATAGATGGATACTTCCTTAAGGAAATAAAATGTATGTCTTTAAAAAAAATTGGTATTGGGGGCCTCTGGGTGGCTCAATCGGTTAAGCATCCGACTCTTGGTTTTGGCTCAGGGATGATTTCACGGTTCACAGGTTCAAGCCCCATGTGGGGCTCTGCATTTACTCTGCAGAGCCTGTTGGGGATTCTCTTTCTTCCCCTCCTCTGCTCACTTTCTATCCCCCGCCAAAATAAATAAATAAACATTAAAAAAATTGGTATTATGCTTACTGGATGAACACTAAAAGCATTCTCATTAAAGTATAACATGAAGTTGCCCATCTTAACTAGAATTTTTTAAGTTATTTTTTCTGGAAGTACCAGCCAATACAATTAGAGAAGTAAAAAGAAAAAAAATGCATAAATATTGAACAGAAAAGAGGCACCCGGGTGGCTCAGTTGGTTAAGCATCCAACTCTTGATTTCAGCTCAGGTCAAGATCTCACAGTCCTTGAGGTTTAGCCCTGCATTGGGCTCCATCTCACATTTCGTGAGATCCAACCCCACACTGGGCTTTGCACTCACAGCACCCAGCCTGCTTCAGGTTCTGTCTCCCTCTGTCTTGCCCCTCCCCTGCTCACACTCCCTCTCCCTCTCCCTCTCAAAATAAAAAACTAAACTCAAAAAAAATTGAGTGTAAGAAAAAAAATTTTTATTTTCATAACTAGAAAATCCAAGAGGATCAACTAAAACTATTAGACAGATTACCTAGTTATTAAATTAATATATTGAAGCTAAGCTTTTCTGTTTACAAATAACCACACAGAAGAAAATGGGGAGAAATCCAATGGGGCCACCAAATGCAAAAGAAACTAAACAGAACCTAGAAATAAACATAACAAGCAGTATGTCAATTCTATATGCAGATAACTTTAAGGCTCCAAGAGACATAAAAGACATGAACAGACAGTTTCTTACTGCATATGAGTACTTAGTATTTTAAATACATCTGAACTATAATCTGGACACTTTATATGACTCCAATAAAAATAACAGAATATTCAATATCCATTTTTTGAAACTAGTTTAAGTGATTAAAACGTTTACAATGAAAACAAGCATTCAAGAAAAGCCATAAAAATTCTAAAATGTTAGAGATGACATAATTTATGGCAATACTTAATAGCTATGAAACACATTTGGTAGTGACAGTCATTAAAAGGATATAAAGTACTTTCGTGATTAGATGGTGAGTTTTTAGAAATAGTCCTAAACAAATGTCAACAGTTAGTATATGATAAAGGTGGCCCTAACAATTAGGGAGAAAGATTTTTATTTAATTTATTTTTTAAGTTTTATTTATTTAAGTAATCAAGAGGCAGATGCTCTTCCAACTGAGCCAGCCAGAAGAAAGATTAAAAAATAGTAATAACCTCAGGTAGAATAACGATTTATTTTACTTTTTAGAATATTTTTTAAAAATTTTTAAAATTATTTTCAAGAGAGAGAGAGAGAGAGCAGGGAAGGGTCAGAGAGAGAGGGAGAGAGAGAATGCCAAGAAGGCTCTGCATGTCAGCACAGAGCCTGACACGGGGCTTGAACTTACGAACCATGAGATCATGACCTGAGCCAAAATCAAGAGTCAGATGCTTAACTGACTGAGCCACTCAGGTGTCCCTAGAATAATAATTTAAACAAACAAAATAACCCATAAAAGTACTAAAACAAAAAAAAATGGGAAAACTTTATTACAATCTTGTGTTAAGAAATTCCTTTTTAAGACACAATACACAAAAGCCATAAAGAAAATTTTGATAAATTCAAGTAGATAAAAATTTTGTATGTTAACAATATTATAAACTAAATACAAAGTCAAGTGACAAAATGGAAGAAAATATATAATTACAGCACATTAGCCAAAGTACAAATTTATTTTTTAAAAAAATTGTTTACAAAAATTTTTTTAAATTTTTTTCAAAACCTTTTTAAAGATATAATTTATATACCATATTATTAACCATTTAATGGTTTTTAGTATACTCAGAGAGTTGTACAACCTCACAACTATCAGTTTTAGAATATTTTCATCACCCCCAGAAACCTGTATCCATTAATATTCACTCTCCCATTTCATGCCAAACCAGCTCCCTCCACCTAGGCAACTTTCTTTCTGTCTCCATAGTTGTACATACTCTGGGTATTCTATTTAAATGGTATTTATTATTATGTGGTCTTTTGTGATTGACTTCTTTCACTTAGCATAATGTTTTTGAGATTCATCCATGCTGTAGGGTAGCATTGTCAATACTTAATTTCTTTTTCTTGATGAATTTCTTTTTATTGATGATAATGTTTCATTGAATGAATATACTAATTTACCTACTTATTCATCAGTTGAACACATGAATTGTTTCTACTTTTTGGGAATTATGAATAATGCCACTAGACACATTTTTGTACAAGATTTTATATGGACATATGCTTTCATTTTTCTTGGGTATATATCTAGAACAAAATTGCCAGGTCATATGGTATTCTATTTTTAAACTTTTGAGGAACTATCAGACTGTTTTCTAAAGTGCCTGCATGCATTTTACATTCCTACCAGAGTGTAGAAGGGTTCCAATTTCTCCATACACTTGAAAACAACTGCTATTATCTGCATCAAGTATTATGTGTTTTATTTTTAATTTTTTTTTAATATGTTTATTTATTTTTGAGACAGAGAGAGACAGAGCATGAACGGGGGAGGGGCAGAGAGAGAGAGGGAGACACAGAATCGGAAGCAGGCTCCAGGCTCTGAGCTGTCAGCACAGAGCCCGATGAGGGGCTCGAACTCATGGACCGTGAGATCATGACCTGAGCCGAAGTCGGACGCCCAACCAACTGAGCCACCCAGGCGCCCCATATGTGGTTTTAATTTGCATATCTCTAATGACTATTAATGTTAAGAATCTTTTGGCCATATCTATATCTTCTTTGGAGACACAGCTATTCAGTTTTTTTTGCCCACTTTTAAATTGCATTGACTTTTTCTATAGAGTTATAAGAGTTCTTTATATATTCTATACGCTAGTGCCTAAACAGAAATATGACTTGCAAGTATTTTCTCAAATTCTGTGGGTTGTCTTTTCCCTTTCTGGATAGTGTTCTTTGAGTTTGTTCCTCTAGACTTCCCTTTCCCAGCATGAAATCTCCACTCTATGAGCAACCTGGACTGGGGGCAGAGTCCCAGTATTCTGGGCCTGCCATACCTAGGGTAGAGCCTCCATTCCATGCATGGGGCAGAAATGAAGGAAAAGAGCCCTTAGCCTCTTGACCACATCTTTTCAGAATTTTGCCTCTTCAACTTGGTGTTGGAGGAAGTGAGAAATGCAGGTGGTCTGTCCCTCCAGGTGAAATACTATCTCCTTTGGTTGGAGATGAGGACACCTGAAGTCTCATCTATTTGGCCATACACATCTGAAGGAAGTGAGGGGGGAAGCAGCAGGTCATGCCTCAAGTGCCACAGACACTTTTCTTCCTAAGATTTGGTACATTTTTTCCAAATAAATGCTTCTTCATTTGCTTTGTTTGCTTAAGACAATTTCCAGGGATTTTAATTGTTTTTTTTTATGATTTTTACCAATTTTAGTTGTTTCCCTGGGGACACATCTACAGGGCTCCTAATGCCACCATTTAGGAAAATGGAACTCTACTAATTTACTTTTAAAAAGGATTTCTAAAAATTTTTAAAGAAGATAAAAACCCTTTATCTTTAATTTGGCTATTCTACCTGTTGCATCTGAATCACAGAATGTTGCATTTAGAAGGAAACTTTAGCAATCATTTGTTACAGTCACCTCCTTTTTCAAATGAGGTAACTGCCCCTTTAATAGATAAAAGACTTAGCTAAGGTTCACACAGCTACTCAATGCAGAACAAATAGAGGATCTGCTGCCACTTGATTGACACATTTTTTAATGTCAACTTGAGAAGGAGGTCTTTACATGACCAACTTTGTGAGGCCAGGCAGGAGGGAACAACATTATCATTGCTTTCTTTACAAATGTATCATACCTTCATCATGTACAGCACCTTTTTTTTTTTTTTTTTTTTTTGCCTGATGTGTTATGTGCTGTGAAGACAGGAAGGCAAGGGAGTGTCCAGAATGAGCATGAGAATGAGTAGGAGGTGGCTGGGGCCACTACGGCTGACATCTTTGTCAGCAGCACATGTGATATCTTTTGAATGGTTATTTTTGACAGGTGAGGAGGTCTGTCATATTGAGGATATGAAGCAAATTATGTTAGGCACCAATTTCAGTCATTTGTTTTATCTTTGTTTTTACCAATTTTAGTCACTTGAAATACTCTCCTACGCCTTTTTCTACAATCCAAGTTTACTTAGTGGTTTCACCATGTTTTGTACTAAAAATCTTTTCTGATTCACAAAAGAAATCTTAGGTTAGACTGACAGCATGAGGGTAATTATATAAGTACAAGCAGGACTGATATTCTGGGGATTTAAATGTGCCTACAAGTGAATGTTAATTGCGAAAGGTAATCATGTCACTTAATAGCAGTTAATTTGCTGGCTGCAAATAAATATATTTTTAAAACTCACCAAATTCCCAACAATTGCATCAGTCCACTCTTCATTGTCTGGTATCTACCCTTTCCCACTGCTACCTCTGAGCTAAGAGAATACAAGCACATATGCACAGATGAAAAAAGCCACAAAACCTTCTCATCCTTCAAATCTCTGCCTCCCTCAGCCAGGCAAAATGCCCAGCTGCCTGACTTTGAGGTCAGGTTGCAACACATATTTATGTAAAATATCTCCTTGAGGCTAGCAGTTTTAATATAATATTTCCAGTTTTGAATTACTGCTGAGTTTTGTTTTATTTGATCCTTGATGCAGCTTTTGAAAAGATACAATCAAAAAGCAACTAAAATGTAATACAAATGAGGTAGGATGGGATAAGATGAAATGACAACGTACATTTGAAAGAAATGCATTATGTGAAAGGAAGAAGATGGAGAAAATTAGAAATAAAAAATGATAAAAATATAATGAAGGAAAAAATGACTAAGAGCAAAGTGGACAACGGTGTAAGAAAAACTGGAAAAGATGGGAAAGAATAAAATGATTGGAAAGATGTAAACATGTAAATAGTATAGTTTCAACTGCTAATTGTATACTTTCCTGTGCTCATATTTCTACTCCTGCTAATCATCACTGCCAGTGTTATTTCTATTTCTTTTCAGCTAGAACATAAAGACTTACATGATATAAGCACCAAAGCATGCCTTTTGGATAATTTTGTATTATCATTCCAAACTTCAAAATAACATCATCCATTGCTAATTCAAAGCAAAAACTTTTGTAGATATATAAATGATGTAATATACTTAGTATTAGGCTAGATGTTAAACACATAGGAAATATTTTTCTTGATAAAATATTTGGGTTGGAGTAATTGCCTCTTTCTCCCTGCACCAATTATGAATTATGTCAAGGCATGGATTTGTTACAGAATCAAAGGAACATCTTTGGACAGTATTAATTAAATCTGGATAGAAGCCTGAGAGATTCACCTGAAACAAAACACAGGAGATCTGTGGCGTGATCTTTCTGAGAATTCTTTTCACATCTAAGAGAATTTTCCTGCAGAGCTGTAAGAATAACAATTTCATTGCTGCATCTTTCAGGTTAAGAGGTCTCTGGATTTGTGAAGAGCCACTGACCTATTTTCCCCAAGTGTCTCTGTTAACAGGACAACATATCTTGGTCATCTGGTTTTCCTACCTACAACAAATTTGAAGACAAAAATGAGAAAGCAGGAGGTAACAGCTCAAAACAGATGTGACTATTCGGGGATTAAGGAACAGGTGACAATGAGAGATGTGAGAGAAAACTCTCCCAGAACCTGAACATGGGCTCAAAGTTTTTACAGAAAGTATAGAACTCTAGGAGTGATGAAACATAGTTAATACTTTATAAACAGCCAGATGATAGAGATAATATACAGATAAATGAATAGATAGGTGATAGAAAGAGGGCAGAGAGAAAAGAAAAGAAAAGAAAAGAAAAGAAAAGAAAAGAGAAAAGAAGAGAAAGGAAGGAAGGAAGGAGGGAGGGAGGAAGGAGGGAGGGAGGGAGGGAGGGAGGGAGGGAGAAGGTACCTTTGAAAATAGGTTTGTATCTCCATAGAGTGAGGAGGTTCATGTAGTTCATCCATGGATAGATTGGCCTATCAATTCTAACGCTCTGCAGCTTCAAATCCTAAACTACTACCTGTAGCTTCAATATCTTCCAACTTCTAAAGTGGAGGATTTCATTTTGTTAATCCTAAACTTGCATAATGGGGATTTGAGAAGCCAACCTAACATTTTAGTTCCATTCTCACCTTTCCATGAAGATTTAGTCTTATGTTCCACGTTAATGGATGGCTCGGCCTGTGTTCAGGGATCCTGATCCTCTGAGACCGTGACTCCTTCTCCAATTTTCTTGGGTGCTTGATCCCTCTCTGTGGCTAAATCTATTTTTTCTGGCCATTACTCCCTGCTGCTATAGTGTGATCCACCTGGATTTCAAACCACTGCTTCCTGGCCTGATATGGCTTCTCTGTCATCAGCAGGCTGCTCACCGTGGCTCCTCACTGATTCCCACTGCCCCCTTGCCCAACCTTCTCCCACTGCTGACAACAACACTCATTCTACTGCCAGGGGTCTGTCTGACCTTAAACCTCTGGCCAGCCTATCCTGTCATCACTCAGGCCTGGATCATAACATATTGAAACATGGAGAGGAGCTCAAGATCTGTTCATCCCCAATGTTTAGAAGGCAAGGATCAGAGTAAGCATTCTCGTAAGATATCATTAATAAATATTAAAGAAAACACAAGGATCTCCAATGAGTGCATTTTCAGATGTCTGGGAAAACCATTCATGCAGGAAACATTGTTTTTTAACAAAAGTACAGGTAAATGTACATATTTGCTCATTATTCCATTTGGCACAAACATATTTAAGATAAGCATTTAAAGTGCCACTTAATGTAAGTACAGTGCTAGGTATAGAGACATTAAAGCTCTCGTCAACCTCAGGGGCTCTGGTCTGGGCAGGGGCCTGGGGAGAAGTTGCTTCTGCTTATAGAAATGGAAAGAATATTACCAGAAGTGAAAAGTCTCAGCGTTCACATTACCTCTCACATCTAGCCCAACATTCACGTGAAAGACAGAGGTCACACCCTAAATCACTCAGTCTAGATACTTCTCCATATTAAGCATTTTCTCTTTTCAGTGTCTTTACAAAGTCTTCACAGGGAAAGGCTGGCAATCAGGTCATCCTGCCGCTCATGGCTACACCATTAGACTGTGCTCAGGTTTAAAAGATTGGACAAAACCTCCCTGGTAACTGCACCCCTGAGGCTGCCCACATGGATCCTGCCCTGCACAGTGGCCTACTTCAGGTTCCAAGCGCCTTTTTCCATTAGAGCAATTTGCCTTGTCAGGAAAGCAGCAACAGTCAAAAGCCAGTGATCCTATTCCTTTTGCACTGTTCTCCATTCTAATGTGCAAAACAGCACACTTCATCCCTCAGTGAAGAAAAATAATTATATTCTATGATGAAGTCTTTTTATTGAGAGGAAAATTCATTACAAAGCCATTATTTGAATATCAAGACATTCCCCCATATTTGGAAAGAAGTGCATCAAAGAAAAGTTTGTCCCCATTTTTTTTTTTTTTTGGTCTGTATTGGCCATCTTTATTTTATTGCTGTATTCACCTGAGTGGAGGGTCACCAATAAATCTCAATTTTGTTCAGAGGTAGCATTATGACTGAGAAAATTGAGGAGTAAGGTTCATATCATATGATCAAGGCAACCCATTTATCAAAATATTCTGACAGAGAAAATAAAGTGAACTATTTTGTGCTATTAATCATGGCACCAAGTATGAATAAAATCAAGGTCGATGCCAGTTATTCTTGAATTGATTCGAAAGGGAAAAATCAAGTGAGTTAAGTAACCTAAACTGATCACATTAATGCAGTGATGCAGGCAAATACTCTTCATGTCTTATAAATAAATTTTACAAATTTGTAAATACTCCTTGAGCTGTTTCTCAAGTGTATTAATTTCCTGTATCTTTTTTTAACTTGCTTCCTGGGTTCCTACGACATAGTAATAAAATGCTTAAACGCTAGACAGAGGCAAAACATGACATACCACCAAACTGCTATGTCCATCACTGAGGAGACACAGAATCATCAATCAATCAACGACTGACTAGTGAGTTGATAGAGTCAGTATGGACTTGATGCCAGGCACTGTACTACTTATACCATGACACAATAGGAATTGTGCTATCAACAGGACAGAATTTTGCCTTTAGAAGCAGAGGTTCACTTCTGTTTGACATGTTTTTGACAGCCAAGTGGATTTTTAACTCTGCCCAACTTGTCTTCTGTCCTGTGAGACAAATATCAATGCCAGCAAGAGGACCTGTTTTAGCTAGAGGATGAAGTATATTAACTGGCCAAGCATAAGTAGTATTCCAAGATATTCTTCCAATAAGAAACATACTGAATTTTAGAAACTCTAAGCAGGTTTTGTCTAGTGTTTACACTATGAATTATGCATTACGAATGCTTCACATTTGTGTTCTCAAAATTATGAAATGAGGCAATGTACACAAAATTGCCTCATAAATTCTAAAGCTTTGCAGATAAAAATGTGTCTCTGTAATGTTGGTTTTCATAGGAAAGAAACTATAGAACGGAGTTATACTTGGTTAGTCATTACTGATAGCCATTCAATCATTGCAACACATTACAGGCAGTCAGATTTATAAGCAGTTTCGTAAGAATAAACATGTCTAGTGGCACCTGGGTGGCACAGTCGGTTAAGCGTCCGACTTTGGCTCAGATCATGATCTCACAGTTCATGAGTTCGAGACCCACGTCGGGCTCTGGGCTAACAGCTCAGAGCCTGGAGCCTGCTTCTGATTCTGTGTCTCCCTCTCTCTCTGCCCCTCCCCCACTCATGCTCTGTCTCTCTGTCTCTCTCTCTCAAAAATGAATAAACATTAAAAAGAATAAACATGCTTAATGGTCCTGCCAGAAGAGGGACACACCCTTCCAGTTGTCTCACATCTGCAAAGATCCACATATGGGAACTCTGGAATCCACCCATTAATGGCAGAGCTATCCCATCAACATGTAACTACTCAACGTCTGGAATTTTACTTAAGAGACAAACTGTTTGAATTTGAGCCTCTGTATGTTTGAGACTCTTTATCATAGCAGCTTGACCTATCTCTTAGCTAATACTTTTGATCACTATCTATTTGTTTAAGTATGTTTATTCTCAAAAAATCGTATAATGTTGTCTTATATGTTTTTTGAAATCCACGAAGACTACTGTGTCAGAGAGGTCATTCTATTTCCATCTGTTTACTCAAACAACAGTGCAGTGGATATTTCTGCATAGTCTTAGCATGTACCTTTCTAAGAGTTTTGAGTTTTTCAGCTTATACTAAACATGCAGTTGCAAGATGTATAAGCACATTGCTTCACTAAGTAAGTAACTGCCACTTTGCTCTTCAAAATCTCTTCATCAGTTTTTATTGCACCAGCAGTGAATGAAGATCTCTCTTTCCAACACCCTTGCCAACACTTAATATTATCCAACTTCATAATATTTTTGTCAACCTGGTTGATGGAAATTGGTATCTGTAGTTGTTTTATATTCACCTTATTCTTGCTTATTTGGGTTTTACTGTTACTCTTTTTCTATCTTCTTGAAATAAACACTTACCTCATTTTTTTCAGTTATTTTTGGTACATGAAAAATGTATGAAATGTGTCATTTCCCCCTAAGTACTGCATTAACTATATCTCACATATTTTAGCATACAATGTTTTCCTGGTCATTCATTTCTAAAAATTTAATAATTTACCTACTGAGTTCCTAATTAACCAGATAATTATTTAGTGTCTTTCTCTTTTGTTTTTTGGGTTTTTTTTTAGTATGCTTCTAGTCACATAGGACTTTTTTATAGGTAGTCATTTATTACTGATTTGTAGTAATACCACATTTTGATTAGGAAATTTAGCCTGTATAATATTAATGTTTTAAAAATTTTTGGACCTCTTCTAGGGGACTAGCATATTCTCAATGTTTGTAAATATTCTATACATTTTGGAATGAATATGAATTTGGTATTTGTTGAATATAAGGATAAATTTATATGTACTCATATATACACATAAATACATACACAAGCTTATTGATCTTACTATTGAATTTTTCTATACCTTTACATATATTTTATTTGCTTAATATATCTGTTCCTGAGTGAGTCCTCTAAACATTTCCAGCTCTTATTCATAACATCCTGCATGCACCACTCCCCACCCCCGGGGACAAATGGGATCAAATAGCACCTCCCAGAAACTAGAAGCTAAACTTATACACAAGGCTATGTTTTTCTCGTTCATGTAATTTTTTCGCCAATACTCTTAAATACTATGTATGATATATACCTAAGGATTTATTTAACTGTCCCTTTGGGGAGATGAGAATTCAGCTGTTCCCTTACTATCGCCATTTCTTAATAAAAGAAAATTTAAATATATCATTTAATTAGGAAATACACTATGGTAAGATCAAATTACTGTGAAATAAAATAACACTTTTAGACTGAAAAATATTATGTATGCACTTTAATAAGAAAGAGTTGAAAAGAGAAAATAATTAGATGATACATTAAAATGTCTTCCTATTGATTTCTTCTTTGCATTTTCTGACCAATTCCCTATAAATTATGGTAACTTCATGGTAAAGAAATCTTAATTAAAATGCCAAGTGCAAAAGGACGGGATTTGGCTGACAAAATATGTAAATGCAAATAAAAAAGACTGTAGGGAAAGCGAGACTTCATCGAAGGTGACATGATTGCGGAAAGAAGATGTGCTGAGCAAGCACCTCAGCAGAACAAGCAATTTGGGGCAGTGCCATAAGCTGCAGGCAATATAGAAAAAACACACTGAAAATGTAATTGAGAACAGCTTGGGTAATTAGACCCCAAAACGGCATCAATCTTTAGGACTGCAAAGGCAGAGGAAAACAAATTGGCAATAAATAAGAAATAATGATAATGAAAAAACAACAAACACACATATAAGGAGAAGCACAACTTGCTTTGACTTTTGGGTAAACAGCATTATAAAAGTCTGTTTTCAAGTTAAATGTATACAGATGTAGATTTATACATATGTGTGTGCTCCTTTATGTGTGTATATGCAAATGAAGAGATATACTAGCACAACATAAGTGTCTTAAAAGCAAAATGGTGTTCTGCAGCCCCCAGAGTCTGTAAAGATATTCTAAAGGAATGTCCCTTCTTTATAACAGAAGTTGGGATAGGGAATCAGGACAAAGAGACTATACAGTGTAAGAAGTCTTCCAAAAGAAGTCATCCTCATTAGTAGTTTTTTCCCCTAACTAATGAAGTCTTGTTATGGACAAAGCAAAGAGAAAAGTGAAATTGTTATTGTTTCAAAAAATAACACGGGGGGCGCCTGGGTGGCGCAGTCGGTTAAGCGTCCGACTTCAGCCAGGTCACGATCTCGCGGTCCGTGAGTTCGAGCCCCGCGTCGGGCTCTGGGCTGATGGCTCAGAGCCTGGAGCATGTTTCCGATTCTGTGTCTCCCTCTCTCTCTGCCCCTCCCCCGTTCATGCTCTGTCTCTCTCTGTCCCAAAAAATAAATAAACGTTGAAAAAAAAAATTAAAAAAAAAAATAAAAAAAAATAACACGGAATCTATTAAATGTGAAAGAACAATCAGCGACAGAAGGAAGACTCAATAAAAGGGGTGCTTTTCCATCTAGTTTGCCTAAATGGCACCTAGTTTAGAGGCTAAATAACTCTCAGTTTCTATTTCAGAAAATGATCAAACCACAGATATAATTATATAATCTTAGGGCTTGTCAAACACAGATTACTTGCGAATATCCTATTTTTGACTATACTGTACTTTCCACTTGACATTTCCCACTTACCCTCTTTATATTTCCTTTCTCAGACATGGGTGTATTTGAACAACACTTAATATTAAAGGCATATTCCAAAGGTGGACTTGCCTAAGGCTAAGTACATGGTATAATAACAGTCACTAGTCACTAGGGTAGCCCAATAAATAAATTACCTACTTCTCTAAAACCAGAGGTAGAATAAATTTCCTTAATGAAATTGTCATGTCCCCACTCTCTCAAACGCAAGATTATCTAAGCCGACTCACTCATTCAAAAAATATCTATTGAACTCTTACCATGTTTCAGGTGCTATGATAAGATCAGTATCAGTATCTAGAGTATGGAAAAACAAAAACAACACCAAAAATCCCAGCCCTTGGGGCACCTGGGTGGCTCACTGTGTTAAGCATCTAACTTTGGCTCAGGTCATGATCTCACAGTCCGTGAGTTCAAATCCCATGTCGGGCTCTGTGCCAACAGCTCAGAGCCTGGACCCTGCTTCTGATTCTGTCTCTCTCTCTCTCTGCCCCTCCCCTGCTTGCACACTGTCTATCTCAAAAGTAAATAAACATTTAAGAAAAGTTTAAAGTCCCAGCCTTCGTGGAATTTATATTCTATTGTAGTGGCAGACAGTGAGAAAAATAAGAAAAGGTATATAGTACATTAAATGGTGATGATTGCTAAAGAATAATACAAAACAAAGGATGGGGATGGGCAATAAGGTGACAGTAGAAATTCAATAGTAATCATATTTAGGATGTAAAATATAATTTGTGAAATAAAAAAACACATAAAATAGAATAAGTGAAATGAATGGATGAGCTGGTGAGTTAGAAGACTGCATCAAGAAAATTTTCCCATAAAATTGTAGAAAAGGACAAAAAAAATGAAAACGTAATAGTTACATGGTAGGAGAGATGGATATGTTTATATCTGCATAATGAAGTCCTAGAAGGAGGATAATATTTTTTCAAAAGGAAAAAAATATTTGAAAAAAAAATGAAGACAAATGGTCTTCAAACTGAAAGGGTCACAATCTAACAACTTCTCACCACCTCCGTGCTACTACCTTAACCCAAGTTGTCACCTCTGACCTGGATAACTATAGTAGCCTCCTAATAGCCTAATAGCCTCTGAATAGCCTCCACTCTTTTCCTCCTAAATCCAGTCTAACATAGCAGTTATAGGAAACTATTCAAATTATAAGCCATAACACATCACTGTTCTCTCAAAACCCTATAACTGCCACTCTGATTAAAAGTCAGTATTTTTACATGTAGTATCCAGATACTGGTTTCTAAACCACTCCCCAATAAAAGTCACCAGGGTTCCTTGAAGAAAGGGCTGATTCTAGAACTGAGGCAGGAAACACACAAAATTAACTTGCAGCATCTTGTGACAGAAAGCACGGGAAGTGTCCAAATTAAATACAACAATGGGGGTTTGTCAAAGGGATAGAGGAGTCAACTGAAAGAGTTCCCAATGGCCAGAGTTAGAACAACATAAACACAAAATGTAATGCAGTACTGAATTATAACCTAAAGTAAAAAAAAAAAAATAAAAATCTAGGAGTCCATACAGATATAAATATTTAAATAAACAAATACATAAAGTAGAAGAAATAAATTTCCTATGCAGAAGAATCCCAAGCAATTTATGCAGACACCTGCACTCAGGAACAATGGAACTGGTAGGACATAACAATAATGTCAGGTGGAAAATAACACTCTACTCTTTGAATGTGGGCTATGCATAGTGACTTTCTAGCAAAGAGTACAGCATGGAAATGGGAGGGAAAAAGAATAACTTTACAGTAGATAAACCTGATAAGCAGTACTCCATCCAGGTGATCAAGATTAAAAAACAATAGTGATAAGTCATACAGATAGGATGTACTGTCAATGTGGTAGGATAAAAATGGCACTTTACCTCTGTGGTCTTTCTTCCAAAAACATATATAAGCTAAATCTATCATGAGTTAGACATTAGAAAAATTACAATTGAGGAACATTCTATAAAATATCTGGCCTAGAATCCTTGAAACTGTTAAAGTTATCAAAAATAAAGAAAGTCTGAGAAACTGTCACAGCCCAGAGAAGCCAAAGTATACATGTTGAGTAGATGTACTCTGGTAACCTGAATGGGATCTCAGAACAGAAAAAGAACATTAGGTAAAAACTAAGGAAAACTGAATAAAGTATGGATTTAGTTCTTTTAAAACATAAATTCTTACAATGATCTGAATTCCTCTACGTGTCCTGGCTTTCTAGTATTTTCTAGCCATATCTCCTACTATTTCTCCCATCTTGATCAGTTCTTTGTTTTGTTTTGTTATGTTTATTTATTTATTTTGAGAGAGAGAGACAGAGAGTGAGAGACAGAGAGAGCAAGGAGGGGGAGGCCAGAGAGGGGAGACAGAATCCTAAGCAGGCTCCATGTTGTCAGCACAGAGCCCAACATGGGGCTTGATGTCACAAACCATGAGATCATGACCTAAGCCCAAATCAAGAGTCAGACACTTAACCAGTTGAGGCACCCAGGTATCCATCTTGCTCAGTTCTAACCACAATGTTCCCTACCATTCTTATGCTCCAGAATGTTCTGACCTCAGGCTTTTCACCGGTTGTTCTCATTACCTGGAAATCTCTTCCCCAGTTATCCCAAGACTCACTCTGACCGCCTTCAAATTTTGTTCAAATGCAACCTATTCAATGAAGCCTATACCCTGATTACTGCAGTTAAATCATAAACTGGTCCCCCCAACAATCTCAGACCACTCTAACCTTAACACTGTGTAACAAACGATATACTAATTTATTATATTTATTTTAGATCGCTACTCCTCATCCTCTTCCCTCTCAATTAAGTTACATGTTCAATAAGTAAAAAATCTGTGATGCTATTTATAGATATATTCTGATATAAATACATTCTGTTTATAGATACATTCTAATATAAATACATTCTGTTTACAGATACATTCTAAACACCTAGAACAATGACTAGATAGAGTGGGTTTTTAATATATATTTCCTGAATAAATTAATAGATTGCCAAACAGATGATATAAGAAAAAAATACACACACAGAACTATTTCAGAAAAATTTTTAAACACTGCTATGGCCTAAAAGTTTGTCTTCCCCAAATCCACATGTTGAAATTCTAAACCTCAAAGATAATGCTATTAGTTGATGGGGTCTTTGGGAGATATTAAAGTTATAAGGGCAGAGCCCTCATGAAATGGGATTAATGCCTTATAAGAGAGGCTTCAGAGAGATCCCTAGTCCCTTCCACCATGTGAGGATCCAGAGAGAAAATGCAAGCCATGAACCAAGAAAAAGGATTTCACCAGAATGTGACCATGCTGGCACTTTGATCTTGGACTCCCCAGCCTCCCAAACCGTGAGGAATAAATCTCTGTTGTTTATAAACTACCTAGTCTGTATTTTGTTATAGCAGCCTTTGAACAGATTAAGACAAATATCAAATACAGAAGAAAGATTCTAAAAACTTCAAGACCAAAAGAGCAAAAACAACTTCCAAAGAACAAGAATTAGGTTAACATAAGACACCCTCAACAGTCATACAAGGTTTAAGACTACAGTGAGGAAATATTTTAACTATTAAATGAAGAGAACTTTAACATCACAATTTTGCATTCTGTGAAGTGTTAGTCAAATGTGAACGTACAATGAAAATATTTTCAGACATTTAAATTATCTAAAACATTGCCATTTGAAAAGCACACTGAATAGTTTCTGAGGAGCTGGACCAATAAGGAGAGAAAAAAATCCAAGAAATGCTGAAATAGGGAAAGGTAGCAATAGTGATAAAAATTAATTGGAAAATCTATTTAAATCTACCTAAAACAAATAAAGTAAATATGAAGAAAAGGAAAAATGGAAGGAAGGATAAGAGGGAGGATGGGAAGAAAGGAGGGAGGAAGGAAGGAAAAGAGGGAAGCAATTTCAAATAACCCAGATTTAAAATTCTAGATGATACTAACATTACTGAAGGGGTGAAAGGGAGTTCAAGGGGTCTATGAGCATACCAAGAAGATTCAAACATTCTTATTTTCCTAAATGCAGAGATAGATATAAATGTAACAGTAACAAAGAAAAAAAGGAAAAGAAAAGAAATTTTGTAGGAGAGAGAAACTGAAATGAAAAGTAAACAAGTAAGAAATAAGTCCAAAATACCTGCAATCACAATCAATATAAATAAATTGATTAAATTTATTAGTTACAAAACAGAACCTGTTAGATGGCTTTTAAACCTCCAGCTACAGTTCAATTAGAAAAGACTCAAGTGACACTTGAGGACAGAAAAGCTAAAAGTGAGAAAAATGATGGTAGGTACATACTATTCAAAACAAAGCTGGTATGGTCATTTTGTTTTCAGACAAATTCAACTTTAAGTGAAAAATTGGTATTATAGATGTGATTGCTTCATGAAGATGAAAGATCCAGTTTATTAAAAATTTTTATAACTACAGATATACTGTACCTAATAAAAAGTCACAGAATTTATAAAATCAAAATTAATAGACTTCTAAGGAGAAATTGGCAAATCTTCCAATCAGAGGACAAGACTAAAACACAGCTCTTTAAAGGAAAAACAGGTACATCAGGATTATGGAATAGGTATCATACATACAGAGATTATTTGACTACACCAAAATTAAGTTAGAAATTAATAAAAATACAAATAAAAATTCCCACATATTTGGAAATAGAGCGTACTTTCTAAGTAACTCTTCTTTCAAAGACAACATAATGAAAACTGCATAATCATGAAAAGACTGTATGTCAAAATTTGAAGCTACAGCAAAACAGTACTTAAAGGGAAATTAAATATCTCAAATAATTACCAAGTAAACAAACAAATGACAATAACTAATAAGTTCAACACACAACTTAAGAGTTTAAGAGAGAAAAGAATGAAACCAAAAAAATAGATAGAAAAAGTAATAAAGGTAAAAGCAAATATTGGTGAAATAGAGAACAAAATGAGGCTCAAAAAGTCAATGTTGGTTGTTCAAAAAAATGAACAAAGCACAAACCTCTAACAAAATTGATAAAGGAAAAAAAAGAAGATATATGTAAATAACATTTTGAATAAGATAGAGGAGATATTAGAGATAAAACAGATATTAAAGATGTAACAAATGTATCAATAAACTTATGATGAGTAATTTTAAAACTTAGTTGCTTGGAAACATTCCTAAAAAATGTAACTTGCCACAACTGATTCCAAAAAATAGAAAAACGAAGACTCATAATTGAAACCATAGCTTAAAATCATCCCATAAGAAAATAACAGTCTCAAATGATTTACAAGTGAGTTCCACCAAATTTTCATGAAAAAAATCATTACAATCTAGTAGAAACTCTTTTAGACAATGGAAGAAAGACTAGTTTTCAAGCATGTAAAATATTAGTGCAACACCTGACAAATAAATTATAGGTTCTTCTCATAAATAACCATACATGAAAAAAAACTAAATCAAGGAGCATATTTGAGATACATACATGAGAATCACACATGACCAGGTAGGATTTATTCCAGGAATGTAAGGATTGGTTAATATTAGGTGGGTTAACATTTAATATGTAAAAATTTAACATATAATAATATATAGCACTTAATATATAAATGTCACCACTGGTTATCTCAATAGAAAGAGAAAACACAAAGAAATGGATAGACATTCTATGCTCAAGTATCAGAAAAACAAATATTGTTAAAATGTCTACAAAGCAATCTACACAATCAAACAATCCCAATCAAAATAACACCAGTATTCTTCACAGAACTACAACAAACAATCCTAAAATTTGTATGGAACCAGAAAAGACAACAAATAGCCAACGTAATGAAGAAAAGAAAAACCAAAGCTGGAGGCATCACAATTCCAGACTTCAAGCTATATTACAAAGTTGTAATCATTAAGACTGTATGGTACTGGCACAAAAACATACACACAGATCAATGGAACAGAATAGAGAGCCCAAAAGTGGACCCACAAATGTATGACCAACTGATCTTCAACAAAGCAGGAAAGAGTTTCCATTGGAAAATAGACTGTCTCTTCAGTAAATGGTGTTGGGAAAACTGGACAGCGACATTCAGAAGAATGAAGTTAGACCACTTCCTTACACCATACATAAAAATTAACTCAAAATGGATAAAAGACCTAAATGTGAGACAGGAAACCATCAAAATCCTAGAGTAGAAAACAAGCAGCAACCTCACTGACCTTGACCACAGCAATTTTTTACTAGACATGTCTTCGGAGGCAAGGGAAATAAAAGCAAAAATGAACTATTGGCACCACATCAAGATAAAAAGCTTCTGCACTGCAAAGGAAACAATCAACAAAACTAAAAGGCAACCGAAGGAATGGAAGAAGATATTTGCAAATGACATATCAGATAAACGATTAGTATCCAAAATCTATGAATAACTTATCAAACTCAACACCAAAACAAAAACAAAAACAAAAAACAAAACAAAACAAAATAATCCAGTGAATAAATGGAGAAAGCACATGAACAGGCACTTTTCCAAAGAAGACATCCATATGGCTAACAGACACATGAAAAGATGGTCAACATCACTCATCATCAGAGAAATACAAATCAAAACCACAATATAATACCATATTATACCTTTCAGAATGGCTAAAATGAACAACTCAGGAAAAAACAGAGGTGGTGGTGATGCGGAAAAAGGGGAATACTTTTGCGCTGCTGGTGGGAATGCAAACTGGTGCAGCCACTCTGGAAAATGGTATGGAGGTTCTTCAAAAAAATTAAAAATAGAACTGCCCTATGATCCGCTGATTCAAAGGGGTACATGCATCGCAATATTTATAGCAGCACTATCAACAACAGCCAAATTATGGAAAGAGCCCAAATGTCCATCGACAGGTGAATGGTTAAAGAAGATGTGTTATATACATACATACAATGAAACATTACTCGGCAGTCAAAAAGAATGAAATCTTGCCATTTGTAACAATGTAGATACAACTAGAGTTTATTACACTAAGCAAAATAAATCAGAGAAAGACAAATCTCATATGATTTCACTCAAATGTGGAATTTAAGAAACAAAATAGATGAACATAGGGGAAGGGAAGGAAAAATAAGATAAAAACAGAGAAGGAGGAATACCATAAGAGACTCTTAAATACAGAAAACAATGAGGGTTGTTGGAGGGGTGTTGGATGGGGGGATGGGCTAAATGGGTGATGGGCATCAAGGAGGGCACTTGTTGGGATGAGCACCCGGTGTTATATGTAAGTGATGAATCACTAAATTCTACTCATGAAACCATTATTGCACTATATGTTAAATAACTTGGATTTAAATAAAATTTTTTAAAAATGGAATGAATGGGGAAAAAAAATAAAGATCTTTCAACCAGAAAAAAAAAAAAAGTACAGCCTATAGACTAATATCTACAGTATCAACACCACCCAGGAGCTTCTAAGATTTTCAGAACTTCTAGAGCCACCAGGATTCGTATTGAACAAGAATCCTGGCTGATTTACATGCACATTGTAGATGGAGAAGTGCTGGTCTAGAATAGATTTTCTCACCTTCTCACTGTTGACTTCTGGGGCTGGATAGTTATTTGTGCTGAGTGCTATCCTGTGCATTATAAAAAACAAATAGAAAAAAGAAAACTCTTAGTGAACTTGAATTTACTGAAGAGGAGAAACACCTCAACAAATATAAGTTTTTGTCAGTCGTATCAATCAACAGTTTGATAGTAGGTTAATGAATGTTAACTATACTATTTAAAAAAATTTTTTTAATGTGGCCATGCATGGCTCAGTGATGTCAATGGACGACAAATCATGGTTTCTTATGATTTGAATACTAATTCTGAATACCTTAAGTATGCATTTTTAAAATAAATGGAGTGTGCATCCAACACACTTTCCAGTGCACTTTTTTAGTGATAAAGTGGGATAGGGGAGGGAGAGAGATGTTTTTCAAAACAGATAATAAAAACAAAAGTAAATACAAGGAGCTTTTTAATCACTGACATTAGATTATAGAATCAAAATCTATTTATGTCTGATGTTCAATACAGTAAGATGTGTTCTATAAATGTAATAGAATTAGTAGTATATCTAAATTTTCTAATACATATGGCCTTTACTGAATTCAACCACAAAGAAAAAAATGGCAAAATTTTACTATGTGACATGATGGGATGTCTCCCAATGAAAGGCAACACCTATATTATTTAACACACTTTGTAAAGAACCTAGCACTAAGCCCTCATGGTGGCACTTAAAAAGGTATTTTGTTGTTTATGCCTTCAATAAATAGAACTCTAATCACATTCTCACAGTGTAACAAAAAGACATCTTGGCAGAGAAAAACTCATAACAAGCAATTTTCTTTTCCTTCTTAAAGGAGTCATATTTTACACACATCCTACTGAAAATGCAGCCTCCTTAGTTGTCAAGATTTTTTCTTCTGTGCATAAAAGCCCATCTTTGTTTTAAGGCTGAAACAAACCCTTGTGCTCACTGAAACTAGATTCCAACCACAAACTTCTCCATAATTGACTTCCTGAAAGGACCACCTATTAAAGCTTGTGGATCTTATCCTAAGTCTGGATTATATATCCACTAGAAATGACTATATCATTTTGCTTATTATCCTGAAGTAGTCAGAGGACAAATTAAATCAGAAGCAGAGAAAAAAAATTATGTGAAATAAAACATTTGCTCTGAAGACTTTCTTCAGAAAAATATACGCCTATATTGGATTTTCTTCATTAAAATTCTGAAGGTGACTACTTCTAGCTTCTTTTTCTGATGCTGAAAATCTTAAATTTGATTTACCACAGCAGCCATTTCATAGGATTTCTGAACAACTGACAGTCTAAAGCTCAGTTTATATAAGGAAGAGAAAGAATGTGTAATACCACAAGGGAGAAGGCACTAGAAAGACCTCTAAACACTTTAATTTTTACTGATTGAATATTACTAACTATAATCTGTTTAATTCCATATTCAATGTGATTTGACTAGTATAATAGATGCATTTGTATAGTTTAACCATACTGACCAATCAAGGTTTCTTAAAATCCCCCAAATCAATAAAATATCTTTTCCAGTCACAGTGTAAATCAAACTTTTCCTAAGATACAGTAAAAAAAAAAAAAAAAAAAAAAAAAAAAACAAAAACTTCAGACAAAAACTGCAGTTTTTCTTGTGACTTTCCTTGCTGTTAATGGATAAGAGACCAGTCAATGAGATCAAAAGTGCTTTACTCTAACATGATACTTAAATATTGCAAAGGTAAGCAAGGAGCATTGGATTATTCCAAAACTGGATATAGTATATTGAAAATGACATAGAACTTAACAAAGGATAGAGAATAACTTTTAGGAATGAAGGAAAGTCTGTGGAGTCAATAATCATGTAAAATATTAACAAAAGATAAATAAGATTACTGGGAGCGACAGACTTGCATATCATGTAATTTGTAAAGTGAAATAGGCCAATATCACTGAAATATGATGCTTGTTCATGAAAGCCTTTATTTTTCTGTGTCCATCATTAGATTATTTTCTAATGTAAGGACAATGTAAATTAGAAAAATTATTTACTATCCTGCCTTTTAATAAAATGTCACTTACTTTTCAAAGAGGTAAAAACATGTTGCCTAATATAATGTGTAAAATTGCTTTGTTAGACAACAGTTGAAGATTCTCAAGAGTACGTAAATTCAATGATTAGCTTAAGGTCACACTACAGTTTATAAGCCAGCTTCAAGAATGTAACACTAGTAGTTTGGTACCAGGTTGATTTTATACACAGTGTTTTATTCTAAAGGTTTGAGAGAATTGAAAAGTAAAATTACAACAACTAGTATTAGCTTTAATGACCATTGTTTCAAGAGCTTTGAGAATTATCTCTTTAGTAGTAATATTTTACATGGTATTCATATGATTAAGGGTTATTTTTTTTCAAAATTTCATTTTGGAATTAATATCGATCTACATAAAATTACAAAGAAATTTACAGGAAGATCCTCTGCACACTTCACCCAGCTTCTCCCAATGTTAACACTGTGCATAGCTATAGTAAAATACCAAAATCAGAAAATTGACATGTGTATAAACCATAAAACTTATTCATATTTCACCAGCTGTATATGCCCTTGTGTGTGTGTTTGTGTGTGTACAGGTGTCTAAAATTTTATCACCTATAACCACAACTTCTAGCAAGTGAAATGTGTCATCCCACTGCCTTCTAGACTCCATGATTTCCAATTATAAAATAGCTATTGATCTTACCAAGTTTTTGTATGTGATGAGTCACTTCTGCTGCTGCTTTCAAGACTCTTTGTTTGGCTTTCAATAGTTTATGATGTCTCTAGGGGAGGATTATTTTAAGATTATTGTACTGGAGTTCATAGAACTTCTTAAATGTGCAGATTAATTTTGTTCATCAAATTTGGAAAACGGTCACCTATAATATTCAAATATTCTTTCTGCCTCTTTTAATATCTCTTCTCCTTTTGGGACTGCTACTATATTTTTTGTTGGTATGCTTTACAGTGTTTCACATATCTTTGACTCTCATTCTCTTCCTTTATTCATTTATCTTTCTATTCCCCAGACTAAGTAATCTTAATTGCCTCATCTTCTAGTTTGCTGATTCTTCCCTCTGCCTGTTCAAATCTGTTTTTGAGCACTTCTATGAGTATTTTTTTTAATTTTTCATTTCAGCTATACTTTTTACTCCACGATATCTATTTTTTATTAAATATACATCTACCTGCTTAATGATATTCTCTTACTTTCCTTTAGTTCTCTAATAGCTCATTTATAATCTTTGTCTAGTGAGTTGAACATCTGGGCTTCCTCAGGGACAGTTTGTATTGACCACTTTTATTCCCTATATAAGGGTTATACTTTCTTGTTTCTTCGTATGCTTCATCATTTTTTTGTTGGCAAAAAAAAACATTTTTTTAAAATGTGACAAGTCTTAAAAGGAGCTTCTTAGTTTTCAAGCCTACTAGAACTTACAAGGAACTGGAGAGGGAGAGGAAAGGATGGAAATTGGGCAAAATAAAATGTCACTAATCTCACACCAAGTTTCAGTCACTCTTCTTGAATAAATTCTATGCATATAGTTGTCAGCCTTCTTAATTTTCAAAATTTGGAAAAGTTTATTTTGATGTTTTTTTTTTCAAGTGTCCTTGTTGTTTCTGTGGAGGAAAGGATTTGTACAGGATTTTACTCTGCTCTTCCCCAGGATATCACCTCCAATTACTAAAATTCTATTGAGGATTTTGCAGATATGTTCATAAGAGATATAATTTTTAGTTTTCTTTATGTGTGTATTTGAGTGTGTGTTTGTGTGTGTGTGTTCACATGTGCATGTATATCTTTTGTTATCTGCCTTATAAAATTGGAAGTTAGGAAATGTTTCTTCCATTTCTGTTTTCTGGAAGTTACTGAATAATACTTTCAATAATTCTTTGAATGTTTCCTAAAATTCTCCATTAAAACTACCTGGGCCTGGATATTTCTTGTCAATAACTTTAAATTATAAATGTCAGGAACACAACAGGGATGTCCATTCTCACAACTGCTGTTCAACATAGTACTCAAAGTCCTAGCCACAGCAATCAGGCAACAAAAAGAAATAAATGGCATATAAATTAGCAAAGAAGAAGTCAAACTTTCACTCGTTGCAGATGACATGATACTCTACATGGAACACCTGAAAGATTACACCAAAAAAACCTGCTAGAACTGATATGTGAATTCAGCAAAGTTGCAGGATATAAAATCAATGTCCAGAAATCAGTTGCATTTCTATACACCAATAAAGAAGCAGCAGAAAGAGAAATAAAGGCATCAATTACATTTACAATTGCACCAAAAACCACAAGTTACCTAGGAATAACTCTTAACCAAAGAGTTAGTAAAAGATCTGTACACTGAAAACTATAGAAAGCTTATGAAAGAAATTGAAGAAGACACAAAGAAATGGATAAACATTCCATGCTCATGGATCAGTAAAACAAATATTGTTAAAATGTCTATACTACCCAAAGCAACCTACACATTCAAAGCAATCCCTATTAAAGTAACACCAGTATTCTTCACAGAACTACAACAAACAATCCTAAAATTTGTATGGAACCAGAAAAGACACCAAATAGCCAAAGTAATGGAGAAAAAGAAAACCAAAGCTGGAGGCATCGCAATTCCAGACTTCAAGCTATATTACAAAGTTGTAATCATCAAGACTGTAAGGTACTGGTACCAAAACAGACATGCAGATCAATGGAACAGAATGGAGAACCCAAAAGTGGACATACAAATGTATGATCAATATTCCTGCTCTGTATGGCTAACATTTCCTGCTTCAACAAAGCAGGAAAAAGTATCCAATGGGAAAAAGATAGTCTCTTCAGCAAATGGTGTTGGAAAAACTGGACAGTGACATGCAGAAGAATGAAGTTGGACTACTTCCTCACACCATACACAAAAATTAACTCAAAATTGATGAAAGACCTAAATGTGAGATAGGAAATCATCAAAATCCTGGAGGAGAAAACAGGCAGCAACCTCTTTGACCTCAGCCACGGAAACTTCTTATTAGACATGTCTCCTGAGGCAAGAGAAATAAAAGCAAAAATGAACTATTGGTACCTTATCAAGATAAAAGGCTTCCATACAGCAAAGGAAACAATCAACAAAACTTAAGGGAAACTTACCAAATGGGAGAAGATATTTGCAAATGACATATCAGATAAATGGTTAGTACCCAAAATCTATGAAGAATTATCAAACTCAACACCAAAGAAACAAAAAATCCAGTAAAGAAATGGGCAAAGCACATGAATAGACACACAATAAATTGTGTTACTGCTTTTGCTTTAACAGTAAAATATGATTAAAGAAACTCTTGAGGTGAAACTCTATTTAGTTTACTTCTATTTTTACCATGCCATTGTTCTATTCTGAGGGTCCCAGCCTCCTTCTATTGTCACTATCTTTCCCTTAGAAGAGCTTCTTTTCATTATTCTTGAAGGGTAGACTTACTAGCAACAAATTATTTTCCTTCATCGGAGAATGCCTTTATTTCCCCCTTCTTATTTAAGGACTGTTTTAACAGATACAGGAAATCAATTTGACAGTTCTGTTCTTTTAGCACTAAAAAAAAATCTTCCAATTCCTTATGGCCACCATAGTTTCAGATAAGAAATCTGCTATCATTTAGATGATATCTGGAAGACACAGCTCCCTGGCCAGGTAGTGTTTAACTACCCACTTCAAAACTTATATAATTTAGAGGTAACTGGGTAGCTCAGTCGGCTGAGCATCTGACTCTTGATTTCAGTCAGGTCATGGCCCCAGGATCGTGGGATTGAGCCCTGTGTCAGGCTCCATGCTCAGCATGGAGCCTGCTTGACATTCTCTCTCTCCCTCTGCCCCTTTGCCCCACTGGTGCATGCTCTATCTCTCTCTCTCTACCTCTAAAACAAAACAAGACAAAACAAAAATTTTATAATATGTGGAGGTAGTGGCCTGGAATTCAAGAATATTTATTTTCATGCCTCAAGAATTACTTCATTTCAAATGACATGTGTCCTGCTGCTTATGAATAAAATTAGCTAATGTTGGAAGTTAACACGGAAAACAAAACAAAAAAAATCTTTAGATTTTTCTGAATATTATTATTATAACTCTCAGGTGCTTTTATTATTATTTTTTGTAAGTTTGTTTTGAAGAGACCATCTTTGAACAGTAAAATAACGATACATTATATGTGCCGTTTTCATTTATAAAGCAATTGGGCACATAAGAGATTTAATCAAACATGTATGTAAATATTTTAAATGGCCACACAAAGTAAGTCCTTTAGTTTTTAGCAATCATTTAGCTAGGTTTCCAGGAAGTAAGCCAAGACTTATAGTAAAAGGGCCTGACTAAATTATTCCTTCAGCTTTTGAAATCCACCCTGAAATAGCATTAAGAGTTTTAAAGGTTCAGGTAATGAGGCATTAACAACCCAAAACTATGAGAAATAAAATGGAATGTTTTGAAATGTTAGGTATTTCAAATTGAAGATGTAAAGAATAAAATACACTCAATGAATTTCCTTTATTTTTTTAATTCAAGTTTTCTTGATGTATAATTGATATAGAATAAACTCCACATATTTACCTTTCCTAATTTGACAAATTTGCATATATATGTATATATATACACACACATATGCATATATATACACATACACACACACACACACCCATGAAACCACTGCCACAAAGTACTGAATATTTCCATCAACTCCAAAAGTTCCCTCATGCTTTTTGTAATTGCCACTTCCCTCATAACAAAATTGTTTTGGCTATTCTAGGTCCTTTGCATTCCCATGTGATTTTAGAATAAATTTGTCAACTTCTACCAAAAAGAAAAACAAAAGAAAAAGCCTATTGGCATTGAAGTTGAATTTATAACTAACCTGGGAGAACTGACATAGTGATAACTTTGAGTCTCACATCTGTGGATGTCATACATCTATTTATATAGATCTTTAATTTCTCCCAGCAGTACTTTCCATTTTAAGTGTATTCCTTTTAAATCTTTTATCAGATTTATCCATTAGTATATCATAATATGATGCTATTCCAAATGGTATTCTTTTTAATTTTAAATGGCTCATTGCTAGTATATAGAAATACAATTGCTTTTTATATTGATCTCATATTCTGCAAATTTGGCCAAATCACTTTTCAGTTCTGTAGCATTTTTGAAGATCCTATCACATTTTTCTACATAGACCACATGTCATTTATAAATATAACAGATTTACTCTTTCCAATCTGGATGTCATTTATTTATTTTTCTTCCTTTATTGCATTTGCAAGAATTCTCTGGTTCAATGTTAAACAGAATACTAAGAGTGGATATACAATTTGTTCCTGATCCTAGGAAGAAAGTATTTAGTTGTTCACCAATAAATATGACATTAAATGTAGGTTTTTCATAAAAGCCCCTTATCAAGTTAGGCAAGTTCCTTTCTATTCCTACATTGTTGAGAGTTTATATCAAAAATGTATGTTAGATTAAGATGATCATATGTTTTTTCCTTTTTTTCAAAAGTTTGCTAATATGATGAATTTTGTCCCTACAATGTAAGACAATGTTAGGAGCATATGATCATCTTAATCCAACATACATTTTCCATATTGCTGGATTTGATTTGCTAAAATTTAAAGAGCAATTTTTATATCTATGTTAGGCGAGATATTTGTTTGTCTTTGTTTTTTCTTGTAATGTCTTTTTTCTTATTGTGGTATGAAGGTAATTCTAGCTTTACAGAATAAGTTGGGAAACATACCATCCTTTACAATTTTCTAGAACTTGAATCAAACTGGTATTATTTATTTCTTAAACATTTGGCAAAATTCAATAGTGAAGCCACTTGGGTCTAACTTTTTTTTCTGCCAAGACCTTGAATTACAAATGCAATTTCTTTAATTGATACAGAGCAATTCACATTATGCATTTCTTTTTAGGTGAACTTTGCAAGTTTGTCTTTCAAGGAATTTATTCATTTCATCTGAGTTGCCAAACTTACTGACAAAAAGGTTGTCCAAAATATTTTCTTAGAATATTTTTTATATGCACACAATCTGTAGTGATGGTGTCCCTTCTCTCATTCCTGATATTGACAATTCTGTTTTCTCTTATTTCTGATCTGTCTGGAGGGAGTTTACCAATTTGATTAATTTTTTAAAGAACTAACTTTTGATTACATGGTTTTGCTTTATTGTTTTCTTTTCCTATTTGGTGAGTTTTGGCTCTGATTTTTATCCTTTCTCCTACTTACTTTGGATTTAATTTGCTTTTTTTTTTTCTAATTTTTTAGAATGGAAACTTAGGTTATTGATTTGAGAACTTTTCCTTTTCTAATATAGGTAATCAGTGGGCTATTAAGTAACCTCTAAGCATTGCTTTGGGACACCCCACAAACTTTGTATTTTCATACATTTTAATTCTTCTTTTAATTTCTCCTTTTAACTGAAGGTTATTTATAAGTTTATCACTTAGTTTCCAAATATTTGGAGATGTTTCTGAGATGTTTAGATTATCTGTTTCTAATCTAATTTTACTGTGGTCATTGGGGCGCCTGGGTGGCGCAGTCGGTTAAGCGTCCAACTTCAGCCAGGTCACGATCTCGCGGTCCGTGAGTTCGAGCCCCGCGTCGGGCTCTGGGCTGATGGCTCAGAGCCTGGAGCCTGTTTCCGATTCTGTGTCTCCCTCTCTCTCTGCCCCTCCCCTGTTCATGCTCTGTCTCTCTCTGTCCCAAAAAAATAAATAAACGTTGAAAAAAAAAATTTAATTTTACTGTGGTCAGAGAACACAAAAGCAGGTGTCAGGGGGTTTGAGGGAAGTAGAGACTGACCACAATTGAGTATGGGGTTCCTTTTTCAAGTGTTTAAAATGTTCAGTTAAGCGTCTGACTTTGGCTCAAGTCATGATCTCACAGTTCCTAAGTTCCAGCCCTGCATTGGGGCTGACAGCTCAAAGCCTGGAGCCTGCTTCAGATTTTGTGTCTCCCTCTCTTTCTGCCCCTCCCCCATTCTCTCTCTCTCTCTCTCTCCTCTCTCTCAAAAAGATAAACATTAAAAAACATTTTAATAAAATAAAAATAAAATAAAATGTTCTAACAGTGACTGTGGTGACAGTTGCACAACTCTGTGAACACGCTGAGAAACCCACTGAATTTGTACTTTAAATAGGTGAGTTGGAATTATATCTCAATAAAACTTTTTTTTTTTTTAATTTTTTTTTTCAACGTTTATTTATTTTTTTGGGACAGAGAGAGACAGAGCATGAACGGGGGAGGGGCAGAGAGAGAGGGAGACACAGAATCGGAAGCAGGCTCCAGGCTCTGAGCCATCAGCCCAGAGCCCGACGTGGGGCTCGAACTCACGGACCGCGAGATCGTGACCTGGCTGAAGTTGGACGCTTAACCGACTGCGCCACCCAGGCGCCCCTCAATAAAACTTTTAAAAAGCAGCTGTATATTACATAAGCTCAGCAATAATGCCCGAAGCAAATAGTTTAGTGTCTAAACAAAACGTTTAGAAAAATAAAATATAGTGGAAATCAGATTACGTATGCCTATATAATCAAAATAAAACTCACAACCTGATCGACAAGGTTGAATTAATCACACTAAAATTAATTAGTCAATAAAATTGACTAAAAAGTCCAGATTTTGGTCAATATTATACATATCAGTAATTTCCTTAGGTTTTATTAACCAACTACAAATCTTAGAATTTCCTCCTTTTAAATAAATGTTAATAGATGGGACAGCTGGGGGGCTCAGTTGGTCAAGTGTCTGACTTCAGCTCAAGTCACGATCTCATGGTTTGTGGGTTCAAGACCCATGCAGGGCTCTGTGCTAACAGCTTGGAGCCTGGAGACTGCTTCCAATTCTGTGTCTTCCTCTCTCTCTCTGTCCCTCCCCTGCTCATGCTCTGTCTCCCTCTTTCTCTCAAAAATAAATAAACATTAAAAATTTTTAAATAAATGTTAATAGAATTTACAGCTATATATGTGTTGACTTGTTTACGGCCTACATTTCCTATACTAATATGAGTTCCATAAAAAGAGTGGTATCATTCACTCTGCATCTTCAAGGCTAGGACATGTCCTGGCCCAGGGTTGGCACTCAGTGAAGATGTGCTGAATGAATGTCCAGATGACTGACTGAACTATTAAAGATCTCAGAGAAAACTGATGGTGGGGAGGAAGTCATTTCTTCAAACTCACATATAAAATGTGGCAGAGCCAGGATGACAACTCATTTTCTGAGTGTTCTTTCCATCACATGTCGCAAAGCAAAGTGTGGTTAAGTGGAAAAGCCAGGATATGAAGTAAAATTACTTAGGTTTCGGTTCCATTTCCAGTAGAGTAAATTCATTTATATAATCATGGGCAAATTATCCTGGAAATTAAGTTTCCTCACTTGAAACACAGGGATAATGACACCTTATTCACAAGACAATGGTTGGAATGAAATGAAAGTATCAAAATAAACAGACTGGAGGTTTAAAGCATTGTGAGAGATTACGCATTGCCATCATTCCCTCCTCTTCATTTTAATTTTTCCCAAAAAATTAGCAGTACACTGAAAAATATTAGAATTAAGATAAAATTATGATTATCATGTTTGAGGGCACCCCAAAGCATTTTTGACTGCCTTGGAAATGCTATACCTTCCTTGAATTTAAATCCTAATTAACCTTATTCTTACATGAATTACCTATAAAGTCCAAAAATAGAAAGTTACTATTGGTTTTTATTTTTTCCATATGTCAAGTTCATGATCTTCTATAAAATTGGCTTATTAGAACAATATTTATGAAATAAAAACATCAGAAAAAATGAAGTTTGATTACTGCAAATATTTTTGTAATTATAAAATTTAAATACACAATGAGAAATTTTATAGGAGAAGTAAATAAGTAAACATTTACATTCCATCCATAATCTATATGGATCTGAAAGAAGTTTTTCATTTTCCCAAGATCAGTTTGAGTGAACATACAGCAATTATTTCAATTTTTGAATAACTAATTTAGGAATAATAATGGGAAACCTCAAATCCCAATACTTTCTTTTTTTTTTAACGTTTATTTGTTTTTGAGACAGAGAGAGACAGAGCATGAATGCGGGAGGGTCAGAGAGAGGGAGACACAGAATCTGAAACAGGCTGCACAAAGCATAAGAGACTGTTAAAAACTGAGAACAAACTGAGGGTTGATGGGGGGGTGGGAGGGAGAGGAGGGTGGGTGATGGGTATTGAGGAGGGCACCTTTTGGGATGAGCACTGGGTGTTGTACGGAAACCAATTTGACAATAAATTTCATATATTGAAAAAAAAAAAATGAAACAGGCTCCAGGCTCTGCACTGTCAGCACAGAGCTCGACGCGGGGCTCAAACTCACGGACGTGAGATCATGACCTGGGCCGAAGTCGGACGCTTAACCGACTGAGCCACCCAGGCGTCCCTCAAATCTCAATACTTTCTATGAATCACCAGAAATGAAACCAGCAGAAGGTTAACTTCAAAGAATATTTAGGTTTTTTCAATCCTAGACTGATTCAAACTAATTTTTTTTCCAAAAAAGTAAAGAAATATATTAATGTGAATGTTTATTGTTTAAAATGCCAATGAAATTGTGTGCCTCAATAAGTGATATATCAAATGCCAAGTCTTACCTGAATTTGTTTTGGACCTGACTTGACAATCATGCTGCAAAGCATTTTCACAATGTTTATAGCTTTCAGAATTTATGGTTCTCATTTGGAGGGCCCATATTTCAACTTTAATTTATTCACCTATAATGGATCTGATGTAAGTTACAATGCAATTCACTTGAAAATACTTTAGCATATACAGTGTGATGGTGTGTGTGTGTGTGGGTGTATGTGTGTGTGTATGCGTTGGGGGAGGGGGCTGTTGGATTAAGCTATACTCCTGGAGCAGTTAAGTATTCAAATCAGACATAACAGTCTATTAAGCAACTAATAGCATTCTAATCCGAAATACACAGTCCAAAAACTTCAACATCAAAATGAATAGCAATAGTAACAGATTATCTAACCCACAGAATAAAATAAAGGCTATGAATCCATACTTATAAAAGTAAATATGAAATGAATAAATTAATAATAAGAAGAGAATGTCCTTTCTTTCAGTAGAGAGAATAGAATAAAAGATTAGAAAACCATCATTTGGCAAACATCTTAGTAATAATTTTCTTCAAAATTTAACAATTGATGCTAAAATTAATGACTGAAATTTTAATGAGAAACAAGATACTTTTATGGTCTCAAACTATCTATTTACAAAACACATATTAACTACAAAAGGAAAAATAATAACTTTATAATGGAGAAACCAGAAACCATGAGATTAACCTACCTATATAATGAATTTGAAAGGAAAGAATATCACAATATCAATATGCCAAAATTGCATAATCTGAACTTTACCATGAGAACACATCACAGACACATACACTGAGGGGCACTCTACAAAATCAGTAATTGGTACTCTTTAAAATGGCAAGATTGTGAAAGACACAGAAAGGCCTAGAAATAACCCAAATGAAAGGAAACTAAACTAAATACTGTAAGAATTTTTTTCTTTCGTTATTAAAGTCATTAGTAACAACAATTGGTCAAATTTGAAGAATCTAGGTAAAGGATAATCATGATAACAA
Organism: Lynx rufus; assembly: GCF_022079265.1. Lineage (NCBI taxonomy): Eukaryota > Metazoa > Chordata > Mammalia > Carnivora > Felidae > Lynx > Lynx rufus. The sequence continues at coordinate 93,133,678 of NW_025814845.1, read as the reverse complement.
GGTTCAGATGATTATGCACATGCATCATAGAGAATTATAAGGAAAATGTAGTAAAATTTTTACATTAAAGGAGCACCTGGGTGGCTCTGTCATTTGAGCATCTGACTTTGGCTCAAGTTATGATCTCACGGTTACTGGATTCGAGCCCCGCATCAGGATCTGTGCTAACAGCTGGGAGCCTGGAGCCTGCTTAGGATTCTGTGTCTCCCTCTCTCTCTGCCCCTCCCCTGCTTATGTTCTTTCTCTTTCTCCCTCCCTCTCTCTCTCTCCCTCTCTCTCTCAAAAATAAATAAACAAATGTTAACATTTATTTTTTTTTTTTTCAACATTTATTTTATTTTTGGGACAGAGAGAGACAGAGCATGAACGGGGGAGGGGCAGAGAGAGAGGGAGACACAGAATCGGAAACAGGCTCCAGGCTCTGAGCCATCAGCCCAGAGCCTGACGCGGGGCTCGAACTCACGGACCGCGAGATCGTGACCTGGCTGAAGTCGGACGCTTAACCGACTGCGCCACCCAGGCGCCCCTACAAATGTTAACATTTAGAGAAGGTGAGTAAAGAATATATGTTCTTTATACTATTTTTTTCAGTTTTTATGAAGTCTGAAGTTATCTAAAAGTAAAAACATATTTTAAAAGAAAAAATTCAGTCTAAACATGGTCTGTAAGTGTTCTATCAGAAAGTTCACTGTACTTTGTGGAAGATCGCTACAGTTCTTTCTGTTATTGTATCTGGGTTGGCACCAAATATTGCACTGTAAAAATTAAGGGCATTACTGGTAAACCAGTAGCCTTTTTTAAATTTTATTTTTAATTTTTAAAAATTTACATCCAAATTAGTTAGCATATAGTGAAATAATGATTTCAGGAGTAGATTCCTTAATGCCCCTTACCCATTTAGCCCATCCCCTCTCCCACAACCCCTCCAGTAACCCTCAGTTTGTTCTCCATATTTATGAGTCTCTTATGTTTTGTCCCCCTCCCTGTTTTTATATTATTTTTGTTTCCCTTTTTTTATGTTCATCTGTTTTGTCTCTTAAAGTCCTCATATGAGTGCACCCCCATGTTTATAGCAGCACTATCAACAAAAACCAGTAGCCTTTTAAGATGGCCTGCTGAATGTTAGAAATGGGCTTCCACTAGTAAATGATGTGTGCTAATACAAATCAGTCAAAAGATTTCAGACTCCATTAGCATGAACAGAGTACAAAAATTCAGTGAGATGTTATCTAAATCTCTAAGCAAGTCTTTGGTCATCCACAAACAGGATTTTGGTTGCCTGATGCACAGCTATAAGGATGGAAGAACCATTTAGAATCCTGGCTTTTGTTTCTAGTGAACTTTTCCTATAAGTTGATTTTAGAATAACTAACTGAACAGAGAGCTGGTACTTATAGAACAGGTAAAGAAACTTTTTGTGCTTGCTTACCAATAAATGTTTAGTCAATGTCACTGAGATTTAGTCTGAGATTTATTTTTATTATAACCTGTAGCAATGGGGAGTAACTAATCCTCATTCACCTCAAACTCCTTTGGTGGCTAAGATTTACCTACCGAAGAAAGCTTAATATCATAGGCACCCAAGCTGGCTTAGGACAGTGTGCAACAATGTTGAAGTCAGAATGAAAATCTCTAGGTATTTCCCCACTGTTCTCTATCTACAACCGTTGCAGTGATAAGAAAATAAGTTGATTCCTAACTGCAAAATTACCAAGATATAGGAACAAAAGAAAGCTGAATTGGAGATTTCAAGGTTTAAGCTCACATGGACCCCATATTTTCATAGGATAATGGGAGAATTAAATATTTGTAGATAAAATAGGGATATGTCTGAGGAATCTAGGTAGTTTAATTTCTATTAAAAAATAAGGAATCATTACATGATCTCTCATTCATTTATTCAACAAATACTGAGAACTTTCAATGTGTCAGGAACTATTTCAAGTATTTAAGATAAATCTATTACAAATCAAAAAAAAAAAAACACAAATTCCAGCACTCATTCAGTTATGTTCTTTCTCACTTAAGAAAAATTTTCTGGAGGGAAAAGATGGCAGCAGAGTAGAAGGACCCTAGGCTCACCTCAACCCACAAATACAACTAGATAACTATAAAATCATCCTACATACCCCAGAAATCAGCCTGAAGACTGGCAGAACAAACTCTACATTGAAAAGTAGGGAAGACTACATCAAAGAAGGTAGGAAGTACAAAGACGTGGTTTGGGAGAGAAACGGATTGTGGTCACTGCAGTCACAGAGAAGGACAAGAGACAGACTAGTACACAAAGGAGCCCCCACAGGGAAAATGAATCTCCATAGCAATGGGTTGGAAAGTAAGAGGGACTGAGTTTCATGAGTTCTTGCAACAAGTGTGGTTTAAGCCTGGAGTTTTAAAAATCAGCAGGCTTGGCTCAGGGACAGTTCTGTTCTTAGAGAGAAGGTAGGCAAACAGCCCACAGATATACAGTGTGGAAACAGAGATCTTTAGAGCACCTGGGGCACATAGTGGGGAGGTTATTTGCTCATCTAAGAGCATATCCCAGACAGGCATCATTCATAGAGATTCCTCCAGGAACACAGGAAGCGGCCAGTGCCATTTCCTTCCTCTGCTCCTCAACATAAGCACAGAGCCACCTGTGGGAACCAGGGCAGCATGGACACTGCTACTTAACTTACTTACACCAAGACCTGCCCCCCCATGCTCTGGTGGAATCACCCTTCCCAGTCACATTTGTCTTAGTTGATGTGTGGCAGACCTTCTTCCAGAGAAGATAGGTCCAAACTCCTACAAAAACTGCCTCTCCATATCTGGGAGTTTTTCAGGGCCGCAGTTTGGCAGCAGTGGTGACAGGTCTCATGTCACAAGCAGACCAGAGCACACCTAGTTAAAACTTACCACATTCAGGCCAAGGACCAAACACTGCTCACAACAGGCAAAGAGTACCTCTGCAGACAGCTGGTCTGAAAGATAAAGCAGCCAGGACACAACAGCAGAGTATGCATAATACACACTGGAAACACCTGAAACACCAGGCCCTAGAGAACAGGGACACTAGATGGCAAGGCACTATAGGACCTCTTCTTAGAACCATCACCCTTAAGAACAGAAAACATAGCTGGATTTCCTGACACAGGGAAACAGGCACAGAGATTAGACAAAATGAGAAGACAGAGGAATTTGTCCTACATGAAAAAACAGGACAAGGCCATGGTCAGAGATCCAAGAGAAATAGATATAAGTAACATGCCTGAGAATTGAAAGTAATAATTATAAAGATACTGGACTTAAGAAAAGAGCAGATGACATCAGTGAGACCCTTAACACAGAGATAAGGAATAACACAGCACAGAAAGGATTCAATAAACAAAATGAGAAACATTCTTGATAGAATGAACAGAAGGCTGGAAGAAGCAAAGGTGTATTAATGACCTAGAAGACAGAGCATGGAAAGTAATGAAGCTAAGAAAAGATAGAAAAAAGAACTATGCAAAACATAAAAAGACTTAGGGAACTCAGTAACTCCATAAAACATAATAGAATAAGTACTACAGGGATCCCAGAAGAAGAGAGAGTAAAGGGGCAGAAAATTTATTTGAAAAAATAATAGTTGAAAACTTCCCTAACCTGGGAAAGGAAACAAATACCCATATCCAGGAGGCATAGATAACCCCCAACAAAAACATCCAATCAGAAATTCAACAAGGAAAGAATGGCTATGAATGACACATTGGGCCAGGTGGATTTGACAGATATATTCGAAACATCCTAAGCACAAAATGTATATTCTTTTCAGGTGCACATTGAACACTCTCCAGAAGAGACTGCATATTAGGCCACAAAACAAGTCTCAACAAGTTCAAAAAGATCAAAGTCATATCATGCATCTTTTCCAATCACAATCCTATAAAACTAGAAATCAACCACAAAAAAAAAATCTGGAAAGACAACAAATACACAAAGGTTAAATAACATGCTACTAAACAATAAACGGGTTAACCAAGAAATCAAAGAAGATATCCAAAAGTATATGGAAACAAATGAAAATGAAAACACAACAGTCCAAAGTCTTTTGGATACAGCAAAAGCTTCCTTAAGAGGGAAGTTAATAGCAATGCAGGCTTAACTCAAGAACCAAGAAAAATCTAAAATAAACAACCTAACCTTACGTCTAAAGGATCTAGAAAAATAAAACAAAACAAACAAAACCCAAAACCCACAGATGGAAAGAAACAATAAAGACTACATCAGAAAGAAATGATATAGAAATTCAAAAAAACAGTAGATGAGATAAATTAACCAGGAGCTGGTTCTTTGAAAAGATAAACAAAATTCATAAGCCTCTAGGCAGACTCATCAAAAAACAAAGAGAAAAGACTCAAGTAAATAAAATTACAAATGAAAGAGGAGAAATAACAATCAACACCACAGAAATACAATCATAAAAGAATATTATGAAAAATTATATGCCAACAAATTGGACAACCTAGAAGAAATGAATAAATTACTAGAAACATATAACCTCCCAAAATTGAGGCAGGAAAAAATAGAAAATTTGAATGGACCAATTACAATCAAGGAGATTGAAATCAGTAACCAAAACACTCCCAACACACAAAAGTTCAGGACCAGACAGCTTCACAGGCAAACTCTACCAAAGATATAGAGAAAGTTAATACCTATTCTTCTCAAACTTTTCCAAAACATAGAAGAGGAAGGAAAACTTCCAAATTCATTCTATGAGGCCAGCATTGCCCTGATACCAAAACCAGATAAAGACACCACTAAAAAAGAGACCTACAGGCCAGTATCTCTGATGAACATAGATGCAAAAGTCCTAAATAAAATACTAACAAACAGAATCCAATAATAAATTAAAAAAAAATCATTCACCATGATCAAACAGGATTTATTCCCAGTATATGAGGGTTGTTCAATATTTACAAATCAATCAACTTGATATATCACATCAATAAGAGAAAGGATAAAAACCGTATGACCATTTCAGTACAAGCAGAAAAAACAGTTGACAAAGTACACATCCATTCATGATAAAAGCCCTCAACAAAATAGGTTTGAAGGTAACGTACCTCTATATAATAAAGGCCATATGTGAAAAACCCACAACTAACATCATACTCAACAGGGAAAAACTGAGAGCTTTTCCCCTAAGGTCAGGAACATGACAAGCATATCCACTCTCACCACTGTTATTTAACATAGTACAGGAAGACCTAGCCACAGTAATTAGAAAACAAAAAACAAAACAAAACCAAAAAAAAAAGGCATATAAATTGGTAAGGAAGAAATAAAACTTTCACTATTTGCAGATGACATGATACGAAATATAGAAAGTCCTCAAGACTCTACCAAAAAACTGTGAGAACTGATAAATTAATTCAGTAATGTTACAGGATAAAAAACCAATGTTCATAAGTCTGTTGCATTTCTATATACACTAAGAATAAAACAGCAGAAAGAGAAATTAAGAAAATAATTTCATTTACAACTGCACCAAAATTAGTAAGATACTTAAGAGTAAACCTAACCAAAGAGGTGAAAGACCTCTACTCTGAAAACTATAAAACACTGATGAAAGAAATTGAATGACACAAGAAATGGAAAAACATTCCATGCTTGTGGACTGGAAAAACAAACATTGTTAAAATGCTTATACTACCCAAAGCAATCTACACATTTAACGCAATCCCTATTAAATACCAACAGCATTTTTCACGGAACTAAAACAAACAATCCTAAAAAAATTTATATGGAACCACAAAAGACCCCGAATAGCCAAAGCAACAGCAAAGCTGGAGGCATCATGAATCCAGACTTCAAGCTGTATTACAAAGCTGTAGTCATCAAGACAGTATGGTGTGTCAAGGTATGAAACACAAGAAAAAACTGAGGAGCTGTTACAGACTGGAGAGTATATAAACACAAGTAAATGCAGTGCGGAATTTTAGATTGGATTCTGGTAAAAAAGATATTAGAAGAAAAAATGGTCTGCAATATAGTTAATAATATTATACCAACATTAACAATTGTTCTATGATTATGTAATTTTTTAGTATTAGACAAAACTAATGTAAGAGAAACTGTAATATTTTCATAACTCTTCTGTAAGTCTGAAGTTATTTCAAAAAAAAAAAAAAAAGGTCACGATCTCACGGTCCGTGAGTTCGAGCCCCGCGTCAGGCTCTGGGCTGATGGCTCAGAGCCTGGAGCCTGTTTCCGATTCTGTGTCTCCCTCTCTCTCTGCCCCTCCCCCGTTCATGCTCTGTCTCTCTCTGTCCCAAAAATAAATAAACATTGAAAAAAAAAAAAAAAAGAGAAAGAGAGTGGATTACACTGCAGAATATTTAATCCAAAGCAAATTGTTAGTTCTACAACATATATTGTGGTATTATGTTTTCTAGAATAACCAGGAACCATTGAAATTTTCTCCTCTGCATTCTTTCAGATTGAGGCCTGATATGCCTCAATTTTAATTCAGCCACATATTTGTTAGGACTCAACTAGAAATCCAAATACTGTTTTTTAATGGAAAATACACTTTCAACTAAGGTGTGATTTTTGTTACTATAATCATTTTGTATCATTATGAAAGCAAGCTACACAGATGAAACAAGAGGTATCCATTTGGCTCAGTTTACATGCTGAGGTATCTATTTAGCTCTTTCCAGATAGACTTCATTTTGGCAAAGGGAATATAGTACCTAAACTTTATAATTATTTTTATTGCAAGCACATAATATAAATATCAGGGAGTCCTTGTGTGAGAGCTTTAATGGAGCTTGCTAACACAGATCAAAAGTGAAAATTTCCTCCTTAAAAAATACCACAGAGATCTTTGTAACTGAAAACTTGCAACTGAAAAATATTTGAACTTTAAATAACTGTAGACTTTGAATGGTTTCTTCAGGGCATAACACTGCTTAGTTAGAGGACTGTAATGAGAAATCTTAAAGACTCATGAAGTGATATGAACTCCAAATAAACTGAAATATGCTTACCTTTTCTTTAGTAGCCAATATTTAGCTTTTCACTGCATTTTATCTCTATACATACTAAGTACCAAAACTCTTAGAGAGATAATTTAGGTCACTCATAGGATGCCAACCTGAAAGGTAACAGAAGCAGTATCTGGTATATGGCTCTTGATCATTACCGCCTATTCAATTTCACCATTTATTTTTAACATAGAGTTTTATTCATCTTAGGAGTATGTGACTTTATCTTTCTTCCTTCCTTCCTTCCTTCCTTCCTTCCTTCCTTCCTTCCTTCCTCCCTCCCTCCCTCCCTTCCTTCTTTCTTCTTCTTCTTCTTCTTCTTCTTCTTCTTCTTCTTCTTCTTCTTTTGAGACAAAGAGAGAGTGAGTGAATGCAAGTGAGCAAGGGGCAGAGACAGAGAATCCCAGGAGGGGGAGAGGGAGAGAGAAAGAAAGAGAGTGGGAGAGAGAGGGAGAGAGAGAGAGAGAGAGAGAGAGAGAGAGAGAGAGAGAGAGAGAATGAGAATGAGAGAGAGAGAGAGAGAGAGAGAGGAAGGGCTCACCTGAAGCGGGACTAGTGTTTACCCGAAGCAGGGCTCGTGCTTACTTGATGTGACACTTGAACTCACAAACTGTGAGATCATGACCTGAGCTGAAGTCAGATGTTTAAAGACTGAACCATCCAGGCACCCTATTTCACCACTTTTACTTAATTTACCCATATCACAAGTTGAAGACAACAAAGTTTCTACTTGGTCATTGTTGCAACAATCCATGTTAGTGGAAATAACTTAAATGTCTCAATATTAATCTAAGGTCACCATGATATTATATGTTAAGACTTAGTCTTGATTAACTCTGCAAATAAATTAATAGTCATTCTTTATTTAATCAGAAATTGTCACCTTCACAATTATGTAAAAGATAACTTATTACTTGCATAAGTTGTGTAATATTCCATGCAAATTGTCTTCTCATAAGAACAAGCAGATAAGCTGACATCCTCTTTACTCCCTGTGTTTGCTTCCATTTCCTCTGTTCCATAATTCACTTGATTTACACTACTTCTCCATTCATAATCTAAATGATTTCAAGACAATACTCCATAATCCTCAATTTTAACAACTATATTACATAATTACTCTGCACTCTTCCCTCTACTATACAGTAGTCCCACCTTATCTGTGGAGGATAATTTCCAGACCCCGAAGGATGCCTGAAACCATGCATAGTACTAAACCTTATACTATTTTTCTTATACATTCATACATATGAAAAAGTTTAATTTATAAATTAGGCACAGAAAGCAATTAGCAACTGTAACTATTAATAAAATAGAACAGCTATAACAGAATGCTGTAATAAAAATTATGTGAATGTGGTCTCTCCCAAAATATTACACTGTACTGTGTTCACTCTTTTACTTGCGATGGTGTAAGATGACAAAATGCCTACATCATGAGATGAAGTGAGGTGAATGATGTAGATGTTGTGAGATGGCATGAAGCTACTGCTAAACTTCTGACCATATGTTAGAAGGAAGACCGTGGTTGACAGTGGGTAACTGAAACTGCCTAAACAAAACCGTGGATATGAGGGGACTACTATAATTTATATCACTGTTCACACTGATAACCTTCCAAACACCAGAGACCCTAAGTTTTGAAACATCTTGACCTTAACAGCCAACATCTCCCTTCCAGCTTCCCACGTAGCTAGCAAACTTGGAGCATATCATCACCTCCACTGATTAACCTCCAAAATCTGATAACAGCAGTAGTTTGAAATCTTACAAGGTGTGCATCCTTCAAAGTCTGAATTTCTCTGCACAACTCTTCATTCCACCCTATAGATCCCTCCTTCTAGCCTCACTCAATTCCTTACCAAGCCTGACCATGGTCAATCAGTAAGCCATGCTCTCTCATAAGCAGCCAAGAATTGACCTGTTGTTTTACATACCTCAGCAGTTTCTAATTCTATGTTAATATTGCCGTTTCTCTATATCCAATTGAAATGACTAAACATAGCAAAATTCACATTATTGTGCTAGTTAGCCTCACTACAAGGCATGGAGTCTAACTACAACTGAAATAATGAATATTAATCACTAATTATTACTTTATTTATCTTAAATTGTCTTCAATAACTCCCCTCCCCAGTAGTCTTGACTTTTGCCCATCTCTGAATGCAGTCAAATCTATGAGCAAATGACTTCATCTCCTTGTTCATTTAAAATGTTAAAATTACCCAAATTACTTTTCCTCTTTCTCTAATGTTCTTTAATTCCTCAGTTTTTATTTACTTTTGGACACAAAGGAAGGAGATGACCAAAATAATTGAAAAAAATAAGGATTTGCCATTTTCTTGCTGGGTAACCTTAAGCTAATTCTTTATCACATCAATTTCTTCATGTGTAAAATATATATACCTTAAAGATGTTCTGAAACAAGAGAGATATTCTAAGACTTGACAGAGAATACTCCATGGCTGATTATTTATCAAAGAAGTCCCTCCTTTCCCCTTCCCTTAAGCTCTTAATTTCATTATCTTTTTTTTTTTTTGTCCAATCATCTGCTTTCTCTTCTACCTTTATAATTCACCCAGTCTCTTGACTATTTTCGTCTCAGTTTTTGAACATATTAAATTTCCCCAGTTCTTAAAAAAAAGTCACCTTCTCTCCTTACCCTGTGTTTTCCTCAGGCTATTATCCCTTATCTCTACTTACCTCACAGGCATGCTATTCTTGATGATGGTCATCTAGGTTTATAGGCTATGCTTCCTTATTTAACCTCAATTCACCAACCCACTGACACCAGGATTTCTTGTCCACTATCTGCTAAAATTCTTCTTTTTCAAGGCTGCTTCATAATTTTTTAAAGTTTATTTATTTACTTTTGAGAGAAAGAGCATGAGCTGGGGAGAGACAGAGGGAGAAAGGAAGACACAGAATCCAAAGCAGGCTCCGGACTCCAAGCTGTTAGCACAGAGCCCGACACAGGGCTCGAACCCACGAATCTCACAAGATCATGACCTTAGCTAAAGTTGGATGCTGAACTGACTGAGCCACCCAGGCACCCAATAGCTGCTTAATGATTTCTTAATTTCCAAATCAGATGGCTGGTTCTCTTCTCCATAAATTCCTGACCATACTCCAATATCAGAACTAGAATCCCCTCCCTACTGCCTCTCTTTCCCTTATAACTTTATGACACTGTATTCTTTTGGCCTTTTCTCATGCCTTTAATAAGGGACTCTATTCTATACTCTTTAACGGTTCATTTTTCTTTAGTTACCTCTTAAAAGTATATTACCTCAAATTCAGGACACAAAAATATTTTTAGCTGATATACCAAATTTAGTATCAAGTGTACTCATGGTATTATAAACTCATCATGCAGAATACTCCCTAGTGTATATATCAGCTTTGACCTTCCTACTATGTTCCAGTTCCATGTTTCTAAGTGGCTATAATGCTAGCTACACAGTAATACCCTGTTAGAACCTCAAATACATTAAATAAAAACTTGAACTCATATGTCCCATTCAAATCTGTTCCTTTATGTTTCCTTTCAGAGTTAATGGCACTTCCATATTTCCAGTCACCTTGATTTAGTGTTAAAGAAATATTTAAGTATTTCAGCTAATTTAGTCAATCAACACATCCAGATAATTTTAATATAAAACATTCTGAGATCTGACCCCTTCATTTCACTCACTTTTTATTCTCTCAGATACTTATTATACATTTCTTGATCTAAAACCAGAGATTTTTCTAAAGTGGACTATAACCACTGCCTTATTCATTGTTTCTAATCCCTTTTATTTTTTATCATCTAAAACATAGATCTAATCTACGTCACTACTATACTTTTTTTTTAAGTTTATTTATTTTAAGAGAGAGCATGAGCAGGGGAGGCTAGAGAGAAAGAGGGAGAGAGAGAGAATCCTAAGCTGACAGTACAGAGCCTGATACAGGGCTTGATCTCACAAACCATGAGACCATGATCTTAGCAAAAACAAAGAGTCGGACGATTAACCAACTGAGCAACCCAGGCACCCCAACATCACTATTATCGTAGTGTCTTGTATAACTATCAAGAGAGATGGTTCACATTATGAAAAGAAAAATTACTTTTTCACAGATCAGTTTTGAGTATGTGACCTAAGTACACCCTAACTGCAAAAGTTCTCATCTGCTATGCCTCTTACCCTGCATCATAATCTCTAACAATGCTGAACTTCATTTCCCTGCCACTGTCCCTGTCCATATGCTCATGATCCTTTCAGGATCACATCCTCTTGTTACATCAAAGCCAACTTTTAATACGCAGATTAAAAAGTCTTCCAGATTCAGATTTGTTTTGACAAAGGAGTACTTTACAACTGCATTCTAGAATAAGCCCAGTTTACCTTTATTGGAATTTTATATGCATTGGTGGTCCTGTATAAAATTGTCACTTTCTAAGAACATATGTTTTAAAACAATTGTTCAGACTGTGACCTACAGACTGACTGCATCAAAATCACTTGGACTGGCTGTTAAAAATCAGATCTCAGTGCCCCCTTTTGACTAACTACATCACTATCTAGGGATAAGGACCCAAGAATCTGCTTCTTAATAAATTGGTATTATATACACTAAAGTATGAGCACTATCAGTGAAGTGAAATAGTACTAACTTTGTAATCAGATACAGTTGCATCTGGTTCTGTGACCTCTTGGCATAAATTTTCATATCCATAAAAAAGAGAATAAAAAATGATAAAAGTACATAGCACATGAATCAGGTGTGAAAATAAATCTAATAAAATATACCTAAAATATCATAGGTATTCAATGATATATAATTTTCCTTCCCTAACCCTATTTCCCACACACTCAGAAATGCCATATTGATATTTTATCAATTGATGAATATCTATCACAATACCTTACACATCAGAAGGGCTACAAAATATTTACTTTCAGAGATGTCAGAAAGAAGAGAAAATCTGTTTCTAGAATAACGATTATGCAAGACACTGTAATTAACGGAAATTTTATAAGACAATTTTAAGATCCTTTGTGAACACTTATGAAACCTATCAGTGATAATGAGAAATAGTAATGATTTACTACCAAAAGCCATGGAAGGCTACTTTCACTTTAAGAAGCAGAGAGTATCGTACATTTAGATTTGGATAATGGCAAAGACACTGTGCATTGTGGCTTAAGCAAGGCATTTACTAACAATATAACAATTGCTTTCTAGGTATAATTGAGAAATACAGGTCTGATGATTGTAATGTTGTGTATATTGGTAGATGCCTAACCAACTGTGTTCTAAACAATTATATATTGCATGAAGAGGTAGCCAATGGGCATTTAAAAAATGTTGAATCATGGCACTTGGGGGATAAAGAGATTGAAATCCAGCTCACATTCCATACATCAAGCCAGGTGTCTAGGGTGGCTCCACACCCCCCTGCAGGAAGCACAACCACAAAAGTGCATTTCTGCTCCACAGCTCATCAACCTAGAGGGAGTGCCATTTTTTAACATGCTCAGAACTTTACAAGAGGTCCTATAGATTCATCTCAAGTTGTTCCTACAAACAAAAATGTGGAGATGCAGCAGCCAGAGTTTCCCATACCCCAGAAGCAATAGGATTCTGTACATCCCAGTTTAGTGATGTACAGATGATAACCTTGGCCAGCTCCAGTTTCCTAAAGCCTGATACAGTAGAGCAAGGAAAAGGAAGTAGGCTTGACAACTGGCAAGGCATATGGCTTGGGATAAAGGATGACCCAGTAGCTACTTATAGAGATCAGTAACAAAAGACAAGATGGTAATGAGGATAACCCAGCAGTTGCCACCAGAATTGAAGGGACACTGAGTAATGGATGCCCTCCCCACCTATGGGCACTCTCTAAACCTCCTGGAACTTAATGAAAGTCCAGGCCAAAGGGTGGATGAACCCTGAACTGGCTAAGATTAATTTTCTTTCAGCTGGCAAAATAAGAGATGAACATAAAAATTAATTTCAGTAATATAAAAAGTAAAACACTGCATGGCCTGAGATTCATACCTGCTATACAAATGTAGACTGAATGTAACTATTTGAAGCTAGAGTAAATTTGACTATATTTATATCATCATTGTACTTATCATAATTAGAAGGAAAAACAGACAACTCAGAGGAAACACCATACAGTTGAATGCCTTAACTGCTATTTTGGAATATATAGACATTTCTAAGAAATGCCTTTATCATTATTACTTCTTATATTTTCTCTCTTGCCTCTCACAAGAGATTATCCTTGTCTTTATGCAAAAGAAAAATACACTTTTGCATCCATGCAATAGCACAACTGTTCTACATCAGTAATTTTATTGCATATGAATGGAAAATTAAGTGAAATGTAGTGCTACAAAAATTCTAAAGAAAATTACACTTGCAATTATAAACTTAACTTTCACTATTACACTTTCTACTGTTACCAAGATTGTATAACTAAATCTTCAGCTTTTAGTTAAGAATGTCATTCCCTTTAGGGTCTGACGTATGCCACTGATTAAATCCTAAATCATCCAAAGAAAGATGCAGAGCCCTAAAGCCTGGTCAGTCTCAGTCCTGCTTTTCTGTAGCCTGAATATAATTAGTCAATGTTGTATCTGGCCTCTGTACCAAGCTTACAAACTGAATGGAGTATTTATGGTTCTTGCTTAAATGGCAGAGACACCCAGAATTAATGTGTCTGCTCATTGCTTCTGTGCTAGAATTATAGAATTTGACTTACTCCCCATAGACAAGACATGACTTTTTCTTTGCTTTCTACTCTAATAACATAATTACTTAAATTAAAATGGAATAAAAATAACTCTCTAGCATATGAAAATTAAAATGATGTGCTTAGTAGCATTAGAAATTACATAAAGGAGGGGAGCATGGGTGGATCAGTCGGTGAAGTGGCTGACTTCGGCTCAGGTCATGATCTCGTGGTTCCTGGGTTCGGGCCCCACATCAGGCTCTGTGCTGACAGCTCAGAACCTGGAGTTTGCTTTGGATTCTGTGTCTCCTTCTCTCTGCCCCTCTCCCACTCACACTCTCTCAAAAATACATAAAAAACATTTAAGAAATTTTAAAAAGAAATTACATAAAGGAAAAGGATCAAGATACTTTGTCACAGAGAGGCAAAAATGAAAGTTCTGTGAATCTGAATAATTTATCTTGTAAAGCAAAATATCAATACTTATACAATATCTTTTATTTTTAAGAGTGACAAATACTTTTTTGTTGATTATAGAAACATTTGAAAATTCAGAAAATAAACTAAGAAAATTAAACTTACTTATAGTTCATCTGTAAGATATAGAACCCAATATTTTGATGAGTTTCATTCCATTCCCTTCCAGGGAAGAAAAAGTACACAAAAAGTACATTCAGGGATGCCTGAGTAGCTCAGTCAGTTGAGCGTCTGACTTCAGCTCAGGTCATGATCTCCTGGTCCCTGGGTTGGGGCCCGTGTCAGGCTCTGTGCTGACAGCTCAGAGCCTGGAGCCTGCTTCAGAATCTGTGTCTCCATGTCTCTCTGCCCCTCCCTCACTCACACTCTGTCTCTCTGTCTCTCTCTCAAAAATAAACAAACATTCAAAAAAAAAGTACATTTAAAACAACAAAAAAAACAAGTTTATGTTTTTTTCTTAGTAATGTATTCTTAACATCTTGAAATATTTATCCATAGCACAGTTTTTAAAAGCTGCACAGACACTATTGTAAAACTTTAACACAAATTGATTAGCCCATCTCTTATTCTTAGGCTTAGTTGGTAAATCTATTTAGTTCTGATAAATCATGATTTGATAAATAATTAACATAATGGAATATTTATGAGCATCTATAATCAAAATTCTTAAGGATCAACTCTTAAGGCCTAATGGAAGGCCACGGAGTATCTACTTTTATTGTTTTTGTTGTTGTCATGGCCAATATATCCTCAAGAGACTCTCTATCTTAAAGGTTTTTTTTTTTTTTTAATTTTTTTTCAACGTTTATTTATTTTTGGGACAGAGAGAGACAGAGCATGAACGGGGGAGGGGCAGAGAGAGAGGGAGACACAGAATCGGAAACAGGCTCCAGGCTCTGAGCCATCAGCCCAGAGCCCGACGCGGGGCTCGAACTCCCGGACCGCGAGATCGTGACCTGGCTGAAGTCGGACGCCTAACCGACTGCACCACCCAGGCGCCCCAAGAGACTCTCTATCAATATTAATCTCCTGTGCAATATTTCAGAAGATGTTCCCAAAGCTTTACCAACATGGAGCATTTCCCTCATTTTACTACTTCTAGTTTAAGATATGTGTCATATCCGTTTTACTTTGCATTTATTTATTTACCAATGAATTTTAAACTTTTTAAAATGTTTATTAGTCACTTGTATATATTCATATACGATTTTTTAAAATCCTTGTTATTTTCACATATTAAATGAAGTGTTTTTTGTTTTTTTCTCCTTATTAAATAATTAATATTTTGTGTAAAGTATATTGCCAATACTATTTTACCAATTTGTTATTACTCTTTTAACTCTTTATTCAAGTATAGTATGAAAACAGAAATTACACAGCTTGATAAATTTCACAAACTATATCCATTTGTGCAATTAGCAGCCATATATGGAAACAGAGCACCATGACACCCGGAGACCTTTCTGCTTCTTCTAGTCCTCATTCTCCCCTCCAAAAGTGATTAATATTCTGACTTCTGACAGCTAGCTTCATTTGTTAGCTTAGCTTCATTTATTTCTTTTAGCATCATGCAACTGAAATTATACTATATGTGCTCTTTTGTGCCTGGCTTCTTTTATACAACATTGAATTCCTGGAATTTATCCATAGCATTGAATTCATTCCACTGAATTCCACTGCATTCTATTGTGTGACTCTAATCCTACTGGTGATAGGCATTTGGGAAGTTTTCAGTTGGAGCTATTAAGTATAGTGCTGCATTAAATATATGATGGTCACAATACAAAATAAGTAGAAAAGTTGGAATATAAAGTTTAGGAAAGCTCCAAGAAAGTGGAAACAAAATTAAGAGATAAACAATGTGGGGAAAAAACACAAGAGAACCAGAAGATAAATCTAGAAGATAAATCTAGAAGATGTAATAACAGAAAACAAAACCAAAAATATCAAATTGAGAAAATAAAGCCATCTGAAAAATAAAATAAGCAAAATTTCCCTAGCAGAAGAAAAAATAAACCTTCAGATTGAAAGGGATTACCTTGCAATAGTAGGACAAGTTGAGACCTGACGCATAACTGGACATAACAATATGAAACTTAACTACCTCAAGAATCAAATCATCATTGGGGGACAAGGAGGGTGGTTGGGCAAAATGGGTGAAGGAGGGCAAAAGGCACAAACTTCCAGTTATAAGATAAATAAGTCGTGGGTAATTATAGTTGACAATAATGTACTGTATATTTGAAATTGCTAAGACAGTAGATCTTAAAAGTACCTATCACAAGAAAAAAAAAATTTGTAACCATGCATGGTGATGGATATTAACTATGCTCACTGTCATGGTAATTTTGCAATATATGCAAATATCTAATCATTATGTTGTACACCTGTACACTGTAAATGGTTTTATCAATTTTCAATGTATATATATATAATCAATCATATCTTGATTTCAAAAAAGAATAACATCATCTAAAATGACAGAAAAACATATTACGTTGAAAGCAAAAAGAAAACTGGTTTCTCACTGTCCAGCTGACATACTACACAGTGAAGAACACAATGAAGCAATGCCTTCAAAAATGTAAAACAAGTTACTTTAGTCCAAATTCTATACCCATTCACATCATTATTAAATATGAAGGTAAAATAAAGGTATCATTAAAAATATTTATCTCTTACATATCTTTTCAGAATAATTACTTAAGGATTTACTCTGGAAAAAAAATGACAATGTAAACATAAAATAGGAAATAAAGGATCTAACCAAGGAGAGAAATAAAAGGAAGTCGTAGCACTTCAAGTGTTCAGCAAGTCTAGAAAGCAACCATGTGAAGACTCCAGGAAAGACAAAGAATACAAGATGATAATCAGAATCCAAACATAAAGAAACTACTCAAATTGGAAAAGGAATTCAATACCTTTCAATTAGGGGCATGGAACCTAGTCCAAACAATAATGCAAGAAGATGACTCAAATTTTCTGCCTATAGAATCGACTTTTAAGAAAAGCTGTAAAAATTAGGGTTACAAAATAGATTGCAATTTTTATCCACTTTGACCACATATATATACAAGTACAGGAGACAGCTGTTGGAAGGTGAAAAAGGAAGGAAAGGTGGAGGGAAAAGCAAAGAAGAAAGTAGTTTCATCTTTCAGGCTGAGAAAGAGACATTAAACAATAAATAGAAGATTGAATGTATAATTTGTATTAAAATATAAACTTACTACCACTCAGCAGTACAAAAATAACAGTTTCTTTTTCTAAAATTGATCTAATCTTTCTGACAAAGCTCCTGTTAAATCCATTGTTTCCAGTTTAAATCGTTTCTTTTGAATAATTCAGCTTACTCTAGATAAATGTCTTGTCTGCAAAAAATTTTCTCCCTCACAGACTTTCCTCCCCTCCAACCCCAACTTGATATCAAATCTAAGTAGGAGAGGGTGATGTGAGCTCCTGTACTACATTCCACTAGGTCCTCTGGCCCCCTCACGGTTGTTTCTTTATGTGCCTGGGTACCCTACTGGCTTCCTTTGCTAACGTTTGCAATGAAGAATTGTGTTTTGTTCTCTTGGTTCCCTTGGGCCTGATGAACTTCCCTCTTTGACTTAACCCCACTTTGGCTCTTTCCAGCTGCCTATTCTTCCAGGTCTCAGCAAAGTCTCCCCCTGTCCCTTGGCTTAGTTCAAATATTCAAACATCTCAAACCTCCCCACTGAAGCCCCCATGGCAGGCCAGCTGGTTTTCATCTCAGCTACTTCCCCATCCCCACAAGACATGAGGAACTTGTGAATTCATTCTATATCACAAAGTCATAAATTACACCCTTTCTCTCCATAACCACACTGAGCCCCCATGTGTGCCCTGCTGTGTTTGTGCAAGAATACATTTCCACAGACTTCACTGTCTTTGGCTTTCCCTCAACCAGACAGTCCTCCACCCTCCTTCCCCAGTGGTGGAGAGCTAGGGCAAAGTGTGCAAATACGGGTTTTTACTGCTTCTCTCCTTTTTCTCTTTCTCACAATCCACTACCTGCCAAGGGTTTTCATTTACTCCACTTCTTATCTGGCAAGCACTCCCTCTACATCATATTCTCCATGTTCCATTTGACTTTCCCTCTTCTTTGACCTATGATGATAGAACTGCTATGGGAGAAAGAAGGAATAAAAAATTATATTAGTTTAAATGGTTTCAAAATAGTTGACTACCTGTGTAAATTTGAGTAACAGAGATTTTTTAAATTTTTTTTTACATTTATTTATTTTTGAGATAGAGAGAGACAGAGCATGAACGGGGGAGAGTCAGAAAGAGAGGGAGACACAGAATCTGAAACAGGCTCCAGGCTCTGAGCTGCTAGCACAGAGCCCGACGTGGGGCTTGAACTCACGGAGTGCGAGATCATGACCTGAGCCGAAGTCGGACGCCCAACCAACTGAGCCACCCAGGCACCCTGAGTAACAGAGATATTTTAAAAGGGTAGCACATATAACTATATTTGGGAAGAAAGAGTACATATGCCAGAACTGAAATAAAAATGCTTAAAAGTATTGCTCTAGGTAAGTAAATTAGGGGTTAGGAGGAGAAAGAAAGGCATGGGACAATTCTTTTTTATTATAAATTTTGGTGTACTATTTAACATATTATTTCACAATCCAAGTTTTTATTTCCTTCTACCTATTATGCCATGAATGCCAGCAGCTCAGCCTCCTTGCCACTGATTCTCAAAGTGAACTGCTTTTAGTAGAGCACACTGGCACTTCAGTTGAGCCCAGTAACCTGTTTTTTTCTCTGTTTTATGATCATTTTCCTTCATATACTTTGGGAACCGATCTCAACTCAGAGAGAGTACTTAATATGCAATACACATATTATTTTCTTGTCAAGAATCATGCCCTTAACTTGCTTAATGTTATAAATCCTTCCAATTTTACCAAGGTAATATTTGTGGAGCAAATGTTAAAATATTTTAAGAAAATTATTTAATATTTCTAACCTCAATGTCTCTATCGGCAAGATGGAAATGGCAGGCTCAAAGAGGGGCATTAGAGATACAAAGACATATCAAAGCTAAATTCCTGCATCTAAGTGTCTTGAGTGCTTGATTAATTATTTCATATTCTTGAAAAAAATAAAATTTGCCATAATATGTCTAATTTATTTTTTCATTTATTTTTCTTGGTAAATAAGGAAAATTTTTAAATCATACTCAGGTGATTTAACATTCTCTATTTCAGAATATATTCCTTTTATTGAAAGTATTTGCATGGCTGGCTTTTTCCATTTGTTTTGTTTCTTATTCATAAATACATTTTTTTTCTTATATTAGGTCACTAAATTAAGACTTCTTGAACCATAATAATCTCCCTTATCATGGTCCTTCCATCAGATGCCATTTCATTTCAAGAGATCTATCCAGTTTGTTTATTACATCACTTATACAATTTAAGAAAATATTTATTCTGTTCTTTAGTGTTTTATTCAGATTTCAATTATGCTATTAAATTTTTAGTTTCCTACTAAAAATTATAATATTTTCTTATTTCCCAGCTTCCTTTTTATTTCCATCTTTCATGTTAAGTGAATGGTTCTTTACTCTTTCCATAAAGTCTGATTCCTTGAATTTTTTTACTAACTCAATGCAGAAAGGTTGTAAAATGTATTTTAATTTTTTGTAGTAAATCTTTTTTAAGTATATGTTTTTTCCACATCTTCTATATTATGTTCCTTTCAATGTTGAAGAGTATTCGCACAGACCTTAATTCATTGGAATATGATACATATTCTGTTGACTCATCCTAGAATAGAGAATGATTTATCCAGGACAGATGTTGGTGATAAACAGAACAGAGGGCTCTTAGAACCATTCATTGGCCACCTGATTGCTGTTAGAACCCTATTCTCAGATTTGAAGCTTCAGATAGAGACTAGTTGATAAAATTTCACTTCCCTAGTTCAGTGAGCCTTGGAGCTTCAGGAAGAAGCCAGAGCCTTTGAAGGGCAACTCAGTCTCCAAGCACATATCTCTAATTTTTAGTGAAGCTATAACACTAATGTCTTTTTTTTATGATTTATTTATGAGAGACAGAGCATGAGCAGGGGATGGGCAGCAAGAGAGAGAGGGAGACACAGAATCTGAAGCAGGCTACAGGCTCTGAGCTGTCAGCACAGAACCCGACATGGGGCTCAAACCCACAAACTGCAAGATCATGACCTGAGCCAAAGTAAAACACTAACCAACTGAGTCACCCAAGCACCCCAAGATAGCACTAAATTCTAACTCTGGTTCTCAACTTCTTTGCTGTCCTGCCTTCTCTGTCAAATATAACTTCTGATTCCATTGCTCTCTTTTTGGTTATGATACCATCCAGATCAAAGAGGAGGATGTATCACCCTTCTGGATTTCTGTAGTGGAGTTATGACCTCCCTCACAGCTTCTTTTTAATGCAGTAGCAAAAGGAAATGTCTCTCCTTGATCCTTTGCCCTTATCTTTCCATTTTAGGAGATTTTTCTCTCTTCAACCAAGAAAAATAATCACACTGCCATTAAAAGTTTAGATTGTATTACAAAATTTTTAAAAAGATGAAATTTATTATTTTTCCCTATGTATTCTGTAAAATATATTTTTTTAATTTGTTTATATAATCTTCAGGAAAAAAACTTGGATTTCCTAGAAATTGTATGCCACATTCGGAAAGTTCAAGTACCAATAAAGAGTTAATATATGAGGGATTCACAAAATATTTGCCTTTGGCTCATAAGTTCTATTGTTTATTTAATAATCTTGGCCTTTCCAGGATCTGTTTGCACTGAGATCCTTCCCTTGCTGCTTTCCTTGCTTGCCTTTGTATCATGGGGGTTAGGTGGCTGTAGGGATGGGAGAGACCATGTCCTGCCAGCTGCATTTTTAGGCCCCTATGTCTCTTGGCTTCTGGCTGGTTCTGACAAGGAAGGCACTGGTGGGTCATGGGAAAGTGGGAAGAAAGGGAGAGGCAGCCAGCTGTCTTTCTTCCTCTTGGTCACAGGTGGCATTCCCAATACATTTTTACTCTCTCTCCAACTGCCAACTCCAACTGATAAACCTATTATGATCACAACTTATCACAGGGGACCCTGTGCTCCGAGCTTTGGTAAAGCTACCTCTACTCTTTGTCTCTCCAGCCCATGGATGATGGCTTTCTGCAGTTATTAAATTCTGAGTTGCCTTGCCAACCTGATGGCTACCTAATTCTTTTATCACCTATGTAACTAATTACCTACATTAAATTCCTTTTGTTTCAAATACTTAGTGTTTTCCAATTAATATCCTGACTGATATCCAAGCCGTTACGTTAATATATACTGTGGGGAAATAGGTTCTACTTACATAAATAGGTTAGAAAAAAGCTTAGGGTGAAAAGCCGCCACCACAGTGCCTGAGGTTGGCTAGCAAGATATTGTAATGGAATCACGAGTAACTTGTTATATCACCTGCAGGAAATTACTTTCCATCTGACACCAATATACTATATCGTACTTTGATTACAAATTCCACTTGCCCCCCAGACCCTTTTCTTCTTACACACACAAGTTAATGATTACTGTCTGATTGTTTTCTCCACGTTCACGTGTGTAAGATAGTATTTTCTTCATGCTCACCATGTGTGTAATATCTTGTGCGCTCCATAAATAGAAATGAAACCCCTGTTTGGGGGCTTTTGTCTCCTCCTGGACATTGCCCTCTCTCGTATTCAATTCTGTATCCTCTCTCTTGCTGGACAAGAGAGAACTCCAGACTCACAGTCTGCAACAATACATAGCAATCTCAAATTTATATCCATTATAAGCTGGTGCATTTTAATGTTATGTTCTCTTTATGGCTTTAGTGCTATTGATGGTGTTGATTACAATATGAAAATAATGAATATTTTTAACTCTCTGTCTTGGATTCCTCCTCAAAGGGAAAAAAAAAGTTGGTAAGACATTTATGAAATGTAAAACTGCCAAAAAATAAAGATAGGAAGCACCCAAATAAATAAATAAAGTTGTTTTTACCTAAATAGGAGCTTACATTTTAAAGGACTATATAATAGCAATACTAGGCCAAAAAATAATATTTGTGTACTTTTGCTTTATATGGAGTAGTTTTCACATCAAGTAGTTTCTATTGCCTTGTATTTAATTGTTTATCGAAACACTGAGCAGCTAAACATCCAAACCTGATTTAATTACAGAATCTTAGATACCAATTAACAGGTGCCAATTAACTAACAGTTGAACTCTAATATTAGAAGTAATTTTTAAATAGTATGATATTCATTTTCTGAGCAACAAAATATTTTCATACAATATGCAAATTTTTCATTTTTTCATAAAATTGAAATAATTTTCAATTGAAAAAGTGCCAGATTTTATCTCCATGTTCCTGTTTTGCAGTTGGATAATGGATAATTGTAAACCTCACGCATTGTATTTTATAAAAATTATGTGCTCTGGTTAAGGAGAAATAGCAATTCATAGTCAATAAAACCCAGTATGAAATTTCCCTTAGAGTCACTTAAAAACTGAACCAAAGCCAATAGGTCTTGCCTTGTAACGACAGAATGGCCCATTTACACAGCTTCTGCTAATGCAGTAAGACTTTCAATGGGCCAAAGTCTTCTGAATTTTTGCCAACAGACGTGGAAATTTCCTGTAATTACTACATCTGGGTATTTTGCCGGAATGATGTATGTGAAAAAGGATCAGAAAAGTTTATGGGTAAATTGATAGGATAATTGCTACAGCTTTATTACAGTTTATCATTTTATTATGGTTTATGAGTTCAGTTGCTAATGGTTTTGGTTATTTTCTTTGTACAAGACTTGAATTTTTCCATGATATGCTTTCTGCTCCTACCTAATAACATGCTCCTCCAGGGGAATCATCCATTGATGCTCTGGTATAGAACTTTTCTCTAGCTAGAATGCTATAGACAGAACACATCAACACCCTGAAACAGTGAGAAAATAATGGATATACCTTGCTTGATCCACATTATTATTTGTACAGAAACACAAACTGTCTAGATAATTAATACCTGGAGATTCCCAACAGTTACTTTACTCACTGCCCTACCACATTACTCAATACCCTGTTCTGTGATATCAAGTGTATTTGATTACCTACTGATCTACCTAAGAACTCTTCAGAAAGCAGTCAACACTAAATTAACTCAATTTCACTGTCAAGCTGGGGGTGAAATTGTCTTTCCTATACAGTAAAACAGTAGTTATAAACCATTTTAACAGGAAAATATCACAAAGTAACTAGAAGTAACAAGCAAACCACTGTGATCACAGTTTGGGCAAAGCATAAGATGGAAATGGTATGTAGACAGGAATGAAAATGTGAGAGGTCAGTGTTAAGGACTCTAAGAGTATGAAAGAGGGGCACCCAGGTGGCTCAGTCAGTTGGGCATCTGACTTCAGCTCGGGTCATGAGCTCACAGTCTGTGAGTTCAAGCCCTGCGTCCGGGCTCTGTGCTGACAGCTGGGAGCCTGGAGCCTGCTCCAGATTCTGTGTCTCCCTCTCCCTCTGCTTCTCGCCTGCTCAAACTCTGTATCTCTGCCTCTCTCTCTCTCTCTCTCTCTTCTCTCTCTCTCTCTCTCTCTCTCTCTCTATGTGTGTGTGTGTGTGTCTCCGTCTCTCTCTCTCTCTCAAAAATAAACATTTAAAAATTAAAAATAAATAAATAAAAGTATGAAAGAGTAAATGAAGGAGTAGTGAGTTGTAGAGGGGAAATCCCCTGTGCCACTAAGTTATTGCCGTTCCATTCCAAACCCACCTTACTCTTCTCTGCATTCTGATATTGAAGGTGAGACTATAACCCAACATTTCTGTTTTGCCAGAGGAAAGAAGTGCCAGAGGAAACTAGGAGCCTAGTGGAGGGAGAAGGAACTTGAACCTTCCTGACTGCTTCCTGTGGACCTCCTGGCTTCCTCTTGATTCTGTGAGTATCATCCTAGCAATTCTTTTTTACCCCAACAAGGGCAGTCCCTTCCCATAGAAAATACTGAATACAATTTGCAGTGCAGAACCAGCTTCATCTCATGTGCTGCTCCTCATGGCACTGGGACCAGCTGACTGGTGCTCTCTCTTCCAAGGTCTGGTTCCTGCCCCCTGGGGCTTCTTTTAAGTTTCTAAATTTTAGTAATTCCAGTCTCTTCCCAAGAATGGTAGCTGTTTCTTGCAGTTGCTACCTCCATGAGAGCTTATCTTTCATTCTCTTTTTACCCTCTCGGTTACTCAGCTAACAATTTTATGCCTCATTAGCAATTCATACAACCTCCTCTCTGTTCAGGGGTGCCTGGATGGCTTAGTCAGTTAAAAGTCCAACTTCAGCTCAAGTCATGATCTCCTGGTTCAATTCGTGAGTTCCAGCCCCGTGTAGAGCCTGAAGCCTGCTTCAGATTTGTGTGTGTGTCTCTCTCTCTGCCCCTCCCCCATGTGTGCTCTCACTCTCAAAAATAAATAAATATTAAAAAACAAAACAAAAAACATTCTCTCTGTTCAAATGTGTAACATCATTTCAGTTTCCCTACTGGACCATGGCTGATACTGCATTTAAAGAGGCAATCAGATTACTAATTATTCTTCGGATGATTGTAAAACCCACCTTACCAAGATGAAAAGGTGAAAAGAAGGACCGAGGATGGAAAAAGCAGTGGAAAACCATGGAAGATAATAGTTGTCATAAAAAACACTTGAGCGAGATTTTTTCTGAAAAATGCATCACAAATAGGGAGCAAGTCAGTGAAGGTTAAAGAATTAAAATGAACATGACTTTGAGGGGAGTTAATAGCACAGAATTTCTGCCTTCTAGTGCATCAGAATTCACCCACCTCCTATCTCATCTATGCTCCCATTCTACTGACTATGAATTTCATAAAGATATACAGACACCCTGAGTATAAGGACTTCATGAGATATTTAGCATTAATGCTAGAACATAGTAAAACTAAAATTTGTTATGTATCTCTTCAGTTTATTTCTATAACTCAGCTAATACTCTTTTTATGGAGAGTAGGTAAGACTACCTTTTCCATTAATATGTTAATACTCTTAGAAATTTTGGTAGTATAAACCACATGAAGTTAGCCTTCACCAAATTAATCATCATGAAATATAATTAAAAAGTGTGACTGATTCAGAATCTAAAAGACAGAGATTTACACATTGGTTCATTTGTTATTTCCAATAGGACACATGTAGAATAAAGAGCTTATTGAAGAATTAAAGAACTGAAAGAAAATGTACATAAATATACGTGTTATTGGGAATGGAAAAGAATTTTTGAAACAATGCCAGAGAACATTAACAAATTATAATTTATAGATTTAATATTAAAATTTGAAACATCAGTACCTCAAAAGTGACCACAGATAACAAATAAAAGACAAAATATTAATGTACAAACCTTAGTCTATTTCATAAATAAGCAATCATAAATCAATATAAAATGATGAGTACACTTATAGAAAGAAGGAAATGGTGGTTAATATATAATTTTTAACAACTAGGAAGATGGCGGCGTAGGAGTACACTGGCCACTGACCGCATCCTGCTGACCACTTAGATTCCACCCACGTCTGCCTAAATAACCCAGAAAACCGCCAGAAGACCAGCAGAGCCAAGTGCTCCGGAGCACTTGCAGAGAAGACTCTGGAGCCAAGAGTAGACAAGAGGCCCACCGAAGAGGGTAGAAAGGGCGGAGAGGCGGTGTGCGCTACACGGACTGGCGGGAGGGTGCCGGGGCGGTGGAGGGGCAGCCCCCCGGGCAAGGCAGAGCCCCTGAGTCTGGCTTGCAAAAGCGGAGAGGCCAGACTGCGTGAGTTCTGACAGCCAACAGGACTTAACATCTGGAATGTTATACCTCAACAGCTCTGCTCCCTGAGCTGAAGGGCTACAGGACAACGGGAGGGAGAGGTGTTGAGCCCCTGAGGACAGAGCTCAGCTTGGCGGGGAACAAAGAGGCTGACCAGCGCCATCTCCCTCACCCATCCCCCAGCCAAAATCCCAAAGGGAACCAGTTCCTGCCAGGGAAATTGATTGCCCCGGGGCAAACACCAAATGCTGTGCCTCTGCAGACCCATCCCTCCAACAGGTCTGCCTCCTGGTGCCGCAGGGCCCCGCCTGAAGCATACCACCTAAGGCAAAGAGAATTGAGTCTGCCCCTCCGCCCCTGTGCACCTTGCGGATCCACCCAGGCTAATACCCCAGATCCCATCAAAGCAGCACCACAAGCCTGGCAGTGTGCAAGTAGCCCAGACAGGGGCCACACCACTCCACAGTGAGTCCTGCCCCTGGGAGAAGGGAAGATAATGTACACACCAGTCTGACTGTGGCCTCGGCGGTGGGCTGGGGGCAGACATCAGGTCTGACTGCAGCCCCGCCCACCAATGGGGGTCCTTCTGACAGCACAGAGGAAGAGCCCTGCAGTTCTGCCCCACTCCAGGGACTATCCAAAATGATGAAACTGAAGAATTCTCCTCAACAGAAACTCCAGGAAGTAGCGAAAGCTAACGAACTGATCAAAAACGATTTAACCAATGTAACAGAAAATGAATTTAAAATAATAGTCATAAAATTAATTGCTGGGCTTAAAAAAAGTATAGAGGACAGCAGAGAATCTATTACTACAGAGATCAAGAGATTAAGAAATAGTCAGGAGGAGCTAAAAATGCTATAAATGAGCTGCAAAATAAAATGGAGGCAACCACAGCTCGGATTGAAGAGGCAAAGGAGAGAATAGGTGAACTAGAAGATAAAATTATGGAAAAAGAGGAAGCTGAGCAAAAGAGAGATAAAAAATCCAGGAGTATGAGGGGAAAATTAGAGAACTAAGTGATGCAATCAAACAGAACAATATCCGTTTAATAGGAATGGCAAAAGAAGAAGAGAGAAAGGGGCTGAAGGTGTACTTGAACAAATCATAGCTGAGAACTTCCCTGATGTGGGGAAGGAAAAAGGCATTGAAATCCAAGAGGCACAGAGAACTCCCTTCAGATGTAACTTGAATCGATCTTCTGCACGACATATCATAGCCAAACTTGCAAAATACAAGGATAAAGAGAAAATTCTGAAAGCAGCTAGGGATAAACATGCTGTAACATATAAAGGAGACTGATAAGACTAGTGACAGATTTATCTACTAAAACTTGGTAGGCCAGAAAGGAATGGCAGGAAACCTTCAATGTGATGAACAGAAAAAATATGCAGCCAAGAATCCTTTATCCAGCAGATCTGTCATTTAGAATAGAAGGAGAGATAAAGGTCTTCCCAAACAAACAAAAACTGAAGGAATTTGTCACCACTAAACCAGCCCTACAAGAGATCCTAAGGGGGATCCTGTGAGATAAAGTACCAGAGACATCACTGCAAGCATGAAACCTGCAGACCTCACAATGACTCTAAACCCATATCTTTCTATAAGAACACTGAATGTAAATGGACTAAATGTGCCAACCAAAAGACATAGGGTATCAGAATGGATAAAAAAACAAGAGACTCATCTTAGACCTGAGGACACCTTCAGACTGAAAGTGAGGCGATGGAGAACTATCTATCATGCTACTGGAAGTCAAAAGAAAGCTGGAGTAGCCATACTTATATCAGATAAATTAGACTTCAAATTAATGGCTGTAACAAGAGATGAAAAAGTGCATTATACAATAATTACAGGGTCTATCCATCAGGAAGAGATAACAATATAAATGTCTATGTGCCGAATACCGGAGCCCCCAAATATATAAAACAACTAATCACAAACATAAGCAACCTTATTGATAAGAATGTGGTAATTGCAGGGGACGTTAATACTCCACTTACAACAATGGATAGATCATCTAGACACAGGATCAATAAAGAAACAAGGGCCCTGAATGAGACATTGGATCAGATGGACTTGACAGATATATTTAGAACTCTGCATCCCAAAGCAACAGAATATACTTTATTCTCCAGTGCACATGGAACCTTCTCCAAGGTAGATCACATACCGGGTCACAAAACAGCCCTTCATAAGTATACAAGAATTGAGATCACACCATGCATACTTTCAGACCACAATGCTATGAAGCTTGAAATCAACCACAGGAAAAAGTCTGGAAAACCTCCAAAAGCATGAGGTTAAAGAACACCCTACTAAACAATGAATTTCTTAGAGAAGAAATTAAGAAATATATGGAAACAAATGAAAATGAAAACACAACAGTCCAAACACTTTGGGATGCAGCAAAGGCAGTCCGGAGAGGAAAATACATTGCAAGCCAGGCCTATCTCAAGAAACAAGAAAAATACCAAATACAAAATCTAACAGCACACCTAAAGCAATTAGAAGCAGAATAGCAAAGACACCCCAAACCCAGCAGAAGAAGAGAAATAATAAAGATCAGAGCAGAAATAAACAATATAGAATTTAAAAAAAATTTTGAGCAGATCAATGAAACCAAGAGTTGTTTTTTTGAAAAAATAAACAAAATTGATAAACCTCCAGCCAGGCTTCTCAAAAAGAAAAGGGAGATGATCCAAAGACATAAAATCATAAATGAAAATGGAATTATTACAACCAATCCCTCAGAAATACAAGCAATTATCAGGGAATACTATGAAAAATTATATGCCAACAAACTGGACAACCTGGAAGAAATGGACCAATTCCTCAACACCCACACACTCCCAAACTCAAACAGGAAGAAATAGAAAGCTTGAACCAACCCATAACCAGTGAAGAAATTGAATCGGTTATCAAAAATCTCCCAACAAATAAGAGTCCAGGACCAGATGGCTTCCCTGGGGAATTCTACCAGACATTTAAAGCCGAGATAATACCTATCCTTCTCAAGCTATTCCAAAAAATAGAAAGGGAAACTTCCAGACTCATTTTATGAAGGCAGCCTTACTTTGATTCCTAAACCAGACAGAGACCCAGTAAAAAAAGAGAACTACAGGCCAATATCCCTGATGAATATGGATGCAAAAATTCTCAGTAAGATAGTAGCAAATCGAATTCAACAGCATATAAAAAGAATTATTCACCATGACCAAGTGGGATTCATTCCTGGGCTGCAGGGCTGGTTCAACATTTGCAAATCAATCAATGTGATACATCACATTAATAAAAGAAAAGATAAGCACCATATGATCCTGTCAATCGGTGCAGAAAAAGCATTGGACAAAATTCAGCATCCTTTCTTCATAAAAACCCTCAAGAAAGTCGGGATAGAAGGAACATACTTAAACATCACAAAGGGCATTTATGAAAAGCCCACAGCTAACATCATCCTCAATGGGGAAAAACTGAGAGCTTTCTCCCTGAGATCAGGAACACGACAGGGATGCCCACTCTCACCGCTGTTGTTTAACATAGTGTTGGAAGTGCTAGCGTCAGCAATCAGAC
The DNA here is from genome assembly GCF_022079265.1 of Lynx rufus. Lineage (NCBI taxonomy): Eukaryota > Metazoa > Chordata > Mammalia > Carnivora > Felidae > Lynx > Lynx rufus. The sequence goes on along the minus strand of NW_025814845.1, from coordinate 93,104,042 downwards.
AACAAGAGGAAATCAAAGGCATCAAAATTGGCAAAGATGAAGTTAAGCTTTCACTTTTCGCACATGACATGATATTATACATGGAAAATCCTACAGACTCCACAAAAAGTCTGCTAGAACTGATACATGAATTCAGCAAAGTCGCAGGACACAAAATCAATGTACAGAAATCAGTGGCATTCTTATACACTAATAATGAAGCAACAGAAAGACAAATAAAGAAACTGATCCCATTCACAATTGCACCAAGAAGCATAAAATACCTAGGAATAAACCTGACCAAAGATGTAAAAGATCTGTATGCTGAAAACTATAGAAAGTTTATGATGGAAATTGAAGAAGACATAAAGAAATAGAAAAACATTCCGTGCTCATGGGTTGGAAGAATAAATATTGTTAAAATGTCAATACTACCCAAAGCAATCAACACATTTAATGCAATCCCAATCAAAATTGCACCAGCATTCTTCTCAAAGCTAGAACAAGTAATCCTAAAATTTGTATGGAACCACAAAAGGCCCCAAATAGCCAAAGTAATTTTGAAGAAGACCAAAGCAGGAGGCATCACAATCCCAGACTTTAGCCTCTACTACAAAGCTGTAATCATCAAGACAGCATGGTATTGGCACAAAAACAGACACATAGACCAATGGAATAGAATAGAAACCCCAGAACTAGACCCACAAAAGTATGGCCAACTAATCTTTGACAAAGCAGGAAAGAATATCCAATGGAAAAAAGACAGTCTCTTTAACAAATGGTGCTGGGAGAACTGGACAGCAACATGCAGAAGATTGAAACTAGACCACTTTCTTACACCATTCACAAAAACAAACTCAAAATGGATAAAGGACCTGAATGTGAGACATAACACCATCAAAACCCTAGAGGAGAAAGCAGGAAAAAAACCTCTCTGACTTCTGCCGCAGCAATTTCTTACTTGACACATCCACAAAGGCAAGGGAATTAAAAGCAAAAATGAATTACTGGGACCCGATGAAGATAAAAAGCTTCTGCACAGCAAAGGAAACAATCAACAAAACTAAAAGGCAACTAACAGAATGGGAAAAAGATATTTGCAAATGACATATTGGACAAAGGGCTAGTATCCAAAATCTACAAAGAGCTCACCAAACTCTACATGCGAAAAACAAATAATCCAGTGAAGAAATGGGCAGAAAACATGAATAGACACTTCTCTAAAGAAGACAACCGGATGGCCAACAGGCACATGAAAAGATGCTCAACGTCGCTCCTCATCAGGGAAATACAAATCAAAACCACACTCAGATATCACCTCACGCCAGTCAGAGTGGCCAAAATGAACAAATCAGGAGACTATAGATGCTGGAGAGGATGTGGAAAAACAGGAACCCTCTTGCACTGTTGGTGGGAATGCAAACTGGTGCAGCCACTCTGGAAAACAGTGTGGATGTTCCTCAAAAAATTAAAAATAGACCTACCCTATGACCCAGCAATAGCACTGCTAGGAATTTACCCAAGGGATACAGGAGTGCTAATGCATAGGGGCACTTGTACCCCAATGTTTATAGTAGCACTCTCAACAATAGCCATATTATGCAAAGAGCCTAAATGTCTATCAACTGACGAATGGATAAAGAAATTGTGGTTTATATACACAATGGAATACTACGTGGCAATGAGAAGGAATGAAATTTGGCCTTTTGTAGCAACGTGGATGGACCTGGAGAGTGTTATGTTAAGTGAAATAAGTCATACAGAGAAAGACAGATACCATATGTTTTCACTCTTATGCGGATCCTGAGAAACTTAACAGAAGTCTATGGGGGAGGGCAAGAAAAAAAAAAGAGCTTAGAGAGGGAGACAGCCAAAGCATAAGAGACTCTTAAAAACTGAGAACAAACTGAGGGTTGATGGGGGGGTGGGAGGGAGGGAAACGTGGGTGATGGGTATTGAGGAGGGCACCTTTTGGGATGAGCACTGGGTGTTGTATGGAAACCAATTTGACAATAAATTTCATATATTGAAAAAAAAAAGAAATACAACTAGTCAATAAACATATCCAATAATTAAAAATGCATTAAATGAGATAATATTTTCTTTCCATGCATCAATCTAACAAAGGGGTTAAGAAAATGAGTTTCCCACACATTAGAGTGGGGTTGAGCGAGAGGATATTATTTAAACATTTTCATCAAATTACTTGATAAGAGTTTTTTTTAACTTTAAAGTATTCATACCATTTAAGCTAGTAGTTCTTTTCCTACAAATTAATCCAACAGAAACTATCAGAAATATGCTCAAAAATCTATAGTCTATGAAATATTCATCTCTGCCTTGTTTATAATTCCAAATCAACTCAAATATCTGCATTAGAGAGTTAATTATATTCTCATAATACTATGAAAAATTAAAATATTAAAAAACAATTTGTACTGACATTCAAAAAGTCAAGTATATATATATTCCTTTTGATGTTATTACTAGACAGCTATATTCTGTCAATATGCAGAAATATGCCAGAACGATAAAGGCTATTTCTGAGTGGTGAAAGATTGGTGATTGTAAAAATTTGTGCTTTTCTATTTTTTTCCAAAATTATATTTTTGGCTGATTTTTTTTCCCATTCTCCTTGCCTTTCCCTATGTGTTCAAATGTAGTACTAAAATTACTATGTGCCTGGGTTTTCTCAGTTCCTAACCAGACTGCAGTATTTTGTAGTTGTTAATCATTTCCTTTTTAGCACAGTTAGGGAGAAGTGAATAAAGAAACCTATAAACTAAAATATTCACAAAACTAAATAATGCATTCCTAAGTTTAAATTTTATTATTTAGGGTTTAAATTAGATAAACCCTACATGATCCCAGGGATTGTGTACAAATTACCTCATCACTGAGAATTTTTTATTCTCTCTCTAATTTAAACCCTGATTCTTAAACCCTAGTTCTTTTTTCTGATTAAATGATTGGGGAAATACTGTGCATTCTTTGAAGAAGAACTAACCTCTCTTTATATAAAATTATACATGTCACATTAACAGTTTCCCAAATATATAGGTGTTTACTTTGAGAACGAAACTATTCCTTTTTCATTTACTTTATGATAGAATTTTAAAAGTATAAAAATTAAAAGAGTTAAGCTTTTTTTAAACCAGATAAAGAAAATACTTAAAGATATTTCTCTCTAATCTCAGCAGTCTTCTTTAATGGAAAAAATAATAAATATTTAAAAGTTCTACATGATTGTCAACTTAAAATACCTAAATTTTAATCAATAATATAAGCAAAGTACTTTTCCCACATTTCCTAAACACATTAAACAGAGGCAGGCACAGATGTGTACATTTTCTCAGAAGAATCTAGAGTATCAGGACGTTATTTAACCAGAATGAAAAAAAAAAAAAAACTTCTTTTACTCCGTACTGTTGAAACAGTCACCAGTGTTTTAAATGAAAAAAAAATACATATATGTGTATATATATATGCATATATATATATATATATACACACAGAAGATGAATGAAATGCCTTATCAAGTTAATTTCATGTTATTTCACTATAAATTCCTTTTAGTCCTCTGGATTTTATATATTATGGCATGGTAGTAAAATACATGTCAGTAAATGGTTATGCCATTGAACAATTACTTGAGGGCTACATTAAACTTAATAGATGCTAGTTGAAATATGTGCCATTGTAAAGGCTGCTTTCTAATCTACAAGGGAAGTATGATTTGGTTGGTTATATCTGAGGTGGTTTTAATCTAGCAGAGGAATTAATACAAGAAAAAGCTAGTAACATAGAAAGAATCACAGTAAAATTGTATATGCCAAGCTTTCTTTTATTTGATGGTGAAATTGGAAGAGTAGAGAATTTAAAAATAACTAAAAACAAATAAAGACAACTACTTTTCATCGTATATAAGTAGTAAAACAAGCATGTTCAAGAATAAAGTGTCCTTCACAGAGCTAGGACAAATAATCCTAAAATTTGTATGGAACCAGAAAAGACCCCGAATAGCCAAAGCAATCTTGAAAAAGAAAACCAAAGCAAGAGGCATCACAATCCCAGACTTCAAGCTACACTACAAAGCTGTAATCATCAAGACAGTATGGTACTGGCACAAGAACCAACACTCAGATCAATGGAACAGAACAGAGAATCCAGAAATGGACCCACAAACGTATGGGCAACTAATCTTTGACAAAGCAGGAAAGAATATCCAATGGAATAAAGATGGTCTCTTCAGCAAGTGGTGCTGGGAAAACTGGACAGCAACATGCAGAAGAATGAACCTGGACCACTTTCTTACACCAGATACAAAAATAAACTCAAAATGGATGAAAGACCTCAATATAAGACAAGAAGCCACCAAAATCCTTGAGGAGAAAGCAGGCAAAAACCTCTTTGATCTTGCCCGCAGCAACTTCTTACTCATCACGTCTCTGGAGGCAAGGGAAACAAAAGCAAAAATGAACTACTGGGAACTCCTCAAAATAAAAAGCTTCTGCACAGAGAAGGAAACAATCAGAAAAACTAAAAGGCAACCGATGGAATGGGAGAACATATTTGTAAATGACATATCAGATAAACGGCTAGTATCCAAAATCTACAAAGAACTTATCAAACTCAACACCAAAAAAACAAATAATCCAGTGAAGAAATGGGCAAAAGACATGAATAGACACTTTTCCAAAGAAGACATCCACATGGCCAACCGACACATGAAAAAATGCTCAACATCACTCAACATCAAGGAAATATAAATCAAAACCACAATGAGATACCACCTTACACCTGTCAGAATGGCTAACATTAACAACTCAGGCAACAACAGATTTTGGCAAGCATGTAGAGAAAGAGGATCTCTTTTGCATTATTGGTGGGAATGCAAGCTGGTGCAGCCGCTCTGGAAAACAGTATGGAGGGTCCTCAAAAAACTAAAAATAGAACTACCCTATGACCCAGCAATTGCACTACTAGGTATTTATCCACGGGATACAGGTATGCTGTTTCGAAGGGACATATGCACCCCCAAGTTTATAGTAGCACTATCAACAATAGCCAAAGCATGGAAAGAGCCCAAATGTCCATCAATGGATGAATGGATAAAGAAGATGTGGTATAATCTATCTATCTATCTATCTATCTATAGATATCTATATATAGATATAGATAGATAGATAGATAGATAGATGGATATATGTACAATGGAGTATTACTCAGCAATCAAAAAGAATGAAATCTTGCCATCTGCAACTACGTGGATGGAACTGGAGGGTATTATGCTAAGTGAAATTAGTCAGTCAGAGAAGGACAAAAATCATATGATTTCACTCATATTAGGACTTTAAGAGACAAAACAGATGAACATAAGGGAAGGGAAACAAAAATAATATAAAAACAGGGAGGGGGACAAAATAGAAGAGACTCATAAATATGGAGAACAAACTGAGGGTTGCTGGAGGGGTTGTGGGAGGGGGGGATGGGCTAAATAGGTAAAGGCATTAAGGAATCTACTCCTGAAATCATTATTTCACTATATGCTAACTAATTTGGATGTAAATTTTAAAAAATAAAAAATAAAATTAAAGAAAAAAGAATAAAGTGTCCTTGAATATGCACCATCTTAATTGCAAATCACTTGTATTTTCCTTTCCTTTCAGTAAAAAAAAAAAAAAAAAGGTAATTGTGGAGAAAAAGTGGAACAAATGACCTCAAAACAAAAGCTCACTCTGCTGATAAATTCAACACACTTTCTTACAAAACCAAATGTTTTATATCAAGTAAAATTGCAATTTACATCTGGCATAGGCACATCTTTTCTGACATTCCTTTACTATTATACAGTACAGGTATATCATGTTTACATAATGTGATATCTGTATAGGTATCATATGGATTTTACCTTTTCTATTAAGCAAAATCAAGTTTTTTCCAGAATGAAAAATAATTTTTCTTCCAATGCCCATGCTTTTCTTTATAGTAATAATTCACAACCTTTTACAAGTGAAGAAACTGCAACACTTAAATGCTATGAACTTGAAATTCTCCTAGGGGATGCCTATGCCATAGAGTCTACAGCTACACAGAAGAAGCACACACTGCCTAACCCACTACATAGCAAATGAACCATTAGCTTAGTATTTTCTAAAATTACTCTAAAACCAGTTCATTTCCTACACTGTGAAAAATACTAAACTCAGACCTTCAAACTCTGTTGTGATTTATTTTGCTCGGAGTTTCTAGTCAAGGCCTTGGAGACTATTCTCAGTGTGACAGCTCTAGTATCAGAAAGGATGCATAAATTGAGCTGTCAGAGCCTGAGGGCTGTGACTTCACTCACTTTAATGCCAGGTCCAAGGACCAAACTAGGTACTACATATAAGGAGAGATTATGCTCCTCCACAAACATGACTGTCTGGTTAGTTTTTCTTGAATATAAAATAACTGATTTGGAAATCTCTTGTTTTTGTTTATGAAATGAGGCAGAAAATGCAAACCTCTAACAAAAAGCCTCATTAAGACTGTTCTTTAAGGGGTGCTATTAACCTAGCTTTTCATCTCTCTTGGCTGCAGAATTGCCACCCTATTAGTCAGGAAAGGATCTCTCAGTTCAGCTTGCTACCTAAAAACAAATGCCTTAATTCTGATTGAACTTACAATCTATAGTAATATTATGAATTACATACAATTACCTATCCATGGTTATGTATAAAGTAACCATAAAGAATATACAAAATGCAATTCTGATATCAGGATATAAATAGGTTCTCCTCACTTAGGATCCGTGACATTTTTAAGCTTCGAGTATTCTGAATTTATCTGGTTCTTTCAGTTGATACTGAAAAGTATGTTTCTTATTCCAAGCTTTTTTTTTTTTTTAAGTTTATTTATTTTTGAGACAGAGAGAGACAGAGCATAAACGGGGGAGGGGCAGAGAGATAGGGAGACACAGAATCAGAAGCAGGCTCCAGGCTCTGAGCCATCAGCCCAGAGCCCCACGCGGGGCTGGAACTCACGGGCCTCGAGATCGTGACCTGAGCTGAAGTCGGACGCTTAACCGACTGAGCCACCCAGGCGCCCCTCTTATTCTAAGCTTCTTAACCAGACAATGTAATGTGAGTCCTCAGTGTCTACGGTCTGACTGTGCTTGATATTTTTCTTTTGGTTCAGTATTCAATAGCCAAAGATCTTGGGAAATGGATGTCAAAATACTTACTGGAAAAAAGAATCCATCCGTAATAGGGATGGAAGCTGAAAACAGATGAAATATCAGACTTATAAAATGAACACAACTGTACTTCTTTTGCTATTGTAAATACTATTTATTGTCCCCACGCATCAGCCAGAACAGCATCCAAAAGTTTTACAGAAGTGAACTACTTTATGTTCAATACCATTCGGTTTACATTGTACTTTGACCCCATACAAATTATAGCTAACCACCTTTATAACTAGAAAATATGTTTGCATTTTATATATATGCATTTTATATTTAACTCACCTCACCCCTTCCTCTCTTTTGAGAGCATGAACCATAATAATAAGCAGTGGACTTTTTTTTTCTCACTGGCATTTCACATATTTAAAGATAGTTCTAGGTGATAGGTATAAAAGTACTGAACAGGTACAGAAGCCCAGGTAAAACTCTGAATTATGTTAGAGGTGGGGCTATGTTGAAACGAAGTAGTTCAAGAAGGACTTAGGGACAAATAATTTCAATATAAAATTTATTTATGGGGGCGCCTGGGTGGCGCAGTCGGTTAAGCGTCCGACTTCAGCCAGGTCACGATCTCACGGTCCGTGAGTTCGAGCCCCGCGTCGGGCTCTGGGCTGATGGCTCAGAGCCTGGAGCCTGTTTCCGATTCTGTGTCTCCCTCTCTCTCTGCCCCTCCCCCGTTCATGCTCTGTCTCTCTCTGTCCCAAAAATAAACGTTGAAAAAAAAAATTTATTTATGACATTATCCAAATAATTTACATCTTTTTTGTTTGTTTCCTTGACCTGAAAAATTCTCAAGTTAAAAAATCTTCTGCTTAAAAAAAAAATAAATAAAACTCTTCTGCTTTATTTGCTTGTAACTTCTCCCTCTCTTTTACATTTTTATACTTTTAATAATTTTACATTACATATTTTGAAACTATGACACTTGGAACATGAATATTTGTGATATCTAGATTTTATTTTAAGATTTATACCTAGGGGCACCTGGGTGGCTCAGTTGGTTAAGCATCTGACTTCAGCCCAGGTCATGGTCTTGCAGTTTGTGGGTTCAGGCCCCACATCCGGCTCTGTGCTGACAGCTCAGAGCCTGGAGCCTGCTTCAGATTCTGTGTCTCCTCCTCTCTCTGCCCCTCCCATGCTCATGCTATATCTCTCACTGCCTCTCAATAATAAATAAATGTTTAAAAAAATTTTTTTTAAAGATTTATACCTAAATTTTATTCCAAGAGTTTTATAATTTTAGCTTTTGTATTTAAATCTTTGATTTATTTTGAGTTAAGTTTTGTATCTGGTGTGGGGGAGAGTCTGACATATTTTGCATGTGCTGCATATGTGATATCTATATTTTAATTATGGACTGGACATGTTCAAAGATGTAAAATTCTCTTTGACATTTTTAATACTTTTGTCCTGAATTCTTATATCATCTGTCACTAATATTTCTGCCCTTGATTTCAATGACTGGGTAAAACTGGCAACTTTAATTTTAACTTTCTTTTAGTGTAATTTTTTATTTTGTGTATCTCATAAACAGTATGTTGAATCATCTTATAATTTATTTCTTTTAATAAGATTTTAAATTCAATCATACTTATTACAAGACTGCTTATTTGTAATTGTATTTGATATTTATTTGACATTTGTTATGTCTCTTTAATTTTTGTTTTATCTTCAGGTATTACATATGGTTTATTAGATCATACATTTCCTCTACTGATTCAGATGTTCTGTATCTTTATTTAACTTTATTTATAATTATCTTCAAATCTTTTTAAAAATATGAACATATATTTTTTTTTTAATTTTTTTTTCAACGTTTATTTATTTTTGGGACAGAGAGAGACAGAGCATGAACGGGCGAGGGGCAGAGAGAGAGGGAGATACAGAATCGGAAACAGGCTCCAGGCTCTGAGCCATCAGCCCAGAGCCCGACGCGGGGCTCGAACTCACAGACCGCGAGATCGTGACCTGGCTGAAGTCGGACGCTTAACCGACTGCGCCACCCAGGCGCCCCGAACATATATTTTTCAATATTATCAATAAAGAAGCAATAGCAACCCACTCCATCATTTTAAAATAAAAACTTTATTCTATCGCAATCACCCTCCTCATACTTCTTTTTGTTGTTGTTTTGTTCCAGGAATTCAAGAACCTAGCTTCAGATTTTATCATTACTTTACACTATTTACCTTTACTTTTAAACTATTTGATAGCTGCATTATTTTGTAATAATATTAACAACCTTTAGACACTAACTTTTAAGTTTCACTGGTTCAATGTCTATTTTTTATAATGCTACACCTTTTCTAATCTTGAGCTCGTTTTAAAAATTATTTATTTCTCAGTTGGCATAGTTTTTCAAAGCTTTCCTTTCCTTTTCCTTCTTTTCAGGGAGACTAGGGGTGTGGTGCTTTTTCTCATTTCACACATTCCTGAGAATGTCTTTCAGTTGTACCCTCCCCCAATGAATCAATTCAAATAACAGATGAAAATAATGATTTCCCTCAAAACTATACAGGTTTTTCCCCCCAAAAGAATTGCATTAAAGCATGATATTAACTGTTTTCTTTAATAGGCAATTGTTGTATTGTTTGAGCGATATAGGATTCTTCTCTTTACTTTCTGTCTCTCCAGGCTACCCATACATGTTTCCCACTCATCCTCTGCCCTAGCAGCCCTTTTTTGGTTGACAAATTATTCCATACACCAGTAATGTATTTTCCCCAAGAAATTATAAGTAGTTTCAAAACATACCTTATAAACCACTTCATCTAATAAGACTTCTCTTATTGTTCTTAACCTGGATTAAAGTTTACCTGAGTTTGAAATCTAACTCTGTTAGCCGTTGGTTGTGTGATTTTGGACACATTGCTTAACCTCTCTGTGCTATTGTTTCCTCATATGTAAAATGGGTATAACATTTACACATTGGGATTCCTCAAAAGATTAAATGAGATAGTAAACAAGGTGTCTTAGTTAATAACTTAAAATGAACACAGTAACTATCTTCTTATAAGGGGCAATTATATGATAATTGTTATTGCTAATACCATCCATTGTAATAATTATGCCTGGCTATTAAATGGCCAGAGCAACTGTAACAAAGTCTTGTTTAATAAACTTTAACTTGTTTAATAAACTTTAGAACAGCTAAAACACTTAGTGCTCTGTGACATAATGGTGCTTTGTTTCGTTTTGTTTCAAATAGGAGTCTAACCATTGTGGCCAATAATACACAATGACAACACATTTCAACCAATGTGAACATGTGTGTGGTGATGTAAACAGCATGATATTTCAGTTTAGGAGGGGAGGTAATAGCTGCAAGAATGCCTCATCTTCCTGTTCATGAATCATTAGCAGAGGGGGATGCTTCATGTTTCCACAATAGAGCATAACATGTCTACATTACTTCTTTCCTGGCAAAATTCCACCAGACAAATCTGTTTGCTATTTCAAAATGATATGGATATCTTCCCAGAATTGATTTCAGAGAAGAGAATTGAGCATATTCTCAGATTTTAAAGATCATTTTCTCCAGTTTGTCATGACCAGATTTTAAGGATACTGTTATAAAAGTCTGCAGGGAAAAAAATTCTTCTCTGAGAAATCTCAGTTTAAAATTACTTCATCTGAAAGAAATCCCATTGCCGTATGTTTGCTTGGCCTAGATTTCATTCAATAAAGCTTTCCTGCTTGTACATTCTTCAGAGGGAAACAAAATTAAGAGCAGTGTAGGTGCCAGCCATTAAATGCCTATGTCCTGTGTCAATTTTTAATAAGGTCTTGTCAGTAACTTTTAATGGACTCTTGCTTTATAACCTAAAATTGTAGAGAAAGCAATGTGATTAGAATTTATAAGGGCAAGAAAATTCTTAGTCCCTTGCTTTTCTTTCTGAAAAATATTGCCTTCTTCCTTCCTTGCAGAAATTCAAAGTTCCTCCCATGTTCACAATCCAAGATTACTTTTTTTTTAAACTTTTTCTTTTTTAACATTTATTCATTTTTGAGACAGAGAGACAGAGTGTGAGAGGCAGAGGGGCAGAGAGAGAGGGAGACACAGAACCCAAAGCAGGCTCCAGGTTCCAAGTTGTCAACACAGAGCCCAACGCAAGGCTCAACCCCACAAACTGTGAGATCATGACCAGAGCCGAAGTTGGATGCTTAAACAACTGAGCCACCCAGGTGCCCCCAAGATTACTTATTTAAAATGGATGTGGTACCTTCTTCTTTCTTGTTTTAATGTTACCTCTGATGTTTTGTTTACTTCCTATATCCTTGTGTGGATTAGGCACTGTTGTGAAAAATCAATGATATTTAATAAAATAATGTGTAACACCATAGCTCTTGACCCACAATGTATACTCAATGTTGAATAAAAATGGAAGAGATAGGGCAGGAGGAAAGAATATAAAACTAAAGCACTGGGTGAATGAGCTGATGCAAAATTATCACTTCTACTTGAAACTAAATGATGACAGAGAAATTTTAAGAGTATAGATTTAATAGCTGAGTTGCCACAGCTAAATTAATGTAATGTAATTGCTTAAAATATAATAATTATAAAACGTTTTTAAAGAACGTTGAAAACTTACACTGCATAAACACTGAAAATTATATTTATGAAAGCCTATTACTATTACTTCCGGGCGGAAGTTTACAAATAGCATCATATGTGCTGGGGTAGAGGTTTTAGAATGAGAGACTAGATAGTTTGTCATGGCCATAATGATTATGTAGTAAAATTAAAGCCTATTACTTATCCTAAGCAAAAGTTAGTCACTGACGGAGTCATAGCTAAAATTCAGGTCTTTTGTCTCCTAATCTAATTTCCTCTTCCACGACTCTGATAGATCCTACCAACAAGAGGACCTATCAGTGTCTCCAGGGGAAATTAAGCTCTCGGCACAATTCTGTGGCATGTTCTATCCTCACTCCTCAGATGTTGAAGTTCAAATGTATGAGGTATCAACTCAAAGACAACATTGGCTAATTGTTCCAAATACACACAGAAAGGTGTTCAAGAAGATATGAATTGAAATTGCAGTAATGAATCATATTTAGATCTATATTTAGATTTAGATCTATATTAGACTTCAACGTAATAGTCAAAGCTAAATTTATGAAGTGCTTTCTGTGTAGCAGACTGTTTTAAGTGCTTTACATCAATGTTCTCTTTTACAGGCCTCAACTGTAAAGTGGGTAGTCTTATGACCCTACCTTACAGATAGGAAAACTGGAACAAAGATGATATGATTAATTGTCCAAGGTCACATAGCTATGAAGTAGCAGAGTTAGGGTTTGAATACAAGCAAGTCTGTACCAGAGTACTCATTCTTAACCACTCTTGCAAACTTTCAATACTTAGTTCATAATAGTGAATCAGTGTGTCAAATCAATGTTGAAGTTGGAGGCATCACCATGGGGCATAATCTCCTAACTCTTCCTTTCTGGAGCACACTTACGCTATCTAGCACATGAATGGCCAGAACTTCTCTTCCTCTTCTATTCTCCTTATAGAATCACAGGCTATAAATATGGAGAATTTATCACCACAGAATGTCAACTAGAAAGTTTTGGCTGAAAATGATTATTCACTATCTTTTTTACTTTTTTTTTTATTTTTTTTAATGTTTATTTATTTTTGAGACAGAGAGAGACAGAGCATGAACAGGGGAGTGTCAGAGAGAGAGGGAGACACAGAATCCAAAGCAGGCTCCAGGCTCCGAGCTGTCACCAAGGAGCCCAACGCAGGGCTCAAATTCACAGAGTGTGAGATCATGACCTGAGCCAAAGTCAGAAGCTCAACTGACTGAGCCACCCAGGCACACTATTCACTATCTTAACATAACATTTGATCAGTTGTTAAGAGTCAGGATCCGGATGAGCACTGGGTGTTGTATGGAAACCAATTTGACAATAAATTTCATATATTGAAAAAAAAAAAAAAAGTCAGGATCCATCTGGTTTTAAGTTTCCCTTCAATTATCAACAAGGCCATCAATAGCTTCCCTGGGATGTTCTTTTACATGCTCATAAAGACCTCCATGACTTTTAAATTTTCTACTTCATTTCTCGACAGGATAATTCAAGTTTATAAAGTTGAAATGTTGGTAATTATAAGCTGCCATGCCTTGATACATGGGGATATATCCCATAGGCATTCTGAAGATGTATAAATGACTCTGGTGTAGAGTACTTTAAGGAAATCTCCTACATATTTCTATAAAACTCTACTAGACTCTGGTATACAGGGGACTTAACCTGTCATGTTCCATGTACACTATTCAATGTTGAGGTTTAAGCACAGAGTGAAATAATATGGTATTTTGTTAACTAAGAGAAAACAAACCAGGTGGTTTTTTACTTTTGAAAATCAAAATTTTGGGGCGCCTGGGTGGCGCAGTCGGTTAAGCGTCCGACTTCAGCCAGGTCACGATCTCGCGGTCCGTGAGTTCGAGCCCCGCGTCAGGCTCTGGGCTGATGGCTCAGAGCCTGGAGCCTGTTTCCGATTCTGTGTCTCCCTCTCTCTCTGCCCCTCCCCCGTTCATGCTCTGTCTCTCTCTGTCCCAAAAATAAATAAACGTTGAAAAAAAAATTTAAAAAAAAGAAAATCAAAATTTTGACTTTCAACTGGGTTTATTATTGTTAAATCTAAAAGACAAATGTAGGGGAATGATTTATTTAATGACCCATCCATATGTTATACTAATGCCAAAATACCAATAATTTGTCTAGACATTTTCTCTTAGGCCTTTGTTCTAAACATTCTTAGTTAAAATGCATCTTCCTATGCTATTTAATAAGGATTGAGCAGAAAGATGCCAGTTATTGTCTGCTCTCCTCAAAGGAATTCTTTCTAATTGCATTTTGAAATTAACTACTAATGAAACGTGAAAATGTATGCAGAGCCCTGGAAACAGAAGAAAAATTAAAACTTAGAGAATTCACCTAAAGGAATAGAGAAAATATGAAAAGCAAGTGCACTCCAGAGGATTATATGAATAAAATATTACATAGTAGAATATGAGACAAATGTTTTATGATAACATCGAGTAATAGTTAATGGAATTTAGACCACTGCAAAAAAAGAAATCTTTTTTTTTTAAGGAGAATTTTTTTTTTCTTGCCCTTTCATTGTTCCTTCATTTATAACAACAAAAAGAAATCAGTGCAAAAACTGCTGAATGATAGAAGATGACCTGGGGGCTGTTTAGTTTTGTGAGCTCAAAGATAACAGACAATGGGAAGGAAGAGCCAGGAGAGGGTTACAGGGAAAGAGAGCAAGTAAGATGTGTGAAAGCAGTTAAAAGACAACAACAATTTGCCGCAAACTAAAAGTCAAGTACTGAAACGCGAAGATCTCTGCGGGACATTTCAGAACATTTCTCCAAAATCTTTAAAGAAATTATTTAATAAAAAAAAATGTATTACAATCTCCACTTGGTCTAATGAGCTGTTTTATGATATAAACTCTAAAATACTATTTTACACTTAAAAACTCCCTCTTCTATTATTTCATTTATCATGCTTTTGGTTCAGTATGGCTTACAATAGAATCCGGACAAATTATCATTCTTTTTAGACCTTTGGAAAAAATTTTGAGTAATAACATATTAGAAACAAACCAACAAAAACAACTAGTTTAAAATAATTCTTATACATAGATTTGTTTTTTCATCAGTATTTCCAAAAAGCAGGGTAGTGTACATTGCTGTAAGCAAAGACTGGTTATTAAGAACAATTTCTAAGAAAAAAAAATCTGTAACACCCTCTCCCAAATAAAAGCAATACATATTCAGTGATTCAGTGTAGAAAAAGGGAGCTTCTCTTTTTTCGCTGTGTAATACTACATAACTATTTTAACCCAATTTCCTACCTGTAAACTAGGGGTAATCATGTTCCCTTTACTTGTCATAAGGACTAAATGTGGGATCCTGTGTACAGTGCTCTACACATAATAAGTTTCAGTAGGATTTTGTCTCCTTGCCTGTCTGTTCTGGGTAAGATACTGTTGCATCCCTCCTAAATATTCTTTATTGACTATAAAGATTTTAAATTGGTAATTATAAAAAAAAGAAAAAACTCAATAAATTCTAAATGAGTGATCTCAATGCCGTTAAAGACATATTCTTATTGAATATGGTATAAAAGAATGTGTTTCAATTTAAGGAATAATCATTTTAAATTAGGTGACTTTGGTGAGTTTAAAAAATATATACAGAATCTGAGATTTTACGAAGCTACAAACTGGCCATTAAGAGTAGGGACTACAGTCAATATCAATGACCAGATAATGGTGTGGTAGTTTTCTCCGAAACAAATATTAAAAAATACTCTCTCTCTCTCTCAAAAACAAATAAACATTAGAAAAATAAATAATAATAATAATAATAAACATAAAAAACTAAATTCATTAATCAGCTGCTCCCATAAGTTTCCTCCTGAAAAGTGTCCTTTCAAAGAAGGCATCAGACCAAGATGGTGGCGAGGAGACAGAACCCAGCTGCGGTCTCCCCACAAATGTCAACAATTACAAAGATATCCACCAACCAAAACACCTCTCCAAGAGTTTTGGAATCCACTTTAGAAACTTCAGCAACGCCGCGGAACGAAAGGCCTGACCATCACCACACAAAAAGAGAAAGAAAATAGCTTCATTTGCCAGCATCATCCCATCCCCCAAGCCAGCTTTGCTCAGCACCGAAAAAGAACTTCCAGCTAGAAAGAATTCTCCTCCCTGAAAAAGGAAGAGGTAGTGGGGTGAGCAAACAGTTTCCCTGGCCTTTCGGGGCACGAAGGTGCCACTGTGATTTCACCCTATTCAGCAAAGCCGAGAGCTATACAGGCAGGAACATGAAGAAAAGCAGGGCCTACCCGTAGCAGCCACACAGCAGAAGGATCGTCGTTCACGGGCAACTCCTTTACAGATCAATCCAGCGGTTTTCACCCCGGAAGAAGGAGCCACAGGCCAGCACAGCTGCCATGGAGCCCCTGCAGATTTTACCAGCATCTGCCCCACAGGTATTCATGTTCGCAAAAGGCAGCAGCCTTAACCCGCGTCTGTTCCCCTGGCCCTCGGCAGCTCAGAGCGCCCTGACTTGCGTGCGAGCTGGCCTGTGCGGTTGCGCAAGCGCAAGACTCTCCCCCGAACCAGAGGGCTGATTCCCACTGCCCTGCTTGCGCTCAAGACTCACCGCTCCAGCTGTGAGCCTGCATGCGCCCAATACAACCCGCTGCGCTGGCCTCTGCCGCTGTGCGCCCGTGGCAAGACCCATCAGCCAGGTAGTCCATGCCGACAGCCAGGACGCCTGCAGCTACCAGTGTGCCCACAGTGAGCCCCAACCTTTGCTGCCTGTGCAGGCCCACACCTCTACGTCTGTGTCTGCAGCTGGTGCTTGCCACTACACGAGCACCTGCAGCTGACTCCTGCAGCGGAGTGTGTGAATACCATCAGTTCTGGCTACCGCTGCTGCTTGCCTTGATCCCTAGCCATTGGAACTGGAAGTGCCACTAAGGACCTCAACAGACCTTGGAGCCACTGTAGACCCACGCCCCCACCCCGCATTCCCCCACCCTCACCCCTCAACCTCCCGTGCAGCCTTCGCCAAGGACCACAGACTTGTAGACACTGTGGACTCCAGGCCTGAGTTGAAGACATATCGTGTCCTGGGCCACAGGACACCCCAGCATGCCCCCACCCACAAGTGAGAGTCAGAAAGACCAAAGTCAGTCCATAAAGTCTAGAAGATGAGGCTTCTTCTTCTATCTGGTAAACAATCTCCAAAATATTATTTATTTTATCTTTGTAGAACTCGTACAATTCAGCAGTGAAAAAAATATATATGATTTTTTAAAAATGGCCAGAGTAGACATTTTTCCAAAGAAAATATCCAAATGGCCAACAGGTAGGTAGATAAAAATGTTCTCAACATCACAATTGGCAGGGAAATGCAAATCAAAATCACAATGGTGGGGTGCCTGGGTGGCTCAGATGGTTAAGCATCCGACCTCAGCTCAGGTCATGATCTTGCAGTTGGTAGGTTCCAGTTCTGCATTGGCCTCTGTGCTGACACCTCAGAGCCTGGAGCTTGCTTCAGATTCTGTGTCTCTCTCTCTGTCCCTCCCCCACGTGTTCTCTCTCTCTCTCTCAAAAATATATAAACATTATTTAAAAAAAACAAAAACAAAATCACCATGACTTATCACTGCACACCTACTAGAATGGCTATCATTGAAAAGACAAGAGATTACAAGTGTTGGAGAGGATGTGGAGAATAGGGAACCCTTCTGCACTGTTAATGGTAATGTAAATTTGCAGAGCCATTGGAGAAAATAGTATGGAGACTCCTCAAAAAATTAAACTCCCATGTTCATTGCAACATTATTTACAACAGCCAAGATATGGGAACAACCTAAGTGTCCATCAATGGATGAAGGATAGATGTGGTATATATATATATTCAATGGAATATTATCCAGCTTTAAAAAAAGAAGGAAATCCTGCCATTTGTGATAAAATGGATGGACTTTGAGGAAATTATGCCAAGTGAAGTAAGTTGGCCAGCAAAAGACAAATATGATCTCACTTATATGTGGAATCTAAAAAAGCTAAACTAGGGATGCCTGGGTGGCTCAGTTGGCTAAGCAGCTGACTTTGGCTCAGGTCATGATCTCACGGTCTGTGAGTTTGAGGCCCACGTCAGGCTCTGTACTGACAGCTCAGAGCTTGGAGCCTGCTTCAGATTCTGTGTCTCCCTCTCTCTCTAGCCCTCCCCCGTTTTCGCTCTGTCTCTCTCTTTCAAAAATGAATAAATGTTAAAAAAATTAAAAACAAATAAATCAATAAATAAGTAAATAAGCTGAATTCATAGAAACAGATAGTAGAATGGTGGTTACCAGGGACTCAGGGGTAGGGGGAATGGGGAAATGTCAGTCAAAGGGTACAAACTTCTAGTTATAAAATGAGTAAGTTCTGAGGATCTAATGTACAAACATGGTGGTTATAGTTAATAGTACTGTATTACATACTATAATATTGCTAAGATAGTACATATGTTCTCACCACAAAAACGAAATGATAATTATGTGACATGATGCAGGTATTAGGTAATACTATGGTGGTAATCATTTTGCAATATAGAAGTGTATCAAAGCATGTCGTACACCTTAAGCTTACAGTGTTATATGTCAACTATGTCTCAATAAAGCTGGGGAAAAAGGAAAACTGCCATTTTCTGAATTTATTATGTGAGATAGAATATAGGGCACAACTAAAGAAACAGAGAAACCAGCACAGAAAGCTTAGAATCTAATTATTTCTGTTGCCTGCTTTCTTCTCATCTTTTCCCTGTTTTTGACTAGAGACACTGGTGTTAATCTCTCCAACTCATGAAAGAATAGAACCAAATAACATGTATATTTGTTTCATCTTATACTGGATGAAATATCAGATTATTGAGTTAATAATGTTCTGATAGACACAAATGAGCTTTAGGAGGGGGAAGAAAACCTCAGTTTTACATTCTTAAATATCTGTTTTCCCTAAGAAAACCAAAAAAAAAAAAAAGCCCCACATTCCTGCTCATTCATTCATTCAACACTCAGTAAATTTTATTAGGTACTAAATATGTGCAAGGAACTCACCTAGGAACTGAATATATACTATAAACAACACAGAGATCCTGCTCTAGTGGAAATTACATTCTAGTGAGGGGACACAGAAAAAAAACAACACACAACTAAGTACATAATATGTTAGTGGTGATAAGTGGTAGGAGAAAACTAAAAGAGAAGATATACTGTACGGTCTGAGAGTCTCCTTTGACTTCCTTGAAAGGCAACGTTTGAGGAGGCACCTGACTAAAATAAGTAAGCTCTGTGCAACCGAAAACTATGCTGTGGAGCAAGCTATGGGCATCTGGAATTAAAATATTCCAGGAAAAGGGGATAGTAAGTGGTCTGAGAAGAAACTTGCTTGGGGTGTTCACAGAAGGCAATATAAGTAAGCAGTGTGAGGAAGGGTATATATTTGCTAAGGTTGCCATAACAAAATACCAAAGACTAGGTGGCTTAAATAACAGAAATTTATTTTTTCACAAATCTGTAGGCTGTAAGTCCAAGGTCAAGGTGTCAGCAGGGTTGGCTTCTTCTGAGGACCTTTCTTCTTGACTTGTAGATGGCTGCCTACTCACTGTGTCCTCACATGATCTTTCCTCTGTGTGTGCCTGTATCCTATTCTCTTCTTACAAGGACGCCAGTCACCAGTCATATTGGATTAGTGCCCACCCTCATGACCAGATTTAACTTAATTACCTATATAAAGGTCATTATCTCCAAATATAGTCACATTCTGAGATACTGGAAATTAGACTTCAACATGCAAATTTTAAGGGACAAAATTCATCCCACAGCAGATTGGACGATTGTGGGAGAGAACAGCTGCTTTTGTTTATTTGTGGTTTTGGGGTGTGTGTGTGTGTGTATGTGTGTGTATGCAATTTTTGCTTTTGTTTTTGTTTCTGAGTGATTAAGACTGAGACCAAGAGATAATAGGAGAAGTGGGAGAGTGAGTTTGGGTAAGTCTGTCATGGAGTTTTGCTCTAAAGTAGAACAGTAAAATGGGAACAGTAAAGTAGAACAGTAAGAACAGTATCCTAAAAGCACATGGCAAAAAAAGGAGGGCCCTTTCTAAGCTGAAATATTGTATATTATACTTCTGTTCTTAGGGAGAAAAAGGAAGAGATAACTATAGAGAAAATATTCCTGTAACAAGGTTGGTATAGGATGAACTGTATTAATGAAGTATTTGGATTCACATAGGAAGATGAACAAGTGATTCCTTCTCTGTTACGTCATTCTTGGGCTTCTCCATCTGTTTAAATGCATCATTATCTCCTACTACTTCAAGTTTTAAATATTTTAAAAAGCAAATAATAAAAAATTAAAAGAAAAAAGCAAAGAAGGAAGGAAGACAGGAAGGGAGAGGGGTTGATTGTTTATTGGCTCATAAAGTAGAATTTCTTTTTCTTAAGAGTTGACCTAAAAATTCTTAGGAAAGGAATAGTCTTTACTTGGAAATGACTTGTTTAAGAGTAGAACTGGTGGGGGCGCCTGGATGGCTCAGTCAGTTAAGTGTTCGACTTAAGCTCAGGTCATGATCTCACACTGTGGTTCATGACTTCAAGCTCCACATCAGGCTCTGCTGACAGCTTGGAGCCTGGAGCCTGCTTCGGATTCTGTGTCTCCCTCTGTCTCTACCCCTCTCTCACTCATGCTCTGTCTCTCTGTGTCTCTCAAAAATAAAATAAACATTAAATTTTTTTTAAATTTTAATTTTAAATAAATTAAATAATAAATTTTAATTTTAAAGAAATTAAATAAATAATAAATTTAAAAAATTAATTTTTTTAATGTTTATTTTATTTTTGACAGAGAGAGAGAGAGAGACAGCATGAGCAGGGGAGGGGCACAGAGAGACAGAGAGAGAGAGAGACACACACAGAATCCGAAGCAGGCTCCAGGCTCCAAACTGTCAGCACAGAGCCTGACTTGGGGCTCGAACTCACAGACCATGAGATCATGACCTGAGCCGAAGTCGGACACTCAACCGACTGAGCCACCCAGGCGCCGCATAAAACAATTTTTTTTAAAAGAGTAGAACTGGGATTCTGAAGACTTACTAGATCTATGATTTAGGGAAAAAAAAAAAAAAGAGCAAAGCAAAACTAGGCCAAAACAAAAGGAGAGGACCTTTGAAAAGAGAGAAGAACAGAAACTGAACATCCTAAAATGAGTAAGCCAAGGAAACTTCAGTGGCTAAAAAGGCAGAAAGCAACTTTTAAGGAACAGAAAATGCTTAATACATGATTTTAAGTTATTTTACTACTTCTTCTAGCCAAGATAGATTAACAGGGAGCAGATTTTTCCCTCCTGCCAGAAACAGTGAAAGAACTGGACAAAATATAAGAAGCAAATATTTTTTTAAGCAGTGCAAGACAGTGATCAGTGAAAAAGGAGAAGAAAATCTGGGTTAGCCTGGGTGGCTCAGTCGGTTAAGCATCTGACTTCGCCTCAGGTCATGATCTCCTGGTCCGTGAGTTCAAGCCCCACAGTGGGCTCTGTGCTGACAGCTCAGAGACTGCAGCCTGCTTTGGATCCTGTGTCTCCCTCCCTCCACCCATTCCCCACTCACATTCTGTCTCTCTCAAAAATAAATAAACATTAAAAAAGAAGAAGAAGCAATTGAAACCAATACTCAATTACTCCAGCCATTGACTGCAGAGTTTTGAGTGGCAGCCTACGAGGTGGAAATCCAGGCAGATCCAAAGACTCTGAGAGGAGTAGACAGCGTCTGGAGTTCAGAATAGGCCAAGCTGGCATTTGCATAGCTTAGTACTGGAAGGGTGAGTTACACACAGAGAGAGAGACAAAGCCACAAAGGAGTCTCTGAAGAGCATATGTACACGAGGAAACCACCTAAGGCCAGCGAAAGAACCACAAAAAAGAACAATCCCTAGAGCTCATACAAAGCCAGGAATGATTTATATTCTCACTAGTCAGATTGGGAAAGCTTTGTAATTCACAGGGCATCAGGTAAAGTACTTAAACGGCACAGCAAAATTAACTTTAGAATAAAGGTTGCTTTTGGTCCCGCCTTTAAAAAGAATGAAAAAATAAGGAAGAAAAAAAGTCTCTAAAAAAAGTCTCTAAAACTCTTCCCACCTAACCTAACTACATCCCAGATCAAAACTCAAAACTTCCAACAAGGTAAAATTCTGTGTCTGCCATCAATTCAAAAATTACTAGCCATGATTAGAATCAGGAAAACACAACCCTTAATGAGGAAAAAAAACCAAACCCTGTATCAATAGACACACACTCAAAAAATAATAGAGATGACAGATAGATGATAGTATATTAAGACATAAATTATTATAACCCAAAATGTTAAGAAAACTATACCAAGGCATATAAAACTCAAACTGCTTTTAAAAAGACATAAAAGGAAGTCTGAGGGGCACCTGGGTGGCTCAGTTGGTTAAGCATCTGACTCTTGGTTTTGGCTCAGGTCATGATGTCATGGTTTGTGAGTTCAAGCCCCGTGTCAGGCTCTGTGCTGACAGCTGCAGAGCCTGCTTGGGATTCTCTCTCTCCCTCTCTCTCTCTGCCCCTCCCCTGCTCACTCTCTATCTCTCTCTTTCAAAATAAATAAGTAAACATTAAAAAAAAATCTGAAAAGCAGCCAGAGGGATAAAAGGACATATCATTTACACAGGAACAAATAACCAAACATTTCATGTCACAATGTTGGAGAAGTGGATAAAGTACACCAAAGATGGCTGATTGGACTAAAACAAACTCTGGTCTCTAGCTTAGAGACCCCTCCTCCGGGTTCTTCCTTTGCTGCACATGTGAAAACCTCTCCCCTGTTCCCACAAATATGGAGGCTGATAACTATAAATTACCCTTCCCACTCACATTTGGGGCTGAGATCTTTGGAGAAACGGTCTCCTCTGAGCCTGCCGGTGTTAAATAAATCTCCAAGCCACCAAGTGCTCCAAGTGCTGCTTGGTTTTTCTGCCAGCGTTCCAGCCTGATTCCATAACAAAACTTGGTTCCCTGACCGGGGAAATCCAACCGCCCTGGCCCATTGTTGCCACCAGTTTGGGAGAACGGCGGTGAGGGAATGAGGGACCACAAGGGAGAGTGTGCGTCCTGCCTAAATTTTGTCAGTCTCCCTCTCTGTCCCCTTCAGGCTGGCCCTGCTTCTCTGTTCCCACTGGACTCGAGGAGATTTGGCAGGAGAGGACTTGGACCTTACATCAGAACTGGTAAGGCTGAGGCCCAATCTAGTCAGGCCCACTTGCAAGAGTGGAAGGGGGACCTGATCACTCCCTGAGACTTCAGAAGTCTCACAGGTAGGGATTCTATGGTAGGGAATATAATAACCTCTGGTGTGTATGTGAATGTGAATGTGTAACTTGGTCTGGCTTGCCTGCCAACTTTGATTCTGTGGCTCCACAGGCAGGCGCTCTTGATGTCCCCAGGTGGCCACGGAGTCTGAGTGGGCCCATCTGTGATTCCATGGTGGATGGTGCTTGGTCTGTGGTGATATCAGAATGGTTTCTGATCGTGGGTCTCAGGGTGGGACCTGTGGGGCTGAGCATCACCTGGGTTCCTTCAGGACACGGCCAGGCGGGCATCTGGCTGGTCTCCTCATTGGAGGGGGGTGTCCCTGTCCCTCTGTCTGTGTGACTCAACCTCATGGGAGCATTGTGGGGTTGGGACAGAGCCACAAGAGTCAGGCAAAGGTTTTAGCCGCTTTATCCAGAGACTCACCCAGGGAACCAAAGAAGTGACCCACCGCTCCCCTAATGTTCCCTTCTTCATGACTCTTTAGGATCCCTCCCTCCTCCCCTGAGCTTGAAACTCCTCCCCCAGTGGACTCACTGCTGACCCCCCCCCCCACTGCCAGCACTGGTTGCCCATTTCTCCTCCCCTTCCAGGCCAGAGAACCCTCCCCAACAAGGCCCAGCAGCCAGATTGCACCCTCGGCCAGGCGCAGGTGCTTTCCAGATGCCGGTCCACATCCACTGATATCAAAAGGCTCTCAGGGGGATCAGAGCAGGCTAAGAAGGCCATAAACATGCCCAGCAGCAAGGGGGGAGGCCCAGAACCTCCTTAGCAAGGGGTCAATGAACCTACTGCAAGGGGAAAGGACATTAAAAAGAATAAGTGTCCCAACCAGGGAAAGTCCCAAAACCCAGCGGAAATCAGGAGTAACCTCAAGAAGGGGACCTTATTGGTCAAGCCGAGATAGAACCAGACTAGAAGGGGACACTGAGTCTCTCTCCCTGTTCCTCTGCTTAATAGACATGAGGGATTCTCCCTCATTTCCCAGGTTAACAGCTATAATTGGAGCCAACTGTGGTTACTCTACCTCAGGACAGGGTCTTTAAGGAATATTCCCAAGCAGTTGCTGCTTCTGCGCTCCCCTCCCCCTCATGTTTCTGCACCAATTTGGGTGTGGTCCTATACCACCCTCAGTGTCTCAGACACCATTGGTTCCTCCTCCCACTCTCCAAGTCAAGGAGTAAAGTGCACCCCCCCTTGGACCACCCATTTCAGATATCTCCACTGGTGCCCCAAATGAAAATTGACAATGGGGAAAAATTGATTGACTTTTAGGTGGATGCAGGTGAAATATATTTGATGTTTAAACTAATTTAAGTTTATTGGACTTGTCTTTAAAGTTACCAGCAAAGGTCAAACAATCTCATGTCATCTCTGTTGCAGTTTGTTGATGATAGTTAATTTTTTGTGTGTCAAAATTTTCATGGGTAATTGTTAAGATAACTTTCAAGGTCGTTGGTAACCTGAAACTTTCCAAATAGGATGGAATGCTAAAGCTTCGATTATTGAACATAGGTTTGTGTTTTTAACTTCTTATTGCTGAGAAATTAAGGCTATTCAGACCTATTGGAAAACATGCTTTGTACTTTATTGGTTCATGAATTTACCATCTAAAAAAATTCTGATGTTAACACCTCTCAATTAGTTACTAAGTCCTCAATTGGAGACTAAGGTTTCCTAAGAGTTAAAATTCTGCTAAATGTACTTAAGACTAATGAAAATAAAGAAAGCAACTCTGGATGTAGGAAAATAGGAGGTATATAAGAAAGATATAAGGAATGGAAATACAGTTTCACTGAGGGTAAGAGAAAGTAATTTTGTCCTGAATGAGATTGGTTATTTGGAAAGAAATGGCTTTGGGACAAAATTTAGAAGCAAAAGAAAGTTATAGAAGGTTGAGACGAATGGAATTTTAGAAGTACACTGGTATAAGGTTGAAATCCTGCTTTTCTCTCTGCTCAAATGAAAAAGTTTCCTTGAACTATTGATCTGCTTTTGTAAGACAATACAAACAAAGGTTTATCCTCCGGGAAGATCAAAGTTTTAGGTCTCATCTCTATCAGGTCTTTGATTACTTAGTTAAAACTTCTGAATGTTAAAGGAGCTAGGTTTTGATAACAACTGTATAATGCTATACATTCACCTTTGGGATCTTCTATTGCCACTTTGGTTGAATACATAAAATTGTAAGATTTGTAAGATCTGTAATCCTATTTAGGATGCACTTATGACTTCTGGGGTTTTAACAAACTTCTCAGGATTTAAATGGTAAATGAAGTCTCCTTGACCAATTAGGCCCTTTTATTTGGGATGTTAAGTTACTTGGAAAAGCTCTGTCATACAATGGTAAACCTTAGATTGTATTGCACAGGTAAATGTTGTAACTGCCCGAATATATGCAATTCCTAAAATTTTAATGTTTTGATATAAGGTCATCACCTAATATTCTGATTACTTGAGATGTTATGTGTCACAGAAATAATCAAATTTCTTTGTCAATTGCATCATAATGAACTCTCATCAGATCTTTAACGATGTCTATTTCTGAGATTTTGCCATTTATAATTGTTCTTATTCTCTCACAAAACGTGTTTCTTCTTCAAGGAGATTTATAAAAAGGGCTTTGGGGATAAATACAGGTATTCAACATCTTTAAGATTAATACTAAAATGGATAAACATTTCCAGAACTAAAAAGCTGCATTCAAATTGAACAAGAATTAGGAACATGGGATTAAATGAACTGAGAAAGGTTATAGTTTTGTGATTCTTGTTGAAAATATTGCTGGTTCCCTAATGTTTCCTCTTCCAGAGTAAGGAAACTTCCTCTTAAGGTATCTATGATATACAAAAATGTCATAAAGTATGCATTTGTAAACTGAAGCATTTATCTTTTCTCTCTACATAATTCCCTTGAAATTCAAAACTCTCAATGAGTATTCTTTCTTTCATGGCAATTACAATTGCTTGCATAAGTTCAGTAAGAATCTGATCATCTTATAACAGGTCACCATTTGAAAATACTGGTTATTTTACCAAGGCTTTGACTGGAATGTCATATTTGAGGGCGACATTCATAGACTCAGATATTACCAGGCAGCTGTAAGGAATTAGGGTTGGCTTTATAAACATGGAGCCATAAAGCCCCTTGGAAATGTTGGCCTGGTGCCTTGTTTACAGAGTTCCCAGTAGCCTTACCAGGTAAGTAAAGAAGGTCACTTCCTGGCAGGTGCAGGAACCTCAGGATATCTTGGGGACCTCATGAAGAGGAATTCGCCCAATTCTACAGGTATTGCAGACCTGTCTGATGGCAAGTATTTGGCTTGGCTTCTGGCCTGGAGAGGCTACTAAAAGTTCAACCTGGAGATTCCTTATAAAAGGTTCTAACAAAACAAACTTTAAAAGATCATCATGATCAATCTCTATTCTTGCTGAGCTTATGTAAATAATTAGGCCAGATTAAGACTGGATTTGTTCTACAAATGCATTGGTCTCAATTTGTCTATCTCTGGAAAGGGGGGGGGTTTAGAGAGAACAACTATGTTTCAGTAATGCACCGTTATGGATGTTAAATTCTCATTATGATTGCCTTTAAATTTTGAGGAATCAACATGTGGACCGAGCTCAGGGGTTTGGATGCAACTCTGCCAGCCCTTGCCCCTCACTGGTGTCATAGCCCTGATCTTCTTATTGTTGGGCTGATAGAGATTGCACCAACAAGCTGGACATGGGACAAAAGATGCATGCTGGGTCTCACATACCTCCCCTGGATGGGAGGATTATTAAGTATTGCCTGTATATTATGATAATCTCTCTCACCCTCACAACTGCCACTTACCCACTTTGCCCCCAGGATTGTTATATGACAATAAGGGGGTCAAGGGTGTTCAGTGCCTTCACCTCCCTCCACAAAGATTGCTACAAGGGAAAAACACCCACTCTCTGTCAGTCACCCGGTGCTCCAAGGACTAAGTATTGGACCATAGAGATAACCCAAAATGTCAGGAACCCATGTCACAACAAGGGCCTCCAGAGAGGGAAGCTTGCTACACTTACCTTCCTCAGTGGGGGATCTCAGACGGGGGAAGGGTGCAAGACAGGGCCCTTCAAAAAGCTATAAAGGATACCCAGGATAGGGTAATACAAGCCATAAAGGCAACCACTCCCCTGGCAGCCTACCAAGGTTTGAACCTTCCAGCCCTCAATCATATGCTTACCAATTCCCCACTCCAGCGTTGGGCCAACACTACTCTACAAGTCTTCCATAAAATAGATAATCACACCCAAACCTGCTGGATGTTCTTGCCCCTCAGCCGGAGGGTTCACTTAGCCACTCCTATCCCTTTGACCTGGGAAGTTCCTGAAAATCTGAAAACCAACACTTCTGTCTTAATTGGACCCATGGCCACTGGGATCCTTCTCACAAATGCCAACAATCTAATCTGTACAGTCCCTGAAGGTATGAATGGTACCTCTCTATACGGAAAAAAATATAACCTTAAAGAGAAATATAACGCTATATTCAACCCCTGAGGTGTTCTATCTATGTTCTAATTTGGCCTACCGATGCTAACAGGCCAACTGGATATCTCTGGGGTTAGGAAGATATACTATATCCATATACACTGAAGATCAGCTCCTAACAGCATTTAGCCCCAAGTCCCAGGCTAAACGGGCAGTCCTTCTACCCATTCTGATAGGAGCAGGAATTGTGACAGGAATAGGAACCAGAATAGGGAGAATAGATTCATCCGTAGGACTATACCATAGACTATCTCAAGAGCTAAATGAAGACATGGAACAGGTGGCAGATTCTCTGGTAACCTTACAAAGCCAAATAAACACTCTGGCGGCAGTGACCCCCCAAAATAGGCGAGCCCTCGACCTCCTCACTTCAGAAAAAGGAGGGACTTGCATCTTTCTGGGGGAGGAATGTTGCTATTTCATAAACAGGAATAGTTACAACTAAGGTTAAGGAACTCAAGGAAAGAATTCAACATAGAAAACAGGAGAATATCAATAAATGGAAAGGATGGGATCTCACAGATTGGGCATTCTGGCTTCCTGCCGTGGAAGGGCCCCTCCTCTCCATAATTTTACTTGTATCCATCGGCCCCTGTATACTGAATGCCGTGGTACGTTTTATTGAAAACGCTGTTGCTTGCCAAACTACTCCACATATCTTAGCTTTCTGAGAGTACCAACCTGTAAAACTGAAAGGTGATGCCTACTAAAAGTTTTTTTTAAAAGGCATCAATGGGGGGAATGTTGGAGAAGTGGATAAAGTACACCAAAGATGGCTGATTGGACTAAAACAAACTCTGGTCTCTAGCTTAGAGACCCCTCCTCTAGGTTCTTCTTCCTTTGTTTGCTGCGCCCATGAAAACCACCCCCCTCACAAATATGGAGGCTGATAACTATAAATTACCCTTCCTGCTCGCATTTGGGGCTCAGATATTTGGAGAAATGGTCTCCTCTGAGCCCACCAGTGTTAAATAAATCTCCAATCCACCAAGGTCTCCGAGTGCCGCTTGGTTTTTCCACCTGCGTTCCAGCGTGATTCCATAACAAGAACAGGGCAAGACAGAAAACAAAAGAGTAGTGCCTTTAAAGTATTAAAAGAAAAAAAGTGTCAACCAAAATTGTATACTTCCTAAAAATAATTTCCAAAAAGGATAAAGTAAAGACATTTCCAGATGTGAAAAGCTTAACAGTAGACCTGCACTGAAAAATTATTTAAATTGTATAATGTTATTATATGATAAATAATGTAATTTCTATTACACAAATGATTTTATTATTTAATAATCATTATTATTTTATACATTGTATGTACATATAAATCCCTTTAGGCAGAAGGGAGATGATAATAGATGAGAGTCTGGATGCTGAGGAATTTTCCTCCAATTGTCAAGTATTGTGAAGAGTGTGAGAGTTTACCCTGCTAGTAAGCTAACAACTTAGCCTGCTGAAGTTTCCTGGGTGCTGGCAGAAGACTTGAGCCTTTTGGGTCAGCAACAAAGACTTGATTAGTCAAGGCACTACAAGAGGCACTAGCATTGGCATATTTCATAGCAGTTCTTAGGGTCCCAATCTCCACAGGGCGACAGGAATGCTGCATAACAACCACACACACTGTGGGATGCAATGCAAGAGGGAAGCTGGAACTTAGGGAACTCAAACCTTCTACCATGAGCAATAAGCTAGCCTGTCCTCTGCTCCAGAGGGAGACACCATCTCTGTCTTCCAAGGCTGTGCCTGTACAAACATTTCTGTAAACATAGTCCGGCACAATGATCAGTCAGTGCCTCTGCTCACAAGATGTTCAGGAACATGAGACAACCATATTGTCTCCCAATAATATCTACCCCCCACTTCTACATCATTTTGACTTCTGGCGAATTCTTTCATGAGTATTCATTCCATTGGCCACTCTGATTAATCTGACCTACAGAAGGTGGAACAAAACCCATTCAATGTGTTCCACATAACATTCAATTAGAGCTGCTATCACAGGATAAGAGCAAATTAGAACTACCATATGATCCAGTGATCCCACTTCTGGGTCTATATCCAAAGGAGGAAATGATATCACTATTTCAAAGAGATGTCTGCACTCCCATATTTATTACAAGGTTATCTATAATAGCCAAGATAAGGAACAATGTAAGCATCTATCAATGTCTGAATGGATAAAGATATGGTACATATATATATATATATATATAGTACATGTTATATATAAAATATTATAATATTAATATAACATAATTATAGATAATTACATTTATGTAACATTAAAAATATATAATATATACATTATTAACATATATACAACATATTCTTTATATATATATATATGTGAATGTATATATTTATGAAGTTACTCAGCCATGAGAAAAAAGGAAATCTTGCCATTTATAACAACATGGATGGACTTTGAGGACACTATCCTAAATGAAAGAAGTCCAACAGAGAAAGAGAAATACTGTATGAAATCACATATAATCTCAGTACTTTTTCTAACCAGATGACTTACATCACAGGGATAACTGCCAACAGAGCATATGTAAATAATGAGTCAGTTCTCTATCCAGGAAGCTCCCCAGAGAAAGTGACGATAGCTTCATTTTGGCAAGAACTCCACAGTCATCTGAAAATTACCTGATCTACTGATGAGGCTTCCTTAAATACTAGAAGGTCTCAGATGACAACCTCAAAGTTATAATTAGCTGTGTATTCAGGAAGGAGAAAAATTAATGCCTGACTTCCACACAAAAATTTT
This sequence comes from Lynx rufus, assembly GCF_022079265.1. Classification (NCBI taxonomy): domain Eukaryota; kingdom Metazoa; phylum Chordata; class Mammalia; order Carnivora; family Felidae; genus Lynx; species Lynx rufus. Next base: position 93,073,636 of record NW_025814845.1, on the reverse strand, counting down.
AGTCCTGGAGACACATATGGTACCCCTAGAAAGAAAATATTGCCAATTATTAAGCCCGACATCATTTGGGGAAGCACACATTGATAGTGCCTCCAATGTGGCCTGATAGCTAAAATGGACCTCAGTTCAGTTCCAATAATTGACTCCAGTCCTTTTGTCTGGAGAGATTGTATAAAGGCAGTCAGTCCAATCAATCCTTTTGCCGTTCATCACCAGCTGGGTGGCATTTGCGTGCCCCACAGAATGTCTGAACAACAGCCATAGGAGTGGGGCTGGGGCAGACATTCAGAGATGGTGATAAATGTTTTGCATGGAAGGTGTGGGAACTGAGGCTACCCCTTGCTATTTCCAATCAGCTTCTTAGTAAGAGTAAGGGGAATGATGATCAAATTGTAGTCAGAGCTGTCTGGCAGAAGATGGCAACCTCACCAGTAAGTTAAGTATTGTTGCAACCATTTGCCATGACAGGCTGTTTCTCCATGAAAAAATCCCCAGGGCTGACTCTAAAAGCAAAAAAGATCTTTAGTGCCAAAGTCTAAGAAACTCCATTTCAGTGCCAAAGTTATTCTCCCTCTACTGTGGCAAAATTGATGTGCCCGTTTTCCAGTAGCTATAACTTTACCTTTTTCCAACTATTCCCTAATCATACTTAGATCAGGCCCAAGAGAAATAAGACCATTCCTGTAGAACTTACACAGACCCATTGTGTCCCCTGCTTTGTCCCTCATGGACCTCTGGAAAAGAACTCAGCCAGCAGGTATACTTAACCAAGTAGTCATTCTTTTTATGACTGAAGACCATGTCAGTCCCACAGAACAATGCAAATGGCTGAACCAACAGTAAGTTTGAATACACTAGCCTCCCTTTTGACTAAGCTGTCCCTGGAAAGTATATCAATCAAGCCAACCTGGGAATGTAAGTAAGGATGGGAAAAAGCATCATGTCCAGGGAAGATCAGGTTGAAATCCCAAATTTTCACAATTGGCATATAGAACCTTCTATCTTTCAACCTGCTCATTACCCAGTGTATTAGTTTTCTAAAGCTACCATACCAAGTGATCACAAACGTGGTGGGTTAGAAGAGTAGAAATGTATTCTTTCATGGTTCTGGAGATAAAAAGTCTGAAATCAAATGTCAGCAGGGTCATGCTCCTTCTGAAGTATCTAGGGGGAAATCTTTCTTCCTCTTCCAGCTTCTATTGGCTCCTGGCATTCCTTGGCTGGTAGTGACATAACTCCAATCTCTGCCTCCATCGTCACATGGCCAGCTGCCCTTTGTATCTTTCTGTGGCCAAATATCCTTTCCTTTCTCTTTTAAAGACACCAGTCATTGAATGTAGGGGATGCAATTCAACCCAGAAAGTATGCAAGAGAAAATAATACCCTTCAATGGACAGCCACATTCAGTGATCAAACTGCTTTACAGATATGTAGAGGAGGAGGAGGAGGTAAGAGGTAAAATCCGAATACTTTTTAAGCCAATTTTTAAAGAAGTCAGTTAAATTATACTGCTTAAGCTTAAGTATTGGTGAGCCAAATTCGGGCATTTAGGGGAACCTCTGTGAATTGAGGGCCACATTAAACCAACTGCATTACTACCAGATTAGAAGTAAGTTTTCTTCTAAAGGAATGGTCATTACTTTTTAACATAAAGCTGAGATGCCACTGCAGCCAGACCAGCTATATTTCTGGCTATTCCATTTCCATTTGACAAGAGAGGTATATTGAGCTCTTCCCACTTTGTTAGTCAGAATCTAGTTTACCCATCCCAAAGTGAGACTATCAGACCAGAGGGCCATAAGGCTTTATGGATTAGCATTCAATTTCTATAAGACCATAGCAGCAAGCTAATAGCTGCTCTCTGGAAGAAGTTTACCTGATAGCCGCACCATGGAAGTGATAAATACAAATACAGCCCACAGGATGCTTCTGGATAAAGATCGTCACCCATTGCCAGAGGCAAAAATCAGCAAAATAATCAGCCACAGAAACATTTAGCTCAAAGGGATGACTAAGTGGTGGGGCCCCAAAGGTATTAAAATTTCTGTATATGCAGTTCTTACTGATTGAAGGACTCCTTTCTGACATTTATGGTATATGGATATACAAGCATATAGCACATTAATTACTACTATGCATTCACATATGAATCTACAGTAATAAGAACGCTGAGTTGACTGAATAGGGCATGTTCCATGAGGTCACATTAGTTTCCTATCACCACTGTAGAACTTGCTCAGATCCCATAGGTTAAATTCAGATGCCCCTCTCGACATGAAACAGGATAGGATGCAGACTTGGTTTCCTGACTTCAACAGATCCATAAAAGTTTGAGTCCCTCCCATTTCTAAAGCTTCCCAGCATACTCACACAAGTGCATATTGCCTCTGAAACCTTTTAGGGATAGGGAGACCTCTGGTCATCTTTCTCCTATAGTAGCTAAGATCAGGTAAAGGAAAAGGCAAGGGACCAGGGGATGTGGAAGCAGAAAGCAGCTTTGCACTAGCAAGCAAGGCATATTTGTATTCTGTCTCAAGTAGTACAGCAGCTACTCACAGATCCATCAGACAAACATCTAGTGTTTTATTCCTTCCAAAGTCCTATATTGAGCAGCAAGGACATCATTACTGACACCAGCTACTACGGGTTTGAGGACCTCTTGACTAAACAGCCACAGCCATGTTGCTTTCTGGCTAAGGCTGCTGGTTTGTGCCATTTGGCTGACTTGGGCTTGAATCAAACAGCAGCACCTCTTGTTAAGGAGTCCACCTTAAACCAGGGCTTTTGTTGCTACATTGTCATGATAACATCTCTCAAGTTTTCACCAGTTTTAACATAAGAAATAAGGGAAGTTTATAGGGTGGCAGGTCTGACCACAAGAATTTATCTAAATTCTTTTGGATTGGGTATTCATATTCCAGTGGTTCACTTTCACCAGCCCTACAAATCCAATCCCATGCAGTAAGAGGCCAATTACCACTCAATTGCCTTATAAATTTTCATGAGAATTTACCTATCTCATAGAAGTATTACTGAGAACACTGAAACTTCCTTATAGCAACCACAGCCCAGTGCAAAAAAACAAAACAAAACAAAACAAAACTAAGACTATTATCTCTGAATGGATCTAAATTTGGCATGATGCACTGTGTTATAATAACAGAGCTAACCCATCTCTTTCCAGTCTTCCTTGACAAGCATTACATGCCTGCCCCTTGTCCTCCAGGTGACTCAAGTAGTTATAATGATTTGCCAGGCTTCGGACAATAGATGTCACAAATTTCCCTCCTGTTGCATTCAGTTTAGGTGCATGTCTTCTAACTTGTCTGGAAGGTGCTGTATTAGTCAGGGTTCTCCAGAGGATCAGAACCAACGAGTGTTGGGGGTGTGTGTGTGGATGTAAGGGGGTTATTTTAAGGAATTGGCTCTTGCAATTGTAAAGGATGGCGAGTCTGAAATCTGCAGGGCATGTAGGTAGTTTAGAGACCTAGGGAGGAGATGACATTGCAGTCTCTTTTTTAATGTTTTTATTTATTTATTTTTAGAGAGAGAGAGAGAGAGAGAGAGAGAGAGAGTGTGCAGGGGAGGGGCAGAAGTAGAGGGAGAGAGAGAGAATCCCAAGAAGCCTCAATGCTGTTAGTGCAGAGCCCAATGCAGGACTTGATCTCACAAATTGAGATCATGACCCGAGCTGAAATCAAGAGTTGGACACTTAACCAACTGAGCCACCCAGGTGCCTCAACATTGAATTATTGAATCCAAAGGTAGGTGGAAGCTGAACTCCTTCTTCCTTGGAGGGCCTCAGTCTCTTCTTTTATAGCCTTCAACTGACTGGATGAGACTCACCTATATTATAGAGGGTAGTTTGCTTTACTCAAAGTCTACTGATTTAAATGTTAATCACATCTAAAAAAAAATACCTCCACTACAACATCTGGACTGGTAGTTGACCAAAAACTGGATGCCATGGCCTAGCTCAATTGACACATAAAATTGATCATGACAGGGGCAGAACCTTCTGCCTACCCATGAAAAATCTTTGAACTATATGTTACAATAGGGAAGAACTGAGATGGTCTACCATATAAACACAGAATTCTTCCTACCCAGAGATGTAACAACAACCAAGATGAAATGTAGTCTGCAATCATCTTTCTCATTAACAGCCAGTAAAGTATTGCATTTATTGCCCAGGTGACCATTCAACTTGGCCAAAACATTTGCTACGATTCCTATGGATTTGTAATATCTAATTAATTGGCCCACATGATCCTCATCCTTCTTATTCCAGAAAGCCATGTCTCTATTTGCCATCTTCATCACCAGAACTGCCCAAAACTCTGAAGGCTGTGAGGTTTTATTCTAATTGTAAGCCACCTTGCCATAGTTTGAGAGACAAAAGACTTTATTACTCATCGCAGAGTTTCTAAGTCCTTAGTCATAGTTAAGGCTGCCATAACAAAAATACCATAAACTTGAAGGCTTATAAACAATAGAAATTCATTTCTTACAGTTCCAGAGGCTACAATGTTCAAGATCAAAGCAGAGTCAGTGTGTGGTGGGGCCTCGCTTCCTGTTTCATAGGTGGCTGTCTTCTTTTTGGGTCTTCACATAGAAAGCATGAGTGGGCTCTCTGGGGGTCTAGTTCCATTAGTTCCATTTATGAGATTTCTACCTTTCTAAAGGTCCCATCTCCAAGCACCATCACACTGGGGATTAGGTTTCAACATATTAATTTTTAGGGAATACAAACATGTAGTCTATAACACACAAGTAGTGAGCATATATACATACATACATACAAATATGTAGCATATTTGTGCAGTTTCCTTGAGCCAAAATTTCCAGAGTGTGGTAAAAATGGGGCCAGGTCACATGCACATATGCAGTGGTTTGCATTATAGGAGATAAATCTTTAGTTCAAGGAACCTGGGTCTTTTATAATAAGTAGTAAACACATCAGCCTTTTACTCAAGATGGAAGCACTATGCTATTTTCCAAGGCTCATAAGACATGCAGAAAATGCAAAAGACTCTTAGAGAATTATTTTCTAACACAAAAAATAACACTGTACTTTATTTCTTCCCAAAGGTAGATGGTCTTTTTCGTGACTTTTTCTCTTTAAAGTAGCTGTATTCATATGTCTTCTGGGAAAAGAGCACCCATCACGGGCCAAAATGATAAATTCTCTTCCAACGTGTCTACAGTATGTTAAGGATAGATACATAAAGTAGTGGGCAAATTGGAAAATGATTTTCCTTATTTGATAATATGAATCAAGAACAAGTGAGTGGAGCTCAAGCACAAAGGAGGGAAGGAAGATGTGAGACAGATCAGCAAATAAACAATAGACATTATAAGTTTTTGAGCGAGTGAAGATCTGGACCCAAATACAGCAGAAATTACAGAATTTAAATTATGACACATAGGGTGGGAAAAATCTCTGGCAAATGTATGAGAAAAAATAACATGTATTTATTATTAGTCATTTGAAAGAAGATCAGTTGTTTCTCTTTTAGAAAATGAAGCTTGTTTTCTATAGCTAAATGACACTTAACCTCTGAATTTGGTTGTAATAAGACAGTTTATCAAATACTTCAGCAATATCAAATACATCTGCTGAAACAATAAATTAAAATGAAATACCAAAATACCTTTCTTGTGCCACTCAAGTTTCTTTTTTAAGCATACACATACATATTCACACTTTAATATACACATTCTTGGGACAATTTATAATACTGAAAAATATTAATTAAAATTAATTTTTATTATGTAATGTATATTATGAAATGTAAAATAGTAATAAAATATTAAAAAATATTAATGACACATTGCAAGAGGATCTATCATTATTTTGCCTTTGATGTTTCTTTCTGCCTTATAAAGCAGACAGAGTAAATATTATTTTTCTTATATAAGGAAACTGAGACCAAGAATTGCTAACCAGGTCTAGTCTCCCTGAGAGTAAGTCAATGTTCCATTCACTATTATCATGATCCTAGAAAATCAGTTTATAATCTCAATTTCTGGGCATAATTTAGCAAAAATTAATATATACATGAAGCAATGACATCACTGATTATATATGAATACACAATTACTGCATTAGCTTCATGACAGCTGTGTCAAATGTACAAGGACTGTTAAAAATCTGTTTTACATTGGTTCTTTATGGACCATGAAAATGCAAACACAAATATAGTTTAATGAATGGATACCTCATAGCAATTTTACCAGCCCGTATATGAAACCATTTTGTAGTTAAACATCTACTTTCATATTGCATAAGTTAATAAACATATTAGCTATCAAGTATGAAGGATTTTCTCAAGAATTTCAAAAGAATAGTTTCTATATATTTCTGAGATTTTGTAAAAGGCACAAACATTAAATCTAAGTCTTTGATCTGATTTTTTAAATTTTTTTTAACGTTTATTTATTTTTTTTGAGACAGAGAGAGAGCATGAACGGGGGAGGGTCAGAGAGAGAGAGGGAGACACAGAATCTGAAACAGGCTCCAGGTTCTGAGCTGTCAGCACAGAGCCCAACGCGGGGCTCGAACTCACGAACCGCGAGATCATGACCTGAGCCGAAGTCAGACGCTTAACCGACTGAGCCACCCAGGCGCCCCTTTGATCTGATTTTTAAAAATTCCATCCTTAAAATATTTACTTTCAATTCTTATCTCACTACCCATGTTATTCAAGACTGTTTTCTGTCAATTCTACTTGTGTGGTTAAAAATCTAAAGAAACAATTACAAATGCCAAGTTAAGCTAAATTTTACCTTTACTTTTTTAAATTCAGTACCCTATTGCCTTAGAGATCATTATGTCTCCTAAATTCATTAGTGATACTGATGTCACTTTAATTTCTTTAAAGCATAGTTTTGGACATGTTATTGTTCTGCTTTTAAATTTGGAATGGTCCATATTCACACACAAACACACACACACACACACACAATACATACACACATTCATTCATACATACATATATATACATCCCAACTACCTAAGCCAGGTAATGACCGTTCAATGGCCAGGAATAACCCATTAATTCTTATTTAGAAAAGAAGGTACTTACTGTCTCCTAAAAGTGCCTCACACTCCCATCCTTTTGCACATGTCATTTTCTTCTCTTGGAGTACTTCCTATCACCTTCCCCTTTGAACCCAAGCTTTTGTTACCTCCATCAAAATTGGTCTTTTAAAGGTTGGAAATGGTCTCTGTTTCTAATTCCAATAGTCATTTCTGAATCCTCACCTTACATGACTCACGAGAAACATTGATCCAGTAAACCTCTCCTTCATCCTTGAAACAACATCTGTTCTTGTCCCTCCTGGGGCAGCTCACTTTCTTGGTTGTCTTCCCATCACACTGGTTCCTCTCTGTATCTCCTTTGCTGAATTCTCCTCATCTAAGTGTTGGAGTGTCCTAGGGCTCAGTGCTAGACCTCTTCTCTATTCGTCCTTACTCTACTGGTCTCACCCAGTCTGATGGGTTTACACATCACATACACACTGACAACTTTTACATTTATATCCCAAGTCTGGATTTATTCTCTAAATGCCAGAATTTTATATGCAACTGCCTATTTGACCCCTCTATTTGGTTATCTATCACCTTCTACTTGAATATCAAATAGATTTATCAAACTTAACATGTCCTAAATTGAAATCTTGATCTTCCCATTAAAAACTATTCCCTTAAAGTGTTTCTCAATAGATTAAATGAAAATTCCACCGTTCCAATTTCTCAAGCCATAATTCTTAAGGTAATTCTTGAGTTTTCTCTTTCTCTCACACCCTACATCAATTTCACTGGCAAATTTTATCCAATTTTCCCTCTGTTAACACCCAGTTCCAACACATCATTCTCTCTGTTTGTCTCGCTCACCTGGAGTAGTAAAAACCCTTCTAATCAACCTCCTCATTCACATCTCTCTTTCAACAGCTCCTCATCTCATTCGCAGTATAAGTTACGTTCTCAAGATTGTCTCCCAAGCCTTATATAATTCTCCCCCACCCACCCTCCATCTACGATCATGTGTACTACAGTTCCACTGGATTCACCCTAAATTATCCCTAAGGAAGTAAGCTGGACCATAAACAGAGGAAGAAATTTCAACAATCATATAGGGAGCCATGGGTGGGGAGGGACTGCTATTTTAAATAACTATTCTCACTAATAGGAGAATTTTTAGGCAGAGATCCAGGAGACGTGTGGGAGTAAGCAATGTGGCTCTCTGGGAGAAAAGTGGTCCCACCAAGCTGTGAGTGCAAAGGCCCTAGGGCAAGAATATACTTGGCAGATTAGAGGAAACAGGAACATTGAAAAGTCAGCCAAGGGAAGGTGACTGTACTTAACAGCTCAGGTGAAAGAAGGCTCTGTTTTGGTACCAGTAGAAGTTGAAAAGAGGAAATGTGCAAGAAAAATGTCACTGCATTAACAAATGTTTATTGAGTAACTCCTCTAGGGAAAGGAGTTTTCTAAACACAAGAAATACAATCAAACCAAAATGTGTCTACTTTCACAAAATAGTACCTGCTTCATAAGACACAAACTCTGTCTTGTGCAGAGGACGGATATTAAACAATAGAATTTGGCAATTGTTTTGATGTTGTAGAGTAACAAAGAAAGAGAATTTTAAAAGGAGACTTGAATCTGCATGATGATTCATGAACATAGTTGCATAGGAACTGAAACTTACATGGCATTTTTATGAAAGTTCTTAGCAACTTCTTTAGAGCTTTTCAACAAGTCTCACTGAGAAGTTTCTGATCAGACATGTAAAACAGGCAATACATTCAGTTTAGAATGAATCAGTAGGGCAAGATCACAGACAACCAGGCCTGGTTTAATATCCCACCTCTGCTACCCAATCTCCTTAAGCTTCAGCTTCCTCATCTGAGAGAAAAGGACAAGGACCGTGCCTTCATTACAAGGTTGTTTAGTAAAGCAATTCACATGGCACCTGTTATATAGAAAGCATTCAATATTTATGTAATAGCTAATATGTGTAGAGAGACTTGGACACCTTAAAAATGCCTGAGAAGATACCTATTCCTAAGGGGTAAACTCTCATGATATGATTTCTTTTCAAAAATTCGTGTTAACCTAGTGAATCAATGTTTGCATAAGGTTTTGCTTCATTGTTAATGTGACAGAATAAAAACCAAATAATAGATGAACTTCCAGTGTATTTATTTGTAAAATCCTTATTGCAATACCCTTCTTCCACCTCACACAAAAGTGGAGAGGAGGGGCTTTATTATATATTATGGAATTTCTTTGGTTAAGTTAAGTGGGAGAAAGTTCAGTGGTGAGAAAGAGATTTGTGAGAGCCAACATTACCCATGCACCCAACCTCCACACTCAAAAGTGCCAATAGCACCACAGCACGGACAATTTTATAGAAAGATGTTCAGTGATAACTTTTGGTCTATTTTTTATATTGTGAAATTGCATCATGAGTCTGAGAGGAGCTCTATAATCATATTAAGAAATATTTACCAAGATAAAATAATCAACATCAGGAATGCTAAGAGTTGTACCACTCAGGAAGATAATGATCATCTTCTGAGAAGAAAATATTGAAAATAGGTAGCTGAGTGACATAAGAATACAAGGAGCAGGGGACAATATGAGCCCTGGCCAGAGAGCAATTTCAGATCCACTTAAGTTAATCCAGGCATTTTGATTACAATATCTAACATTTCTGAGTTTTAGGTCAAGATAATGGACTTCTTCCTTTTTGAGAGCATTTTATATGGCAGGAAGCTAATTTTCAGAGTGGAAACAATCCCTGGTAGTGAAAAGCATAGAAGATGATGTTGGAGTTATCAACAGATAAGATATATTAACCAATTTCTGAAATTCAGAAAGCAGATATAAACCTGGGGAGGAAGCCATAGTCCAGAGAAGTATTCTGAGAGCTCTTGAATTTTTTCACAGTATATAAAGCTTGAAATCGTATTAAAGGCAGAGAGATAAATTTCTTTCATATTTTTTCAAACTTGTTCTTTTTCAACATAGAAGATTCTTTCCCTCATTTCAAGGTCTTGCCTTGATATGAAAATATTTTTATTTTGCAATCATAGTTTAATTTTTTTGGCAAAATAAAAAAACTCTAGCTTTTGCCTAATTTCCCTTTAAAATTTTAAGGGGCAGCTTAAACTAATCTTTCATTTCTTTGTAGGTTACCTATGTTTTTCTCGTTACTTTCAGGATCCTCTCTTTTAAGTTTAGAATTCTGGAACTTTACCAGGATTATCTTTGTGTGTGAGCCTTGTCGTTAACTCTGTCTGGTACTAGGTGAGCCCTTGTAATCTCTTTTCAAGTCTGGGATGTTTTTCACCCTTATTTCTTTGAAATTTTTCTCTCTTTCATTTTGTTCTAGTTCTCTTTTTTTGTGAAGGACCTCCCAGATGAACATAGAAACTTCTGGGTATGTGCTCCATATTTCTAAATACTTCTCTAGACTTTCCACTTCTTCATTATGTGAACTATAAACTTACCTGGGCATGATCTTCCTAATCACTAACTCAGTCTTCCTGTGACTATTTTCCATTACCTAATCTATGCTAATGATGACCTATTTTTAGTTGAAGCAATCATATTTTTCATTTTGGTACTTTTTTTTTCTAAGCAAATGTTTTAGTTTCTTGGTTTGTTTGTCTTATAGATATGGTATCCTGTTATGCTTCTCTTTTTTTTTTAATAATTTTTTTTTAAGTTTGTTTATTTTTGAGACAGAGAGCGACAGAGCATGAACAGGGGAGGGGAAGAGAGAGAGGGAGACACAGAATCGGAAGCAGGCTCCAGGCTCTGAGCCATCAGCCCAGAGCCCGACGCGGGGCTCGAACTCACGGACTGCAAGATCGTGACCTGAGCTGAAGTCGGACGCTTAACCGACTGAGCCACCCAGGCGCCCCTTGTTATGCTTCTCTAAGGATATTCTATTTATTTTATTTTCTTCTGTTTCTTCAATTAACTCTGTTCATTGAAATGTGTTGACTTTAATGATTTTTGGTTTCCTGTTTATTCTTGTAAAAAATAAATTTAAAAAATAGGCCTATAATGAATACTTTTGTAGCTGGAATGTGTTTCTTAAACTTATAAACACTGGTGGGTTGGACTGGAAATAAATACAGTTCTGATTACCAGAGCTCTCCACTTGCAAGTGGATATCTCCAGTATCCAAGTGGACATGTTGTTTCTGAGGTGGAGGGGCTATACCTCCCTTTGATAAGCCAAAAGTGGTTATTTAGAGCAGTCATTATCAAATTTAAAAATCCCAACATCCAGGTCATGACCAAACCATTAAATCAGAATTTTGTGGTATGGGAACTGGACTTCAGTAATATTTAAATCCCCCAGTTGATTCCAATGTGTGGCCAGATGTGAGAAGCATCACATTCCAGCACTATCTGCTTGCCTGATTCCACACACATTCTGAAACCTTCCTATCAGAACTCTGCCATCAAAGTGCTAATCCCAGTGCTGTGCCACTGCAGCCATCAGCCATCCTGGGAGGGGAACTGGCTGTCCTGTTCCACACTCATTCAGTTACTTTCCCCCAGATTCTACAGTCTCTGACCTTGGAATTATTCCCAAAGTCTGTCTGGCAAACTCCCACATCATTTTGCCTTCTTAATTATCTATTGTGGGTTCTTACCCCGTTGGGTCTCAGCATCACTTCATTCCTGTCAACATTTTATCTTGCAGAAGTTCTGCACTGTTCTGCTCTGTTAGTGACATTACCCTTGAGTTGCAAATACTACTATGAATCCATGTTATCTTCTTCCATTTTTATCTGAGAGGTAAAAATCTATTCTCCATAGGATCTCTAAGAAGAAATATTCAGGTTTATGAATTTGTTCTTTCTTTCATTTATTAAATATCCATTGGGTCCTTGCTCTATGTGCTAAGCCTAAAGCAGAGAACAAGAAAAAACACAGATAATGCCTCACTTAGCTTACAGTCTAATGTGTTTTTCATACTTGTCATGCCGCCACCACCAAAATTGGAAGTAATCTAAATATTTAATAATATATTGGTGGTTGGACGAGTTAAGATAATATACATATAATGAAATATTATCCAATATTTAAATATACTTAAAAATTATGACATGAAAAAATCTTTACAAGATAATGTTAACTGGAAAAAGCAGGATACAGAATGGGATATACAGTATAAAGAAAAATTAAAGGTTTTTGCCTCTGAATTGGGGCACCGTGGGTAATTAATATCTTCTTCATATTTTTCCAGTACTTTCTAATACTAAGAGTTATTTGCTATATAATACGCTGTTTTAAAAAGTCAGAAATATGTTTTTGTATTATATTCTATTTTGCAAGTTAACACACAAATAGCAGCACAGAGAATCTAACTATCCCACTTTATCAGGGGTACAGATGTAGAAAATAAAGCTTGCAACTCAGAAATTAAGGAAACTTTTAGAGCTCTCTTAAATATTTTCACAACATAAGCTTCTTGAAGGTAAGTGATTAACATAATTTCTGCTTTGTTTTGTTTTGTGGTTTATTTTGGTATAATACTTTGCTAACTCAGGTGGTTCATTTAAAATTACTTTAGCAAAGACAGATGATATGTTTTAAGTCAAAGAACTGTTGTCCCACATAAACATCGGCATTCATGTTGGGTCTCTTGTCTCAATATAAGGTTTTGTCTGAAGCCCTTTAACCTAAAATCTTGGCTGATACCACACCTTGATGTCAGTTTCATTCCAAGTGGGACAATATTTCTTGGAATTTGGCTGAGCCCTTCTCCCAACACATTATTAGTAAAGAAGAAAAAAAAGAGAGAAAGTAAGAAGTAGAAAAGGAAGATGAAAGGGATTCCTGATATATTGTTACTATATATTGAAGGCTTTGGAAAAGGTGACATGAAAACGACTTCTTAAAAGCTCAAAGCTGGTGGGAGACCCAAAGAAGGAAGGAAGGAAATCCTTCCAATTTTGGTTAATAAACCTCACCTTGTTTTGTCAGCCAGCTAATGCTACTCCTCTCAACTGCTAAAAATCTAGACATGCCTTGAGAAGGGAATCCTACCTTCTGGATGAAGAAAAGAAGAGAAAAGAGAAGAGAAGAGAAGAGAAGAGAAGAGAAGAGAAGAGAAGAGAAAAGGAAAAAAGTAAAGAAAAGAAAAGGGAAAGAAAAGAAAAAAAAAAGACCACCACTGCCCTCCAGAGCCCATCTTCTCAAGCCAGACATAGAGTCATGGCTAACTCAGATGAAAATAAACATCATTATTATACTGCATAAAAGAGAAATCTGATCTATAAAAATATCTGGGCAGGGCTGCAGAGATGTAGTTGCATTGACTCCAAAGAAGATAGTTACTTTATATTCCGTGAAGTGCCATAAAAGATACAGAAATTTAGTGAGCATTTCTGTGGTATATCATGAATGCAATGGGTCATATTAATTTAATAGAGCACAGGTAACAGCTGACTAAATGAAGGATCAAATGCTGCACAATTTAATTATATAAAAACATCTATGTCACATTTAATCTATTAAAATTGCCTATAAAAATTATCTCAACAAAAAATTATCTATTTTTCTGTGGTAATGGTATTCTGCTTTATTTTGTTTCTTTTATGGTGTTACCACTCAGCCAATTTTGGTCAAGGTACCTTCTTTTCACCATGCACTATCAATATTATACGTAATTGTTCAAATATTTTTCTGAAACATAAGATATAATAGATGTTTGGAGGGGTTCTGACTTTACCATATTTTAATAACAAAAGAATCTTCTTGAAATTTAGTTTTAAACCATAAAAGATATGCTCCACTCAGAATGCACAATAGGTTTTAAATATCACTATAAAGTGAATCATTCTACTGACCTGATGATACAGTGGGTATTTTAATACTTCAAAAATAATATCATTTTCTCCAAATGCAGTTTCCATAGCAACAGTACACTTCACCTATTAGACAAAGAAAGATCAGAACTGACTCTACTATACTATGAATTCCTTTTCAGCTCTGATTTCACTGAATTCACTTGTGTTAAAATCCATTTTAAACATTTAATTTATTTTATCTTGAGAGCATAAAATGACCTTCAAATTTTCCTGACAATATACTTAGGATATTTACAATATATTTAGTATATAGACATATTTGTTTATGCACATTTATACAAATATACATAAAAGCAGGTTAGAGAAAGACAATAATAATGATCTATTTTCCAAGTCTATTAGTTGCTGTCTAAAAAGATGGCATATTTAGAAATACGTCAACGTAAAACTACAGTAGTTTTGTTCCACATATATGAAGAGTTGAGTTTTCTTTAATTTTTTTAATGTCTATTTATTTTTGAGACAGAGAGAAACAGAGCATGAGAGAGGGAGACACAGAATCCAAAGCAGGCTCCAGGCTCCAAGCTGCCAGCACAGAGTCCTATGTGGGGCTCAAACTTGTCAACGGTGAGATCACCACCCGAGCCGAAGTTGGACGCTCAACTGACTGAGCCACCCAGGCACCTGGAGTTGAATTTTAAGTAATTAAGATATTTTTAAATGATATGCAGTCTAACATTATAGTATTTCAGTGTACCAATACTCATTCAATGACATCAAATTCATCAGTGTTAAATTGATGAAGGTAAAAATGCTTGATAAATATTTGTGACCTGGAAAAAAACAAAACAAAAGTAGCGGAAGACATATGGAAGTGACATGCACTGTGACGTTCTTTGAAAGGGTTCTCTGAGTCTCCCCTTTTTGGTGCCCTAATACATCAGGCAGTTACTCGGCCACCTGTAAAGAGTTAAGTCAGTGAAATCAAACTATCTGTCAAAATCTAGAATATACAGTGTTTATAAGTATTCAGAATTATCTTCATTCACTTACTGGTGTCAGTCTAAGAAAAGCTCGAGTCGTCAGTTTTTCACAGATGGAACCACGCTTCCTTTCTGGCATACTGTACCTGAATGAATAAGCATACTACGTTGGAAGCAGAGCAGTAAAATAAACAGAAATGGTGATGTCATTTGCCCCCTGTTCTCGACATCAATACTTATTAGGAAATGGTTCAGTAGCCAAAAGTAATCTTTTTTTTTAATTCAATCTTGGTATGAAGTCGCATAAGAAAAGTGGGTATATTGGATCAAAAGAATACAAAGCAAGTTTTTAAGCATGATGTGTAGCTTGCCAGTTCCCTTAAGGTTAGGACAAATGGCAAAGTATTTAAACTTATAGGAGAAGAAGTTCATTCTAAGCACTAGAATCAATGTCTTGATTACGATGGCTGTTGAATAGCAAATCGAAGAACAGAGGAAATCATGGAAATGTTATGCTAACAAGATCAGCCAAAGGCACAAACAAGAATTAAGTGAAGTCTATCTATGCAACATGCGTGCTCTTCCTATCCTTGACCCTCACTTTCCTATCCCTAACCCACTTGTGTTTCTCTTGGCTTCCCCATCAGATGCCACTGAGCAATGTACAGCTAAAGTGTGCTGATAGGATTCATGTCCTTTGATCCATGTGTTACCCTTCTCCAATCAACTTGAGCATTTTGAGAGCTATTCCCTCAGGTTACTCTCCAATTAGAGGAGGCTAATCTGACTATGCCAGAAAAATATGTTAATGATTGCTAATTCTTTCACATATATTTTGAACTGTTGAACTATGGACAAAAAAAAAAGATAAACTTCTTTCCTTTGATAAGGGTTCATGTCTCACTTTAGACAGTTTGAGTCTCATAAATATCCTGTTGTCTGATTTAAATTATTCCTAAACTGCAAAATAGTCAGCTTTGAATGAGATATTGCTTATATGCTGTTTTGGATTTCTAAAACAATAAACAATAGTAAGATGTTTTCTACCAATTGACTGAATAGCAGCCTAAATTCAGCATTTTTCATGTATGTCCAGGGACTATTACAGAATGTGAGATTTGATAAAACACACATGTGTTAAAATAGCAAAGTATTTGGTCCGATTTTAAGTTATTTTGATTTATTGGGTGATATTATTTTTTAAAATGTTATGGTTTTTATTTGTGGAATTAGGAAATGGCCAAAGGTGATCCAATTTTTATAATATCAGACAGTTTAAAGACATAAATCAGGCCAAAGAGATTATTACTTAATAAGCACTTCCATAAAAATAAAAAGGAAAAAGGAAAATTTTAAAAAGAGCAGAAAAGAGTAATAGTTTTTAAAGTAGGAGGATTTCTATAACAGAAACATAAAACTTTAACTTCTTGTCTCACTTTACCTTCAGAGGAAGTCAGTGGATAAATGGTTCTAGTACACTTGAGTAAAAGTGGATTGGCACATGCATCTCAGGGTTTCAGGCAAGCCCCATTTACTGGAACCTTCGTCCCTGCACTGGAATAAAAATCCCAGCAAAGATTCTATACAAGCACAGGTGTTAGCTTCCATATGTTTTTAAATTTTTAAAAAGTTGTACCACCACTTTGCATCTACATAAAGAGTTCATGCATAAACAAAAGGCAATAATCAAAGTCCAAAATTTATTTATTTATTTATTTATTTATTTATTTATTTATTATTTTAATGTTTATTTATTTTTGAGAGAGAGAGAGAGAGAGAGAGAGAGAGCAAGCGGGGGAAGGGCAGAGAGAGGAAGACACAGAATCCCAAGCAGGCTCCAGGCTCTGAGCTGTCAGCACAGAGCCCAATGCAGGACTCAAACCCAGATTGCGAGATCATGACCTGAGCCAAAGTCGGACACGTAACTGACTGAGCCACCCAGGTGTCCCCAAAATTCTTTTATTTACTGTTTATAAAAAACACATGGGAGAGAAATAAGAATTGATCTCTGATCTTAACTCTGCCTCTCCCTTTTCCCCCTGTGTGTTTGGATGTGTATTCCCCTTCAGTAGTAGTCACTCACTCCCATCAGCTCATCTATACCCATAATTCCACCACAGAGTTTCTGGCCTCTCAGACAAACCAGAACTGTGCTCCAGCCTAAGTGTCAGTCTGTGGGAGATGTCTAGTTCACATAGCTGTTTGCATTGTGGGATTTGGCTGTACACTCCAGATTGCCTGTCTCTGAGACCTGGGGATTCTGTTAATGTTTCCAACTTCTTTTCTGGGTTTAGAAATCTGTGCTTCTCCACCATTCCCTTAAGGTCTATTACTTCTAATAGAGATGTTCACCAGGGTTCAGGTTTCAATCTCATGGTGGCCTCAAGACTGAAGAGTGGTTCTTCTTACCATGTGTGACCAAGGATACTAGAGTCTGAGGAGGAAGAGAAAGGAACCAATATCTGTGGGTGACCTACTACTTTCCAGGAATGGACCTAGGCTCTTTACGTGGCTTTCACTCAAAACAAGAAAATGAGTTATGATTATTATTCCCACTTTCCGGTTTAAGAACTCAGGACTCAAAAACAAAAAAAAAAGAAGAAGAAGAAAGTTTGCATAATTTTACTACTAAAAAGTCAATTAGAAGATAGGGATCTACTTTTGGTACTGCCACTGGGTAACTCTGGTCAACTCACTTAACTTCTTTAGCCCTCAAAACCACATCTGTAAAACATTGACATCATATTGGGCTAATATTTTAGAGACTTCATAGGTCTCAAAATTTCTGAAACTATGATAGAAAAAAATGAATTATCTGCTCAAGATTATTAAAACTTGATAAATGAGTAGTGGTATTTCATTATTCTATTCTGTTTTTTATACAATTAAAGTGTGCCATAACAAAAAGTTTTTTTAAGTGTTCTGTTGTCTAAGGAATAATATAGCAGCTGACCTTCACTAAAACACATAAATTGGTGGTAATTTGGAAATTATCTTCTTCATCTTTCTATTTATTTTTCACATGGAATAGATATGCAAAAACTGCTCCTTATGGTAAATGAATTTTTCCGTATTTATAAAAGTAAAATCCTATGTAACAAAATCAAACAAGAATATGCTTCACTTCCTGGCATCAGGTGAGCTTAAGTCCCACTCCGGGCTCTGCACTGACAATGAGGAGCCTGCAAGGGATTCTCTCTTTCCCCCTCTCTCTCTACCCCTTGCTCACTTGTGCTCTCTCTTTCAAAAATAAACAAACTCAAAAAAAAAAAGTCAGACAAAAAAAAAAAAGAATTTTCTTCACTTAAAAACAAACCCAAATTTTATTTGTCTTTAATAGTTGTGGTTTCCCTTGAGGGAGAAAAGCAAGCCTTTTGTTCCTGTGGGAGACCATTCTGGTGTAACTAACTCCTGTGTTTTATTTACAATCCTGTCAGACCATGCCCAAATTCCTTTCTTTAAGGGGTGCACTTACTGGACAAGAGTTCCATGTTCTGACAGACACTTTGAACTCTGGTATGGCTGAGGAGAGAGTTTGAGTCACTGAGATCTGGAAAATCCACTTCGTAAACCACACCATTTCTGCTAGGGTATGCAATGTTGACCAGCAATGTTTGAGCAAGTTAACTGAAGGACAAACAACAGTTTCCCACATTACTAAGGTTGCATAAACAATGTGATGTTCTCTTTTGAAAGATCAGCATTATGAACAGTAACAATTACCCACTTAAATATTATTCATTCAAATAAGGAAAGTTGGAATGCATAAAATAAAAAGAACTAGCAAAACTCAACCAGATGTTTTACCATGGGTGATTTCATTTTTTTTTTTTGTAGTCCAAAGTCCCTAAAACAATGAAGAGGAAATAAGTGTTCTAAGTTTTAAAAGGTTTCCTTTAAATTTTCATTTAGTTGTTAAACTCTTAAACTCTATCCTATATAAATTCCGAAAAGAAGGAGAATTCTTGCCAGTCTGAGGACTATCTTTCTTCTGGAATGTCAATCTCCTGCACTGTTCAGAATTCAACGTGAAGCAAACATTTGATCAGTGAAGGGCTTTCTTTGAAAGCAAAACATTAAAGAGGGAGTGCTTCATCGCGTCTTAAAATATTTGGAATCTCAAATTAACTTATTACTTAAAACTTACTTCTGATTCAGAAATAATTATACATTATATTCCAGATATATGATTTTGGCTTTTCAAACTCTATTGGCTCAAAACCCTACCCAGAAACACAAGACTGAGCAAACAGAACAAAAACAACATCTCCATTCCACAGCCACTTTGTTGACACCAGATCTTCCAACATGTAAATGTAAAGCATACATCTTTGGACATGAAAACAATTAGTCAGAAGTAGTCTATTGTAGAAACAAAGAAATGGATTTAAAACCAGCTGTTGCTGCTGTGAGGAGGCAAAATATTTGATTACATGACACAGAAAATAGTAATGAGCAGATAGAGTTCTTTCACAAAACGGCTAGAAATGAGATACGGTACTTGCAAATATTCTTGTTCCACCAAAGGAAAGAACAGAAATACTTCCTGATCAGTTCTTGAGTGAAAAGACAGATATGAGCAGTTTTTGAATGGAGAAGAGTTTTAGCGGAATGATGTTTACTCACCCCATGGCATCTTGGAAATGAGAGTATTTTAATTTTATTTATTTATTTTTTGGTATTTTGGGACCTAAATGCTGTAAAGAGTAGCCATTCTGTAGGAAGGGGTTCAAATGACCAACTTTAAAGAGTTAGAAGAATGGAAAGGGTGATCCCAACGATAGAAGTTCAGAAGTGGGGACAGAAGTTCAGCTGGGCTTCTGGTGACATGTAAGAATAGAGTCAGGAAAATGTAGAACAAGATCCATGTTTGAAAGAAATTTGTAACAGACTGTAAACTTGATAATTTTACAGCTTGTTTTTGTTTCCCTCTAGCAACTAGAAGCGATGAACTTAAATTGTGAAAGGTCTGTAGTTCGGCTGTTTTCATTGATCAGTCTTCCTACCCGTCATATTCTCTCCATACTTATTTACTCCACTCCTTCTCCAGGAGGCTGATTTCTAAGGCATGCCCCCATAGCTGCCACCCGCTTTGGCTTCTTGTTGGTTTGGCCAATGGGAGGCACCACCACCTTGAGAGGGTGGAGGAGGATGAGTTCAACACCTTTATGTATCCTCCAAAGTCTCTCCCTGCTGGATGTCAGGAATTGGCTGCAGCCTGACTGCAGGTCTCAGCTCTGACAGGTGGCCCTTTCTATACAACTATTTTCTCTACTTTCATTAAAGCTTCCCCTCCTCTCACTCCTTCTCCCCCCACCCTCCTTAAAGTACAGCAATCCCAAAGTGATACCACATGCTGGGGTGAATTGAAAAAATTAGCTCCATAACAAAAGAGTCTTAAAATGCAGGGGAAGTTGATTTATACCACACGTTCATTTAAATAGTGCATTTGGCTGGTGTACAAGGTTAATAGATCTTGGAGACTGAGCTTTATCACAAACTTGAGCTGCACTCGAGGATTAGGAAAAATCACTGGAGTTCCCAGCTGCTAGTTTATAGTTATTGACTTGACCTATTTTTTAAAATCTAACACAGATAATCAGAAGCAGTTACTTTACAGGGACAAAGTGTATCTTTACCATTTTGCCTCAGGCCTTTTTTTTTTTTTCCTTTTTTTTTTTTTATATATGAAGTTTATTGACAAATTGGTTTCCATACAACACCCAGTGCTCATCCCAAAAGGTGCCCTCCTCAATACCCATCACCCACCCGCCCCTCTCTCCCACCCCCCATCAACCCTCAGTTTGTTCTCAGTTTTTAACAGTCTCTTATGCTTTGGCTCTCTCCCACTCTAACGTCCTTTTTTTTTTTTTTTTTTTTCCTTCCCCTCCCCCATGGGTTCCTGTTAAGTTTCTCAGGATCCACATAAGAGTGAAACCATATGGTATCTGTCTTTCTCTGTATGGCTTATTTCACTTAGCATCACACTCTCCAGTTCCATCCATGTTGCTACAAAAGGCCATATTTCATTTTTTCTCATTGCCACGTAGTATTCCATCGTGTATATAAACCACAATTTCTTTATCCATTCATCAGTTGATGGACATTTAGGCTCTTTCCATAATTTGGCTATTGTTGAGAGTGCTGCTATGAACATTGGGGTACAAGTGCCCCTATGCATCAGTACTCCTGTATCCCTTGGGTAAATTCCTAGCAGTGCTATTGCTGGGTCATAGGGTAGGTCTATTTTTAATTTTCTGAGGAACCTCCACACTGCTTTCCAGAGTGGCTGCACCAATTTGCATTCCCACCAACAGTGCAAGAGGGTTCCCGTTTCTCCACATCCTCTCCAGCATCTATAGTCTCCTGATTTGTTCATTTTGGCCACTCTGACTGGCGTGAGGTGATACCTGAGTGTGGTTTTGATTTGTATTTCCCTGATAAGGAGCGACGCTGAACATCTTTTCATGTGCCTGTTGGCCATCTGGATGTCTTCTTTAGAGAAGTGTCTATTCATGTTTTCTGCCCATTTCTTCACTGGGTTATTTGTTTTTCGGGTGTGGAGTTTGGTGAGCTCTTTATAGATTTTAGATACTAGCCCTTTGTCCGATATGTCATTTGCAAATATCTTTTCCCATTCCGTTGGTTGCCTTTTAGTTTTGTTGGTTGTTTCCTTTGCTGTGCAGAAGCTTTTCATCTTCATAAGGTCCCAGTAATTCACTTTTTCTTTTAATTCCCTTGCCTTTGGGGATGTGTCGAGTAAGAGATTGCTACGGCTGAGGTCAGAGAGGTCTTTTCCTGCTTTCTCCTCTAAGGTTTTGATGGTTTCCTGTCTCACATTTAGGTCCTTTATCCATTTTGAGTTTATTTTTGTAAATGGTGTGAGAAAGTGGTCTAGTTTCAACCTTCTGCATGTTGCTGTCCAGTTCTCCCAGCACCATTTGTTAAAGAGGCTGTCTTTTTTCCATTGGATGTTCTTTCCTGCTTTGTCAAAGATGAGTTGGCCATACGTTTGTGGGTCTAGTTCTGGGGTTTCTATTCTATTCCATTGGTCTGTGTGTCTGTTTTTGTGCCAATACCATGCTGTCTTGATGATGACAGCTTTGTAGTAGAGGCTAAAGTCTGGGATTGTGATGCCTCCTGCTTTGGTCTTCTTCTTCAAAATTCCTTTGACTATTCGGGGCCTTTTGTGGTTCCATATGAATTTTAGGATTGCTTGTTCTAGTTTCGAGAAGAATGCTGGTGCAATTTTGATTGGGATTGCATTGAATGTGTAGATAGCTTTGGGTAGTATTGACATTTTGACAATATTTATTTTTCCAATCCATGAGCAGGGAATGTCTTTCCATTTCTTTAAATCTTCTTCAATTACCTTCATAAGCTTTCTATAGTTTTCAGCATACAGATCCTTTACATCTTTGGTTAGATTTATTCCTAGGTATTTTATGCTTCTTGGTGCAATTGTGAATGGGATCAGTTTCTTTATTTGTCTTTCTGTTGCTTCATTGTTAGTGTATAAGAATGCAACTGATTTCTGTACATTGATTTTGTATCCTGCCACTTTGCTGAATTCATGTATCAGTTCTAGCAGACTTTTGGTGGAGTCTATCGGATTTTCCATGTATAATATCATGTCATCTGCAAAAAGCGAAAGCTTGACTTCATCTTTGCCAATTTTGATGCCTTTGATTTCCTTTTGTTGTCTGATTGCTGATGCTAGAACTTCCAGCACTATGTTAAACAACAGCGGTGAGAGTGGGCATCCCTGTCGTGTTCCTGATCTCAGGAAAAAAGCTCTCAGTTTTTCCCCGTTGAGGATGATGTTAGCTGTGGGCTTTTCATAAATGGCTTTTATGATCTTTAAGTATGTTCCTTCTATCCCGACTTTCTCAAGGGTTTTTATTAAGAAATGTTGCTGGATTTTGTCAAAGGCCTTTTCTGCATTGATTGACAAGATCATATGGTTCTTCTCTTTTTTTTTGTTGATGTGATGTATCACGTTGATTGATTTGCGAATGTTGAACCAGCCCTGCATCCCAGGAATGAATCCCACTTGATCATGGTGAATAATTCTTTTTATATGCTGTTGAATTCGATTTGCTAGTATCTTATTGAGAATTTTTGCATCCATATTCATCAGGGTTATTGGCCTGTAGTTCTCTTTTTTTACTGGGTCTCTGTCTGGTTTAGGAATCAAAGTAATACTGGCTTCATAGAATGAGTCTGGAAGTTTTCCTTCCCTTTCTATTTCTTGGAATAGCTTGAGAAGGATAGGTATTATCTCTGCTTTAAACGTCTGGTAGAACTCCCCTGGGAAGCCATCTGGTCCTGGACTCTTATTTGTTGGGAGATTTTTGATAACTGATTCAATTTCTTCGCTGGTTATGGGTCTGTTCAAGCTTTCTATTTCCTCCTGATTGAGTTTTGGAAGAGTGTGGGTGTTCAGGAATTTGTCCATTTCTTCCAGGTTGTCCAATTTGTTGGCATATAATTTTTCATAGTATTCCCTGATAATTGTTTGTATCTCTGAGGGATGGGTTGTAATAATGCCATTTTCTTTCATGATTTTATCTATTTGGGTCATCTCCCTTTTCTTTTTGAGAAGCCTGGCTAGAGGTTTGTCAATTTTGTTTATTTTTTCAAAAAACCAACTCTTGGTTTCGTTGATCTGCTCTACAGTTTTTTTAGATTCTATATTGTTTATTTCTGCTCTGATCTTTATTATTTCTCTTCTTCTGCTGGGTTTAGGCTGCCTTTGCTGTTCTGCTTCTATTTCCTTTAGGTGTGCTGTTAGATTTTGTATTTGGGATTTTTCTTGTTTCTTGAGATAGGCCTGGATTGCAATGTATTTTCCTCTCAGGACTGCCTTCGCTGCGTCCCAAAGCGTTTGGATTGTTGTATTTTCATTTTCGTTTGTTTCCATATATTTTTTGATTTCTTCTCTAATTGCCTGGTTGACCCATTCATTCGTTAGTAGGGTGTTCTTTAACCTCCATGCTTTTGGAGGTTTTCCAGACTTTTTCCTGTGGTTGATTTCAAGCTTCATAGCATTATGGTCTGAAAGTATGCATGGTATAATTTCAATTCTTGTAAACTTATGAAGGGCTGTTTTGTGACCCAGTATATGATCTATCTTGGAGAATGTTCCATGTGCACTCGAGAAGAAAGTATATTCTGTTGCTTTGGGATGCAGAGTTCTAAATATATCTGTCAAGTCCATCTGATCCAGTGTCTCATTCAGGGCCCTTGTTTCTTTATTGACCGTGTGTCTAGATGATCTATCCACTTCTGTAAGTGGGGTGTTAAAGTCCCCAGCAATTACCACATTCTTATCAATAAGGTTGCTTCTGTTTATGAGTAATTGTTTTATATATTTGGGGGCTCCGGTATTCAGCGCATAGACCTTTATAATTGTTAGCTCTTCCTGATGGATAGACCCTGTAACTATTATATAATGTCCTTCTTCATCTCTTGTTACAGCCTTTAATTTAAAGTCTAGTTTGTCTGATATAAGTATGGCTACTCCAGCTTTCTTCTGGCTTCCAGTAGTATGATAAATAGTTCTCCATCCCCTCACTCTGAATCTAAAGGTGTCCTCAGGTCTAAAATGAGTCTCTTGTAGACAGCAAATAGATGGGTCTTGTTTTTTTATCCATTCTGATACCCTATGTCTTTTGGTTGGCGCATTTAATCCATTTACATTCAGTGTTATTATAGAAAGATACGCGTTTAGAGTCATTGTGATGTCTGTATGTTTTATGCTTGTAGTGATGTCTCTGGTACTTTGTCTCACAGGGTCCCCCTTAGGATCTCTTGTAGGGCTGGTTTAGTGGTGACAAATTCCTTCAGTTTTTGTTTGTTTGGGAAGACCTTTATCTCTCCTTCTATTCTAAATGACAGACTTGCTGGATAAAGGATTCTCGGCTGCATATTTTTTCTGTCTAGCACCCTGAAAATCTTGTGCCAATTCTTTCTGGCCTGCCAAGTTTCAAAAGAGAGATCAGTCACGAGTCTTATAGGTCTCCCTTTATATGTGAGGGCACGTTTACCCCTTGCTGCTTTCAGAATTTTCTCTTTATCCTTGTATTTTGCCAGTTTCACTATGATATGTCGTGCAGAAGATCGATTCAAGTTACGTCTGAAGGGAGTTCTCTGTGCCTCTTGGATTTCAATGCCTTTTTCCTTCCCCAGTTCAGGGAAGTTCTCAGCTATGATTTCTTCAAGTACCCCTTCAGCACCTTTCCCTCTCTCTTCCTCCTCTGGGATACCAATTATGCGTATATTATTTCTTTTTAGTGTATCACTTAGTTCTCGAATTTTCCCCTCATACTCCTGGATTTTTTTATCTCTCTTTTTCTCAGCTTCCTCTTTTTCCATAACTTTAGCTTCTAGTTCACCTATTCTCTCCTCTGCCTCTTCCATCCGAGCCGTGGTGGTTTGCATTTTGTTTTGCATTTCCTTTAAAGCGTTTTTCAGCTCCTCGTGACTGTTCCTTAGTCCCTTGATCTCTGTAGCAAGAGATTCTCTGCTGTCCTGTATGCTGTTTTCCAGCCCAGCGATTAATTTTATGACTATTATTCTAAATTCACTTTCTGTTATATTATTTAAATCCTTTTTGATCAGTTCATTAGCTGTTGTTATTTCCTGGAGATTCTTCTGAGGGGAATTCTTCCGCTTGGTCATTTTGGATAGTCCCTGGTGTGGTGAGGGCCTGCAGGGCACTTCCCCTGTGCTGTGGTGTATAACTGGAGTTGGTGGGCGGGGCCGCAGTCCGACCTGATGTCTGCCCCCAGCCCACCGCTGGGGCCACAGTCAGACTGGTGTGTGCCTTCTCTTCCCCTCTCCTAGGGGCGGGATTCACTGTGGGGTGGCGTGGCCCGTCTGGGCTACTTGCACACTGCCAGGCTTGTGATGCTGGGGATCTGGCGTATTAGCTGGGGTGGGAAGGCAAGGTGCACGGCGGCAGGGGGGGCAGGCTTAGCTCGCTTCTCCTTAGGTGATCCACTTCAGGAGGGGCCCTGTGGCAGCCGGAGGGAGTCAGATCCCCTGCCGGAGGTTTGGCTCCGCAGAAGCACAGAGTTGGGTGTTCGAGCTGAGCGAGCAATTTCCCTGGCCGGAACCGGTTCCCTTTGGGATTTTGGCTGGGGGATGGGCGGGGGAGATGGCGCTGGCGAGCGCCTTTGTTCCCCACCAAACTGAGCTCTGTCGTCCGGGGGCTCCGCAGCTCACCCTCCCTTTGTCCTCCAGCCTTCCCGCTTTCCGAGCAGAGCTGTTAACTTATGACCTCCCAGACGCTAAGTCGCGCTTGCTGTCGGAACACAGTCCATCAGGCCCCTCCGCTTTTGCAAGCCGGACTCGGGGGCTCTGCTTGGCTGGCGAGTCGCCCCTCCGCCCCGGCTCCCTCCCGCCAGTCCGTGGAGCGCGCACCGCCTCGCCGCCCTTCCTACCCTCTTCCGTGGGCCTCTCGTCTGCACTTGGGTCTGGTGACTCTGTTCTGCTAATCCTCTGGCGGTTTTCTGGGTTATTTAGGCAGGTGTAGGTGGAATCTAAGTGATCAGCAGGACGTGCGGTGAGCCCAGCGTCCTCCTACGCCGCCATCTTCCCAGAATCCTCTTGCCTCAGGCCTTTTAACATATAGTCCTTTGTAGTCTTTTTTTAAGTTACTTTTATTTATTTATTTTGAGAGGGAGAGAGAGAGAGAGAGAGGGAAGGAGGGGAGGGGCAGAGAGAGGGAGAGAGAGAATCCCAAGCAAGCTCCACACCAGAAGTGCAGAGCCCAACATGGGGCTTGAACTCATGAACAGAGAGATGGTGACCAGAGCCAAACCCAAGAGTTGGCCACTGAACCAACTGAGCCACCCAGGCACCCCAGTCCTTTATAGCCTTTATGTGACATAGAAATTATATTGGCCAGGGTTCCTGAGTGGCTCAGTCGGTTACGCATCCGACTTTGGCTCTGGTCATGACCTCATGGTTCATGGATTGGAGCCCCACATCAGGCTCTGTGCTGACAGCTCGGAGCCTGGAGCCTGCTTCGGATTCTGTGTCTCCCTCTCCCGCTGCCCCTCCCCCACTCAAGTTCTGTCTCTTTCACTCAAAAATAAAATAAACATTAAAAAAATTAAAAAAGAAATTATACTGGCCTGTTCATTATATTGATGATGCTATACTAAAAGCACCGGAAATCAGGAATTAAGAACCCTAGATGCCTTCTAAGACCCCCGCGGGTCAGAGCGTGAGAGCTAAACCCTAGAAGTTTCAGAGGCCTGCCACACTAGTGAAGTGTCTAAAATTCCAGTATCTATGAAATGTCAGGATATTTCTTAGAAAGTGAGGAAACGTTGTTATACCTTCTATGACCTAACAAAGAAAGAGGCATGATGATACTTGGTGGGGTTTTTTTGGAATCTGAAGCAAAATATACCAGGTTTGAGTCATCAGTTCTGAGTGGGTTCTACATCAAGAAAGGCTTTCCAGCAGGCCCAGTTAACCTTCTCTCACTGAGTAGTTTTGAGAATTAAATGCAATAATCTGCATAAATCACCTAGTACAATACCCGGCACATGGTAACCCCTCATTAAATGACTGCTTGAAAATAAGTCCCTTAAAGAAATGCATTAGGGGACGGAGGGAGTTTGGGGCAGGGAAAGAAGTCTGTGTAGCTCACAAGCATAGATTTTTCATAATTCAATTTACCCAGTACTCTCAGTTTGCTGTATTCTAAGTAGGCTCATCTGCATGTTGCATTTTTAAGATTTCTTTCAAATGCCAGAGATTTAGCTTTGAATTAAAAAACATGAGTTAGCACAGTCAAGAAACTAATTGCCTGCCACCATGCATACAAAACTCAAAATCTCCTAGTACAAATATTTTCATTTAATGTACAAGCTTCCAACCAAGTCTCCTCCTACAGTCTTCAACCCAGATGGTTTATTCTACTCCTCTTGTTTTTATATGTTATCTGGTGGAGTAATGCTTAAACGAAGTATAGAATACATTTTTGCCAAATTATCACTACTTATTTTATAAAAGGTATTCTATATTTTCCCTTTCTTTCTAGAATTCTCAGATAGTAAAAGGAACTTGATTATGAGAAAAAACTAGACTATTTAAGAATTGCTATGTTTATTGCAACATTATTTACAATAGCTAACATTTGAAAGCAAACTAAGTATCCGTTGATAGAGGAATGCAAAACGAAAATGTGTGATGTGTGTATGTACTGTGTGTGTATTCCCTATACACAATGGAATGTTACACAGCCATAAAAAGGAATGAGATCTTGCCATTTGCAACAACATGGATGGACCCAGAGGTTATTATGCTAAGTGAAATAAGTCAGATAGGGAAAGCAAAATACCATATGGTTACACTTATATGTGGAATATAAAAAACAAAAACAAAAACAAAATAAAACAAATTTTAAAAGCTGAAACAGACCCATAAATCCAGAACACAAACTGATGGTTAACTGCCAGAAGGGAGTTGGATGGGGGATGGGCAAAATGGGTGAAGGGGAGTGGGAGGCACAGGCTTCCGGTTATGAAATGAATAATTCACAGAAATGAAAGGTACAGCAGAATATAATCAATGGCATTATAATAGCATTGTATGGTACAGATGGTTGCTACCCATGTGGTGAGCTTAGAGAACAGAGTTGTCAAATTACTATGTTGTATACATGGAACACTTTGTGTCAACTATACATTATTAAAAAAAAAAAAAGAATAAATTCCCACTAGCAAGAAGGGCCTACAACAGCACACTGGAAGTCTAACTTTTGAGTCTGTTTGAAACCAGAAGTGAACTGGTACTGAGCTGTACTTCAGGTTCCAACACAGCCCTGCTCCACATCAATTATTGATTGAATTAAGATGGTCAGCCTTTCATCCTGTGTGCCTATAGGAAAAAAGGCTGAAGCACTCCATCTCTATGCTTCTATACACAATGTCTGGCACACTAGTAAAAACAATCTTGATTTAAAAAATTATAAAATCCTTATGAAGGAAATTAGATCAAACACAAGTGTTATCATAAAATGTTATAGAATGACAAATAGTGTTAATGCGTGACAGATAAGATGTAATGTATTCAAGGTCAAAGTGCAAAAAGGTTTTCCTAGTTTTGAGATTTGCATTTATTTTTAGAGAAGAGGAAGATTAAACAGTAGCCTTTCTACAATGAGGCTGTTGGTTCCTTCTTGCTGATCCCCGCTTTTTCCACACATGCAGAATTTGCATCTTCAAGAAGATACTTCATGATTCTCAGCTCTAAGTAAAAAGATTGCTCTTAGGGTGCCTGGGTGGCTCAGTCGGTTAAGCATCCAACTTCGGCTCAGGTCATGATCTAGGGGTTTGTGACTTTGAGCCCTATGTCAGGCTCTGGGCTGACAGCTCCGAGCCTGGAGCCTGCTTTGGATTCTGTGTCTCCCTCTCTCTCTGCCCCTCCCCTGTTCACACTCTGTTTCTCTCTCTCAAAAATAAATAAACATTAAAAAACATTTTTTTAAATATCGCTCTCAAAAATTCTTGCAAAAAATGAAAAAATAAAAAAATCTCTGTGAACGCAGGAAATACTCCAAGAAGCAGAAATTTCCAAGGATTACCAGGTAAGAATAAAATAAAGGTTCAATAGAGCAGCATAAATGAAGGATTTCTCATTAATGTGACAAGGAGTTAAAGTATTATTCGGTTAATTTGAAAATATTAGATAGATTGATTGTATTTTAAAAATATGATCATGTATGGCTAAGCAGTTTGTTTTTCAGTTTCTCCCTTGAGTAATTCATATGCATGTATACTTTAAAGTGATTTTCATCCATATATACAGAGAGAGAGAGAGGTATTTTACATATATACCTCTATTACAGAATTGTTACATTGTATCAGGACTATTTTATGTCCCCACTTGATTCTCATGGTAGATGAAAAGCAGCCATTAAAGCTCGAATGAATAAATGATTCATGAACAATCATGAACATATATGCATTTTATCTTCAAAGTATGCATTATCACCTTTCTTGTCTACATAGTTCCAAACTTGCCTACCATTATGTTTTCAAAAAGGCACTTTTTAGCCATCAGGAAATAGTTGTATTTACTTTTAAACAAGAACAACCACGTGATTTTTAAAAATATGTAAAGATGCCATTTGCACAGCATAAAAAAATGACAAATACTCAAAATAAACGTGCATATGGCAAATGGGCAATACCCCCACACAGAAAATTATTAATCTTAGTGGAAAAAAATTTAAAAGAACTACAAATTGAAAAGAAATGCCATGATTATATTGAAAGTGTCAATATTGTAAGGAAGCTAATTTCCCTAAATTCATTTATAAATATACATAATTTTTAAATTTGCAAATTATTTTTTATGTGTATCATCTAATTTAACTCCTTTGACAATCATGTGAATTCAGTCTTGTTAATCCCTGTAGTAGGAATGGAGACTCATACAGGACAGATAATCTTGTTGGATCCCCCAAGTTACAGTTATGGGGCTGGGACTCAACTCAGGTCCTAGACTCTGAAGGGGGGGCCCAATCCACTGTATCATAAATATTCTTTGGCACTGAAGCCCCACCACTCTACAAGGTACAGGGTCCCCAGAGGAAACGTTCTGATACAAAGAGGTCACTGATGAGATCAGCATGTGCTCCCCTGGAATGCAAACTCCATTGAAGTCAAGGATTTTTGGTCATTGCTATGTCTCCATCATGTAGAATAATGCCTGTGTCACAGTTAGCAATCAGCAATTATTTATTGTATGAATAAAAATGAAGAATTAAACCTTACTCTGAAGCAAACAAAGGTAAAGAGAGACTTAGATAACACTGGGTTTTAGATTTAATCTAAACATTCAAATTCTGTGCAAGAATTAGAGATATGTGCATAGTTGGCAACATGGTAAGGGATGGCCTGCACAAAAGAAATAATTACAGGCGTCTCTTTGATCTTTAATGGTCAATTTGTTCTGCTAAGTTGTTTTCCTCCTATTTCCAACCTAGGATCTCAGTCATCCCTCGATAAAGCAATGAAAACACATTCTTATTATTTACCCAAAGGAGTCAAAAACATATTCACACAAAAACCTGCCTACGGAGGCTTATCGCAGCTTTATTTATAATCACCAAAACTTGGAAGCAACCAAGATTACCTTTCAGTAGGTAAACTGGTATATCCATGTTTGACAGAATATTATTCAGTGCTAAAAATAAATGAGCTGTCAAGACATGACAAGACGTGGAAGAACTCTAAATACATAACATTACTAAATAAAAGAAAGCATTCTGACAAGGTGACACACTGTTTGATTTCAACTATATGACATTCTGGAATAACAAAAACTATGGAGACAATAATAAGAATCAGTGATTCTCAGGGTTGGGGAAGGGGAGGAACAGATGACTAGGCAGAGCATAAAAGATTTTTAAGATACTAAAAATAGTCTGTGTGATATTATAATGATGAATATATGTCAGTATACATTTGTCCAAACCCACAGAATGTACAACACCAAGAGTGAACCCTTGGGTAAACTATGCACTTTGGGTGATTATAATGAGTCACTGTAAGTTCATTCTTAGTAAAAAAAAAAAAAAATCATTCTGATGAATGATGTAGATAATGGGAGGGGCTGTGCATGTTTGGGGGCAGGGGATATATGAGAAATCCCTGTATTTTCCTCTCAATTTTGTTGTAAACCTAAACTGCTCTAAAAAACATAAAAAAGAAAAGAATGGTTAAAACATTCTTCATGGAAAATAAGGTGGGATGTTTTTCTACTGAAATCGAAACATTATAAAGCTACAATAACCAGCACAATGTTGTATTTGGCACAAGGATGGAAAAATAGACCAATTTAACAGAACAGAGAAGTCATAAATATACCCACTTGATTTATGCCAAAGTAGCCCTATAACACAATGGGGAAAGGATGGCCTTTTCCATAACTGATACTGGTTTAATTGGGTTCACATAGGGCAAAAAAATTGGATCTTGACCAATTTTGGTTGAAAAAATTGGATCTTAACCAATTTTTGTGTGTGGATCATACCACACACTGAAAAACAATTCCAAATAGAGTGCAAATATAAATGTTAAAAAGAAAGCAATATAACTTGATAAGATAATACAAAAAAAATCATGTAGTCACAGTCTTGAGTAAAAATTTCTTAGGAAGCAAAACAGTTTTAACAATAAGGGAAAAATGATAAATCAAGACACTTTAATTTGTAGAAATTGTGTTTATCAAAAGATGGCATCAAGAAAGTTAAAAAATAGAAGGAAAACTATGAGTAAAAGTATTCACTATACATAATGAGAAGCAGCTTATATGCAGGATAGATGAAATACACATACAAAATCAATACAAAAAAAATACACAACTCAAAAGAAAAATGGGCAAGAGACTTATAGTCAAATGACAAATCTATGAAAATTTGTTGAACAGTACTAGTCATCAGGAAAATTAAGTTAAAACATAATAAGACACTACTGCATACCCACTACCATGGCTAAAATCAAAAGGACTTTTAGTACCAAGAGATGTCAAGGGCATGGAGCAACTAATTCTCATATGCTGTTGGTTAATGTTAAATTGATACCAAAAATTTAGAAATCTGTTAAGTAGTTATCTTCTAAAACTGAACACAAACATTCTTTATAAGATAGCAGTTACATTACTAAAATACTCCCAATAGAAACGCTTGCACAAGTATCTCAAGAGGTATGTAGAAGAACTTTCAGCATTATTCACAAAAGCTAAAAACTAGAAACAAATCCAATTTCCGTCAACAGTGAAATAAATAGTAAATTGTGATACCTCTGTCCAGTGTAACAAAAAACAGCAATGACAAAGAATAGAATGCTGCTACACATAACAACTTGGATGAATCTTACAGGCATACTGCAGTAAGACATAAGCCAGACACAAAAAATACACATTTTCTGACCCCATTTTTAAAATTTTAAATCAAACCAAATCATAGTGGAGGAGGAAAAGGATAGAAATGAGGAGTGGGGTGCCTGGGTGGCTCGGTTAGTTAAGGGTCCAACTTCAGCTCCGGTCATGATCTCATGGTCCGTCGGCTCAAGCCGCTGCAGGTCAGGCTCTGTGCTGACAGCTCAGAGCCTGGAGCTTGCTTTGGATTCTGTGTCTCCCTCTCTCTCTCTGCCCCTCCCCCACTTACACTCTGTCTCTCTCCATCTCTCAAAAATGAATAAATATTTTAAAAATGAAAAAAAAAACGAGTATATGAGGGAAGTAGCGATTCTGTAGTGCTGGTAATTTTCTATTTCTTGATATGGAAAGGGGATAATGATTGATCTCTACAACCATATTTTGTACACTTTTCGATAGATGGATTATATCTTAAATTAAAGATTAAAAACCATGGTAGATAATATTTTTTTTTTTTTTGTGGAGAAGTTTGACAACCATAAAAACCATAGGGACAGTTATGAGTCAAGTTCAAACATATGAAATATTTAGGTAAAATTCCGAGGAGAAATAGATTCCTCATTTATCGAGAAAAAAAAAAAAACTGTGTCTGACTAATCTAAGCTATTTAAATTTCCAAAAACCACTGAAATTTTTCCACATCAAAAACTGGAAAAAATTTCTATCAAGATGACTAGGGGTTGGAGGAACAATTGTCCTGGATAGGAAATTAACTCCGAACAAGAGGAAAAAATAAAGGGGAGGAAAAATTGTACTCTTCAGATGAGTTAATATAAGAACCTGTGCAATTTGGAATTTTTATAAATAATCTTAATGGGGTAAACAATACACTCTTTATATTTGCTTTGGCTAAACTTTGTTTATTAATATTTGCCTTCATCTTCCCTAATTTTTCCCCAGAAATATTTCCATATTTCCCTTTTTATTCATTTATTTATTTGATAATTTTTTCATAATATTTACTAGGGATTATCACATAGGATTAGTGTGTACAGATAGTGTGTTGGGCACTAAAGTTTCATTGTAAACAAGCCAAAAGATGCCCTCTCTGATTTTGTATTCTACTAAAGGATACAGACAATAATCAAGCAAAGAAATAAGTGAGCAAGATAATTGCAGATTGTGAAAACTGCTGCGAAGGAAATTAAAATGGTATGGGGTACCATTATAATGAAAAGGGATAAAGTGTAATTTAATCTTGGTGGGGGGAGCAACCTCAGAAACAGTATTTAGGAAAGGCCCATTTGAGGAGGGGAAATTGCAGCTGAGACCTTAGGGATGAAATGAAATCATGTATTTAACTCAGCAATGCATATCAAACACCTAATGGGTAACAGGCACCATTCTAAGTGCTGGAAAATCAACAATGAATGAGAAACAAAAAATGCAACTTCATGGCATTGACATTGAAGCCAACAAAAAGAAGACTCTCATGTTGCTGCAACAATGACTATAAAAAATCTGAATGGAAAATAACTCAATGGGCTCATTGAACTTTTAAAAGGAAAGAGTATCAATAACATGATGAACTATTGCAAGAATGGCCTGCAATGGATTTAAAGAAGTAGGCAGGGACCAGGGCATGTGCGATTCTGAACATCATGAAAAGAAGTCTGCTTGATATTCTTAGTTAAATTAGAAGGCATTGGTGGGTTTTAAGCAGAGGAATGGCATGACAAGATTTAATTTAAAATCATACTTGCTGGGGCACCTGGGTGGTTCAGTCGGTTAAGTGTCCAACTCTTGATTTCAGTTGGTTATGATCTCAGGGTCCTGAGATCCAGCCCCATGTTGGGCTCTGCGCTGGGTGTGGGGTCTGCTTAAGATTCTCTCTCCCTCTCCCTCTTCCCATTCCCTGCTCATGTGCTCTCTCTCTCTCTTTCTCTCTCTCTCTCCCTCTCTGTCTCATAAAAACAAATAAATAAAAATAATAAAAAATAAAAATAAAAATATTTAAATCATACTTGTTGTTTTGTGAGGAATGATATGAAGGGAGTAATAACAGACATAAAGAAACAGATTAGTAAGCTATTTTCCAGGCAAGAAGGGATAGTAAACTGAACTAAGATTAAAAAAAAAAAAACAGAGATGGAGATTAGACATATTTGGAGAATAATGTGAGGATGAAATCAACAGAATTTACTGATAGATTGCATACAGTGAGGAAAAGAAAGAAAGAAGTTACTCTTTTGCTTCCAGAAGAAACAACTAGATGGATTTTGAAGCCATTTGCTAAGGTGGCAAAGAAAGAGAGGAGTTTAAGGAAGATATTTAGGCTGGAAAATCATGAGTTTATGCTTTTTTAATACATATATGTGAGAAGTTTATGAAGGATCTAACTGTGGTGTCAGATAAGTAGCTTGAAACAGAAGTCAAGAGCTCAGGGATAAATATAAATATTTGAGAGGTATCAGAATAAGTATTAAATTTATATCTATGAAAACTGAGGAGATAACCTAGGAAAAGTATGTTTTCCTAGAGGTAAAGAAGATCTGAGACTTAGAAGTAAGGAATCCTGAAAGTTAAAAATCTAATAGAGGAGGAGTAGGCAACAGGGGAAACAAAGATGTTGGCATTAAGTTTAAGAAAATCAGTAGGGTTAGGGCACCTGGGTGGCTTTCTGACTTTGGTTTCGACCCAGATCATGATCTCATGGTTTGTGGGTTCGAGCTCTGAACTGTGCTCTGTGCTGACAGTATGGAGCTTGCTTGGGATTCTCTCTCTCTCTCTCTCTCTCTCTCTCTCTCCCTCTCTCTGCCCCCCCACCTCAAACTAAATAAATAAACTTAAAAAAAAAGAAAAAAGAAAATCAGTAGGCTCATGAAGCAGAAACCAAAAGAGAAAAGTGACTAGGAAAAAAGAAAAAAAAAAAAAAGATGTATCTACTCTCTTGCATAATGCTAAAAAATTGAACAAGACATAGACAGATAATGTTGACCCAGCTAAGATTTTCAGTGTAATGCTGGGCACAGTGGACACAGAAGTCTGATCACAGTGGGTTGAAGTGAATATGGAAGGGGAAGAAATGAAAGAGCACAATTATTGATTGGGAGTGAAAGGGAAGGAAAAGTTACAGGTGGTTTGAAGACAGAAGAGAAGGTATGTAAGTTTCATATTAAAAGTGGAAATATGATCCCATTAGAAGAAAACATCAGTATCAATGAGTAGTATTGAATGGAAGTTTGAGATTCTATTTTATTTTTTTTCAATATATGAAATTTATTGTCAAATTGGTTTCCATACAACACCCAGTGCTCGTCCCAAAAGGTGCCCTCCTCAATACCCGTCACCCACCCACCCATCCCTCCCACCCCCCCATCAACCCTCAGTTTGTTCTCAGTTTTTAAGAGTCTCTTATACTTTGGCTCTCTCCCACTCTAACCTCTTTTTTTTTTCCTTCCCCTCCCCCATGGGTTTCTGTTAAGTTTCTCAGGATCCACATAAGAGTGAAAACATATGGTATCTGTCTTTCTCTGTATGGCTTATTTCACTTAGCATCACACTCTCCAGTTCCATCCATGTTGCTACAAAGGGCCATATTTCGTTCTCATTGCCACGTAGTACTCCATTGTGTATATAAACCACAATTTCTTTATCCATTCATCAGTTGATGGACATTTAGGCTCTTTCCATAATTTGGCTATTGTTGAGAGTGCTGCTATAAACATTGGGGTACAAGTGCCCCTATGCATCAGTACTCCTGTATCCCTTGGGTAAATTCCTAGCAGTGCTATTGCTGGGTCATAGGGTAGGTCTATTTTTAATTTTCTGAGGAACCTCCACTGTTTTCCAGAGTGGCTGCACCAATTTGCATTCCCACCAACAGTGCAAGAGGGTTCCCGTTTCTCCACATCCTCTCCAGCATCTATAGTCTCCTGATTTGTTCATGGAAGTTTGAGATTTTAGATCACAGAGTCATGTCATCTTTCTCTAGCAAAGTTTCCCAGCTAAAGTTCATTTATAAAGGCAAACGACAGCATTTTGCAAGGTAATTAAAGTGGGAAGGCAAGGGGAGAGAGAGTGAAGGATATCACAACAAAGTAATCATAATGATGAACACAGGAAGTAGGCTGAACACAAGAGAAAAAGGAACCATGGAGTGGAATGCTAAAGATACGTATGTAGAGGCCAGAGTCTTAATGTATTTGAAGAATTGTGGCAATAGAGATACTTGAATAAATGCACCAGAAAAAGAGATGGTGGTTATGGGAAAATGAGATATTTAAAACGAGGATTTCAGAAGTGGTATATTTTCTGGGGCTGAAAACACACACACACACACACACACACACACACACACACAGTAAAAATGACTGGCCAAGACAGATAAAAAGAAATTTGAAGTTAGGAAGTCTAAAGAACCAAAAAGCCAACATTTTGGAAGATTTATTTATGTGGAAATTGAAGTCACAGGAATCTATATTCTTGAATAAAAGAGCTTTAATAAGTAGGCAAATAGACAACAATAGCAAAAAATGGACAAGGTATATAATTCAAGAGCCTCAGGAGCAGAAGGAGAATAAAGAGCTAGTAGTGGAAACAGAAATAAAAGAGGACACCAGCCTAATCTCTTACACCTCATTTAGTATAAGAAACAACAAACAACTTTATTTTGAGAGGGCTACATTAAAACTAACAGTATAAAGGGACATATAGTTTTTTTGATAAGGCAAGAATAAAAAGAAGGTTTCTAGAAGAAATGAAACATACAGGGTAGTTTTCTGATAAAGAAACAAGGGCTCTAAAGGGAGATAGTATGGGAGTAGGAGGAAACAAGTTAAGGGCTGGACAGAACATCATGGGGTTTTGAGTTTTTGTGAAAATGAATGCTCTTCTAATCAAATTTCTAGTTATGACTGAGCTAAACAGGGATATGACTATGATAGCATTGATCTATGTCTTGGAGAAAGAGGGGCAATCAGAACTACTCATCTGGAACAGAAACACTACCCTCAGTGGTATGGAAGCTTGTTAGGCAGAGGTCCCCCAAGGCATGAGCAAATGTG
This sequence comes from Lynx rufus, assembly GCF_022079265.1. Taxonomy (NCBI): domain Eukaryota; kingdom Metazoa; phylum Chordata; class Mammalia; order Carnivora; family Felidae; genus Lynx; species Lynx rufus. The sequence continues at coordinate 93,035,836 of NW_025814845.1, read as the reverse complement.
ACCATGTACATTTGTGACCATGCACGGCTCCATGGCTCCAAGGCTGGGGTCAGTGTGATAGTATTCACAGGTTAGTAGCAACTTCCCAGGACTTTGAACCATGTAATGTCCCACCAGCTTCCAAACATTGTTCACAACTTCCCTCAGGCCTCACTTCCTTCAGCAAAATTTTTCTCACCCTTCCAGACCATAGTGTTTGAACTCCTATAGCACTTATTGTCTGTACTGTTCTCTTTATTTAACCACATATCAACTAGCCCTAGGAATTGTCACATATATAGGCAACTTATTGTTTCAAGTATTTAATATGTTTGTAAAATGCAGATATCACATTTTATCCTTAGGATGTACATCTCTCGAACTGCAAATTAAGGTCTACAAGTAGCAACTATATTTTTCTGTAATTGCACTCAGTCTTTGTCCATTCCTCTTAAGGGAAGAAATTAAATATGATCAATTCCAAGTGTATTCAGACATTTATGGATTTCCTAAGACACATAAATAGTATTTATACTATTTATAAGGTATGTTAACTAATTCTAGAATATTGAGGTAAGGAATTATGTTTTAAAACTTGAAGGGATAAATTTAAAACAAATTAAACATCAACTCATACGCTAATAATGGAACACTTCATCTCAGAAGGATATTCAGGCCAGTCATCCATTCAACAGATATTCAGTATCTGCTATTGATTCTGAACCCTGTGATAGATACATGTAGTAGACAAAGTTTGATAAGACACAGTTGCTTATATCAGAAATCTTCCAATATACTAATACAAAGTATTTCCTATATATGGATGTTTTTGTGTAAATATATATATAACAATGATGGATCTATAAAATGATATTAGTATATAATTTCTAGAGGAAAAAGAGGGAGGAAGGAGAAGAAGGAGAAAGGAAGGAATTTGAAGCAAGTTTTCCACTTTTGAGGATGGAGTCCAGAAAGAAAAACCACATGCTTCCAGATGACCACCACAAAACCACTGTCATTAGCTAATGGTCAGGCTCAGAATAAACTGATCAAATTAGGTAGATCTGATATTGTTAGGTTCTAAAGGGAAATATTTTCAGTAGCAGTGAAATTTATCTGTTTTTACATGGAATGTGGGTACAAGTGTGACTCAACTACTGAGTGGTTATCAGAACTTTTTCCTGAACAAACTACTACTTTCATGATGTTACAAATGAGCTATTAATTGAAAAAAGAATCTACCAACCAAAACATGTATGAAAGTGGTAGGTCCCATATATGATCCTTTAAAAATAATAAACTAAAAATTTAGGATTTGTCTAAATTATGATAGTTACATTTAAAATGATTATTGTTCATTTATTCATCCAACAAACACGACTACAATTCTATGCATTAAGCATCTAGAAGGTCTTAAAATATTTGTTTATACTGATATATATTTCCAAGTAGTTTATTCCAATCCAAAACCAAAAATATTTAAATGTTTCTTCTGCTCTTTAACGTGCAAAAATTATTCTCCTACCCAGGTATATACGCAACAGTAGTTGATTTTAGAATAACAAATACGCAGGGGTAGAGAAAAAAATGAATTTAAGGGCTTTTCAAAATTTATTTTAAAAATACACGGCAAAGACATCACAAAATTACCACAATTTTAGTAGTATTAGAATATTCTATGAAAGACTCTGTTCCTTGGTTTAAATGATGTAATTTTTAGATTAAACATGTGTGTTAACAAACATAAAAAAAGAAAGCTAATAGTCCATGGAAAAAAAAACCTAGAAGAGTTTTTTTTTTTTTGAAGAAACTAACAGCAACCAAAACAAGTGAGTTACAAAGTATGCCTTATTCAATTAAAGTTCAGATAAACAAGTGTACACATACTGCAAATTTAAGATGTCCCTAGGCATTAGTAACTTGTGTAACTAAACCCTACATAGTTGATTTTTTAAGGAACTCTAGCATTACCACAGTTTGTAGTCAATGTGCCTTTGAATGGGTCTTCTCAATCCTTGCCCTTTTCTCTTTTAGGTCAGTGAGCCAAAATATTAGTCAAGTAACAGCCCCAAAAGTAAAGGGTAATGTTACTTGGTCTTTAAAGAAAATGATCAACACTGAAAGCAACATGTAGTTTGGTACTTACAACTTAAGATATGAATTCTTATTAATTAATTTTCTAAGAATTAATCATTACCTAATCTGTATCTACGTCCTATGTTAAAATGGATGTATATGTATATATACATATGTAAATATATGTATATATACATTTATACGAATATATGTATATGTAATGACATATACACATACAGAAATCTTAACCAACAGAAACTTTAATGGCATTCTTAGAGCATCATGCTATTACCCATTTATTTAGTGGTTCCCCCAATTTTTGATTAAATTTTCATTTTGAACTGGAATTCAGACTTCTGATTGTCAAGAAATGAAGAATAAATATATTCATATTCACTAGTACAGAGAAATTTATATTAAAATGTGAAGTAAAACTGACTATACCCATACTTAAACAGGGGGCAAAGGGTAGTAAAGCTTCCAAGTTGGGACAATATAAAGGATGTCTTGCAAGAATACAGTAAACAAATATGTCCTGTGGATAGGATGCTCATTTTCATTCACTCCATGCTCAAAATATCCCAATATTTGAAAGAAAAGAAAAATGTGAACTACCCTTGTGTATTTACATTTCCAAAGCAAAAATACAATTTTAACAAAATATGCAGATTTAATTTGATCAATAACATTACTATGTAACACAACAAACTGTGAAAGACCCTGTCAGTTACTGTCAGAGATGGTTTCTCTTTGTTCTTGCAATAATAATACTCATAAAATAGGGGTGCCTGGGTGGCTCAGTCAGTTAAGTGTCCACCTCTTGGTTTCTGCTCAGGTCCTGATCTCGAGGTTCATGAGTTTGAGTTCCACGTCAGGTTCTGTGCTGACAGCTCAGAGCCTGGAGTCTGCTTCGGATTCTGTCTCTTTCTTTCTCTGCCCCTCCCCCACCTGCTCGCACGCTCTCTCTCTCTCTCTCTCTCTCTCAAAATAAATAAACATTAAAAAAAATAATACCCATAAAATAAATTGTCTAAGCTGCAGCTGGTCTTCTCAGAAGTTAAATGCAAAGATGAAAGCATGCTCTCTTCTTCATTCTCATCTATTCCCCCAATTAATTCAGCAACTTTCCCAAGAAATAGTAATAATTATAAAAACTGTGTTAAGCTCTTAATCTGTATTAGTTATTGTATTAGCTTTCTAGGGCTGCCATAATGAAATACCACAGACTAGGTGTTTTAAATCATAGACATGTATCTTCTCACCCTTCTGGAGACTGGAAGGAAGTCCAAGGTAAAGGCATTGGCATGTTTGATTTTTTTCTGAGGCCTCTCTGTTTGGTTTGAAGATGGTTATCTTCTCTCAGTGTCCTTATGCGGTCTTTCCTCTGTATTGGAGCATGCTTGGTGTCTGTCTATTGAGTCCAACTTTCCTCTTTTTATAAGGACTCCAATTAGATAGAATGAGGTCCCACCCTAATGGTCTCATTTTAACTTAATCACCTCTTCAAAGGCTCTATCTCCAGATACAGTCGTTGAGAGGCAGTGGGGATTAGGGCTTCAAAATACGAATTTTGAGAGGAATACAATTCAGCCCATAACTGTTATTACCAGTGTTATTATCGTGATTATGATACTAGTCTAAAAACACTATTTTACTTAGTCTCCATAGTACACTGAAGGGTTAAGTATTTTCATGTCCATTTAACTAAAGGTTCTAAGACCTGAATTAAGGTTTCTTAAGGAAGAAGTGGAGAAACTAGAATGCCTTTCCTGATATTAAGTTTCTTATAGAAAGTAAGTACCAAGAAAAGTTTCAATGTGGACTTACCTTCCCTATCACCATTCTTTCCAGACTACTGCTAGAAAATTCCAACATGCAGCTGGAGAAAATCCTCCCTTTAGCCAGGCAGAGCACCCACACATAAATAAACAACCATAAATAGTCGGTCTAGCAAAATTCTTCAATCCTTAGTTTCAAATTCTTTCCCCTCTGCTCAGAAGAATTCAACATCAGTTCTGGGTAGTTGATGAACATTTGTTTTCCATCACAGGACTTCTTGCATCAGCATTTGGCTTTAATGTTTAGGAAAGAAAAGCCACCATGTTGGAAATGGTCAAAAGATTTCACTAAGTACATGAGACTGAAACAGTCATACTTGCTTGGAAGTGAAGTGGTAGTTTCCATGGCAGAAGCTTTGGGGAAGGAGAGCAGTAGCTACAGATTTTTTTAAACTACGCTTAAAAAAAAAACCCAAAAAACAAAAAAACAAAACCCATGAACCAGATATTCAAATATATAATAAGCGATTCCGTCGAGCTCAACCCATGTACTTTGGGACCCTACTCTGTGGCCACCGTATCGGGGAATGTCTTTATTTTACTTAGACTAAGCTCGCTTCAGGAGTTTCTGTACTTTCTCAAGTCCATCGGGATCTCTCTACAGGCCTCTATATCACATTATTCTATCAGACCACCCTTGCTTATCTTTGCATTTTTAAAATTTCATTCCTTTCCTTCTCCTCTAGGAATAAAAAAATAAATTTTCTTGCACATACTCAAGCAAAAATCTAATGGGTTATATTGTTTCTATTTAGAAGCATTTAGATATAACCCAAACCTACCAAACAAATATTTAAAAAGCTATGATTAAAATGGTATATTTCATCCTTTATAATATTCATTTGTTTGTGTTCCTTCGTCAGGGATAAAGACGTGTTGTAAAAATCTCTGATGAATTAAGCTGGCTAGAACTGTTTGCTTGTTTTGTCATATTATGTTTTTGCCAATTCAAAAACTGCTGAATGATTTTATTGTTCTCTTGGTCCTAAATACCATGTAATAGAATATGATTTTGAATTAATCTCTCTTACTGGTGTATATAAATGATATCTATAGCATATTTTCTATATTTTTTTCAAAAGGGTGACGTTTGAGCAGGTAACACAATTTCCCTTTACTTTTTTAAAAAAATTTTAAAGTTTATTTATTTGAGAGAGACCGACACAGCATGAGCAGTGGAGGGGTAGATAGGGAGAGAGAGAAAGAGAATCCCAAGCAGGCTCCACACTGTCAGCACAGAGCCTGATGCTCAAACCCACAAAACTGTGACATCATGACCTGAGCTGAAACCGAGAGGGAGACATTTAACCAACTGAGCTACCCAGGAACCCCACACAATTTTCCTTTAAAACAACATAACAACAACCACAAACTACAGAAAAAAAAATCACTTTAAAATGAAAATCAATTCTACTATACAATAATAATTTAGGACATTTATGCCCTTTCTGCCCATTCCATTCTTCCACTACTTTATAAACTGTATCTTTTCATTTGGCTATAAGGAAGGAGCAGGCTGTAGTCCTAGGTGATTTTCCAAATCTGCTTGGAATCATTAAATGAGTGGTCTCTGTGGCCTTTTCATAATAGATATCCTGTGAACTAGTTTGTTTTCACACCTCCACCCAAGTTACAGCCCTAAGGTAATTCTCAGGCTCAGATGTGGCACAGTGCCTGACAATTGATTTATACAGCCTATTTGCCATTTGAAAAGGAAAAGTAGATGAGATTAGATCTGGCATATAAATTATATGTAACTATATATAGGGGGTATGTTTTACAATGTTCACAAAATAAATTTTTTTCATACTAGAAAATACTTATAAATGAACCAGTTAATTTGTAACAGAACTTTATTAACAAGTCTATGAAATGACAGATGTTCTTTTCCTATTTACATATTGAGTTCAATGCTGGCATTAAACTCAATAATATAGGCAAAGATGTAAACTTTGAGGTTATTTTTACTAAAAAAACCCATATGCTGACCTTTTTATTTTTTTCTGTTGGTCAGAACATAGAAAATCAGCAGTAAATTCTTAAAATATTACACAATCAATCAATTGGTAACATGTCTTCATGATTTCTGCCAGTTGGCAGCAACATTAAGAACTTTACTTACGATATTAACAGAAGTTTAGTAAACTTATATTTTTAAAAAGGAGGTGGTTATATTTGAAGGAACAATTAACCTAAAAACTTTTACTAAGTAGAAGTCATTGGACTGATGCTTAGGATAAAATGTGGTCTAAAAAGGAAAGTGTGCCTTCAAGAAGTTTACAAGATACTTTAGGGGAGAAGCCACATGAATGTAAAATGTACCAAAAACTAATCATTGAATCCTATTATTTTGAGAAATGGGATATTTGATCAATGAACATTCTCTCATACTCTTTTATAATAAATCTTAAGACACTGTTTTTCTGAGAGGTTATCCTGCATGTGTAAAATCACCTTCACTCTTACATCATAGAGTAACATTATAGAGAAACATTAATTGTTTCTCCATAAGTCTTTAAAAGCACAGCATCATGGGCTTGCTAGGTTTTCAAGATCCTTAAAAAAGATTATTGGCTCAAAAAGATGAAAATAAAATTATAAGCTGAAATTATTAACTGGTAATAAAATGTATAAAAATAGCACATTATATCAAACTATTGAACTTCATTGAAAATCAATTTATGTAATGTATAATGTAGGATGTAAAAGCATATTAATATATTTGATATAGAGTGATAGAGAATCAGATCTCTTAGAGTTCCTAGCTGTAAGGCATTTAAGTGGTTATGCCCCAACCAAAATATCAAATGGCTTTGCTAAACATTTTGAGTACACAACAATCAAATAAGAAATTAATCTTTAATTGTGTATGGTATTTGCACAATTCAATAGCAGGGTTAAAATCATGTGAATAATGTCAGAAAAAAATAATGTCTCTATCAAAAAAAATAATGGAAAGAATACAAAAACATTTTTAATATACAATTGTCCTATGATCTGGACCAGGCAGTAAAATTTCAATAAATGCAACACCTAAATTATGTGTAGTATTTGCATAATTCAATAGCAGGGTTAAAATCATGTGAATAATGTCATAAAGCTGAAAAAAAAGTCTCTATAAAAATAATAGAAAGAATATAAAAACATTTTTAATATATAATTGTCCTATGATCTGGACCAGGTAGTAAAATTTCAATAAATGCAACACCCCAATATTAGCAATAATATTCTAATTGTTCTATTTTCAGTTATTTCCTTCACTTCCAATCCCCCAGCAACTCTGTTGGTTGACCAGTTTTCTCTCTGAAATGACCCTGTAATTCCTACCTCCAAGTGTCAGTTCATACTTTCCTCACAAATCGAATCTTTGCCTTTCTCTCTCAGATCCAAAGCCACCCAGTTTCCAACCGTTGCAATGAGAGAAAACCTGCTCTGCTAATTAATGAAAAGTGGTATCTTGTTATTGTTATTTGAGACACATCGTGTTCTTTTCAAATATGAGAATTTCAATTGCCCTGTTCTTTTGTTCAGTTTCTTCATATTCACAAAATGGGAAGCAAGTGGGGGAGAACTGTGAAATCACCTCAGACATGATGGTCCAGTGAGCCTGTGCTCACTGATGATCCATAATTCTGAGTTCCCTACTGCCTGATCTCTCCTAAATCTTGAAAGGCTGCTCCAACGGTTACCTAGACTATGTGCTATACTCACGTGGGTTGCTGGTTCTGCTTTGGTTTTGATCTCTGCTGCCCAGTCTCTCTGCATTAGCTCAGGGACTTTTTCCCTAGGTTGTGGATTGTTTCTCCAATCTGATCCTTCAACACTATTTGACAATCTGGTTCTTCTTTCCATAGCTCAGACCTTCACTCTTCATGCATGCCCATTTTGGTGCCTCCCACATTACTCTAAATTGCTCATCTGCTTCCTTCTGCACCATTTTCCTTTGTTATTAAATTACTCTGAAGGGAGTCTTATCTGACAAATCCTGTTCACCTGGCTAAAGTTCATCTGTATTATAAGGTCTATTATCATTTTTTAAAATAGTGGTTATCAGACATTTACAAGTTTACATTGGGAGAAAATAATAATAGGGTGATAGTATGCTCTTTTATAGTTATTAGCATAAAGGAGTATACATAACTGTATTGTTCCTATAAAGAGATCAAACTTTAAAGAAAGTGTTCTAAAATAAATCTTTCTACTAGAAAATAACCATAAACATTTTTCATGACTTAGGGATATACTTTATTGTATCACTATCTTCCAACTAAAAACAAGAGGAAAAAAACATTCATTCATTCCTCTGAGACCTTCTAAGCGCTTTGTAGCTTGCAGTCAAGTATTAAATTTTTAAAAAGTAAATTGAGATACATAGGATAGTTGCTATTAATATTGCTACTGGTACTCCTTAATCAAATGTATCATTAAACACTCAAAAATTTTAATGGCATAGTGAGTGAATCTTTGGACTGATGGATTAAAAAAAAATAAGAACAAAGCATTTGGATAGTTATTTTACTAAAAATGGTAGTGACCATAATTTTTTCCATATTTATGCAACAGATAGAAATAAGAAATAGAGATATCCAGTAATCCTCCGACTCAATTAAGGATTTACTGAAAGATACAGAGAAAACACAAGATGTGATCACTAAATACAATAGTACCTCGTGATTGCTAACAATGCTTTCCCATTGTTATGGAATCCTCTTTAGCCAACATTTTCAATTGTGCTTGTCCTACAAGTCAATATAATAATTTAAAAACTGATGATTAAAATACAAAGTAAATCTGTTCAGCAATGGATACCGTCAACAAAGTGAAAAGGCAACCTACTGGAATGGAAGAAAATATTTGCAAATCATGTGTCTGATAAGGGGCGAATGTTCAAAATATAAAAAACTTACACAACTCAATAGCAAAAAACCCCCAAACAATCTGATTTAAAAATGGGCAGAAGATCTGAATAGACAGTTTTCTAAAGAAGGCATACAGATGGCCAATAGGTGCATGAAAAGATTCTCAATACCACTAACCACCAGGGAAATGCAAATCAAAACCACAATGAGATATTACATCACATTATCAAAAAGACAAGAAATTACAAGTGTTGGTGAGGATGTGGAGAAAAGGGAACACGTGCACTATTTATGGAAATATAAGTTGGTGTAGCTACTATTATGGAAGTCCCTCAAAAAATTAAGACTAGAACTACCACATGATCCAGCAATTCCACCTCTGGGTATTTATCCAAAGAAAACAGAATTACTAACTCAAAAAAATAAATGCGCCTTCATTTTCACTGCAGCATTATTTAAAATAGTGAAGATATGGAAACAACCTGTGTCCATTAACAGATAAATGGATAAAGATAACGTGGTGTGTGCGTGTGTGCACACAAATGCACGCTATAGAATACTATTTAGTCATTAAAAAGGATGAAATCTTGCCATTGCAACAACATGGATAGACCTCGAGGGCATTATGCTAAGTGAAGTAAGTCAGACAGTGAAAGACAAATACCGTATGATCTCACTTATATGTGTTTTGTTTAAAACAAAAACAAAAGTTTATAGATACAGAAAACAGATTAGCAGCTGCCAGAGGTAAAAAGTGAGGGAATGAAAAATGGGCGAAGGGAGTCAAAAGGTACAAATTTCCAGTTATAAAATAAATAAGTCATGGGAATGTAATGTACAGCATGGTGACTAGAATTAATAACAATGAAAATTGCTAGGAGATTACATCTTAAAAGTTCTCATCACAAGAATGAGAAAGAAACGTTTTGTAATGATGTAGGGTGACAGATGTTAACACTAAACTTACTGTGGTCATCATTGTGCAATGTATACAAACATCAAACCATTATGTTGTACACCTTAAATTCTTATGCCAATTATACCTCATTTGAAGAAAAGGATAAAGTAAAGAAGACCAAATGAGGTATGTTGTTTTTGTTTGGTTATTTTATCTGTGGTAGTGCTATAAGCCAATGGATCCAGGCCTTGGTCAGTCAAGACTTCACATAAAAGGTCTGAGTTGAATATAGTTGATTTTGGAGTAAGTCCAAAGAAGGAAGAGGATCTACTCTGAGATGGCAGCCCAAGAGAACATTATGCCAGGAAAGAGTTTAAAAGCCAGGAAATGAATCAGGCTTATGAATGGAGGGAGTCAAACACATCACTAACTCAGGAGGAGCAGGCAGATGGAAAACCAGAAAAATGTACCCAGCTTTGAAAAACACCCATTGCAGTGGAGATTGAGGTCAGACAGGCTGATGTTTTACTGGTTTATTCATCTATCTCATTGTTCTTTTTATCCATAACATCCTGGGTCAGGGTAATTTCCATAAGGCAAGACATATCTACTTTCTTTATGTTGTGCTCCTTTAACAGAGAAACAATGTTTTCTACATACTGATCTGTTGTCTGGAATTAGCCTTTGTACTCCAAAAAAATGGGCTAAAAGGAAGAAAACATTTAATATAAACAGAGTCTTTTTTTCAAAGATGGGAATTTGGCATATATACTAGCGTTGATTTTCTGAAAATTATTCATTCACTTATTCAAATAATGTATTTTAACTCTAGATAGAGCAGGGTAGTGTTAAATGCTAGACAGTCTGCCTACTACCAAATGGCCACAACTTTGACGTTTAGTAATGTGAATTTCAAAGAAAACAGAAATTCTCTAGTTCTCCACTTATATTGATACTGCTCAAAGCAAGCTATTAGGTGTAAATCTGAGAAAACAAACAAAACAATCTATGCCTTGGAGGGCTGAGCAAAAGGAGTTTCTAATTTGTTTTGTTTTGTTAAATTCCATGGGCTTTATACTTTGTCAAAAGATTGCCCTCTTTGCATAACTTGATAGATAGTTTTATAAATCTTATATTTATAATTGGACATTTGGGAAAGGCATCTCTAAGAGGTATTTGAGTATTCTTATCAATTATTTCAAAGATCACAAAATTAGTATCTAGTGACCTTTTAAGGTTTCTTTACAAATCAGTAGAGTCAAACCCTCACCTTAACTGAAACAATATTATTTTCCTATGCAATAAAAATTTTCCAGTTATAAAAAGTACATATACTATTTTATCTGTCATGTTTTATCTACTTCAAGCTATAAGCCTTAACACTTTATTGTGCTGAGAGAGTGCGGACAGAGGATGTCCAAGTTTTGTTCATAAAGTCTTAGAAAAGGGGGTCTGTAGGTAGAGAAACATTCCATGGAAATACTTATGAAACCCAAACCAAATTGCCCCTGATATTGGGAGGTTTATTATGGCTTCTTTTTATTTAACGTATAGTCACTGATAAAGTAAAATACCTGTAAAATGAACCTTAGAAAGTCAAAGATGTGCTTAATTCTCTTCTAACAAAATGGTGGGGAAACCTAGAAATTGAGTTTCTTTGTATATGCTTGAGGTGTGTTTAATTTCTACTTCTTTAGTTTTCCTTTAGAGTTTAATTTTGCTGCTTATTATAATGCTAAGTTATATAAAGTGCTTAGAATAAGTATACATATGTATTTTTTTAAATCTTCACAATAACCCTATGAGCTAATTAATGATTACCCTTATTTTATGGATTAAGAAACAGAAACACCAAAAAATGCAAATAACTTGAGATGAAAGTTATTGCCTTGTGTTTTGATGTTGTCACTGATATTCAACTGTTCAAATATCACAAGTAAACTGTTTCTTTCTTTTGTAAGTTTTATTTTATTTATTTGAGACAGAGACAGAGACAGTGTGAATGGGGGAGGGGCAGAGAGAGCCAGAAAGAGAATCCCAAGCAGGCTCTGCACCACCAGCTCAGAGCTGGACACAGAGCTCGAACTCACGAAATCATGTCCTGAGCCAAAACCAAGAGTTGGATGCCTCACCCACTGAGCCACCCAGGTGCCCCACAAGTAAACTATTTCTTGAAGGATAGTCATATAATATAAAATAACAGAAAGAGGAATATTTTTTCCTAATTATTGATTTTTGAAGTTAAAATATAATTGCCATTTTAATATACTGTACTTCCTTGAAGTTGAACAACCAGATACAACGTGCATATGAGTTTAGGATCAGACTAGGCATTTTCATTAGAAATGAATATATCCAAATATAAATCATTATTTGAAAATTTTTCAGCTAGCATAAATAGCAAAGATTTTTATATGAATAAAGTAGGTACAAGTGTCTTGCCTCTTTTCTCTTTAGAATTGATTTTTCTTTTTTCCAAATATAAATAATTTTTAAATATATTTGTTAACTTCACATCTGCATCTAATCCAAAAAAAAAGGATTGAATTGTTACCTGTAAGTATTAGTGTAATGGCAATTTCTTGTTGTTAAAGTGACCATCCTTAATAAGTATTATAAAATTACAGATGGTCTAGGCAAGTCTTTCATTTGTCAGTTTTGAAATAACACAGTCATACTCAGGATGCAGTAAGAACGCCAAACTCCAGCCAGGTGTAGGATATAAAGCATGATCATTTCCTGAGAGAGGGCTTAAAGCCCCTCTTCCCAGGTGCTTCAGTATTTTTTTAACAGTCTTCTATTCGCTTCTTCCACAGGGAACAGCAGAATTCCAGCATCTCCCTTATAACTTTCAAAGTAGGTCTTCCCACTTTTTGCAAAAAATACTGTGATTTTAAAAAGCTACTATCAAAAGTTTTAGACAGTTTACTCAGAAGCCATTGTGAATCACAGGGAATTATTTTGTGGCCAAATGCTGATTCTGATCATCTAACTAGGTTAATAGGCCATTGAAATTCTTTTCCCTTATTTTAAGCTAATCTTTATGGGGGTGGGGGGTGGGTGGAGGGCGGGTTAGGATACCAAATATCAACAGATCAGTTTTTCCGTGGCTTTTAAGAACTAGCTAACAAAAAGTAACAAGTCTGTGAACTACATTCTAGAACTTGAAAAGGTGCCACAGCTTTGCTCATCTCTCTTCAGGCATGTTAGCAATAATAGTGTGACACATGCTTTTTTTTCTGCCCCTGTGTCCTCCTAATTTATTTTACACACTGGGCCAACTTATGACATAGATAAACAAGTAGCCTCTGCTTTTATTTTACCATGATAATGGTGAAAAATCCATAATTTTCCCTTGTTACCTCTATGTCCTTCTAAATTTCTTAGCACTGAGACTTGCATGTGCTTCGTTTTTCTATTTACGCAATTCCGTTATGAATAATCTGATCTTGTTTATTTCAATTATTCACCTCCCATTCTATAATCTCTCTATGAAGTTAAGATTCTCATGATCCTTTTGTTTTCAATGAAAAGATAAAACTATTTATTGAACAAGAGAGGAAAAGGCAACAAAATGTAGTAGAAATCACACCGGGCCTGAGAGTAAGGGCTTAAGTCTAAAACCCAACCCCATTCATTCAGACTTTATCCACAATAAGTGTTTTTAAATCTCCAGTTCTGTGCCAGATAATGAAATAATATGGTGCACAAAGTATTTATTATCCCCACTCTAATGACACAATCTGGTGAGGAAGGCAAGTTCTAATCAGATAATCACACAAATAAAAATGCAATTAGAAACTGTGATAAACGAATTAGGATGTAGGAGAACTTGACTGCACCAGAGAGGCTAAAGAATGCTACTTAGAAGATGCAATATATAATCTGAGATATGAAATAACAAGGTGGGGTCAGGGAACAGGGAAGACTGGTCCAGGCAGAGGAAAAGACATGGGAAAACCTTGACAGCAGAGTAATTCAAATAAGGAATTCTAGGCCCCTAGATAAGAGGAAGAGAGGTTCCAGGTATCACAAAAAAGGCCAGATCTTGTAGGTCTAATGTTAATAGTAATGTGAAGAAATTGAATTGATGTGATGAGATCTGCATTGGAAAAGAATTACTCTGCCCAAACTGTGGAGAATGAATTAAAAAGATAGAAGAGCGTAATCAGGGAAGAAACCATTACAGGAATCCAGAATGTAGATCATGGCCATTTGGATCAGTAGGAGGAGAGAGAAATAAATGGATTCAGAATCTACTTCACTTGAAAAGTAAAATCAGTAGAATTGCATGATAGATTGGATGTAGTGGATGAGAGTGTCAGCAGGGCTTTGCAAATTTGAGGCTCGCATATCACCATAGATGGAAATGGAACATGTTTTCAAGGAAGATCATGAACTTGGTCTTATAATTTTTTTTTAATGTTTATTTACTTTTTAGAGAAAGAGAGTGACAGAGCATGAGCAGGTGGAGGGACGGAGAGAGAGGGAGACACAGAACCCTAAGTAAGCTCCAGGCTCTGAGCTGTCAGCACAGAGCCCGATGTGGGACTTAGAACTTATGAACTGTGAGATCATGATCTGAGCAACATCGGGTGCTTAACTGAATGAGCTACCCAGGCGCCCCATGAACTTGGTTTTAGACTGCTATAGCTTTGAAACTGAGGCTTGTAAGGGCTATCTATAAAATGAGAGACTGAGTATATCATCTTCAAGATTCACTTTCAGCTATGTATTTTGATTTTATTCTATCTCTTTTAAATCTTATCTATAGGAAAAACTGAGAAATTGAATGTCCTTTTTCCAGTAAGTTCCTTGATTATAATCAGAAAATTTTAGAACTGGAAAAGAAGCAACTTTACCCTAATGTTGACTAATTATATTTTCAAAGTATACTTTCAAGGAAATGATTTTGGGGGTTCAATCTGCCAACTATAGTTTATTATTTTGGAGCCTAAACTTAATACAGTATTAAATTCCCTATACAATTTTTTTGGCCAGTTATTCTCATTTTTACAGGTCTCTTTTCCAAGGGGGAAGGAGTGATAACAAAGAACTGGTAAAAACAGAATGCTAATGTAAAGTAGAAAAGTAGTACATGCACAAAAATATAAATCATGGTTAGTTCAAGGCAACATTACATTTGCAGTGATGATACACAATCCTTTCTGAAAACGGTAGTAATTCCAACTATCTACATGGACATGTTGGAAAAATTTGGCTGCTGTGGTAAGCAGGCTCTAAGATAGCCCTGAGTGATCCCCACTTCTTGGAATCCACACCTTTGAATGAAAGCTGATCTTTCTGGAATGTACTTGAGACGTAACTCCATATCCAACTAAAAGGCAAGAGCCCATCAGAAAAATCTTATTCACTTATACCATAGGTAGAGCAGATCATCCATTTTTTAGCTGTTCTGCATTTGAAAGATTCAACTGTCAGTAGGAAGAAATAGTGCAAACTCTAACTATGACCTAAAACTACCCCCAAATCATTATACATCTGAAATACACCTCCATGTTTTTGCATGAGAGTATCATTCATTCCCACATGAACTTTGAGAAATTTTGGAAGGATAAAATTAACACGTTAACATGACAATCTCACTTTGAAGCTCTTGTTGTATGCCAATTGTTTCATATAGTGTTCTTTATAAATTAGCCCACTCATAAAAAAAAAAACCTAGGGCACTTAGACAAGCACATTATTGAAGGTCATATCTAGCAACTGATAGATCAGAGCTTGTATACAAGTCTATCTATCAGATTCTGAACCGTCTTTTTCCCGATGGTCCTATTCCCATCTCTCAAAGATCTGCTTGAAGAAGGCAGCACCCAACTTCCCAGGGAGTGTATATTCAGGCCCTTTCAGATGTCAGCTATCATAAATCCTTGTTTCCTCACAGGGCCAGATTTCCTTGCATCTTTCATTATCGGCAATGAATTTTACTGTTTTAGAATTCTCCAAAAAGTGTTCAGATTATCTTCTCAAAGGATGAGCCCCTTCAAAAGATGTCTTCCAGTAGTACAGAATGGCTTTTCTTATGTCTTCCATCAATTTCTTCTCGCTCTCTTTGTCTGTCTCTCCTATTGCCAGATGTGTATTCCTTTCATATTATTGGAGAGCTCACATTCTGTTCTATTTTGGTTTCACACCCTCCATTAACTCTAGCAACTCTTCCATCTCTAACCCTGCAGAGTGTTGTGGAGAAGTGCTCCTTAAACCCTTTCCCTCTCTCAAGCATGCTGTATAATCTGTTTATGATGCTGGCATTCACCTTTGGCAGGAAGGAGGAATTCTCCCACCAGCCACCGAAACAGCCTTCCAGTTTCCATCCCCCTAGTTAAGGTTAGCAATGGTAACATAAATCTTGCCTCTTAGGGCACAGCTCTTAACAACTTGCTTGGCTTGGCAATCGGAAACAGACACATACACTGTCTTCTATGTAAGCTGATTTGAGCAGGTTTTAAGTTTCCATATGGGAATGAATGGGTAGGGATGGCAGGGTTAGTTTTCAATTTTGGCTCAAGCCTCCTAAGGAGGAAAGACTCTCTGCTGGGCCAGCTAAGCTGCACATTAATTCTTCAACCCACCCTTTCTGGATGTGAAACAATCCTCTCAGGTGAGCAAGCCTACGAGTAAGGAAAGTGGCCTATGAGTCAGTGCACAACTCCATTCTGCTGCAATATTGCCAATTGAGAAAGAAGACTTAACTAAATAGCTAAAACTCCATTACCCTCTATTCTAGTGTTTGCCATAATATGCTTCTGAAATATTTATCGAGTGGAGTTGTAAGAGTAAATTAACAAATATGAGTTAAATTATCTTAGTGTACCTGTGACAGATAACAGCAACTTTTTTTTTTTAATTTTTTAGCCAGATATTTGATGGAATTTAGCAGCACCAGGAGCTTCCCAACCAATCTGTCATTTCCAAATGTGGGCACGGGGGTTTAATTGAGGCAATTTTAGAAGCTAAGAAGAAATATCGAATGTCCCAGATCTTTCATATTCACTGAAGATAATTAGACATAACAGAGGAAGGAACTTTGTTCCATGCAACATCAATTTCCATGCCCCCCTCTGCTCTTCAGCTAGTATTTATTAAGTACTTGTTATGGAACAGACACTGCGCTAAGCCCTGGGCTTAGAATAGTGAACAAAACCTGACCCAGTCCCTATTGCAGTATGGGGGTGGGCATTAACCAGATACTCACAGTGTCTTTATAAGCTGAAATAAACATTCTGGACAAAAGGAATATGGAGTAGATCGAGTGTACGACTGGTGCATGATCCGATCTGTGACTTTTTTAAAACGTAATTGCTGAATGTAGAAAATCAATTGGAAGAAAGCCAAGTAATTACTCATTAGTAAGATGCTCTGATGCTGTTCTGCAAGGGAACTGACTTTTCATTTTAGTTAATAAAAATACACTTAGAAGAAATCTCATTTTATGTGCACTTGTCTAGAACTTTGAAAAAGAAATTTTACATCTATGTGGGAAACACGTAAGCTGGGCAACATTCAGGCTAAGCTACTCTATGTTCATGGAACTTTTAATGTTTTATTGTGTATTCCTTTCATGCATGTTTTAACTGGAGTAGGGTCTGAGTGGGTGGCAAGCAAGTACCCTTTGTTAAGACTTGCTCTACTCATTTTCTCTATAAAGCTTCAGAATATGGCTACCAGTGGGACCAGATTCAACTATTTGTTATTTCTGAATCCAAGTATTAGGTCAACATAGATCCTTAAAAGAAATCACAATGCAAAATATATTGTCATAATAGATTCCTCTACGTATTTCCAGAAAAGAACATTGACTTAGGAAATTCAGCTAACAAACATGATATAGAAATGTTAGATTAGAATAGTATAAGAAAACGGTAACTTTCTATTGAAAGTGACTTAAATAAATAGATTTCAAAATGTTTAATGAGACAATTCTCTCACCTTTATCTTTCCACCTTTATACAATATATATTTTTATATGTATTGTCTCTGAAAATTCTATTATTCTTCCATTATTCCTCTATAATCTTTTCCTATTTAACCTCAAATTATTTGAAATGCCATCTGTTTACCACTTCCTATACAGTCTAGACTTCAGAAAATCTCTAAAATCATACTTCCTTCCTTCCCTTGCATTTCAAACTCTTCTATTTCACAAGGTAGGAACTAGAAATACCCCATTACAAATGTCATCAAAGTTTACCACAGAGGGAAAGTATGCTTAACCAAAATAAAAATTATTTTCTGCCTATCAATTTATGAATTTGAAAACCACTGATCACATTAGCCATACAATATAATTATTGGTTAATTTATGTTGAATTCAATACATGTAAGTTAGTTGGATAGTTCCACAAAGAGATGCTGTCTGATTAAATGTACATTTGCATGTAAATTTTTATAAAAATTAACATATCATCATAAACTACAGATTCCTTAAAATCATACCAAATTTATGAATGTTACAAAACTTGTTTCGATGTGGTATTAGACTGAAAGAAACAGAATAAATACATTCAATTTTTTTCTGAAAGTTTTTAAGAAGCATATAGTTTATAAAACAGTTGGTGGGTCGGAATCCTCAATATGCTAATAGAAACATCTGCAGAAAATCTGGTTTTGTTTTACTTATCGTGGTAAGTAAACATAAGATAGCCACAAAGGGAAATGTATCTTATAAAATCTTATTTTTATGAGCCAGATCTTTGATATTAAAAGGAAATTATATCAATTACAATAACACTTAAAGCACTGAAGGGCTTTTCTCATGGAATTATTTTAATATGGAAAGCTGACAACACTTTTTAATAGAAAATGCTGTTTTAAAAGGCATTTTAAAAAATCTTATCAGCAAAATTAGTGCTCCCCATTTTGGACGTGAAATATTGCAAGACATCTGCATTTGTTTTAATGTTGCCAAAAGATGGTGTTATGTCTTCACTTGTTATTTGACTTAAAATCAAATGCTTCCTAAGAGGTGGGGGTGGGAGGTTAAGCAGGAAAGAGAAGGAGAGGTTCTCCTCAAGACATCTATCATAATATGAGTATATTCTTTGTCAAATCTACTTATTTTCCAAAAATTAAATTCTTTCCAAATAACTCAGTATAAGAACTGACCTTACCAACAATATACTTATGGGGCTTATGGGATGCTAGGTTTTAAATTTATTTAATTAAAATCTTCCGACCTTTAAGTATAAATAAGAAGGAAGGCACCTACTTTTAAAAATAATAGTGGCGCCTGGGTGGTTCAGCCAGTTAAACGTCCAACTTCAGCTCAGGTCATGATCTCACAGTTCGTGGGTTCAGGTACCATGTCGGGCTCTATGCTGACAGCTCAGAGCCTGGAGCCTACTTCAGATCTATGTCTCCCTCTCTCTCTGCCCTTCCCCTACTCATGCTCTGTCTGTCTGTCTCTCTCTCAAAAATAAACATTAAAAAAATTTTTTTAATAATAATACTGATAATCAAGAGGGGGTTCTGGGTGCCTCAGTTCTTAAGCGCCGGACTTTGGCTCAGATCATGATCTCACAGTTCATGGGTCTGAGTGCCTGTGTGGGGCTCTGTGCTGACAGCTCGGAGCCTGGAGCCTGATTTGGATTCTGTGTCTCCCTCTCTCTTCCCCTCCCCTGCTCATGCTCTGTCTCTCTCTGTCTCTCAAAAATAAATAATGTTTAAAAAAATTTTTTAAAGAAAATAATAAAAGTAATAATCAAGAGCATGATGTAATGAAAAAGGAAAGGCTGAAAGCAAAGGCAAGAACTATGTACTTTCCTTGACTCTTTAGTCACTGATTTGCTATGTGACCTTGAAAAGTCAAGGAACAACTTGAAGTGTCTCTTTACTTATCTGTGAAGTAAATACATATTAATGGTTACCAGCTGTTTCCAGAATTGATAAGTTTGGGTGTGATCCTCCCATGTTACAGTAATACACCCCAGCTAGGCCTGCCTGAGCCTGTTATCAAAAAGAATAGGGTATATCAGGAAACATCAGGCCGGTGGCAGATACCACACAGGCTGCCCAGCTGGAGGGAGTCCAAGATGGTGACTAGAAAGATCCTGAACTCACCTCCTCCTGCAGCATACCAAATCTGTAACTACACATGGAACAATTCCCTCAGAAAAAGACCTGAAAACTTGCTAAACATTTCCTTCTCAGCTACAAAAAAGAAAAGACGGGGAGAGGCTGAGATGTGATCTTGTCATAAACCCCAGCACCAGTACAGCAACACACAATCTGAAAAGAACTTACAAATCCAGAGCTTCTCTCTGAGGGGAGAAAGGTTGGCACCCCACATCAGGCACCCCAACTTTTATGATCTGCACCTGAGAGATGAGACCCCAAAATATCTGGCTTCAAAAACCAATAGGGCTGTCATCCACAGGACCCAAAGGGCTGTAGCAAACTGAGAAGCTGCCCTTAAAGGGCTCATGCACAAACTCACTTACCCTAGAGCCCCGAACAGAAGTAGCAGTTTGAAAAACACCCATTCTAAATGTGAAGGATTCATTTGTTAATTTTAAAGTGTCCTCCAGATGGGCAGGGGCTTGTTAGGACACTCTCTGGGGAAAAGCCATAGTCAGGTCTAATTTTCAAGCACTTTCTCTACCTTGTTAAAGTCAGCATCAGGCAACTTTTTTTTTTTTAATTCTCAGTGGGTTCTATCTTCACGCTCGCCCTCTGTGATGCTCCACAGTGCCAGTATCTCTGGGGCAGGGAGGGGGCTTTTATACACACAGCTGATGTGCTGGTTTTTACATGTGGTGTCCCAGTTTTTGCAGGTATAGCCCAGGGAGCACCCTTTGATCTCCTGGCTCTGGTGGCCAGGGGACTTGTACTCCTGGGTCCCATGGGACTCTAACAATCAGAAAGACAGTTCTTGGCAGACTACCACACTTAGGGCACTGCACAGATAGCAAACTAAAACACACCCCCAGTTTTTCTGATAAAGGGCCTATTTGGTTGTCTGGGAGCTTTGACCTGAGGGACAGGCTTCTGGCTGAGCATGCTTATAGGAGACTACAGAGGTACTCAGGGAAGGAGGCCAGTGGATTCATTCTTTTTATTTTCTCTCTGCCTTTCTCCTTTTTACTGGTATCTTCCAGGAAGAAGCTTATACCCTTGTCTGATGCCCTGATTTTTGCAGTTCCTGCTGGGGGATATCTTTATATCACCTGGTTCTGGTGGCCAGAAGGGCTTCTGCTCACGGGTCTCACAGGACTTTGTATATTTGCATACTTTAAAAGTTGTTGTCTGAGGGTCTGGTTTTTAATCAGCCTGATAAGGTGCTGAGATCTCCCCCTTTGGGACACTGATAGGTCTTATCACACCCTCACAACTGGGAACCATGAAAAATAAAATAGGCTGCTTAGACAATCACAAGGATTCAAAAGACTACTGAAAGCTAGAGCAAGGCTGAATGATAAGGTTCATCTCTCCTACATGAGGCCATTCTTTCAAGATTGAAAAAGGTGGATGTTACATTTAATACATAGAAACACAGAGAGTCAAGCAAAATGAGAAAACAGAGGACTATGTTCCACATGAAAGAACAAAACAAAACCTCAAGAAAAAAATGAAACAGAGATAAGGAATTTACTTGATAAAAGTTCAGAGTGATAATCATAAAGATGCTCACCAAAACTGGGAGGAAAAATGAATGAACACAGTAAGAACTTCAACAAAGAGAGAGAAAACATAAAGTACCAAATACAAGTCACAAAGCTGAAGAATACAATAACTGAACTGAAAATGACACTAGAGTGGTTCCACAGCAGACTGAATGAAGGAGAGGAAAGGATTTTACCAGCAGGTGAGCATGCAGAGAATGAGGCTGGGTGCATTGGGAGATAGGCCCTTCTTCTAGTCACTGCAATTAGGAAGAGAGGGCAAAAGTGCAAGGGGGAGAAAATAAGACAAAAGAGGGACACAAAACAAGCACATTTTTGAGCACCTACTATAAAATGCAGACAGCCATAGTAGTTCAGGGTAAAATTATGAAAATTAAAGAATTTGACTCTTAGTGGAAAAACCTTAGCAAACTTCCTGAAGTACCAAAGTGCTAAAAAAAAAAAAATTGTTACTTTTATTGAGGTGGCTTCAGATCCAAACTGACTAGGTTCAGATTCCTATTCGAATATACTATTTGTGTAACTAATTAATGATTTTCCCTTTGTCTCAGTTTCCTTAATTATAAAATGAAGGTAGGGGCGCCTGGGTGGCGCAGTCGGTTGAGCGTCCGACTTCAGCCAGGTCACGATCTCGCGGTCCGTGAGTTCGAGCCCTGCGTCAGGCTCTGGGCTGATGGCTCAGAGCCTGGAGCCTGTTTCCGATTCTGTGTCTCCCTCTCTCTCTGCCCCTCCCCTGTTCATGCTCTGTCTCTCTCTGTCCCAAAAATAAATAAACGTTGAAAAAAAAAAAAAAAGAAGGTAAAGATACTACCACTCAGGACTGATGCAAGGACAAATATGTTAATACTTGCATAGCACAAAGAATAGTGCCTGGCCAATTAATGTTCTCTGGGGCAAAAAAAGGCTATATGGTAATTTGTATTCTCTCAGAGAAAGATATAACAAGGATGGTATTATGTTTATGATTCAAAGAAATCTAATAGAAAATAATTTTAAGGAAGATAGCACTGCACAGTATGCTATTATTAATCTTGAAATGCCTTAATGAAAAATATCGATTGGTGTTTTATTTATTCCATAAATGTTTACTGTTTACTCACTATATGCAGATTTTGAAGAGATTTCTTTCAAAAAGCTCTTCTCATTATCTGACAAAGGTTAAGGTAAGAATAAACTTTCTACCAAGTACATTATATTCATTAATTTTATTCCCAGGAGATTTTTTTCCTCCAGTTTTGTATCTCCTTCCTAAAAAGACTTTCAACTTCCTGCTTTCTCCTCACTTTGGTCTCTGCAATCAGTCCTTGTTATTGTTTCCATTCTCATCTCAGGATGCTTCTCCTTTAGGAAAAGCCTCCATCAGTTCTGACCCTTTGTTGTCAGGCTTTGTATCATGGCCTGAGCACAGATAGAGCCAAATTAACCACGGCAGGGAGATTGCTGTTGTATAACAAACCATAACCAAAATGAGTAGCCTGATACAATAGCCACTTCATTTGTTCATTATTCTCTGAATAAGCTAGGAAATTCTGGTCTGGGCCAGCTTGATGGATCCCTATAGTCAGATGGTAACTCAGCTGAGGCTAATGGTTTAGGATGGCCTTATTCATAACTAACTGGGTCTAGCAGGCCTCGTCTCTGGAAGAAGAGACAACCTATCTCTGCTTCATGTAATTTCTCATCCTTCAGTAGGCTATTCCTGGTTTCTACCCACAAATCCTGAAAAATGAAAAGAGAAAAGGCAAGTCCCCAGGTACAAGCACTTTTTAAGCCTCCGCTAAATCACATTTGCTTGTGTCCCATTGGCCAAAGCAAGTCACACAGTCAAGCACAGATTCAAGGAGAGAAAAAAAATAGATTCCTCCCTTTGATTAGAGGAGTTTTGCAAAAAGGCAGTATACAGCATGCAAAGATAGGAAGAATTTATGACTCGTTTTCACAGGAAGCTAAAATAAATAAATAAATAAATAAATAAGGCAAGACATCACAAATATTGGGGAAAAATAAAATTTTTGATATTTGAAAATTCAAAAAAGCATTGAAGTGATTATAATGGAAAAATCAGTACTAGGGTATATTTCTTTACACTTATAATGATATAAGATCTTGATGTTTTAAATTACATATGGAGCAAATATGGACACCAATTTCTTTTCATTACTTAGTGTCTTAGTGCATTTGTGCTGCTAAAACAAAATACCATAGACTGGATGGTTGGGGTCTGATTGTTCCCACACCTGCGTTTTAGACTCTCATAGATACACATCATTTTCATAGTATTCATCATAATTGTAACTAATCACCATTATCAATTCTCTCAGGAAACTGTAATCTCCATGAAGACAGGCCACACCTGTCTTGTGTCCTGTTGTATGCATCTCCAATGACTGACCAATAATGGACCCTTGATAGGGGATAGTTGAATGAATGGCAAAGCAGGAGAGAGGAAAGAACAAAGAGGTAAGTACACAAACATATGTTTGAAATTGATGGAGAGGATGTGAGCTGAGTAAGGGAATAAATAGTAGAGAGGCCTGCCAGCACAAGTTAACAAAGGAAATGATTATCCACTGAGAGAATGATAACAAGTAAAGATATATTCGGTAGGAATGACAATATAAGAAGGGTATGAGCAAAGATTTCCCATTTTGAGGGATTACAAGGCCCAAAGTGAAACTGAGACTAAGGGTGATGACAGTGGGGATAAATGGGACATTAGGCAATCAAAGAGTTTGATAAATCAAAAATCCAGAAATAGTACAGTAGGCCTGGGCAAGAGGGGCACCTGCCCTGGGTTCCCACCCTGTGAAAGACTACTCTCTGGCCCTCATCCAGTCCTGCTCCTTCCGAAAAGGCAGGGAGCCCACCCAGAGTCCATATACCTCCTTTTAGATCCTATTTTGGATATCTGGGACCCAGAAATTCCATGTAAAGATTACTTTATATGTCTGTCCTCCTGAGGGTGGATCACACAGCTATAGTATACTCTCTGTATCAAGGGGAGAGCAAGACAGGACTGCTTTAATGGCAGTTTGCTCATGTGGTCTGGAGTATCTACTCACTTTTTATATATTTAAATATATATTTATTTTTAAATATATTATATTTAAAAATTTAAAATATACTTAAATATGTTATATTATATTACATACCATTCTATTCTATATGATATTTAAATATCATATATTTAAATATATGGCATATAGACCTCCATTTTTAATCTTGACACCAGCTCTGCAATGTTAGGGGTAGGCCTAGCCAGGATGTTTACCTTCTATTAGAAAGCTATGATTCTGAAATGATCTTTCACTTTAAGCTGGTTATGGACTTCTTAATATTCGTAGCTCTTATTTTTTTTTATTTAAAAAAATTTTTTTTAACGTTTATTCATTTTTGAGACAGAGAGAGACAGAGCATGAATGGGGGAAGGTCAGAGAGAGAGGGAGACACAGAATCTGAAACAGGCTCCAGGCTCTGAGCTGTCAGCCCAGAGCCCGAGTGGGGCTCGAACTCACAGACTGGGAGATCATGACCTGAGCCGAAGTCAGATGCCCAACCGACTGAGCCACCCAGGCGCCCCTCATAGCTCTTATTTTTATGTGGAAAGTTAACCAGACTTTTCCACAACCATTGACTTAGGTTTAAAATTCCACATACTCTTTTCAGTGGATGCTGAGTCATGCATTTGCTCTAGGGGTTTTCTGAAGTCAGGGAAATGAAGAAAATTAGGCAGAGATGAAGAACCTACAGGTATATGGTAGTTGATGATTTCAAAACCCTTTCATGTATATTGTTTTAATTTGGTTCTTAGAACGACCCTGTCAAAATAGATAGGGAAGATATTACTTTCTTTCTTGACAGTTGAGAACAGTTGAAACTCCAAGATCTTGCATCATGATGAATAACGGAACTCAAATTTGAACCCAGTCTTCAAATATCATTTTATGTTTCAAGTAAGGAAGGAGGTGAGGTATTTACAAAATTTGAGGTTTTTTTTTTTCTTAGCAAAACAAGATATATAAGCCTACAGTGAATACTCACGATGAGAAGATGGTGTAACATTTTTTTTGAAAAGAAATAAATTCCTCTAGTTGGCTTCTGTTTGAAATCTCTGACTTCATCAATTTGCCTGGTATCCAGCTGGCTTATGCCCTAGAAATCCTGCACTTTCTTTCATTAAGGGGAGAGAAAAGGAACAAAAAAGGGAAACAAAGGATATAATTTTAGGGATAGTTTTCATCTAACCCTTTATTTTTACTTGAGGTCACTGAGGTTCAGAAAAGTTAAGTGAGTTGCCTTAAATCTCAAAGAGATAAAAGGAAGAGCTGGACCATGAAGCCACATCTGATTCATATCTCTGAGGCTTCCCCTCACTCTGTGTCCTATGAAATAGACTTTACTCCATTCAATTAATTTTATTCTTTCTTCCTTAATTTCTTGTCACCTTCTATTCTTTTTAATATGTCTCTGCTCAGTTATTCAAACTTACTAGTTTGAAGCAATATATAAGAAATGCAAACAGGGGCACCTGGGTGGCTCAGTAGGTTAAGCGATTTTGGCTCAGGTCATGATCTCACGGTTCGTGAGTTCCAGCCCCATGTCAGGCTCTGTGCTGACATCTCAGAGTCTGGAGCCTGCTTTGAATTCTGTGTGTACCTCTCTCTCTTCCCCTCCCCAGCTTGCAGACTGTCTCTCTCTCTCTCTCTCTCTCTCTCTCGTTCTTTCTCTCTCTCAAAAACAAATAAAAACATTAAAAACTTTTTCAAAAAAGAAATGCAAACATATATCTTATATTTTAACATACACATTTTGTATATATAGTTCTGGTGTACAAAATATTTTATGTTCTTATTTTCACTATGCATTACATTATATGCATATTTTATGTCCTATTATATTCATACTTATCATTCCTAGTGGTCATAGCATTGCAGCAAGTTGATGACTCATAATTTATTTAACCCACTTTCCTATTTTTAACACTGAGACTATTTCAGTATTTTCTATTGTTGTTAGTGCTCCTATGACCATTTTTATTAATACACCTTTTTTATTCTACTGAATTATTTTCTTAGGATAAGTGTCAAAAAATGGTATTACTGAGCTAATGTGTAGAGATATTTGTATAGTTAAGTATGTGATACTGTGACATATATTGCTATATTGTTTTTTGGAAAAAGATATATTAAAACAATGCTCTCCACTGGATGTTGTATGGAAACCCATTTGACAATAAATTTCATATATCGGAAAAAAAATAAAACAAAAATAAAACAATGCTCTCAACAGAGCACGGTATCATTCCAATGTTATTAGTACTACATATTACATACCATTCTTTTCACTAGTTTAATAGGTATAAAAATTATGATAATTTGCTTTAGTTTATATTCCTTTCCTTACAAATAAGATAAATATTTTATCTGATTAAGCTTGCAGGAGACCTTCCGGAACAGGACCAAAGACGACTCAAGGCCTGCTTTCATTCATGCACTTGACTCTTAGGAGCTCCTGTCAGCACCTCCCTCCTCAGCCTCACATAGGCAGGGTTAGAGTTCTCAGAGCATACCAATAATTTTATTAAAATGGCTCTTCACACATACTCTTCAGTCTCCACATACTCTGACCCTTTTAATACCTTTGTATGTGTAAGAATGTTAAGAGTTGTCAAACTGGTTTTCAATAATCTCCTTTGAAAATTGGCATCTTGTTCTGGCACACCTTTTTGGACAATCACAGCTTTGAATCTTGGTGCCTCAGTTAAAACTTCTGATTTAATAGTCTGCTATAAGTATTTTATAATCATCTATCATTGAAATCGCTTTATCATTTAAAAACCAAAAATAGAGTAGTTTCCCCCATGTATTTAATATAGTCATTTAAATTTTCTGTCAGGCTTTCGTTTTCTTTTTCT
Source organism: Lynx rufus (assembly GCF_022079265.1). Classification (NCBI taxonomy): domain Eukaryota; kingdom Metazoa; phylum Chordata; class Mammalia; order Carnivora; family Felidae; genus Lynx; species Lynx rufus. Next base: position 93,008,630 of record NW_025814845.1, on the reverse strand, counting down.
TTTTTTATTTAGCTCTCCAACTTCAACCAGTTATGCTCTTCTCTTGTTATGTGCTATAAAATACGGATTGATCTTCCTAGTGTGGTTATATAGTTATCCTATTACTCTGTCCATCATTCTAAATGCTTACTTACTTTCTTTTATTTCAAAAAGTTTATTTTCACATATTGTTTTCCTATAGGATCGGATCAGTTTTTGGTTTCTCCTTTCTTTCACTAATCAGCATTAAGTTATTGCTATATAGTAATATGTTCTATCTATGGTTGGGTGGGACCTTTATGTCATTTGATAAGAGTTTATCATGCATATAAGAATAGTTCGCGAACTAGGAGCTTTCAAACCAACAGTGGAATGAGCCTCAGAGTTATATTGTTATAAGACAGTGTATTAAGTAACAGTGCAGAGGCTTTTTATTCTTTATAATGATTGCTATAGCATTAGACTTTTCCCAGTGATAGGGGATAGCTTAAAAGTGGTTACCTCATGTCAATTTTGGGGCACAGCTTGTTTCATCTATGTTACTCTTCTTTAAAATATTACCTTACGCTGAGTTTTGAATTATCATTGGACTGAGGTTTTGATGGGAATGACATTAAAATATAAATTAATTTAGGAATAATTATAATAGGAAAAACAAATTAAAAAAAGCATTAATACTGCTTACAATGGGGCAGATGGGTGGCTCAGGTCATGATGTCACGTGTGTTCGAGCCCCATGTCGGGCTCTGTGCTGACAGCTCAGAGCCTGGAGCCTTTTGGATTCTGTGTCTCCCTCTCTCTCTGCCTCTCCCCTGCTCATGCTTTCTCTCTATCTCTCTCAAAAATAAATAAACATTAAAAAAATTTTAAAAAATACTGCTTGCAATGGACCAAATGCTGTTCTATTATAAATTATAAAGCATATGTGCTTTCCAGTATTAACTCATTTAATTCTAACAACAACTGTGGTCAATTTAATTATTGGCCCCATTTCATCACCTCATCCTGCATCAACAACTTTTTGGTAGCCTCATCCTAGGAAGAATGCATTTCCCACCCTTTGACTCTGGGTGTAGTCATAAAATTTGCATTGGCTAGTGAGTTATAAGCAGATAAATGGAGTGTTGATATGTGCTTGCTTGGTTGGGCTTTCTCTCTTGAGCTTCAGCTATGCCCTGAGAAGAACATATGTCCATCCCACTGATCCTAGGAAGAGATGAGAAACAGCTGGAGCAGAGCTGGCCCAGTGAATGCTCAAATCTGTAAGAGTACATTACTGTTGCTTTAAGCCATTGAGCTTTGGGTAGTTTGTTAAGTAGTGTTGTTTGGTGATAGATAAGTAACATGCCACACTATGAAGTAGGTGTTATTATTATCCATATTTTACAGATGAGAAAAATGAGGCAAAGAGAGGCTCAGTAAGTTACTGGCTAGCAAGTGGACTAGCACTAATTATGCACCATAGTACATGCACCATAGTGCATGTTTTTGATCATCTTTATAACACTGAGTCCTTAGTTCAGAAAAAAGCTTATTCAAAATCATCTATTTAAATATTTTCAACTCCCAATATATAAATATGTACTTTTCTTTATAAGGACTTTACACATCTCATCGAGTTTATTCTAACATTTATATGTTTTGATGATTGTCAGTTTCTTTGAACAGATTTTGAGCTAAAATCCTTTTTTCCTTACAAACCTACTCTGTTCATCAATACTTCAATACAATAGAGTTCTATCATTGTCACTGTTGGAAAATTCAGAGAAAGAAAAAAGCTTTAGTAAGTTATTTGCAGAGACCTTATTCCAATGCATTAGCACCTACTGTGTTCCCCAGTTCACTGTCCTTTTCACTCTTGACTTTATTGGCCTTTCTTACTTCTTGGTGTGTTAGTTTTCTGGTCCTTGGCTATTTGATATTCTGTTCTCTTATGATATCTTTCTCTTGTTTTCCATCTCTTTGTACAACCATCTGATGTAACTTAAGCTTGTTTTATTCACATGTAAAATGGTAATAATAGCATCTATCTGCATAGGTTGTGAAGAGCGCTGGGATAGTATGTGAAAAACCACATAGTTTAGTGCCGGAACCATCCCATTATGGAGTAATGTTTAATAAAAGTTGCCATTGTTGCAGTTTTATTCTTCTTGCTACATCTTGGTTACATTGTGGGCTCCATTTCATCTTCCCTATCCTTAAAATAGTTCTGTCCTAGTCCCCTTTCTCACCTCTTATCTCCTATCTTCCCTTGGGAAATTTTATCCACCCTATCTACCTGTGAATACAATTTTCTCTTCTGTGTTTTATACCCTGAGGTCCAGACCCATATATCTGCCTATCTACTGCACTCCTCTATTGGGATCTTTCAGAGATCTCAAGTTCAATAACACCAGAGTAATTTTTTTTCCATCTATTCCTCAAACTTGCTAGTCCTTTCATGACTCCTACCATTATAAATGGTACTACCAGGGCATCTGGGTGGCTCAGTCGGTTAAACATCTGACTTTGGCTCAGGTCATGATCTCATGGTTCCTGAGTTCCAACCATTCTGGGCTCAAAGCACAGAGCTTTCTTCCAATCCTCTGTCTCCCTCTCTCTGCTCCTCCCCTACTCGCATGAACATGCTTGCACTCTCTCTGTCTCTCTCTCTCAAAAATAAATAAATGTTTTTAAAATTTTTAAATAAATAAAGAGGAGAGGGAAGGAGCCAAGATGGCGGAACAGCATGGAAGTCCTTTGTGTGTCTCGAGTCCTTGAAAAACAGCCAGACCAACACTAAACCATCCTATACCTAGAAAACTGATTGGAGGATTAACACAACAACCTGCACAACCTGAACCACAGAATTCAGCAGGTACGTGGCACGGAGAGGTGAACTTGGAGAGCTTCTTGCTTTTTCGAGCTGATAGGACAGAGACTGGGGGGGGTGGTGGTGGTGAGAATACGGGAAAAGCACCCCTCCCCAAAAGCAGCTGGAGAGAAAGTGGAAAATTGGAAACAGCCAGAGGGACTAAACTAAAAAGGTAGAAAGGAGAAAGGAGAAAGGAGAAAGGAGAGAGTTTAAATACCATTAAGACTGTAAAGAAGGGGAGGCTTATGGAAACCAGTTTGACAATAAATTTCATATATTGAAAAAAAAACAAACAAAACAAAAAAAACACAAAACAAAACAACAAAAAAGGGAGGCAAAGTCTGCAACTCTGCAGCTTGATACCTGGCAGTGCTGTGGTGGGGAGGGCGAATCCCCAGGACAAGAGTGGGGTCCAGGAGGTTTTCGGGCCACATGGGGAAAAGCTGTTCCACTGCTGGCAGGATATTTGGTAGAGACTGTTGAAGCCACCTGGTCCCAGCAGACCCCAGAAAATGGCCACATTTGCTGGTGCTGGAACAAGGTCGTTAAGGGTGAAGCCTGGTGCCAGATGTGTGTTGTGATTTTCCATAATCCCTGAAAAGCTGCTGGTATACTATCTCACAAACTTGTTCTGGGGCGGGCTGGCACCTGGCCTCAGTCTTGGGGCACTGGCAGCAGCAGGGTCCAGCAAGGGTTTCTGGGTGCAGCCGACATTCAGTCATTGCTCATTTGGCCATTGCTCGGTGAGACCCTCCCACAGAGGGGCGGAATGGGTCAAGGCCACAGTCTTTCAGAAGTTGGGGGCTGGGGAAAACAGCCACATCTGAGACAAAACTCAGGAGAGAGGTACTGCCTGGGGCCTGGTCACAGACAGTGAAAAAGTGGGGAGTGGACGAAAGCTGAAGATAGAGGATGGGTGCGCAATTGCTGATCCGGGAGAACAGAGTTCTGATACTAGAGACTGGGTAACTGGGTGGCGCCATTTTCACCATTCCCGCACATGCACATACGCATGGCACCTATGGGTGCCATAACACTCCACCCCAGTAGACTAGCAGCGCCATCTAGTGGAGAGCGGAGCCGTTACACCGAGCCTGGCCCAACTGGGCCAACCTTGATCTTCAAGAACACAAGTCTCACTGCCTGCTTAGTTTATGCACTATAAAGCACTACATAGTCTGACTTCTAGGGGAAAACAAAATAATTTCAGTACTACTTCAATCTGTCAGCAGGTCCATCTATTCAATTTTCTTTCTTTTCTTTTTTTCTCTTTTACACTTTTCTTTTTCTTGAATACAGAAAGAGAAAAAATTCATTTTTATTTTCAATTTTTATTAAAAACATTATTCTTTAATTTTTATTACTATATTTTTTACTTTTGTGTAAATTTTTTTCAAATTCTATTTTACTTCCATCATTTTATTTTAGTCTACCACAGTGTATTTACTTTTTCAAATTTTCAAACAATTTCCTTTTTTAAATTTTTTTTGTTTCTTTCCTTTTTCTTGAATACAGAAAAAGAAAAATTCATTTTTATTTTTAATTTTTATTACAAATATTTTCCTTATTTTTTTCTACTATATTCTTTACTTTTGTGTATATTTTTTCAAATTCTATTTTACTCCCATCATCTCATTTTAGTCTACTTCAGTGTATTCATTTTTTCAAATTCTCAAACGATTGCCTCTCCTCCCCCCCTTTTTTTTCTCTAATCTGTCAAACCACTTTCAACACCAAGACCAAAACACACCTAGGATCTAGCATCATTTATTTGATTTTTTTGGGTGTGTGTGTTTTTAATTTTAATATTTTTTTAATTTTAATACTTTTTTAATTTTTCTACCTCATTAATTCCTTTTCTCCCTTTAAAATGACAAAATGAAGGAATTCATCCCAAAAGAAAGAGCACAAAGAAATGATAGCCAGGGATTTAACCAACAGAGATACAAGCAAGATGTCTGAACCAGAATTTAGAATCATGATAATGAGAATACTAGCTGGAGTCGAAAATAGATTAGAATACCTTTCTGCAGAGATAAAAGAAGTAAAAAATAGCCAGAATGAAATTAAAAATGCTATAACTGAGCTGCAATCATGGATGGATGCAGCGGCAGTAAGGATGGATGAGGCAGAACAGAGAATCAGTGATATAGAGGACAAACTTATAGAGAATAACAAAGCAGAAAAAAAAAGAGCGAGATTAAGGCAAAGGAGCATGATTTAAGAATTAGAGAAATCAGCGACTCTTTAAAAAGGAACAACATCAGAATCATAGGGATCCCAGAAGAGGAAGAGAGAGAAATAGGGGTAGAAGGGTTATGTGAGCAAATCATAGCAGAAAACTTTCCTAACCTGGGGAAAGACACAGACATCAAAATCCAGGAAGCACAGAGGACCCCCATTAGATTCAACAAAAACCAACCATCAACAAGGCATATCATAGTCAAATTCACAAAATACTCAGGCAAGGAGAGAGTCATGACTGCAGCAAGGGAAAAAAAGTCCCTAACCTACAAGGAAAGACAGATCAGATTTGCAGCAGACCTATCCACAGAAACTTGGCAGGCCAGAAAGGAGTGGCAGGATATATTCAGTGTGCTGAATCAGAAAAATATGCAGCCAAGAATTCTTTATCCAGCAAGGCTGTCATTCAAAATAGAAGGAGAGATAAAAAGTTTCCCAGACAAACAAAAATTAAGGGAGTTTGTGACCACTAAACCAGCCCTGCAAGAAATTTTAAGGGGGACTCTTTGAGGGGAGAAAAGATGAAAAAATATATATATATGAATAAATAAATATCAAAATCAACAAAGATTAGAAAGGACCAGAGAACACTACCAGAAACTCTAACTCTATAAGCATCATAATGGCAATAAATTCATATCTTTCAGTACTCACTCTAAACATCAATGGACTCAATGCTCTAGTCGAAAGACATAGGGTAACAGAATGTATAAGAAAACAAGATCCATCTATATGTTGTTTACAAGAGACCCACTTTAGACCTAGATACACCTTCAGATTGAAAATAAGGGGATGGAGAACATCTATCATGCTAATGGTCAACAAAAGAAAGCTGGAGTAGCCATACATATATCAGACAATCTAGACTTTAAAATAAAGACTGTATCAAGAGATGCATAAGGGCATTATATCATAATCAAGGGGTCTATCCACCAGGAAGACCTAACAATTGTAAACATTTATGCACCAAATGCGAGAGCACCCAAATGTATAAATCAATTAATCACAAACGTAAAGAAAATCATCGATAGTAATACAATAATAGTAGGAGACTTCAACACCCCACTCACAGAAATGGACAGATCATCTAATCAAAAAATCAACAAGGAAACAATGGCTTTGAATGCGCAGTGGACCAGATGGACTTAACAGATATATTCAAAATATTTCATCCTAACGCAGCAGAATACACATTCTTCTCCAGTGCACATGGAACGTTTTCTAGAATAGACCATATACTGGGACACAAAGCAGCCCTAAGTAAGTACAAAAAGATCGAGATCACACTGTGCATATTTTCAGACTACAACGCTATGAAACTCTAAATCAACCACAAGAAAAAATTTGGAAAGGTAACAAATACTTGGAGACTGAAGAACATCCTACTAAAGAATGAATGGGCTACACAAGAGGTTAACGAGGAAATTAAAAAGTTCATGGACATCAATGAAAATGATAACACCACAACCCCAAACCTCTGGGACACAGCAAAGGTGGTCATAAGAGGAAAATATATAGCAAACCAGGCCTTCCTAAAGAAGGAAGAAAGATCTCAGATACACAACCTAAACTTACGCCTTAGGGAGCTGGAAAAAGAACAGCAAAAAAAACCAAAACTAGCAGAAGACAGGAAATAATAAAGATTAGAGCAGAAATTAATGCTATCAAAACCAAAAAAACAGTAGAACAGATCAATGAAACTAGAAGCTGGTTTTTTAAAACAATTAACAAAATTGATCAACCACTAGCCAGTTTGATCAAAAAGAAAATGGAAAGGACCCAGATAAATAAAATCAAGAATGAAAGAGGAGAGATCACAACCAATACGGCAGAAATCAAAGCAATAAGAAGAGAATATTTTGAGTAATTATATGCCAATAAAATGGACAATCTGGAAGAAATGGAAAAATTCCTAGAAATATATATACTACCAAAACTGAAACAGGAAGAAATATAAAATTTGAACAGACCCATAACCAGTAAGCAAAACTGAATTAGTAATAAAAAATCTGCCAAAAAACAAGAGTCCAGGTCCAGATGGCTTTCCAGGGGAATTCTACCAAACATTTAAGGAAGAGTTAACACCTATTCTCTTGAAGCTGTTCCAAAAAATAGACATGGAAGGAAAACTTCCAAACTCTTTCTATGAAACCAGCATTACCTTGATTCCAAAACCAGACAGAGACCTCACTAAAAAGGAGAACTATAGATCAATTTCCCTGATGAACATGGATGCAAAAATCCTCAACAAGATATTAGCCAACCGGATCCAACAATACATTAAAAATCATTCACCACGACTGAGTAGGATTTATACCTGGGATGTAGGGCTGGTTCAATATCCGCAAAACAATTAACGTGATTGAGCACATCAATAAAAAAAGGACATATGATCCTTTCAATAGATGGAGAGAAAGCATTTGACAAAATATAGCATCCTTTCTTGAAAAAAAACCCTCAAGAAAGTAGGGATAGAAGGAGCATAGAGATCATAAAAGCCATATATGAACAACCCAACTCTAATGTCATCCTCAATGGGGAAAAACTGAGAGCTTTCCCCCTAAGGTCAGGAACAAGACAGGGATGTCCACTCTTGCCACTGTTATTCAACAGTATTGGAAGTCTTAGCCTCTGCAATAAGACAACACAAAGAAATAAAAGGCATCCAAATCGGCCAGGAGGAGGTCAAACTTTCACTCTTCGCAGATGACATGATAGTCTATATGGAAAACCCAAAAGATTCCACCAAAGAAACTGCTAGAATTGATTCATGAAGTCAGCAAAGTTGCAGGATATAAAATCAATGCACAGGGATCAGTTGCATTCCTATACACCAACAATGAAGCAACAGAAAGAAATCAAGGAATTGATCCCATTTACAGTTGCACAAAAAAAACATAAAATACCTAGGAATAAATCTAAAGAGGTGAAATATCTATACACTGAAAACTATAGAAAGCTTATGAAAGAAATTGAAGAAAGCACACAAAAAAGTGGAAAAAGATTCCACACTCCTGGATAGGAAGAACAAATATTGTTAAAATGTTGATACTACCCAAAGAAATATACATATTCAATGTAATCCCTATCAAAATAACACCAGCATTCTTCACAGAGCTAGAACAAATAATCCTAAAATTTGTATGGAATCAGAAAAGACCCTGAATAGACAAAGCAATCCTGAAAAAGAAAACCAAAGCAAGAGGCATCACAATCCCAGACTTCAAGCTACACTACAAAGCTGTAATCATCAAGACAGTATGGTACTGGCACAAGAACAGACACTCAGATCAATGGAACAGAATAGACGACCCAGAAATGGACCCACAAACGTATGGACAACTAATCTTTGACAAAGCAGGCAAGAATATCCAATGGAATAAAGACAGTCTCTTCAGCAAATGATGCTGGGAAAACTGGACAGCGACATGCAGAAGAATGAACCTGGACCACTTTCTTAAACCATACATAAAAATAAATTCAAAATGGATGAAAGATCTCAATGTAAGACAGGAAGCCATCAAAATTCTCGAGGAGAAAGCAGGCAAAAACCTCTTTGATCCTGCCTGCAGCAACTTCTTACTCAACACGTCTCCAGAGACAAGGGAAACAAAAGCAAAAATGAACTCCTGGGACCTCATCAAAATAAAAACTTTTGCAGAGTGAAGGAAACAATCAGCAAAACTAAAACGCAACCGACAGAATGGGAGAAGATTTTTGCAAAAGACATATCAGATAAAGGGTTAGTATCCAAAATCTATACAGAACTTATCAAACTCAACACCCAAAAAACAAGTAATCCAGTGAAGAAATAGGCAAAAAACATGAATAGACACTTCTCCAAAGAAGACATCCACATGGCCAACCGACACATGAAAAAATGCTCAACATCACTCATCGTCAGGGAAATACAAATCAAAACCACAATGAGATACCACCTTACACCTGTCAGAATGGCTAACATTAACTCAGGCAACAATAGATGTTGTCAAGGATGTGGAGAAAGAGGCTCTCTTTTGCGTTGTTGGTGGGAATGCAAGCTGGTGCAGCCATTCTGGAAAACATTATGGAGGTTCCTCAAAAAACTAAAAATAGAACTACCCTATGACCCAGCAATTGCACAACGAGGCATTTATCCACAGGACACAGGTGTGCTGTTTCGAAGGGACACATGTATCCCCATGTTTATAGCAGCACTATCAACAATAGTCAAAGTATGGAAAGAGCCCAAACGTCCATCGATGGATGAATGGATAAAGAAGATGTGATATATATATATATATATATATATATATATATATATACACACACACACACACACACACACAACTCAGCAATCAAAAAGAATGAAATCTTGCCATTTGCAACTAGGTGGATGGAACTGGAGGATATATTATGCTAAGTGAAATTAGTCAGTCAGAGAAAGACAAAAATCATATGACTTCACTCATATGAGGACTTTAAGACACAAAACAGATGAACATAAGGGAAGGGAAACAAAAATAATATAAAAACAGGGAGGGGGACGAAACAGAAGAGACTCATAAATATGGAGAACAAACTGAGGGTTACTGGAGGGGTTGTGGGAGGGGGGATGGGCTAAATGGGTAAGGGGCACTAAGGAATCTACTCCTGAAATCATTGTTGCACTATATGCTAACTAATTTGGATGTAAATTTAAAAAAATAAAAAAATAAATTAAATTAAATAAATACATAAATAGTACTATCATTTAATTATTTATAAGTTTATATACCATATAAATTTATATACCATTCATAAATTAAGTTTATATGCCATTTCCTTATTTGTATTACTTATAAATAAATAAGTAAATAAGTACTACCATTCAGGCAATTTCCTCAAACCAGAAATTGGGCATAATCATTTATTCCCCTTATTTTTATTCTCCAATCACTAACTTCTCTTGGTTTCACCACTGAATATCATATAAATTGATATAATTTTTGTTCTTCTGATTTATGTGGTTCTTATAGTCTTTAATTCATATGACTTTTATAAATTCATACAATCCACAATTGGGAATGTGCTATTTTCTGGATGCCAGATCAGGCACTTACTTTTACTTAGTAACCTTGACTCTAGATTTCACAGCTATCTAGACTCCTTGAGACCAGACACCAGCACATTTCGATCTCAGGAGGTCAGCACCTTAGACCTTTGGCCCATGCAACCGGGAGAATACTACAAATCCTGCTGAAAGATATCACTATGGAAGAGCTGACTTTAGAACTTAGTTTTTCCTTCCAGTCTTTCCCTTCAGTACATGTGAACTCAGCAGTGCCTGCCCACGCTATTGCCCCTGTCATTCACCCACTTAAGCTTTAATGCCTTTCCCTTTTTTCTTGGTCCTGGTGGCTTGGCTATACCCCAACTTTAATTCTTCCTGCCCTCTTACAGAAACTGACTGTTCCCTCAGATGTTCAGACTCTACATTTATCCACCCATTTTTCAGCTGTGTTCCCCTTATTACATTTGATAGATGGCACCAAACTCACCCATTAAGCAACCCTATTAAAATTTTTTGATGCTGTAGCTTCTAAGTCAGTGTTTTTCAAAACTCTATCCACACCAGAATCAGCTGGAGAGCTTTTCTTAACATAAATACTCCCAAACTCTGGATATTTTGATTTGTATCTTGGGTGGAGCTGGGAATTTCCTTATTTAAAAAATCCCTAAAGGAGTCTAATGACCAGCCAGGTTTAGAAATTGATATTCTAAATAGAAAATTGCTACGTAAATAATACAGAATTTGACTTACAATTTAAGCAGTAAGAACAGATTTTAAAATTGTTGAAATTACCAGGTTTCTCACTGTAAAAATTTTGTTTAAATGTCTACTTTCACACATTTGAAAAAAAAAAAAAGATCTCTTCTTTGGCAGTTCAGATCTTCTGAGTTTCTAAAGTCAAAAACCTTGTCACTCTTGGGTAGCAATGTTTATACATGGTTGAAACTTTAGTGTCACTCACATTACTCAAATTATTACAGCTTATTTCAACAGACTTTCCAAGAAAGGACAGTAAGTGATCCTTACTTAACAATTACTTAATCAGCAATTGTGCTCTCTCTCTAATCAGAGAGCTCTTGTTTCTTGTGACAATGACTCAAAGTAACTTTAGTTCCGTAGTCTTTTTATTTCTTAAGTTTATTTCTTTTGACAGAGAGAGAGAGAGAGAGAGAGAAGAGAGAATGCAAAGGAGGGGCAGAGAGAGAGGAGGTATCCCAATCAGGCTTCCCGACATTAGCACAGAGCTCAATGTGGCTCCATGTCACTAACCCTCTGAGTCAAGATTAAGAGAGGTGGGACACTTAACCAATGGAGCCACCCAGAAGCCCCAGTTCCATAGTCTAATGCAGATGAATAAGGAGTTTATTATATAGAATGCATATCAAAATGACTATATTAGAACAAATGTTTCCTTTAGACCGTGCAAAAGTTTAAACTTGATTATTCCTTCATTTTTAAGTACTTAACGTATGTATAAACCCAATCAAGCAGGAACTGAGTTTTAAATCTTTTTCATAGTCTATAAATCCTTGGGGTGACTATATTCACAACTTTTTAAACCTACAATTAAAAATTTAGCTGTGGAGCGCCTGGGTGGCTCAGTCAGTTGAGCTTCACCCTTGGGTTTGGCTCATGTCATGATTCCAGGGTTGTGGGATCAAGCCCTGCATCAGCTCTGTGCTGAGCATGGAGCCTGCTTAAGATTCTTTCTCTGTCTCCCTCTGCCCCTCTCCTCCACTCATGTTCTCTCTCTCACTCTCACAAAAGTAAGTAAGTAAATAAATAAATAAATAAAATTAGCTGTATCTTTTAAGCATCTATATACATGTTTAGTTGAAAATAAATACCTATCCAAGAAAGGGGAATAGGGTAGCAGGCATGTTCTTTTGCTAAGCAAAAACAATAACAACAGCAATAACTTGACTAGGTGTATGCAGTAGAAAGTTAGGGCATTTCTCTCCATGCATATTGGGGGCTGTGAGAAATGTCTTTATGGTTTCAAAGAAATATTGTGCAATACCCATTTTAGTGCCTGTCTGTGATTTTCTTAGCTTCTCTACTGATAGGCTCCTCATATCCACTCCTTCATTCTACCCTCCACCCATTGGCATCCACTACTCTTGGTCTGTCTCCTAAGGAGCCCCAGGCTACACTGTGGTGCCTTACTCTGATCTCTCGCTCTATTGGTGACCTTCCTGCCAATGTGTTCTATTATTTCTTTTCTTTTTCCATTATTCAATCAAAGAAGGTCCTATATTGGGTCCCTGATTCCTTTTTCCCTTGTTTTTCTCTTAGTTGATTAAATACTTCTTTCTAAATTTTTAATGAATGTCATTCTCCCATCAAATGATGTAGTCATAGCATAGTTGTTTAACCTAAGGAATATATTGCTGTGGAAATTTCACACTGTGGCAGTTGTGTGATTCTAGTCTTTGCTCCCTCAGATCTCTCTCCAAAAATATTCCGGGATATCTTTTCCTATATTTTCATCATGTCTTGTTCTAACCAAGAAAACTTTAATATACTCAGTGCTCTCAGGGCAAAATTTAACTCTTCAAATTTTTATTGACTGAACCAATTTCTTTGTAGCCTTTATGTCTGTTAATCCATCCCAGAAAGGACTTTAATATGATCTACTAAAGTATTTTTTCATGTTATGTCCTGCTCAAAGGGCCTCATCACTTTTAATGCTCCCAAATCAAGTTCCAACCCTTCATACTTTTTCAAAGCTTTCCAATATATGGGGTGATCTGAACTTCCTAATATTACTTCCCATACTCTCCCAGTCCAAACATATCTCAGCCAGTTGGTTTTCTCTTTCCTTTTACCTGAAATGCCTTTCCCTTAACTTCTTCTCTTCTCTCCCAAATTTTAATTTTGTTGGTCCTTTCAGGCATAGCTTTAGTCCTACCTCCTGAGTAAGCCTCACCTGAATAATCAGTCCATGCTAATTTCATCTCTAAGCACTTCTATTTTCTCTCTCTCTCTTTCTCTCTCCCTTTACTAAATCAAATGGTACCTTCAATTTTTATAATGCCATTCCATAACTATAGGACTGTGTAATGTGACTATATCTGGGCCGAAATAAATTTATGATGTGGTTCCATTAGTGAAGCTGATGCCTGAACACCAAAAATCCTGGCTCTAAAGTCAGAAAAAAACAGTTCAGTTATAGAGGGTCTTTAACCTGGGATTTCATGAGGACGCTAAAACTACTGCTTGGAGTGTATGAAACCCAATCCTATAATGAGAAATGTGAAGTTTCTGTGCTTATAATACCAGTATATGTACAATAATGTATAGTGCATTCAATAGCCTCTGATTTCATTCTGAAGGTATTCCTTATGGATGTGGGAATAACCATTACCCATTTCCCACTTTGGCTAGGGCACCCAACCAATGGATTTTCCCTCTGAGTCACATCTCATTTGGTCTGCCGTAGCATGACTATTCTTGTTTCTTGGCTCTTACTACTAATTGCAAATAGTTCTTAGTCTCCCCTAATATAGTACTGTTTATTCCAAAATGGCATTTTTAGGGCCAGAATTCTGCCCTTCTATCTTGAATGTGGAGAGCATGCATGCCTTGTGTAAAGATTAGAATTCTCCAACTCTGGCAGCTGTGTTCTCTCTGTGCTGTGTGGCTGGAAAAGACCTTAATGCCTACTTGTGGGAAGATTATCTTTTGAAAAACATGGATTTTGAAGTCAGACAGATTTGCAAGTCTAAATTTCCTGTAAAAGGGGGATAGACAGCTTTTCCTCAGCTGCTGCTAACGTGCTCCATTCTTCTAAGGAAGCTACGGCCAGAATAGGGTGAGGCCCTCACTTCACCCTGTGACTAGCACAGCTCCTGGCAGCACCCACTCAGCACCCACCTGCACCATGGCCTCGGTCTGGGAGCTTGCCTGCTTCTACTCGGCCCTCAACCTGCACAACGATGAGGTGACGGGTCACGGAGGATAAGATCAATGCCCTCATTAAAGCAGCGGTTGTAAATGTTGAACCTTTCTGGCTGGGCTTGTTTGCAAAGGCTTTGGCCAATGTCAACATCAGGAGTCTCACCTGCAGTGTATGGGCTGGTGGACCTGCCCCAGCAGCTGGCGCTCCACCAGCAGGAGGCTCAGGCTGAGGAGAAGAAAGTGGAAGCAAAGAAAGAAGAATCCGAGGAATCTGATGATGACATGGGCTTTTTGACTAAACTTCTTCTGCAATCTGTTCAATAAAAAGCTGAACTCTTAAAACCAAAGCGGGTGTGGATAACAAAATAACAGCTCCTTCAGTTTACAGGTCACATCCCTGTACCACCCCACCCACTAACACACCCAGTCTAAGTCAGATTTCTTTGTTTTAAAATTTCTTCTAATTTTGTTCCTTTTCTTCAGAATATTTCAGAATAAACTCCAAACCTTTGGAGTTTGGGGATGATCTGTTAATCTCTTTCCATCAATGTAAACTCCACAAGAACACTGTGCCTGATTTAGCTGACCATTACTTTCCCAGCTTCTAGCATTGGCCCAGCTCCTCAGATATTTGTTCCATGGAAGAATACCTCATAAAATTGGTGGATAAGGAGAAGAGATAAAGCATATAAAGCATTATATAAATACTATACTGCATATGTGTGTATATTTATGTATACACACATATATATATAATCATTAAATACAGCACGTGGTAGGTATTCCATGACTGTTAACATCATCATCATATTATTATTTACTCTTTCTTTTGCTTGAAACCTGAACTGAAAAGGACCCTCTTTTGGGGCGTCTGGATGGCTCAGTTTGTTAAGTTTCCAACTTCGGCTCAGGTCATGATCTCACAGCTCATGAGTTTAATCCCCACATCGGGTTCTGTGCTGACAACTCAGAGCCTGGAGCCTGCTTCAGATTCTATGTCTCCCTCTCTCTCTGCCGCTCCCCTGCTCACACTCTCTCTCTCTCAAAAATAAGTAGACATTAAAAAAAAAAAGGACCCTGTTTCTTGCATAGTAACATGGATACTTCTTGTTCTATGTCACTGACCACTCCAACTAAACGTGGCTAACCCATCTGAAATGTCTGCTGGCGTTCAAGCATCTCGTTAGACCCACGGAGCTGGAAGCCTTACCTTAGTGCTTACCAATGTCCCAATATTCCGTTCACTCATTACATATTTGGTGATTTAACTTACCGAATTGCTAAGATCATATTTCTCACAGGTTTCTAACACTGCTCATCTCTCCACAGACTAATCAGAATGGTCTCAGGAAAGAAAATAGACTAGCAGAAGGCTACATGTTAGTAACATTAACTGTATGGAGCACACTGCAAGTTTCAAAGGTGCTAAGTTTCCATTTACAAATGTTTTGCCTAGAAACTAAATAGGAACTTTAGCAATAGGAAAGAATTAAAAATAAATTGGCTAAGTGAAACCTAGATTTATGCTCAGGCATTTGGGAGAATCTGACTTTTCATGTGTCAGCCCATAGTAGGTATTCAAGAAAGAACCGTTGAATAAATTTGGAGAAAGAAAAACATGTCTCAGTGGCTCTTGGCATCTGTTACCTTCTCTCTCAATACATACCCTAAATCCTTTTCCTGACTGAGCATAGCTTTAAAACCCCATAATTCTAGTACAAGCATGCATATCTTCCCCGTCAGCACAAGCTTTTACAATACTTTCACTCCACATAGTTTTTAAAAAGTGATGAAGTTCCCTGAATTATTAGATGGGAAACTGTGGTTTCTTTACTGCAGGAGTACAGACTGGGCTCTCGGTTCTTGAGGGTGAAATGTGTAACTCCTCTTCCGCCCCACATTCTTGGCTGGAGACGCCCTGTGGGTAAGTTTGGGAAGAGGTAAGAATAAGGGGGCAATTTCAGTATCTTCACGTGGGGAGAAGCTAATGAGGAAGTCATGCTGGAAAGGCCAGCAACAGGGAAAGGAAATTCAATTTAAAAACTTGTAGTCGAGGCTGCTGGAAAAAAAAAAAAAAAAAAAGAGGCGGGGATAAAAGGAGTAGGAAAAATGGGGAGGAGGGGGGGGCAGAAGGGAGTAGTAAAGGAAAACTAGAAGAGTAGAAGAAAGGGTATGCTACGCAGTTTGTTGTTTCTCCTGCTCTTCCTCTCTCACTCCCTCCTGAAGCTAGAAAAAGTTTGCAAGCGCAGCCTTCGGGATGGGGGAGAGAGCTCTTCATTTACAGACCAACAACAAGAAGCGCCCGCTTCCCCCCTCCGGATCCGCGCCGCCGAGGATTTTCCCCTCTCCCGATGATGGAGGGCAGCCGGCGAAACCCAGAGAAGCGTTAGCCCTGGCGGATCCCGGATCCTGGATCCCGCAGGGATCGAGGAGGAGCGCGCAGCTTTCTCTCTCTCCCGCAAAGCCTCCCCTCCCTCCTCCTCCCGGAAGGGAAAAAGGAGAGCCCGAACCTCTAAACCAACCTTACCCCTCCCCCTCTTCCTGGAGGAGCTAAAGCAGAAAGTACCGGTCTGTGATTCACTGGACAAAAAAGAGGGAGGAGGCAGCCACGAAATCCCAGTGCCAAAACTAAGTAAGTTAGCTGACACAACGCACCCATCTTGCAGCGCCTCGGCCGGGTGCACCCACTTCGCGGAGACCAAGTGGGCTCGAAGTGGAGTGGCCACCGGGGCAGGAACCCCGCTTCGCTCCCTCCGCGCTCCAGAGGCCCGGAGGACTTGGTGCCCGAAGTTCCTGCAGAAAGAGGGTGGTGAGCCGTGGAAAGAGATCAGGAAACTGGGCTTTTATTCCCCCTTACTTCGCCGCCTAGTGTCGGGGAGACTGGCAAACGCCTTGGAGAGGACCGGGAGAAATAGAGAGCCCTGGAAAAGTGGAGAAAGTGGTCAGGAAGTCGGTCCACTTCAGGCAGCCGTTTATCTGTCAGGGTAAGAGCGCGGCGCGGCTGCTCAACCCTCCCCCTTCCCCCCCCCCCGCCCCCCCCAGTGCCTTCCAGGTGAGGGGACCGCCGGACCGCCGGTCCCCCGACCTGTGTGCGCGCGCGGCTGCCAGAACCTCGCTCCTCAACGTCAAGGGCGCTCTGGCCACAAAAGGTCCCTACTCAAGGTGATTCCTTGCTAGACTTTTTGTCCCGAGATCTTTCGGGTGGAAGCCTTCACTTTTTTTGTGTGTGGAAGCTACTCAGGGGAGCGAGGAGGAGGAGAGAGTCAAATCCGACGGAAAAGAGCAACTCCTTGTTTGTCCGACGTCCCATCACTTGTAGAAGGTTGAAGCTGTTGGATGTGGTGACAGCCGAGAGGAGCGCAGGACTTCTTTCCAGGTGGGGACCGTCCACCGCCTGTGCGATCTACCCCTCTCCCGCGTGCATGTGTGCGTCGGCGGCCGCACCGGGTGCGTGGTTCTTCGAGTGGAGTCTCAGCCGGGACCCAAGTGAATGGCCCCCAGGGGGTGTGCGGGGCCCCCGCCTCCGCCGACTCCGCCGGCCTGGGTTTGGCCCGGAAAGATGCTAGCCATGGGGGCGCTGGCAGCCTTCTGGGTCCTCAGCCTCCTCACCTACGGTTACCTGTCCTGGGGCCAGGGCTTGGAGGAGGAGGAGGAAGGGGCCTTGAGAGCTCAGTCTGGAGAGAGGCCAGAGCCCAGCACATCTGCCACCTCCCAACCCCATCTCATTTTCATCCTAGCGGATGATCAGGGATTTAGAGATGTGGGTTACCACGGCTCGGAGATAAAGACTCCCACTCTTGACAAGCTTGCTGCCGAAGGAGTTAAACTGGAGAACTACTATGTCCAGCCTATTTGCACACCGTCCAGGAGTCAGTTTATTACTGGAAAGTAAGTGTTACTGCTTCATGTATTTATGCCTTGCAGAAATCTTAAGCGTTTAACTAAGACCCCGCTCCTAATTTAAAGAGTAACAGAAAATATGGGGAACGAGAAAATGAATGAATGAAATGTGGTATTGATTTATGTTAGTATTAAAATGGATTCCCTGTTAGTGATCTTGAACAGCTTGTCACTAGTCTAGGCTCATTACTCTGCTTACTCTCAGAGCCTGCTGTGAAGTGCCCTCCAGGTTTTTAAACAAGATCAGGACATTTTGAAGTCTCACCTACCAACCAGATGTCTCCAGAAGGGGTCTCCTTTTCCAAATCCATTTTGACTTTTGAGCATGCTCAGATTTGTTTCACATATCACAACAGAATTCCCAGTCACCACCACTGATAAGAAAGACAGACTAAAACGTTTCTGCAACTCTCGATTTGTTCTTAAATCTAGAATTGAATAATCAAAGCCACAGGTCCTCATGGCCAGAAAAGAGGTCAAGGAAATAGATGGAAGGCGATAGAAAATCAGTGTACAAATGACTCTTTTTGGGTCTTTGGTAATTTTGTCTTACTGGATCACTAAAGATGGTCATGTGCAATTACCAAGGCCATTCTCAAAACGCAGGGAAATTCAATGATAAATGTTCAACAGGAGTCAAATTTCATCTGAAGTTTTCTGCTGCTCTCACAGGTCTGGGAATTTTCTGGTTAACTCTAAGAAAAATCAAGTTATTTGGATGCTTAAGTAAAGCGTTTTTAATATTGTCGCTTTGCTCAACAGGTAAACCTACTTAAGGTGTTCACTCATTTCCATATTTTCATTCTATCCTACTAGAATATAGGTTATTGCTATTGATTTGGATGGCCAAAGTCAGCGTGTGGAACAGAGATAGACTAGGAGGTCTGGAGGTCAAGCTACCACTGGACAAAGATAGTGGGGAATCCTTAGTGGCTCAGTATATGTGTCCTGTGATTTCAGTCTCAGGGAACCCTGCTTCAGTGAAGTTGTTGTTGGAATTGAATCCTATAAAAGTAGCCAGTATCCGTTGGAAACATAAAGACTGTTTTGTAAGAATCTCTGTCTTGCAGAGACTTTTGCTTACAGCATGATTTCCACTGCTTAGCAAACTGTCAGAACTTAGCATCATTGCCAAAAAAAGAAAAGAAAAAATCCTATCCTTTCCTTTCTTGAGAGAGAGAGATTGAAAAAAAAAAAGAGTCTCACTGTACTTCAGAGTAATTTTAAAGGTTAATTGTGGCGTCAGAAAGTCAAGGGCATTTGATATTTATAAAGTAGCAGATTTTGGCTGGAAAATAAGTCCATCTGGCGGCCTGTAGGTCAAGTTCTTCATGTCTAATCCCAACCACTCATATATTTGGTTTATGAATTAAATGTGTCTTAAAATCTCACTGAACTTCTTCAATTAATTTATAGAATTTAGATTTACTCAGATAGCCAATGGTAGTTGAAAATATGTAAATGAATTATATGAATTTATCTTTCACAATAGAGCATATGCTTTAAGGCTTTTCACCAAATAAGAACATTTAGTTCCTAAACATTATCTTGTACTGATAAAATATCTAGGTTTTATCTTTTAATCTTTATGTTTACCCAATAACATGAAACAGAAATGAAACTGGAAATAATTCCTAGCTTTTTTTTTCTCTTTTTTAAATTGAACATGTTACACAATGTTGCATTTGATTCAGGCGTACAACATAGTGATTCCATGACTCTACATTATGCTGCGCTCACTGCTGTGTGGCTAATTTATCTCTTTTGTCAAAGGGTGACTCTCTTGTTCTTTCAATGCAATCAAACATCTTATGAAAAGATTTTGTCTCCTATTAAGATTTTCTATTCAGTGCAACAAATTGTGTAAGTGCTTTATAGACAAAAAGTTTAAATAGCTACTGTAATTCTATTTAAATTTTTATTTGAATTAAACAGTTGAAGACATTTTCATTTACAGTTCTCTTTTTAGACTGGAACTTTCCTGTAAACGAATGAGATGTAAGAAAGAAAGTAGTTCTAGAAGCCCAGCTATGGGCCTAATGTGAATAGTGCAGTGCCCAGGGAATATGGTCATTTGTCCTCTTCAGGAGCACATGACTATACTCTCTGGATCTTCTAAAGTACAACAAAACAAAACAAAACAAAAACAAAAACAAAACAATAAAAATCTAAATGGACTGAATTATTTATTTATTTATTTATTTTTTTTTTTAAATTTTTTTTCCACGTTTATTTATTTTTGGGACAGAGAGAGACAGAGCATGAACGGGGGAGGGGCAGAGAGAGAGGGAGACACAGAATTGGAAACAGGCTCCAGGCTCTGAGCCATCAGCCCAGAGCCCGACGCGGGGCTCGAACTCACGGACCGTGAGATCGTGACCTGGCTGAAGTCGGACGCTTAACCGACTGCGCCACCCAGGCGCCCCAATGGACTGAATTATTTTAAGAAAAAATGGGTTATGTAAAATATAAGAGGATTCAAATATCTTTGCATTTGTAAAGAAAGTTAAAATGATTGAAACTGAGACTACTTTTAATATTAACAAACCTACTCGCGTCAAAATGTAAAAATCTATTCCCTTATACTACACAAATCTGTAACAAATTCCAGATTCCTTTAATCATTTATATTATACTCGTCTGGCAATGTTGAATATCATTCAGACTGTCAGTAAGCACTAGCTGTGTGCGGATCCCTGTATTGAAGATCTGTGGAACAAGTAGGAAGTGGACCTTAACCTTTGAATAGTGGTCTTCAAATTTAAATCAACAAAAATAATCACTCAAAATGCTAGATAAAATGGAGATTTCCAGGCACAACGCAATTCTACTTCAGTATGTAGGGGGTTGAGCCCAGAAATCAATAGTGATTTAACCAACACCTCAGGTTATTGTGATGTTAACACTATTAATACAAATTAAGTGTTCCAGGAGAATGCATTTTTATCTTATTTAACCTTTATAACACTATGAGATAGTTGCTGTTATTATCTTCTTTTTATATAGTTATGGCAAAAGATTTCAAGAGAGATAGTAACGCAGGGGTTCTGTACATGGGGCTTTGAGAAACAGCCTTGCATGTGTTCGAAGTTGGCCTCATGATACAAAGGTTGGTTGAGAAAGTAGCTGCCTACATTTGATTTATTTCAAAGTAATTTTCCCACCTTTTGTTTTGTTTTTCACAGTTTTACACATAGACATGGATAAATGACATCATTTCTTCTTAGAATATAGTGACGTCTTCAGAAAAGGAAAAGTTTTGCAAAATTTAGACATGCATCTTATGTAGACTTTAAAGTAGGAAAAATTGGCCATCTTAACCTAATTTGTCTTTAGCAATAATTTTGTTTTTTTATTATTTTGTTATTCATTTTTCTACTTGAAATACCAAGATGAGCATTTTTATAAATGCAAAGGTAACTCAAATGTGTATTTGTAATAGGATATTGATAAATTTATTTCATTTTAAAACAAGCCCTCCCTATTGCGGAGGGTAATCACTCTCCTGACTTCTAACACCTCAGGTTAATTGTTGCCTATGTTTAACTGTATCTTAATGGAATTATAGACAATGTACTCTTTCATGTCTGGCTTCTTTCTCTTTACATTATGACTGTAAAACCTTTCTGTGTTGTTGCCTGTAGACATAATTCATTCATCTTCACTACTGAACAGTGTTCTTTTGTATAAATATACTACAATTTATTCATCCAGTTTACTGTTGACAGACATTAGGGTGGTTTTGTGTTGAGCCGTTATGAATAGTGTTTTCATAAACATATCTGTAGGTGTTTGCTGGTGAATATATGTATACATTTCTCTTGAATATCTATGCAGTTGTAGGATTGCTGGGTTATGGGAATGTGTGTATTTGTTTTCTATCAATACTGCCCAACAGTTTCCCAAAGTGATTCCACCAGTTTATACTCTTAGCAATACATACTCTCAACAATGTATGGAGAGTTCTATTTGCTTCACATCTTTGTCAACATTTGATACTGTCTTTTTTGTTTTAGTTATTCTGATTGTTATGCACTGGTATAACAGTATGGATTAAATTTGCATTTCTCTATTGGCTAATGAAGTTGAGCATCTTTTTGTATTTTTATGGACTACTTGAATATTCCCTTTTAAGAAGTGTCTATTTAGTCTTTTCCTATTTTCTCATTAGGTGATTGCTTTTCTTTGTAGTAGTTATTAATATATTTGTTTCGGGGCGCCTGGGTGGCGCAGTCGGTTAAGCGTCCGACTTCAGCCAGGTCACGATCTCGCGGTCCGTGAGTTCGAGCCCCGCGTCAGGCTCTGGGCTGATGGCTCGGAGCCTGGAGCCTGTTTCCAATTCTGTGTCTCCCTCTCTCTCTGCCCCTCCCCGGTTCATGCTCTGTCTCTCTCTGTCCCAAAAATAAATTAAAAAAAAAAATATATTTGTTTCTTTGTCAGATATTTAGGGCTTTTTTTGTTTTGTTTTGTTTTGTTTTCCGATGCAAACACATGAGGGTTTATTTGCAAGTTCGAGCTTGGGCCCAAGTATACCCGACACAGCGGAGCAGGGACTTGGACGACTTTGTCAGATATTTGCACTGCAGATGTTTCTTCCACTCTGTGGCTTGCTTTTTCACTCTTAATAGTGTCTTTTAACAAACAGAAGGTTTTAATTTTATTGTAGTCTAATTAGTAATCTTTTTCTTTTTATGTCCTATTTAAGGTATCTTTGACTAAACCAAGGTCATGACAATGCTCTTTTTTTTTTTTCCTAAAAGTTTTATTGTCCTATTTTTATATTTAGATCTATAATTATTTGAAATTAAATTTCTGTTATGGTATACGTCAAGATTCAAGGTTTGTTTCCATGTGTACCTCCATTTGGCCCACACTATTTGTTGAAAATCACTTTTATATAAATCAGATAAATGTAGACATTGGGTCTTATTTCTGGACTCTATTATGTTCCATTAGTCTCTTTGTCTATCCTTTGCCGATACTACATTCTTAACTACTGTAGCTTTATAATATTGATATCTGGAATTAAGTTCTCCTACTTGTTCTCCTTCAAAACTGCCTTAGTCCTTCTTTACCAGTTCATTCATTGTAATATGAAAGAAGGGAAAATATGGGTGTACAGATGCAAATAGCATGGAAGATTTGGTTTTGGAATATGAAGTAGTTCTTTTCTGAATTATACTACTTTCTAAGTGAAATAACAAATGAGGTCATTAGCTAAGAATAAAGATCTGGAGGTTTAAAGACAGAAATAGAAAATATTCTTCCAGGAGAATGAGAAAGTGAATTAAGTAGAGAAATGCTGTACAAATATGGGGCACTCAGCTGAGCCCACTTGAGATTTGTGGTCATAACTTTAAACAGAAACTAGTAATTGTCTGTTTTTCTCGTGCCATGGCCAGGTGCTTGTGTGCAGAAGAATCGCCATTGAAGAGGTAGATTTAACTAGATTTGGAGCTTTGCTAAATGAATAGAGTGGTATCATGGACTCTAAACTTGGCAAGGAAAAGGGGAAGACTAGGAGGGAATTATGTTCTCTAGAAAAGTGCCAGGGTTGATGAATTTGCTATCTGGCTGGGGTCAAGTGAGACACTCTTATAAAGTTGAAAAGCAAGATAGATAATGGTAGTTGGAGAAGTGTATGCTTGGGATCAAAGTTGTGTGAGTAGCACAGTTTGGGGAAATGACAGGGGGATGGATACTAAGGTGAGATTGAAGAAAAAATGTTTGGAAATGAGGAAGGCAAGGTGTTAGAAGGGCAAGGTATTGGATGGATCACTTCAGTGGATATTGAAACCATTAACAACAATGAGAGAAGTAATATTCAACAGGACAGTGAACCAAGTGCTGTAATCATTTATGACTGAGAGGTAAGGGGCAGGGCCTGGCACTGGGTAAAGAAGTCAGACAGGGAAGATAGTGAGTCTATAATCTGTTGCCTTGGTTTTCAAAGGAGTTGAACTTTTAGAAGGAGACAAGAGCCAAAATTGCCTGGAAGTGTCAGTGAGGAGCTAAGAGGACACCCGCCCCTGTTTCAGGCTCTGTGATAATTGGGGTATGGGTAAAAGAACAGCTCCAAGTTGAGAGGATGTCAGGGATACCCAGCAATCAACTAAAGCAAGAAGGTGGAGAGAATGTCCAGGAAAGAGGGGAGGTCATATTGAATTTTGCTAATGGCATACTTTCAGTAACAGAAGGCTTCTTGGCTAGGGTTAGAGAGGAGAGGAGAGGGATTGATTGAATCAGAGTAGAGGATGTACAGAGATACATGGAGATTCAAACCCAAGTGAAGAATGATACATTGAGAAGACTGGAGTTATAGTGAAAACACAGATGGTGCTGAAAAGCACGTTGGTTTTTTTTCCCCAGAAGATCTCCTAGGAAATTAGTGTTCAGTTTTAATTATAGCCTCATCCTGGAGAGTGACTGAGCTGGGGACTCCTGGCCCTTCATTGCCAACTACTGCAGCCATAATCAGGCACATAGTCAGGAGCCCTGGGGGCCTCATTTGGTCCAGGAAGATAGGATCCATGTAGACTTCCTCTGTAGACTGCAATGGGCAGTGGAAGCAGGGGACCATGTCTGTTGGGAGTTTATAACGTATTGTTTGTAGATATGAAATTATCAATTAGTGGGCCTCCTGGGTGGCTCAGTCGGTTGAGTGTCTGACTTGATTTTGGCTCAGGTCATAATCTCTCATGGTGCGTGAGTTCAAGCCCTATGTCAGGCTGACAGTAAAGAGCAGGCTTAGGATTCTCTCTCTTCCTCTCTCTCTGCCCCTCCCCTGCTCGCATGCATGCTCTCTCTCAAAATAAATAAATTAAAAAAATCAATTATCAATTAACAATTGTTCTGGTGTTGAAAACCTTGAAAAAGTAATTGAACTCTTTCAGCCACTCTCATAGGAGAAATATTCAAGGAAGCTAAGGGGAGTAGGGTTCAATTATTCCATTTCATAGGCATGCGGGTACACATTTTCCCTCTACTTGTATTGTAAACATAACATCAAGAGTCATGCATGCTTTCTCTCCCATCTACTTCTTTTATCCAAAGCCTAGTTTTAAGTAGGGTTCTACACACTCAGAGTACACAATAAATATCAGTTACTAAGAGTTCACTTATTACATGCATAAATATTTAGTTAATGCATAAACATTTAGAGAAATGTTTATGGTTAAAAGTTTAGAAGAAACAATTTTTTTCCAAGGCTCACTTGGGCTTTGGCAAATGAATGTAACAACAAATGGAGAGGGTGGCTTTAAAACCTCACATATCCATTTCAAAAAGAACAGCTCAATAGAGGAGACAATTCAACAAATAGCTCCCTCTTCCTATTTGATCATATGGGTTTTTCTGACAATGGAATCATGGTCTAGTAAGCTATTGGCACACTCTTGTAATCCAAGTCCCTAATTTTAAATGAGGCTTTTTAAAAAGATTTCCTTTGAAATGAATCTCTATTCAGGTGATCCTGGTGAGTTTCCTGAATGGCTGCTCTGAAAGGTGGAAATTTATCCAGGTGTAGAGAATTGAGAACATTTTGTTTCATCCAAATGACCTCTTTGAGAGAGATCAAAGGTGAGAGAAGCAAAAGACATAGAGCCCCTGCTTCTAACGTGAGCTCAGTATGAAAGCCTCTTTTATTTCAAAGCTTGATTTCATTCATATTTTTCCTATAGCAATATTCCAGAGTTAA
This sequence comes from Lynx rufus, assembly GCF_022079265.1. NCBI lineage: Eukaryota > Metazoa > Chordata > Mammalia > Carnivora > Felidae > Lynx > Lynx rufus. The sequence goes on along the minus strand of NW_025814845.1, from coordinate 92,983,025 downwards.
TTTCACTATGATCTTTTTCCGTATTTCACCTTGATACAATTATTGTGTGTTGCAATGTCCTTCTATCATTGTAGATAGTAAATATTCCCAGTAGTGTTACTTTGAGACATGCATTCCCGTGTGCTCCATTGCAAAAAAAGACTTTTTACCTCATTTACTTCCTCTCTCTTCTAATTCACCCAGCATATTTGCTTTACTCAAACATGACTCTCATTACATCACCAGCCTCAGCAAACACCCTTCCTGCCTCACCACTGACTACCAAAGAATAAGAAGAGAAATTAAGTCTTACTGACAACCTTATCATGCTAGTCATTTTTCAAACATCCTGTCATTTGATCTTCATGGCTACCCTGAAGGTAAAATATTTTTATTGAAAAATATTTATGAAATATTTAACAAATGTCTTCCTTTCATGGATGATATATGAAAGTTTTAGAGAAATTACCTAAATTGATCATGATCACACAGCCACTAAGTGGTAGGGCCTGTATGTGAACCTATACTTGTGTGGTTTCAACAAGACCCTTGCTGTTTTCATCACATCATTCTGCACTATATGAAAATTTTAAGCACCTTAGTCAAGTCTTTAAAAAAGTGTTTAGCCTTATTTTCCTCTCTCAACCTTCACACTCAACCCCAGCAAAGAGAATGATTCAGTTTCTTGAGCACGTTACATAGTTCACTTTCTTCTTTCTTTCGCACATACTGTTTTCACTTCTTGGAATTCATACCCTATCTCTCTTTGCCCAAATGTCAGCCACTCAGACTCACCTAAAATACCATCTTTCCTGTGCAGCTTTCCATGATTCCTTAGCCAGAAATAATTTATTCCAGTGATTACCTTTCATAATTCTTTCTATTACTGTCTCATTATGTTCATAGCTGTCACTGAACCTCGTACCTCCCTTGCCAGTCAGTCCCCAGAACAGACCCTGATTTATAATCTCTGTAAATCTCACAGTGCTTTGTACTAATAGACAATAAGCATATGTGTGAAAAATGAATGAATTAATACATGAATTAATGAATAAATGATTATTTCCTTCTGACAGGCAATGTGATAGAGAAGAAATAACATAGAATTTATAGTGAGGAAATATGAATTACAGTGCTGATTCAATGAACAAGTTCCTGACTGTGACCTTTAATAAGTAGTTTAGTCTTTCTGAGACTCCATGGTTACATCTGTAATATAGGAATAATGATATTATTTATATTACTAATCTCAAAGGTTATTCCATTGATCAAATGAGGTAACATGTGAAAACATTTTGAAAACTTTTAAGTTTATATAGTTTTTAAGTAAAAAGTCTTTTAAATTTGGAGCTACCTCTCCATAATTTTTAATTACGTACAAACTTTAAAAGAACAATTTGGTCTTTTTAAAAGTTTTCTGTAGAAGAGTCGTATCTCTTTTCCAATTTCTATCTAGCAGTGCAGAGTTAAAATTAAATACCATATGCTTTAAACTTTATACATTTTATCCACCAACATTTTTCACGTAATATTATTAGTTATGAGATGTTCGGGAAGGTGACTAGGGGTATATTTTTTTTAAAGCTTCTGCACTTGGAGATTTTGTGTGTTGTTATCATCATGCTTGGCAAAATCTGATGGAATACTGCTAAGCTCATGACAACTGAAAGCAGATGCATATTTAAACAATAAGTTAAGACTACAACACTAAATGAGAAGTAATGGACATAGAGAAATGGAAAGATTACTTCAAATTCCTTCAGTCAACAATAACTTTTTTATTGAATATCATCAACATATCTCATTCAGTTTTGAATGCCAGTTCACCCTTGAGACTACCACTCAGTAGGTATGCAATGGTTTTGAATTAAGACATTGCTCTTGGCTTTGCGGGAATTGGAATTTTATATGCTCTATGGCCACTATTTCAGTCACCTCCGAAATGATTATATTGCCTGCAGCATCTGACTCTAACACTAGGACGTGAGTGAAATTTCAACACAGTCGAAATCATACCACTCCCCTGCTTACAATCCTTTAGAAGCTGCCATTATCTGTAGACTAAAGCCCAATTCCTAAGCATTCTATATAAGGACTTTTAAAATATGGCATCTGATATGGTTCTGGTGCAATCTGCCAACACATTCCCATTTATACCTTCTTTGGGTTATCACTGCCAGGGTACTTACACTTACCCACAAGGGCTATGCCCCAAATCCTCCTTTTTCCATCTAAGCATGGAATATTCCTCACTCTCCTCTGGGAAAATGCTACTGCATCTTTCCAGACCCTCTGCTACCTTCATCTCCTCTCCAATCCTTCTCTGATCATTTCTTTACCCCACACCAGGCAGAATCAAGTGCATTCTTCTGTTTCTGCAACCTTTCCTCTCTATTTTTATAATAAATTCCAGTTATTTTATTTACCTGTTTCCTTCAAATTCCAAAATGTACAACAGCACACTAAACTGTACACTTCTTCCCACATAGTCTATTTTTTAAAAATACATACCCTAGTGATTAAAAGCAAGGATCCTGTAAGACATCAGCCATGTAACTTAAGCTATATGTGCCTCAGTTTTCTCATGGGAAGATGGTCATCATAATTATAATACCTACTCAAAGGGTTTATTGTGAGGCTTAAGTGGGATTGTGTAGGAAGAACACATAGAATAGAGTCTGCCACATAGAAACCCATCTATATATGTTCTATATATTTATATATATAAACCTTGATTATCTTGGTTATCACCTTCATGCTGGACAACTTTAAGCTATCCAACAGATAATTAGTGTTGATAATCAGACTTTCAATAAATATTTATTCAATAATTGTACTGAATCAAGTGAAAAGCTCTTAATGAGAAATATCAAAAATATGGTAAATGTATATGAGTCACATACTTGAGTTTATTCTGAATTTTAGGAGCTTCCATATTTTTCATTGATTAGTACAATGACTTAAAATTTTAAAGGAATTTGTTTTGTTTTTAAAGTTTATTTATTTATTTTGAGAGAGAGAGAGAGAGAGTGAGAGAGCAAGAGAGTGCACACACACATATGAGCAGGGGAGGGGCAGAGAGAGAGGGAGAGAGAGAAAATCCCAAGCAGGCTCCATTCTGTCAGCACAGAGCCCCATGCAGGGCTTGAACCCACAAACCATGAGATCATGACCTGAGACAAAGTCGGTCGCTTAACCTACTAAACCACCCAGGTGCCCTAAAGGAATATTTTGATTTAAAAATTGTCAACATCTGGAGGCGCCTGGGTGGCTCAGTCAGTTAAGCATCTGACTCTCGATTTCGGCCTAGGTCATGATCTCATGGTTCATGGGATCAAGCCCCACGTTGAGCTCTGTGCAGCCCAGAGTCTGCTCGGGAATCTTTCCCTCTGTCTCTGCTCCTCCCTCCCTCCCTCTCTCTCTCTCCTTCTGTCTCTCTCAAAATAAAGAAATAAACATTTAAAAAAATTGTCAACATCCATATCACCATTGCTGATCAACTGAGATTTGATACTCCATTTAATAGAATTAGGTAGACATAAATATTCAGATTGTTAACAACCTTTAACAATTGTTCAAGTATAACTTTAAACTATTATATTCAGAGAAAGCAGCCATGTTAAGTGGAAGTTATTTGAGAAGCAGTTTGCTATGTGGAAAGAACAGTAGGCATAGGGTTGAAGTAAAACTTTAGATAGGTTACTGCATGCCTCCGAGTTTCCTCATCAAATGAGCATAATAAGAGCTAACAGACCATTAATTTCTGGTTTGGTTATCATATTAAATGAGACCTTGTTGGTGAAAGAGCATAAAGTATTGCCTGACATATAATAGATGCTTCATACATTCTAGTTTTAGGTTTAGCTGAATTCTATGGGGCATTTATTTTGAACAGAAAAGGAAAAATCTTTCCAAATTCTCAACTACTCTTTTAAATTTTTTCCAAAGTAGGGATGTGTAGAGCCTTACCACAAATTATATGACAATATTCAGGAACCCTTTGGGTTTACCTTATGTAGGCTTTATAAACCTTTTCTTGGGTATGTGATATGGCAGCAACACAGTGATAGAATTCTTAGAGTGCAGATGGATATCACACATAATGTTTTTTCAGCTCCTTCATTTTATGACAATGAATGAGACTCTTTTCTCCACTGACCAAATAGAATCAATAATAGTGCATCTCTATCATAACACCAACACCAATCTACCAACCACCTGGGCCTAGTAGGGAGACAAGCCAGAAAATAATCACTAGGTCATTGCCCCCTTGCTGAGGAGATATACTGATGTGCTTTCTCAATACTTGGTTGGTGTCAGGCTGGATTGGAGAGGGTAAGGTAATCAGACCTGGGTAAGAAGGAGGCTGAGGAAACTGACTGGACGCTATGGGAGTACTGGATTGTTCCATGCAGTGTCCAAAAAGGCTTTGTGAGCATGATTTGGCAGCATTCAGTGTCCAGTAAGGTCCAGCGAACAGGTAGGCATAGCAGCAGGAACATGAGTGGCGACCAATACTTGATTAAATTTATCACCACAAATTGAAAATAGGCACTCAAAAATGCACAGCGATCTTCTTAACTCCCTCTAGTATGTGTTCCAGTCTTTAGGACTACCATTTCAAAATTTCCCATCTGCTCAAATTGCCAATATCCTCTAATCAGCTCATTGCCTTACTTCAAAATTCCATTGAGACAACAGAAGCAATAATGAATACTCTAAACCATAATATTAATGTACTCTATAAATTATCTATAACTTTAATTTATTACAAATTTATAAAAAGATTTGCCATAATCTTGGATCAGAAGACCTCAAGAATTTTTAAATTGTTTTATCATACTTTAAAAAATTATCTTTGGGGTTGAATGTTATAAGATTAAAGACTGTGTTATATTTTTTTAACATACCAGGTTCTTGCACAGAATAAGTATGTATCATAAAAGTATATGAGCTGAGTGCATCAGGCTCATCAAATTAAAGTTTTTTTTTTTTTTTTGGTTTAGATAATTTTTAAGACACTTGAAATATAAGCTCAGATACTTGAAACCAGTTTTGGTTTTTACTTTCTTTTTATTTGTTTGTTTTTTTGGCTTTGGTTCTAGTTTGGTTGCATTTGCAATGCTCTAAAGTCTAATTTAATCATAAATTTTTCTAAGAGATTAGTTGAAGATAAAATCTTGGGAGTAGAGAAGTAACATTTACTTGGCATTTAACAAGTGTTAAGAAGTGTATATGTGTGTGTGTATATATATATGGGTGTGTGTGTGTTTATTTACTTTGAGAGAGAGAGAGAGAGCAGAGGAGGGGCAGAGGGAAAAGGAGAGAGAGAATCTCAAGCAGGTTCTACTCAGCACAGAGCCTGAAATAGGACTCAGTCCCATGAATTTGAAATCATGACCTGAGCCAAGATCCAGAGTCTAACACTTAACCAATTGAGCCACCCAGGAGCCCCAGGAAATATATATTATTCTCTAATATATATTCTCTAATCTGTCTATGTATGTATCTCTCTTTGTCCCAATATGTATATAGGCCTCATCACTGAGGGGTAAATATTATTAATCACATTTTATATATGAAGAAATCAAGCTCACAGAAATGAAATATCTTGGCCAAGACCCCATACATAGTAGGTGATGAGACTAGAATTCCAACCTTAACACTATGAGTGCTCCACCACATTGCTCAGATGGTTGACAGGGTAGGTTTAGCATAGCTGCACAGCTTATCTTCAGAGTAGAAATCAGTAAATATCTTATTGAAGTAAAGCCGTAACAGACTAAAATAGACATAGCAATTCTAAAAGGCAGAAATTCATTTTCAAATTGGCTTACTCACACAATTTCAGGAGAATTGAAGGAAGTTCTTGTTATCCATTTGTGTCATATCTAAATTAAGGATGACACTATTAGTTTACCTTTCAAAATTTGTACTACTTAAATTATTAGTCAAACTGAATTTTCTCATATTGAGGTGAAACGAAGAAGTTAAATGGCCCATGAGGTATTTAAAATATAATCCCAGCTCTATTTTTTTTAAGCTTACTTATTTATTTTGAGGGGTGGACGTGAGGGGCAGAGAGAAGACAGAGATAATCCCAAACAAGCTCCACATTGTCAGCGCAGAGCCCGACATGGGACTCAAACCCACAAACCGTGAGATAATGACCTGAGCCGAAATCAAGAGTCTGATGCTTAACCATCTGATTCCAGCTCTATTTTTGTTACTGTGTTTTGAAGTAATAGTTGTTTAGTCCCTATAAAATGTTTTGTTTAATTTGACTTTGAAAAGTTTTAAGGATTTTTTTCATATGTATTGTTGACTCTAACCTCTTAAATATTAACAATTAGATACTTAGAACTGTAAGATGTATGTAATAGTGTGGTGCATAAGGATCACCTGGAGAACTTGTTAAAACATTCATTCCTCTGGGCGTCTCCCAGAAATTTTGTTTCAGAAGGTCCTGGGTGGGGCCTGAGATTCCTCATTTCCAATAAACTGCCTGGTGATGGTGAAGTTGCTAGTCTGGAGACCACAATGAGTGCTGAGTGACACTGCGATACAATTTTGGTCTCCTAAGGCTCCATGACATTTTATTGCCATCTTTTTTTTTTTAAACGTTTATTTATTTTTGAGAGACAGAGCACAAGCAGGGGAGGGGCAAAGAGAGAGGTAGACACAGGCTCCAGGCTTTGAGCTGTTAGCACAGAGGCTGAAGTGGGCCTGGAACCCACGAACCATGAGATCATGACCTGAGCCGAAGTTGGACACGTAACCAACTGGTCCACCCAGGCGCCCCTGTTTATTGCCATCTTTACTTCTTTCTTTTTGCCACTATTTAGCACCCACTATATGCACAAGCCTGTTTAAATACCATCCGACTAGCAAGCACAGTTAATTCTTGAGGCTTTCTTTACATCCTCTACAGTTGAAGGCTTATTTCAGGTCACATAGATCTGGCTCTTGGAAGAGACAGCTTCTCTATTAATGCGCTTCTGCTCTCCCACAAAGTGGATGATAAAAAGATTCCAATTTTGGGCAAAGCAACTGGCACAAGAGCAAAAGCAATTGAATTTCTGAGAACTGAATCATGAAATTAAAAGTGCTAGGAAATAAAGATATTTTAGCACATTGTTCTCTTTTAGAACCTTTCTACCACAATGCCGACTTAGAGAAAATGGACGTTTATTTTGAGGTCTTCTTTAAATCAGTAAATTAAGAATTTTATCTAATTTGCCTCAGTTTCAGGATGAGTTCAGGTATATCCTAATTCTTAAAAGTGTTGTAGCTAGTCTGAATTAGCTGAAGAATTCACTGTCGTCATTTACCTTTAAATGAAATCGGACCATTTGGTTCAGTAGTCTCACATTTGCTAAAATAATTCAGTGATTTGGTTTTAACAATAGAACTTCTCAGATCTCTTTTCTGATGTGGCTCTGAATGATCACAGATGCCAAAATAACAAAACAAAATAAATAAATGATTTAAACTTAAGGTTTTTTTTTTAAGACAAATGTTAAGCCTCACCACAAATCTATGAGGAAAGGGAATGTTAATATTTCTTAGTCTTACAAAGGAGTCTCCCAAGATTAAATGTAAACCCTTAGAAGTTCTGTAGAGGAGAAAACTATACTTTGACTACTTCATCACACTCACGTGTAAGCTTTCATGAAGTTTCCATTACCAGTTAATGGTTCCTGAGGTAATCACCCTTAACTTAATTGAGCTTCTTGTTTTTATTTCCCTGAGATTCATTCATCATTCATTCATTCATTCAATATTGAGCACCTACTCTTTGCCAGCTACTGTTCTAGGCACTGGGAAACATATCATTCAACACACCCTACAAAAATCCCTGTTCTTGTGACATATATATTTTAGTGCAAGGAGAAACAAGTAAGTAAAATATATAGTATACCAGAGGATGATATGCTCTTTGAAGGAAAATGTAGCAAGAAAGGGGATGGGAGTTAAGAGGGCAATATTATGGAGGTCACAGAAGGCTTCATTAAGAAATGAAGTGAAGGAGGGAGTCTTGTATATTGATGCTCTGGGCAGACACAACAGTAAATGCGTAAGCCCTGTGGTAGGAACACCTTTGTTCAGGTTCCATTAAGAACTCATCTACCTAGATCAATCAGGGAGAACAGGGAAGAGTAGGAGGAAGTGGGGTCAAGGTCATTAAAGGAGCCAGACTGTGTAGTGCAGTGAAGACCAGGACAGGAAAAAGACTTCCACTCTGAGCAAAATGGGAGCTACTGAAAGGCTTAGAGAAGAGGGGTGACCTAACCTAGCTTAGTTTTAACTGAATTGCTTTTGTGCTTTTGTTGAGGATAGATTGTGGAGGTAAGGTTTGCAGCAGGAATACCTGGTAAAGAGATCATCTGTTAGCCTGTAGAGAGATTGTGGGCTGTGGAGATGGGTGATGGAAAGCAGTGGATTCTGAGTATGTTCCACATAAAATTCTTTTATGGACTACAGATGGGTTAGGAAGAAAAAAGAGGAGTCAAGGACAACTTCAAGGTCATTCATTCTGCTATCAGCAGGGAAAAAAAGTGTGTTCCCTCAAGAAGGTAAAGTTACTACCCATTACAAATTACAGGAATGCCTTTGACAATTACATTTTACACTTCAAAGCCCACCAATAAATTAGAGCCTTTGTTTCTCCCTTCTTTTCTGCCTCTCTGAGTTTTTATAGTTTGAGGGAGTGCTATAACATATATATTTTTTCATTGAGTAGTACAGTGGAGGGAAAAGAACATAGTAGGTGGGGTTAAAAGACCTGTATTTGACCAAACCAGACAGAGACACAGCAAAAAAAGAGAACTACAGGCCAATATCCCTGATGAATATGGATGCAAAAATTCTCAACAAGATACTAGCAAATCGAATTCAACAGCATATAAAAATAATTATTCACCATGATCAAGTGGGATTCATTCCTGGGATGCAGGGCTGGTTCAATATTCGCAAATCAATCAATGTGATACATCACATTAATAAAAGAAAAGTTAAGAACCATGTGATCCTGTCAATCGATGCAGAAAAAGCATTTGACAAAATTCAGCATCCTTTCTTAATAAAAACCCTCGAGAAAGTCAGGATAGAAGGAACATACTTAAACACCATAAAAGCCATTTATGAAAAGCCCACAGTTAATACCATCCTCAATGGGGAAAAACTGAGAGCTTTCTCCCTGAGATCGAGAACACGACAGGGATGTCCACTCTCACTGCTGTTATTTAACATAGTGTTGGAAGTGCTAACATCAGCAATCAGACAACCAAAGGAAATTAAAGGCATCAAAATTGGCAAAGATGAAGTCACACTTTCACCTTTTGCAGATGACATGATATTATACATGGAAAACCCAATAGACTCCACCAAAAGTCTGCTAGAACTGATACATGAATTCAGCAAAGTCGCAGAATACAAAATCAATGTACAGAAACCAGCTGCATTCTTATACACTAATAATGAAGCAACAGAAAGACAAAGAAACTGATCCCATTCACAATTGCACCAAGAAGCATAAAATACCTAGGAATAAACCTGGCCAAAGATGTAAAAGATCTGTATGCTGAAAACTATAGAAAGCTTATGAAGGAAATTGAAGAAGATATAAAGAAATGGAAAAACATTCCATGCTCATGGTTGGAAGAATAAATATTGTCAAAATGTCAATACTACCCAAAGCAATCTACACATTCAATGCAACCCCAATCAAAATTGCACCAGCATTCTTCTCCAAGCTAGAACAAGCAATCCTAAAGTTTGTATGGAACCACAAAAGACCCCAAAGAGCCAAAGTAATATTGAAGAAGACCAAAGTGGGAGGCATCACAAGCCCAGGCTTTAGCCTCTACTACAAAGCTGTAATCATCAAGACGGCATGATATTGGCACAAAAACAGACACATAGATCAATGGAATAGAATAGAGACTCCAGAATTAGACCCACAAAAGTATGGCCAACTAATCTTTGACAAAGCAGGAAAGAATATCCAATGGAAAAAAGACAGTCTCTTCAGCAAGTGGTGCTGGGAAAACTGGACAGCAACATGCAGAAGAATGAAATTAGACCACTTTCTTACACCATTCACAAAGATAAAGTCAAAATGGATGAAGGACCTGAATGTGAGACAGGAAACCATCAAAACCCTAGAGGAGAAAGCAGGAAAAAATCTCTCTGACCTCAGCCGCAGCCATTTCTTACTTGACACATGTCCAAAGGCAAAGGAATTAGAAGCAAAAATGAACTATTGGGACCTCATGAAGATGAAAAGCTTCTGCACAGCAAAGGAAACAATCAACAAAACTAAAAGGCAACCAACAGAATAGGAAAAGATATTTGCAAATGACATATCGGATAAAGGGCTAGTATCCAAAATCTATAAAGAAGTCACCAAACTCTATACCCGAAAAACAAATAATCCAGTGAAGAAATGGGCAGAAGACATGAATAGACACTTTTCTAAAGAAGATATCCAGATGGCCAACAGGCATATGAAAAGATGCTCAACATCACTCATCATCAGGGAAATACAAATCAAAACCACACTGAGATACCACCTCATACCGGTGAGGGTGGCTAAAATGAACAAATCAGGAGACTATAGATGCTGGAGGGGATGTGGAGAAATGAGAACCCTCTTGCACTGTTAGTGGGAATGAAAATTGGTGCAGCTTCTCTGGAAAAGTGTGGAGGTTCCTCAAAAAATTAAAAATAGACCTACCCTATGACCCAGCAATAGCACTGCTAGGAATTTACCTAAGGGATACAGGAGTGCTGATGCATAGGGGCACTTGTACCCCAATGTTCATAGCAGCACTCTCAACAATAGCCAAATTATGGAAAGAGCCTAAATGTCCATCAACTGACGAATGGATAAAGAAGATGTGATTTATATATACAATGGAATACTACTTGGCAATGAGAAAGAATGAAATCTGGCCATTTGTAGTAACGTGGATGGAACTGGAAAGTGTTACGCTAAGTGAAATAAGTCAGGCAGAGAAAGACAGATACCATATGTTTTCACTCATATGTGGATTCTGAGAAACTCAACAGAAGACCAGGGGGGGAGGGGAAGGGGGGAAAAAGTTACAGAGAGGGAAGGAAGCGAACCATAAGAGACTCTTAAAAACTGAGATGGGGGGTGGGTGGGGGAGGGGAAAGTGGGTGATGGGCATTGAGGAGGGGACCTGTTGGGATGAGCACTAGGTATTGTATGGAAACCAATTTGACAATAAATTTCATAAAAAAAATAAAAAATAAAAAAGTCTGTATTTGAGTTCTGGTTCAGCCACTCACTAATATTTCAAAGGAAAGACAAAGAGTATGGGTGAATGTGGAGAAGGCAGCTGTGTCAGAGCAAGAACAGGGGCTTGTTTGGTCCCCAAGTCACCCAGAATAGCATTGACTAGGCGAATTCACCAATCCCATCACTTCACCTCCTCAGACATGTAGACACAAACACTACACATTATTAGAATTGCTCAGATGGTTGCTGAAAAAAGGAAACAGACAAGAACAACCAATGTATAAACTCAACATTCCTCTCTATTGCTATTACTCTGAAAATGCTGCTACTTGAGACAGATTAAATACCAAGTGTACACACACACACACACACACACACACACCTCCCTTTCTCTTGGATTCATGTCAAGGCTAAAGAGTCTGAGTGGTAGTTGGTGGTTGGTTCTGCACCTGTATTTATAGAGTTATAATGTTTAAGGATCTACTTCTGTTAAGAACTTTCTTTTTAAATTTGAGCTGTGCCCATTTTGTTCCTTAGTTTAAAAATGGCTAAAAATAGAACATCTGCTTTTATTTTTAGAAAACACTTATATAAACAAACTTTTCCACATTGGCAATCTCTTCTTTTTGTTCTCCGAATTAGTAAAAGTGTTCTCTAGACAATTTATGAACCACCTTGGGTAAGTTGTGTCACTAATGCTGGTTTCTGTGTTGTTTTCTGGGATACACTGTGCAGATCCCGAAACAAGCTTTAATGAGATGAATATTTGTTTCAGGGCATTTATTCACCTCACCTACCCACCTCATATTGTGATCACAAGGTCCACCTTCCATCTCATATAACAGTGAGCCCAAACTTTCCCTTTCTTGGATTTTTAAGCACAAGAACTGTAAAAAAAATTGTATGCCGATGCAAAAGAAATTTTCAAAATTATTTTTTGAAGAACACTGAATCTCAAGAATGTTTTACCATCTCAAATTTCTTCTCAAAATCCCTTAATTTTAAATCTTTGTGGAAACTTTAGTGAAGCCGTGTTGTCCTGTCCTCTAAGGGTTACCTCACTTCCCAAGTGCTGAGGTCTTTCTGGGTCCCTGGAGTGGGGCTAGGGTATCATGCTTCTGGCTGTCTATGCAGGAGCCATACAGTCCTTGCTTTGTCCCAGGGCTTGTTTGACCTCAAGGAGCTGGCCAGTCCACAGGTTTCTCTGCCACATGTAAATTGATTTATTTCTGTGTTGGGCCTGAAACTTGTTCTGTGACTTACAAACCCTTTTTCTGTTGTGGAACTTTTTACTCAAGTCTTGATGGAAAATATATATGAAACAGATGAGAAAGTAGAGAGTCTGGTGGAGGTTCCTAGCCTCAAACTCTTCCTTGTAAGGCAGGCTCAGGGCCTCTTTGCCCAATCTTCAGGGTTCCTGGGTCATGGTTTGAAACACTTAGGCATATTTTATTTACTCTGTGAGTGATTTTCTAACAGGTCAGGGAAGATACATTACAGACACATTACTGACTTAATGCTACAAATAAATAGTTTGTTGACAATGCAGTCAATCTCAAGAATAGAGAATATAGGGAGCACCTGGGTGGCTTAGTTGGTTAAGCATTCAACTTTGGCTCAGGTCATGGTCTCATGGTTTACTAGTTCGAGCCCCACATCAGGCTCTGTGCTTGCAATGGGGAGCCTGCTTGGGGTTCTCTCTCTGCCCCTCTCTCTCTGCCCCTCTGCCCCTCTACTTGCTTTCTCTCTCTCTCTCTCAAAATAAATAAACTTAAAAAAAAGGATAGAGAATATAGGCATCAAGTTACAAAATGTAAAAATAATGACATAGCAGCAGCAACAAAAAGCTGCCAATCTCTTAAATACATCTTTTATAAGTAAATACTTTGATTACAACATATTTTCTTTTACAAATCATGATGTTTGTCATGATTCTTTTAATGAATTGATCATAGTTTTTAAAGATGAGGCAGTTACTAATAATCTTAAGGTATTGTAATGCTACAATGCAGAGGCATGAAAGATGTTAATATTCAAATACAGGGACATGGATGCATGTGGAAAATAATAATGAAAAAACAATATCTGTACAGTGGAGACGACATCCTAGGTAATATCAGACTTTCGGTTTTTTTTTCTTGTCATCAAATACCATTTCAATAGCCCAAGAGAGCAAAAGAGAGTACAAGGAGACTATTATTCTATAACTAAGTCATAGGTAAGCCTGTTGCACAACAGTTATTGAGAACTAACACTTAAAATGTGTCCTCCTTCTATGCATAGTCTATAAAATGCTGACTCTGACTCCACTACCTTGTTATCATCTCTCTTTCTGTAGCAGGGAAATCAGTAGGAAACTTTCTAGGTAAGAAATGAGAAGCTGGAAAGACATAATAATAACAATAAGATTGGAAAAAAAGAACAAAATTTCAAGAGATAATCAGCGATAGAATGGACATTACTGAATTCCCAAATGAACATAGCTTGAAATGAAATGAGGAAAAACTGGAAGACTTTCAGGAAAGTTCTCTTTGGGTGGCAGGTAGATTACCTAACGTTAACCAAAGTAGACATTAATCAAAATACAAGGTTGTGAATATTCTGACTTTAAACTGCGCTACTTGTCTTTGTATTTGCATTCTGTTTTTCAGAAACCAAATGACTTTTGATTATATGCAACCATATAAAGACATTCTGGTGACACAGTTAATCCCACATCATTGTCATCCCACTGTAGTTGCCAAATGGGCTAAAAAATGATGATTAAAATAAAAACATGGTAAATAAATATAAACCGAAACATAGGAAGTGTTTGTAAATTTTTTTTTAAATTCCACACATGATCATTATAAACCCTGTAAAAATAAAAAATGATAGCAAACTGAGGTTCTTCTAGTAAATGTTGAAATTCAGAAAAGATAAGATGTGAAAATAATAAAGTGCTGTTTCTCTATTACCCTGGTCTCTCATAAAAGCTAAAATTCTGTCCCTTTTGAGACTGTGAAGTTGTTCACAGGTTCACATATGTGCCTAATATTTTAATAGCTAGCTGTCTCAGAAAGCTTTATTACTCTGACTCATGTTTTGCCAGAATGATTCAATATTAGAGAATCAATTCACTAGATCAGAATTAGTCTGTGCATTTGAAACATGAAACAGAAGACTTTTTTTTAAAGGAAATGTCATGCATATTTGGAAGTAGAGCTGTTAACAGAACACTGGACTGAGGGTGAACAGAAATTATTTCCCCTCTCAGTGTGCTGTTGACTTAAGAAGTTTATGTTCTGTGTGAGCCACTCACAAAGCTGTCTACAGCAATGTGAAGCTGATTACTTAGTTTAACATTTGCTTGAAAAGGAATGTTCTTTTTAGACAGTTTTAGTTATCATTAAAAAATTTTATAGTGCTTTTAAGTTGCTATTTTAAGAAGGAAGACATTTTTATCACCCTCCCCCCCCCACCAAAAAACAAACAAACCAACAACAACTAAAACCACAAATGGCTTTGATTCTGACAGGGTTACCAAAAGGGCCAGTGGAGTAGAAGTAGAAATGGAGAGACTGGTGGAAACTGTGAGAGGAGTTTGACTTTGAAACAAAGGCAAGAGGGAAGTGTTCTGGTGATTTAAAAAGCAGCAGGGTCAAAGAGAGGGTATTTTCAAGATATGTGCTTGAAGATGTTGGTGAAGGTATAGCAGAAAATAAAGGGGAATTAGCAGAAAATAGAGGAAAATAAAGGGAAAGTAAATCTTTAAACAAATGCAAGCGGTAAATTTTTACCACAATTACCCTCTTCTCTTAGCCTCTTTGCAATCTTATTTGTCCTAGAAGGTCCAGACCAATGTCTGTCTTTCTCCAAATCCTCCTTGCCTTAAGCTCTGTTATGCATACATTATATATAGAGAGAGAGCCTTAAGCTCTGTTATGTATACATTATATATATATATATATATATATATATATATATATAATAGCCAACAATAAAATATTCAGGTTAACATCCATTGAGAAAAAATATATGCAATCTATGAGGTAGGGTCTGATATCTGTCAAAGTGAACAGTTTATAGAGGTTCTATAATTATCACAGGTTTCTGGTTTGGGGAATATAGTATGAAAAGAAAAATAATGAATGGATTTCTTAATTTCTCTACACACAGGGAAACCTTAGACTGCATTCTATCTTTAGTCATAGCATTGATAACACTGCGCTACTGGTTATGTGCATAATTTTTTTAACGCTAATTTTGCCTCTATAACTCTCTCCCTGGATTTTCATAGAGTAATGCTTTATGTACAGGGACATTCAATAAAGTAGCTGATTTTCATCTCTTTTTTCACCAAACCACCTCACTCTTCATGTTGCCTCAGGAGAACTGTTGTTCAGTTTCTTTTCCATGGTATTTTGGAAGGAAAGAGTAAGAGGAAATAGAGGCTCCAGGCAGTGGCAACAGCTGGAAGGCATCTCTAATTAGATTCCAGGTGGACTTGGGCCCCATTTATAACTTTCCATATGCTGGCTTACCGTTCCTTTTAAAAAGGTTCCCAAAACAACATGCATATTTAAAAAGATTTGCTGCACTTGTGTATGTCACTCAATATGAAGTGTTTTCCTTGATCATCTTAGCATGGAACATAGAATGGTAATCACTGAATGCTAACTTAGAAGATATTATCCAGAAAGGATGTCTTAGGAAGTCTGTGTGTTGACTGATTTTGTTATTTATCCATGAAAGTTTTAAGACTTCCATTGCATCCTAAAATTAAAAGATACAAGCCTTATAAATGAAATTCTGACTTCTAAGTTTTTTTCTCACATGTGATTGGGAGTCCTTCTTGTAAGTTACTGTTATTTATTTATTTATTTATTTATTTATGTAAGAAACACAAGAGATGGAAACCACTGTGTTTAATATACAAATAAATCAGTGGCCGTGAACTATGGAAACATATGTTGTGCATTTGTGTTCATAGTTGTGTGCTCAACAGTAGAGAGAAGGTTTGGAGTTGTTGGGTTTTGTTTTTTCAGTGTTCTATCCTGGAAAGATTAATTTAAAATTTTCCTTCTCAATGAAACTAATAGTCACATTTGTTGCAGAAGAACTTTAAAGACCCATTGCTATTCTCAAATAAATGGCTAGTCCACTTAATTTTAGATTTTATTTTTCCAATAAAATGTATTGCTTATTAGTTTTGCACTTATGAAGGATTTGTTTTTGTATTCACTTTTCTTCAGAGAGGTCTCTGAAATTAACTTTTTAAAACTTTTTTTAATGTTTTATTTTATTTTTGAAACAGAGAGAGAGGGAGCAAGAGTGGGGGAGGGGGAGAGAGAGAGGCAGACAGAATCTGAAGCAGGCTCCAGGCTCTGAGCTGTCAGTGCAGAGCCCGACCTGGGGCTGGAACCCACGATCTACAAGATCATGACCTGAGCCAAAGTTGGATGCTCACCCGGGGGGCCCCTTAACTTTTTTATAAAGAAGAAACCCCTAGTGTTTAAGGATGTTAATAAAGATATGTAAATGAAATTGTGGTAATACCTTTTGGAGAGCTAAATATAAAAGAACCGTCACTATCCCAAGGCATCAGACATCACATTGAAGCCTTTATTGCTATTAACTTACTATGTAATGAAATCTTCCTCAAGACCCTCCTCCCCAAATCTAGCTTTGCATCAAAACATTTCATATTTAC
This sequence comes from Lynx rufus, assembly GCF_022079265.1. Taxonomy (NCBI): domain Eukaryota; kingdom Metazoa; phylum Chordata; class Mammalia; order Carnivora; family Felidae; genus Lynx; species Lynx rufus. Next base: position 92,966,088 of record NW_025814845.1, on the reverse strand, counting down.
GATCTGCCCACAACTACTAAGACAGTAATTATTCTAAAGTAAAATGATTCTCTAATTCACAGCATACATCTTGCCTGTACAATTGCAATTGCTGTGAAATGGTCCACTACCACCTGTCTCCTCTTTCCATCATTTTCCCTTCCATAAGCCACTGGAATTATCTTTGTGAATAACCTATAAGATAGTGCTCTTGACAATGTGGAGCCCGCACTTTGGCATAAAAGAGCCTTTACAAACCAGTCCCTCACTCTTTCTGGTCTAATTTCTCACTGCCCTTCCAAGTACCCTGTAATCTGTGAACACTGATATGTCACCATTCCATGAACTTACCTCTTCTACATATCTCTTTGCCTTTCCACAGGCCATCCCTTTTGAGGTGTTCTTCACTCCTTTCTCATTCTGTTTATATGTGATTTATCCTTCAGAACTCAAGTCCAATTTTACTTCCTTTGCTTATTCCTGTAAACGGGTTTCTCTTTTTTTTATTCGTAGATTTTATTTATACTTACCGGTACTATAGCACTCATTGCCGTATTCTCCATTGCACTCTGAGCTCATCAGAGGCATAGGCCTTGTCTTATAAGTTGAAATTCAGCCTGTACCTAGCATTACATGGCCTATAGTAAACAGTCAATAAATATTAAGTGAATGTGTGTTCCTACTGATTTCTAACATATTTGTAATATTTCTTAGTATTTTCACTTTTAACATCTTACAGCCCCTTCTCTTTATTTTTTCTTTTAAATGACTAATTTTTTCTTTTAATTAACTCTTTGTATTCTAAGGGAACAATATATTAATCACATCCTGTAAGAAGGGGAGGCTTCTTTATTATTTTTTTTAAGTTTTTTAAAATGTTTATTTATTTTGAGAGAGAGAGAGTGAGTGAGCACAAGCAGGGGAGGGGCATTGAGAGAGAAGGAGAGAGGGAATCCCAAGCAGGCTCTGTGCACTGTTAGCACAGAGCTGAATGTGGGACTCAATCTCATGAACCATGAGGTCATGACCTAAGCCGAAATCTAGAGTCAGACACTTAATTGACTGAGCCACCCAGCCATCCCAGAGCCTCCTTTATTATTATGAATTATTTTAATATTAATTTTTTATTCTAAATCTATGTTTTCATAAAGAAAGATTTGCCTTACTTTCTTTCAAAATCCATACAAGGTCTATCCCCAGTATTATTCTTATATTTTTAGACAAAGAAATTAAATACTGTATTATTTTTTTTAGCTTGGGCATATAGCTGGATAAATATTCAACTTCCCCAGTGCTAGTTTGAAAAATTATATTTCAATACATGTCTATTTTATTAACTTGCCCCATCTACTATTCATCTAGTCTTGGTAAACATATGGAATTCAATGAATACTTGGTAATAGTTTATATCTTGGTTCTAGCTGCTTAAAGTACAGCTTATGTCAAGTCAGTTAGAAATATAAAGACAAAGAATAGAAAGGGAAAAAGAAATTATTATCAGAATGTAACCAAACAACTACCATTTGAGTACAATCATCAAAGAAGCATAAATACATGCTGTATATTTTTTAGATATTTTATATCCAGTCAGGTTTGACTAGTAATATATCCTGTTGAAAACAGTTGCCTTATACCTCTACCATAATTTTCAAATCAAATCTTTTACATTTATAAAATTGTTTTGTCCTTCCTGATTGAACCTATTAATTTTATATATTATAAATTATGTAAATAGAAATTAAATATTATAAATTATTTGCTATATTTCCTTAATATATTAATTTTCCAATTAAAATTAGTATATAATAAGCAGAGGTTGAATCATCTCCTTTGTCTTCTCATAAGTAATATGTATTATTATCCTAGAATAATTAGAAAATAAGTTTTATTTCCTTCTGTGGTACATTTGGATACAGTCCATTTGCTTATGTTAGTTTGGAGTTACATCATAGCTGAACAATCCCCAAAAGGGAAAATTTTTCATTCAAAAAAAAAAAAAATCTAGGGAAAAAAATTCCAAAATCTCCTTTGATTTAAAAAAGTCATGGTTACTTTCAGCCACATGGGTAGGAAAGTTTTCCTTTATAACCGATTTTAAATTCCAGTTAGGCTTCTTCTGTCCTTCCCCATATTCAGTGGAATTGGAATACTTACAAGCTGTCATTTTCATAACTTATAAATGCCTTAATTCATTCCTTGGCCTTAATTTCCTTGAGCTTTTGTTTTTGTGGAGTGTTTTTCTGTTTCATCATGATTGGGTTACACATGGAATAAGAGCTTGATGTGAAGTAAATTTTAGCAAACTAGTTTTCATAAATTATATAATGTTGTATAACGATAAATTTGTATTATAGTTTATGTATAATAACTGCATTTTTATGACACACACACACAAAAGATTTGTGGCACTAGCTCATCTCCTGACTTAAACAGTGTAGATTAGAATAGATAAAACAGAATAATCCAACCAGCATTGCAAGTAACTTACATGAAATATTTTCATATAGAGGAAAAATTTATCAGTGAAGATAAAAAGCTTGCATGTATATCTACTACATTAAGTTCTTGATATTTGGGCTTTTTTAACCTATAAAATGGTACTCTTGTACCTAATGCTTACATTGATAAAATGATGATACAATGCCAAGAAGTGGTAGATACTATGAAGAAAAATAAAGCAACTTCAGGAAAAAGAGAATGAGAGGAATTGCCCTGTTTCTATAGGGCACTCTGGAAAGGTGTCTGTGAAGAGGACACATTTGCAACCTGAATGAAAGGAAGCAATTGGTATAGGTGGAGGAAACAACAGTAGCAAAGGTCCTGGGATTGGAGCCGGCTTGGCATGTTTGAGAAGTGGGCAGTAAGCTGGTGTGGAGTCAATGAGCAGAGCATGGTGGGCAATGAGAACAGAGATGGAGTCTGTCTTGCAGCTCATGGTAGAGACTCTGAAACTTAACCTATGAGTGAGGAGATGCCTCTGAAAGGTTTTGAGCAGAAGTGTGACATGATCTAATTTAGGTTCCAAAAGGACTTTTTTGTAGCTATCAGTACTTCAGTCAGGCTATCTGAGGCAGAGGGCCACAGCCTCCTAGAGTAAAAGATAGCGTGTCTCCCAGGATAGAGTAGAATTTGCTTTCTCTACTTGCATTTTGGGCTAGGTCAAGGGGAGCTGGTCCACAGAAGTGAATTTTGCCCCTCAAACCCTACTGTAAAATGTAGACTCATACACCTGCACAAATGCAGTCTGACTCCCCATGTTTCCAAGGCAGGCTTCCCCACTGCTGCCTGGAGCCTAACCCAAGTATTTAAGTGCAGGGAACACCACCATGGGTCATTGCAGGCTCCAGGAGCCTCCATAGATTATGCATCTAACACTGGCCAGCTGGTGAGTATGGGGCCCTGCCCCTGATCCCAGTGCATTAGTGGAAGAATTTGGTAAAGTTAGGGCAACATCACAAAAAGGCAGCTCTTAGGTCATTTACAGACCTTTCATGAAGGCAGCTGTGCACTACCATCAGGGGGTTGATAAGGACTGAAGAGTACATTTATTTTGGCCTCTCGACAAGATCAAAATCTATAAAGAGACTTGTTAATTGCACTCTTTGTTTCTGTTAAAATTATTGAATTATTGGCGTATCTGGGTGGCTCAGTCCGTTAAGTGTGAGACTCTTGATTTCAGCTCAGGTCACGATCTCATGGTTTGTGAGTTCGAGCCCCGTGTGGGTCTCTGCACCGACAGCATGGAGCCTCCTTGAGACTCTCTCTCTCTCTCTCTCTCTCTCTCTCTCTCTGCCCCTCCCCTGTTCTCTCTCCCTCTCCCTCTCAAATAAATAAACTTAAGAAAATATTTTTAAAAATTATTGAATTGTCATTTGCAAATGATTAAAAAATAGCATTCTTATTTTAGCTACTCAGTACTTTACAAACCTAGTCCCTATTTCAACCAAATATTTTCACATTTAGCCCCAAACTAAAGTGAATATACTTGCTTTAAAGTTTGAGACAACTGTCTTCAACTTTTCTTGAATATTTTACTACAGAAACATTTCAGGCTTTTTTAATTTTTTTTTTTTTGAAGTGTGAGTTCAAACATGCTTAACATGAAAACATGTTAACTGCTATGGCAATTATATCATATAATTAAACACATGGCATCTATTTTTCCCTCATCTAAATGAATATATAACCTTTATCTTTAGTCTAGAAACACTGATAATTGGGACAGCACCTTAATTAACAGTGATCAAAGTTAGTGTGCCTTGAAACTTTACGTTAACACATTTTGTTTTAAGTCAGTGCTCTGTGTCCTGAGGCATTACATTTTTCATGATTTGTTGGCCCACTTGTGTAGAGCATGTGTCCATAACCATAAGGATCCCTCAGTGAGGTTGTAGCCTTTTTCTATGACTACTGTCTACCCAAACTGCAAAATTCAATACAGAGAAGAAATATTTTGTCACCAGTGGAACCAAGTAGAACTGTTTAATAAATTTCAACAATACTTAAAAACTTTCAGTTTAAAAACACTGATTCCAGGGCCTCCTGGGTGGCTCAGCTGGTTAAGCATCTGACTTCAGCTCAGGTCATGATCTCACGGTGAGTGAGTTCCAGGCCCAAGTGGGGCTCTGTGCTGACACCCCAGAGCCTGGAACCTGCTTCGGATTCTGAGTCTCCCTCTCTCTCTGCCCCTCCCCCAACTCCTGCTCGCTCAATCTCTCTCTCTCTCTCTCAAAAATAAATAAACATTAAAAACATTTTAAAAACACTGTTTCCATAGTATGAATGGCTCAGAAATATTATCTTCATGAATTATTAGACCATAGCACCTATAGTTGGAACATACTAAAAGACAGCAATTTCTAAAAGTACCATTAGAAAGTATAATCACATTATTGTTTCCGCAATGGAGAATTTGTTAAAATGTTTCAAAGAGAGGAGGCATACCATAGTAGAGCTCACACTAGATTTGGAATTAAAAAACTCATTTTAGAATCAAAAATTATAGCTAAAAATACTGTCTTTTGCTATGGAATCGTAATGACTTCCTTAAGCCTTCCTCCTTAAGCCTCAGTTTCCTTATCTATAAATGAGGATGGCAATGCTTATCACGGTTAAACAAAGCAATGTGTAGACAAGAAAGCACTATACAGATGTTAGCCATTATTATCTTCATAGTATTTAATCAAGCTGTACCCGTATGAATTTGGTGCTTGAAAATACCAAACAGACTGCATCCTTGTGCTTTCTGTTATAATAAAAACTATGACACAACCCCTGCAGGATGGCATGGAACCTGGGCTTCCAAGTAATTTAATTTAGTAATTCTGTTGATAGTCTTTTCTGGAATTTCCTGTTTAATTATGTAATCATTTAGATTACCACGAGTCCATGTAGATTTAGGACCTAAAAGAAGTTGATGAATTGGTTGAGTTAATATGTTGATAGTAAGCAGTCTGAGTACTTATTTTGATAGGCTCTAATGAGAATGTGGGGGAGGGAGAGATAAGTATCCTGCATCTACCCACTGCTCAAAGACTTTCTCAAGCAAGATGTATCCAGCGTCACTGGATCTGGCAAAACTTTGAGAAGCGGTTTACTGTGTTTCTGACGAGTGTCTCTGGATTTTGGTTCTACCCTTCCATTATCTCCTTCCTGTGTTAAAAGTACCTTGATCTCCCTTTCCTCAGATTTCTCCAATAATTAAGTTCATCCATCTGGCATAGACTCAGAAACAGATGCTGTGTGCTCACATATGCTAAAGAAAACAGTCATGAAATTGAGAAGAGGAATAAAAAAGAACACAGCTCTGTTTGTCGGGGTAAAGAATGGGACCAAAATAACACAAGACAGATAAATGCACAGACAATAGCAAAGGGGAAGCATTACTGCATTACAACAAATTGGAAATCATTCCTAAGAGGTTCCAGACATCTGGCTCCTGGGTTTTGGGGGTTGAATACCCATAGACCTCTTGGAAACAGTGCAAATTTAAAAGGCATGGCTCTATTTTCAGCAAGTGGGCCTTTGGTGGCTCACTGCCCAGTGTGATCTGGCTTCATCTGTCTCGCTGCTATGAGATAAATTCCCACCTATTGGCAATACCCATACATCAAAAAATGCCTATAATAACTGCAGAAATCTTTGTCCCAGGAACAGTTTGTGCAAAGAGCGTTAAAGGAGATAGATGTGGACTTCTAAAGTACAATCTATGTTTAACTCTAAATGAAATGAAGGGAGATATTTTAGTTTTGGAAGCAGTGCTTCCTAGGTATTTTGTTTGAGGCAGAATTTGAAATAAACGTTTCATTTATTTTCTTTTACAAGTATTTAAAACATGTATCTTCGTAAAGAATGAAAACATAAACAATAACATATGCCTAAAATTTTGTTCTATGTCATACTCCTTGCGGATTATATTTTTTTAAAGATCAGAGAAAGCTACTATGGAAACGTTATATATTAATTTTAATGAAAATTCTGTGTTAATTGCCAAGCATATTTTATATATACACTGGGAAGGAGGGAGGCAAAGAGGAGGGGCACCGTGGCTAATAGATTTCCCTAGAGTCACTATGTATTGGATATATTTGCATATCTAATGGGATGTCAGTGACTCCAGGAAACCAGAGGGCATCCCTTCAGAGGCCTAAAATAGATTTTGGTGGTAATATATTATTTTAATTACTTCTTGTCTGAGAAAGCTATCAGAAACCCAGAACAATAAAGCTATAAAGAACCATACTCACTTAGGCCTATACCACATTCTAGAATGCTTCTAATATATTTAGAAATGTTGCCTTTTTGAATCTCACATTTCTTGAAACAATTTTATTCAGACTTATGTCATACATCTTTGATATCAGTGACCTTATTTGCTTCTGCTAACTTTCTGATCCTTTTTTTTCCCCAGAGCACTTTATCTGACTGATTTAACATTCAGCACTTTTAAAATTCTTTTCTTGTGCTAGCACTGATCATTTTTTTTTTATTTTACAGATACCAAAATTGAAAATCTTTTTTTTTTTCCTTACCCTTTAGAATATTTTCTCCCTTAATTAATTAGTTAGCATTTTCACTAGGCTGATCTGGTGCCACATATGTATGGCCAGTATTGGGGGCAAAAAGGTGCAGTTCTTGTTTGAAATTCAAATTATTGCTAAGGATTTTCACTGCATGACATTGGTCTTAAATCTATCATACTGAACAAAAAAAGCCATATGTTATGTTTACAAAGTATATATTTGTCTCAAGACTTAAAGAAAAAATTTTTTTAATGTTTAATTTTGAGAGAGAGAGAGAGAGAGAGAGCATGGTCAGGGGAGGGAGAGAGTTGTCTCAAGACTTTAACGAAAATTGAGGGGTTCTTAGGTGGCTCCGTAAGCATCCAACTCTTGATTTTGGCTCAAGTCATGATCCCAGAGTCACAAGATTGAGTCCCGCGTTGGTTCCTTGCTGAGCGTGGAGCCTGCTTAAGATTCTCTCCCTGTCTCTCTGCCCCCACTACCATTCACGCTCGATTGTGTGTGTTCTTTCTCTTTCAAAAAAATAAAACAAATAAAATAAAAAAATTAAAGGAAATGGAATGTATTTTGTTTGCATCCTTTTTAAAAAGCAGAATGAACTTCAAACTGAAGGATTGATGAAATATGATTATTAGGAAATAGTAGCTTAAGAAGTAAATGAGATGTGTCTACTCTCCACAAATTTTAAGAGAGATGGCCAAGACTTTAAAGCCAGTTGTCACAAGCTTTTTCCACGCCATCTTCCCAGAGTTCTAATTTACTGAATCAGGATACCCTATAATCTTTGAGCATAGAAAGAACAACCCTGAACAGACCTCACTCTAGATACTAGGTCTGTCACTTCAGTTTCTTAATCGTTAGTTTCCTTTTTATAAAGCAGGGACGCTGTTATTTTCCAAAGGTTGTTCCAAGAATGAGAAATATATTGTTGGCTTATTGCTAGATATATAGTACTCAATAAATTGTAGCTATTATTGCTAAATCTGTGCTACTTCTTTCTTTTCTTTTCTTTTCTTTTCTTTTCTTTTCTTTTCTTTTCTTTTCTCTTCTTTTGTATTGTCTTTCTCTCTTTTTTCTTTTCTTTCTTTTTTTTTTTTTTTGAGAGAGAATGCACATGCGTGTGCAGGACTCAGGGAGGGACAAAGAGAGAGGGAGAGAATCCCAAGCAGGCTCTGCACTGTCAGCACAGAACCCAACACAGCGGACTTGATCTCTGAACTGTGAGATCATGACCTGAGCCGAAATCAAGAGTTGGATGTTCAACCAACTGAGCCACCCAGGCACCCCTGAATCCATGCTATTTTGATCTTAGCTTTCAAGATAGACGTCTACAATGATACCAAGACTCCCAGTGTCAAAGCTATTTTCTGACACTGATATAAAACCTCCTAAAAATGTCATTGCTGTGTCCTCCAGCTGATTGCTGACTGGCCGATCCCTCTTGATTGTGTCCCAGTTCTATCCCAGTTCTTATGTGAACCGTTATCTAAACTGGAATTTTTGGATAAGCCTAAGAGATTTGCCTCTCCTGCAGAGGGCTGGCCTTCTCTAGCCTATAGGTCTCTTGGTCCTTCTAACCAGCTGTCACTCACTTTAGTAACTATTTCTTAGCCCTTTATTGCCCTCTAGTGATTGCTTTCCACACTATCTCATTTGGTGGTTTATCCTTGTGCTGAAGCATTTGTGTACCTGGGTTAAAACACTGTAAGAACAGTCAGCTGAATTGAGAAGCCACAGTGGGTTAAATTACATTCCATATTTTAAACATTAACATGTGTGTGAAAAACTGAAAAGCAGCCATAGAAGACTCCTGAAAAGAGAAGGTGTCACAATATTGAAGATGTGTAGGATCTCAGTGTCAACAACAACAACAAAAGACCAGTTAGTTGATTATAGTGCCCTGATAAAAAAAAAAAATTCTACTTGACTAGGAAATGATTGTTATTCAGTAAGTTAGTAAAGGAATCAGTGATCATTAGAATCTACCTTAGATTCATTGAGAAGAAATCATGCCCCCAAAATATCATTTACTTTTCTTTTAGCATGCCAATATCAGGGGAAGTTATGGATATACTCTATCTCAGTTTCAGCAAAGCTCATAGAAAATGCAATCCTTTTTAATAAACAAAAAATTAGATTGAATGGTAAGTAAAAAGTTGAATGAGCCATTCAAAGTGAACTGAGTACTAAATCAAAAGTTAGCCTGAGGGCAGGACTCCAGTAACATTTTATAAGGCTTTGATCTGAGTTAGCGCTGTCCCCTCAAAATCTTTAACATGTGATTCACATGAAGACATCTATTGCCAAAATTAACAGGAGGAATAGCTAACGTGTTGCATGACAAAATCAAATATCTTCTGGGTCTCTAAATGGCAGGAAGAATGAGAGAAAACATCAAGAAATGGAAAATTCTCTGTGCCGATTCACAAATTAAACCGTTCTGCTACAGATGCAGGAAACCTGGCTTAAGAAAAGTATAAGTGAAAGAAAAAAAAAAAGAACAACAAAAAACCGGTAACATAGGGCTTTAGCTGCCGGCAGGCGCACCCTGTGCCAACAGTGTGATGACTGCCAAATAAGCTAACGTGAGTCCTAATAAAGTGTAGAGTTCAGATCAAGGAAAGGAATAGTCCCATTGAATTTTGCACTCTTCATACCGCATCTGGCGTAGGATGTTCAGTTTAAAGTGCCAGATTTTAAGAGGGACACTGACAAACTGAAGCATGTGCCAAGGAGATCTGGCAACTGCAGGGCGTGAGGATTGGCTGAAATAGCTGAGATGACTCAGAAACATGGTAGCTGTCTTCACGTATTAGGAGAACTGTAATGTAGAGGAGATGCTGCGTTTATTAAGATTCCAGACAAGTAGAGGCTGGATCAATCCAAATAAGAACCTTCTATTAGCAAACTCTTCAGAAACAAAATGAGCTGTTTGGTGAGAAATTGAACTCCCTGCACTGGAAGTGTTCTAGAAAAAGCCGTAGGACTAAGAAACAAGTATGCCTCTTTATAGCTTTACTGTTTGGGGTGTCTAATGCCTTTCTTGTAAATCTTTAACTTTTATGATTCTGTTTCCTTTCTCTCTTTTTACATTTCTGTCTTCAAATACAGAAACCTTCATTTGTTTTCTTTTGCTCTCCAATCCCTCCTCCCAAACTTGTACAAAGTTGGACAAGGCAGCGTCATAAACAGAATTACAGGATATCATGGCCAAAGCAGTATGCCAGTGTTTCAACTGTATGCAGATTTCTTTAAGAGTAAGATGCTGGGGCGCCTGGGTGGCTCAGTCGGTTAAGCGTCCGACTTCGGCTCAGGTCATGATCTCACGGTCCGTGAGTTTGAGCCCCGCGTCAGGCTCTGTGCTGACAGCTCAGAGCCTGGAGCCTGCTTCAGATTCTGTGTCTCCCTCTCTCTCTGACCCTCCCCCCTTCATGCTCTGTCTCTCTCTGTCTCAAAAATAAAAATAAACATTGAAAAAATTAAAAAAAAAAGAGTAAGATGCTGTCTCAGAACAGACTCCAGAGAAAATAACTCCCATTCCTATCCCCAGTTACGGTATAATCAGAAAAGCATAGTCTCTTAATAGGTAAAGCTTTATATTTGGCGACTATGAAAATAAAGAACACACTTTATCATAAGCCTAAGGAGCTTATGTGCAATGTTTCGATATTCATATTACAGAACCAAGCAGAATTTATATAACTTCAGAATTTGCAGCCCTTTTGAAGCAAAATCAGTTCTCGCTCTCTTTCCTTCTCTCCGTTCCTCCCTCTTTTTCTCTCTTTCTTTCAGGATTTATCTCACAGTTGTCTCATGGTGTGTCTCAGCAGAACGATCAAGTGTCCCATTCCTATGTTTCTCTTGAGTTGTTTCCTTATTGCCAAACCACACTGCCGGGTCCAGGGTTCAACTGGCTGCTGTCTCCCACCTCTGCTGTACTAGGAATTGCTTCCCCTTCACCAGCTGGCAGTAAGGCAACCATGAGGGTACAGTGGGAAGCAGCTTTGGGGGAGCATAAAAAGAATGGGAGGGGGTGTACAACAGAAATGTCCTTCCTCCTTTGTGATGGATTTCCTTCACGGCAGCTCTAGACAGCTGAAATCTCTTCCAAGGGAGGGAAATGGAGAAGCTGCTCCTTCAGAAGCAGGTTTCTCCGTTCAGATGGCCCAATATTGCTACTCATATGTAATGACTTTTCAGTACATTTTACTAGAACTTATTTTATGGCCTGAGAAACCATGTAGTTTGCATCGTATAGCATGTGTTACTCTGGGTCCTTAGAGTCTTGGCATTTACAGTGTCTGACTCCATTCCCAGACTAAAAGTTGGGAAAACCTAGGGAAAAAAAAAATCTCCACACCTCTCTTTTCTTTCCTCCAAAGAGTATTTAACATCAAGTGGAAGAGAGGCTGTGAACCTTCGTAACAAGAATCTACTTCTGCTGTGCAGGGTTGCCTGATGGTGTCAGGAGCTAATACGGTATATATGGAGCAGAGTGTAGATTGCAAAAGTGTCTTATTAGTGATGAGACCATCAGCTTCATCTCTTCATGCCTCCATTTCTCCATGTTTAAAATGACACTAATATATGTATCCCATGGGGTAATTATGAGGAGAAAACAAGAAGAAGGAGGTAAAACCCCTTAGCACAAGGACTGGCATGGGGTAGATCCTCAATAACACTCAGATTTTTCCATTCCTGTCTATTTTTCAGTTGGATAGTGAATGGACCATCAGTAAATGCCTGTGCAATAAAGGTGGGGGCTGTTGAATACCAGTATTGTTCAGTTTGTGCAGATCTTGAGTTTCGTTCAGAAATGGCAGATTCTAGGGGCACCTGGGTGGCTCAGTCGATTAAGCGTCTGACTTTGGCTCAGGTCATGGTCTTTGCGGTTTGTGGGTTCAAGCCCTGCGTTGGGCTCTCTGCCAACAGTGCAGAGCCTTGAGCCTGCTTCAGATTCTGTGTCTCCTCTCTCTCTCTCTGCTCCTCCCCAACTCATGTTCTGCCTCTCTCAAAAATAAATAAACATTTAAAAATTTTTTTTAAAAAAAAGAAGAAAGAAATGACAGATTCTAGTGTGTGCTTCCTTAACTTCCATCCATGCACTTCCTTTTCTTCCTTTGATGAAAGTCAAGCAGAAAGGGAAATGATGGTCTCTGGTATCACTGAATCTTCAATTCTAGACAGAAAAAAAAACGTGCTATTGGTGAGGTAGCACATTTCTTAAAGATGGACTTTAAGAAACTCTTTGAGCATGTGTTGCAATGAAGAGATAGAGAAAATTCCAAGAGCAAGGGTGCCTGGCTTGCTCAGCCAGTAGAGCATGTAAAACTCTTGATCTTGGGTTGTGAGTTTGAGCCCTGTGTTGGGTACAGAGATTATTTAAAAATAAAAGTTTTAAAAGAAAGAGAGAAAGAAAAAAAGAAAAGGAAAGGAAAGGAAAGGAAAGGAAAGGAAAGAAAGAAAGAAAAGGAAATTCTAAGAGCAAAGCCAAATAACATCTAAGAAGCCTAGGAGAGGATGTGGAATGGCTAAATCCAGCTCATCTGTGATGAAGAACTGTAGTGTACTCTTTGTGCTTCTGTGGTGATAGAACTGTTGTGTTTTCCGGTACGTGCTTTAATTTTTGTGTGTGCCTTAGAATGTGGTTCTAATATATGATTGCCTAGACATAGATAGAAAAAATCCGTAAAGCACAATGAAAAACAAGGGTCTAAGGATAACATTAACAACATGCTTGGAAAAAATGCTAGAATGCAGCATGCTTGCAACTGTTATCAGAGAATACTAAAGTATAAGTGTTTGGTTTTAAAATAAATAAAACTGCCTACATGGTATAAAATATGACATTTCATATAGCTTTAGGGTTCGAGGGAATGCCCAAATCTTTGTTAACTATAAGGGGGTTTCTGAAGAAAAGAGTAATAATTTTTAAAGTCTTTTCTGGTTTAAATTTCTTGGTGATTGTAAACGATTTGTGTTTACCGATCTGTAGTTATGAAAGAATATAAATGTCGACAATTCCTTACCCGGGCTCATATAGATAAGACAGTAGAGTGAAGCCATAAATGACTCACAAGCTTATTATTTCTGTAGGAAAGGAAAAGTTCTCCTCTGCCCTCTTTGGATCTATGACTCTGTCTCAGAAGTAAGCTGACATAAGACAGATTAACAAGAGAAAAGCATTCAAATTCTATTGAAGTTTTACATGTACATGGAAGCTTTCCTTCACAAGACCCAAGGAAGTAACCAGAGCAAAAAGCTTTTAATACTTTTTACACAAAGAAATAATAAATTTGTGAAGAATGGTGAACAAGTAACAAGGTTTCTTTACACAGCTTTCTTAGCCCTAGATTCCTTGTCTCTGGTGATTAGGATGCCTTTCTTCCTCCTGGTACGGGGAGAGAAACTTTCACATGGAAGGTTTATCTCCTGCTTTTTAGGAAGGGGTGCTTCATGCTTCTGCTGTTTTCTCAAACTCCTTCAGCTTAAGATATTCAATATATTATATTTTAATATATTTTCATCAGATACAAAGTTTAAAGACTTACTTTCCAAGTACTTTACTTAAAGAAAATACTCTATATCCAGATATATTTGGTCATATGTTTTATCATATTACACTTCTCTAAAGAAAGTACAAAGTATCTCAAGCTAAATGATCGAATGCAAAAAGTAAAATTTATTAAGTAACTTGTAAAACACAGTTTGTATAATTTCTTTATTTAACTGGCAAGGCACTTTATTCTCTACTGGGTAAAGTAAAACCTATTTTTCACCTGTAAATCATAGTGAAATTACCTAAACATCAAAATTTGAAAATTTTGGATATATGTCAAAATATCTTATTGACAAAAATAAAAATCAAATGCTTTCCACATAGTTTATGGAGAAGTGATAGTCATCAGTTTCTTTTAGTGTATAATCATCAAATGTTAATACCACTCATTTTGCTGATGTCTCATCTCTTATATATGAAAATTTAATTATATTAACTTTTATTATTTTTAATGTTTATTTATTTTTGAGAGAGAGAGAGAGAGAGCACATGTGGGGAAGGGGCAGAGAGAGAGAGGGAGACACAGAATCTGAAGCAGGCTCCAGGCTCCAAGCTGTCAGCACAGAGCCGAATGTGGGGCTTGAAATCACAAACCGTGAGATCATGACCTGAGCTGAAATCAGATGCTTAACCAACTGAGCCACCTAGGCACCCCTAATTATATTAAATTTTAAATTGCATAAGTAACTTTTAACTGTTATTACAATATTAATAAATTTTCTATAATTAAAAAAATCATAACTATGTTTTGGAAAAGAAAATAAGAACCTAGAAACCATTGTACAGGAAAACAAAACAACTATAATTCAAATCATTAAAATAATTTTCATGCTACATTTTTTCCTCATGGGCTAACCTCTGAGCTCAATTGTAATAATGTATATGAAAATAAATAATATGATTTACATAAAATATAAAATATTATAAATGCATTATTATTGCTATTATTAAGGTCAAGGCAAAATACAAATGTATCCACTTGAAGAATTTGGCATATTAAATATATAAATCATGTTTACTGGCATGTGTATGTGCATGGGTGAGTGTATATATTATGTGTACATATAATGCAGCCTTTCTGGATTTCCTTTTTACTCTAAAATGTTTGGTGGAGACCATGTGCAAAATTTGGGATGTGGATCCACTGTGAAATATAACATATTTAAATTATCTCTAATATCTCAACATTCTTTTCTTTCAGGTACTTTTTTTATGCTCCTAAAAGTGCCACTTGATGTGCAAAGGAGTCTTCTCTGTGTGGAACTTCCATGTGTGTCTGCCTCATTGTATTTATGCGTAATGATTTGCAAGTCATTAAAAGATGGTGGATACATTTAAGATTTGTTTTCACTTTAATTTTGGAGTACAGTCCCTATTGTTCCTAGTTCTAAGAAAGTACTATAAAGAAGACAGATAAGAAATTGATGAAAAGGACATCTAGAAGAGTGAAGGAGTAAATTCTGGCTCGCTTTTTATTTATTTCCTTTTATCCAACCTGGGGAACACAGAAGTGACCTACACTTCCTTTATTTTAAGTTACTCATCACAATAACCACCAGGCACATTATATTTAGACCAAGGGGGAAAAGTGATAATTAGTGGGGTGGGGGAGGAGGCGGGCATGGGATTTAAAGAGTGGAAGGAAAGTACTTTGTGTGAAATTGTTTTCTCAGATCACTTTGCCTGCAACCCAGAAACAGATTGACATTTTTAAGTCCGCAGTATCCTCTCCCAACAATCAAGATTATTGGTTCAGGGGCACCTGGGTGGCTCAGTAGGTTAAAAGTCCAACTTCGGTTCAGGTCATGATCTTGTGGTTGGTGAGTTCAAGCCCTGTGTAAGGCTCTGTGCTGATAGCTTCAAGCCTGGAACCTGTTTGAGATTCTGTGTCTCCCTCGCTCTCTGCCCCTTCCCCACTCGCACTGTCTCTCTCTCTCTCTCTCAAAAAATAAATAAACATAATTTTTTTAATTATTGGTTCAAATCAGAAAAGGATATGTGTGGAAATTTCTAGGTAGAATTATTTTTATTTTCATTAGGAAGAGAGTAAGAAGAAATCAAAGAATGGGCAAAATACAGCTACTTCTAAACAATAGTTGTTTTTACTTATTTATATAAATGTCATGCATAAAGGTAAACTGCATTAAGAATTTTAATATTGAAATGGACAAATGGGATTTATGATGCCAAAATTTGTTTTCTCATAGTTGTTCATGATGCCTGTTTTGAATGAATGACAAAAAAAATTCTCCTAGAATATGAGTATCTTAGGAATAATTACATATATTTCAAACACAATTATGATATTACCCATATCTCTACGAGTCAATTATAAGTCTAACTATTCAAAGTTTACCAATTTCTGTTATCTGCTCTTTAATTGTCAGAAATGGACATTTGAAGAGAGACCATCAAAGAACTAATCACAGCAAATCACTTTCTATTCGGATTTTAAAAATGACCCTTTGATTTTTAATGCACTGTTGTTATTCTTGTTAACATGTAATTTCAAAATATAAAAATACTTCTGTCATTCAAATATAAAATAAACATGTCAAAGATTTATTAAATTCATTAAGGAGAGACCCATTAAGATGTCAATATTAATTTAAATGAGAATTTGAAGAATGATATATATGCAGTCATGAATGCTGAAGTGAATTTGTTAGTAAATGCAAGACTAGTTAATTTTCATGGTGTAATGAAATACAGTGTTAGGGGTCATCTTTTCTATAGGGCAGAGATCAGTTATTTCTCTACCAGACAAAATTCATTTGCATTGCTACAAATGAGAATCATTTGTATTACCCTCAGTTTTCTAACACTTAACTTCTAACCCCTACAGAGTTGTAAAGTAGCCAAGTCAATAATAAGACTCACATTCCTATAGAATTGACAATTCCCAGGGGATCTGGTAGAAGACTTTACCCCCCATCATGGACCTGAAAAGGACATTCAGAAATCTCCTTCACCCTTTTCCAGGTCTTGAGAAATATTTCGTTCACAATGTATATAATTTTATTGGACATACTGATCTTGACGACTTTTTTTTTAGGTAATAGATCCCTTTTTGTAACTAGACAACTTTTAAACCATGAGGCCATTTTATGAGACCTCATCTACCTAATGAGTCTCAAACTTTTAAGACTCTCAAACTCAAGCTCAGACAGAGCTGTTGATTTCTTTCTGTCTTCTTCTACATTTGCCCTTGTTCACACAATTATGTAATTCCAAATCCTAGAAATCATCTTGGCTTCTGCTTATCCATCTGCCCCTTCCCAAATACATAGAGCCACACAGATATATACATATACAAACACACACATATACACATCTCTTGTCTAGCCCTGTCAGATCTATGAGCAAATCATTTCCTATATATCACTTCTCTGAGTCTCCTGGTTCTAAGCCACAAACATCACTTGCCTGGACTAGGACAGCAAGCAGCATTTATATTGTTTTGTCTTTGGTCACCAAAATTACATTCTCTATAAGTCAGCAGAAAGATTTTGAAAAACTTAAATTGGATCATATTACTTTTCTGCTTAAAGCTTTCCAATGGCTTTACCATTTCAGTTAGAGTAAAATAAAATTTTCATGACATGGCCTACAAGACCCAACACAGTCTGACCTCTACCTCCATGGCCTCCTTACCTGCCATCTTTGCTATTCCACTGTGCTCCAGCCACACTATCTTTCTCTCTGTTCATGGACACATCTCTCTGATTCCCAGCTCAGGGCCCTTACATTTACCATTCCTTCTGCTTGAATGACTTTTACCCATATCTTCACTGGGCTTCATCTTGTGATTCAGGTGTCTAAAACCTACAGCCTCAAAGAATACTTCCTTTGCCCCCCCACCTAATGTACTTTTCCTTTTTTTTTTTTTTTAACGTTTATTTATTTTTTAGAGAGAAAGAGAGAGCAGGGGAGGAGCAGACACAGAATCCAAAGCAGGCTCCAGGCTCCTACCTATCAGCACAGAGCCCAACATAGGACTCCAACTCAAACTGCGAGATCGTGACCTGAGCCACAGTCAGACATTTAACTGATTAAACCACCCAGGCACCCCTCTGATGTACCTTTCTTTAGTCACTCCACCATTTGCTTCTTTTAATTTTTTTCCATAGCAGATTACTACTTGAATTTTCTTATTTGCAGCTGGTTTGTTTATTATTCAACTCCCCTGTGGAGAGAGTAGAGCTAGGGTTCATGTATACTCTAGTGCCTGTCCCAAAGTGGTGTTCAATTAATATTTGTTAAAGCATAGGTAAACCCCAGTAAAATATGTTTGTGGTATTTATGGAGGAATTTCTGCTCTGTTTAGGAATCTAAACTGTTACATTAATGTGAGAGAACATGATGGAATGGTGCTCAGGACAATAATAGATCTGATACAGTAGAGCATAAGGGCAGAAGAGACTCCTGCATAGGGCTTTGGTAGGTACTTGGATGTGAGCTAAGGTATGAAGCACGGATTCAGGATCATGGGAGCCCCAGGATAGGAATAAGAGCAGGGAAAGTTGAAATTGGAGCCTATGCCAGATGCTGACTCCTCTCTGTCAAGTTTTAAAAAGTATCTGAGCAACTCTAGACCCATAGTGATAAATGTTGGTCAAAAGAAGTCAGTGGCCTCCCGATAAACCCTGTTGGGGTTTCAAGACATGTGTGAGGATCCACCAAAGATATTCAAAACCTACATTTATGGATGAATATTTTGTGATTCTTAGTAGAAAGATGCCTTGTACTCCTAGTTATTGTTCTTTAGTATCTAGGTAAACTTCTGACTCATTAGGCAAGATATTTTCCTCACATGTATTTATTAGCTGCACCAGTTAATTATTCTAGGCTATGATTGAACATACGGCTTGGGTGCTATTTAAGTAAACATGTGGTACATTTTTTTCATATTCTTGTGACTTTTCCATTTTAAGAAAAAGTTCCAAAATTCTAGCAGATTGTGCATTGTGTATATGCCAAATTAAAATGAAGATCTGCAAATATCACTTATATCCACTGCTTGCCAAAATCTAAGAACATTCCCTAGTCATTGTTGATTGTGCTTACTTTGTGGCTCAGAGTCAAGAGGAAAGCCTTATGGCAGAGGCGGCATTTGAAATGGACCTTTAAATATGGAAGTGGTTCCAAAACAAAAATTTATATCAAGTAAAGTCTCAGGAGTAATATTGCTTGGGTATACTTGGAACAGTGAAGAAGTGGATACTAGTTACTTGGGTCTGTGAAAACTTACAGCCATAATTTCAAGGGCCTCATTCTGAGATATCTATACTTTATGTACTTTTCAGGTAACTGATTTTTTAGCAGCAAGTTTAGATCACTGGGATTTGTTTATAAAATATTGAATTGAAAGCTGTCTGATAAATTAATTTGAGCAGAAAAGCCTAGGAAGCAAAAAGAAAAGGTGGACATGTGAATTCATTGGCTATTACCATGGTTTGACTAGGTCTTCACGTAATCCCATGATCTGATCTTTCTTTGCATTTCTTGCTTACTACTCATCGCTTCCATTCCAACATAATTGGACAGTTCTTCTGCTCTTCAAATTCAACACATTTACCTACTAAGGCTCCTTGTAACTGGTATCCATTTTTCCTCCTTCTGTTTAGTCATATTTCAGGGAGGTTATGTCCTTGACACTTTCTCCAATCTGCTGCCACCACCATCCCTGTAATTCCACTTTTGGGAACCATGATCTATCATCACACATTCCTTATCTCTCTAAACCTCTAACTTCTAATGTACAATAATAATAGCATCACTTCCGAATTGTGCTAAAGTAATTAATGAAAAGATTTTGAGCATTCTTGTTTTTGAATTGATGCAGTTTCAACTTGGCAATATTAATTTAACCTTTTGTCTTCCTACACAGCCATTTATATACATGAATTATTGCTGCATCTAGATTCTAATTTAATTGAAAGTGGAAATGGAATATTATTTTCCTTTTCACCACAGAGTTATGATGCTTTACACATTAGATATTTATGTTTTTAATTTGAATTAAGTTACATTTTATAATGGTTAGCAACATATCTATCTTGAATTATGATTATGTGAGGGCTTCTGGGAAACATACCAATATCAGATACTTTAGTTTGTTGCAAGTCATTTGACGGCATATAGGCCATGCCTTCTCATCTTTGCACTGTCCTGTTACATTCCTAGTAGATTTTCTTCCTACCATATGGTTTCTTCCATATGGTAGGAACCAAGTAAACATTCACTGAATCAAAACATGAACACAAAGGAAGTGACTCCAATATTCTTTCAAATTTCTGAGATGCCAAAAAGCAAGCCACTTTGGCTTGCTTATTCATGTAACTGAGAAGTGTTTGTTTTATTTTACAACTTTAAGAGTCCCTAGAAACTCTTAACTAGTGTATCTTATTTTCAGAATGGGGGTGTGTTCATATGTTGCTGTGTACATCACATTTACATCTAGAAAGAAGTCATTCATTCTTTATAGAAATATTTATGAGCTGTTAAAGTGTTCGTGGCTCTGTGACGAGCACAGGATTCAGATATGGAACCGAGTGGAAAGAGCTATATAGTTATTTTCTGTTGATAAACCCTCAAGGACTACTCACCTGGAAGGCTATTTTTGTCCCTGTAACCTGTAGGTTTACTTCAGGAAGGCATTGTAGAAGCTAGAAGAGAATAAGGAAATCAGTTGTGTAAGGAATCCCTAAGAATCTTATTCTAAGAATAATCTGCTTTAAGTTATTTCTTCTTAATTTTTTAAACGTTTATTAATTTTTGAGAGAGAGCGTGCAGGGGAGGGGCAGTATGAGAGGGAGACACAGGATCCAAAGCAGGCTCCAGGCTCTGAGCTGTCAGCACAGAGCTCAAGGTGGGGCTCGAACTCATGAACTGCAAGATCATGACCTGAGCCAAAGTTGGACGCTTGATTGACTGAGCCAACCCAGGCGCCCCAAGAGTAATCTGCTTTACACATATATCCCAAGATTTAAGAAACATGCATGCCATCTGTCAAAATATTTACATTTAACATTAAAAAATTATCTTATTCAAGTTTATAATCCATTTTAAATTTATTCTTCAGTGCAACTCTTAGAGTAAATTTTAGGCCAAGTTTTAAAGTGGGTGAGCAGTGCCTGGGTGGCTCAGTCGGTTGGGTGTCCAACTCTTGATTTCAGCTCAGGTCATGATCTCATGGTTCATGAAATTGAGCCCCATGTCAGGCTCTGCACTGACAGCACAGATCCTCCTTGGGATTCTTTCTCTCCCTTTCTCTCTCTGCCCCTTCACTACTTGTGTGCATGTGCTCTCTCTTTCTCTCTCTCTCTCAAAATAAATACACTTAAAAAAAAATAAAGTAGATGAAATCTATCTTTGGTAACTCCACCTCCTTTTTAAAAAAATGTTTTTTCATTTTTGAGGGAGAGAGAGAGAGAGAGTAGGGGAGGAGTGGTGGTGGTGGTGGGGGGGGCAATCCAAAGGGGGTTCTGTGCTAACAGCAGTGAACTATGAGATCCTGACTTGAGCTGAAGTCAGAGGTTCAACCAGCTGTACCACCCAGATGCCCCTCCACCTCGTTTTCTAGGTCTTCTGTCTTCATCACCATTTTCTAGGCATTCAGCGTTTTCCTGTTACTTTAATCCAGTGTGACCTACTTCTCACTAAGGTTTTAGTGTATTTAGATTCAGTAATATTCTTGTGTTCACAGACTTCAATGCAATATAACTAAAAGTGGTAGCATGAACATATGAACAGAAGATATTAAAGATACATTAATATTTTATTTGAAATAATCAAATTCTTAGAAGTGTTTTTTATTTTGCTGCTTTATTATTATTATTATTATTATTATTATTATAGACAGGGCATGAGCAGGGGAGAAGGGCAGAGGGAAAGAGAAAGAGAATTTTAATCTGGCTAATGCTGAGTGTCCCACGACCCTAGGATCATGACCTGAGACAAAATCAAGAGGCAGATACTCAACCAATGGAGCTACCCAGGTGCCCCTATTTTGCTTCATTATTATTCTGCTATTATGAGCTACAAAATAAAAATGGTTTGGTATTTGAGCTAATAAAATATCCTCACCTCTATGCTTAATAACCGTGCCTTTCTAATTTTATTTATTTATATATTTATTTATTTATTTTAATGTTTATTTATTTTTGAGAGAGAGAGACAGAGAGAGAGAGCACGCGCACCAGTGGGGGAGGGGCAGAGAGGGAGACAGAATCTGAAGCAGGTTGCAGGCTCTGAACTGTCATCACAGAGCCTGACGCAGGGCTCAAACTCACAGACTGTGAGATCATGACCCGAGTCAAAGTCAGACAATTAACCTACTGAGCCGCCCAGATGCCCTCTAATTATTGTTAGATTAATGAAAATTTACAGTGAGTTTGATTCTGATTCTAAAAGAATCCATGCTAACTTAAAAAAAATTTTTTTTAATACAAGTGTGATGACCACTGGGTGTTGTATGTAAGTGGTGAATCACTTACTCCTGAAACTAATGTTACGCTATTTGCTAACTGGAATTTAAATAAAAACTTAAAACTCAATAAATTAAATAAATAAAAAATTTGAAGAATGACTTTTGTGGTTAGAAAGTTTCAATGTAGTATAAAAAGAAGAAACTAACATATTTTTAAAGTTTATTTATTTTGAGAGAGAGAGAGCAAGAGCAGGGGAGGGGCAAAGAGACAGGGAGAGATAGAATCCTAAGCAGGCTGCATGCTGTCAGCACAGAACCTGACGTGGCGCTCAAACTCACAAACCGTGAGATCATGACCTGAGCCGAAGTCAAGAGTTGGACTTTCAACTGACTGAGCCACCCAGGCATCCCAAAACCAAAATATTTTTTAAAAATTAGACCACTGTTTCTTAGGGGCGCCTGGGTGGCGCAGTCGGTTAAGCGTCCGACTTCAGCCAGGTCACGATCTCGCGGTCCGTGAGTTCGAGCCCCGCGTCGGGCTCTGGGCTGATGGCTCGGAGCCTGGAGCCTGTTTCCGATTCTGTGTCTCCCTCTCTCTCTGCCCCTCCCCCGTTCATGCTCTGTCTCTCTCTGTCCCAAAAATAAAAAAAAATAAAAATAAAAATTAGACCACTGTTTCTAATTCTAGCTATTAAAAATTTGTCTTTATCTAGTAACATTCTCTAAGTAATTCTTTGTTTTTAATGCAAAAAGTGTTATTCTGTTTATGGATTATAGTGGGGATGATAATATTATTGTCTTTATTTTATGAACAGGTGTTAAAAACAGTATACTTTTTTAATATTCTTTGCCTAATATTTAGTATATAAATCCTATATAGCATCTGCCTAATAATAAACTGTCAATATTAAACAAGTATCAGTTGTTAGTGATGAGGCCATCGCATATTTTTTTGTCCCAACAAATGCCCTCCTCAATGCCCATCACCCATTTTCCCCTCTCCCCCGCCCCACCCCCATCACCCTCAGTTTATACTCTGTATTTAAGAGTCTCTTATGGTTTGCCTCCCTCTCTGTTTGAAACTATTTTTTCTCCTTCCCTTCCCCCATGGTCTTCTGTTAAGATTCTCAGTTTCCACATATGAGTGAAAACATATCATATCTGTCTTTCTCTAACTGACTTACTTCACTTAGCATAATACCTTCCAGTTTCATCCACATAGTTGCAAATGGCAGGATTTCATTCTTTCTCATTGCCAAGTAGTATTCCATTGTATATATAAACCACATCTTTATCCATTCATCAGTTGATAGACATTTAGGCTCTTTCCATAATTTAGCTATTGTTGAAAGTGCTGCTATAAACATTGGGGTACATGTGCCCCTATGAATCAGCACTCCTGTATTCTTTGGATAAGTTCCTAGTAGTCCTATTGCTGGGTCGTGAGGAGTTCTATTTTTAATTTTTGAGAAACCTCCACACTGTTTTCCAGAGCAGCTGCACCAGTTAACTTTCCTCATTTGTAATGGTTAACTTTATTCCTTTCTCCACTCCCCCATGACTTTACATTAAAATACTATAATATGTACTATTTCAGTGATAGTATGCATCAGGCACTGTGCAGTGCACCAACTGTAATAAAGAAGTCAGAAAAGGCCTTCCCCTGCTTGGATCTTTACATACTAGTTCTAGTAAACAGGGAGTAGAGGACAAGTAAGAAACCAGTGATTAAGATAATGTCAGATTGTTCTAAACAGGTTGATTTAGTAGAGATTTAATATGCAACCTTTACTCACACACATTCATACAATTTATTTATTTATTATGTTGGCATTATGTACACAGGAAATTACAAATTGTCTGTGTGTGAAGTGTGTAAAGCAGCAACCTAATGGAAGTTGTAGATGTGTTTTCAAATGTTCTTCAAATTTGTTTTACTGGCTAAACCAGAACCCCCGTTGGAATGCATCTGGTCTACTTCTGTCTACTTCTACCATGTAAATATCCTCTTTTTTAAAGGTAGCAGATACATTCGTTCTCTTTCTTTTGAATGTCAATCTGATTCATTCATGTATTAAAAATTCATTCATGTATTAATTCCTTCATTAATTCAATAATTTTTAATTTTTTAATGTTTATTTTTGAGAGAGAGAGAGAGAGAGAGAGAGAGAGAGAGAGAGAAGGGGATGGGCAGAGAGAGAGGAAGACATAGAATCTGAAGCAGGCTCCAGGCTCTGAGCTGTCAGGGCCTGAACCCAGGAACCACGAGATCATGATCTGAGCTGAAGTTGGATGCCTAACCGACTAAGCCACCCAGGCACCCCTCATTTAATAATCTTTAAAGTGACACCTTTATTTCAATGTGCTGTACAAAATGGAAAACCAGGATGGTAAGACTCAGATTCTACGCTCCAATAAATCATAAGCTGTGACATATGAACCCTTCCCTCATCTTTCTGCCCACCCTTCCAGAATTAGTTTCCTCCTCTTCAGAACATCTAAAGAATTTCTGTCTTGTATATGTTGCTATAGATGTCTTATCCTCCTTACTTAGCTATTTCTTATATATCTTGGCATTCTTCAGGACATCAAAAGTTGTTCCCTACACTTAGAAGTTGCTCGGTATGTTTATTACACAAATGAGGGAAATGTCATATGAAGTCAGAGTGCTTGCTCATATGATCACAATATTTTTTACAGGTTAGAACATCATGTTTTGCATGTATTTTGCATTAAAACTTATGGTTGAGGATATAATGGACAACACCTTCTCTAAGGATTTGGTGTTATTTGACATTTAATCGCCTCAGTTAGTATCCTTAGTTAATTACTTAAGTTTTGAAAGAATGTTTAAAATGCATTTTAAGTTTTAAGAGAGACTTTCAAAAAGGCAAACACTATTAATTACTATATTAGGGGAAATTTGAGAATCATGGTATACACTTAGGATAAATGGGAAAGCAGAGGAATAGTTGAACAAGCTGTCAAAATAAGGACATAGGGAATTCCTAAATCAGGTTGCAAGAAAACTGGTTTTCTTTGCTATTACTTTCTTAGACCAGATCATTTTCCAGTACAGCAAAATATAAACCCCAATTTTATAATCCACAATTTCATATTATTATTTTGAACCATATTAATACTTCTTTCAAGGAGGGAGACAAATTTAACTTGGGCCTTATTAAGCATGAGGCACATTTTAGACATTAAAGTGGAGTTGTCAGGTAAACAATTAGATACAAGAAACTGAGTTTTGGAATAGAGATTATATCTGAAGATATACATGAAAGCCATGAGACTTATGGAATCCAAAGATAAACCCAAGCACTCTAGAGTTAAGAGGTCAGTGAATGAGGTAGAGTCAAAAGGATACTAAAAATAAGCAGCCAGTGAGTTAAGAGGAAAAGTAAGAGAGTGTGTTCTGGAAGCCAAGTGAAGGAAGTGTGTAAAGAAGAGGCAAATGATCAACTTTGTCAAAAGCTACTAATGGATTCAGTGAGAGGAAGACTGAACATTGATCATTGGATTTAACAACATGGAGGTCAATGGTGATCTTGTAGTAGAATGGTAGATAGAAAATCCTATTAGAATATGTTCAAAAGAGGATGGGAGAAAACTGGTGGTGGACAACAAGTATTGACAAGTATTTCAACGAGTTTTGGTGTAAAAGTGAAGAGAAAAACAGGGCAGTACCTGAAAAGGGACATAGGGCCAAGAGAAGGTGTTTGTAAGATGGAATAAAAAAGAGCAACAACATATGTAAGCTGATGAAATGGTTCAGCAGAAAGGCAAAATTTGCTGATGTTGAATATAGAAAGATGCTCTTGAGTAGGCAAGAGAGAATGAGATCCAGTGTGCAAGATGAGGGATTGGAATTAGCCATGAACATAGTAAGGAAGACAGAGTGTTATGAACACAAAAGCAAGGAGGTTGTAGATTGGATTGGGTAACTTGTGGAAATTAGAATAGAATCTGAGTGATTCTGTTTCCTTTGTGAAATCGGTAATTCCTTTACCAGAAAGAGGGAGCATGAGGGAAGAGCTGTTAGAGATCTGAGGAGAAGAGTGTGGTATGAAATATATATCTAGAAAACTGAGAGGCAATGAATGAGGAAAATAAAGTAGAACTAGGGGCCAGCATCAGGGCCCATTTGAGATTAGTAATCATGACTTCAAAGTAAGACCAGAACACATCATTTCAGGTTTTTCTCTGCAAATGGGTTAGGCAGCAAGTTGGATTTAAGCAGAATTAGAGTTTCACTGAAAGAGTATGATAAAGTTAGAAAGAAGGAAAGAGAGTGGTACACATGTGTAAGGAGGTAATTATAATTATGGTGTGTGGAATTTAAACTAGGCAATTAGGTATAGAGGTAGTGGAAAGTATAATAAGTGGATTATTAGTCTCAAAGAGGACAAATATTTTATTAATTAGGATATTAGAAGGAATAAGCAGGAAAAAAGTTGGCATCAGTGATTAGAGAATGAGGTGCTTAAAACTGGGGTTTCCATAAATGGTAGTGAGAAGATCTTCTAGGGCATGATCACTGGAGTTGGTAGCTAGGAAAAAAAAGATCATGGGAGGAAAGGAAGTCAAGTAACCAAGAGTCCAAGGCATTGGAAGAATCATTTGTGTGGATATTGAAGCAGAACTGAAGAATGCTTTATGGTAAACTAAGAGCCAAATTCTTCAAGAACTGAAAGGGAAGAATATATGGAGAGGGGATGCTAGAAAAATGAGATGCAGTAGATTCTATAGTCTGATAACATGGGGTTCAGAGTTGGGGTTACAGGGAGGAGAAAGAGAATTGTTTAGAATTGGTAATGAAATGCAAGTGGGTTATTTGCCCCACTTCCAGGCCCAGGGTGGAAAGGTGTCAAAGAGAGAAGAGCCGCCACTTGAGAGGGTTATAGGAGATGGAGTGTGTTCAGAAGAGAGCCTGTTTTGAGTGGAAAGAAACCAAAAGATAAAGGTCACATTCAAGAGGAGATTGAAGATCAAGGGGACTATGCTAATGACTGGCTGAGAGCTCCAGAGGGGTCAGTGTCCTGGGGAGGAGTCAGGGATGGGAACAGAAAGATGAATATATAGGGCCTGATGGAAATTAGAGACTGAGACATAAGAGATGCAGGTTTCACCTGGGGTTGTGACCAAATAGGATTAGGGCTGAGCAGGAGAGTGATGGGGACCTGTCAGTGTTGTGGTGGAGAGTCTTGCCTCTGGCCTGCAGAACTGAGAATATACTGTTGGGAAATAAGCATGTTTAACAAATGATGTTTGAGGTTCATGAGTAGAAAGGTAGAGTGTGAATAAGAATAGAGTCTAACTTTTTGCTAGAAAATTCTGCTTTAGATCATTTACAAATTGATGATATTCTGTAGAAATTTAGCCTAAGCTGATTCTTAGCTTATAAAGGAAAAGGCTCTTTAGGGAATGTCTTTTATGAGTTTTGCCAGATCTAGGCTGATACTGTGGTTCCAAGAATTCACATATGTTTTGACATTGACTTCTTGGGAAAATCTGGAGTTTCACATAATATGATTTATTTTCCCTGTATTCTCCTTCCGTTCCCCAGAGTCTAAGCTTCACCAATAATATTTAGCTTTATTGTGGTTATGACAGGGACTTAATTCTCTGGGCTAGCCAATTTTCTGGTCCACGCAGCAGATTTAATTATTTTAAAAATGTGTTTATACTATGGGGAGCTTGGCTGGCTCAGTCAGTGGAACATGAGGCCCTTGATCTCGGTTGTAGATTCAAGTCCCACATTAGGTGTGGAGATTGCTTAAAAAAAACAAAAGCTTAAAAAAATACTTTTACACTCTTAAATCCCTGCTTAAGAATAAAAATCAGATAATTGCCAACTAAGTAATTGCAAATTGCTTCCACCTCTGAACTATTTACCTTTTCTTTCATTTCTTGCACCTTTTTTTTCTGACTTTCACTTGATCTTAGCCAAAAGGCTGAGAAGCGATCCTTTTCTGACTTTCTAGCAAATTCTCTTCATTGCCATTTTTGAGGCTGTGACGTTCAGTTCCTGTCTTTGTTTCTTGGTTTCTTATTAATCTCATGACTCTTTCCTGATTAAGATTAATAATCTCATTGCCCCCATCTTTACATTTCAGTCTGTTTTGATTCAGATATTAAATTGCATTTTAATTTCTCCTAGATAAAGATACTTCCTGCTTTTCAATTTGATTCTAATTTTTATTTATTTTTTTTCTTCTAAGTACTACTTTTTTACTTGAAAATCCTTTGAGCCTCTTGACATAAGTTCTTGCTTGCATGCAAAACTTCCTCAAAGGAAAAACATTCTCCATTCCAAAATAATCTAAATATTATTTTTAATCATGACTAAGTAAAAATACTTTCTTGGAGACATTTACTTTAAACAAAATTCAGTAGCATAATAAAATCAGGGATGGGGCAGGAGAGAACACATCTAATCTTTCTTGAGGGTAGTTTTCGTTTCTTCTAAGCAGGTGGGAACAATGGCTACTCCTTTCATAGCTCAATTGGCCTTCTCCTCTACCTTTTTGCTTTGGTTATCTCATTAATTCTTTTCTCCTCTTCTTTTTACTTAATCTTGGATCATGGTAGGTCCAAAAGGAGTGTAAAGTTGTTAATCAAGAGGAAAAATTCATACTTATTCTTTTTTTCTTGCTCAAAATGTTGAATTTGGGCCAAAGCAGAGGAGGCTGAGCCATTAGTCTTTATTTTTATGCATATTTATTTATACTTCTATTGGCTACAGTTAGCAGACTTAGAAACATGTGTGGACCATATTGAAAAATCAAATTATAAAGCAATGCTTAATTGTTGATACTTAATTGGATGATATTTAACTTCTAAGTTTCCAGGATTCAGAGAGTGGTATTTAAGTTTTCAGCCACTGCACTGAAAATGAACCATTTTCTTAGAATATTAGATCATTATTAGATTCTTAATAGCCAGGATCACAAGATAAATACATATACCGAGTTGAGCATTTATTCTCTTAAAATACAAATTGTCATGTGTTGTAGAATAGTCTTGTGTTGGCATGACTGCTGCATTCGTTCTCTGCTTGAATGGAAGCCAAATTATAAGCAAAAACTGGTTTGTGAACCTAGAACTGGTGGACATGCTTAGGATTCTAATGTTTTATGGTTTCTAAATTGCTTTTATAACAGTTGCCCCAATTTATGCACATTTATTTAATCATGTATTATATATACAAATAATATTTAATGTGCCTTATAAGAAATAACACCCCCCTAACAGACATTTTATAAGAATGATAAAATACTTGTAAATAGTGTTTTTAATCTGATTTTCTTTCTGCCTTGCATCTTCCCTGAGGTGGATACATCCAATTTGGAAACCACTAACCAAGTACTTGTATCTTTGCTGTAGAGATAAACTTGTCTCAGGAACGGACAGATTGAAGAGTCCAATAAACAAGGCACTCAAATGACAGCAGTCTCAGAGACACAAAAATAAAGACTGCCCCTCTGACTTAATTTTTTTGGATAAATTGCAAATCATTGGCCCTCATTCTGAGTTAAACACATTCATTCCTTTTTATATAGGTGCTAAGACCATTGGTAAAATTAACAGTGGATGTCACCACCAAATGACTTACATATACCAAAATTCTTGCCTAACATGTTAATTTTGTTTAATTCTCACAGGGCTCATGTTATTTTTTTTTCCCTTCTGAGTTTGTGAAGTTGCTGCTCTCACACACCCCTTCACAGAAACCCACACTTTGCAGTGAAGCTATCCTCATTCTGTGAAACTTCCTCTGATTGCCTTGACATCGTTAAAAAAAAAAAAAAAAAAAAAAAAAGATGTATATGACGGTGGCTTCTAGAGCTCCCATTTTCTATTTCAGTATTTCTCTCCCTCATATATGGGCTCCATTGCCTCATTTCACAGCACCCTTTCTGGTGCAACTCATTGCCTCGTCCTGCATTTTAAGGACAGCCCCACGGCTTCATGTCTATCTCTTCCAGATTCCATTTTTCAGAACTTTGTGGTTCCACATTTCTTAGTAAATGTACTATCTCCTTGCTGTAACCTGAAAGCTAAAATATCTTGAAAACTATGGAGTTCTACTGGCAAAGTCATAGCAACAGACATCCCAGTGAGCTAGTTTTACCTAAGCTTTTACCACACAAGACCCTTACCCACACTTTCAACCCTCGCTCTTGCCTACCATACTGAACTACGTAAGAGTCCACCGCTGTGCTTGTTCACATCATTTAGCCTCTGTCTGAAAGATTCTTTACCACCCTTCTTCACCTTTCCTTTCTACATTCTGGTCTCTGCTTAAATATTTTCCAGGGAACATTTCCTTGAACTTTCTTGAACTGCAACATTCGAGTCCCCATATCACATTATCATCACCCCTATGTGAGCACTTAACACACTGAATTGAAATCACCAGGACATTTATCTTTTATTTTTTGGCTATAAACTCCTTTAGATAAAGCACTGTGTCTTCTTTACTTTTGTTTGAGTAGCACATTGTTGGAGAAGGGAGGGAGGGAGAAATAAGGAGGGAAGGAAGAAGTTATAGAGCTAAAGAAGACTAAAGAGCTATGGGTCTTTTCGTCTACCTTTAGACATGCAAAAGTAAATATTTGCTGGAAAGCCTTCATAATGTGAAGGAAGAGACATAGATTTGAAGTTTTATACTTATGACATAAAATAAAACAAATTATCTTTTTTCCAAGCTATTCATCTCAATGTTCCTGCCTAATTTATTTCTTATGGTTCTTTTTTAGAATTTTGTACCACTTTGATATGCAAATTTTAGACATATGCATTGCTCTGGGAATATATTTCATATTTTATTGATTATAATATCCCATTAATAGTGGAGAACCCAATATATTATATAAAACCACATAAAATATGTAAGTCAGTTATAAAATGCTTCACAATTTGGGAATTGTTAAGTTATGAAAAATGTGCATTTTAGGATTTGGGATTATAGTAATAATACAATAAAATCTAAAATTATTGAATGCTTACAAGATGCCAAGTACTTTACATACATTATAATACTTAATTATCAAAATAACCCTAGAGGTAAATTCTACTTTTATTATCTTCTTACATATAAGGAACATAAATGCACAGGGAGGGGTGTGTGGAGGGGTGTATTATGAGCGTGGAGAGAATGAGAGAGATTTATTTTAAAGGACTGCAGAGGCTGGCAAGTCCAAAATCTTCAAGATAAGTTATTAGGCTAGAAACCTAGGGAATAGTTGATGCTACAGTTCAAGTCCAAAGGCAGAATACTGGGAAAATTCTCTTTTCTTCAGAGAAGGTCAGATTTAAATGATAATGTCACCTAAAAAATATTTTCACAGAAGTATCTAGAATAATGTTTGGACAAATATCTGGGTACCATGGCCTACCCGAGTTGACATATAAAATTAATTATCCCATAGTTCACTGAGCACTTTTGTATGAAGTACAACAAACCGCATTGTTCCATGGAGTACACTGGAAAGGAATTTGACTAGTATTAAAGCAGATTGCTTTTCTAAAATCAAACAAAATTGACATGTTCAATAAATCACCAGATAGAGCACTCTAAGTTAATGTTATATTATTTCATGGTATTCTAAAACTCTTTGATGCTAATTATTCTAAATGCTACTTTTTGTTTCTATAATGTATGAATAAAAGTAAGAAGATTGCTTTAAATGTTACCATTTTATCCATAGTGAAAATACAACAGTGATTGATAGGAGTTGAAGCCACCATAACTTCCATCAAATAATTAGAGAACATATCTAGTATATTTATATATTAGGGGAAAAAAGCTTAGCATTAGAGCTGATAGGATAATATTACACATACCTTAATTAAACATTGAACAATAACTAATCATAAAAGAGCTGGAATATTTGTTAATAATCCTGTTTACATTTCAAATATGAAAATTAAATGTTAAATTACATTTCTTCATTGCTTACAAACTCTTAGTAATTGAAACCATTTAAAACTCAATAACAATATTTGATTTGGTCTGGTTTTTAACTTCGCACCATGGATTTCAGCTCAGTACTTTCCTAACATAACATCTTTGACTAAGGCATGATGTTTTATTTAAGCAGAGAAGTAGGGACGGATATTCCTGCATTTTTAAGTGATCTTTCCTGTCGTAGACATTACTTTCCTCACAAACTTGATGTTGATGTTGTTCTCTTTCCCACTTAAATGGAGAAGATGAATCACAAGAAAAAAAAAATCTGCCCTGTTCATGTTGTACGAGCATGATTGTTGTTACTTGGTTTATTCTTAGGACTATGTGAGAATTCACTGATATTTGCCTATTTGTTCAGACTCATTGTCCACCTGAAGTTTCACCAAGGTACCCCATTCCTGGTGTTGCAGGCACAACTCTGCCTGCAGGCGGCCGTCTGAAAGATGAAATTTTATGTTGCCTTTGGGTTAGAGACTACTAAGTGCACCCTTCATTTTAGTAGTTTGCAAAATAGAAAGTGACTATAGTTTTCTGACTAAGAAGAGAAGCGATGCCATTTGGAAAGTTTAATTAACACAAGACTGGTGAGATCATTCCTAGAATTAGGGGTTAATAATCACTGAGATGGTGGCTTCATTTATATCCTGGATATAAACAAACCTATTTAACCAGCCTTATGGTTAACCCAGCTCTTGGTTAAAAGTTACATTCCTGGTAGATTAAACGTATTTTACAGTTTCAGGTGAATAATTCTGAGAGCCTCTTGCCCCTCCTCAACAAACAGTACACAGAATTGTCATTCAAGATAAGAAGAAAAAGAGTATGTATAAACTAAAAGAATCTTACCTAAATCTGTTGCACACACCTCCCACCCTCCAGTCTCCTAACAGCCTGGCTCTTTCTGTTCTTCCTTATGTTGGTAGAATGAGTAATACTCTGCAGTTTATGGAAGTTGCTGAGCATGTGTGTCAACAAGATTCTTTTCTCTCAAGACTTGTCATCAAATACCATGGTTTCCTATAGTTTCTTTTCATTTTAACCAGAGCTGACTCAAAGTTTAAAGCTTATAATTTTTCTTTCTACACTCTAGTTTCCCACTGGTTTCACAGCTATGGTCATTTAAAATGTGTATCTGTATATCTATTTCAGAGAATTGTTAGCAGCATTCTGTTCTTTCTTTGTTTGATGAATCTCATTCAACTCCATACAGTGCCGACACAGTCCAGCCATCCCATTTCATTCCCATTCACTCCAGTGTGTCATGATTGGTGCCATTGCTTTTAATCTAATACCTTCAAGACTTTGTCAGGAGCCCAGATTAAATTGTTGAAAAATATAAATGTGACATTTGTCATTATCTTGGACCTCCAGGTTATTTAAAAATTCTAAAACTTCATTTTTATACTAAAATGTGATAATGCACATTAAATACTTACCAGATTGACTTCCCAGAGTAGAGAGTCAAAACAGGTCAATTGTCATTAAGTCATGACCCTTCATGGACTTTTATTTAAGTATGGGCCACTCTTCAGTCAGCCTCTGAAGAGACATATTGCCTCTGGATTCTTTACGATTTTTCTCTTTAAAAAAAAGTTTCATTTTAGGAGAACTCAGTCAGTCTTTCAGCTTTCCTTTTTTTTTTTTAATGTTTATATATTTTCGAGAGACAGAAGGTGAGTGGGTGAAGGACAGAGAGAGAGGGAGACACAGAATCTAAAGCAGGCTTCAGGCTCAGCTGTAAGCACAGAGCCCGACACAGGGCTCGAACTCATGAGCTGTGAGGTCATGACCTGAGCTGAAGTCAGACGCTTAACCGAATGAGCCACCCAGGCGCCCTCATCTTTCAGCTTTTAATTGCCAATAAAAGTTACTGATTCCTGGAATGCCAGAACTGAAAGGACTGGAGGCTCCCAAATTATAGACTTTTTATTTTACATAAGAAGGTTTACTTTACAGTTTTTCCTGATACTGGTTTGTGTGTTTCTTTGAGTGTATTACCTGTGGTGATTTGGACCTGTTTCTGCAAATATACGAATAGATCACAGTGTACAGATATGTTTTGAAGTGATCCTGGGTAATTTTTATGTTTGCTGCTCAGTGCTATGAATGTGTGCTTTAGGCCTGTTCATTTGTACCTAATAGCTACTGAACACTTTTCTAGAGAATATTTTATGATATTTGAACACTCACGCAAACATAAATATTCCAAGGAAGCCTTTTGATCCACACTGAAACTAGCCTGCTACAAGAACTAGAGAATAATTACAACCTTTGGCCCAATGGTAGCATTAAATTTTCTAACTCTTAGAAACTAGCTGTTGGCTTTATACAAAGGAATATCAAGCTGCTTTCTCTTTTATTAAAACTCAAAGCAGGGTAGAGCACTGTGTTCAATACACAAAAGGAAGTGCTTCATTTTTATAGAAATAGTGTGTTTCTTGTTCCTAATAGAAATCACTAATAAATCTTGAGCATATTAATTTTACAGAGCATGATTCCTGTTAGATATGAAACTATTTCAATACCCAGATTATCTCTATGGGAGGGATCTACAGGACCATCTTGCTCCTGGTACTTAATAATGATAACTAACCTTTCATAATATTTCATTCTTTAAAGAGGAAGTTTAGGGGCACCTGGGTGAATCAGTCAGTTAAGGATCCAATATCAGCTCAGGTCATGATCTTGCAGTTCTTGGGTTTGAGCCCCACATTGGGCTCTGTGCTGACAGCTCAGACCCTGGAACCTGCTTTAGATTCTTCTCTCTCTCTCTATGCCCCTCCCCCCCCAAATAAATAAGCATTAAAAAAAAATAAAGAGGAATTTATACACATTATCTTATTTTAACTTTCACAACAACCAGAAGAGAAAGGCAAGTGTATGAGTCTGACCATTGTAGATTGGTAGAGATTTAGTTAACTACAATCCACAGCTCACTTCTGTAGTCAGGACTAAAGAAAGCCATTCCCATTCTTCCTTTGCATTTCTCAGCATCTGCCCATATTCCAGATTCCTCTTTTTGTCACTTTGAAACATGAATCTCTGCCTTTCTCCTGTCTCCACAAGATCCTCAATGCTTTTCTGAGGCATGACTAACTTTTCTGAAAATTCAGGGACATGTTGCATAGCAAATGGTCTCTGCCATTTCTCTGGCTCTCCGTCTCACAAACCATCCCTTCCCAAAGTCCACATACCTCAAACATGCCCCCCACCTCATACAGATTAGGAAAGTTAGGTTCAGGAGGGGTAAGTGATAGATCCAAATCATGGAGAATGACCTGAAGAATGACAGATCCAGGGCTCCACTAGTTATTTTAACAATGTCAACAATAACAATTTGTTTGGTACATTATAATTTATATAGATATTTCATTTGCATTAACACATTTTAATCTGTTTAGTAACCCTGTGTGGGAAGTATTATTCCATTTTGCAGAGCACATGTAGATACATACAGAATTGATTTATCAAAGGCACTGCCAATTTGTTATCACTCGACTTTACACTTTCCTTTGCAATTTCACTTACATAAAATTGATTTCAACTCCTAACATACATCTTACTGAAGTCCAGTAGTGTTCCAAGGACTTCTGTTAATTACTAGTAGCTCAAAGTCTCATGGTCACCTCTTTCTACAGCCTTTGGTCTCAGCTGAATCTCATGTTCTAGACTAGATGATAGGTTTCTCAGCTTCAGTGCAACCTACATACAAAAAATAGTCCTTTTTATGTATTTATTTTTAACTTTTTCTAAAAACCAAAGCCAACTACTCTAGAAGCTGAAGGAAGCAACCTGGAAAATTTTCACCAGTAATGTGCATTTTGCCAGAGTTGGCTTACTAAAAAATATTTGTTTCATCTTGCTACAGAGTTAATAATGGATTCAGTATGGATTCAGAATGGATTCTCATGTTCTTTTTTATTGCAAAATATTGCTTCATAAAAATATTTGTTATTTAGCTTTGATAATGATTTATGTGTCCTTTCAGAAAATTTTAACCATAGAATAAAGAATTTTATGACATCAGTGTTTTGTCAAATTTTTGTCCTCAGGACCTGCTTGCATTCTTAAAAATCACTAAGAATGTCGAAGAACTTTTATTTATAGGAGTTAAAAGTGTTGTTTTTTACCATAATAGAAATTAAAGCTGAGAATTAAAAAAATATTTTTCTTATTAATTTATTTAAAAATAATAACAAACCAATTACATGTTAACATAAATAAGATCTTTTTATGAGTACAGTAGTACCCCCTATCCACAGGGGATATGATCCAAGACCTCCAGGTGGATACCTGAAACTGCAGAAAGTCCCAAACCCTATATATGCTATGTTTTTCCTACATATACATGCCTATGATAAGCTTAAAACTTAGGCACTCTAAGGGGTGCCTGGGTGGCTCGGTTGATTAAACACCTGATTTCAGATCAGGACATGATCTTGCAGTTCTTGAGTTCCAGCCTCACATCAGGCTCTGAGCTGAAGGAACCTACTTCAGATTCTATGTCTCCCTCTCTCTCTCCGCCCTTCCCTCACTAGTTCGTTCTCTCTCTCTCTCTCTCTCTCTCTCTCTCTCTTTCAAAACTAAATAAACAATAAAAAGTTAGGCACTCTAAGAGATTAACAGCAACTAATCATAAAATAAAACAATTATAACAATATATTTTAAAAATGTTATGTGAATATGGTCTCTTTCCCTCAGAATATCTTATTGTACTACATTTACTCTTCTTGTGATAATGTGAGATGCTAAAATGCCTGTGTGACAACATGAAGTGAGGCGAATGATGCAGGCATTCCAATGTAGTGTCAGGCTGCTATTGACCTGACAATATATCAAGAAGATCATCTGCTTGGACCATGGTTGATTAGGATTAAATGAAATACATGAAACCACAGAAAGCAAAACTGCAGATAAGGACTACTGTAGAACTATATTCTCCTAAAAAATAATAATGAGAAGATTAGCACTATTTTTTACATTCGCTAATCTGTTTAATGGCTAGCTTAATAGAAGATAAGTAGGTTGTCATTGGTATACATTATTACTATTGAAGTACATGAAGAAAATTAGCTTCATGGAGGCATATAGTTGGAAAAAGGAGATGTATTTGAGTAGTGTTTTCAGGTAAATGTGGGTATTCTTCTTTGATACAACACCAAAATTTGACAAATTGTAGTTTCTTAGGGAGTCTTACTTACCATTAGGTGAGGTCAGACAACCAATTAGTTGGAAAAATGTATTAAATCTGCCAAAATTCTAATAATGTCATTGCACTCTAATTTTTCCTATTGTGCTTCTGTTTGTTAGCCACTGTTCTAAGCACTTTAGATCTATTAACTCATTTAATTGTCTTGATAACTCATTGAGGAAGGTGCTATTATTAACCTCATATTATGCAAATAATGAAACTGAGGCTTAGAGAACCTCTGAAATGAATATTCTGTGTTACTGCTCAGCTCTATTGTTTCACAGGATAGTAAATTCAAAATGAAATAAATCTAATGACAAGGATAAGTAATAGAATTTCAAAGTTACTGGTAAGCATATGACATATTGAACACTAATAATACATTGGTTAATTACAAAGGGAGATAACAGCCCTCCTTTAGTAGGCCAAAATCACTTATTAATCTTTTAGTATTAGTATGCCTCCAATTATATTGCCTATTGCAATAGAGCGATCTATTTTTGGTAACTTGTTTCTAATACAGTATTTTTCTGAATATGATATCGAAGAACTACATTAACACAGCTTATGAATATAATTTTTACTAATCATTGCACTTTTGTGTGCACTTTCCCTTATATTGCTAATAAAAATACCTTAAATTAATTTTAGGAATCTGTGTTTGGGATCCTAGTAAAAGAAAGCTAGACATCGCTTTTCAGGATTTACATAACTCTCTAGGATTGCAAAATCTCAAGAACATAGGGATAACAATTCAGGATGTTATAACACAAATTTTATAATAGTGGTGAGCACTAGCAGAAGCAGTACGATAAATAACAATTTTTAGTGCAGCCAATCTTAAGGGTACTTTCTGGAAGCTTTCCAGAATAGAGTCAGCTGAGAAAACTATGCTTAATAATGGGTATGCTTTATCAAGGTCATACATGCAGCATTTGCATAGTATTTTAGAATGAGTTATGATATGAGTTATGGTATGAAAAATAAGAAAAAAATTGAATAGTGTATCCCAGCTGAGATTTATCTATCAAATCTTCCCTCTGATAGATAAAATAAACATTAATATTAAAACACTCAAGAGAATTTAGGGGAATAAGTTTATCTCTACTCCTGAAATATATCAAGATGCATATATTAAAATAATACTGGAAGTTATGACTCAGACAACTAGATCAGTTGGTTTTTGTTTATAAGACATTACAACTCAGCATACCATAAATATTCTTATAGACTCAACACCTGTTCTTTTCACAAACTGACTCCATTCAGAATATTCATTGCATAAAAATAAGGCTAAGTAATTGGCAATAACTTGGGTCTCCTTATAGAGCAATGTGAATTATTATTTTTTGCATTCCTCATAGACATTTAGAGGAATTGACATATTTTGTAAATAAAAGGAGTCGGGGGTAAGCAACTCCATGGGCAAAACTTCAGTCTGATAATTGCATATTCCAATCTGACTGCCAGGAAGAAAGAGAATGGGCAAGATACTAGTTCATTAGTTCCAAGCAATGGAATCACATGTTTGTTTTGGTTTGGTTTTGGTTACATCACTTGTATACAGTAGGGCAGTGGAGGAAGAGGACATGGTGTTGAAGAGACGATGCAAAGGAAGGGCACAAGAAGAGACAAGATGTCATAATAATTGGTATAACTAGCATTTGTATAAAATTTCACAGTTTACAGTATGCTTTAAGTATTTCATTTCATTTAATCCTAACCAAAAAGGTGAGAGGGGAATCCTGTGGAGTTGATGCATTGCTATTATTAATACCTTTTTTACAAATGAAGACTGAGGTTCAGGTTAAGTGGTTGGCTCAAGGTTACACAGCCAGTAAGGAGGAGGATTTCAAATCCAGCCATTGTGATTCCTAAAACTGTAGGCTTTTCTCAGTACCACCACATAGGCTGGATTGTTTCCACAGTACATCCTAGAAAACATCCTAATATGTCAAGTCATTGGGCAGAATGTCCAAAGATAAACTATGCCATCTACTGATCCCTCCACCAACCTGATTTCTAACAAATATAAAGTACACATTCTCCCACTTACTACCCAGGAGATGGGTATGAGACCTTGGGCTGTAGACCCAACCCTGACTACCAGGGCAAAACTTTTGGAGAAAATAAAGAGGATTATTGCCAGATCACATGTGACTTAAATATTGGGAACTTTCCAGTTAGTGCCTTTTTTTAGTCTGTAAGCAGTGAGCTCTCTCCTGAGGAAAATAATGTGCCTGTATAATGATTACTTTTTACTTGTAATTTTTGGATAACTTTCCTGGAAAAAAAAAAAAGAGGGCTGACTAGCCTATGTAGCAAGAGAGATGATAGTTAACTCTGATAAAGGTGTTCTGATTATAAGGCAGAGTGGGGAGAATCTCCCTCCCTCGGATATATTTCAAGGCAATAGGTTTTAGCTATTAGAGATCTTCAGAGTATATTTATTTTTCCTTTTTTTTCGAGTTTCAAAAATGATTTTTATTATCACTGTGAAACATTTCAAACACACTAAATCTTCTTAAGAATAATATGACAAATATTCTGAGCATTTTTCTACATAAAGGAGAAAGTTGAATGAAAATAATTGTAATATAAAATTAAGACAGTAACAGGGGTGACTAGGTGTCTCAGTTGGTTAAGCATCCAACTCTTGGACTTTTGGTGTTACCTCAGGTCATGATCCCACGGTTCATGGGATTGAGCCCTGCATTGGGCTCTGTGCTGACAGCAAGGGGACAGTTTGGGATTCTTTCTCACCTTCTCCTTCCACCCCTCCCCTGCTCGCCTTTGTGAGCGTGTCTGTGCACACTCTCCTTCTCTCAAAATAAATAAAACAAACTTTAAAATTAAGACAGCTATTATAACCATCCTGTTATACATGTGGTAGATGAAAGAGTATAATAATTATCAGCGCAAAGGGTCCATTTTAATTTGCTAATTTTCTTACTCTCATTTAAAGCTATGTATAAAGTTCAGTCTTCTACAACATAAAATATCAATTCCACGTCCTTATCTGCACTAATTGCTTATTAATAC
This sequence comes from Lynx rufus, assembly GCF_022079265.1. Classification (NCBI taxonomy): domain Eukaryota; kingdom Metazoa; phylum Chordata; class Mammalia; order Carnivora; family Felidae; genus Lynx; species Lynx rufus. Next base: position 92,925,882 of record NW_025814845.1, on the reverse strand, counting down.
TGCCATTTTAATAATAAATCCTAAGCTACTCAATATAGTTTAATATCTGTATTCAGGACAGAATCAATAGTAATGAGTGTTAGAATTTAGAGAGAAACCAATAAAAGGGCAAAGTTACAGACAGAAGCCCATGAATTCAGCTTTTAGAGAAAAAATTATCTAATACATGACAGTTGGTTCTCTGTTCTAAGTCTATTGGTGCCTGCATGAAAATGCATGGCTCCAACCTTGAGAATTTGGCCATATCAATTGATGGAGCTTTTATTCAATAATTGCGTTTTTCTTTAGTAAAACTGCTTTGTAGCATAGAATTATAAACATCCTTTAAAAACAAATGGTAATCAACTGAAAGTGTTAGTAAACCTACTGGCTTTGAAGAATTATGTTCAGAGCCTTTGCTGTAGATTTCCTGGTGTAATCGGAGACCAGCCCCATCCATGGAAAACAGGGAAAGACCTAAGAAAAAATCATCCACTCCAAATTTGTAGGTGGCTTTTTTGTGTGTGTGTGGTGGCATTTTTAACAGTAGCAAAAGGAACTTACCTAAAGACTTATCTTGGATGGCAACAAGATGAATGGATCCCCACACCAGCTCTCCAAATCTTAAAAGCTTATAAAGAGGTCCTAACTGGGTTCGGTCACCTATATATACCCTATATACTGCACAGGTGTTTTCAACATCACAGGACCATCTCAAGGCTATGTCCTTGGAGCAGCTTCTGGGAGCAGGAAAGGCAAATGGAACCCACATTCCCGGGACAGAGGAGGGGGTGAGGAGCCCCCCAGTGCCCAGTCCAGCTCATGAGTCAATTGACGAATGTCTTTTTGATCATATTCCCCAACAATTATATTATATAACAATTATCTATTCCCTGCTAAGCCATCTTTACTTTCAGTTTATTTTCACCTGGCTTGCAGCTAAGACACTGATGAGTTCCACATGAGTTTGACATGAAATACTTTCACCTATGTGGGGATAATTTCAGGTTCAAAGATAATCAGTTATTTGAAAGATAATTCCTAACCATGGCTAAAAGGAAGTAATTCTGTTTAAGAATGCAAGAAGTTACCACTTTTTTGTTGAGCTAATTCCTAGAAAAGCCACGTGGTGAACATAAATGTTAAGCTCTTCATAATTTTTCTCTCTTCAAAGTTAGAACTACAAAGAAAATGTTGGACTTAAATATGGCAGTCCTATTTCTAGAAGAATAATAATGATAGACTAATGCATACAGAAGAAAATGAGAGATCATATTTTCAAAATAATTGAAAGGATTTAAATTTTTTCTAAGGAATCGATATCTTTGAGAATTCTAATATCAAAGGATATTAGTTAAGGGTATTTTCCTTAACGCACCCTGTCTCTAGGGCAAAGTTGGTAACATGAAATGTGGTTCAACATTTAAGAAATCTCTGGTCCACACCTGTGCATGCATTTTCTGTTTGAAATAGAGATTAAAAGTTGCACTTAAAAAAAAATGACTTAATAATACTCTGTGGTAGTAAAGAGAATAGCAAAAAGAAATAGAAAATTTTATTTTCACACTATAGTTACACTGTGCTTTGTGAAATATATGTGACCTTAAAATAGTCTCTACAAATTAAATAATTGTAGGGGCACCTGGGTAGCTCAATCCGTTAAGCATCTGACTTCAGCTCAGGTCATGATCTCACCGTCTGTGAGTTCGAGCCCCATGTCGGGTTCTGTGCTGACAGCTCGGAGCCTGGAGCCTTCTTATTCAGTGTCTCCCACTCTCTCTGCCCCTTCCCACTCACACTCTGTCTCTCTCACTCTCAAAAATTAATAAATGTTAACTTTTTAAAAATTAAATAACTGTAAATAAACCTCTGGAGTTGCCTCTTAAATTTTATTCTGTAAATAATTTTACCGAAAAGGAACATACTAATTATATAAGTGAATATTCATTTAGACAGATGTTTGGTAATCTTTTACTTATGTATTAATTTTTTTAAGGGAGTAGAAAGTATGGTCTTCAAAAGGAATAATTCCAAAAAGAAAGACAACATGGAAAAAAAGAATGGGGAGAAGACCCTCTAGTTGGGAACTAAATTGACCTTTGGTGGAAACTACCAAGAATTCACACACACTATAGAAGAGTCTATAACTGAAGGAAACAAAAGTTTATTCACCTGATATGCAGCAAGCCAATAAAAACTAGTATCCACCTTTTGCAGTAAAGAAAGACAGGCAATATTTGGTGTGGTGCCCCAGGAGATTAGGGAGCTAATACTCTAAAGTCCCAAACTCCCTGATTGTTTGCAAGTGAGGGGTTTTAAAGACAAAATTTGGGGAAGGGGTTTCCTAAAAGGTGGACACCATTGATTGAAGGCCCACGCTAGCAGGTGCTCTGGTGCCGCTTTGTCTGATTCCCTGGAGGTCTTCTCCATCCCAAGAGACTTGAAACCTGAAAAATATCTTTATTCTTTTGATTAGGTACAGTCGGTGATTCTATCTCTAGGGTAGTGCTGATTCATACCTATAAGCTAGTAGAGTCGCATTCCTACAGGTTCGTTGGTCAGTCCAGTGGTGCCTGGGGCGATATGACCTCAAGCGTTCATTCTTTCATCTGCACTGACGAGATGGACACCAATTTCAAGATTAAAAGGGAAATTTCCAGAAAGAAATCACTAAACATGTGTTTTGCAGCCATGTTTCTAATGAGACCAGGACAACTGTATTCAGCGTAGCAAAATCTTTGATGTTGTAAATGTTAACATATTGTGGATGAGCAAGGCAATTGCAGGAATGAACAACAGGCTCTCATGACAAGGAAAGACCATTCAGAACCAGGAATTTTAAGTTACCTGACAAGTTATTTATTGATTTATTTATTTTTGCCTAAAGGGAGCATTTTCTCAGCTTCGAAGGGATACTTACATAATTTATTTAGTTCATTCCGTCTGCTTTCTTCTGGTCTAAATGTGGTCTCCTGAGTAGATGTCCCTAATAGAAGAACCCTCTTTGATGAGATGAACATTTTCTTTGTTTGAATTTAGATTTCTTTTTTTATTTTAAATTTTTTTTTTCAACGTTTATTTATTTTTGGGACAGAGAGAGACAGAGCATGAACAGGGGAGGGGCAGAGAGAGAGGGAGACACAGAATCAGAAACAGGCTCCAGGCTCTGAGCCATCAGCCCAGAGCCTGACGCGGGGCTCGAACTCACGGAGCGCGAGATCGTGACCTGGCTGAAGTCGGACGCTCAACCGACTGCGCCACCCAGGCGCCCCTCTTTTTTTATTTTAAATTAAACATTAGTGCCATATGTAATTAGTCTGAGTAGAGTAAGCTAAGTTTTTGACACCCATTCACCTAAGTTTCATTTACAGTATTTTATATAATATATAGAAATTATAAATGGTATTTACATAATGTATATAAATTCTATATAAATTTATATATCAGGAAATGCAAGCTTCCTCTTCTCTTACAATTATTATTATCTCCCTGGAAATAATGATGTCTAACTCTTTGGTGTATATCTTTACATTTTTTTTCTTTCTCTTTCTCTTTCTATGAATACACACTCATTCTCATTCATTTATTCATTCAACAAATATTTATTGATGTCATATTATGAGCCAGGTATTGTTTTAGGAGATAACAGCAGCGAATAGTTCCTGCCTTTGGGGAATTTACACATTTTTTTGTTATAAAAATGTAATAATATAGTAGGTACTCTGGCAGTGCCAGATGTTCTTTTACTCAATAATACATCATAAGCATTTCTCCACATCAGCACTTGGAGCCTCACCCTATTCTTTTTTTTTTTCTTTTTCCATTCATGTATCATGAAATAGTTTATACTCAGCATCTACACATTTTGTCAACCTAAAAAAAAAAGCAGTTATTTTATCAACAAAATGGGTTTCTTCAGGAATGGTAGAGAATTATAATTCAGGACCTACAAGCTACAGCAAAGCCATAGCCAAGTCCAACAGACTAAGGAGAAGAAGACTATTTTATGGAGAAGGAGGAAGTTGGGAGGGTTGTTTTTAACTAAGGTCCATTGGAGAAAAAACAAGAGTTCAAAGTGATGATGGTTTTTCATTGGCTGAGTTGCAGGGGTCCTCAATTTCTTAAAGCAGATGCAGTATACATCTTTTCCTGTTGGGACCTGTAACTGATCATTCTTACCTGTTAAGATTCTTTTGATGGGGTCTATAATTGACAATTCTTCCTGTAATTGATGTTGAATGGTATAGCTCCCGCTTCTAGCCTTCCAGCTCTACCTTAGTGGAAAATTAATATTTTCACAGTGTTCACTTTCCATTCAGGACTCAACCAACTAAAATCTGGATTTCTACTAAAATATAGTTTAATAGGTTGTTAAAGAGAAAGAATTTCCTCTGCCCTTCAAGATCCTTCTATTCTAGACTTAAGAATCAAATTGACAGAAGACAGATTAACAGGAGAAAATCAAATTTAGTTTCATACTTACCGGGATCCACATGGACATGAACTTCCAAAGAGAGTCAGGCAATGTGAGGTTTATTTGAGCTAAGAAGAGGGGTAAGCCTTTGGGGATACAAAGGGAAGGAAGTTTATTAGTAGGAAGGAGAAGGGAGATGTTTGGAAAACAAAGGTTGCCCTATTATGCCATTGAGTTTCTTAGGTAAAAAGGAACCTGTGTTAATAGCTCTCTTCCTGGTACATCCAGGGAGTTGTGGGGGAGGTGGCAGTCTGCCCTTGGCCCCTACAAGATCATACAGGCTTATTCCCAAGTTTCGTTGGTGCTTTTCAATTCTCACTTTTCTTGGCTTCTCTGCAGTATGTGATGCAGTCAACTCTAAAACTGCCCTTGACTACTCTAGTGCACACAGCAGCTGTTTCATCTCAAACTCTTTCCCTGTGCTGCTTGTTTTTCTTTGGAATAGTGGCATTTCCTGGGCTCTGTCTTTGGCCCTCAGTCCCCATTTTGTCTTTATTTATTTCTTTTAGGTTTATTTATTTATTTTGAGAGAGAGAGCACACATGGTTGTGAGTGGGGGAGGGAGAGAGAGAGAGAGAGAGAGAGAGAGAGAGAGAGAGTCCCAAGCAGACTCCACACCATGCTGTCAACTCAGAACCTGACATGGGTCTTGAATCCACAAACCGTGAAATCATGACCTGATACAAAACCAAGAGTAGAATGCTTAACTGACTGGGTCATCTTGGTGTCCTGTCCCATCTTGTATTTAAAAAAAAATTAATATTTGTTTATTTTTGAGAGAGAGAGAGAGAGAGAGAGAGAGAGAGAGAGAGAGCACCTGAGCATGGAAGGGGCAGAGAAAGAGTGAGACATAGAATCTGAAGCAGGCTGCAGACACTGAGCTGTCAGCACAGAGCCTGATGCGGGGCTCAAACTCATGAACCGTGAGATCATGACCTGATCCAAAGTCAGATGCTTAACCGACTGAACCACCCAGGTGCCCCAATCTCATCTTGTCTTTAAATGGTGTCATGTGCTCCCATGAATTACCACCACCTATATGTTAATGAGTCACAAATCTTGGAATAATTTCGTCCTATACACCTCCGACTGCATATCTTATAGGTGCTTCTGACTAAACACAGAACAGAACTCACCATCTTCCCATTCATTCCTGTTCTTAGATTTCTTAGCTTCATGCAGGAAAACTCCTTTCACCCCACTGCCCAGCCCAGACACTTGGGACTCACTCTTACCATCCCCTCTCCCACATTCTCCATAGCCTGTAGCCTTCTCAGATGTGCCTCCTTAGAATCTTCTTTGCATCCCCACTGTCACCCATCTCCATTTCAGTTGTCAGCATTTATCTCTTACACTAGGGCAAACCTACCTAACTTTGTCATGTTTTACTCCAATCTACCCTTCACACTACAACTAGAGTGAGTTTTCTAATGCAGACTTTTATTATATATTACTCTTCTCAAAAGTATTTCTTTGGTTTTCTGTGAGCCTCACATTAAGTACAAAAATCTTTGTACAGCTGTGTGCTGTAATACAGCTCTCTGTAACTCGCACCTACTTACCTCTGTAGTGTCATCTTCCACCAAGGTGTGTCTGAATCTCTGTTCTCATATTCTGAACTGTTGATCCACAGAGGGCCAAATTCTCTCCCTTTGTGCATTTGAACATTCTGCTCCTCTTACTGAAAAACTCTTTGCCTTCATGTCAGCTCTTCACCTAGATGGCTGTTCTTCCCTCAAGAATCACCTCAGATTCAATTCATGTTCCCTTGTGACTCTGTGTTTTGTCCATATTGTTCCAAGTGTTTCAAATATCTGCCTTTCCCTCACATTCACCTAGATAGACCATCAATGCCCTCAGATCAAACATGACCACCTCTGAGAGCATTTCCTGAGCCTAATATGAGTACTCAGAGAATGCTCTGGTTGTCTTTGTTGTAGTATTTATCCCTGTCACAATAGTCCTCTAATTGTTGTCTGTCTCAGACACTAGACTTGTTACCTAAAGATCTATCATAGCCTCTAACTCAGGAAACAAAGGGGAAGCCCTGGCAAGCTGCCACAGCCAACTGCTCCATCCTGAGGAATCCCAACAAATCAAAAGCAGAGCTCCTGGCTATGTTTGCCAACCCTGTTGCCCAACAAACTCAGATAAACTCGTCACAAGAGAAGCCAGTAAATTCAAGGGAGGAGTTTTAGAAAAGAGAAGGAGGTAAATTTATTTTGGGTGAAGGCAGCTAGGGGAGGTGGCAGGTTCAAGCCTTAACCAACATGGGGCACCTGGGTGGCTCAGTCAGTTAAGTGTCCGACATCAGCTCAGGTCACGATCTTGTGGTTCATGGGTTTGAGCCCTACATTGGGCTCTGTGCTGACAGCTGACAGCCTGGAGCCTGCTTCGGATTCTGTGTCTCCCTCTCTCTCTCTGCCCCTCCCCTGCTCTGTCTCTCAAAAATGAATAAAAAAACCATTAAATTTTTTTTTACAAAAACAACCAACCTCTCCACTGAACAACCAGCCTCTCCACTGGCAATATGGACACCTGAAGTTTTATGAGGAGAGGATGGGGGTGGGGGCACGTGCAAAAGAGCAGGCAGAGATTGATCATGGATGGGACTGGATATGTGTTTAGTCCATGAACCTGGGTGGGGAAGGGGATGTGTGGTCTTCCAGGCATTCCATTGCTATCAGAGCTTTTCTGGCCTGGCATTTGGAATTTTCCATTCATTGCAAAACACCTACATCAATGCCTCAAGAAAGTGTGATAAGAAATAAGCACAATGGGTTTTAGTTAGAGCATGAGTTAAGCAGTCTTGTCTATTTCTGCTTTTAACTGTTGGGGTCTATAGTTGAGCAAGAAGGCTCACTGAGTTCTTTGAGGGCAGGAATCATTGCTCTCAATCATTGAATGTTGAATAAGTAATTCATTCTAAACTATGTCTAGTTGTTCATCTCATGAATGAATATCCAATGAAATTCATTCATTCATGAGATGAAAAACTTATTATGATACCTCTCTCCCACGTACAACCTTTGTCAGAAGACATAATTAACTAAAAGATGAAATTAAGTCCTATAAATAGAACAACAGTCTTGGAGGTAAAAGAGTCTTTTGGAAGGAAGTGGTAAAGGAATACCTTGCAGAATATGGAAAATTAGTTATATTTTTCTAACTTATAAATATCTAAGTGACATTTGATTCATAAACTATAGTCTCTTATACTTGGTTCCTTCCCTTCAAAATATCAATTTTTCCTACACTATTGGCTAACTTCATATTCTGTAACAATCCTACACTTTAGAGTCTGTGTGGAACTGTGATGATTCATATTTTACCCTTATGAGTGTTTTACATTTATAAGGGTACATTAACTATGTAATTGGATTAAAACAATAATATTACATTAGACTTCCCTAGACAAAAGAGAATTCAAAACCACTGCCACTACCAGAACCCAGTGACATAAATGAATATTTAAAAAGATTACAGAAGTCTTTACACGTTCTAACACCAAGCTGAAAAGCCCACTTAGCTTTTGTCTTTTAAGCTGGCAGGAAAGTGAGAATGATGGCTATTGATTTCAACAGATTTGACATCAACTCTAGGTTTACTATTGTTCATATGGAATTTTCTTCACATGGTAGCCAGATGGTAATAAAAAAAATAGACTGAATTTCAAAATTAGTTTTTCTTAGTCATGATCATTGCATTCAGAAAATGCTATGTGAAAAACCTATTTTTTAAGCTAACTTTATATTAATCAAAGAAAGATGTTATATATATATGATGCATTGTGGAAACTTCTTTATCAAATACTTGTATGTAACATTATAAACTTGTTTTTGTGAATCTGCTCTGAGATTGCATGGGGTTCTTTGAGGAAACATTGACCTATCATCCTTGGTCCATAAATTCTTAAAGTTAGAAGGAACCTTAAAGGTAACTAGTACTCCTTTTCCAATTCAGATATATCTTTTACACAATCCCTGACAGACGATCATCTAGTCTATTTTGTTTTTCATTTCTTTTTTTTTCTTAGTTGGGTTTTTTGTTTGTTTGTTGTTGTTATTTTTGCCATCTGCCTTTTTGTAATGTTATTCATTAGTCCTAATTGTATACTTTGGAACAAAACAGAGATCAACTGGTCCATCCGCCATCTACCAAAATAGCAGCCACATATCTGAAAGTCCTTGTTTTTTTTTTTTTTTTTCCTTTTCCTTTCCCTCCCTTCACTGATTTAGTCTTATCAGTTCTAAATTCAAATTATACATTGGATTTATCCACTTACTTCCATTTTTATTGCCACTAGGTGGTAGTCCAAGCCACCATCATCTTTGACCTAGACTATTGTAACAGCGTCCTAATTAATCCCAGTTTTAGTTCTCATCTTTTACCAATCTACCTTCTGTACCAGTGGTCTCCAGATTGGAATACGTACACCCTAGGAAAACACAGGGTGATTCATTCGGATACAAGAACAAATACCAGAAAGTCTATTTATTTTTATCTACTTCTTTTTTTAAAATTTCTATTGTGTATGCTTTATAATGTTCATAAGTTGGTATAGCAGTGGATGTGTGTAATTTATAAATTAAAAAATGTACATATATTTGGGGAGAACATGCTTAAATATTGAATACTCTATTCCAGATGTGTTCTGATTAACAGAGTAGGAATATTACTTCTTAGAATTTGCACACTGCCCTTATATAATGTAAGATCTTATTAGCATTTTAGCTCTTTACATATTTGCTTTTTTATCAAATTCATAGTCTGGTATATACAACTTCCCAGATCTATAATGATCATGTAAATGATTGTTTTTTAACATGTAGTGCTTTCCACTTATCCCAATTAGATTTCCTTACAGTTTTTTTTTTTTTTAATTTTGAAACACTCTCATAGAAAAAGTCAAGTACTGCACATGTACAACAAAAAATAACATTTTCTCCTGAACCATTTCTTTGACTTACATTATATTGGCACTTTTCTAATATTTTCAGCCATTATTTTGTAGAATATCCCTCAGTTTGGGTTTGCCTGTTGTTTACTCGGGACTAGATTCACCTTATGCATCTTAAGCTGGCACACTGCAGAAACAATGCTGTTCTCCTCTCATTGCATCCTGTCTGCAGGCACAAGATGTTGATTTGTCCCAATTACTGAGATGTTAACTTTAATCTCTTGATTTATATGGTGTTTATCAGGTGCTTTCACTGTACAGTTACTCTTTGATTACGTGGTTTGTAATTATTATGTAGACTATGTCATCCCATTCCATAGCAACCTTTTATTATTTACTTATTTCTTTTTATTAGTATGGACTCAGGGCTTCCTATTTGATTCATTGGTATAATTCTTTACTATCACTATCTATTTTGATGCTCACATTATCCCAGATTTGGCCAGCAAGAGCCCCTTCATTCAGGATTCTGCATCTTTTTGACATATTCCCCTCACTCTTTGAGCCCTTCCTTAACTTTTGATCTGTATATCATCGTCTTTGTTTCAACATTTCAGGTCATTTAGATTACTTTGAATCTTGATTATGCCACTTATAATATTGACTCTTCCACCTAGATAATAAGCATTTCTTCTGTTTCTTATTCAAGTCATAGCAATAATGGATGATAATGGATATGGATATAACATGGATTATAATAATCAATGGATAATAATGACCAATGCATTGAAGCCAAGGAAAGAGCCTTGTTGTACTGCTCAAGACTACTTTCCAGATCAGCAGTCTTCGACCAATTAATCAGTTATATTAATTAATATACTATTTTGTAGTGTATTTTGAAGAATTATCTGATTGATAATCAAGCTAGTTGCTGCTGCCAACTTAAAGTCACTATTTTGCCAAAGATTCTTCCCTAGATTCCAACCATCTCCTTCCTTAAAGAAAATAATTTATTACCATTCAGTGGTGTTCTCCATGACTGAAAGCACTGTCTCAAGCCCCACCTGACCCCAAGGTTCAAGGAGCTCATGCCTTGAACTCACCCCCGTCGCTGGTACGATCTTTACCTAGAGCTCACTTAGGGATGTCAAAGCTTTGGGGATGGGAAGGTAGTGGACAAAACAAAACAAAAGCTTAGTCCCTGGCACACATTCTATACTCAACATATTGCTTAACTGAACTAATAAATACTGAAGATTAATGCAAATGAATTAACCCAAACTTTAAATAGGTCTAGCTGTTCAGTAATCTGTTTGTGTACCATGGAAAAGTCTCTAAAGCCAAAAAATCTGGATTCCAGAGTAGAACCTCAAGATTTACAGCTGTAAAGCCTGGCAAACCACTCAATTATACTAAATTACTCTGAGTTTCAGTGTTTTTGTCTTCGTTGTTATTAGATGAAAGTAATAAATGGATTACCCCTGCCTAGTCCACAGAGTTGTAGAAGCCAGAGAAATAATATAAATGAAAATTTTCTGTATGCCTTGATTGGTGTGAATGTGTAATATTATTATTATTATGGTGAATATACAATGTTACCATACAGTTATTTTTTTTCATTATTTTATAAGAAAAGAATCATGAGCAGATTTTTGAAATGCCTGTCATTTTCCTAAGCTGTTTACCTAATACTGATCTTTTTTTTAAAAAAGAAAATGAAGCTAACTTAGCAAGACTTTTCTTTTTGGCTCCACCTAATTTGTTTTTGTTTTGTTTTGTTTTTTGTTTTTGTTTTTGTTTTTTTTTTACATGCTCACGAGGCATCCCCTTAAAAAATTATTCTCATTTTTTTTCTGGGATCACGATAAGCCTCACTATTTGGTTTACAAAAATCCTCCCCATCTTTCATTAGAAAGTTAGAACCGATTTGCTTCTCAAGACTGATGCCATCTTTCCTCTGCTCCTTGAGTTTTCAAGAAGTACTGATATTAACTCTGTAAGAGAATAGAAAGAGCATCAGCTTAAGCTCTGTCATTCAGGAATTCATTTCACAGCTTGGAGGAGCAGGTTGGAGGAATTGGGCTCATCTCTACATCTCTATTCTCTTGTCTCTAAAATAAACATAAGGGGCACCTGGGTGGCTCAGTCTGTCAAGCATCTGGCTCTTCATTTCAGCTCTGGCTGTGGTCTCATAGGTCCTGGGGTCAAGCCCCATGTCGAGCTCTGTGCTGATAGTGTGGAGCCTACTTGGAATTCTCTCTCTCTCTCTCTCTCTCTCTCTCTCTCTCTCTCTCTCTTTCTCTCTCTCTCTCTCTCCCTGTCTCTCTACCCCTCCTGTTCTCTCTCTCTCTCTCTCTCTCAAAATAAATAAACTTTTAAAAAATGTTTAAAGTTAACATAAAAGCATCCTGCTTCTTACTGTTGCAATGAGGACTAAATGCAATAATACATGTGAAAGAAAGCCTATACATTATAAAACTTTACACAAATGTGTAACATAGTAACTCAGAACTCTGATGTAATAATAGCAAAACCAATCATTTGCTGACATATTCTCCTTACCAGACTCTATGCTGTCTTCAATGCCACAGCAACACAATATGTATTATTATCTCTATTTTACAGAGGAGGTAACTGAGGATCAGAGTGGTTAAGTACTGCCCAAAGCTACACAGCTAATAAGCAGTGGAGCAAACTCAAACCCAACACTGTCTGACCCCCAAACTGTACCCCTAACCCATGCCCCAGATTCTACCTGAAACTCCACCAATTTGGCCTCAGTCTCAAGTTCATTTAATAAGAGTCTGTCCTGAAAATATCTCTTCTGTTATGAGCCGCTGCCTAATCTTTTTGTTGTTGGTTCTGGATTTTCCCATATGAAAACTGTTCTAGGCTGTGGGGAAGACAGAAACCACACAGTTAATAATTCTGACCTCTCTCACTTATCTGCTAACACTATACCCTCTCCTGAAAGAAGCACACCTCTTCTTTCCTACTATTTTTTGTGTAAACATTTTCTGTACTTCCTGCTTTTAAAAGGCTCAATTAGTTTTGCTTTTAGTACTAGCTGAGAGAATGCCCAGTTTGATTAGAAAGATTGAATTGGTTAGCCATTCAATGAATTGAATAGATGCTCTGGCCAAGTACATTTTCTGCATAGAATTATTTAGTTAATAATTCATCAAAATGCTTGCCCATACAGATTTTTCAGTTTTTAAATTTACTCAATGCTTATGATGATAGGTGTTACCAATTTGTCATGTCCTTGTCACAAAATCAATAGTTTCACAAGTGAATGTTTTGGATCTTGAACTAGATCATCAAAAATTATCAAGGAGGGGCACCTGGGTTTCTTAGTTCATTAAGCGTCTGACTCTTGGTTTTGGCTCATGATCCATCTCACGGTTTGTTTCATGAGTTCAAGCCCAACCCAGAACTGGGTTCTGAGCTGACAGTGCGGAGCTTGCTTGGGATTCTCATTCTCTCCCTCTCTGAAAGGCCCTCCCCTGCTTGCACGCACTCACACACGCACTCTCTCTCTCAAAATATACAAACTTAAAATAACCAGAACAATATACATAAAATAGTATTTTAAAAAGTTACCAAGGATAGTAACAATACTGTCTGACTTTGGTGCTAAATAATGCTTTTGAAATGCTTATTTCTTTGAGAATTGATTACATTTTAAATTCTTACAATTGTGATAATTGTGAAACTTTGACAGCTAAATGATCAGCAGAGCAGACAGGGCCCATGTGAATGTTGCCTTGCCTTAGTGACCAAATATCCCTATAGACCCTACAAAACCAAAAGCATGTGACTACAATTGATACTTCAAAAGAACTCACAGTTACATTAACCTTTCATTTGTAGATTTAAATAAATTGAAGTACTCACCCAAGGTATGTATGACATGTTGGCCTTTCTGGTTAAATCCATTGTAAAAACTTTTACTTTTGATCTCAATATTACTCTTTGTAACTTGATTCCAAGAATATTTTCACATTTACTTTAAAACCTTCTACAACCTTCATTTTCTCAGAATTTCTATATTTTCTATTTTAAAAGTCCTTTTGAACTTATATAATAACTATGGAATCAATCACTTTTAAATGTCATTAACTGATAGGCACATCTTGACCCAAGTGAAACTTCATACACTATGTGATAATAACCATTCTCTGAAAAAAAAAAATCCTTGGCAAAATATCTTTGGGAAAAAGAACAATGCCAGAAACTAACGTTCATTTAATTTTAATGTATAGAAAGGGTTACCTTGTTTTCCTAGACTACATTGTAAGTGAATGCAACTTTTTTAAAAAGAGAGACACTGTGGAAAATACATGAAAGAACTCATTTCCTGCTGTTTGGGGGAAAATGTAATCCTTCCTTAGCATTAGCTAAAATACTTACCCTAAGATGGTTTTTCAGCAATAATGTATTGTGAGCCAGAAAAAATTCTTTCTCTTTACAGAGATCTAGCAGGCTGGGGACTAATTATAAAATATTTTTGTGACAATCAAACAGGAGACTTTTGTATAACTTTTGCATGTATTTTTAGTACTTCAGAATTAGCTTGAATTAGAGATCTCAGGAAATGATTTGGGAGCTAATGTGAGTTCTCTAGACTAATAATAATAATAATAATAATAATACTCTATGTACATTCATATCCTTTCCCTTATCACATTAGTTTTCAACATTACATAATTAGTTAAGAGATTAAAGTTTATTCAGATTAATACTGTTAGAAGAATTTTAAAGACACTTTGAGGTAAGTGGTGAAATCTCAGTTTCAAAAGTACCGATTTAGAGTGAAATGTATTTCAAATGTTATATATGAAACTAACTAGGGTAAGACTTGAATCAGCAGTAGAAATACTGAATTGGTCATATTTTATTTGGGGTGAAGTTTCTCTTCACAAGAGCATTGTTTAGTTTAAGAATCTTTATAATATCTCTTTTATCCTTCACTGACAAAATTTTTTACTCTTATCAAGGTATCAGATACACACCGGACTTCAACATTCTATCATAAGACCTACCCAACCCAACTGCTTACCTCTGGACAATGCAACCCTACCTCAGAAGCTGAAGGAGGTTGGATATTCGACACATATGGTTGGAAAATGGCACTTGGGTTTTTACAGAAAAGAATGTATGCCCACCAAGAGAGGATTTGATACCTTTTTTGGTTCCCTCTTGGGAAGTGGTGATTACTATACACACTACAAATGTGACAGTCCTGGGATGTGTGGCTATGACTTATATGAAAATGACAATGCTGCCTGGGACTATGACAATGGCCTATACTCCACACAGATGTACACTCAAAGAGTTCAGCAAATCTTAGCTTCCCATGATCCCAGAAAGCCTATATTTTTATATATTGCCTACCAAGCTGTTCACTCACCACTGCAAGCTCCTGGCAGGTATTTTGAACATTACAGATCCATTATCAACATAAATAGGCGGAGGTACGCTGCCATGCTTTCCTGCTTAGATGAAGCAATCAACAATGTGACCCTGGCTCTGAAGACATACGGTTTCTATAACAACAGCATTATCATCTACTCTTCAGATAATGGCGGCCAACCCACAGCAGGAGGAAGTAACTGGCCTCTCAGAGGTAGCAAAGGAACATACTGGGAAGGGGGCATTCGAGCTGTTGGCTTTGTGCATAGTCCACTTCTGAAAAACAAGGGAACAGTGTGTAAGGAGCTTGTGCACATCACTGACTGGTACCCCACTCTTATTTCACTGGCTGAAGGACAGATTGATGAGGACACTCAACTGGATGGCTATGATGTCTGGGAAACCATAAGCGAAGGCCTTCGTTCACCCCGGGTGGATATTTTGCACAACATCGACCCCATTTATACCAAGGCAAAAAATGGCTCCTGGGCAGCAGGCTATGGGATCTGGAACACTGCAATCCAGTCAGCCATCAGGGTGCAGCACTGGAAACTGCTTACAGGAAACCCTGGCTACAGTGACTGGGTTCCCCCTCAGTCTTTCAGCAACCTGGGGCCAAACCGGTGGCACAATGAACGAATTACGTTGTCAACTGGCAAAAGCATATGGCTTTTCAACATCACGGCTGACCCATATGAGAGGGTGGACCTATCTACTAGGTATCCTGGAATCGTGAAACAGCTCCTACGGAGGCTCTCACAGTTCAATAAAACCGCAGTGCCTGTCAGGTACCCTCCCAAAGACCCTAGGAGTAATCCTCGGCTCAACGGAGGAGTCTGGGGACCATGGTATAAAGAGGAAAACAAGAAAAAGAAGCCAAGCAAAAATAAGGCTGAGAAAAAGCAGAAGAAAAGTGAGAAAAAGCAGAAGAAAAGTAAGAAAAAGAAGAAACAGCCGAAAGCAGGTTCATTTCCAAATTGCCATTCAGGCGTTTGCCATTATCTTAGATAATTACGAATTTTTTTCCTGTCTGGTTAAACTTAAGTCGGTCTTAGTCTTTTAGCTGTTTTCTAGAGAGACCAGCAAATTTGGCTCAATAATTTTACTGCCGGAAGTAGCAGCCCTGTTTTCATGTTGTGCCACTCCAGAGACTGCTGCCACCTGGTCGTCATGTGGAAGACGGTTCTGTTTTGTGCCAAAGGTGCTACCCTTGCAAGCCACACTTAGAGGAGAATGGAGATGCTGATTTCTTTTGCTCCTTTACAAAAATGGTCCTTAATCAGTGCAACTGTTGTGCTTTCGTCAACTGACCAGACACTATGCTTTAAAACTGCGATCAACGGACATGCTAATTTGATGGAAGTTACAGGGTAGCATGATTAAAAACTACCTTTGATAAAGTACACTCAAAGGTTGCATCACCTGAAAGGCCTTGAAAGATACGTTTTCTTCGTGAATTATTGTATCTCTGTCTTAGGATACTTGGTTTTTGAAGTTAATTCCATTTCACGTATCATTTCCTTTCCTGTGAAAATAAGCTGTTGCTCCCATGTAAACAGCTTGCACCTCATTCTGTCATGCATGAGGGAATGGCATATAAGAATGTTTGAGCACACTGCCAAAACGTGAATGTAACTATTTTCTAAACACTTTAATAGAATGACGTTTCAACGTAAAGTATGTAATTTATTTTTACAGAAAAAAATATTAATTATTTTGTTTTCACAAAAAAGTTATACAAATAACTTTTAATTATTTTATTTTTATTTTCTAAATACTGTTAGAAGAATTTTATTTCATATCTTCAATATTACCAAGCACTGTAGTACTATAAATTACTGTAATACTGGGTGAATTCGTAAAAGATAAAAAGAAAATTATTCAGCAAAAATGATAATCATCATTGTTCAGCCATTATTTGAATGTAAAAAGATGAATATATTCCTTACAAATTACTTGGAATTCAGTGTTGTACAGGGTTGAAAGACAACTTTATTGTCTATCATAATAAACACCTTATTTATGTGTCTTTATTATTAAAATGACTTCTTTTATGGCACTAGAAACTTTATTGTGGCTTTTCTGATCTAATTTCTAGATGAAATTATATTCTTCATCTTAACAACAAACATCTTTACAAATAGGCAATTGTAGGTATGGTTTGCTAACTACCATAGTAAATAACATGGATTTTTTCAAATAGGAGATGTTTCCACTTGGCTATTTCATAGACAAAAATGTCCTTTTGTTAATAAATAACATTTATAATGATCCTACTCTTATATAAAGTGGACACACTGGGGAGACAGAGAGAAATGAAGATATGGACCCTACCTGGAATAATTAAAAATCTGGTTTGGAACTCACATGTGTGAATACCATGAGGAGGATTAAAGGAGCATGATCTTGGACACCTGGGTGGCTCAGTTGGTGGTTAAGCCTTCCACTCACCTCAGGTCGTGATCTCACAGCTTGTGAGTTCTAGCCTGTACCGAGCCCTGTACTGAGCCCCATACTGGGCTCTGTGCTGAGCATGCAGAGCCTGCTGAGATTCGCTGTCTCTCCCTCTCTCTCTGCCCCTCCCCTGCTCCTGCTCTCCCTCTCTCTCTCTCTCAAAAATAAGTAAATAAACTTAAAGAAAAAAAAAAGGAGAGCATGGTTTGTAATAAAATTTATCATGGGTCATCAATGGGCCTAGATTGATGTGGCTCCTCTGTCTGCCCTAGAGTTTTCCTTAAAGTGACTTCCCCTGATACAAGGGCCTCTAAGCCTCATAGTCAACACTTCAAAAATCACAGAAAGAAGTTACAACTGTGATAACAAAATGTATGCGGTGGTATGGCAGCATACCATTAAATACATTTGTATCAGAATTCAAGGGACTGCCTTTCACAATTTATGGAAATCAATAAAAGAACATTTAGACTGTTACTGAAATTACTAACCAAAATGATAAAAAAATAATTTTAGTATTTTACTTCTAGAGTATATGTTTTATGTAGGATAAAGAACTATTTCCTGAGCTTGTGTTTTATAGACTATATATTAAATGAGTCTTAGAAATCAAAGGCATATTGTCAGTGTTTTCCTTTCTTAGTGGTACATCAAATAATGATGTGATTTACAACAGTTGATGTCTTATAACTCAAAAAATAGAGTTATCATTAGAAAATAGTTTTGAGGATAAGTTCAGGAAATGCTGAGTTAAACAAAGTTAAAAAGGTCTCTTTAATGCTGCCTTTCTTAAGAGTTCTTAAAATCCTGATTTGCCTCATAAATCTCTAACAGATGGAAGTTTTTATTCATGATTTTCTAATTTATTTCACCATAAAACTCTTGTCAATAGCACATTGCACAGCACTAGGCAAAGTGTGGAACAGACTTTGAAAATTATGAGTGTAAACATAGAATCTTCTAGAAAAAGGAGGCAATTAAGATTATGAAAATTAACTCACATGAAGCCACTAAGGATTACATAATATGATGTGATTTTAAGTTCTCTATTAATGACCATAACTTTCTCAATGAAAATAAATTAGCCCATAGTCTTCTATCTAGAAATGGCTTCACAAATGTTGCTAGTGTTCGCTGCACCTGGTGCTTAGGGAGACTGATTTAAGAGAAGTCTGTCTTGCCCTTAAGGAGCTAAAGTCTAATAGTCATCTATAAATAATGAACAAAAATCTTTCCAAAATGCTGTCAGCAAATCACTAGGTATTTCAAGATGTCCAGGAAGGAAAATACTGTACACTTGACTTTCATGTCCTAATCATTCAAACTCTGTTAATACTGGGTATTTAGTCTCAGGTGTCAATCTCCTAAACTGCGATTCTCAGGTTGAATTTCTAGGGCCATCTGTGGCTCTTCCAAGTGTAAATTGCAACTCTTTAAAGCCTCTGATCCTGGGGCCCCTGGGTGGCTCAGTCTGTGAAGCATCCAACTTAGGCTCTGGTCATGATTTCATGGTTTGTGAGTTTGAGCCCCTCCTCAGGCTCTGTGCTGACAGCTCAGAGCCTGGAGCCTGCTTCAGATTCTGTGTCTCCCTGTCTCTCTGCCCCTTCCCCATTCATGCTCTGTCTCTCTCTCAAAATAAATAAACATTAAAAACAAATTAAAAAAAACCTCTGATCCTTTCATTAGGAGAACAAAAGAAAGTCCTGTTTCCCACTAGCTTTGTCAGAAAATACTTTGTAGCTATGGCTATGTGCCTTGGATGAGAAAGGATATAAACATTTTATTGGAATAAAAAAGCAACAAAGCAACAAAACCTTGTGGTACCTTTCCAGTGAAAACTTCCACCCCACATCTGTCCAGTCTACTAAAGGAGATGTTTCATGTATATTTACATACTCTTACCTCACTTTCAAAAAATTGAGCGACTGTTACAGTTTCTTGAAAATCTTTTTGAAGATCTTCAGAAATAGAGAAAACGGCATGCCATTGACCACTGAATAAGTATACAGTTAATGTATTTTGGCATTTGATATTCCAAGGTACATGAGTTTGGCATCAGGATTAGCTTCTTTAGCATTTAATTCATAAGGTGCTTGAGCAAATTGTGAATTTGTCAGTAGCTATCAGAATATGTGTTGTTGGCAGAAGTAAGTTGGCTTTGCAAAAGAAGCAAACAAAATTCTTATGTCATAAGCTAATAACTTCATTGTTCCCTCTTAGGGAAAATCACTTATCCAAATGTGCACGTTCATGCAACAAATATTTATCATATCCTACTACCTGTCAGGTAAAATTCTATCTGTCAGGTAAAAATTCTTACCTTTGTGCAGGTTATGCTCTTGCCAAGTTAGGCAGACAATAAATAATGAACAAAACTTATACACAAAATCCCCTCCCTCCACCCCCCACCCCTCCTTAGCCTCAGTTTTGCTTTCCACGGTTTCATTTACTCACGGTCCACTGCAGCCCGGAAGCAGATGATACTTCTTCTTCTATATCATCAGGTCAATGGTTTGCCATCCCAATGCTCAGGTCATTCACCTCACTTCATTTCATCACTTTGGGATTTTTTCATCTCACGTCATCACAAGAAGGCTGAGTAAAATACAGTAAGATATTTGAGAGAGAGACCCTTATTCACACAACTTTTATTACAGTATACTGTTATAATTGTTCTATTTTGTTATTACAGATTGCTGTTAATCTCTGTGTTTCATTTATAAATTAAGTTTTATCATAGGTATGTATGTATAGCAAAAAACGTAGAATATAGGGTTAGACATTATCTGTGGTTTCAGGCATCCACCTGGGGTCTTGGGATTGCTGTATTATATAAAGTGATGTGAAGAAAAAAAAGTAGATCAAGGGGAGGGTTCACTCAATGCTGAGTTTACCCACCCATTCTTTCAAGATTTGCCAAGTGCCACATGTAATGATACCTGCGAGGGTATGATGACAAGCATCATCAGACAGAGCCCCTGCCTTCAGGTCATGTACATCTCCTAGGAGACACAGCCATAAATCAACTAACCAAACATCCTCATCTCCCCCACCCTTCTTCCTAATCTCTTTCTGTAGCACTTATCACTCTTTAACATATTTCATATTTTACTTACATATTTTCTTTATTCTCTGTTTCTTCCCACTAGAGTATAAGCTTCTTAAGAAAAGTGGTTTATGTCTGCTCTATTTACATCTGTACCACCAGTATATAAAACAATGTCCACCTCATAGTCAGCATTCAATATATATCTTTTGAATGAATAAATAAAATAATCACATATATCCATATGTTCAGCTACATTTGCTTAGTTTCCGTTTTGCATTTCTTTATAGAGAGCTTTCACTGCTGAAAATAGAACTAATCCTCCCTAATACCTTTTCTTATAATAATAGTAGTGATGTGAAATACAGACATTTCCAGCACTATAAAAAAAGTAACTCTAATAACGTACAGTTATAAAAACAGAGTATTACAGCAAAAACCAAGCAAAACTCACACAAAATTGAGAGCAAATTTTATCTACATAATCTTTATTACCTAACAGGGCAGAACACTATTATTCTAACACACTTTGAATATTATAGATACATTAGTTGAAATGAGAGTTTTCAGAAAGGAGAGGTGGGAGCTTAAATCGTGAATAATTTTTTGTAGCAAATCATGAAAGAAAAAATATATATAGCAAACAAGCCTGTGTCTTCATAGAATTATGAAGCCACATGGACTATAGCTCATATCCTTGGGTATTCCATTACAAAGCTCTCCAATTTGGCAGAGCAGGATTTTTTTTTTTTTTTTTTTTTGAGAAAGGGTGCAAGTGAACGAGGGGCAGAGAGAGAGAAAAATGGGACTCACCTGAAGCGGGGCTCATGTTCACCTAAAGCAGGGCTCATGTTCACCACATGGAGGACTAGTGCTAACTGGATGAGGGGCTCAAGTTTACCGGATGCGGCACTCGAACTCATGAACCGTGTGATCGTGACCTAAGCTGAATTCAGCTGCTTAACTGACTGCGCCACCAGGCTCCCAGGAATTCTTCTTTAAAGATATATTTTTCTTAAGCTAGATTGTAGCATCCCTATGAAGTCTATTGATTTATTGGCTAGATATGGCATTATTAAACACAGGATGCCAAAATGTCCTTGGGAGTTAGGCAGACAAATATTACCTAACCTTCCATTTCATGTCTCTGACTTGAGATTTCCTTTCTCTCAAGTTTGCTGCAATCCCATAATGTTCTTGGTCAATTGGCTTATGCAATGTTGTGTAAAATTAATCCCCCAAACTGAAAAAGAACGAGAAAATAACATAGGCTTAATAGAAATGTCTACGTATTCACTCTTTGCAGGAATTCTTTAGCTGATAATTTTAAGTGGGGAGCATCTTCTTAATCAAATAAAAGTAAAATCCGTCTTTCAGAATAAAAATCCACAACCAATTTTCAATATGACATATTAATCTCTCGAGAAACAATACTTTAAAGAATTAATGTTCTTCAGCCTTGAGAGTTGTGAATGACTGGCAGATACTTTCGACTGAACTTCTGAATCCTAAACAACTATGAGAATTTTTTTTATATAATTAAGGTTAACAAAAACAAAACCTTAATTTTATATAGCATGTGAAACTATAATTTCTCATGTCTTCATCACCAGACCTTCCAGAGGATCCTTTTCAGCAAGAATGGTAACATAATTCATCAGTCATGGAGACTCATTCTAATACATGTCCCACTAACATTTCTTTATTTGTAGCTTTTCATGATTTGAGTATCAATCCACTCTAGCCCCTGGGAGGTAGGAAATTACAAGCATATAACATCCATGTTAATTTCTACTCTGCAGTCAGACTTAATTCAGCAACAAAATTTCGGGTTTCAGAGTATGTTACCCCAAAATTTGCTGCATTGGCATACTGATTATTTTGAGTGAGTTAAAGTCACATTAAAAGCAGCAGATGCAAGAAGGGCCCTCCGGCCTTCCATTTTCTTCTAGAAAGCAGGAGATAAAACTCCCATGTGAAAAGTGCCCTCCCTGTACCAGAAGGAAGGAAAACATTTTCGTCACCAGAGAAGGGGAGTGGAGGCTGGGAGAATTCTGTACAAACTTGTTAAACTGATCCTCATCTTTCTAGTCACTTTTCCACAATTAACTGCCCTAGCCCAAACCTCTGTGTTTTGTCACGTTCTCACGATTTCTTACCCTTTGTCCAACCTAGCACATAGCATTCAGCTCCAGCTACTGCTTTGGGTCTTCATTTTCCCGTGAAGGTGCCCAAGTACATGTACAAATAAAATATACAGTCTTTTATTAAATTTGTTTTTCTTTTCTTCAGGTTTTGCTCAAAGCCCTAAGAGTTAACTTAGCATTTCAAAAACTACAGTGACAGCTGCCAAGATAAGCTATTATTTCCCAGCTGGAAGAAGTGGCTGCAGTGACAGTTAGACTAGGTAAGTGGATAAGTGGAGAGGTTTCGCCCTTATTTCTTTCTTTGGCTCAATGCCTGTGCACTTCTGAGCATCTGGGCTGTGGTTGGGCTGTTTCTTTCTGTCCTCTTACGTACAACCATGGCTCCCCATTTTACACTTTTAGCACCTTTATTATCCATCCCTGACTCCCATTTCCTGCCACAGAACTAGGCACATAGACACCTGTGTCCAACAGATGATTAACATCTTAATTCTTCCCCTCCTAAAAGTCCCCAGCTTAAAGAGATGAGTGTGTAGCTACCCCCATCCCCTGGAGACAGGAAGTCCTGAGCCTACCCTTAAACCTTTAGGCAGCAGAGATCATAGCAGAAGGGGAGTGAGGGATGTGGAGGAAGCAAAGTGTTTGCATAGGAATAAGTGAGATGCATCTCCCTTCAGATCTGAGCACCTTAGCAGCCGCTGTGCCCCAAACCTTGCTTCAGTTTTGGTAACTAATTAATGCTTTCTCCTCCCACTGAGGGAGAGAGCAATAAACAAAATAATTTCTACTGTTTTTGGCCTACCCAAGGACCAACTTTGGGAATATTCCTCTTCTTTCTCATCTAACCTGGAGGAGAAAGCAGCAGAAACGTCTAACATTTCAACCCACCCACAGAGCAATTTTAAGGATTCCTGGGCCCTTTCTTCCCTTGCCTGTAAGAGAGAAAAAAAGCCCACGGCACTATTTGGGCTGTTAATTCCAATCTTACCTCCCAGTCCTCAGCCAACAAGGTCTTCCAATCCTTTCAACCTGTCAGCTACAGTTTCTTTTGATATCTCTCAAATCCCATGAGTCAGCCTATGAGGGTCTCCTGTGTCTCTTCCAGAAAACTATGTTTCAAATGGGATCTCATCCTTGTCAGCAAAATTGATACATTGTTGCTGTCTATATTTGTTCATCACTGTCCTCAAAGAAACCATGAATTTGCTGGAGCAGAGATCAGAGTCATTGTTATTATTTACCACAATGGCACCACCAATTTCTCAGAGGTGACCTAGTAATAGCCACATGGTTGGGACCCCATGTCCAGGAGTTGTATCTCAGGAAACCTGAGATTAAGAATCGGGGTTTTGGGGCGCCTGGGTGGCGCAGTCGGTTAAGCGTCCGACTTCAGCCAGGTCACGATCTCGCGGTCCGTGAGTTCGAGCCCCGCGTCAGGCTCTGGGCTGATGGCTCGGAGCCTGGAGCCTGTTTCCTATTCTGTGTCTCCCTCTCTCTCTGCCCCTCCCCCGTTCATGCTCTGTGTCTCTCTGTCCCAAAAATAAATAAACGTTGAAAAAAAAATAAATAAAATCCATTAAAAAAGAATCGGGGTTTTATGTAGAAATAGGATTATCTCCCCTTCCCTCCTCCCCTCTGGAGAAAAGAGAGAAACCCTTGCTGCACAGTCTTTACAGCCCTTTGGAATGTAAATGTAAATAAATTCTCTCCAAAAGGGAGAGGGAAGTCAGCACCACAGAAGGTGAAGCATTTGGCTCTGGAAGAGGTAAGTTTAATACCCTTTGAATGAGAACAGATGGTTCAAGGTCTATCTAATTCCCTTTAACTTCCAAGGCTTGTCCTTTAACCCAGGTGCCAGTAACGTTTTCTCAGAAAGCTCTAACCGTGCAGAACCATGAAAATATCCACTTCTTGACAAGGGTCAGTGGTTTCCTGTGTCTGAATGTTGGAGCAGGATTGACCACAACTAGGTAGAAGGGAATCTTCTGGGGTGAGGGAAGGATTTTAAACTGAATTGTGGGGTCTTGGGTCAAAATGGGGAGCAGGGCTGCTGTTGCAGCATCAAGCCGGTGGCTGGGGGGTATATGAAAATGGTGTTACAGTGCTGCAGGGTTTAATAAACTGGGGTTGTGTTACCATATGTGAGCATGATGATGTGAAAGAGGCCATAAGGCTTCCTGAGAACCTGTATAACAACAGGTGTTTCGCATTAAGAGAACAGTGGACCCAAATGCAAGGCAGCAAGCAGATTTTACCTAAAGAGCAGTGGACAGGGGCACCTGGGTGGCTCAGTCAGTTGAGCATCCGACTTTGGCTCAGGTCCTGATCTCATGGTTCCTGGATTCAGGCCCCATGTCAGGCTCTGTGCTGACAGCTCAGAGCCTGGAACCTGCTTTGGATTCTGTTTCTCTCTCTGCCCCTCCCCCACTCGTGCTCTGTCTCTCTCTGTCTCTCTAAAATGAATAAACGTTAAAAGTAATAATAATAAGGGGAGTCTGGGTGGCTCAGTCATTTAAGTGTCTGACTTCAGCTCAGGTCATGATCTGGTGGTTCATGGGTTCAGGCTCTGTGCTGACAGCTCAGAGCCTGGAGCCTGCTTTGGATTCTGTGTCTCCCTCTCTCCCTGCCTGTCCCCCACTCACTCTCTCTCTCTCTCTCTCTCAAAAATAAAAGAACATTAAAATTTTTTTAAAGTAATAATAATAAAGGAAAGAACAGTGGACAAAATATGAACAGGGTAAATTCCATCTTGAACCCTATCTGAAAGAAGTCACTTGGCAAAGAAAAGAGAGGGAGGAATGGGCAAAGGAATAATCATGGAGCTGAAATCTGTGGTTGCAGCTCTCCTCAAATATTTTTAAGAAGTTGGGTAGACCTGAAATGTACAATTTAGAAATATTTGAGCTGCAAATGTACTACTTTAAATAAATGTCTCTTGTATTTTTAAAAATTAAACTGAAAAATTGTAATAAAGAAGTTGAATTGTGGGGATAATTTCACAACTCATAATGTACTAAAACTCAGTGGGGCCCCTGGGTGCCTCAGTCGGTTAAGTGTCTGACTTCAGTTCAGGTCATGATCTCACGGTTTGTGGGTTCGAGCCCCGCATCGGGCTCTGTGCTGACAGCTCAGAGCCTGGAGCCTGCTTCGGATTCTGTGTCTCCCTTTCTCTCTCTCTCTGTGCCTCTCCTGCCTCTCCTTCCCTCTCTCTCTCTCTCTCTCAAATAAATAAACATTAAAAAAAAATTTTTTTTTAAATCACTGAACTGTATACTTGAGATGGGGAAACTAAAGGGACCCCATGAAAGACTTTTTTTGCCGCGTCTCTTCCTCTTAGGACCTGCATCCCCGCCTTACACATGCTTTAATGTGTCTCCTTATAAAGGCCAAGGAATTCATGATTTCTTTGGAGTCTTCCAGCACAATAGATAGCATCTCAGGAGTGACTGGACCAGGCCATTTTTCCAAGACCACTCACTACAGACACCTTGACACGAAGACCCCTGGTGTGATAGGAAAAAATAGGATACAATAGGCAGAGTGGGAGAGGATAGGTCTGGAGGTCCCTGGGTGGGGAAAAAGACATATTTTGCAACAATGCTGGGAGTGTCTGACCGCAGCAAACTCCCTCAGGGTAAGGTTCCTCTTAAGAATGTAACCTACCCCACCTCCCCCCCCCCTCAGTTTTCCCTCAGGAATTTGACAAAAGACCTAAGTATGGCCATAGACCACCCCTCATATGATGGAAATGAGCCAATCAGGAATGGACAACCCAGAACCTAGAGTTATCCAGTCAATAAAGATAGAACCTGAGAAGGAACAAGGGGGAAGGAAGAGGGGGTGTATGTGGCTGCCAGAACTTTATAAAACAAGGACCTTGGCTGTTGTTGGTGGGCGTTCACTTTTGAATGTCCTCTCTCTGTAAAGAGACCTTTCCTACTATTCCTCCTTTCTAATGTATACTCTAATAAACTTTTGCCTGCTGCTCTTTTTATTTTATGGCCATGTCTTCAATCTTCAAAGTGGCAAGACCAGGAATCCCGGGTATTGAGATAAAAATCCTGCAACACTGGCTCCAGGGCATAAGTGACACGGAGAACACCTTGTTTTGACCAGTTCCCGGGAGGACACGTACACCAGACTGCCATCCTCATTAAAAACCCCAGACAACAAGCAAAGACAGAGTCTGTCCTTTCCAAGTGTCCCGGATGCTCTATCTGCTCTCCCTGTATCTTCAATAAACTCTGCTTTCACTTCCTCTCAGCTCCACTTTGGATTTCTATCCTGTGAGAAGCCAAGGACCCCCTTGGCTGGTCCTGTGGGACCCCCTCTGGGTCCTCGGAGCTGGCCTGCCTACATCACACTTACCATGGACAAATTGTGGGTATGTGAATTATTCCTCAATAAAGCTATTAAATGCAAGACATACATCAGGAGGATTATTTATAACAAATATAACTTAACAAAAGATCAGTATCCAGAATAGATAATGAGCTCAATAAGAAAAAAGAAAAGGTCCCTCACAAAAGATGACACACTCAAATAGCCAATAAAGATTTAAAAGTGTGCTCAAAATCGTTAGGCATTAGGGAAATACAAAATCATAATTCTATACCATTACACACCCACAAAAAAGGCTAAAATGAAAAAGACAAAACCAAATGTTGGTGAATATCTAGAACAATGAGGTGAGAGTGTTCATGGGAGTATACATTTATGCAACTGTGTTAGAAAAAGCTTTGATCATATCAATGAAAGTTGAACACATATATATCCTTATGACCCAGAAATCTCACTCCTGGGTATATACCCAAGAGAAATGTTTGTATATGGTCATCAAAAGTCATACAAAGGGATATAACATTATTCATAGTAGGTCAACACTAAACACCCTAAATATCCATCAACAATAGAATGAATAAATTATGGTATACCCACAAAAAGAGAACACTTCCCTTCTTCTACTCTTACCAATGCTTCTGACACCAGATATGTGGGATTTTCCGCACCAAGCAATTGGCGAACACCAACTGGGTATCCTCCAATTTAACTCAGGTCTGACACAAACTGCCTGGAGTTAGCACAGA
Source organism: Lynx rufus (assembly GCF_022079265.1). Lineage (NCBI taxonomy): Eukaryota > Metazoa > Chordata > Mammalia > Carnivora > Felidae > Lynx > Lynx rufus. Next base: position 92,898,380 of record NW_025814845.1, on the reverse strand, counting down.
TTCCACAGGCTGAGGGCTCTCTCCCACAGGACTGCCCTTCCCCCACTTCTGACTCTAATCAGATCCAGGCCTCCTGTACTACTGACTGGGGGCAAACAATGGGGGATCCCCATGACTCCCTCTTAGAGTTTTGATACTTTACTGGAATAGCTTACAGAACTCGGGAAAACAATTTTCTTACTAGATTACTGGTTTACTATAAAAGAAAGCAATTCAAAAACAGCCACACAGAAAAGATACTCAGAGGGCAGAGTGTGGGGAAGGGCATGAAGCTTGCATGCTTTCTCTGGGTAAACCATACCTCCAGCACCTTCACGTGTTCAGCATCCCAGAAGCTCTCTGAGTCCTGTAGGTTAGGTATTTTTTATTTGATTTTTGTTTTTTAATGTAGGCCTTATTACATAAACATGATGGATTAAATCATTGGCCATTAGTGATTAAGTAAACTTCCAACCCATCACCTCTCCCTAGAGGTAGGGAGGTGGGGCTGAAAGTTCCACTAATAATATGGTTGGGTCCCCCAACACCCAACCAGCCTTAATCCTTAGGCGCTTTCCAAAAATCACCTCATTAGCATAAATTCAGGTGTGGTTGAGAGGGACCTATTATGAACCACAAGCAATGCTCCTTTCACCTTATGGCTCTGGAGCTATTTCAGAAGCCAGGGACAAGAACTAGATATTACAACACAAGATGTTCTTATGGCTTTTATCACTTTGGAAAAAATAAGGGTTTGAGGAGCTCCATTCATAAGCTTGAAGGAAGACCAAGATATATTTTTCTGATTAAATCAATGTCGCATCCATATTATGAAATGATATTTCATCGAGGGGGGCGTGTTGGTTGATTACTGGAAGGGGCATAAGTAGAGTTTCTGGGGTTCCATTAATATTTTTTAACTTGATGCTGCTTATGGGAGTATGTTCACTTTCTACAAATTTATTAAGCTACTCTTATGGTTTGTGTACTTTTATGTATTTGTTATACTTCTCACCAATCCCACCACTACCAAAGTCCACTATATATGTAGAGTCTACTACATATATCTGCTCTCTCTCTTTCTTTCCCTCTAATAGGTATATATAATAGGCTTGTCTACTGTACTCACCCTACCTATGACACAGCAATTCTACTCCCAGATATTTACTCAAATCCAGGGATGAAACTTGTCTTGCACACCGTGGTATACATTTAACACTGAATGCAGAACAACAACAAAAAAAGGCCTAATATACTCACTGAATATTTTGATCACTTTTTTTTTTACTGTGTTAACCAGCATGCAGAGATTAAGTGGGACCTAAATAAAGATCACACCTGTTACATTATAGATGACTGCCACCAGGTGTCGTGCTAACAGGTTTCTTTCAACTGATTGAAGCGGTAACTAATTTTATTATTTTTAATTATTCAAATCCAGATCCTTTAAAATTAAGTCATAAAACTAGGGCAATGTGAAGAATCATATTGAGTGACAAGTGCAATTATATCCATATATGTACTTTATTCTCAACTGATTCATGTTTAATAATCACAGATCAAATTCAATTCTAATCAAAATTACTAATAAATAGAAATTTGAAATAAAGAGCCATGCATATGGCTCTCTGATTAAATGATACTCTACTGAGAAGATATTAATTCCCCTTGAATCCCCCTCTATTGTTCTCATGTTTTCAGTGACTGTTGCATTTCCCAGCCCTGCTCCACTCCACCCCACCCCCACTTCCTCTGCCTGTTTGTCTATCCCCCACTCCTCTTTGGCTCTTTTCTCTTCCTCACATTTACCTTTCCTTCTCCACCTTTCAGGAAATATAACCTGTTTAAAACTGAAGAAACTTGGGGCACCTGGGTGGCTCAATCGTTTGAACGTCCTCCTTCAACTCAGGTCCTGATCCCAGTGTCGTGACTTCTAGCCCACATCAGGGTCCTCTGTCAGCACAGAGCTCCCTTCAGATCCTCTGTCCCCTTCTCTCTGTTCCTCTAGCACTTGCACACACACACACACACACACACACACTCTCTCTCTCTCTCAAAAAATGAATAAACAATAACAACAAAAAAACTAAAGAAACTTACTTGTTGGGATTCAACATCAACTCCTGTTAGTTCTGTGCACCTATCTTTCAAAGTCTTTGAGCAAATTGTCATATGAGGATCAATTGTTCCAAATAGCCACCTATGTTCCATCCTAATCTAAAAGTGAAAAAGACTATTGGCCTCAAATTTGTATTTTACCTACAGTCAAAGAAAATGATCATATTTCAACAATAGAGAACTTTATTTACTGTTACCAGATTCTTAAGTATCTTTGTTTATCTATTTGTATGTTTAATTATAATCACATGTTTGCTTGATTATGGTTCCCAGAACTAATTACAACTATTATTGGCTGTTAAATAAGAAAATGTATTTGCAACTCAAAAATTTGTCTTGTTATATTTCCTGGTGGAGAAAGGCATGTGTACTGACAGGATGTTAATTAATTTTAAGTGGATTCGATTGTGAATTATTAGTATTCGTATCATTTTCTGTTTGCCTGAATTGTCAATATTTTTATGTATATGATCATTTTGTAAATAAAATTGATGTATGATTTAATTTTAAATACTTCTGAACAATAAAATGAATCACCATTTTCTATTAAACCGCATTAATCTGTTCAAGCAAGAAAGTTTATTAAATTATATTCTACTAACCTTCAGCATTGATGAACTTGTCAATTACTGAACTTATGCTGGGTTGTAGGATAATTTTAGCAAAATATACTTTGAATTATTCTAAATTGTCTTAGGTTCACTGATAAATTAACAAAACAATAGCTATTTTATGAGCTACCTAATTTCAATCTCTAAATTTGACCCATTTCTATTAAAAACAAAGTTATAATTGCAATAAACTTCAGGTTATTAACACATTATATTCCTCCTTTTCCCTCTAAACATCATTTGACCAATTTTTTCTACCATGAATTATTCTGTTTCCTTTACAATTCTTACATATATCTTGGGTTTTTTTTTTTTTTGTCAAAATGAAAATGTTCTAATTTTCTCATAACTTGTTAATGCTAATTTACTCCATAATTTATTTGCCCTTTACAGCATCTTTCTCTTGACATTTATCTTAAAATGTCTTTGTAAGCAGCCAGTTACTGAGCTGAAGCATTTCATTAGCTGATTTGGATGCTGTACATTGCTCATGAAATACTGCCAAGTAGATCCTTGGACATTTTCCTGTCATTGCTTGCCTTTTCTCTTATACTAAAAAGTATCATGTACACTATTTACATGCAAAATATACATTTCTGAAATCTGACTTCCAAAGTCTATTTATTATCTCAACTTTAAGGAATGAAGGAATTTAAACACATGGATTTCAACTATTGTTCAAATGTACTAACATCTCTTTATCTTAGGAAATGTGCTATTATTGTTACTATTTACTCTCTCTTTTGAGAACCTTGAAGTATACTTGAAGATACAAGTGTACCTTATAAATAATGAGCAATAGGGTCAAATTTGCCGGACTATATCCATTCACTCCATTCTCACCTCACATTCACAGCATGTGTCATTTTTAAAATTCTCCAGGAGTCAAAAATGAACAGTATTCCTGAATGAACTTCCTATAATTGTGTGTGAAAAAAGAGTGAGTGACTGTTTTATAAAAATATCAATAACTTCATTTCATTTCCTTTTACCCGCTTTCTCTGGGCGAGACAACCAATATTGACATTTCTCTGAGCCAGACAACCAAACTTGATATAGAAGTGGAAGAAAAATAGGTAGCTAGAGGCTTCGCATTGCTAGGTGTATATCCTCTACAGAGAAAAAAAAAATTTACCACTTAAATCCAGATCTTTTATTTATTCCTTTCTTCCAAGATAAGAAAAATGAGAACTTTGTAGGAAAATTGTTCTCTTCAACCAGCCATGTTGTACTTATTTTTCTACAAAAAGAAAGTTGGACTAAATCAAAGCAAGACAGCAAAAGGCGAAATTGATTTTTCACAAATCATAATGTTTGAAACTAGATGCCACTGATTCCCTTGAGCTTGACACATGACTTTTGAGTCTCATCTGAGTCTCACATCATCCTTTGGCTGTAGGTGGTTAACAGCAACAAACGATAAAAAGCCTGAAATCAATCAAATGATGAGTTCAACCAATCTTCTCTCAATACCTCATACCTCCTCTTCTGGAAAGATTCACAGCCAGGGGATGCTGCTATTGCTATTTGTTTATAAAAATATAAAGTGATGTGTGCATAATTACAAATAATAATGCAATATTACTATTACTACTGATAATAGACATATACTATGATTTATTATGGTTAATAATAGAGGTATAATTACTAAGAAGTATCTTTAAACATATATCATTGGTAAACACGTAAGAGGAATTAGCTTAAGTTTAATTAAAGCTCGGGAATAGATTAAAATGTTTTTTAGGGGCGCCTGGGTGGCTCAGTCAGTTGGGCATCCGACTTCGGCTCAGGTCAGGATCTCGCAGTCCGTGAGTTCGAGCCCCGCATCGGGCTCTGTGCTGACAGCTCAGAGCCTGGAGCCTGTTTCAGATTCTGTGTCTCCCTCTCTCTCTGACCCTCTCCCGTTCATGCTCTCTCTCTGTCTCAAAAATAAATAAACGTAAAAAAAAATAATTTAAAAATAAAAAAAATAAAATGTTTTTTAAACTGCCTTAGGTGACTTTAAAGCAAACCTAGGTCAACAGATGAAATTAGAGAGGTAAATGTCAGGACAATATAAGCAAGAACTTTCTAGCAATTAATGCTGCCTTCAGTGGAATATGGCAGACACAGAAGTCTACCTGTGTTTCCTGTTATTGAAAGAAATATAACAGAAGGGGAATCACTAAATGGGAGGGACATATTCAGACTCTGTGAGTTAATGACAGCCAGGAGATTTGCCCACAGCCCAAACTGCTACAACACTTTGGGTCCAAAGCCACCTTCCTTAGGCACCCAGAAAAATGAGCTCCAGCTGTTCTCCAGTCCCATGTTCCTTCCCAGTGGGTATACTAACTGGGCTCAACTTTTCTCTTTAGAACATCACTCAAATTTTCTCTCTTATGCCTTCATCTTTTGTCAATGGCATAAACCTGTCCCAAATTCTTTTCCAAACCTATCTCCAAGGGAGATAGGGCCACTCTAATTATGATTTACTTCATAGTCAATATGTCTTAGCATAATAAGACACTCCTGTTGCCAAGGGCAACCTAAATGCACAATTGTTTCCTTAAAACCTACACTACCTTGTCAAATTCCCTCTGCATCCTTGTCTGGCCTCACTTTTGTGTGATTAAAATGTAAGCATTCTGCAGTTTCCCCCTTCTAATTTTGCCTGTTTTTCACAAGGTGTTGATCTTTCCTTTGATTCACTGACATTCATTTTTATTAATTAATTCAAATACATTTCACCACATTAAAAACAAGATTTTTTCCATCTTTTACATATGTTTCTCTCAAATATTTCATCACCATTAGAAAAAAATTAAGAGACAGAAACTTTAAAATCTATATTTTAAAAACCTATACTGGAAACCTACATGAGCATTACAATCACTTTTTAACTTGCGTACTTTTAGTTTCATCATGAAATCATGTCTCCTTTAAGATACTAACATGTTCAAATTGACTGCCATCATTTTTTCTCCTTTTTAATGTTAAAATCGATATAATGGGCCCCTGTAAGCCCTCTCACAAACTAGCCTCTTTATCTTTTTTCATACTACCTCAGATATTTCTGAAAGCATTTTTATTTTTGATAACATCAAGATATTTTCTAAGTCCATTCTTATTTTCCTGATTTGAAGTGGAGTCAGCTATACTTCAAGGAGCCCTCACTACTTTTAGGGAAGAATATTAGAAGCCATATGTCGATGTTAGATCATACATTAGACTATCCCATGTGATTACAAGAAGCAGAAAGGGTGACACCAGAAGACCCAAGAAGCATCTGCTTACATTATTAATGCACATTGAATATTGGATTAGAGAAGTATGTTCACAAATAACATAAAGGTTTGCTATTTTAGCTTTTTCAAAAGTAGGGAAATTGGAAAGGGTAAAATAGCTTACAAAAGTGAAATTTTTAACTGATTTTTCTTAGCATAATGAAACAAATCATATGCAACTACTGGAGTTTGCTAGAAAAGAATGGACAATCGGTAACAATAATGTTTGCCAATAAAGAATTCTGCTTTTTCCTCTTGTATATTAAAAACTGAACAATGCGGGGCGCCTGGGTGGCGCAGTCGGTTAAGCGTCCGACTTCAGCCAGGTCACGATCTCGCGGTCCGTGAGTTCGAGCCCCGCGTCAGGCTCTGGGCTGATGGCTCAGAGCCTGGAGCCTGTTTCCGATTCTGTGTCTCCCTCTCTCTCTGCCCCTCCCCCGTTCATGCTCTGTCTCTCTCTGTCCCAAAAATAAATAAACGTTGAAAAAAAAAAATTTAAAAACTGAACAATGCAACTTCAGGAACTTTAACTGGAGTTAGTTCCTTTCTATGAATGATAGGACTTTGAAATAGGTGACCTGGGAAAGAGGTCAGGGGGCCTATACTTTCTTATACTAATCAATTCATTACTTAAAAACAAAAACAAAAACAAAAAACAGAACTGGTAAATGAAGGAACCAAGATCTCAGAAGACAATCCAAACTTTTGTGACTATAATTCACATCTCACAATAAGAACAATTAAGCCCTTGTGTTTTAACCACCTCCTACTGGTTAAAATCTAGACTTCCATCACATCAATTATCTGGCCAAATACCCAGTGGAAATGGGAAAGCTTAAACTAACTTGAAAGAATTTTCATGTATGTTTTCATTTGAATAATATATAATGTAATGGATATTTCCAAAATGAAGTTCCAGAAATACATCCTGAATGTATACTCCATAAAGTAAAACCTTTAAAAATTACATCTTTTTTCAGGATGTGGCTTTGTGGATTTATGAAAAGTATTGCCCTTTGTTTTAATGTCATATGGAAACTTTAGGGACAGACTATTATTACCAAATTTCATTCAGATGGCAGCCATTTTTATGATGCAGATGTTTGTGATCAAATCTCCCTCAAGAGCTTAAGGTATTGCATCAGACAAGAGTTGATTCATAAACTTTAGCTGTGTTTCCAAGAGCTGATGTTTCTCTTATTTACATCAACTACAGTATTGTTAAATTCATTCATAGGTATATGCTGAGCATTACATCAAAATCTATCTTCATTTTATTATAACTACTTTTTTGCTTATTAATTAGTTTATCAATGGATAAGATTATTGTCATACTTTTTTTTAAGGATTTTTTTTTAATGTTTATTTATTTTTGAGAGACAGAGACAGAGCACGAGCAGGGGAGGGGCAGAGGGAGACACAGAATCTGAAGCAGTCTCCAGGCTCTGAGCTGTCAGCACAGAGCCTGGTGTAGGCCCAGGAATCATAAGATCTCGACCTGAGCCAAAGTAGATACTCAATCCACTGAGCCACGCAAGTGCCCCAGATTATTGTATACTTCTAAGGTAGGATTCTTTATATTTTTTGTTTGATTGTTTTCTAAAAAAAAAAAAACAAAAAACTGTAATGGTTTTTAAAGATGTTGGATGTGACAGGGATTTGAATAGTTCAATGATATGTCATTCTTGAAGGACAAAACCTGAAATTAACTGTTAGTATGAAATCAGTAAGAGTTCTTAAAGAAATAAACATCAAATAGAAAACAAATCCCACTAATATTTGGCCATCAGATGAGAAGGCAAGGACTTGAAGTAGTTTTTCACTAACTTATACTTTTAACTGAATATTCTGTGTGAAAAGAACTTGCCTTTTTCTTGTACTAATTTTTAGAAGACTAGATTAAAATATTTTGCATAGTCACTCAAAAATTATATTATCATTTTACTAAGCTGATTGAGAAATGGAATGGAAATGAGAATAGAGAATGAATTTTTCTTCCAAGTCCAATGTAGTTTAGGACTCAGAATAAGTTTCAAAATTATGAAATTGAATTTATATAGGAAATTAGCCCCCTAAAGTTCTCATGTTGAGTGGCTCTATGTACTATTCATTTTGAACAATTAGGCTAACCAAAGTTAGCCTTTGCTATTCATACCTATATTTTACATACTTTACCTTCATTGTTTATTTCTAATGCTATTTACGGTTTGATGTTGTCTCCAACAACCACAGTTGTCCATATTTTAAAACTTGATTGTTTTATTACAAACATTACTTTTTACATATAGTGTAGAGAATTCAATGGTCTTCAATGGTGTTTGGGTAACATTTATGCAGAGGTCAATTTTTATCTTTGATGATAAATTATGTTATTATAACCTGATGCGGTAGCGTACCAATGGAAAACTTTCTTACTGTCGGAGAATTAATGCCTAAGGGTCTATATAGTCTGACACCAAGTAACGCAAGTGTATTTTCTTGTTTTCCCAGAATTGGTGCCCAGAAGCACATTCTGATATCAAGTAATTTCAAATTCTAAAATCAAAAACTACCAGCTGTGGGACCAACCACTCTGAAGAGAGGATTTCTGAAAGGCACTATTTCAACACAGCTGGAACCATCCATGTCTCCACTTCCCCTAAACTATACACGAAGAAGGAAGGCTAGAAGTCATCTGTGAAGAGAATGAGAGTTTGTGGAGCAGCTTCCCATACTCCTCCTGTAGGTGAGGAAGAACATTCAAAATATTCTTTCTGATCCTCCATGGTTGAGGATGTCAGAACCACCACCTCTTCCACTACGTTGCGACTACTGATCATCCTTGGTAAAAATTTCTAAGCTACAGAACCAGCAGGGTACTTGCTGCCCTAAACTGAAAGCTACTGACAAGAGAAGAGAGAGGCAAGAGAGATGAGGAGAGACAACTTACAGGGAGGGCACTGTCTGTATTCCCACCATATGGTTTGGCAAGGATATCTGTTTCCCACAAGCACAATGGGTGTAAGTTAGAAACTGAGTGATTTTGCTAGTACTCTTCAAGAGAGCTACCAACTAGAACAGTAACCCCAATTGCAAGAGGTAATAAAGTGAAATCCCCACAGCCAAAATGGGCATAGTTAATGGTTCAGCCTCAGCTGACTCTTCCAAGCCATGGCGCCATAAAGGGCAAGAATCCATTAGGGCTCTTCATAGAACCAATGAACACCTGCCCATTAGAAAACAAACATTTGGATGCCTACCACAGAGAAGTAGCTACAACTGACAGAAAGGGAAGAACAAATAACCATAGCAAAGAGCATGGAAGAGCATTTTCAACTAATAAACATCGGCCAATTATCCATAGTTGCACATGGAAAGACATTTTGAGTCTTTTCCCTCTCTGCCTCCACACGAGAGGACTAAGAGCTTGAAAAAGGACAAGGTCGTGAGAGAGTTTGCTCCATTCCCACCATTAAGCACAAGTCCCAAGCCACTAGACTGGACTCTGGGGAAAGGAGAGCTTAAACTGATTGCAAGATTTACATTCTAAAATAGATAAGACTATCAATAACCAGTCTCTTGTATTCTTTTTCTTATGTGAAATACCTATGTACATCTCCTTTGTGAAAGAAAGTTCTGTTTAATATATAATTCTACGGCAACAATTATTTTCTTTTAGTACTTAGAATATATTATTACATTGTTTTCTGGTTTCATTTTCAGCTGTTGAGAAATCTAATTTTAATCTAATTGTTCTTCCTTTGTGATTACTCAGTTCTACTTTCTGATGCTTTCAATAACTCTTTTCATTAATGTTTTCATTTCCCTGTGTGTAGGGGTGTATTTGTTTTTATTTACCTCCTTGGGATTCATTGAATTTTCTTTTTATTTTTTTTTAAATGTTTATTTTTGAGAGAGAGAGAGAAAGAATGCAAATAGGGGAGGGACAGAGAGAGAGGACACAGAATCCAAAGCAGGCTCCAGGCTCTGAGCTGTCAACACAGAGCCCTATGTGGGGCTCAAACTCATGATTCGAACTGCAAGATCATGACCTGAAGCGAATTTGGAAGCTTAACACACTGAGCCACACAGGAGCCCCTGGATTCATTTTTTCTGAATTTGATACTGGTGTATTGGTGCTTTCATAAAGTCTGAAATGGCAATTATCTCTTTAAATATATCATTTTCACCATCCTTTGTACTTTATTTTTTTGAAACTATCATTAGGAGTATCTGAGAATTCTTCCCTCTGTCCTCTCTTTCATATTTTCATGTCCTTTGCTCTCCTTGCTGATCCTGGATAATTTCTTTGCATCAACCTTCCATTGAGTAATTTTTTCTTCAACTGTGTAATGTGTTATCCATCAATCAGGTTGTTTAAGGTTCATAAGGTTTTTGTTTTTTTGGGGGGGGTAACTTTGCTTATGTCTTATTTCTTCATGTTTTTAATGACATTTCATTGGGAGGTGATATTGATTGGAACTCTGAGAAATGTTTGAAAGCTGTTTTTAAAGTTCCTTTCCATATAGCACATCTGTGTTTTCTTTTGTCAGGCTCTTGGGGCCACTAAAAATCCAGAACCATTTTAAGTTAATTATTGGCTTGGGTTTTAAAGCCACACAGTAGTGTGAATTCATGCTCCAGATCCATGTATGTTAAATGTTCTGGTTAGAAACTCTTAAAAGATTTTTGTCGTTTTTATATTTGTTTTTAATTCTGTTCCATGCAAAGCTAATGTGTTTTAATGTGTACTTAGGGTTTATTTTAATCAGGTATGGTAAGATGACAGACATGGAGATCATTGCCTTGAAGAAGGACTTTATTACTGATAATTCCCCAGAGAATGGGCCATGCTGTGCCACACAGAGCCATGTGGGGAGTCACCAGGGTTGGTGAGGAAGTAGAAAGAGCAAGGGAAAAGCATGAGCAGAGGCTTTATCCTGATTTTTACAAGAAGGAAGGAGTAAGACTGGGTAGGCAGGTTGAGCAAGCTTAAGATTACATAGTTTGAATCATTTTGGTGGGCACTGAACTATAAGGTCCCTCATTGTTGAATACCTGGTCTTGGGGTCGTTTAAGGCGGGGGGAATCTTGGTTTGGTGTGTGACAGTTACATAAAAGAGGTGGTTGAGATTATGGACTCAGGATTAATTGACTTGCGTATGAAAGGCATGCTCATGGGCAAGTCATTTGCTCTAGGAATTAGGTAGCTCTGGGATGGGAAGTCTGTGGGATCAGCAAGACTCCAAGATGATGAAGTATTATAAAATATTAAAACAAGCAAACAAACAAATATAACACCCAAGGCTAGATGGGCAAGTATTCTTGACATCTTCCTCTGTGAGAGGATTTCCTCTCGAGTTCGATCACTGAGGGTATTGTCCTCTGGGAACTAGGCTTTCAGGTTTTTGAGGTTATCTCTGACTCAGCCTTCTATGAAATTCAGGCCCATGGTTTGCCTCCAGCCTGTGTGGGTACACCGGATTTGGGGCACCTGGGTGGGTTAGTCAGTTAAGCGTCTGATTCTTGATCTCAGCTCAGGTCATGATCTCGAAGTTCCCGAGTTTGAGCCCCACGTCAGGCTCTGCGCTGATGGCGCAGGGCCCGCTTGGGATTCTGTCTCTTCTCTCTGCTGCTTCCCTACTTGTGAGCACTCGTGCGCACTCTCTCTCTCTCTCTCTCAAAATAAATAAATAAACAAACATAAAATTAAAAAAAAAAAAAATCCAGGCTCAAGGTTACTAGCAACCAGCAGGTGCTCTCAAGGCAAACACTGAGTTCAGTGCTTGCTCACAGTTCTGGATATGTGGGGTATTTTTTGCTGTTGTTGATTTTGCCCTCTGATGGTTTTTCTTAATTTACTCCCACATCAGCAATGATTTTTAAAACATTTTCACATTAATTCATTATTTCAGGCATTTGATCCTGGGATGGGTTTCTCTGCTCCAACAGTGAAATATTTTGCTGAAAGTAAAGTCTTTGATTTATCCTTGATTTACATTTTGAGCAATTGCCATGAAAGTGTAATCTACTTGAATTTTTTGACTAAATGTTTTGTAATTTTTATTTTCCCTGAGAAATTTAAATCCTTTCCTGTAGTTTCATACGTTGCCATCTGAAATCTCATTTTAAAATATGAGAACATCTGTCTTCCTTTTCAATATTGAAACTATTTTTGTAAAAGATGTCAATATTTCTTAATAAGCAGATGGAATTTTCCTGTTCACTCACCTTAGAACATAGAAGCCATTGACTCTATCTTCTGAATATTCAATATCTTCTAAATGGGCAGTAAGAAAACATTTTTAAAAGCCAACCAACGAAGATTCCATACACATTAAATAATGATATAATAGTGTAGTAATGTAGTAATGTAGTAATGATATAAATAATGTAGTCCGTAAACTGTATTCAGGAAATAAATGAAATTTGAATTACATAGGATATTTCTGCAATTTAAATATCACATTAATTTTATGTTACTTTATTTTAATTTCAAGTTCAGATAATACTAAAAAATACAAAAAGTTGATAAGACAGCTCTGTTATGAGACAACTATTCTTGAGTGTTCCACAGGGCAGTTTTGGTTTAATTTATTGTTTGATTTCTTATTTTAATTAAACTACCTGAAAGCTCCTAAGAGTCATTTCAGCACTTTTTTTTTTTTTTACCAAATAATGTTGGGAATGACAAGCAACTATTGTCATTAATTAATCATTATTTCCATTTTCTTAGGAATCAAGCCAGATTTGAGAGCTAACTGGTAAGCAGGAAGCCCGGGAAAAGCCTGTTTAACAAAAGGGATATGAACAAACACGTTTTGTAGTTAGTGTCTATTCTAAAGTCATTTGCCAATTAAGTTTTCTGCCTTGTGAGAATTATAGTATTCTAGTCTATTTATATCAAGATGAGCTGACAGAAGAAAGAGTTCTCAATAAACAAATTTTCCTTTCAGAAGAATTTGGTTCAATCTCAATGACAATCAAAGATGCACAATTTAAAACAAGATATTTTTCAACTTTCAGATTAGCAAAGTAAACAGTGTGATAATACCAGGGTTAGACAAAGTGGAAGTAAAAAAGATAGTTTTTGCACTGTTTAACTATAAATTGCTACCAGCCGCAGGAGGACAAGTTGACATTATATATCATGAAAAAAAAATTTTAATGTGTATATTCTTTAGTCACCTAAACTTTCAGAATTTTTTCCTTAAAAAATGATAAAAAAGAAAACAAGTGTAGAGATATAGATACACAAATGTTTGTCCCAATTTTGTTTATAATTGTGAAAGTTTCTAACAGAAGTGAGGTCCTTTACTAAAAACAGACTAAGGAATTTGCGTAGCTCTGCTCTTTGAGGAAAGACATCCTTCCTCATGAGCTCTTTTTTTTTTAATTTTTTTTTTTTTTTTGAGAGAGAGTGCAAGTGGGGGAGGGGCAGAGAGGGAGACAGAGGGTCTGAAGAGGGCTCCTAGCTGAATGTGGGTGGGGCTCACACTTAGGAACCAGGAATTCAACCTGCGGAGCCACCCAGGAGCCCTTCCCATGAGTTGACTCTTAAGTCACCTGCAATTAAAACTTTTCCTTATGAGGCACTCTTCCTACTCCACCTATTGCATGGTTTAGTTTTCTGCCTTTACTACAAATTGATTTTTGTGGTTCATCACCTCAACACTGACCTAAAACTTATTTTGCTAATAACTTATATGATGTGTAGTCCCAATTTTTTTTTTCTATTTTGTTTTTATATTTTAGATTTTCTGGCTCTTATTTTCCTTTAACTTAAAATTTTATCTTTACATTTTTAATAAAAATTTAACTTTATTTTATATACTTAAAAACTTCTTTTAGTCTTAATAATCTCTCTTAACTTTTTACTTTTTAAAAAAAATTTTTTTTTCAACGTTTATTTATTTTTGGGACAGAGAGAGACAGAGCATGAACGGGGGAGGGGCAGAGAGAGAGGGAGACACAGAATCGGAAACAGGCTCCAGGCTCTGAGCCATCAGCCCAGAGCCTGACGCGGGGCTCGAACTCCCGGACCGCGAGATCGTGACCTGGCTGAAGTCGGACGCCTAACCGACTGCGCCACCCAGGCGCCCCACTTTTTACTTTTTAGACCTAGCTCCTTATCTTGAATCTGTTTATTTTCAAGTTTATTTAGGTTTCTCAATTGATTTTTCTAGATTTTGAAGTTAATATTTTGTCCTTGGAATAAATTCTTTTACCCTAAAATTATATTCTATTTCTGCTTCTTTTGTTTTTAGACTTTGTCTACTTTAAATGTCTGTTTTTCCACTTATTATTTTATTTTAATTTTTTTTTTTTCTGTTTTGTTGAACAACCTCATTTCATGGCTCCTGTTCAAGAGGAGAATCCTGGCCCAGCCCACCTGCATGAAGAGGTAGGGGGATTCTGCTCTGGCATCTACCTTGTTAGGCTCCTCTGTCACAGGAGAATGTCATTCTGCTTGCCAGCTCCACTGAAACTTAACTGGCAATTAATTTGAAATGTAACTGGCAACATATGCAACTGCAATTCAGTTCCTAACAAAGGCTCATTTGAAAGAAACATGACTGAAGACTGCTTAAAAGTTGTGCAATCCTTCCATGTCTCTTGAAGTGCTTCAGTGTGAATCCCTGGATGAAATCAGATCATCAGAAAACTTGTAGCTGAATTTGTAGTGTTCTTGTACTATCTAGATTGATCATACAAAAACTATACTTTGATGTTCTCTCATTGGTCTATTTTGAGGAATTTTTATAAGAAATTGCCCCAAGGGGACCCCTGAGTGGCTCAGTTGGTTAAGCATCCGCCTCTTGATTTTGGCTCAAGTCATGATCTCACGGTCGTGAGATCAAGCCCCGAGTCTGGCTCCCGACTGAGGGTGGAGTCTGTTTAGGATTCTCTCTCTCCCTCTCTTTCTCTGACTCTCTCTCACACATAAAGAAAGAAAGAAAGAAAGAAAGAAAGAAAGAAAGAAAGAAAGAAGCAAAGAAAGAAAGGAAGGAAGAAAAAGAAAGAATGGAAGGAAAGAAAGAATAGAAAGAATGGAAGGAAGGAAGGAAGGAAGGAAGGAAGGAAAGAAAGAAAGAAAGAAAGAAAGAAAGAAAGAGAAAGAAAAGAAAAAAAAAAGAAATTACTTTATGAAACTGTTAAGAAGTTCCCAGGAGCATAGTGTCCCTAGAGCAACTCTTTTGTTTTTGGTTTCGTATGGCTATTGATATGGTCAGCTCTACCTTATTGACCCTCTGAATTGTGTAACCCATATTGTTTTTTCTTTTTTGTTGGATGCTAGAGAACACAGAGTCAAAATCATGGCTCATATCCAACCATTGCACAGTATCTCTTGGCAAACATTTTACTACTCCCTTCTAGTTTCATTTTATTTCTCATTTCAGTATTTCCTCTGCAGTGATTTTCTTAGTTACATATTATTATTTTATCTGGATATATGCACTGTTACTTCACCTTAAAGAATTTCAAAACCTGAAATACCCTGAAAGAGAGAGAAACAAGGAAAAGTTTGGCATTATAACCCCATTTTACACATTAAAAAAAACCAGGACAATGTGATAATAATAGGAAGCCAGACAGTAGCAGACCTGAAATTGGAACATCCACCTTCGAGTGATGAAATCACTTAAAATCCAAGCATCCAAAGCCATCAGTCTCTCCTGGTATAATTGCCAGATTTCCATCAACACTGGGGATCAACCACCAGTCAGAAATAATCAAATTCCTTGTGCTGTTTTCTCTACTTTATTTTGAGTAATATTAAAGTTCCAGAAATATCAGTCTAGGCAAATCCAGTGAGTATAAGTAACTAAAAGTGTTAGCTCCCACCTCTTTGCCATATGTTCAGAAAAATCTCAGACAAGTTCAACTTGATGTTTTGTGAACCACCCATCTAGAAACATTACAGGCTTTACTGGGTGGGGTTTTGTGGCAATTTGCAAGTACACCAGTTTAGTCAAGGATAGGTAGAGGAGCATAACATAAAGATCCATGTAGCCATAAAGATTCATTTTCGCATTCAATATTAAACAAAATATTTAAATAATACCAATAAATATTTCAGGTAGTGGATTAAATGATTCTAGCAGACCTTATTTCTAAGCCACAAAACTTTGAAACTCAACCTCTGCTCCATAGAACTTTCTATTTGTTTTGGAGCTTAATACTGTATAAGTACCATCCAGAGATTTGTCTACATGACTCTTTTTGCTTTGTTTTGTTCTCTGATTATAAAACCAACTATTCTCATTGTAGAAAATTAAAGAAGCAAAACATATATAAATAAAAATGAAAACTTAATAGAAACAATTCTAGCTGACATTTCTTCAGCACTTATTTAGAATGAGCACAAATCTAAGCATCTTACATACATTCTCTCTACCTCCCAACAACACTGCAAAATAGATACACTGCTTGGTTCTGTTTTATGGCTGGAGAAAACAACGCTCAGTGAGTTGAATTAAGTGATTAAGTGAATGCACCACTAATTACAAAAGTTGTAAGTGACATTTGATGCATTGCATTTCAATTTTTATTCATTTATTCATTCGTGATAAATAACTGATGGATGGATAGACATAGAGGCATGGATAGATGGATAGATAGGTAGATACATAGATAATAGGTAGATGATAGATAGATAGATAGATAGATAGATGATAGAATTTTCTTATTGTTAAGACAATCATGTTTGAAACCTGATTCTGCCACATACAATTATATAATAAGTAATTTTTTTATGTCTTGAAATTTTACCAAAAATTTAAAACTCTGCAGAGTCAGGATGAATTACATTCAGCTGGAAGGGACAGCAAACCTAACAAATAAGCTTAGCATTCAAAACATGTAAGTGCTTATCCACCTACAAGAATTCCAGGGATAGGCAGATGTGAGACAGGCATAGTTGCTCTTGCTGTTCCTAGTACACAGAACTTCATCCTCATGTTTGTCACCTTGCCGTCATATGGTGGCTGCCACATCTGTAGCTGCCACGTGTCAGGAAAGAACAAGAAAAGGGAAAAGAAAGAGGGACATGCCCACAGGCTTTGTGTCTCAGAAGCCTCTCTCACCATTAGCTAGATCTGTTTCATACAGCATTTCAATTAACTTACTACTGCATAACAAATCATCCCAATATATAAAGGCTACAACACCAACACAATGGCAGACAACTGCCATATGATGAGTTTCCATAGGGAGAGCTAGTCCCTGCTCTGAGTGATCTTATCTGGGACAACTCCACTGGGGCTAGAAAGATCCAAGATGGCCTCATCTAGAAATTTGTCACTCAGCTGGGGTGGCTAGAATGACTGGGGATTGACTTGGCCTCTCTTCTCTTTATAATTCCTCCAGGACCCTTCTGTCTCTCCCCATAAACTTTTTCTAGTTAGACATTTGGAATTCTTATTTTTTTTTTTAACGTTTATTCATTTTTGAGACAGAGAGAGACAGAGCATGAATGGGGGAAGGTCAGAGAGAGAGGGAGACACAGAATCGGAAACAGGCTCCAGGCTCTGAGCTGTCAGCACAGAGCCTGACGCTGGGCTTGAACTCAAGGACCACGAGATCATGACTTGAGCTGAAGTTGGACGCCCAACCGACTGAGCCACCCAGGCGCCCCAGGACATTTGGAATTCTCTACATGATGGCTAGCTTCCAAAAGAATGAAGAAACAGAAGCTGCAAAGTTTATTGAGACCTAGGTCCAGAAGTCAAACATTACTTTCACACGGTCTACTGGCCAAAGCAAATCATAGAACCAGTCCAGATTTAAGGGTAGAAGAAAATTTTGGGGCTCTTGATGGAAGGAGAGGCATACATATAGAGGGAAGGAATTGTTAGTGGCCATCATTGCAAATAATCCATGACATGTAGGTACTCCTATTTCAGTCACTATTTAAAAAAAAATTTAAGTTTATTCATTTTTTTTAGAGAGACAGAGACAGAATGTGAGTGGGGGAGGGGCAGAGAGAGGGAGACACAGAATCTGAAGCAGGCTCCAGGCTCTGAGCTGTCAGCACAGAGCCCAACGCAGGGCTCAAACCCACACGAGACCATGACCTAAGCCTAAACTCAACTAACTGAGTCACCCAGGTGCCCCCAGTTACTATTTTTAAAAAAGCTGTAGTAGGGTTGCTTGGCTGGCTTAGTCAAAAGAGCATGTGACTCTTGATCTCAGGGTTATGAGTTCAAGCCCCACGTTGGGTATAGAGATTAAATAAATAAATACATAAATAAACTTAAAATAAAACTGTAGTAGGTCAAAGGGCAATAAGTCAACAATGTGTCTCCTAAAATCTTTTTTTTTCAAGGAATTCTCATTCTCTCTCTCTCTCCCCCCTCCCTTCTAGCTTTCTCATTCTCTCTAGCTGTTACTCTTGCTTTCTCTGCAACACACACACACACACAAACACACCCACACTCACACACACAATCACCTCAGGTAAAATAATTTTTAAAAAGATTGATTCAAAGTTAAATATATGGTATATACAGTTTAAGTAAAGCTAGAAAAAAATTGCACACAAAGTTTTCTGTGTGTAGTTTGGCTACGGGTAATCTTTTTTTTGTTGTTATTTTTTTCAGTATTTTCTGATTTTCCATAATATTATTGTTACTTCTGATTCAGAAAATAATAATAAATGCTCTTTTTTAAAAGCTAATTTCTTACTAATGGTATAATGTTCCATTATATAGATGCCAGAAAGTTATATATACATTCCCTTATAATTGGATATCTAGGCTGTTTATATTTTTCCCCATTAAATCATGTAAAATAAAGGTATTTGAATAAATATAGAAACTGTTTGCAAGAAATGTTATTTCCATTTAGACTGTGACCAGCAGCATATAAAACAGTCTAAGCATATATTCAGCACCATTATGTATTTCAGCATTAAAAAACTTACGACAGGGGCACCTGGATGGCTCAGTCAGAAAAGTTAACTGACTGTTCGTCTCAGCTCAGGTCATGATCTTATAGTTCGTGAGTTCAAGCCCCACATTGTGCTCTGTAATGACTGTGTGGAACCTGTTTGGGATTCTCTCTCTCTCTCCCTCTCTCTCTGCCCTTCTTGCATGCACTTACTCTCTCTCAAAAAAAAAAAAAACAATTTAAATTTAAAAACTTATGACAACTTATTTTTACTTGAATTTTTTATTAATGAGTTTGATATTTTATAAAGTACATTGGCCATTTGTATAGTTTCAGGTAGGAATTGCCCACATCCTTTCCAGTTTTTCTATTGGAACGAAAATGTTTTTCATTTATCATTAAAAGTCTTTGTATAACAAAGCATGTTAATTTCTTGATATAATTTATTATATTTTCCTAGTTTCCCATTTGCCTTTTGGATGTTTTTCTCATACAACAGCTTTACAACTTTTTACTTTGAAATTTATCAATTATTTTATTTGTATTTTTTTTGCATAATATCCTTCGATATTCCTTCCTCATCTGGATATGTTAAATATTTAAATTTTCTTTTAAATTATACTATTCAGAATTTTTTATGCTTAACTTTTGATTCACTTGGGTTTTACTTTGTATATGATGCAATGAGAAAGTTTAAGTTAATACTTCCCCCCCAAAGAAAGGCCATTTCTCAACACCATATACTGAAGAATTTGTCCATCCATATCCATATGTATATGTAAATCCTAAAATATCATATATTGTTGTATGTACATATACTCACAACACACATATGTACTATGGTCTGATTAAATTATTTATCAATTCTTTGTTTTTTATCTATTGATTCTTAAAGTAATGAATGACTTTATTTCTAGTTTTGTAATACATGTTAAAAATCTAGACAAATTTTTTTTTAGTTTTCAATTTTTCCTCTCTTAAAAAGAAAAAAGAAAAAAAAATTAGCTTCTCTCAGTTTTTTATCATTCCAAATAAATATTTAAATCTTTATTTCAAGGTCCTAAAATGATCCTGCTGTTATTTTCACCTAGAACAAAAGTATATAAATTAATCTAGGAAGAACTGACATCTTTAAAATATTCTTATAAGAAAAATTTTATGTCTCTACACATCAGAACATTTTTCCAGTAAAGTTTTATAATTTAATTGATGTGAATTATATTTCTTCTTAATGTATGTCCCTTGATAGTATTTTGTTACTATTTGGGATGATGTATTTTTCTTTCATTATATCTTGTAAGTGATCATTATCATACTGGAAAGCTATTGGTTTTCAAATCTTTCACATACCTGATCTCCTTAATGAGTTATTCTTTGCATACTAAGCATCCTCAAATTATTTTCTTGAGTATTCTTGGTATATACTATATCGCCAGCAAGTAAACATTATTGTATCAGTCACTGCAAAAAAAAAAAATAGTATTACTTTTTCAACTTAATGTCTTATATACATTGGCTAGAATTCCAGAAAAGTATCATGATATATTTATTCATTCAACTAATATTTAGTGAGTTGCCCTTTTCTGGATGCTAATCTGTGCTACAGTTAGGTCATTTTCCAACTTCAGAAGCCCATGCTTGTTTGAAGTTCTAATCCCATTGTAATTATGCCTCCCATATCACTATTCAGACTTTTCATGAGTAAAATCTCCCTGTCCACTCCCCCTGCCTTTTTTTTTTTTTTTTTTGGTCTTTGTAATCCCAGCACAGAGTCTCAAAGATTAGATAATCATGAAATGTCTGATGAATGGAGAAATGAATGTTGAAATATGTAGCCCGAGACATACCTATGGAGAATGAGCTAAGAAGAATATGTTCATTTAGATGCACGATATTTCCATCCACTGAACTTTATCAACCTCCAGCCAAAGTGTTATGATTTTGTACAACAAAAATATTAGGAGTACAGCTGAACTGAAGGGACTCATTATAGGGAACAATTGGGCAGTGAAAAAGTAGCAGGAAGCCTGGAGGCTTTATCAAGAACTCTTTTTTTCTACTGCTTACATGCAGGATCATCACACCTCTCTAATCACAGGAAATTCTTAAAAACAAATTCAGAACAACTTCTCTTTGTTATGTTCAGCAATGGGTTAATTATGGGAATGGGAAGAGAAATAGTGGAATAGTGACCTAAATGAAACTAAGGCTTTCAGGGCTGGATGCAAAGTTTAAGCTGATCAATGTTTGGGTTGATCAATATGGAGAATAATAGGCAGAATATATCAAATATTTTGCCTTCATTGTCAAGTAACATCTAGGGTTGTGTAAATGCATTCATCATTTGAAATCTTAATCCCAGGGGCACCTCAGTCGGTTAAACCCAACTCTTGGTCTTGGCTCAGGTCATGATATCACGGTTTAGTGAGTTTGAGCTCTGCACTGGACTCTGTGCTGGCAGCACGAGCCTGCTTGATAGTTTCTGTCTCCCTCTCTCTGTCCCTCCCCTACTGGTGCTGTCTCTGTCTTTCTCAAAATAAATAAAAATAAAAACTTAAAAAAATAACATAACATAAAAGCTTAATTCCAAAATGTAATTTAGAGATTGAAGAGTATAGACAGCAATTTACTGTTGTTTACATGTCTAGTTTTCAATATGTATGCAAAGTCTTTAACAACTCCAGTTGACAATTTGTATATATAATAATCTGGAGGGAGGAAAAAATGGACTCCCTGCTCTAGACTCCTGGTGCTCGAATCAGGTGTCCATGTGTTCAGGTGGGGAGAGTGGGATTTTCAGAACTGGGCTCTGAAAATCCCATGAAAATTACTGCTCTAGATTAATTTTATAATTAATGACTTTTATTCTATGACTAATAATTCTTAGATTTGTGCTTGTTATCTTGCTCATTCTATTCAAGCGAAAACAAGGTTATATTGGAGGTCTTTTTTTGAAGAATCTTTTGCAAGGTTGGTAGAGGGGGACCAGGAATAAAACATTGTTTTCTAAAAATAGTGACATTTACTTATGAAATTGTGGAATTCTGAGCAAGTATACTCTGGTAACTTTAGGGCTCAAATCCAATAGTTTTTTTTTTTTTTAATATGCTTTATTTAAAATTAAGAAGTGCGTTAAACAGAAAAGCCAGGTCCTTCCTTTTTTGTCTAGTACTAGTGGCTAAATGTTGTATAATTTTCAAAGTGCTTTCAGCATACTCAAAAATAATGAGGTGATATAATAAAATTAATTGTACTATTTTATTGTTTACAATGGAAAAAATATATCCTACGTATTCATAATGAAAGACTCTGGCATGCCCATGACACGTAAATTGTCTCATGAGCATAAAAAACTTTTTGTTATTGCCATTAATTATAGATATTTAACACATAGTTAATTGTGCTATCATTCATTTAGCTTTCAAAAATTATGGTGGGGAAATTCTACACTGTTACAGTGCTGTGTAATAAAAGGAACATGATAGAATGTATCACTTAGGTGCAGAGTTTTAGATTAGTCAGGTATAATATTACTGTGTTAGATATATAGGGCCTAGAGGAGATAAAAGGGTAAATAAATGGAAAATTTTCTTATGTAATATTATCCACCAGAGGGAGCATAGACAGTCAAAAAGAATATAAATAATAACTAAGGTTGACCATTAAACGAAATAGATTTTTCCCTAGGCTTCAGTATGTAAAAAAAGGAAAAAGAAGATTTCTTAAATGACACCAGCCCTCTTTTATAGAAACAAAATGTCATAAAAAATCAGATATCATTTTTGAACAGTGGCTCTGTGGCTATATTTGTATTTTGAATCAGGCCTTTCATCACAACAAATTATAAATAAAAGATGAAGCCTTTGCTTCACACATTAGTAGCCAAATGCATGTATAATGCATGCTTAAATTGTTTTTCACTTTACACAGTCAATCCAAACCAGATGAGAAAAAAAGCACCTATTTTTAAAGTCTTTAGCCTCATTTAATCTAGGAAAATGTGAACAGGAGAGAAGTAGTTGCTAAAGGATGGCAAAGTTCACCCAAACTGATGAAATTTTAAAACATCTCTAAGTGAACAAAGCCAGACATTCCATCAGCTGATGCTGCCTTACGAGGTCACCTGCATAGTAGGTGATTCCAATGGCGATAGAACTGCCTTTTGGAAACGCTACAGTTCTGAGAAGAAATATAAACCATATTGTGGTTTACAAGGTCAGTATGAAAAGTATTTCTGAGCACATTTCAGTTTCATCTTTTTCTTATGCATTCTCAGAGCTTCTGGTTTCCATCTTTCTTTATCACTCAGTAGATGCTGCTATGGTCTTCAATGGTGATCATTCTATAACTAAAAAGCATTATTAAACATAATTATTACAGTGTTATGCCCCCTTTATCTATGTTAATGGAGCTGCCCATAATTACACAGATGGCAGAGTTGAAGCCTGTGTTTACATTTTGCAAGCTCACTAACTAATAATAATACCGGTGTGTTATTGCTCTAAGCAATCCATCATCTCGGCTTTTCCAGGTAAGAGCTGAGTCTCTGAAACCCGTAACTATTTTCCCTTTGTACTTCACAGGAGTCAAGAGCTCACATTCTTTACTATTTTAAATAGTTGTAAAGGAATGTATTTTGTTAAAGAAATTGGTTTGAATTTGTGAATATTCTGAAGAAAATTCTTGCAATACAGAAAGCACTAACCCATCTGATACTGCTAAATCTATGTATATAATATTATGTACATATGTATCTACAGTCTCCTATCTGATACTGCTAATATTCACTGTAGCTATTAGTAGAGTTTTATGCTGATAATCAGTATAAAACTGTGTGCTTTTGTGACTACCTAAGATTTATTTAATCAGTATTTGACAGGTGAATTAATTAATATAATGATATTGAAGTTTTGGCCTTGAAACTATTTTAATTTTGAGATGACTTACTACTGGGAAGATAACTGGTGAATTGTGTAACAATTCTAATAAGTCTAACATCAAAGGTAGTTATTTTATTTTATTTTATTTTATTTTATTTTATTTTATTTTATTTTATTTTAATACCACTAAAACTTATCTAAATTCTGACCAGGAGTATTCAACATTTCTCAGTTTATTTTATTGGCTCCAGAATATATGGCTAAATGTACTAAAGGAAGTATTTCAAAACCACATGTAGGAATAATCCAAAAAGCTAAATCAAAAAAGAATTCACTACAATGAAAAAAGCAAGTTAAAAGTGTTCTTAGCATGTTAAATCTAATTATTCTGGTTTTTATCGGATTACTAACTAAAGTATGTATGTTCAGGGCATTGAATTTTGAAAATGCTCTGAAACAGAGGGTATATACTAAAACCAGAAAGTAATGAAAAAATATGCAAAATAGCAGTTTAATTTATGTTTAACAGGCATTTGAATGTGGAATTTTGTTCCTTTTTATGTGAAATTGTTTCGTTTCATTATTTTATCCCCAACAGCCTGAGCTTCAGTACCAGATGACCCTTGGGCAAGAAAGACAGTATGGCACAATAATTTGTAAAGTAAAGCTAATATTTGGTGAATCATCCAAGGAATTCACTGCTTCTCAACGTTTCAAATTAACCTTTTCATGTCACACATTATTAGGACTAAATCCAATTAAGTTACACAGCTTCTGTGAAGTAATTTCCCTTCAAGATGCCATTTCTACCTCTCCAGGGAAAATGACATTTCAAAACCTAAGACTAAAACTAAACTAGAGAAATTTTAATTTTAAACTTTGTGTAATGCAAATATATGTGTTGCATTTAACACTATTACTTTCTTAAATGTCTGTATTGTGAATAACTCATCCAATCAAAAATACTTAAGAACATGGCCTCCCACAGACCTGATTTCTTCACACAAGACATGGATAGCCACTGAGGTAAGAAGCATCTGAAGAAATTTTACATCTTGCATCTTCTTATTTTTTTTTAAATGTTAATTCTCTTTCCTTTTGGAACTAAGACCAAAAATTATCAAGGAAAGTAGGCAAAATAACATGTGAACAAAAGGAAGAAAAAGTAGCAACAAAAGATGATAAGTGATAAGGGGACTAACTACATTTTTAACTCAACTAACTGCATTTTTTTTTTTTAAGTGTTAAAACAAAGCAAAGACTTGTAAGGACACTGTTGGCCCACAGACACTTTCCCCATATTCCTTTTCTGAGGCCTGATAGACTATCTTGCCATGTTACAGATCTCAAATTCCATAGCTGGGATCCAGAGACACATTTATTTTGTAACATTCACTCAGTGTTATAAACATCCTCAAATTTTAGTAATTGTGTTCTTGTTTTCAAATCAATGGATATTATTGAGCACCAGCTATTGCTAGGTTCTGTGCCTTGTGTACAGAAAACATGCTCTAAATATAGTTAGACTACCTGAATTTGAACGCATATTTGGCACCAGCTGGCCTGCTACCTAGCATACATCCTTTATTTTTTAATTTTTTTAAGTTTATTTATTTATTTTGAGAGAGAGAGAGAACAAGCAGGAGAGGGGCAGAGAGAGACAGAGAGAGAGAGAATCCCAAGCAGGCTCCGTGCTGTCAGCGCAGAGCTTCATTCAGGGCTCAATCTACGAACTGTGAGATCAAGACCTAATCCTAAATCAAGTACGGCATTTAACCGACTGAGCCACATAGGCACCCCTAGGACACATCCTTTAAATGGTCTAAGTCTTACTTTCCTCATCTGTAAAATGCCACCTCTACCCTGGCAATGTTGGCTAATGAAAGTTAGATGCATACATTATCTTGTCCATTGGAAAACACTAAGCAAGTAAATTTATTATCATATCTCTAGTACCATAGAAAATGCCTTACGTATTGTTTTGAATTTGTTAAGGTCCATAGCATAATGTCAATCATACTATACAGGGCTTGACAAATAGTAGATAAATGAATACATTAGTGAATAGCTCATAGCAGTTAAAAACTACCTCACTAGAGAGAACAGTGTGAGGTAGAGCTACAGTGGGAGTCTAGTCTCCATAATGCTGCTAATCCCGGGGCCTGTTCTGGAGACTGTTCCCCAGGAGACATAGAGGCCTGGTTTGGAAATAGGCTCAGGATGGATAGAACCAGCTAGCAGCTCACAAGGAGACTTAGCTCTTGCATGTAGACTTAATTTCAACACCGGTATTCTGTTTCTGGGAACTTGTTTCACTCGGGTAGATGGAATAGAGAACAAAATGCAATACCTTCCCTTCACATTCATGCATTCACATTCATCTATTGAATAAAATTGTACTGGTACCTACACCAGCTGTTAGTAAACCTTGACATCTAAGAAGTAGCTGATTCCACTTTTTTACACAATCAGATTCCATTTAATGTTAACAATTTAAATTCTATAGACATTAATGAACATATTAAATATTTTCATTTCCTTTCATAAATCTGCCTTTTTACCTCCTAGTGCATGATTACTTTAACACAATAATAGCAGGAAAAGAACATTTTTTTCTACTATTGCTATTTGCTTCAATATCTTCATGATCAAATTTACAAATCCTCTACTTAAGAGCTGTAAAATAGAATTAAGAGATATCCTGTGGCCATTTTTTATCTGAGACTTTAAACAATAGCACACCAATATGCCTGGAGAGATGAGCAAATATTAACCAGGTTAGCTCAAATCAATACATATTTGAGTTCTTACTATGTGTCAGGCTCTGTGCCAGGCATTTGGGGTAAAAATAGGAGTAATAAATGTTTTGTGTTTATGAAGAACTTAATAGATAAATGTGTATTATTATTTAGTTAACTATACATATAAGATGGAAAGGAGTGAACAGGACAGAATGAACATCAGTAAAACCCAGAAGCCAGAAAACTCAAAGATCTAGGGTTAAAAAGAAAAGGATTCAACTCCAGATAGGGTAGAAGTGTGAGGTTAGTAAGAGCTGGTATATGTCATCACATCTTTGGGACTCAGTATCCTCATTTATGAAAGTAAGAAAATGGCTCAGAAAGCTTTGATAAAACTATGATTTTAGGAGTTTTAAAATATGTCCACAGGTTCTTAGATATCCCTCCCTTCAAAGAACAGAGCCTAATTCTCCTCCATTTGACTGTGGACTGGTCTTTATGATCCACTAAGAACAGACTACGGTGGAATTAACTAGGAATAAGTAATAAAATATGGCATTGCTGCTTGCTCCTTGCTCTCTTTTTAAAAATTATTAGTACTAGATGGTTTCTTTTATTTAAGAGGATAAAGTATTGACTGCTTTCATATTGACAGAAAGTAAGTTCTTCTTGCTTTTTTTTGGATTGCTAATTCTGGGAGAAGTTAGATACCATGTAAGCAACCCTATGGAGGGGTCTACATGGCAAGGAACTGAGGCCGCTTGCCAAAAGTCATTTGACTGAACCATCTTGGAAGAAGATCCTCTGGCCCAATCAAACATACAGATGACCCCCAGCCCTGGCTAAAATTTTTACTGTAATCTCATAAAAAATCCTGAGTCACAACAACCTAGCTAAATCACTTTTGGTCTCCAAACTTTTAGAAATTTTTTGAGATAATAAATATTTGTTGTTTTAAGCTGTTAGTGTTTGGGGATAGTTTGTTACAAAGCAGTGGATAACTAATACAACGACACTGACATATAAATTAATAATGTTATATAATGAAAAAATACTATAAATAAAAAATAAATAATAACTTTATATTTTGACATAGATAATCTAGGAAATTAGTAGCAGCTTTTGCTTATAAAATGATAGAAGACTAAAACTGAAAAGATGCAATTCTGTCAGAAATGCTTAAAGGTACAAATGTACCATAAAACTTGATCATAGTCTTGGCTTTGACCCTACACACTGCAATAATACAGCCCACTGGAGTATTTCATTATCACACAGCTTTCTATGAGTCTGACTGGCACTCAGTACATATTTGTTGAAAGAGGGAACAATGGAAAATGACAAGGAAATGTGGAAGTCTGGATAGTATGAACACTAATATTAGAGAATACTTATTTTTGTGCCAGACACCATGATAAAGACTTCACACGAATAAACAAAGAAGACATTATTCAAGACAATTGATATGCATGTATCCAATGCCTAAAACCAATTTGGAAAGAGAAAATGTAGAAGAAGAACCTGATGGAAATAAATGCTCTTGGGCAGAGAGCCTGAGAACAGTGATTATATGAACCCCAGATAATCCTAGAAAGTGTGCCGTATCAATTTCTCAAATAGATTTTTACCCCCAGGCTATGTGATTTTCCACAAAGGAAAAAAAAAGTTAGTAAACAAGTTTGAATTCATGAAATGCAGTTTTAATGAGTGTTTATTTAAAACTACTTGATGCCCAAAACAATTACATGAATAAGGCCTGTTTGCTTACCGTCATCTTTAATGTTGCCAACATAATCATATATTATTTTTCAAAGGTTTGTCCTTTATCTCAGCATATTGAGCTAAAGCTACAAATAAAGATACAACAATGGTGATGATAAATTAAAATTTAAAGATGTTGCAATATTTATTGGTGATATACAAAAATGTTTTGCTTAAGCCATGTACCAGTACTTTAAAAATTTATAACTGTACATTCCATTAAATGTCACCTCGATTAGGGTCTAAATACATTCTTAGAGTTCTGAAAGAAGAGATTTGAGCTTAAAAAAAGATCCCATTATCTATTCTCATACCCTTTCTCTTTCACCTTTAATTGGAGTAAGGGGCATCACTCCTGCTTCTTATTAGGGCCAAATGTTCATGTACCAAATGACTTGACATAGAAGAGATTTTTTTTTTTTTTGCAACTCAGATTCCTTCAAATACTATACACCCTTATCTAACTTGAATTATGCCTTTTTTACCTAGACAATATGGCATAAAAACAAATAAATTGAAGGGTGCCTTGGTGTCTCAGTTGATGGAGCATGCTGCCCTTAATCTTGGGGTTATGAGTTCAAGCCCCATGTTGGGTGTACAGATTATTTAAAAATAAAAAAAATGCATTGAACCATAATCTCTATAAAAATACTGAGCACACATGTGTGATATAGCTGGTCCAGCTCAATTACAGGCTATACCTAAAAGGAATACATGGCCCATACACTGCATTTACAGAATAACTTTTAGAACTGCCCCCTCATACTTTGCTCTTAGTATTCTGTGCTGAACCTTCACCTGCTTCCTGGTTCCCTTGTGTTCATCCTGACACACTGATTGGCTGCCATCCCACTTCCAGACTTTTGGCTTCCTCCCCTATACTCCAAATCACGTTCTTCCAAACATCATCTCAAGTTACACACTGATAGGGAGCTCTTTTTGGGAAATGACTCCAACCCTTCTACCACACATATGCTCCTCCTCATGGCTGAAATTTGGCCAGGCTGGCTTACAGAGGAGGTACAAGGTACTACAGGTTTGGCAAACATTCGTGAAGGACTATCTGCCCATGGTGTGAGTGCTGTCATCGGACCTTCCCAGTAAAACTGGGCCTTCCTCCATCTGCAGTCCTCCCTATGTACCTCTTTTTAAAGAGATTCTATTTCTAAAAGTGCTTTCTTCAACACTGCTCTCAAGTGCTAGATTATTTACCTGGGTCAAACCCCTAGAGCTGGAGAATAAGAGCAATTGTACACTCAAATATACACACGCCATATTCATGACAGGGAACTTCCACACTTCGAAAACAATTAAAAACAAAAAAGCAGAAGTTGGAAACTTGGCACCCAATATTAAGAGTTTGCCCATCCCTGATATACACAAACACACAAACAATCCAAAGTGCATTGACTCAAGCAGTGATTGATAGGAGCTCTTAACAAACTCCTTGGGTCTTCTTCAAGTTCAAAAACCTGACACAAAGTGCTTAGAAGGGAAAATACAAGACAAAAATGACTCTGAGCTCAATATTTTCCTTCTGTGGAAGGAGCCTGTAAAAATCTCTAGAGGAAAAAAACAAAAACAAACAAACAAAAAACCCTTTGCCCTTGGCCTGTGAGTGTTTTGTGTCTTTACAAGGCCACATGCCAGTATATTGCCAGGGCTTGGAAGGTTGTGTGGAGCAATAGGGAATGAGTGGGACCTGGAACTTACCGCAAATCAGTTTATTCATTCATTCAACAATTATATTTTGAACTGCTCTGTGTTGAGAACATCAATGAATCTGCCTTCACAGAGCTTACTTTCTCAGGGAAGAGACCCAGAAAAACCAAATAAATAAAGAAGTTTAGAATACAGGACAGGTAGTGCTAGTGCTGTTAAAAAAAAAATGACGGGCAGCCTGGGTGGCTCAGTCAGTTAAGCATCCCACTTTGGCTTGGGTTCATGTGTTTTGAGTCCCACCTCCTGCTCTGTGCTGACAGTTTAGAGCCTGAAGCCTGCTTTGGATTCTGTCTCCCTCAATCTCTGCCCCTTCCCCACTCATGGTCTGTCTCTGTCTCTCTCAAAAATAAATAAATAAACATCTTTTTTATTTTGAGAGAGAGCGTGTGCATGAGAGAAGGAGAGAGAGAGGGCAAGGGGCAGAGAGAGAGAGAGAGAGAGAGAGAGAGAGAGAGTCCCAAGCAGGCTCCGTGTCAGCACAGAGCCCTACCTGGGGCTCAAACTCATAAACCGTGAGATCATGACCTGAGCCAAAATCAGGAGTCGGATGCTTAACCGACTGAGCCACCTAGGCACCCCTAAAATTTTCTAAATAAAAACAGTGGGGTGCCTGGGTGGCTCAGTCAGTTGAGCATCTGGCTCTCGATTTTGCTCCATTTTGGCTCAGGTCATGATCCCAGGGTCATGGGATTGAGCTCCACATTGGGCTCCATGCTGAGCATGGAGCCTGCTTAAGTAAGATTCTCTCTCTCTCCCTCTGCCCCTCTCTCCTGCTTGCTGTGTCTCTCTCTCTCTATCTATCTAAAAAAAATAAAATTAAATAAATAGATAAAGCAAGCAGGTTAAAAAGAAGGAATGTGACACGTGCTGCTGGGTTAAACATGTGGCCTGGGAAGCCTCTTCTTAGGAAGTGACATCTCAACAGAGGCCAGAATGAGATGAAGAAGAGTTAAGCAGTGCAGAAGTGTGAGGGGAATTTCAGGCAGTAGGAATAATGAATCGAAAAGTCCACAGACAAGAACATGCTTGGAGGGTTCAATGAACAGAAAAAGGACCAAAGTATCTGCAACAGAGAGAAAGGAAAAAAGTGGTAGAAAATTACTTCTGAAAGGCAGTCAGAGGCCAGATTGCATGGGCCCTTGTAAACTGTGGTAAGGTCTATAGTACTGTTTTCTTCCCCCCGAGTGCCCTCAGAAGCCATTTTGGGGAGCTTCGATTATTGGTCCCAATTTTTTCACTCGCTTGTAATAGGATTATACACTTACACATACACCCTTGGCCATGGTCCTTTGCAGTACCCTCCCATGTGTGTGGAGTATATCTGGTCACACAGATGACTTGCTTTGGTCAATGGAATATTAGCTAATGTGACATAAACGGAGGCCTTACATGGGCTCTCATGGGTTGTTTTCTGGAGCTCCCTTGATTACCATTTGAAGAGTAGGTTCTAGGTAGTCACTGCCTATTCAAGCCTTGGCCCCAGAATAAGATTCATGGAGCACAGCAGAATCCATCCTGAAGCTCGCAGCAGAGTCACCCCAGCTGACCTGTGGGCAAGAAAAATGAGTGCTTAATGTTGGAAACTACTGAGAGAGTGGCTTGTTTAGCAGCCTTATTGAAGCAAGAGCTGACTAATACACCCTTGGAGGGTTTAGATCAAAGGAAGACAGTAATTTGACATATTTTAAAAAGACAGCTCTGACAGCTGTTTAGAGAGTAGAAGGAGGAAATGTACCGAGAGGAAACAGAGTAATTGAGAGGCCACTGCAAGAATTGCAGTGAGGGATGGCAGTGGCTACATCAGGGTGGGCATGGTGGAGCTGACAGGATTTGGTGATGACTGGGAGGTGAAGTGTGAGATAAAGAAAGGAGTGTTACAGCATTGTCTTACAGCAATTTTACCAGCCAGCTTGTTATTTTATCCATCCCACCAGCCCAGCCTACATTTCTAAGCATAAAAATCAGCATACAAAGAGTGTTTTTTTGTCAACTGCCATATATTCAGAGACTACAGTTGCTATAGCAGCCGAGCAATTCTCTTTGGGCAGCCAGGTGGAAACCAAATTGTCTTGAAGAATCCTAGAGCTGAATAGGGAGATTTTCTCCAGGACCACATGACAAACTTCATAATTTCCTTTTTATTTTTGCTAACAAGAATATCTAAATCAGGATGCTATGACCTGGTACATAATTATCTTTTTCTGGAACCAACTCTGTTTTTCCATTTTGCAGTTTGTAGTTTGTGCTGAGAATCTTACGGATATTGCTGTTTCATGAGGTTATTCTATCAAATGCTAGGGCATCTCCTTCCTCAAAAAACCTGAATGAATACCATCCTTGGATTTCAGAAATGATTCAGACCAGTGTCCACTCCTCACTCATAGCAAGGGCTTTTGCCTCAAATACGTATCTTCTCTCCTACTTAGGAAACTAAGTCAGACATTTCTGGAGCCACCTGGCCTCTCTCTTGTCACACACTTCCTTCAAGCTTGGAGCCAAACTAAACCTGGAAGTCTATCCTGCCTCTCTTCCCAGATGGCTCACCCTGGCATTCCTCTCACAAAACCAAGATTTCCTACTTGCATAAAATACATCCAGCTCAGGAACTCTTGTACCTTGTTGGTGGGAATGTAAATTGGTATAGCCATTATGAAAACAGTATGGAGGTTCCTCAAAAAATTAAAAATAGAACTGCCATATGATCTAGCAATCTCACTTCTGGGAATATAGCCAAAGGAAATAAAATCAGGATCTTGAAGAGATATTTGCTCTCTCATGTTTATTGTAGCACTATTCACATTAGCCCATATAGAGAATCAACCTGAGTCTCCATGAATCAATAAATGGATACAGAAAATAGAATATATCTATATATATCTATATAAATATATATGTAATAGAATATAATTAAGTCTTAAAAGAGAAGGAAATTTTGTCATTTGCAACAACATGGATGAAGGGATGAAATTTGAGGGCATGATGCTAAACGAAATAAGCCAAGCACAGAAATACAAATACTTCATGATCTCACTTATGTGAGAAATCCAAAAGAGTAAAATTCATAGAAGTAGAAAATAGAATGGTGATTGCCAGGAGCTGAGCAGTAGGAGAAATGGGGAAATGTTGGTCAAAGAATACAAAGTTTTAGTTATGCAGGATAAACATGTTCTGGAAATTTGAAGTACAGCATAGTGACAATAATTAGCAATATTGTATACTTAAAATTTGCGAGGAGAATATATCTTAAATGTTTTCAGCACAAAAAAATGACAACTATGTGAGGTGATAATTTGTTAATTAATTTGATGATGGCAATCATTTCACAATGTATACATAAATCAAAACATCACCTTCTGTGCCTTAAATATACACAATTTTTGTTTGTTAGTTATACCTCAAGAGAGCTGGCGGGGGGGCGGAAGTACACTCAATCCTCACCAGTAGTATGAAAAATGGAGAAAGCCTCCGGGGCTCCTACATTTATAATCCCTTCACTCCTCCATGTAGGCTTTAGTCTGCAACTCCCAGAGTTGTGAGTGACACAACATCTTTATAGTGCACCCCACCCACTTGCTGAATGTGTATATAACTGTCTTTGGTTCTTCTTTGTCTATCTTGTCCACAATGGTCCTTGATAGGCATTTGTGCTCCTCCTTACTGATGAGATCAGAATGAGGGAGGACAAGCAGGTGCTAATACTTTGATGAACTTATTTCTATTTCTGGATATCTATCATACAGCATAGTAAATTAAGTACGTTTTACTGTTGCACCATCTGACATTCAGAATCAAACAATTTAAAAATGCCTAATGTCCACCTGCCAGCCAGGAAGGGAGCTGGTCTGGTAGACCATAACAGACAACTAGCCTGTAAAGCTCGTGGCTATCCATAATTGACAGCACTGATGTAAAAATGACAGCCAAACAATCATTAAACTCATTAAAGTCCTAAGAAACTCAAGAGTACTCCAAATAAATTGCATTTTGGCACAAAGAGTTTAAGGAGAAATCTCCTAGGAAGGAGTTTAGAATTGCTTGCAGTCTGTAGGAGGGCTACATTTCCTGCATTTTAAGAAGAAATCTCATAAATGTTCAAGAGAGATTTATTGTCTGTGGTTTCTATGCAGCCAGCAAGCACTAGGTAAATAAGATGACTTACTGGTGAGAAAGCTGTTACTTGTTCTTCTATCCTTGGTGAGTATGAACATGCTATCACAGTACCATTAAATCCATATTTAGAGACACTAACCAGGCACAAAACCTGCACGATGCAATCACACTCCTCAGGGAAAGGATTGCTTCATGCTATCTCCCTCATGGATTCTCTTTCCCTTCCTGTTCAGGGACACATGTACCACTTAGCCTCTTCCATGGCATTAGAGGTCACAGAGGACAGGTGGCCTTAAATGTCTTTTCTAGAATCACAAGAACCCAGATAAACTAAAAGACTAATGTTGTAGGTTTTCAAGAGCCTAATACTTTCTGGAAACAATATAATTATGACAGCCCTTCAGGAAATAATGGAAACTTTTCCTTGGGGATTTTAATAAAAGGTCTTTCATATCTTAAAGTATGATGGGGAGAACATCCATCAAAATGTTTCTTGGAGCTACAGCTCACAATATTTGGAGTCAAAATTTCCCTATTTCCCAAAATTACGTTTCATTAATGTGGTTTCGATGTTTTGCATTATTGTGTGTATGTTGTAGCTTCAACAAAATACATTCAGTTGCTGCACTACTTTTGCCTAATGGATTTGGATAATGAGCAAGGAAAAACAGAAGAAAACTAAAAATAGAACTCAATCTTTCTTTATAATCCTATGCCATTCTCTAAAATGGCCTTGGTCTTGTCTATAGCTTGATTTCTTTATCAGTTTCTTTTTCCATATTGTGATAACCCTTTCTCTGCAGAGTTGGTTTACAGCTGGGATTTTAAAAATATTTTATTAAATATTTTGAATCTAAAAAAAAATACAGCTCTTCAAGGATCCATTATTGCTCGATCTTGGGTGGGAGAGAAGAGAGATTCTTCAACATCTTTTGAGAAAGTCAAACAATATCTGTCTAATGCTCTCTTGAGATAAACATTTACATTTAAGGAGTCAGGAACTGTAGTTAAGTTCCACTCTTACTTCCCATAGGACCTTGAGCAGGTTCCATTTGTGACCCCTCTGTATTCTCTATCCACTGCTTCCATGGTGATACATGGTGTGTGTTTGTGTTTCTCCTCACTGCAGAGGTCAGAACGAAGGAGAGGTGAGGTGAGCCAACACTTAGTCAACTTAATTCTTCTATTCATGATTCTCAGCATACAGTACAGCGATAGATGCCTAGATAGTATAGAATGAGATAAAACCTTCAATTTAGAAAATAAAAGATAAGAAATGTTCTATGAATTTGTTTAAACTTTTTAAAAATCAGCATACATATTTGGAAGAATGTTTTAAAACATACAAAATATATATATGACCTCTATATACAACTGTCTATTAGACATTTCTACTGGTATGTCCCTGAGCACCTCTATCTCAACACATTCAAAACCAAACCAAGTATTTTTCCCCCCATGAATAAAATCTTCCAAGTTCCCTAACTCAACATTTATTTCATCTGGTCAGCCAAGCCCCAAACCAAAGCATTGTCCTGTGCTCCTCTCTCCCTGATTTCCATTGTCTAATCATGCAATAAGTCATAGAAATCCTGCCTATCATTATCTCAAATCTATTCATTCTTTCACATTGCCACAGCCACTGCTAGACCTTTATCATCTCTCATTTTGATTACAAAGAAACCTCCTAAATAGATTCTCTGCCACCTGTCTCTCATTTCCCTCCAACCCTTCTAGCACAGCTGCCAGAATGATTTTACTGAAACACTTATCTGATAATGTCATTCATTGGCTTAAAACTGACTTTGGTGACCCCTGTTGCCTGTAAGATAAACTCAAAGTCATTAAAACAATAATTTATTTTATTTTATTTTTTTAGTACCTATTACTGCAAGCCATACACAGCCTACTAAGTATGATGAATACGAACATTAAAAAGGCAGGGACTCTTAAGGAGCCCATAGTGTACTTCTAGTAGAATCAGATGTATTAAGACCTATTTAAAATACAATGCAATACGTGCAACCACAAGGGTGTGCACAAGGCACAGGGCAGCATAGAATAGGGAGTGACAACTTATACTAGGGACTTCAGAATGGAGAGATGTCTGAGTTTGGGAAAGGTATGTCAAGTAAAGGGAATGGCACATGCAAAGTGCATAAGAATAAGAAAGCGCACTGGGACCTATTTAATGCAATGATTTTTATTGCTAGGAATGTTGATATCAAGAACTGAGACTGGAAACACTGGAATATGAATCGTTCTTGGGTACGGTGTTGGGGGTGGTAGTAGGGGTGAGGTAGGTGAGCAGGGAATGGTCAAAGCACAAGAACAACAGGTGAGGAAGGTGATATTTAAGTTGAAATATCCAAGTTCACATATCAGTTCAGGGGAGTTGGGGACCAGAGAAAAAGATGTCATTAAAAACATGAAAATAGGCTAACTCTTATAGGGGGAGGACTCAGTGTCAGAAGATATGTAGAGGACACAGAATATAACCTACTGAAGAAAATTAAGATGAGATCTTCAAAAGTAAGATAAAATCAAGAGAAGTGTGATGTCACAGGAGTCAAATGAGCAAAATGGTTCAAAAAGAGTAGTGATTAATACTGCTCCTCTGACCCCAGCCTACATTTTCAGCCTCACTCCTGACACTTCTCCACTTTTCCAATCCTCTCTAGCTCTAGCAATAATAACAACAGAGATGTTAAATGATTTGCATTTGCAATGTGAAAGACACAACATGATGTCCTTTGGTATTTTAGTTAATTTAATCCTCACATTCTGTGAAATAGGTACAATCATCAGCCCCATTTCACAGAAAAAGAAACTCAGGCTTAGAAGGATTTGTCTAAGATTATATGGGTACACAGCTAGCATTTAAACTCAGGCGTATTTTATCTATACTAGGCTGTTTGCCAACCTCAAACATGGCCAAGTGTTTTCATGCTTTCCTGATTTTGTGCTTGCCTGAAATAACCTCTATATACCCACTCTATCTTGTAAAATCACATTCATCCTTAGAAACACAATTCAAACCTCATTGAGGAAGTCTTTCTCTGCACTGCCTTTTCCATCAGAATTACCATCTCTTTGTTCTGTGTTCCTCTTAACACTTTGTTCATATTGTCATTATAATAACAATATATAGAATAGGCAGAATGAACCCCCAAAAGATGTCCACGCCCTCATCCCTGGAACTTCTGAATATGTTACACTGCATGACAAAAAGGGACTTTGCCTATGGAATTACAGACTTTAAGAGGGTATCCTGGGTTATGCAGGGAGGCCCAATCTAAGCACACAGACCTTAAAAGCAGATAACTTTTTCTGGCTAGAGTGAAAAAGATGTGAGAGAAAAAAAAAAGAAGTCAGAGATTGAAAGCTTGAGAGGGACTTACCCCATATTGCTGGAGGGAACTGTATGGAAAGCATGAAAAAGAATGCAGGCAGCTAAAGGAAGCAAAAACTGGCCTTTGGATGAGGGCCAGCAAAGAAACAGACCTCAGTCCTACAACCGCAGTGAAGTGGATTCATCCAACAACTTGAATGAGCTTGGAAGCAAATTCTTCCCCAGAGCTTCTAGTAAGGAATGCAGCCCCAGGTGAAACCTTGATTCTCGCCTTCTGAAGCCCTCAGCAAAGAACCCAGCTGAGCTCACATGGACTCTGACCTGCAGAAATTGTGAGAAAATAAATTGTGTCACCATCTAACTTGTGGTAGTTCGTTATGACAATAGAAAACTAATGCAACATGCCAGATCATGTTCAAGTTAGTTGTGTTTACACACTGATTATACTCATTAGAAGTTTAGTTCATTGAATTTACGAACCACCTGTTATTCATCTGTGAGGCTTTTGTCTTAGGATTATGACTAAACCAGAGAACACGTGCAATCAAGATTCAACTGGATTTACTGGAAGATCTTTAGGTCCCTCAAATTTGTCTCATAACGAACCTTCATATTCTGACTTGTATGTTCTTAGTTTCTTCCTTTATTAAAAAAAATAATATTTATTTTGGGGGGGGTGAGGGCAGAAAAAGAGGGAGGCAGAGAATCTGAAGCAGGCTTCATGCTGTCAGTGCAGACTGACGTGTCCAACATGCTCAACGTGGGGCTCGATGTGGAGTTTAAACTCACCAACCATGAGATCATGACCTGAGCAGAAGTCAGATGGTCAACCGACAGAGCCATCCAGGTGCTCCTGTTCTTAGTTTCATCTGAACATAAGCATTTCTTCCTTTGTGCTTAGAAGAGCATCTCCTTAGTACCAGAGTCACAAAATGATACTGAGTTTCCTTTAAGAATCCAGACATTTTAAGTGAGGGTTACTCCAGCAAATTGAGGTATTTTGTTATCAAAGATTTCTGTAATCTAGCCCTAATTACATGCCCTATAACCTGCCCATTTCTGTGTCTGCCTGCTAGCTAGTTCCCCTGCTGTCTTCTAATTTATAAGCTGGGTTCTTCAATATGGTCTCTCTTATCTTGGTCAGGGTCCAGAGCTTCTCTCCTGCAAAAAGTTACAACTCAAGCAATCTACTTTACAGTCTTCAGCTAAGGGTTATTCTCCCTATCCCACCGCAGGAATGACCTTCCAGGTTAACCTGGCCAGTGTGGAAAACATTCTGCTAAATCAGAATCTCTTCTTTCTGCCAGTGGCATCCCCCTGTACCCTTCCTTGGAGACACAATTCTCTAATGGCTGCAAGGGAATATGATTTGCAGGTTGCAGAAATAAAAACATGTTGATATAATACTAAAATCTTTTCTTTTTTAAAGTCCCTGAAATTTTTGGAATCTAATCTTTCACTATCCATTAAAAAATTCTAACTGCTTCCATTTCCTAGATTCCTGTGTGCCCCTGATTTCTCATGTGAAAAATGAGGACAATAATAATAAGCATGCTGTGGGGGAGGACTGAGTGAGTTAACAGATGAAAAGTGTTTCAAACCAGAAATTCCACTTTGGGGACTATGTTAAATAGCTCTAAAGGCACCAGCCAATAAGAATATATGTGTAAGGATGTTCAGTGCAACATTGTGGTGGCAAAAAATAAAAGTGGAAACAACACAAATATCTATCCAACTGTGTATAGTTAAAGAAATGTGGTACATACACATTACAGAACATTATGCAGTTGTTTTAGACATCTGTCGGGTATCATCTCACATCCTCTCAGTCCACATTTTACTCCAGCTGTTGCTGTAGCAACCAGCTGCTTAT
The DNA here is from genome assembly GCF_022079265.1 of Lynx rufus. NCBI lineage: Eukaryota > Metazoa > Chordata > Mammalia > Carnivora > Felidae > Lynx > Lynx rufus. Next base: position 92,859,097 of record NW_025814845.1, on the reverse strand, counting down.
AGATATATAATTGACAGCACCCTCCTTCAGCTGCATCACTTATTTCTTGATTTGTGCCCAGAGTCTCGGTCATCAACACTCGGAACATTTACAGAATCACAGCCACTTCAACACAGGTGCAAACCTGCAATTGAGGAGAACATAGGGCATATCCTGACTACCAGAGAGTGGGAACTAGTATATAAATGGGTTCTCGTCTGTCCCTTGAGCAGACAATTCTGTGTGCACGCTACACTGCCCCACAGAAGTCCTAGTTTCCACAGTTCTGGCCAGCTTGGTAGTGAACCACTGGATAACTTTCCCTTTTACCCTGTTTATTCTTTCTAATCCTCCATTGCTAATCCTCAGGATAGCTTTCCAGAATAAACTGTCTGCAGGCAAGCCCTTGTCTCTGGATTTTGGGGGAAACTCAGGTTAAAACAGGAGCTATTTTAAAAATGAAAAATATATCTGTTGACCTGGAAGGTTGTCCATGGTATATTGTTAAATAAGGAAAAACAAAGGGCAGGTTGATGTGTGTGGTGCCATATGTAAAAACAACACTAAACTATGTGTGTTTCTATAACCTTGGAGAGAGGTCAAAGAATGCACATTAAGTTGTTGGCATTGCTCTCCTCAGGGAGGTGGAAGGAAATTGTTGGCTTTTCTTTAGTAATTTTTTCATTGTTTTACTACAGTCAGCATGCATTAATTTCATATTTTAAAATACTTTGAAAAGAAAAGTGGTGTTTAAAATTAGTATCAAGCCAACATGTGAGGAAAAAGAACTTCCGGCCAGGTGATAAGAAAGCCCATACTGTACTATCGGATATAAGCTGAAATACCAACTCTATCATAAGCCTTTTTATTAACCTTGGACAAGAAAATAATTTCTTACCTGAGAATTTCATTGTAAAACAAATACCGAAAACTGTACTCATAAAACTAGCATGCTGGCTGTGACTGAGATACACTCCAAAGACCCCTGAATGAAGAATGAGCCACTCAATAAGGACTCAGAGTGATTAATAAACAGATGGATGTACGCTCCTGCAAATTTCCAAAGGTGTATATAGCAAGGGCTCAGCCCCAGAATAAGAACAGCTATTCTCAAGAAAGAGCCTCGTTGAAAAAATGAAGGATCCCACAATAGGTATTTTAGAACAGCAGCAGTGCTAGCATCACAGACAGTATAAACCTCAGTTTGAAGCTCTTCAAACTTTACAGAAAGAAGGAAGCACACAGTAAGAGCTTACACAAGATTTTATAAAACTTAAAAATGACATCACATTTAAATGGGTGGACTTTGAGTAAAGTAGATAGTCTTTCATGATGTGGGTGGGTTTCATCCAATCAGTTAAAGTACTGACAAGAACAAAAGACTGGCCTCTTCCCACAAGGAAGAACTGGACTTCAACTGCCATATTGGTTCTTGTTGGGTCTCCAGCCTGACAGCCTTCCTTATCAGACTTTGGACTCACTAAGCCTTCACAATCACATGAGCCTAGTCCTTAAAAGAAACAGCTTTACATATACACATCCTACGGTTCTGTTTCTCTGGAGAAACCTGACTAATGTGACCATATGTATTCAAATGCTCTGGAAAGTGAATTGCCTCATTAATATAATGAATGATAATTATAACAGCAAATATGCATTGAGTGCTTACCTGTGTTCCAGATGTTGGTCTAAATGCTCTACATTTCAGCTCACTGATTCTGTACAATAAGGCTCTAAAGCTCTCCTCCCCATTTTACCGTTGAAGAGACTATAGCACAGAGGGAGCACACTACTCAGGGTTAAACTGCTTAGTGAGCGGCAGAGACAATTATAAATTCATGGCTGGTGTTTTATTGCCCAAACTCCTAACCATTACAATAACAATTTTTAGAAAAGAAACAAAGACAGGATCTTAAAATTAAATTTCATATCCTTTTTCTCTTGAATTCAACCCCCCCCCCCGATTCTCTGCTTGGAATGATCCTTCTTTCATTGTACACCTGTAATTCCCTGTTCCCAGACATTCAATACCTCCCCTCCAAAATTTCTGAGAAGGAATTCTCACTGTGATCTTTATCCTCACTCCACCTTCTCTCGCAGAGCCATAACTACAAACTTCTCACTCATCGTAAGTAGCAGTGGGACCAGGTTGAATCTGTGGGGTATCCGGATCACCAGCCCAAGCTTACTCTTGATTCTGAGTTTACTAGTTCTGTGAGCCTTGACAAGTAACTTAAACTCTCTCAGTTATCTCATTGGTAAATGGAGATATTAATATTACCTACCTCAGTGGGTTTCTGTGAGGTTTCTAGGAACTAATGCCAGGAGAATGTCTAGGATAATGTCATGCACATGAAAAACACACAATAAGTGTTTGCTCTTTTCCAGCCCCCAAATTCACCAGCCTCAAGTCACGTTTTCTCTGGACTCTGTTCATATTAATCAGAGAGCTTTAGCTTCAAAAAGGAAGATCTTCTCTTCAAGGAACATTTTCATTTCAGGGATTTTCTGGAAACAAAATGCCTTATCCTATGAAAATATCCTACACATTGGTGTGTAATAGACCTTCTTTTGCCTGTGCTCTACTTACCGCTCCAAAAGTCTTACCTCACAGGAGGACCCACCATTCTAGGAGAGTTTAAATTCCTTAAAAAATTTTTTTAATATGAAATTTATTGTCAAATTGGTTTCCATACAACATTCAGTGCTCATCCCAACAGGTGCCCTCCTCCATGCCCATCACTCACTTTCCCCTCCCTCCCACCCCCCATCAACCCTCAGTTTATTCTCAGTTTTTAAGAGTCTCTTATGGTTTGGCTCCCTCCCTCTCTAACTTTTTTTTCCCTTCCCCTCCCCATGGTCTTCTGTTAAGTTTCTCAGGATCCGCATAAGAGTGAAAACATATGGTATCTGTCCTTCTCTTTACGACTTATTTCACTTAGCATAACACTTAGGAGAGTTTAAATTCCTAAAGAAAGCATATTAGTGGGGTGCCTGGGTGGCCCAGTTGGTTAAACATCCAACTTCAGTTCAGGTCATGATCTCACAATTCCTGGGTCAGGCCCCACATCAGGCTCTGTGCTGACAGCTCAGAGCCTGGAGCCTGCTTCAGATTCTGTGTCTCCCTCTCTCTCTCTGCCCCTCCCCTGCTCATCTTCTGTCTCTCTCTGTGTCTCGAAAATAAATAAATGTTAAAAAATTTTTTTTAAAAAGAAAGAAAGCATATTAGTAAACAGCAGCAACATGCAGTCCCCACTGTTGGAAGGAAATAAAAGGAATGCAATTGGACATTTCCATTTAAATGGTACCTCAGACTCAGTTTGTATAAAACTGATATACATAATCTTAAAAAAAAATCTGTCAATATACCACTGCTCACCCAATGATGCAAGTTAGAAACTCAGATTAATCATGGATCTTCCTTCTCCCTTACAATTTCATGATTGATAATGAAAGTACATCCAGGCAATTTGTTTCCTTGTCTACCTTGTATTTCTTCTTCCTTATTCCCATACTGTTCACATTCTAAACTACTAACCACCCCTGTAAAAACCTCTAGCCTGGGCGCCAGACTGGGTGGCCCAGTCGGTTAAGCATCTGATTTTGGCTTAGGTCATGATCTCATGACTCATGAGTTTGAGTCCCAAAATGTCAGGCTGTCTGCTATCACCACAGAGCCTGCTTCAATCCTCTTTCTCCCTCTCTCTCTGCCCCACCCCGACTTGCACATGCTCTTTCTGTCAAAAATAAATAAATATTAAAAAAAACAACAACAAAAAAACAAGCTTTAGTCTTCTTTTCAATCCAACCTGCACAACACTATATAATCTTCTGGGTTTTCTGGTTCTTACAACTTTAAATGTTGGAGAGAGCTAATAAAAATGCAAACTAGGGGTGCCTGGGTGGCTCAGTTGGTTAACCATACAACTCCTGATTTCTGATTGCCTTAGGTCATGATCCCAGGGTCTTGGGATCAAGCCCCACATCAGGCTCCGTGCTGAGCATGGAGCCTGCTTAAGATTCTCTCTCTCTCTTTCTCTCTCTCCCTATATCCCTCTCTCCACTCACACTCTTTCTCTCTAGAATAAAAAATAATAATAATAATTAAGTAAATAAATAAATAAATAAATAAATAAAATATTAAATATGCAAAATAAGTCTTGCCTACAGACATGTCAATAAATTCTGTGCAGGGGAGAGGTAGTCCCTCTGCTTACAAAAAAACAGTTTTGCCTCTATTTGCACATGTATTTCAGTATTCCTGATCAATAAATGTGTCTATTCTTTGAACCCTCTTTTGAACATCTGCCTCATTCACTTATTGTAAGTTCAATAAAATCTTTAATACATGTTTATCTTGTATCTTGTTGAAAAATCGTGATTTTACCTATCTTTTAAAAATATCCTTAAACGACATCATGTCATTTGTCCATTTTCAAATTTTCAGTGCTTCTTTGTTGACAAAGATCCAAGACTCTTTAATTAGCATTCACGTGTCTTTACTACCAGAATACAAACTACCCTTCTCATTTTTCCTCCAACTTTGCCCTTATACACACTTTCCCTTTGAGCCTGGAGGACTTAGTCACTGTCCTGAGCATCTCTTGATGTCATGGTTCTGCCTCTGGCTTTAGTTAAGTGTATCCCTTCCTGCATCTAGTTCTTATTCTTTCTTCATGGGCAAGATCAACTGTCACCTGTTCTGTTAAATGTTGCGTGATGATCCCATATAAATTCCTCTCTCTTTAAAGCATTTAGTATTGTCAGTATTCTTTTGAGACATTATGAGTTGCCCTTTTTTTCTTTGAAATGTGTATCCTGTTGTCCCAGAGACCATATATTCTTTTATTTCCCTGTATCCACCACAATACCTAGCCTAATGCCTTGTACCATGCCTCCATCATTGGTTTAATAATTGGGCACATCAGGGAGAGAAAAGCTTCTATCACCACATGCTCTCTCCCAATCTTCCACCCTACACAAAGCAAAAGTACACATTTCTCTTATAAAGTCTAACACTTTTTATACTTTGGAAAATTACTTTTAAAAAATAAGGAGGTAAAGATACACACATGCAATAATAGCTTGATTACACTCAACAGGGAATGCATCTTAAATTCTTAGTTATGAATATTTTAATGAACAGTATCAATAAAAGCCTCTTACCCTTTGGCCTATTTGTGATGCTAAGGATTCAGCTAGTGATAATAGCTCTTTGAGGACAGAAGGAACTCAAAATAATTTATTTTTCAAGAGTGTAAAAGGCAAAGATCCTCCAGGGAAGTTTTATAAGCCATTTCTAAATAGAAATAATTACCAAACTTTCTAAAAGCATGGATGAATTGTTAGTTTTGATAAAAATAGATTTAAGCTCCATCTGAGAAAAATAGAGTGAATAGACTTATAGAAAGCAAAATATTTGGCACAGAAAAAGAATCCCCAAGTTCTACAAACATCTATAATGCTCAAATAAAATATACTTGAAAATCTTGCAGTTGCTCTGTTAGTGAAGGTCACACATCTAAATTCAGAAGCTTTTGCCATCCTCATTGTCAACCTTTCCCTCATGCTCATCTAGAAAGCTGAGTGATTAAAAGTGTGAACTTGGTAGTTGAGGTCCTAACTATACCACTTGTGTGACCTGGAGCAAGATTCAACTTTCCAAAGCCTTAATTTGCCCTTTCGTAAAATGGAAGTGAAGATAGCACCGCCTTGTGAGGCTCCTATGAAAATTAAATGAGATCATGCATATAATACACAGAGCACAGAGCTGGGAGCATACTATGTGCCCAGGAGATGTCAGTTATTGTTATCATGACATAATACATCAGAGGAGAAAAACAAAGTAAATGCTTTTGAAGAAGTAATAACGGTTATTGAGACATCATATTTACAAAGCCAAGAAAGAATGTCAGAATTTGCCTGACACAGAACTAAGAACAGCTATGAGACTTAAACATTAAGTTGAAGTGAGAAGTTTTTAATAGGAATCATTGGTAGAAGTTTCAAGGTAACTTCCTTTACAGACAATTCTACTGTCTAAGAGACAATGGTAAGACAGAACATATTGAAAAATAGTCAGATCTCCCTCAGGCTTTACTTCATTATAAATTGCTTTATTTAATGCACACATGCTATAAACTAAAATCTCTACAGAATAGAGCCCACTATATCACAGAATTTAGTTTTAACAACCTTGGACCTAATCCAAAGGTTTTTAGTTACAACAAGTTCCATAAGGACTTTATTAAAATAGGGTTACAACAATCATATATCCTAGTCTCTGAAGGCGGTATTCCATAAAAAGGCAAATATGGTGTGTGATCATAGAATCATATAGTTTATGAATTGCAAGATTCTTGCAGAATTTCTCATTCATCTCCTCCATTTTATAGCTAAGGAAATGAGGACATTGAGAAACTATCTAGTAATCTTCTCTAGTGTAAATCCGAAAAATGCATTTAAAGTGATGGTCCCTGTGAGGACTTATTTTGACACATCTTCAGGAGCTTCTTAGCAGAGCAGAACAAGCCAGGACTGAGGCAATGATTCTGAGAAAGATATAACAAAATTCTAAGCAGACACATATGGTTTTCTTCTTAAAACTTATAAAACTGACCACACAATCTTCTATTTCCTCACTCCTCCCCCACCTTGCTAAGCTTTGGCTTATGGACCTTCCATTTAGTAGCAACTCTCACTACTCAAATGTGGAGTCATTCTTGATGATGGCAAATGACACATGAACACATAGACTCCAACGATATCTCTGGGATGAGGCTCGTGGTTTTAAAACCTAGAGCGAACCCTGGTGTCACAGGTGCTTGCTAATCACAACTTTCTCCTCCTATTCACCATCATGTTTTGCTATCTACATGACTGGCCTTATTAACAAGAATAATAGCAACAATAAGAAAATCCTTAGTACGTTGATATAATGTAGGTAATGATCAATAACTTTATTGATCACTCTCACATACCAGGCACTGTTCTAACAACAAACCCTAAGAGATAGGCACATTAGCATCCCATTCATAGGGATGAGAAAACAGAGGCAGAGAGTGTTAAGTAAATTGCCTTCAGTCACTGGCTAGCATCCAAATTCAAGGAGTCTAGCTCCAGCACCTTTATGTGTAATCTTTATATTCTTAATCCCTGTATTCTTAACCACTAGATTCCACTACACATCATTTAATCCTCAACAAAATCTTTTGCAGTATTATTAGTTCCTCTTTACCAGTGATAAAATTGAGATTTATAGAGGTTAAGCTTAAAGAGGTTACAAAACATGATGAATATGTGGGAGAGCCAGGATTATAATCCAGGTCTAACTGATTCCAAAGCACACACACAATATTAAAAACTGCTTTTCTGGCTTTCACAGCAATATCTCCTGCTGAGTCTAGAAACTGGGGGCCCTGGCTCAGTTTCTGGGAGCTACATCTTGCTCTCTTTAATCCTGGCTTAGAGAGAGACCATCTGGAACCATGATATGGCCATCTACCCTATACTGACTATTGTTACTTCTTACAAACTCTTCCTGCCCTGCTCCGTCATGCGGGGCCGTCAAGCTGTGTTCATCACCCTTTGGACACCATACATTGGATGCTAGCCACTACTCTGTTGGGAACCCAGACATAAAGCCAGGTTCATTTCCTCAGCCCTGGCCCCAGCTTTCTTTCCCATCCCATTATTCCATAGCACTGAGGGCCAGTATCCCTTCTGGTCCAAATTATCCAAGTCTCTACGGCCATAGGATAGTTTTAATTTAAAATAGTTTAGTGTGATGCTATTTATCAGCCTCTTATTTTAAATTATACATGTGCATACATACATTCAGATATACAAATTATGTTTTTATTTTATGTATTTCGATAAATAAAGAAACCTAAAAAATTTAACCAGAATGCATGCAGTGATGTAAAAACATGTCTGCAACATATTTCGTCTTAAAAAACTACTTGTTCATCTCCATCAGGGCGTCTTAATGCTTTCCTTCGAAGTATATATGCATATGGTTGCTCTTAAATGATTCTATTCCTAAGTCATATGGGTGCCCAACTGCACTGCTTAACAGGATAGGATGTTTCATCCTTAAGTCATTAAATTGTGTGTTGAAACAGCTATGTGAAATTCAGCAAGGTAATCCGGTTGTGTCCATTTTAGTTAGGGCTGACTTGGAAATGCTTTAAATTGCCATTATCAGCTCCATTTCTAATGAGCAGATTGCCCTTGAAAACAGCAGATACGTTTTGTTGTTCCTGGGACAATTATAAGAGCAATCTATCAAGAATATGGCCCGAGAGATCAAAAATGCCTTTAGAAGTATTTACCGTACAATTTTCATGCACATTTTTAAAAAAGAATGGGTGAATGACATAATATTAAAGAGATCTACCTACAATTAGGTGCTTCCAAGAGTAGAAGAGAGAGGCTATAGACCCTAAGGTGATTTGTTTGTTTATTGCTGTGTATTTAATTTTAATCTATATTATCTCCTTAATGCAAGACTTTGTTTAAACACATCATTCTGGGGTGCCTGGGTGGCTCAGTTGATTAAGCTTTCCATTCTTGATTTTGGCTCAGGTTGTGATCTCATGGTTATAATATAGAGCTCCATATCAGGCTGGGCATGGAACCTGGTTAAGATTCTCTTTCTCTCTTGTGGGGATGCCTGGGTGGCTCAATTGGTTAAGCATCCAACTTCCACTCAGGTCATGATCTCACGGTTCATGAGTTTGAGCCTCTCATCGGGCTCTGTGCTGACAGCCTAGAGTCTGGAGACTGCTTCAGATTCTGTGTCTCCCTCTCTTTCTGCCCCTCCCCTGCTCACTCTTATCTCTCTCTCAAAAATAAATAAAAGTTAAAAAAAAAGATTCTCTCTCTCTTTCTCTCTTTCTGCCCCTTCCCCACTCAGGTTCTCTCTTTCTCTCTCTCAAAAAATTAATTAAATAAATAGAATTTTTAAATAAAAAAATATAAAATAATTGCTTTGAGCATTTGATAGATATTCTCTTTTATGTGGACAGTTTGAAAAACATTTAAAGCAATGCCAATTCTAAAAGTGCTAACTGTTGAAAATACCTTTCCAACTAGACATTATTGATGTCTGCAGTTCTAAGGAAACTGTTTCTTTTAGATCCTGAGAGTCCCTGAAAGTTATGCATTTTGCCAAAGTCATAACTCTTAAGATTGAGCAATAGTTGCCTATTCATTCTTGCAGATGAATTTTGGCATAATTATGTACTCATAAGCTGAAATGCTCTCCTCTGAACCAAAGTGACCTTTCAGAGGTAGAATTCATAACATTTATTACCATTGAAAATATTTTTATTAAACGTCATTTTCAGTCATACATTAGCAAAAGACTTTAGATTTAGCCAGACAGAAAAGTTCTAAGACTATTGATAGGTACTAGTTGCACATTCTTCCTTAGATATTAAAGGGAACAATTGTTATATTTAGCAACATCATTTGTAAACTCTTGTGGCTCTCCTGGTAAATGTATACATTTTTTAAAAGTGTGGTGTTTACATTGCAACTAAAGATCAAAAGAGGCTAATGTCCAGAGCAAAAACAATCAGTGAGTAAATACAGGAATTCTGCTTCTACCCACTAGGATAATTACTGTGGGTAATGCCTCACACACTGAACAGGCTCAAGAGGAGGGCATGAGCTGTTTCCTAATCCTTGAAGCAGCAGCAGCAGCAGCAGCAGCAGCAGCAGCAGCAGCAAATAATGGAAACAGCCTGACTTTTAGAGCCAAACAATCCAATATCTGGGTCCTGGTCTTCCTCTTACTACATATGTGGGTGATATTGGTCAAGTTACCTGTGTTTCTAAGCCTTGGGTCATTCTCTAATAACAGAATTCCCCGTGAAACATGTACTATATTTCATAAAAGCCCAATTCCATTACATCTGTCCTGATTTTGCCAATCAAAGCACTAGAATCTTATCTGGAATAGCCAGATATGGGTCACTGCATTTAGGAATCTAGATCGAACAATAGCTGTAAGAGCTATTTCATTTTGAATTTTATGAAAATAGCAAAAATATTTAATTAACCGAACCCACACTCTGTAATGACAGATACGCCAAATTTATAGTGCAACCTTATATATACTGTACATACAGGTATATGAGTATAGTACATTCTTCTAAAGGATTTGATCATTTAAAAAAAAAAAACTCTTGTTGTTATGTTGGATTCTGTTTATATATGTCCCCTGTGGTTCCTTCTCCTACTAAATTGGGTCTGGAGTATCTGTTTCTTTCAGGCTCTTTAAAGGTTTTAATTATGCTATGTGCTCGCCCAACATACAGTCTTCCAATATTGGTCTTTCTTTCTCCTAACAAGATATTTATTTAGTGGCTATAATGTGCCAGGTACTGTGTCTGTTGATTTCCTCAGAATCAATTGATTTCTACAGAAGGCTTTGCACTCATCAGGTGTGCTTTGACAGGCTGGCCATGTGATGTGATGCCTTGTTCAGGGGCCAAGATCAGTTTTCTCTGTTTTAACTGTTCCAGTCTCTCTGTAGGACTACTATTCTTCTCCATTCTGTGGGAACTTCACAAGGGTTAAAATGCCTGTAGGCGAGAAAGTGATTTCCTGTTTGGAGCATAAAATGAAATCAGATCCATGTGTTTCATGCCATTATACTCTCAACGTAATATATTAAACACTCTTAGCAACAGTAGTTCAAAGTCATTTCCATTTAATCATTTCATGCTCAGTATCTCTTGATAGTCATGAAAAGTTACATAGCAAAATCCTGGGGAGATAATATTCTTCTGTAAGTGCAAAGCATTTAATTCCTATTGTTATAACCAGAAGGGCATTTAATGGTGGGTGACAGGAAATAGACAAATAGGTGATGGATTTTGAGTAATTTGAGGGAAGAGAAGAGAGCAGAAGCTAGGGCTGGGGCAAGAAAGAGTAGCCTAGAAAATAAGTGTTAAGAACTGAATTGAAAAAGATCCTTTTTTAAACCAGCCTAGAAGGAAGATGTTTTATTTTTTCAATGTTATTTTAGAGGTAGATCATAGAAAGGGTGATTCTATAAAATTAGCTAATAATTCTCTACCTGTTCTTGTAACAATTATTTCTTATTCTAGTATTTTAAAGAGCACCTAAATTATTATTTATTTCTGGTCTAGTCTACTTATTTTAAGAGCACCTAAATTATTATTAATTTCTGGTCTAGTCCATATGAGGTGGTAAATGACTAATAAAGACTCTGCCAGGGGGATAAGCAGTTTATAACCAAAGAGTAGCACTCAGTGAAAGGGAAGTCATCAACAGAGAAATGATTTTAAAGAATCTTATGAGAACATGGAGAAATTAGTGATGATGAGTCAAACTCCAGGGATGGAAAGTGATCTATACGTAAGAAATATTTAATATATGCCATTGCATAGCTCTCAAAATAAAGACATTATAGGCCAGCTTGAGACAATTTGAGGTGAACTAATTAACTAATTACAGTGTTAGGTTTCCTCTCTTTGTTTTTTTCTTTCTATTCCAGCCACACTTTCTTCTGGAATAAATTCTGAATGTGTATGGTCAGTCATGTTTTGTGCCTTTGCTCATGCTGAACATACTTGGCAACCCCCTTTCACCAACCCAAATATTTCTCATTCTTTAAGTTTTAGCTTAAATACTACTTTCTCATAGTCTGAACAACGTGCATTTTCCTCTATACATCCTTGTCTCTGGTTTCTTATTGTTAGCCCTTTTGTTTTATTTTCTGTGTACAAGTTTGTCTTCTCAACTAGCTTACAAAGGTAGTTTGTCTGTCCTTGTATATTCACAGCACCTAAGACAATGTTTCACAACTAATAAGCATTCAATATTATATTTAATTCAGAATAAGTTATAGGGTGCAGCTTGAAATATTAGAAGATAGATTGAAATATCTACCCATTAGGTGGTATAGTATTTAGTTAGTTCAGGTTTCTCTCAAAATTTCTTTTACTCTTTTGTATTCTAGAGATAAACATAACAATCTTGCATTCTGACATAGGATTTGGGGGAGGATCCCATGAGGCAAGGTATATGAAAGTGTATTAAGTTGCAGAACACTATACAGAGATAGGGTCTTATGTTTATGAAATAAATCCTGATTTGACCCCATTGCACATAAGTTTCCTTCCATGATTATGCAAGCTTTTATTTATTTTTATTTATTTTTATTTATTTATTTTTAACCCTCCCATGATGGCTTTACAAACGGCTGCAAATTCTTAGATATCCCTGCTATGGAGAAGTAAAGTCCAATTCCACGCTTCCCCCCTCACTCCACCACTCACCACTGGATTCTTGGCTGTTTTTATGAGTAATAACTAACAGAATGCACAGATCTGACACTGTGTGTAATAAAAGACCACGAAGCTTCCACAACAACCTTCTGGAATGCTCATTCGCAGGACACTTCCTCTCAAATTCTGGCTGCCATGCTGTGAAAAGCCCAAACTACATGGAGAGATCACAGATAGGGGCTTCTGTGCACAGGCCCACTCTGGCCTGTCCTTCAGCCATCCTAACCCAAGCACCAAGCAATGAGGGAAACAGCCAGCAGACGATTCTAACTGGGGAGCCATCCTGGTCATCTCAGTCATTGTGGAGCAGAAAGCAGCCAGCCCCAATTTGTCTTTCTGAATTCCTGGCCCACAGAATCCATAAGCATAATAAAACACTTGTTATTTTATGCCACTAAGTCAGGATGGTTTATCACACAGCAATAAATAACTGGAAAATTTCTCACATATGGCCTGCCAATTTTACCTCACCATTCACGAACTGGAATAGCCAAGACAAGCCAGGTAACACTGAGGTAGAAAACAACCCAATAGGGGCGCCTGGGTGGCGCAGTCGGTTAAGCGTCCGACTTCAGCCAGGTCACGATCTCGCGGTCCGTGAGTTCGAGCCCCGCGTCGGGCTCTGGGCTGATGGCTCAGAGCCTGGAGCCTGTTTCCGACTCTGTGTCTCCCTCTCTCTCTGCCCCTCCCCCGTTCATGCTCTGTCTCTCTCTGTCCCAAAAATAAATAAACGTTGAAAAAAAAAAATTAAAAAAAAAAAAGAAAACAACCCAATAATCTCAGTGGTTTTAAATAACAGATGCTCATTCCTTACACTGCATGTCCATTGTGGGTCAACAGGGAAGCTCGCCTCATCCTAGTTACTCAGGGACTCAAGCTAATAAACATTGCCAGTCATCAGGCTAGAGGCAAATAGAGCTCTGAAGGGTCTTGTACCAGTGGTTAGATGTTAAGCCTGGATATGGCACATTACTTTCGTGAAAGGCTCCTTTGCCAGAACTAGTCATACAGCTCTTCCTACCCACAAAGGTGCCAGAAGTATTAGTCCTGTCATGTACTTTGTGGAGGAAGAGAGGGAGAAATATTCCAGAAGCAGTACTAATGATTACCATACAAGCTCTTTTCGTAGATGTTGCCTGCCTGGGCTTCCCAGCCAAACCCTCTACCTCAACCTCTAGTTCTGACTTTCTGCCCTGACCTGTGTTAGCTCTCCTCACCTCCTGAGGCCAGTAGGTTTTTGGTTTTTTTTTTTTTTTTTTTTTTAATCACTACCAGTTCACCATTTGGGAGCCTTATCTATGTCTAATCTTCCTGCCTACCCTCCCAGCACATTATCTGCATATAAAGCAGTGGCTGTGGTGGTCTCCATGACAACCAAGACTAGCTAGTGCTTTTGCTAAACTCCCAATCATAGGTTGTTTTTTTGGTTGTTTCTTTCTCTTTCTGTCAGAGCCAAAATCAGGTTTGTATAGACATTTCTTCATTCCTCTTTCGCTCGCAATAAAAAATATAGTGTGGACTTATACTCTGGCCTGAAATGATTACTTACATGAGGTATCAATTAAAGATATTTATAAAGAATAAAAGGAGAGATGGAAATTAAAATAAATGATGTAAGAAAGAAGAATGGATTTTGTTAAATGAGAATACAGAGGAAGATTCCAAAGAAGGAGAGAGAAAGTAAATACAGAAGGGAATGAACCAGAGTGTATTTTGGTACAAATTCTTGACTAGGTATTAAATTTAAGGCCCAACTCTTTTTACTTACTCACTTTTTAACATTTTGAAAGTTTAGATCCCTTGCATATAAAATGGGGGAATATAATACTTCCCCCACCTAAGTAATAAAGTAGTTGTAAGGATAAAATTAGTCTAAGTAAAACCGTATTAAAAGTGGAAAGTACCATTCACCTGCAAAGTATTATTATTACATTGATTTCAAATAAACATAGGAATGATAGTTAAAGAGTCTCATGGCTTTGGAGGAATTGTAGAAGGCTTTAGAAATTCTCAACCTATGATGGCTCAACTCAGATGTTTCAGACTTCTAGGTACAAGGTGGTGAATGACAGGCAAAATTAATGCTATGGAATGTGAGGCCACCAACTAAATGCGATGTGTAGGAATTCATGCCAAAGGCTAACCTCCAGTAACATAATCTTCTGATAAAGGTCTTTGAATGGTGCTGATGGCCTAAATAATTCAATAGCCTTCGATCCTTCTTAAGATTTTTGCAAAATTTGGCCTGCTTAGCAGTTCTTTTTTGAAATGTGCATGTTTGGAATTCCATGATTTTAAGAGCTTTCCCTCTATTATCTCTAGTTACTTTTTTTCTAATACTTTTGATAAACCCTTTCCGTTCCCATGTCCTAAATGTGTACACTTCCCCCAAGTTTTGATAATCTATTTTCATTCAATAAAATAAATAGGTCCAACCAGCCAAGCTTCAAGAATCACATGAGCAACTATATTTTTATTCCTGGCTTCTCTCATTTCTAGGCCCATATACCCTCCTTTCTACCAACAAGATTATGAGCAAAAATAGCTAGGTACTATTAAGTCACATTGTATCATTCACCATGAGAAGAATTTTACATAAACGATTTCATTTAATCCACATATAAACCCACGATACGGTGCAAAAGTTATACCCATTTTACAGATGAGAAAACTGAAGCTCAGGGGAACAGAATAATTTGCCTAAATGTGTGGTAGGGGAAGCATTCATTCCTAGGTGTGTCTTATTTCAGAGACTGATCTCCTTATTCCTATGCCTCAAAATTTTTCTTATGGACACACAGTATCTCAAAATCAAGACATCTAAATTCAAAAATCAAAAACTATCATTTTGTCCTCTCTACAGTAAGTTTATTAATTTATTAATGTTTTGTTAATCATTCAAACTGAAGACCTTGAAATGATTATAAAGTACCCCATCTTCCTTCCACTACCCACCTCATAAACTAAATTCTGGAGATTAATTATTCCCAATATCTTTCCTACCCAGAGCTTGCATTCCATTCCTGCTGCCATTATCCTCATGCTTATTCTCCTAAGTGGCTTCCCCATAGTGCTCTCTTTCTCACTTCTTTCA
Organism: Lynx rufus; assembly: GCF_022079265.1. NCBI lineage: Eukaryota > Metazoa > Chordata > Mammalia > Carnivora > Felidae > Lynx > Lynx rufus. Next base: position 92,843,701 of record NW_025814845.1, on the reverse strand, counting down.
CCTCCAAACACTTCTCAGACCAGTCCTCCTAAAGCACTATGTCCATCATTTCATTCTTTTCAACTCAAGTCCAAACCCTTTAGCTTGATGCTGCAAGCCTATGCTTGATCTACCCCAGACATATTTTCCACCACTACCCTGTAAAAAACCCAACTGAGCTAAGCTAATGACTATTCCTTGAACATTCCTCTCTTCTGCCTTTTTTTCATGTCATTCCATAAAAATCTAACAACCCATTGCCTCTCCTTACAAAATCCTACTGATCATTTAGAATTCCAGTCAAATGCTACTGCCTCTATGAAGCCCATCTGGGTGTCCTCAAAAAAAAGAGGTATGTCTGTGATCTTCTGAATACTTGATTTATACTACTATTAATGTGCTTATTCAATATTCCTTAAGTTCTGGTTCTGTGTGGTTAGTTGTCTTATTTTCTCTTCCAATAGTGGTTAGGAAAATGCCTTCTTTTCTTCATCTTTGTATTTCTCAGAGTATCTATAAAGCAATGCTTTGCACATAGTAGGAGATCAACAAATATTACTTGAATGAATGTGAAAGAGATACTCAGACATGGAGCATATCCTCAGAAAAATAACACAAATCATAGAAATGAACAGTTTGCAAAGCTTAAATTGACATTTTATGATATGCCTGTTTATATACTGATATATATTAGTCATCAGTGACTATGTTCAATTATTTATCTTCCAGAACCTACAACGCAAGCAGAAAAGAATTTTGTTTTGGAGAGCCTATCTTAATTAAAGAGTACTTGCTAGATCTCTAACAGTCAACATTGGAGAAAAAGGGAAGCAATCACTTCAAAAATTTTCTATATTACCTACTGTAACAATGCTTTGTGCCAAAAAAAAAAAACCCTCATGATTCTACTTTGTGTGAAATGGTAGATTGAGTTTATAGCTTATAATGGAGTTGATAACTAAACTTCTGCAAATTTCAACAAAGCCAAACATCTGAAACATCAAATCATAAAAATAAATTATTCTCTCTCTCTCTCTCTTTTTTTTTTCTCCAGTCCCCACCTCTGCTCCTAAGGCATACCAGCAAGTTCAGTGTGAGGCCAGAAAAATCCATTGTAGCAACTTGCAATGAAATCAAATCAAAGTGAAAATATCACACGCAATTTTCAGTTGTATTATTATTTTTTAAGTGTTTTATAGTTGTACTCCTAAAACTTTTTCTTTCACACAAAAATATTTTAAAAACACTGTGCTCCTAAGGAGATTTTTGTGCTGGGCATAGTCACTGTACAAGTTGTGGGGGAAGCAGGAAGCTTAGAGTTCACTTCAAACCTCTGGTTGATGCATGGATTTCTGTTCGTCCCTGATAAAAGGCCATGCTGCTTCGCAACATTGCCACATGAGGTGCCCGATGAGGTAACCTACGCCTGTTTCAAAGAGTTTCCACTGTCATAAAATTCTTTATTAGACAAGATTCTACCCCTGTTTTCTGGAGTCCTGAACAATAGGCCTGATGTGTCTTAATACTATAATCCTTTAATTATTTGAAGATAACTATCATGTCTTCTGTCTTCTAGAAAAAGTGTTGTGAGATAAAGGCTTACTTTTAGCCCAGTGTTAAAGGATATAGTTATTTCAAAAGCCTTACACAAGATCTGAGATTATATGATTTTGAAAAATCTTTGCTAAAACTTTCGGCTGAATGCCCTCATTCTCCCACCCCTGCTATGTACCTCCATTTACATGCTCCGCATGCTCTATCCAGGCAACTCTGCTGTGATTTGCTTCTGGCAGAGGAAATTACTAGAATGCCCAGAGGGCATATTAGAACTTCGTATATTTATCAAATTTCATTAATATACACTGTTACGAATCCATCTTGCTACTGTCTGATCTTGTCACTCCTAACTGGCTCATCTCTGACTAGTTGCTTTGAATTTCACTCTGTAGTTTTGCCTAACCACTGCTCACTATGTATTCTATACCATATATTACCTATCTGATTTACTCATAGGGCAGCACTATACCTAAAAGTATTAATTTGTTTATTTTCTGAGTGTTGCTCTCCCTCTTCTTTCTCAATAGTACTTTGAGGACATTTCCCGTAACCTATAGCCAAAGATCCAAAGAATAAAACCATTAGGTGCTGTTTGAGACAAAAAGATTTTCAAGCTGACTTGAAGGCTGAATTTTTCCACTCCTGGAAACAAGGTGATTTAGAAGGCATGGAAAGGGAGGGCCCTCATTGAGAAAGACTAGATAGTAAGTGGTGGAGAAATCCAAGTCTTCAAAGCATGAGTAGAGTCTGCAAAGGTGGTGAGGGATAAAATGGATTGGGAATGGTTCTCAGGCAGAACCATTCATTAAAGAGATTGAAAATTTACTCCTTATCTGTAGTCATAAGAGGACCCACACTTACCAACAGCCATCCATATTCAGTGCCCTTAAAAGTCTCTTCCTATACCTTTCCTTTACAATTTTTGAAGGATTGTGATTTTTACATTTGTTTTTAACCATTTGATTAGTGTATCCCTCTTTCCACCTGAGCATACAGTTCCAGGGGACTGACTAGACCATGTCCGTTTACACTTATCACTGTGTCTAGGCACCTAGAACAGTGTCAGACACATTACTATGTAGACTTTTTTTTCAATGAATGAAGCGTGAAAAATAAGTGATGCTAATGTGGATAGATTACAAGTTTGTCAAGAATAGGTAATTAGCAGGGGCACCTGGCTGGCTTAGTTGGAAGAACGTGTGACTCTTGATCTTGGAGTCATGAATTTGAGCCCCACGTGGAGTGTCGAGATTACTTAAATAAATAAAACTTATGAAAAATGATAATTATCTGTGTATGTTTAAGTTAACCATTAGGTACACTGATAAGTAGTTTATCATTATGTTCAAGTTTTCCTCAAATTCTGTGGTATTCCCTAATCCTTCATTAAATAACCTATTTAGGCATTGTAAAACAAACACATTTGAACTGGATAGAAGCATTCAACCACCTGGAGGCCACCATTGTGGAGCCCAATAAGAGACAGCTACAACATTGGCATCTTGGCAGGAAGAACCACACACATGGTGTCTAAACACAGAGTATTCCAGGTTTCGATAAGCCAAGTGTTATATAATAAGCTAGTGTCAGCCAGTGTGGGTTATTCCCGACCATCATTCCCAGGTTATGCTCCAAAGCTCATTTTTAGACTATCTCAAGGGTTATTTATTTATTTTTACAGCCGGTTTGTATATTCAAAGTAGTAGAACACTGAAAATATCAAAGAAGTTGATTCCATTCCAATTTTTGTTATTTGAAGCATCTAATCAAGTGATTATTTGTGAGTTGTTTCTGCAAATAAGAGTAATTTTTAAAGAACTTCTTTAAAAAATGTTTTTAATGTTTATTTTATTCTTGAGAGAGAGAGACAGAGTGAAAGCAGGGGAGGAGCAGAGAGAGAGGGAGACACAGAATCTGAAACAGGCCTCGGGTTCTGAGCTGTCAGCACAGAGCCCAGACATGGGGATCAAACTCATGAACCATGAGATCATGACCTGTGCTGAAGTCCGAAGCTTAACCGACTGAGCCACCCAGGCGCCTCTTTAAAGAATGTCTTTGGCATATGAACTTTTATATGAAATCCAGGCATACCTTCTTTGACCTTGAAACCTAGATAACCAGACCATTTTTTTCCCCTTCTCTGTCTGATAAAGGGCTCAAAGCTAGGCTAGATCTCTTAGAATCTTAGAACCGGTATACATATTTGGAAGGGAGAGGAAAGGATTTAAAAAAGATTATTTTGTTCTTATAAAGCAGCAGTTAGTATCATCATTCACATTAGCCATGGTATGGGCATCTTTCCACAATCTCCTTTTTGTTTTGTTTTGTTTTGTTTTGTTTTGTTGCTTAAGTTTGAGATGGAGGAAGAAATGAACTGGAATATTGCACTTTACTCCTCTTCCACCACAATCGTCCTGGCCACTTTTGACTCAAACTTTTTCCAAAACTATTTTGCACTTTAAAGAAGAGAGACAGAGACAAAGAGAAAGACAGACACAAACACACACACACACACACACACACACACACAGAGAGAGAGAGAGAGAGAGAGAGAGAGAGACCAAGAGAGAGAACAGGGAAAGAGAAAACAGAAAGTCTTATTGGGAGAGGTCTGAGATCTCCTGAAAGTTTGCCCAGGCTTGGCAGGGAGGAGACAGAATGTAAGCCACCAGGGTTCCTCACTCATTTTTTCACTGTTTCCATTAAATATCACTACGTTTTGAGAATGGTTGTTCTTCGAAATTCAGTCACTGATCTCTGTGTAATTCAAAAATCTTGTTCTATATAATGATTTGAAACCATGGGTTTACTTTCCATTTGCTTCTTTTTAATTGATTTGATTTTTAAATGATGAATGAAAGCACTTTCTGTCAAATTAATATTGTAAAATATAATTGACATTTAGAATTTGTTATTATCCATGTTCAAAAACCTGGAGAAAATTAAGGTAAGAAAACAATTCCAGAATGCCACTAAATTATGCTTAGTATGCCTACTTGAAGCACTGTTAACCCACTGCTAAATTTAAATGTTCAGATTCACATGTCATTTACTTAGGTACATAAAGACATAACTGACCTCATTTTAGAAATTGATGCTTTCTTGGTATTTGCTAAGGCCTGAAGACATAAAATTTTCATCTAAATACATAATTATTCCTACTCTTTTTAAACTGATAAACTCTTAGCCAAGAGTATGAAATACTGATGGATGCACACCATTGTTCATTAACATTTACTTTTCTCGTTTTAAAAGTAATGCATGCCAATCAGAGAAAATTGTGTGTGTGTGTGTGTGTGTGTATAATTGTATATAATGTAGAAATATTAAGGTACAATGAATATAGTATATAATATATTATAAATACAAATGAATCATAATTATAACAGTGTAGACATTGGTTATTTTATATATAATAATGTAGATAATTGAATGTAACATATAAATGATATAGTATTGATATATATACACATTATGTAGTATGTATACACACACTCACACACACACAGACATAAATGTCCCATAAACATTGGTTGGCATAATGGTATAAACACTGGGTTGATGGCCTCAGCAATTCCAGTTTTATTATGGGGTCCATTGCCCATCCCCCTTCTTGGTTTTCTGTGTAATGTGGGTAGGTTTCCTTCTCCATTCAGCCCATGAACGCAGAAAATGACTCATGCAAAAACCAATCAGAGCAACACAATCCCATGGATATAGGGATTAGATCAGGGGTAGACACATGCACTATACCAGTCCAATAAAAGAGACTTTTAGGACATTTGCTGGGAATATTAGGTCAAAATTATTCTCTCTTTTCAAATGTAGAAATTCTATAACCATTGTACCACCACATGGAGATAAAGGATGAATTCAAAACAATGCTTAGCAGAGTAGAAGGATGGGAGGAACTGCTACCTGAAGACATTTGGTGAATCTTAAACCCAATTGTTCCTGAATCCAGGTTTACTTTTAGACTTCATGTGGATTATAAGAGCCAATATATTCACCATATTTAATTGAGTTTGCTGTGATTTACAAGAATCTTAACTGTAACACTGATTATCCAGAGATCACTGTGGAAATTTCACACACTTTTCCCCATCTTTTCTTTCAAATCATTATATAATTACATGTAGGTGACATTTTTCATAATGAAAGGGACCCTATTAAACATAATTCTATAAATATAATTTATGGAGGGAAAGGTAAGCTACATGCTTTACTAATATCCTTGACTTACAAATAAATGTTATCCCTATTAATCTAACTGGTTTGTAAGTAAACTTAAAAATCCTCCTCAAATAAAAGTTGATACACTAAAAACTATTGGGGGAAAATGCAGAATGGTATAAACACGTTGGAAATCAGTTCAGACATTTCAATTCCACTGTTAGATATTTACCCAAAAGAAACATTCACACAAAAACCTGTATGTGAACATGAATAATGGCTTTGTGCACAAGCTCTAAAAGTTGGAAACAACTCAAAGTTTCTTCAGTTGGTGAATGTATAAACAAACGGTGGTAATTCATACAATGGAATACTACTCAGCAATAAAAGGAAGAAGGTAGGATGTGGCAGATAGAGATAAGGAATGGAACAAAGACTACTATATCAAACAAACAAAAGATACACAAAAAATAGAAAGCATTATAAAAAGAAGGTATAAAACAAAGTAGGAAAAAATCACAGTCTAACAGTAAATAAAAAGTAGTAAATGGATTAAATTCTTATATTGAGTAACAGAGACTCAGATTGCCGTAAAACAACAACAAACAAAAACCAAAAAAATAACAAATAAAATCCAGATACGTGCAGGTTTATTAGAGACACATCTACAACAAGAAACAGAAAAAGATTGAAAATAAAGTGACAGAGGCAAATGCCGAAGAACTGAAAGTAAGTGTAAAAGTAACACAAGTCGACTCATTTCCCTACCGCTCTCCTTTATCTCACGTTTCACTTAATTTTTTCCAACTTATTCCAAGGTAAACAACATTTTTCATTTATCAACCTATTCACCTGAGGGAAAAATAATCTTTCCACTCCTTAGTTTTAGCCAAAGTCAAACCTGAAACCTCTATGGTGGAAACTGTCAATTCTCCCAAGGCTCTTGTGCCTGCTCTAAGCTTTTCTCCCGTGGTTAGTGAAGCCTCCTGTTTTACTCTTCTGGCCAAATATAAAAATCTCTGTGCCTCTAAGATTCAGACTACACAACTGTCTCAACTTCTGTCCCTCTTGCTCTCAGTTCTTCCTTGTCATTCTCCTGCATTGATTAGATTTTGGCACCTGGTTCATTCTATCATGGGAAACTTTAAAGTTATAATGGCCTCAGAGGTTTGTTTTTTCCCCTAAATAAGGAAGAATTCGAAGGAGGTCCTCATGATTCCCCCCCTCTTTGTATAAGCCCCTACCATTTAGGGCTGTGACTTACTCCCATCCAATAGAACGTGGTATTAATGATGGGATGTTACTCTAGCAGCGCTCTTTGCTGGTTTGATGAAGTAAGGGGCTGGCTGGAAAAGCTCACATGGTGAAGGATTGCAGGTAGAAATGAGAGTAGCCTCTAGTCTCTGTCTTCAACTAGCCAACAAAAATCCCCTCAATCCTACAGCCACAAAGAAATTCAGCTAACAGTCTGAATAAATTTGGAAGTAAGTTCTTCAACAGTCAAACCTCCAGATAACAATACAGCTCAGCCAACACTTTGATTGTAGCACTGGAAGAACCTAGGCAGAGGACCAGGTTAAGACGAGCTCAAACTCACGACCCACAGAAACTGAGCTGTGAAATGTTGGTTCAAGCCTCTAAATTTGTAGTATTTTGTTACACAGCAATAGATAACTGCTAAAACAACTTCCCATTGTGTTTCTTCCCAAACAGTTACCTACTCTCATAAGTCTACCCTTCAACTTGTTTCTCTGGAAATTTAAACCAAACTCTCTTACTCTATAAGGATATGTCCTATCAATTCTGTCACTTTTAAATGTTAAAAGTTGTAGACTTCTAATCACTTGATCTTTTCAGTTACGTATCCATCTTCTCTACCAAGTTTTACAAGTGTCTCTCTTCATTTCCTGTGCATCCTGGACCTGGTCCATGATCTGAATTTTTATCTGACTTGCACCATTGATCCTCTTGTACAACTATACTCTCCTGTCACTGCCCAAGTAAATCACAGAAATGATAAACCCCAGGGTTTCATTATCATCCCCTACCCCTGCATAAACGATTGCTACTGAAAGAAATTACTTGGATATTCAGATCAGCACCTTTGAAACATTAGGGTCCCCATGAAGAGATTGCTTCTCAATCCCAAACTCATTCAGAGAATTTAACTCCAGACACTTAAGACATTCTTATTGCTTTTACTATAATCCCTCATCTTGCTCTTTGTAAAATAAATGCTTTTTTTCTAAGAAATATATATATTATTTTGATTGTTCCAAATAATATTTTTGAGAGGCTTTGTAAAATATTTAACTATGTTATTTTTGTTACCCCATTTGGACCTTGCCTTAACTCCTAATCCTGTTTATATTTGAGATACAAATGAACCTTCATTCTCTCTATAATATCTCACTCCTAACATATTTAAACTACCTGGAGTCCTTGTTTCTACACTGTTGCTTAAATCTAGGTCCTGGAGGTGCCTTGGTGGCTCAGTTGGTTGAGTGTCCAACTCTTGATTTCCACTCAGGTCATGATCCCGGGTTGTGGGATTGAGCCACATGTCAGGCTCCGTGCTGAGTGCAGAGTCTGCTTGAGATTCTCTCTCTCTCTCCCTCTGCCCCTCTTCTGTTTGCACTCTTTCTCTCTAACATAAAACAAACAAATGAACAAAACAAACAAACAAAAAAAACAAAAAACCCAGGGTTCTGCATAAGCTATTGTTATCCTAAAGAAAATGTTGAACTTCAGGCAAGGAGTTTGAAGTAAAGGAACGATGACCTATTAGAAGAAAAGATCACATTTCAAACTTCCTATATATTGTCTCATCAGGTTGGTATCTTTCCAAAGTGTATTTTTAGATCAATGTGGTAAAAGATGGAAGTGAAAGGCTGCTGTGATTACTGAGAAGCACTAATATCAGTTGTTCAGAGTTAGGGATAATATGTGGGAAAACAGAAAATTTTCTGTAACTGAATTAAATACTTTCAAGAATATTGTGTTCATAAAGGCACTTTGAAAGAAGAAATAATTACTGTGCTTCTTTAATAGACAGTTAGCGAATGTGACCACTGGGTGAGAGAACTGAATTCTCAATCTAAGAGTCAGCTCTTGGATAGATGGCCCATCCTTGCTTAATTGCACCTTATCCATCAGAAATGATCATGATATATACCCCCAGGGTATTTTTATAAATGCTTAATATAGTAAAAGGAAAGAGTCTAAGCAAAGAAAGCAATTCTATTATAAATATGGACTGTAATATAATAACCAGAGAAGTTAGCTGTTTTCTATTCCTGAGAATAGCTCTATCTAGAAGTTCATCATCTGCAATGGAAAAAGGATAAATCTTTTTAAGATGTGTATTTTGGGGGGCACCTGGGTAGCTCAGTTGGTTAAGTGTCTGACTTCAGCTCAGATCATGATCAGGGTTTGAGCCTGAGTCAGGCTCTGAGCTGGTGGTGTGGAGCCTGCTTGGGATTCTTGCTCTCTCCTCTCTTTCTGACCCCCACCCCTGCCAGTGCTTTCTTTCTATGTCTCAAAATAAATAAACTTAAACAAAGAAGATGCGTATATTTGACATCATTAACATCAACCAACACCAGAGGATTGTATCCCATTGAAATGACAGCATTGCTATAGTACATGTTGCCCATGTTAACAGACAACTCATTGGCTAATTAATGGAAGAAATAGAGGAGAAATGTTTCATTTTATTAAAGCCCAACTTCCGGCTGGATAAAATGAACAGTGATATGATTCTCATTACTCCAAGCAGTTCAGTTCTAATGCACAAACATTTTGACCTCCAACTCAATTCTTGTCCCTCCACTATGTCCGAGAACATTTTAGCAACATGTCAGCAGGCAGCATCTCTTTTCTCTTTATACTTGCAAGATGGCAACTCTAATTCATTGTTTCTCCTCCTACTTTCATATGCTCTCTGTACAGTAATATTTTACTTGCAATTACCCCAGCCCTCCTACTGACTCCATTAGAGAGTGAGCCAGAAGCAGATTCTCTCTGACTCAAGCTTTTGGTTCCTCCTTTGTTTTTCCTGGCAGATACTGTTCCTTCATTATACGTAACACCTACGGTAATTGCTGCTGCTTCAAAAAATCTTTTCTGAATGTTATTAAGACATGCAGGAGGAAAATGCATTCACGAAATAGAGATATTACTTTTATTTACATTCCAGCATTCTCTGAGGGGGAAAAAAATAGAAAGCTTTTTTACCCTGGTGTCTCATTAATTCTGACAACACCCCTAGAGGCAGGGAAGTGACAAGACCATTATTCTTGTTACAGTGGAGAAAACACTGAAAAACCCAGAGAGGTTAGATATCTTGTTGAAGGTGACACACAGTTATTGGGAGCCTGGAGGAAAGAAAACATACACACAAACTTCAAGTTTCTGACTCCCAGGTAGTCCAGTCATTTCTCCATTCTGTTTATAGGTATTGTAAAGTCCACCTTGCTTTTAAGTGCTGCAAGCTGTTAATGATGTGATAAAAATGTGGGGTAACTCAAACCACAAAAGATCTGAAACTAACCTGCTTGTGCAGACTTCTCAATATGAAGTATCATATTTCCAAGTGAACATTCAAGCATGAAGTACAAACCTATTGTGATATGATGGCATGGAGAATACTAAGGTCTGGGTTGTTCAGAAGGTATCTCCTTCTGCTGGTATGTCATCATGTATAGGCTAGAAACCCGAAAGCTACATTTCCGCAGAGTCCTTTGCAGTTAGGGTTCTGAGCGCAAATTAGGGGCTGAAATAAGATGGACTTATGCAAAATGTGGAAGGCAGAAGTGAGGAAGAAGTTATTCCTAGGCTCATTAATCTGCTATGGCTTGCAAACATGGCTATGGAGATATTTAGGGGTTTTTGCAGCACAATTTAGCATCCCAAATGTGGAGAGGTAGCTAAGCTGGCTTTGCCCATGCTTCCTGTCTTTGCAGCAGCAGTGGCTTTCTGGCCCATGGACCACAGCTACGTGTTTCTGTTTCTTACTTGTGGGACACGAATGGTGTAAATGGCCCTAAACCTACTCCAAGCCTATAAAAGGACTAGAAGTTGCAGAATTTCCATACACAATAACATTTCATCTTCCAAAAATTTTTAGAAGGGTCATAGCATTCAAAATCTGTGGGAATGCCTGACAACCACTGGAAAAGTTTCTTTCCAAAGGAACTATGGATATTATTGTATATCACACAGGTAATTTGCTTTAGCTATGTCCATTTTCCACAATACTCTTCCTTCCATTTCTGCTCAGATCTATCTCCTTGTGAAGGCAGATCTTTCTTACAATTCCCAGTTGGAAATAACTTCTCTCTTCTCTGGCTTCCTTCAGCACTTTATTGGATTTCCCATGGGTACATCTTCCTTACTGTGTGAAATATAGGGAATCTGAGGAGGTAGACTAGCCAGGAAGGCATCATCATGTCCACATAGAATTCATAGATATTTAGCAAATGTTTTTAGCAAATACTTTCCATTTAATTATTTTCTATACCCTTATTTTATGTATAATTGCAAAGAGGAAAAAAGAAGAGAGTTGTCCGATATAATAATCCTAGGCTTCAGTGGTCTGGACCAAAGTATTTCCCGCATTGGGGACACTGCTAAGCAATATTCCCCTGGGCAATCTGTGGCATCTTTTCATGTGCATATTTTACCTCCACTACTAGACAGCCTGTTCCTTGTGGATTGCATTTATAAACATGCAGCCCAGGTTCAAATCAATTTACGGTGTGCATGAACTTGGACAAGTCACTTAATCTCTCTATACATCAGTTTCCTTATGTATAAATGAAGATATCATTGAACTACTATGAAAATTAAATTTCTACCTCTTTAACCCTTCACCAGCTTTTGCTCACAGAACACATTCAGTAAATATCGCCATGTGTTGGTAGTTGTTGTTAATAAACTATTGAGAGTTGATTGAATATCCTTTAGTGGGAACACAGGGTAATTCCTCCCTGATGTGTTCTTTCTTAGCCTACAATATTGTTGCACTAGGCAAGTATTCGAGAATAGGAAAGGAAGAGCAAGAGAAATTGGGCATTTGATTTTATCCATATATTGGGATTTAGAATAAAAATATTGTTTTTCATCATCTATTGTCATATTGTACACAAGGAGAGGTGGATCAGTTCTTATTAAAAAAGTTGTTTTGATTGAAATTTTTTACTGTTTTTTAAAGTTTTTTTTTTTTTTTGAGGAGGGGGAGGGGCAGAGAGAAGAGAGAGAGAATCTCATGCATGCTCCGTGCTGACAGGGGGGCTGGAACTCACAAACCATGAGATCATGACCTGACCCGAAATCAAGAGTCAGATGCTTAATGAACCGAGCCACCCAGGCGCCCCTTGATTGAAGTTTTAATGACCACTACCATACCTATACTTTAGGTAGGATATAACTTCTTCATTTCAATCATCTGCACAATGAGGAGCTAATAAAACATTTAGAATATTTATTCTTTAATATTTAAATCTAATTAGCTTTGCAGATAGACAAAGTCATCCCAAGAATAAACATTTAATAAGCCAAGGCCTACATTTGTCATGCATTCTCATTCAGACAACTGCAGCCTCTTTCACTTGACCCTGATTTTAAAAAGCATGCATGTTTTTTTGCAGCCAAATGGGTTAAAATGCAATGCACATACTCTCATATAAAGAATATGATGAATATGGTGAATAAACTCTTTTTTTTCTTTAGAATTTGACACAGAATTAATTTAAAGTAGGTATGAAAAAATGTCTAAGATGATAACAAAGTAGAAATAGAGGATGTCTGTGGGGTAGATAGGTGAAAATGCCAATCCAAAGAAAGGTAGTTGTAAAAAAAAGGAGACAACAGGCCCCAAATGGAGTCACCTATGCCATGCCTATGTCACCAAACTAAGACTTAATACCTACCCTGATTGCAGTTTCAGCCTCTCCCAGGAATGTAATAAGATCTAGTCAGTCTGGAATTTTCTGGTCAGCACTAGTGAGGTAATCCTGCTGGTAGACCCCTGTTGTCCCCCATTAGCATTTTGGTAGAATAACTTCCTTGTCCCATCTCCTTGTACTTATAAAAATCTTCCTTTTTGAATAGCTCGTCAGAGCTCCTTTTTGTTTCTTAGGTGGAGTGCTGCCTGATTCATGAATTGTGGAATAAAGCCAATAAGATCTTTAAAGTCGAACTTTGTTTTTTACCATAGTCAAATTTTCAAACTAGCACAAAGTCACATTTTTATTTATAATTTAAGCATCCATTGTAGTAAAAACTTGGGTTACACATTGTAGAAGATCGGAGAGTGAATAAAACAGGTATCTCTTTACAGAGAATCCTCTAATGTATCATTAATTAGCATAGTAAAGCAATAAATCAAGATTAAGTGGGGACTGGGGCCTTCACATTCATATGAAGATATCTTTTTCTCCCATGATCTTTATCATCATCATCATCACAGCTAGTACACCTACTATGTACATAACTAACTTTATAGGCCTTATTTCATTTAATGAAATGAAGTAGATTCTATGATAATTTTTATTTCTCTTTTACAGATAAAGAAACCTGGGTCAAGAGTTGAAGTTACCTGCATAAGGCTCACATGGCAGTAAGTAATCATTATAATGTCTTTTCAAAGTGTCCTTGGTTGGTTGGTTAGAAGATTGCTTTCCTTTAGCAAGTGCTTTGAGCATTAGGAATGTGTAATTTGAATGATACTTCAACTTTCCTGGTGTTGACAAGAACAAATGACTGGGGAGGCCTCATTTTTCTTCATATATGAAATGAGAGACATGGAAGGTCATATTGTAGTTTCATCCCTCTTTTCAAATGCTTCAGTATTTTAGAAAATTTTATGAATATTAAATTGCAGCAACATATTAAGCACTATAAAAGGCTGCATGTGGACTTTTGTGGATGAAGAGCACCAATTTTCTCTGAAATTATCCTTATACTTATGCACTGAATATCAGAATCTTCTGAAATATCCCAACAATAAAAATGAACATAATACTGCTGCCTATGAATCCCAATCCCTAATTTAAATGTACTATACAAAAGAAACCTATTTAATATTGTATTCATTATGGATCAAAATATCGAGTTAAGAAACCTTGTCAAGCTCACCAGTTTGGGGTTGGATAGCTTTTCTGTTGTGGCTGTTTATGTTTACTCAAGTGTTCCCAGAAAAACACAAAGAAAATGATAGAGGACTAGAAAATAATAAGGAAAACCAGTATTTCAAAGCATATCTTGCCATAAGTCTTATAACTAATCAATGCATGAGGAGTTCCTTGCGCTTTGTGTCTGGCTTCTTTGTGAGAATATTAATTTTCTGTCTGGTTTCCACTCAATTTTTCCATGCCTACTTGCATACTTGAGTATATCCAGTCTTTAATTAACAAAGGAATATTTAAGTGTTAACAAGAAATGAGAAAAGCCAGACATGGAGTGAAACGTGCTCATCCCTTGGAGAAGCCAAATGTAATTCCTGAGAACTGATGTTTCAATTGCAGCTCAGACTTCATCTATTTTCAACAAGAGGCAGAAAATCAATGATCAGATGTTGTAACTTTCCACTTCAGAGAGCGCAACTTGTGCTTTTATTAGAAGTATGCCAAAAGTCTTAATTCTTAAATGATGACAAATTGTCTGCATCAATAGAACCATAATTCAATTTAATTTATAAGTATATATAATAGATAGTCCCTAAAGTGCTAAATCTGCTTTGCAAGTGGGGGTGTTAAACATCCAAGCATATACAAAGGTTTATCCTTGTGGAGTCCCTTCTGGCATTAGAACTTCTTCCTTTCATTGTAATCTCTTCCTTGTTTAAATAGAACACTTAACGGTTTGTTTTGCTAATTGTTCCTGAATTAGCACCAGCATTAGTTCATATTACTTGCAACACTGGGACAAAAGAAAACAGTCTATCACAAGCCGGCTTCATTGCAATCTGCCTAGACAAGGTCTTCCTCCAGAAGCCACTTGGTTCCTTAGAAAGGAAACCTCTCAAGAAGACTTACTATTTAGATTTCCTAAGAATTTTGTTCTTGTTAGGTTTTCTCCAAAAAATGTCACAAGAAACTAGAAACCAGAAGGTGTAAAAGGGGAGCTCAGAGAATTCTGCTGTCATAAATACAGACTACTCTGCCATGGAGTGATTTCCTAAATCAGATTGACTTCTAAGGATGGCAGAATACTATCTAATTTTCACTAATACCACCTAAACAGCTGTGTCAGAGATGGTCCCTAACAGGCATTACGGAGAATTGATATTCTTGTCATCTTATATCCAAAGAAAGTACAAGGGGAAATATAATTCACTGGTTCTGTAAAGAGACATTTAAAATTTTATATGCTAGGATTGGCAGAATAAAAATGCATTTAAGGGGAAGCTTTGATCACATAATGCTAAGGGCTTTGTCAGGTATCTCCCTAAAATGCATCTTTCTCTCACATTTTTCCAAAACATTTTTCATACAATAAGTATTCATTTCAACCAATGTAGGGATGACTCCAGGATTCATGTATGATGCAATCATTCTGGGGTCCCCTTTGAAGTACTAATTTGATTTATAGAAACGCTTTATTTTAAGCAACTTTCAAAGAAGAAAGTTTTGATTTTTGGCTTTTGCTTCTAGCAAGCAACATGTTAAAAATATATTAGAAATGCAACAACCATATATTCTCACTTTCTAGTTGTTTTTCTTCCCGTGAATTTCTTTTAATTCAGGTCATGAGTCATAACATCATAAAAAAATATATTAAGATATTGGCCAAAGCAAAAGAACTATCTTTTATGAGTAGAGGATAAATAATTAAATAATATGTCTTCCTAGTTAACAAATGGTATGTTTTCATTTTTATCTCTCAACTTAAAAAAGTATCCAGTTGAATGTCTTGATTATTTAAATTAAGAAAAATGATTGCCCCAAAAAAGGAAAAATGTTTCTAGTATGCAAAACGTTGGATCACATTTTTCATCAAATTATTCCTAGAAGGAATAAGAGAATGGAGGGAGCAAGAGAAACTTGAATTACAAAAGTGAGGTTTTTTTTTTTGAAAAAAGATCAATAGAAAATAGAAGGAAAAGAAATTCTGCCTCTCAGTATCTGATAACTTAAATTTTCAGACATAGGAAAACTTCAATAATACCATGAAAGTTACCATTTGTAAGGTACAAAATCACTTACTACCATAGTACAGTACTTTTCCTAAGACTAGTATCCAATTCAATATGTAACTTGACTTGGCACATAATAATACAACATAAGAAAATAAATGATGAGCACACACACACACACACACACACACATATTTCTATTTACAACACATCAAAATGGTTCCAGAAGTAAAAGAGCATTGAAGTTCCTTAAGATAAGTTTCTCCTGATCGTCAATAAATTTTGCATCGTTTAGGATCTCATAAATCTCCATGGGACTCATCCCTTAAATTCTAAGGTAAGTAAAAAATATATAGCTACATTTTGTAACACATTGTTGTAAATCATACTAAACATCTGCAAAAGGGATCTGTGGGATGGGAACTTCTATTAATATCTAAATAATCATTACTAATGAAGTGATTATCCCTGTGCTGGTATAATGGAACTACTGTAATTTGAACTTTAGGCAAAATCATGAAAAGGTTTGGTTACATATTATTCTAAGGGCAAAAGAAGTCTTTCCCCCCCCCCCTAAAAAAGCCAGGCATGAAGAATTCTGTCAAAATTCAACAACAAAAAAGAGGAATAAATTAGGATTTATTTTAGAGATTGTCTCTAACAATAATAGCTAATAGGAATTCAGCACTATGAGTTTGGGTTTATATAAAAATTTATTTTAATGAACTTACAACGTTTTTCTGAAGTCATCCAATTTAAGTCTTTCGTTTTTGTTTAAGGGACATGAGTAAAGAGAAATTCCCTGGAACATCATGCTTGTTGGTGGCATTTAGAATTATTATTCTCTGGGCGCCTGGGTGGCTCAGTTGGTTAAGCATCTGACTTTGGCTCCAGTCATGATCTCAGGGTTCAGGGTTCTGCTGGGAGAGAGGCTCGGAACAGGCGGAGGAGGCCTCGGGCGGGGGCCAGAGCGAAGGTGACCGATTGCCAGCATCTACGGATGAGGAGGCAGCAGCCGCCACGGAGCGGGAAGTGACCCCGGCAGGCCCAGAACGTGCGGAGAGGCCTTTCCCTGCGGCCCCTCCGTCTTGTGCTGAGGCTGAGGTGAGCGGGGGACCAGGGCCGCAGGGCCCTGCTCCTAAGACGGTGTCCCGATGGCAGCGGCTCCTGACCTGCTGTGTCGGCACAGGGTCGGGCCCCTTGCTCGGTGGCCGTGCCCCAGGCCCCAGAAAGTGCTGGCGCCGTGCTGACCTTGGTCAGGAACCCCCGAGACGTGAAACTGCCCTGCAGACCCTCCCCCTGGGCCAGTGACCCGCCACATCCCGGGGGGTCGTCCATGAGTAAAATGCTGCGCAGGTCTTTCCAGCAAAAAAAAAAAAAAAAAAAAAAAAAAAAAAAGAGCCTGGGTTGGAGGCCTGTATTGGGCTCTGTGCTGACAGCTCAGAGCCTGGAGCCTGTTTCACATTCTATGTGTGTGTGTGTATCTCTCTCTGCCCCTCCCCTGTGTGCGCGCTCTCTCTCTCTCTCTCTCTCTCTCTCAAAAATAAATAAATAAATATTTTAAAAAACATTTAGAATTACTATTCTCTTTTAAAGGGCAATACAGTGGGGGGGGGGGCATGTGAGGAGAGGATTGAAGCTGCAAATTTGGTGTGGGAAACCAGTCCCCTCCATGCTCAAGAAATGCCTCACTTAGAGCCAACTCTGGGACTGGCCAAGGCTTTAAAGTGGTGACAAGCACAGCCCACTTTCCTGGTGATGTGACATTCCACCATAAGCCCTTCCCTAGAGCATGACCAAGGATGGGAAAGACTCGGGTTGTCCAAGCTTACAACAGCAGCAGCACCACCCCTACTCCCACCCCCCACCCCTCCAACCCTGCTTCTTTTAGCATCCTTTCTCCTTTGCTCTAAACTCTGTTCTGCTTCCCTTTAAAAAGGGGCAATCAGGGGAAATCCTACAATAATTGGCAGCTGGTAGTTTGAGAAAGTAGTTTTATAGCCTTTTGATTTGACTTGTTTAGGTCAGTTCTACATTCATATAAAGGAAGCCAACATTTTGATGATACCATATATAATTTATTGTTATGCAGCTATCCTAAGAAAACAGTTTCCTTCATTTTATTTTTTCGGATTTCAAAATCCAACCAGTGCTAAAGAGCATGAAAATTGGTAAAATTATCGAAATAAGTAATATTTTCCACTTAGAGTATTATCTTAAATTAGACTTTGGTTTAAGAATGATTGAGATATATTTAATCCCCTTGAGTTTTAGCTCTGCTTTTTTAAAGTCTAAGTAGTTTTGACTTTTCAAAATTATAAGCCCTGTGGGGGGAAAAAAACCCAGAAGATTTTAGACTCAGATAAACCTTAACTTAGAAATATATTTATATGTGTTCAATGTCTTACATGATGAGCTGAATTAGATGAGAAAAATATAAACAGTAATAGCACATTGTATGGCATAGCAGAGAATGACTACAGTAGGCAATAATTTGCAGTCTAAACCCTAAAAACACAAGCAATCTTAGAGTTAAAATTTGCAATCTGCAGGCCACCGATAATTGTACAGTTAGCAATTCTTAGTATTTTTGTTTTTCGGCTTTGGGAGAACACCATAAACAACTTTTATCTTTGGGCTCCGCTGGATGACTGTGGGCACATTAAGGCATATTAATGAACCCTTTCCTGAGAACACCCCATTCATGGCCCCTTTTGCTGGACACCATCCCATCCATTGTTCTTAGGCATCTCAGATGGCCTTGTTTCTGATATTTAACTCTACCACTTGTACCACAGCTGTTTTTCCAGTGTTGGACTCTGACTGGAGTGCATCCAGTCTATTGGCTGAGTGACAGCAATCAGATTATCTCACAAGAATTTAAATAAGAGACAGAAACTGTGATTGTCTGCAGGCTGAGTGACCGGTATCTCAAACCAAGCAGCACTTCCAATAACTCCCCTTGCTACAGTCCTGGCTTCTAGCACATTTACCATAGGTTTCTGCTAGTTAATTGGTTTATGCTTTCAGTTAGAGTCTCTTTTATATTTAAAATGTGCGCTGAATATATCACAAACCATACACAAATTACATGGAAGAACAGTCCCGAGGCTGTTTCCAGGAGAAACGTGGATAACCCAAAATGTTGCTCATCACTGAATGGGCTATCACAAGGCAAGAGGGAGTTAGGTACCAGATATATTCACCAAATATGGAAACTGAAGATGTAGCAATTCAACTCAAAAGAAGGAAGACTCTGGTTCTTCTCCATGAAGGTAAGTTAAGATGCCAAAGAGTTCAAACCTAGTGAGGATTATGCAAATTCCTCAAAAACACTTTGGGGAATAATAGCAGGATAATAAGTCAGTGTTCTCACTTGTAAGTATGTTATATCAAGCTACCAATTTTGGGGAGCCTGCTCTATGACATGAATAGTGAATCTTCCTAGAAGTGGAAATTTTAAAGAGACTAAAATTAAAGTTTTAAAAAGGGTAGTGACGGGGCTCCTGGGTGGCTCAGTCTGTTAAGTGACCGACTCCTGATTTCAGCTCAGGTCATTATCTCACGGTTCATTAGTTCAAGCCCCACACTGGGTTTTGCACTGACAGTGAGGAGCCTACTTGGGATTCTCTGTCTCCCTTTCTCTTTCCCTACTTTGCTTACTCTCACTCACTCTCTTTCTTTCCCTCTCTCCCTCAAAAATAAATAAACATTTAAAACAAAACAAAACCAATCAAAAAGGATGGTGACTTTCCCCACGTTCAAAACCTAGTAACAACAGAGCAGGTACTCACTCTGTCGCCTGACTCTGGGCCAATGCTTTAATGTTCTCTCTATTTTCTTACAGGAGTCTAGCGAGCTGTGGGCCTCCACGTAATTTTTGCCCTTTTAGTTATAAAGACTGTTCACCACACAGCTGCCACATCATTTTAAAAAGCAAGATAAAAACTTTTAACTGTTTAAATGAGCCCAGCACTCTTATTTAATGTATGAGAAAAGTAAGGCTCAGGGACGTTAACTGATTTGCTCTGTGGACATAGCTAGATGATGGTCAGGATTGGAGACCGGGTGTCAGACTCTCAGTCCATTCCACACATTCACCTCATAACTGCAATGCTAGTTATATTGACATGAACTTTAAAGACAATGTGGCTCTAGATGTCTTACATGTGACAGACAGCTTATTCCAAGGTACTATGTATACTTATAATAAATAAGACAAATCAAAGAGATGAGCTCTCCTCTAGAGTAAGTCAGTGATTTCATGAAAAGGAATTGATATTTGGAAATGAAATGCAGAAGAATTAAGAGGCTCCTCTCTTGTATGTTTAGCCAGACTTAAGATGACTGTAACAGAGAAAGTTTTCCCTGCTGCCATCTCTGACTCTACATCAGGAATGAAGTAATGTATGCCCTCACTTTTAGGATGCTCTGCAGGATCCTAAATAATAATTATGTACACAATCACGTCAACCTCATTCAGGTAAAATGCCATATGCAAATAGGAATTTTTAATTGCTAGCTATTAAATGTGTTTTTTTTTCTTTTGCTAAGTCACAGTATAAGTTTTCACATAGAAAGAGAGAGTTGCAGAGGTGTTATAGAATCAGACTACTGAATGACAGTTATCTAATGCTCTAATTAAAGAAATGTATTTTCAGAAATATTTAAAACATGGGAGAACATTGCCAGCATCCAGTTTTCTGCTTAGAAATGATTTAAAATTTCCATATTAAAGAGCCATCCCATAATAACCCATTACATATGTGCAAAAGGTAATGTTGTATGCTGTAGTCATTGTAACCCTTTCTATGCCTTGTCTAGATACTTGTGTTGGTGAAATTTACTAAAAACTTTGCTCTGAAGTCTTAGGACTGTACAATTGTCCTTAAAAGCTAGTGTGGCCTAAAATTTTAGATTTACTTCATTTAATTTGCTCTGTAAACATTTTAGATAATTTTTTAAAATCTCCAGGTGTATTCATCAGACTAGTCTTTGTGGATAAAAAATTTACCACTACAAAGGAGAGAGATCAAGACAGTTTAAAATACTACTGTTTCAAGTGACAAAACTCAGAATGCATTAAGTGCTTAAATGAAAAGGAAATGTTTTAATGTTTATTTTTTATCAAATTAATTTTCTTCCATTCATTAATTTGGTCTGTTGTTTTCTTTAACAGTATTTTTTCTAGTGGACCTAATTTTTCTTCTACTTCTACTTCTTTTCTTCTACTTCTGTGCTTAGAAACCTGTCCTCTCAAATATCTTACTAGATATCCATTAACTAAGTCATCTTTTTCTCCAATGCCAGCACCCCTTACTGAACTTTATATAGACAGAATCACATAGAGCATATTCTTTTATATCATATTGATGTTTGTAGAGTCATCGTGTTGTTTTGAACAGCAGTAGTTTGTATTTTCTCATTGTTGTATCATTGCCTATTCTACAGCTTATGGACATTTGGGTTTTCCATTTTGGGTCTATTAAAATTAGACTAATAGGCAGATTCTTGGATATTTATTTTGTTCCATTTGGGTTTGGAATAAACCCAGAATTTCTAGGTCATAGGGTAATATATGCCTACGGTTAGTAGATAATGCTGAAGGGTTTTCAAGACATTGCACTAAGTTATGTTCCCACCAGCTTCACATCCTTGCAAAGACTTGTGATTAAAAGTTTAATTCTGCTGAACTTTAATCATCCTATAGGTATATAGTTATATCTCATTGTAGTTTTAATTTACTTTTTCTTATTGCTGTGAAAGTTAATTCTTCTTTTTGATCTATTTACTGGCCATTGGGGTATCATATTCTGCTTGCTCAATTCTCTTGCTCACTTTTTTTAAGTCAGGCTCTGTTTTTTTTTTTTTTTTTTAATTTTTTTTTTCAACGTTTATTTTATTTTTGGGACAGAGACAGAGCATGAACGGGGGAGGGGCAGAGAGAGAGGGAGACACAGAATCGGAAACAGGCTCCAGGCTCCGAGCCATCAGCCCAGAGCCGGACGCGGGGCTCGAACTCACAGACTGCGAGATCGTGACCTGGCTGAAGTCGGACGCTTAACCGACTGAGCCACCCAGGCGCCCCAAGTCAGGCTCTCTTTTGCACTCACATTTATTTGTAAGGAATTCATCATATACCCTGGATACAAATATGTTGTCAGTGATAAATGTTTTAAATCTCTTCTTCACTTTGTGGTTTGTCTTTTCACTTTCTGGTGGTGTCTTTGGATTAATAGAAGTTTTGAATTCTATTGTAGTCTAGATACAACAATTTATTTTTATGATTAGTGCTTTGGGTGTCCTTTAAAGAAATCTTTGCCTTTCCCAATTCATGAAGACAGTTTCCTATACTTCCCTCTAAAAGATTAGTGTTTTACTGAACACATTTTTCTTTACAAATTAATATTTGTGTGTGGCGTAATTCACTCTGCTTCATATGGGTATCTAGTTAACTCAGTACCATTTGTTGAAAAGTCACTGCTTAGTCTATTGCTCTGAAGTGCCAACATTATTAGAAACCAAGTGACTATATATGTGTGGGTCTATTTGGGGGCTTTTTCCTTTGATTTACTTGCCTAACCTTGGACCAATGCCCCATGTAATTTTATGAGTTTCATATCAAGCATAAATCCTCCACCTTATTCTCTTTCTTATTGTTTCATTACCACAGGCTTGCAATGTAAACACTCTGGGCTTTGAAATTAATCACACCTCAATTTGATTCCAGCTCCTAAATTTGCTATCTATTTTGCTTGAAAATGTCATTAAAACTCTCTATTTCCCCATCTACAAATGGTGAAACAAACTCTCAGATGGCTCCCAATTGGTATTCATGCCTTTGTATAATATGCCCTCCTCTTGAGTGTGGGCTGGACCTAGTGATTCACTTTCCTAATGAATAGCATATGGCAAAAATAATGGTATAGTGCTTTCAAGAGACTGTGGTCTCTGATGTGATGCCCTCTCTTACCTCACCTATTCACTTGATCTGATGGAGGAAGCTACTAAGTTGTGAGCTGCCCTGCGGAGAGACTCATATGGCACCAGCCAATAATAGCCAGTAAAGGAACTGGGACCTTAGCCCAAAAGTCTATGAGGCACTGAATCCTGACAATGACCACATAAACAAACTTGAAATTGTATCCTCCTCCAGTCAGACTTTTAGAAGAGATCATAGCCATGGCTTTCATTTTTATTATGGTCTTGTTAGACTTTGTGGCAAAAGCACACAGCTAAGTCATGCATAGATGCATGACCCACAGAAACTAGGAGATAATGTTTGTTATCTTATGCAATGAAATTTGGGGATTATTTGTTACCCAGCAATAGATAACTAATACAGTGTATAACCCACCATACAGTTTATGACCCTTGGCAGGCATTCAATAGTGCTAGCTAATTAATAAACAAGTTTTATTGATTTTGCACAGCAGTTAGAATTCAGTTTAAAAAAAATGATTCAGGTCACTGAGCAAGTAATATAATCTCTGATCTCCAGAAGTGTTGATGTGACCCTCCCTAACATCTATACTTTTAAATGCTAGAGGAATGAGAAATTCCTGAGATAAAAGGAATCACTAATTTTAAAAGAGTGAAGGTGCCTGGGTGGCTCAGTCACTAAGTATCTGACATCGGCTCAGGTCATGATCTCATGGTTCCCTGAGTTCCAGTCCACATCTGGTGAGCTTGAGCCCCACTCTGGGTGAACTCAAGCTCTGCTTCAGGTGAGCCTCACTTCTCTCTCTGTCTCTCTGCCCCTCATGGGATTCTCTCTCTCTCTCTCTCCCTTTCTCTCTCTGCCTCTCACTCACATGCACCCTCTCTCTCTCAAAAAAAATTTTTTTTTTAAGATTGAACTGCTATATCAGCTCTGGGTGACCATCCCAATCTTGCCACTAGGCCCATTTGGTTGTGATTTTTAACCCAAGAAGTTTTTCCTCAGGATTAAGCTGTAAATGGATTGTTCTTTGACGCTCATAGTAAATTCCCCATATTACAAAGCAATTATAGAACCCAAATCTGTAATAACTTTGGTATAAAATCTGATTAATAGTCATTATAAAAATAGAAACTCAGTTCCTTCATGCTATGGTTCTCTTTATAAATCCTAGTGCCATAGTTATTTTTTCCATTAAACCATTGACTGTTAGATTTAAATTTAACTCCATTTATTTATGACATACTAATTGGAGTTTGTTTCTGTCACATCTACCCAAAAGCAGTTTGGTCCCCTCACATCTTTATTTAGTCAGGTTGTTTTTTCTTCCCTAAGCAATATATTTTTTAATGTATGAATACTCACTTTTCCAAATACTCTTTGAAGATATCTTACATTTTTAATTAAATTTCTAGAATAACTCAGTAAATAATAGTATGTAAAACATGTGATACATTAAGATTTCCTTTGAATATTTACAGACATATAATCCCTAAAGGGTATAATATAAGGGTAACAAATAAAAGTGGGAAGGGAAAATAAATAAGAAAATGAGCTAAAGTGGATTTTATTGCAAACATTTATTGTAATGATTACTGCAGTGATTATTACAAATATTTATTGCAATGATTAAGATGCTTATATTCTGAATCACAAAGCATAGCCATTAACTTTAATGGAAATAATCCTACCTAAAGCTCTGTACCTTCTGACATTTTTCATGACCATGCTGGAAAAAAAGTATCCCCTAAATGAAAACTAGCAACAAGCTCATTAAATCATGTCAGGATTTCCTTTCCTTTGTCATGCTTTTGTCTAATGGGCTTTTCCTTTGAAGAAGGAAAGCAACTGACATGTAACATCTGGTATATCCAAGGTAACTAATGTCATTAAAGCTATCTTTTGCTCTTGTGTCTTCTTTTTTTACAGTTTTGAATTAGATGGCTCCAATGCTGGCATAATATTATTTTCTAATGTATCCATCATGACTCAGACTCTTTCTGAATCAGGGCCTGTGGGCCAGCCATCAACAACATTTTCCTTTTCTAGAACACGAGAGGTCTGAATTTTGCCACAGAGGCCTGTCTGCCAGGCAAACGGAACCTGCCAGTGCACACAGGAAGCAGGCCTATAATTTGAATGTTTGGCTTTTTGTAACTCTGGCTATAAAATAAGAATCATCAAGATAAAAAAAAAAAAAAAGGTGGGTTGGCTGCTGTATTTACTACCCAGCCGCTCAAGAAACTCTCAGTTGTTTTTTTTTTTTTAAATCTTTGACCATACTATCAATCAATATCAGCTCACATTAACAGCCAGTTTTAAAAGCATAGTATAACTGTGCAGTTCTACCAATGTGTCCATTATCTCTGACACTTCTGAAAAACTTCAGCTGTGTCTAAGATCCTTTAAGAATACACACACATGCACACACACACACACACACTCTTAATTAAAAGCATCTTGCAAATACTTTTGAACGCTTTCTAAAGTAAGAAACTCCTTCAATGTTCTTTGTTTCTGGCCCTTGCAAACATTTGAATAAATATAATGTATTTCCAGGGACAATTGGTGTGTTAAACACCCAATGGACTTAAAGTGGGTGTTTTTGATCATATCATCACATGTAATTTCATATTATTTTTCTACTCCGGAGGTAAGGACAATTTATTCTTTGTATTTATAAAATGACTTTGGGGAGAGGGGTAGAGGGAAAGAGGAGGAAATGAATTTTGATTTGGTCTTAAAGAGTATGCTGGATTCTCCCAGCCAGGAAAGAAGGATAACAGCATTTCTGAGTGGGAAAATGATCCAAGCCAAAGCCTGGAAAAGCAGAGCTGCTAGAACACTTAGGGAATCCCTATTTTACAGATAAAAGTACAGATGTGGATAGGTGGTCAGGGATGAATGTTAAGAGTTTGCATGCCATGCAATTAAATTGGGGCTTGATTCTTTGGAAGTTGGAGGGCAACAGGTGCTTTTAAGCAAAGCAGTAGTATGTTTCAGACAAATCATTATTTGCTTATAGGGAGGAGAGAGAAAAAATAATGACAAAATAAAAGACCATCTCTAAATGGCTATTCAAACAATCATGGTCAAGGTATTTTGGCCATAAAAATATCTGAATCCCTTTCGTCTAATTTCTTGAAAGCTTTCTTCTTGACCAGCATTTTTTTTTAATTATCATTTTGACTTTCCATTTGGCTCATTATCTTGAAACTTAAAATTGCTAGGAATACCAATTCAATACACAGGCCTATACTATTTCTAAGTTTATATAATCTGCAAATATTAATGTGAATAATCATGCTTTAATTTTGTGTCTGATTAAACCCTTCTTGAATAATAATATAATTTTCTACTTTTGCTCAATTCCTGATGCTATGAACTGTCAATCACGTTTATAAGAAATAGAGCTGTATTTTTTGAATTATGTCAAAGTAAAGTTTATTTCTTGGGCACAGTATGATGCACTTGATTTTGCAAAAGAAATTCTAGGGAAAGATTAGAATCCATATAAGACCTGTTACAAAGCCAAGCCTAGCTGGCTGGCACGTCTGATTCTATGTCTAATTCCTTACTGCTGTTTTTCCTACAACCTCTACAGATGTTCCTCTCATCATCAGAGTTCACAGGGACAGTAACAATCACAGCAATATGGAGAAACAGGCCAGAGAACTGAGCTGTCAATTTGATGAACTGCTCCAGTGGATAGCTGGTTTTAATAATGGTCAAACTTAGGCAGTGCCAAGACTAGGGCTGGCAACTAGTTATAGAGATTAACTGGAGTCAGGAAAGATAAGTTGCAAGACAGGTCCTAGATCAGCTTTTGAGGCCTAGACTCTAAGCCAATAAGCCAGGGAGGACTGTAATCCAATACCCTAGACAGTTTCACGGACAGACAGAATCTGGGAAAGATGCAAATGCCTCACAATTATAGGACATTTAAACAGAGACAAAAAGGAAATGAGGTGAGAACATCATGCTTTAGTTATCTATGAGGGAATGAGAGGTGCAAAGGCAGGAAACAGAAACAAGGCTGGTATGGCTAAAGCACAGTAAACCAAGTGTAGAGTGGGAGCAGCTGGATGCAGAGAGGTAGCCACAGGATGATCATGTAGGGCTTTGAGGGTCAGAGAAAAGGCTTTGGGGTTTACTGAGTGCAGAAAGAAATGACATAATCCGACATGTTCTTTAAAATTCACACCAACTGCTGGATGGAAAATAGATCGTAGGTGTCTAGAGCAGAAGTAGGGTGACCAGTTAGAGACTCTTGCAGTAATTTTGGCAAGAGTTAATGGTGTCTTGACCCAGAGTAGTAGCAATGGAGATATTGAGATGTGGACAAATTCAGGATATATTTTGAGGGATAACCAAAAAAATTTGCTGATGGGTTGGATATGAGATAAAGAAAAAAAAGCAAGGAAGTCTTTGGAGACTTGTCTTGAACAACTTCAAAGATGCAATTTTCATTAACTATACAATGACTTAGAGAGAAGACTATTAAAAGAGAAGATTCAAATGTCTAGGGTTGGGAATCAGGAGTGTGGTCAGGAACAAGAAGAGTTTGTTCCATATCCATATCCATATCCATATGGATATGTCAAGTAGGTAATTGGATATATAAAAGTGAAGTTCAGGAGAAGTTCAGGAGAAAAGTCTAGGCTGGAGTCATGAACTTGGGAATCTGATCTGTATAGATATCATTTAGCATCATAAAATTAGACTGAGATTACTTGAGAAGTGAGTATAATTAAAAACAGTGGGATTCCAAAAAACTGAGCTTTGGGAGATTCCTAGATTGAGAGATTCAGGAAATGAAGAGGAACCTGAGGAGACAGGGAAAGAATGATGACTGGGATAGGAGAGAGAGTGTTGTCCTAAAATCCAAGAGAAGGCAGTGCTTCAAGACAAGATCGATGAATTACCTGTGCCAAATTCTGATGAGAGGTCAAGTAATTTGATGAATAAAAATAGACTGTTAGATTGAGCAACAAAAGGTCACAAGTTGGCCTTGATGAGGGTAATTTTAGTCGGAAAGGGAAGAAGGACTTGTGAAGTGGGTTCAAGAGAGAATAAAAGCTAGCAAATAGAGTATATATAGATCATTCTTCCTTGAGTTTTTCTATAAAGGGGTGTAACATGGACAGAAGATGTTGTAAAAACTAATTTTCTTTTTTAGGTGATAGATGCTACAGTACATGTGTATGCTGATTTAGATGGCCCTGCAGAGAGTGAAAATTATGATGATATGGAAGGGCAGTGCTGCTAAAATAAGTGGATACAGGCGTGTTCTGGGAGTAGCTAGCAATCTTGTTGGGGAATGGAGTGGACTTGTATAATCACTTACATTTGACTCTTCACCCTCTCTGAATTCACCCTCATCCTAACCAGCTATACTTTTGTTTGGGCATGTCAAACTCAAATTTTTTGACAGCGTAGTAGTATTTCATTTTCAATTTTTTATCTATTATACACAACTTCTCTTCTTCTTATGACTGTTTGTTATTAAGCTTATTAATATTGTTAAAAATAAATTTTTAACTCATTTTAAGTACCAACATAAAGCTTTCCTCCTCTGCCCCTTCAAGATGTCCCTCACCCCAGAATCTTTTTCTTTGCTATATGAGCATCATGGTAAAATGTAAAGAAAAGAAAAAAGATATTCTAAGCACCTTGGGTGAGAAAATAGAGACTATTCTCATTGTTTTGTTGAAAATAGAATAAAATATTTTAGAAGGATATTGGTTACTCTGCATTTTTTTGTATTATCTCTGTTTCCTAGTTGACACCTCTGAACACAATCTCTTGCCTTTCTGATTTACCAAATCATCCAGTATCATTACTACATGGTCACCCCCAAATCTTAACTTCTCCTAATTTACCATATACCCTCAGCATCCAAATCTTAGAAAGACAGTTGATTTTAGGAGAAGACTTAAAGCTCTAGCTAATAGAGTTAGCAGATGAAAGTTAAAGGCAAAGACAGGATTTCTGAGATCATAGTTGATAAGTTTGATTACCTGAGAATAGTTAATAACTCTTGCTCCTGTTTTTGGTTCAAATTTTTAAATACTTAACAGGATAGACGCTACTGAGATGTATCCAGCAGTTAGGTCAGAGAATCCAGAGAATCTGCCTGATCTTAATTACTCCAGACAGGAATTGTTGAGTGTTAAAATAGCTAAACCCGGATGAGCACCTAAAGGATTTTTCAGAATCCAGAAGTTTAGATAGATTAACCAATGAAACTTATGTGGCATTCTTTCAGAGGTTGTGAACCAGAGTTAAATCCCAATTTTGTCAGTCTGGCCTCTTCCACAGACCTTTATATACCGAACCAACTCCTGCTCCATTGTGCATAAACCTCAAGATAGGCCTATGAAGCATCAAATGAAGTGAAGATTTGCAAATTATCCACCTATTTGGGTGTGAACCACCACATTACATAATTCAAGACCTTGAGTTTTATTTGCTTTAGTTCTTTTATGGAAACATCTGATTTATCTGGCCTCTTATATCAAGTTACATAAATATATGCTTTATCTGTTAAGGACCTATTCGTGGACATCAACTCTTACAACCATTTCTTGTTCCAAAAAATACTTGCTGGTGCTAATGTTACTTCTACTTGTCTCCTAGGTTCAGTCAAGTTATTGTCACATGTACAGTATCAACAATTGAATGTTTTGATCACTGTGTAGTTGGAATGCTTTCATTTGTCTAGACTGAACTTGATGCTCCTAGGAATACTCTGTAAGATAAGAATAAAGAAACAGGATCCTTTGTTGCTTCTGAGATCTGAGGAAAGGTTCAAGTCTTCCTCTCTCCAGAATGACAGAGTACCCCTACTTTGGCCTTACACACCTAAGCTTTTATCAATGAAGGTGTTTTTCATGATCCTCTTGTGCAGTTTACAACTTAGGATTCACAGCAGGGACCCTGTTGGGATTTGGGCTTGAGCAAGCCCCGAGAACTGCATTCTACTCTAGGGAAGGTGAGTACTACAAAGTTAAAAGTGCATGAAGCCATTTGGCCTCTCATTTCCTAAAGAGTGCACTATAATTTAAATAATTTAAATGCGAAATAGAGTTTCATATTTTATTTCCAATGTCAGGATTTCAGTGAAACTTCATGACATTCTAGGACATTTCCATATTCCTTTCTGTCTAGGTGGAATTAGAGTTCTTCGCATATTCTGAGCTGAGCTTATTCTGAGAGTATAATTTGCATATTTTGTTTTATAGACCAAAGTAAGTTTCGATCAAATCTGAATTATGTAAGCCATTTTTCTTTTTGTATGATTTACTCTCCAGAAAGATATTTTTGTTTTTTTTAAGTCACATTAATAAACAGTAAATATCACAATAAAATTAGCAACCTTTATTTCCTCTATTTATGTTCCTGCAGTATTAAATCTGCATCAGCAATAATTAAACTCCTATATCTTAGAATGATAACATGAGAAAACCAGGAGAGCAATTTGACAGAATTGGAAGGCTTTAGAATCAGACAAACTAGGACTAAATCCTGGTTTTGTATCCTCTTGTCTATATAACCTTCCCAGATTTCTTGCCTATAAAGTAAGCGAAAGATGGCAATCTTTCATAAAGATGACAATAGTGTCATCTACTGTTATGAACTGAATGTTTGTGTCTCCCCAAAATTTATACATTAAAATCATAACCTTCAATATTAGGAGGCAGGGCCTTTGAGGGTAATTAGGTCATAAGGATAAAGCTCTCATGAACAGGATTAGTGCTTTATTAAGAAACACACAAGAGAGAGCTTGTTTCCTCTCTCTCTCTGCTCTTCACCATGTGAAGATACAATGAGAAGAGGGACATCTGTGAACTAGGGAAGGAGTCTTCACCAAAAACCCAACCATGTTAGCCCCCTGATTTTGAAATTTCAGCTTCTAGAACTGAGAAATAATGTGTCTGTTGTTTAACCACCCAGTCTGAAGTATATTTATTGTAGTAGCCCGAGCTGACTAGGGTACCTACGAAGTCAGGATTAGATACATACAACATCAGACACAGTACTTACTCATGGGAAGCTCTCAATGGCTATTTGTACATAATAATACTGATGAAGCAATCCTTTAATCCACTTTAATTCACTTCTCAAAAACTATTTGGCACTTAATAGGTCCTAAGTTTGTTACTCAGTTGGGTGGATATGATCTGCTTTGCAGTGCAGATACAAAGTAAGCCACAATTTGTGAGTCAAGGAGTTGTACTGAGAGACAGATACATGAATAATTACAATGAAATGCCATACAAGTCCACAAAGCTATACATGCAAAGCTCTTTTGGTTACAGAAAAAATGACTATGGGATGTGGAGGTTAGGAAAGAGTTCACAGAGCAGGGGACTTTTGGGCTTAGAGATTCTATAGGAGTGTTTCTAATAAATAGAATTACTTAGTAGAGAGTGCTCTTGCTGGGAAGGAAGCAAAGGACACTGAATTGCTGCTCTTTCTCCAGCAGTATTAGACCCAAGATTTCCAGGTATCCTTTGCTCTGAAGCCCCAGCAATGAGACTACTTCCTCTGTACCACCCCATCTCCAGCTGTAGGCAAGACTAACTTCCACATGACCTTTAATCATGGTGTCCTGTGACTTCTGAAACAAATCCCATTGTGCCTCAACACCAGCTCTCCTGTATCACCACGAGAAGTCAAAGGTTCCCAGATCACCCAATTTCACACAGATGCTCATCAGCACCCTATTCCCAACCTCCATGAATCTGACCATATTTCCCACACTCTTAGCTATCCAAGCCCTTCCACCCAAACTTGTTTCCTGTTGTCAGAAAACTCCTCTCCTTCCTTAACCTCTGCACTAAACATTTCCTTCAGATTTTTGCTGAAATTTAATTTGGCACCTGAAAACACTGCTTTTCTTGGACCCTTTAAGTGAACAACTTATTTTTATTTTTCTTCTCATACTTAAGTACCATACATGCTGTAGCTTGAGGTGGGGTCCTTTCTGCAACCTGTTCCTACTTTCAAACGGTCACTCCTTTTTCTCTTCAAAACTCTCATGTCTTTTGAAACATACATTCTCATACTGTGCCACCCTGTATCCCTCCTTGTCAGACCACTTATGGATCACTGAGTCATTGCTCTTCACTCATTAATAGTTTTCCTGTCATTATGGTTCAAAACCCCAGTAGATGATCCAACTACCACATTGGCCTCTAAATTCTTTGGTTTTCTTAGTTCCAATAATATTTTTCTCCATTCTTTCTCCATGACCCACATGTCATACCTAGACCTCGTCATCATCCAAAACTGAATTTCAGTTTCAAACATCTCACTTTGACTGCCATCCCCTATTCTTCCAGTGTATTCACTCTAGTACTCCACTCACAATTCGCCAGCTCAAGACCACCAATTCATGGACACTATAATTCATCTTTATTCATCATAACTCCATGTCTAAACATGTCATATTATCCAGCTTGTTTTGCATGATTCTGCCCTATAATTACTTCCCAACGAATGTCTTAAACTTCCTTTTTCCTTTCTCCTCAAGCAATCTTTCCTGGAAAAACCTAAACTCTGGTCAAATCCACCTATGTGTTGGATGTGTTAATCTATCCTGCATTAAAGTGTCTGAATACTCCTAGAGAATATTACAAATTATGCTTATTGGAGTCATCCAATTTTTACATAGTATAATTGTACATAGTATTCTCTCCAGGTAATATTCAATGTGTTCAGCAGCATGATCTTTCATAACTTTTTTTTCTGCTCTTCAGAAAGAGTGTCTGAAATACAGGATTTCCTCACTACTAATCAGACCAAAAACTTTCATCGCCAGAAATTGCTACGAAACACATATTTGGTATATCAGGTATTTGTTTTCTATGTGTTTTGCCTTGTTTCACTACTTAAAGCCATTAAGAACCTATGGCAAGATAAGCCTTTAAATATCTAACCACCTGACACTGTAGTCTAGTAACATTTTCTGTCACCCCAGTTCTCCATGTAAGATTTTAGACCTTGTGCAATTTCCCAACTTCCAATTATCAGACATTTTTAAATGACATTTAGCTTCCTAGTATCAGATGTTATTAAATGCACTGACCTCAGGTCTCCCAAAGCTCATGAAAGATACTTCCTCATCTGAAATCATTGCTTTGCCCTAGATCTTGAATTTAATAAACGCTAAGTCTAAGTTTGCTTTAGGAAGCTGTTTGGTATCTGCTGCACTCTTCATTGAATTTTGGGGGGGATGGGGCAGGGATCTATGAAGAAAGGCTCTGTTCCCTTATTTGTAGACTAAGAAGTATAGAACAAATATCACGAGGTTTTTGTGATATTTTAATGAGTTCACATACATAAATGTTTTAGTAGAATCTTGGCACATAGTAAAAATCAAATAAATGTTGCTTTTATAATAATTATTATCATTTATACCAATTTCCTAACCCCTGGCTTCACATTGCCAAATGCATGCCAATCTAAGGGGAAAATATTCAATTTTTTTCTTTCTTTTTTTTGGTTAGTTGTCTCTGCTCCTTTGTTGTCTTTTCTTTTCTTCTCTCCAGGCAATCTCTTCTGGTCTTTTATTGGCTTCTCTTCCCAGTAGGTATTCTACTGGCCTCTCCCTAACCTTATTGTTAATTCCAATATTTCACTTCAATTATATTATAATTTCATTAAGATTCTCTGGGAAATTTATCAAATAATAATTGTGCAATAACCATGCTAATTGTACAATTGTTTAGAAGTAAAGATTCCAACAAACATTAAAATTAATTTTAATAATAACATTTATTAGTCATAGGAGATCCATGGAGTCAGTGTACCTATTTCCCTTTTAAAAATTTACCAGAAGTCTTTAATGAAATGTCTACCCATCTTTTTTTACCCTCTATCCCCTCCACCCCAGCACTGTTCCCAGTGCACCACACTTGGAAAGAGTTCCTGGCTCCTGTTAAACCAGTGCTGTCCTTGTTTTTTTTCCAGGCACCATCATGATCATCTACCAGGACCTCATCAGCCATGATGAAATGCTGAGAAATCCTGGGTGGGCTGTGCCTGGAGGTGGAGGGGAAGATGGTCAGTAGAATAGTAGGTAACATTGATGACTTGTCCATTGGTGAAAATGCCACTCCTGATGACCCCAAGAGTGAAGTTAGCAAAAGCACAGTTATCACTGGTGTTGATATTGCCATGAACCATCACTGGCAGAAAACCAACTTGACAAAATAAGCCTACAAGAAGTACATCAAAGATGACATGAACTCAATTAAAGGCAAACTTGAAGAACAGAGACCAGAATGAGCAAAACCTTTTATTTATTTTTTTAACACTTGTTTATTTTTTTGAGGGACAGAGCATGAGCAGGGGAGGGGCAGAGAGAGAGGGAGACACAGAATCTGAAGCAGGCTCCAGACTCTGAGATGTCAGCGCAGACCCCGACTTGGGGCCCTAACCGATGAACTATGAGATCATGACCTAAGCTGAAGTCGGTGCTTTAACCGACTGAGCCAGCCAGGTGCACCTAGAATGAGCAAAACCTTTCATGACAGGGATGCAGAACAAATCAAGTACATTCTTGCTAATTCTAAAAATTGCCAATTCTTTACTGGTAAAACATGGATCCAGACGGTAGCTCTGCTGGATTACAGTGAGGATAGTGTGACTCCATATGTAGTTTTCTTTAAGGATGGTTGAGAAATGACAAAATGTTAACAAAATTTGGCTATAACTTTGGATTACCCGTCATCATACCTGACTGCTGCTTTTCATCTACACAATACCAGAACTTAGACAAATGGGACTGATACCATGTTAAGCACTTCATTAATTTTGGGCTTGATTTACTAGGAGAAGAGGCATTGTTTTTACGGGGGAAAAACATGTCTTATAGGTTGTCTGAAACGAAAATGCATTTAAGCTCAAAAACAAACAAACAAATAAACAAAAAGCATCCATCAATACTACGATATTATTAACAGGGATTGCAAATTTCAAGCCCTCTAGTGGTCAACACCATGTTGCTTATTCTCTAAGACTTCCTCAAAGATAAAAATTTACTACAATTTAACAAAAATATTTCCACCAAAAAATGACAGGCCGTTATCTTTGTCCCTGAAACAATGGACCACAATTCAAGCTGAATAATTCATTACTTTTAAAAAAAAAGAGTTGTGAATATCAGTGTTAATTAATTCTTAAAATCATGTACTTATCTTTACTAGTAATAAAAAAAAATCAGGAAACCAAGATAAATTGTCAATACTTCCTGCTTTTGGGGTGGGTTATATATTTTAGGAATACAGTACATTTTTTTTATTATTGTGTATCATACAGGCTTTAGGAACAGATATGACTACTTATATTCATGGCTTAGAGGAGTTAATAAATATTTCTAAGTATCAGTTTCTACTAGTCAAAAAAATCTAGATCATAATATCTTCCTTATAGGAATTATGAAAAAGTAACAAGATTAAAATGTATACCTTCACTGCATAGAACAAAAGTGCTAGTCAAATCACCAGAATAATCACTGTGGTGCTACTTTTAAGTAATAAAGGAAAACTAAGGTATCTAACTGCTTCTTTATTTTTTAAATGTTTATTTTTATTTTTGAGAGAGAGAGAGAGCTCAAGCAGGGGAGGGACAGAGAGAGGGAGACAGAGGATCAGAAGCAGGCCCTGTGCTGACAGCAGAGAGCCTGATGTGGGGCTTGAACTCATGAACCTCAAGATTATGACCTGAGCCAAAGTCAGATGCTCAAACTACTGAGCCATCCAAGTGCCTCCATCTCTAATTTCTCACAAAAATGATACTCTTACTGAAATTACTTAATTAAATCTAAACTCAAGCGCATTTTATGTGTACTTAAATAATAATCATTCCAACTTTTAAGTTGTATTATGACTTAATAAGATAGTTACCCCATTGCAAAACTCTGATTTTTGTTTCTAAGTTTAACACAGATACTTAATGACATTTTTTAAAAGTAGGGCTATGTCTGAAGGATTAATGGCAACATTAGATTTTTTTAATGACTAATTATAAATAATTGCAGTGATTCTATATAGTTAATTTAGTGTTATTATAAGTATTTAAAATAAAAATGATGTATATTTTAAATGTATTTAAAATTGTGACAATATTAATATGTGGAAGTCTCTGACTTTTTACACCTTTTGAAAACTAGATTAGCTTTCTGATGAGATTATTACTATTTAGTTAGTTATATTTTATGTATAAAATATCCTTGTTCCATTGTGTGATTAAGTATGTGTATAATACAATGAAAATAACACAACATATTCTTTCATTTTCTTCTACAGTAGAAAACATAGACCTTTACTCATAGAGACCAGGTGATTATGTATCATATTTCACTGTAAAGTCACTAACTCAAGTTTTAATGTCCTTTATATGTAAGGATATACATCTGTTTCTATTTCCTTGACTTCATACCTCTGCCAAACTTAGATCTAGAAATGTTTAAAAGTAGTTCTACAGGGCTCAGCTTACAATAAAAAGGAAGTAAATTAGCCAGATAAAATAAAGGATGCCCAATTCAATTTGTTTCAAACAGTACAGCATTGGTGATATAGTGGTAAGCATATCTGCCTTCCAATTGGTTGTAGATAAGTAAGGATTATTTAGTGTATATCCCATGCAATAATTTTTTAGTATTACCTATGTCACAAATATTACACAGGTCATACTTACATTGAGTAATTAATTATTAATTATTTATCTGAAATTCAAATTTAACTGGGCACCCTGTATTTTTATTTGCTAAATCTGGTAACCATAAAAGGAAGATAAAAATTATTTTGGAAGAAAATACAAAACATATATGTCAACAGTATACCTTGTATTTTAATTAAAAAATAAATGGATCTCCAGTCCCTAAAAATGCAAGGCCAATCCATAAAGAGTTATGCATATATAGAGAAAAAAAAGAACTAGCTCTCCTCTCAACTCGAGATTGTTTCTGCTGCTCCTGGCATAATTTCCATTCTTATATAAATTTCCTAAGTAATTGATTTTTAGGAGATCTGCAAGAGTTAAAGGTTAGTGGCAGTCTGAAATATAAAAAAACAAATATAAACAAACAAAAAAAACCCCACAAAAATCAGGTATTGTGAATAACTGCCTTACCCATCAAAATCTAACCAATTCACAATTTTTTAAAGCATATATCCTTGCTTCCTGAATCGTAGCTAATTAAACCATGAGTGGGTACCATTTTCAATTGAAATATCTTCTCCAGGGATTTGGAGGTTGAACAATATTCAATTTCTTTGTGTAGGCCATTTGATGGGGTCTCCACTTGCCCATATGTTATTGTTTAGAACCTAGAAAAAGTCACCCTTTCTAGGATGACTCAGCCCTGAGGGTTCACAGCATGGCTGGCATAGCTAGATTGTATTTTGACTCTCTTGGCTGGACACTTTTATGTAGTGAGCAACCTGTACAATCTTATGGGATTGCCTTGCCATTTTATGCCATGCAGAATAAAAAGTAGAGCACAGAAAGAAGTGTAAATGGGAGATGGTATAAAAATACTGCTAGCACGTTGATGTTTTTCTGCTTCTAAATACTAAACCTCCTTGAGACAAAGGTTTATTCCTATCATTGTGTTTTGTAAAATGTTCTCTTAAATCTTATAATAAATGCCTCCATTTTGCTTAAGGTAGATCATGCTCATTCCTGACACTTGAAAACAACATATTATAATTAGTTACATAAATACTGGCTTGAAAATAATGTCTTAAGAATCACTGGCAGATTCTGATAAGATTCTGGCAATAATCTATAATGAATTGACATTTGAATACACGAAAGTGCTTTCCTTTTACTTCTAGATTGATCTTGGTTTCAGAGGCTGACAAATCCTTCGGTGAACAAAAGGGTTTGACTTAAACTGCATCTAGAATGAATTTAATTTTCATTCACTTCCCATGAATAATGAGCTCCTCAGGCTGGACTATAAGCTGTGTTGTTTGATATAAATGCCTTTTCTTTTTTTGGAACAATTTGTAAACATAGAATTGGAGAGGCAGTAAAAAGAAGGATTCAGAGGTTTTATATAAAAACAGCTTAATGACATGAAAGGAAGAAAGAAACAGCAGAATAAACAAGAACAAGAATGGAACCACTTAATGTGTTAATAAGACCTCTCTGAGCAGTGGCTTATATCTTACCAAAGCTTTTTGTTCTATTTTGTTCTGTTTAAAAGCTCTGCTTTTTCATAAACTGTGGCATCTCAGGTCTTCACAGAGCCATCTTCATAGACATTTACTTTCCTCCAGTTGGAGGAATAGGAAGTTGTTTTTTCATTGTCTTTCTATCATTTTAATGAGAGGCAAACTTGCTCTAGCATTCAGTTCATTGCAGACATCTTGTGTATGATCATGTGTTGAAAGCATCCATTTCACACAACATTGTCCAGAGCATGCTCCTACCACTGTTTCGTGTGGTAGATAGTTTTCCTTCTTATAATGACAATCACAGTTTGTAAATAAATAAAAACTTGGCCATCAGAGAAATGACCATTCCTTGAATCTGACTAAGAAAGTTAAAATAGGTTAAAGTATCAATGTCTTTTTTTTTTTTTTGGTCTTTTCTCCTTGTACTTAATCTCATTCTATATCAACAAAAATCCTGAAAGTACGTATCTTGATTTCAGTGGGTTAATTTTTAAAATTTTTCTGACATATGATCACATATAAAAGAAAAATTTTGTATCCAGTGATTGTCTAATTTATGCATCTTTGTAGCATCATATGTTAAATTCTTAGTATAAGCTTTGGAATCCAAGAGACCTCGATCAAACGACAGCTCTATCTGCCTTGTAGTGGGTGTGGACTTATAAAAACAAGCACACAGTTAATTGAAGCTTGTTTGCTTAAATGTACAATAGGTATAAGAAGCCTTACTTTTCACAGTTCTTGAAAAGATTAAAAAATGTAAATATACATAAGGTAGTTAACAAAATTTTTGGCATAAATAAATAATAGTTATTATGGGAGGAATGCAGATGAGCCTGATAGTTTAGGTTCTCAATTTTTAACGTTGTTTCATTTTTAATATAGAAGTGATTGATGGGCATTACAGAAGACTGGTGAAGTGGACTGGTAGTTTGGAGGAGAGGGCTCAGTAGGTGAGATACTCAGTTAGGGGACCATTGCAGTCACTGAGCACCAAGATAATAGACTCCCTCTTTGATGATGACATTTAATTGGGAAGGACTAAATCCTAATGGGTATTTTTAATGCAGATATTTTGAATACAGAATCTATAGGATGTGATAACATTGGAAATAGGAAATATAAGGAAGAGATCAAACATTATTCCAAGGATTGAACTGGAACAAGTAGGGAAATGGTATCATTAACAGAAATTGAGAGTTTGGGAAGATCTACTGTGGCATCAAAGCATGACGTGGGAGAGAAGAATGAGCAGTTCTGGAGAGCTAAAGGGGCTAGGGATCATGATGTAGAAGTCACCTAAATGGAGCTGATAGGCAAAGGCTTTGGCAATGTTATCCACTTCAAAGCAGTGGGAAATTTAAAGGAAAAGGGAAGGAAGAAGAAGAAGGCAGAAATATGAATACTATAGGAACAATTCTTAGCAGTAGGAAAACCAGGAGAACTGGAATTGAGGAAGTCAAAGGAAGATTCATTTCAAGAAAAAGGTAATTGGCTATGCAGATTCCTACAGCTTCTCATGAGGATGAGATGTGAGTCAGGTTGCCCGGATTTGGTCATTGGGAGTCCTTGGTTATTCGTAGGATTCTCAGATTGGTAGAGGGATGGGAACTGGAATGCAAAGACACAAATAAGTGGCAGTGGTAGATATTGCTAGAATCCATCTGAACGTGAAACTTTCTTTTACTTTCCGAGGACTACTTGGAATCTGGCTTTGCCAGCCTGTTGGGAAAGCCTGGTGTGAAGTTCAGGGAATGTACTGCAGAAATATGCTCAGGAAATGAGTTGGGCTCGGAACAGTAAGGTAAAGGGCTTGCCTCTAGTCACTGAAATATCTAGTGAGGGCTTAGGTTTTTATTATCAACTTCCCCCTTACCATTTAGTCAGAGTTGCAGATCCTAGCCTGGGTTAGCCCCGAAATGAAATATGAAACTAAGTTGAGGATGGGAGTACCAGAGCCAGGGAGAAGCAAAAAAATTGAGGACGAGACATACAAAAAGGAGAGAGAAAGGACGTGCTCAGCTAAAAAAACTCTGTGGCAGGAGGTGATAGCAATAGATTTAGAAAATGAGTCACTTATCTCTCTGGAAAAGTGATTGGTTTATTGGTTAGTATTATCTGCCACTTAGGAATTAGTGTAGTGAATTATCAAAGCAGGAAATGCACTGGTTTTCCCCTGAAGACATTACTTCTGTGGTCCGTTTGTTTACTCCACAGTGTCTCCCCTTAAAGAGCAGACAAAGCTACTTAGCTAAATATTTTCAGAGTCACCCATTTGAAAAATATAAAGTATATCTATGAGTATCTAACTGTGGCATATTGAATGAATAAAAATATGAAAGATAATATGTAGTAATTAAAAGTACAGGTTCTGTGTGGCTCTGTAGTAGAAAACTATCTCAGAGGACTGTGAGTCATATAGTAAAAACTCAAAAAATGTTACCTATTATTATTACCTTTGTATAAAACTTGAGTATAAAACTGAGTTGGCCCTTGTTTCTAGTGAGAAATAAAGTTATTTCCACATTTAGTGCTCCAGTTTTCTCATTCCATAAGATGAAAAATGTCACGTTGCTTACATGAAAATATAACATGCAAATAATAGTTATAACTATTCCTCCCTCCTATTTCAACAACACCAACAAGGAAATCAAGGAGGAAACCACAGAATTTATAAATTCTAAACTTCTTTTGGATTCTGGAATGCACATTCTAATTCCCAAATATATGCAAATTGAAAAGTTTTATCTCTTTATAGCATTCATTGCCTTTAATACACATATGAAAGGTATTCAGAGAAGGGAAATTCAAAAACATTGTAAAGAAATAATTCATACCTCTACCCCCAAAGACAATCACAGTTAAAATTTAGGAAGTTGTCCTTTGAGAACTGTATCTATCTTCCATCTATCCAAACAACCAAACATATAAAACTGAGATTAAGCTAAAGTGGGATAAAATAAACTCTTTAGTAACTTGAATTTTTAGTTAACATATTGTGACATTTTTCTATGCCAGAACTTTGCTTCAGCATAATTTAATGTGATAATAGCTGCATATATTTTATTGCATGACATGGCAGTATTTGAAAGAACTTCCTGTGTTTACATTGTTGAACTCCTGGAAACATCTTCAGACAACCTGTTAATAATGCAATACAAACTCATTACAACAGAGAGAATGCCACCTTGACAGAGTTTTGGCAGTGTTTCTGAAGAAAGAAGTCAGAGGTGAGATATTCTTAGGAATTGGGGTCTGGCCTCAAGATGGTGTTTGTTGTTTTTTTTTTTTAATATTTATTTATTTATTTTGACAGAGAGAGAGCAGGGAAGGGACAGAGAAAGCAGGGGCTGGGCAGAGAGAGAGAGAGAGAGAGAGAGAGAGAGAGAGAATCCCAAGCAGGCTCCATGCTGTGAGTGCAGAGCCCAACTTGGGGCTTGATCTCATGAACCAGTGAGATCATGACCTGAGCTGAAATCAAGAGTCAAATGCCCAACAAACTGAACCACCCCAGTGCTCCCTGGCCTCAAGATGTTTAAGGAAGTCTTTCAAGAGGTGAAGTGGAGAATTGGGCAAAGTCCATGGTATAAGAGTTTAAAGTCAGTGGATACTGTAAAGTAATTCTTGATAACTAAATTGATGAGTAAGTTATTTAGCCAGATAAGCAGATTACTATCTCTACTAACTTTATCTGAAGGAATTTCCTGAAGCAAACAGTAAAGTTATTTGTTGATTTATAGTACTATATTTTCTGGGCAGAATTTTCCTAAAAATGAAAAAAAAAAAAAAACAACAAAACACCTAAAATCTAAGTCATACCAAAATAGTCTACTGTTTTATCGAATTCCTATTAAAACAGATGGTCTCAACTGTCAGTGTGTTTTTTATAATTTTAATATTAAGTTTCCAAATATATTTTCAATATTCATTTATCTCTATTTTCACCACCACCACCTAAATTCAAGCTATCACTTTCTCTTACCTTGCCTTCCAAGCTGACCACTTCAGATTGCTAGCATTCATTTTCCACAAGGCAGCCAGACTGAACTATATGATACAGAATGTGACATCCATTTAAAAATCTTTGCAGTTTTTCCACACTGTTTTTCATACAGTTTTAAGTTCCCCATGAGAGCCTCTTAGACCCATCCTGACAGCCTCATTTGGCTAGCAGTGTGTGCCACCCGCAGTGGACTTCCTTTGGTTCCTTGAATTTGCCATGTTCCATCTACTAGCATGCTTTTCCCTGCACTTTCTTTCATCTAGTTAATTCCTTCTTATTTTTCAGATCTTATTTGCTTATCCACTCTCAGAAAAACCCTCTTTGCCTACTCCACCAAGACAAATATTGTACATTCTCATAACTTCCTATATTCCTCCTTTATAGTAAGTTTTTTTCCATATAATTGATTTAATGCTGATCCCCCCCCCCCACTTAAAAGTAAGCCCTATAATAGTGAAGACACTATTTATTTTGCTCTACATTCCATCTTCAGAGTGCATGGCATAATACACGAACGCACAATTTACAGAATAGATGCTGCAGAATTAATGGCACAATTCACCATTCACATTTAAGCTGCAGAAAGAAGTTCTTTGTTTTCCACATACTTTGATAACCCACCTAGCTTAATTGCCTCCACCTTCAAAAACACCTTGAAACTCTTAATTTGAGGGCACAGTTTCTCTGTTAAATGAACCAAGTAGTTGTGAAAAAAAAAAAGTGTTGCTTACAAATAAGCCATTAATTGAAGCTTTTTTTTTTTTCTTTCTTTCTTGGAGTAATAAATGAAATAGAAAAACATTAAGAATGGGAAGGTTTTAGAGAAAAATGAGCATGGCCCCTTGTGGTGGTATTGCAATAGCTTCTAGGACCTCTAAAAATCTGTTTCCCCTATTGAATGAAATGTGTGTGTGTGTGTGTGTGTGTGTGTGTGTGTAGTAGGCAGTGAAAAGGGTAAACTTGTTCTTTTATCTATTTTTAACTTGAACTTATTTAAGTTTAGATACTTGTTTAATGGAGCTGGACCATTTTACAATATAGTTAACTCTCAATTACCTCACTAATGGAAACCAGCATAATATGGAAAAATAAAATATGGTCATAACCCAAATCGTCTATTTCCATTCATTCATTATACTTTTATTCATAAACTTTGAGTTATAGTGATACTTTACATTTGCACAGGACTTTTGATTTTAAGGTTTTTTTCCACATGGTTTGTTTTAGATATGGTAGGCTAACTACAGAAACAAAAAAGATCCTTAAAACTTACTTCCTTTATGAACAAAAGTTTATTTCTTTAGAGCAGGGACTCCAGGTTAGCAACAGCTCTGCTCTGATGAAATCTTTCAGGCGCCCAGGCTGACAGTTGCTCTGCCATCTTCAACATGGTACTTACAAGATTATCCTAGAGAGCAGCCTAAAATGGAGCACATCATTTACCATAAAGGTAGAGAAAAAAAGAGCTCAGGAATGTGCTTGGAGAAAGGAGATAGAAATGTTGTGAGTGCAGGGAGGTGTTCTGAATGGAGAATACGGTGGTGTTAGGGAAACCTGTGGAGAACATTTTAAACCCAGTATGAAATGATACAGAGAAGCCAAGTTATGGAAGGATTGGAAGTGATCTATTGTATATAGACA
Source organism: Lynx rufus (assembly GCF_022079265.1). Taxonomy (NCBI): domain Eukaryota; kingdom Metazoa; phylum Chordata; class Mammalia; order Carnivora; family Felidae; genus Lynx; species Lynx rufus. The sequence continues at coordinate 92,800,076 of NW_025814845.1, read as the reverse complement.
CAAACATCATTACACCCTATTAAAGACTGGGCATTTTTAATATCATGGAGATAAAGACTGATGATAACATACGTTCTTTTTTTTTTTAAGCACCTATGATGGCACAAGCTCTGTACCAGTGCTGTTGCAGGAAACTGACAGTTCCTGCCATGAAGGGGCTAATAGTCACAGTCCAGTGTGATGAAAGTAGTAAGTGAAAGTCATTACCCGGGCACAGAGGAAGGCTCGACATCTGCTAATTCGTTTTTTTTTTTTTTTTTTTTTACTTTGCTAATGACTTCACAACCTTTTACAAAGTTGTTTTGATTTGTGCGTCATATTTAATATAACTTCCTGTTACACTTCTTTTTAGCAGAGTATTAGGTATGTTTGCGGAGGATCAAATATGCTAACCAAAATACTTGGAAGTAGTGGGAAAAGAGCTACTGGTTCTTCATTGTATTATTTCTTGGTTCATTTACATATTTAGGTTTATTTTTAGCACCTGATGAAACAAAGAAAACCTTTTCTGTTATAAGCTTTTGTTTTATGAATAGTTCATTTCTTCATCTGCAAATTCATCTTGCATGAATGGACAGTTTGGTGAGTAGATTATTTGCTCACTAGTAGATTATATTTGTGTCTGGCTCTACAGGGTTAGATTATTGTACCTTGAGAGGGCTAACTGAAAGAAGCAAATTGATTTCTTCTCCTTGCCTCTAAATCTTCAGTGAAGAGTGGCCATGATACAGACCAGAAACAGACCCTGCTAAAATTCTCACTGCAATCTTCTTATTACTGATTACTTCTTATTACCGATTATTCTTATTACTGAGTCTTCACTTTGGGGAGCAATGGATATAGCATCATCTCTTCCTTGTTTATTGTCTTGTAACTCTGTAGCAAGGAAAATCAATGATTGTCAATATCTGGTTTGCTTACCTAAGTATTAGAAACTCATCCTTTCCTAGTGGGACTACTAAAGGCTTGCAATTTTTAGTTGCAACTGGGCAAAAAGACAAAAAAGATACTTTCTATCTTTGGTTCTCCTGTTGTATTTGTGTGTGGTGATCATTTTCAGTTTGTCTTCCATCTCTTCGCTACTTTTTTGTTAGTTGATTCAATCACATATGTACATGCACACACACACACACACACACACACACACACAGGGATGGATCGTATTTAGAGCAAAATATTGTGTGGTCTTGGTAGTCACATGATTTTATCTGATTGAAGTCTAGCAATCTAGGTAGTGATAGGGCTCTGCTTGTAACTAGTTTTTACTCCCTTAGCCCCCCACCTCCATGTCCCCATCCCTCATACTTCACCTCTCCTTCTTTGCTTGCTGTTACCCTTTCTAGTATTAAGGAATACATTTTAAGAGTGGATACAATTACAAATGTTTTTCTTCCACTTTAACAAAGCAGAAAGTTAGGAGTTTATACACTAGCTAATCTTGATTTGTGTGTGATTAATCTAAATCAATTGAGAAACCAAGTAGGCTCATGTTTACAATTTTTTCAATTTGCATTTGAACAACACATTTTTGTACACTCTCCAGCTCACGTTTGTTGGTAAATTTTAGAAAATTTCTTAACTTTAATCTGGCAATCCTTCATCACCATTCTGTAACTTCTGACATTCTTTTCACATTTATGACTTCCTAAGTGTTTCTCCACATCATAAGATGGATCTTCTTCCATAGTAGTGGTGTTAAACTAGTTTAGGAATTACAAAAACTCATTTTAAAGCCACATTTTTCATTCCCTTACATTGACTTGTGTCTTCAGAGTGAGATCTAATCATTTGGAACTTGGCATCTGTCTTTTATTACAGTGTAAAATTTAGTAAGGCCGGTATATCTAAAAAATGGAAATTCCTTCTTCCTTTATGGACTTCAATGGCAAGAAAATTAGTACTAGATCCTTTTCCCTTGATGTCAATTATTAGTGTATTTTAAAAATCCATTTCTCTGCACTTTTAATCATGGGATACTGTGACTATCTTGATTAAATATGATCACCCTTACAGTAAGTTTTATTGGTATGTTAATTATCAACAACTAACTTTAATATAATAAACCCCTAAATAATTAATTTGCCAATTTAATAAAATTCATAGAACAGCTATTATGTGCCAGGCACCATTCTAGTCGCTGGAAATAGAGCAGTGAACAAAACAGGTAATAATTCATGCCCTTGGGAGAGTATATTTTAGTTGGAAAGTATAAACAATTAACAGGGAAAAAAAATAAAATTTATAGTATACTAGATGGTAATAGATATTATGGGGAAAAATGAAGCAGGTAATGTGAAGTCATGTTTGAAAAATGTGTAGTAATTGATAGAGTGGCTAGGGAAAGCTCCATCAATAAGATGATAGAGAAAATATTAGAAGGAGGTGAAGAAATGCAATAGGACAGTTAAACATTCCAGGGAAGACAGAATAGCAAATGCAAAGTTGCTAATCAGGAGCATGCCAAGTCATGCTCCAGGAACCGCAGAGGCCAGTGTGGCTGGAGTAGAATGAGCCAGGGCACAAACTGAGGTAGGGAAGACTAATGATGTAGGAGTGGAGGGCAGATCCCCCAAGGCCTTGTAAGCCATTTTTAAAATTTTGGTTTTTAGTCTAATTGAGACACCAAGGCTTCAGAAGTTTTTGAGCGAAGGCATGATTTGTCCTGACTGAGGGTTTAAGGGGACCATTATGCTTGCCTCGGATGAGACTAGAACAAAGGGGGGCAAGGGTAGAAGCAGGAGATCAGGAAGAAGGCAAGAGATGATAATCTAAATGGAATTTCTGTGTAATTGTGAAAGGGTTACTGCCTTAAGAAAGCCCACGCTTCAGAAATAACTGGCAATATTTGTTTAAATAAGATAAATATTTTAATTACTTTAAGATATAGACCAAGAAATAGCACAAATGCAGAGTAAGCAGTGTTTTAAAAAGCACACATTTATTGTCTAATAATACATCAATATTAAAACTATTATGTTTTCTTTATTGTATCATACAATCATCATAACCATGTACAATTATTGGTAGTTTAAATAATTGAGATAAATACTGTAATTATGTAGACCTCATTACTTGGATATTTAAAATTTTTTTCTTCCCTAGAGTTGTAAAATTTTATATTATCTTTATTTATTGTTTTAATTTTACTTTTTCTGTTTCACTTTTAGGTTCAGAGAATATTAAATTATTGCATTATAACTTGGACCCATATTGTTAAATATTTGATATAGATTAAAAATCTTTAGCATAGACCAAATTGTTTTTTTTTTTTCAATTCTATAGCCCAATTATTAGTATTTAGACACCTTTTTTTTCCTTTATATAGTTTTTGGTATCATCTTGTATCATTACATTTTACACAATGTTCTATTTGCTTTTAATAGCCAGAAATAAAAATATGTACGAAATTCAATTGTGTTTAATAACTGTTACAATTTGTAAAATTTTGAAAATTTCAAAGTAAAAGCTGTTGGCAGAAATAGCATTCCCCACATGAGGATCGGAGGGAATTACGATTATGTGTGACTGTGGACAAGGTAATTTACAATTAATAGCAGCCTCTGGAAGTGAGCAACAATTCCTTCAAGTTTTAGATTCTCTGTATGACCAAGTTATGTTTTATCTTCCAGCTGTGGAATTTTGAGTCCATGATGTAATGCTAAAGATGAACAAATTAGCACTGCAAGGTTTTTAGGGTCCCAAGCCGTAAAGGCGAAGGTCAGTAATTTGGAAAGACCGTTCATAACCCTTTTGTTCCGCGTTTTAATTTGCAATTACATAGTTTATTGAAAACACAGGACTGTAAGAAAGGCCCAGGGGTGATTTCAGCAATCAGCGATTTATTTTACATGTAATGCATAATTATTTTTTCTCCTATCTGCTGCATGCTAATGATTAGGAAGTATTCTTGAACTGTTAAGTGATTTTCCAGATAACCATTTACAGAGTATACTTCTGTGCCACCATCACAGGCAGGGCACACTCCGCCTCTCCTTTTCTTTTTTTCCTTTGCAAAGCGAAACGGGCTAGAACGTGTTCATGTGATGCCAGTGACGTCAGCCTCGACCGGGTCGCGTGACCGACACCCAACCTTCCCACAACCCCACCCCCGCCGCCAGAGCAGGAAATCTCGCGAGAAACCGTCTTACTATCAGAACTTACCGAGGTTACTGGGGAGTTACTCAGAAGGTGTGGCTCCGTGGGGGAGTTTTTGCTTTCATTCTAACACTGAGGGCCGAAAGCAAAGGCCTTCGGGGGTTGCCAGAGTCTGAGCCACCCAACCTATAAAACGGCGGAGGTGGACAGTGAGGTGGCAGTCATATCAGAAGTGAAACGTGGCGCACGGCTGGCGTCGTCCCTCGCTAAACGGGCCGGGGGTGGGGGGGGGAGGGGAGGGAGAAAACGTGCACCCGGAGCTCGGGAGCGGGCGGCTGGGCTTCTGCTGGGGTGGGCCCGGAGTCACTGGGAGGCTGTAGGCTGGGACCCTTCTAAGGAAGCAGTCAGTTGCCCACATCCGGCCCCCGCCGTGTCAACACGGAGACGCGCCGAGATGAAATGGTTGCACACTTCGCCCTCCCACCCGAAGCACCGCGGCTCACGAGTCGGCGTGGAGCGGTTTCTAGTGCCCCGTGCCCGCAACAGGGTCGGGGGCCTCCGCGGCCCGGGAAGCATCCCCGGGCAGCCCACGACTTACCCCACATCTTCTAAATCAACCCCAGGTTTAGGCAGCAGCTTAATTGCGAGTTTAACTGGGTAATTTTGACATCTCATCTCATTCACCTAAATCTTCCCCAGGCTTCTCCCTCGTACAGCCTCCTCCGCCCACCTGGTCTCTCCCCAGACGGGTGTGCGCGCGTGTAAGACCTAGGGAGGGAGAGCGAGATCCGCGAAGGGACTGGGTTAGAGTCGCTAGAGGGAGGTGTGGGACCGGCGAGGAGGGGGCTTCGCGAGGGAGGGGGTACTGGCAGGCGGAGGGAGTGGCGGGAGGAGGAAAGAGGCGGAGGCCTGGGGACGGCGGACTAGTCATCGCCCCATCCGAGCGCTCTTTCTCTCGCCGCGCAGTCTCCAAGCGGCGCGGGCTCTTGGGGGAGCGCCAGGCAGCCGAGGTGCCCGCGGGAGGCAGGCGGGTCCCGGGTGCGCACGCTCGGCCGAGCCCCGGCGCGCCCCGCGCCCGCGCCTGCTGACAGCTGCAGCTGGGCTCGAGCTGTCCGCTCTCGGCTCCGCGGCCTCCGCCCCCTCGGGTTCCCTCCCCTCTGCCCCTACCCCTCCAGCCCCGGTGCGGCTAGTTTCGCAACTGCTTTCGCCCCGTGCCCGGCTGTTTTCCGTTTCCCGACCCCCTCTTCTTGAGTACTTTGCCCCCAGCATTTGGGGAGAGGGGCTGGAAAGGGGGCGGGTGGAGCGTCCAGAGGAGAAGGAAGCGAGGGCCGGAGGAGGAGGAAGAGAATCTGCGGACCGTGGGGAGGAGACCCCACGCCACCCTTTCTGGTCATCTTCCCTCCCGCCCCGCCCCTGCGCACACTCCCTCCCGGGTGAGCTACTTTCGGACGAGGAAAGTGAGGGCGGCCCTGGGTGACAGCGCCGCGGGGCCAGTCCTGGGGAAGCCGCGCGTCTGTTCGAGTCTTGTCCGCCGCGCTCCCAGCCAGGGGCATAGCCCGGACCGAGGATGGCTTCGACTACAACCTGCACCAGGTTCACGGACGAGTATCAGCTTTTCGAGGAGCTCGGAAAGTAAGCGCCTTGGCCCGCATCTGCACGTCCCCTTTCCAGAAGAGGGCGGGTCGCGTTGCCCCCGACCCACCGGCCTCCCGCGTGGGGCGAGGGAGTTTGGGAGACCAGAGGAGAGGGAGGAGGGCCCGCGGTGTGGCAGCTCTGAGGAAGGTGCTGCCTTAGCGAGAGGAGGGGACAGAGACGGAAAAAGACCCTCCACCCCGGCTGTGGCACATTCCGATAATCCTTAGCCCACCTTCACCCGTTCCCGCACCCTCTAGCCCTAGAGACTTAGTGGATTTACGATCCCTGCAGTTGTAGCTGTCATCCAGAGAAGTGTGCGAGCGTGTGTGTGTGTGTGTGTGTGTGTGTAGAGGAAACAAGAACCCATGTAAAATGCAACATAGATCATGTTTTCTGTAAACAGAGATGCCTCCTCGTTAGCCGGCGTGTCGGCCGTACGACCCTCGTACGGATGAGAACTCGCTGCCACAGACGGTGCCATATTTATTGATGCCGAAAGTTCAACTTGGCGTAGAGTCTATTTTGCATCCAGTAGTTGTTCTGTCCAGGAAAAGGGCCACTGAAAAGAACTCGACCCCTTGCCCCATGTCCACTCTTATTCTTTGCACTAGGTTATTCGCTCATCATCATCATCCTTCCAATGATTTACGTGTACATCTTCGCATTCTCTGGGAGGATTTATTTATACAGGCAACGGCAAAGACCTGGAGACCGAGAGAAAGCTTCCCAAGGGTAGCCTAGTGTTGTGTAAAACGACCTCCTACACCCGACTGGCAGAACTGCTCGGAGAATTTAAGGAAGGGACCTGAGACCTCCTGAGGACCTCTGTGCTTAGGGACTTAGGGGCTGAACCGTGAATGTTGATTTATGTAGCATCCAACCCAAACCCAGTTCTTCTATCGCTAGTTTCGACTATTACTTATGAAAGGGGTGCGTTTATATGTATGTTGTTGTTTTATGCAGTTGAATTCAAGGGAATGTAATTATATTTTAAATGTAATGAAAATTATATCCTTATATATTTATACGCTGTCTGTTGTTAAAACATGGAGAATATGTCGGAAGAGCAGCTTAATTCAAATCTCTCCCTTCCCCCAGCTCAAAACAGGGCACAGAGAAATCACCATATCAGGATTTGTTAAACCACACAAATGTTCCCAACACTTATATTTTAATGAAAACAATCGCCATATTTACTTAGTTGGAGCCACATTAATTTTTTTTAACAAAATAAATAGATTTTTACTGCTCTTCCTCAGCCATGCTCTTTGCAGGTTTTTTTTTTTTTTTTCCTCTCAGCATTTGGTGCTGTGTTAGTGTGAATTGTAAAATGTTTTCAAATTTCATGTGCAAACAAGAGCGGTCATTATTGGCAATTTCTTTCATTTTGTTGATTAATAATGTGTGCTCCCTGTTAAATAAAATTTACTTTTATTCTTCAACATTACGGAAGGTTTAGGTTTCCAGGAAGAATCGTTCATTTTGTGGATATTACTGTAGCGCACTGATGTTTGACGGTTCATTAAATGCAACAAAAATGCTCAGATTGCTGTAATTTTTTAGTAGAATATCATAGCTGATTATATTGATGACATGCTAATTATTGGTTTTCAGGGGGGCTTTCTCAGTGGTGAGAAGATGTATGAAAATCCCTACTGGACAAGAATATGCTGCCAAAATTATCAACACCAAAAAGCTTTCTGCTAGGGGTGGGTATTATCAACCACATATACAGTATATGTTAATTTTGTATTTGTCATGTTGATTGTTGGTTCTGTTGTATGTAGATATATACTTATAATTGAACTGTAGACCTACGGTGTCCCATTACATTCTGAGATTATTTCCTTCCTGAATGCCTTGGTATGTATAGTTTAAAAATAAACACACAGAATTTTAATAACAATTATTAAGTAATTATATCTGTCCTATGAGCACTAGCATAAGTAACTGTATTTTAAAGAAAAGAAGTGTCACAAAGTGCATTTTGCCTTTAGCTGTGCTGTGAAATAACTTTCAGAAATACCCAGGAATGGAAAAGTGTAAGTCTCACAACTGTCATTATTCTTTTTTGCTTTTGAGAGGAAAAATAGGTCATAGCTCATTTGAATCATATTTCAATTGTAGTTACACTTGAACTTAATTCATCAAGGTATATTTAACAGTAATAGCTTTGGGAGGAAAAATTTATCATTGCTATATTCTAGGAAGTTCAGCTTGATTTTGAGGTTTCTGTGTGCAGTCCAGATCTTTACTGGGTCTTCCGCATTAAGGCTTCTCACAGACTCATGTGATGTATTTTACACATGCTCTATAGCCACAGAGATCATTCCTATCATAAAATAGCTGTTGACATAGGAAAAAAAAAAACTGAAAGGAGCTCACTGCATTCTTTCTGTTTTGTTGAACTTATGCAAAAGTACTTACACTGAAATGTTAGGCATTCTAATTATTGTGGACACGTGTCTAAGGTATTTCCATGGGAATTTACAATGTAATGAAATTTAAATGAAATTAAAATGAACAAAATGCCACAGTATAAGCCCATTTCAGTGACCTGGTTTATTTTAAGTAATGAGGGAAGAATTCTATTAGGGTTAGTTTGCCCCATTTAATTTGTCTTCTAAAAAGTGCTGCTCTCTAGTATCCTGGTGTCATTTTTGGTCTCTGCCATACTTTTTTTTTTCCTCATTTGTTGCAACTTCTACTTTAGGTTTAGATTGGCATTTCAGTTTATTCATTAAAATGAGATTTTGTTGTGATTTTCTTCATCCGATTTTAACAGCACTCTGAGGAAGATCTATGTGCTAAAGTAACCAGTGCCATAGCTTCACAGCTTGAGAACTAATGAGAAGCACGTTACGCTCCATCATGTTCCCCTTTCCCTCTTCTCTCCACAGGAAGGTTTCTAACAGTCAAAAGGAGTTACCAAACTGTAAATGACATTTTAGTTTTTAAAAAGAAAAAATGAAAATTCTCTCAATGTTTTCTTCCTGTGCGCTAGATACTTTTGGCAAAAGTAGGAGTATCAGTTCTTCTGGAGGCATGACAACACCTATCCCAAATCTTTCAGTGGCTTTAAATTTTCTCTCAAAACAAATCAGTGTTGTGCTTCACTTCTCCTTGATTTCCTTAATTAGAGTTCTCCTTCTTCATCTACCATAATTTATACTCCCTGAATCAGAATGGCAAATACATGTGTTTCTGCTCCCATTATTTTTCCATTCTTCTGCCTCCACTCTATGGAAGAGAAGTCTTCTCTAGCCTGATGGGATTCCTTCTTCCTGCCAGTGTTCTTTACCTGTTCATACTGTGCCGTAAAGAACAACCTACACCCAAAGCCACCTTGCCCTGTCTGGATTTAATTATTCCAGTTACGTTTAGGAAAAGTAGTTAAAGTGAAGTACTAGAAGACCTGCTTCTTCTCCCTCTCCAATTTCCTTTCTTAACCTGCTTCATGTCAATCCACTGAGGAGTGAGGTGGGAAAGAAGAGGGTTTGGAACTAAATGCTCTGGGTTTAAATTCTGACTCGCCTACCTATTGGATGTGTAATCTTGGGTGATTTACGTATTTTCAATGAGCCTTCATTTTCTTATCTGTAAATGGATAATAGTGTAACCCTTCCTTTTATAGGGTTTGTGAGGAGTGAATTAATATAGTATAGAACAGTGTCTGTTACGTAATATGTATTCAATGAATATTAGCTGCTATTATTATCTCTTGGGTTGCTGAAACAATCATATGTGATTACTTACATGAAAGAATGAAAATTATAAATCCAGTGGCAGCCGTGACTTAGCTGTGAGTAACCAGTTTGAATCTTGGCTTTACTGTTTAGTGTGTAATGTGGTTCAGTTATTTACCTTTTCTTCATCACAGGTTCTTCACTAATAAAATGGGGGAAAAGTACTCATAGTGTATCATGGGTTGTTTTGAGGATTCAGTGAATTTTATGAGAACCACTTCTTCATTGCAAAGTGCTGAGTCAATTTCACCTATTACTGCTCACCTGTAAAATATTATGGTACTTCAAATTTTTCAATTTATTTTATAACCATAACAATTAGAGCTGCTTATAGCATATTTATACTTTTGAATGTGTGCATGTTTAAGCTGTACCCATATTAAGTTGTAAATACTTAAGAAAGTGCTCTCATTATTTTAAATAAAACATTTCACAGCATTGAGGACCTAGGAGGAGCTCAGTACAGAGTGACTAGGATCACATATGGCTATTAAATGGTTTGTAAAGGAGTTACATACTTAGTTTAATTCCTAAGAACAAGCAAGTACTAGATGTAAAGTAATCTTTTATAAAATAGTGTATTAAGATATCAAGAGCATATACTTTGAAATATGAACTCTCCTTTAAAAACACTCCCTTTCAGAATGTAATAATCCTGAAAATTACTTTTACAGAAAAATTTAAAAATAGTATATTTAAGGGAAATTAGAATGATATCTAAATTAGCATACAGTTTTTCCCTTAATGTACTGATTTTTTTTCTTTTGGCTATGCATGGCAGTTTTTGTGGAGCATATAATTTTTTGTATAAATTTTTGTTTGTATTATTTAAAATGCCATGCCTTTGTAAATCCAAGCTTTAAGCCTGTTTGTTTTAAAGACCAGGAAGGTCCTCCAACTCAAATAATGTTCTTCAAATGTAACATTACAACTGGAAAAGAAAGACCATTGTCAATACATTTAAGACCATGAGGGATTGCCAAAAATTTGGCTATATTCCTGCACAAATTTACACATCCAACTCTACTATCACCCAGGCATTTTTCTGTGCCTAGATGTTAATGGATTTCCAGCAGACAGTTTCAGTTGCATTTCCTCTCAGCTGTTAGTCACACAAACCATATTTGGGAGACTCAGAGTCTGTTGAAGAATTTCTTTCCTTTTGCGTTAACACGTGCATGCACAGAGCATTCATCATATGATACTGATTAGATAGATTAAGTACACTGATATATAATTTGGGTTGCTTTAAAAATAGTGTAAGAAAGTTTCAAACATCTTCTGTTTTATGTGCAATTTTTGTCTCAAAAAGTTTTTTTTGTCAGCTAGGAATAGAAAGCACGCTTACTTAGTAAATGGTAGATAGTGATTGTAGAATTTTATCTCCTATTTTTACCATGGGCAGTAGAAATTCTATTATTTTGGTCCCAGACAATTAGGTTTGTACTTAACAAATCCTAATTTGCCATGCTATTTTGATACTTTGTTGATTTTGACCTGGTTATAACTGTAAGGTATTGACAGGTTATGCAAAGTCTAGGAAGGGTTGTGATTGCAGTTCAGAATCCAGTAGACTGATGGTTCTGATGGCAGATGTCTTTAGAAATAGTATTTGTGATTTATTTCACATTTTAAAGACTCCCTGTGGTAAAATATTTTTTATGATAGTAATAATTTCTTAATGTTCATTTTCCAATGTAATTGTTGATCATTAGAAGCCACTTTTTATTACATAGGGTCTGATGAGCCACAAGTCATTATTTTTGTAAAATGCAAATTATAGTAGAAATAGTATATGCTATTACTATTACTATTGCATTTTGTAAAATGCAAATTATAGTAGAAATAGTATATGCTAATAGTATATACTATTATGAAATAGTATGTGCTATTACAAGTATATTTTAGCTCTACTCTCTTGATAAAGTTAAAAAGGGATTTCGTTTTATATTTCTGCAATACTTCACAGATCTAATACAGTTCAATTATTTGGTATTCTTTGATTTTACTAGTTTTGTTAATTCCCAAATTGATGATCTTAGTAGAATATGAATCAGGACTTTATAAAAACTACTTAAGCCATGTACACCAAATTAGGTCTCAGCTATGAAATCTGAATATTGCATGCATGTCCTAAGTAGTTTTTTTTATGTTATAATAGAGATGTCAATAACTAACTTTTGCTACTTTTTTTTTTCTTTTTTGGCATCCAGGCAGTCAAGAAATTAGTGCAATTTTTCAGCTTTGTGGTTACTTGTGTTAAGTTGGAAGCAGAAATGAGATGATATAGATGAATTGTTCTGATTATACATTATTGATTTTGCAATTTGGAACTAATTGGGCTAATTAATATTTTTTGAAAGTTTCTTGGTTTGAGCAATGTTTTAAGAAAAAATTAGTAAAGCATTTTAGTTTTGTATGTGGACTTTCTACAGCTCTTTAATTATTGGGCCCCAGAGTAGTCCTTTCATTATGTTTAGTTGTATTTGCACTTTTACATAGGTTTTGATATTAGATATCTATTTTCCTCTTTTAGTGAATGAGAATATTATTGATGTTCAAACTGGTTAGGAGATAAAAATGCATATCTACATTTCCAGAAAATAATAAAAATCCTTTCTGTATTCCAACATGGTTATAATATGCAAACTTAATATAAAGAACATGGTTGTCAGGCATCTGACTGTGGTATCAATAACTAGTGTCAACCTCTACCTGACAGATTACGCAATAGGAATTGAACACCTGGAGAATCTTTATTGTTATACAACGAGATTAATACTTCTCATTTCCCTTGAAATATTGAATCAATTTGTGTAAAAATTAAAATTTAGTAGTAAAATTTTATGGGCCTTTTAAAGTTAATAATCATGAATTGCTATAAGGCACATACTAGGATTTTCTTGGGCATTTAAGCTCATTGTTGACTAGAATTTTATTTAATTAAAAGATTTTTTTTTCTTGGGCTGATACCAAGGCAGACCAACTCCTACTGTCTCTTAGGCTGAATTGATACATTTTTTTTTTAAACATCTGCCCCTCCACATTTGTTAGGGTATGGTGTGCACAGTATTTTTTATTATTGACAGTTAAGGATTGTTCAGTGAATTGTATTGCCGTACATTAGGTGGAAGCTTGCAATACTTTTACTCTAAAATATAATACCTTTGTAGTAATTTGCTTTTATACTACTTTATAGATTACTAAGCACATTCACTTATGTGGCCTTATTTTATATATTTTTATTTAATAAATACTGCATAAGTATAGTGGGCAAAGTGTTAGGAAAAGTAAGGCTATCTACACAAATAGACATAGAAGACATAAATGGTATAAGTCTAGCTTGAATAAAGTGCTGTTGATTTTCAAAGGAAGGAAAGGTTATTTCTGCCTGGAGAGATGAAGGAAGGCTTTTATATAATATGGATTTAAATAAATTTTAAGTACCACAAGTCTAAAACCATTTGGAGAGATTATTCAAAAGAGTTTAAATATCTGATTATAATTAAAATATTATTTTACTCAGATGGTAAATTTGTTGCAACTATCAGTATAAAGTTACTTTTAGAATAAAATAATTTTTATTAAAAAATTAAAAAAGGAAACGTTTTTAGATACCAAAATTCCTGATCCAGTTAAGGGAGATAGATCATTACTTCTTAAGGTGAGTTCATAGACCTTTCATCTACTGTAGACTCTTTCTCTAGTATAGGGAAACTGTCAGGTTTGGAGGAGAGAGAGAGAGAGAGTAGGGAGAGGACAGCTTTGCTTGTTGTTTGTTTGGTTTTGATTTTAAATATCTGAACTATCCTTGTAATATACAGTCACAGAACAAAATCATAATTGATTTTTTAGTTAGGCGAACCCCTTTACTGGTACTATGGTCTCCTTTTAACTTTTTAGAACTTTATTACTACCCAAATCAATAATAATAATAAAATAATAGGAATGGTAATAGCTATTATTTTAAGAGAACCTTCTAAGTGACAGATATATACTTACAAGATACTTTGTTTTACTTAGTTTATTGTTATTATTATTATTCAATTTTTAAAAAGAGGAAAACTGAGTAAGTTACTAAAAGCCTCAGTATTAGTCAGTAGTGGAGTCAGAATTTCAAACCATTTTCTTTGGCTCTAAAGCCTGGCTCTTTCCACTACCACATCCCATTGATTGCTGTTACAAAGAACTTCTCTTAACCTCTCTGTACTTATCGGTATGTGCTTGACTGATCTCCCCACTAAACTTCAGGGTCTTTCATAAAAAGGACTATGTCTTCTACAGCTTTAGGTCCTCAGTGCAGTGTATAGAATTGAGTATTTGTTTGGGAAAATATATTTAGAGTTCCGCCTTGTGAGAGAAGATAGTATTTTAATTGCTGCAGTAACATAAAATCAAACTAAAGTTTGATAGTCCTCTGTGCTCTTTCCTGGAAAGAAAACAGTGAGGTGAAGAATCAGTGGGAAAATGATTACAGAAGAATGACATGTTTTGGTAAACTTAATTCATTAACTTACTGCAAATATCTCAAAACACACTAAGTTTCTAGGACTACTTCTTCTAAATGATTCACTTGTTGCTGAAAAGAAAAACTTAGCCCTTAACCAAAGCCCAGAGGAACCTACTCAGAAAGGCATTTTATTTCTCAGGCTCCTCTTGTTTGTGAAGCATGGAGGACAGATGTTTGTTGTTTTATTGTTTCTTCTTGGACAACACTATGTGCCAAATGCATACTAACATGTGGCAAGTGAAAGAAAAACCTAAAACTATTAAGTTTTATAAATATTTTATAAAATTTTATAAAATTTATAAAACTTGGCTGTTTTATGTTTGTTGGAAAAATAACTTAGGTGCAGCAAGTCATATAGAGATACACAGATAATATTGTGTAATATTTATGTACACTTAATTGTTTTACCTAAGGTTATTTTCTCTTTAAATTACATGGGGATTGGAAACTTTTTATTACCTAACATCTTAAGTATGAAATTATATTTTATAAATCATAAAACAGTAAGCATCCAATAAACCTCCACTCAATAACTAGAGCATTCCCTCTACTTTTGAAGCTACCTGTGTGTTCCTTGCTGATCCTCATCTCTTGCCTTGCTCTGAGAGTTAATCACTGTCTCTTACTTTTTAATTTTTTTAAGTTTATTTTTTTGAGAAATAGAGGATCTCAAGCAGAGCCCTACGTAGGGCTTGAACCCATGAACCGTGAGATCATGACCTGAGCAGAAATCGAGTCGGACACTTAACTGACTGGGCCACCAGGTGCCCCAATCTCTTACATTTTTAAAAGAGAAATCTCTTTTTATTTCCCCATGCCCTGGGACTTGTTAATTAACTGGTTGATTTCAGTTGGCCAATCAGTTACCAATGGAAAATCTATGCCCTCTTTATCAAGGTATATTTATATATGTATAACAATATATGTATGGTTGTACATGTATGAATTTAAAATTTATGGAATAAACTCATATTAGTATATAATTTTACCCTATCCCTTAAGGCTAGGGAAGGCTTAAATTATATGGAATTTTTTTAGTAATAGGAAATTATTTTATTCCTACGTCTTTTTTTTTTAAATTTTTTTTTCAACGTTTATTTATTTTTGGGACAGAGAGAGACAGAGCATGAACGGGGGAGGGGCAGAGAGAGAGGGAGACACAGAATCTGAAACAGGCTCCAGGCTCTGAGCCATCAGCCCAGAGCCTGATGCGGGGCTCGAGCTCACGGCCCGCGAGATCGTGACCTGGTTGAAGTCGGATGCTTAACCGACTGCGCCACCCGGGCACCCCTATTCCTACGTCTTTTTGAAGCATTTTCATTAATGATGATGTACACACATTGAAATAAAGCAGGAGTAAGTTACATAAAACTACCTTATTGAAGGTAAGTATAGTACTTGAAAATTAGATTTCTCTTTTATCTTCTAGAGAAGTTGTAGAGGTCAGATATGCCATATCACGGCATTAGTGTTCAAATTAAAATTTATATTTTGGTGAAGAAATATTTAAGTGATATTTGGAGTCTGTGTTCTGATAACTTGGATTTCTGCCGAAGTGTATTCAGTAGTAGTCCAGGCCCAATTCTGCTTGTCCCTGGTGGACTCAGTGATTTCCCCCTTCTATGAATGGTGCCTTACTTTTCCTGGACTTTCAAGCATGCTTGATTATCTTTCTTCTCCTTAACCCATCTCAACACTTTCCATCTCTTCCTTTTTCACCATTTTAACTTGAGCCCTTTTTTTCTTAACTCTTTTAAACAGCTTCCTAAACAAATTTTCCAGCTAATGGTTGCCATGTTTTTTATTCATTTATAAAGTTCATCGTTAGACCTCTTAGTACCCACTGTGCTGGACATCTTGATAAGTTGTAGCGATACAGAGGTGAAAGATAAGAGATCTGCCCTGAAGTATTTTGTGATCCATTAGTGTGGATGATAGCCTGCTGAATACAGTTTAGTTTTTGAGTGTTGTGATAGAAGTATACACAAGGTTTTCATGTAGATAAGGGCTGGAAAAGGTTGTTATCACAGATTTATTGAAGAGATTAATGAGTGAAATTATGTTTTTGAATGGCAATTGAGCCTGGCACAGAAGGAAGAAATGGTTGCCCAGGAAAAGTAAGCAGCATGTTCAAAGGAAGGGAGAAAGTTCTGGCTCTACTCTTCAGATGGAATGAGTACACCTAGTGCTGTTGAAACCCTGTCTCCTTTAAGACTCATTTCAGGTGCTTCTGCCTCCATGATGCCGTCTCTAACTTACTCTCCCCCCTTACTTTCCCTCTCTAGGCAGAAGCGATTCTTTTCCTCTTCCTCTGAATAGCTTTTTCATGTTTTTTAAGCAACTGATCACATTTCTCCTTTTGTGTTTTAGTTATATATGTTGTAGCTTTCAAACATCTTGTAGACATTTTTAAGCTTACCATTGAATCTGTGCCTGGCACAGTAATTGTAAATTACTTATAAATGTTGAAGATGCTTATAAATGTTTGTTGAATGAGGGGATAAATGAATGAGTGAGCAAATAGGATTCTGTCTCCAGAAGTAGATATATGTTTAACAAGGAGAGACCTTTGGCAGGTAAAGTAAGTGGAAGTTGAGCTAAAGCTTCATGCCAAATGGAATACACTATTGAAAATAATTTTTAATTCATAAATTATTTCATTAGTTTCTTGATGACAAATTATGCTTTGTTAGAAAGAGTTTTGTATAATTGTGTAAATTTTTGAGCAACTGTGTAAATTCTTGCTGTTTTTTTTTTTTTTTTAACCATGTAACATAAAGTGGCTCAATAAGAAGGGGTAACATTTTCATGGTCTGCATGTCCATTAGTACCACTTTAGTAATGTCAGACTCAGGCTATCATTAAATTAATGTTTTATTTATTTTTGAGAGAGAGAGAGAGACAGAGTATGAGTAGGGGAGTGGCAGAGAGGGAGGGAGACACAGAATCTGAAACAGGCTTCAGGCTCTGAGTTGTCAGCACAGAGCCTCACGCGGGGCTTGAACTCATAACTGTGAGATTATGACCTGAGCCGAAGTCGGACACTTAACCGAGCCAGCCAGGTACCTTATTATTAAATTATTTAAATGTTTGGATTTTAAAGTTTGTATCCATTCTCATTCTCCGGAGGGAGTTGCTTTTTGACTTATCTTTTAACTAAGCTCATTTTAAAGAGAATTTTGGTGATATATAGTTTTGGATTCACAAATCATGAATATTATTTGCTTATAGAGGTTACTTGACTTTTTAGGAAAGACAGAGGCCAGCTGTTAGAACTGCCATGCCTATCAATTCAGAAACTTGGTAAAAGGACTGGAAAGTGTGCTTGTTTCAATATTGGAAATCCCTTAAAGAAAATATATGTTTTAAAGCACTTATTTCCTTATTTACTGGGGGTTTTACAATTCTACAACTTTATGGTGTATATGTATACATACACCACACACATATATGCACACACATATCTTAAGAAAATATGCTGTTTTCATAAAAACATTCAGAACATTTGTATGTAATCATGGTGGCAAAATGATATGTAATTTGTGAATTTAGTTCAGCTGAACGTTTTGACCATTTTGTAGAAACTTTATCCATGATGAATTTTTTAGTAAAGTAAGTTATATATGCTCTTATATTAAAGATTGTATATATGTATATATACACACTGGGTATAGGGAGAATTGTATACTATGGACATATCTCTGAAACAAATTTTAATGATTCATTACCAGTTTGCATAAGACATTAACAGTTGTATCAAAATATATATTCTAATTATGCAATCTGGAAAAATACAGAAAAATAGAAGACAATATATTCATGGTTCAGTTTTCCCAGTAACTGCAGACATTTAAGTAGAATACTGGACTAAACTGTACAGTTTTGTGTCCTGCTTTTTTCCTTAATATTTAAAAATTTCCCTATGTTACTACAAATCCTTTGATTTCTTATTAACAATTATACTTCACTGAGTAAAATATTAGTATACGTAGTATTGCTAGTTTTTTTTTAAATTGCCTTTTGCTATGCTGACATAATAGTAAACATTGTTTTGTAAAACTTTTCATATTTCTGATTCTTAGGAAATATTCACAAAGGAGAATTAGTGTGTTAGAAGATGTAATATTATCAAAATTTTTGATGCATTATTGCCAAATTGCATTCTGCATGTTTAACATATTCCCACCAGTGACGTTTAAGTGTGCTAGTGAAAGTGAATTTTGGGGAGCATTATTCTAAATTTCAATTTAATCATGTTGTTCCAGATCACCTGCTAGGTGTGGATAAACAAAGATACAAAGGTAAGGTCCTTCTTCTCAAGGTGAAGTAGATGTGGAATCAAGTAAATTACCATACAGATAAATGACACTATTGAAGTGTTTACTCATTCTGAGGTGTAAGGACATAACTGTTGGGTTGGTAAAAGGTAAGGGAAGATTTCCTAGAGCAGTTAATATTGAACTGGGTTTTGAATAACCAGTTTTGAATTTAAAGATGGCTAGAAAAGATAATAAATTAATAAGAAATTAAAAAAATTAATGAGAAGCAAGTAAGTGTCAATAAAGAGCGAACTTGAAGGAAGATACATACTTTTCTAACCCTGAGTGATTGACTTACCATGTGTAAATTTTCATGAAAGGATGCAAAAAGTGATGAAAGAGTTGGAAAGTTTTTTTTGTTTTGTTTATTTTTGTTTTTGTTTTGTCAGTGAATCATTAAGTACAGCACAATCTGTTGGAAGGTATTAAATAAGGTGGTTGTGGATTTTACAGCTCTGAGTCATTAGGGATGAACAGCTGATAAGAGGAATATCAACCTCTAATCAATCTCACATTTTGTTTTATTTTGCTCTGGGGCAATACAAAAAAAAAATTAAGTGACTAAGTGGAAGATAAAGGAGAGGAGGATAATTAGAGATTTTTTTTTTAAATGAACCAATATTATAAAAGAGCCCTAGGGAATCCTGTTTCTGTTTATAAACCAGAAAAGCTAGTCTCTGCATTTGCAATATTAGATTAATAACTGTTGCAAAAAAATGTTTGTGGGTTTCTGTTTAAAACCAAAAGTAAGATGTCTAATATGCCCTGCCTGAATTCTCAGTGTCTGTAATAGTACCTGGCATTTTTCACAGATACTTATTGAATAAAATGAGTGAATGCTGGACTCCCAAACTGCATCATCTTATGATTAATGAATGTGCATTTAGGGACCCAGAAGTTTTAGGAGTAATATTTGTATACATTATTTCTTTTTCAAAACAAAAAAAACAAAAAGCAAAAACCAAGGAAGCTCACAATTGTACAGTGAGATTAATTCTGCCATATAATTAATATTTTTTTAATGTTTATTTATTTTTGAGAGACCTAGAGAGAGCGTGAGAGGTGGAGTGACGGATCGAACGAGAGGGGGACACAGAATCCAATCTGAAACAGGCTCCAGGCTCGGAGCTGTCAGCACAGAGCCTGATGCAGGGCTCGAACCCACAAACTGTGAGATCATGACCTGAGCTGAGGTCAGACACTTAACCAACTGAGCCATCCACATGCCCCTGTGATATAATTTATAATTTAGCACAGGGTGGTGTTTGGAAAATAGTCATTTATTCTCATCATTAAATAATGGGCAAATCTCTCATTCACTACTTAGAAGATAACTTCAGTTTAAATATTTAACCTCTTTAGCTAAGTTCAGCATTGCAATGTGTTTTCTCCAATTTTAAAAAGAATCTTAGAGCTGTAAAAAAAATTGTAAAGATTTCCCCAGTATATTAATATTAAGGATTGTGTAAGTCAAAATTTAAACAGGGAAATATTGTTTTACCCTGTGCACACATGTGTATGTGTGTGTGCATTTATAAGTAAGATTCATGGTAGAATGATTTTTTTTGAACTTGGGGTAGGAGCTTTGTTGAGCAGAAAATCTATTGTGATTCAAGGTTGGTATAATCATTAGAATGCAGGTTGGGACAAATTCAAATTCCAGATTGCAAGCAGAAATTTCAGGGTCAAAGTCCACTCCTGCTCTCTTAATCGTAGATCTGATTTCAGAACGTTTTTTTCATTCTAGTAGAAATGGAGAGGGAAAAGATAAAACTGTCAAAGAGAACAGTTTGCCTCCTGTAAATAGACTTGAGACCTGCTTTTCTCTAATACGTGATTTGGAAATCATTCTTGGAAAAAATCCTTGCTTTGACTGCTTCCCATACATCTTTATGTTCAGGGAAAGGGAAAACAAAATTGTTATCCTTAAGTTGGATGGAAAGAAAAAAATTATACTTCATATAATTCACAGAGAACCAATCACTGAATTACTTATAGCTCCATATCCCTCATTTAGTTCTGATAATCATAGCGTGATATTCTGCCAATGACATAATAAAGAGAGGGTCCTAAGGCATGAAGAGGGATGGCTAAAGGATCACTTAGTTTATCTTTTAAAATAGTAATGACTTTTAAAAATGGAGCTCAGGGGCGCCTGGGTGGCGCAGTCGGTTAAGCGTCCGACTTCAGCCAGGTCACGATCTCACGGTCCGTGAGTTCGAGCCCCGCGTCGGGCTCTGGGCTGATGGCTCAGAGCCTGGAGCCTGTTTCCGATTCTGTGTCTCCCTCTCTCTCTGCCCCTCCCCCGTTCATGCTCTGTCTCTCTCTGTCCCAAAAATAAATAAAAAACGTTGAAAAAAAATTAAAAAAAATAAAAATGGAGTTCATATTTGTTGAATTTTTGCAAACTTTTTAAGGTAGGAGACTTTAAGGTATATGTTTTGAATAATCCAAATGGAATAAATCCAAATTTAGAAACACCAGTATCAGAAATATTCTGTGAGCACTCACAAGGTCAGTTTTAAAAATAGCGCTTAGCTTTGAGAGGATAATTTCTCCCCACCCTGCATATAAATGTTTTATTCAGACCTTCAATAACAAGCTTTCAAAAAAAAAAAAGAAAGAAAGAAAGAAAGAAAGAAAGAAAGAAAAGAAAAGAAAGAAAACGAGGGAGGGGAGTGTGAAATGAGCCTTTTGAGAAATCCTTGTATTTAGCATCTTTCATTCAAGGATCTTAAGATGTTCCCTAATGAGTCTCCTAGTACTTCTAGGACGTGGGATTCTTGTGCCCAGTGCTGTAAGGCCTGCCATCCCAGAGTCGCATGTTGCAGCTGCTTCCTAGTGCACATCACACTCCCTCCAGAGCCAGGGAATCGAGGAGGCAGTGTTACCCAGCTGTAGGAGCATAGGGGCAGAGAGATTTAGGGAGTAAGGAGTTACCGACCTGATTTGGAGTTTGGTTAGGTCTCTCGGTCAGTAGCCTTATTCCTACAACAATGCTGTATCTTAAAAATTTTTTTTAATGTTTATTTTTATTTTTGAGAGAGAGACAGAGTGCAAGTGGGGGAGGGTTAGAGAGAGAGGGAGACACAGAATCTGAAGCCTGCTCCAGGCTCTGAGCTGTCAGCACAAAGCCCGACACGGGGGCTCAAACTCACGAACTGTGAGGTCATGACCTGAGCTAAGTCTGGCGCTTAACCGATGACTGAGCCACCCAGGTGCCCCCCAAATGTTCTGTCTTTAAAACATTTGATATCCTGTTTTAGCCTCAAGAAAATAAACTCTACCTCATTTTTCATCTGTGCAACTGTGTACCTTTGGAAGTTTGACATTTAATAGTGAGGAATATGAGAGTTTATATGTACTATTATTGAGGGAAGAAAGCAAGGTTAGCATTTTCTTTAAAAGACAACAGAAGAGAACCATTTGTATTATTCTTGGGCAAAGCGAGCTATAAGGGACATGGAAATAATGAAACATGGTCAATTCCCACAAAGAACTTACAGCTTGATTTAGAGAATAGGAGACACACATAATTACAGAAGAGATAAAGATGAGTAGCAGAAGAATGTAGTATGATGATTCAGTGTACCTAAATGACATTTAGTTGTGGAAACAAGAAAAATAACATTGAGGAAGTAGAAATTAAGATGGATGGATGGAAGGGAGGAAGAGGAACAAGGACACCAAGGTGCAACGAGTCCTGTAATGTTCAGTGAAGAACCAAAAATACCTGTTTAGGAAAAAGAAAGATAATCTGTGGGAAATCAGGAAAAAGCTTAAAAATACATAAAATGTTTGATTGCCAAGTTGAGAATCTTGTCTTAAATATAGTGAGGACACATTAAAGAGGGCATCTAGGATGTTACTTGGCAGCAGTGAATAAGCAGGATGGATTGGCAAAGAGTGTGAGGTACTGAGATTCTGAAACCATAACCTAATAAAAGATGAGGAGTGAGGATACAAGGATAACTGAGCTTTGAAGTTTGAATAATGGGGAAAATTGTAACCTTCATGTAACAGATTAAGAAGTCAGAATCAGCTGAGTTTGATGAAGATGATGAACTGACACGTGTTTGATGTACAAGCAACATATTTCACATTGAATACTGTATCTAAAAGACCATTGAAAATTGGGTATGATCCTTGAGAAAGGGCCCCAGGAAGCAGGGCAGTATAGGTTAAGAGCATCAGCTCTGAAATCAGATTGCTAGGTTTTAAGACCTGGCTCTGCTATTTCCTAGTTCTTATGATCTTGGTCAAACTTCTGATTTCTCCAAGCCTTGGTTTCCTTATTTATATAACATCAATAATCAGTTTAGCTACTCTTTGTGATTTGCAAAGAGTTGACAGTTAAAGCCATACTAGTGGAAAAGATCAGAAGGGAGAGAATATAGAAAGAAAAGAACAGAGGCCCTAGGAGAGGTATGGGGGAATACATCCATTTTGATGGATGCTAGGAGGAAGTAGGACTAGTTTCAGAGAAATGGAAAGATACATCTGAAAAGGAGGAGGGAAACCAGGATAATTCAGTACTGTGACTCTGAGGTAGAGAAGTTTTGCAAAAAAAAAAAAAAAAAAAAAAAAAAAAAAGTATGGCTAGTAACATTCAATGCAATTGAGAAGTAGAGGGAAATGGACTGAGAAAAAGGCCTTGTTTTTTCATAAAGCAGGATTTCAGTAGTGTTCAGGAGGAGATCATGAGCATTGGGCCAGTCTGTTATTCATCTCTACATTCTTGTAATCGAGCATACAGCATGAAATATAATAGGTATTTAATAAATATTTGCTGAATGGATAGAGAAAAATTATTTCTTGGGATTAAAGAATAAATGGAGATGACATGTAAAACCTTGCTTGTTTAGTAAAATAGGGAAAAAGAGACAGACATACTCAGGAGTAATTTCAGGGATTAGCCAGGTCAAGGGAATTAACAGTGATAAATAAAGCTGAAGTTTATTTGGAGGAAGAGGAACAAGAATCAGGAAGGGATAGAAAAACATAAAGCAAGGCAGGAGTGTAAAGTTTATTGGGAAGTCATGGAGACTGTTGGGTGTTAGTGGGAACAGAAGATTTGTTTAGGAAAAAACACATTTTTCCTCCTTAGAGGGATAGCTGGAGAGCAAGAAGATAGTGCACACGCTGAGGTATTTTGGAGATGGAGAAGAAGACAGCTACAGTTCATCTGACATTAAGAGAAATGGAAGTAGGATTGAGAGCTTGGAGAGAACAGATTTGTTATGGTCTTTGGGGTTTGTAAAGAAGAGTCCACCAAAAGCATTGTGCAGTGGATCATTAACAAGTATACCTGACATGAATCTAGCCCAGTAGTGACCAGAGAGGGCTCTAGGAACCCACTAGGGATTGACAAGGTGAGTCAACAGGGATGCTGGTGCTTTTTAAGCATTTAAGGAGATAGACCCCCCTTTTTTTTAACACATTAATTTTCCTTAATTGGTATAGCTAGTAAACATAGAGCAGCTAGAATTTAACACCCAACTTAGGTAATAGCAAAAGACCTTGTCATTCTGTTATGTTTTCTCTGGGTACATCCAGCAGGAGAGATGAGGTGGAGAGGCAGTTAGAAAGCAGAAGCTTGGGAAGAAAATTCTATTCTTCCAGAATGACAGCCAGAATAATTCCATTTTGGAATGTTTGGTAGCTGATTTCTTTTGTTATCTGAAAGAGAATCCTGGGGAATCTTCAATTCAGAATCTAAATTTCCCTTATTCCTATTCAATTTCATTCAATTTCTCTGCATAAACAAAAGCCTCTGTAGGCAGCTTTTAATGGTTTAGAGTTGTACATAATTTCATCAGTAGGAAGGCACTGTTTATGTAGAAAAATTAGTGCAGATCAAGAATATGTAATAAATACTTTAAAGACATCAGCTAGTTCATTTTAGATATTTTATTACCAAAGTTCGTAAGGTTTATCATTGTGAATATTCTATTTCATGTGTGCCTTGCTTATTTTCCTATCTATGTGTCTCTGCTTCGTTGACTATGATGATAAGGGCTTTGGTGTGATAGCTTTTCCCCAAAACGTTGGTGTTCTTAATAATTTCCTTAAAAGTCTGTGTCATTTTTCATTTGTTTTTTTCTGGGTCTACTGAAAAAGCAAAGCTTTCTTTGCTCCCTGAGAAAAGCAATGAACCCAAAGACTGTTATAAAGGTAGATGTGATCTGAATGTGTGTTCTTTTTTTTTTTTCCTTCTCACATAAAATGTTTCTCTGCTCCCTTATTCATTTCCTCATTCTTTTTCCCTTTGCTATTACTATTGATGTTTGATACATAATTACTCCCACTTTTCTCTCCTACCACCAAATTTCTCATAAATAAAACTGTGTCTTGAGTTCAGACTTGTAAGTTCTAGAAAATAAGAAATCTCTACAACTTTCTTAGTTAGCTTTCGTGTAACAAGTGGAAATTTTATGTCTTCTATGCTGATGTTTTTGTAGCCCTGGACTTTCTCTAGTTCCCCAAGATCTCATGTCTTATCTTACCCTCATTATATCAGTCATTAATTCATTCCAACAAATATTTATTGAAGCAGCTGTTATGTGCAGATATAGTTCTTGATTTGGGGGGTATAGGGTGAGCAAAGTTAGTGTAGGGGAGGCTGGAAGAATCATTTGGATAAAGTGATATGAAATAAATAAAACAGGGCTATAAGTTAGTGACCTAAAGTGAGGTTACTTTATACAGGTCTCTCTGAGAATGTAACATTTGAGCTGAGGCATTAATGGTAAGAAGAAGCAAACCATGAGAAAATATGAGGGAAGAAAATTCCAGCCCAAAGGACCAAGGTGACAGCTTGCACAGGGATAGAAAGAAAGTAATTATAGCTGGAGTGTAATTAGCAGAGAAGAGAAGCAAACAGTGATCTTGGTAAGTAGGCAGAGAGATTGGGAAGAGACTTTGGCCAATGTTAAGGAATTTGGAACTTATGTTAAAAGCACTCATAAGCCATTTTGAGGATGTGGAGCAGGGAAGTGATGTGACCAGCTTTGGGCTTAAAAAGTCTCTCTCTGGCTATCATGTGGAAAGTAGATTGTAAGGGTTTGTGAATGAGAACAAGAGTAGGAGACTATTTCAGTCTATGGGAGATGTGAGGGTGGGTGAGAAAATATATTTTGGGAGAAGAAAATATAGGACTTGCTAATGGAAGATTGTGAGGTATGAAGGAAAATGAAGAGGCCTGACTACTGGGCTTATGGCTGACTCCACTATCCAATGGTGGCACTATTACCTGAGATGGGGAATAGTGGAGTAGAATTAGATTGGACTGGGAAATCAGGAATTCAGGTTTTGACATTAAATGTGACGCATCAACCCCCAAAAGTAAAACTCTTACTTTTTAGCACTTATTCCCTATTCTTGCCTTTCCTCCTCTCCCTCAACTTTAGGCAACCACTAATCTATTTTCTTGCTCTATAGATTTGTTTTTTCTGGACATTTCATATTAAGTAGAATCATATACAAAATATGTGATTGGCTACAAAATTTGTGATTGGCTTCTTTCATTTAGCATAATGTTTTCAAGGTTCATTCATCTTGTTGTAGCATGCTTTATTTTTATTTTTATTATTATTATTATTTATTATTAATGTTTTATTTATTTTTAGGACAGAGACAGAGCATGAGTGGGAATGGGGCAGAGAGGGAGGGAGACACAGAATCCAAAGCAGGCTCCAGGTTCTGAGCTGTGAGCACAGAGCCTGACGCGGGGCTCGAACTCACAAACTGTGAGATCATGACCTGAGCTGAAGTGAGACGCTTAACCAACTGAGCCACCCAGGCGCCGCAGCACATTTCATTATTGAATGATGTTCCATCTTATGGATATAGCACATTTTGTTTATGCATCAGTTGATAGACATTTGGATTGTTTCTACTTTTCAGTTACTATGAATAATGTTGCTTTGAGCATTTGTGTCCAAATTTTTTGTATAGACTTATGTTTTTATTTTTCTTGCATATGTACCTAGGAGTGGGGGAAATACTATACACATGCAAATTCATACACACACACACACACACACACACACGCACACTTTGGAGAAATGCAACCTAAAGAGTTTATGATATAGATAGTACTCTGTAGTTATAGTGTAATATAGGAATTACTAATCACTAGAATGATTAATTTGCATTATGACACCTGTGCATATAACAAATAGGTAACAAAGTATTATAATTTAGATATTTTGATGTGAGAAAAAAATTGAAATAAAGTTTCAGTGTAAGAAAGTGAATTATGACCATTTTCCCTTTGTGTATAGAAATAGAGATATCACACCAAGTAAGAAGGTCTTTGTTTAACCATTATTTTAAATTAGCTGTGTCCAGAGTTGAAAAGAACATCTGTTTCATGTCAAAGAACCATCAATCCAATCTGTCTATTCCTGAGTGATCTCCTTCCTCATGTTCACTGTTACTAGAAAGAATTTGGCATGGGGATCATTATTTGTATCATGAATTTTTTGCTTTTTTTTTTTGTTTTGTTTTAGAATATTGATGCAGATGGGTATTTTCCTGTTGATTGAATGCAAAGTATGGTAAAATTCTTATACTAGACCTACTCCTTCTATTCCCCTTTTGTTATAGAAGTGCCTATTTCTACACATTACTTTCCAGGCTCTGGCATATACTCATAGTCTGTTGACACTGGAATAAAATTTGCTAGGCTTTTTGCTTTTGCGGTGAGAATTGTTTTGGGGAGTGACAGGGGTAACAGGGGCTGTGAGGGGTGAGATGAATAGGCTGTAGTTGTCTTTCACCAAGACCCCAGATAAGCTGATAATCAGTGAGAAGTTTCATTTTCATCTTTTACACCGAAGAGTGAATTTAGGATTCATTGAAGGCCTAAGAATGCAGCAACTTGCCTTTCTTTCCCCATGAAATTTGAATGATGAATTTCAGTTTTCTTATGTGGCATTATATTTTCTTGATCTGACAAATACAAGATTAACCCATCTATGGAGTATTTCTATATATTATACTTTTGTTTAATTTCTTTTTTTAATTTCTTTTTTATTTTATTTAGATTTTTAAAAATTTTTTATTTTTGAGAGAGTCAGAGTGTGAGTGGGGGAGGGGCAGAGAGAGAGAGGGAGATACAGAATCCAAAGCAGGCTCCAGGCCCTGAGCTGTCAGCACAGAGCCCGTCACCGGGCTTAAACTCACAAACTGCGAGATCATGACCTGAGATGAAGTTGGACGCTTAACCAACTGAGCCACCCAGGTGCCCCTATGTACTATACTTCTAAGTGCTGTAAACAATTTAGGAATGGAAAAAAACTAAGGAAGTTGCTTTATTGAAGGGGTATTCTAATTTACAGTTAACATTAACCCTGCTTTGCATTAATGGCAGGACATTTTTTGGATGGGTTCTATATTGTATATATTAATAATTTGATGTATATTTTTAAGCGAATTGATAAGTATTGTTCACATTACATCTTTCATAAAATGTAATTTTATGAAATTACTGTAATTTTAAAGACTAGTTGGATTAATAGCCTTTTAAGTCTTCCATAGTTGACTTTTCTCAGGAAATTTTTGGTGTCATGGAGAAATCCATATTGGAAAATTTTACCTTAGTATATAAAATAATGAATAGTAATGTTATTTCATTATACTTTTTAGTATTATATTTTTATTCAACCATGTGTATAGGAATGGAAGCATAATAGAATCATGCATTATGTAGTCTTTTTTTTTGAACACACACACACACACACACACACACACACACACACACACTCATGATTCCTAAGAAGGAGATGTAGAAATTATGAAAAGTATTATTTATGCTTTGCCAGAATCGAAGTAAGATGACAACACATTAAAAATATTTTGTGTGTTCGCTCATTATGCAATATCCTATTTTCATTTAAAAAGATCAGGTTGGCAAGTCAGCTGGAAATAGGAGACTGGCTAACTTTCCCACACATTCTTTCTCTCTAGTGGGTTTTTATATGGGTATATTTAAACAGCCACATGAAACTATTATTTGTGGAGGGTGGATTGGAAGGGAACACGTACAGACCATCTTGTATAATATTCAGGGCTAATTTAGGGAGAGTTATCAGAAAGCAGAATACAGTGATTTCATAAACAGGGATTTAATTTGTTTCATCTAGCTTAGTTTTTCTTTCTCACAAAGTGATTTTCAAAGAAATGTGTTGATTCTTCACTCATTCTGTGGGTCTGTGATATATAAAAGCTGTGATTTACCATTTATTTCACACAGAGTTGGAAACTTTAATTTCTAACAGCAAGATGATCTTAAGCAATTTGCTTAATGTTTTGATATTTGAAAGCCTAATTTGGAGTTGTGAGAAATAACGAGGGAACCTGTAAAGCACATTGTCTTAAAATCTACCATTTTTAAGTATATAGTTCAGTGACATTAAGTACATTCACACCATTGTGCAACCATCACCAGTATCCATCTCTAGAATTTTTTTCCTTCTCTAACTGAAACTCAATTTTCTCTTCCTCGCCTAATTTTCTCCGCACCCCCCCCCCCGCCCCTTGCCTCTGGCAACCACCATTCTTATTTCTGCCTCTGAATTTGACTACTCTTAGGACCTCATATAAGTGGACTCCTGCATTTTTTGTCCTTTTGTGATTGGCTTATTTCACCTGGTATAATGCCCTCAGGGTTCATCTGTATTGTAGCCTGTCTGAATTTCCTTTCTTTTGAAGGCAGAATAATATTCTGTTATATAGATATACTACATTTTGTTTATCCACGCATCTATTGGTGAACATTTAGGTTGAGTCCACCTTTTGGCAATTGTGAATAGTAGGGAATTTAAGAACTCTACCTAAAAAGGTATTTATGATCATTAAATTTAATGTTCTAAAGGAGGGAAGGGAGGAAGGAATATATATTATATATCCTATAATCTTTTGGTTATACACAGGAATGTGTGGTGTTGTTTTATTTCGAGATACTTTTATCATTTTGTAAATTGTTTATGTTGAATATTCTACTACATGAATAGAGGTATTACAGCGAAAACATGATGCATATTTATTTACCTGAAAAGAGAAATGGAATTATAGTATACATGTTTAACCTTCTGATGGAGTTTTCCAGTTCTAAACTCTGATTGGCATTTTGACTTTTTTAGTGTATAGTAATGTGATTTAATAAGTCAAGAGGAGCCAAAGAGATATATTTGCCTTTTTGAACACTTAGCTTTGCAGTATATATTTTTTCTTTTGCCCTTGCTCTGGCTTTCGTAATTATTTTTCATTTGACTAGGTTTATCATATTCATGTTAATATGAATGAAAGGTCATAGTGTTTACATTTTGAAATCTAAAATTCCATGTACTGTTGTTGAAGAAATGTTGGTTTGTTGAGTACCTACTCCATATCACTCCTACAGTGATAGGGAGTATTATTGTCCATGCCCTAGACTTGTAAGATATCTACACACTTTTACTAAACGTTTGCAGGTACTGATTTAGGGAGTATGTGCCGTAGCATTACCTGCTTCTTCCTTTGTTTCTCTTGTTTTAAAACAAAACAAAAAAAAAAATAGAAAACTGAAACAAACTTTGATTAAATTGAGTTGATTAACTTTTGCAGTGAGTTGCTTTTCTAAATCAGTATCTTTTAAATGCTAGAAGATACTGAACTATGGTGTACACAGTTTTGGTTTCTGGGATTATTCTAAGTGAAGAGTTTAGGGTTTAATATGTTTCACTGTGCACTTAACATCTAATACTAGATAGAATAAAACTATATTTAAAATACATTAACATTGAGCGATAGCATCTAAAAAGCCTTCAGAATAAGTTCTGTGACTTAAAAGATTTGATTGTATGGGAATATTTAAAAGTAAAATTATAATTGTGAGGGAAAGAAAGTCTTGAAAAACCTCTGCTGTGTTTTGCTTGATTTTTGTTTTTGTACTCTTTAAGGGTTTATTTGACTAAGTGATCAGATCATAGCTCTACTGCCTTTAAGTGCAATTGAAAGATGGCAGTGACCTCAAATACACTCTGATACAATTATAGGGCTGTTAGTAGGTAGAGTTCTTTTTATTCTAGTGATAAATCTGGTAGACTTCTAATTGCGTATGGGTTGTAGATGAGAAGATAACTTCTTTCTAAATAATCTCTATCTGTATGTCCTTCCTCAGTAGTTATATAAAGTTGGAGGAGTCTCTTTAAGTATTATGATGTAACAAAGAAGATGAAAGGATATTCTAAATTTTTATGATTTCTGATATTCAAAATATTAGCTACTTGCTTTTGTAGGAAGTTATGGAAACTCATTTTGTTGCCAATCGTAGTGGTGAGAGTGCTAGTATATTTATATAAAGTTTCTTTAATGGCATTTGGCTTTAATCTGTCTACCTGAGTATCCTTTTTCAAAAAAAAAAATGATTAAGTATAAACTCTGGCTGATGCGGGGCTTGAACTCACAATCCTCAGATCAAGAGCTGCATGTCCTACCGACTAAGCCAGCTAGGTGCCCCGAGTCTCCTTTTTGTTTTTCCTTTCTTTCTAATTGCTTATGTTATGTATAAAAATTTCTCAGCCACCTTATTGTTTCTTAGGAAAATGCTAGTTATTAAGTTACTACAGCTATCTTAATCTTTCTGAGCTTCATTTCCTCATTATTAGAATAGGAATAATAATGCTTGTCCTGTGTATCTCTCAGGGTTATTGGGAAAATCAAATGATTTAATATGAAAGCACTTGGCAAATTATAAAGCACCATATATATTTTATTTATCTCTATAAAATATATAGTTGCATATTATGTAAGTTTTTTAAAGGCAGCATTTCAAATATAGTATTCCCTATGTGTTATTCTGACAAGGCTCCTATATGCTATTGGTGCTGCAGTTTCTCCAATAGGCATATTGTGTCATTTTGTGTGTGTGTGTGTGTGTGTGTGTGTTTAGTTCTTAGGTTTCTTGCTTCATTTTCCGAATCCACTTTATTAATTTGGTGATTATATGTTATAATTTAGAAGTTCGCCATATAAAATAATTTTAAAATCCTGGTTCTTTTTAATTTATTTTTTCTGCCTATTTTTTTCTTCCATTTTCCTTAAAGCTGTTAGGAGTACATTTTGAAGCATTTTAAAAGATAAGTGGAGTATTTACATTTTAGTCTCGTTTCCCCCTGTATTAACACGAGTGCATATGTTGATTTAGAGAAATATGTGTTCACAGTAAAATGTGTGTTCCCATCAGCTTTTCAAATTGTTGCATCTTGTTGATTATGAAAGTGTTGTCATTTTAATAACCAGTCTTTTTGGGCTGTCAGCTAGTTCTTGAAATGGTAGAGTTGCTTTGGCATTAATGCTGGAACCTCCCACTCTCTTATTGTCAAGAGATAATATTGAACAATTTGAACTATTTGCATACTTATCAAGTGATTTGCACATTTGCTATGTATTTGGAAAAAATATTTTTGAAAAGGCTAAATCCAGGAGATTACTACAAGAATGAAAAAGAACAACAAAATATTCTACTCTATTAGAATGTAGTAGAATATTATTCTGTAAATTTGTTAGTGATGATTCAATAAGTAGTTCTGTGACCTTTCCTTTCAGTTATTAACTCTGAGGCAGATCAAGTGAAAATCACCACAAGTTTCTCTGCACCCATGTAATGTCATATTTTAGAAAATACAGGCTAAAAAAAAAAAGTTTAAACAAATGAACGAATCTCTGGTAACCAACACCAAGAATAAGGCTTTTATATTACTCTTGGTCTTAGATTTTAGCTGAAAGCTAAAATACATAAAATTACCCTTATTAAAAAAATTAAGCTGTTAAACATGAGAATTTCAAACAGAATTCTTGTTCTTTTGTTCTATTATAGAAGTCAGGTGAGAATCTTTTCAATATTAAAAAATTGAAGTTATTTTTCCCTTAAAGAACATGTTTCTTGTCAGTTCTGTTTAAAGGCAGAATGGAAAC
The DNA here is from genome assembly GCF_022079265.1 of Lynx rufus. NCBI lineage: Eukaryota > Metazoa > Chordata > Mammalia > Carnivora > Felidae > Lynx > Lynx rufus. Next base: position 92,767,809 of record NW_025814845.1, on the reverse strand, counting down.
TTATTTTCATTTGTACATATTTGGACTACCCTTTGGCTTACCAGTGGTTGAGTCATGAACAAAGTTACTTTGTGTATGTATTTTAAAAGGCAGATGTCAAGTAATCACCTTATAAAGAGGCTCATTATAATTAGATGTGTGCATCACAGTTTACTCATGAAGAAAATGCCATTTATATAATTTCATACTTTAAAAGCTACATGCTTGAGCAGAGCCTGTATTTCTATATTTAAAAATGAAATGGCCTTTTACCTTTATGTAAAAACATGTTTAGCAACTGTATCTTTTTTCTTTAGCTCTAGTTTTAGAATAATAGCCAAACTTTCAATGGAGTGGTAAATTAACTTCTGCTAATTTCAGCATTATTGGTATTTTATTTGGATTTCTTATTGGGACTGCCCACTTGACTTTTCTTCTTTTTGGGAATTTTGAATTCACTTAAAACAAAAGTGGCTGGAAAAAAAGTAGGAATAAAACAGATGTTCAGTTGAGCAATTATAAAAGGATTTGTACTTGCTGAGAACAGTTTTTTAAGTCAGACCAGCATTTAGTTACTCTTTGATCTTTGTTCACGCCTAGACATTTTAAAACTAAGGACAAAATGCTTATGCAGGAGAAAAGACATTGAGGACCAAGTCCCCTTCCATAAATACAAAGCAACTGCTATTACAGGTTCATGGGAGAGTCACAAAGATTTGTTTTGAAATCATTCAGAAGCCTCATGAAATGGCATTTTTCTGGATTCTGGTTTTCTGGACACCATTAGCAGTCATTAGCACATTTCAACCTCATCATTTCAGTCTCTTCCTCTTTGCACAAACAGCTCTCCCAACCCACATTGCTTTGTCCCTCCTCTCCACTCGTCCCCTCACCTCCTTCCAAAATTGAACTCAGATTCTTCAGTGGGAAACTTCTTGATCAGTCTGTCCTCAGGGCCTCTTTTACTTTATATTCATTTACATACTTAATTTTTATCCTGTGTTCATTTGAAATTATGTAGAAGTTATGGGATAGCTACTCATATGTCTTTTTCATTTATTGTGTAGCACTTCTTGTAGAACATGACTTCCTAACGTGTATTTTTTTGATATGGTGCACTAGGTAAGCAAGATGCTCAATAAATTCTAAATCAGTAAGCATAAATTGGTCAAATCAGTCAGAGTAGCTAATGAAAACTCAAATTTAGCTCCTTTTTTAAAAAAGCTATGTGTGAAAAGTCACCCTTTAAGATGACTGAAGAAAGGTTACTATAGAATGACAAAATTTCATCTTTTAAACAGGATGTATTAGCTGGAAGCTTTAGAAAAACTGGCATTTGCTTTGAATTATTAACCTACTGTGTAGGTATTGCTCATATTCCTACTGTGCATATTGATATTGTGTCTTTTAGCTTATACTCCCCCCATGTAAGATCATGTCATGCAGTAACTGGGCATAGAGCAGGGTGGGGGAGTTCTGAAAGCTCTTCCAGTTCAGAAGTTCCCCAACCATAGGCCCCGGACTCTTGTCACTGAATTATCCCTGGAGATCTTGTCACTCGATTACCCCTAGGTCTTTGTAGTCATGTGCACTGATTAACATATGTGAAAACATGTGAACTACCATGTAACTAATACCATTGTGAATTCATGCCATTTTTAATAAAGGCAAATTCCCTTAAAAGTTATACTGAATTCATAAAAGCTCAACCAGAAATCCTAGAAACACCACTACTGATGTGTGGCAGTCAAGTGTGTTGCATGGGAAGGGGGTACCGATTCTCCATGAGTCTGGGCACCACTGCTGGAGTCCAGTTACCTAATTTTAAAGATGAGGAAATTGGGCCCAAGGGAGTGAAATGACCCATCCAGATCTCACCCAGAGAGTGTCAGAGTTGAGAGTAGAGCAGAGCTCAGGTGTCCAATGGGTCTATAATCACAGTACTCCTCCATAGAGCTATGGACTTTATAAAGGAGAGTGGATGGTACAAAGCACAATAACCCTTTCTTAGATTACTTTTAATTGAAGTAGATTTTCCCCCTTATTTCCCCTTATTTCAGGGAATAAGAGGCAAGTAATGATTTGATTAATGAGGATAATATCATATAGTGCTTACAAAAATGGCTTCATCTGTTACATTGTTTTTTATTTTTTGGAACCTTATTAGTAATAGCATAATAACCATTTTCATAGTGCCCTTAATCTTTTTGAAATAATCTTACAATTATAATTTTATATCTCTATAAAGCCTTGGAAAACAATTAGGGAAGGTTTGGTGGGCCCCTCTTTTAGTCTTGGGAATGTTGATACACAGAGAAGTTCAATGAATGGCCTGTGGTCATGAACTTCTTAGTCTTTCAATATAGGTCTCTTAACCTTTAGTTCTATTTTATACCCACTACCTGTGTTTTAATTTTGTGGCATGTCTTTGCTTTTCTGTCTTCCTTTAGCGAGGGGCAGATTTACCAAAAAGTGGTTGAAATACTAGGCAGTCGATTTGGCTTTTTGCCAGCACTTTTTGAAAAGAATCAGTTTATGAATGTATTGAAATTGATGACTTAAATAACATCTAAGAGTTATATGTGTTGCATTTTTTAAGTCAATGTTGTGAAGTATATGGTACAGTAACTGCTAAATAAGTGACTTTCTGCTTGTGATGTTTCTGTTCAGTGGTAAGTCTTATAATTGTCCTGTAAGTTGACAAAAGAAAATGTAAATGTGATACCTTCCACATATAGGACATACAAGTGATCTAAGAATTAGCAAGGGTAGGAAAAGTTCAGTCATGCAGCCACTCTGTAGAAGAAGGGGTAAATCAGTGAGTTGAACTAGGGAGTAAGAAGAAGAAAGTTGCTATGAGAAAAGTGATTTAAAAAGCAACACTTTCAATCCTTTCTATAGCCAGGTGAAGGAATTACATTAAAGTCCAAAAGTTTGGAGTAAGGAAATGTCATGTGATGGAAAAGAGAGCTCAGTCTCAGGACTGACCCTGCAGAATATGATGTTATACTCAAGGTAAATGTTCTTTTGAAGCATGCATTTGTAGTTTGATAGAAAAGGTCTTTATAGCACATGAAATACAGCATATATGGCTAATATTATTCATAAGTACCTTAGTTTACCATCCTTAAGAAATAGGAGAAACTTTCTTGCCATTTATATAAAATTATCTCATCTTAGGGGGCTTTGTACCTTACTGTCCTCATATTTTTAATTCATCATGTCACTTAGAAGAAGCTACTACGCAAACAAAAGTCATGAGAATAAGTGAACAGAACCATAAAATGAAGGGCTTAGGAAAAAAAAGGTGACAATATGTTGCTGAAATGAATTTGCTGTTAATATCAGCAGAGAAATTAAGGGGCGTCTGGGTGGCTCTGTTGGTTGAGTGTCCAACTTTGGCTCAGGTCATGTCTCACAGCTCGTGAGTTCGAGCCCTGCATCAGGCTCTGTCCTGACAGCTTGGAGGCTGGAGCCTGCTTCAGATTCTGTGTCTCCCTCTCTCTGACCCTCCCCCGTTCATGTTCTTTCTCTGTCTCAAAAATAAATAAACATTAAAAAAAATTAAAAAAAAATAGAGAAATTAAGAACAAATTTTAGTCACCCTTGTGGGTTCATTAATTAATAAACAGCTCTGTATTGAGCACTTAACTATCTTTTAGGAACTGAGAATGCTGAGTGAACAAAAGAGAAATTTCTGTCTTCATGAAGCTTATAGTGTAGTGATGGGAGATGGAGTAAGCATATGAATAAGGTGTGTGCAGGAGTTGATAAGTGCGGGCAAGGTGATGTGTAATAGAAACTGATTCTGTAAGGCACACTTTAAATAGGATGGCCAGGAGAGGTTTCTCTGAAGATAAGACATTTGAACTGAGGCATAAGAGAAGAGGAGAAATGGACAAGATCACATGAGGCAGAAGAAATAACAAATGCAAAGATAGGACAGATTTGACATGCTGGAACAACAGAAAGGGCAGGTATAGTTCAAATGCCGTTAGGGTGGAGGGGACTTACTGAAGCTGGACAGGTAAGAAGTTGTGTCACACAGGGTCTTGTGGGCTATGTTAAGAAATACGGGTTTTATCTTAAAAGCATTGCTTAGCCATTGAAAGAATTTAAGCAGGGTCATGACATGATCTAAATTCTCTTTATAAAACAATCATTGTGGCTTCCCCAGGGTACCAGATTGAGGAAAGGTACTATAAGAGTAGTTAGGAGACTATTGAAACAGTCAGGGAAGGGGTGCCTGGGTGGCTCAGTGGGTTAAGCAGTTAAGCATCTGACTCTTGATTTCAGTTCAGGTCGTGATCTTGTGGTTCATGAGATCGAGCCCCGCATTGGGCTGTGCACTGTGCAGAACCTGCTTGGAATTCATTCTCTCCCTCTCTTTCTGCCCCTCTCTCTTTCTCTCAAAATAAATAAATAAACTTAAAAAAATAGGGAAGATTACAGTGCTGATTTGGATGCATGTTTGAGTTTTGTGGGTTTTTTTCACCCCCATAATCTAGATTTATTATGGCTGCAGATTCAGTCTTGTGTTATTCCATTGTCTGTTGGGAAGCAGTTTTATAATCACTATTTTTTGATCAGAACTACAATACCATAAGAGGCTTTTTGTTGGAACCTCCTGTGGCAAGAAACTAGTTTTAGGTGGAGAATTGCATATGTGATTGAATTAGGCATGTTCTTTGTAAATCTTTCATTAATAATGACATAATAATAATAGTGACTTTTTTTTGAGCTGTTATTTTGTGCACTGTAGTGCTTTCAAATCCATGATCTCACTTAATCTTCACAATAATCCTTGCTGTAGATACTTTTTTATTGTCTCCATTTTGAAAATAAGGAAATCAAGGGACTGAGAAGGATTTTCCAGGGTCACACAAAAAGAAGTGGTGTACTCAGAGTCTGAACCTAGTTCTTTGTGATACCACAGCTAAAATGCTTAAAAATCAACAACAAACTAACATACTTCTTAATGAGAAACAATTTACATGTAATAAAATACACATATCTTAAGTGTATAATTGGGTAAATTTTGGCAGTTGTAACCACCTATGTAGTCACCTTCTCCAAACAAAACATAGAACATTTCTACCACTGCAGAAAGTTTTTTCCAGTCAGTTCGTCCCTAACATCCTCCTACCTCAAAGACAAATACTTTCTAGCTTTGATCACCATATTGTTTTTTGTCTCTTCTTGGATTTCAAGTGATGAAAACAACTAATATATTCTTTTGTGTCTGGCTTCTTTCACCCAACATGACATTTTGGAGACTCATCTATTCTGTTGATTTTTCCTTATTCTTTCATATCTCTAAGGTATAGTATTCCAGTATATGAATATAGCATAGTATATCAATCCATTTACCTGTTTAGGGACATTTAAATTATTTCCAGTTCTTTGCTTTTTTATGAATAAAACTGCTGTGAGCATTTGTTTGCAAGATTATGTTTTCATTTCTATTGGGTAAATACTTATGAGTACAATTTCTGGATCATAAGGTAAGCTGTGTATTTACCTTTTTAAGAAGCTGCCCAGCAGTTGGAGTGGTTGTACCATTTTACTTTCCCACCAGCAGTGTATGAAAGTTTCCGCTGCTGCTCATACAACCAATATTTGTTATTGTCAGTATTTTTATTTTAGCTATGCTGGTAGAGTAGGATTTGGTATCTTATTGTGGTTTTCATATGCATTTCCCTAGTGACTAACGATGTTGGGCACTTTTTAATGTGTTTATTGCCCACTAGTATGCTTTTTTTTAAAGATATTTATTTGCCTTTTAAAATATTCTTGGCTTATTTGCATTTTTCTTGTGATTTTTAAGGTTTCTTGACGTAATCCAGGTATATTTATTTTTGTCAGTGTGTGTGTGTGTATGTGTGTGTGTGTAGTGAATATTTTCTCCCAAACTGTAGTTTGCCTGTTCATTTCCCTGTCAGTGTCTTTTTTTTTCAATATATTAAATTTATTGTCAAATTGGTTTCCATACAACACCCAGTGCTCATCCCAAAAGGTGCCCTCCTCAATACCCATCACCTACCCTCCCCTCCCTCCCACCCCCCATCAACCCTCAGTTTGTTCTCAGTTTTTAACAGTCTCTTATGCTTTGGCTCTTTCCCACTCTAACCTCTTTTTTTTTTTTCCTTCCCCTCCCCCATGGGTTTCTGTTAAGTTTCTCAGGATCCACATAAGAGTGAAAACATATGGTATCTGTCTTTCTCTGTATGACTTATTTCACTTAGCATAACACTCTCCAGTTCCATCCACGTTGCTACAAAAGGCCATATTTCATTCTTTCTCATTGCCACGTAGTATTCCATTGTGTATATAAACCACAATTTCTTTATCCATTCATCAGTTGATGGACATTTAGGCTCTTCCCATAATTTGGCTATTGTTGAGAGTGCTGCTATAAACATTGGGGTCTTTTGATGAGAAGAAATGTATAATCTTTATGGAAATCCAATATATAAGTTTTGTCTTTCACAGTTACTGTTCTCTGTATCCTAAAAATCTTTGCCTGCTTCACAGACACTAAAGTTTTCTTGTGTGTTTTCTTCTGGAAGATTTATTTTAGTTTTAGATTTCAGTCTTTGATCCATTTAGAATTTATTTTTATATCTGGTATCAGGTAAGGGCAAGGTTCATTTTTTTCCATGTTTGTCTTGTTTTATTGAAAACACTTTCTTTTAACCTTTGAAATGCTTTGGTGCCTTTGTCAAGTCAATTCACCGTATATATGTAGGTCAATTTCTGGACACCATCTTGATTGCTTTGTGCCAATATTTACAATCTCTTGTTTATTATAGTTTAATCAGGTAGTATATGTTGTCTATTTTTTATACTGGTTATATATTCTAGGTTCTTTTACTTTCATATAATTTTTAGAAATGGCTTGTCAATTTCTTATAAAGAAAACTGCTAGGATTTTTGTTTGAATGGCATTGAACGTATAGATTAATTATGCAAGAATGGGCCTATTAATATTGAGTCTTCCAGTCAACATATGTGGTATTATCTCTGCATTTATTTTATAGTCCAGAATATATAATCACTTACCTCTAGGAAACACAGGAAATTCTGTCTCTCTTTTAAGTCTGTTAAAACACCAACTCTCAGAAAATATACATTTAGTATTAAGAGAGGCTATCTGGTGAAAGTGGGTGAGATATGCTTCATTAACTTATGAGGAGTAGTTAAAATTTCACCATTGTATATGGTTATCAAGAAATAGTAGTTTCCAAAAAAATACGTAGTCTTTTGACTACTAATATAGTTTTTGTACTAATAAAAGTATCATCTGTCGTGTTTTAATTAATTTACCTAATAAGCTGGTCTGTGGTGACTAGTACTCTCATAAAACATTGCATATAGAATGAGCAGTCTTACGTGGAGATAGAAAATCTCTTAAAGTAATTATGAATGAGGCTTCATTTTCTAAGTCTAGGGGAAATATGTTGCCTTATAAGTACAACAGAACTAATGAAAATAACAGTTTTTGGGATTTGGTTTTGCCAGTGGTAATAAAATAGTGATTCAGAGCATTCATCTTTCAGTACATGACATTGGAGGAGTAACAGAATATGTAGCTCATGGGGTTATTGTGATGATTATAGCAGAAAATGTATGTCAAGTGCCAACCACATGGCTTGGAGTAAGGTAAGCTCTCAATAAACTTCTATTTCTTGGGGCACCTGGGTGCCTTATTGGTTAAGTGTCCGACTTAGGCTCAGGTCATGATCTCACAGTTCATGAGTTGGAGCCCTGGATTGGAGCCCTGTGTTGGTGTCCTGTGTTCGAGCTGACGAGTTCTGGATGCAGGTGTTCAGCCTGTTAATCTCATGTACTTTTGCTTTAGGGTGCTATTGTAGACCTCAGTGTTGAGACCCTTTATAAATGTGCTGCTTTTCTCAAATATTGATTTGGTTTTGAGCCCTACATCTCTCTCGCTCTCTCTCTCTGTTGATGGATGGATGGATGGATAAAACATTAGTATCAATTTTACTTGAAGAATTTTCTTTCTTTCACTGGACTTGAAACTGCTGCTAACTTATAAGAATGAAATTCCATAGATTTTTTTTTTTTTACTGAATCCAGTGGAAAAGGATAATTTATGGACCTATGGCATTTGTTATTACCTTAACATTAAAATATGAATTGGTTTTGACTTTTAATCCTGTTATAACTGAGTTTTAGCATATTCATTACGTGGGATATAACTGAGTTTTAGCGTATTCATCTTTAATGGTGTTATTTGGAATGGGAAGCTAATTGATATAAATTGTTATGCTTAGATAAACATAACTGACTTTCAGTCTAGATCTCAGCTATCAGCATAAGTCAGAGATGGAGATTTAAGGAAGCCAGAAAGGAGGAAGGAATGCATGGGGATGACATTTGATGCTTTTTGTCTCATATTGAAGCAAGCAAGTGATTAGTAAGGGGATGATTTATTTTAAATACTAATAAAAACAGAATTTTATTCCATTATTATTAAACACAGACTTAGGGATCCTTTTTATTTTCCTTTGTCTAGGGTGTGAACATTTCTGTGCGTATATATGTCTGTGTGTGTGTGTGTGTGTTGTGAATTTGTATCTCTAAATCTAGTAAATTTAAGTAATATGCAGATTACACAGGGCCTCTCTTCTTTGGCAGTATGCCAAAGAACCTAGGGAATTTTGTTTCATGGCTGGAGCATTTCACTTGCAACACTACAGAGATAGAGGATCTCTTCCCCGTCCTCATCCCAAGGCAGTTTCAGTCGGCCAACAGGATGATATTTCCTATACATAGATTAGTTAGCCAGTGGTAGAGATGCTCATGATTTCTAAAGGCTTTAATGGGTATTAATTTGGAAAAACATAAGATACAATTCCAGATGATAAACACATCATGTTTTATAAGCTCTTCTAACAAACATGCCCACTAAAATATTTAACATTCCACTTAAACTCACTTATCTTGCTCACTAGGTTCTTTATTTATTATTTGAGCTTTGGCTATCTAAGCATAGGTTGATTACAGTTTTTATAATTGTTTTAAGTATAAAGACTTTAATAAATATTATACAAATAATTCCAATAACAAAATTATATTCACTAGGATATACATATTGAAAGCCAGATGTGATGGTTCAAACTCATAGAACGTGTATAACTTCAGGTATTTTTTGAGGAAAGTGATCTAAATGAAGAGCAGCTTAGCATGCCTAACATGCCAGATTCTGGCATTAATATACGGTAAAACCTTGGTTTGCGAGCATAATTCCTGGAAACATGCTTGTAATCCAAAGCACTTTTATATCAAAGCAAATTTCAAGAACCATTGGCTCAGTTGTGATCATGTGACATTTGGCATCACGTACTGCTCGTATCGCAAGACATCGCTCATTTATCAAGTTAAAATTTATTAGAAATGTTTTCTTGTCTTGTGGAACACTTGAAGAACAAGTTACTCGCAATCCAAGGTTTTACTGTAATTTCATTTGTAAAATGATCAATAGTGGTCTTTCCACATTATCATACCTTTGAGAATAAAAAGTTCTTGTCAAGATGATAATTCAACATTTCTACCAAATAAATGAACTGACTAAATATATTGATCAGCTAAAGCTTTCTTTGGCCAGAAAATAAAAAGAAAAAAAACTCTATGTGTATACACATATGTATTGGATGTGGTCTGTATATGTTTGTACATATTATTAAAATTCCTTTGAAATACAGTAAGTGACAAGAAATTCTTCAGTTTTTAAGAAGTGATACCTTTTTATCGCTAAAAGATTACTTGTTTTTTATTTGTTAGAACCAAAGGAGTGGAATGTCTGAGGATGTACCGTTATTATTAATAATATCTGAAATAACAAAACTCATGGAACTAAGTAAAATCTTTAAAGTGTTAGGATTCACTTTATTAACATAAATTATGAGAAAATATCCTCAGTTCTGGGAGCAATTGTGTATGATGCTATTGCAAAAAAGCACGGTGTTTCAGTTTTAAAATCTTTCTCTGTGCTCACAAGATGCATGCTTGTTCTTTCTTTCACTCCTGACTTTATTTTTTAGAACTTTTAGGTTCATAGCAAAAGTGAAGAGATTCCAGTATACTCCAAGCATTAACATGCACATCCTCAGTATCTTCATCAGAGTTTTACATTTGTTACAATTGATGAAGCTACACTGACACACCATACTCACTTGAACTCCATCCTTTACCTTAGGGTTCACTCATGGTATTTACACTCTGTGGGTTTTGACAAATGTATAATGACGTGTATCCATCATTATGGTATCATACAGAGCAGTTTCACTGCCCTAAAAATCCTCCGTGCTATGCTTATTTATTCTCCCTCCACATTAAGCACTGGAAACCATTGATAATTTTATTGTATCCATAGTTTTGCCTTTTCCAGAATGTCCTATAGTTAGAATCATATAGCATGGCCTTTTCAGATCAGCTTCTTTTACTTAGCAATATACATTTCAGTTTCCCCCTTGTCTTTTTTATGGCTTGATAGTTCATTTCCTTTCAGAACCATATGTTATTCCAGTGTTGGATGACACCCAATTTATTTATCCATTCACCTGCTGAAGGACATCTTAGTTGCTTTCAAATTTTAGCAATTATGAATAAAGCTGCTATAAATATCTGTGTGCAGGTTTTTGTGTGGACATGCATTTTTAACTCTTCATGGTAAATGCCAAGAAGTGCAGTCACTGGATTGTATGGTAAGACTATGCTTAATTTGGGAGAGAAACCACTAAACTGTCTTCTAAAATGGCAGTACCTTTTTGCATTCCCACCAGTAAATGACTCCCTTTTGCTCCACATCTTTTCCAGCATTTGGTATCATGAGGGCTTTGGGCTTTGGCCATTCTAATAGGTTTGTAGTGGTGTCTCGTTTTAATTTGCAGTTCCCTAATGACATGTAATGTTGAACATTTTTTCATATGCTTACTTGCCATTCGTATATTTTCTTTGGTGAGATATCTTTTCAGATCTTTTGCCCTTTTCAAATCAAGTCGTTTTCTTACTGCTGAGCTTTTAAAGTTTTTAGTATATTTTGGATAATAGTCCTTTGTCAAATACCTTTTGTAAATATTTTCTCTTAGTCTGTGGCATATCTTCTCAATTTTTTTGTTAGGGTCTTTTGTAGAGCTGAACTTTTAATTTTGATGAGGTCCAGCTTATCAGGTATTGCTTTCATGGATCATGCCTTTGGTGTATCTGAAGAATCATTGCCATACCCATGATCATCTAGATTTTCTCCCATGTTCTCTTCTAGGAGCTTTATAGTTTTACATTTTGTTCTCAGGTCTATGATTAATTTAAAATTAACTTTTGTGGAAAGTGTTAGGTCTGTGTCTAGATTCTTCCTTCCTTCCTTCCTTCCTTCCTTCCTTCCTTCCTTCCTTCCTTTCTTCTCTCTCTCTCTCTCTCTCTCTCTCTTTTTTTTTTTTGACTTGTGGATATCCATTTAGTGTAGCACTGTGTTTCTAAAGGGACTGCCTTTTTTGTATTGCATTTGACAGAGATCAGTCAACTATGATTATGTGAGTGTATTTCTGGGTTGTGTATTATGTTCTATTGTATCTCCTTCTCTATTTTTTTTTTGATGGTACCAAACTGTCTTGAGTAATGTAGCTTCATAGTAAGTCTTTAAGTCATATAGTGTCAATTCTTTGACTTGTTCTTTTCTTCCAATATTGTGTTGGCTCTCCTGGATTTTTGTCTTTCCGTATAAATATTAGAATCAGCTTGCTAGGATTTTTATTAGGCATTTATTTTTAACTTTATTTTTTTCTTTTAACACCAGTATAATTAACATAAAGTGTTATATTAGTTTCAGGTATACAATATAGTGAATCAACAATTTTATTCATTATTCAGTGCTCATTTTGATAAATATACTCTTAATCTCTTCACCTATTTTGCTCATCCCCTACATCTATCTCCCCTCTGGTGACCATCAGTTTGTTCTCTGTATTTAAGGGCCTATTTTTTTTTTATTTCTCTCTCTCTTTTTCCTTTGTTTTGTTTATTAAATTCCACGTATAAGTGAAACATATGGTATCTTTCTCTGATTTATTTCACTTGTCATTAGACCCTTTAGATTCATCCATATTGTTGGAAATGGCAACATTTCATTCTTTTTTATGGCTGGGTAATATTCTGGTGTGTGTGTGTGTGTGTGTGTGTGTGTGTGTGTGTGTCCATTTCACCATAAATTTAAATTAGGTTCCAATAAAAATTAATGAAACATTTAAAATGAGAAAAAAATAAATTAAAAATAAATGTCTAATCACTAAAATAAAAAACACAAGAAACAAATGTTGGCAAGATGTGGAGGAAAAGGAATACTTGTGCACTGCTGGTGGGAATGCAAACTGGTGCAGCCACTGTGGAAAACAATATGGAAGTTCCCCAAAAAGTTAAAAATAAAATTGCACTCTAATCCAGTAATTGCACTACTGGATATTTACCCAAGGAATACATAAACACTAATTTGAAAAGATATATGCACCTCTATGTTTATTACAGCATTATTTCCAATAGCCAAATTATGGAAGTGACCCAAGTGTCCATGGGCAGATGAATGGATAAAGAAAATACAGTGTGTGTGTGTGTGTGTGTGTGTGTGTGTGTGTGTGTGTGTGTTTGTGTAGTTTCCAGTTTGGGGCCATTATGAATAAGTTATAAGAAAAATTCTTGTAGAAGGCATTTTGTGGATCTGTGTCTTTTGAATAATATCTTTTGGGCAAATTTCTAGGAGTAGAGTTGCTGCATTCTAGGTTATGTATCATTAAGAAACTTCAAAGTAGTTCTCCAAAGTTGTTGGACCATTTATGTTCTCACCATCAATGCACCAGTCCCTGTTGCTCCATAATCCTAAATAAAATTTAGGATTCCATTTTATGTCATTTTAGTGGGTATGTAATTATATCTCATTGTGGTTTTTGATTTTGTGGTTTTGATTTTCATTTCTCTAATGCCTATTGGTGTTTAACATCTCATGTACTTATTGGCTACTCGTATACTCTTTTTTTTGGTAAAGTGCTTTTTCTTAATTATATTTTAAATTCGGTTCTATTTTGCCCTTAACTTATAGGAGTTCTTTATATATTCTGGATGAAGGTCCTTTATCAGATATTGTGAATATTTTCTTCCAGTCTGTGCATTTCTTGTTCATTTTCTTAACCATGTGTTTTAATGAGCAGAAGGGTTAAATTTTGATAAACTCTAATTCAGCAGATTTTCTTTCATGATTGGTACTTTCTGTGTCCTGAGAAATTTTTGCTTATTTTAAGAGCACAGATTTTTTCCTGTTTTCCTCTAGAAGGTTTATAGTTTTAACTTTTATGTTTAGGTCTATCTATTTTTGATGTAATTTTTCTTTATGGTGTGAAGTAAAGTTAAAGGTACATTTTATACTGTATGAGGATACAGTTATTCTACCACAGACTTTAAAAACACTTCTTCTTTTGTCATCGAATTACTTTGTTGAAAATTAATCACCTATATGTGTCCCACCTATATGTGGGACAGTTACTGAACTCTGACATGTATTTTCTTAATTTATGTATCTTTATGCTAATTGCATACTGTCTTATTACTATAGCTGTCTAGTAAATCCTGAAGTCAGGTAGTCCTCCAAGTTTATTCTTCCTTTTCAAGATTGTTTAAACTTGTCTAGATATTTTCTACTTCATTATAGATTTCAGAATTTGCTTGTAAATATCTGCAACAATTTTGCTTGGATGTTATTTGGCATAATGATAATCTAATGAGCTTCTTAACAATATTATCCTTCTTAATCAATGGACATGGCACATAAAATATAAAATACAACTATTTCTAAAAGGTCTTGTTTAAATCAGTAGTGATTGGTGGTTTAATTATAGAGGTTTTGCTCATTTTTATTATATTCTAAGATATTTTAAGGTAAATAATGCTTGTTTTGAATTTCATTTTCTAATTAATTTTTAGTATATAAAATAGAAATTCATTTGAGTTTTTGTAGGCTTCCGCCTTATCCTGCAAACTTGTCAAATTCTTCTTGCATTTTTTGGTAAATATTTAAATATTTTCTATGTATATGATCAAGTTGGCTATGAATAAGAATCCTTTTACTTTTTGCTTTACCAAATTTATGCCTTTTATTCCTTTTTCTTGCTGTATTACACTAGCTAGGACCTTCAGTTCAGTGTTAAATAAAAGTGATAAGAATGGAAAGAGTAGCTAGATATTCTTGACTTGCTTCTGATGCTAAGGGAAAAGCATTCAGCCTTTCACCATTCAATATGATGTTAGCTGTAGTCTTTCTAGATATCATGTTAACTGTAGTGTTTCTTAGTCTTAAACACCTAACAAAACTTTAGAACAATGCCACAACAAATTAACAGTGATACAATCTACTAATCTTATTACACCAGTTTGATTATTCACATGTGTCTACTTCTATGTAATTTTATCACCTGTGTGGGTTCTTCTGTCCACCACCAGAGTTAACATACTGAATAGTAAGATCTTTCCCATTGTCATTCATTCATTCATTCATTCATTCATTCATAGTGAGCAAACAAGTGAGTGCAAGAGCAGGGGAGAGGAGCAGATGGAGAGAGGGACAGAGACAGAGACAGAGACAGAAAGAGAGAGAGAGAGAGAGAATGAGAATATCCCAAGCAGGCTCCATGCTCAGTGCGGAACCTGATGCGGGGCTTGATCTCAGGACTGTGAGATCATGACCTGAGGTGAAATCAAGAGTCAGATGCTTAATTGACTGAGCCACCCAGGTGCCCCTCCCATTGTCCTTTTATAGTCCACCGTCCACCCTGCAAAATGACCACATCCCATGCCTAACCCTGGTAATCATTATTTTTTTCATCTGTATAACTTTGTTATTTGAGGAATATTTTGTAAATGGAAGCACAGTATGTAACTTTTTGAGATTGAGTTTGTTAAAAACTCAGCATAACTCCCTTAAGATTCATCCAGTTGTTGCATGTATCAATATTTTGTTCTTTTTCTTTCTTCAGTATGGATCAGCCACAGTTTGACTATTCATCTGTTGAAGGCCATCCCTGTTGTCTCCAGTTTTGGGCTAGTAGTAATAAAGCTGCTGTGAGCGTTTGTGTATAGGTTTGTGAGTGGGCATAAATTTTCATTTTTCTGGGCTAAATGCCCAGGAGTGCAATTGCTGGGTGTATGGTAATTGCATGTTTAGTTTATAAGAAACTGCCAGACTGTTTTCCAGAGTGGCTGGGCCATTTTAAATTCCCACTGGCCACAAATGAGTGATCCAGTTTCTTTGCATTTCACCAGCATTTGTCACTATCTATTTTAGACATTCTGATAAGTGTGTAGTGATAATCCCATTGTGGTTTTAATTTGCACTTCCTTAATGGTTACTAATATTAAACATCTTTTCGTGTGCTTATTTGCCATCTGTATTTCCTCTTCAGTGAAATGTCTGTTTGTTGTTCATTTTCTAATTGAATGGTTGTTTTTTTCTCTTAAATTTTGAGAGTTCATTAT
Source organism: Lynx rufus (assembly GCF_022079265.1). Taxonomy (NCBI): domain Eukaryota; kingdom Metazoa; phylum Chordata; class Mammalia; order Carnivora; family Felidae; genus Lynx; species Lynx rufus. Next base: position 92,752,293 of record NW_025814845.1, on the reverse strand, counting down.
ATATTGTAGTTACTAGTCTTTTGTTGGATATGTGGTTTGCAAAAATAATCTCTCCACCTCTATAGCTTGTTTTTTCATCCACTTAACAGGGTATTTTACAGAAAAAAAGTTTTTATTTTTTTATTTTTTTAAATTTTTTTTTTCAACGTTTATTTATTTTTGGGACAGAGAGAGACAGAGCATGAACGGGGGAGGGGCAGAGAGAGAGGGAGACACAGAATCGGAAACAGGCTCCAGGCTCTGAGCCATCAGCCCAGAGCCTGACGCGGGGCTCGAACTCACGGACCGCGAGATCGTGACCTGGCTGAAGTCGGACGCTTAACCGACTGCGCCACCCAGGCGCCCCCAGAAAAAAAGTTTTTAATCCTGATAAGGTCCAATTTATCAGTTTTTCCTTTTATGAATTGTACTCTGGGTGTCAAGTCTAAAATTCTTTGTCTAGCCCAAGATTTTCTCTTTAACAGTGTTCTCTTATTTTTAAAGTTTTCCATTTTGAGTTAATTTTTTGTGTAAGGGGGGAGATTTAGGTTGAGGTTCGCTTTTTTTGGGCTATAAATAACTACTTAAGCACCATTTGTTGAAGAGGCTGTCCTTTTTCTATTGAATTTCTTTTTCACCTTTGTCAAAATCAGGTCAGCATATTATATGGCTGTTTTTCTGGGTTCTCTGGCCTGTTCCACTGATCTATATGTTTACTTCTCCTCCAATACCACATTGGATTAATCTAACTATATAGTAAGATTATCCTGTAGAGTGATTTTTCCTCCTTTATTCTTCTTTTTCAAAGTTCTTTTAGCTATTCTTCTTCCTTTGCATTTCCATAGAAATTTTAGAATAACCTTGTCAATATCTTTAAAAATATTACTGAGATTTTGATAGGAATTGTATTAAATTTGTAGATTAATTTAGGAAGAATTAACATCTTTATTGTTTTCCAGTCTATGAACGTAGTATTTCTCTTATTTAGATTTTTGATTTCTCTCATCATTATTTTGTAATTTCAGCATACAGATCCTATACAAGTTTTGTTATATTTGTGGTTTTATTTTATTTTTTTAAGATTTATTCATTTTTGAGAGAGAGAGACAGAGTGTGAGCAGGGGAGGGGCAGAGAGAGAGGGAGACTTAGAATCTGAAGCAGGCTGCAGGCTCTGAGCTGTCAGCACAGAGCCCAACATGGGGTCTGAACCCATGAAACATGAGATCATGACCTGAGCCAAAGTCCAATGCTAGCCAGCTGAACCACCCAGGCACCCCAACTTTTGTTATATTTGTACTAGGGAATCCATCTTTTTTGTTTGTTTAGCAATTATAAATGGTATTGTTTTTAAATTTGGTTTCCACATCGTCATTGCTAGTATGTGGAAATAGTATTGATTTTTGTCTATTGATTTTGTAAATGTGACCTTGCTTTTTTTTTTCTTGTAGATTACTTGAGAATTTTCTTTGATCTGACATATTTTTATTTATTTTTTATTTATTTTTTTTAACGTTTATTTATTTTTGAGACAGAGACAGAGCATGAACAGGGGAGGGGCAAAGAGAGAGGGAGACACAGAATCTGAAACGGGCTCCAGGCTCTGAGCTGTCAGCACAGAGCCCGACGCGGGGCTCGAACTCACGGACCATGAAATCATGACCTGAGCCGAAGTCGGACGCTTAACCGACTGAGCCACCCAGGCGCCCCTGATCTGACATATTTTTAAAAGCTCACTCTGGCTATCCCGTGGAAGATAAATTGTACCAGGGCAAAGATATAATCAATAAGCACAGTTAGGGAGCTATTAAACTAATCCAAACAAGAGTTATGGTGATTTTCTATAGAGTAGTCATTCAGTAGAAAGAATTGGTTGGATTTTGATATATTTTGAGAACAGAACCTATAGGAATCTTTAGTGAGAGAGAGAAGTTAATGTTTCTCCAACCAATCAAAACTTTGACTATACTATTATTGTTATATCATTATTTTAAAATAACTTCTCTAGAGATGGGTATGTGCATAAATGTTACAGGATATAGTTTATCCTTCAGTTTTTAAAGAATGCTTCCAATTATAAGAGAATTGAATTATTGGTAATACAAGTTTCCAACCTGTTTCCGGTGTTTCCTAGCCACTTCAGAAATGTTTGTTGATGATAAATTTTGAAGTGATTTGTTATAAGCAGATTAAACCTATTAGTAGCTATCAGAAGCTATTTGTGGACTATTTAGGGCAACAAAGCTTTACTTCACATTAGTGGCTTAAAAGAAAGACTTAAAAAAAAAAAAAAGAAAAGGAGTCATTCCTTTCTAGGCAAAGTAAAGTGTTGATGTAAAGTGTTGGCATATATATATTTTAAAATATATTTTATATTGTTAAGAGTAATTCTTCTTCATGAGTAAAATTTAATAGGCTCGAGTTACAAAGTTTGAAAACTTTAAAGGTTCTTCCTCAAACCCTGTTTCCACTTTGCAAAAATAATCTCAGTTTATCTGTTAGTAGTTACTTGTATATCCTTCCAGCATTGTGATATGCATCTTTTTTAGCCATTAATTTCTAAAAAATAAGTAGTTAGATTTCCATAACGTTTGATGCTGTTCAGTCTGAGATCCTTTCTCCATATTCTATGTTCAGAATTCTTATTTGGTTTATTTTCATTTGTTGTAATACATTTTTAATCCCTATCATAAATTTATTAATTTAAAGAGGATTTTAATGCACTTTAAGATATCCTCAGAAATGGATCTTTTAAAAATTAGAAACCCTAAGGAAGAAAACATAGTCTTTAAATTTTTTTTTTAACGTTTATTTATTTTTGAGACAGAGAGAGACAGAGCATGAACAGGGGAGGAGCAGAGAGAGAGGGAGACACAGAATCTGAAACAGGCTCCAGACTCTGAGCTGTCAGCACAGAGCCCGACGCGGGGCTCGAACTCACGGACTGTGAGATCATGACCTGAGCCGAAGTCGGATGCTTAACCGACTGAGCCACCCAGGCGCCCCGAAAACATAGTCTTTAAATGCAAAATACAATACAGGGAATGGGAAAACAGATTTAGCATGTCAAAATCTGACAAAAGCAAACAATTTTGACACTGCTTTGGCAAAAGAAAATTTAAAACCAGAAGAATGTTTATATTGACCAAAGTTGTTTTGAAAAACCCACCACCATAGTATTAGCTAAATTTAGGATATTAAAAACACAAGAGGTGCCTGGGTGGCTCATTAGGTTAAGCATCCGACTCTTGATTTTAACTCAAGTCATGATCTCACGGTTCATGAGATAGAGCCCTGCGTCAGACTCTGCCCTGACAACACAGAGCCTGCTTAGGATTCTCTCTCTCTCTCTCTCTCTCTCTCTCTCTCTCTCTGCCCCTCCCTTGCCTGTGCTCGCTCGCTCTCTCTCACTCTCTCAAAATGAGTAAATAAAATTTAAAAAAAAGGAAATCAGGGATATTAGAGGTTTTTTTCTCTCCCCACCCACTAAGGAGACCTTAAATTTTAGAGTTAGCTTGGTAAAGTTTTGTAAACTGTACCTACTTAAGTCGACTGTGAGTTCTGTTGTCTTGCATTCTATTTCAAGGTAGTGCTAGGAGTATTAATGGGAATAATATGCTGGAAGGTTCAAAGATGAGGCAATTATTTTAGTTATTCCTAAGCAGTTTGTTGTTATATTATCCTGTATTTACTTAGTTATCTCTCCATTTTTTTGCTTATAAAAGTTAGTGTATAGTTTTCTTAAATTGTCATCTGTTCCTCTTATTTATTTAATTTAGGTCTTCACTGTTTTTTCTTAATATTTAGGGTTTAGCTTTCTTTCTAAAAGGAGATGATTTGTCATTATGTAATTTTGTCTAAAATTGTATTTATATCTGTCTTTTTTTCCATTCTTCCTGAAAAATAATTTCCCCAGATTTGCTTTAAAAACTAAGTCCTCTCCAAGTTAGGCCTTTAGCAACTGTAGTTTTATTGAAAAATAATGAAAGGTCAAGGAAAGGATATATTTAAGGTTATCAGCATATAACTGTGATAGAACTGTGATATAATGTGTAATACTTTTAGTTGTGTAACTATTGTCAGTAATCTGAGTATTGCTTTAATATAGTTTTATTAATATAGTAGCATAACTCTGACTTAAAGGTGTATTTAACTGGGACTACTAATTTCAGAAGGAAATATAAAAGACAGTTAAGTGTATGAATAATTCTCTGTTCATATAATAAAAAAATTGAGGAATGTGAATTCAGTCTTCCCCCTCCTCTGCCTTTATAATTTAAAACTAGAACATAGAGATTTAGTAGAAACATTTACAAGTTGTATTTACAAAAAGGCACTTGGTTTTACCTCAGCACTCACTTTTGGAGGTGAAGACTTTGTTTTAATTTTGCTCATGCACATTATAAAGTTCAGTTGAGAGATATATTTGTGGCACAAGTTTCAGGTAGTACTAAGTCCTGATGTTTTTGAGAATTTAATTATGAGCAGGCTCAAAAAATACATTATATTAGATTTTCCTGGAGGTTTCCATAAAATTTAAAAACTATTTTATCATACTTATGGTTTTAAACTCTTGTTAAGTGAAAAACACTGAAGACAGTTTTTCTGTCAGCAAGGTAAGATTTATATTGTTTATATTTTACTTTGTTTTTATAAACATTTTCTTTAAGTATTGATACTATTCCATGTTGATCTTAAAAATGAATTTAGAAAATAGGTAATTCTGGATAATATGAACTACCCACAAATTAGAATTTATTGCTTTCTGAGACTACCTTTCCCTGTCAATTTGTAACAGTAATTGTCATTCTGAGAGAGATTGGAAAGATATATTTCAGTGGTTTATTCAGCAAAATTCTAGATTTATTTGGACCTGACCACTTTTAAAGTTAGAGAAGAGCAAAATAGTTTGGAAAAAGTTAATCTTTTATAGAAATCCTTTCAAACTTTTAATTTTGAAAGCCATATAAAAATAATTGGAGTACTAAGTTTTATTCTGTTCACTTTTATGTGTTCATAACAGAATCATTGGATTATTCTTCTTTTGTTTTTGCAAAATACCCAAACCTGAATTTGTAGTGATTCATTTTTTAGAAACATATAAAACCAAACATTCTGCTTATTTATGAGTATCTTTCCTTATGTTACTAGTACACTTTTGCTGGATATCATTACTTTTATGTAGTTTTATATTAAATAAAAGGAAAGATTTTGGCTTGGAAGCGATTTCTACAGGCTTGTGATTTGTTCAAGCTTCATCAAATGATAAGACTTTGTCAATCAAGTAACAGAACACTTCGTGTGGCATATAATAGAATGGTATTTGGCTCTATTACCATTCTATTTATGTTTTGTTTGATAAAAGCTGAGCGCTTCATCAAAAATATAGACCATTTAACTAGTATAACAGTTGTGATCCATATTTTTTACTACTGTCAGAGCAAATGACTGAGATGGAGAAATCACAGAGAAAGTTGGTAAGGATACATATACCTTGAGGTAATTCAGGGACCAAACTCTTCAGCAACCTTAGTCTTCTGTGATGTGGCATGAATTTGGCCTTTTCTCTGTGTCAGAACGTTGAGTTTTTCAAAGAAAGTAATAGGGGTAATGTTCGTGTGTGTGCGCGCGTGCACGTGTGTTTGATAAAACCTAATGATTCTTGAAATTACTCCAAAGCAAGATTTGGTCTCCCAATGAGTGTTTTGTAGTACAAAAATGCCCTAGAAATGCCAGTATATTTTTCTGAGATAAGATAATTAGTTGCTCAAGTCAGTTTGAGAAACATTTGTTAAATAATCAAATATATATATATATATACATATATATATGTATATATATATATTTACTGTTGGCTATCTCAGAGCTAATATGTAGTGACATATATTGTAAATTTCTAAGAAGGAGCTATATATTTCATGGCATTTCCCAAACCCACTTGATCACACAAACCACCTATAATATCTAGAACTATGGTAGTGCTGCATAGAAATTGAAAAATAGTTCCTAAACATGACTTTCTTTTCTTGTTAGAAAAGAAATTGGAAACAAATATGGTGAAATGTTAATATTGTTGTAAACATAGTCATGGACAAATTTTTGTATTACATTATATTTTATATTATTAAACTATCACAGAAAAATCAAAATGCATTCATAGAGATTTGAATTTTTGCAGTTTTAGTGTTAGGGAAGCATGGAAAAGGAGACTTTTGCAATTATTATAAAGATAGCTAGTGCCTTAATGATGTTTCAGTGTACCTTGAAACTTCCAGAATGTTTAATTTGAGGTGAAAGAAGTAATGGCATATAGCTTTTCCTAGTAGTTATATTTAAGTGAGCTAGGAGTAAAGTCTTTAAATAGTAGTAAACTTGTACAACATCTATGCATCCAGCTTGGGAAACACTATTTACCATTAGCTTTAAATTACAACTCTATACCACTATGAACTTGAACCTACCTCTAGAAGATAATGAGTAATTTAAAATAACTACAAATAACCATAGTCCTCCTGGGTCATTCTTGGACCCATTTTCAAGTAGGTCAAAATTAATTGTTGTCTACCCTAGGCTTCCCTCAAGCTTGCCTCTGTCCCTCAGGAATTGACTATATTCTTCCCTACAAAAATATGTCATGAACTGATAAATTCACGTGCAGTAAAATATAAGTGTTTGAGGATGAATAATGAGTTTCATTTCCTAATGATACTTGCATTTTAAGTAGGTTGAAAGACTTACACCAAAATACGCATTTCTAAAAGCGGAAGTTAAGGCTTCCTTCTGTAGAATGGGGGTAGATGTTTTGACAAGGGCCTTCCTGTGACATCTCAAAGCCATCACCTAGAGAGTATATATGCCATACTTAGGAGACAAATGAACACTTTTCGCAAGGAAAATAAAATGAGAGAAAAGTTTATTTAGTGGAAATGTTAATGTTATTTTTTTAAATTGCAAATTAGAGACAATTAGAAATTATACAGTCTCTTACCCTGAAAAATATTTAGTATTCAGATACTCTTTATATGCATAGAATGAAGTATAGTCTAAGGCAATGTCATAAAAGGAGAGTTAGTGAGTGAAGGCTTCCAATAAGTTGACCGTAGGGGGTCATTTTCTTCCTGATAGCTAATACAATAAATAAATTACTGTATCATTTCTTTTCATAGGTCAACATAAAGGCTAGTTCCATGCTGATATGAAACTTTGGGGAATAACTATTTCATTGTGAATCAATATTGTTATTTCAATGTAATTTAGCAGTTGCATTGAGGCCAGATTTCATCAGCTTATTTAGATTTCTAAGTAGAAATATGTCCATACCTATAGAAGTAGATATTTTAGCTTTAGTGTAGATTTTGAATTCCTCAGTATTAAATATTTTTTAGTTTGTTATGGTTTCCACTGAGATAGTTTGTATAAAAATGGGAGATCCAATAGCATTATCCGTATGTTAGTATTTTGAAAATGTATTGCAAAGGATAATTTAGGAAATTCTAATATGTATGTATATTTTACATATATATACATATATTCAACTTTATATGTGATAATAAAAGATAGTAAAGCATAATTGATATATATCTTATGTATTTACAAAAATTTTTAGGTACAGAAATATATATTTACATTTAGAAAATGAAAATTATGTTTTTTGGTAAATTCATAAGTATTAGAGACTAAGACTACTTTAAAACTTCATGACAGTTCCACAGGATTCAGATTTTACTGTGTGAGCTAGATAGTATTTGTTATGTAGAACACATTTCAGAATTAATCCAAAGAAGACATGCATTAGAGAAACATTCGATCTCTTACTGTAGGAGTTGTGCACTTGATCAATACTTCAAGTGCTTATAAAGGCAGTTTCCTGTTTCTCAGTATGAATTTAGTATACCTTAAGTCAGCAATCTCTGATTCTGTATTTTCTCTGAAAATAGCACAAACTTTCCTTTTACTTCTGGCATTGCCTCACCTAGCTGCTGAGGTTGTAGTGGCAGCAACAGCTGAGACAGCAGCAGAGTGTCAGGAGGAATAGTCCATGGGGATGGAACTGTAGCCACATGCAAGATTTTAAGACATGTTTCAGGTTTGGTTAATACAGGCACATTCTACCAATTAAAATATCCCTTAATTATAATCCCTCTATTTTTGTCTTTGAATAAATAAGGAGAAGGAATAATTGATTGATACTTGGGACTGATTGTGTGTGTTTGTGTGTGTGTGTGTGTGTGTGTGTGTGTGTGTGTATGTATGTGTGGTGAATAGTAATCTCAGGTAGGTGCCAAAGAGCAAGGTGTTTATTGTCTTTTTCAGGGGTACAAACAGATGGCCTCAAATAGTCCTAGGAGCTCAGAATGTGTTTGTATTTATAGCTTTAGTTCCTCAGCTTTTGTTCCTCCAGCCTTAAAGAACCATTTGCATGTCTTGAGTTTGTGGCAGGTGGGAATCAAAATCTAAACAAAGATTTATTAATTACCATGTCCTATATGTTCTACAATTGTCCTTTCATTGGGCTCTAGTTAGTGATGAGTTTCTAGTTTATGTCCTGTGTACCCTAGTAAATACATACAGCTTAAGTTGCTATAGACATATGTCATTGAAATCTTTTGACTTTTTCACAAATATGTAAATAAGTCTTGTCAAAGTATCTTTGTTTTTAAATATCCTGAAATATAAGTGTCTGAAAATCGGTAGCTCTGAGATCTGGGTATTCAAAATGGTTGCAGCTTTAGACTACTGCCTTCCAAATATCCTACTTTGTTTCTATAGTTCACTTCTCATATCCACATCAGACTTTGGAAATAAAGATAAAAGTGCAGCTTTGCCCTTCTTCTCACATGGTGTTAATGTAAAAATGAGTGCCATCCCTAAAACCTGGGATGCTTCTGCTCATGGGCAAAAATGGAGTTCTACCTACTTAATTCCTGTTTATTTTCTGAATTCATTTGTATTCAGTTCTGAAAGCTCTCATATAAGCTATAACTCTCACAGTGTTTAGCTTTTTTACTTCTACTGAATATGCAAAGGCCTCCCTGAAAGAGCAGATTGGACTATAGTTTATCTGTGTGGGTACCCTATGGTATTTGAGTATTTTGGACACTTTGGGTCCAGGGATATGTGGCATTTGGAAGATGTCAAACTACGGTGATTCTCTAGTGCATTCTAATTCGATTTAGATAATCAGCTCCCAAAATATTTAAATCATTCGCCCTATTCCTTTTACCTTTTAGGTATATATTCCCTTATTTAAAATAATTTCCTCTTTACCAAACTATTAGTTTGGTAAACTAGTAGTTTGGTAAACTAGTAGTTTGGTAAAGGTAAAGGACCAATGTTTTAAGCACTTGTTTCCATTCTGAACCTGATATAATTCAGTGAATATCAATGCATTTAAAATAAAAATACATAGTGGAGCACCTGGGTGGCTCAGTTGGTTAAGTGTCTGACTCTTGATTTCAGCTCAGGCTGTGATCTCATAGTTAGTGAGATCGAACCCCATGTTGGGCTTTCTGCTGTGTTGGAGCCTGCTTGGGATTCTCTCTCTCCCTGTCTCACTGCCCCTCTGCTGCTTGCATGCACCCTCTCTTTCAATAAATAATTAAACTTAAATAAAATACAAACACATAGTATTCTTAAATTAAAAAATACAATAATCTTCATTTTTCTGGAATTGGAAAATTTTTGAATTTTTCTAATTAAAAAATATTTTGAATTTTTTGAATTGAAAAACTATTTGAAAAAATATATTTAATTTTTCAAATTGAAAAATATTTTTGATTTTCATTTGAAATGTCCATAGAGGAAAATATAGGATATAATATAGGTGTCTAGAGAAATAAGATGATTTTGAGAGGATGTAATTTGTTGCAGAGATAATGAGGTGATTATTTCTTCTTCTTCTTCCTCTTCTTCTTCTTCTTCTTCCTCTTCCTCTTCTTCCCTCTTCCTCCTCCTCCTCTTTTGAGAGAGAGAATGAGTGTGAGAGCAGGACAGGGGCAAAGGGAGAGAGAAAATCTTGAGCAGTCTCCATGCCCAAGGCAGAATCCAACTCTGTTTTTTTTGTTTTTGTTTCTTTTTTTACATTTATTTTTGAGAGACAGCACAAGCGGGGGAGGGGCAGAGAGAGAAGGAGACACAGAATCCGAAGCAGGCTCCAGGCTCTGAGCTGACAGCACAGAGCCCAACGCGGGGCTCAAACTCACAAACCGTGAGATCATGACCTGAGCCGAAGTTGGACGCTCAACCGACTGAGCCACCCAGACGCCCCCCAACTCTGGTTTTGATCCCACAACCATGAGATCATGACCTGAACTAAAATCAAGTGTTGGATGCTTAACCAACTGAGCCACCCAGGCTCTCCCATTGAAGTGATTTATTCTTTAAAAATGGACAGGAAAATAATTTGTTTTTATAGCCAGATAATCTTGCTGTATCAATATTTTCTTTCCTTAAAATTTCATGTACTTTAGGTCCATTAAGACAGACAGGACACACACACACACACACACACACACACACACACACACACGAACCCTTTTATTTTGAAGGGAATAAAACATGCCTTAGTTTGATAATACGTTTTATGGATAGGATATAGACTATCAGGAAGGTTTAGCTTTTAAAAAGGTTATCTCTAAAGCTGTGAAGAAAACTTTCCCCACTCTTGATGTAAAAACTGCCAGGTGATTTGCATGCTAGAATCATTTTACTGTAGCATCTGTGAAGTGGTCAGAGTGCAGAAGTACTCCCGGTTACCAGGCAACAGATAGCAGACTAAAAGATGTGAGTTGCAATGCTTTCATTTAATTGTCAGTAAAGAGAGTCTTCAGTCATGCAGCCCAATTCCTGGCAGTTGTTCATAGAGTTAGTTGCTTATGGAGAATCTATGCCAAGATTTTGTTTTCTGAATGTAACACATCTTGGAAGCCTTCAGATTATACCAGCATTGACCTTGCTGTGGACTACTTAAAAAGTGAGCTGTGACAAGTTGTAAGGGAAAATATGGAGCCCTTTTGCTTATCCCAGTTTTCCTGTGATGTAGTAACATGATGCTATTCAAAATAAGGCTCAGACCCTTGAATTGCTGTAAGAAGGAGACAGGAAGAGGAGAGAAAATTAGAGGATGGGAAATTATAGACTGGAGAGAGGTCTATTTTTGATGGTTGGTACTATTACTTTCCTACCTTACAGTTCTATGAATAATAAGAGCAAGAATTCAGAAAAGTTTTGTGATATTTTATCTGTTCCTTTTGGAAAATGCAAAACGTGTTGCATCTGTCAGGGAATGGAAGGGAACTGACATTAACTGCGCATGTTAATGTATCTAAGAAATTATACCAGATCCTTTACACAGATTCTCATTTTTTTGTTTTGTTTTGTTTTATCACAAGGTGATGATATTGCTTTTACAAGGTGAATCTTGCTATCTATAATCCCCTTCTAGGGAAGAATGCTTCCACAGAGTTGAAGCATTTTGAGGTTAAAAATTTTGCCCAATGTCTCACATTATGGTTTGGTCCAAAGCAATTTTCCTTGCATTGCCTCTTATAATTCAGAGTGGTTGACTGTATTCAGTAACGTCTAATAGTTCTCTTTATGTATTTTAATATACATCTTGATAAAGAATATGTAAAAATTAGAATTTAAAAGGATATTGTAAATCAGACTGTAATTCTCACTCCTGTACCTTAACCACTTCAGGTAAATTAAATATTTGTGTCATTTTAAATAATTCTGGAGAAAATTCCATGATTTCCCTTACTAACTGAAATCAGTGATTGCTGTAAGCCATTTTCTTCTGGTTTGCCCTAAATAGAGATGAAGAACAGCTGGTTACCATTCTCAATATAATAGTTAATATATTTCAAGGACATTAAAAAGTATCTCCTCAGCTCTTTGTTCATAGCCTGAATACTTGTGTCCTTTTGATCTTTCTTCTTTTTCTAAACCTTTCATCATCTGTGTGCGCTTCCTTCCTTTTTATTTCTCTGCATTCCCTTTCAGATGTGGAGATCATAACTGGGCATGGATATCCAGTGTGAGTCAAGCAGTGAAGAGTAAAATAAGAAGCTTACCTCAGAGTTTCTAAACTAATTTTCTATTTATGAACCCCAGTAATGTGCTTGCTTAAAACACAACAAGAATGGTGGCTTGCTATCACATTTCACTTATAGGTCTGCTATGGTGCAAGATGTTTTTTCCCCCTGTTGTATTTCACTTATTTTACATAGCAGCCTTACTTATGTATCTTGTATTCCAAAACATGTTGTTTTGCAACATGACAAATAAAACCTGCATAAGTACAAATAATATTTTGATGGGAAAAAACTTTCAAAAGATTTTAACAACATAGTCACTTTGAACACATTAAAAATGCCTTGATCTTTTTATATACAGTGGGATACTGAAATACTTTATATATACCTTAATAATTTATAATGCAACTTTACCTTAATGATTTAGTTAATTACGTAGAGGTTTTCTTTTTCTTTTTTTTTTTTTTAATTTTTTTTTCAACGTTTATTTATTTTTGGGACAGAGAGAGACAGAGCATGAACGGGGAGGGGCAGAGAGAGAGGGAGACACAGAATCGGAAACAGGCTCCAGGCTCTGAGCCATCAGCCCAGAGCCCGACACGGGGCTCGAACTCATGGACCGCGAGATCGTGACCTGGCTGAAGTCGGACGCTTAACCGACTGCGCCACCCAGGCGCCCCTACATAGAGGTTTTCTAATATACCAACTCTAATTTGAATACTATTTGAATCCATCAAAGTTCTTTGTTTCTAGCTTATTTACTAATGGAAACTTAAGCTTGCTATCTATTACAATTACCTATTTTACTGAGGAAATGTTAAAAAGTATGAAATACCAGGCCAAGTTTTAGGTATATCATCCTTTAAAACTCACTCTAAAATGCACATTGTTTGTTAAAATAGCCAGTGGTTTTTTCCTTCCCACTTCAGAATGTTTTTAGTTTATAAAATCACTTTGTTTCCTGGGAGGTGTTATTATGATAGTGGTTTTTTTTTTTTTCAATTTTAGATTTACTTATTTTATTACTCAACTTTATGCCAATACTTTATCTTTTCTTGTTATGGGTAAGGAGTCAAAATTATTTTCATTTAGAGAATGTCTTGTTTTTATCCAACACAAATGGGATAGCTTCTATTAGTGGATTTACCATTTTCATTATGTTATAGTGTAAATTTGCCAATTTAGAATTGGAGTTTTTCCACACATGCTTTCTAGTTAATTAAAAGTTCATACTCATTCAATAAGTGCTACATAAAGTTCTTGAAAGGATGTTTATCACTGGCTTAATAACATTGAATAAATACTTGATAAAAGTTTGCTTCTCTCTATAAAGTGCATCCCTAAAATTAGTCCTTTTGTATAGAAAAACAGCTGAGTTCAACTATTGGAGAAGCATTTCAAAGTCTCTTACCAATTGATTAGCATCTTCTTTACTTATGAATGACCCATTAATTTGGACAGTTTTTAGAAAGTAGCAATAGTTTCTCTTTAGCTTTGATCTTGGCATGAGACATACTGCCTGGGTCTAGTCACTTCTTGCCTTCCCTCTCACCTCATTCAGCAGTGGTATTTTCTGACCCAGGTGTGCACACTTCTTCCTGACAACTATTTCAGGGCTCCTTTTCTCTGAGGCCTTGCTCAGAGACTGATACAATGGTTTTCTTCTTTAAATTCTAGACACAATTATTTACCTCCTTTCAATGTGTTGGGGAGGCTTATTAACACGATTAATGTAATATGCCCTTTAAATTCCATTCAGCATCATTTTTAAGAAAATTCAATCCAGTCTAAGCAGGTCTATGGAGAAAAAGAAAACTGCATGATCTCAGAAGTGCACTTTTGTTAGAAACCTTTATTTTGAAATAATTTATATTTACAAGAGAGTTGCAAAGATATTGTAGAATTTTCTCAATATACATCATTAAGTTCAGAGCTAAAAGTTTTAAAGGCAGAATAGCTTACAGTGTTTCCTACATAAAAACCCGATGCTGCCTACCTTTTAAAGGCATGTGCAAAGGCCTTTGGATGGTTGAAGAACTACAGATAGTGGTAGTGTGGAGTACACAGCTGCTGGGCACCAACATTTGGCAGGAATGAGAAGAGTCAAAGCATCTGAACAAGCTTTTGAAGTAGGGAGTGCTAGGCTCCATCTAGCACTTTTATGAAGGAAGAGGTATTTCTGGAACCTCTCCTGTTTCTAATCTAACAGAGCATGGTGACAGCAACTGAATGTCAAAGGACCTGCTGTCATCTTTTGTTTCTCCTGCTGTGGTTTGACCCCTGCTCTAACTTTTAGACATTCTTATTTTATTGAAGCAACTTATTCTCATGGGACATTAACTTGTACTACTGTAAAAGCCCCATTGCTAATATTTTTTTGGGCATTTAATTCCATTGCTTTATTTTTCACTGATTGATGTACTGTTTAGTGGAAAGATTCTTAATTTGAAGCAAATGAACTCTAATGGATTCATTGTGGGCTTTATAGTGTGTACGAGAATTTGGATGTTTTTGAGAGGAGGATTTATAGATTTTATGAGATTTTTCAAGAGTTTGTATAATTACTCCCTGCTTTTTTTCCCCCCCAAATTAGTAACCTTTCTGCTCCGGTCTGAGAAAGATAGCATAGAAAATGTCAAGTAAATTAGATTGACATTCCACATTGGTAATGGGATTTTAAATGTGTATTTATTCTCTATCAGTATATATTAAAATATGCATGTTTCTATTAAGAATGACATTTAGGTATGGGTTTTAAATGAAATTAGGTCAATAAAATTTGCTAGAAAGGAAAATTAATTTTCCCTTTTTCTTATAACATTAAAAATGTTAAGACATTTTAACATTTTTCTTATAACATTAAATTTTATTTTTTACAATTTGTAAAATATGCCAGAATATCCCAAGTGCAAACAAACAACTTATAACCAAGAGATTTCAGTAGACACAAAGAAAAAAATTACGGATTATGTTACTTTTTTTTTTCAACGTTTATTTATTTTTGGGACAGAGAGAGACAGAGCATGAACGGGGGAGGGGCAGAGAGAGAGGGAGACACAGAATCGGAAACAGGCTCCAGGCTCCGAGCCATCAGCCCAGAGCCTGACGCGGGGCTCGAACTCACGGACCGCGAGATCGTGACCTGGCTGAAGTCGGACGCTTAACCGACTGCGCCACCCAGGCGCCCCTGGATTATGTTACTTTTATACTAGAAATGTTAAGATAAAAAGTATGAGAAGCTTGCTGGATTACTGGGGGAAACCTACTGGAAATGCTAATCTTGCATATCTATTTGTAGAAGACATTCAAATTTCATTTTAGTATCCCTTCTTATTCCCAGATAAACAATTTTTATCTCTTTAGGAATAATACTGTGTTTCTAAGGCTATTTTTATATCAATTGTATTTCCTGGGGAATCCTAAAATTTGCACAAAAGCAAGGAAAAAAGCTTTTGAACTATTGAGATTTCAGAAAACATGATTTTGCTACATGAAGCACCTGGTCTTTAAAAAAAAAAAAAGAAAGAAAAGATGTTATAAGAAATAGAAAGCTGCACCTGTGGCACACATTTGAAATATATTTTGAGGAAATATACCTCCCATTTTATGCTTTTTAGAAAGTAGAATAATCAGTTCATCATGAAAGGTTATGCAGTTCTTACCAAGTTGTCATAGTGTTATTTTGTTGCTTCTCAAATTTATTTCTCTCATTCAGAGGGCATTTAAAGAAAGAAAAATATTTTTAAAAGTCTGAAACATTTTAACTTTAAAAAATTGTGATATTAAGGAATCCATATTGCATTGAATAAGTTCTCAGTGATTTGGTGACCAATGAAGACTTAACTCTCCTTTAATTTTTTATTCTACAGTAGCACTTTTTTCAGACCACCAAGTGTTTTTATATCACCTGTGTCCCCAGCTAAATTCTGGGCTGCTGAAGGGAAAAAACTGAATCCTGTTAAATCTGTATTCTCACATTTAGCACAAATTGATTTGCATTCTCCATAGCTTAGAGCTTTGTAAATGCCATTTAAATAAACAAATTCATATTTTTCAAAACACCATCCCCTATATTCTTTAGCTGTGCTGTCTAGTATGGTAGCCACTAGCTATATGTGACTAATCAGCACTTGAAATGTACCTAGTCCAAACTGAAATTCAATAGAAGTATAAAATACACACTAGATTTCAAAGACTTACAATGTAAAATAGTCACTAATATTTCTATATTCTATGTTGAAATGAGCGTATCTTTTATATATTTTGATTAAATAAAACATTAGAATTGAGTCCATATATTTCTTGTAGCTGCTAGAGAATTTAAAATTGCATATATGGTTTACATCAAATTTCCATTTGACAGTGCTGTTCTGAAGCAAAAGTTGGTAAATGATGACCCCTGGACTGTATCTGGCCTGTTTTTATATGGCCAATGACCTAAGAATGGTTTTTACATTTTTAAAAGGTTGTTTAAAAAAAAAGTATATGCAACAAAGACCATATATGATACACAAAGTCTGGAATATTTACTCTCTGGCCTTTAGTATAAAAAGTTTATCCCTGTTCTATAAAGAAGTTATAAGGATGTAACTCATGGTTCTTAACCCTCCAGCAACTTGTAGTTTAATGGAAAATTACATTTTTGAAATGTTTCATGGCACAATTGAAGTTTTATTAAGTGATAGTATTCAGGCATTATATGATATAGAAGTGGACTAGAGGTGTAAGACATGAGGATGAGATGGTTCAAGCAGGAAGAGTGGTGGATGTGCTGATGTGCTCCCCAGAGCCCCCTTCAGAGATGTTCTTGCTCTCTCAGCTGCTGGGAATGTTAACCCCTTCAGGGATTGCCTTTGTAGAGCACCACCTCCCCCAATATCACACACTTCCCAGGGTGGCTGATAGCCAGTGAATGGTCACAGGTGGAGTATAAAGGCCTCACCATTTCAGCAAGCGTTTTTTCGCCACAGAGCTTCTGGAAGTGCTGGCTGAGGCTGTCATAGCTCAACTTCTCCCTCTACCCAGTTCCTGCATCCTTCCTCCCGTTTCCTCAGGTTTTGATCCCCAGGGCATTCTCTAAAGAATGCCGTGCATATTAAACTTCCTCTCAGTCTGCTACCCAGAGAATCCAACCTCCATTGGGCAAAATGGTAAATAGTATTCCACTTGTTGAGAGTTGAGGTGACAAAGGGACAGAGCCAAAACCAAATAAAAGCTCCATTGGGGGATAGTGAAATTAATTACTGGGGTAGTGCAGAGTGTTTATGTTCGAAATGATATGCTAGAATATTGCCAAAAGGGCTTCCCCCTGAGGAGAACAGGAAGCTTTTTGAACAAGGATCTGACATGAAGCAAACAGTGCTTTAGCAGAATTAATCCAGTAAAGAGAAGTGTGGATTATAGGGAGCAAAATTGTTAAAAATGCATCCATTTCTATGCTTATTTTTCATCAGTGCCTGATTTTGTGGGTCATCAGTAAGTGATGATTGAGTGCATTATTTAACTGAAATGTTATTAGTTGAGCTTTGATAAGTTGAAATTATTCTGGCAATGTATTCTTTTGGATCTTTGCTGAAGACCGGATCAGGTTCCCTGCCTTTAGTCTAGTCCCAAAGAGGGTAGGAAGACTGCCCTTCTAGAGTGTCCTGGGCTCATCCAAAGGGCTGCTTGGCATGTTACCCACTCCAGTTTTTCCAAATGCCAGCTGACACAGCTGAGCCTATTCTTGCCAGTTGAGTTTGCTGTGACCACTTTCTTCTCTTCTACAGAGAAAACAGAGTTGCCCACAGCTAGAATCAGGGGAAAATTGAATTGAGTGGTCTTCCTCGATAGGTAGATAGCACAGTTTACCCAAGGCCCCTTGTGTTTTCTTCAGAGTTTACGTTGCTCTGTCTGGTTTGGAGGGAGGTGTTTTTATTTTTGTTGTTGTTTCTTGATGTGAAGGAGTTGGTTATTTGATACTGCTATTTAGAGCTAAGAAGGAGAAGCCTTTGTTACCAGGGCTGGGAAGTGTGGCATAAGAATAGGCTTTAGAATTATGCAAACAGAGCCAGTATCAGTGACTCCTCTGGAGTTGAGTCTATTCTCTTACCAATGTTGCAGCTCCAAAAATAATCAGGAAAAATAATTATTATATATAATTTATATGGTAATTTTCTCAACCTGAAACAATTAATTCCCTCTTGGCTTTTATTATAAATTGATGGAATTTACTTAAATTTCATTGACAAAAGCAAAGATGGGCAACATACGGTTATGAGATTATTAAAAATAATCCTTTGACAAGGCAATAAAATGGTTGCCTGTTTGAAGTTGGCAGATTTTCTTATGGTGTTTTAATATTTTTTAATGTTTATTTATATTTTAAGAGAGAGCACCAGTGGGGGAGGGGCAGAGAGTGCCAGAGACTGAATCTGAAGCAGGCTCCAGGCTCTGAGCTGTCAGCACAGAGCCCGAGTTCTGTGAGTTCAGGAGCTGTGAGATCATGACCTGAGCCAAAGTCGGATGTTTAACCAACTGAGCCACCAGGTGCCCCTCCTACGGTGTTTTATAAGAAGTAGCTTCAATATTTTGCTGGCTTTGGTCACTATCTCTGAAGTAAATTCAATTTCAGTTGCCCATTGGATATTACACGCTTGCCTTTCCATAGAAATAATTTTGTAAAATCCAATATGCAAAAAGTACCAGATGGAAAGATTATGGAAAAGCAGGAATGTTGGATGCCTAAGTACATAGTCGTTTGTAATGAAATAAACAAACAGTAGAACTAGCTTCTTAACGTGATTCATAGTTCAACATTTGCATTATAAAAGTGCTTAGTGTTTTCTTAAAAGAATGACTGTCTCTTGGTCATAAATCTGTTCCTAAAACTTTGTGCCTTTGATTCAAAACACAAGTTAAGACATGAAATATTTTTAATGAATGCAGATCCATAGGAATGAGTTTCTTAATTTAAGTTTGCATCATAACAATTTGGTCTCCACATTCAAAATATTTTGTGTATGCTCTCTATATAACTATTTCAGAGTTCCCGTGGTGTGCTTTGTTTTTGTTTTATATGGGGCTAGTCTTTTATTTCCCGTAAATCTTATTATCTTTGTCAGGGATGGAAATAAGATGATTTTGGGTTCAGTCACTTTTTAGGCATGAGGAGGATTGGAAAGTAGGGCAGAATGGGAGGGGAAGGAATGTAGTAGTATCACCTGTCTTCTAGAAATTTTAGACTGATAGGTCAGAGTTAACCTCTTAATAAACCTTAGATTGTGTGCTTGAGCATTAATGACATAATATCCAAGGGAATCTACAGTACTTAAATATGTCAATGTATTTCTCAGAGAATATGGTTGTCTGGAAAGTAACATCTTGGTAGTAAAAGTAAGTAGTGTTATGGATAATTAAAATAAGAAAAGGATATCAGATAAGCAGAATAAAAGTAGGATTTTACATGATGGTGTTTGCTTTAATTTCATGGCATATTAGAGATATAGCTCTACGTCTACTATTTGCTAGAAAACATCCTCTGTGCCTCTAATCTGTTCAGGCTGGTTCCTTAATCTCCTAAAACTGCCTGTACCGATAGATAAGCCCAGGGATCATATCATATTTCTTTACTTGGTAGAATCCTTATATTTCTATTCTTCCTTGATTAATGTAAGACTTTAAAAATATACCACTGGGGTAGGTATATCCTTTCCTGGAGGTACTTTGGCACTATCTTATCTAATCGAAATACAGATATAGCCATTAAACCAATAGACACACTTCTAGAATGATATAATCCCAGAAGTTTGTGTGTACACATATAAAATGTTTCTTGAAACATTGGTAATAGCAAAAACTGGACACAACATCCATGTCTATCAGTTGGAGACTAAGTAAGTCATGGCATATGTGCATCCAGATTATTACTACCATGTTAAAAAATTGATATAAATATACATGGAAAGGTATATAAGACACCTATAAGACACCTACAGTGCCTATAGGATAGGAGACTTACATCTAATTATGTAGATGAAAGAAAAACAGATTGCAAATTAGTTTATGTAGCATGATCTAATTTATATAAATGAAGAAGAAAATGGGTACATAGCTATGTTTCCTGTCACCAGATACGTTTGGAAGGACATGCAGACAGTGATACGTTTTAGGAGAGTGGGAGTTAAGGGTGAAGAAGATGGGAGTTTTATATTTACTTTTCTTTCTTATACTGCTTGAATTATTTTATTTTTTTAAATGTTTATTATTTATTTTTGAGAGAGAGAGAGAGAGAGAGACAGAGTGTGATCAGGGGAGGGGCAGAGAGACAGGGAGATACAAAATCTGAAGCAGCTCCAGGCTCTGAGCTGTCAGCGCAGAGCCCGATGCAGGGCTTGAACTCTGGAACTGCGAGATCATGATCTGAGCCGAAGTTGGAAGCTTAACTGACTGAGCCACCCAGGCGTCGCGTCCCTGCTTGAATTATTTTAGCAGTAAACATATTTGTAATATATTGTAAATTTAAATGTTAACCACTGATAGAAAAATAAAAATGTGTGTAATAATAATAATAATAGTTGGCTTTTGTTGAGTGCTTACAGTAGAGCAGGCACTATTGTATGCATGTATTCACCAAATTATCACAGACACCTTACCATGTAGATCTGTTGTGATTCCTGTTGTATAGTTGATAAAACTGAGGCACAGAAAAATCTGTAGTCTTACATCCAAGTTAGTGTATGAGGAAAGAGTCAAATGAAAGTATTGGGTATAGATATTGAGTGAATATTACCATTTATAAATGATCTCTCCTTTGTGACCTAGGAGGTTAAACGTTGTGGCTTCCTAGTTTTGTGAGCAGGAGGAAAGAGAACATAAGTTTTTTTAGCCTATGAATTCTGCAGTGGTTCTTAGGAGTTTAATTGAAGAAAAATGTCTATTTGATAAATTCCACAGACTTCGTTTGAGGGAGCTCTTTCCAGGGGAGAAATCAACTATCCTTTGGAATTTTTTGTAGGTATTTCAAAACACAGAGGTATTATGAGTCATTTCTCATAAGAACTGGTCTTGTATATGAAGAAAAAAATCCTTCTCATATTTTCCAAGATTATCGGTGGGCTGAGAGATGCTAAGAAATGATTTTCTTTCTTGCAGTAGTTATCCAAATACAGAAAGGAGAAAAATAGCTTTTAGTCTAGGGATTTGAATGCATTTTATGATAGTGCTCTTTCATTCAATAGATATTTATTGTATACCTCAGAAACCTATAATGAATATATTTTAACAATCAAATTAAAACTCCTGTAGCTCTCAAAATCTTCCAGAGTCACTTCCCTTTGTATCTATTAACCTCTTTCTTTACTGTTCTACAGTAAACTCCCTCAGCATCATCTGGCCTATTCAGTCTGGCTTTTTAGTCATTCCCCTTCAACTGCTTTTTGTCAGGAGATGAACTTAAGTACAGGGATTGTCTAATTGTAGTGTCCCTGACACCCGTGACAGTGCCTGGAGCATAGGAGACTTACAGCGGTTGCACAAAATGAATGCATTCATTTTGGTCTTCATGCTCTTGCACATGCATATTGCCATATGTAGAGTTTTGCTTTCCTTTTTTTTTCCTCAACCTTTTCACAATCTTCAGACAAGAGTCCTTTTCCTTACTGGAGAGACTTTTAGTGTGTATCACTGACTACCTGGTTCAATGCAACAGGTCCCTCCTGCCTCCTGTACCAAATCCAGACTCCTTTGATGTTAGGAACATTGTGCTTCCTTGTACATCCAAGTGTTATTTCTTATTAGGCTGTTTTTCAGACTACCTCAAAACATACTTACACGTTACCTTTTCTGTACATCCTGATGGAACCATCTTTCTGTTAGATGCAGGAGTTAAGAACATGGCCTGTGAATAGATGACCTGAATTCAAATGCTGGTTATTTCACTTCCTAGCCATGTTAAGATTTCTTAGTCTCTGAGCCCCAGTCTCCTCCTTTTAAAAAGAAAGTAAGTCATGGAAACTTGAGGCTTAGAATGTTGTAAGGACTAACTAATCTATTAAAGTGATTAGCACAGTGCCTGGTATATTGTAAGTAGTCATAAATGTTAGCTATTATAACTGAATTGCTTCTGTGTATATTTTGTCTTATCTGTGATGAAGTAGGGATTGCTCATGGGCTGCATAAATACTATGTAATAGCTGTTGTTAATAGATTATTAGTAAGGTGGATGATAACCCGTAAGAGGACAGAGGAGATGACTGAAATCTGTTTTGGGTGATTGTGTAGAGACATTAATTCCTCCTGCTTGTTTCTTAGTGGGGCCACTAACTTATTAAACACATATAATTGATTGCTTACTCTGTGCCAGGCACCATTCTAGTTTCTGGTGATACAGCAGGGATAAAAATAGAAGAAAATGCCTGTCTTCAAGGAGCTTACATTTTTAGTCCTAAGTAAAATTTAAGTATGTGACATGGTAGTAAAGACTGTGGGAAAAAATGAAGCCACAGAAGGGAACTAAAGTGTAGATGTGTATAAGCATGTGTATGTATCTGTCAAGGGGTGTGGATTGCAATTTTAAATATGGTTAGGAAAGACTTCACTTAGTATGGCATATTTAGGAAAAGTTCTGAAAGAGGTAAAGGAATAACCATGGATATACCTGTGGGAAGTTTTCTAAGCAGAAGGATCAGGAAGTACAAAGATCCTGAGTTTGTAGCATGCCCAGTATATTCAAGGTACAACGAGGAGGCCGGTGTGTTTAGAGCAGAGTGAGTCAGAGAGAGAGAGTGATAAGAAGTGAGGTAAAGTGTGTGTTGAACAGGGGGCAGGTACGGATCATGTAGGGTACTATAGACCATAGCAATACCTGTGTCTTTTATGCTGTGTGGGATGGGGAGCCTTGGGAAGGTTTTGTGTGCAGGAATATTACCTGAGTAGGTTGTAGTGAGATTACTCTGGCTGCTGTGTTGAACAAAGACTGAAGTGAACAAGGGCAGGAGCAGGGAGACAAATTGGAGGCTTTTGCACTGATCTAGGAAGAGACATAATGTTGGCTTGGACTTGGGTGATTGTAGTGGAGGTGGTGAGAAGTGACTGGATTCTGGTTATATTTTGAAAGCAGAGCCAAAAGGAGCTGCTGACCATTGGATATGAGGTACTAGTGAAAGAGAGGAGTCAGGGATGAGACTTGGTCTGAGCAACATAAAGGATAGGGTTATTTACTGAGATAGGAAAAACTGAAGAATCATCAGTTTGGAGGGAAAGAACAAGAGCTAAGTTTGGACATGCTAAATTGGCATACCTGTTAGACTTTCAAGTAGAACTAGAGAGCTGACCCTTAGAAATCCTTTGGAATTCAGAGGAGAGATCAGGGTTGGATATATAAATTTGGGCTTGTCAATATATAGATAGTATTTGAAATGTGGAGATTGGATAGTGAATAATTTACAAGTTCCTCCTGGCCTTCCCATACATTTTTTCATTTAGTGTCTCTATCTTTATCATTTTTCTTATGTATCTTCTCATCCCACAAAGTCCAAACTTGCAGTAGTATTATTGTCCTTTATTTTTCAGCTTGGGTGATTTGGAGGAGCATTCTATTTTGCTCATTTGAGATCTTATCAAAATAAATACTCATTTTAGTGAGTTGAAGGATTCTTCTTGATGACTCTAGTTGTGATAGATCCTGTTCTAAGTAAAAAGTTGGAAATGTATGTGTAACAGCATTTATTTTTGTAGCAACTGTGTGCTAATCAGGGCCTACCCATTCATGAATCAGTCTATAATCTTGGAGGACACTATGTACCTTTGCTGTGGATGATATTAGAGAAGTGTTTTGCAGAAAGTTTCTGACCTCAGAAAACTTACTAATTAGTTGAGAGCCCAGACACAGGTAAACCAATTAAACACAATGTAAGACAAAATTTAATTGTGCCTTAGGTTGTGCAGTTTAGCAGTATAAGGAAAAGTTTATTAAAACTAACATTTGGTATTTTGGGCAATGTCCTGGTAAATTACTTTATTTTCATCATATATGGGTTACATGGAACACAGGGTAAGATGGAATGTATAGCAGAGGGGACTGTCCCTCCTGTCTAATACCCCATAGGTCTGGATAATTCCCTTGACAGGTATTAGAATCAATGCCACTAGCTCCTTCTCACTGAGGATTATGAGCATGTGACCCACATTCCCCAAAGAAGAGCCCCTTGTATACCCAGATGTTGAGGTTTTCATTCATAATAATGCCTGCTTTTTGAGAAATGAAGTAATTTTTTTAGAGCGTTTCAGGTTGCCTCTTATTCTTGACTATTAACTTCTCAAAATACAAACTTAGTGGTGGCACTTGAAGAGAAGCTTCATTACAAGAGCTGAAAGCATTAATGAAAGCTTATATTAATGATTCATTAATAAATCAGTAGTGGGTAAGAAACTAGATCTTCGTTTTCTTGAAGACTTTAATGTATCTCTGTGCTCCATTGGTCTAGAGGTCAGAAAACTCCTAAAGTTTGAGGTCGGTTGATATCATATGGCATTTCCATTCTCTGGACAGATTGGCTGATTCTTACATGCCTAGATTAATCCACCGACCCCAGGTAAACTAATTACTTGATGTGGATAATGAATGGATCTTTTATTTTCATGTAAGGTTTTTAAAGCCTAGTAAACATGAGAGATTTGTATATAGAGGGAGAGAATTTTGACTTTTGCTTGGTAAATAAAAGTGATGATAGTGAATACATGAAAACTCATTTTTGGGGTGCCTGGGTGGCTCAGTCGGTTAAGTGTCCGACTTCGGCTCAGGTCATGATCTCACAGTTCATGGGTTCGAGCTCCGCATCGGGCTCTGTGCTGACAGCTCAGAGCCTGGAGCCTGCTTCTGATTCTGTGTCTCCCTCTCTCTATGCCCCTCCCAACTCATGCTCTGTCTCCCTCTCTTTCAAAAATAAATAAACATTAAAAAAAATTTAGGGGCGCCTGGGTGGCGCAGTCGGTTAAGCGTCCGACTTCAGCCAGGTCACGATCTCGCGGTCCGTGAGTTCGAGCCCCGCGTCAGGCTCTGGGCTGATGGCTCGGAGCCTGGAGCCTGTTTCCGATTCTGTGTCTCCCTCTCTCTCTGCCCCTCCCCCGTTCATGCTCTGTCTCTCTCTGTCCCAAAAATAAATAAAAACATTGAAAAAAAAATTAAAAAAAAAAATTTAAAAAAAACCCCTCATTTTCATTTAGCTTTGGGATGCTTAATAGAATGGTTTTGTAGCAGATAATGTCTTCCTAATTGGGTTCAGTTTAGTAGGTATTAAAATATTATTTAGGGGCAACTGGGTGATTCAGTCAGTTAAGTGTCTGACTCTTGATTTCAGCTTAGGTCATGATCTTGTGGTTCATGGGATTGAGCCCCACTGACAGCCTGGAGCCTGCTTGGGATTCTCTCTCTCCCTCTCTCTCTCTCTCTGCCCCTTCCACATTCATACTCTTTCTTGCATGTTTGAGCTGTCTCTCAAATAAACATTTAAGAAAAATATATCATTTAGGTAGCATATGAAAGTCTGAAACATTTCCTTTGATTAACCCCTAAACAGTTTTCATCTAAAAAAAAATGAAAAAAAAATTTACTGATATAGTTTTATTTTTTGTACTTACATTTGGCTATAACCGTAACCAACCTTAGAATTAATAGGACAAACTTTGAAATTCTTAGATCCTGAGCAAAAATTTCCAGTAGAACCCCATGAACTTTCAAAACCATCCCAGGTGGAGTGTAGGGATTATGAGTAACAATTAGACTCAAGGAGAGAGGAAATAAGGCATTAATTCTTTCTCCTCTGCCACTTGCTTTTGCTGGATGTTTCCATTTTCTCTACAAGGATCAGAAGCAGTGGAGTATTTGAATGTTGGGAAGTAAGTAGCTGATTTTTAGCAGGAGCTTGACTGAAGTTACCAATAAAAGGTAGTATTTTATTACATCATCTCCAAATACCTTATACCAGTAAAGTCTCAGAAAAAAAAAAAAATCTGTTAACATGTTGGAATTTAGCCAAACTAGTTAAGTCTGTCTTCGGCTCTCCTGACTTCCAGGCTGGCCTCCTAGGAATTTTTTATGGGAGCTTTGGAGCCCATAAACTTTACAAATGTTGCTTCTGACAACATAATGAAACTACACTGGGAAGGACTGCTACCCAAAGAGACTGTTTCTTATCCTGACCCCTTACTCAGAATCTTCCTTGCCCATTGTTCTATTCTGTAGATGGTATTGGTAGGAAGATTAGCTCAAGAATCAGTTTATAACCAACTGCTACATATTTGTTTTATTTCTTTTTCACTTCTGCTGTTGGTCAGAGGGAGTTTAAATGATGCCCTATGGGTTTCTTCCTGAGTAAGGAAGTAAAAGTTTTCGTGAACCCTGTGACTTGATGAAAATCATCATAAAGCAGTTCTGCAAGTTGTATTAATAGAACTTGAAAACAAACTTTGTTTTAAATCATAGTCGATGAAGATAATATTCCTATGGATAATGTAAAATTTATACACTTGTATGCAGGAAATATATTAGTATATACACTGACGTTTTGTGCATGCATGTTTTGTATAATATTTAGTGCAGTAGGAATTAACACTGTATTAATATAAATTATCAAAATTTAGTATTACTCAAGGTGACACACTAAAGATTATAGACATCTTTATTTAATGACTTATCAAATTGATATTACTTATCTTTATTTTTATTCTAGTATAGTTAACATACAGTGTTATATTAGGTTCAGGTGTACAATATAGTGATTCAACAATTCCATACATCACACTGTACTCATCATACAACCATTGCATTCCTTACTCCCATCAACCATTTCAGCCATTTTCTATCCCCTCTTACCCTCTGATAACCATCAGTTCTCTATAGTTGAGAGTTTGATTCTTGGTTTACCTCTCTCTTTTTCTCTTTGCTTGTTTGTTTTGTTTCTTAAATTAAGTATATGAGTGAAATCGTATGGTATTTTTCTTTCTCTAACTTATTTTGCTTAACATTATCCTCTCTAGCTCCATCCATGTTTTTGCAAATGGCAAGATTTCATTATACACACACACACACACACACACACGTATGAGATACATATGTGTATATGTATATGTATATGTATATGTATGTATATATATGAGATACATATGTATGTATATCTATTTATATCTATATCTATCTATCTATACATATATATATCTCACATCTTCTGTATCCATCTATCCATGGATACTTGGGCTACTTACATAATTGTCTATTGTAAATAATGCTGAAGTAAATATAGGAGTGCATGTATCCCTTTGAATTAGTGTTTTTATACTTTTTGGGTAAATATCCAATAGTGTGATTCCTAGATCATGGAGTAGTCCTAATTTTAACTTTTCGAGGAGCCTCCATACTGTTTTCCATGGTGGTGGCACCGGCTTGCATTCCCACCAACAGTGCATAAGCGTTCCTATCTCTCTACTTCCTCACCAATACTTGTTTCTTGTGTTACTGATTTTAGCCATTCTGACAGGTATGAGCTGATATTTCACTGTAGTTTTGATTTACGCTTCCCTGATGATTGACTTGAGCATCTTTTTATGTGTCTGTTGGCCATCTGGATGTTTTCTGTGGAGAAATGTCTATTCATGTCTTCTGCCCATTTTTTAATTGGATTATTTGTTTTTTGGGGTGTTGATTTGAATAAGTTCTCTAAGTTGGATACTAACCTTGTGTTGAATATGTCATTTGTAGATATCTTTTCCCTTTCAGTAGGTTATCTTTTAGTTTTGTTTCCTTTGCTGTGCAGAAGATTTTTATTTTGATGTAGTCCGATATTATTTATTTTAAATATGTTTTATGAGGAGGTCTAAAGATATTTGTTTTCATCCTTTTCTGATAGGGTAGAATTGGTATTTTGATGTACAAATGGAAGAATATGGTCAACAGAGAAACTCTTATGCAGAGACAGAGCATCTGGAATGAATGAAGAATTTTGAGTGTAGAGATAATTTTTTTGTAGATAACAGGTTGAAGATTGAGTCACTTAGCAAGGACTCTTCAATTATTCAGTGATTTCCTCAGCAGCATTTTAAGTTGCGCTTATGTAATCGTTTCATGGTTGGCTTTATTCTTCTCATGTATTGCTATTTTTCTTTGTCCTTTTCTCAGGAGTAGGAAGAAAATTTCATTAAAACACAAAACAGAATTATATTCATTGGCTACACTTCACAAAAGAGTCATTGTGTAATTTGGCCAGTTTCCTTCACCACCCATTTAAGTGGCGTGGCAAATGTAATTGGGATTTCCCCAGCCATTCAGGAATATCTGTAAATCTTTTTAAACGTGGATACAGCCACAAAATGACTGTAGCCCAGGAAAATCTATTCAGCTTGATGGCATTGCCTTTATTCCCACCATCAGATTTCTTTCCACCCAGTTTTCCAATTCAAAAGGCATAGTTAGCTTTAACCTTATCATGAAGTACATACCTTCGTGTCCTAAACTGTTGGTGGAGCAGGTATGACACTTAAGCCTGGGAAATTGTGCAGAGCATGAGGGTTATCGGTCTTCCAGTTTTTGAGTGTTGTAATGGATAATCTATGTCTTTATTTCAATGGAGAATGTTCCATTCTTTAAGAGTATCTTTTTTTGTGACGGCAATGGTGAATTGCCTTGATGCATTTGAGTTGTTGCACATATAGAGCATTTTATTAAAAAATACTCTGGTTGTAAATCCCAAGATAATTGTGTATCTTCATTATTCTGTGCTTGTAGTAATAATTTCTTTAGTGCAGTAAAATGCTCTCATTTTATGCCTAAGGGTTTTGTGTCTCAGGGCATTCACAAACGGTTCCTTTCTTATTCCCTGTGTGATCTGTTACTGGTATCAAATAGAGAAGTATTCAGAGAGAGGAACTGACCCAATACTATGGGGAAACTAATATATACAGAACTGCAGTTCTTGAATTTTGGTTTCATAGTAGCTTATGCGTATAGCATAATACACAGTGCATAGTAAAATCAATGAATAGTGTTCAAATTAAAGCCTGCTTAGGACTGATTTGGAAATTGTCCAACATTAGTAAGAAAAAATTAGCTATTTTAAAGTAGGGGAGAAGTCTAATCATCCGCTTACATTCCAGAAGGATAAAGTAGTTGCCTGGGAAGCCATTCAGTAGACACTTTGAAAAATATAACTCTGGCTATTCAGTAATAATAGTGCTTCCAGTTAGTCTTATGCTTCAGTTTTTCCAAGGTAATAACTGGAGACACAGGACTAGAGTTTAGCATAGGCACAGATCTGCTCAGGAGGACCTTCATTCTCACAACTGGAAGTTCACTTCCCATTATTTCACAGATCACTCACTTAAATTTCCTGGAACCCTCCCCCATACAGTCCTTGCCAGATGCTCTAGGAATTCAAATGAGATGTTTTATTGGCCATAGTAGATACACCTGTGACCTTTTGTTCTTCTCAGAATTTTTTCAGCACCTTTACCATTATGAATTCAAGAGTGGGGGTGAGGTTGCATTGGAGATGAGTTGTAAGTCATGCTGAATTGTATTCAGAATCCTCTGTTGCTTTTCTTGGTCAACACATTTTGAACTTCATAAGGTTATGTTCTTTTCTTTGGTTTAACTACCTTTGGTTCGTCCTACCATTTTGATCTGGTTTCATGTTGTCATTTTTACATGGATGTTCTCCCATGTTACCCCTTTCCCCACCATGGTATTTTTGGTATTCAAACTAAGTTCATGTTAATTCCTATGCAGCAGCTTTGACATTTATTCAACCAATAATTATTGAGCACCCATTATGTGCTTAGCACTTTTCTAGATTTTGGAGAAGCAGTGGTGAACATGACAAATTCCCTGCCTTTAAGAAATTAGTATGTTAGTGAGAATGAAAAGATGGTAGGAGATGAGAGCAAATTTCTTTTAAGTAATCAAATAAACACATTGATAACTTCAGATTGTATTCAATGCGATGAAGACAATAGACATGGTGAGGCGATGTGACTTTATTCAGATTAACAAGAATCATCTTGTAGATGATTGAATCTTGTAGATTCCACTTGGTAGAGCTGCTTGAGAAAGAGTAGTAAGAAAAGATGTGTTTGGTAACTTTTGAACAGAGGCCTGAATGATAGAAGGATCTACCCATGGAAAAAGCCAGGAAGATAATATTTAAGCCAGAGGGGGAAAAGTAGTGCAAAGTCCCTGAGGCAAGAATAAGAAGGGCATGATGGAGGAAAAGGTAGTAGTGTGTCTGGATATAACAAGCAAAAGTGAGTGTGGAATGAAATGAGGTTGGACAGATAGGGAGTGACTGGTTTGTATAGAATTTTATAGGCTTTGAGTCTTTAGTTGTGTTCCCCATGGAACACTCTGAGGTGGAGATTTGCATAAAGGAAGGTTATTGGGGAATTATCTCTGGATCAACATCTGTGAGGGAGTGTGAAAATGGACCGGCGGTGTCAGGAGTTAGAACTGTAATTCATCTCAAGAAAGGTCTCAGTCTATCTTATGTAGGCTCTAGTGTGGAGTTGGCCTGTCAACATTGTCACACCTTTAGGCAAGGCACTTGGTGTTTAGACCTGTGTACTGCATCAATAGATGCAGGTATGACCTTTGCTGAGAAGACTTGAGCTGATGCAGCTCACAACTCCTGGACAAGGCCTCTGTGAGATCCAGCCACCTCCAGAACCTCAGCAGCTAAGGACCTAAACAAGGTACCACAGTATTTGTCATACTACCAGGAAGCATTCAGTATTGATGGTTCAGCTTGTTTTTCAGCACACCGTTTACATTTGTTTAAAATACTTGGTCAATACTCGAGATGATCGCAGACCCAGTTATACACACCCACACCAGACAGTGTTGTTCTCGTTCAGGTTAAGGCTGAAGGTGCACAGGAAAAGCAATAGGGATTGAGGAAGAGCCTTCTTTCCACTTCTCCCATCCTCTTCTTCTGTTTATCCATTTAACTATTTCTTTTTCAAATGTGTTCATCATTCTCTTTATATGTTAACTTTTTTTTTTCTTTTCTTTTTTTTCTTCCATGGTCACTTTTTAGTAGAGGACCAATTTTGAAACAGACTGAAGACAGTGTTATAAATCCACCTTAACTGTTCAGGCAAGAAACACTGATGATGTGGCTTAGGGCACTGGAAGTTGGAAAGCAAAGGTGAGGTGAGTTTGAGAGGCATTTCAGGGTTGGAAAGTTGTCATTCTGGGACAGAATACTTGAATGAAGGAAAGCAAGGAGTAAATGGGGAAGGAGCAGGTTTGGGCAGCAGGGACTGGAAGATGTATGTTCTGCTTTGTGGAGGATGTTTCTGAAGTGCCTCATAGGACAGTCATATGAAGGTATACCTCTGGCAGCTGAAGATGTGTGGAAATGAGAGGTCAGGCTAGAGACATGGATTTTAGAAACCTCTCTGTAGAGAAGATAATTGTGTGAATAGGTGGTTTACAGTGCTATTTCTAAAGTCAAATTCATGTAGTAAAAACTGTGTTATTTAAGTGGAAAATGGTGGAAAGTTGTTTTATTCTCACATATTTAAATACTGGGACATGATTAGAAAGGACAGTGACCCTCCATTTCCCCAGCGCTTTCAAGTTCTTTTGAGTAAGGTTGTTTCCCAGATGAAATTTTGAGAACATACCACCTTGTGAAGGGCACGTGTTTAGCAGATTCATAACGTGAAAGATCCACTTAGTCTGCCTCATGCAGCTTTTGGATGGCAAGAGCTTTGGAATAGACATAGTTTTGATAGCTGATGCTGTAGTATAGAATCTTCTGGAAGATTTGTTAAGTTTTAGCAACCATAGAAGTCAGTTATTTAATAATTAAGAGAATTAAGTATTTTGCCTTTGCCGAACCTGATCTACCTGAGCATTGTTTTATTTGGTAAGGTACAACTGTCTATTTAATTGAATGAGGTTTTTTTTTTTTTTTTCCTGTGTGGTTTTTCAGTTTGTAAGTGTAGGTGTTACTCTGTCATACTGCTTTAGAAGCTTTAATTCCTATATTATTTTGTAACATGAAAGCACCTAAAAACTACAGTTTATATGAGACTCTCTGGGATGATTGAGCCCAGAAGTGGTGGAGGAAACAGGTAGAACGCCTAAAGATTTAGTATTTCATGTTAAGAGTAAAAGGAGAATAAAAATATCCCATTTGTATTTGGCTGCTTTTATGTCATTGACAAGATCAGTCAGAAGCTACCCTTTTTCAGCTGGTGGGTAGGTGTTCAAGGAATTGTTGAGTTTCTTATTTCTTACAAAGCACACACCAGATGAAAAGCTTTAGAGACCTGATTTACTGCTTAAGCACAAGACAAACTTGGTCTTAATTGTGGCAGACTCTTTTATTACCCTTTGGAGGACCATTGTTAATTCTGAGGCGCATTTGGAGGCAAATGTCCATTGGTCCATTCCAGCCATTGGTGTTCCTGAAAAAGGGACTGACAATTTTTTAGGCTATCAATTTTTTTAACCTAGTTGGTTAAACCTTTTGAATTGAATTTTATTGATGATCTGGCTTGCTATTAAGACGATGGCTTGTCTGGCGCCTGGGTGGCTCGGTCGGGTGAGCGTCCAACTTCGGCTCAGGTCATGATCTCACAGTTTGTGGGTTCGAGCCCCTCATCAGGCTCTGTGCTGACGTCTTGCTCAGAGCCTGGAGCCTGCTTCAGATTCTGTGTCTCCTTGTCTCTCTGCCCTTCCCCCACTCACTCTTTGTCTCACTCTGTTTCTCAAAAATAAATAAATGTAAAAAAAAAAAATAAAAGACGATGGCTTGTGACCACAGGCCACATAAAATGACAGGCCAGTTGATGTTTATGCAGTCAATAAACATTTATATATCACCCATTTCTGTGGACATTGTACTGTTAGAGGTTTTGCTACTGTTATTGATCACAGATAATCAATGATTTGTAACAAATTACCTGGGAACATGTAAAATGATTACTGGTTCTAAAATACATTTTCCTCTCCTTTAAGACATGGCTGAAAATCTAACATGAGGACTGATGAACTTGTTTCCCTTAAATGAGGGAAGGCCATAAAAAGGGAAGGACTGTTAATTTCTTGTGCTTAGTTTAGGAAAAGTGACAATAGAAACTGATTAAAAAAGAGAACACTGGTGCTCCTGGCTAGTTCCCCAGTAAATTTGACCAACATATTATATACAGAATCAGTTTTTTCCCCTTATGAGAAACTTCTATCCATTAATCCTGGAGTTTGGTATCGTGAAACTCTTTTTTTTTTCTTCCACTTATGTTATTTATTATTATTTATTTATTTATTAAAATTTTCTTTACTTATTTAAAAAATTTTTTTAATTTTATTTATTTTCAGAGAGAGAGAGTGCAAGTGTGATAGGGACAGAGAGAGAGGGGGTAGAGAATACCAAGTAGGCTCTGCACTGCCAGTGGAGAACCCAATGTGGGGTTTGAACCCACAGATCACAAGATCATGACTTGAGCCAAAATCAAGAGTAGGACATTCAACTGACTGAGCTACCCAGGTGCTCCAAGGGTAGTTTATTTTAAGAGAGAATCATTGGATCAATTTGGTGTGTGTGTGCGTGTGCATGCGTGCACGTGTGTGTGTGTGTATGCATACATATTGAAAACAAGAAAGGAGCATAGTATGTTTGCATTAAAACTTGTGACATATGGGGCACCTGGGTGATTCAGTTGAGCATCAACTTTTGATTTCTGCTCAGGTCATGATCCTGAGGTCATGGGATCAAGCCCTGCATTGGGCTCCCTCACTGAATGTAGAGTCTGCCTAAGATTCTCTCTCTCCCCCTCCCTCTGCCTTTCTCCTCCACTCACTTCTGTCTCTCTAAAA
Organism: Lynx rufus; assembly: GCF_022079265.1. NCBI lineage: Eukaryota > Metazoa > Chordata > Mammalia > Carnivora > Felidae > Lynx > Lynx rufus. Next base: position 92,718,434 of record NW_025814845.1, on the reverse strand, counting down.
TAAATAAATAAATAAATAAATAAATAAATAAATAAATAAATAAATAGTAAATAAATACAGTTTAAATAAATAACCTTTAAAAACTTGTGGCATAAAATTTCACACTGACCAGATGGATGAGAATTATTCTTTTATTGATAAATCAAGGCTGAAAGCTTTTTTTCTCGATGATCATATTAAAAATAAATTCAGGGTCTTATAAGGCTCTAGATACTTGGTTTATGGCTCAAAACTTTTGCAGATTTAATTTCCCAAACCCCTAATTACTCAGGGAAGAAAACGATTCCAGAAGTAATCTGTGTACTTCCTTCTTAAATTAAAAGGTAAACTTCTCAAAGGGGCAATAAAAATCCTCTTTTAAGAAAATGAAAGATCCCAAAGAAACATTAGAATTGTTATGGAATAATAACTTATTATTAGAATTATTGTAGAATTATATTTTTCTAAAGAAAAATAATTTAAGATTTTGGCAATTTTGTTAGCAAAAGAGGAAAAGCAAACTATTCTCTTTAGTATCTTGCTTATGGATGGATTTACGGATACTTGAGGAAACTTACAGAGACTGACATTACGAAGGTATACCAGAAGGTATCTTTGTTATTTGAAAACATTTTGATAAATTCTTTTCATTACTTTCAAGATAAAAGTTAATTTACATATTACTGTCAAAGATGTTGCTTAGAATCAAGTACAGTACATTTTAGTGATTTGGCATTCATTCATTATTCGTTTATGTAATTTATTTGTTTAATTATAATTTTCAAAGAAAATTTGAGAAAATATTATCTCTCCTAGTTCTCAAAGATACCTATTTTTATTCTAATGGTTAATTTTCATGATTATATTGACATAAATTAAAATATCTCAACACCTTTTACAATATTACCTATTTTTGTTTTCACAATTCATAGACCTATTACTGCCGCCTGGGTTTATGAGTTTCCTTTTTTAAAATCTGGAATGTAAGTTATATACCTGTTCAAATGATATAAGGGGTATCAAGGGCTCCTACACACGATGGTGGAGAATCCTGGGAGATAGGTTGAGATGCCATTTGGAAAATCTTCTGGTTTGGAGAATCTCCCCTTCATTGGTTTGCTGTCTCCGGGTGCCTTACCAAAGGCAATCAACAAAGAATGAAGGTCTTTGCTCCGTTTCTTCTGGCTTGGAGGCCTGTCCAGTTAACCGCTGCCAGCTCTCTGCAGATGTGCACACCAGAGAAAAGGAGAAGCAGGCCTAGCCTTTTGGGGAACTCATTGCCTGCAGTGGGGTGGAGTGGGGCCACTTGCTTATATAGTTGCTGCAGCACATTATTTAAAACTGACCTCAAGACTTTGGTTTGCTCAGTTTATTTTTAGAAATAATGACACTATAGCACTCTGAGGCCTGGATGTTATTTCTAAACTGAAGAGTAATATTATTTTTCTGAGAAATAGAATTTTGGGATTTTAAATGGATTTTTTTGGGTAAAGATTTCTGAAGCTTTTCCAGTAATTGGGACTTTCTGGGCAGAAAGAGATGGGAACAGTGTGCTTCCTTTATTCCTGCTGAACTTGAACACTAGGACAGGAAGATTGTCAAGAAAGGGGTACATAATTTTCCTTGTTCCTCCTTCTGAGTGAGTCCCCTCATGTAAAAAGAAGAAAGAAGCATTCATCCTTTTCAGTCATCTACTTTCCAAGTTACTAAATTTTAAATCGTGTTTATACACACAATACCTACTAGGTTGTCTATGGGGAGTATATTTGTGTGTATAAGTTGTAACCTGGCATATCTAGTAGCTTGCGTAAGAGATTTGGACCCACACACACACATGTATCTTATTTGGAATGTATGAATAGTAACTTTTTACATATACATATTTTGTATTATGTGCTGTTTATATGGTACATAGTTACTTGGATATCTGTATAGAGAAATGCCTTTAGAAATCCATTTAATTTTTACAGATAGTTTTCATTAGCTTCCTAATTGAAATCCTTGACTGTAATCTTTCCTTCTCTGGTTTTATACTCCACAATATCTTTATTTTTCTAAAATAACAATAACCAACACTTTGTGTTGCTTACATTATGCCAAGCACTATTCTATTTTAATTTATAAACCTCTCAACAACTCTGTAAGGTAGGTATTATTAAAATTCTCATTTTATAGAAGAACAAACTGAGGCAGAGAGGTCAAGGAGCTTGCCCCAGTTCACAAACCTCCTGAGTGATAGAGTTGATACTTGAACCAGGCAATCTAACTTTAGAACCTGTATACTTAACCACTATGTCATACTGCCTTGCAAACAAAAATGTGTTTCCTCAGCCTTCTAATTAAAACCCACATTCTCTGCAGCAAGACATGCTAACTTCTTAACATTGGACTAAATTTATCAGCTCTTTATGTTTCTCTTCAGCTCATGTTCGAGGTCATTGTTCATAGTCTAGCACATTAGACTACTAGTCCTTTTCCAAATGTTCCAAATACATTTTCTGACTCTATACGGTTAATCATGATATACTTTTGTCTAGAATTTGCTTCATCATTGTCTAACTGGAAAGCCCCTACCTATTCTTCAAAGCCTAACTCAAACCTTACCTCTTTTATGCATTGTGATAAGATTGTTTCTCTTTCATCTGTACTTAATATGTCACTGTTTTGGTACTTGTCTCATTGTATGGTGTTATTTATCCATCTTTTTCCTTCTTGGTCTGTAGGACTTCTTGTGATTAGAGTTTGTTTTCCTCAGCTTTATACAAGTATCCTCAATACAGCTAATACAAGTGGCTGATTCATAGTAGACACTCATGAGATAGTGTCAATATTAAACTGAATTCAACACTGAATCAGTTTGCATCCTAGAATTGCAAGCAGGTTAAGAGGCAACCTGAATCTGGCTGCAAACCTCTATTGACAAGAAAATGTGTCATGTGCCTTTCACTGGGAGTACTATGTTCCCACTGCTGATTTCATGTGACCATCTAGTAACCAGACTCAACCTTTGGGCATGTTGCCATGTCCTGGATGCTGCTCTGAGGGCCCCTGCCTGGTTTTCAGTCAGAGTTTCCTGTGCAGGTGGTGGAGGATTTTGAAATGCCTGAAACCAAATCATTACACCCACTTAAAATAGTTTCTCTTGTCTGTGTATGATAAGAGGTGGGTGGGGAAAAAATTAGTGCACACAGCCTATTTCTTGGAGTTGAGATTGCCAAATAAATGTCATGAATGGGGAAAATTAACACATATGAGTTGGGTTTAAAATATTTTGCCCCTCCATTCTTCTGTTCACTTTAATTTAGAAAGTCAGTTTCCAGATGTTGAATGAGCATTGGCTAATTTCTCAGTACCCTCTTTTATTCTGTTTTCTTGATTATAGATCATCTGACTCAAGTGTATTTAGGGAAACTGGCAGATGATTGAACATGGTGAAACTAAGAGCTTTTTATTTCTCTAAGGAAAGGAGTGAATTCAGTCAGGTTTTTTACAGTCATGGAGCCCTTCTCTGAGCAAAAGTTTGATGACTTTATTTTGACTTTAATTGAAGAATGTTTGAATTAAAACATTTACTTAATAATAGTAGAACACTTTTCTTGTGTTTACTGTAGTAAATGCCAAGATGATAGAATTTCTAATTTTAAGTAAGATAAATGCTAAGTTAAAGGCCTTTGCATGATTTCAGCAAAACAAAGGGTGAGACACCTGTGTTGGAGTAGAGCAGGAGAAAGGAGAAGACGAGATTGGCCAACTCATAATTGCACCAAAATTTATTCAGTAGTGTACTGTAAATTGAAGGCTGAAAGGTACTGAAATAAATGAGAAATTTGAATTTTACAAGTTTATACACTTTTAAAATGAGTCCAAAGATTGAATGATAATATTATACAATTCTGAAAAATTAATTAGAACTACCATTTTAAAAAATCTGAGTGTACATTTTTCTCATTTACCCTGTTCTGTTTATGAAAGTTTATTTAGAAACGATTAAAAGAAAACCCAATGCATTACAACAATATATTGTTCTTCTTCTTCTGTCAAAACAGTTAAAACATTTAGCTTGTATTGTGTGATGGAAGGTTTTGTGCATGTAATCTAATTTAATTCTTGCAGTTGCCCTGTAAAGCGTTATCATCTTTCATCATGTAAACACAGCCAAGGAAGCTCAGGAACTGCTCCAGAAAATAAGGAGCAGAGCGGGATTCAAACTCAGGTTCACTACTACTGCAGTCCATGTTTTTTTTCAGGGGTGGAGAATTTCAGTTTTGACTAAAGATACTCCTTGAAACAAACATACCAGAAGTACAAAACTAACAAAAGTTGCAACTGAAATAGGCTGTTGTTTATGTTAGGTATGTTATTTGGCATAATTTAAGCAGAAGTCATCTAAATAAATGATTTATTCATATTTCAATTATCATTGAAATCTCAATAGAGAGTTTGATTAAATGGGTATTTATGATTTTTTTTTCCCTCAGTAATATGATCACTTGTATTTATGGCTTGGAATGGATTCAGGATAAAATTTGAGGTCAGATTTTGTTTCTCAGAACAGTCTTGAAGTTTTCTGTGACTAGTGAATAATCTGATCTGTTGGGATTGGCCATGTCACTCACTGTCTTTGCACTGAAAATAAAGAGTATATAGTGTATCTCATTTTTCATTTTTTTTAAAATTATTGTTATTTCTGAGAGAGACAGACAGAAAGAGAGAGAGAGAGAGAGAGAGAGAGAGCGAGCGAGCAAGCAAGCAAGGCAGGGGCAGAGATAGAGGGAGCCACAGAATCGGAAGCAGGCTCCAGGCTCTGAGCTGTCAGCACAGAGCCCGATGCGGAGCTTGAATTCACAGACCATGAGATAATGACCTGAGCTGTAGTAGGCCGCCCAACCGATTGAGCCACCCAGGTGCCCCTCATTTTTCATTTTTAATATAGAAGTATCATACATGGGGGATGGAAGGAGGGAAAAGAAAAGAAATATAGCTTAAGCTTAAATACAGCTAGCAATAAAACTGAATATTTACTTCAGTAAATACAGTCAACAGGGACCAGATACCTGCTCTTCTACTGGTACTTCCTTAATTTACTGAATGACTATAGGAAAATTACAGAATTTTTTTTTCTTCTGCATTTCATTGTCTGACTCTTAATTTAGGGCAATGATCTTTGTGACCTACCTATTTCACAGAGAGATGATATAGATTAATTAGACCACGCCAGCCAAGTGCCCAGTGCCTGCCCTAGAGAAAGGGCAGACCTGTCATTAGGAGGCCTTTGTTTGTCTCAAGTCCCTAAACAGGATGGTGTCATCACTCCATATCCTTATGGGAGTCACCTACATTCAGGCCAAGGGCAGGTTTTCCCATGACACAAACAGCGTTTTTTCTTGTAGTTCTGTGTGACCAGGCAGATTTCCACTTTGTGGACCTCAGTGTCCTCATCTGTAAAAGCAGCAGACCCTAGTTAGATAATTCCTAATGGGTAGTTACCCTAGAGCAAGTCTAACTCCTAAGTCCTTTGCTTCTCTTGTCCCACCTAGCTTCTTGGACCTATTAAACAATTTTTTTAAGCTCATGTGCTATTAATGAACTGTGACAGACACTGAGTGAGATGGGCCATTTAGATCCCCCTCCATGGAATGTCTTGTTGGCCAGAGGTGGGGTAGGCATTCAGTAGAGGTTCCAACAATCAGGGATCAGCTGCAGCTGCAGAGAGCTGGCTGTACCATGGTCCAGTTAGTTAAGGTATTGTTGGACTTGTGTCACAGTTCAGGTTCTCACTCTCACTCACCTTCCTTCCTTCCCCTTTCTTTTACAAGTCTTGATCCCTTTAAATATCTTGCACTCCACAGTCTGCTTCCACAGAACCCTTAACTCTTCCAGTTAAGAATTTAAACATAATGAACAGACAAGACTAGTAGGAGGGAATTCCTCAAGCTACAAATGAATAGACTTCTTTGTAATAGACTTGTGCCGTATTCTGTAGTTTATTAATTTGGAAATAATATTTTCATATTAAAATAAAGCTCACCCCAAAAGGTAAAGTTCAGTCACTGTTAGGTTTATGATAGGATTTTAGTACAGGACAGTTGCATAGAATTTTTCCATTGGACATGAAGCCTTTGACAGGCAAAGTTCTTAGTTCCATTAAGGACGTTTATAGTAAGCTTTTTAAAAATTTTATTACCATTTTTTATCTTTAAGTAAATTTATCTTACACTTTGTGTTTAGTTGACTTTTATCGGCCTTTGAAAAGAAACATCAATACATCAAATATTACAGCTCTTACCAACATGCCTTAGAGATACATACTTTAAAGTATTTTTTAGCTGGTCTTCAAATACACCATTGTGAGTGTTAACAGAGGCCATCCTTCCCTTTCTTCCTTCTTTTTTCCTTTATTCCTTCCTAAATGATTTGGATTTGGTTATTTTTGTTCCAAGGAAAAAAAAAATCTGACAGCTACTATGAGTTTGATATCCTTATAAAGAATGTATGCTGAGCATTTCTAAGAAATTAGATTTCCTATTGTAATGGAAGGCTGATATTTCCTTGCTTGTGCTTTAATTTTGAATTTGCATTTAGAGATTTGGCTTCTGTTTTTTTTTTTGTTTTGTTTTGTTTTGGATTTTGAAATGAGAGTTATCAAAACTCAGTTATGTAACTTTTTGAAAATTTGATTTCTCTCCCTATCCATGTAAGGGATATGACTTAGTATTTTTCTGTTTTCTTTTAGATATGATTATTGATTTTTTTTAACCAAGAAGAGCAGAGACTGGGCAATATGTAACTAGTCTGTATAGCAGGCATCTAGCAAAGAGTTAAACAGAAAAAAAGGGGCTTGGGAGAAGCAAGCATTAAAAAAAAACAACAACATGTATTAGTAAAGAAGAGGATAAGAGACTAAATTCTGGCATGTGGATATTCATGAACCTCAACTGTTTGATTTGACCCACTGTCTGTTTATGTTGTGGTCATAAAGTAAATATGTGAGTTACACTACTAAGCCTTTGTAATTAGCTCTTTAGCATTAACAACTTTTCATACTTTCTTATTTGTTTTTTCATTTACCCATGCATTCATTTTAACAAATTTTCATCTCAATGATATTGGTACATCAGACCCCCAGAGCAGTACTACATGAATGGAATATGCTCCGGGGATAAAATAAAACCAAGACATAGTACACATTGTATTATTTCTTTCATATTAAGTACAGGCACAAGCTAAGCTATGCTGTTAGGAGTCAGAATAGTGATTACTCTGGTGTGGGAGGTTGGAGCTGGGAGCATGAAAGGTTTTGGGTGCTGGTTTTCCTCTGTTTCTTCGTCCGGGTGCTGGCTGCATGGGTGTATTCATTTTGTGAAAGATCATTGCACAATATACTTATGGCATATGCAATCCTATATGCTTGTTTGTGTTTTATACTTAAATGAATATTTTTTTTACAATATTAGACTTGGGAAATGGCTTTGGGTTAGACATACTTTGTGTCCACCTAGACTTTAAGAATTCTAGAACCAAGTATGGAATCACTGAAATGGAAAAGATCTCAGTCTAGCCCACCATGTCATGAGGAGGAATAGATGCCAAGAAAGCTTTGGAGTCTTGCGCGTGCCCTGTGGTGCTATGATTTCATGTCTTACCACCAAGGAAACTGATGTTCAGTGAGGTCCCACCTTCTGAAAAGCACCCTGATCTAGCTGCTTCCTCTGCTTGAGTTTTTCCCGCTATGGGGCTCAGCCTGTCACATAAAAGTGGCTCTTTTATAGGACTGTTCTTTATTAAATGGGGGATATGGGTTAACATAACTTAGAAAGACTTCTAATGACAATTAATGCAAAAAAATTTCTTTCACTTAACCCTCAGGTAATCTGATTTTCAGCTAGACAGAACTATCAAAGTATAAAATATTCTATTGTTTGAAATTTTACTGTAACTTTTAAAATCTTTACTTTCATGGTAGTTTATTTCATAACTGTTTATTTCACATCTGTTAAAAAAAAAACTTTGATCTTTGGAGCTTGAATGAAGATGCTACTAGATACTCTTCTATGTGTATCTATGCAGATTTCCTACATAACACTAGTAAGATATCCCCTTTAGGTTTGTATGTTTGTTTATATGTTTGCCACCAGGAAAAGCCACTTTTTTTCCCCCTGTATTCATGGAGCTATTTTTACTTGACTCGTTACTTAATTCAAGGCCTATAGTTCAGATTTTAAAATTATATCACGTCATATTACATATTGAATATATAATAAATAAAGTTGATTTTAGTTTTCTGATAATACAATGGCTAATCCCATTTTTGTCACTCCAACAAACATTGAATTTTCTGGAATCTAGGCTCAGTTCTCATCCAGTGGCCAGTGCTAACACAGGGCATTCTTAGGAGGCTTTTGTCTTGTCTGATTCTTACAGCAGCCTCTGGATTGATTAACCAGATTATCCTCATATCTCTGTAGCCAGCTGAAGAAGGAAGTATGCCAAGTTATATCAGGAGTAATATCCATCCGTTTTTTTACTCCTACTTTCATATTTGTATTACTTTTTCCCTGTTTACTTACAAATTCATTTAATATTATTGTTTCTTTATTATATGTCAGACACTGTCTTAGGTGTGGGATATAAAATGGTGAACAAAAAAATAAACAGATCCTGCTGTCTGGTCCTTATAGTTTATTGCAGAGATAGATCATTAAAAAAAAAACAAAAACAAAAACAAAAAACGCTACAACTGAATAAAAAAAAATAAATGAAGCAAGTAATAACAAAGTGGAATTTCTACTATGTTGAGAGCCAATAATATAGGATTTGGGCAAGTTAGACATGGTCTTTTTGAGAAAAACTTGTTTTAGGATATGAAGAATGAATAGGTATAAATTAGACAAGGAAAGGAGGAGTGAGTATTGAGTATTCCAGCAGTGGGGATAGCGTGCACAGAGGTTCTGAGGTGGGAGAACCATGGCACATTTGAGGCTCTTAAATGGCTGGAGGGGAAAGTAGGGATGTGGAGGAAAGTGAATAATAACAGTGAATGGCAGACTATGGATTGGGAGAAGTGGAGGAGTCAGTGGACTGATGATGCTCCTGATCTTTTAAAGAAAAGTTACCTAGAAGACATTGAACACACTGTTTGGAAAATGAGCACTTGGTGGTTGGAGATTAGGGTTTTTAACTTACTGACTCCGGAGGAGGATGACCAAGTTTCAAGGAATGACTACCAGAGTAGTAACTGAAATGGGCAGGAAGTGAAGATCACTGGAGACAAAGTGGTCCAGGAACTGAGAAGCTGTGTGTGGATGAGTTATCCACGTTGTTTGTTGAAGTAGCCTAACATGTTGGCAAGCTATGAATGAAGTAGAGGATGGCTGGGTGCCACATCTTTAATAAACGAAGTAGATTGAATGGTTGGGGCGCAGGGAACAGATCGGGGAAGGAGAACCACTTTAGCCAAATAAAAATTTCCTAACATTTGAGTGGTTTGTATGATAGAGATAGCTTGGATTTTGAGTGACCTTTTTTTTCATTTTTTCATTGTATTTTGGCCAGTATGTAGGCATAAAATCAGAGCTAAAGGAGTCTTCTCATTTGGGTTGCAGATTCCACAATGACAGGAATTGTGTCCTAATCACTTGTGTTGAGCCTGTATAGATCTTCTTGGCTTACCCAAAGACAAACTGTAGATATTGATGAATAAAGCATAGTAATAAATTATGAATGAAGTAAACAGTGCAGCTATTTTAGATGGAAGATTTTGTTTTTATTTTCATACAACCCTGCAAATTTTATAAATTTTACATGACATTTTACCTCTGTGACTACAATTAAGTTTGCTTGTCCACTATTTACATATTAGCCTCAGGTTTTTTTCTCCCCCAAAATGAACTTTTGAAATAGAATAATTAATTTCCCTCTGATTCCATGGGAACTATACCATTTATGCAAATATTTTGAGGAGCCAGTCACATCCTTTTGATAGAAATTGCATTGAGGGGCATCTGGTATGATTAGGGTAAGTTTTGTCTGGGAAGGATCTTCCTGCCTCCCCAAATTCTGGTTTGTTAGCTTTTATCATTCATTTGTTTAGCCAGCCAGCCAGCAGTCTGTCTTTTTATTAAGCAATTGCTTGAGAGATTCAGATAGTTCACAAAAGTATATAAACTATGATTTTAAAGTCAGAAGTAGTCTGTTATGTAGATGCAAAAAATACCTGGCAGAACATGGATCAAAATGTAAATAATGGTATATCTGGGTAGTGGTGTTTTAAATGATATTTATTTTAGCTGAAATATATCTGTGTGTGTGTGTGTGTGTGTGTGTGTGTGTGTGTGTGCGCGCGCCTGTGTATTCTAGTTGGAATCTACCATTTCTTAAAATAAGATTTTCAAAAAGAATATTAGGGTGAAAGAAGAAGGTAAACAGGGACAGGGACGAATAAGTCAGGAATAAGGCTATGTGAAAAGGGAAAAAAGATTTCTTGTATAGGAGATAGGTGAGATGTCAAGGATGGAATATACAGGGGTGAACTATAGCTTCATATTTGATTCTACTGCAAAAAGCTAATGCAGGATGCTTGCTTCAAAGGCCTCTGGTCACAGTCCCGTATTTCCAGGTCAGTTGGCAGAATTCCTAGAGTCTCAGGTTTTAAGGAGCAAATGGTGTGGGTTTCTCCCTAAGTGCCTCTGGCATTTGATTCCCTTCTCTGGGGAGAAGTAGCCATTGATTTAACTGTGATAGGAAAAAATGATGAGCTCCTAGGGGTTCCCCTGCCCCCTTCCAGCTGTTACTGAGTCTTGTTTTGATTCTCAGAATACCTGTGGATTGACACACATCAGATTTTTTTTTCAGTGTTACTCTACAGACACTTAGTAGCTAGGCAGTGGGTATCTTCTTTATAATTTTGTATGTCAGTCCAGGACAGATTTTACCTGATGGCTTTAAAATTTTCCACAGAAGGTCAAGCATCTTACTCTTTTATAGTTCAGAAAGAACCAAAGTCAGTTTGGGTGACATTTAATATGCCTCCTTGTAAACTATAAGCATTGGGCCAAGCAGGGTTGCAAAAAGCTTTTGCTTTAGAGGTGGCCCAGTTTGTAATGCCATGCCAGTGGCAAATTTGTGTTCTAAATGATGCAGCACTTACTTGAGATAGAGAATTCTAGGCAAAAGATAAATATTTGTTACCAATGAGTGTTGAAGGATGACATCTAGAATGATGAATTAAGAATGACACTCTCTGGGCACCTGAGTGGCTCAGTCAGTTAAGCGTCAGACTCCTGATTTCTGCTCAGGTCATGATCTCATGGTTCGTGAGATCGAGTGCTGTGTGAGGCTCCACATTGACGCATGGAGCATGCTTGGGATTCTCTTTCCCTCTCTCTCTGCCACTTTTCTGCTCATGCTTACTCTCACTCTCAAAATAAATATATAAATTTAAAAAAAAATGACACTGTTAAGTGCAGGGAATTTTGTCCTGCATTTCTGATGCATTATCATTTCAAGATCAGATGGAATAAGATGATACGCTCTAAATTGTAAGTTATCTAGAAAAATTTTAGGTGACTGACTGGAAACTCCACACATTTCACAGGTATTCTGTTGAAATCTGTTCTTCCTAGCTCTGCTTCCTAGAGAAATTGAACATGGAACTCTGAAAGCTGAGGACTGCAATGTGAAAGAAGTAACAGTATTTAGTAAATTCAAATTCTAGGGGCGGCTGGGTGGCTCACTTAGTTAAACGTCAGACTTCAGCTCAGGCCATGATCTTGCGGTTTGTGAGTTGGAACCCCGCATCGGGCTCTGTGCTGACAGCTCAGAGCTGCGAGCCTATTTCGGATGTGTCTCCCTCTCTGTCTGCCCCTCTCCTGCCGGCGCTCTGTGTCTTTCTCTCTCAAAAGTAAATAAACATTAAAAAAAAAAATCTATAAAAAAAGATCCAAATCTAGATGGTTTTAGATTTGTTAAAACATTTGTGACCTCTGACTATTCTTTGAAAGTGCTATAGTCAGATCATTAGCACCACACTGAAACTACCCTTCCCGTGCTCTCTCAAACCAATTGTAAATGTTCATTCCTGCCCTTGAGGAAGTCTTGGTCAGATCTTAGAGCTTTGCACTTCCTTTGAATCACAACAATAGTCTCATTGCAGAAATTGAAAAGTCCTGACCAGTGTAATATCATTTAAGACTTCTCCCCTCTGCCAAGTCTGGCCTCTTTCATGCTTGAGAGACTCCAGCGACCAGAGAGAGGTGTGGTACCCAATACTCTTTGCACCTCACTTCCTCTCCCATTCACTGGTTGCTGTTTGTGGCCCTTCAGGACAAAGCTACAAGGAGCTGTGCATGTCTGATTTCACTACTGTCTGGGAGATGTGTGGTTTCTGATCTTGTGGGACGTTTTTGTGGGCTTCTGGACAATTCCTCCTAGGCACCATTTGGTGACCTTTTGCTAATGATGACCATGCCTCCCCTGACTGGATGTTTTTAGCTGCCTTTCCAACTCCTGGACTTCTGGCATTCCACTCCTTTTTTGGGTTACATTGCCTCTCTGGGTGGTCCTCTTGGGAACTGTCCCTTGTAAAACAATCTGTCCCTCCTAGGGGCTCCCATCTAGCTCATGGAAATGCGGATCTTTGTCTTGCCAGTGGTAGAAGTATAGCCTGATTATGACAGAGCCTACTTTGCTTTGCAATTCCAGGGCAGCTAGCCAGCCAAAATTTCATGCCTTAAGAGTCCGGTTTAAAATAGGAAGCTATGGGGCGCCTGGGTGGCGCAGTCGGTTAAGCGTCCGACTTCAGCCAGGTCACGATCTCGCGGTCCGTGAGTTCGAGCCCCGCGTCGGGCTCTGGGCTGATGGCTCAGAGCCTGGAGCCTGTTTCCGATTCTGTGTCTCCCTCTCTCTCTGCCCCTCCCCCGTTCATGCTCTGTCTCTCTCTGTCCCAAAAATAAATAAACGTTGAAAAAAAAAATTAAAAAAAATAAAAATAAAAAAAAAATAGGAAGCTGTTCTTGTTTTTCTTAAACTGTAGGGGATGTACTTCTTCAAATATTTCTCTCAAACCCACCCCTCCCCCCCTCAATTTAGTATCCTTGAATAAGCAACTTTCCAGTGTGGCTTAAGGAGATACAGAGTGTTCTGAGGACCTCTATCCAGGACAGATCTCCCTGATGGTCTCCTCACCTGCTCTTGTATAACTGGAAGTGAGCAATGAGCTCATAATGGCACAATGCCTTCTACTGACCACTTCACAAGTCCTGGATATATGGTTTTAGCATCCTGTAGCTGACAATTGTTTTTAGCCTTCAGAATTTCAATTAAAACTGAGCCCATCATTTTATTTTAATATCTTGTTTAAGTAGTATTTTTTTATTTAAGTGGCTGTCTTAAACCTGTTTGTGTATGTTTGTGGGTGTGTATAGGGAATAAAATGATCTACAAGATGTGGGTAAATTAGAAATATGTGATTAATATGTTGAGACAAGACTAAGTGTTTTGATTGTTTTTTAACTTGAATGTAGTTCAATAAATGATAGTTTCACCTTCCATCTCCAATTTGAAGGGTATTATTATTAAACCTGCGATTTCTAGTTTAATTATTTGTTCGTGAGTAGTTAGATTATAATAAGTTACTTTATTTTCCAAAACATCAATCAGTGTCCTTGTGTCTACTTAATAAAAATGCTTAATAAATATGTTCATAATAAATATGTTTAAGTACCATGTCTGAAATAGGAATTTTTCCCCCTAAATATAAACACAAATCATCTCAAATATGTAATATTCTCATAGGGGTGAGAGGAATAAATATAGTTCTTCACTTTTGTAAGATTTGCTCTTTTCTGCCCTTAGTTCCTTGCAGAGCTTGCAGTGGAAATCATTTTTTTTTCACCCTGATTTTCAACTTGGTGATCTTTTTGCTTTGGTCAGTCACTCATGAATAATGTAAGATGTGTATAGCTTTTTAATACATAGGTTTATAATATAAATGAGTGTCTATTTACTTAAAATTAATAGAAGTTTTTTGAAGAACTCTATTGCATGTGATTTTGTTATATTCAGAATTTGAACAATAAGTTTTCTTATACTTTTCTTTTTTTGTAACTGTAATAAGGAGTGTAGATCCTGTGAATTACACAATTTAGGAAATTCTCCCTAAAAAAAGAAAACAAAATTACAAATACAAAATGAAATTCAATAGTAAATCTATATATTAAAATGAAAACAGTCACAAGAAATTATGAATTTTAAGAGGTTGACAGATATTGCAAAGCAAAACAAAATTTAGAAAAATAGCAAAAAATAAACATTACTCTTTCTCCTCTGAACAGCCACAGTCATGGGGTGATTTGTAGTACAAGTTCACATACTGGAGTGTCCTATCATCCTACAGTAGGCTGGGAGGTGGGTGTATTCCTGGAAGCATTCTCACATTGGGATGACTAATAATAACACAACTATGCCCAAAAGTGGCTGTGAACCAGGTAAATGCGTTTCATTATATCCAAACTAAATTGTATCCTCGACTCAGCTTGCCCTTAGCTAGATCTCAAAATGTTAATGGCCACTCAGCATCACTCATTACAAGGGGGAGCATTATTGAAGGGAAGAGGCAGTGGAAGGAGATAATGATCATAATTGATTGTGCTAAAATATCTTGTTTTGTAAGTTTTATGAGAACATATGATCCTATAGCTAAGATCCTATAGGGACCCATGCATCTGAAAGGTCCTGAAGTTTAAGATTCATTAGCTTCATAGTTCCCTCTGAGGGAAACTCATTAACAGAAAAGTGACTAACTGAATGTTCCACATGCTTAAAGGAACCGTAAAAGACCATGTGTTTCTCCTTTATTTCATTCTTCTAAATTATTATCCAAAGTTATCTTTTTATTTTTGTTGTTAATGTATTAATATGAAACTACACAAGGAAAAAATGTCCTGTGGAAAATTATATATTTTATACTTTTCATGTTTTGAATAAATTGTGTATATTCAGTTATTAGAAAAAACATATTTAAGAATAGCAACATATGTTTACCACAGCAAGAAAAATTTATTTTTCTTATTGTGAAATCCCTGAAGAAAGGCTCTCTTGTGTTACTATGCAACTGCCTATAAAAATCATCTGGGCTACTGGAAAAAATGGTAAAGAATGGATTGTATTTATCTTCAGTATGCCTTTTTCTATTTTGGGTCCTTTTAGTCTCTAGGTAGTAAGTTTAAAAGATTTTAATATACGCTGTCTCAAGTGATTAACTCTGTTATGCCTACACATGAGAATAGAATTGTGCAGTTAAATTCTTCCAAAAGCACAAGTAAAATTACACTTGGGGAGAGTACTGTATAGACCAAATTCTAGAGACTGGGAGCAGAATGAGATACTATACAAAGTTCATCTCATGATCCTTCTATAGGAATATGATTAGAATAATTTTTTTAAATGCTGAATGAATTAAATTATTGAAGTACAACTAAAATATATACATAAATTGAAATATCTTTACTTATTATTGTGTACCAATTAATATCCTCATAATTTGTTAATTAATATCCTCATAAAGGTTTGTTTTGGGAAACCTGCCTGGCTCAGTCAGTAGAGCATGAGGCTCTTGATCTCAGGGTCATGAGTGCAAGCCCCACGTTGAGTGTGAAGCCTACTTAACTAAAAAGAAAAAAGTTGTATTTTAATGATGTTAACCATCACATGAGCCAGAACAGCTTCCAGTCATACTATTGAGTCCTCGATCTGTTCTGTGTGAACTCTCAGTCTGACACCTTGTGTTCTAAATGCCATCTAAGAAGATGCCGTATATTTGTAGGATGGAACATTACTCAGCCATCACAAAGAATGCGTCTTGCCATTTGCAATGATGTGGATGGAGCTATTATGTTATTTTAAGTGAAATAAGTCAGTCAGAGTAAGACAAATACCATATGATTTCACTCATATGTGGAATTTAGGAAACCAAATAGATGAACAAATGGGAAGGGAAGAAAAAAGAGAGAGGGAGGCAAACCATAAGAGACTCTTAATGATAGAGATTGAAGGTTGATGGACGGAAGAGGATGGGGTATGGGCTAAGTGGTTGATGGGTATTAAAGAGGGCACTTGTGATGAACACTGAGTGTTATATGTAAATGATGAATCACTAAACTCTGCTACTGAAACCAGTATTATGCCATATGATAACTAACTAGAATTTAAATAAAAATGTCGGGGAGGGGTACCTGGGTGGCTCAGTCGGTTGATCTCCGATGTCAGCTCAGGTCACCATCTCTCAATTTGTGGGTTCAAGCCCCACATCGGGCTCTGTGCTGACAGCTCAGAGCCTGGAGCCTGCTTCGGGTACTGTGTGTGTCTCTTTCTCTGCCCCTCACCTGCTCACATTCTTTCTCTCTCTCTCTCTATTTCTCTCTCTCTCTCTCACAAATAAACATTAGAAAAAAATAATTTAAAAAAATGTGGGGGAAAATGCCATCTAAAAAAGTTTGCTCGCCTCCTGTGAACAAGCCTTGACTGTGACTTGCTGCAGAGACGTCCTGGCTATGTATCTGTTCTGGGTACCACCCTCCTGTTCTTTTACTTCCTGTTTTGCTTCTCCTGACAGTATCCATTGGTGACCCTTATGGTACAAGTTCCCTTCCCTGGAACATGCAATGAGTGATGCTGCCATGATAGCAAAATGAGAGACACATCGGCAGGCAGAGTCACGTCCATAAGAGGAAGATGGCAACACCATGAGAGGCTTTCAATCTGGGAGAAGAGCTGGCTGATGTCACCTAGTACTATGAGGGGCATAAACAAGGCTTCTGTCCATCTCCTCCCTTTATCCTCTAGAGGAAATCTGCATTCCAGCTACTCTTCTTTTCAGCATTCTGTGTCCTATGCCTAAATTCTAGAAGACTCCCTCTTCCCTCCAGAGGATAAAAGCTCAATTCAAATTCTCTTAGCCCATTATATGGAACTAATGAGAGGATTACTTACTAACAGACTCTCATAAGACTTCTTATATGTCTTCACAGAGTATTCCCACCCTTCATTCTTGGTAGGAATATAGATATTCTATATATGCTGTATAATCAGATGTTAAACATTTATATGAAAGTATTTTACATAAATTAATGTTCACTATTTGCAGTTCTAAGAGGCCTGTAGATATTATAGCCTTGTTTAAATTGCTACTCAAGCGGAGCCTTATAAAAGATAGAGATTTTGTCTTACATTTCATAATTTTATATAAAACATTATTTTCATAGCAGATATAATGTTATGTCTCTGAATCAATGTCATTCTCATGGAGGCAGGAAAATATTTCTGCTGCAGGACAGCTTAAGAGTGGTGCCATCAGATTTCACTGTTTATTCTTTTACATTCCTAGAAAATAGGCTAAATTATCCAGTAGCTATCTCTGAAATATCATATGATAAATTATTTATCAGAATCCCATTCATTCTGGATGTGTGAAATGAATGGGTAAAAAAATAGTTTGCATATAAAATGAATCAGTTTAATTTGTTTAAAAATTTTATACTCAAAATTTTCTTCCTGTATTCTTTATTTTTGAGATGTTTAGAATATTCAATAACATTGAATAACTATGAGTTTTTGTCCATAGTTTTTTGAGTTTTTGCCCATCATTAGTCAGTTGCCTAAATAGCATAAATGTATGATTTTATGGAAAAGTTATTTTCATAGTGTATTAGAGTACATGTAAAATGAATAATACTTGATAGAATTAATAGTAAGTATTAATTTAGGAATTTAGTTTTTTTAAAGTTAAACAGATTTATAGTAATAAGAAAAATAGTAATGATATACCGTAACTTATTGAGTACCTACTTTGTGCCAGATACGCTGCCTGGTGCTAGATATTTTTTGCCCATTTTATAAAAGAATCTTTTGAGCAGTCAAGGAACTTTGATACCCAGCTAGTAGTAAGTCGTAGAACCAGATAGCAATTCTTGTCTCTTTTACTCTGAAACCTGAGGTCTTTCCATCCCTCTGGGTTGTCTCTGTGTGTAGAGTTCTACAAAATCAGGAACTTTTATCATGGGCCTTTTATTTCTCTGGCACCTGTAGACAATTCCATCTTCCTCCACAGGTGAAACTGCAGAAAGAAGGTAAAATGAAGTAGAGGCCTGATTTATCTCCCAAGTGATGGATGTTTTAAAAAAATGAGGGGAAAAGGGGTTTTCCACAAAAATAAATCATAAACCATGGTTTCCAGTCCATATAGAATGGAGGTGTGACTGACACCATAATTCAGAATTTAACGTTTGTGTGAGCTTCCCACACAGAAAAAGCTATCCAGAAGGTTTCACTCCTAAATTAAGATATATGAACTTCTAGCACATATATCTAATTCTACTTTACCATGAAAGGAAGAACATCATTCTATATAGTTATAGAATCTTCCTGATTTATCCATGGTATTAGTGGGAAGCAGAATATAATGGGAAGTGACCAATACCCAATGTCAGAATCTAGGTCAAATAGTTTTAAAAAAAATCTAATTTATGATGTGGATTAAGCCTCATTTAAAATAAAAGATAAAATTAAAGGATAATATTTAATTGTGAATTTAAAAAACCTTTTGTTAAATGAATGTGACAGCTTTAAATCCATATACATCATGCTCAGGTTTTGTAGTGAAGTAACCCCTTTAAATAGCTCCTTCTATCTTACAGTGTGGTTTTAAATGTGACCTACTTAAATGGACAGAATCTATATTCCTACTAAAGGAATGCCTCATTTAGCTTGAAGTAATTTCTCTAACAAGAAAAATGTACTCAAAATATAATTCTAAAACTTTTATGAATAAGGCCTCTGAGTAGCCACATTACCGTGCTCCAGAATCTGTGCGCTAAGAATTGTGCCTTTTATTCAGAAAAGATCTCTTCAGGTTATCACTGCCAGGATATTTGTGATTATTTTATTTTATTTTATTTTATTTTTAATTTTTTTGATGTTTATTTATTTTTGAGAGAGAGAGACAGACAGACAGAGTGCAAGCAGGGTAGGAACAGAAAGAAAGGGAGACACAGAATCAAAGCAGTCTCCAGGCTCTGAGCTGTCAGCACAGAGTCCAATGAGGGGCTCGAACTCACAAACAGTGAGATCATGACCTGAGCTGAAGTCGGATGCTCAACAACTGAGCCACCCAAGCGCCCCTATTCGTGATTATTTTATATTTTTATATCCTGTTTTCCTCCATTCTTAGCTCATAACAATTATGAAACAAGGGGAAGTTATCATTAATTCAGTTATTCATTTGACAGAGGTTTATGTAGTGCCTGTTATGTGTACCTAAAATTGTTTTATGTAGCAGTAAGAGTTGGACAGTAAAAAAAAAAAAAAAACAACAAAAAACTCGGGAAGAAATAGAAAAGGTATAATAAAAAGATGTAACAATACAAACTTAAAGTGGTTTAGATCCATTTTGTTTAATCTTTCTTCTTCTGGAAATGGTTACCCAGCCAGGTGTGATTCTAGATGGGGAGCAGGGATGTCTCTTACTTGAGACTGTAGTTTCTTAGAAACCAAACAAACGGGACAAAGTTAAGAATCAAGTTCGGTTGGTTGTAGTGGAGAAGCCAGAAAAGCAGGATTAACCTGCTCTCAAAAATAGATAGATCTAAGGCACTAAACTGGAGCACTGGGCCAAGGGACAACCAAGGAGAATAGGAGCAGGGAAGATAGCAGCTTCAGGTGGCAAAGCAAAATGCTGGCAGAACAGACATTAATGATGAAATTGGATTTTAAACATTCTATTTTCTTGGACAATGAGGAGTTAGTCTTCCATAGCTGGTATATAACATTATTTTATGGGTGGGAATCTGTGGGGAGGGGGAACTAGAAGAATTTAACCCTCTTGGGTGTGGCAAATCCATGTCTTCCTTAAGTTGTATTAGTTTACACTTGCGTGTGTGTGTGTGCGCGCGCGTGTGTGTTTAGAGAGAGAAATGAAACACTTACCAGTTATGACAGTCAACCTCCTTCCCCTGCCCAAACCATCCGTTGGCATTGCCTGTGCTCACAAGGTGATTCCACATTGAAGGGTAGGGGGCAGACTGAACACAGAGTGATAACCTGTGGCCTTTCACACCTCAGTAGCCTCTGAGGACTTCACTGAATTATAGCAGAGTAATAATTAGTGTTCATCATGATGACCCTATGGTGTCAAAAGTTAAATTATTGTATATGTCATTTACTTAAGAAAGCAATGATTGTTAAATTTACCCCCAAGAGGTTAACATTTTAAGTTGTTTGTCATTTGTGGGGTAGTTACTTTTGAAATTAACTTGGTGAAAGTTCATTGTCTCATGTTGCCAGATAAGTAAGTTGTTGCTTTATGTAGCTTTAGTGATACTCCTATTACTCTGTGAAAGAGAGTCAAGGCTAGCCCTTTAATTTCCATATGTGATGAGAGTTATTCTCCATAAAGATTAAATTTTGATTTGGAACAGGAGTGAAGGGTTTACTTCATTAGGTTCAAATTCACATTTATGACCTCATTCAAAATAAAATATCTTATTAAATTTAAAAAGTCTCCAAAAATATCTCAAAGCTGACTTAAGTATCTTAAAGTGATTACATTTTCTCAAAATTCTCAGAAACTTTTAAAATCCAGAGATCTTGGGGTGCCTGGATGTCTCGGTTGAGCGTCTGACTTGGCTCAGGTCATGATCTTGAGGTTCATGGGATTGAGCCCTGCATCAGGCTCTGTGCTGACAGCTCAGAGCTTGGAGCCTACTTGAGATTGTCTCCATGTCTCTCTGTCCCTCCTCTGCTCATATGCTTTCTCTCTCTCTCTGTCTCTCAAAAATAAATAAACATTAAAAAAAATTAAATCCAGAGATCTTTATCCTAGGTAATTCCATATGATATGAAATTAGTTTCCTCCATTCTTAGCATTGTTATGCTATTTTCCTTATGGCATCGTTTGTATGGTAGATCTTCAACCATCCATTGCTAATAACATGTATTTTATCAGACCTGACAGTACTACTGCCTGAAGGGTTATATTTTTATTCATTATAACAGTGTGGACTTGAGCTTCAAAGGAAGAAAAAAGTCAAACTATTGTAGTTTGAATACTTTAATAAATGTCAAATGATAAATGAAGCTGGTTCTTCAGTAGCTGCAGGGTGTGTGGATAAGAAAACATGATGTTCAGATGGTGATATAAATGGTATTATGGGTGTCTTACCTTTTATAATCTGTCTTTGCCTCTTACCACTGTAGTTGTGAGAGCTAGGAATGATGAGGTAGGATGCAGGATTTTTGTTGCTGAGTGAATTGAAAGTGAAGGAAATTTTAAATGTAAAACTCAATCATCTCTTTACAGGGATAAATACAGAAATGTGCTTTTGGTATTAATAGGCACGTCATCACCCCTCACCTACCTACTCCCTCTAAAGAAAAGCTGTAAACTGGATGTTGAACATGAAGCATGCCCATTATTGCTCAATTCTCATTTTAATGAAAACTTTAGGATATTTGGGATGTCAAACATGCCCCAGTAGGAGAGCGCAGAATGCCTCAAGAATTGTAGGAGATCACTAAGTTATGTGACTGTATGGAAGAAAAAGTAAGTGAAGCAAAAGCTCATGAAAACATCAGTACCATTATAGAGTTAGATGTGGCAGGCAACCTCTAAGATGGCCCCAGTGATCTTTGCTTCTTTGTATTCTCACCCTTATATATTTACCTCCCCTTAAAAGTGGGCCAACTTAATGACTTTCTTTTAACTAATTTAATATAGCAAATGTGATGGAATAGCACTTCTGTGATCAGGCTAGATATGATGATGACTTCCACTGTGGTAGTAGACTCTTTACCTTAGTAGCTTTGATGAAGCAAGTTGTCATGTTGACACATAGCAAGGAAGTGAGGGCAACCACCAGCCAACAGAGGGCTAGGAATCAAGACCCTCAGCTCAACAGCCACCAACCATTTGGGCTTGAAAAGAGATCTTTCTGTAGTCAAGACTTTAGGTGAGACCTCCAACCCTAGCCGATATATTCATTGCCATTTTTTTAATTAATTTTTTTTTATTTGAGAGAGAGTGAGCATGAGCAGGGGAGAGGGGCAGAGAGAGAGAGAGACAGAGAGACAGAGAGAGAGACAGAGAGAGAAATCTTAAGTAGGTTCCACACTCATCATGGAGCATGATGAGGGACTTGATCCCACTACCCTGGTATCATGACCTGAGCTGAAACAAGAGTTGGATGCTCAACTGGCTGAACAACTTAGGTGCCCCTCATTGCAGCATTTTGAGAGCCCCTAAAGCACAGGGCTCAGTTAAACTATTCCCAGGTTTCTGACCCACAGAAACTGTGAGATTATAAGTATTTGTTATTTTAAGCTTTCATATTTGTGGCAATTATATCACAATAGAAAACTAATACTTTGGTGTATTGTTAGCTAGGGCTCCCATAACGAAGTAACACATACGAGGTTGTTAAACAACAGAAATTTATCTTCTCAAATTCTGGAGGCTAGAAGTCCAAGATCAAAGTTTCAAAAGGTTGTTTTTACCTGAGGGCTCTTTCTTTGGCTTGTAGGTATCTTTTCCCAGTGTCTTCATGTGATCTTCCCTCAATGCTTGTCTGTTCTAAACTCCCCTTTTTAGAAGGACACCAGTCATGTTGAAGTAGAGCTTACGCTAATGACCTCATTAAACCCCTTTAAAGACCCCGTCTCCAAATACAGACTCATTCTGAGGTAGTAAGGGGTTTTTTTTTTTGTTGTTGTTGTTGTTTTTGTTTTTTTTACAAGACATGATACAGCCCATAAGAATAGGCTATATAAAATTCTGTAATTATGTTCATCTTTATAGCTAAAACTCTATACCACATATTGTCAATAAAGATCTTATTTTTCTTTAATATAATTATATAGATATCAGTTGACATATATAAATACTAAATGATAACATATACGTAATACATATCACATGAGATAGCATATATATTTGCATATCCCTGTCTTTATAAAAATTATAATTCCTATAAGCAAGTATTTTGCATATGTTTTACGTATGACACTTTAGGGAATTTAAGATGGTCTAGATGCAATTTCAAGTCAGGTTTAATCTTTTATGTTTACTTGTGTATTTCTAAATGAGAATATTCTAGAAGGAGCTTGTGTTAAGAATGAGAACCTATTAAAGAGATGGGGGTTTGAAGAATTTACATTTTTTTTGAAGCACTAACAGTTTCAGATAATGGTAAGGGGAGAAAATATTTGCCTTTATATTTGGTAATCCAGATACAATGGATACATTGCTAGATCCAATACAATGGTATGCTGATTCTTTAAAACACCATTTCTATTTGAGCTATTAATAACATTATATACCCACATTGAGCATAGAGATTACTTAAAAATCACAATGTATGTTTAAAATATTTTTCAAAATTGCCAAAAAAGTATTATGTAAAATAGGTTTTTTTTTTGTAAAATATTCCATTGATTCTCAGAAGTGTTGTCTATAGACCCAGGAGTCCCTGAAACCCTCTTAGAGGATCTACAAGGTCAAAACTATTTTCATAATAAATATAAGACATTGTATGCTTCTGTGGTGTGTGTGTGTGTGTGTGTGTGTGTGTGTGTGTGTGTGTTGACATTTGTACCTATGATGCATAAGAAATAGTAGATAAAATTGCTGGCACCTTTACGTGAATCAAATCAGTAGCATCAAACTATATAGTCTGTGTTTTTCAGCATCATACACTTATAGACTAAAAAACAAAAACAAAAACTTATTTCACTGAGGATTGGACTTAATGAGCCAATTTACTGTTATTAAATCCTGACCTTTGATCACACATCTTTACATTACAACATTCTATGTGATTAAATGATAAGAATGGGTAAAGCACTCAGGCTCCATACGGAGGTACAATGGTTGTCTTAAGGAAAAGTACCCTGTAGTCGTTTGAGTTGGAAGCTGAACTAGGTACTCTCAGGGAACAGCATTTTTACTTGAAATTACAACTGAAAAACTAGTTATGATTATTCAGACTTAGGTTTTTGAGAGACATTTTATCAAAAATGAACAAAGTGAGCCTATTGCTTGAAGGAAAACTATTGACATTTATTGCTAGTAACACAATTCAAACTTTCAAACAAAAATTAGAATTTTGGAAAACTTATATTTACCCATGAGAACGTGATGAATTCCCAAATTTTAAATATTGTTCTGATTATATTAGTGGTGATATTAACAATTGTTTTTATGATAGTAGGTAACAAAATGTGTCAGTGTTTGGAAGAACTACATAATGCACTAAACCAGTATTTTCCAAATGGTTGGTGCATCACATTATAATATTATGCCTTGGTGTAAAAGATTCGAAGTACAAGAAAGAGCAATGAATTTTAATGTAACGGAGTAAAATTTTACTATATTAGAAAATGTATTATATTAATGTTGAAAATTAATTTGATTTAAACATTAAAGTTCATGACTTCATTGATATGGTTTGGGAAGTACATTGATAAGATTTCAGATTTCGCATGGCAACTAACCTTTAAGAAACTACCACTTGTTGGAGTTTGGGGATAATATTAAAACATAATATCCACAATTATCTGAAAAGACTGTGACAATACTGTTTTCCAACTATATAACCTTATGAGGTCAGATTTTCTTCATTTACTTCAAACAAAACAACATATTGCAATAGATTGAATATAGAAGCAAACATGAGAATACAGCTGTCTTCTTTTAAGCCAGACATCAAAGAGATTTCCAAAAATGTAAAATCATGCTGCTCTTTATTTTTTCACTTCAAAATCATTTTTTGAGTATAATTGACATGATGTTATAATAGTTTCAGGTGTACAACATAATAATTGGAAAAGTTTATACATTATGCTATGTTTATCGCAAGCATAGATACTATCTGTCCTCATACATTCTTATGAAAATGACATTAACTTTAAAAAAAACAGTATTTTTCATGAAAAGTATGTTATTGTGCTAGAGTTAGAAAATCAACACTTTGCTACCATCAAAGTAAAGACTGGTTCAGACAGGAATCCTCACTGAATGCTAAATCTAGAGGGAAATTTTGATGAAGAGCAGAATGTTTTCCTGACCATAAAAAGTCTCATCACATATTAATTAGTTACAAAGGAAAAATAAGAATAGTAATATTCAGCAGAGAAATTCAACAGCACCTTAACCTGGTAATCAAAGTTACACTTTTGAGAAGCGTTTGGACAATGTATACCTCCAAATGTGATAGCCTGAGAAGGAAAATGTTCTAGCTGAGAATGTATAGCCTAAATAAAATCAGGAGCGAACATTTGACAATACCAAAATGAGAATCATTCTTTTTCAGAGATAGACATGATGGAATTCTTCAAAACTGTTGGGTCATAAAAGACAAAAACTATGAAATATTCCAGATTAAAGGAAACTGAAGAGAAGTGACAACTAAATGCCATATCTGACCCTGGACTGCATCCTCCACTAAAGGGAGAAAAATCCTTTAAAGGGCATCCTTGGGTTAAATAGACAAAGTTAGAATATGGATGATAAAGTATCAATGTGACAGTTGCTGAAGCTGGTAACTGTAGTGTCTGTGATTATAAGAGAAGATCACAGTTCTTAGGTAATACACACTGAAATTTTAGGGGAAAAGAGCCCCTGATGTTTGTAACATACACTCAAATGGTTCAGAAAAAAAAAATACGTATAAACCCATTTATTTGTATGTATATTTGTATATTAATTAAATATGTGTAAAACTATACACAGACATATATATACATAGGGAAAGAGCATAAATGATTTTTTTAAATGGGTAAAATGTTAATAATAAATTTATCTGTATATGTGTTTTTAGTACTGTTCTTCAAATTTTCTGTAAGTTTGTTAATTCCAAATAAAATGTTTAAAAACTAAATGCAGTAACTTACGTTAATATAATGGGTTCATTATTTTTAAATGAATTAATATATAATGTTTTTCTTAGTTTTGTTTCTCATAGAGTAAATATTAACAGATCTAACCCATATAAATAAAACTCCTTGGGGTTCTCAGTAATTTTTAAGAGTGCTAAGGGCTTCTGAGACGACAGAGGTTGAGGATGATTGGTATACACCATATGTGGGTAGTTAGATGGGTGTTCCCCTCCTTCTCTTAAGGCTCTTTTATGATTCTACTTAATGAGAACTGATTTGGTAGATGCCACTAACTTTATAGTCTAGGGCAAATCAGTTAACCTCTTTATGCCTTATTTTTTATATTTTGAAGATAGATATAATGTTGCCTGTTCTCACAGGGCTATTGTAAGATTTAAGTCAGTTATTTATGTAAGGCTGTCAGCTAATGACCACTCTGCAGTGCTGTCCTTATTGGAAACATGTGTTTCTGCCCTGTTCTTTTTTGCCATTTATTTTGTAATTTGGCCATTGATTTTGGTTATAAATATATACATATGAACCACCACAAAGAAGCCAAAGAAGAGTGTCTGAATAGTTCTTAAAATGCAAGTTACAGTGGTCATGCTCTTTCAGAGAAGTGGTTAGGGATACCTAGAAGGGTGAAGATAAGCAGGCAATTTGGGATTTTTGGAAGTCTCTGATAGAAGGAAGAACATCATAAACCTAGGAAGTTGAACCAACAATGAAGAGTGGTTGATAGAAAATATGACAGGACAGGAAATCCTTTTCATTAGAGACAAACTATAACCCTACTTAGCACTGTTTCCATGGCATTCCAGTGTCTAGATAGGCACCCTCTGCTTAAATGTGTATGTCTATTTTGGGTTATGTAAATTGTTATAATAATATATACTGAAGGTAAAAGAATACTATTGTGCCATTTTCACTGTTTTCTCCAACCTACCTAAATTCAGCTCTGTTCTATATCTCATTCTATCAAGTATCAAGCCAATGAAAAAGAAAGAAAATTAGATTGTTCAACTATGCTATGTTCACCTAGTTACAAATTATCACTTTTTAAAAAGAGATCAAAAGATCAATAAATGTAAAGACTTTATGTCACTTTGATATGCTTTTTTTTGTCTTTTAATCTTTTTTGCTAAGAGCTGTGATTTATTTTATTATTCTTTTTAAACAGATCATCAGAAACTGGAAAGAGAAGCTAGAATTTGCCGTCTTTTGAAGCACCCCAATATTGGTAAGGAAATCTTTTCAGTGTATTTTAAATGTTAACTAAGGCTTATGTTATGGATTGTTTAACCATAATAAAAATGTTGCTTTAGTAATTTAGACTATTTGAAACTTAAATTTTTTTATTTTAATGTTTATTTTTGAGAGAGAGAGACAGAGACAGAGACAGAGAGAGGGAGGGTGGGCAGAGAAAAAGATACACAGAATCTGAAACAGGCTTCAGGCTCTGAGCTGTCAGCACAGAGCCAGACACTGGGCTCGAGCTCTGAGGGGCTCGAACTCTGACCGGTGAGATCATGACTTCAGTCAAAGTCAGATACCCAACCTAATGAACCACCCAGACTCTCTGTAGACTATTTGCAACTTTTAAGAAATAAATTCCTAATTATTGGTCTTGATTACATTTGATTCTTTACAATTTTTTAAAGTTTTTCAAAAGGTAGCAATTCTATGTGTACTGGCACTTTAAAAATAATACAAAGTATCATTAGGTTAATAGTCCTTTTATGTGTTTTCAAGGATTTTCTGCCATTGCTGAAGTTTGGAGACAGAATTTATGTCATTATTTTAGTCAGCTAAATTACTTTTTACCCTATCCTGTGAGGAGTTTTTCTTATAATCATTGATTCTTTTCCAGAAACTAGTAAAGTTATTTTAGAATATTATCCCTCATGAATTACAAAATAGCATGATAATGTTCAAAATTTAAAAAAATGCTGAATATAAGAAAAATAGAAGAAACAAAGGAAAGAAAAAGAGCAACAAGAAAAACGAACAAGAACATGATTCTGTGACAATAGTTTTGATTATTTTGGATAAATAGCACTGCCCATCTCTGGTGAGATTTCTTGTCAACCAAACTGTGATATAAAGGTAGTGAGAGAGGGAGTGATAATGTGGTAGAATTGCAAAATCATTCACTGAGAAGGTTTATAGTTCTTCTATTTTTATGAATAGGACCATTCAATTTCTGTTCCTCTTGTAGTTTTTAGTATCCTGCATACTTCTTAGATTCTTAAGTGAATGAATGGATACTGCCAAGTAAATCTGAAGCCTTAACAAACTAGCAGCTGTCTAAAGTGAACCTTTTGGTTGGAGAGAGAACAAAACAATGCTGAAATGTAAATCTACCTCTTTTTAAGTATTTTACCCTGATGACAGTCTTTGGCATTTCTTTGTTGGCTATATTATTTTGCTAGGGCTGCCATAACAAACTACAACAGATTAGATGGCTTTAACAGAGACATTTATTTTCTCACAATTCTGGAAGTAAGAAATCTGAGATCAAGGTGTTGGCAAGGTTTGTTTCTTCTGAGACTTCCCTCCTAGGATTGTAGGTAGATGTCTTCTCCCTGTGTCTTTACATGGTCTTGTCTCTGTTGTAATTTTCTCTTCTTATAAGCACCATCATTTTGGGTTAGGGTCTACCTTCATGACCTCATTTTAACTTAAATGCCCTTTCAAGACCTCATCTTCAAATACAGTCACTTTTGGAGGTACTAGGATTGAGACACAATTTGGAAAGACACAGTTCAGCCCATAATATTGGCTAGTGAGAAATTACACAATATGACCCACTATGGTTTAAAGAGCACTGTTCATGCTCAGGTTTATTTATTTATTTATTTATTTATTTATTTATTTTTATTATTATTATTATTTTTTTAACGTTTATTTACTTTTGAGACAGAGAGAGACAGAGCATGAACGGGGGAGGGTCAGAGAGAGGGAGACACAGACTCCGAAACAGGCTCCAGGCTCTGAGTAGTCAGCACAGAGCCCGACGCGGGGCTTGAACTCATTGACCGCGAGATCATGACCTGAGCTGAAGTCGGCTGCTTAACCGACTGAGCCACCCAGGCGCCCCTCATGCTCAGGTTTAAGATAAAATGAAATTTTATGCACTTGTTATTCTTATGAACAAGAGTTGTTATTTTGTTTTTAATCAGGGTCTTTCTGTGAAACTCAGTTTTTGTAGATAATGAAACTAGTTGTCCTCATTTCCTCTAGGAGACCAAAGTCAAACATTCTAAAGACACTCAAACTAAAACAAGAACAATTTTCATTTTGAAAACCCATGTAGAATAACCTTACTAACGAAAGGGAAGTTGTTCATGGGGGAAAGTTCTAAAGTTTTCTGAGCTAGACAGCACCTTTTACATACCCTGCCACTACATATAATTTTTTTCAGTGGTCCATAGCAGCCAATATCATGGCTCCTTGGTTGCCTCACTTGAGATTTTCTTCCATCTCTCAAGAGTTCAGGAGTATGAAAGCAACTATGAAATTACAGGTCCTTGAATTCTGGGATCTGTTTATAATCACAAGAAAGATTTTTAGTGACCCCGTACTGCAGGGTATGAATCATCGATAGATTATACTTCTAAGACTCACTCTCAGAAATGATAACAGTGGCAAATTCATTCATATTATTCATTCATTCAACAAGTTAATTCTCTGGTAATACAGCAGTAATACAACAGACCATTATACCTGCCCTCATATAGGTTGCATTTTTGGGGTGGACAGACAATAAACAAAGTATAGGATATTATATATTGTGATAGGTACTGAGAAGAAAAATAAAGCAGGGAATGGAAATTGGGAATGTTGGGGGATTTTGATTTTAGATAGTTGGTCAGGGTGACTTTGCTGAGAATGAAACTGGAAGACCTGAAGAACAGGAGGAAGCAAGTCATTTGACTCTCTGGTGAAAAAAGTATCAACAGACAGAGGGAACAGACAGCCGATGTAAAAACTCAGAGGCCAGAGCTCATCCAGTGGATTCCACCAAAACTTTTTTTCTATTTCGAGAAATGTGTTTGAGCTGTTTTTCATTCTGTGTTATCTTAATTGATTATCTTAATTGATCTTCATGTTATGCAATCTGACGATGTTGTATATTGTCATGTAAAGAGAGATGATTAAACACCAACAGTAATTGTCAAAAAAATAGTAGCAGCAAACTAAAGATGGATGCCATAATGGACATCTGAGATTATACTGAAGAGTAGAGGCAAACCGTGCAGTAAGCAGAGTCCTGCTGTTCCTGTTGAGATTATTGCACTTGGTTAACAGTGTCACATAGATCACTCGTGCTTACTCACTACTGCTTCAGTTCACTCCAGAAAAACAGCATTTGGTCTTGATTCTCCTGAATAGATGTGATATCTAGTATGGGACTCTTATCCTCTTTTTCCTTTCCTCTATTCTGTTTTTTGCTTGGTTACCTTAAAATCTCTCAGGTTTTAGAACTTGAAGGAAGAAAATACAACTTTTGACAATTTTTTCTCCTGTGAAAATTTGCTGGTTACTTTTTTTATTTTTTTATGGGCCTTTCTCTTGGCACAGAATTGATAATCTGAGAACTTGCAAGGAAAAGGTTTCTCTTGAAGAAACACATTATAAACCAACTAAAATTGGTAATTCATAAGCCACTTTTTTTTCTTTAGTTTTTTTTTAATGCTTTTATGATTTTCAAAGTAAAACACACAGTGGAAATTTTGGAAAATACAGTGATTTCTTTTTTTTTTTTTTTTTTTTTTTTTTTTAATTTTTTTTTTTTTTCAACGTTTATTTATTTTTGGGACAGAGAGAGACAGAGCATGAATGGGGGAGGGGCAGAGAGAGAGGGAGACACAGAACTGGAAACAGGCTCCAGGCTCTGAGCCATCAGCCCAGAGCCCGACGCGGGGCTCGAACTCACGGACCGCGAGATCGTGACCTGGCTGAAGTCGGACGCTTAACCGACTGCGCCACCCAGGCGCCCCAATACAGTGATTTCTAAAGAAGAAACCAAAGGAAACAACTTCTAAGATTTGTGGTATTTATTTCTGCCTTTTGTGGATAGATCTTATGTGTAATGATAACTTTCGGTATTCTCTTCTACATGCTTTCATACCCATTTAGATAAACCATGAAAATATAATTTTTTAAATTGTCTTACTCAACAAAATTTATTTAGTGTATAGCCGTTGCCAGCAGGTTTCTAGGCTCAACACACTGGTGGAGATGAAGTGGGAATCAAGAGAAACAATATCCCTGCTTTTCCCAAAGGTCACACCGTAGTGTAAGGAGATAGACCATAAATGGCCATCATTATGTCATGGAGATTAGTTCTATGCAGAGAATTAAAATAGGGTAATTTGACACCAGAGGATTGGGTGGTTGCTATCAAAGAGAAACAGAATCAGACACTCATTAAAGTCAATAGACAGATTTTATTCTATATTATTGCATTAGGGTAAAGAGTTTAGCTCAATTTCAAATACAGCAGAGACAAGTAGGGATTTATAGCCAGGGAGCAGAATGAGGGGTCAATGAAGTGAAGATTACTAAAAGGAGATATCAAACGTGGGGGGATTCTTAATGAACTTACTAAACTACTAACAAGAGTCTTATTAAAGGAAGGCCATAGACTTTGACATCAATGGTGAGGGATGAAGAACTTGATCAGATGCCAGGGGCAATCACATATCAAAGATGGAGGGGATAACTTGGTAAGATTCTTTGCTAAGACTATCTTAGCCAGGTTGAGTATAGGGCTGAGACAAGGCCTAGTCAAAAAGTGGGCTCAAAGGAGCCTACATTTTGGTCAAGGGGACAGTCTTTGTCACTACTTTAGAGTGGCTTGCCAGGCAAGATATGTCTGCAGGGGTCACATTTAAATTGATATCTATAAGACAAGAATCCATGATGAAGAACCTTAGGGAGAAAAGGTTACAGGCAGAGTGAACTTCCCTGTTAGGGGAAGAGTCAGAGGATCGGCGTGGAGCCTACCATGAGTGAAGGAGAGAGCAACCTGCCGTAGGTCAGAAGGATAGGTAGGTGCCTGACCACGTAGGGCCTTGTAAACAAAGTTAGAGTTGTTTAGGTTTTATTCTAAGTGCAATGAGAAGCCAGTAGAAGGGTCTTAAGCAAAAGTGCGTTATCATCTGATTTGTTCTGTCTGCTACGTGTAAAATGGACTGTAGTCACCTCAGCACAATCAGAGATGCTATAGTGCTTCATTAGTTCATTAGAACTAATTAAGGTGTTTATCACCCTTGGCACCATCTTTTTGGTAAGAATTTAAATAGCTACAGGTGGACCTCTCTTCTGTGTGCTCCACATAGTCCACAAGGAAGCACCATGTGTCTTTTGGCTCAACAAATTTGGGAGTGCAGGCAGTTTCCTGAGCAGCTCCATCTTTTCCCTGCATTTAGAGCAGCTGGCTTGACAATTCTGGTTGAACCCCCAACGAGAAAGATTATAGCTAACTTTATCTTCAGGTGTTAAAGAAATGTGGAGATAATATCTCACCTCAATCTTCTGTTAATTAGCTTATTTTTTATTGTTATGTTCATCCTTTATTTTAATAAAATGGGCTCATTTTTTCTTGAGGTATAAACAGATCTGGGGTAAATCAAATAGTTTGAGCTATGTATGTTAGCATATCTACTAAAGTGAGGGAAAAATACCTTTAAGGTAGTGAAATAAAATACTTGAGGCAATAGCCAAATTGTTCTCAAAATTATTTTATATTTCTGTTGTTTTCACACTTGATCTTTGGTAAACATTATTATTGAGGAATTTATTGAAACCTTTGGTGAAGTCCAAATAATTTAAACAGGGAGTTTTGGGAGATCAGGCAAAATGCTCATTTAATGCGACTATATGAATCTGAAAAGAAGTGGGCCAAGAAAGGAAAAGAGAAAATATCAAGAACTCTGATCTAACCTATCTGAGGTCCCAAGTGAGAAGATACACACTTACCCTTTATTTGTAAGGAGATCGATATGTGAGATAGCTTTTCGGTTTGTGGGATGATAAATTTTGTTGCTGGGCTATCCCATTCTCTGAAGACCTGAAGTTACACTTTGTGTAGACTTTAGAAAGAGCAAGACAGTTTTTTGAAAGTGTAAAGGAACATTTGTATTTGTAGAGGATCAATACCTCCTTTGTAAGGTAAGCCTTTACTGATATGGCTCAATGAATCCCAGGAGCTAGAGAGCCAAAGGAAGGGCTATGTGGCCTTAAAAAAAAAATCTAGTCTGTATTATTACCCTCAGACCCCTAGTACAGTGAGTTAACCATTCTGAGATAACATCATAATACCTTAGTGATTACTACCTTCCTACCAGGCCTCTCAGCCACTACCCCAAAACACATAAACAAAATCACTCATTATAAGATGCAATAGAAAATTAAAGACACAATATTAGTGGAAAAGTCTATAGACTCTGTGAACCCCACTTTATTCTGCTCTGACACTTTCTATATAAGCAGGTTTTTCCATACTCATGAGTGATAATTTATGGCATCTAGGATTTATATAACTTTCTTTTCCTAGAATGTAAAACTGGAAGAGCCTTTAGGAATTATCTAAATCCAACCTAGATTCTGCAGATGGAGATTGGAGGGTTCAGTAGGGAGATAATACCCAAGGTCACACACAGATCTCCAAAGGGATTAAAAATGCACAACCTGCTTATTACTTCATTTTGCATGTAGTGTCTTTTCTTTTCCCTGACCTTAGGAGGCATGGTGTCCTACTGTAAAACTAATATTTCAACTTCAATCTGAGATCTCCCTAGTCTTTGCAAATAATCCTTGATTTAAATGTCATACCTCTGATTTTCACAAGACAAAATTAAGTCACTTTTGTTTGGTGGTGGTGGTGGTGGTGTGTGTTGATTGATTGTTTTTTGGACTTTTGCTTTTGGCAAAATTTTACATTTTTGTTCTGCTCTGCATGCAGTACTCTTCCAGGTTCCTAGAATTTTTAAGAAACACTCGAATCACACTGTGCGAGCTTAAATCAATAAATACTTAAATATTCCCAGTAGTTAGTTAGCAAATGATTAAAATGCCTTATAGGTCTATTTGTTATGATATTCCAGTTTGGAATTCTTTGCAAGAGTCGCATGGGAAAGGAGAACACAGTTAGTGCAGAGTAAATGTTAATTAGTGTGCTGAGGAAACAAAGTTAATGATTTTATGAATGATACTCAAAAGTCTTTTCAATGTTGTGAGAAATACAACAACACTGCAAGAGAGTGACACTTAAAGTTTTTCTCTATGACCTCCTCCATTATTGGCAATTATGACTAATATTCATAACAGTTTGTAATTATACAAGAATAAGTAATTTTTATTGCTAAACAACTTGCTCTACTGACTTTTCAGTAGATAAAAGGTAATTTAACACTATTCAGTAGTAACAAGGCAAAGTACTCTTGTTTTATATTCACCTTTTATTTGGTTAAATCTCACCTCTTTATCTTGATTATTTGGTGTAAAGGCTAAATTACTTCTCAGAATATCTTATTGTCTGCAGAATTGATTACCCTCTCTTCACAAATGTGAGAAACAGCACAGAAAGGTTTTTTTTTTTTATCCAGCAAATAATTATTTTCAAAATTACTCATTATCTACTGTAGCTTTTTCTTTTTTTCTTTTGTTCATTTATTATGGTACCAGTGATGGGCCCTTCATAATTCTTGCTTGAAAGTTAAATTTATCATCGTCTTCAGTAAACAAATTATTTGGTAGAAAGATAAAATATGGATATAAAAATTGTTGATACAAAATAACATTTTAAATTCACTTTTAATTAGTGTTTGAATATGAGTCCTTTTTATTGGCTTCTTTGTAAATAAATTATTTTTTACCTGTATCAGTGAAATAGCCACTTTCCTGTGTTATATTAGAATAGTTGAATTTTATATGAAACTATAGAGAATAAATGATTCTTCTGTTACAAATGAAGGACAATTTGTGATTTGGACTTACGGAATAGTACACTTTGATTTATCAACGCATAATGCCTAAATATATCTTCTGTTTTGTTCTTCTAAACCTATTTTATGTCCATTTTGTCTTGTCTTCACTAGGTTCGGGGTAGAATCTCGTACCAGAATATTGAAAGTTTCTAACAGTTTCTTGGGCTCAGAATTGTGCCCTACACTGAAACTATGAAAGAAAAAATAATTCCAAACATTACTAGCACCTTTTTGTTTCTTTGTTTGCTTGTTTTACTGGGGCTTGATAGAATCCACTCTCCATTCCCTTACCTCACCCTGGGTAAGAATAACTCCTGTAACCTGGAATCCCTGAAAAGATCTGAGGAACCTTTTAATCCCTTAAAAATCATTGCTGTTTCCCTTTCTTCTGATAGTTTTGCAATAAAAATAAACTTAGATACAATAAGCTATTGTGTTAAGCTTTGAAGATGGCCTGAATAAAAGAAAAAAATATTAGGTTGGAATTCCAATGAACTTTGTCACTAGAATTAACAGGAGAACTGTTGACTGTGTTATCAGGCAGTAATTTAAATGCTTTCCATGCATCCAGTCTTGTAATCTTCAACACAAACAAGTGCCATTCTCATCTCCATTTTACAGACAAGGAAATAAAGCCCAAACAGGTTACACAGTTAACCAAAGTCAGATAGCTAGTAAGTAGAAGAATTGAGGAGATTTCAGCTGCCACAGACTGGTTATCACTATCCAGGCTCTTCAGCACTTCACTGTGTTGCCTAGAGTTGTGTAATTCTGAATTATTCACATTGTTGTTTAATACAGATCTCCAAATTTTATGAAAATTCGTTAAAATAACAGCAGACTGAGATCCTTTGCTGCAGATATTACATAATTCTATTTATTTCTAGTTCTTATTCTCTGGGGGAAATATCAGCATGAGATTATTGAAATACTTATGGCAAATACAGATACTGTAGAACTAATTATATTTTAATGCCAATCGTTTTTATTGTCTTGGTGAAAAACCTTTTAAGCAGTCATATCTGATCCTGAATTAATTATTTACTTGCTATGCAAGAATATCTTTTACTCTCCTCTCTTATTGATGGGGAAAGTGAGTGAGAAATATTTTCAGAAAACAATGAAGGTTAAGGAAACTAACAACAGTAGCTGATGTGTAACATATGATAATTAAAAAAAAACTATAATTTGTAGAAAAAGAATCAGGATATGACACTTATGAGATGATGGATTCTAAGACCAGATAAACCCTTGGAGTTGTGCATATGTGTGTGTGCGGGAGGGGGAGTGTTTTAAGCAATTATTGCTTATAGCTTATTTTTATCTTTGCCTATAACTTATTTTAATAGAATAGACAAAGGAATACTAATTTAGAGTTTTCAGATAACTTTTGAAAGTGTAATTAAGAGTCCCATTATACATTTATTTCTAGCATTTTGTAAGGTAACCGTGGTTTAGTTTGATAGAAAAGTTGCCACTTTAGGAGAGGTAGCTCTATATTCTTATTCTTTATAAATTTGAAGTAAGAATATATTCTCCTTTAAAATGTTCCACAGGTAGAAGTGTTTGTTCTTTGTATTTGATTCGCATCTGCTTCCCAAAAACTACCCCAGCTCTAATGGTCTTGCTGTAGAGTAATGATTATGTCAGATTGTTGTTTGATATATTCATTTTGTTGATTATTTAGTGTGAAAGGCTAAAAGCCTGTGTTGAAGGGAAGGAAATAGGTACAAACAGTAATATAACTTGAATTCTTCTTAAGGTATTTTTTCACATTTGTACTTCTGTCGTAATTTATACATTTCCTATGAAATGATACAAACTGCTTGGTAATATTCTGTCCACACTATTGAAGGTCAGTAGTTTTTATAGTTTATTCTTCAAAGATTACTTTCAGATTTTTAGTGATGAGTTTATGTGTAAGTAGTTCAACCAAATGCATAGAATAAGAAAAATTTCTGTAACCTGCAATGTTAACCACCAAAGAAGATAGCAGTAATTTTTATGAGTCCATTATTTGAAGTAGAGGAAATCTTGTCTGTCATGTGTTCTGTTCAGAAAATGGATTATTTGACTAACAAAAACTGGAAACTTAAATTTCCACCATAAGGATATTCTGAATTATGATTTCATTAGGTATCAGTGATTTTGCATATATAGATGACTTTATGTTGGATTTGTTAAAAAATGCACATACACATCTGTGCTCTAATTATTAATCTATTTTTTACTGAGAGCAGAGCTCTACTTTCAAATTGAATTGTTGAAGCATAGTGTTATATTTTGCTTAGCTCTGAAAACATTTCTTAAAAGCTTTTGAAAAATATAATAAAATATACTTATTTAATTTCTTTCTACATATTATTTTTTCTGGGGTGCCTGGTAGCTCAGTTAGTTAATGTCCAACTCTTGATCTCGGCTCAGATCTAACAGTCCGCACAGAGGCTGTGTGGGATTCTCTCTCCCCCCTCTCTCTCTGCCTCTTCCCTGCAGTAGTGTGTATGAATGCTCTCGCTTGCTCTCTCAAAATAAATTTAAAAGTAAAAATAAAAAGTAAACTATTATTTTTTTCTTTTAATTTCTTAAAACTCATCATTAGATGAGTGGTTTCTTTTTAAATCCATATTTGATTTCAGAATTAAAGAATTATACCAGTGTGGGTAAATGTAAAATGACAAAAAAGATGAGCAGAATAAAAGTATATGTAATTTGCAAGTTGTCTTCTGTTTCCAGTGATTACTATTAAGCAATGAGTTGAATACTGCTAACTCTGTTGCAGTTAAAATACTGAAAGCCTACAAAGATGAATGAATCATAGTCCTTGACCACAAGTTCACAGTTTTGGAGGGCAGAGAGTTATGTGTGCAACTAAAATACATTGTGGCTACAAACTTTAATGAATCTATTACTAATGTGCCATGAGAGCACTAAGGAATAAACTAAGCATTTTAGCTGGAATACATTGGATAATGAAAAGAATTTTTGCCATAAAGAAGTAGGTATTGTATTCAATAGCAGTATAGAATGACAAAACAAAAGGAAAAGATCAGTTGTAAAAGTCTATGGTTACACTTGAAGAATGATAGAAAATCTGGAATGACTAGAGTATAATCTGTATATTGGCCTTAAAGCTTGATTGGGAATGATAAGATAGAGTCTTGACTTTTCTATGCCAAAGTGTTTGATTTCTAATCTTTAGAAATGAGGCATTATTAAAGATGTATTTAGTTGACTCATATTGGTTTCTTAGAAGAAAAAGTTGGCAGTAATAAACATAATTTTTTGGAGTCAGGAGAAATTTGTGTTGAAAGAGCATTTGAAAGTCTTTTGAATTAGTTTATGCATAAGACAAATGATGAATTCCTGAACCATGGTAATGGAAACAGAGATGGCAAGAAGGGCAAAGATACTAGAGATATTGTGAAGGTAGAATTAGGAGATCTTGGGCAGAAGTTAAATTGTGGTAAATGAGATAGAAAGTGGTTTCTGTGAGGTTTCCAGTTAGGGTGACTGGAGAGATGTTGATATCATTAATAAGGGACAAAGGAAAAGGAAGGTGGAAGAAATTAGAAATTTAGTTGATTTGAGAACATGATAAAATTATTTTTAAAGATTGGAAAATACCTTCGGGGGGGGCATGGACAAAGAAGGAAAAATCAACATTGCAAATAACACCACATAAAACCCTGATCATTCACTTTTTGCTAAAAACTGCAAGCCTCTCCCCATTTGAGCATTCATCTTCAGGATGGCAGTGGTTGGCAGTGGTTATGATCATTCCTCCTAGACCAAGACTTGAATGTAGCTAGACTTTTGATTTTGGGTTCTTTTTTTCATGCAGGAAATAAAGACTGTCAAATTGGCTTCTCAAAGTACCTTTTGAACAAGTAGGATAGTCACTACACCAACCTCAACACTTAACTGTGGCTGAACATTTCTAGAGTGTTCTTTCCCCCACATTCTATCAACTGGAGAAAGGATCACTTCTCACTGGGCTTTCATGACTTAGACAAATGTATATCGTTTATTGGCTCATTAACTTTATAATTAATCATATATCCTATCTGACTTACATGTGGGAGACCACATAGAACTCTAGAGAGTATGAAAAGTATTTTTAAGATTTACATGCAAGGGATAGTGAAAGTGGATAAATGTGTACACAGCAGTGTGAGGATTATGAAGATGGTCAAAGACAGATGATGACTGATATCTAGTTGTAAAGAGTATGAAAATGATTTTTTAAAACCAATAACAACAATAATTTTCTTAGATTATTTTTATTCTGAATGTGCTTTAAAACAAATTTATATATAAAATTTATAAAATTTTATTGTGGATGAATAAAAGGAAGTTATATTTTGGGGACAAAATATTTGGAAGTGTACAAAAAGCAATATAGGCTTCTTTTCATTTTAGCAAAAATGGTTTAAATGTGTTGACTTTAGATAGGCTTATATCAGTTTATACTCTTCTAACTATAAGGAAAGGATTAAGACTATGTTTCATTAGCAGGCTTAATTTTGTTGGAGCTATTGTGAAATTGAAGATCATATTTTTTTCTTCTGCCAATTGCTATCCCCCAAACAATTTCTCATTTAAAAGCTGGTAGTACCAAATGTATATTTAAACTTATTTCTTAAGAACTTTATAAGAGAAGAGCTATGACAAAACATGGTTTTCAAATGTCATTCTCATATCTATAGATTATTCTAGCAACCTTTTCTTTTGATACTCCTTTTATAAATCTGCCCTTTAAAGTTAAATTACATCTCCTGGTCACTTTCTAAGAATATATTCATAATATGGACAAGAGAAATGAGATTAGGCCACTCCCTTTCCCCCACCCCCAAAAAGCGAAAAAATCATTGATTTAAGGTAGGTTTTCAACCTGGGGTGATTTTGTAGCCTTTACTGTTTCTTCTTCCTGGGGACATTTGGCAGTATGTGTTCTGGTCATTATAACTGGAGGTGCCCATCTGGCATCAATTGAGTAGAGGCCTCAGATGCTTCCAACATCCAACATTGCACAATAATGAATTATTTGGTCCAAAATATTAATAGTGCTGAGATTGAGAAACCCTGATATAAGGTAAGAATAGCAATGATATGACAAAGAGTCACACTTACTTGGTTTAACTTTGGACCCAGGCAATTTCCTTATTAAAAAAAAAAAAAAATAGTATGTTCCTTTAAATGAAGGCCAAGTAAGCAATGATACTTATATAGACTATCCTGTGAGCAAAACTTTCTAAAATATTCCCATTTAACAAAAGAGTAGAAAAATAAAGAACTAGTTTAAATGCCAGTCATAAATGATGTCACAGCTTAGAATATAGATTTGTCCTAAATCACTGAAAAAGGATGTTTACATATTGAAAGTTTTTTTTTTTAATTTAAAACTATGAATAAACTCTGTAAGTCAATATTGAAGTAAAATGAGGAGACTACCTCCCAAGAATCACATGTGGATAAGAAAGAAGTAATTATCTGGAAGATAATTTTATCTTTATTGTGACTCATTTTGATTTTATCCTTTTTGGATTTTGAAACTTGTTCAGATAAACTTTTGTCCCTGTCCGTAAAATTGTATATTGACACCAATATTTCATGTAGTTTGGAATATTCCAGAGACCAGTAGAGCCCAAATATGGACCTTTTGGCAATAGATATCATATTAAAATGGAACAAGACTTACTTTGAAGAAATAAAGTAAAATGGTCTCTTAATCTTAAATGTGACTCTCATGTTAGTCTTAATGATTTTATAATTCACATAAAAGGATTCACAAATTTCTCTCCATTTCTCTCCAATGTGTTATCAAAAAGCATGCATTTTTAGATTGGAGATGCAACCTGACTGTGGAAGGGAGAAATACCACCCAGCCCCCTTGGTAATTAAACCTCTGGACAGAAACTGAGCTAGTTTTTACACTTACTTCTGCCTACTTATACCTTTACATTACTAATGCACCCCCCAAAAAATTTTAAGAAAATGAATAATGTAAGATTATAGATATGCATCT
The DNA here is from genome assembly GCF_022079265.1 of Lynx rufus. NCBI lineage: Eukaryota > Metazoa > Chordata > Mammalia > Carnivora > Felidae > Lynx > Lynx rufus. The sequence continues at coordinate 92,677,514 of NW_025814845.1, read as the reverse complement.
AAAGTAGAGTATAAACTGCTTTTGAGACAATTAAGACATATCTAATTAAAGTGAAGCATAGAAATTGCATTGTAATCAGAAGGTAACCTAGCATAGACTGGTGCTGACATATGCTAATTATAATCCTTTAAAAATCTGTTTATTAAAAGAAGTTTTATTAGGCATTGTTGGCAAGTCATATTTCTTCACACACTAAAGGATAGTGAAATTTATTTAAATCAAAGAGATTATTTAGTCTTTAAGTTTGACAGGTCTTCTCCCCATTTAATCTGAATCGGTGATGTGCTAATATAGCGGTTGCAAAGTGTTTATCTCACAATAAAATGAAAAAAAAAAAGTTGTAATTCTCTCCTGAGGTTTTTCCAAAAACTAGAAAGTGTTATTTTTTTTTTTGAGAAAATATGCAAATGGGCATGTTTATGTTGTAGTTATTTGTCTTTAATTTGGGAACATTTTATTGTTTAGTGAAGTGGCAGGATCCTGCTTAATTTTAACAGGATTGCTCTGGCCTCCGTGAATTCTGACCATGTCTCTCTGCTCAAAAGCTGCTTAGTGGCTTCTGACGTCACTTGGGACAAGTCCTACAGCCCTCACAATGGTCTGAGGCCCAACCCAAGGATTACCTGTCCCTTTACCTTCTGGACCTTACTTTTCTTCTCTCTCCCTCACTTGCTCTGACCCAGCCCCTCTGGGTACCTGGGGGTTCCTCTGCTGTACCCTGTGTTCCTTCTGAGGGCACTGCTTCTCCCCGCTGCAGTGATGCTGGCTCACTTCCTTTAGGCCTCTGCTCAACCATGACCTCATCCAGGAGGCCTCCCCTGACAGCTCTGCATAGAAAAGCAACCTTCCTTCCCCATGCCCACCCTGTGCTGCCTATATTCTTCCTTCCTTGCTTTGTTTTCTGTAGCGTTTATCATGATACTAAATATTTACTTGTTCAGTAGCCAGTAAAGTAAATCAGTTTTCTACACACTAGCACATAAAACCCAATAAAGGCAGGGACTTTGCTTGTTAACTGTTGTTCGTTCGTATCCCTTATACGAACAAAATAGTGTCCGGCTTAGGGTATGTGCTCAATAGGGGCGCCTGGGTGGCTCAGTCGGTTAAGCGTCCGACTTCGGCTCAGGTCACGATCTCGCGGTTCAGTGAGTTCGAGCCCCGCATCGGGCTCTGTGCTGACTGCTCAGAGCCTAGAGCCCGTTTCAGATTCTGTGTCTCCCTCTCTCTCTGACCCTCCGCCTTTCATGCTCTGTCTCTCTCTGTCTCAAAAATAAATAAACATTAAAAAAAAAAAAAAAGGGTATGTGCTCAATAAATAACTGTTGCAAGCATTAAACAATACATGTTAATAAACATATATTTTTATTAAGTGTAGATAATCTGAAATGGAACAAAGGAATGTCCTTTAATAAAATTGGAAAAAAAGTATAAATTTTAACTTATGTTGTTTTATGCAAGCAGAGGGTTCCTCAATGGAACTTTGATTTTCATCTAGCTAAAATGAGTATCAGCGGCCCAGGGAAAGCCCACACCTAAAGAAAAACTGCAAAACAGGAGAGCAAACGTAGGGCTTCTACCTGGTCTGGAAGGTCAACAAATCATATGAGTTAATATATCTCTTTTTACCGCCTGGTCTTCCTAAACAGTCCCTTATCACTTAGTCTGAAATTCCCATCCTATTGGAATCTTGGTCCACACCCTTTCAGTAATCATTGACATATTTCCCATGCAACCTGGAGAATCTGAGGCATCTTTGTCTAATGGTCAGAGTCACTGTCTCCTTTATCTGGCAGGTACCTAAAACTTCCAGCTGCTTGCCCACCATCTCGGGAAGCATTTTAGTGATACCCTCAGAAGCAGAACTGTACTACAAACAAATGCCAACATTTTTTTTTTCCCTTGCCAGATCATCTACTGATTTGGTTAGTGAGCCTCATTCTTAGACATTTATGGGATAGCCCTTAGTTTTTGAGTGCTCCACACATCAAAGCAAATGCCTACTGTTTAGATGAACTTACTAAACTGTTGAGTAAAGAAAGAGGGTTGGTTGTTGGTGTAACTCCTGCTTCTATAGTAGGCTTGTCCTGTCCTCACTGATTCCTTTAGAGGCCCACAAGGAGCCTTGCTTTGCAGCAAGATTTGGCAAACTTTCTCTGTAAAACACCCAATTGTAAGTATTTTACGTTTTGCTGGCCATGCCATCTCTTGTCCTTCGGTGCAGCTTTGCCGTTGTAGTGTAAAGCAATCACGAACACTTCGTTAATGAGGTTCTAGAGAGTTGCTGCCCACATTTTTTCTTCTCATCAGCTAACTACCACACCTAGTTAACCTATGAATCTTAAATTTGGTTTACAGCTTGAGCTGATATCACTCAAAATTTACCTTTCTTTGTTGTTTTTCCTTGAAAATTGTCAGATTACTTCTGAATTTACACATACATGCGCTATTTCTAAAATAACTCTGAGCCCTGACTTTTTCTTCTATTTTAGATTTTTGCCTTATATATAACCTAGGCCAGTTTTGTCTTCCTTTGGCAGATTTGCTGCTCTGTAAGCCACGAATCTGACAGGGTGGTATCTTTTCTGTTTATTCTGATATTTTTGAGGTCCTTTCCTTTTCGTATCTCATCTTTCCCCCATCCTTCCCCAGACACCCTGAGTCTATCAGGATCTGCACCTTTTATGAAAGGGCCTCAGTTGAGAATTTGCCTTTCTTAATAACACAAAACCATTCTGACAGCAATGGGTATAAACTACAGTGAACTAATTTTGATGTAACAGAGGATTCATTCTATGGGAATACAGAAGAGAACATATTTTATTTATCTTTGTTTGCAAATATCTCATGAGGAAATTCCCACGTTCTTTAAATCTACTGGCACTAGTAGAGCTGACTTGGATCCCCTTAAAGACTCTGCCCAGTTTAATCAGAATGGGGCAGTGGAGTGTGAGTCCTGGAGGGTAGTTTGGTACTGCTCAGAGAGGGCAATGCCATGCTGAACATCTTGGTACCTCGGATATAACAGAAATCTCCCCCGGTGGGAGAAATAAGCACACCACATCTAGGCACAGAGCCGTTTCAGTAGGTTATCAAGATGGTCAGTGGAAGGAAGGGCTGCTGGTTTCCGCTGCTGAGCCTGAGAAATACTGACCCACTCTCATTCACTTACTTGTGTACAGCTGTAGACTGTGAGCTGCAACAATGGTGAACAATTCTTACTTTGTGTCGACAACCTATTAGAATATCCTGCTTTCAAAAGACCATTAACACAGTCCCAGGCCCTGTCCCACTGCTGGTAATTGATCCTGCTGACATAGCTCTTGTTTCTTCACTTGTTCTTTCTGGGCTTTAGACCATTTATTCTACACACTTGAAGTCTGGGCTCATGAGCCCCCATGTGTGACTTTGCAGAAAGCTCTATTTGTGACCTCAACCTGTGATAGCTGCCTCTGGCCTTGACCTTCCATCCTCCCAACTTTCCATACCATGTCCTGCTTCTGTCTCCCCACACTGGTGCTACTGCCTTTCCTTGACCCCTCTACACTTCTTACCTCTAACCTGGTGGGAGACAAAATTATCCCATTCCATTGAAAATCACATGTTTTTAGCATATATTTGAATAGATATAGACTGAAGAAATATAACTAGTCTTCTGAGAAAGATTTTCACTTCTGGGATTTATTTATCTGATGTTTTGATTGTTTGATTTCTAATCCTTTAGTTATATAAGAGATAATTCCTCCTATATCTAATATAATTTGATTGTAGATCTATTTATAAATGATTTTGTAATACTGCTTGGATGTTTGTTCTCTTTTGTTCTTAATTTTTTAAGTTCTGATTTAAATTCCAGTTACTTAACATACAGTGTAATATTAGTTCCAGGTATAGAATTTAGTGATTCATCACTTCCATACAACACCTGCTGCTCATCGCAACAAGTGCCGTCCTTAATCCCCATCACATATTTAACGCATCCTCCACCCTCTTATTTCACGTTTGTAACCTTTTCCCTTTATTTTGCAAACTGAAATATGTTGCCTAAGCAGTTATTGTAATGATCATATTTAATTTTCCCAACTACTCTACAGGTATTATTATCTCCATTTTTTGAGTCAATTCGGTAAATATTGAGCACCTGCTGTGTGCCCTGTGCATATGAAGAAGCTCAGTCTCAAAGAGATTAATTAATTTGCCTGAGGTGACTTTGTTTATGAAGGGTGGAACCAAGATTCAAATACATTTGTTTGATTCCAAAGTTCACATTTCTACTACACAAGCCTTCTGTTCTTTACTTCCTCCTCTGCTCAAAGCTATGCGAGCTCTGTGTGCAGCTGCATTACTTTTTATTTAAATAAAGCACTAAAATATGACCCACATGGTACCAAATGTTGACATGTTAGGGGCTTCCTACTTGTGTGGGAAGTTAGGACATTTACATGTGAAAATACGAAAGAGTTTAAAAGTGCATGCAGTTAAGTACCCAAATTAGATATACAGAGAAGAGAGAGGCTGGTGTTGTCTCTGGAATGTTTTACACAGGATATTGGGCAGATTTGAATATTTCCAAGGACAAGATTTAGGGAGGAGGGAACAATGTTCTTCCCAAACCATGGAAGGTGAAATGAGTCAGTTCCGGGGATAATGTTGGGTAATCATCCTTCTATGTAAAAATTATTTAAACAGTTAGCTATTTAAGTAATTCCTCCCCATTTCCTTCTCATTGAGCAGTTTGTTTGTTTAATTTTAATTTTAAAGAAGCATTCTGTTTCCACTTCCTCAGCCTCTGCCTTCAGGCTTCTGCTCATGTGTTGCCATGAAACTGCTCTCCTCATGATTAGCAATCACCTCCTTATTACTAAGTTCAGTGAAATGTTTTGGGTTCTGGTTTTACTTGATCTCTCGATAGTTGAAAGTGCGAGTCACCTGCTTTGGCTTTTGTCACACGTAGTGTTTTCTAGATTTATTCTTTGTCTCTGACAACTTCTTTTTTTTTTTTTTTTAATTTTTTTTTTAACGTTTATTTATTTTTGAGACAGAGAGAGACAGAGCATGAACGGGGGAGGGTCACAGAGAGAGGGAGACACAGAATCTGAAACAGGCTCCAGGCTCTGAGCTGTCTGACAACTTCTTTTCACTCCTCTTCCTGAGTCTCTCTTCCTTTGCCTATCTCTTAAATCTACCCAGGCGTCTCATTTATATGCTCTTTACTCCCATACCGACTTTTTTTCCAGTTTAATATTTCTGTCCAGATGTGTTTCCCACTACCTACTGGAATATTTTCTGGAATGCTGTACTGGTACCTTACTAGTAATATCATGCATAAAATGGGCCTTGTCTTCCACTGCTGCCCCACATGACCCCTACCCAAACCTGCTCCTCTGCTTGGGTTCCCTGCCTTACCTTATGGCCTTGCCTAAACCAGAAACCTGGTGTCATCCCGCCCACCTCTTTCCTTTCCTCTGTACTTACATCATCACTTAGCAATTCCTCTCACTTAGCTTCCTAAATGACTTTTAAATCTGTTGCCTCCTCTTTATCCACTTAGACAGGCTGTAATAAACCTTTCCTCCTTTCAACTCTTCACTTTGCTTCTAAGAAAGGGGGCTTTGGGGCACCTGGGTGGCTCAGTTCAGCGTCCAACTCTGATTTCGACTCAGGTCTTCATCTTACGGTTTGTGAGTTTGACCTGGTGCTGGGCTCTGCCTTGACAGAGCAGAGCGTTTTGGGGTTCTGTCTCCCTCTCTCTCTGCCCCTCCCCCTACCCCCGTCAAAATAAATAAACAAACATTAAAATTTTTTTAAAGAGGGGGGCTTTTAAGAATGAAGACCAGGTCTGGCACTCCTCTCCTTAAAATCTTTTCCTGGTTCCCCAGTTCCTCAGGTTAAATTTCTGACATCCCAACTTTGCAAAATTTTTTACATCTCAGTTCCCTTAGTCGTTCTCTACCGTGCAGCCATATAGGACCCGCCCCACCCCATAATCTCTAAGTTTTCCATCTTTTCTTGATGCCTTTTTATTTACATCGCTTTTGTGGGAAATTGCTCCCCCCCTACTCCCAAGCCTGGATAATCTTCTTTTATTTATTTTTAGGTCTTTAACATCAATCCTCTGCCATCCTCGACACCTCTAATCGGTAGTCTGGGGAAGGTTTTTTGTGTACAGAGGTGCCTAGCTGAAGGGATGAGTCAGGCTGGTGCAAAGGCTGCTTTTTAAAAATTTCACAGAGGTGCTGTGCAGGCTACAAGGTACGCTGTTACAACATTACCTATTTACATTTGCATATTCTTCCAAAACTTAGTTCATTGGATTTAGGGACTTCATTCACATTTTATCTTCAAGACCTAGCATTCAAGTTGTCATTCAGTGTAGCACAAACTATGGCATAATAATCATGTCTGTTCATATTTGCTTTCATAATTTACAGCGCATTTTTATTTTTATTATTTTTTGTCTGATTCACAGTATTAGCCGCCTGGGAAAGGGAGAAAGTATTTGAAATTGTTACGTACTTCAGATGGGAAGCTCTGCCCTTTCGACATTTCCCCCCTGTTGGGGCACTTTGGGTTGTTCTTGGGTTTGTCTCAGTCATTCCTTTCCTATTGGCAGAATCAAATTGGGGACATCTGGGGAATATCTGAATAGTACTTTCACTAAAGTTGTTGAGTGAAAGCTGGATAGGAGCATAGTCCTGGTGAGTTTGCTTTTTAGAAGCAGGTATCTGCTTAGTGAGGGTGAAGTTCCATTTTCTTAAATCTCTCTTTGCTAAGGCAACAAACTGATTCAATTGTCTCCTACCTCTGACTCTAAACTTTTCCTAAAAGTGCACCTGGCAGAACTGAGAGAACATTGTATCCTGTACCTTGTAAGTATCTAACCTTTCCCCTGCAGAGATATCCCTAATAGGAGTCACAACTTAGAAAAGAGGACACTTCTTGCCTGGCCCTCTCACCCTCACTCCACTTTCTCCAAACACCTCATTTTTCTTATTGTACTGTACAATTCTCTCTCTTGCTTTCATACTCTTCTGTCTCTTGATCTCATACTCCCTCGGCGCCCACACATGTCTAATCAGAGCTGTTTTCTGTGTTTCTGTTCAGCTCAATAGTTTTCAGCCTCATCTCCCAGTCAGGCTTCCGTTTCTTCATCTGAATTTCTTTATACTGTGCCCACACAAATGTACAGAATTATTTGCATACACTGCTAGCTCAGACCTTCTCCTTAGAAGTTAGAAGAGTGACTGGTGGGTCAGGCTCTTCAGCTACAAATCAGGAGGCACCAAGAAGTGAATGCATAAAAGCAGATTTGGGAGAGGGAGGATATCAGGCTGCATATCCAGTTAAGGGTGCATGGGAACAAAGTTGCTGTTTTTTCTTGCTGGTGTAGAATCTTAGGGAACCAGTTCAGAGACCAGAATCCTTGTCTGAAATTTTAAAATTGATTGTTATTTCAAGAGCTTTCCAGCTCTTGTTTGCCCAGGCAGTTGAGGCCTGCACAGTAAAAGCCTATGAACCAAGCTTCAGGCAAAAAACTTACACTTTTGTAGTTTCTGAAAACAATATTCAGATTATATCTTACTGGGTAGATATTTTATAGCTATCTGTATCCAAGTTTAATATCAGAGTAAATCTACAGATGATAGATCTCAAGGGATCTACTGAATAGTTGGATTTTTGTTTGTTGGCTGCTAAAGATTGTTAATCATGTGCCCAAACCAGAACAAAAGAATGCATTTAGCTTCTTGAATGAGGATTTCTGAAACCAAACACGAATGAAACCCAGGGGAGAAAGATAAGGGCTCATAAGTTTATGAAACTTGCTAATGGAACTTAAAATAATTCCCTTTTATGTGTTACTCTCCTTCAACTTTCTTATCCTGCTTGATTTATTTATTTTGTGTTATTTTGAAAAATTAAACAAAACTGAGGATATGCTCCATTTTGGATATAGAACTGTTTTGAGAATTGTAAGAAAATCGTTGCAGATTTAGAATTACACTTGGCCTACAAAAAAAAATTCAGCATTACTGATTTATTCTTCCACTTGGCAAATACTTGTTGAGTATCTGCTGTATTATTTACTGTTATAGGTACCTGTGATATGGCCGTGTACAAAGCTGACAAAACCCCTAGAACTTATTCTGTGTACACCCTCGGTATAGGGGCTGGGGATAAACAAACTGTGATAAGGGAGCCAAACTCAGAAGGAAGTGAGGAGGGATGAACCTCACCAGGACTAGTGAGCTGGGAGCTTGCCTGACGTTCCTGAGAGCAACACACAGACCTATGTGGTGTGGAATGAGGGGGCAGGAGGTTGGAGGTGATGCCATTGGATAGGTGACAGGAGCGTCCAGGTTGTGGTAAGGACCTTCACTTTGTCTCCTAGTGAGATGGTGTTATGGACTGAGTGTGTGTGTCTCTGTCCAGTTCCTATGTTGAAGCATTGATTTCCAATGTGGTGGCATTTGTTGTAGGACTTCTGTGAGATAATTAGGTTAATATGAAGCCACAGGAGGGGAACCTCAGGATAGGATTAGTGCCCTTATGTGAAGAGGAAGAGACATCAGAGCTACTGCCTGCCACCCCCCATCACACGAAGACACATTGAGGCGGCTGACCTCTGCAAGCCAGGAAGAGAGTTCTCATCAGGAACCAAATGTGCCAGCGCCTTGATCTGGAATTTCCTCGTCTCTGGAGCTATAAGAAATAAACATGGCTTGTTTGAGCCACCCAAGTCTGGGGTATTTTGTTATGGCAGCCCACGCTGAGATGGGAAGGTTTTGGAAAGTTCTGAGGAGAGAAGCGATCTGGCTTGTCTTTGAGGAGGATTACGGTACTCCTTTTTGATGGAGGACCACAAGGGCAAAGCAGAGCCTGGGACACCAGTTCAGAGACAGTTGTTGGGATTGGTGTCTTGAGTCAGAATAGCAGTAGTGGAGGTGGAGCACCACAGTCAGATTCAGGATGTGCTTTAAAGGTGCAACTGAGTATAAAGGTGCAACTCTGTCACAGACAGAGGTGACTCAAAGATAGATTTTGAGAAATTGGAAGGATAGAGTTGCCCCAGGTGGAGATGGGCATGGCTAAGGGTGGGGATGTGTGGTAAGGGACGAGTAGAGGAGTAGTCACTGGCACATAAATTTAAAAATGCCAATTGGACCTTCAAGTGAACATGTCAAATACATTATTGCAGACGAGTCTGCAGTTCGGTGGGAGTTCGAGGTTGGAGATAGAAAATCAGGAGTTGACAGCAACCAGGAATGATATTTAAAATATTTAGCAACTAGTGTTGCCTGAGTACCAACCAGTCAGAAAGGGTACCTGTCTTAACAAGAGACATGCTGTATAGCTCCCCACCAGCAGAATATCGGTGCAACATACATCACATTTGCTAAAGACGTCCCTTCTCACCTTTTACAGATTAACTATAAACTTAACAGATAAACCATAAATGTAGATTTCCTATAAAAACCCAAAAAGCTATTAACTACAAATCATAAGCAGAGTACATCTACATTCTCATTTTCTACTCCCTGATTCACATTATGCCCACTCCGTCTTCCTGTAGGGGTTAAATATAAAGTATTTAACTTACCATATTTTTAAAGTTTATTTATTTTGAGAGAGAGAGAGAGAGAACACAAACAGGGGAGGAGCAGAGAGAGAGGGAGAAAAAGAGAATCTGAAGCAGGCTCTGCACTAATTATCATGGAGCCTGATGTGCGGCTCTCTCAGGAATTGTAAGATCATGACCTGAGCTGAAATCAACATTCAGATGCTTAACCAACTGAGCGACCCAGGCACCCCTTAACATATATTTTTGAAGACTAGTTTGAAAGTATTGGCTTTCAAGTAAAACAGACCTGTTTTGGAGTCCTGGATCTTCTATTGTACTACTTATTTTATAGAAACACGTTCTTAATCCTTCTTTTGTATGAAAACAAAGTTTGTAAAATTGAGAAGAAAACCACCTCACAGTTTAATGAGGCTTGGAAATTCAATATGTAAATGACCTATCATAGTGCCCATTATTTGTGGAACAATTCCCTACCTAAATCATAACATTTTCGAGCTTGAAGGGACCTTACTTTCTTTGCATTTTTACTAATAGTCAGATATTCACAGCACCTAGATTGAATTGAGAATCTGATCTACATTCAAAAATCTTTGCGATTAGATTTATGCACACCTAGAGGAAGCAGAAATGGTTATCAAAGAAAAGACCTTGATTTTGATTAGTTCTTTCTTACAAGTCAGACTTGAAAAATCCATCAGAAAGTGCTTTCTCATACTATGTAAGCTATCATTATATCTTTATATAAATATTTCCTTGTTATACCATCCCCAAACGGTTGTGATCATCTACTTTTGTTGGTAAGCTCCTGTAAGTACAGGGATTCTTTCTTTCTTGCTCTGATTTTTCAGTGCCCAGAACTGTGCACCATTATATAAGGATGAGTATGGGACCAGGTACATGTGTGTTGGGTAGAGGAGAGTCTGGCCTTCTAAACTTCAGAAGATCCTACACATTCCAGTCATTAATGCATCTTTGTTCTGGGCAGATGTGGGGAGAATGTCTTGGCTGCCTTCCCAGATGGGTAGAAGTGAGGTCAGAGACTGTTTTGTTTCCTGTTGATTCTTCAATACCTAGAAAGTTTCCTGGCATGAATTGGTGCTCAAGAAGCATTTATTAAATTAATACATGGAAACAAAGCAGTGTAATGCTAATTGTACCTGGTGTCACAATTTTTGAGGGAAACAAACAGTAAGTATCTGATTTCCGTGAATGCAGTTTGTAACTGATTTACAAATGTCATTACTGAGCCATGACTTAGGGTCCTGTTGCATTCCATGTTGCTCTTTTTTTCCCTCTCCTCATTAAAATTATGGATTTTACTTACCAGGTTTTCTCTTCCCATCAAAGAGGTACAGAAAATACTGTAGTTTACATTTAATTACTGGGTCAATATTAATTGCACAGTTCTGTCTTCTCGTAGAAAGAGTCCTCTCCTTGGGGAAATCTCTGGCCCTCTTTAAAGTAAATCCCTTTTCTAATTTGTTAGACAAGCTGAATGTCAGAACCCAGCTGTGGACACAGCCATGATTCAAACTGCTAATTTCCCCCCACTGTGAAAATGAAAATATGGACACCTGTGGAGGATCAGAAAAGGGAAGGAAGAACAGAGAAACATTGAAGGCAGCTGTTTTGTGACCAGCACTCTGGAAGGCTGGCAAAGGGTTCTCAGTGTTTTTTAGGACTCTGTCACAGATAAGACTGTGCTTTCTGTTTGTGCTTTTTGTCCTACTTTTAAAAGCAAGAATTTCTTCAGAAATACTTCTAATAAAACATGCCTAGTAACTTCTAGCTGTTATGTGATTTTACGTTTTTTACCTAACTGTTAAAATTGTTTCAACTAACATTTTATTGAATGTATGTCACATGCCAGGCATGATGCCAAATGCCTGTATACATTATCTTGTTTAACAGTCATAGAAAACCTCTGAGCTAGTACATTAGTATATTCACTTCTACAAATGCAGTGAAGAGGGGAGTCGTACTAAGCATCTTGTGCGGTTACGCAGCAAGTGACCAAGGTGGGACTGCGTGCCCTGCGTTCTGTGTGCAAAGCCCACTGGCCTCTGCAACTGTCTCTCTAGATGATGGCTGTGGAGGCCTGGGATTATTTTGTTTATCCTGTTGGAAGTGACAACTGCAGTCATGACCAAATACCCTGTGACATTAATTCCCCCTGGAAGTGTAATTTGATTATGTTTGGTAAACTGAATGAATGTCTCATTTCTATGAATGCAGCTTTTAATTGATTTACAAATGACATTGTTTGGAGCTGTGACTGCTGGAATTGGACTTGGTGTCCTGTTGCAGTCGATGCTGCTGTTTTCGCTGTCCCCACGCCGCCCGTGGTTTCTGTCAGGCTGTTTTAATCATGTCCTTTGAAAGTAGCCATCTTTTAGAGAAAGAAGTAAATGTGGCAACTATGCTGAAGTAGCCTTTGTGTGGAAATAAAATCTACTTGCAGTGGGAATTACCTTTCGGTTATTGCACGACCAAAACTGGCACAGACAAGTGAATAGATAACTTTTAAAAAATGTATTTTTGTACATACGCATTATTAAAACCAAATGAAAATTGTTAACGTAGGACACTTCTAACGTCTACATTTAGTTTCCTCAAATCGATTTGCGTGTAAAATTCCTAACGCATTCTTCAATAGAATTTATAGTTTATGGCCAGATTCCTTGACTTTAGTCTTTGCAAAAGAAAGCAACTATCACTCCTTTTAGAGCAGATGGTTGTAGGAAACAAGTTACTATATGAATGACCTTGTGCCCAGCAATAGAAATCCTAGGAATGTATGCACTGAAGATTACTTCGTGTTACTTTTTAGTAACTTGAGATTCTGTGCCAGTCTTGCCACTGTCCATTTCAAGCTTAAGGACCTACATATTTGGGTCTGAATTGCTCAGATTATATTGTTTCTTCCTAAAAACATTTTTCAGTGTCTATAGATTGACTTTTTATCTCTTTTTTCTTATGAGGATTTTTAATATTTAATCTCTTAGCAACCTCCAAATACACAATCCAGAATAATTGTAGTCACCATGCCATACATTATATCCCCGTGACTTACTTATTTTATGACTGGAAGTTTGTACCTTTGACTCCCTTTACCCATTTTACCCACCCACTAACCTCCTCCCTCCTGGCAGTCACCAATCTGTTCTCTATGTCTATGCACTTGACTTTCTGTTTCATTTTGTTTGCTTTGTTTTTCAGATTCAACATATAAATGAGATCATGTGGTATTTGTCTTTCTCTGCCTGACTTAATGTTTTACTTAGCATAATGCCCTCCTGGTCTATCCATGCCATTGCAAATGGAAAGATCTCATTCTTTTTTTATGGTTGAATAGAATTCCATTTGTGTGTGAATGTGTGTGTTTATATGTGTGCATATATCTTTTTGAATTAGCCTTTTCATTTTCCTTGGATAAATACCCAGAAGTGGAATAGCTGTATTATATGGTAGTTATATTTTTAATTTTTTGAGGAACTTCTATACTGTTTTACATTATGGCTGCACCAATTTACGTTCCCACCAGCAGTGTAAAAGGCTTCTTGTTTCATTATATCACTTCTTATTTTCTGTTTGATAATAGCCATTCTAACAAGTGTGAAATGATATCTCATTGTGGTTTCAATTTACATTTCCCTAATGATTAGTGATGTTAAGCATCTTTTTCTTGTGACAGTTGGCTATCTTTATCTCTTTTTTAGAAAAATGTCCTTTCAGAGCTTCTGCCCATTTTCTAATTAGGGGTTTCTTTGTTTTCTTTTCTTTCTTTCTTTTTTTTTTTTTTTTTTTGCTAATCAGTTATACACATTTTAAAAAATATACTTTAGACATTAACTCCTTATTAGATACATGATTTGCAAATATTTTCTCCCATTCAGTAGGTTGTCTTTTCATTTTGTGGATGGCTTCCTTTGCAATGCACTTTCCGGTTCGATGCAGTCCCACTTGTTAATTTTTGCTTTCATCCCCTTTGATTTTGGAGTCAGATCAAAAAGATCATCACCAAGAATGATGTTAAGGAGATTGCCGCCTGTGTTTTCTTCTTGGAGTTTTATGGTTCCAGGTCTTACATTCAAGTCTTTTATCCATTTTGAGTTTGTGTGTGTGTGCGTGCGTGCGTGTGTTTGTGCGTGTATAGTGTAAGATAGTAGTTTAGTTTATTTTTTCCTTTTGCATGTGGCTGTTCCGTTTTCCCAACACCATTTATTGAAGAAACTGTCTTTTCCCCATTACACATTCTTGCCTCCTTTATCATAAATTCATGAACCATATATGCATGGGTTTATTTCTGAGCTCTCTGCTCTATTTAAATGGTCTCTGTACCTATTTTTATGCCAATATCACACTTAGTTTTGTAATGTAGATTGAAATCAGAGAGTATAATGTCTCTAGCCTTGTTCTTTCTCAATATTGCTGTGATTATTCTGGGTCTTTTGTGGTTCCATACAAATTTTAGGATTGTTTTTTCTATTTCCATGAAAAATCCCATTGGAATTTTGATTGGGATTTCATTGAATCTGTAGACTGCTTTGGGTAAAATGGACATTTTAGCAATGTTAATTCTTCCAACCCATAAGCATGAAATGTCTTCCCATTTATTTGTTTCTTCTTCAGTTTCTTTCATAAGTGTCTTACAGTTTTCAGTGGACAGGACTTTCACCTCCTTGGTTAAATTTATTCCTAGGTATTTTATTCTTTTTGATGAAGCTTAAATGGAATTGTTTTCTTAATTTTGCTTTCTGCTATTTTATTGTTAACATGTAACTATGCAACAGATTGCTGTATATTGATTTTGTATCCTACTTTACTGAATTTATTAGTTCTGGCAGTTTTTTGGTGGCATCTTTAAAGTTTTTTATATATAAAATCATATGTTATCTACAAATAGTGACACTTTAATTTCTTCCTTTCCAATTTGGATGGTTTTAATTTCTTTTTCTTGCCTAATTGCTGTGGCTGGGACTTCCAGTATTATTTTGAGTAAAAGTTGTGAGAGTGGACATTCCTGTCCTGTTTCTGATCTTATAAGAAAGGCTTTCCCCATTTTTTTTTAAGAAAGAGAAAGCACGCATAAACAGGGGAGAGGGGCAGAGGGAGAGAGAGAGAATCTTAAGCAGGCTCAATGTTCAGCACAGAGCCTGACATGGGGCTTGACCCCACGACCTGGGATCACTCCCTGAGCTGAAATCAAGAGTTGGACACTTAACTGACTAAGCCACCCCTAGGCTTTCAGCTTCTCACTTATTGAGTATGCTTTAGCTATCAGCTTGTGTATATATAGCCTTATTATATTGAGGTGTTTCCTTTGTACCCATATTGTTGAGAGATTTTTGTCATAAATGGATATTGAATTTTTCCCAATGCTTTTTCTGCACCTATTGAGATAATCATATATGATTTTTATTCTTCATTTTGTTAATGTGGTGTATCATGTTGATTGATGTATAAATGTTGAACCATCCTTGCATCCCTGGAATAAATATTTGATTATGATATATTACATTTTTAATGTGTGGTTGAACTTGGTTAATATTTTGTTGAAGATTTTTGCCTCTGTATTCATCAAGGATTTTGGCCTGTAATTTTATTTTCTTTTGGTATCCTTGTCTGGTTTTGATATCAGGGTAATGCTGGCCTTGTGATATTTGTTTGGAAGCATCCTATCTTTTTAAAATTTTTTAGAAGCATTTGAAAAGGATTAGTGTTACTTTCTTTGAATGTTTGAAGGAATTCACCATTGAAGTCATCTGGTCCTGTACTTTTGTTGAGAGTGTTTTGGTTGCTGATTCAATCTATTTTCTAGTTATCAATTTATTCACATTTTCTATTCATGATGCAGGCTTAGAAGGTTTTATATTTGTGAGAATTTTATCTGTTTCTTCAAGGTTTTCCAACTTGTTGGTGTATGATTGTTTTTAGTAGCCACTAATGGATCTAAAGAATCTTTATTGATCTTTTGTATTTTTGTGTTATCAGTTGTAATGTCTGCTCTTTCATTTCTGTTTTTATTTATTTGAGGTTTCTTTTTCTCTCGGTGAGTCTAGCCAAAAGCTTATCAATTTGGTTTATCTTTTCAAAGAACCAGCTCTTAGTTTCATTGATTTCCTCTATTGTCCTTTAGTCTCTATTTTATTTATTTCAGCTTTGATCTTTGTTATTTCCTTCTTTCTACTAACTTTGGGCTTCATTTGTTTCTTTCTGATTTCCTTGAGGTATAAAGCTAGATTGTTTATTTGAGATTTGTTTTTTGAGGTAGACCTGAATTGCTCTGAATTTCTCCTCTCTGAACTGTTATTGCTGCACCTCATAAATTCTGGCGTATTGTATTTCCATTTTAATTTGTCTCAAGGTACTTTTTGTTTTCTTCTTTCTTCATTGACTTGTCATTCAGTTACATGGCGTTTAATCTCCATATATTTATGATTTTTCATTTTCTTCTTGTAATTGATTTTTAGTTTTATGCCATTATGGTCAGAAAACACATTTGGTATGATTTCATTCTTCTTAAATTTATTAAGACTCGTTTTTATGGCCTAATGTATGATCCACTCTGGAGAATGTTCTATGTGCACTTGAGAATAATATGTATTCTGCTTCTTTTTGGATGGAATGTTTTTTTATATATCTATTAAGTTCATCTGGTTTAATGTGTCATGTAAGGTCAATGTCTCCTTATTGATTTTCCTTTGGATAATTTATCCATTGAGGTATTAAAACCCCCTATTATTATCGTATTATTGTCTATTTTCCTTTATGTCTATTAAGATTTGTTTTGTATGTTTAGGTGATTCTATGTTGGGTGCCTAAATATTTATAAATGTCCTATCCTCTTATTGGATTGACCCTTTTATCATTTTGTAATGCCCTTCTTTGCCTTTTATTACAGTCTTTGGGTTGAGGTCCATTTTATCTGATATAAACCTAACTATCCTGAGGCTTTCTTTTGGTTTCCATTTGCAGGGAGCATCTCTTTCCATCCCTTCACTTTCGATGAGTGTGTGTGTCTTTACATCTGAAGTGATTCTCTTTTAGGCAGCACATGGATGAGTCTTTTTTTTTTTTAATTTATTCAGCCACTTTATGTCTTTTGATTGAAGAATTTAGTCCATTTACATTTATAGTACTTATTGATAGTATTTACTTATTGCTATTTTGTTAATTGTTTTCTGGATGTTTTGTTGTCCCTCTTTGTTTCTTTCTTCTTCTCTTGCTCTTTCGTTTTGCAGTTTGATGACTTTCTTTTGTGGTATGCTTAGATATCGTATTTTCTTTTGTGTACCTATCATTGGTTTTTGCTTTCTGATTACCATGAGACTTACATATATCAACCTATATTATAAGTCTATTGTAAGTTCAAAACAACTTAAATTTTCATTCTAAAACTACATTTTTACTCCATCTCCCACCCACAGTTCATGTTTTTGGGGTCACATTTGACATCTTTTTATCTTGCATATACCTTAACTAATTATTGTAGCTATTATTTTTAATACTTTCGTCTTTTCACCCTCATATTCACTTTATAAGTGCTTAATGTACTACTTGTATTGTATATTTACCTTTACTAGTGAGATTTCTACTTTCTTATGTTTTGTTACTAATTAGCACTCTTTCTTTTCATCTTAAAGAGGTCTTGTTAACATTTCTTGTTTGTTAACATTTCTTGTAAGGCTGGCTTAGTGGCAATGTGCTTCTTTAGCTTTTGCTTATTTGGAAAACTCTCTCCTTCAATTCTGAAGGATAATGTTGCTGGGTAGAGTATTCTTGGTTGGAAGCTTTTCTTTCAGCACTTTGAATATATCATACTACTCTCTTGTGGCCTGTAAAATTTCTGGTGAAAAATTTTCTGATAGGCTTATGGGGAGGGGGAGCAGTTCCCTTGTTCTCAACTAGTTGTTTTTCTGCCTTTAATTCTCTCCTTGTCTTTACTTTTGACATTTTAATTTAATGTGCCTTAGTGTGGATTTCTTTGGTTGCAAGTTATTTGGAACTCTCTGGGCTTCTTGGATTGAGATGTCCATTTCCTTTCCTAGGTTAGGGAAATTTTCAGTCATTATTTCTTCAAACAAGTTTCCTGCTACTGTTTTTCTCTCCTCTTTGTGGGACCCCTGTAAAGTGAACATTGGTTCACTTGATATTGTCTCATAAGCCCCTTAGACTATCCTCATCTTTATTATATATTATTATTACTATTACTATTACTATTACTATTACTATTACTATTACTATTAGTATTTGGTGCTCTCCTGGAGTGAGTTTCACCACCTTGTCTTCAAGTTAACTGATCCTTTCTTCTGCTTCATATAATCTGTTGTTGAACCCCTCTAGTTTTTCAGTACACTTATTGTGTTATTCAACTCTGGCTTCTATTTGGTACTTTCTTATATTTTCCATCTCTGTTGAAGTAATCACTGTGTTTATCCAATTTTATTCCATATTTGGTGGGTGTCTTTATGACCATTACTTTGAACTTTTTATCAAGTAATGGACTTATCTCTATTTCATTGAGGTTTATTTCCTGGTGAGTTGTCTTGTTCTTTCATTTGGAACATATTTTTTTGTTTCCTTATTTCTCATGACTCCCTGTGTTTGCTTTATGTCTTTGGTGAAACAGCTACGTTTCTTCTTCTTATAGGAGGGGCCTTGTATAGGACATGAGCCTTATTGTTCAACTTTCCTGTAGCTCCTAGTTGCCTCTCAACTTCAGTGATTGTCCCAACAGCCTATTTTACTTTTAGGAGCTCCCAGTTATTGAGGTTGTACCAAAACCTGTCAGTGTCCCAAAGGAAGAGATCTCAGTCAGCACCTAATTTCAGGCTGATTAGAAGCCAGACCCTTAGGCAGCAACTTTTAAAGTCTACAAATATATAGGGTCCTGTGGGACCACAGTTGTAAACCATGCTGGTTTCCAGACCAGGCAATTGGAGTTGTCCCCAAGCAATAGTTACAAAAATTGGGGCTCTATACAAGTGTATAGGCCCCCTTCTGAGTGTTACCAGTGAGCTTTAGTGAGGTAGAGGGAGAGCACAATGACAGCATCTCCTGGTTTCTGTTTCCTGAGAGCATTTTCAGGGCCTCTATGAGGCTTCTAGGAGTGGGCCAAACCAAGAGCCTACCCCTCAGGCCAAAGCCTCTTTCTCAGAAAAACTGGGGGTGTGTTTTAGTCTGCTATCTGTGCAGTGCCCTGGAGATAGTAGTCTGTCAAGGAATGTCTCCAATTGTTAGATAATTATGAGATCCAAGAATGCAAGCCCATCTGGTCTCCTGAGCCAGGTGCTCAAGGGGTGTCCCATGAGCTGCTGAAATGAAAACTGAGGCAACACACACTAAAAACAGAAAACCAGGCACCAATTGTATATAAAATTTCCCCTCCAGAGGTATTGACACTGTGGAGTGTGGCAGAGGGAGAGTGGGAAGGTGGCACCTGCTAAGGAAAAAAGGAAAAGAAAAGGGCAGCCCCTGCCAACTCTTGCAAGGAAGAAAGAAAGCACAAGAATGTTGCCCACTGGCTGTAGGAAGGTATAGGGAGGTGCAGGTATGGTCCCCACTGGCTTTAGCAAGACAGGGAGAGAGTGCAAACATGGTGCCTGCCAGTTGAAGTGTAAAGATGGCAACCTGCATGGAAAGGAATAGAAAAAGGTGCCTACCTCCCACTGGCTTTAGCAAAGTAAAGGGAGAATGCAAAAATGGTGCCTACTAGCATCTCTGTACCCAGAGAGAATCACAATAGACTCCTGCCCTTCCATCAGATGCTTTAAAATTAGCACGTTAATTTTCTTCACATGATGTCTGGGTGCGTTTTCAAACTGCCATCTCTGTGTTGGGCCCTAGGGCAAATGAGTCTGCATACCAACCCTTTTAAGAGCAGTGTCTCAGTTTGCTGCTGCCCATTGGGTCTCATAAACCCATGCCCTGTTGGTTTTCAAAGCCAGACGTTTGGAGGCTCATCTTTCACATACAGGTTGTAAGAGTGGGGGTGGCTGATGTGGGGTGGGAGCCTTTGCTCCTCAGGGGGAAGTTTTGATTTGTGAGTTCCCTCCCGATTATGCATTGACATGTGGGGGGTTGAGGTTTATGGTGAGACTGCATCTCAGCTTCTCCTACTTGCTTTGATGTGACCCTTTTTTGGTGGAAAGAGCTGTTTAGCTAGTTTTCAGATCTTTTTCAGAGGGAATTTTTCTTCATGTAGCTGTAGATTCAGTGTGTCTGTGGGAGGAAATGAGTTTAGAATCTTCTTACATCACCATCTTTGACTGCCTCCTATCTCTATAGACTTTTAAACCAAGATCTAGCAGGGTGGATACCAGTTAGTGACTATATCATGTATTATACCATGGAAGGGTGATCACTTGCAAGTCATATGAGTACTTCTATGAGCGATCTCTATCTCCTTTTTTTTTTTTTTTTTGGTGGGGAGGAAATGAATTTGGTCGACTATTTTTACATTGACAGTGTTCTAAAAATGTTTTGAAGTTATACTTTTATGATTAGAACCTGTCCATGTGTGAATCAATTTATTATTGCAAATTTAAGACTTTTAATTCTAAGTCAGGGAGCTTGAAAGTTCATGCTAACACAGAATGGAATAACGAATGATAGATTGTTCTCATTTTTGCTCTAAGAGTTCTGTCTCTATTTAGAAATGAATCCTGCTTTATGTTCCATTGGGGTTCCTGAAGTTGATAGCAGAGGATAAGATTTGAGAACTATAGGGAAACCTGAGAACACTTAACATCAAGAATGAGGGGGTAGCTTGAAAAAAACTTCATAGATTTGGATTCGGGGAAGGTTTTCAATTTACTCAGTAACTTCTCTATTTACATTATATAAGTTTTGATTGGATAATAAATGTTAACTACTATACAGACATGTTTTATTGTGCTTTGCGTTATGGCATTTCTCACATATTGAGTTTTTTGGTTTTGTTTTTGTTTTGTTTTGTTTTTTGCAAATTGAAGGTTTTTTGACAGCCCTGCATTGAGTATGTCTATTCGCACTATTTTCCAACAGTTCCAACAATATTTGCTCACTTCATGTCATTGGGTCACAAATTGGTAATTTTTACAATATTTCAAACTTGTTCACTTACTATATTTGTTATGGTGATCTGTGATCAGTGATTACATATTGCTAAAAGCTCGGATGATCATTAGCACTTTTTAACAGTAAAGGTTTTTTTAAATTAAGTTAGTATTATTTTACACATAATACTGTTGCACACTTAATAGACTAAAATTTAGTGTAAACATAATTTTTATATGTACTGGAAAACAAAAAAAACCTCATTTGACTCACTTTATTGCAGTGTTTGCTTTATTATGATAGTCTGAAACTGAACCCACATCTGAGCTACACCTGTAGTATTCTGTAACTTACGATGCCAGAGCTACTAAGAGAAAATCGTACTTATGTTTATTATTTTCCCAAATCTAAATAGTAACTAACAGGGGCGCCTGGGTGGCGCAGTCGGTTAAGCGTCCGACTTCAGCCAGGTCACGATCTCGCAGTCCGTGAGTTCCAGCCCCGCGTCGGGCTCTGGGCTGATGGCTCGGAGCCTGGAGCCTGTTTCCGATTCTGTGTCTCCCTCTCTCTCTGCCCCTCCCCCGTTCATGCTCTGTCTCTCTCTGTCCCAAAAATAAATAAACGTTGAAAATAAAAAAATAAATAAATAAATAAATAGTAACTAACAAAAGGAGTCTTGCAATTCCATCATTGGAGTTGTCTATCTTTTTACATATTTATTTGAAACTTCTAAGTAAGATTTCTGTAAAGACACCCATCTTCACCATCATATGAGGATGATCATCATCCAGAACACTTGTTTCTTCACTCACTGTGGGTGTATTTCTCTTTTCTAAACTACTTTATAGATTGTCTTGCTACTTGCAAGCAGGCTTGTGGCACCATGATTTTGCCACTACATATTTCTTCACTCATCTTCATGTTCCAACCTAATGGATGACAAACATGCCAAAGACAATATTGACCCGATTAATGTTTTGTTTTGTTCTCGTCCATCTCACTAAGGCATTTTACTTGCTATCTCGTATGTACTGTTATTTTGAATGCTGATGTTCAAAGAACACTCTTAACTTATGGGCAGCAGCTCACAAAATAATTGGCTAGCGGATTCTCTTAGTTGAGGGGAATGTTTGTTGGACATTGGAAGTGTCACCTGCCATCAGTCTGGATACTTTTAAAAATCACCAGTTGTCCCACCTTCAGCGTAATTCCCTATGCTTTTAATCAAGTTGTTATTTGTTCACAAATAGCATTAGGGGTAGGAGAAGGTAGGAAGAAATTTTTTAATGGCCCAATACAAAAACTATCACCTGCTCTGTAGTAACAGTGTGGTGCTGTGATTCATACAATTTCTGGACTCCTTTCGTATAACAAAGAGGCTATATTGTAGTTGACGTTTAATGTCTCTGTTAAGTCTGAAATTCTGGTACTTGATTTTTTTAAATATGTTGTGTAGATTATATTTTACACAAAATACAGGTGTAGTGGACAATTGCCATACCCCATGATCTTTTAAATAGCCTTTCTAAAATTGGGAAATCACATTATGAGTCATTCCTTACCAATTTAGAGGTCAGAAATCAACTTTTCAGCCTCCCTTGCAGTGAGGATGCAATCATGTTACCTAGAATTGTCCAATCTGAAATTTTTGCCATATATAAATTGGGGATTGATCGTATGAGGAGACAGGTTTGGTATGGACCTTCTTATTGTGTCAGTAAGTGTGGTAGCATACTGCTCTGATTTGAAGGGTTAGCAGTATAATATCTAATTCTTGATACAGAATTGACATATATCTGGAGACATTGGCAATTGTGGTACATTACTGATATTAAATGATTGGGGCGCCTGGGTGGCGCAGTCGGTTAAGCGTCCGACTTCAGCCAGGTCACGATCTCGCGGTCCGTGAGTTTGAGCCCCGCGTCAGGCTCTGGGCTGATGGCTCGGAGCCTGGAGCCTGTTTCGGATTCTGTGTCTCCCTCTCTCTCTGCCCCTCCCCCGTTCATGCTCTGTCTCTCTCTGTCCCAAAAATAAATAAAAAAACGTTGAAAAAAAAATTAAAAAAAAAAAATAAATGATGGCAGCTAAAGTGGCAGTTCTATGTAAATATGTCTATTCCTTTAAAAACAACATTGATTTTTTTGCTACCCAACAAATGAATATTTAGTTTAGTGACTTGAATTACATGTGAATAGGAAGGAAGATAAAGGTGAGCCTAGGTAAAGTGTTGAATTTATGTCTATATTGCATGGTCTATGGATAATATGGGCCTCATTCATCATCTCCTAAATTAAATTACCCTTCAGGCACATGGGTGGCTCAGTTGGTTAAGGGTCTAGCTTCAGCTCAGGTCATGATCTCATAGTTTGTGGGTTCAAGCCTCGCATTGGGCTCTGTAGTAACAGCTCAGAGCCTGAAGCCTGCTTCAGATTCTGTGTCTCCCTATCTCTTCCGTTCCCTTGATCATGCTCTGTTTTTTTGGTTTCTCAAAAATGAATAAATGTAAAAAAATAAATAAAATAAAAATACATTATTATTCTTTGAATGAATAAATGAGGGAATAAGCAAATAAATAATAAATAAGTAAATAAGTTAGTAAATAAGTAAATAAGTATATAACATAAATACAACATACTTAAATTACTCTTCTCAGTATCCTGAATGTCCACTGAAGAGCTTTTACCTTTGCAAATTATACATCATTTCCTTTATATAAGTCTTCTGAGGGAAGCTGGATTTGAGAGCTGTTAAAGTGAAATGGCAGGATGCAGAATTTTTTTGTACTTTCTGTTTTTACTAAGAACATAATCCAATTGACAAGACTAAATTTATATGATGTAAATTATTCTCCAAGGGACTTAAGAAGAAATGAAATCTTTTTCAATATCAAATCAATTCACTACTAGAACTGAGGCCCTGAACTGGGAGACATACCAGGTGTTTTTTTGAATTTTATGTCATGACCCATTACTGACCATTAAATATAATGAAATATTTAATAAAATATATCAAAATGTCTTAGTGTACTGTTCTCCAGTTGTGTGTATGTGTATGTATTTTTATGTACTATATAGAATGTAATTTTTACTGAGAGTCATTTCATACTGGAAGAGTTTAATAGACCAAGAACTTACTGTTAGCCAGTTGATGCCATCTGTCTTTCCATAGAAAAACAAATCATTAAAAATGTTTTGTGTCCATTTTTGGTTTTCAAAATTGACCTATGTCACAAATGGTCACACAGAAATTGTTATCCTAGGTTCTAGGAATTTCTGATATAAACTTACTTAGATCATTCCGTTACATCGCAGTTTATAAAAGTTTTCTGAAGTTCAGACCATTGAGTAGTTCTGTTCAGTCTGGTACTTAGCACAGTTTCTTCTTCATTGTGTGTGTGTGTGTGTGTTTAATGAATTATGCAATTGAAAGAATATGCTTGAAATAAAAATTGTTAGTCCCTTAATTCCAGTGCATAATTCATTTCAGTTTTTTGTTTTTTGTTTTTTGTTTTTTTTTTTTTTTTTACTGTGTAGATTTTGTTTTGTCCAATTCTAGAAATAATCTTTTAAGTATTTGGAAATGTCCTTCCACCTGTGCTTGACATTGTTGGGTGCAGTTTTGCTTTGAGTTACTGGTAACTCGAAGCAAGAGGAAAAGGTACAGATGCTCTGTTTTTCAGTTCTTAGATTGTTTAGGCAAACCTTCAAGGTAGTTCAAAAGCCTAAAGGAGATATTAAGAATTGTAAGTGTCCAGAGCACCTGGGTGGCTCAGTCAGTTGAACATCCGACTTCGGCTCAGGTCATGATGTCACAGTTCATGAGTTCAAGCCCCGTATCAGACTCTGTGCTGACAGCTGGGAGACTGGAGCCTGCTTGGGATTCTGCGTCTCCCTCTTGCCCTCTGCTCCTCGCCCACTCTCAGTCTGTCTGTCTCTCTGTCTCTCTCTCTCTCTCAAACATAAATATTAAAAAAAGAAAAAGAATTGTAAATTTCACAAAATGATGCTGAAATAACATTTTCTGAGGTTTTTTTTTTGCCCTTAAAAAATGAAAAATTTTTTAAAAGAATCCACTTTTACTGAATAGAAAGAATTGCCTTCATTTTTAACAATATAATAAATTACCTTTCTTTTCTACTCTTTTTATTCATTTGTATAAGCTTTAGAGAGTTGTTCTTGCCAGGGAACCCCAAATATTTTGTGAAATGATGAATAATTTGAATGCCCAGATGCTTTGTAGCAAGAAAGATAAGTCCTTTGAGAGGATCAGAGAAAGTGATAGATATCAAACTCCATTCATGCTTCATGGTTCCATGGCAGGAATCCAGAAGAAAGGTCACCTAGACTTCTGATTTTACTGTTCATTTTTAAGTATAATTTTCACATTAGTGGTAATCATAGTTCATTTTAATATTGAAGATGGCTTTTTAAAATTGATGAGACTACATCTCTTACTCCTTTTCTGTTTCTTATTTATTTTCTTTCCTGAATGGAAGCCAATATTATAGTAGGTTAAAAACTGCAGTGGAATTTGCTAGTGTAGCATCTTGCACAGTGTCATCATATGGACATAGTTTTTTAATAGTGTTTATGATTATACATAAATTATAAAATATTTAGGAAGATCGTATCTGAAAAAGGTAAGATTATCAAGTAATATTATCAAGATTATATTTATATATCAAATGATAACTGATATATAAAATATTTTACTTTATAAATGATTAATCATACAGTTTTGATAGCCTCATCTACAGTTAAGTATTTGTTTATTAATAATACTTGATAGTACTGCTGACAAGCAGTTAAATATAATTAAAAGAACTAAAAGTTTCAACTGAAACTATATAAGCAAATAAATACAGTCCTCATTATTTGAAGATCCCATATTTGCAAATTCATTTGCTTACTAAAATTTATTGATAATCCCTTCAATATTTGGGACACTTTTGTGGTCATTCTTGGACATTTATGCATGTGCAAAGCAGCAAAAAGTTGGAGTCACCGCATATGCATGGCATTCCCAGCTGAGGTCTATCAAGGTGACAGTCTGCTTTCTTGTGTCAACTTTCATACTTGAAACAAGTGTCTTTTTCACTATTAATGCCATATTAAATATGAGATGTGCCTTATGAAGAAAATATGAGAAAATATCAAGTGTGTTAGATAAGCTTTGTAGCAAAGCTTCCTTCAGGCATGAGTTCTAGCACTGTTGGCCATGGGTTCAACATTAATGAATCGCAATATATATTAAATCAAGTTTCTTTAACCAGAAACACATATAAAGAAAGGTTATGCATTGATAAATTGACAAAAATGGTGTGACTGGAGGTTGCAGGAAGGTAACCCTGCATTTTCCCTAGGAGCAATGGTTCAGTATTTGCTAATTCAGTGTCCATGGCAATTGTAGAGTGTAACTATGGTGAATAATGAGAAATGGCAATATTAAGCAGTCTGAAATTTGTTATAGTGGAAAAATATTGGAAAACAATGATTTGAACTAAAAGAATCAAATTTACTTTTAAGGGAATGCATTTCAACATAGAATTAATAGCATAATTATTGGAAAGGCATTTTTCTTTATTTCCTTTAGCTTTGAAGAGAGCATCATATGACAATCAGAGATCAAAAAGAAATAAAAGATAGTTTCCAAGTAATAGTTTGTTGCCTTATTCATAGATAGAACTCAAGCCTATTATTTAAGAACATTTTTTTAACAAATCCCTGTGTAAAATTTTTACTATTTATTTATGTAATCAATGTTACAGGAAGTGTTGCTTTAATTTTGATGGTGGTGCACTGTTACAGGTGAAGGAGACAGCTGAGACCCCTCTAGCTCCAGCTCCCTAGTTTACATATGAGGAATGGAGGCCCAGACTCATTCTGTACTTTGCCAAGATTGAAGAACAAGCTATTGGTGGTCAGGGTCTGAACTAAAGTTTCCTGATTCAATCAAGTGTTTCTGTTCTTAGGCTGTCCAATTCTCTGAAACTCACCTGTCATACATTCTACAGTAACTGCCTAGTGGCAACCATAAATATGAAAGATTTTATTTCTTATAGTATTTTATATAAATAAATTGATCAAATTTATTTGATATACAATTTACAACTTTTATTAGCAATCCCTTTTCATTTAATAATTATAGTCACTTCGGGGAGCCTGGGTGTCTTAGTTAGTTAAGCTCCCGACTTCGGCTCAGGTCCAGATCTCACAGTTCGTGAGTTCAGGCCCCGTGTTGGGCCCTGTGCTGACAGCTCAGATCCTGGAGCCTGCTTTGGATTTTGTGTCTCCCTCTCTCTCTGCCCTCCCCCACTCATGCTCTGTCTCTCAAAAATAAATAAACATTAAAAAAACTTTTTAAATAATAATTATAGTCACTTAATTTAATAATAATACATGACATTCATACCTAAAGGTACTATGAAATGTTTTGAGCTCTTAACGTATATTATCTCCTTTAATTGCACAACAAGCCATTGGAGGGATTCTCTTATTATCCCCATTTTACATCTGAGAAACTCAGGCATGGAGAGGTTAAGTAAGTGTCCAGGGTCCCCTGGTTAATAGGTGACAGAATCACAGTTAGAACATAGGCATTCCGACATCAGAACTCTTGCTCTTAAATACAATAATGTTCTGATATCTATTTTTAAAGTGTTATATTTGGAGAGTAGATTTCATTCACTGAAGAGTGTATTTATTTATGTGCTCTTGTCTTTATATCTCCATTAAGATGTATATTAGGCTTTTCAATTTACTTGTATCTTTTCAGCCTACTTGCTCCCCCTCCATTTTCACCTATTCTAATATACCAGTTACTCAGAATAAAACCCTCAAAATCATACTTTATTCCTTTCCTTCTCTCATGTCCCACATGTAATCTATCAGCAGTACTTGTCAGCTCTGTTTTCAAAATATATCCAGAATCCAACCACATCTCTACCTTCAGTGCCACTGATCTTGCCTGAAACTCCATTATCTTTCTTTCACCTGGCTTCTTTACATTAGTTTCTCTATGTTTCTGTCTTTGCTTCCTTATAGTATATTTCAGCGCACCAGTTACAGTGTTATTTTTAAGTTTATTTATTTATTCTGAGAGACAGCATGAGCAGGGGAGGGGCAGAGAGAGAGAGAGAGAGAGAGAGAGGGAAAGAGAAAGGATCCCAAGCAGCTTCTGCACTGTCAACACAGAGCCTGACATAGGGCTTGATCTCATGAACCATGAGATGACGGAAATCCAGAGTCAGACGCTCAACCAACTGAACCACCCTGGAGCCCCATTACAGTGTTATTTTTAAAACAAGCAGAACACAAGGGTGCCTGGGTGGCTCAGTTGGTTGAGTGTCTGGTTTCAGCTCAGGTCATGATCTCACGATTTATGGGTTCAAACCCTGTGTGGACTCTGTACTGACAGCTCAGAGCCTGGAGCCTGCTTGGATTCTGTCTCTCTCTCTCTCCCTGTCTCTCTCTCTCAGTGCTCTGTCTCTCAAAAATAAATAAATGTTAAAAAAAAAAATTAAAACAAGCAGAACACATCTTCCCCTCTTCCCCTCTTCAGAAGCCTGTAGTGAATTCCCGTATAGCTCAGAGGAAAGGTCAAAGCACTTAATGGCCTACTCCAAAGCCCTATAGGTCCCCCAGCTCCCACCAAACACAAGTATACTCACACCTCTGACCTCCTTCCCTGCTTCCCTCTCTGTTGTTCACTCTATTCCAGACACACTGTTTCTCAAACACATCAATTGTAGTCTTCTATCAGATTTTCTGAGCCATATTCATGATTTGTTCTGTTCATTCCCTTCTGGTTTCCTCTCAAAATTCAACCTAATGAAGCTTTTTCCAAATATTCTCCTTTCTCCCTTCTCCTGATACTCACCTCCCCTTACTCTTCTCTGTTGTTTTTCAGAGCACTTACCACACGTATATATTTGCCTATTTGCTTGACATTCGTCTGTTTTGCATATCTGAACATGGACTTTGTGAGGGTCATGCACATAGTTTTATTACCTGCTTCGTTTCCTAGTACCTACAGTACTTTGCACTGAATGGGAGTTCAGTAAATATTTACTGGAAAAATAAATTCATCACTAACAACTATTTATTGAATACCTGCTCCTTGCCTTCAACATTTTATGAGTTAAAGAAGGCATATATAAATAACTAGGAGATAAATCCGATCTGGCTGCAACCTCTTGTGTCTGCTTCACTGATCACCAGACATCTGGCCAGCTAGGCAGGTGGTCCCTTCCTCATTATTCCACGTGCTTGGTTGCAGAGAAGAGAAAATTTTGCTTCTATCAAGGACATAAACAAAACTCCAGCACAAGGCAGGGTTTGGTAAGCATTATTGTAACTAAGAGGATGTTAATTTCTTTTGTATAAAGTTGAAAGGCAGCCTTCCTGGCAATCCTTAGGATGTCTATGTTTTGATTCTAAGTTACCACATGTCCAAAGTTTAACTTTCTGTTTATTTTTATAATTATGGAAATGTGGACTTATCAAATCACCAAAAGTTGGTTTAGGAGACCAACTTAGCCTATACCAATCCACTGATATTCTAATACCAGAATCCATTAATTCCTTAAAAAGCGTATACCCAGTTTCCTCTGTATGCCAGAATATACTAGTTGTGGGGAATGCAGAGACCAGAAATATAGCACCAAATTTCATGGGGAACTGCCTTGTCGAACGCACATTGTGTTGTCTTATTTGTATGAGAGTTCACATGGAGAAGAGTTCTCATGGGAAGGTACATGAAGAACAGAACATTGTTTAATTATATAAAATCAAGGCAAAAAAAATGAGACCAACTTTACCATGAAGTGAGCAGGAATGTTCATTTTAACTGACTAAAGCACTTAAGGACAACAGCAGTTTTTTTTTTTTCTTTTTTTTTTCCAACCATTTTACAAAAATATTATATCAAGCCTGTTACAAGGCTGTTAAAAAGATACAATTTTGTTTTTGTTTTGTATCCGTTATTTTCAAGCCATGTTGAAAGGTCTGAATACAAACTTGATATAATTTCTGATTTTCATTACCTGATTATGTATGAAAAAAAATCTTAGAATATGTTACTTCAAAAATGACTAAACTTATTCAAGTTTGATTATGTTTTAGATTTTTATTTCAGTGGGTAATTTTCACTTTGCCTTTTCTTTAAATTTTCCTGAAGTGAAGCTCAAAGGACTACAGAAAATAAAGGATGGGGAGTCCATGTTGAACCCATGAACCAAGGGCAGCTGGCATTGGAGCTTAAGGAATAGATAGGATTTCCATCTTAGAGACTGGAGTAGCTAACATTCTAGGAGTGGAAGCTCTTGGGTCTCAAAGGTCAAAAAGGGTAGGTCCCTTAGGGAAGAGCAAGAAACCTTGCTTGTCTAGAGTATAAAGTACAAACAACAGATGATCAGTTAAATACCTCTGGGCCAAACAAAGCTCCTATGTTGTTATGTGTGTATTTAATAAACAATGAGAAGCTCACTGAGGACAAGTGATAGCAATGGGGCCAAAGAAAAAAGGCTGAAAACAATCCAAGTGTCCTTCTGGAGGGGAATGGTTAAGTAGATTGTGGTGATCATATAATGTGATACTATACACCTATTAAGGCATTCTATATTATCTAAAATATCAGAGATTTACTTAACTAATTAATGAGGGAACTAGCAGAATGTCAATGCCAGAGTGACAGAAATATTTATAGTCACAGAATTCTGGAATGTCATTGCTATGGTACTAAACTGATTATTGCCCTATAGGCAATAAAACTATAACCTTTGAGAATCCATTTATATTTCTATAACAGAACATTCATTTGCATTGCTATCAGACAAGAGTCATTTGCACTGTCATCTGTACAAGTGAAATAGCCTAATCTATAGATTGGCAAACTTTGTATGGCAGTTAATATTTTAGGTTTGTGGGCCATATAAGGTCTTTGGCCTGTATCATACGTTTTTGTTTTACTTGTTTTCTCAGTCCCTTAAAAATGTAAAGAAAACAAAACAAAACAAAACAAAACCAAAACCCCAAAGCCAAAAATAGATAATGGGCTGTACAAAAACAGACTGCTGCTACCCTGATTTGGCCGGTGGACCACAGTTTACACATTCTTGCTTAGAACGTAATCAATAGTAAATACTAAAACAGAATAAAGATACTATCTTAGAGAATTGGGTGATCCTTGGGTGAGCCAGTTAGATAGTGTTCCATTATGATAGTCACGAGAAATGTATTCATCCTTTTGCCCATTTGCATGTTTGCGGTATATATGCATTGTTTTAATCGAGGTGTCTGATACTGTGAAAGTGTTTTCTGGGGACATAGGAATCCAGTCACCTGAGGAGATCAGTGAAGCAGGAAGACAATGCTAGTCAAAGGATCACACAATCAAAATGTATCATTGCAGGTGTGTCCAGTGCTATGAAAGAGAGATGGGAGGCGCTATTGAGTGTTTGTTTGGGTGGCCAGAGGAGACTTTCCTGACAAAGTGATGCTTAAAATAAATTCTGAAGGATAGCTAGGGGTTAAGTTGGAGAGTAGGAAAGAGATGGCCAAGCAAAGAATTAACAGTGGAGATGTGGCTTGTTACATGAGGGAAAGGAGTACCTGAGTCTGGAAGAGGACCTCTGTGGCTGGAAGGAACTGGAGGGGCAAGCATAAAGACAGTTGAAGGGGTAGAGCCTGGTGGGTGGGGTGACCACACTAACCTCTTTTCCAAGGGCTGTCCTGATTGACTGGTGTAAAAATTAATCACCTTCTTTTACTCTCAAAATGTCCCGGTGTAGATGATAAATGATGTGATAAATCAGAAGGAAGACACCGAGGAATTTTAAGGCTCGCAAGTGTAATATAATCATATTCACATTTTGGAATGATTGCTGCCTTGTGGATGATGTGGCTAGCTCACAGGGGATGCTAAATTGCTATTTACTGGGAAATTTATCTTTCAGGTTAAACACCTCGTTAAATTTTCTCAGCAAGTCAATCCAGGAAAAAAGGAAAATCAGGTGGATCTATTGTGTGATGAAACCAATTAGTCAGTAAATAAAGACTGTTTATTTAGTAGCCACTCATAGGTGATGCTGTTTTGTAGTGCCTTTAGTTATCATTGATGCCTTGTTTAGATTTGTTGCCCACCTCGTCCGTGTTGTCTTCCTGTGTTCCCATAGGGGTGCATAATGAGAAGAGACTGTAAAATAAAACTATCAGGGTGTGCTTTTATAAAGCTGTGAATCTGATAATCAAGACTATGAAATCACAAAGTTAGCAAGGGGATTTTGTCCCAAAGACTGGTGATACCGGTGTGAGGTCTGGTGTCACCACTGACTTGTTTATAGCTATGGCCCCAGCATGTGGCATTCAAATAAACTGGCTGGGAGGCTGAAAGAATGAACTCCCCACCTCTAATAAGAACTTTGTTTCTTAAAAATATTAGGTGCAACCTTCAAAAAGTTCTTAGACATTTATGCTACAAGCTTAGAATCTCTAAATGAAGACTGTAGTCAGGATTATAGAAGTAAAAATACTTACCAACTACATCTGAAATGTATTTCCTGTTAATGTTTTTTTGTTCAGCATTAAAGAACAGTTTGACATAAATTTTGCTTAGGAGTAGAGATGGCAAAACCAGTTTCCATTAAAAATAAAATTATCATGTAGTTTTTATTAAGTTTTATTAAATTAAAAATGTGTCTTTTTTTTTCCTATCTGGAAAATAACCAAGAAGGAAAAATTAAAACTGAATTTGAATATATTAAAATCATTATGATATGAATGAATAAAGTCAGATTATTCCGTAATTTAGATGCTAAGATACAGGACATATGCATAAACATTTAAAACCACAGCAGCACTTTAATAAGATTAGAAATCCCCAAGGAATATGATAGAAAATGACAGAAACTCATACTCCTTAAATGTGATCTTTAAAAATTAATATTTAGGGGTACCTGGGTGGCTCAGTCAGTTAAGTGTCCGACTTGGGCTCAGGTCATGATCTCACGGTTTGTGGGTTAGAGCCCTGCGTTGGTCTCTGTGCTGACAGCTCAGATCCTGGAGCCTGCTTCAGATTCTGTGTCTCCCTTTCTCTCTGCCCTTCCCTTTCTGATAGTCTCTCTCTCTCCCTCTCTCTCTCAAAAATAAATAAACATTAAAAAAATTTAAAAAAAATATTTAAAGACATGTCTCTCCTAAAAAAAGAAAAAAAATAAATATGAAAATTGATCAAAGAAAGAATCTTTAACAATTTGATGAACTATTTGGTTAATATCTAGACTGTGAGAATATTGCCAACTTTTCATACCTTTTATTAGTTTTTTCCGTTTAATCATACAATAATAAAACTGATGCCATAATATTTGCAAAATGCCCTCTGTTCTCCCAGTCATCTCTGAATGTTCATTTCTGCTTCTTGTGCTGACTGCAATCTGGCTTTCTCTTGAGTTGGCTGTTTTCTCTTTCCTCTACATGCTGCTGCACCTGGGGGTGGATAGGTGTTTTCTTGCTCTTCACTGCTTTTGTAAAACCACTGTTAACACCTCCTCCCTCAATATCCCCCACCTCCATCCTTCCACCACCCTATCTTTGAAACATTTTCTCAGATTATGACATCCTACGCTTTCTAGTGTAGCCATTTCCTGCCATTCTTTTGGTACCCGCCCCTCTTTGTTGTGTTGTGTAGGAGCTGATTGACAATGTTCTCTCCTTCCCCACTTGTAATCCTCAGTCTTGGTGGGTTTATATTTAGCTACACAGATTATTTGTGCCACACCCAGGCCTTGTACAAGGGATTCTCTCCCTTTCAGTGATTTTTTTTTCTACTCTAGGGGTCAGCAAACTTTTTTTATAAAGGGCCAAATAGTAAATATTTTCAGTTTCCTGGGTATATGGTCTTCGTTGCAATTGTTCAATACTGTAGTTGAAGCTTGAAGGCAGCCATCAATTTTAATACGTAAACAAATGGACGACGAGGCTGTGCTCCAGTTAAACTTTATTTACAAAAAGGTGAAAAACTGAGTAGCGGTTTGAAGGAGATGAGGTAGTGAGCCATATCTGGGGGAAAAGGGTTCCAGGCAGAGGAAACAGCAAGTGCAAAGTCGAGGCAAGAGTTTGCCAGGAGTTCTCCCAAAGCAGCAAGGAGGCCACTGTGGTTGGAGAGCAGTAAACTAGAGGAGGAATGGTGGTGGGAGAGGCCAAGGAGATGATGGGGGGAGAGAGGGGTGGGTTTTGAAGGATCTTATACACCACAGGTGGGATTTTTGCTTTTAGTCAGAGGCAGTTGGAGAGCCATTGGAGGTTCTGAGCAGAGGGACAAATAATCAGCCTTCAGTTTTAACAGGATTGTTCTGGCTGCTGTTGTAAGGACAGTGAGGGGACAGGATAGAAACAAAATTTTTTTTCCGTATATATTTTGAAGAATTTGCTTAAGAATTACGCTGAGTTTTTTTTTATCCTGAGCAACTAGAAAGATATGGAAGACACTGGGTAAAGCAGGCTTTAGAGGGAAGATCGTAAATTCTTTGGGCTTATTTAGTTAGAGATGTCTTTGAGGCAGACAAATGCCCCCATATTTGGGATGTCTGACATTTATTATAACTTCCACGATTTCGTAGTAAGGAAAAATTAATCTTTAGTTAAAAAAAAATCATTGATCTAGGTAAACTAACTGTTCCATTGAATGCTTATGCAAAAATATGTTACCAGGTACCTGAGACTGACTGGTACTGACTGGTGTTAACAGTGCCTATGGCTATATTTATTAATATCCTTTATTATTCTAATGGTATCAAATTTGTGAATAAATTCATATATAACTTTCATGTTTTTCTTCAGTTTTATGAGCCTAAGATCACGGTATTTTTTTTTTACATTTATGTATATTATACACAGGAAATAAGCTGATCTTTTTAAGTAATTTCAGCATAAAAATAGTTAATTGAAAACCAAATAGTAATTGGTAGATGAGAGCATTTGGGCTTGTATGTCTTCAGGGAAAATTTGTTGCAAGTGTGAAGATAATATGGTAGTAAGCCACAAAGAGAGGATGATCTAATATGTTTTTCCATTCACTCTCTGCTCCAAGGGCTATTGTCAGAAAAGCAGTTTATCTGCTCTGTAAATTTTTCAGAGATTTATTAAAAATTTGGCAAGATAAGTGTTTTAAGCTTTCTCTCCAGTTACTCATTAAGAGCAAATCCAAAAAAAAATGAAGTGTGTTTAAACTTAAATTTGTTTGAAGAGGAAAAAGTCTTACATTTAGGGGATTGTATTCAACCTTGTATTGGTAATCACTATATTATTTATTTCGTGTATAATCATGCAGAAATGTTGAAATGTAAAAACTTAAAGTTGGAAAGAACCTTACAGGATTCTCTTAAAGGATCATGTAACCCAGTGCTTATCAAGCCTTTTTCCTGTGATCTACAGTTATGTGGTTACCTCATGACCCAGTGTACAATATATATATATGTATAAAAGTCAAGCAAGTTGCACAAAGCTATACTTACCTTAAATGTGAAATGCACTTCAATATATATATTTTTTAAATGCTTCCTTGATGTGCACTTTGAAGAAAAGATGCTTATCTTGTCTGTTCTTTGGCATGATGCAGCCTCCTTCCTGTGTGATAGCCTTAGTTTACCATAAATCACATAGCCTTTGTTTAATCTTAAAGTGTAGCTAGGTACTGTATTAGTTTAAGACATTTCATGTGTTTGTGTCTTGCTGTCAAATAGGGAGCCAACTGAGCAGCCTGGTGTGAAATTATCAATCGGGCTTCTCTTTTTGACCCAGATTGCAGGAGGCAGAGTGCTTGAACCTGCACTGGCTTCTAGAATCGGCAAGATAGGAGTGCTATTCAGGTACTTAGGGCTGAGGAATTACCAATGGCCATTTTTTGTCTTCTTAACCTGACAGTCTTACACATTTAATACATAGTAGATAGGTGTGTACAGTTTGAATAAATTTAACAAAAAAATGGTATTGGTCCAACACTGTTAGGTCCTCAAGTGCACCATCTTAAGATTTTTATGACATGCAAGTCATGATGACAGCAGCTTCTCTTCCTTTTTAAATATTCCTAATACTTAAGAATATCAATGAGTGATCACTGATTAGCTTTATATAAGCATGAGAAGGTGGAATAACTAAAGGATAAAACCAGGAAAAAGATAATGAATAAAGCTGGAATCACTTATTGAAATACATAAATAATATTCATGAATAATTGAAAGAGGAAAGAGTTTTTTTAAACAAAGGAATCTTGAAATAAATACTAACTTTTCTGAGAAATGAAATCACTTTTCCAAAAAACAAATTATAATAAGTAAAATGGAATCATGCAATTAAAATATGCAACAAGATAATCTTGAAATGTTTTTTAAAGAAAATTCTAGATATTACTAGGCTTAATAATAAACCTATAATTTAATTTCTCCTCACATATACAATTTTATTAAAAGGGAGAAGTAAAGTGTATTACATGAATGATCCATTTACTTTTCTATTTGATTAACCATCTCTGAAATTCTGTTTAACCCTTTATGGCTTTTTTAAGCAAAAGGATTGCTTGCTCTCTCATGTTGTTCATGGTGTCATGTGATTGCTGTAGCAGGTAGCCTTATAATTAGCAACCACTGGTCATGTCTCCTCACTTTCTTTCATCTTCCAAGGTTGAAATTTTCCTGAGTAATAGATACTTTGACCAGCCAGAAAGTCTTTTGGATAATCTGAGTTTATGACTAGCTTTGGCCTAGTAGAAAATCTCCTGGTTTGTTCTAGTCAGCCCTAAATATTACTAACCTGATCTTATAGATACTGAAGTTAATCTATACTTTGTTTTTAATCTGGAACCAGGAAATGGGGTGAGAATTTGGGAATAAGGAAGGAGATTATGGTCGACAGAGCTGATATGATATGTTGGGCTTTCAGCACTGATCTTTGAATCCAATGACTTTTTGTGTGTACTATTAAAATAATTTTAAAATTAATATGGATGACATTCTCCACTGAGTTTTTCATGTAGTAATTTTGATTTTTAAAATAGTTTCTTTTTCTTAAGTATAAGCACTGAATTGCCTTTTTCTTTTTAAGTTTATTTATTTATTTTGAGAGAGACAGAGACAGCCCAAGTGGGGGAGGGGCAGAGAGAGAAAAAGAGAGAGAGAGAGAGAGAGAGAGAGAGAGAGAGAATCCTAAGCAGTCTCCATACCATCAGTGCAGGGCCTGACATGGGGCTTGAACTCACAAAACCGTGAGATCATGACCTTAGTGGAAACAAAGAGTCAGACACTTAGCTGGCTGAGCCACCTGGGTGTTCCAGCACTGAATTGGTTTTAAACATAGGTTAGTTGAGTTTAAAAACATTTTCTTCTCATGACAAGAAAATATTTGAAATTTTATTAAAACAGTTTTTGGACTTCTGATGTTTTAACATTTGAGTACTAAATAGTGGTTCATGTGGCATTTATTAATGGGGTATATTGGTAAGTATTTATCAAAAATGCATATCCTTAATGCAATTTCAGGAATTTGTGTTCAAATATCTAAAATTAGGACAGACCGTGGTTTCTGTGCCTGTGCAGTTTTATTTATTTGCCTTAGCCAGCTAAGTCAAATTCCTACTTTTTATGTGTAAATTTAAAAAGTGTCATATTAAGACAAAAAAGAACAACAAAGTATATGTGCTACAAGTCTCTTGACTGCCTATCTTTTTACTCAAAATAAAATGAACAGTGTGCACAAATCCGTATCTCAAAGAAGCAGAGTGCATATATTTTTCAAATATACAAACATAAATTAATATATTTTAAATGGTATTGTTTTATCCACTGTATTATTTGTGTTATAGGAAATAGAAATTAGGAAAACATGCACATGCAGATTTGCCTTCAGGTTTTTAGAAATGTTACTTTGATTTTGAATTTGGTTTTCAGTGCTTTTATGTCTGTTTGAAAACTTTTCTGTCTAGAAATGATCAGCCTTGTCACAAAAGAGCCATTAGTAATGGTTGAGCTCAATGGGTCTCTAGAATAGTGCCATTTGAAAGTTGTAATGTTTGAGATGTGTGCGTGTGTGTGTGTGTATGTGTATGTATTTTTTTTTTCATTAACAAATTAACTCAATGTTGGCATCCCTCTTCTGAGAAAGTTATGGCACATTGTTTGGCCATAACTTGATAGTGCTTGCTCTAGCTCTGAAATATAATTAATTGCTGATGGGAATATAAAAAGTATCTGACTTACAAGCTGCCATTTTTCCATCCCAGTATGTGAACCAAATTCAGCTACCTCAATCCTTGTAACATAGTAAAGTTAAAAATACAAAATCTACTTCATTCATAACCAGGACTATTGCTCAGAGCTGAGAAATAGTGATTATGAAAATGCAATGCATCTGTTCTGCACCAGAATTATTTTATTAGTATTATGATAACATTGACAACATTGCCCTGTCATGTTTAGTTTTAGAGATTTCTAATAACTCATATTTTGATGAAAAGTATTCTTTTTTTTTTTTTTTTTTGCTAAAAAAAATTGCAATTCTTTGAGGACAATGGGCCAATCACAAATTTCAGATTGTCTTTCCTTTTTATTTATCTATTGTTGGCTAACAACTCCCATTCCCAACTTAATGGCTTAAAATAACATCAATTTATTATTTCTCCTGACTTTGTGGACTGACTGGATTCAGTTGGATAGTAGCTCTACTCCACTTGGTATAACTGAGGTCACAATTGCAATTGCCTTCATCAATGAGCTCTGCTAGTGATGGGCTGTCAATATGGCCTTTTATTCTCCTGGGTTTCTCTCCCTGTGACTTCTTGTCTAAGTCTGTATCAAACTTCCTTTTAGCATAACATGTGGTTTCCAAGAGGACAAACTCCAATGTACAACAGCTTATGAAATCTCTTGTTTGTATCACACATGCTAATCACACAAAGCAAGTCACAGGGCCAAATTCAGAGTCAGTGTGGGAGAGAACTGCACAAGGACATGAGTACTGATAGACATGGCCAATTGGGAGCCACCAATGTAATAGGCTGTCACATCTCCATAATAAATTCTAGTAGAGAACAGCAAGCAGTGAGTATGGTTGAATGGAAGAGTAATAAGCAGTATAATTTGAACTAAATGATAAGTTGTATAAATAACTTCACAAAATTATAATTACCACCCCTGATTGTATTTGGAGGATGCTTTTAGGAAATGAAAAGGGAAGGAA
The DNA here is from genome assembly GCF_022079265.1 of Lynx rufus. Taxonomy (NCBI): domain Eukaryota; kingdom Metazoa; phylum Chordata; class Mammalia; order Carnivora; family Felidae; genus Lynx; species Lynx rufus. Next base: position 92,638,673 of record NW_025814845.1, on the reverse strand, counting down.
GTATACTAAAATTGGAACATGTAACTTTGTATCCTATTAGTCTTTTTTGAAAGATAATAAATCACCGTGAAAGAATATGTTCACTTTTTGACAGAGTGTTCTTAATATGTGTCCTGAAAATAGATAAGATGTACCTAATAAGCAATTGTGACATGGCTTCTATTTAGAGTTTAATTCTCCCAGTCTTTCCCTTTTCTCCCTTTCACACTCATTTTCACTTCCTAACATGCACATACACACACGGCTGCCTTTTCCTAGGTTATCATAATTATATAGGATTTTTAGATTCTTTAACTATTTAGGATTTTCAGTACATTAAATGTCCTATCAGGTAAAATAACTGAGTCACTGGCAATTCTAACATTCCTAATTGGAAGAGGAGAATTAACAATTTTCTAGGGATTTAGGGACTACATAGAAAAATACAGCATCACATTTTAAATTTCCTAAACTCAAAATATTTTTCTCTTTTTGGGGAGCCTGTGTGGCTCAGTCAGTTAAGCATCTGACTCTTGATTTCAGCTCAGGTCATGATCTCATGGTTCGTGGGACTGAGCCCTGAAGGGCTGCAAGCTGACAGTGTAGAGCCTGCTTGGGATTCTCTCCCTCCCTCTCTCTACCCCTCCCTGATCACACACACTCTCAAAATAAATGAATAAACATTTAAAATATATTTTTTCTCTTTTTGTGTAAATAGGGTTTTTTTTTAGCACTGCTTTTCTTTCTCTAATCACCATAACTATTTTTTTCCTGTCTACTTCTTTTTTAAATATTATTTTATCCTGACAAACCAATTAATACTTTTTGATGTATTTGGAGCAGGGGGTAGTTTGTTGACAAATGTATTTTAGAGGGTCCATATAGTATTCTGAGCAAGAACCAGATCTTTGGAATCCTCCAGCTCTGGATTATGGTCATAGCCTAGGCAGTTACTAGCTGTTAAGCCTTAGAAGTTTCCTTCACCCCTCTAAGCCTGTGCACGTTCATCTGTAAAAGGTGATGGGAAAGGCTGTATATATTAACTAACTCTTGGAAAAAGTATTTGCACTGTGTTGACACAGCGCTGTAGTTATTTTATACCTTTTAATCCCTTAAATGAGAAGAAGTATTAAATAGGAAACTTCTTTCACATTTACATAAAATTAGTTTCTCTGATAATCATAAGGTCCTATTTAGTTCTATTTGGCCCCTTTGTATAAGTAGTACTTAGCTAGAAACTGCAGTGAAATCATGCAAGAATATAGGACAGGAAGAGAAAGCAGAGATCCCATGGTAATTTGAATGCAAACTACCAAATTGATAATATATGAGGAAGAGAAAGGAAAAAGCCATGGGTCAAATGAATCTTGGAAACATTTTAGCCTCAGAAACCCCTTTGCTCCCCCTGTAAGTCTCATACTTAATGCTCCAGAATTTAACATTTTATTCTGGATAAAAACGGTTACACTGTTTCCATTTATGAAAACTCATTCATTCATGACTTGATTTTACCTTTGAGGAAACTTCAGAAAAGAATGACTACCAGAGGTATTATAAGCTGTGTTCTCAAATGCTTTTCTCATTATCCTCTTTAACATTTTTTTCTGGAAGCACCTTAGTGACGAGTGTGATAAGGTTAACTGTGTGTGCCTGTGTGAACTGCTTATGTTGATAACGGAGGGCAGTCATAGCAGGAACACAGCACAGCATGTTCCGCCATGGAGCAGCCACCGTGCTCTCAAGGCCAGCCATGCTGCCAATCTTGGGTTAGCATCTGTGGTGAACAGTGCACCCTGTATTTTCTTCAGCATATAAATGAATTGACAGTCATTTATAGAGAATAAGTTTTTGTGAAAGTAAACACAATTTTCAACCCTTGACAAACTGTTAAAAAAGAGGAAATGGATGGAAGATGGATAATTTTGACAGAAAAGGCTCGAAGAGAAAAAGATAATATCTGTGGGTGTGTAAGACACTGTCTTCAGACGATAGAAACATCCACTCTGAGAATAATAGATAAAGAGTTCAAAGTTTCAAAAGGAAACCAACCCGTCCTCAGAGTAATTGTAAACATGTGGAATGCATCTGTGTGAAGATGAAATTACATAATTTGTTAATAAAATGAAATGAAAATTGTGGGCATTTCATTTAGTTTTGTTTTTTAGTTATTTTAAAGAGAGTGGAAGGAAATAGGGAGGTCATAAGGAAGGAATGAGGGAAGAAAGTGAATGTATATATATTTATTCCAAGTAAAGATGATGCTAGTTGTTTTCTGCTTTATCAATAACATCACTCATTCATAATGAATTTCACCTGGTCAAATGACTGGGTAGAAATAGTGGAGATTATTTTGGAATTGTGTAATACAAAAGTAGTGAACTGGTGTCAAATGATTTGTCCTTAAGCATTATTATGTGCTTACTGGCTAAATGCTTTTGTGAAACTGATTTTCACCAAAAAATATATGTTTAATCATTAGGCTTGCATCTGAGCAACTCTTGACTTGTTCAAAAAATAATTTATTTCTAAATGATGATTATTTCCAAGTATTAATAAGGTAGTGATAATGATACTAAGAAAATTTTATTCCAGATAGAACCAGAAAGTAATACTGTTTCTCCAGTTGTACCTGAAATTTCCACTTCTGTTTAGCGCCACCACTCTTTGGTCTGAAAATCTGAGTTGCTCATTTCCACTTGAAGTTTTTATTTTGAGACAGTGGAAGAAAGAAGTAATCATTTCTTTCTCACATTGTGATTTTTTCTTTTTCATTTTAACTTTGATAGCATGGAAATCCATCTTCTTTTTGTAGAATAGCTTAAGTAGACATACCATTCTTTGAGCTTATTTAAATACAGGTTGTATTACAGTTGCTCAGTGAGGTATCCGTGAGACTGTCATTTGAGAAAGCCACTGAATTATCACTTATGACCTGACTTTCCTTAGTATGCTGAATGACTATGAACAGAAGACACATCATTGAGCCTAAATTTTGATTTTCTTTTGAAGTATAAGTTTAAACAAAGGTTGTAGGCATCTTTGATATTGGTAAACTGCAGAATACCCTTCACACAATTATAGTTATGGGAGAATTGTTTGGTATCAATAGTTTTATTTTAGGTATATTGGGCTTTGGTGAAAGTTTCTGTCCAAGAACTTGGAAGAATGCCTAGCATATATATAGTAAGTGCTCAGAGCAGTTTTATGAAAGACCATCTACTATGTGCCAGATTTCTGTGAGGGATTCAAAAAACCCTATGAAATAAGATACCTGTATGGTAGTATTGATGAGAAAGAAATTCTGTGTAATGGAACAAAAGTTTTCTCTACCTTGGAAAATTTTCTGAAGACAGATTCAGGAAAGATTTTTTTAATTTTTAAAAAAATTTATATTTAGTTTTGAGAGAGAGAGAGAGACAGAGCACAAGTGGAGAAGGGGCAGAGAGAGAAGGAGACACAGAATCGGAAGCAGACTCCAGGCTCTGAGCTGTCAGCACAGAGCCCAACGCGGGGCTTGGACTCACGAACTGTGAGATCATGACCTGAGCCGAAGTCAGACGCTCAACCGACTGAGCCACCCAGGCGCCCCTCAGAAAAGATTTTAATTGCGGGTCAGAGATGATATCTGAAGGGGATGGATTTGGATTGTAAACAAAGGAGATTATGTTAAGTCTATGAGCTTGGGAATTTCATAGTACTGCAGATTCCCTCTGTGGATCATTGTAGTTTGTGGGACAATCTAAATGTTCTTTGGAATCCACATTTTCTATGTGGTGGCCATCATTTCATAGGGAACATAGTAAAGACAGGTTCTGGTAGATATCATTACCCTTTTGTGGTAACTTTTCAAAAGCAGTATGTCCTACAGGTTTTGTGGGTTTTTTTGTTTGGTTTGGTTTGGGTTGGGTTTTTTTGTTTGTGTGTGTGTGTGTGTGTGTGTGTGTTTGTGTTTTGCTTTTTCTGCCCTCTGTTTCTCCCAGTGAAGGTCAGGCCACCCCAAGTTATTTTGATAAATAGGAAGAGTTTGCTATCTGTGGGAATGAGTTGGGGGAGGAAGGGGACTTATGCAAAAATAAACAGAAAAAGCAGTATGTAAGTTCTACATGTGTAGTTTACTTTAGAGTTACAGTAGGTAATGAGTGCTTCCAGTTCAGAAGAGCAAGCATTTGTTTTGGCTACTTATCAGTGTAAGTCTAGCTCATTGGAAAATTTAAAAAAGTGTGAATTTGAGGAGTTGATAGATTATTTTATTAGAATTCCTACCTATATATTTTCGGCTGATGACTTGCTAAATGGATTTTGGTCACTTGAGTTTAGAAGTACCATAATAAAAACTCTTTTGACAGGTTGGCTAGGAATTGCTATGTAGACACTCCCCCCATCTCCACCCCACTTCAAATAGGGATGAGGAGAGCAGACACAAGGAGACCACTTGTTAGACTCTTAAAATGATCCCTCTTTCTGCCTATTGTATTGATCAAGGCATGAGTTGTTGAAGACCTGGACTAGGGAGATAGCAAAGAGAATGACAAGGAAGAGACTCTAAGTGGGAGAATTGGTAGAACCTGGTCACTTTGAATAGATAGGTATATATTATAGCAATTATTAATATTTATTATTCACTGAGTAATATGTAGATTGTTTTACTATTATTGTCTCATTTAACTTTCTCAACCATTTTATAAAGTATAGGTACTATTATCATTATAAGTTGATTAATTTGATTAAACTCACATAGTTAATAATTGTCAGAATTAGAACTTAAAACTTGGGTTTGTCTGAACCCAAGCCCTGTTGTAAAGGATATTCACTTATCAGAGCTTAGAAGAAAGAGTGTTGCCAACATTTTTAGTTAGGAGACAAATGCCCATTAGAAGTCTAATTTAATGTTCATCATCATTATACATATAACATGAACTTTTTTCTCTTTTTTAAAAATTATTTCTTTATTTATATTTTTAGTGCGACTTCATGACAGCATATCAGAAGAGGGCTTCCATTATTTGGTGTTTGATTTGTAAGTACAACACACTTTGTGTTCATTTATTTTTGCTATTTGAAAACCACTTTTAATTAAATATTTTTTTTCTAATTTATAGTCTAAATTAATGACTGTGTAGTTTTTTTAGGTGTTCTTCAAATAACATTCACTCTAATTCTTTTGAAAAAATGTGACTGTTCAGGAGTGTTTATTTAAAACTTAAGTTAATCTAAATAGGTGAAACAGTTATGAGTCTATTTGGATTGTTCACAGTGATATTATAAGCAGTTATCAGTTTCATCTTTGGGCATACAAAGGACTGATGTGAGCTAATTTTCCATTGAATATTTTGGACTAGGTATACCCACTTTATTGTCTTATGTAGAAAGAACCATAGCTAACCTCATACTCAGTGGTGAAACACTGAGGACTTTTTTCTGTAAGATCAGGAACAAGATAAGGATGTCCACCTCACCAGTTTTATTCAACATAATCTGGAAGTCCTAACCACAGTAATCAGACAAGAAAAAGAAATAATAGGCATCCATATTGGTAAAGAAGAAGTAAAACTTTCACTATTTATAGATGACATGATAGCATACATAGAAAACCCTAAAGACTCCACCAAAAAACTATTAGAAGTAATAAGAAGTCAAGATGCAGAATACAAAATTAGTATGCAGAAACCAGTAGTGTTTCTATACACTAATAACAAAGTAGAAGAGAAATTAAGAAAACAGTTCCATTCATAATTGCACCAAAAAGAATAAAAGGCTTAGGAATAAACTTAACCATGAAGGTGAAAGACCTGTAATCTGAAAACTATAAAATAATGACAAAAGAAATTAAAGATGACATAAACAAATAGAAAGATACTCCACCCTTATGGATTGGAAGAATTAATATTATTTAAATGTTGTTACTACCCAAAGTGATCTACAGATTCAGTGCCATCCTATATCAAGAGCATTTTTTGCAGAACTAGAAAAAATAATTCTAAAATTTGTATGGAACCACCAAAAACCCCAAATAGCCAAAGCAGTCTTGAAAAAGAAGCACAAAGGTGGAGGTATCACAATCCCAGAGTCCAAGATATACTACAAAGCTGTAGTAATCAAAACACTATGGTACTGGCACAAAAATAGATACATACATCAATGAAACAGAATAGAGGGCCCAGAAATAAACCCATATTTATATAGTCAGTTAATCTATGATAAAAAAGACAAGAATATGGAAAATGGAGAAAAAGCCAGTCTTTTCAGTAAATAGTGCTGGGAAAAGTGGACAGCTACATGCAAAAGAATGAAACTAACACCACACATAAAATAAACTCAAAATGGATTAAAGACCAATAACTTTGATAAGAGCCATAGCAACATTTTTTCTAGCTATGTCTCCTAAGGCAAAGGAAACAAAAGCAAAAATAAACTGTTGGACTACATGAAAATAAAAAACTTTTGCACAGCAAAGGAAGCCATCAACCAAACAAAAAGACAGTCTACTAAATGGGAGAAGATATTTGCAAATGGTATATCTAATAATGGGTTAATATCCAAAATATATAAAGAATCTATACAACTCAATACTAAACAAACAAACAAGCAAAACAATCCAATTAAAAAAATGGATAGGGGACCTGAATAGACATTTTTCCAAAGAAAACATACAGAAAGTCAAGAGACACATGAAAAGATGCTCAACATCACTAATCATCAGGGAAATGTAAATTAAAACCACAAGGAGATATCACCTTACACCTAAATGGCTAAAACCAAATACACAAGAGACAAGTGTTAACAAGGATATGGAGAAAAAGGAACCCTTGTGTACTACTGGTGGAAATGTAAATTTATACAGCCACTGTGGAAAGCAGTATGGAGGTTCCTCCAAAAATTAACAATAGAAATACCATATTATCTAATAATCCCACTCTTTGGGTATTTACCTAAAGAACATGGCAACACTAATTTGAGAAGATACATGCATCCCTATGTTCATTTTAACATTATTTACAATAACCAAGTTATGGAAGCAACTTAAGTGTCTTTCAGTATATGAATGGATAAATAACATGTGGTATGTATATACATACACACACATGCACACATATGCAGTGGAACATTACACAGCCACAAAGAAAGGATGACATCTTGCCATGTGCAACAATATGGTTGGAGCAAGAGGGTATTATGCTAAGTAAAATAAGTAAGACTGAGAAAGACAAATACATAGGATTTCACTCACATGTGGAATATAAAAAAAAAAAAAAACAAGTGAATAAACAAACAAAAAGTAGAATCAGAGAACAAACTGATGGTTGCCAGAGGAAAGAGAGTTGGTGAGGATGGGCAAAATGAGTGAAGGGGAGTGGGAGATACAGGCTTCCAGTTAGGGAATGAATAAGTCACAGGAATTAAAGACATAAGGGAATATTTTCAGTGATATAATAGTGTCATGTGGTGAGAGATGGTAGGTACACTTGTGAATGTATAATGTATAGAGATGTACCTGAAACTAATGCAACACTGTATGTCGACTATACTCAGATAAATAAATTAAAAATAAATACATTATAATTAAAATAATGGAAAAAAGATGCAAGGAAGGATTCTTGAGGTTGGTTTATTCAGGGGTTCAACAACAATATCAGCCTCCCATCTTTTACTTCAGCTTATTGACTTTCTTCTCAGATTGGTATGGTTCAAGGTATTATATACAGACATGCTAATATCCAGTGGAAGACATTGTCTCTTCTTTTTAAAAAAAATTTTTTTAATGTTTATTTTTGAGAGAAAGAGAAAGAGAATGAGAGAGAGAACGAGCAGGTTGGGGGCAGAGAGAGATGAAAACACAGAATCCCAAGCAGGCACCAGGCTCTGAGCTGTCAGCACAAGAGTCCAGAGTGGGGCTCAAACTCACAAGCCATGAGATCATGACCTGAGCCAAAGTCGGATGCTTAACCAACTGAGCCACCCAGGCACCCCTGTCTCTTCTTCTTTATAAGAATAAAATATTTACCCAGTAAATTTCCCATTTTGTCTCATTGGCCATGATTGGGTCACATGCCAACCCATAACCAGTCACTGGCAAGAGGAATAGAATTACCAAGGTTGACTTAGACTAATCCGAATTTGTAAATGAAGTTCTATTAACTAGAATAAATAAGTTTGCTCTGCCCAACTGGGATATAGTGAGACAGGCAATACACGTGGCTGGTAGGGGTTTAAAAGGAACACAATTTCTGGAATTCAAAATGTCCATACCATTTGACATAGTTATTTCACTTCTATAAACAAAGTCCATGGAAAGTATACCCTAAATTTATCAAAATTTAGATGAAGCTTTATGCCAAAATATGTTCATATGTTCACTGCATCAGCTTTTATAATGGGGAAAAAAGAAAGAAAGCCAACTTAAGGATCCAATAATAGAGAAACAGTTGCATAATTATGGTAAATTCATATAATGGACTATTGTCTAGCATTTTCATGTGTTTGGGAAACAAGAAAAAATACGGTTTCTTATGAATCTAAAGATAGGTTAGTGTTAAATTTTGGTTAATTCAAAAAAATTTGGTTAATTCAGCCCTTCAGTGATATCATTAAGAAATCAAGTTTTTTCTGCCTTTCTGTTTGTTTTCTGTAGTATGTGAGCTGGTTCTCAAGTTGGCTACATTTTCAGGCATCAGTGACTTTCAAAGTCAGGAAAAGGGCAGTATTAATGCCATTGTGTTAATCCTTTCCAGCAGAGTCCCTCAGAAGACAATCTGTTATTGAATCCTTGTTTAGAACTGCTTCTCATGCCCATGCCTAAATCAAGTGTTGAGGAGGGGAGTGGGATTACAATAGGCGTTGACCTCTTATAAATTTAAAAATGGGAGGGAACTGGCCTCCCCTGAATCATCGTATGTATAGTCAGATAAGACTTAAATCATGGCTTTGTTAAAAGAAAATAGGGGATTTTTTACCTGTTGGGTAGGCAGCCAAGTATGTCTGCCATATTGGTGACTAGTGTATGCTGGAGAATAGAGACTGAAGCTCTGATTATGCATAGTCCTACTGTATAGGCTCCTTCTCCATAATCACAGTCCATCCATGACTTGTTGATGTGGCTGTAGTTTGGTACCACTCCATATGGTGTTATTAGTTCCTCTTCAGTCCTTTCTCAGAGCTCATATTTTTACTTTCTCCATTGTTCTTTCTTCCTTTATGATGTTCCAAGATCCCTTCTTTTATGATTTCCTTTCTTCTTTAATTTCCTTTCTCCTTTACGCATTCTTTTAGAAATGGTTGTTTTGCTAGCAACAAATGTTTGCTGGCAACAAATTCTTAGTTTCCTTGTTTCTGAGAATATCTTGATTTCCCTCTTCACTCCTGAAAGATATTTTTGCTAGATAAAAAATTCCAGGGGGCACCTGGATGGCTTGGTTGAGCTTCCAACTCTGGATTTTGGCTCAGGTCACAATCTCATGGTTCGTGAGTTTGAGCCCCACATTGGGCTCCACACTAGTGTGGAGCCTGATTGGGATTCTCTCTCTCTCTCTCTCTCTCTCTCTCTCTCTCTCTCTCTCTCTCTGTGCCCCTTCCTTTTCACATTTTCTCTTTCAAAATAAATAAACAAAATCTAGGTAAGCAGTTATATTCTTTTAATGTGTCAATTCCTTCTGGATTCTTTGATTTTTTATGAGAAAATTTTTGTCTTTCTGTTTTCCCCCTAAAAGTAAGGTGTCATTTCTCTCCAGCTATTTTAAAGATTTTTTTCTTTGTAGCTTTTAGAAGTTTGACTATGATGCGTCTCAGCTTGAATTTCTTAGAGTTTATCTTATTTGTGTTCGCTAACCTCTTGAATATACAGGTTTATGTCTTCTGCCAAACTTGGGAACTTTTTAGACGTTGTTTCTTTGAATACTTGTTTAGCCTTCCCTTTTGTTCCCTTCTCTTTCTGGAACTTGATAACATGAATGTTAGATCCTTTGTTATAGCCCCATAAGTTCCTGTGGCTCTTCATTTTTTTTTTTTTTCCACTTGGTCAGATTAGGTAATTTATACTGTTTTTGACTTGTCCTTTCTTCATTTTTTTTTTCATTCTGCTGTTGAATGTATCCATTGGGTTTTTCATTTCAGTTATTCTTTTTTCAGTTCTATTTTGACTATTAGTTTTTCTATAAATTCTTGGTCTTTACTGAGACTTCCAATTTTTTCTGTTTGTGTCCATAATTGCTCACTGAAGCATTTTTATTAAGCTGATCAAAAGTCCTTGTCAGGTAATTCCAACAGCCTTGTCATCTTAGTGTTGTTGGTATTGGTGTTGGTATTAGTGTGTTGGTATTGGTATTTACATTGTTTTTTCTCATTAATATGGAAATTTTCTTGGTTCTTGATATCATATGTGATTTGGTATTATATCTTGGACATTTAGGTATTATTTTATGAGACCCTGTATTTACTTTAAATCTTTTTAGGTATTATTTTATGAGACCTGGATTTAATTTAAATCTTCTTATCAGGCCTCCTTTGATACCACACTGGCAGGGGTAATTAGGTGCCATCTTATTACTTTCAGGTGAGGGTAGAAGTCTAGGTGTCCTATTTAGCCTCCTATGGCATCCCAGAGGTGTGCCTCCTTACTGCTGCACAAGGCTGGGAAAACAGGGATTTATTTTTTTTCATGCATGTAGTAAGAGAGATGCATCTACCCACTTTTTTAGACTTGTTATTTCTTTATAGATTTAATTCGTTAGATCTCCTTTGTTATATAAATCAAGGATATATTATTATAAACTGGGATATGTCTTTCATGTTATGATGAATGCTAGAATGGAAAACACTTTTGCTAATGCTCATTTACCTGAGTACTGTTATTCAGGTTTGACCACAGCTCTATCAGAGAGGATATGTTTTTTCCTATACCCTCTTATGTTCAATACGTGAAGGCACGGGAATCAGACTAAATGAAGATTGACAGAATGAAAGGTACACAATTTTTATAAATGTTTGTGTGTGTGGGAGTTTTTAGAAAAGGAATAAAAGCAAAAGAAGCAGTTAAGGTGTCAAATTCTTGTCTTAGATGCTAAGAATTGCTCTTTCCCTGGTATATGGAACAGATACCTTCCTCACAGGGAAATTTATTGTCTGCTTTTGGGCAGATAAGGGAAAGGCAGAGAATTCTTCACGTATTTGTTGATTCTCATTTGACTTTAGATCAAAATAGTCTTTTTGGCAAAGTGGCTTATTGTGGAATGGTATATTCTGATCTTTTTGCCAGAGCAGCTTATTGTGGAGTAGTATATCCCATCCGCTTCAGCTGCAAGAAGCACGTCAGTGTTAGGTCAGTTGTAAAAAGGCAACACACTTCTTCCCATGCCATGCCACTTTTCCACAGTTACCAAGTTATTTATATTCACATTTAAAATTTTATAGTTTTTTATATTCCTTACTAAATGGAAGGAATGATAAGAATCACAGAATTTAGAATAAAGTTTATTTTTTCATACATCTTTTTTTAAATGAACTTATAAAACTTATAAAAAACAGTTCATGTGGAAAGAAAATATAATTTTCAGTTACAGTGTATCATATATGTTGTAATGATATTTGTTATTAATGTCTCTGAAACCAAATGTAGACTTTTCAAGGTTTAAGTTTACATTTGAACCATATTAACATCAAATATGCTGCATCAGGCCATTAAACCTCTGTTACTAGCTTGAAGAACTCAGACTCTTTGGAATTATTCTTAGATGTTTAAGAGTTAAGACCAGTTTTCATCAAAATGCTTTGCCAGTAAATGAGATTAATAAACTAGTTCAATACAATCCTATAAAGTACTCAGCTTTAGAAAGTTAGAAAACAATGGTTGTAAGTATAGATATTCAGTGACTGAAAAGACATTGTAGCAAATATAATTCCTCTAAATTAATCATTGTGGTTACTCTATGAAGAAGAAAAGTAGCTTGAGAACAATGCACATTGTATACATAGTTAAGAAAAGTATGGTCTCAGAGTTATCGATGAAATACTCCCATGGGGAAATTAGAGGCCATTTAACCAATCAGATCCAAGATAAAATAACTACTTGAATTCCTAAAGAAGGAATGTTCCTGTGTTTGCCCTTTTGATGATGGTTTTGGCAGTGTGGTACTTGTGCATACTTCCTATGGAATGTCAGCTATTCACAATCTAATGGGAAGTTCTATTTTTATAGGTGCACTGAGTTTTCTTCTAATGGAATACTTTTCCCTTGCTAAAAAGCAAAACAGAAGAGGCAGTGAGTTCCATTAAAAAAAAAAAAAAGTTTCTTCTTGCTATTTTAAATTTACATTTTTCATGTAGGTATCCATCCACCATTTCCAACTATAAAGCATTAGTAATTCCTTTTGCAAACAGACTCAGGAATCAGTGGGAAAGACTTGCATGAAACCAAAGACCTCTTCACAGCAAATAATGAATGCTTCTCCTTCAGGGTTTATGCCTAGCAGGATTTTCAGGCACACCTCAGGAACTCTGGGAGATAAGAGATGTGGATTTATCTGAAATCTAAGGGAAGGCTGGGCAAGGAAGTAATGGAGCTAGAATTATAGTCCCTAAGGGAAAGGCCAACAGACAGAGCCATTGGCCTTAGGCAGATAAGACAGATCCAGTCCATTTCTTTGAGAAATAGGCCTTGACAAGGGCAGTCATCTGAATGTGATATATATATTTCAGGAACTGAATGTCAGAGAAGATCTGTATTCTATGCATGCTGGGTGAATGTATAATGAAGTATAGAAATATCATAGCCCTTTCTAAGTAAACGTATAAGAGAATAAGACTTGGGTTGGATTTTGTAATCTCAATAGGGAGCTAAAGTAGATAGATTAGATTAAGGTTTATTGGCAAAAGTGCTGACCCTGAATGAAGACTTAAGTTTCAGTCTCAGAGCTACCCATGGCTAAACATTTAACATTATGTTTCCTCTAAGCCTCATTTTTTTCTCATACAGAATGAGGCTGTGGGACCAGTTGAAATATTTTTTAGACATCGCTAAGTCCTTTATTGTTCTGTGAGGCCAAGATGCTGTTCTCATCAATTTGAGATTTCTGGTAGAATTAATAGGACTCCTAATGTAATTTTTAAATATTAGATTTATTATGATTTGAAGCTATTAGAGAAAAATTCTGTTCTTAAATCTTTAAAAAGAACTTTTTTCTCCACCAGCAAAAACAAATCTAAATCTTTAAAAAGAACTTTTTTCTCCACCAGCAAAAACAAATCTTGGCACATGAAATACTTCTTTTTTTTTTTTCTGTTTTAAAGTGTTTGCGTTTTTGTCCCCATGTAAGAAATTCTTTTCATCAAATATGTAATGGGTATCTACTAGATGCAGGACCCTGTGCCTAATGCTTTAGGGGAAAAAAAAGTAGTGTTTCTGAGCATTTAAAAATAAATGTTCCATTTTGATAATTTCAAAATAGAGTACTCAGAGAATCTGATGTCTTCCCTCTCAGTGCCCCGTTTTATCATTGTTGTACCAGTCAGAAAACTTGGTCAACTTGCATGTTTTGTAATTATTACTAGTAAGACATGCATATTTTTCACTTTTACAAATTTGAAACTATATAAATATAAAATGCTTTTCAAAAACTATACCCCTTGCACTGAGGAGCTGATTGCTGTATTGGCAATATCAAGACTAAAAGACTAAAAGATAAGACACCATCCCTTTTTTTGAAGATTTTATAGTTCAGAGAGTGGATTAGACAGCTTCAAAAAAAAATCTGTACTATAGACCTAATGTAGTAAAAGCTATTAAGTTACACAGAGGTTTGGGGGAGAGAGCCAACATTCATTCAGTCAGGGATGTCAGGAAACAATGGGAAGAACTGAAGTTGAAGCAGACATAATTACTTTGTCTATGTTTTCATTCAACAAATACACACTTAATCTGTGCTTATTCTCTACCAGCACTGTGGATAAGCTGACTGAAGGGAAGGTGAATGAAAATTTTGCCTTTAAAAGAACCAAAAGCAACCTTATGCTTGTTGGGTTAATAGCATTCTTTCATCTAGTAAAATATTTGGTTGCAAAACCAACAGGACAGTTTTACAGGACACATAGATATAGTGTAACAAGTTTCACAATATCTCTGAACACATCTGATGTGTGCCCTAGTCACTTAATCACCTTTATGGTTATTTGGTAAAATTCTTCTGTTATGCTCATAAAATTCTCCTGCATCTCACAAAGCATATATATTCCATATATATTCCAATGATTATTAAATCTTTTCAGGGGTGGAGAGCTAGTCTGATTTTTCTGGCCATCTGTGGCCTGTTATTCACAGCAAATTTTAGCCTTCCTAGAACCTAGCTAGTCTAAAATTTCATTTGTCTTATTTTTGATTTTAGTATTATTGATCACATTTGATTTATAACAGTGTATATAGTAAACAGTGGTGGCAAAAATGATTTCCACTCTCAGATCAAACTGAATGCACAGATTGAAGATTATTTGGTCTATCAGCACACTGTAAACAGCACTTGAGAATAGGCCTCTTGGTTAAACTGCTGTCAAAACAGAAAAATAAATCAATAATTACAGTATAGCATGACTTGTGCCATATTTTGCTGTGTGCATGCAAAGAGAGGTCAGATTGGACGTGTGAACCCAGTTAGAATTTGGCTACACTAGCATTCAGGTAGAAGATATTAAGTCCCTGAAGTAAGCTGTTGGTAGAAACAAAAAAAAGAAGTTCTAAGGTACAAACCCTCTGAATGTACTTTAGAACAAAGTTGAGTCTGTGAATTTTATTTTTAGTTGATACTTTATGCAGGAAACAGTCAATCTGTGTAACTTGGAGGATATTTTAAATAACAAATCCAAACGCCGTAAAGATACTGTGTTTCTCATTTGTTTTTAGAAAACTGTTTGAATCCAAATATATTAGCTATTTTTATTTATTTATTTAAGAAAATTTTTTTTACATTTATTTATTTTTGAGAAACAGAGTGAGACAAAGTGTGAGCAGGGGAGGGGCAAAGAGAGAAGGAGACACAGAATCTGAAGCAGGCTCCAGGCTCTGAGCAAGCGGTCAGCACAGAGCCTCACACGGAGCTCGAACCCATGAACTGTGAGATCATGACCTGAGCCGAAGTTGGACGCTCAACCGACTGAGCCACCTAGGTGCCCCTATTGGCTATTTTTAAAATAAATTTATCGTCCACTATAGTAGAAATCTATAATTCTAGAATTGTAGAGGGTCACTGATGGGAAAATACAGTTTTCATAAGGTTATGCTAAACAATTTCAGTGTCCAGTTAGTTGGAAAATTAATAAAATGGTCATGATTCTGCCATGTCACACTTCAGAATCAGTTGTCTATATCTGCAAAATAACTTACTGAGATTTTGGTTGGGATTGTGTTGAATCCATAGATCAAGTTGGTAAGAACTGGCATCTTCACAATATTGAATCTTCCTATCCGTAGCCATAGAATATCTCTCTATTTATTTCTTTGAGATCTTTCATCAGAGTTTTATACTTTTCCTCCTATAGATCTTTTACATATTGTGAGCCTTAAACCTAGGTTTTTCATTATTGGGGAGTGCAATGTAAATGGTAAAGTGTTTTTAATTTCAATTTCACTTGGTCATTTATAACATACAGGTAATTTCCTGTATATTTTTTCTCATTCCTGATCTCAGTGGGAGAGCTTCAAGTTTCTGGCTCTTAAATATGATGTTAACTTTTTATATTTTGTTGATGTTCTTTATCAAGTTGAAGGAGATCATTTCTGTTCCTAGTTTGCTGAGAGTTATTATCATGAATGGGTGTTTAATTTTTGTCAAATTGTTTTTCTACATCAACTGATATAATCACGTGATTTTTCTATTTTTGTCTGTTAATGTGATGGATAGCATTAATTGATTTTCACATGTTAAACCAGCCTTGCATACCAGAAACAAATCTCTTTTTTATGGTATAAAATTCTTTTTATACAATATTGGATTCAATTTCTTAATATTTTGTTGAGGATTTTCATGAAGGCTCTTGGTCTATAATTTTCTTGTGTCTTTATCTTGTTCTGGTGTTAGAGTAATTCTGACTTCACAGGATGTGTTGACATGTGCTCACTTCTTTTTTCTGGGAGAAGTTGTGAAGACTTAGTATCATTACTTAAGTATTTGGTATAATTTACCGGTGAATCCATCTAAGCCTACTTTCTGTTTTGGGAAGTTATTAATTAACAGTTCAATTTCTGTATTAGATAGGCCTATTTCTGTTGTCAATTTCTTCTTGTCTGATTTTGGCAGATTGTATCTTTCAAGAAATTGGTCTACTTCATCTAGGGCACAGAGTTACTAATATTACTTTATTGTCCTTTTATTGTCCATGGTATCCATAGTGATGTCTTCTTTTTCATTTGTGATACTGGTATTTTGTGTCTTCTCTTTTCTTAGCCTGGCTTATCCATTTTATTGATCTTTAAAAAGAACTTTTTTGCTTTTGTTCATTTTTCTCTGTTGAGTTTCCATTTTCAGTTTTATTGACTTCTAATTTTTATTATTTCTTTTCTTCTTCTTTTGGACTTAATTTGCTCTTCTTTTTCTTGTTCTTTTAGTGGAAACTTAGATTATTAATATATCCTTCTTCTCAAATGTATTTGTTCACTGCTATGAATTTCTCTGTATGTACTGCACCCCACAAATTTTGATAAGTTGTATTTAATTTTCATTTAATTCAAAATATTTTATTTTTTTTAATTTTTTTAATATTTATTTATTTCTGAGAGATAGAGAGAGACAAGTGTGAGCGGGAGAGGGGCAGAAAGAGGGAGACACAGAATCAGAAGCAGGCTCCAGGCTCTGAGCTTTTAGCACAGAGCCTGACACGGGGCTAGAACCCACGAACTGTGAGGTCATGACCTGAGCCGAAGTCAGATGTTTAACTGAGTAAGCCACCCAGGTTCCCCTTAATTCAAAATATTTTAAAATTTCTCTTGATATTTCTTCTTTGACCCATATGTTGTTTAATCTCCAAGTGCTTTAGGTTTTTCTGCTCTCTTGACTACTAGTTCAATACCATATGGTCTGAGAGAAGACATTGTATAATTTCTATTCTTCTAAACTTAAGAGGTGTTTTATGACTCATAATGTAGTCCATCTTAGTGAATGTTCTATTTGAGCTTGAGAAGAATGTGTATTCTGCTGTTGGTGGATGAAGTAGTCTATACATGTCAATTATATCCAGTTGACTTATGGTGCTCTTGAGTTTAGCTGTGTTACTAATGATTTTCTGCTTGCTGGATCAGTCCATTTTTGATGGAGGGGTATTAAAGTCACCAACTATGATAATGGATTCATCTATTTCTTCTTATATTTCTATCATTTTCTGTCTGGCGTATGTTGATGTTGTGTTGTCAGACATATACACATTAATGATTATTAGATCTTTGCCGCAGACTGTGAGTCTGGAGTTCTCTCTTGTGCAGCAAGAAAGCAGATGCAGAATTGAATACAAGAGAGGTTAATGTCCAGGACGAGACAAGAGCCCTGAACAGAGGTTTTGTCTCCATATCTATTGAGCTCACAAGATATTACCCATGTGGTGAATGTACAGAAAACAAGATCTTACACACATTAACGTGGAGAAAAGAATCATACAGTAATCATTAACTTGTGTGTGTAAGCAAAGGGTCTGGTGGGGGGGGGCAAGTGGAGTTTGTGATCAAAGTACAATAGTAAATTAGTATCAGATGGAAAGTACCTGTCATCTCATTGTAATATCTCTGTAGCTAACCTTGGGCACTTTTGCCCCATGGTGGCGGCTTTCCACCGTAAGCTTTTTTCTAACCTATTAATGTAAGTAGAACCTATTTCGCCATAGTTACCCCTTTTGTTGTTTTTCTTTAAGTTTACATGTGAGGACCGTCATGATGAGCTTCTAAATCCTTCTTTTGCTGTCAGGTAGTTTGGAGGATGATCCTGCAAAAGCAGAAAACGAGACACAGTAAAAGTATTCCATTTCCTAGAGTTATACAGAATTTGAGATGGGCATTAGCCAATAGAGAGATGGTTAAACTCTTTCCAAAAGGACCATGAGTCAGCCCATTAATATCTTAGTTCTTTGGAGTATCATAGTTGCTGGTGTAATGTTACATCTAAATTTTCTATCACAGGGCAGCTTAGAATGGAGGACTGGACCATAAATTGATTAAGTACATGTGCAGTTTGATAGTGTGGTGAAGACTAATTCCAGCAATGGTAGCAGAGGTCATAATGCTTACCATGGCTAGGATCCCCGTGATTAAGAAGCCTATGAATCACCTTTGCCTGGTTAATGAATACCGGTGATGGAGATCATGGCTATCAGATACAAATCAGGGGTTTATGCATTACCATTGTATTATAAGAGGACACAGGCCTGGTTAGACAGGCATTTAAGGCTTCCCCAGGTTACATGAGGGGTAGGGACTTACATTTGTTGAGTGGCTTCAGGATGCAGAATCAATGAAGAGGCTTCTTCCATCTTGAAAAATGGGAGCAGTGGTCACTCAGTCAGAGTCATTCTCTAGAAGTCTTGGTTGATTGGAAGATATTCTGGGGTCTCCACCATGCCATGGTAATGCCTTCACCAACTGAGAGGGAATCCACAAAGGTCAGGAATCTGAAAGAACACAGGCATATCCTGAACCACAGATGAAAAGTTTGAACCAGGAGCATAGAATGAGAGGGTTTTATCTGATTTTAAAGAATGTAGCTCAGTTGCGGTTAGTCCTTGATGGTCAAGATTTACAAACTTGAGTGTGATCATAGTGTGATTGAGGAGAAATTGAGGTTTTAATATAGATAGTCATGGGTAATTCCCCCTTTTTCATTTTTTTTAACATATTTTTAAGTTTATTATGTGTTTGTTCTACAATTGTTTGGCCTTGTAGAAATTTAATTTTATCTGCTATTTCCTTCTGCCTTTGTTTCCCACATCATTCACCCCCTGAACAATTTTGACCCTTAAAATATTGAAGGTTACTGAGGGTGGATGGTCTTCTATAACTTCTTCCTGCTGAATAGGGGCATAGAAATGTCCCTGCCTATGGGTAAACATTGCTCAGTTGGGGTAGGTATAGGGGAGTCATGAAAGAGAAAGAGTTCAGGGGAAATGGAACCTCCTTGAGTAGAAAGGATTATCTGTCTACTAGAAGTTACAGTGGTGAAGAAGTCCAACAAGAGTCACAAAACTATGACAAAAAGGCTCATGATTAAAAGATCTAATGCAATTGACAAAGAAATTCAGTTATTTCTGTGGCCCATAACATTTCAATAATCAGAATATCAAGTTGATGACCTTATACCAAAAAATATTAAAACTAGGAATTGCATATAATCTCTAGAATAGTTATAGCATTTACTCAAATGTAACCTAAGGCTTATTATTTGTTTGACAGCACTTCCAGAATAATTTAACATACCAAAGAAACCTAATTGGTCAAAAAGACTTCATTTACAATTTAAACCTTGGGAAATTTGTTAAAAAAAGAAAAAAACAAAAACCTCAGATAGTTATAAAGCACAAAACATTTTTGCCATCAGACCCAAATATCCTTAGTTTCTCTGCAATAAGAAACCCAAAACAGATAAGCCTTGTTTAGTAATCAATGCTTTAGCATCCCATCCTATTTAGAAAAGGCCTAGGTGTCCAATGAATTCAATCCAAATTTATCATGCAAGCAAAAAAAAAATTTTTAATGTTTGTTTATTTTTGAGAGAGACAGAGCATGAATGGGAGAGGGGCAGAGAGAGAGGGAGACACAGAATTCAAAGCAGGCTCCAGGCTCTGAGCTGTCAACACAGAGCCCAATGCAGGACTTGAACCCACTGATGGCGATATCATAACCTGAGCCAAAGTCAGTAGCTTAACCGACTGAGCCACCCAGGCACCCCAAATGCAAGAAAAACTTTTTAGGTTACTAAAGCCTTTGAAAGCTATCTTAACAATTACCCATGAAAACTATGAGACAATGTTAACCATTACTTTAAGTCATAACATGAGCTTATTTGACCTTTGATAAACAGGTCTATTTCAAACCAACAAACTTATGTTTGTGTCCACATAAGACAATTTTTTCCCCATGGTTATTTTTACCTGGAACGCTGGTGGGAAATCTGAAGTGGGTGGTCTTTGCTTCTTGACATTTCAGAGACAATGTTTAAGGGTTGGGAAAAGGTTTATATGCTAATAATATGGCTTGCAGTTCTGTGTTGGGTAGAGCTCAGTCCAGTGTCTAATATATGTTCTCAGTTTTTTTTTTCCAATTTTCCAAAGGCAAGAAACCTTGTGAGTTTTCCCCGAGGTGTCTGTAAACACTGTAAGGACATTCTTAATAAGTTGTAGCATCGGGGTAAGGATGTTGTCAGAGGGAATCTTTTGTTCCTTTAAAAGATTACATTTTTCCAAATGACAAAGTGGGGAGTCGGCATTCTCTGGATGTAGGGGTGCCAAAGGGGCTGGCTGACAATAAGGAGGCTTAGGTTCCTTGGAAACTTTTTTATTTACTTTGGGTGGGTATCTTCATAAACATCATTGGTACTCAGGGGGAGAATGGCCATACAGACAACAGATCATGTTAAGAATGGCCTCCGGCAGAACATTGGCGCCTTCCATCTGACGTGCGGTTAGTGGTTTACCTATTCATTCCCAAATGTCTGGGTCGAAGGTTCCTTGCTCCAGAAACCAAGGGCAGTGTTGCTGGGTAATCATTAATAACGAGTAATCATTTTAAGGAGTGCTATATGAATGTAATGTTTCTGCTCTAGGGATAGGGAGTCTCGCATAACGATTCTCTCAAAAGTTTTAAGGCAGGGAACCCTAACATAGTTTCGCTTTTCTCTTATCTCGTCAGGAGAGATTGTTGTCCAGTGCACTTTTTCTGTTTAGAACTCTAGTTGTTCCGTGACACTCTGTAGTCCTTGAGTTTTGTTGGCTTATTAGCCACATCGGCTTCTAATCACATGGGCTTTGTAGCGTGTTGGTTTCTAATCAGGTCCCCTTCTAATCATGTCCCCTTTTGTTACTTCAACTTCTTAGTCATGTCGGCTTTTCTTCTAATCACGTCACCTTCTATCATGTCAGCTTTTCCTCTAATCATGTTAGCTTCACATTGTCTTCTATCATGTTGGGGTCACCATCTGTTGCAGACTATGAGTCTGGAGTTCTCTCTTGTCCAACAAGAGAGCAGATGCAGGGTTGAATACGAGAGAGGCTAATGTCTGGGAGGAGACAAGAGCCTCTAGCAGGGGTTTCATCTCCGTATTTATTGGGCTCACAAGATATTACCCATGTGGTGAACATGAAGAAAACGAGATCTTACACACATGAACATGGAGAAAACACTCAGACATTAGTCATTAACTTCTGTGTATAAGCAAAGGGTCTGGAGGGGGGCAAGTGGGGTTTGTGATCAAAGTACAATAGTATAATGGCATCAGATAGAACGTACTTGTGATCCCATTACAATATCTTGCTACCTAACCTTGGGCACTTTTCACCCCATGGTGGTGACTTTCCACCCTAAACTTTTTTTCTAACCTATTTATGTAAGTAGAACCTATTTCCCCACAGATCTTCATGGAGACTCCTTCATCATTAAGTAATGGCCCCTCCTTCTTCCCTGATAATTTCCCTTGCCCTGGAAGTCTGCTCTGTCTGTAATTAATAAAGCTACCCTCACATTCTTTAGAGTAATGTTAGTATGGTTTATCTTTCTCCATCACTTTATTTTTAATCTACCTGTGTCTTTATAATTACAGCCCATTTCTGGCAACCTGTAGTTGCATCTTGTTTTTCTGATAGTCTCTTTCTGTTAGTGTATTTAGTTCTCTGATGTGTAAAGTGATTACTGTTGTATTTGGATTGATACCTACCATGTCTGTTACTGTTTTCTGTTTGTTTTACTTGTTCCTCATTTCTATTTTATTTTTTTTAGAAGTTTCTGTTGTCATTTCCTCAAGCTCAAAGATTCTTTCCTCAGTCATGCCCAGTCTAGTAATGAGCTCATCAATGGCATTCATTTCTGTTACAGTGTTTTCTTTTTTCTAGCATTTCTTCTTGATTCTTTCTTAGAATTTCCATCTCTGTACTTTCATTATCCTTCTGTTCTTGCATGTTGTGTACTTCTTCCATTAATGCCCTTAGCATAATAGCCATAGTTTTTAAAATTCTTGGTCTGTTAATTCCAACATTCGTACCTTATCTGACTCTGGCTCTAATGCTTGTTAGCTTTCTTCAAAGTGTGCTTTTTGCCTTTTAGTATGTCTTGTAATTTTTTTGTTCGAAGGTAGACATGATACAATAAGTAAAAGGAACCATGGTAAATAGCCCTTTAGTAATGTAGTGGTAAGGTATAGGAGGAAATACTATGATTAGGTCTCAGTCTCTTGGTGAGCCTCTATCCTTGGACTATGAACTTTATTGGTGCTTCTCAGTTTTGCTTCCATCACTACCCTTTAGGTGGGATAGGATGGCTAGAAGGAGCTGGGGATATTTCCCTTCTTCCAGTTGAAAAGTTGGAACTAGATATAGTTGAGCATTTGCATTCCCCTAGGTCAGTGAGGTTCTATTAATACTCCAGCAGTTTAGGCGGTGGTAAAACAGTTTCTCCTTAAACCAGGCCGTTTTGAAAGAGAATATTGTGCTATATTTCAGAGTGATTCCTTTTCTCCTTTCACTGCTAGAAGTATGATATTTTTTCTTTGATATTCACTTTGAGGACATGGTAGAGAACCTAGAGGAAAATTTACAAAAGTCTGAGCCGTCCCAACCCCCATGACTGCGTCCTTCTGGAGTTTTATCTCTTAGGCTTGTCCACACTGAGCCTCCAGTAATTTGCCAGTTATAGTTCAGATTTTCCTGTTACAGTACCGGTTCCTGCAGAGGTTTCTGCTCCATTAAGTTGTTATTTTCTGTGTCTGCCTGTCTGTCTCTCTAGTTTTATGGTATCAATCTGCCTTGTGACCTTTTTTGACAGATCTATGAAGAATTGTTAATTTTTCAGTTCAGCTTTTTACTTGTTAGGACAGAATGACAACTTCTAAGCTGCCTATATGCCAGGCCAGAAATCAGAAGTCCTCACAATGTTATTTTTTTTTAAGCTTACACTTTATAAAATTCAATTAAAAGCTCCCAAATTGTTTGAAATTGAAAAAGCAAGCAAGACTTAGTCATTTATTAGCTGGAGGTCAGAAATCAAGACTAGAAATTTAAATTTTTAAGATCTGTTTTAAGATAATTAGAAGTCTGGTTCTGTATATTTCTCATATAGTATAAGCCACTAAGACAGAATGAGTGGTTTGAGTATTTCTCAGAAAACAACTGAACCTGTCCTTAATTATACTCCATTGTAATTTTGTCAGGAGTCATTAAAGAGATTTACTATGTCTTTTGTTCAACCAGATTTTGAAAACACAATTTTCTCAAGAAGTTATACATGAAATCATGGACGCTTATGAAAATGGTACCTTATAAAGTAAATGTCTTTCACCTCCTGGGTCAGATGGTTCTCCTTGGAAAAGGCTAGCATTGCTATCTTGGGTATTAATTGTCATGTTGGAGACAGGTAGTGTCTGTGGACTGTCAGTGACATTCTGCTATGTAAGAGAATCTGGAAAAGTTACAATTTAAAAGATGTTAGACTAAGTTTAGTAGTCAGCTTCTTCAGTATGTGATGATATTTTCTGCCATGCTCTCATCCATTCCATTTCCCACCCTGGACTTTGTTAACCAAGTCCCTCTTGATCCCTGGTTACTTTTTACTTCTACCTGAGACACCCCAAATTGGCAGGTACTGCTGTTGGCTTGCAGTTAATTTTCCCTCTACGTTTGGTACGTTAGACATTCTCTGCAAATAGATTTGCTATTACAATACATTCATCCAATGACTAGAATACTGATTGGGTGTGAATTATATACCAAACACTTTGCTGAATATTAGGGATAAAGCCATGAATAAGACGTAGTCCCTGTCCAGTAGGAGCTTAGAGCTGTATTGGGGAAAAGGACAGTAAACTATGCTGTGCCCTAAGACAGGGTGAGCTTGTGGGAAGGAACCGTGCCCGATGAGTGCAGAGGTGAAAGCACAGAGGAAGAGATTATTCTGAGATTTAAAGGATAACTAGAATTTAGTTACAGATTCTAACTACTCCCTGCAGTGACCAGAGGAACAACATGTGCAACATCTCAGAAGAGACTGTGCACAATTCTAGTGTGGATTAGCCATTAAGTTTTTTAGGGGGAAAAGAGGAGGACCATGAGGTTATGAGACTGCAGAAGCAGGCAGTAGCCAACTCTCAAAGCTTCTTAGTTTATCATTCCTTGAACTGAAACCTGAAATGAACTAAAACCTAATGTTGAAAAGGAGAATTAAGGGAAATGATGTAATGAGATAGGAGTTTAGTAAAATTATTCCATGTACAAGTTGAGGAAGATACTGGCATCCTAATGTGAGATACTAGTTTCTGGAGTTAAGCAGTGCATTGGGAATAAAGAAAAGTGGAAAAGCTTTGAGAGTAATTTAAGAGGTAGAAGTAATAGATCTGATGATTAATTGAACCTGGAACTCTTGTTGAAGCCTTCTGTCTGTTGAGAACATTCCATTTCTAAAATAACTACAATCTGATTAGAGAAAAAAAAATTTTATCTCCTTAATGCTTTGACTAGCTAATTGATAGCTGTGTAATTGAGAACAATTAGAACAATGACATTTTGTTAATAGACAGTTAGCAGACTCAGAAATAGCTACCAGGTCAGTGTTTTGGAATTTTGACTATGTGAATAAAAGAAGTAAAACATCTAAAAATATGTGGCTTGGCAAACAAGAAGACTTTGAAAAAAGGTCTCTCCTAACTAAAGCAAAGATGTAAGCAGTGCTAAAACATAGTTGGCACTTAATTCAAGTCATTTATTCAACAAGTATTTATTATTTGACACTTTAAGTAAATAAAAAAAAGTAGAAGCAATAATTGAGGTAACATCAGTTTAAATTGCACATACTCACTCTTGATGTGTACCTACATAATATAAACTCCTGTTGTGTGGTATGTGTCTGTTATGTGAAGGGATGAGGGCAAATATCCAACTCAACGGAATTATTCTTTTCCAGTCATCTGGATAAAACTTGTGAAAATTGCTGGTTTGCTAATCTATTTGATTTAGATAGATCAAACTAAAATATTTAAACTATTAAAAAAGGTTACTTATGATTTAGAAATCATTTTGTGGGTAATATATGACCAATAATATAATTCCAGTATAAGTCACTACGTAAACATTAAGTTTCTTTTCTTATGTGTATCTGCCACTCGTTCAGCCTACCTGCCTCCCTATTTACCCATTAGTCTCTCTAGCCATGTGTTGGTGGGGCTCTAACTTTGCCAAGATTTTGGCAGAGAAGAATAATTGTTTTAAAGGAAGATGTTTTGTTTTGAAAAATACTTGGGAAATAAATAGAAGTCTGATATTTCATAAATGTTTTTGAATTTTATGTTTTGAATTCCAAGTCAGTAATCTGACATCAATCAGGACTTTTATTAAACCCTCAAGAAAAAGTTTTCAATATAAAATTTTAAATAAAATTATAATTTATGCATTTGTTCATTTTTCTTCTCTGTTCTTTTATTGTAGTGATACATGTCTATGATAAAGGTTTTTATACAGAACATTTACCATCTTGAATTATGATATTTCCATTAACTTCTGCAGTAATTTTTTTATATATCTTGCTAAAAGTAAGATAGGGAATCAGATCTTAATATATTTTTTATTTAACTTTTAAAATGTTTATTTATTTTTGAGAGAGAGAAAAAGAGTGTGAGCAGGGGAGGGGCAGAGAGAGAGGGAGACAGAATTGGAAGTAGGCTCCAGGCTCTGAGCTGTCAGCAGACACCCCAATGTGGGGCTTGACCTCAGGAACCGTGAGATCATGACCTGAAATGAAGTCGGACGCTTAACTGACTGAGCCACCCAGATGCCCCTTAGTAATGTTTTTTTTTTTTTAAAGGGAGATTTATTCTTCCTTTTAAAGAACATAACATTTTTATCCATACCTGATGTATTTATTTTTACTGGCTTGATGCTGTCCTTGACAAGAAATCAAATCAATTTACTACTAAGTTAACCTCTGTTCTACATCAGACAGGTCTGTACTTACTTGTTTTCCCAGTGTCTTGCTTAGTTTCTGGAACTAGAAGGTACTTAGTAATAACTTATCCTCAGGATTCTGAATTCATTTATTCATTCATGTATTCATACAACAAATAAATTTAGTATTTATTATATAGTTGGTACAGTGCTCATCCCTGGGACCACGGTGAGTTCTGTTTTGTCCCTCTCTTTAAGGCATTTGAAGTTTTTTTAGATATTCATTAACCGTGCATATATTCAAAATACTGTAAAGGTGATTTAGATCCACCAGATTAGTGATTTCTTACTACCCTTCTATGTCTCCTTTTTTAGTTTTTTTCAGCTCCTAGGTATCTAAACATAGGAATGACCCAAGGGGTTGGTGCTTGGGCATCTTCTATTTTCAGTTTATTATCCCTTCCTAAGGATCTCATCCAGTACTCTGGCTTTAAATTCCATCTATAAACTAATGCCACCCAAATTTATCACTGCAGCTCAGACTTCTACCTGAATTCCAGGCTTGGATATTCTGTTGCCTATTTACCATCTCCACTTGGATATATAATTGGTATTTCAAATTTAAAATATCTAAAACTCACGACTCATCTCTCTATAGCAAAACTTGCTCCTATCCATGGCAACACCATCTTTCCACTTGTTCATGTCAAAAACCTTGGAGCAATTATTAACTCTTTTTCCCACATACTACATCTGATTGATCAGTAAGTCCTGTTAATTTTAAAATATATTCAGAATTTTGTAACTTATCACCATGTCTCCAGCACCACCTTGGCCCAAACCACTGTCCCTTCTGGCCTCGGTCACTGTTAAAACATCCTGGCTAGTCTCCGGGTTTCTTCCCTCACCTCTCTGTATCTACTCTGAATACAGCAGCCACAAAGATATCCTGTCAAAATCCAAGAGCATGTTACTCCTCTTCTCTGAGTACTCCATTGTGTCACTGTTATTACCTTCCTCCTGTCTACCTCAGCTCTAGCCACACTGCCTTCCTCATAGCCTGGAACAAGCTAGGCATTTAGGCTGAGTTTTCATAACCCTGAAACATGCCTGGCTTACCTGTCACTCCCTTCAGGGCTTGGCTCACAGGTCATCTTCTCAAGGAGGCTTTCCTGGGTACCCATCTATAAGTTGCCATTCTTTCTTCATCAACTGTTTCCAGCTCTTTCTTTGCCTCCCCCCTCCTTGACCCTTATCACTACTAATCTAGGATAAATTAAATTTAATGTATTTGATTATCTACATCACCCACCAGAATGTAAGCTCCCTGAATGCTGGGATTTTTTTTTCTTTTTTTCAATTTTTTATCCCCAGTGCCTAGAAAACTGCTTGCACATAGTAGGCATTCAGTGTATATATTCAATATATATGTATGAGCACACACACATGTGTATATATAACATAACTGCATATGAGGAAGCTTTTGGAAAGAACACACAATTGTAAAGAGTTTGGAGTGTGAAGTGTATATTTTAGGTCTTCTTTCATTTATTACTTTGGGTACATATGGAGCCACAATGCCAGCTATTTGGAAGTCCAGTTGTCTAATTACTAATTATCATGCTCAGAATCATAGAAATATATTTTTCATCGAAACTAAAAATGGACATTTGGTTTAGCCAAGTGTCTATTTTGGAGCAAAATGTGACATTATGAATGCACATTTTAAGAAATGTGAAGTAGCTCTGCCTGTATGGTCAAAATAGATGTAATGTTCTCAAACGTGATCATTATAATGTACTTAGATACAAATACTGATTTTTCTTTATTGTTATAGGTAGTTAATTAATTGATATTTACCATTGACATTAACTTTTTCTTAGGGACATTTTGGTTACTTATTTTTAGCCAGTAAGCAGGGTAGGATATTCCATTACCCTGGGAGCCTGATGCTCATGACTAATTATTCAGGCAATTGAAGTCATTCTTCTCATTCTCTTTCTCAAACCCAAAAGGTGCCAAGATTGAAACATGCAATGTATACATGGCCTAATATATTTCTTTAGTGGCTACATTCGTCATTGGAGTCTCGGGAAAGAAAGACTCTTTTGTTTTCTTTTTTAATCTCTTATTTTGGAATTTGAAAACTATTCAACCCTTTCCTAATATGTTGACCCAACTGGGGCATTTTCATAGGCACTAAGAAACCCTTTCTGCCTGTTTTTACTGGAACAAAGAAACCACTGATCTGGATGAAGGACATCATCAGATTTTGGTTTCTTGTCCCAGCTATTAGTGATGATATGGACTTTTCCTAAGGACGTGCCTAGCTGACAGTCTTAAAACCCAAAGCACTTGGAAACTGAATAGAAGTGAAATGGTAAATAGATAAGGCATAGTGCCTTAGGGGAGTTACAATATTTAGACCCTTAGAATTAATGCCTGGAGTTTGGAAAAACTTTATAAGCAATAGTGACTGATACCCTAGAGCATAAAGAAAGCTTTCTTTATATGCTCAGACTTAAAGCCTTGTTTCTGTAACTTTGTTCTTCAGTGTGAATTATTTCTCTTATTGACCACCTAAACATGGGAGTTGTCCGATTGATTATTTATGTAATCTCTTTATTTAAAGAAAACAGAGAGGGATTTAAAAAAAAATACCATACTCTTTGTTTTGACTGTTGCAATGTAGAGAGTTTGGGGTACTATGATGTTGACTTGGTCTCTGAGTAGAAACATGAATATGTATGAAATAAAGTTACTGACTATGAGTAAAACCCAAGAATAAAAAGACATTTATATTATTTATAACTTATTTATATTATTAGGAAAGCATTTGGTTTTTGCAAAGGAATATCTGTCTCTAATTAGAGGTAAAAATTTGTTAAGTACTATGAACCTCCCTTCCCAAACCAAGACAAGCATATTATGACTTAATGTCTCATTTGTGCTGCACAGTATCTCTATGAGGTATATAGTAGTATTATTTAACTTCTCTTTACAGATAAGGAAATTGAGGCAAGAGAGCTTACTTGCTTTCTCCAATGTCACAGCATAAGTGACTATGTTAGGACTTAGATTTTCCTGACACTGAAGACAGTGCTACAAACCACAACGAAATATTGCCTTATATTTACATGGTAGAGTACCATGTACTTGCATTTGGTTTTGAATGATTTGTTTTTTCTTTTCCACCTTTAGTCCAACTGTGGATGTAGGGCTTTCTGAATTCCATTACTTTTTAGTCTACTTTTGGCATCCCTACCCCACTTCTTAAGCCTACTCTTAACTGCATTCCCTGAACATGGGGCTGAATACCAAATTTATCCCTCTCTTATACTATAACTAGCACATTTTCATAGAAAAAAGGCTTTTCTGTAAACTAGACATTACAACCCTCAGTCAGTAGTATTGGAGATGGCTCATTGGTTGAATACAGATAAAACCTCTAGATTTATGAAAGTTGGGCCTATTTGAACTAAATCCAAATGTGCATAATCCCAGGTATTTAGGAAAATGGAGATTGAGTTGAGCCTCACATCCTGGGTGGTTCTGTTGAGAGAAGTGGGAACAAAACCTTTGGAGATAGCTAGAGTCACCTGGTAGAATCACCTAGTAGATAGATACGAGTTTTGCTGGAAAGTGGTGGCAATAACATGTAAAAGTCAATGTATCCTTCAGGACTCTTTATGTTGCAAGGGACAGAAGTCCAAAATCACTTCAGCCAAAAAGTTAACTTATTTCCTCAAGTAAATGAAAAGTTCATGGGTAGATTGGTCTCAAATGTGCTCAAAAGTGGCCCAGGTTCAGTTGACTCCGTGTGCTCTTTTCTGGTTTATTGTCAGGCACATTCTCCCAACATGGTGGCCCCAAACACTTCCAGGCTTACATTTTTCTTATGACAATAAGTCCCATGCAAAAAAAGCCTCTTTTTCTAGGTAATTTCAATAGTTGTACCAAAATGGAGTTGTATTTTCCATCCCTAAACCAATTATTCTGACCAAGGGAATTACACAGTAGCCTTTGGGGATGGAAATGGATGGTAGTCAAGACAGTTTACTGAAAAAAAAAAGGGGGGGGGATGTGCAGCTCTAAGAAGAGAAATAAATGCCAGGTAGGTGAAAAACAACAGAGGTCTACTACAGGCAGGAAAAAAAAAAAGAGGTAGATGGGAATCAAGCCAAAGGAAAAGTAGAAGAGAACCAAAGGCCAGAAGCCAGTAGTCTAGGAGAATAGAAGCAAGTCTTGTTATTATGCTAGTAACATTGTCTTCTTAAACACAATTACCTCCACTTTAGTACTGGAGGTAATATTTCAAAGTTATCGACATAACAGGAGCTAAATAGTTTTTAATTGCTTTTATTTTTTAAGCATAAAGGTCTATATGCTTATCTATACTGGAAATTTAAAATCTTGCATATTTAATTCACTCATCATCAGATAAACTCAGATGACTCTGCTTAATGAGTTTTTCTCTAGCATGTGGCTCTCTTATTCAAAATGTCAAAAAGAATATAGGTAAATAAGGTAGCATAAAATTTTATTAAATTAGATAATACTTGTGAATTACCTGTGTATGTTATACATGTTTTAATCATATACAAAGAGTATATATGTATGTATATGTATACAATTATACATATATGTGTAAATGTGTATGTATGCATATGTGCATATACACACACATGAGGCTAGGAAGGGATATTCTATGAGGCTTAGGGAAAAAAATCATTTCATAGGACTTCAACTTCAAGACTGAAATTTCTTATGTAGCTTATGCAAAAATATTGTTGTAAATTTTTTTATTACTCAGTTTCTAAATTTGAAATTCAAGTAGTACCTGTTCTTATTTTATCTATAGATATTTAATTGAACAAATAGGTCAAATTCCTAACTTATTTTATGGCCTTGCTTCACATGAAAAAGTTACAGAGGCTATTGATTAAGGAATTTAAAAAAATGTTTAACAGTTACTAAAAATAAACTGTGAAGTCCTTAGTTACTGTTTGGTTCAAAGCAAGATGATGAGAAAGAACAGCAATCCAGTGTGGAATACACATCAACAGCAGGAGAATGACTCAGCTGCTGGTCCCAGCTTCAATAAGTATCTGTAAATAGTTGAGTGAGCCCATCACTGGTTTTAATGGGTCATTAGGCAAAAATTGGTAAATAAGTGGAGGACATTAAAAAAAAAATGGATAGGGATCATGAATACTTTTTTATCCAGCATTTTTCTGCTTTTCTTTGGTAACCATTGTAATTTAACCATGGGACCACCTATTCTTTCCCATTATGTATAATCCCATGGATCTGTCCTTGAAAGTGTCCCATCCTCCCTTATCTAAGGGGTAGGCACATGACTTGAGCCAGACCTGTCAGGTGCTCCCCCTTCTCTCTGGAATTTGAAACCTGAACCAAGTAACTGGAAGACGGAAGATGGTAGGAGTGGACTCATGGTGGGTGCCTGGAAGATCCCTAGTAGTTCCTCTGGCCTGGAGATGGAAAGCTTCTGAGCCTGCTGCTTCAGGCCTCCCTCTGATTCTGTGTGCTATCCCACGTCCTACCAATAAACTCTTGTTTATCCTATATAAGCCAGAGCTGGTTTCTGTGGCTTTCAAAGCAAAGAACCCTAGCTGAAGCAGAAGAAAAAGTAAGGGGAAGAAGAGATAAGAACAGAAATAAAAAGGAAAGAAGATAATCAGTAATTGAGGAAAGAGAAGAGGATCCACACCAGAGCCTGTCAGCCTTTCATCTTTTTTCAAGAAATAATGTATTTATCTCCAGCTCTGTTCATATTCTATCAGCCAGAGAGTGAGGTGGTGAGGCACAGGACTGTCTTGAGCCCTGAAACTCACTTGCTTAGATTTGACCCCCCAACTCTGCCAATTACTTCCTTTCTGGCGTTGAACAATTTGCTTAACCTTGTAGGGTCTCAGTTTCCTCGGTTGTTAAACAAAAATAACAGTACCATATAACTTCTAAGATTGCTGTGAGAATCAAATGATTTAGTTGACGTAAAACTTAGGGAACAATGCTTGACATAGAGTAAACACTTAACAGGTGTTACCTGTGATTATAAATCTGAGCTCTGTGTAGAAAGAAAAAAATAGTTTCTATTCTATCTACCTCATTTGTACCTCATTGTGTTAGTAAACATTTATTGAGCGCCTAATGTGTGATGTTACTGTACTAGGTGCTTTAGAGAGTACAAAGATGAAGGCACTGTTTCTGCTATCAAATTGCTCACAATATGATTTTGGTGGTTGATACAATTAACAATGCAAGACAGAAAGATGCCGTGAGAAATGTGGAAAATATACTCAGGGAGTTTAGAGAAAAGAGTTTTTTTCCAAGTATGTGTAAGTTTTAACGCATAGAATAGGAGTCATCAGTTTGAGCAAAAGTGGGAATTGAAGTATATTTTGTTTGAATGACAATAAGTAACCTGGTTTGGCTGAAGGTGTCTCTTACCCTCTTCACCTGGAGTCAAGAGGAGGCCTGCCAACAAAGACCTGCCTCTCCTGTGTTTTTATCACCATCATCGGGGATGAAGAGGGAGACCAGGAACCTTGTCTCCCCCTAATGCCCCACATCTTACAACTCACAGAGCCTTGGTGCTTTGAATCCACTTAAACTCACTTCATTATGCCCTTCTTTAGCCCTGCTTTTGATCACCTCAAGAGCCCCCAGATTCCCAGGTCACTCTGTACTTCTCATGTTCTATTCCCCAGAAACTTTTGTACATACAGCCTTACTGTACTCTGATGCTGAGAGCATGAAATCCCAGAAGACACATTCCATTGAGCTATGAAAGACTTCAGCAACTCTTAACCCACATTCTATAGATAAGGAACTCCTTTCTGTTGACAATGAAAAGAGATTGCTGGAAATACTTGAGATATCCACAGACAATTCTTAAATTATATTGGATTTTATAATATGAATACAAGAATGAGATTTCTCCACATCCCAACTAATGATTAAGCTTTACCTAATAATAGTTTAGATTGTTCACGTCTGTAAAGGCATGTGTAGCATTTACTGTCAGAGCAATGGTGGCCCTGATTCAAGTATTTCAGGCATTTCAGTCTCTCTCCACTGTGCACAGAGCCAGTGGGAGATTAGTCCACAATGGGAATAAAATACACACTCAGGTGAGGTAAATCTATATGTACAAATCTACATTCTATAACACATGTAGTTGGTAATATGAACTGTGTCTTTGTAAGTACATTTTGGTTGTACCATTGTCTTACATAAGTTTAGCTGTGGCAAGTAATACTGGAAATTTTATTTTCTCCTCAATTGTCCCATTTTAAATATTACATGCTTTAGTAGCAATTATCAATTGGATTTTCCCACTGGTGACATTGGTTTTGAGCGGTTATTCTGAGGAATCCCAGTGCCTCACCTTTCAGAAGAGTGGAGTTTCATAATGTGTAATGATGTCACCCATTTTTACCAGTTGAGTCCAGGTAGCACCCGTAACACTACCACAGTGTATTTGTAAGTAGTATTTCAGTAGGACTTCTAACTTTTTTCCTAGGAAACAATCGTTTTTGTTTCTCCCGAGTGGAGTCTGTTATCATAGAGAGCGATACCAATAGAGATTACTATTTTTGTATGTTAAGTATACACACATGAAATATATATTAAAAACTTATATATGAGGTTTTTATTCAAAATCTTACCCAACTTGCATTGTTTGTGCCCCATGCAGGCTGTGTTTTAAACAGTACAAAATTAGAATTCACAATCCTAGGAAATTCTTGTCTAAAACCAATGGTATATCTGAACAAACTGGGTGGACGAGACTCAGGGAGACACTAGATAAAATTTAGCATGGCAGCAATTTAAAATTAGAAGCCCTTGATGAAAGATGAGACCTGTTTTAGGCTTCTTCGTGAGCCCCACCTTTTAAAGGCAGGATTTGATTCCGTGGAAGGGAGGTGCAGTCACGGGAGGACAGACTGTCTGCCCTCGTAGGGAGTGCCTATCTTCCTATTTAGTGTGTGATAGTGTTAAATAAAGCCGTGACCTTTGATTATCTCCCAAGCTTTTCTACCTCTCCATTGGCAGAATGCCATGGGATAGTGTATATTTATCAGCAAGCTGTGGTCTAAATTGAGACATTGTTTAAAGCTCATGACAATATAGTGTCTATTGTATGTACTGTATAGACTTTTCATCTGGGAGGCACTCCGTCAATCCCTAGAGATTGGGGAACTTTTATGTGTTTCATGAAGTTCTAGAGTAGAATAGTCTCTTTATTATTTATTTAAATAATAGCCTGAAGTAGGCTGTTAGTAGAAATAGTCTCTTTTCTGTTTTACATATGATTCAATTACTCAAGTCCGAGTAGCAAAATGTACAATTTTTATGTTATTCCTTAAAGACAGATTTTTTGAATGAAAGCTCCTATAGTAGCTTAAAATTTGTTTCTTTAAAGTGGAAGAAAGAGTATCTGAAGTCTATAATTTTGAGAAGTTTTAGGTACAAGTTAGTGATGGAAATTTTCTCTGTCTCAATCACCCGTGATGGTTGCATGGCTATATGTGTTTGTCAAAACTCATAGAACTGTGCACTAAAAAGTGAATTTGCTGTATACAAATTGTACCTTCATAAATGCAGGTCAAAGAGATAGCTATACTAAATGGAAGCATGTGTCCTAGATTTAAATGCTTTATTTATTTTATGGTTTATTTACAAATATTCCTTCCTCCCCTCATTCTATTCATGGAGAATAGATCCCACCCATACCCCCGAATGAGCCATCCTGCATGTCCCATGATTCTATCCTTCTGGACACAATTTACTGGACTAGGTATGGAGACCTAACTGGAGCTAGGTCAACCTGGATTGGGAACCAAGACACAGACTAAAGTTGTAAGTTCTTAATAGATTTGGGGCCAGAGTCAAAATACATGCTCCAGAAGCCATAGGCAAGTGAGAGTTATAGGGCATTTCCAAAACAGCTATGCAGAAGAAGCTAGTATCAAGGAAGGAGGATTGAGCAGGTATGTGGAGAAGCACTGAACAAGAGCCCTTGTATCGCCATAGGAAAAGAGAGGAACATAGTACCCTAATGACTTCAGTTTCTTAGAGGTTTGGCTGAACCTGAAATCAGTTTCTCTTTCTTCCTCTGTAAATCTTTTATTTAATATAGCCAGTGTGAGTTTTGGTTTTCGTGTTAAAGAGCAGGAATATTATCTAATGACATTTGATGTTCTTCGTCCCAAATTATAGGCAAATACCAATTTTTTTATAGCATCACCTCTTTTATTCCTAAAATACATGGCTTTAGTAGGGAGAAAGAGAAATGGAATCTTACAGAAGTCTGAGCTATTTCTGTTAACTCTATTTTCACCTGGAAATTTCATTTTTAAAAAAATCAGGAACTACCAGAGTAAAAATTTTATACTTTACTTGGTATTTCCTTTTTTCTCCCTTCCTAGAAAATTATTTAGATACAAAAAGGTGAAATAGAATCATAGTGACTGATGTTAGCGCCTTCTAATAAAATTATCTTTTTTTGTGAATAAATCATTTTATCACTTTCACACCAAATTTTTGATGACTGGTCTATTTTTAAACTGGCCTTATATCAGATTTAGGAAGAAAGAAGACCTAAGTGGTTGGTACACTCATATCTGGGACCTGATTTGTACAGTTTGCCTTTTTCCATTTCTTCCATAGTTAAAATCAAGAGGCATTTCCTGCTTATTGGAGAAGGGAAGTTTTTTATTTTGTAAGATATGTTTTCTTTTCAGAAATTATTTTTTATTCTTCAAATAAACTCAGTGTTTGAGAATTTGTAATAGTAATTAAATTATCATTTAACAGTGGTAGCAAACTGTAACTCAATGTTGCTTTCTGTGAAAGGCAAGAACATTCCTGTTCAAATTACTCTTCACTACTTTAGAAGATGTGAGTTGACATGAAAATAGCCTTTTAATTCTTCTTCCTAAACTTGTCAGTTAAAAATCTTAGGATTTTTTAAAGTATTTAGGAAAAAAGTGATGAAAAATATTTGGGTGCATCTTTATACTTTTAAATTCTCTTTTTTAGTTCTATTAAAAACTCCTTTAAAAAGCTTCAGTAAACTTTCTGGCTTAAGATATTATATCGAAACTATATCATAAAGTCTGTTTCAGGGCACCTGTGTGGCTCAGTCAGTTAAGTGTCCAACTCTTGATTTTGGATCAGGTCATGATGTTACGTTTTGTGAGTTTGAGCCCTGCATCGCAGAATTCTCTCTCTCCCTCTCTCTCCCTCTCTCTCCCTCTCTCTCCCTCTCTCTCTCTCTCTCTCTCTCTGCCCCTCCCCTACTTGTGTATTTGCATTCATTCTCTCTCTTTCTCTCTCTCTCTCCCTCCCTCCCTCCCTCCCTCAAAATAAATAAATAAGCATTAAAAAAAAATCTGTCTCTCCCCCACCCCCATCCCTGCCACCTAATACCTATCACATAAGCAAAACTAGCTAAGACTTAAACAAACTATTATGAACCAAATAAGGAATGGGGTGTAGCTTAAAGGGAATACATTCACAAATCTTGTCTCCAGTATATAAAACAAAACATTCTGAATTGGAACAGAGAGGTGTAGTGTAACTTAGTTCTTAAATGCACTCTGTACTTCTAGAATTTTACCATTGAGTTGACCCAGTCTTGACCATTCTCACAGTTGCTTCACATTAAAAAACAACTTAATAAGAACATAATCAATAAATTAAGAACCCAAAGCCTAGAAGATAAAAGGGATGTCATATACCTGAGGAAACAAATTGATGACCAAATGAACATCATTATTGAATAAGTGACTGACAAAATATGAAGTAGTTGATAAACACCACTGATTAGCTAATTAGTGACACAGTAAAAGGACTTGTGATAATCATAGTGTATGTGGATGAAAGAGATGTAAATACCATGGTTTTAGAAAATCTAATAGATTGGAACAGAGCTAAAGCTAATTCAACGTAAGAGTAATTGGGATCCCTGAATAGAAAACCCAAATAAGGAACAGAATATATAACTCAAGAGAACTTCTGTAAAATGAAGAGAGAATTGAATCTGTATATTAAAAGCACAATATGTTCCAGGAAATTTTGAATCAGAATATGAATCTGAGATGTGTCCTAGTTAGGCTGATACACTTGTAAGACGAGAGCATTCTTTAGGCATCTAGGCAGCAAGATGCCACTGAAGAAAAGACAGTGTAAAAATTCTCAAATATGGAAAACACTCCCAAAATACAAAATTCACCGGATTCTTATAGGGCAAGGGTGGGACCTAGGGGTTGCAGATCTGGAAGAACTACTTGAAAAATTGAAATCCAGCCAATCAATCAAAATGAATTCATGAATGAAAAAGACTCTGATAAAAGGTCCAGCTTATAAGCATTTAATCCTCACTGAGATGACATGAATACTCAACAGTGCTGGGAAGTACTGAACATCAACAGAATGTGAATACATAAACCCAGACAAGGTAACGTTTAGAGAGGTGAAGGAGGGAAATTAGAAGGGAATAGAAGAATGCTGATGCCCTTATCTGTCATTAAAAGCAGGGAGTCGGCTGATACCATCTAAATTAAAAAGTAGTTAAAAATTATTCTTGGTTGTTAATTTTTGTTCAGAATTCTCTTTTTTAAAAACTTCAGAGTGGTGTTTTTATTTTGAGAGAGAGAGAGAGAGGGAAAGCAGGGAGGAGCAGAGAGAGAATCCCAAGCTGACAGCATGGAGCCTGATGTGGGGCTCGAACTCACGAACTGCGAGATCATGACTGGAGCTGAAACCAAGAGTCGGAAGCCCAACCGACTGAGCCACCCAGGCATCCCATAGAGTCATTTTTAAGATATATGTCTACTAACAATATTTAAGTTAAAATTTGGTTTAATTTTTCTTCTATTAATATCAGATTTAATTAACATTTTGTAAATAAGATTAATAACCAAATGAACCCCATTTTTAAAAAAATGTCTCCTTGTGTTTCTTTCATGTGTACAGCCTTCACACACACACCTACACACACAACATTTCCAGTTTGTGGATTTGGAGTACTTTTTCCTTCTTTTTACTTTTCTGCATTGTTTTGATTGTATTGAGAAAAAATAAAAATAATTGAGTGATTTTTTTTCTTCTTAATCAGATGAAGGGCAGTTGGAACCAAGTATACCAATATGTTAACAGGATTAAACTTGGGGAAGCCACGAATATAGACTTTTATTCTTTTTTGTATTTTCTTGAAATGTCAAAAATGAAAATA
This sequence comes from Lynx rufus, assembly GCF_022079265.1. Classification (NCBI taxonomy): domain Eukaryota; kingdom Metazoa; phylum Chordata; class Mammalia; order Carnivora; family Felidae; genus Lynx; species Lynx rufus. The sequence continues at coordinate 92,600,338 of NW_025814845.1, read as the reverse complement.
TTAAAAGAACTTAATAGTTGATGCCTGGGTATCTTTAGCTAGAAGACACTTATTAGAGATCAACATTGTTCTCTTTAAAAAAAAAACACAAAAACAATGTAGTTTATTCTTCAATCTCTACTTACTAGGAATCCAGTAAGTGGGAAAGGTCTTTATATAACTAAAATTGTGTCAAAAAACATGTTCGCTAAAACTTGAACTTCACTCCATAAAGAATCCCAGACCCTCCATCAGAATATATTGACTTCATGTATTTTAACAGTTTTTATGATCTAATATCCAACCCCCACCCCCGACAATTAGAAGCTAGAAATTCGAGGGGAGAAATGAAAACCAGAGTCCCAGGAAGCTCATAACAGTGATTGCAGTAACAAGAAGAAAGAGTTGACTGCCTGAGGGAGGAAATAAGCAAAAAAAAATTTTATGTTTATTTATTTGAGAGAGAGAGAGAGAAAGCATGTGTGTGCACCTACGTGAGTAGGGGAAGGGCAGAGAGAGAGAGGGAGAGAAAAAGTGCCAAGCAGTCTCCACACTGTCAGCATGGAGCCTGACTCAGGGCTCCATCTCACAACTATGAGATATGACCCGAGCTGAAACCTAGTTGGATACTTAACTGACTGAACCACCCAGGCACCTCAAAAATAAGCAAATTTTAAATGAAGGGGAAAAAAAAGAAAAAAAAAAAACCAGAGCCAGAAAAACTGTGGTTTGAGAGGGCTTAGGGTGGGAGCAAATTTTTCTGCTCACCTCTTTTGTTCTTAGGCACCAAAAACTGTACAGAACACAGCATTCTATAATCATAATCATGATCCTGAGCCATTTAAAAAATTACATATTGTAGTTAAGAATTCAGAGGTATGCAAAGTACTTTTCTATGTCGCCGTCAAAATAGTTAAACTGAGTTTTGTAACTTAAAGGAATAATTTTTTGTTATTTGGAAAGATAAAATCTCCCCATTCTTAATGATGCCAGGAAAATTAAATGTTTCTCTAATGTTGTTTTACATTTTATTTCATGGAAACCCTACAATTAACATACAGGCACATAGTATTAATCTTTTTTGTATCTGTCCAAGAAATGGATGGCAGTCTTCAAATAAATAATTATCCTTCTTCTTAAGTTCCTTGAAACAGCAAGTGCATAGAATATACCCCCTTGCTTCTGCAGTTTAATGGCCTAATATTCTCCAGAAGGGAAAATAATTACATTTGGTACCTGAGTTTTGTGGAGCTATAAATATTACTGTAGAAAACCTAATTGGCTGTTAAAACTTGAAGAAGTGAGTGCACAGATGCTCCGTTTATTTTTTTTCTTCAACTTGTTCCACCTATGTATCACACCATATGCTGTTTACAAAGATGACATATCCCATAGAACTAGGCTTGTAAGAATTTTCTGGAGTTCTGCAATCCATTAGTGGTGAATGACAGCATCTTTCTGCTGCCTGTTGGATTAATGTTTTCATGTACACTGATTTCTAGCCATATTTGAATGCATATTTAACATTTAAAAGAGTTTGAGAGTTGGCAAATAGTCCTAGCATTTTTCCATTGTGTCAACAGAGAGAACTATTGTCCTCAATGAGGGTTGCCCAGTGAAGCACTTTCATTAACTTTTCTAAGTTCTAGAGCACTTTTTGTTTTACAAATTCCTTATAATGTAGACACATGGTTGAAAGAGCACTTAATGATTGCATGGTATTGAAAGTGAAAAATAAATGCCTCAATTGATAAACCAAGACTCAAATTTGAAAATAAGCTTTGATGTGGATATGATGAGGAATCAGGAACTTTGGATTCTAACACTAGATCTGTTAGTGATTGATGTCCTTGGAAATATTATCCTACTATTCCGTGCAAGAGTAGATTATCTCAGCAGTCCTTTCCAGGCTTTAAAACCTTATAATTTTTTCAGGTGCTATTCATGGAATCTAATATGTTCATGCTGTGTTTTAGAACAATAACATAGCAGCAATATGGAGAATATATTTGTAGAAGGGAGAGGTGAATTTGGCCATAAGAGACAGTCTGGTAGTTTATGTGAGACATACTGAAGCACTAACTTTGGGATAGAGGATGGAGAGGAGGTGATCATGTCTGAAGGTATTTTCGAGCTAGAATTTGGCAGAACATGATAAACTACTGGATGCTATGGTGAGAAAGAAAGTGGAATTTCGCTTAATTTAGGTGGGGGCCATGTATATATTAACTCCATTATAATATGAGAATGTAGACTAAAATGAATATATTTTTTCACAATTTGAAATGCCTTTGGGATGTCCATGAGACATTGGCTGGAGCTAAAGATGGGAGATTAATAGGAGAGAGAATAAGGGTAGACAGATTTTGATGGGAGATTAATTTATAGGCAAATTAGATGGAACCAGTGAACAAGGGAATATTTAAGATCCAGGAAAAAGTGGGGCACCTAGGTGGTTCAGTTGGCTAAGTGTCTGACTCTTGATTTCAGCTCAGGTCATGATTTCCTGGTTCATGGGATCGAACCCCACATCCAGCTCCACACTCATCCTGTGGAGCCTGCTTGGCATTCTCTCTCTCTCTCTCTCTCTCTCTCTCTCAATCTCTCAATCTCTCAGTCTCTCTCTCTCAATCTCTCTCTGCCCCTCTCCAGCTCATGCTATCTGTGTCTCTCTCTCTCAAAAAAAAAATTAATGTAGAAAACCAACTCCAGGAAAAAGAGGTGAGAGGGGAGAACTGAAGAGTAAAGTTCAGAAGGGAAAAAGCAAGAACAAACTAAGATCATATCTGAAGCCTTTTATCTTTAAAGGAGGGAGACCTCTTTCTCTGAGGTGAGAGGAAAGAGTAAGTCTGGATTTAGATCAGTTCAAATATGGGAGCCTGAAAATATATAGAGATAATTCTACAAAGCCTGTCCATTTGTTATCTGGAAGCTTCTGTTTGCTTAATTGTATAGTGTCTAAGGTTATACTTGGAATCACTATTCATTACACTGTTAAGTCAAGGTCTTTGCTATCTCCCTGACTCTTCACTGGCAGATTCTCTATGGGCCTAGTGTGTTTTATTGTGGTATTCAGGGTGGGGACCAAGTGGGGCTGAGTTCATTTGAGGAAATGGTTGGTAATTCCTTCAAACCCTCACATGTTGGGTTTTTCCTTAAAGGAGAGAATTGAAGTTTGTGCCAAAATGCTCAGGCAAATCAGAAACATAATTGTAGTTTCTGAATAAATTGGTCAGTGTCAGAAAATCACCTTACACAATTTTACTTCCCTGTAATAAAATCCTCCAGTTTCCTTGGAGATCTGGTGCGTGTGTGTGTGTGTGTGTGTGTGTGTGTCTGTTTGTGTATTTTATTGACAGTTTTATCCCAGTCTACCAGCTTGTACCTGCTGCTAGTAAATATTTTAAGCATTCTTTTCTTTGCATGAGACATGGTCACTTTTGCCATTTTTTTCTGAGCTTTCTAAATGGTTTCAAAGGGCTTTCGATGTAAAAGTAAGATTTAAAGATCAATCTGTCTTTTTCAGCTAATGATGTATTTCCAAGCACTTTTCCCTTTACCTGCCAACATTTATAATAAGACAGTTCTTATGTGAATGTACTATGTTTAAACAGTTCATTCCTGGTTTAGTAAGCTATACTGTGGAGAGGAAGAAGGGACCATCTCTTGAAGGGTACCATAGTCAAGTTTTTCTTGTTTTTGTTTTTGTTTTTTTTTTTTTTAAAGATATTAAGACTGTTGCTTTATTTTTTATTTGAGGATGGTTGTTATGGTTCTGGTTATTTCCTGTCTTGAAGTAAAATCATCTTGCAGGAATCAGGGTCAACATGTCTTTCCACATAGACAAGAATGATGTCTTTTGAACTTTTTTGAATATGTTTTTTGAGTTAATTGAATGTATTATGTCCAAATGGGTTTTCAAAATTTTCTAGTGCAGTCTGTCTTCTGTTAATAACATTTATAAAACTAGCATCTCACATAGAAAAAGTATAAGAGGGGCGCCTGGGTGGCGCAGTCGGTTAAGCGGCCGACTTCAGCCAGGTCACGATCTCGCGGTCCGTGAGTTCGAGCCCCGCGTCAGGTTCTGGGCTGATGGCTCGGAGCCTGGAGCCTGTTTCCGATTCTGTGTCTCCCTCTCTCTCTGCCCCTCCCCCGTTCATGCTCTGTCTCTCTCTGTCCCCAAAATAAATAAAAACGTTGAAAAAAAAAATTAAAAAAAAAAAAGTATAAGATGGGTAGGTAAATAGAGCAACAGACAGCTAGCTATAGATAGATTTTATAAAAAGATATTGGAAAGCTATCCACAAATAGTTAAAATATTAAAAATCATGGGGCGCCTGGGTGGCTCAGTTGGTTAAGCATCCGACTTCAGCTCAGATCATGATCTCGTGGCTTGTGAGTTTGAGCCCCGCGTAGGGCTCTGTGCTAACAGCTCAGAGCCTGGAGCCTGCTTCCAATTCTGTGTCTCTTCCTCTCTCTGCCTGTCCCCTGCTCGTGCTCTGTCAATAATAAATAAATGTTAAAAAAAATTAAAAATAAAATATTAAAAATCATGTAACTTGTTTTTCTCACTTGTCATTCTTGCTTTTGTGAATATTATTGGGAAAAATAATGATATTTAATTTGGTCTATCTTCATGTGGTTTCCAGGATTTTTTTAAACTAATGAAGAATACAAGTTAAGTTTTCTAATTATCTGTCACCTTAGATGATGACCTCTTAGCAATTTTGAACTCTCTACTTAAAAGAATAAATTTAATGAAAGAAAGTATTTTAATGCAAATCACAGACTTCTAATTAACTTACTTTTCCTATTATTATAAGTCGTTTTAACATTGACACTATGTTAGTATTCAGAGGCTAGATCTCAGAACAGTTAGATATCTTTGTTCATATATACTAACATGCAAATGTATATTTTTATTTTTATTTCTATAAATATTTTATTCTGAAATCCTTTCAGTTGTCTAACTGATATTTTCTCCAGGGCAACTTTGAAGCAACTGACCTAGAAGTTTCTATAAATATCCCTTTCTTTGAAAATATAAGGGGAACGAGATAGGTCACAGAGAATAAAAACCCAATGTCGGTACAGTGCACTGGGCATGTGGCCCCTTTGAAACCCAGAAGCTTTCCCAGTGAGAAGGAGGGATGAAGAACAGATAGTTATCAAAGTTAACCCTTGCAGGCAAGTCACCTGTAGCTAAGTCTGAGGAGCCTTCTTTACATGTCCTCTTTTCCAAAATCTAATTTCCTCCCCAAACATGAGCAAAAGGAGCCTTGTTTATAGTAGAACTTTGACTGATAATTACTTTTTGATTTCTCTTTTTCCGACATTGAAATTTTATTTTTATCCTGGACTTAAGCTTTCAAGATCAATATCATGTACTTAACTATGTGTTCATTTTAGGGCTTACAGTTTCATTTTTATTTATTTTCTTATATTTTCCAAGTGTCAAATATAATTCCATGTAATTGATATAAATATTAGATATAATATAGCCTATGATAAAAATCCATGCCTAGAAATTTGGCAAAAACTAAATCCATTCTATTTGGTACCTTACCCTTGTAGGAGGCAGTAAACATTGTGGCTGAGAGCATGGTCTATAAATTCAGATCCATATATGTGTCCCTTATCAGCTACTTTCTGGCTCTATGATTTTCTGAAGCTTATCTTTGCCAATCTTCATGTTTTTCATCTGTAAAATAGACATAATATTATTCATAAGATGTTTGAATGGATTAGTTAAGACAGTGTTCACAAAGTGTCCCAACAAAACTAGTGCTTAATAAATCTGACCTGTTTCTTTATATGCCAGCTATTATGGCAGATACCCTCAGGGTATAAAATCACAGTTGGTAGTCGGGCAGCTTAATGATTCTAGTTCAGATTTTTAACTATGGAGTGGAAGTATTTTTTTTTTTTGGCTTGGTGGTTTCCTCTTTATTGATGTGCCTCCTACCTTCCCCCCACAATTTCAGTCCCTCCCATCTACCCCCAAAAAAGAAGGTAGTGAAAGGAAGGGAATGTCGGGGTTCTGAGCCCCTTGGGCAGTTAGAAAGGGAACAGGAAGCAAAACAATCACTGGATGTGACAGAGATTGACAATCGAGAAATCTAAAGCAGAATGGGGAAGGTGGAAAGAGAAAGGGGACAAAGGAGAGGTCCTAGAAGCCACCTCCCCCATGAGCCCTCCTGCTAAGAGGGGCTGGAGGAGAGCCTCAAACGATAGGAAGTACAGGTCCTGAAGGAGGGAGGTGGTGGTCGAGCCTGAAGGAGAACTAGGTCAAGGAAGGGGGGCCACCTCTCTCTTTGTAGAATGGGACCCCCCTACCTCAGAGGCAGCAGCTTCACAGACCGTAGACACTTTGATCACTGTAGGCGATGTATAGAAAGAAGTCTTCTTCTTGATCTCCCATTAAGGACGTAGAAGGCAGGCCAAAGACAAATGAAACAGGGCTAGGCTAATCTTTGAAAAGACCAAGTCTCTTGGGGTGCCTGGGTGGCTCAGTTGGTTGAGTGTCCAACTCATGATTTTAACTCAGGTTGTGTCCAACTCTTAATTTCGGCTCAGGTCATGATCCCAGGGTGGTAGGGTAGAGCCCTGCATTGGGCTCGGCACTGAGCACGCAGCCTGCTTAAGGTTCTCTCTTTCCCTCCGTCTACACCTCCCCTGCTTACTCTCCCTCAATAAAAAATAAAAAGTAAAAAATAAAATAATAAAATTGCATCGAAAGACCAAGTCTCAGGTGTATTGGTTCTTTTGAGCCTTTAAAGTCATCTTGGCTTTCAGCAGCTGGTTGGTCTTACAAAGGAAAGATCAAAATATAATGAGAAAGAGGTGTCTAGAAACAAATATGTAGAGATGGATGCAAAAATATTGTGATGGTGGGACCTAGGAAAGATGAATTCTTATGCTATGAAGTATGTGCTTACTTTTTACACCAAGTTTGAGTATCCATTTATTATTCTACCTTCCTGTTGGCAGATCTCAGGGGGTGCAAGCATTCCATTTTATACTTTTATTGCATTAATCTGACAAAGAAAACATTGTGGAAATTTGAAACCCTGAAATTTAATAAATTAGCTTATTATAAATGTATAGCCTATTTGTGTGACCTTGGATGTACTACCTTCTCTGTGCCTTAGTGTCTTTGGCTAAATAAGGAAATTGAAAGAATAAATTATATCTTAGGTAAAAAGTTCTAAAAATGTATAGTTCTCTGTATTTTTATTTAGAACAATGTACAATATTCTTTAGAAATCTTTCCTTCACACAGATTTATTCTCTTTGGTTAGTACATAGACTTTTCGTTGCAAATCTCTATTCAAGCTGCATTACCTTCAAGAATAGAAACGAGACATAATAACCGTTGACACGGAAAAGTTCATGCTTTTCTACCATTATAATAATAGGTAACATTGTTGAGCTATTAATATATGCTAAGTATTTTTCTGAGTATATTATAAACTTTATCATATGTAAACTCAAAAAACTATTGGTCTTCTTACTTTATGAATGATGAAAAAAGAACTTTAATAACTTTGCCAAGAACAGTAAATGGAAGAGCAAAAATTTACCCAAAGTCTGACTAGGACCCTATGAATGACAAATATTTTTCTGAATGCTACTGAGAGCATCTAAGTTTTATTATTGCATTATTTCTAATTTGTATTCATCTTCATATTTTCTATTCATTTCTTCCTTATACTTATTTGTGTTGCTCTAAATATGAATGTCCTTCTCCTAGTTGATAAAGAACCTTACTTCTCATAAAACATCTCAAATAACGTGTTATTCTTGTGTTTCTCATACTTGAATAATTATTTAAAATCTTTTCATAAAAAAGTTATTAGTGTTATCCTAAAGAATAAAATATTATAGCCTTATTTTAATAATATTTTAATGTCCCATAAAGAAATGGATAGAACTTTATGGATCTCCTAAGTAGATAACTTTAAGTTTCTAATAGGGGTGATTCATCTAATGTCAATGTTTGATATACACCTTGTTATGTCAACAAGTTTTTTTCAGCTCTTTTGAAATTGTGCAGAATTGCAATCTGGGGTTCATCTGGTGAAGTTGAGGAAAAGAAATAGAGAGGTATATGCACAAGCAGAGAATTTTCTGATCTCTCTAGAACTGTATTCTTAAGTGATTATCTAGATTATATTCACTATAAAGAAAAAACAAGAATAAACTAGAATAAACTTGCTTCACAGGTACTATTTAAAATATTTACAATTTAGGAGAATCTATTTGTACATACATATTTTATTGTTGCTACAGTTTTTTCTAAATTTCAACATAAAAGCCAATTTAATATTGTTCATAGAGATATTATCCTAGGGAGGGTAGAATTGCATGAGTTCTTCCCTGTAGAGAGTGCTCTGTGCTATAATGGTTTGGATTAAATATGAACAAATTCTCCCAAAACATTGTGTGAGATATTTTGAAGTGGATTAAAATTCTGGTAACAGGTTATTGTAATTTTTATAGTCTCTATATAAAAGAAAACTTTGAATGCATTTTATTTTTTTATATGAAATTTATTGTCAAACTGGTTTCCATACAAAACCCAGTGCTTATCCCAACAGGTGCCCTTCTCAATACCCATCAGCCACTTTCCCCTCCCTCCCACCCCCCATCAACCCTCAGTTTATTCTCAGTTTTTAAGAGTCTCTTATGGTTTGCCTCCTTCCCTCTCTGTAACTTTTTTTTCCCTTCCCCTTCCCCATGGTCTTCTGTTAAGTTTCTCAGGATCCACATAAGAGTGAAAACATATGGTATCTGTCTTTCTCTGTCTCTGCAAATATATACAAACTTTGATAGCCCTTTTAGTCATTTTCCCACATAGCCAAAATCATTAGAGAATAACTGGATATCTACATGCAAAATAATGAAATTGGACCCTTGCCTTATACCATATATAAAATTTAACTCAAAATGGATCAAAGACCTAAATGTAAGAGCTAAAACCGTAGAACTCTTAGAAGAAAACAGGAGAAAACCTTCATGACAGTGGATTTGGTAGTGATTTCCTGGATATGACACCAAAAGTACAGGCAACAAAAGAAAAAAAAGAGATAAATTGGACTTCATAAAAAAAAATGTGTATCCATTGATGTACTGGTAGGGTGGCACAATCTGACTCCACAGGGACAGGAGCTTCTACACTTAGGACTCTTTTAGACCTTGTCCTATGTACCTCTTCACCTGATCATTCATTTGTATCCCTTATAATAAAAAGATAGTAACAAGTCAAAAAATTGTGTATCAAAGGACACTTTCAAGAGAGTAAAAAGATGATCCAGAGATTGGGGGAAAATATTTGCAAATCATGCATCTAATAAAGGATTAATATCTAAAATATATAAAGAACTCCTACAGCTCAGTAACAAAAACAACACAATTCAAAATTGGGCAAAGCATTTGAATAGATATTTTTGAAAAGATATAAAAATAACCAGTAAGTACATGAAAAGATGCTCAACATTACTAATCATTAAGGAAAATACAAATTAAAACCACCATGATATACCACTTTATACACATTAGAGTGGCTAATATAAAAAGAAAATAAAACAAAACAGCAAATATCAATTGCATCAAGGATATGGAGAATTTGGAACCCTTGTGCATTGCTGGTGGGATGGAAAGTAGTGCAGCCACTTTGGAAAAAATTTGGCAGTTCCTCAAAGAATTAAACATAGAATTGGGACATGATCCAGCAATTTAACTTTTCAGTATATATCCAAAAGAATTGAAATCAGGGACTCAGATACTTATGTACCAAGGTTCATAGCAGCGTTATCAACAATAGCCCAAAAGTGGAAACAGACCAGATGCCCATCAACAGATAAACAGATGAATAGACTATATACATACATTATTCAGCCTTAAAAAAGAGTGAAATTTTGGTATATGCCACAACATGGATGAACCTTTGAAATATGCTAAGTGAAATAAGCCAGATGTAAAAGGACAAATATTGTATCATTCCACTTATATGAAATATCTAAAATAAGCAGATTCATAGAAACAGGGGCTGAGCGGGGGAGGAGAGATTGGGGAGTTTTTAATCAGTAGAGAGTTCTTCTGGGGATGATAAAAATTTTGTAAATGGATAGTGGCTGATGGTTGCACATTGTGAATGTATTTCATGCCACTGGATTGCACACTTGAAAATGAGTAATGGGATAAATTTTATGTTATGTATAACTTACTACAATAAAAAAATAACTTTACCCCCCCAAAAAATTATTAGAGATTTCTAAACATACTATATGGATATTTTTATTTATAAATCTTATGGTTTAAATATCAAGTTATTGTAAATCACTTCTACTTCTAAATTTATAAATCTGAGACCTCAATGGTGACTTGTTATGTGGTTGCTATCTATTAATCAAAGTGGACTCACTGTATTGAAATAACAATAACTGTATCTAATGTTCATTAACTACTGTGTACTTGACACTATTTATGGTCTGCAACTATATTAACTCCTTCATTGCTTACATTGGCTAGGTATTTTTGTTATTTCATAAAAGAGGACACTGAAGATCAGAGAGATGAAATGATTCTCCTAAGCTACACAGTAGTAGTAAATAGCGGACACAGAATTCTAACACAAGATGGCTAACTTCTAACCTTGTCATTTTAGCTAATTTCAGATTCTATCCAGATTTGTTATAACGTTTATTTTTTAGCTCTGATCTGCTTTTTCTGGTTGATCTTAATATCAATGAATCTGATAATTCAATCAACAGACATTTATGTTATGCCTTTTTTATTTACATATACTCCTCCAAGTCCTGGAAATACAGTGATGGACAATACAAAACTTATAGTAGGTCGGAGAGGAGGAGATAGATAATAAGTAAATATACAAGTAAACTCAGCCAGATAATTTTAGATTATTTTTAGTGCTATGAGGAAAACAGGATGATATATGGTGAGTGACTAGGGACTCATGGCTGATTTAAAGGGGGTGATTAGGTAGGATTGCTATGAGGTGTCAGGAACAGAAACCTAAATATTGAAAAGATCTGGAAGTAGAGATTCTACCCACAGCGAGCAATAGACACAGCCCTATGAAAAAATGACCTCAGTGTGGAGCAGAAGGAAGGCCACTGTGGTTTAAAACACCACAAGGACTAAGGCACAGGGATCTAAAGTAACACATAACATAGGTGTGGGCCAGAGCTCACAAGGCCTTGTAGGCCAAGAAAAGGAATTTGGATGTTATATTGTGTGCTGTGGGAAACCCTGGAGAGATTAAAGCTAGGAAATGAAATGATCTAATTTCATTTTACAGAGCTCTCTCTTGCTGTAGGGTGGCGAAGGGACTATGGGAGGCCAGAAGGGAAGCGAGGAAAATGGATATTGTGAGAGTTCAGGAAAGAAAGAAAGAAAAAAAAAAAAAAGATTGTTATTGGGACAACGGTGAGAACAAATGAGAAAGAGAGAAACATCAGTGTCATCTTGAGAGGGTAAATTGGACTTTTTAAAGTGAACTGTACATGTATATTGCAAATGTATAAAGAATGTTGGACTTTCAGAGCTTTAGGAAAAAAAAAATACGGATTTAAGTGAAAGGAATCCCTGCTCCTCGACCTAGGCCAGAATTACAGAGATGGTTTCAGAGTCATAGGATGACTTCTTTACTTTTCTCTGGTTAGAACTTTCTTTCTCTCCATTGTTCCATCTTCTGACTGAATCTCTCCTATAGTTAGTCAAAACTGAAAATAATATTCAAAGAAAAATGTGACAACATCACAGAGTAATAGACATTCAAACATATTTTATGATGAGGAAAATATGTAGAAATTCTATTTGGTATTTCAGAATATTAAATAATGCAATAAAATCTCCCAGAGGTACATGTGGGATCATTACTAGCCAGTGCTATATTTTTGTATTCTGTGGGAAGCCAAACTCTGAGTTCATAAAATCTTTCTCTACTTCACTATCTTTCCTCAACATCTTCCAACATTCCCAAAAGTAATTTAGATCTAACATTAGGATGAATCTGTCATTTGCATGGCAAAGATGTAAAGATCAGTAGCATTTGCCTTGCATGCACTGATTCTTGTATTCTTTTACAATCTTGTATAATTTGTATGTGGAAGGTATTCTTCAGGCATTTGGCAAAAAAAAAAAAAGTATTGCATGAACCCCTTTTAATTTGGTATATTGGGTAAATTTATAGGGCCATGACTCTGTCTGATCACTAACCCCATACCCTGTTTGTTCTCTTGCACAAACCAGCACACTGTGGCACCAGCTAAAAACATTTCTAGTCACAGGCTTATCTTCATCTAGTGACCTAGTGGCAAGATATTTGTGGCCTGATTGGGGATTGACCACATCCTGTGGTTACATGTTATTTTTTTGAAGACTCTTTAAATGTTTTAACTGCTTTCATTTGACGTTTCTACTGACTTATTTGTAGTAATAGCTAAGCATTTATGCTTTGAAAATTTCAATTGATATCTTTTTATATATCACATGGATATTTGCTTATACCTAACGATGTTCTAATATATTGTTTATTTTCTATTTTTTTAAAGGCTTTAATACACAGACACTTGGTAAATACTTGTTAAAAGGATAAATGTGCAAATGATTGGAAGGACAGGAATTTAAAATTCCCCCTTTAAAGGGAAATTTTAGCAATAAAAATTACCCATAATTCTGCTTCCCTGTTTTAACTGATTTCATATTTGCACCTTCTCTTCCACAGTAATGTTTTTGAGCTACTAATATGTCTCAGGCATTGTGATAGGCTTGTGTGTTAGACATGGGGATACACAAATAAATGAACAACACATGGTTCCTGCCATGTTTGATTTTGAAATATAGTTGGGGATTTGGGTACATAGCAGATGGTCTTAGTGTCATATGAAATTTCAATCAAGTACAGTGCATTCTGAGTGGGTTTTAGAGAAGGCTTCCTAGAGAAGTCTAGGGCTTCTCTCTTGAAGAAAGCATAAGCTCAAGGAAAATAAAATCAAGGCTATTAGATAGTATTAACAGTGAATAATATTACAAAACATGGAAACATAATGCAAACAGTCAAAGTCCAAGGTAGTTGCTATGGAGTGAGAGCTCTGCAAGTGAGAGCTAGGTCATCAAGGTCTGAGAAACTATATGCTCCAGGCCAGTGAATCTTAGCTTTTTGGGAAAAGGTCACTGATACCTTGACACTGCACTTGATGCACATATGTACAGGGTAAACCTATAAGAAGCCTTGACATAGGGAATGGGTAGCCATGGAAGAGTTTTTAGCAGGGAAGTCACATGGTTAGATTTGCCTTTTAGATAGATCATGCTGGTTGCAATATGGAGGAAGATACAATTGGAAGGAGAGTGATCAGTCATGAAACCAATATATTTCTCCAGTCAAGAGATTATGTGGTCATGACGGCAGTAGAAGGAATGGGGGGAAAAAAAGTATTGTGAATCAAGAAATATTTAAAAGACAAAATTAACAGAGCTTATCAATTTATGGAGAAAAGTAGACAAGATTAGTCAAGGATGATTAGCCAGGATTTTGGCTTGGTTGACTTTGTGCACAATGAGATGCGGGATATGGAAGGAGCAGCAGGTCTTGGGATAAAGGCAATGAAGTTAATTGAATTTAAGATGCTTGTGGGACATCAAAGTTTCATATTCATTGCATGCACATGCTAGCTTAAATCATAAGATGTATCATCTTCACAAGGGAATTACCTTATTTCGTATTGAACACCAAGGAGGTACCTGGAAAAAAAAAAAAGGGGGTATTTATAAACAAGACAAATAGGAGGCAATTCCCAAGAACAGAGTATTATGGAAACAAAGAAACGTGGAACTATTGGTTGTCAATGTCAAAAGTAATAGGGAAACCCAATATAAGGTGAATAGAGTTTAGGCGAGGAGATCAACGAGATCAGGAAGAAGCCTGGAGATGAGAACATGGAAGAGTCAAGGGGTAGGGATTCCTTTTGAGGAAAAATCACATGCTGTAGTCACAAATTCTAATATAGATATTTATTTACTCTAACTTTAAATTCACATCAACTACTCCTACCCTTGGCCACAGCTTTGATTTTGTCACCACCCAAATCTGCTTCAAGGAACTAAAAGAATAGAGGTGGGAAGGGCTGACCAAATGGGCAGTGAAGTCAGTAAAAATAGTAGATAGCAGGACATGGGGGGAGAAAGCTAGAAGTAACCTTTATAATACTAAGGGTAACAGCGATGAGGGAGTGATAGATGGTGATATGGCAGATAGCATAAGCTTCAAAGGAGAAGGTTGTTTTACAGGTAAATGAGGGAGAGCTCATATGTATTTATATTTTTTGCAAAGATGTGTATATACTGAATTATTCTGTATTCTAATACTTTCACTTGTAAACACATTTTTCATGTTCATACATCATCCTCATAATTTTAGTTTTGGTGTAACATCATACTGTTGCATCATAATTATTAACCCATTATTGTGAAGATGGTCATTTAGGTTGTTTTCTAAACTTTTGCTATTAGGGATAACGCTTCATTAAATAGTTCCTATTACCATAGCTTTGAATTTCTTAATTTAATTCAGATGCTTTCTAAGTTTAGTGATTTTGCAGCTTTTAAGAATCATAAAAAGCAAATTCCTAAAGGAAATTTTTTTAAGTAATTTATTGTCTTGTTAGCTAACACATAGTGTATACAGTTAGTCTTGGCTTCAGGAGTAGATTTCTGTGAATTTACTTAACATCACTTACATACAACACCCAGTGCTCATCCCCAGAAATGCCCTCCTCCATGCTCATCTGCCATTTTCCCTGCCTCCCCAACCCTCTATCACCATCAACCCTCAGTTTGTTCTCTGTATTTAAGGCTCTCTTATGGTTTGCCTCCCCCTCTCTTTGTAACTTATGTTTCTTTCCTTCCCCCTATGGTCTTCTATTAAGTTTCTCAAATTCCACATATGAGTGAAAACATATGATATCTGTCTTTTTCTGACTGGCTTATTTCGCTTAGCATAATACGCTCCAGGTCCATCCATGTTGTTGCAAATGGCAAGATTTCATTCTAAAGGGAAATTTTTAAATCACCTGAAATTCCTTTTGTAAATCTAATAGCCCCATTTTTATCCAACAGATGATACTCTGAGCATAGTAGGCTTAAGGTCAAAGACTCAAGGATGATGTCAAGAGTGAAGGGCACAGAGGAAAAGTCATGTCCAGGAATTGAAATGTTTCACATTCAAAGAATCAAGGGCAGGGGAAGATGTTTTTTCTTAAGAGGGTGAGAATTCATATATGTATGAAAATCTTCTTGTTTGATGCTCATCTATTCCAATTTGGTTACCAGGCAATGAAGTAGTTTCAATATAAAGAATTATTATAGAAAGTGTTTTATGAATGAAAAGTAGATATTTATTTACATTTTATAAATGAAAAGTAGGTATTTGAATTTACAAGTGGGAGTTTAAAAGAAACTATCTGTACAAGGCGTCTCTATTTCATAGCTTCACCAAGGAATTTTTAAATTCTAGGCTAGCTTCCTTTTACACTACCACAGCCTGTGATATTTTTCACTAAATTCTTTCCTCCCCTTTTCCCCAAGGACTGCTTAATGTGAAAATTGGTTTAAGTAAAATACGAACCTTGATATTAAGTATATTCTGGGGATATATGATACTATGCTGAATTTGCTTGTTCTTACTGTTTATGTAGTAAGGAGTTGAATACAAGTATACTCCAGACTTGAATAATGTAGTTAAATAGACACCCACTGAGTGAACATCTAAAACAGAATTCTACCACCACCTCTTATCCCATTGTTTTCAAAAAAGTACCTCCTAGAGAATCACCTTTCCTTCTCCTTCTCCAACATTGAAGATCTGGAGGATAGCACCATCCAGCAATCTGTCCATCAAGCAACCTATCTTAGAGTTGGAAGTGCAAGAAGACATTGAAACATACTAGGGTTTCCTTTTCAGGGTCTCAAAATGGTTTAGTGCAACACCCTCTTTCCTCTGGAGTTGGAGGCAGGGAGAAGGGAAGCATACACAAGAGAAACTAGAGTGAGGCTTCTGTGAGAGACAAAGTGAAGAAATCTCTCAGTGAAAACCCACACATTATACTTTAGACACCCAGATCCAGAGAGTCTGAGCATGCTTTACATTTAGGGTCATACTAAATCTGATTTGTGTTATACTATAACATTTGTATTCCAGCGGTGAATTGCTCTCAATAATGATTCCTACAAATAGTTTGTGTAAGAATATTTTTTTAATTTTCAAATCCACATTCTAAAGATCATATTATCTTACTGTTGAATAGTGATAAAACTGCTACTTACTGTGAATTAGGAGTTTGTAGCTTTGCAAGGCTGAATTAAATTAAGCTTTATGTTCCTGAGAACCTGTCTATTGAAAAAAAAATTCCATTGCACCAAATGACTAAGCCAAGCTTCAGTAAATTAAGTGCTTAACACAGTGGCTTCCACATAATAAGCAACAAATAAATATTTTTTTGATTCAGCAAACAATTATTAAATTGAAGTTCATTTTGTCTTTCTGAGCTGTTGTGATAAAAAAAAATGGAGGCAATCTAAGATTTTTGTAGGTACCAATTAAGTATAAATTTGTTATTCCTTCTTTTGCATGTTAGCCTGAATAAGAAACATAGGTATATGTACTTAGAGCTCAGGTGAGGAAGTCTGATAATTTAGATTATCTGAGAAGCTATCTCACATCCCTTTAGAAGGTGGCGTAAGTAACACAAAAATACATGAGTAAATGAATATTTTTTTCCATTGACAGTAATGTGAATGGTCTAGGCCTAGGTATGTCTTTCTATTGTAGATAGGCAATATGCTAAGAAAGTGAGTGTAAATAAGATTTCAAATCAGCATTTAACATGGTAATTTTCATGCTGATGTAAGGTTCTTAGCTATTTCTTAATGGAACCTTGGCAGAACCTCTTACTTGCAAAATAGACAAAGAAGTCTTTACTACCTTTTATTTAAAATAAAATATATCTTCCTTTCCTTAGAAAAAATGTTCATAATTCAGAAATTTGGCTACTTATTAAGAGGTACAAACTTCCAGTTATAATGCCACAGGGAATATAGTTGATATTGTAATAACTTTGTGTGGTGACAGATGGTAACAAGACCTATCGTGGGGAGCATTTTGTAATGTATAAAAATATTGAGTCACTATGATGTACACCTGAAACCAATGGGATATGGTATGTCAATTATACTTCAATAAAAAAAAGAAATATGGCTCTTTAGACCAGCCAGTTAATCTGAATTACTGCAGCTTTACTGTGATGCTTATTTTTTCATTTTGAAATTCATTGAATGTTTTATAGCCAATAAAAAATACGATTAAATTACCAGAGTAAATGGGGCTACATTTTTTCAAACCTATTAAGCAAGTGGGTATGTTTGCAAGTGTATGCATACATATGTGCAATAAGCTATTCATTAATATTCCAGAGACCCAGCTAAAAATGCAAGTAAAAAATAAGAAATTTGTTGTCCGATAATAAGTAGTACTTTGATAGTACTGAAGCATAGCTGAAGCATGGAGAAAAACTTATGAGCTTAAATGCCAAACCTAGAAGGGCACCTGGGTGGCTCAGTTGGTTAAATGTCTGACTTTGGCTCATGGCATGATCTTGGGGTCTGTGAGTCCAAGCCCCGCATCGGGCTCTGTGCTGACAGCTCAGAGCCTGGAGCCTGCTTCAGATTCTGTCTCCTTCTCACTCTGTCTCTCTTTCTCTCTCTTTCTTTCAAAAAATAAACAAACAGAAAAAAATGCTAAACGTAGAAACAAGTACTAAATTATTTATTAATGACGAAATCAAAAAGGTTGGGAATAAAACCAGGAATAATTTTTGGTAATTTTTAAAAAATGAAATTATTGTCCTAGGCATCCCTTTAAGAGGAATTGTTTCTATAACACTGGATAAAAATTAATCCAGCGTTATCTTTTCAAAAAAAAACAATAGTTTTTGTTTTGCTTTGTTTTGTTTTATTCTCATTGGATGATTCTTTATTCAGATCTTTGGGGAAATGTTGTGCCACCAGAAATTAACTTACTACTGGTTTCCAGTGTGAAAGCATAATCGCATAGTCATATAATCACTTACCAAAAGGATGCTTGTAGAAAATGGAAAGTTGACAACATTTGGGAGAATGTAGCTTCTGGAAGTCCCATTAGTGGTAAAGTATACCATGAATATTTACTGTGAAGAACGGAAGGAAAAAAATATTGAGACAAAATAAGAAGAGATGGAGATTCCTACTTCAATCCTTTTGTTGCTTTTCTGTCTCCTTTCTTCATTAAACTCCCAATGTTGCTTGGACATTCCTGTCCCATGTTTCTTCCTGGATAACTCTTCCTCATTTATGTTGGTTCCTCTTCAAATAGCACCTCCTCTGTGAAGTTTCCACTGACCCTCAGAAAGAATTTATAATTCCTTCCTCTCTTTTCCCTTATCCTTTTTGAATGTATTATTTCTTCCTCTCATTTTGCTTATTGTTGGTACAAACGGTATAACTTCTTAATCCAGATACAGTGGTCTGGAGCCCTCTGTGAAGCAGGTAGCAGGAATTCACCATAAGTGACAAGATGTGAAAGAACTACCGTCCATACTGGCGTTGGACATCAGTTGATAAAATGCTCCAGTGTGGATGTTACTTAACTGCTTATTCATCAGCAAGCTTTTATAGAGTGCACATATGTTGCATTTGTGCTAATTTTTCTTCCTTTTATCATTCCAAAAAGATGAGTGTTGGGAGAAGCTTTTTTACTTAGGGGTGCACATACTTCCCCTGTGTTTAAGAAGATTCCCTGATTTGCAATGTCTTAAGGATCCTAGCTTTATAAATAAACCTATGCTTTAGTTAAAGCATATTCCATAGAAACTTTATTTTATTTTATGTTTTGGATTTTTCCACTAGTCCAAATGCTTGATGGTAGAACTTTATATCCATGTATGTATGTATGTATGTATGTATGTATGTATGTATGTACACACACATATGCACACACATACATACACACATGTATGTATATATACATATGTATGTATATGTGTGTGTGTATTCTTACCTATATCCTTATGTCCTTATATATTCTTTATATCCTTACATCTCTTAGTATGGGCAAGCCTCATACATATTACAGACACAGTTCAATAATATTTGTGAAATTAGTATATAAATGACACTGATGTGTAGGTGACAAGCTTAACTCTCCATGAAGTTATTCGGGTATCAGAAAGAAAACCAAGAAACTAAATGTGTCTCTAACTGGAGAACTTAGTAGGAGAACTTCTGTTATCCCCCAATTCGCAAAACAATAAGCACTGTTTAATAGCTGGCAGCTACAGGTAGTTTAAGCCCTTCCTTTATAAACATCTAGACACTCAGTGTGATCAACACTAACAGTATGTCCTCTGCAGCAGAGAATCTGTTGCTCTCCTGAGTATTAAAGACTGATAAATGCTAGGATCTCCTGTCTGTCATCTTGGAAAACTCAAATGTTCCAGGACCTGAAAATCTGATGTCTTATAGGGATGTATCATCAAATTACTGGCTTGACTCATCTTTCACCTCTATTCTAGGATTCTTTCTGGAGTACTGTTTGTCAGAAATACGTTCAAGTCTCAGCTTTGGGGTATAAATTCACTCATCATTTACACTGGCTTTGCTGCTTTTATAACATGATCTAAACATTTTGTGACTAAATATAGGCTCATTGCTCTGGTGACTAACGCCAACTTTTAGATGAATTACTGAGACACAAAAACTGTTTCAGCCCAATTAACTTGTGAAACAAATTTTAGCTGCAGTGTTTTTTTTTTTTTCAGTCAAAGGCAGTTGTCTTGACATTAACAATGAAAAGTTCACATTCATAGGAAGATTCAGCATAACCTCAGCAGTACTCCTAGGCTGTTTAGAAATCAGTAAAAAGGCTATTGATGTGTAGTTTATAAGGTGAAGATTAATTAGTAATATTCATCAGAGAATTAATGGCAGATTTTTAAAGCAGTGATCATAATTTCAGGGTGCCTGGGTGGCTCAGTTGGTTAAGCATCTGACTCTTGATTCAGCTCAGGTCATGATCTCATGGTTTGTGAGTTCAAGCCCCACATTAGACTCTGCACTGACAGTGCAGAGCCTTCTTGGAATTCTCTCTCTCTGTCTCTCTCTCTCTGCCCTGCTCCTGCTCACAATCTCTTCCTCTCTCTCTCTCAAAATAAATAAACAAACAAGCAAGCAAACTTTTAAAAAGTTACTATAATTTTTCTCTAGGGATTACATAGTCATAATAACAAAATATGAGCAAAAATTGTGGTAATACAAGATATTTTTAATATGGCAATGATTTTAATATGCAGATAAAAATAATCATGTCCATATTGCATTGTTTGAAACTTAGTCCAGTGAATGACAAGTGATAGCACAGGTATCAAGTTTTAGTTTATCTTTTATGTAGTAGTCCTTCTGATAGATTTACTAAATTTCAATTGTGCAATTCATAGATAATTTCTCTATAGTACTCAAATTATTTCCAAATAGGTGTAATTTTCTACTCTTTTCAAAATGTATTTTGTAAATATTCTCCTGTATTTCTTTAGAATATCTGCAGCATATATGTAAATCTATAAATGGTCATTGTTTTTCTTTCTGTTTGGGGTTTTTTATATTTTTATGTACATTAAAGCATAGGGTATCAGGTATCTTGTTAAGATGTTTGGTATGTGTTAGAAATTTTCCCTTCACTTCTTAAAATAAGTATCTATATTGTTTTACAAGTGAGATTTTATAAATATGTGATATGTATATAAAAAATTATATGATATAGTAACAGCTGGCTATAAATATATAAAAACAACTTTTTAAATATATATGGATATTTTTATTATATGTATTATTAAATATATATATATAATATATATTATCTTTTTAAATATATATGTTATATATAATGTGTATATATATATACATATATATATATATATATAAACTCTGTTTTATGTACATAGGTACTGTGATGTCAATTGTTATGTCTTCTTTTGAAGAGTTGAGCATATTATATCAATTCATCCATCCTCATAGTATATGTGTGCATGCCAAGCAGGATTTTGGTGAGCTAAGTGTAGGATTGGTGCAAAGCTATGTAATTGCAAGTTATCAACTACCAAAGAGGTAAGCTGTCGCTTACTTAGTAGACCAGTCTCCAGTCAGAAAAGATATGTACCGTGATAAGACATGAGAGAGGCAAACAATTCTTTTGGTCTCCAAAACATAGCTTGCACAGCCCTAAATTTAATTTTAAAATTTCCATAAGGACTTATAAAGGATTCTATAAATGTCTCATACCTCACACACACGAAAGAAAGATCATTTACTCTAAAATTTGATATTTCCAGAATGAGAACACCTTGGGTGCCTCAATGAATGTCCTTGGGTATTTCAAAGGGGTTTTGGAGTTATAGTAGGCATATCTTGGTGAGTGGGGGATTATATGAACTAAAGTACTCATGGAACTTTGTCAAACATAGACAACGTCACCATTAGTCTGTTGGTGTTTCTGTGCCTTTAGAAAACTCTGCTGGTGTGGTGCCTGGGTGGTTCAGTTGGTTAAGCATCCAACTCTTGATTTCAGCTCAGGTCATGATCTCACAGTTCATGAGTTTGAGCCCCATGTGGTGCTCCATTCTGACAGTGGGGAACCTGCTTAGGATTCTGTCTCTCCCTCTCTCTCTCTCCCTTTCCCCTCTGCTCTTGCTTGCTCTCTCTCTCTCTCTCTCTCTCTCTCTCCCTCTCTCTCTCTCCCTCTCTCCCTCTCTCCCTCTCTCTCTCTCAAGATAAATAAATGAACTTAAAAAAAAAAAGAAAAAGCTTCTGGTATGGGCACTTTGCTTAATGAGTGGAATAGGGCTGGATTACAGCCCTCCCTTTCTCCCTTGATTTGTGCCTTTGTGTAAAACACAGATTACACAACCTTTATCTGGTCATGGGTGTGAATGGGGAAAAAGGCTATCTTTTCTTTTTGCAATTTATGAATAGGCAAAATACAGCTGAGAAAAGTTTTGGCCTGACCTGACCTCACACAGTTGGTTAATATCAAACCAAAATATTGAATTCACTTCATTCTCTATTTGACCATGCTGCCTAAAAGTGAAACAAATTGTCAATTTTATTAACTGGCTGATATAGAGCTATTTATTAGCTTTTAAAATTATGGTAAGGATAATTTTCTAAAGCCCTCTGGAACCCACAGAAGAAATAAGAAATAGCAGTTTGTAGTAGTCTTCATTAAATTATACTCTTTATGTTTTCATCATCATCATCATCATCATCATCATCATCCTTATCATCATCATCAAACATTTTGGTTTGATGCTTTTATATTTGTAAAATACACATAGCATAAAATTTGCTATTTTAACTATTTTTAAGTATACAGTGAAGTGTCATTAAGTTCATTCACATTGTCATGAAACCATCATCACCATCCATCGCCAGAACACTTTTCATTTTGCAAAACTGAAACTTTGCACCCATTAAACAATAACTCCATATTCCTTTCTCCCCTGAATCTCTAGCAACTATAATTCCACTTTCTGTCTCTAATTTTGACCTCTATAAGTACCTCATGAAATCATACAGTATTTGCCTTTTTGTGACTGGCTTACTTCACTTAGCATAATGTCCTCAAGATTCATCTATGTTATAGCATATGGCAGAATTTCCTTCCTTTTTAAGGCTGAACAGTATTTCATTGTCTATAGGTACCACACTTTGCTTATCTGTTCATCTTCCAATGAATAGTTGGTTTGCTTACATGTTTTAACTTTCATGAATGATGCTGTTGTGAACATGGATGTACAAATATCTCTTCAACACCCTGCTTTCAGTTCTTTTGAGTATATACCTAGATATAGAATTGATGGGTGTGTGGTAATTATAGTTTTAATTTATTGAGGAACTGTTGTACAGTTTTCCACAGCAGCTGTACCATTTTACATTACCACTTTTCTACATCTTCACCAACCCTTATTTCCTTCCTTCCTTCCTTCCCTTCCTTCCTTCCTTCCTTCCCTCCTTCTTTCCTTTCCTTTCCTTCCTTCCTTCCTTCCTTCCTTCCTTCCTTCCTTCCTTCCCCCTATCCTTTCCTTTCCTTTTCCTTTTCCTTTTCCTTTTCCTTTCCTTTTCCTCTCCTCTCCTCTCCTCTCCTCTCCTCTCCTCTCCTCTCTCCTCTCCTCTCCTCTCCTCTCCTTTCCTATCTGCTGTCCTAATGAGTGTGAGTGGGTATCTCATTGTGGTTTTAATTTGCATCAATTTTTTTTAATGTATAGCTTTACAATTTATTCCTTGCCTTCAAGAAGCATTCATTTTGTTATGCACATCTTTGGAATACATTGCCTGAGTGTTTAAACAATCACACAATCCTAGATTAAGGCAGTTTATTGAATCACACACACACAGATTATATAATAAGCTTAATGGCTGATTTGCTCATTTGGGGAGGTCAGTAATATTAACAGAACAAAAATAACCCATCCATTTCTGCTTTTTCTTTATTCTCTGTGCCCAATTAATTGTGGTTAGCAGTGTTGTTTTCATTCATGCTTTTTCTTGGTCATAGAATAGAAAAAACAGTTTTAAGAATATGAACTTTTGATAGTGGTTCATATTTTCCACATGCATTTGTGAAAGATGAAATGAGAAAGGAATTGCAGAGTTGGCAGGAGTTGGGGATTGTGGGAGGATACAGAAGGTATCAGGAATAAAGTAGAATAAGATGAGAGAAAATGAAATCCAGAGTGATATTGAAAGGATAGATTCAGTAATCACAGATTAGGCAGAAAAACAAGAATAAAGTAAGTGCTCCTTTGGAGGATTTGGAACCTTGCCATCCCACTCCACTCCCCAACTCTGCTGAATGACCACATGTTGGATGGTGCCTGTGAATGTCTGTCCTGTGTCTGATATCCCAAAGTGTGCCTCTCCCAGTGTTTTGCCTTTCCCCTCCTGGCCAGAATCATTTTTGAATGGAATCAGTTTCAATGGCCTGCCTCAGTTTTATCATCTAAATTGTTATTCTATTATGACTCAGCAAATCTATTTACATCAGGATCAATAAGAAACTCTTTGGACCTTCTAGTAAAGCAACTTCCAGCCTTTCAAAATTCCCATCATCCAATTTGGAATTCATTCAGAAAATCATTTCTGAACAACTTCAGGTAATACACTACTTCAGAGGTGTCATCAAATACTAGATATCCAGCTAGAAAATAGGTTATATAAGAAGTTGATCTTGGCTAAATAAGATACCAACAATGATATTAAAAATGAAGCCAGGGTTATGCTTATAATCCCTCCCTCCTTGGTTTGCATCAGCTGCCCCCCATGCCCACCATTGTAGCTTTAACAGGACTGGATGACACATGTGATTCTGCTTGTGTCATGGTTACACCACTTGACTCTTCCTGAAACAGTGGTCATTCACCAGGAACTTATGTTTCCGAACCTATGAGAGAGTCATAATGTCAAATGAAGTTGGACAAATAAATGGTCTTGTTCTCTGTATTTAATTTTGGTAACAAGAGGCATAGGTTCGGTTCTTTAAAAAATGAAATGTTACACATTTCTTCCCCAGATTGTAAAACACCATGCTTTCATTCCCTTTTCAATCTCCAGTCCAGTTATGTGACTTATAATGAATTCAACAAATTCTTCTACATTTGTGATCAGACAGGATTATTTCATAGACAAACTCTATCTTGTGGGAAAGATACTACAAGAACCAGGACTGAAATATATGATTTTGTAGGGGAAACTGCCTGAAAAATCCTTACCTTCTTATCAAAATATAATGGTTAGTGGTATATGAAGAATACCCACCTTAATGCACTGACATATGATCATCTCCCACATATGCCTCTCTCTCAGATATAAAACTCTGGAATCATTCACTTAAGAGCATTTAATGAGCTTGTTAAAGGCACTATGACTCAGCTCTGATTATTTTATAGTGAAAACACAACAGATTTTACCCTCCCAGAGCTACCATACTAGTAGAGTGACAAACGTTAAGCAAATGAGTACATAAATGAACACATAATTATATTGGTGATAAGTGTTATGAAGAATAACACAGGGTTCTAGGGGGATAAGATAATGTAGATGAGTGGAGGTCTGAGGATATAAAATTTAAGCCAAATTTTAAGAGTCACCAAGTAATAGAGGTAAACAGATTGAGAATATCCTGGAAGAGAGACAAGCATGTGAAAAGGCCCAGGAATGGGAAGGAGTTTGGTGCACTTGAGGAAGGCCATTGTGGTTGGAGTAGGATGGAGAAGGGGTGCCACGGAGGGTCAGAGATGGGCAGAGTACAAATTTGGCAAAGACTTGAAGGTCATGTCCAGTATCACTGGACAGCTATTTAAAGGGCTTCCTATAGTCATGGGACAAAATATGAAGCACATTTAAAGCTGCTTTCTGGAGAACTGATGGCAGAGGAGCAGGAGAGGAAGTAGAGCCAATTAAGAGGCTATTGCAGTAGTGCAGGTGACAGACAGTGACTGCTAGTGGCACCATTTGTTCTTCCAGAGCCCAGTTTTGGACTCTACTATCTGCTTAGACTCATAGTCAAGGCTGTAATCCTCATGAAATTTTATAAATGTTTCATTCATTATAGAACTACTTTCAACGATTTCTGATATAAATCATAAATATATAGACCAGGAACAAAACGACAGTTCATTCTGCTGGATAACACAGAATGAATCAACATCTCTACAAATAACAATAGCAGCAACAAAAGTATTTATCTTTTTTGATATGTGAAGTCTCATCTTTTCATGATTCCAGGATTATCTTATTTTTCTCTGTGACCCCTAATGTTCTAGAGATTCATAAAAGGCAATTAATGCTAAAAATATATAATTAATATGCCTCATAAAATAACAGAACTCTAACATTAATTTATTCACAGAAGTTTGAATTAGTTAATGAACACTTTATTCATGAGGCTGATTTAATTTGACTTTGTATGAAATTTTATATAGCATGCTAAATTTTTTTAATGTTTAATTTTGAGAAACAAAGAAAGTATGAGTGGGGGAGGGACAGAGAGACAGGGAGACACAGAATCTGAAGCAGGCTCCAGGCTCCGAGCTGTCAATACAGAGCCCGATGTGGGGCTCAAACTCAGGAGCGCTGAGATCATGACCTGAAGTCAGATGCTTAACCAACTGAGCCACCCAGACGCCCCAAATTTTCAGTCTGTAACTACTGCTTAATTTTGCACTCCATTAAACAATAATGTCAGTATAGAAATATGTTAAAGTTAGAAAATTCAATAGTTTATCTTCAAGGCAACATGTTCTATTAGAACTCCATCTTTACCTTCCCATTTATCATACATACAACAGAAATGATAAAAATGGTTTCATTTGCACAAGGATGTTTTTAAATAATGGGAACAATGAATGTTAGAAAATGAGAAAGAGTGCTGTCAGAGATGCTTAATTCAAAATAAAACTCTACCCCTTAAACTTCTTTAACAGCTAGAATGGTTCATTGAAAATTACTAGAATGCTAGGCCCTAAGTGTTTTTAATAGTCTTCTTTAAATAAAAACACCTTAAGAAATAAAACCTATTGCCATATATAAATTTTAATGTTTTTTTTTTCCTTTTTAAGTGTGTGTAAAGTCCAGACTTAGAGTAGATGAATAGCATGGTTTTCTGACTTGTTAATTCATTTAATCATTACTTCAGTACTCCTTAATTGAATGAATATTTGGGGTTAGAAAAAAGATCAGTAAGTTATGAATCCTAGTGATTTAAGATATGACAATTCTCTTGGAATATATACTATACTTATGGAGCTTCTCCTGGAATATACAGTATATTTAAGGAGCTACTATAAGCAGCAATATCATTGATGTCAATAAGCTTTTTAATCGATATTTGGTAACATTTCACAAACCACACTTGTTTGTAATGCAGATTTTCTAGGTACCTGTGGTCAAAAAAAAGATAAATATGGTTATATATCATATTTACCTACTCATATTCATTCAAAGGAAGAAATCCTACAAAACTGTTATTATAGGGATGATAATGGTTTGTTGGAAGTATCATCTGTCTATTATTTAATTATTTTGTATTACAATTTATGTGATTGCATTATTATTGTAATTCTAACTGGGGAAAAAACCTAGGTGAGCTATTAAATGAAATCACATGTACATGTAACCATGGTTTTCAGAACAAGCCCATATGAAGCTTTAAATAATTTTAGATGCACATTTTGTTTGTAAAGACAATAGGACTGAAAATAGTGACTCTAGCATTAAAGGACTTATAAATATCCAGAATGCAATGGAGAGGAGTCAAAGTTGCATAAGCTTTCAGACATGTTAGAAGTCTTTAGTATTATATTTTTTCCTTTAGGAAAGGAAAATCCAAAAGAAAATAGTAACTAGTGATCTCTGGAACATGTTATCATTTGGTGAAAATAATAAATGGTGATCTCTGGAACATGTTATCATTTGGTGTTATTTCAGAACTTATTAAAGCAAGTGAAAACCAGAAAGAAAAAAGAGCTATCTGAAGAGCAAATTTATTTCTCCTTCCATAATGTACACACCAAGATTTATAACTTTACCCAGTGCTTTTTAAAATCACTCATGCCTTCTAAACTTCTGGAAAGATTGACAGTGTAATTATTGGAATGGCTACGTTGTGTGGTGATTGAGAGCAGGAACTATGGAATGGATGGCCCGCCTGTGCCACTTATATCTGTATAATCTTAGGCAAGTTACTTCTCTGTACCTTCATTTTCTCATCAGTAAACTGAGCTAGTGGTAAAACCCATCGCAGACAATAATTACAAGGATTTATGAGTTAATATGCTTAGTACACTGTGTAGCACATGGTAACCAAATGTTATCTATTACAAGGTTAAACTCCAAAGTTGAAATTTAAAATCAAGCCATATCTTAATAGATTAGGAAATGACTGATACATGAGAAAATGGTTCACGTCACTAATAATCAAGAAATATTAATGTGAGATAACTTTTTCTAACTTTTTTTTTTTAATTGGGAAAAAACTGTCGGTACCTTCATGATGTTTGCGTAGGGGTGGGTAACAACCACTTTGGAAGGCAGTTGGCCTGGACTCATACACACATATGCATATGTCTATTTATTAAGTAGGGAAAAGACTTCTTACACAAAATGGTGCCCATGACCTTAAGTGAAATGAAAAAACAGAAGTAGCCTAATAATTTACCTATATTGCATGATTCTACTTTTGTGAGGAAAAAAAAAATGTTTTCTTTGTGTTTGCAAGGGGACAAGTATATTTAAAGATACACAGAAAATTGAAAGGATATACATAAAGTTAAAATAGTTTTTTTCCAGAGGGTGGAATTGGGGTTGAGGGACAAGGGGGTACTTGGTACACTTCCATATTTTTAAAATTTGCTAAAAAAAAAAAATCACATTAAAAACATATATTTGAGGGAGGAGCCTAAGCCAGAAAATCACTGGTTAGGGAATTCTAGCCCCAGAACAACAGTCTTTTGGACCTGGAGAAGAAATGGATCCGAAAGACAGTTACATTTACGTATATACAGAGCATTGGTTTGAATGTGCTTTGTAGAGTAACTAAATCCAGTTGCTGAGTTATGGGAAACTCTTCACTTAAAGATGGCTGACAGATATGACTTCTTAGTTGGCAAGAGATCAAGTTGCCAAAATTCCTAAGTCTGTGTTGACTGGCAAATACATGGAGCATAAAGGAAATTGGGGTGCTTTACAAAGAAAATCTAGCACTCAGCCCAAAAGCAATATGTATTTTAGAAGTCCACCTCAAAAATTAAAAAAAAAAAAAAAAAAAAAAAAAGAAAAAAAGGGGCGCCTGGGTGGCGCAGTCGGTTAAGCGTCCGACTTCAGCCAGGTCACGATCTCGCGGTCCGTGAGTTCGAGCCCCACGTCGGGCTCTGGGCTGATGGCTCAGAGCCTGGAGCCTGCTTCCGATTCTGTGTCTCCCTCTCTCTCTGCGCCTCCCCCGTTCAAGCTCTGTCTCTCTCTGTCCCAAAAATAAATAAACGTTGAAAAAAAATTAAAAAAAAAAAAAATAGAAGGCCACCTCTAGCTCATAAAGTCATGTGTACTGCAGTCTAGAAAGCAAGCCCGTTCAGAGAGATGCAGACTACAAATGCATACTCTATAGCCTTAAGTAGTAAGTGTCTTCTCTTATTGTTCAGAAAATATTTTTAAACTGTTCACCACACTTCATCAGACCTTAGTTAATATTGGGAGAATTAAAATGAAGAGTTTCATAGAGATTATTTGTGGAAGAGATATCTCTGAATATGGTTTTGGTATACAGAAAATTGTGTCCTCAGGATCTAGTGATACAAAGATATGTAGAAAAGATGGAAATGTTTAGATTAGTATAGATTGTTATGAAAACTGTAATGTAGTGTCTTAAAATCCTTTGTTTTGATAATTTTCAAAACAATCTGAAAAAAATTCTATATGAACATGGTGCAAGTCTATTGATGTTTATTATTATTTTTAATGACAATATCTTGATTATCTTTACAGAGTTACTGGAGGTGAACTGTTTGAAGACATAGTGGCGAGAGAATATTACAGTGAAGCTGATGCCAGGTAAGTGACTTGCCCTGAGCAAGATACAAGACTCAACATTCAAATGACACTTGCTCAATATATCTCTTTATAAATATATCATAACCCTTAGTATTTATGAGACTCTCATAAAACCATCTTGGACTTCTTCTCATAAATGAGTCCCTCTTAATTGCTATTTGTCTCTCTTAATGTTTCCAAAATAATTGGTTTGGGGAAAAAATTAGAATCTGGTCTAAATTTTGTTATTATCTAGCATCTACAGTTAGTCTTTTAAAAATGAATAATAAAATATACACTGTATTGGGAATGACTTCTGCTAAAGAGATGTACTCTTTTAGCAAAGTTAAGAGATAAAAGATTAAGATCTTCTAGTCTCTAGATCCTGAGCTGCCCATGATGGTAGTCCCTAGTGTCACATGGCTATTTTAATTTTAATCCGTCAAAATTAAAGTTAAATAAAAAATTTAGTTTCTCAGTTGTACTAGCTACATTTTGAATGCTTAATAGCCTTAAGTTCTAGTGACTACCAGTTGAAGATAGCAGATATAGAACATTTCCATCATCATAGACCATTCCACTGAACAGCTCATGTCTAATCAGAGAGCATAAAAAGAAATAGAGTACAAAAGCCCAAGTGGTCTCCTTAAAGCATTTATTAGCTGTTTAACTCTTTGGAAATTCCAGGATAGCTTTTGGAACTCTCATATGAAAAATATTTATTCAGGTATTTCAGAGGGTTCAATATTTCCCAATCTTGTTAATTGTCGTCATCTTTAACAGTGGCTATACTGTACATTTTCTCTCATTTGAAACTTCCTAGGCTGCACAAAGGCAACCTTTTTGAAGTAACATTAATTTACTTGCCTAGGTACTACTTAGACTGTATCATGTTAGTTTTCCTTGGTGTTTCTTTACACATATTCAGTAGTTGGCACTTATTTTGAAAACTCTAGCCTTGAGCAATGGACTCTATATTAGCCATGTAAATGAGATATTCTGAAAATTCAGTTACTTATTGTCTGCCCCCATTCTCTAATGCTGTCAGAGCTTCCTAACGCTTACTAATCCCACAGTAGCCTGCCCTCAGCAGATAGTCAGCTGATAGCCGATTCCCTCCCCATCCCTTCAAAGCAGCACATGCATACACATGCTCACTTGCAAATCTCTAATTAATCTTCTTGGTTTAATGCCAGTTTATGACATTCTGTGAACCTTATCTGTACATGACTACATGCTAATTTTTTAATGGAATTTTTACTGCCAAAGTCAAATAGAAACTTCCATGTCCCTTATACTATGATGAGTGAATCACCACTTGCTCAGTTTATCCCATTTCTTACATTCGGCCCCTGAAAAGAGGCTTCAGAGCAGCCTCGCAATTAGCTATTTGCCCACTTGCCCAAAGAGAGTAGTAATTTTAACTAAGGTAGTAAACAAGTTAGGGAATTACATTTATTTTGCTATTTAAAGTTATGTAAAACAGGTTATGTTTGAAAGATATTGGTTGAAATTAAAATAGAAACTGTTTTCACTATTGAAGAACCCTACAGATAACAGGGTAGACCCTATAAGTTGGATCATTTTATATGCATGTTTCTATTAAGTTTTGGATTTTACTATAAGTTAATTTTTAGGATAGGTCCTACAACAAAATCAAGGAGAAGGAACAAATCTTCCCACGTACAAACATAAAGAAAAAGTCTTTCCTTACTAGTCCTCAAGAACTTAAGAATTGAATCCATTCTCACTAGCAAAAAATGATGTAATTCATTTAATTTGAATTATTGTTTACTTCTTTATTTTGCATTATTCATTAAACCTGATGACTTACACCTGCGGTTGAAGAGAAAGTGAAATATTTCTAAAAAGTAATACAAAGTGAAGGGAAAAAATTCATAGGATTTAAAAAATAATTACCAACACACACTCAAATAACCTATATAGTCAAAAAGTAAACGACGTTTAGCCCCTTTTTAGCCCTTTTAATGGTACTCTTTATAGAGTTAGCATTGGAAAATCATAACCACAGTCATGTTTTTTTTTTACATTCACATTGTAAGAAATCAGATGGTGATTACTTTTTATAATTCAAGGATTTACTTTGGAGTAA
This sequence comes from Lynx rufus, assembly GCF_022079265.1. Classification (NCBI taxonomy): domain Eukaryota; kingdom Metazoa; phylum Chordata; class Mammalia; order Carnivora; family Felidae; genus Lynx; species Lynx rufus. The sequence continues at coordinate 92,568,555 of NW_025814845.1, read as the reverse complement.
TATTATTTTGTACATTAAGTGGTTGAAATGTGCTTATTAAAATGTTTGTTAGTGAATATACCTCCATACATAACCTGTATTTGAATTGCACAGTAAATTTGTACAAAATACATCAGTGTGATCTCTATTATTTTATGTCAGATGACAGTTCATGGGACCTTATAGGTGCCAATCAATGATTTATCCCCTTTAATTTAATTAGCAATCTGTTTGACATCAGCGAGCCTTTAATAAGAATAGTATAAATTGTACTTTTTGACATTGTATAAGCAAAAGTTTTCCTTCACTGAGGTGTATGGAAATGTATCTAACAATTACTAGTGTTCCAGGGTATTAAAAAGTTTTTTTTTTTTTTTTTTCGTAAGTTCCTAGCCCTTCTCCGGAGTATGCCTCTCCTGAAGAGGGATTTATTTTATGTCGTGGGTTTACTTGAAATTTTCCCTCTGTTATTGAGACTTGCATTGGTTTTCCTCTTAACATATTCTACAAGAAGCACCAGTTCTAAGTCAAAATGATAAATGTGTCCCTCCATTTTTTTAACCCTCGTTTCACCTGCCACTTCATCTGTGTTTACCCTCTTGTTTCAACACCTATGTTTAATTGTGACCTCAGATTTTAAACAGTTTAGATGTGTATGAGAAATACTCATAAATTTCATATTGCTAAAGGAATTTCCCAGAGCATTATGGGAATATTTATGAATTTTTCTCCTTGAATATGGAAATTTTGACTTCTGTATACAAGTGATTTAATATGTACACTTGCAATGAAAAAAAACACACAGCTCAAATTGTTTTGTCTGAACATGTCACAAACTCTATGTTGGATGTCATTTTTGTTAGAACCAGAATTAGCTTTATTCAGCGTTATTAAATTCCAATGTAAAGCTAAAAATATGTTGTGAAAATATAATTTTTGTTTGTTTGTTTGTTTCGTTTTAACTTTCATTTTATTTTGTATTCAATGTGATTATGTACCTTTAAAATGTTCTCCCTTCCATTCTGCCCTTGTATCTTTACAGTCATTGTATACAGCAGATTCTAGAAAGTGTAAATCATTGTCACCTAAATGGCATAGTTCACAGGGACCTGAAGGTCAGTATATGGAGTCCATAAATCTGAATCAAAGGAGGTTTTTTTTTGTTTGTTTGTTTTATTTCTGGGGAAAGGGCAGAGGGTGGGTATTTAAAATGGTTCCCTTGCCTTTCCCAATTTTTCCCTAAAATGACTACATGATGAAATGATAATGCATGATGCCTCTTTCAGTTTGCTCATCTACAGGCTAAATATACATCATAGCAGAAAGGAAAGGACAATATTAAAAACACAACCTGTTAAGTTTCCAAGCAGTAAACTACCAGAGGCGGTTTGGGGGCAGGCTTTCCTGAAATGTCCAGCATTCACCTGGAGATAAACTTGGCCTGTGATGTATGTCCGCCTGTAGATTTAAACACCACTTCTGTTCTGAGACCATGGGTTGCTGTAGCAAAACAACTGGCTACACATTGCTCCATTTGAGTCTGATGAACCCTCAGGCAAGAGGTAATAATTGCCAGCTAAATTAAAGCACAAGAAGTTAATGATTTATCAAAAATTCATTACGTATCCTAATTTCACCTTAATGGTGCCTTGACTGCTAATGTGACAGCCTTTGGAATGATACTGAAAAATGGGAGGGAATAGGGAAGCAGTTTTTTTATATGGGGTGGAGGTGGACCACGACAGCTATAAAATTTTTACTTGCATTCCAGTTCTTTTCCTATAAGAATTTAGAACTAGGAAATGAACTCCTGAATTAAAATATTTTTAAGAAGGTTTTTGTCCTCAAACACGTGGATCCACATTTTCTCTCACATCTGGCAAGATCCTGATTGCGCTGAGGTAGTAGTCACTCTACTTGAGCAATATGTTTACATTACTGAAGGTGGTAAAATACAACCCAGTTGTCTGCTGGTTTTGCACTGTAACCCAGTCTCTCTGAGGGTATACAGACAGTGAGTGTAAGCTTGGAACTAACACACGCCCCCTGGTGTTTGCATGCAGTCATTGCATTCAGCAGATCCTGGAGGCTGTGCTACACTGCCATCAGATGGGCGTAGTCCATCGGGACCTGAAGGTGAGTAATGCTGTTGGAGAAGATAAACCACCACACAATTCCTAATGACTGTTCAGCTGCAATTATGCCTGTAAAGGCAAAAATATGAGCAAGAAAGTTGTGTGGACTCATTCCAACACATTACGAAAACACATTCCCTTACCACAGTCTCGCTTATTTCATCTCTTCTCTGATACACACTTGAGACTTACATAAATCCCATTTCATCCCGAGAAATAATGTCCTACCATTAACAATAAATAGGTTGCTATATTTCTTTCCTCCTAAGAATATAGCACTTAATGTGACTTTGAGTACGATTGATGGTCTCTTCTTCAGTCTGAACTCATTCTGTGGACATTGATCAAACATACTATTTTAGAGTCATACTGTGTATACCTAATATAATGTAAATAGTTATGAAAATTATAAAGAGAGTAGAGATAAATTCATTGAATAGGTTTTTGGCCCAAGTGATTGGTGCTAAAGGACCTCCGTTTTGGGCTCTGAAGTCTCTTTCCCTCAATAGTAGTTCCAGGAATTCTGAGGACATTGAGGCTTCCTGGCTCCTTGTTTATTTACATTCCTAAGTACTAAGATACTAGTGCCTTTTAAAACAGATAGGAAAAAGGTCAAACAGATTTAATGTCAAATAATATTTATGTAACCTGTATATGGACTCATACTTTTAAGACTTCATTCAGTTTCTGATACCATTGAGGATGAGAAATGTTCAGATCACTTAGAAATTAAACAGTTCAGGGGGAGGCTTCTCTTTCATCCACTCTCTGTCCCCTTCTGTCAGCACTCTAGTTTCACTTATGGAATTTCAGGGACCTAGTGAAGGCCTAGAAATTTAAGTGAAAGCACTGGGTGGGCAAAATAGCAAATTGTGAGCACTATGCGGTTGTCATTCTTTGTTTCAAGCCTCAGCCACTTCCAGGCATTAGTACAAATGTGGCCAAGTAATGTAGAATGTCAACTGTGTGTGTTCAGTGGGAGGACCTGGGCTGGTTTCTCACTTGCAGACTTCCCTAGTTACGATACATTGGTAAATCCGTAGTTACAATTCATTTAGTATGCTCTGGAAGAATATATCTCTAAGGATCCACAATGAGTTACTTGAAGATGTGATGTGTAAGCAAAGTATCACCTTAGTCTCTCAGATCTTCCTTCGATTTCAGTTTGAGTCTGAGAGCTTTAAATGTCAAAAGCAAAGGTATGGTTAAGGGCATTTTCTTTTGGAGAGCCAAGATGGGACTGTGTGCATCTGCTAACACTTTACCAAATGTACCCATCAGGATTAAGGAAAAACAATATGTTCCTTTGAAAATTCATATCTTTGGCAATCACCTCAAGAATTCCCTATCAGACATGTAGAGAAAGTCCCCGTTTTGTTACTCCTCCAAGCTCTCACTGTACTACTGTCCTAAGTGAATATACATGAGCATACACATTTATTTGTACAATTTTATCAGATACTCAATTTAATACATTATCATTTGAAATATGTTACTCCATGTTATGTAATTATAAGTATACTCTAAAAGCCAAGGTTGAAAAAATGTTAATTCTCTTACATGACCTTAAAATCTATCTTGTGGGGTCATGATATTGGGCTTCTGTAAGTGTTCCAACTCAGCTGAGCTCTTCAAAGACTGGAGCTTTAACCAGAGATGGCAGTGGGTCTAGGTTGTGGGCTGTGCAAAAATATATTTTCTGACCTAGGAGTTAAATTCACTAGTTAAAAACTCAGGCAGGGGGCACCTGGGTGGCTCAGTCGGCTGAGCGTCTGACTTCGCCTGAGGTCATGATCTCGTGTTTCATGGGTTCGAGCCCCGAGTCGGGCTCTGTGCTAACAGCTCAGAGCCTGGAGCCTGCTTCGGATTCTGTGTCTCCCTCTCTCTCTGTTCCTCCCCTGCTCGTGCTCTCTCTCAGAAATAAAGATGAAAAAAAAAATGAAAAACTCAGGCAGATGATTTTTAGGGAGGCCTGATACCAAAGGAAATAACCTGCACATCACTCAACAAAATGTTTTTGTTCTCCATCCTTATTTTGATTTTGGGAGAGGATAGGAGTATGCTTTGTGTAGAGCTTGTTATAATTTTTGGGATTATCTTGGTTTCTGTCAAATTCCTGACTTGAATAGATTTCAGTTGAGTCTAGTTTTCAGGGCATGTTTCAGTAGGCCATTTCATAACATGATAAGAGAGTTCATAACATACTAAAAGAATATATTAGAGGAAGTTTATACACACACCCTGAGTGTGCTAAATCTCTGATTTTGTTTTATGTCTTTTATATCTACATGTATACTTTATCTGCTAAGTATACTGCTTGTAATAGTATATTTGGCAATACATAAAATTGAAAGAGATAGGTAAAATTTTTTATTATCAGGCTTTAAACAAAAATTTGCCCTCCTACTCTTAGGTCATATATTTTTGTTTCCATATCTTGATTCATTTGTTAATTCGTATATAATACAGATGTTTGATGCACAGTTTAATTTGTCCATATCAGTGAGAGAAAAACACAGAAAGTGTTCTGTTTTCTATCATTATTAAAAGCACCTACAAGCATATGAGTACTGTACAATTTGTTTGTAAGCCCATCCTAGAACAATAGCTATATTACTGTAATACCTATAATATCTACTTATAATACTACCTATAATACTTCACAGTACCTAATATAGGACCTAGTAAGTATTTACCTAGTAAATACTTGTGGCATATGCTTTCAATTTAGGAATGAATGAAACTCAATGAAAAGCACATTTACAATATAAAAAGCATCATTGAATAAAATAGCTTTTGTGGATGTTAATTAATATTGAATAAAGAGGATAAGTATATCCTCTTTGATACGGTCATAACATAAAGATCATTATGTGAATAACTGCCACTCTTGGGAGCTTCTTAGACAGTGGAATCCACAAGATGGAAAATTATAAGGATCTAGAGACAAGGCTGAGGCATAGCAGACAATTAGTGGATGTCCTCAAACAAGCAGTAGAATAAGGTTCCATGTGGTGGGATATTAGCATAAAGGAAGCACATCAGTCAGAGCCAGACAGTATCCAGTGGATACACAAGCCTTTTGTCTAATGTGCAGCCAGTGTCAAACCTAAGCAGTATTAAGGAGTATCTACCAGTGGTGACATAATTATAGTACTATAGTTGAATATGACTCTCATCTTTGGGAGAATTTGGATCAAGGTGAGATGTTAGTAATAAAAATGATAATAGCTGCCATTTATCAGGCATTTACCATGTACCCTAAACTATGATATCATATGAATCTTAACAGCTTTATGAAGAAGGCGCTTTGATATTCCCCATGTTGCGTAAAGAGAGCTTTAGCAACCACTAGTGAAAGAACTTACTCATGGTCGCTCAGCTAGTGAGATATGATTTGTGCCCAAGCATTTTGTTTCCAGTGTCTGCAGACTTAATTGCTACCATTTCTCAATTCGTTAGTTGGATAAATCAAAAACTTTACAGAGGCCGAAAAATAGGTCAAACGATGATGGGAAAGTAATTTCACCGGCAACAGTAAGAATTGGAGAAATGATTTTAAGATTTGTGAATCAAATGATTAAAATGATTCTGCCTATGGATGTTCCAGAACTACACAAAATCTGTATCATTAGGAATAAGAGAATAAGTTACTTTTTAAGATATAATATGGAGTGGAAGGGGACAATATAATTTGCCAATAGATTGGTGTCCAAAATATAAATTTCTTATTCAGGAAATCAGTAAAGTGACATTGGTCCCAGCCTTGGGAAAATGAGGCATAGAGAAGAACGATATGCATTTGCCACATGTAATTTAGGCCACATCAGACAATCAGTTTGAAGTACCTAAAAATAGACTGTTTACAAAGAATGGATTGCTATAACTCAGTGTTGAGTGTTTGTGAACTGAGGATTGAAAAGTCAGGTATAAAGAGAGAGGAACAAACATTCATCAAACATGTCTTGAGTATCTGTTGAGGCACTGTCATAACTCCGGGCATAAATTACAGAGCAAACTAAGAACAAACCTTATGTGGATAGAACCTATAGGCCACTGAATAAAGATCATTTTAAAATATGTATCAGGGCTGTTCCTCCCAGAAAGAAGGATATACATCACATGAATACTGCACCCTGAAAAGCATTAGGTTAAAAAGGTCGCAGTAACAAATCACAGCTCTTGAGGTCACAAGAAGTAGAGGGATATCAAACCAGATGTGTTCTCTCATTTAAGAGCCTGAAGAGTACAGTTTCTGTGAATCAGTTAACAGAAGTCAAAGGAGGCAGCTCTATAGCTGCATTTTATCTTTTAACTGTATTTCACACAAAGGGGTAAGATTTTTTCAGTTCAAAGTACAGCAGAAATGGTTACCAAACTACTTCATGAACACCAATCTGGTTAGAAGACTTCATATACACACAATAATCTCTTAGCAGCACATCAACACCTGTAAACTGGCTTAGCAGAGAATGAGCTACCTCCTGAAAAACAATGTTATTTAATGGAAAAGTCATTAGGTCAATAGATGGAGAAAGAGAGGGAAGAAGAGAGAGAGGAATAGAATAGGTTTTTAATGAAGGTAATAATTCTGGAGATTTGGGGGCACTTGAAAACTTTTATAGGAATAAAATTAAATTTAAAACCAGAAAAGAAAGAAATTAATTTTCTGGAGGACTATGACATGCAATAAATCCTCTTTAGCAATAGATATATCAAATTATGAATGTCTGTTTTGAATAATTATAAAATCACAATTATTCCACTTTTCTCAGAAGCATACTTAAATACAAGTTTAACAAACTTATCATTTGTGTATAATGTATGTCGAGGTGCTTTAGAAACTATGTAAGTGATAAATTCCATAATTCATTAGTCATTCTGGTGTCTCTTTATTGAACCTGACAACTGTGTGTCAAGCCATAGAGAAACAGTAGGTGATTGACACAGTCCCACTGTGGTCACCCTCACTTCTTTCAGTCTACCTGAAAATATGTGCTAATGATGTAGAAGTAGATAAAAAAAAAAAAACAGGAATGGAAAACAGACAATTCTAAGGAACTTGCTCCATATATGCATGGTTATACAAATAATACTTCCTAATCACAGACTTACAGCACATGTGTCAGCTGAAAACTCCATGTGCTAACTACATAAATTCAGGCATCCATTCCATATAAAAATAAAAACAAAAGTCACTTGTACCATGTGCACAAAAGAACTTCTACCATGTTCATGAGTGAGATTGGTATTCAAGGTTTGCAATTCATGCAAACTTTCACTTAGTTTATTTCTAGGAGCTTTGTTCACACCTTCTTTGGCAAAGGAAAAGTGACTGAAAACACACCAAAGCACAGAATGCTTATCTTCATGTTGAAATAATTGATACACTTCAATAGAGGAAAGAAATCTAAAAAGACAATTTCAGTTCCTGAAAACTAATATGCAAAGAAATGTAAGAATTAAATAATAATGGAATAATGAAACTAATAACTAGCTGTTTTTATAATATTCATAAAGGAAAGAGCTATAAAAAAAAAAGTAAAGCACACATGATGTTGCTGCACATATATAGTCCTAGTATTTGAGTTTTATTGGCTAGGTTTATTGGTTGTGATATGACTGATGCTGAAGATGGTCACCACTTTTGCCAAATCAGTTCCTTCATAAAGATCACATTAATTTAGAAATTCTCATATGTTTGTGAGATTTTTGAGAAGCAAGATTGAAAATATGTCTCATAAGTTCTCCCCCTTGTCTTATTTGGATATGGGTAGTAAATATTTTTGAGTATTTCAGATTCTTTTGCAACTAGCTACTTAGTGGGCTGTTTATACCAATGGTATAAAACTTTCCCATTTTTAATCCATTGGAGGAATTCCCTCAGTCTCACATCTTTAAAAGAAGCAATCAGAAAGCTGGCTTCAAGTCCTCCATCTTTTTTGATGTCTCTACCTCATTTAGACACTGAGGAGTTTGAGTCATTTTATCTCCTATGCCAGTCTCTGTCCTAAAAGTGATTCCAGCAGCTTGCCTAGGTACTTTGAGATATTTGAACAGATTCAAGAAAATCTCAAATCACAACTAACAAAGTTGCCTCTGCATCCATATGGAAGTAGAAAACAAAACTTGCCAACAGTTGCTGCTCATTACAGCTGATATGCTATAAATGGTTGTTGACACTAAGACCAGATGTCATGGAAAATCCTGCATCATTAGGAAGCAATTGGGTGGGGAAGGAACCTGTGTGTGAGAACATCAGTAGAATCTATTTAAAAACCGACCTAAAAAGTGATCGCATTATAGGAATTTAGAGATAATCTCAATATATAAAGATTAGCATAATAGATTGCATTAAATTTAGGAATATAGACATCCTCCAAGTTATAAACATTCATTGCAAATGTGATGTGCATTTGAAAGTTGAAGGGACTCATTAGCTCTAAGACTGTGAGTTACCCATGTCCACACAGGACATAAACCTAGATCTTCATCTTTTTTTAGGTCATCATGTTGCCCATTTCTCTCATGTTCATCTGTGCATTGGAAAACCTCTGTTTCTGATTTCACCTTTCTCCTTTGCTTTACAAAATCAAAATAGTCGAATAGTAGCAGATAAGAGTGTAGTGGTGATCCTTTTTAAGGAAGCAGCCACTAATTAGCTGTAAGATTCTACCATTTCAGCTTTTATGAAATATAATCACAAATTATCTTCCTTTCTGTCGGTATTCAGAATTTGAACTAACCTACTTGCCAACAAACTTTTGTAGTACAACATATTTTTTAAGTTGGAAGCTATATAAATAGTAGAACATGATAACAGGATTATTCAAATTTTGGATATATTCCAGAGAGTTGTATATAGTTCAAATCTGTGTGCTATTTCTAATGTTTCATTGAAGCTGATCATTAGAAGCAATCTTGTGATGAAACATTTTATGAAAGCAAAGAATCCTTTAATAAAATCAATAAACATCCTGATTTTACAGTTTGCATTCCGTAATTCAATATTTTAGGTTTGCCTAAAAGATATGTACAAACATGAGGCCATTTTAGTGCTATTAATTTTTAAATCTACACAGTAACCTTGAAAGAGCCCTGCCTTTTCCTGTACATAACTGCAGCTGAACAGTCTTCATGGGTAGAAGGTGAAACACTGATTCAGGAGGATTATTTCCCTGGATGACTCATGAGGCCCTATAGAGAGGTCTTCTAGGTCATCTCTAGGTATGAATATTTGCCCCAGTCATTCAGAGGCCATGCATGATAAAATCCTAAGGTGTTCCATTTCTTCTGAATTGGCAGATACTTGGTGTTTAAGGGCATAATGCACACAGCACTGCCAAGAAATGTTTTTGATCTAGTGATAAGAATAAAAGCACATTAAATATTTTAAAAGTTTACTTACTGATGGCGCTGGCATTTTCTCAACAACTTCAGTATTATTTGATCTAAAGACCCCAAATGACTGAGATTTCTAAAGTGATTGGAACTCTCCTTGAATGAGTGTGGTTGACAAATTAGGACAGATGTGTATTAGCAGAGATCTCTGACATCTCAATGCTTTTGAACGTGAAGGTTACAAAGAACTAAACTATTGCTTAGAGTTTGATGTGGTTTTTCCAAGTCATTTATTCCATAAATTAATAGCTGGAAATCACATTGTGATTAAATTAGAAAATGCGTGAATGTAGTGGGCCATAAATTTTATTAATGAAAACAAAATGTCAAATATTAATAATATAACATTGTTAGGTTCTGTACTACATTAATAGACAACAGAGTTCCAACTAATTTTGAGTGTTAGGTTTTTACTAAAAGTTATTTCAGCCTGGAGATCTTTCATATCCTTGAGACATCTTTATCCCAGTGTCCACATTAAATTACCATGTGTTTAGTGTTGAGGTGATTAAAAAAACAAACCAAAAAAACCCCTATCAGCCCTAAGAAATTACAAAGTTTTCCTTACAGTTACCTATTGTCATAATAGTGATGAATCTGATGGCAGTGAACAGCAATAGCCTGAAGAAGCTGGTACTTGATTAAAACTTACTTGCCTACACTCTTATTTCTTGTAGACTTAACCTAATTTTTTCCAAGTTCTGGTTATGAGTCTTTGCTAATTTGCATGGCTGGCTTAATAAATATTGGTTTAGGCTGTGTTTATACAAGGTCAAAACAACTAACAGAATTGCTTAATTCAGTAAGAAAAAAGTAGCCATTTCATGAAAAAAAAATTATATTAGTTTGCTAACACATAAACAGAACCAATTTGAATGACCTGAATATGTAGATTTCCAGACAATTGTTTTGGCACTTGTAGACTCCATTGTTTCCCAACTTTTTTCAGTCTGAGGCACACATCTAAATTTACTGGGTTTTAGCCCAAGGTAAGAACATGTTGAACTACACTCCCAAATGTGTACTTGGGGATGGTGGACTTCACTGTATGTCTTAATCAGCCTCCTTTTCCTGACCGTCTTCTGCCTTTAGTTCCTAAAATCCACAAAGGCGGTCTGGGGAAATTCAGGATTTTGCCCTGATGCCTGTTTTCAAAGTTCCAGTGTGTCTCGATGCCCTGGTTGGGAAACAGGGATAAATAGACACAGCCTTATTCCAAGACTGAGTTATCAGTCCTTGAACAACGATAAATACCCAAGAAAATGAAAATGTGTATTTCTTATAGTATTCCAACATGTGAGAACACATATATAAAGAATGATTTGAATCACACTTTGTAGACATATAAATTATGTTTTAAAAAACTGGCTTATGAAGAAAAAAAAGCTAACTATAACATTTGGCAAATAGTAGTACACTCTTCCTGCCTTTAAGAATAAACAGATTCTTAAAGACAGCAATTTAATACGTAATTCAGAATAAGACTCCAAAATTTGTTCAGAAATTGTTTGGAAACATTGAGGAATCAAAATCACTACATTTGGGTCCAAACTCTTGAAGTCAACTAGGATTTAATTTGCACAGTTTCATTTGCCAAATGTCTGTAGATTGGTCCAACTCTTGTTATCATTTTGCCAAGTTTCCTTCTGCTGAAAATGTCTGTGCTCTATTAGGCTTCTAAGTCAGTGTCCATGGCCAAGTCTGGACCTCAGCAGCCCTTGGAAGCATGTGAGCAGGTCAAGACAGGTGCTTCCATTCATTTGATCTCTCCCCAAGTGTATTCTCTCTTCTGCCCAGTATCTCTCTAGTACATTTTTGCATCTGTCTGAAGCCTGCACACATGATAATTTTTAATCATTTTTCTAACCATATTTTCCCTGAGATTTAGGAATGACAGTCTCCTGGAGAGAGGACAGTGCATGACTTTTTTTTTTTCCTATTCTTACAAAATATGTTGTTAGTTTTGAATAGTCACTTAAAATAGGTTCTCACTTCAGTCTCTTTTTTTTTCTTTCTAAATAAAGCCTGAGAATTTGCTTTTAGCTAGCAAATCCAAGGGAGCAGCTGTGAAACTGGCAGACTTTGGCTTAGCCATAGAAGTTCAAGGAGACCAGCAGGCGTGGTTTGGTGAGTAGGGCCTCTCTCTACTTCATGCTGCTCGTTCTCTTCTGGCTCATTGTAGCCCACTTCCCAGCCAAAATAAGACAGAAATGTTGCCTCTAACAACAACCTGACTAAATTTGAAGACATTAGATCTTTATAAGCACTTAATTTTACTGACATTAAAGGGTATATGATCTAGAAGTAATTTAAGGGAAAATATTAATATGAGAACAGTAACACATTGACTTTTTCTTAAGGGATGAGTGAGAAAATGAATCCTGTACCAAGAATTAATGGGGAGGGTTGCAGTGTTTAAAAAGGACTTATTTTTCATTTGAGAAGAAATTTATTGTTCACACAGAACCTTACTTGATGCCAAAAACTGCTGTATAAATAGGTACTCAGGAAATATGGACTATTTCACATATTTTTTTGATTAAGAAATTAAGGTTCTAAAAATATTATGTGTGTATGTGTGTGTTTACCTTAATTATCTTCTGTTCTTTAAACTTCCAGTTTCCTCTCTAAAATTTTGATAATTTTGAAATTTCTATATGATGAAATTTTGTTTACAGTTTGTTTACAGTTAAGAAAGAAATTAACTGTGAGTTTAAATTAGAGCATTTCTAACCAGGCTTGTGGATTGTTTTAATATTTATCCTGTCAGGTTATTTTATTCACTTTTTTTATGCCTCCGCTTCTCAGTACTGACCCAGTTTTTCATGTAATGTCCCAAAATATAACCTCTCCCCAAGCCTCAATCTTACTTTTCTGACTTTCAATGTATTGAGGTTAGATTATTTTTTAAATGATTTTTTTCACTTCTCATTGCTTTTTCGCTGAACAACAACAGAGCACTCAAAAAAATGCTTATTCCTTTTGTTTTACATGCAGACCCTCTCTGTGTTTTCCTAAAGATAAGGTGTGCACAGAGCTTCCAGGATTCACTCTGTCTCTAATCTGTCCCAGCTAGTAAGTGGGAATGGATGACATGGCAGCCTTCTCCCATCTCCTCTGCCAGCAGCTTAATTTAGGACCTCATTTTCTGCTTCCTGTCCTGTTTCAGTAGTACCTGACTGTTACCCTTGCCCGTGAGTCCTCCTAAGCTTAATACCGTCATTTGCATGAAGTCTCTCCTCACCCACCAGATAAATTTAGTATCTCCAAATTTGGCATTTGGTTTGTCATATTTTGACATATGAATAAGCTTGTTCCTGTTAATTGCAAACTCAGAGAAAGTAAGACCTAGAATAAGTACTGTAAATTGGAGATACAGTCACATCTTTGTATCCTGGGTAAGAACATGGTTGACACAGATAAAGAATATATAGTAATTTGGAGTTGGGGTCCAACAGGAAGTAGCAGGGCAATCGCAGAGATGGACTGAGTAATTAATGGGGATGCTTGAATTAAGCATGAGGCCCTGCCCCCTCAAGATGCTGACACTTCCATATCAATAACTATTTACCATGCAGTGTGGGAGCATCTTAAAAGAAGCATGCATGAAGTGCTGTGGAGCACAAGAGAGGAAGTCTGAAATTCTGCCTGTGGGGAAAGTTTCAGTGATTGGTGTGCTTTTCTGCCTCCCTAATGGGTGAATGAGAATTTGTTCACTAACATAAAGGCCATACAGAGGGATCAGCACATACAAAATCTCAGAGGCATGAAACTATTGTTTCTATTTAAGGAATAACAAGAAATTTGGTATAGTAAAGTATAAAGTATACTGGGATGAGTGGTAGTTAATGAGGTGGGAAAGGATTTTATGTGCTTTTGAAGGATTTGGCTTTTATCCTAGAAGTTTCAAGGATCTGGTGAAAAATTTTAAGAAGGGAAGGACATAATTGGGTTTATGTTACATAATGATGTTGTGGGTAACAATGTGGAGGGTGGCTTAAGGATACTTAGCCTCAAGGCAAGGGACCAGTTAGGCTAATGCAGGAGGTCAAACTATGCCTGATGACAGCTTGAACTAATGAGTACGCAGAAACAAGTTCCAGATACCATGCAAAACAGACAGGGTCTCTGAACTCTAAGGAAATCTGTTTAGAGGAAATCAAAACCCTAGACGTTGGACTTTAGCCCCATCTAGAGAAAACTGGGAACCTGTTTCACAAGACTCCAGGTATGAAGCAGGATACCAAAATAGGGACTTAGATTTAGGCTAAGGGATGTAATTGTCAGAACTGGGTACAAGGTGATGATTAGATATCAGGAACAAGACAAGCCCTATTATCAGAGCTGAGGCTGCAAATTAACATCAGTAATTTGGCTTGGTGCTTGCAAGAATGATATTATTGAGTTCCTTAAATCTCCCCTGTTTTTGAGCTCTATGTTTTATCTCTTGTGCTCTGAGCTGAGGACAGAATCAAGTGTAGTGCAAAAAACTCCGCTTTTTGAACTAGAATACCCAAGCTTATATCCTGTGGTTCTTAATAGCTGTATGATATTGGGCAAGTCACTTTAACTCTGTGAGGTCCATTGTCCTCTTTGTAAGCAGTTATAATAAACACTTCCTTGCAAGGAACATACCTGTGCTACAAAAGATGTTGAATAAGTTTTCAAAACCGTCTTGGCAGGGAACACAATGTCACAGTTCTTTGCCTACTTAGTGAAAGTTGTTGAGCAAATCCATGAGTGGAAAAACCAAATACCAAGTTAGTGAAAGCAATAGCATCCAAATAAAAGTACACAAATTTCAAATTGTGATCTGGTTTATTTCTAAAAGTGATCTGGTTCCAGAGAAAGAATGACAGATTGGGAATAAAATCCCCATTTCTTCTTCTGTATGATTCTATGACAGTTAAGTTCTTGCTAGGGTATCTATTAGAGTAATGAATTTTAAGAGGTGCATTTTAAGTCCTAAGAAAATTCAGCATTTCAACAAGTGTAGGAAAAAAACATAGTTTATAAGCTTAAGCGAAAACACAAGTTTTTTTTTTTCTTTAGCATATTTTCTGCTTATTCTACTCAAGTTCAAGTGAATCCTCATTGTAACCTACCTGAGAAGGAGGCATGTGGTGTATATAATAGATCTTGTGGGTGTTCTACCAGATATATCATAAATTTTAAAGTAAAAGCATGTTTTAGTATGAACGACTTGTTTCGATATTTATTCAGTATTACCTACCAGCATAGTCTCATGTATTTGATTAATTTTATCTTTTAAAATGTATTATCAGTGTTAGGCAGGGAGTCTTTTTATTTTAATAAAATAAATTATTTTAATTTTAAGAAAAGAGCAGAACTCTTTATTTTGTGCAATGCAAGGAGTTCAAGCTTTTGCACAATTTTATTTTAAGAGTTCTTCTATAAATAAAAACGAGACAAGGCTTATAGAAGCTGTTTATTGCGTTTTTTCAATGCTCATTTTCAAGCCTAAATGTTTTTCTCATGATAATTTCTTCTGTCTTCTTAGCCCCGATTTATTTGAGCACTAGCCAAAATGCTAGAAGTAACACCTTGTGTCACTACATTTGTTAAGATGGCTAGAAAATTTACCAAAGCAAAATATCCAAATACAGTCCATTTTCTCCTGTGGGATTGGAAGTGCTATTTACAATATATCTCTAGTTCTTTGTTGCTGTTAGGGCAAAAAAGTATAACTACCACCATCTTGCTTCATGTAAGAATTGTTTTACTTGGTTGCTGTTATGTCTCTTTTTCTAAATATTAAGGTGTTTTTTTTTAATGCAATGGATACATTTCCAACAGTAAGTAATCCTGTATTTGTTTTGGTATATTCTGATACTCCTATTGGTTTTTCAGAGTGAGAAAAACATACTATCTCTAAAGAAGGCAAGCTCTCATTAATTTCCTTGCTAATAACATACATCATGAAAAACAAGATTCTTATGAGTTTAATCTCCTGCTAAAGAAGGTTTTACCCATTTTACCCTCAGTATTTTGGTATTCATGAGAACACATTGCACAGTACACGGTTCCTTAATGTTTGTGCATTTAGATTATACAGTAAAACCTTGGTTTGTGAGCATAATTTGTTCCAGAAACATGCTTGTAATCCAAAGCACTTGTATATCAAAGTGAATTTCCCAATAAGAAATAATGGAAACTCAGATGATTTGTTCCACAACCCAAAAATATTCATATAAAAATGATTACAATACTGGAATATAATACAAAATGTAATGAAAAATAAACAATCTGGGGGCGCCTGGGTGGCGCAGTCGGTTAAGCGTCCGACTTCAGCCAGGTCACGATCTCGCGGTCCGTGAGTTCGAGCCCCGCGTCGGGCTCTGGGCTGATGGCTCAGAGCCTGGAGCCTGTTTCCAATTCTGTGTCTCCCTCTCTCTCTGCCCCTCCCCCATTCATGCTCTGTCTCTCTCTGTCCCAAAAATAAATAAACGTTGAAAAAAAAAATTAAAAAAAAAAAATAAACAATCTGAACCTATCTTTGAAAACCTTTGTGACTGGTGTGAAGCAAACAAAAGAGAGGAGGGTTATTGTTTAGGACCACTTTCACTATCACTAACAGAATAACTACTATCTATTAGCTTAATGGAATCTTGTTCTGCATGGGGGCCATTGTATATGCTAATACGGATGTTGAGTACAGTACAGTATTAATCAACTCTTGTCATACACCATATTTAATGTAACTGGCAATAAAGCAGCAGAGGAAAGGGTCTATATCTGCAGGCAGCCTGACCTAGAATGAAGCAAAAGCATTCCGAAGCTTCCTCTTGTCTGGAAAAGCAAGGGACTGTCCACAGGTGCTTTGAAGTGACAAATAATACACTACCGTCAGTTATGGGCACCTTCCAACATTCTGAAGAATCACTGATATCTGCCAAACACAACAGTCTGAGACCAAGCATCCAAGCGACGATCACCCATAGTCCTGCAATGAGAGAGAGAGAGAGAGAGAGAGAAAACCATTGGCTCAGTTGTGATCATGTGACATTCAGCATCACATCTTACTTGTATTGCAAGACATCGCTCATTTATCAAGTTAAAATTTATTAGAAATGTTTGCTCATCTTGCAGAACACTTGCAGAACAAGTTACTCGCAATCCAAGGTTTTATTTGTACTTCAGTATTATTAGGAGTAAGGACCCCACTGACTGCTCAAATGATAACTATACCAAATAAGAATGAATGTGATGGTGTTTTCTTACCATTTCAGTCTCCGGAAAAGGTTTGTAATAATTTACATTTAAAATGATCTTTTCATTTCTAAATCACATGGTGACTTATCTTTTATACCTAGATAAAATATTATTAACATTTCCTCCTCTAGGAAAGGTATTCTACTAAGATATGTAAGACACACATTAAAGTTTACTGATGCTAGATAGGAGGTTATAGATTGTATATAAAAGAATACTCGACATTTAGAGTAAGGAAGGACCACTGAGAATTATAGTTAGCCAAAGAGATCACTAAGGTGGAAATAACTCATAGCCCACCCTTTGTTAGAGAAGACGTAGAGATAGAAATTGAGGCTTTAAGGAACAGAAAAAGTAACATCAAGGGCAAGAATGAGAAGTCTGTTTTCAAGAGACCTTAAAGAGATTAACCAGATCAAATGCTGAGGAGTAGAAAGAAATCATGTTGGGTAAATAAAGGGGAACTGAGTGATAAAGGATCTTAAGTGTAGGCTAGGACCTTAGTCTTTAACCTGGACTTTGGCATCAGTTTCTCATTGGGTTCCTTTGTCTGTGTCTCAACTTGGGAGAGGTTGGAATGAGAGAGAGCAGGTGTGGCATACCAGAAGTTCTTTAGAACTCTTGTGCCCAGCCCTACCTTGGAATTAGCTGACTGACATCACTCCTTAAGGTAATCCTCAAACTTCAGTTAATGGAACTGCCATTATTCAGGAATTCTTCTACTTCACAACTGTCAAGCAAATGCTTCTTTGAAGTAAAGTTTGAAGAAGAGGTAGATCTGTTGTGGTCCATGTAAAGCTTAAACTACAATACAGGGCTCTTTTTTTGGGAGTCCCTTCACACTGTCCATTCCATCTTCCTCCACTACAAAGAAAAGGAAAAGTAATACAAGGGGAAGGGGATTAAAATCCCCAGCCCTTTGCCTTACTTTCTAAAGTAATTTATTTCAGAAATAACCATGCCATTTATACACACACACACACACACACACACACACACACACACACACACACATTTGTTTTTATATCTTTGTATACATTGTTTGTACTTAATAGCTTTGAAGATGGGAAGAAAAAGCTCCGTTCCACAGAATTTTGCATCCCAGTAAATATATAATGAGCTTCTTCAGTGATTTGTGGTTAGAGGAATTCGTGATTACATATCCTTTTAAAGAAATGTTTTGTTTTTATGTGTGCCTTTAAATAAAACTGCCAAATCAGAATAGTTATTATTTAGTCTTTTTGAAAGTAAATATTTTTATTTGAAACCTATTATTTTCAGAAATAAGAAAAATGTTACTCTAGGTTCTAGCTATAAATTGATTGTTATTTAAGCGTACCTTATTGGAGTTTACATTGATTTATACAATAATGAAACTTTTTTCTGCCATCTAATTTCTCTTACCACATCTCTCTCAAAATTCTAGTTGATATTTGCTCAATAGTAATTCATTCAAATGTTCCTGAATCCTTTAAATTCACAGTTATGAGTACACACTGACTATTTATTAGTACACTGTGATCTCTTTGATATATTTCGGGCTTATTTCTTTTAGTGAATTCTTCAACTTCTCTCAGCCCCATCCTCACCTCATAGACTACCTCAATTTCCAAAAGTATTTACTTGGCATCTATATTTTGTGTCCTTCTGTTTTATAGGTGAATGCTATCATCTTTTGTCAGGTTCTAACCCTATCTTCAAATCTCTCCTCATTTCTTTTCAGGTATAGAGGAGGAAAGACTTTGTCTTTTCCCTCTTAGGTCTGTGGCGGGGGCCTGTGAGTTGAACTGACAAAAGACTGATGAAC